>NC_057848.1:84183607-86683607 GCF_910594005.1 Cervus elaphus
AAATCCCTTGGACAGCAAGAAGATCCAACCGGTCCATCCTATAGGAAATCAGTCCTGAATATTCACTGGAAGGATTGATGCTGAAGCTGAAACTCCAATACTTTGGCCACCTGATGCAAAGAACTGACTCATTGGAAAAGAGTCTGATGGTGGGAAAGATTGAAAGCAGGAGGAGAAGGGGATGGCAGAGGATGAGATGGTTGAATGGCATCACCAACTCAATGTGAGATGAGTGTAATTTTGTGGTAGTTTGAGCATTCTTTCAGATTTCCTTTCTTTGGAATTGGAATGAAAACTGACCTCTTCCAGTCCTGTGGCCACTGCTGAGTTTTCCAAATTTCTTCCTGTAGGACTCCTATAATTTGAATTTTGGTGCACTTAATGTACCAAAATTCTATGTGGCTGCCTTCATTTATTTTCATTCTTTTTTTTTTTCATTTATTTTCATTCTTTTTAATTTATTTTTCTCTTCTTCAATTATTTCAACCATTCTATCTTCCAGCTTATTTATCCACTCTTCTGCCTCAGGTATTCTGCTTTTGATTTCCTCTATTGCATTTTTTAATATCAGTTATTGTGGTGTTCATTGTTTCTTTTCTTTTCTTTACTTTTTCTATGTCTTTGTTAAATATTTCTTGTATCTTCTCTATAAGGGGCCTCCATTTTATTCCCAAGATTTTGGATCATCTTTACTATCATTATTCTGAATTCTTTTTTAGGTAGATTTCCCATTTTCCTCTTCATTTGTTTGAACTTCTGGGTTTTTACTATGCTCCTTCATCTGCTTCATGTGTCTCTGTATTTTCATTTTGTTTAATTTACTAAGCTTGGGGTCTCCTTTTTGTAGGCTGAAATGTTGTAGTTCCTCTTACTTGTGAGTCTATTTCCAGAGGCTCAGGGCAGACCAGTGCCTTGTGAAGGTTTCCTAGCAGGGGGAAATGGTGCTTGTGTTCTAGTGGGTGGGGCTGGATCATGTCTCTCTGAAGGGCAGTGCCTCACACAGTGGTTTTTTTTCAGAGTGTCTGTGAGGTTTCTATGGCTTTGGGCATCATGTCTGCTAATGGACACTGCTGTGTTCCTGTTTTGCTGGTTGTTTTGTGTGAGGCATCTAGCACTGGAGCTTTCTGGACTTTGGGTAGTGCCAAGTCTTAGTGTTGAGATGGAGTCCTTTTGGAGAGCTGTTTTGAATTAATATTCCAGTGGGTTCATAGTTCTCTGGTGGTCCAACAGCCTGGATTCAGTTCTCCAGCCATGGAAGTTCAGGCCTGACCCCTGGCTGGAGCACCAAGACTTCACAAACCACACAGTACAGAAGAGAAGACAGAAAACAATAGTAAAGAAAAAAAAAGTCAAACATACATATAAACAAAAAAAGAATGGACAGACAAAACCCCTAGAGAAATGGTAAATGCAAGAATAAACAGACAAGAACATACACAGAAACTTACATATTCACACTAAAAGAAAAGAATAAAAGAGGAATCAAAAAGGAAGAGAGCAATACAGCCAATAAATAAACCCATAAATGAAAAAGAACATTGAAAGTTAGAGTAGCAAAAGTACAAAACAAGAAACATGGGAAAAAATGCGATATAATGAGAAAGTGCCATTGAAACAAGAAAAAATAAAATAAATTTAACAATGAAAGCACTAAAAAAATAAAAAGTGAGTGAAAATATAAAAGTTAAAGGAAAATAAAAAATAAAACAATAGAATAATACAAACAATTATATATATATATACAGAGAGAGAGAGAGAGAGAGAAAGTGAGACCAAGTGTGGTAGTAAGAAGAATATATTCCTCTGACCTTAATTTTTCTTGTCACAGAGTGAGCTCCAGCCAATCTGCTAACTCAAAAAGTCCTCCAATATTTCTAGGAAGGTCTCTGGACTTGCTGTGGGCACTGAGGGGCCAACTCAGACTCAAATCTGGCCTTACTCCAGTTTGTACTTGCTTCCAAGGTTCACAGCTTCAATTTAATTGCAGGGATTTAATCTGTTTCTCCTGTGACTTTATGAGCAAATGAAAGCATGTAAATCCATGGCTGATTCATGCCAATGTATGACAAAAAACCACTACAACATTGTAAAGTAATTAGTCTCCAACTAATAAAAATAAATGGAAAAAAAAAGGAAAATGTGAATACTAAGATAATTTATTAATTAAAACAAATCTGTAATTAAAACCTTCCTACAAAGAAGCCCAGAGCTATTAGGGAAGCCGTATAGCCAAAGCTCAGATTTTTCCAGTAGTCATGTACAGTTGTGAGAGTTGGACCATCAAGAAGGCTGAGAACTGAAGAATTGATGCTTTTGAACTGTGCTTGGACTGAAAGGAGATTAAACCAGTCAATCCTAAAGGAAATCAACTCTGAATATTCATTGGAAGGACTGATGCTGAAGCTGAAGCGCCAATACTTTGGTCATCTGATGCAAAAACTGACTCACTGAAAAGACCTTGATGTTGGGAAAGGTTGAGGACAGGAGGAAAAGGGGACGACAGAGGCTGAGATGGTTGGATGGCATTACTGACACAATGGATGTGAGTTTGAGCAAATTCCGGGAGGTAGTGAAGGACAGGGAAGCCCTTGTCTGTAGGCGGGGTGATAAAGTCCTACATTACTTAGCGACTGAACAATAAAGTGAAACTGAAGTTGCTCAGTCATGTCCGATTCTTTGCGATCCCATGAACTGTAGCCCACCAGGTTTCTCTGTCCATGGGATTTTCCAGGCAAGAGTACTGGAATGGGTTGTCACTTCCTTGCAGACACTTTACCCTCTGAGCCACCAGGGAAGCCCTGAAAAATATGATTTTAAAGCTATAAATAATCTCCCAGTTTGCCACATCTGACACATTGTGATTTGTCATATTAGCTTAGTCATTCAGTTTATTTTTTAAATTTACACTCATTCATCCATTGACCTCTGAGTTATTTTGAATTGTATTTAGTTTCCATGCATTTCAATAGTTTCTAGTTATGTTTTTGTTATTGAATGCCTATTTAATTATATTCTGTCACACTCTTTCTGGTATTAAATCTTTGCAATTACTTTTCACTGTGGTAAAGTATATATAATATAAAATCAATAATTTAACTATTTTAAATATACAGTTTAATGATATTTGTACTTTAATGAAATTAAGTGCAAATTGTTGTGCAGCTATTGGCACTATCCACCTCTAGAACCTTTTTCATAACCAAAATTCTGTATCAATTTAAACAAGAATTCCTCATTCCCCACTTCCTCAACCACTGACAACAACATCGTACCTTCAGCCTGTGAGGTTTGGCTACTCTAGTTACTTCATGTAAGTGGAATCATATAATACTTGCCCATTTGCATTTGGCTTATTTTATTTAACATAACGTCTTAAGAATCCATTCATATTGAGCAAGCACTGGAATTTCCTTCCTTTTTAATGATGAATAATATTCTGATATATGACTATACCATAATTTGTTTACTCATTCATCCATGGATGGACATCAGATTGTTTTCATTTGTAGGCTATTGTGAATAATACTGTTATGAACATAGGTATACAAATATCTGTTCAAATCCATGCTTTCATTTGTTTTGGGTATATACTTAGAAAAACTGCTAATTTGTATGTTAATTCTGTTAGATTTTCTGAGGAACCACTATATTGTTTTGACTTCACCATTTTACACAGCCAACAGTAGTGTATGATAGTTCCAAGTTTTCTAGTCCTCACCAACATTTGTTATCTACTATTTCTGTTGCTTTTTGTTTGTTTGTTTCTTATTTATAACAGCAATCCCAATGGGTGCAAAGCAGTATCTCATTTTGGTTTTGATTTGCATTTCCCTGATGATTGGTATACTGTCCAATTTTTCAAGTGCCTATTTGTTTTCTGTATATCTTCTTCCAAGAAATAGCTATTAAAGACGTTGGCTCATTTTTAGAGTCATAGATGTAGAAAAAAATTTATATTTACAAAGGAAGATGAGAAAACCTATAAATTGGGAGATAAGGACTGACATATACACACTATATATATAATAGATAAGTAAAAAGTACATACTGTATAGCACAGGGAACTTCTCCCAATACTCTGTAATGAGCTACATGGGGAAATAATACTTAAAAGAGTGGATATATATATATATATATATATATATATATATATATATATATATATGTGTGTGTGTGTGTGTGTGTGTGTGTGTGTGTGTGTGTGTGTGTGTGTGTGTGTGTGTGTGTGTGTGTGTGTGTGTGTGTGTGTGTGTGTGTGTGTGTGTGTGTGTGTAACCGATTCTCTTTGCTATGCAGTAGAAACTAATACAATGTTGTAAATTAACTATACTCCAATAAAAATGTTTTTAAAGGTCCTTTGCTCATTTTTTAAGTTGGGGTGTTTATGATTATTGTTGCAGTTGAGTTAAGAGTTTTTTATATGTCCTGGATATCAATCACTTATCACATATATGATTTACAAGTATTTTTCTCATTCTGTGGGCCGCCTTTTACTCTGTTGATAATGCCTTTCGATGCATAAGAGTTTTTAACTTTGATGAAGCACAATTTATCTATTGTGCTATTATTTTTGCTTGTGTTTTTGATATTCTATTCAGGAAATTTCTGCCAAGTCCAGTATCATGAAGCTTTCCCCTTATATTTACTTGTAAGTGTTTTACACTTTTAACTCTTACATTTTGGTCTTTGATCAATTTTAAGTTGTGTGTGTGTGTTAGAATGTAAGAGAATAACTTCATTCTTTTGCATGTGGATATCCAGTTTTCTCCACAAAATTTGTTGTAAAGATCATTTCCCTATTGAATAGTCTTGGAAATCTTGATGAAAATCACTAGAAAATAACTATGAGGGTGTATTCCAGAGCTCTCTTGTCTATTTCTTGACTTTATATGTCTGTTTTTGCTCTATTCACACACAATTTTGATTACTGTCAGTTCAGTGCAGTAGCTCAGTTGTGTCTGACTCTTTGCGACCCCATGAACCGCAGCAAGCCAGGCCTCCCTGTCCATCACCAACTCCCAGAGTTTACCCAAACTCATGTCCATTGAGTCAGTGATGCCATCCAAACACCTCATCCTCTGTCGTCCACTTCTCCTCCTGCCCCCAATCTTTCCCAGCATCAAGGTCTTTTCAAATGAGTCAGCTCTCCCCATCAGGTGGCCAAAATTTTGGAGTTTCAGCTTCAACATCAGAACTTCCAATGAACACCCAGGACTGATCTCCTTTAGCATGGACTGGTTGGAACTCCTTGCAGTCCAAGGAATTCTCAAGAGTTCTCCAACACCACAGTTCAAAAGCAGCAATTCTTCAGTGCTCAGCTTTCTTTATAGTTCAACTCTCACATTCATACATGACAACTGGAAAAACCATAGCCTTGACTAGATGGACCTTTGTTGGCAAAGTAATGTCTCTGCTTTTTAATATGCTGTCTAGGCTGGTCATAACTTTCCTTCCAAGGAGTAAGCGTCTTTTAATTTCATGACTGCAATCACCATCTGCAGTGATTTTGGAGCCCCCCAAAAATAAAGTCTGACACTGTTTCCACTGTTTCCCCATCTATTTGCCATAAATTGATGGGACCGGATGCCATGATCTTAGTTTTCTAAATGTTGAGCTTTAAGCCAACTTTTTCACTCTCCTCTTTCACTTTCATCAAGAGGCTCTTTAGTTCTTCTTCACTTTCTGCCGTATGGGTGGTGTCATCTGCGTATCTGAGGTTATTGATATTTCTTCCGGCAATCTTGATTCCAGCTTGTGCTTCTTCCAGCCCAGCATTTCTCATGATGTACTCTGCATATAAGTTAAATACCAGGGTGACAATATACAGCCTTGACATACTCCTTTTCCTATTTGGAACCAGTCTGTTGATCCATGTCCAGTTCTAACTGTTGCTTTCTGACCTGCATACAGATTTCTCAATAGTGTGCAGTAATATTTGAAATCAGAAAGTGTGAATCCTGCAAATTTGTTCTTTTTCAACCTTTTTTTTTTTTTGGCTTGTATGAGGACTCTTGGCAATTCATATACATTTAAGTATTGATAGTTATATTTCTGCAAAACCGTCATTAGTATTTTATCAAATGATAGGAAAAGTATTGAATCTGCAGATCACTTTGGAAGTATTAACATATTAATTATATTAAATTCTTCAATATATTTTCATGTATTTGTGTCTTTAATTTATTTCAACAAATATAATTTTCAGTGTAGAGGTTTCTCATCTCTGTAGTTAAATTTATTTGTAATTATTTTTCTCTTGTTGCTGTTGTAAATGAAATGGTTTTCTTAATTTCTTTTTTTTCTCAGTTTTATTTATTTACTTTACAATATAGTACTGGTTTTGACATATATTTTACATGTATGTGTACATGTGTTTCCCATCCTGAACCCCCATTCCACCTCCCTCCCCATCCCATCCCTCTGGGTCATCCCAGTGCACCAGCCCCGAGCACCCTGTATCATGCATCAAACCTGGACTGACGATCCATTTCACATATGCTAATTTACATGTTTCAGTGCCATTCTCCCATATCATCCCACCCTCACCCTCTCCCACAGAGTCCAAAAGACTGTTCTATAAATCTGTGTCTCTTTTGCTATCTTGCATACAGGGTTACCATTACCATCTTTCTAAATTCCATATATATGCGATAGTATACTGTATTGGTGTTTTTCTTTCTGGCTTACTTCACTCTGTATAATAGGCTCCAGTTTCATCCACCTCATTAGAACTGATTCAAATGTATTCTTTTTAATGGCTGAGTAATATTCCATTGTGTATATGTACCACAGCTTTCTTCTCCATTCGTCTGCTGATGGACATCTAGGTTGCTTCCATGTCCTGGCTATTATAAACAGTGCTGCAATGAACACTGGAGTGCACACGTCTCTTTCAATTCTGGTTTCCTCGGTGTGTATGCCCAGGAGTGGGATTGCTGGGTCATATGGCAGTTCTATTTCCAGTGTTTTTAGGGAATCTCCACACTGTTCTCCATAGTGGCCGTACAAGTTTGCATTCCCACTAACAGTGTAATAGGGTTCCTTTTTCTCTACTCCCTCTCCAGCATTTATTGCTTGTAGACTTTTGGATAGCAGCCATTCTGACTGGCGTGAAATGGTACCTCATTGTGGTTTTGATTTGCATTTCTCTGATAGTGATGTTGAGCATCTCTTCTTGTGTTTGTTAGCCATCTGTATGTCTTCTTTGGAGAAATGTCTCTTTAGTTCTTTGGCCCACTTTTTGATTGGGTCGTTTTAATTTCTTTTTGGATTGGTCATTTTTGAGGTAGAGAAAAGAAACTGATTTTCTTGTATTGATTTCTGTTGTGTAATTAACCTAATTTGACTAGTAGTTCTAATATACTTTTGGTGGAATCTTTAGGATTTTCTATATAGATAATAATATCCTCTGCAATCAGAAAAAAAGTTTACAAAAAAAAAAAAAAGAAAAGAAAAAAGTTTACAACTTTCTTTAAAATCCGCATTCTTTTCATTTGTTTTTCTTTGCTAATTTTGCTGACTTATACACAATTCTTATTTCACAGTTCAATCTTTCAGCAATTTAAATATATTACCCCACTGCCTATGGCCTCCAAGTTTTCTGCTAAAGAAGTCCATTGCTAAAATTATTGAAGATTTGTACACTATCACTCACTATTCTCTTCCTGCTTTCAAGATTCTCTTTTTGTTTTTTCTTTCAAAATTTCAATTATAATGTAGCTTCATGCAGGTTTTTTGATTTATCCTATTTGTACTTCATTGAGCTTTTTGGATTTGTAGATCCATGACTTTTCTCAAATTTGGGAAAATATTAGCCATTATTAATTCAATTATCTCCCATATTTTATTCTTTCATGTCTTCTTCTAATACTCTAGTAATGATATATTCATCTGCTTAATAGTTTATCATAGATTCCTTATCCTTTGTTCACTATTCTTTTATCCTTCTTCTCTTTTTGATATCTAGAATTAATCATTTTAAGTGCCCCTTTAAAAAGTTGACTGATGATATTTCTGATAAACATTATGAAAACATTCTTAACAAAAAATTAGCAAACCAAATTCAGCAATACATTAAAAGGATCATACATCATGATCAAGTGGGATATATTACAGGAATGCAAGGAAGTTTTAGCATTGCAAATCAATCAACATGATGCACCACATTAAGAAAATGAAATACAAAATAGTATGATACATTCAAAAGATGCAGAAAAGGCACTTGATAAAATTCAATATCCATTTATGTTAAAAACTCCTAACAAAGTGGGCACTGTGGAAACATATCTCAACTTAATCAAGGCCATACATGACAAACTCACTGTTAATATCATACTCAAATGTGAACATCTGAAATCCTTCATTATAAGATTAGGAACAAGACAAGGGTGCCCATTCTCTTCATTTTTATTCAATGGGAGTATTAGAAGTATTGGCATAACTTCCATAAATAATTGGAAATATTGGAAGTATCATTATAGTATTGGAAGTCTAGCCGTATCAATTATGAGAGAAGAAGAAATAAAAGATATACAAATTATAAAGGAAGATATAAAATCACTAATTGTAGATGGTATTATACTTTATATAGAAACTCTAAAGACTACTAATAAACTATTAGAACTAAAAAGTGAATTCAGTAAGATTACAAGATACAGTATAAATATACAGAAATTTGTTGGGTTTCTATATACCAATAATTAGTTTTCAGAAAGAGAATTTAAGAAAGCAATCTCATATTTAATTACATCTAAAAGAGTAAAGAACTAGGAATAAATTTAACAAAGGAGATGAAAAACTTGTACACAGAAAACTATAAGACACTGATGAAATAAATTGAAAACACAAATAAATGAAGAGATATTTGATGCTCATTGATTACAAGAAGTGATATTGTTAAAATGTCCATATACCCAAAGTCACCTAAAGATTCAATGCAATCCCTATCAAAATTACAATGACATTATTCACATAAATAGTAAAAACAGTCTTAAAATTTGTGTTGAACCACAAATGACCCCAGATAGCCAAAAAATCCTGAGAAAATAGAACGAAGTGGGAGGCACCACATTTTCTGATTTAAAACTATATTACCAGCTTATACTACACAAAACAGGGTGGTCCGGTCATATAAACAGACACATAGATCAATTGAACAGGATTGAGACCCTCCCTCCAAATTAACTTAAACAAATTTGGTCAACTAATATTTAATGAAGGAGCAAACAATATTCAATGGAGAAAAGATTACCTCTTTAATAAATGGTAGTGGAAAACTACATGCAAATGAATGAAACTAGATCATTATATTACATCTTTTACAAAAATCTCAAAATGTATTAAAGTTATTTTTTTTAACTAGAGGATAATTGCTTTACAATTTGGGTTGGCTTCTACTGTTAACAAAAATAAATGAATCAGCCATAAGTATATACATATATATGTATATGTATATATATATATATATATATATATATATGTGTGTGTGTGTGTGTGTGTGTATATATATATACCCTCTCTTTTAAAGTGTTAATTGTAAGATCTGAAACCATCAAACTCCTAGATGAAGTTTTAAGTGGCAAGCTCCTTGACATCAGTCTTAGTGATGTTTTTCTGGGTATGACTCAAAGGGAAAGGGCAAAAACATAAAAAATAATCAAATAGGATTACATTGAACCCAAAAGCTTCTGCATAGTTACAGAAACTGTCAACAAAATGAAAAGGCAACCTACTAAATAGGAGAAGATATTTGCAAATGATATGTCTAGTAAAGGATAAATACACAAAATATTTAAGAACTCATACAACTCAACAAAACAAACAACCCACTTTATTTATTTATTTTTTTTTTTGGTAGTGGTATTTGTCATACATTGACATGAATCAGCCATGGATTTACATGTATTCCCCATCCCAATCCCCCCTCCCACCTCCCTCTCCACCCGATTCCTCTGGGTCTTCCCAGTGCACCAGGCCTGAGCACTTGTCTCATACAACCCACTTTAAAAAGTGGCAGGCACATGAAAAGATGCTTAACATCATTAATCATTGGGGAAATGCCAATCAAGGCCACAAAGAGATATTACCTCACACTTGTTAGAATGGCCATTATCTAAAAGAAAGAAATAACAAATGTTAATAAAAATGTGGGAAACAGGGAACCCTCATGCACTGTTGATGGTGATGTAAATTGGTGCAATCACTATGGAAAATAGTATAGAAATTCCTCAAAAAATTAAAAACAAAACTAATGTTATCCAGCAATTTTATTTCTGTATGGGTATTTGTATGAAGAAAATGAAAACCCTAGTTTGAAAATATATATGTACCCCTATGTTCTTTATTTACAATGTCCAAGGTATGGAAACTAAATGTCCATTATGGACAAATGAATATATGTTATACACACCACACACACACACACGATGGACAACTACTCAATCACTTAAGAAGAAAGACATCTTACACTTACCACAACTTGAAGGGACTTGGAGGATATTATGCTAAGTGAAGTAAGTCAAGACAGAGAAATACAAATATGGCATGATTTCACTTATATGTGGAATCTAAAAAAAAAAAAACAAAAACAAAAAACAAACACATAAATGAAACAAAACCCAGACTCAGACACAGAGAACAGATGTTTGCCAGAGGGGAGGAAGGTTGGAATGCGTGAAGTGGATGAAGGAGATCAAGAAGATCAAATTCCCAGTCATAAAATATTAAGCCATGAGGATGAAACATACAGCATGGGGAATACACTCACTAATGCGATGTTGCATTAACTTTGGATGGTGACAGATGATATCCAGACTTACTGTGGTGTACATGTCAATGTATACACAAGTTGAATATTGTATGTTGAATATATATACCTCAAGAAAAAAAACTTGGCTGAAACTTAAGTTTCTTCAGTTCTGTTGTGAACCTCTCTAGTGAACTTTGCAATTCAGTTATTAATTTTTAGACTCCAGGCTTTCTGTTCTGTACATGCTATAATTTCTACCTCTGTGGTGATATTTAGGATTTTGTCTTTAATTCACTGAACACATTTAAGATGTGCTTTAAATTATTGGTCTATTATTTTTTGTTATTTATTTTTTAAAAATTATTTATTTATTTTACTTTACAACACTGTATTGGTTTTGCCATACATTGACTTGAATCCGCCATGGGTGTGCATGTATTCTGTTATTTTTGATACCTGTTTCCTCAGAGACATTTTCTGACATTTTTTTTTTCTTTGAATAGTCCATATTTTCCTCTTTCTTTGTATGCTTTGTGAGTTTTTGTTGATGTTGAAAACAAAAGCAGCCACCTCTCTGAATCACTGAAGACAGGATCTCTGCCGGATGAACTTTACTAGTTAGCAGAGTGTGTCCTGTGCTTTGAAATCAGCTGGTATGAAGGCTTTAGGTTGACTCAGGTCTTTTCTTGGCATGCCTATTGCCTAGGCCCATGTGCAGGCTTTTTTTTTTTTTTTTTTTTGGATTCATTTCTAGCCTTATACATGCCTGCTTTTAAACAACTTATTTTCCTGGGGAATTTCACTCCTGCTTATTCTCAGAGCCTTAGATATTCTATTGTATTGTCTTATAATCTCCTTGCAGCAGGAGTCTTCAGGTCCATAGTCCTGTAGCTTTCCCAATCAGTATCCATGTGCAATGCATCTTCACAGCTTTCCCCAACCTGAGATCTATGCTAAACTACTTTTCCCTACCTAAGTTCTCAATTAGGTGAATTTGAATCAATCCTTCATGCATCTCCCAGATTGGTTTGACCATCGCAAGTGAGGTTCACTCTTCCTCTGAATTAAGGGAAGTTTCCTGCCATTTCCCATTTTCACTGGGCATTCTGTTGGTTGCTGCTGACCTTTGAACTGTTTTCTAGAGTTCCTACATAAAGTCATTATAGTTGTTTTTCAAATGTTTCTTGTAGGGGGATGTGAATCTGGAGTTTGCTACTCTGCCATTTCATTGACATCATTCTTTTTGCAATTTTTCAGACTTAGTTCATATCCAAGGATATGTTCTATTCTGCAGATGTTGGATATAGTAGTGTAGCTATTTCAATTAGATCATTTTTTTCTCATTTGAATCTTCTGCATTCATACTGACTTTTGTTTGTTTATTCTATCAGTTACCAAAAGAGGTGTTTTTAAATATCCATTTATAATTTTGGAATTATTCATCTCTTCTTTTGCTTCAGTCAGTTTCTGCTTTATGTATTTCAAGGCTATGCTACTAGACACAAATGATTTTTAGATTTTTATATTTTTCAATTGCATTACTCTCAATTTTTTAAAATTTATTTTAATTGGAAGATAATTGCTTTACAATGTTGTGTTGGTTTCTGTCATACAACAGCATGTATCAGTCATAGGTATGCATATGCCCCCTCCCTCTTGACTCTCCCTCCCACCCACCCCCATCTCACTCCTCTAGGTTGTCACAGAGCACCAGGCTGAGTTCCATGTGTTATATAACAACTTCCCACTACCTATCTATTTTACATGATAGTGTATATTTCTCAGTGTTACTCTCTCATTTCATCCCACCCTTTCCTTCCACTGCCATGTTCACAATATTTATGAAATGTCCTTCATTATTTTTCACAATACTTATTTCTTCAATTATACTTCTCATGATGTCAATGAGGCCACAGTAGCTTTTTTGAACAGTTATTTATTTATTTTCTTTGGGGCTTCCCAGGTGGTGCTAGTGATAAAGAATCCTCCTGCCAATTCAGGAGACCCAGGTTTGGTCTCTGGGTCAGAAAGATGCCCTGGAGGAGGAAATGGCAGCCCATTTCAGTATTCTTGCCTCTCATGGACCGAGTAGCCTGGCGGGTTACAGTCCATGGGGTCACAAAGTGTCAGACACAACTGAAGTCACTTAGTACACACGCATGTATTTTTCCAACTTTTCACTTTGATGTTGTTGTTGGTTAGTCACGAAGTTGTGTCTGACCCCATGGACTGCAGCATGCCAGACTTCTCTGTCCTTCAATATCTCCCAAAGTTGCCTCAAACTCCTGTTCACTGAGTTGGTGATGCTATCCAACCATCTTGTCCTCTGCTGTACACTTCTTCTCCTGCCCTCAATCTTTCCCAACAATCAGGGTCTTTTCCAATGAGTCAGCTCTTTACATCAGGTGGCCAAAATATTGGTCCACTAACGAACCAAAAGTATTGATCAGCTTCAGCATCAGTCCTTCCAACGAATATTCAGAACTGATATCCTTTAGGATTGACTGGTTTGATATCCTTGCAGTCCAAGTCAAGAGCCTTCTCCAACACCACAGTTCAAAAGCATTAATTCTTCGGTGTTCAGCCTTCTTTATAGTCCAACTCTCATATCCATACATAACTACTGGTAAAACCATAGCTTTGACTATATGGAAACTTTAGCTATTATTATGTTTAAAATATGCTGATTGAAAATACCACATAAATTTTTCTTAATTGATTATAGCAATCTTTGTCTTTTAAGATGAAGAATTTGGCAACTCAAATATGATATAATTAATGATCAAGTTAAAATCTACCACTTTGCTTATTTTTTTTAAGTTTGCTATTTTTTTTTTTTTTTTTTAATTCCCAAAGTTGCCAGGTCAAACATATAAGGAAAAAAAAAAAAAAGAGGTACAGTTAAAGAAGTCTAACTTCTATGCTTGTCTCTCTGTTTTTTCCTATTCCCTAAAGAAAATCAATTCTAAATGTGTTAGCCCATCCATTCTGTATTTCCTTTTTTCTTCTGTATTTCTTGATTCCTCTTTTCTTACTTTTTTAAATAAATCAAGTATTCTTTATTTTGCTGTTTTTTTTTGTATGTGTTAGATTTTAGTTATGCCTCTTTATTAATAAGTGGTTACCTGAGGGACTACATATATACCTATCATAAAGTAGACTACTTTATGTTAAGTAACTTTTACTACTTCCCAAATAATACAAGAAATTTGCAATAGTTTAACTCTATTTACTCCCTTCAACCTTTATGTCTGCTGTATAATTTATTTGTAACATGGATTTCAGATCTAATTAGACATTACCATTGAGTTTCAAATGGATTTCCATTTAGAAACATATTCATATTGTTGGGTGCTCTTCATTCATTTTTATGGTACCTTGTTCAGTTAAGACTATTTTTCTTCATACTGAATTTTTTTTTTTGAAATGTAGATGTGCAGGTGATGAATAAATTCAGCTTTAAAAATATGCAAATTTCTTTATTTCATCTTCATTGAATATTTTACTAATTTCAAAATCATTTTTAACATTTTTTCAGCTCATTATCCTATTCATTATTTGCTCATTTTTGAATCTACAGGTTGGATCTTTTTATTTTTTCTTCAAGTTTACCAATCTTGTGTTCCATCTGATGTTATAACAATCTAATAAGTTGTAAGATTTAGATATTGTATTTTGAAGTTAATGTTTATTTGATACATTTTATAGAGTCTGATTTTCTGTTGAAATGCTACATTTCTTTTGATTATTTCCACCTTTTCTTATATTTTCATTATCATATTAATTATAGTTATTTTTAGGTCCTTCTAGCTTTGATATTTGGGTCATATCTGGGCCTTATTTTATAGAGAATTGTATTTATATATTATTTTTGTGTACATTTAAAATTTGTATTAGAGTATAGCTGCTTTAAAATATTGCATTTCTGTTGTACAGCAAAGTTAATCAAGTGTACATTTATATATATATTCCCTCTTTTTGGATGCCCTCCCCATTTAGGTCACCAGAGACACTGAGTAGAGTTCTCTGTGCTAAACAGTAGGATCTCATTAGTTATCCATTTTATACACAGTAGTGTATATATGTTAATCCCAATCCTCCAGTTCATCCCAACCCCCCCCTTCTTCCCTTAGTGTCCATACACTTGTTCTCTACATCCGTATTTTTATTTCTGTTTTGCAAATAAGTGTATCTCAACTATTTTTCTAGATTCCACATATATGCATCAACATATGATTTCTTTCTCTTTCTGACTTACTTTATTCTGTCTGACAGTCTCTAGGTCCATCCACGTCTTTGCAAACAGCACAATTTCACTCCTTTTTATAGCTAAGTAATATTCCATTGGATATAAGGGCCACATCTTCTTTACCCACTTCTCTGTTGATGGACATTTAGGTTGCTTTCATGTCCAGGTTATTTCAATAAACTTTGGGGTGCATGTGTCTTTTGGAATTATGGTTTTCTCCAGGAGTGTCATATGGTAGTTCTATTTTTAGTTCTTTAACGAAATTCCATACAGTTCTCCTTAGTGGCTATGTCAATTTACATTCCCACCAACAGTGTAGGAGGGTTCCCTTTCTGTAAGTCCTCCCCATCATCAAAAAAATCTATAAACAACAAATGTTGGGGAGGGTGTGTGTGTGTATATATATATGTAATTCTATGTTGTACATTGTTCCTTAAAGGTTGAGAAGGATCTTGATTATGTAAATCTTCCTCCCTGGAATATCATATTTTGCCCCAGAATGCAGTTAAATTTTCAGAGAATCACCTTAACCATCCTAAAGCTTGTTTTATAGATTTGCTAGCCTATATTTCAGTTTTGTTCTTACATACTTGGTATAGGCATTATTCTGGGGTGTGTTCTTTACTTCTGGGGTATGGTTGTTAGGATCTCAGTGTTATTTGGTCAGTCGTGTCTGACTCTTTGTGACCTTATGGATAGTAGCCCACCAGACTCTTCTGTCTATGGAATTCTCCAGGCAAGAATACTGGAGTGGGCTGGTGTTTCCTTCTCCAGAGAATCTTCCTGACTCAGCGATTGAACCAAGGTCTCCTGCACTGCAGGAAATTCTTTAATGTCTAGCCATGGAGACACAAGCAAGGTCTCAAGGAAGCCCAATGTGTCTAACAACGTCTCTCCACTCTGGCTAGGCTTAAACCCAAACACCTCCTCTGCACTGTGTGGCTTCTATAATTTCTGCCCAACTTTCTAAACTTTCAGTAACTAATCTCTGCCAGGCCTAATAGAATCTTGTCTGTACCTGGGTAGGTTAACATTTTCTCAAGGAATTGAAAAGAATATTTATGCAAAAGTTTGTGCCTCCTTCTTTATGGCCAACTCCTCTTTTCTACCCTGTCCCCTAAATTTCAGCCACTTTGACTGAAATTTTGTTGGTTGAATTCAATGCTAGCCAACATATATACCTGAAGAATTGATGCTTACAAAATGTGGTTCTGGAGAAAACTCTTGAGAATCCCTTGGACTGCAGGGAGATCAAGCCAGTCAAACCTAAAGGAAATCAACCCTGAGTATTCATTGGAAGGATTGATACTGAAGCTGAAGCTCCAATACTTTGGCCACCTTATGTGAGGTGCTGGCTTATTGGAAAAGACCCTAATGCTGGGAGAGCTTGAAGGCAAAAGGAGAAGGGGGTGGTAGAGGATAAGATGGTTAGATAGCATCACCAACTCAATGGACATGACTATGAACAAACTCCAGGAAATAGTGAAGGAGAGAGGAGCTTGATGTGTTGAAGTCCGTAGGGTCACAAAGAGTTGGACATTACTTAGCAACCAAACAACAACAAATGTATATATATTAGTTTCCTAGGCCTACCATAAAAAAATACTGAGTTACTTAAAAGGAGAGAAATTTATTCTCTCAGTTGTTGAGGCTAGAAACCTGAAATCAAGTTGTTGGAAGGGCCAGGCTCCCTCTAAAGTCTCTAAGAAAGAATCTTTCCTTGCCTCTTCCTAGCTTCAGGTGGTTGGTGACAACCTTTAATATTCCTTGAATTTTAGGTGCATCACTCCTATTTCTGGCTTATACATAGAGTCCACTTTGATACAGCATGGTCTTAGGGTAACTTTATTGCATCTCAAATACCTTATTGCCAAATAGGGTTATATTCACATATATTGAGGAGTTAGATTTTGACATAACTATTGAGGAGACACAATTCAACTTTCTACAGTATTATGTATGTATATGAGGAGGGTATGGCAATCCACTACAGTCTTCTTTCCTGAATAGTCCCATGGACAGAAGAGCCTGGTGGGATACAGTCCATTGGGTCACACAGAGTCAGACACAAGTGAAGTGACATAGCATGTACTCATGTGTGTGTGTGTGTATATATATGTATATATATATATATATGAATATATATATATATATATATATGAATCTATGCATTATAAATGTTTATAACAAGAGTATAATCAGATACCCAATCATACTTGAAGTTGTCTGCTAAGATCAAATTCCAGGACCACCTATAATTTTTTCTGTTGCCTTTTTTATTTCTCCTGCATTATTAGTTACATGTAGTTGTCTCTATTGATTTTTAAGCTTTGTATTTTATATTGGAGCATAGTTGTTTAACAATATTGTGATTGTTTCAGGTGTACAGCAAAATAATTCAGTTATACATATATATGAAACTATTCTTGTAGTTGTCTCTATTGATTTTTTAATTGGATTTTGTTCATTGTGTATAAAAGAGCCATGTAGAATCAAGATAATATTATCTTTTAATAGAGAGTGTTTAACATTTTATGTGTTAGGCACAAATGAGAGGAGGAGCTTATCACCCTAATCAAATCAGGAACAGAACTGTGTTGAGGCTCTATAGCAGTTTTGGTAAGTTACTATCTACCTCTGGTTTGTTTCCTGGTATATTGGATGTGACCTTCCAGGGTTTTTATAGGTGATTCAAACAAATTTTTGCCTCCTCAGAATCTACAATTTGTGGGAATTTTTACTCTTTAATTTTCAGATATTTTTAAATTTTTTGTATCACATCATAGCTTTAGGATTTAACAGATGTCTCCAGGATAATTGATAATGGCTGTGTTTGAACTTCTTCAAGTCTCCAGTTTTGCCCATAAAGTGTCTAACAATTGCCCAACACATCTACAGGTGTATATATCCTCCACTAAAGACTCTCTGCTAGGGGCCAGGCCTAGATTCTTAGTCTTCTACCATGCCCAAATGGCAAGTTCTCTTAGGGAAAACCATTCTAGGATTTCAACTCTCAACTTTTTTTTTTTTCAAGGCTTCTATCCAGGTATACACTTGCCCCCTAAGTAATAGAAGACCATGAAAAATAATTGTATTCTATTTTTATAAGATATTAGAGTAATTTGTTTGCCTCCTACTGTGTTTAGATTCAGAATATAGCAAATATCTTGGCTGAAATTTTAAGACCCTAAATTTTCGAACTTTGTCACTCTGGTCTCATGGGATCATCAGTATGCTGGTTTCTTTTTCCCAAGTAGTAGCCCTCTGCCTTAGCCACACCAATATTTTCAATTCTGACCCATAACTAGATTTTTCAAATTTCTTCTAGAAAAAACAGCTGAATATTCTTAGCATCTTAAAGATTTTCTCCTTTCTAAAATGCTTATTCATGTTGATCTTGTTGCTTCTGTAGCTCTCTGATGCCTTAAAATTTGTATCTTTTCTGTTTGCTTCCAGTGTATTATTGGCCTATTGAAAACAATACCATCCAATTTGAAAGAATAAACTCATTCATCTTTTATTGGTAATTGTATCAATACCTCCTAATGCGTATTTGTATTTTTTGGGGATCTGATTCATAAGAAATAAACTAGAAGCTTTTCTTATAGAATCTTGGAAGATGGCTTCTATCAGGTGTTGTCTAGCTGGCCTGCATGAAAATAAGAATATGGCTATTTACTATTAATGATTAATGTTGATCATTCTACATATTCTATATTAATATATTTATTTGAGAACTTGCATAGTACTAATATCAATAGCTATCCTCGAAGCTAGTATAATATTGAGTGTTCCCTATGAAACTAGGCAATGAATCAAATTTAAATTTGATGCTTTCTATTTAAATACACCATTTTCCTGTCTTTAGCCAATCATGTTCTGATATATCCATACTAAGCCAACTCCTTCAGTCTATATAGTTTACCCATTTTCTTTCTTAAGCACTGTAGGTATGCAGAACACATATATCTGTCTTTATATATCCTATGCCCATGCTTATTGTCTTTCTTTTAACAACATAGGAAAGCCATTAAAAAATAGTTGCTTTATAATCTTGCATTAGTTTCTGCTATATAGCAAAGTGAATCAGTTACGTGCATACATATATCCCCTCTTTCTAAAATTTCCTTCCCACTTAGGTCACAACAGAGCACTGAGTAGAGTTCCCTGTTCTATGCATTTTCTATGTTCTATGCATTTTCTATGCATTTTCATTAGCTATCTGCTTTATACATGCTGCTGCTGCTGTTTAATTGTGTCCATCTCTTTGCAACCCCACAGTCTGTAGCCTGCCAGGCTCCTCTGTCTGTGGAACTTCCCAGGCAAGGATACTAGAATTGGTTGCCATTTTCCTCCTCCAGAGAATCGTCCTAGCCCAAGGATCAAACCTGAATCTCCCGCTTGACAGACGGATTCTTTACCTGTGATGCCTGGGAAGCCCCATGTTATACTTAGCAGTGTGTATATGTCAATTCCAATCCCCAAATTCAATCCACTCCCTAGAACAGTAACTTTTCATGTCTTATACTTCATATACAAGATCTTTGCTATTCTAATCATCACCATTACTGTATTCTTATTGTTCCCTACTCCTACTCCCAAATTGATAATACTATAATATATGCCCACAGTGTTAATGACACTGTGATGAACACTATAATTTATATAAAAACAGTTAAGACACAGTTTATGACTTTAATACTAGTATAGAATATTAATAGTAGAGAGACAATACCTGAATAAAGGTAACAATAATGAATATGACAAGGCATATGTCAAAAGAAAAGTATGTGGTTTTAAGCAGAATTGAAAAGAGAGAGAAAACACACTTAACATGGGAATCAGAAAAGTCTCCTTCGAAGTAATACTATTTAGGCTGGACCTTGAAGAACGTATAACCTTGCAGGCAGACTTAAGCAGAATGAAAACATTCTAACTAGAAATTTTACATCTTTACTATCTTACTCTACTTGCTTTTTCATCTCTTTTCATTGACTAGTTTGAAATGACTCAGATTTTCAGATCACTTCACTTAAACTTGTTAAAGTTTAGGGGTGTTTATTTAAGCACAGGGAGTTTAATAAAATTTGAATGGCACATAGGTGTTATGTTTGGGGCTAGAGGAAAGGAGAACCAACATTTATTGAGCATATATTATATTTTAGAAACTTCACATGCTTTTTTGTATCTCCCTGTCTTCAGTCCTGTAAGGTAATAACACTTTTTATGTCTATTTTTCAGATAAGATTAATTGAGGCCCAGTGGATTGAATAATTTGTTCAAAGACACTCTACTGTTGTCAGAGTTGTGATTTTAATCTATCTGCTTTTTGCTAAATACATTCACTTTGGCCACACGATGCTGTCTCCTTACTACACTTTGGAACATAAGTTTTGAAAAACTGGTTAGAGTTATATTGTGTAGGAAGTTAAATGCCAATCTTTTAGAAGTCAAAGCCGTAATAAAGTTTAAATGAAGTGATCTGAGGATTCATCAGGTTGGCATTTCAAATCAGTCAAGGAAAAGTGATGTAAAAGCAAGTGCAGGATAGAGTTGGTAAAAATAATAAAAAAAAAAAAAAGAATACTATCACAGTTGACACAATCTTCTGAAAAACAAAGTCAAAAAGAGGAATAGTCCTAGGAACATATTCAAAATGTGTCCTCCAGCAAACTTTAGATAAAACTGTCCTTGGGAATTTTGTTGACTTATTTTCTGAATACAAAACAATATAATTTTAATTTAATGATAAACAATTGCTCTATAATTTTTATAATTATTTATATGCATTTTAATTACAAGTAATAAATCTCACTGTAGAAAAAAAGTCAAACACACAGAAATCAAAATGAAAAGCAATTTCAATAGTCTGAATTTCCAAGCTCTAAGGGTAATCACAATTGCCAAAGTTTTTGTGCATATCCTTTAAGGCTTATGATGAAAATATATTTATGAAATATCTTTTCTACACACATGTGCAAAATATGGAATAGTACTATAATGCTGGGGCTTTCCTGTTGGCTCAGTGGTGAAGAATCTGTCTACCAATGCAGTAATCACAAGTTTGATCCCTGGGTTGGGAAGATCCCCTGGAGAAGGAAATGGCTACCCATTCCAGTATTCTTAGGCTTCCCGGATAGCTCAGGTGGTAAAGAATCCTCCTGCAATGCAGGAGACCCTGGTTCCATTCCTGGGTTGGGAAGATCCACTGAAGAAGGGATAGGCTACATACGCCAGTATTCTGACCTTGAGAATTCCATGAACTGTACAGTCCATGGGGTCGCAAAGAGTTGGACAGGACTAAGCGACTTTCACTTTCACTTTCCAGTATTCTTGCCTGGGAAATTTCATGGACAGCGGAGCCTTGTGGGCTAGAGCCCATGGAGTAGCAAAAGAGTCGGAAACGATTTAGTGACTAAACAAACAACAAATATAATGCTGTTTGATCATTTTAAAACGTTTGTAATGAAAATGTTGAATGTTTGCAAAAGTAAAGATTATGCAGTTATGAACCTCACTTCACAGTACCTATTGCCTCGCTTCAGCAATTTATCTACATATGACCAATCTACTTTCATTTATATATTAACTTATTACCTTCTCCTTAGGATAATTTTGAAGCAAATCTCAGATATTGTAAGACATTACAAAAATCTAAAAAATACACTTACAATACATAAGGAGTTTGTTTTTTAAATGATATGTCATTTTAAAGCACACTTAATATTTGCTTCTTAATATCATCAGCTAATCAGGGACATTTGACTTTCCCCAACAGCTTAAAAAAATGTCTTTTTAGACTTTCTTTAGATCAGGATCTAAATTCCAAACAGTGCATAACATAGATATATCTTTTATAGTATAACATTATTTTTACCTTTAAAATCAGATTTATTGAATAGTCATTTAAATGCAATAAAATTCAATAAGAGCAGAGATTGAAAAGCTTTGGCAAATGTGATTGCCTGTGTAATCAACCCCACAAAGAGACATTCTTTGCGACCCCATGGACTGTAGCATAACCGGCTCCTCCATCCATGGGATTCTCCAGGCAAGAATACTGGAGGGGGTTGCCCACATTAGGATGCTTCTATTACTTAAAGAAGTTCCATAATGCCCCATTGCAGATAACCTGCATTACACTCTGCTAGTGGAATCACTGATTGGCTTTCTGTCATTATAGAATATTTTTTCTTTTCCTAGAGTTTCATATAAATTGTATCATATAATGTGTACTCCTTTAGTTTTGGATATTTTCCTTCTACAAGGTATATTTTGAGATGCTTACACATTGTTGACTACGTCATGTATTTATTATTTTATTGCTAAATGTTTTCCCATTGTATGGTTATACCACAATTTGTTTTCCATTATCATTTGATAGATATTAAGATGTTTCCATATAATTTTGACTATGAAAAGGTATCTCTGAACATGGTGGTGCAAGAGATTTTGTGTCCTATGCTTTTATTTTTCCTAGCTAAATAACAAGGAATAGAATTGCCAAGTCATGCAACACATGATTTTTTACTTTATAAATAACTGAGAGTCTTACAGAATGGCTGTACCATGTTACATTACCATCAGCAATATATGAAAATTCCTATTGTTCTACATTTTTGCCAAAACTTGGTATTATCAAACCTCCACCATAGTTTCAGTTCAGTCAGTCAGTCATTTCAGTCGCTCAGTCGTGTCCGACTCTTTGTGACCCCATGAATCACAGCAAACCAGGCCTCCCTGTCCATCACAAACTCCCGGAGATTATTCAAACTCATGCCCATCGAGTTGTTGATGCCATCCAGCCATCTCATCTTCTGTCGTCCCCTTCTCCTCCTGCCCCCAATCCCTCCCAGAATCACGGTTTTTCCAATAAGCCAACTCTTCACATCAGGTGGCCAAAGTATTGGAGTTCCAGCTTCAGCATCAGTCTTTCCAATGAACACCCAGGACTGATCTCCTTTAGGATGGACTGGTTGTATCTCCTTGCAGTCCAAGGGACTCTCAAGAGTCTTCTCCAACACCACAGTTCAAAAGCATCAATTTTTGGCACTCAGCTTTCTTCACAGTCCAACACTCACATCCATGCATGACCACTGGAAAAACCATCGCCTTGACTAGATGGACCTTTGTTGGCAAAGTAAAGTCTCTGCTTTTTAATATGCTATCTAGGTTGGTCATAACTTTCCTTTCAAGGAGTAAGCATCTTTTAATTTCATGACTGCAGTCACCATCTGCAGTGATTTTGGAGCTCAAAAAAATAAAGTCTGACACTGTTTCCACGTCTCCCCATCTATTTCCAATGAGGTGATGGAACCAGATGCCATGATCTTAGTTTTCTGGATGTTAAGCTTTAAGCCAACTTTTTCACTCTCCTCTTTCACTTTCATCAAGAGGCTTTTTAGTTCCTCTTCACTTTCTGCCATAAGGGTGGTGTCATCCGCATATCTGAGGTTATTGATATTTCTCCTGGCAATCTTGATTCCAGCTTGTGCTTCTTCCAGCCCAGTTTCTCATGATGTACTCTGCACATAAGTTAAATAAGTGGCCTCAGGTAAATAGTAGGAAGGGAACACAGCTCCACCCATCAACAGAAAATTGGATTAAAGATTTACTGAGCAAAAAAAAAACAAACAAACAAAAAATTTACTGAGCATGGCCCCACCCATCAGAACAAGACTCAGTTTCCCCCTCAGTCAGTCTATCCCTTCAGGAAGCTTCCATAAGCCTCTTATCCTTCTCCATCATAGCTCAGACAGACTGAAAATCACAATCACAGAAAACTAATCTAATCACATGTACCACATACTTGTCTAACTCCATGAAACTAAGCCATGCCGTGCAGGGCCACTCAAGATGGACAGGTCATGGTGGAGAGTTCTGACAAAATGTGGTCCACTGGAGAAGGGAATCGTAAACCACTTCAATATTCTTGCCTTGAGAACCCCATGCACAGTATGTAAAGGCAAAAAGATAGTACACTGAAAGATGAACTCCCAGGTCGGTTGGTGCCTGATTTGCTACTGGAGATCACTGGAGAAATAACTCCGGAAAGAATGAAGAGATGAAGCCAAAGTAAAAATGCGACTGGTGATAGAAGCAGGTCTGATGCTGTGAAGAGCAATATTACATAAGAACCTGGAGTGTTAGCTCCATGAACCAAGGCAAATTGGAAGTGGTAAAACAAGAGATGGCAAGAGTGAGCATCAACATTTTAGGAATCAATGAACTAAAATGAACTGGAATGGGTGAATTTAACTCAGATGAACATTATATCTACTACTGTGGGCAGGAATCCCTTAGAAGAAATGGAGTAGCCATCATAGTCAACAAAAGAGTCTGAAATGCAGTACTTGGATGCAATCTCAAAAACGAAAGATTGATCTCTGTTTGTTTCCAAGGCAAACTGTTCAATATCACAATCATCCAAGACTATGCCCCGACCAGTAATGCTGAAGAAGCTGAAGTTGAATGGCTCTATGAAGACCTACAAGGCCTTCTAGAACTACCACCCCAAAAAGATGTCCTTTTCATTATAGGGGACTGGAATGCAAAAGTAGGAAGTCAAGAAACACCTGGAGTAACAGGCAAATTTGGCCTTGGAGTACAGAATGAAGCAGGGCAAAGGCTAATAGAGTTTTGCCAAGAGAACACACTGGTCATAGCAAACACCCTCTTCCAACAACACAAGAGAAGACTTTACACATGGACACACCGAAATCAGGTTGATTATATTCTTTGCAGCCAAAGATGGAGAAGCTCTATAGCGTCAGCAAAAACAAGACCGGGAGCTGACTGTGGCTCAGATCATGAACTCCTTATTGCCAAATTTATGCTTACATTGGAGAAAGTAGGGAAAATCACTAGGCCATTCAGGTATGACCTAAATCAAATCCCTAACGATTATACAGTGGAAGTGAGAAATAAATTTAAGGGACTAGGTCTGATAGACAGAGTGCCTGATGAACTATGGATGGAGGTTCATGACACTGTACAGGAGACAGGGTTGAAGAACATCCCCAATAGAAAAAAAAATGCAAAAAAGCAAAATGGCTGTCTGAGGAGGCCTTACAAATAGCTGTGAAGAGAAGAGAAGCAAAAAGCAAAGGAAAGCAGACAGATGGCTAATACACACCTGAAAAGATGTTCAATATTGCTCATGACTAGAGAAATGTAAATCTAAACTATAATGTGATATCAACTCACACCAATCAGAATGACCATCATAAAAAAATCTGCAAACAATACATGCTGGAGAAGTCGTGGAGAAAAAAGGGACCCTTCTTGCACTGTTGGGGGGGGGAATGTAAATTGATACAGCCACTATGGACAACATTATGGAGATTCCTTAGAAAGCTAAGAATAAAATCACCATATTACCCAACAATTGCACTACTAGGCATATACACTGAGGAAACCAAAATTGAAAAAGAGACACATGTATCCTAATGTTTATTTCAGCTCTATTTACAATAGCTAGTACTTGGAAGTTCCATAGATATCCATCAATATATGAATGGATAAAGAATCTATGGTACATACATACAATAGCCATAAAAAGGAAAGCATTTGTGTCAGTCTTAATGAGGTAGATGAACCTACAGCCTATTATACAGAGTGAAGTAAGTCAGAAAGAGAAAACAAATATTGTATACTAACACATATATATGGAATCTAGGAAGATGGTATTGATGAATCTATTTGCAGAGCAGCACTGGAGACACAGACATAGAAAATAGACTTATGGACACAGTTGTGTGGGAGAAGAAAGGAGATGGTGGGATGCAAGGAGAGAGTAACATGGAAATGTACATTACCATATGTAAAATAGATAGCCAATGGGAATCTGATGTATGACTCAGGGAATTCAAACTGGGGCTTTGTAACAACCTAGAGGGTTGGGGTAGGGAGGGAGGTGGGGGGGGATGTTCAAGTGGGAAAGGGCATAGGCAAACCTATGACTGATTCATGTTGATGTTTGGTAGAAAGCAACACAATACTGTAAAGCAATTATCCTTCAAATAAAAATAAACAGTGAAAAAAAAGGTCTTGCTGTGATTTATGTCAGAGAATGTTCTATGTTTTCCTCTAAAAGGTTTATAATATCTGTATATATTTAACCCATTTTGAGTATATTGTTTTATGTGATGTTATAGAATTTCTAATTTCATTCTTTTACATGTATTTGTCCAGTGTTCCCAGAACCACTTATTGAGGAGACTGTCTTTTCACCTCTGTATATTCCTGTATCTTTTGCTGTATTGTAGATTAACTAACCATAGGTACCTGGGTATAGTTCTGGGCTTTCTATTGTGTTTGAATAATCTACATTTCTGTTCTTGTGACAGTACCATATTGTTCTGCTTACTCTTGCTTTGTATTATAGCTTTAATCAAGGATCCTGATTCATCCAGCTTTGCTTTTTTCTTCAGGATTGTTTTGGATCTTTGGGGTCTTCTGTGTTTCCATACAAATTTAATTTTTTTTCATATAGTTATTTGAAAAATGTTATGGGTAACTTGATAGGGATTGCTCCGAATCTGTAGATTACCTTGGGTAGTCTAGTTATTTTGACCATATTGATTCTTCCAATCCAAGAGCATGGTATATCTTTCCATCTGTCTGTGTCATCTCCAAACTTACTTTCATCAGCATCTTACCATTTTCAGAGTACAGTGCATTTGCCTTTATAGTTAGGCTTATCTATAGGTATCTTATTCCTTTTTTTATGAGGGTAAATTGGATGGGTTCTTTAATTTCTCTTTCTGATCTTTCATTGTTAGTGTATAGAAATGCAAGAAATTACTGTGTATTAATTTTGTGTAGTGTACCTTTACTGAATTCATTGATTAGCTCTAGTAGTTTTCTGGTAACTTCTTTAGGATTTTCTAAGTATAATATCATGTCATCTGCAAATAAGTTTTACTTCTTTAACAATTAAGATTCTTCTTACTTTTCTTCTATGATTGCCATGGCTAGGACTTCCAAAACTAGCCTTGACTTGTTCCTGATCTCAGAGGTTTTCACTGTTGAGAATGTCATTAGCTGTAGATTTTTCAAATATGGCCTTTATTATGTTGAGATAACTTCCCTCTAAGCCCACTTTCTGGAGAGTTTTCCATCATAAATGGTTGTCATATTTTGTCAAAAGCTTTTCCTGCATCTATTGAGATGACTGTATTGTTTTTATTCTTCAACTTGTTAATGCTGAGTATCACACTGATTGATTTGTGGATATCGAAAAACCCTTGCACCTCTGGGATAAATCCCACTTGATTGTGGTTTATGATCCTTTCATTATATTGGTGGAGCCAGTTTATTAGTATTTTCTTGAGGATTTTTATATCCATGTTCATCAGTGATATTGATCTGCACTTTTCCTTTTTTGTGGTATATTTATTTGGTTTTGGTATCAGGGTGATGGTGGCCTCATAGAATGAATTTGGGAGTATTTCTTCCTCTGTAGTTTTTGTTTTTAAATAGTTTCAGAAGGATAGCTGTTATCTCTTATCTAAACGTTTGATGGACTTTCCCTGTGAAGCCATATAGGCCTAGAGTTTTGTTTGATGGAAGTGTTTAAATCATAGTTCCAATTTTGGTACTTCCGATTGGTCTGTTTATATTTTTCTATTTCTTTCTGGTTCATTCTTGGAGGATTATACCATTTTAAAAATTTGTCCATTTATCTACGTTGTCCATTTTATTGGCATGTAGTTGTTCCTAGTAGTCTCTCAGCATCATTTGTATTACTCTGGTGTCAGTTGTCACTTCTTTTTCATTTCTAATTTTATAGATTTGAGTCCTTATCCCCCTTTGTTGATGAATCTGCCTAAAACTTAATCAATTTCTTTATCTTTTCAAAGAAGCAGATTTTAGTTTCATTGATCTGTTCTATTGTTTTATTTGTCTCTATTTCATTTATTTCTGCTCTGATCTTCATGAATTGTTTGCTTCTACTAACTTTTTTGGGTTCTGTTTTTTATTCTTTCTCTAGTTGCTTTAGTTTTAAATTTGACATTTTCTAAATTTCTGAGAAAGAGTTTACTGGTATAAATTTCTGTTTTAAAACTGCTTTTGCTGTGTCCCAAAGGTTTTGGGCCATCATGCTTTTATTTTCATTTGTTTCTAGATATTTTTAAATTTTTCTCTTTGGTTTCTTCAGTGATTTATTGGTTGTTTAGTAGTATACTGTTTAGCTTCTATATACTTTTTTCTTTTTACAGTTTTCTGTTCTCATCAATTTCTAGTCTCATATTATTGTGGTCAGAAAAAATGCTTGGTGTGATTTCAATTTTCTCAAAATTTCCAAGATTCACTTTGTGGCTCAGCATGCGACCAATCCTGGAGCATGTTTTATGTGCACTTGAGAAGAATGTGTATTCTGCTGTTTTTGGATGGAATGCTCTATAATTATTAATTACATCCATCTAGTCTAATGTGTCATGTAATGCCTGTTTTTCTTTATTTATCTTCTGTCTGGATAATTGATGTAAGTTGTCTGTTAATGTATTCCACTATTAATGTGTTACTGTTGATTCTTCTCTTATGGCTACCAACTTTTGCCTTATATATTAAGGTGCACCTATGCTTGGTTTATGTATATTTATGATTATTGTATCTTCTTGCATTGATTCCTTTATCATTATTGTAGTGTCCTTTTTCTCTTGTAACAGTCTTTATTCTGAAGCTTATTTGTCTGATGTGAATATTGTTACTTCAGCTTTCTTTTGCTTTCCATTTAAGTGGAATAACTTTTTCCATCCCCTCACATTCAGTCTGTGTGTGTCCCTATTCCTGAAGTGAATCTCTTGTAGACAGTATATATGGGCTTCTCTGGTGGCTCAGTGGTAAAGAATCTCCTGCCTGCAGGAGACCTGGGTTCGATCCCTGGGTTGGGAAAATCCCCTGAAGAAGGGAATGGCTACCCACTCAAGCATTCTTGCCTGGAGAATTCCATGGGGAGGAGGAGACTGGAAGGAGACTGGAAGGCTATGGTCCATGGGGTTGCAACGAGTCAGACACAACTGAGCAAATAAAAATATACATACATACATACATACATACATACATAGGCTCTTGTTTTCATATCCAGTGAATTTGTGTCTTTTTTTTGAAGTATTTGATTCATTTACATTTCAGGCAATTATCAATATTTATGTTCATATTGCCTTTTTGTTAAGTGTTTAAGATTTGTTTCTGAGGTACCTCCCCCCCGGCTTTTGTTGTTGTTGTTCTATTCTCTTGTGATTCGGTGACTCTATTTCAGTTTGTTTTGGATTGCCTTTTCTTTTTTGTATGTAGATCTATTGTAAATTTTAGGTTTGCAGTTGTCATGCAGTTTATACACACACACATGTATATATATATATATATATATATATATAGTCTCTATATACACACTATATATATATATGTGTATTTATATATATATATATACACACACACACACAAGATTGTTTTAAGTTGTTGACTGCTTAATTTCAAATGTGTTTCCAATATCATGTATTTGTTCTCTCATTTTTTTTTCTTATGATCACTGATTTTTATATCATATTTCTGTGTGGATAATTTCCCACAGTTAATGTATATTTGCTTTACCAGTGAGCTTTTTCACTTGTAATTTTCTTGTTTCTAGTTGTGGACTTTTCTGCATAGAGATGTTCCTTTAACATTTGTTGTAAAGCTGGTTAGCTCTGCAATATTTGTTGTAGAGCTAAGAATTCTCTTAGCTTTTGCTTGTCTGTAAAGCTTTTACTTTTTTGCCAAATCTGAACAAGAACCTTGCTGGGTATAGTGTTCTACTTGTAGGTATTTTCCTTTCATCACCTTAAGTATAATTGCACCATTTCCTTTGTGTCTGCAGAACTTCTTATGAAAAATTAGTTGATAACTGTATGGGGATTCCCTTGTTTTTATTTGTTGCTTTTTCCTTGTTGTTTTTAATAATTTGTCTTTAATTTTTGTGAATTTGATTAACATGTGCCTTGTCATGATCCTTCTTGACTTTTTCCTTCATGGAACTCTGCTTTCTGGAATTGAGTGAGTGCTTCCTTTCTCATTTTTAATGAAGTTTTAATCAAGTATTTTCTTAGGCCCTTTCTCTTTCTTCTACTTCTGGAACCCCTATAACGTAAGTGTTGGTGCATTTAATGTTGTTCCAGAGGTCTCTTAGATTGTCTTTATTTCTTTCTTTCATTTTCCTTTGTTCTGTTCTGCAGTAATGATTTCCACCACTCTGTCTTCCAGCTTGCTTATTCATTCTTCTGCTTCATTTATTCTGCTATTGATTTTTTCCTACTGTGTTTTTCATTAAAGTTATTGCATTGTTCCATCTCTGTTCTTTAAAGATTCTAGCTCTTTGCTAACATTTTTTGCATCTTATTAGTCTGTCCCTCTATTATTTCCCTATGTTGGGTCATCTTTACTATCATTACTCTGAATTCTTTTTTGTGCAAGTTGCCTGTCTCCACTTCACTTAGTTTTTCCTCTGGAGCATATTTCTTTCATCTCATTTTGTCTAACTTTCTGTGTTTGTGGTCTCTGCTTCTTGGAGTACAGATTCTTAGTTTCTCTTGCTTCTGGTGTCTGTCTTCAGTGGGTAAGGTTGGTTCAGGGGCTTGTGCAGACTTCCTAGTGGGAGGGACTGGTTCCTACTCACTGATGGGTAGAGCTAAGTCTTGTCCCTCTGATGGGCAGGGTCATGTCAAGGAGTGTGCTTCAAGATGGCTGTGCACACAGAATGACTTTAGACAGCTTGTCTGATGAGATTACTAGGAGCAGACTCATTCCTGAATAATACTATTCACAAAGTTTTTATCACCAGAAAAGCATCATAAGAAAACAATATCATCCATAATTTTAATTTTTAAGGTATTGTCTTGTTTCTCTTGCCTCATTTTCCATTCTTGTGCCATGAGTGATGAAGTCCTTTGTCTCCTACCAAGGAGTGTCATGTCTTCTGCCAGCATCTGATTGTAAGACCTTTCCTAATAGCACAGTAATACAGAAAGCATGACTAGTAGACGAAGATTCATGCAACACTTGAGCCCATTCTTCCTTCCATGGTTTCTCTCTGCTCCCCCAAAATTATTTTAGTTTTCCAAATATACCTCTCAAACTTCACTCATGAGAAATTACCATACGCAAGAATTTCTCCTTTAAAGCTAAAATGAATTACCTCAGTATCTTTCTTGACAACTGGACAAAAGAAAGCTCAGCTGCTTTTTTTCAAAACATACTTATAAATATATGCATCATAAAAATGTATGATGGATTAAAAAGATACAGGAAGTTAAACACCACTTTTAAACTAAAATACTTATGAAAATAAATTCTAAGCAGCTTATATACATGCCTTTGATGATTTTACACAGTTCACCCTTGTGAACATTAATATCAGGCTATATTTGAGACTAAGCTACCAATGTGCTACTTCCCATAACTGTTTACAATGGGCTTTACACTGTGCTTCATCTTTATTTATCCACTTTTACTACATTGATGTATTAATTCTCAGAAGTATACATGGAATCAGAAATGTATAGACCTTTCGATTTACTGAATTACTGAGCTTAGCCTCCCTGTATAAGTGAGGCTATTGATGCAAAGAAACTTATTGATGTAGCAGAAACATTTCCACCCATATGTGCTCAGCATTTGCAAATACTCCAACTTAAAGTTAAATAGAAAAACAAATACACATTAAAATTATCAAGTCCCAATATTACATTATCATCAATGCTGCACCTCTGAGCCTAATTCCTATTACACTCTCAAGTCTAAGAAGTTTATGGAAAGATTTATAGTTAAAAGTTGTGTTCTTAACCTAGCATTTTCTTCCTTTCTCCTCATGTGCTTAGTTTCTCAGTCGTGTCTGATTCTTTGTGACCCCATGGACTGTAGCCTGCCAGAACCCTCTGTCCACGGGGATTCTCCAGGCAAGAATACTAGAGAGGGTCGTCATGCCCTCCTCCAAGGGATCTTCCCAACCCAGGGATCGAACCCAGGTCTCCCACATTGCAGGCGGATTCTTTACTGTCTGAGGCACCAACACTTTATTTCTCCTCATAAATCACTGTAAACAAGGAGAAGAGTGAAGGACAGAAAACAAACTTTGTCTGCAATGATACTAAGAAGTATCTTTAACTCAAAATGATGACTTGGTGGGCATTTTTCATGTTCCTTTACCTGTTGGGTATTTCTGTGCCTTTTCATCTTATTTAGATTGCTGTGTCTGGAGTGGGCTTTCTGTATTCTGGAGGTCTGTGGTTCCTTTTTATTGTGGAGGTTTTACCCCGTGGGTGGGGTTAGACAATTGGCTTGTCAAGGTTTCCTGGTTAGGGAAGTTTGTGTCGGTGTTCTGGTGCATGGAACTTGATTTCTTCTCTTTGGAGAGCAATGGAGTGCCCAGTAATGAGTTTTGAGATGGGTCTATGTGTTAGGTGTGACCTTGGGCAGCCTGTATGTTGACGTTTAGGGCTATATTCCTGCGTTGCTGGAGAATTTGCGTGGTATTTCTTGCTCTAAAACTTATTGGCTCTTGGGTGGTGGTTGGTTTCAGTGTAGGTATGGAGGCTTTTGGATGGTCTCTTATTACTTAAAGTTCCATGTAGTCAGGAGTTTTCTGGTGTTCTCAGGTTTTGGGCTTAAGTCTCCTGCCTCTGGATTTCAGTTTTATTCTTCCTGTAGTCTCAGGACTTCTCCAACTATACAGCACTGATAATAAAACTTCTAGGTTAATGGTGAAAAGATTCTCCACTGTGAGGGACACCCAGAGAGGTTCACAGAGTTACATGAAAAAGAGGAGAGGGAGGAGGGCGGTAGAGATGAGCAGGAGGAGAAAAAGGGGGACTCAAGAAGAGAGAGACAGATCTACGCAGTTGTCTGTTCCCAGAGTGTTCTCCGTAGCCCAGACACCCACCAAGATTCACAGAACTGGATTGGGGAGAGAAGGGGAAAGGAGGAAATAGAGGTGTTCTGAGGTAGAAAACAGAGAGTCAAGATTGGGAAAGAATAATCAACACACTCCTGAATAAAAATGGGAACTGAATATTGGATTCTTAAATGTTCACAATTTATATCATATACTGAAAAACAAAAATTAAAAATCTAGAGTAGAGGTTAGACTCTTAAAAATACTATATTAAAAACAAAAACCAAAACACACAGAAAAAAAATTTTAGAAATATATATGAAGTTCAGTTTAAAAATAGGGCTTCTCTTCTTTTTTTTTTTGGTAAGGTTATAGTGTATTGTAAATGAAAATTAAGGAGTAGTAGAAGAGTACTAGAGGACTTTAAAAGAAATAAGAGAAAAAAAAATAGAAAATAGAAGAGAAAATGGAGAAAAAAAAAAGAAAGAAAGAAAAAAAATTTTTCCCTCCTTTTGAAGACAATGGGCTGCTTTTCTGGGTGCCTGATGACCTCAGCTAGCGATCAGAAGTTGTTTTGTGAAGTTTACTCTGCGTTCAGTTATTCTTTTGATGAATTTGTAGGAGAGAAAGTGGTCTTCCCGTCCTACTCCTCTGCCATCTTGGCTCCTCCCCAACTCAAAATGATGAAACAAGGCAAAGACTGCCCAAGGATTGATGGTCAAGTAGAACTGAGGGACTACAGAGTTATTACCTGTGGCTGAGTAAAACCTGGTAATTAAGTGGTATACCCTGAATTAAAAAATAAATGATGACTTGTTTCCTATAACAGATAAAAGGTGTTTAGGGATAGTGGTTGAAGCTTTCTTGGACCCCACAAGAAACAAAGTCCTGAGAAGCTGTAGAGGTGAGGCTGAATCAGAAATAATATAAACTTGTAACATTTACAGAGAGTTAACTGTCAGTGTGTCAGGGAAAATATAAAGACTCCACATGCCCTGATTTTAGTTTCCTAAGACTAAAGCAATCACAGTCTCATGATAGTCTTCTGATACTAAGAGAATATTCAATAGTTTAGATCATCTTCTTCCTCCCTTCCTCACACAAGCTTTCTAAATAAAGCCATTCCAGGAACAGTGCAACTATTAAAAAGTTGAATAAAGAAAGTAGATTATGATCAAATATATTGCTATGAATTATAAAAAGGAAACATTTAATGAAGAAAATACCTCTCTAAGTTAGGAACACATACAAATATAAAATAACACACTTAGTTTGCTTCCATATCTTAGCAACTGTAAATAATGCTACTATGAACATTGGGATTCATGTATCTTTTCAAGTTAGTGCTTTTTCCCCAAGTTGCATGGTTTTGTTAACACACACACAATGTGAACTTGAGCTGTCTCTTCGTTTTCTTCACTGTACAGCTTGGCATTGCAATTGGTGACTCTGATAGCCAGCTGGGATGCTCTTTCTGCAATGGTTTTGCAGTTCTTGGAAGAGATATTGTGAGAAATTGAAACAAAGTTTGTTGCACATCAGCAGCACTACAAGTTCTTTGGTGTTGTGGACTGGGAAATTCCAGAATCTGCTAGGCAGCATGTGTTTGCTTTCTTGTTGTTCTCATAACTGATGTTGGACAACAAGATATGACCCTTGAATATCCTGCACACCCTGCTGTTGATGCTTCTGGGTTTCTGGCAGTTCCACTAAATTTTGACATATCAATCAACTGGTGCCAGGTGAACTTCTTGGTTTTCTTTTTGATGATCTTGGGCTTTATGAGAGATCTGATGGTGGCCATGATACCAAGTAGGAGATGACTGACACTGCGTATGGAGGGACTCAAAGGAGTGTAATTGCTGGGTAATTTGTTAGGTCTATTTTTTTTTTTTTTTTTTTTTAGTTTTTCAGAAACATCCATGCTGTTATCCACAGTGGTTAAAACCATTTACATTTCCACCAACAGTGTACAAGTGTTGCCTTTTCTCCACATCTTCTCCAACATTTGTTGTTTGTGTTCCTTTTGATGATAGCCATTCTTGCAAGTGTGAGGTGATATCTCCCTGTGGTGTTGATTTGTGTTTTCCTGATTATTGGACATGTTGAGCAAATTTTCACCTGCCTGCTGACCATCAGCATATCCTCTTTAGATAAATATTTATTTCGGTCTTCTGATCATTTTTAAGCAGTTTGTTTTTTGATGTTGAGTTGTATGAGCTGTTTGTATATTTTGGATATTAACCCCTTATCAGTCATATCAATTGCAAATATATTCTCCCATTCAGCAAGTTATCTTTATGCTTTATTTTGCTGTGCAAAAGCTTTTAAGGTTAACTGAGATCTATTTGTTTATTTGTGTTATGTTTCTTTTGTTTTAGGAGATAAATTCAAAAATATTGCTATGACTTATGTAAAAGACAGAAAAACATCTACTTCTGCTTCACTGAATACACTAAAGCCTTTGACTGTGTGGAGCACAACAAACAGTGGAAAATTCCTAAAATGATGAGAATACCAGGGCACCTTACCTGCCTCTTGAGAAACTTGTATGCAGGTCAAGAAGCAACAGTCACGACTGGACATGGACCAATGAACTGGTTCAAAATTGGGAAAGCAATACATCAAGGCTGTATATTGTCACCCTGCTTATTTAAATTATGTGAAATGCCTGGCTGGATGAAGCACAAGCTGGAATCAATACTGCCGGGACAGATATCAATAAATTCAGATATGCAGATGACATCACCCTTACGGCAGAAAGTGAAGTGAAGTGAAGTTGCTCAGTCATGTCCGACTATTTGCAACCCCATGGACTGTAGCCCACCAGGCTCCTTGGTCCATGGGATTTTCCAGGCATGAATACTGGAGTGGGTTGCCATTCCCTTCTCCAGGGGATCTTCCCGACCCAGGGATTGAACCCAGGTCTCCCACATTGTAAGCAGACGGTTTACCGTCTGAGCTACAAGGGAAGCCCCAAAGAAGAACTAAGAACTTATTGATGAATGTGAAAGTGGAGTGTAAGAAATCTGGCTTAAAACTCAACATTCAAAAAACTAAGATCATGGCATCCTGTCCCATCACTTCATGGCAAATAGATGAGGAAAAACTGGAAACAGTGACAGTTTTTTCTTGGGCTCCAAAGTCACTGCAGATGGTGACTGCAGCCATGAAATTAAAAGATACTTGCTCCTTGGGAGAAAAATTATGATAAACCTAGACAACAGAGACATCACTTTCTCAACAAAGTTCTGTATAGTCAAACCCATGGTTTTTCCAGTAGTCATGTATAGATGTGAGAGTTGAATCATAAAGAAGGTTGATTATGGAAGAATTGATGCTTCTGGACTGTGGTGTTGGAGAAAACTCTTGAGAGTCCCTTGGGCAGCAAAGAGATCAAACCAGTCAATCCTAAATGAAATCAACTCTGAATATTTATTGGAAGGACTGATATTGAAGCTGAAGCTCCAATACTTTGGCCACCTGATGTGAAGATCTAACTCAGTTTAAAAGACCCTGATGCTGGGAATGACTGAGGACAGGAGGAAAGGGGGATGACAGAGAATGAGTTGGTTGGATGGCATCATCGACTCAATAGACATGAATTTGAGCAATCTCTGAGAGATAGTGAGGGACAGGGAAGCCTGGCATCCTGCAGTCCATTGGGTCTCAAAGAGTCAGACACAGCTGAGTGACTGAACAACAACAAATGTGATTGTCAATAAAAAGATCATACACCATGATCAAGTGGGATTTATTTCAGGGATGCAAGGATTTTTTCAGTATCCACAAATCAACCCATGTGATACACCACATTAATAAATTGAAGAATAACAACCACATGATAATCTTAATAGATGCTGGAAAATCTTTTGACAAAATTCAACGTCCACTTATAATAAAAAAAAAAAAAATCTCCAGAAAGTGAGCATAGAGGAAACATAGTTCAACATAATAAAGGCCAGATATGACAAATAAAGTTAGTATTATACTCAAAAGTGAACAGCTGAAACAATTTTCTCTAAGATCAGGAACAAGAAAACTATACCCACTCTCACACTTTTATTCAACATAGCTTTGGAAGTCCTAGCCACAGAAATCAGACAAGAAAACGAAATAAAAGGAATCTAAATTGGAAAGGAAGAAGTAAAACCGTCATTCTTTGCAAATGACATGATACTTTACATAGAAAATCCTAAAAATATAGCCAGAAAACTACTACAACTCATAATTGAATTTGATAAAGTTGTAGGGTTAAAAATTAATATGTAATTTTCTGGAAGAGTTTAAGTAAGATAGGTGTTAACTCTTCTCTAAATTTTTGATAGAATTCAGCTGTGAAGCCATCTGGTCCTGGGCTTTTGTGTGCTGGAAGATTTCTGATTACAGTTTTGATTTCCATGCTTGTGATGGGTCTGTTAAGATCTTCTATTTCTTCCTGGTTCAGTTTTGAAAAGTTATACTTTTCTAAAAATGTGTCCATTTCTTCCAAGTTGTCCATTTTATTGGCATATAGCTGCTGGTAGTAGTCTCTTATGATCCTTTGTATTTCAGTGTTGTCTGTTGTGATCTCTCCATTTTCATTTCTAATTTTGTTAATTTGGTTCTTCTTCCTTTGTTTCTTAATGAGTCTTGCTAACAGTTTGTCAATTTTGCTTATTTTTTCAAAAATCCAGCTTTTAGCTTTGTTGATTTTTGCTATAGTCTTTTAGTTTCTTTTGCATGGGAACCCTCTTACACTGTTGGTGGGAATGCAAACTAGTACAGCCACTATGGAGAACAGTGTAGATATTTCTTAAAAAAAAAAACAAAAAAACTGGAAATAAAACTGCCATATGACCCAGCAATCCCACTTCTGGGCATACACACTGAGGAAACCAGATCTGAAAGAGACACGTGTACTCCAATGTTCATCACAGCACTGTTTATAATAGCCAGGACATGGATGCAACCTAGATGCCCATCAGCAGACAAATAGATAAGGAAGCTGTGGTACATATACACCATGGAATATTACTCAGCCGTTATAAAGAATTCATTTGAATCAGTTCTAATGAGACGGATGAAACTGGAGCCCATTATACAGAATGAAGTAAACCAGAAAGATAAAGACCAATACAGTATACTAACACATATATATGGAATTTAGAAAGATGGTAATGATAACCCTATATGCAAAACAGAAAAAGAGACACAGATGTACAGAATAGACTTTTGGACTCTGTGGGAGAAGGTGAGGGTGGGATGTTTTGAGAGAACAGCATCGAAACATGTATATTATCAAGTGTGAAACAGATCACCAGCCCAGGTTGGATGCATGAGACAAGTGCTCGGGGCTGGTGCCCTGGGAAGACCCAGAGGGTTGGGGTGGGGAGGGGGGCGGGAGGGGGGATCGGGATAGGAAATACATGTATATCCATGGCTGATTCATGTCAATGTATGGCAAAAACCACTACAATATGGTAAAGTAATTAGCCTCCAACTAATAAAAATAAATGGAAAAAAAGTAATATATAAAAATCTGTGATATTTATATGTTCCAACAGCAAGCTACCTGAAAGAAAAATTAAGGAAACAGCCTCATTTAACATCACATCAAACAGTAAACCATACCTAGGAATAAACTTACCTACATAGGCAAAAACATACTTGGCAGCTATATGAGTGAAAGTCATTTAGTCGTTTCTGGCTCTTTGTGACCCCATGGACTATACAGTCCATGGAATTCTCCAGGCCGGAATACTGCAATGGGTAACCATTCCTTTCTCCAGGGGATCTTCCCAACTCAGGAACTGAACCCACGTTTCCCACATTGCAGGCAGAGTTCTACCATCTTAGCCACCAGGGAAGCCCAAGAATACTGGAGTGGGTAGGCTATCCCTTCTCCAGCAGATCTTTCCATCCCAGGAATCAAACCAGGGTCTCATGCATTGCAAGCAGATTCTTTCCCAGCTGAACTACCAGGAAAACTGTAAGACAATGATTAAAGAAACTGAATGGCACAGTCGGATGGATAAATATACTCTGATTGAATTGGAAGACTTAATATTGTTAAAATGACCATACTACTCAAGGTACTCTACAAATTCAATGCAACCCCTATCAAAATACCAATTCCATTTTTTAAAAAGTAGAGCAAATAATTTAAAAAAAAATGTATGGAAACACAAAAGATCCAAAATAGTCATAAAAATCTTAAGAAAAAAGAAAAAATTTGAAAGAATTAGTCTTTCTAACTTCAAACTATGCTTCAAAGCTACAATAATGAAAACAGTATGTTACTAGCACAAAAACAGACATATAGTTCAATGAAACAGAGTAGAGAGCTCAGAACTAAACACACACACCTATGGTCAATTATTCTGTGACAAAGGAGTCAAGGATATACAATGGAGAAAATAGTATTTTTAATAAGTGGTGCTGGGACATTTGGACAGCTACATGTAAAAGAATGAAGTTAGAACATTCTCTGATGCCATATACAACAATAAACTCAAAATGGATTAAAGATCCAAGTGTAGTACTGGAAATCATAAAACCCCTAGATGAAAACATAGGCAGAACATTTTTTGTGTCTTACCACTAAGGTTAGAAAAGGCCTCTTTGAAGTGATATCTCAGCTGAGATATGAAAAATAAAGATCCAGGTTTAGTAGTATTGGAAATATAGGTGGGGGGCATTGATACATTCTCGGCAGAAGTAAACATCTAATGACAAGTCCTTCATTAACCCAAATAATAAAACAAGGCTGGTGTGGCTGGATCATAGTGAATGAAGGTGAGAATAATATAAGGTTACCTCATGGAGTTGGGCAGAGAAAAGATCATAGAGGACTTTGTAAAGCAAAGGAAAGTCTTTGAATTTTATTCTGGTTCATAGCTAGTCCTTAGAAACAGTTGAACTGGGGAGTGATGTAGATATAGAACAGAGATGGGCATTCTTGTTTTAACATTAGAAAGTTTTTTGGAGAAGAGTTAAAATGCTGTAGCAAACTCTCATGTGGGAAAGAAGTTTAAAACTCAATACCATTCACAGAATAGAATTTGAGGTAGACAAATGTGATAGTCAGGAAAGAGTCCCTCCACACAGATAACCTTATCTATAACCTAACATCTTAAATCTATTGCCCACACTGCTGACAGAGTGGAATTTCTAAAATACTCATTTGAACATGTTATTTCTCTACTTCAGTTTTTTTTTCTTTACTTTGATGATTTTCAAGGTCCATAATGATCTTTCTGGAGCATGCCATTCTAGCATTTGTTCTCAATCCCCTACTCCCTTTTCACTCCAAGTGTACTGGCCTACTTACAATTTCCTATGTTTTCTTTGAACTTAGTGACCCTTAGAATATCACATCCTTTACCTGAAACAGTTTTCAGTACTCCTACCTCCTACTCTTAACACAGATAAAAGCCTTTTCTGACCACTACTTTTAGCAAGGATGATAGTCACTATATTTAACAAGTAGTGTGACACAAGCACCAACTAATCAGAGTGGATGAAGGCTACTGTTGGTTATACAGATCATATCTTTAAAGCTATTAGAATAGGGCATGACACCTGATAAATACTATATCACTATTTGCTGTTATTATATCAAGAAAAACCAAAAATATTTGGTTGTTACGAGTCTGAGGGCAATTTTGTCATGAATTTTTGTTATATTAATATAATATTATTTTTACTATATAAATGAATAGCTGAATCATATAAATGTGTCATGACTCTTGTGGGGAGTATGAATGAGTTGACAAGAAAAATAATCTAACTATAACTAAAGACCAGTATCAATGGCTAGGGAGAGGGAGTGTAGTATTAGATTATAGGGTTTGAATCATCAAATGATCAGTTTGCATTTGAAATGAAGACATAAAGGATAACAAGTTGTAAGTGGTGCTTGAAAGAGATAAATATGGCAGTGGTGTGAAAAGTGCGTTCGAGGACAAAAATACTTGAGACAGGGAATTTAGTTTGCAGATAGTTGTGGTCTTACAAATAACCTAAGTAATGAAAGCCAGAATAGAGATAAAGGGCTAAATCTGATTGCTGTTATAAACCATGCTTCAGGACTAGAGAATGAGAACTGAGAAAAGTGAAAAAGTAAATAAGGGTGCAACCAACCAAATAAGATATGCAATTTTTACATGTTCATCATTATTAAAGAGTTAAATACTTAGAAGCCTCATTTCCTTTACTCAGAGCCAAATAATAGTAGGGAATGAGGCAAAGATTATGAGGAAAGAGCTGACATTGAAAGAAATCTAAACCATCTAAAGAAAGCTATAAGGTTCATTACTGTGGAAAGAAGTTTAGTTTCCATACACATATACATATGTGTGTGTGTGTGTGTGTGTGTATTCACTTCACTTCACTTCATACAAAGCAGTAATGTCTACAAGATACATGCTGTGTTTTATGCTGCCTTCTGAAGGTAAGAAGGTGAACCCAAGTGTTTCATGAGAACTAGAAATATACCATCTTTGGATAAGTACTGTACACTCTTCAGTATGTTAGAAACCAATCTTTAAAAATTCTATGTGCTGGTTGTAAACCCTAAGTGCCTTGGGTTAATAGCTCCAATCAGGTTTTGCAGCTTTATAAGTTGATAGTTTCTTTGGGAAAACAGGTGCTGGAATTTCTCACTGCCAAATGAAATTGCCTGAGCCAGTGTATATGCATTGTCTAGATTAGATGGTAGAGAAGGCATACTCATAACTATATTTGGATGTTCTAAATGAAGCTTAATCAGCCACCAGGAAGGAGAAGTCAACTTAAAATGTTGGGATGTTCAGATAATGTCACCAAAGGAATACATAAAATGGTCTATTTGGACAGAGTCCAAAAAGGAGTGAACAAATTTAGTGAACCAATTCTTCAAAATCTGTCAAGGCTAAAGATAGATTGACAAGTGATGATTTTTTTTTCCAAAGTTAACAGCATTTCTGGTGCCAGGTTTCTTTAGATTTGAAGTAGTTGAAGTTTAATCTCAATTGCAGATAAATAAAAGGCAACTTGAGGATCTGGTTTTTCCATGAGTTTATCAAATACTAGATGTTTACTGTTTATTCCTGTTTATTTTATTTTAAAAGTTGATTTCCTTCCTAGTAAACATTCTTAGTAGATACTTTCGGCCAGTTGGTGGTGATATGATGCCAACATGTAAGTGTTTCTTTGAGGAACAACTTGAGAATGAAGCAAGATAACCATTAACCATTGTAACTTGAATATTCTATTTCTAAGCAGTTTGTGTTTCTTTTGAGACCCCCTGTGTTTAACAGTGAACACTGACAGTAGCCATGAAACAGTGTTATTTGATACATTTAAACATTCTGAATGAAGCTTTGTTTTTTCTTAATTTGTAAGGTCTGGAAAGACATTTGCATATGATAGAACTAAAAATCTGAAATAACTCTCTGGGTTTAGCATTGGCATTTCAGTTTACCTCCCATTGTAGGCACTTCTCTGCTTCTGGGAAGGATTCCAGAATCACTAATTATGTAAAAATATGTTTTACTAAGATACAGTGAGGTATATAGGGTAGAATTACATGATGTGTATTAAGTTCTTGCCCTCTTTCCTTCTAAGAGCTTCTTCAAATAAATCAATGTTAAAGTCTAAAAACTGGAAAGTGAGAAAAGAGATTTCCCAGGTTTGGTATGGTGAAATGGCCTCCTTGCTTATGATGGCAAGGCATCCGGACAGTGAAGTATTGTCTCCATGAAATTTGTTCACCGGTCAAACTAGAAAGCTCAAGAGATTCTTCTTCCACAGGAATAAACAACACAAAAACTAAAAATTAACACATAAACTCATTATATTATAAATGTTTGACACAAAGCAACAGATGATTGTCACTTGCATGCTGAGGTAGACTTTTAGAAAATAAATGAGAAGAGATATGAGCAGTGAATATTGATATGAAAAAGAAACGCATCTGAAATTTAAATGAAGTCAAATGTCATTTTGAGTGTAATTGTTAAATCTGTTAATATTCTGAAGATATTTCTTGAGCTGATGGTAAAACCTAAGTAAAGTAGAATGAGAAGTCATTTATAATAAGTGGGTGTCTAAGGACTGTCTTTTTATGCAACTAAATTTGTTCCAAGGCAGATAAAACAGAGAGAAAAGTTCAAGCTAAAATCAAATAATAAAAAGAACAATGGCCATTGATCTATCCTTCCAAACAGACAAAAGCAATACAAAGTATCACATTTCAATGCCAAGAACTCCAGGGAACTAATATCCTATAAAAGCTGAAAATTTATATTCTACTGTGAGAGGAAATTCTAGATTTTTCCCTTGGAATTACATTCCATTTCAAATGATATAAAATAATCTATATAGAAAGAAATTAATAAGAAACAATTGTCTTGGTTTCAGCTTTTGACTTAGGAAATAATTATCCAATCATGGGAAGAAAGCAAAGTACATTATGAAATATAAAATTCAAATTTTCTTTTAATCAGAAAGCCATCTTTTCCTTTTGATTTTATTTTATCAAAATTTTATTCAAAATGGGTGGCAAGAAGATGGTAAAAATGCTAATAAGCTGCAATTCAATGTTGTAGTCAGTACCATGATTATTATTCAAAATTCTTACATTATTTTCTCAAGCTGAATGTTTGTTGAATTTAGGTAGAGATGTATAAACAAATACTGAAGTAGAAAAATAAATGTATGTTAATTAGTGATGTTTGAAATTTAATTTAGACTTGATCTGAAAGCACTGGTGACTTTAGCCATTGTTGCCTACACTTAGAGTTTTACTAACACCATTGAGATATTGCATTTATAAATTTACACACAGTGAATTCAAAAAGAACTCTAAATTTGTGATATTCCTTTCCTCTCCATAGTTTTCCATTTGTGAACATTATTGTGCACAATAGGTGGGATATGCCTCCCCCCAAAATATAAAAATTTGATCATGTGTTTCTATGATGCTGACTCTGAGGCATCTAACCATAGGCACACCACTTGATAATCCCTCTTTACAAAAATTTTATTAGAGGAGAAGAGGAACAAACTCCATATCCAGGTTACCCGTAATTGGACTTTCATTAGGTATGGGACATTAAGGGTGCTGGCACAGAGACTTCATTTTCAACTGGAAAGGTGGCAATAGTAGTAAAGAACCTGCCGGCCAATGCAAGAGACTTAGAGGTAGGTTCAATCCCTGGCTCGGGAATATCCACTGGAAGAGGACATGGTAACCTACTCCAGTATTCTTCCCTGAAGAAACCCATGGACAAAGGAGCTTGGTGGGCTAGTGTCCATAGAGTCACAGAGTCAGATAGAACTGTCAGTTCAGTTCTGTTCAGTTGATCAGTCGTGTCTGACTGCAGCACACCAGGCCTCTCTCTCCATCACCAGTTCCCGGGGTTTACCCAGACTCATGTCCATTGAGTCGGTGATGTCATCCAACCATCTCATCCTCTGTCATCCTCTTCTATTCCTGCCTTCAATCTTTCCCAGCATCAGGGTATTTTCAAATGAGTCATCTCTTCACATCAGGTGGCCAAAGTATTGGAGTTTCAGCTTCAATATGAATCCTTCCAATGAACACGCAGGACTGATCTCATTTAGGATGGACTGGTTGGATTTCCTTGCAGTCCAAGGGACTCTCAAGAGTCTTCTGCAACACCACAGTTCAAAAGCATCAATTCTTCAGTGCTCAGCTTTCCTTATCGTCCAACACTCACATCCATGCATGACTACTGGAAAAACCTTATACTTGACTAAACAGACTTTTGTGGGTAAAGTAATGTCTCTGCTTTTTAATATGCTGTCTAATTTGGTCATAACTTTCCTTCAAATTAGTAAGTGTCTTTTAATTTAATGGCTGCAATCACCATCTGCAGTGATTTTGGAGCACCCAAATATAAAGTCAGCCACTGTTTCCACTGTTTCCCCATCTATGTGCCATGAAGTGACAGGGCTGGATGCCATGATCTTAGTTATCTGAATGTTGAGCTTTAAGCCAACCTTTTGTCTCTCCTCTTTCACCTTCACCAAGAGGCTCTTTAATTCTTCTTTGCTTTCTGCTATAAGGGTGGTGATATCTGCTTATCTGAAATTATTGATATTTCTCCCAGCAATCTTGATTCTACCTTGTGCTTCATTCAGCCCAGCATTTCTCATGATGTACTCTGCATAAAAGTTAAATAAGCAGAGTGACAATATACAGCCTTGATGTACTCTTTTCCCTATTTGTAACCATCTGTTGTTCCATGTCGAGTTCTAACTGTTGCTTCCTCACCTGCATACAGATTTCTCAAGACACAGGTCAGGTGGTCTGGGATTCTCATCTTTTTAAGAATTTTCTACAGTTTATTGTGATCCACACAGTCAAAGGCTTTGGCATAGTCAATAAAGCAGAAATAGACGTTTTTCTGGAACTCTTTTGCTTTTTTGATGATCCAGCAGATGTTGGCAATTTGACCACTGGTTCCTGTGCCTTTTCCAAATCCAGCTTGAATATCTGCACATTCACGGTTCATGTATTGCTGAAGCTTGGCTTGGAGAATTTTGAGCATTACTTAACTAGCATATGAGATGAGTGCAGTTGTGCAGTAGTTCGAGAATTCTTGGCATTGTTTTTCTTTTGGATTGGAATGAAAACTGACCTTTTCCAGCCCTGTGGCCACTAATGAGTTTTCCAAATTCGGCGGCATATTGATTGCAGCACTTTCACAGCATCATATTTTCGGATTTGAAATAGTGCAACTGGAATTCCATCACCTCTACTAACTTTGTTCGTGGTGATGTTTCCTAAGGCCCACTTGACTTCACATTCAGAGATATCTGGCTCTAGGTGAGTGATCACATCATCACGGTTATCTGGGACATGGTTATCTGGATTACATCATCATATTGACCTGGGTCTTTTTTGTACAGTTCTTCTGTGCATTCTTGCCACCTCTTCTTAATATCTTGTGCTTCTGTTAGATCCATACCATTTCTGCCCTTTACTGAGCCTACCTTTGCATGAAAAATTTCCTTTGGTATCTCTAATTTTCTTGAAGAGATCTCTATTTTTTTCCCATTCTATTGTTTTCCTCTATTTCTTTGCATTGATCACTGAGGAAGGCTTTCTTATCTCTCTTTGCTACTCTTTGGGTCTCTGCATTAAAATGGGTATATCTTTCCTTTTCTCCTTTGTTTTTTGCTTCTCCTCTTTTCACAACTATTTGTAAGGCCTCCTCAGACAGTCATTTTGCTCTTGTGCATTTCTTTTTCTTGGGGATGGTCTTGATCCCTGTCTCCTGTAAAAGGTCACGAACCTCCAACTATAGTTCATCAGGCACTCTGTCTATCAGATCTAGTCCCTTTAATCTATTTCTCACTTCCACTGTATAATCATTAGATATTTGATTTAGGTCATACCTGAATGGTCTGGTGGTTTCCCCTACTTTCTTCAATGTAAGTATAAATTTGGCAATAAGGAGTCCATGATCTGAGTCACAGTCAGCTCCTGGTTTTGTTTTTGGTGACTGTGTAGAGCTTCTCCATCTTTGCCTGCAATGAATATAATCAATCTGATTTCGGTTGTCCATGTGTAGAGTACTTTTGCATTCCAGTCCCTTGTAATGAAAAGGATATCTTTTTTGGGTGTCAGTTCTAGAAGGTCTTGTAGGTCTTCATAGAACCATTCAACTTCAGCTTCTTACGCATTACTGGTTGGGACATAGACTTGGATGATCATGATATTGAATGGTTTGCCTTGGAAATAAACAGAGATCATTCTGTCGTTTTTGAGATTGCATCCAAGTACTGCATTCTGTACTCTTGTCGACTATGATGGTTACGCTGTTTCTTCTAAGGGATTCTTGCCCACAGTAGTGGATATAATCGTCATCTGAGTTAAATTCACCCTTCCCAGTCCATTTTAGTTTGCTGATTCCTAAAATGTTGACATTCACTCTTGCCATCTCTGGTTTGTCCACTTCCAATTTGCCTTGATTCATGGACCTAACATTCTAGTTCAGTTCAGTTCAGTTGCTCAGTCGTGTCCTACTCTTTGCGACCCCATGAATCACAGCACACCAGGCCTCCCTGTCCATCAACAACTCCTGGATATTACTCAAACTCACGTCCATCGAGTCAGTGATGCCATCTAGCCATTTCATACTCTGTCGTCCCCTTCTCCTCCTGCCCCCAATCCCTCCCAGCATCAGGGTCTTTTCCAATGAGTCAACTCTTCACATGAGGTGGCCAAAGTATTGGAGTTTCAGCTTCAGCATCAGTCCTTCCAATGAACACCCAGGACTGATCTCCTTGAGGATGGGCTGGTGGGATCTCCTTGCAGTCCAAGGGACTCTCAAGAGTCTTCTCCAACACCATATTTTAAGTTCCTATGAAATAATTGTTCTTCACAGCATCGGACCTGCTTCTATCACCAGTCACAGCCACAACTGTGTGATGTTTTTGCTTTGGCTCCATCTCTTCAGTCTTTCTGGAGTTATTTCTCCAGTGATCTCCAGTAGTGAATTGGCCACCTACCAACCTGGGGGTTCATCTTTCAGTGTTCTATCTTTTTTCCTTTTCATATTGTTCATGTGGTTCTCAAGGCAAGAATATTGAAATGGTTTGTCATTCCCTTCTCCGGTGGACCCCGTTTTGTCAGAACTCTCCACCATGACCTGTCCATCTTGGGTGGGCCTGCACAGCATGGCTTAGTTTCATTGAGTTAGACAAGTCTGTGTTCCATGTGACTAGACTGGTTAATTTTCCGTGATTTTGGTTTTGGTCTGTCTGCCCTCTGATGCCCTCTCTTAGCACCTACCGTGTTACTGGGGTTTCTCTTATCTTGGACATGGGGTATGTCTTCACGGCTGCTCCAGCAAAGTGCAGCCGTTGCTCCTTACTTTAGATGTGGGGTATCTTCTCATGGCCACTGCCACTGACCTTGGTTGTGGGGTATCTCCTCTAGGCCGCTTGCCATTCCAGTGCTGCACAGACACGACTGTAGTGACTAGCAACTGTACAGGTTTTCCTGTAACCAAGTGCTTTCACTGGGAATGTGGGACTTTCAATGATAAATCAAGGATAGATATTGGAAAAAGAGATGGTTGGTATGGCAGGCTGAGTTCTAAGATGATCCTTATGACTTTGATGTACACATCTTATATGATTCCCATCCTTGAGTATGGGCAAGACTTGTGAATGGGATATCACTCTCACAATTAGATTACTAAGTAGTGGATTTGTATTTAATCACAAGAATGATCATTGTATGTGGTTATGGCATGATAAGCCTGGCCATTAAAAAAGGGTCTGAATCATTACAGTAAAGAGAGTTTTTCTGCTGACCTTGATGAAGCCAATCACCATGAGTTCTATAGCTATAGCCTCTAAAAACTGACCTCTGCCTAACTCCAGTGAGATTGGAGGAGGAACTTAAGCCCCAGAGGAGATCACAGCTGCAGTCAACACCTTTATTTCATCCTTGTGAGACCCTAGGCAGATAATCTAATTAACCTGTTACTCCCTACTTGACTTGAGAAGGCAATGGCACCCTACTCCAGTACTCTTGCCTGGAAAGCCCCATGGACGGAGGAGCCTGGTAGGCTGCAGTCCATGGGGTCGCTGAGTCGGACACGACTGAGCGACTTCACTTTCACTTTTCACTTTCATGCCTTGGAGAAGGAAATGGCAATCCACTCCAGTGTTCTTGCCTGGAGAATCCCAGGGACGGAGTAGCCTGGTGGATTGTCATCTACGGGGTCGCACAGAGTCAGACACGACTGAAGCGACTTAGCAGCAGCAGCAACCATACCTGACCCACGGAAATTGTGCTCTTTTAAGCCACTAAATTTGTGGTAATTGTTACACTGCAATAGAAAACTAATAGTATTTTTTCCCCTGCCTCATAATGAAATAAAATTTATGAACTTGTTGCCAGTTCCTGGACTTAAAAATTGTCATTTATTCTTAAGTCATAACATTATTTGCTCTAAGAATCATGTGCTTGAAGAAAATGTGGCAGAGTCAATTGCCACTCAGTAGGCAACCAGGGGATGCCAGTAAGGAAGGGAGTAAATGGATTCCTCAAGGGATGAGTGGATTTCTATGTGGAGAGTGAGGTTCAACTAGAATATACATCAGGGAGAAGTAGCAAACTAAGGCATATTTTTACTAAGCAATGTAAATAACAGTATTTTTCAAACTGATTTTCAATTGTAAAATCAATTGTTGTTCAGTTGCTCAGTTATTCCTTTATTTTCATACCATCTTCAGCATTTATTGTTTGTGGATTTTTGACAATAGCCATTTTGAAAGGTGCAAAGTTTTGTAACTCATTGTACTTTTGATTTGTGTTGTTCTAATAATTAGCAATGTTGAATATTTTTCATATGCTTCTTGGCCATTTGTATGTATTCTTTGGAGAAATGTCTGTTTAGGTATTATGCCCATTTTTTAATTGGGTTTTTTATTTTAATGATATAAGCCACATGAACTGTTTATAAATTTTGGAGTCTAATATTTGTCAGGTGCATCATTTACAAACATTTTCGCCCATTCTCTGGGTTGTCTTCTTGTTTCCCTTATGATATTCTTTGCTGTGTGAAAGCTTTTAATTAGGTCCTATTCATTTACTTTTGTTTTCCTTGCCATTCTTCAGGGAGATAGAGCAAAAAATATATGGTGTAATTTATGTCAAAGAGTGTTCTGCTTATGTTCTCCTCTAAGAGATTTATAGTGTCCAGTCTCACAATCAAGTCATTAATCCATTTTGTATTTATTTTTGTGTGTGGTGTTAAACAATGTTCTGATTTCATTCTTTTACATGTGGCTGTCCAGTTTTCCCAGCATCATTTATTGAAGAGACTAACTTTCCTCCATTGTATACTCTTGACTCCTTTGTCATAGAGTATTTGACCACAAGTGCCTAAGCTTATTTCTGGACTTCCCATACTGTTCCTTTGACTTTTATTTCTATTTTTGTGCCAATACTATAATGTTTTGATGACTATAGCAGTGTAGTGTAATCTGAAGTCAGGAAACCTAATTCTTCCAGCTCCATTTTTCTTTCTCAATATTGCTCTCACTATTTGGTGCCTTTTGTGTCTCCATATGAATTTTAAGGTTTTGTGTCATATTTCTGTGAAAAGTGCCGTTGGTCATTTGATAGTGATTGCATTGAATCTGTAGATTGCCTTGGGTAGTACAGTAGTTTTGACAATATCGATTCTTCCAATCCAAGAACAAGGTGTATCTTTCAATCTGTTTGTTTTTGTCTTTGATTTCTTTCATCAGTGTCTTACAGTTTTTGGAGTATAGGTCTTTGGTCTCCTTAAGTAAATATTGTTAGTGTATAGAAATGCAGTGGATTTCTGAGAATTAATTTTGTAACCTGCAATTTTACCAAATTGATTGATGAGCTCTAGTAGTTTTATGGTAGCATCTTTAGAAGTTTCTTTGTATACTACCATGTCATTTGCAAACAGTGACAGTTTTACTACTTCTTTATCAATTCAGATTCCTCTTATTTCCTTTTCTTCTCTAATTGCTCTAACTAAGACTTCAAAAATTAGTTGAAATAAAGTTGTGAGAGTGAATATCCTCTAGATCCTAATCTTAGAGGAAATGCTTTTACCTTTTCACCATTAAGTATGATGTTAGCTCTAGGTTTGTCATATATGGTCTTTATTATGTTGAGATATTTACCTACTTTTTTTTTTTAACATAAATGAATATTAAGTTTTGCCAAAAGCTTTTTCTGCATTTGTTGAGAAGATCATACGGTTTTTATTTTTCAATTTGTTGATGTGGTGTGTCACAGCGATTGATCCGAAAACATTGAAAAATCCTTTTATCCTTTGGATATATCCCACTTGATCATGGTGTATGAACCTTTTAATATATTGTTGCATTTGAATGTTTAGTATTTGTTGAGGATTTTTGGCATCTATGTTCATCAGTGATTTTGACCTCTACTTTTCATTTTTGTAGTATCTTTATCTGGTTTTGATATCAGGGTAATGGTGACCTCATAGAATGAATATGGGGGTTTTTCTTCCTCTGAAATTTTCGGAAGAGTTTCAGAAGAATAGCTGTTAGCTCTTCAGTAAATCTTTGATAGAAATTACCTGTGAAGCCATCAGGTTTTGGACTTTTGTTTCCTGGGCATTTTTATATCACAGTTTAATTTCAGTGCATGTGATCTGTCTGTTCATATTTTATGTTTCTTCCTGGTTCCATTTTGGGAGGTGTACCTTTCTAAGAATTTGACCATATCTTCCACACTGTCCATTTTATTTTCATAGAGTTAATTGTTGTAGTCTCTTATGATATTTTGTATTTCTGTGGTGTCAGCTGTAATTTATCCTTTTTTATTTCTAATTTTATTGATTTGAACCCTTTCCCCTTTTTCTTCATGAATCTGGCTGAAGATTTATCAGTTTTATCTTCTTGAAAATGTTTTATTTTCATTAATCATTGTTATTCTTTTCTATCTTTTACAGTTACTTCTGCTCTGATTTTGATGATTTTTTTAATTCTAACTTTAATTTTTATAATAAAAAATAACATTTATTAAAACTTGTCAAAAATCATCACCAGTATGGAGTATTGTCTTACAATATTAACTCATATCTAATAACTGATAACAAATATAGAAAACCTTATAAGGCAATAAAAATTAACTGCCATCATTACCATTTTTAAATTAATTTATTTATTTTAATTGGAGGATAACTACTTTACAATATTGTGATGGTTTTTGCCATACATAGACATGAATCAGCCACAGGTATACATGTGCCCCCCCATCCTGAAACCCCTCCCACCTATCTCCCCACCCTATCTCTCTGGGTCCACCCAGAGCACTGGCTTAGGGTGTCCTGCTTCATGCATTGAACTTGCACTGATCATCTATTTTGCAAATGGTAATGTACACTTTTCAAGGCTCTTCTCTCAAATCTTTCCACTCTCACCTTTTTCCACAGAGTCCAAAAGTCTATTCTCTACAGCTGTGTCGTTCTTGCTTCCTTACATGTAGGATCACCAGTCAGTTCTTTCAGTTCAGTCATTCAGTTGTGTCCAACTCTTTGTGACCCCATGGACACCAGGTTTCCCTGTCCATCACCAACTCCCGGAGCTTGCTCAAACCCATGTCCATTAACTCAGTGATGCCATCCAACCATCTCATCCTCTGTCATCCCCTTCTCCTCCCACCTTCAGTCTTTCCCAGCATCAGGGTCTTTTCCAATGAGTCAGTTCTTCACATCAAGTGGTCAAAGTATTGGAGTTTCAACTTCAGCATCAGTCCTTCCAATGAATATTTAGGACTGATTTCTTTCAGGAGGGAGTGTTTGGATCTCCTTGCAGGCCAAGGGGCTCTCAAGAGCCTTCTCCAACATCACAGTTCAAAAGCATTGATTCTTCAGTGATCAGCTTTCTTATGGGCCAACTCTCAGATACACACATGACTACTGGAAAAAACATAACTTTGACTAGATAGACCTTTTTTGGCAAAGTAATGTCTCTACTTTTTAATATGTTGACTAGGTTGTTCATAATTGTTCTTCCAAGGAGAAAGTGTCTTTTAATTTCATGGCTGCAGTCACCATCTGCAGTGATTTTGAAACCCAAGAAAATAAAGTCTGTCATTGTTTCCACTGTTTCCCCATCTATTTGCTATGAAGTGATAGGACTGGATGCCATAATCTTAGTTTTCTGAATGCAGAATTTTAAGCCAAGTTTTTCACTCTCCTCTTTCACTTTCATCAAGAAGCTCTTTAGTTCTTCTTCGCTTTCTCACATTAGGGTGGTGTCACCTGCATATTTGAGGTTATTGACATTTCTCCCAGCAATCTTGCTTCCAGCTTGTGCTTCATCCAGCCCAGCATTTCGTATGATGTACTCTGCATATACGTTAAATAAACAGGGTGGCAATATACAGCCTTGATGTATTCCTTTCCCAATTTGGAACCAGTCTATTTTTCCATGTCCAGTTCTATCTGTTCCTTCTTGATCTGCATACAGATTTCTCAGGAGGCAGATCAGGTGGTCTGGTACTCCCATCTCTTTCAAAATTTTCCACAGTTTCCCCCCCTCGCCCAATCCTGAAACTCCTCTCAACTCTCTCCCCATCCTATCCCTCTGGAATGACCCAGAGCACCAACTTTCAGTACCCTGCTTCATGCATTGAATTTGCAGTGGTCATCTATTTTGCATATGGTAAAGTACCATTTGGAAAGATGGTACTGATGATCCTCTCTATGTTAAAGAGGATCATCAGTACCATCTTTCTAAATTCCATATATATGTGTTAGTATACTGTATTTGTCTTCCACTTTCTGACTTGATCTCACCCTGTGTAAGAGGCTCCAGATTCATCCACTTCATTAGAACTGACTCAAATGCATTCATTTTAATACTTGGGCAATATTCCATTGTGTATATGTACCACAACTTCCTTATCCATTCATCTGCCAATGGACATCTAGGTTGCTTCCATGTTCTAGCTATTGTAAATAGTGCTTCAATGAACACTGGGGTACATATGCATCTTTCTTTCTTTTTTTTTTTTTTTTTTAATTTTTTATTAGTTGGAGGCTAATTACTTCACAGCATTTCAGTGGGTTTTGTCATACATTGATATGAATCAGCCATAGATTTACACGTATTCCCCATCCCGATTCCCCGTCCCACCTCGCTCTCCACCTGATTCCTCTGGGTCTTCCCAGTGCACCAGGCCCGAGCACTTGTCTCATGCATCCCACCTGGGCTGGGGATCTGTTTCACCATAGATAGTATACATGCTGTTCTTTTGAAATATGCCACCCTCACATTCTCCCACAGAGTTCAAAAGTCTCTTCTGTACTTCTGCGTCTCTTTTTTTGTTTTGCATATAGGGTTATCGTTACCATCCTTCTAAATTCCATACATATGCGTTAGTATGCTGTAATGTTCTTTATCTTTCTGGCTTACTTCACTCTGTATAATGGGCTCCAGTTTCATCCATCTCATTAGGACTGGTTCAAATGAATTCTTTTTAACGGCTGAGTAATATTCCATGGTGTATATGTACCACAGCTTCCTTATCCATTCGTCTGCTGATGGGCATCTAGGTTGCTTCCATGTCCTGGCTATTATAAACAGTGCTGCAGTGAACATTGGGGTGCACGTGTCTCTTTCAGATCTGGTTTCCTCACTGTGTATGCCCAGAAGTGGGATTGCTGGGTCATATGGCAGTTCTATTCCCAATTTTTTAAGAAATCTCCACACTGTTTTCCATAGCGGCTGTACTAGCTTGCATTCCCACCAACAGTGTAAGAGGGTTCCCTTTTTTCCACACCCTCTCCAGCATTTATTGCTTGTAGACTTTTGGATAGCAGCCATCCTGACTGGCGTGTAATGGTACCTCATTGTGGTTTTGATTTGCATTTCTCTAATAATGAGTGATGTTGAGCATCTTTTCATGTGTTTGTTAGCCATCTGTATGTCTTCTTTGGAGAAATGTCTGTTTAGTTCTTTGGCCCATTTTTGAATTGGGTCATTTATTTTTCTGGAATTGAGCTGCAGAAGTTCCTTGTATATTTTTGAGATTAATCCTTTGTCTGTTTCTTCATTTGCTATAATTTTCTCCCAATCTGAGGGCTGTCTTTTCACCTTACTTATAGTTTCCTTTGTAGTGCAAAAGCTTTAAAGTTTCATTAGGCCCCATTTGTTTATTTTTGCTTTTATTTCCAATATTCTGGGAGGTGGGTCATAGAGGATCTTGCTGTGATTTATGTCGGAGAGTGTTTTGCCTGTGTTCTCCTCTAGGAGTTTTATAGTTTCTGGTCTTACATTTAGACCTTTAATCCATTTTGAGTTTATTTTTGTGTATGGTGTTAGAAAGTGTTCTAGTTTCATTCTTTTACAAGTGGTTGACCAGTTTTCCCAGCACCACTTGTTAAAGAGGTTGTTTTTTTTCCATTGTATATCCTTTCCTCCTTTGTCGAAGATAAGATGTCCATAGGTTCATGGATTTATCTCTGGGCTTTCTATTCTGTTCCATTGATCTATATTTCTGTCTTTGTGCCAGTACCATACTGTCTTGATGACTGTGGCTTTGTAGTAGAGTATGAAGTCAGGCAGGTTGATTCCTCCAGTTCCATTCTTCTTTCTCAAGATTATTTTGGCTATTCAAGGTTTTTTGTATTTCCATACAAATTGTGAAATTCTTTGTTCTAGTTCTGTGAAAAATACATTGGTAGCTTGATAGGGATTGCATTGAATCTATAGATTGCTTTGGGTAGAAGAGCCATTTTGACAATATTGATTCTTCCAATCCATGAACACGGTATGTTTCTCCATCTGTTTGTGTCCTCTTTGATTTCTTTCATCAGTGTTTTATAGTTTTCTATGTATAGGTCTTTTGTTTCTTTAGGTAGATATACTCCTAAGTATTTTATTCTTTTTGTTGCAATGGTGAATGGTATTGTTTCCTTAATTTCTCTTTCTGTTTTTTCATTGTTAGTGTATAGGAATGCAAGGGATTTCTGTGTGTTAATTTTATATGCTGCAACTTTACTATATTCATTGATTAGCTCTAGTAATTTTCTGGTAGAGTCTTTAGGGTTTTCTATGTAGAGGATCATGTCATCTGCAAACAGTGAGAGTTTCACTTCTTCTTTTCCTATCTGGATTCCTTTTACTTCTTTTTCTGCTCTGATTGCTGTGGCCAAAACTTCCAACACTATGTTGATTAGTAGTGGTGAGAGTGGGCACCCTTGTCTTGTTCCTGATTTCAGGGGAAATGCTTTCAATTTTTCACCATTGAGGGTGATGCTTGCTGTGGGTTTGTCATATATAGCTTTTATTATGTTGAGGTATGTTCCTTCTATTCCTGCTTTCTGGAGAGTTTTAATCATAAATGAGTGTTGAATTTTGTCAAAGGCTTTCTCTGCATCTATTGAGATAATCATATGGTTTTTATCTTTCAATTTGTTAATGTGGTGTATTACATTGATTGATTTGCAGATATTAAAGAATCCTTGCATTTCTGGGATAAAGCCCACTTGGTCGTGGTGTATGATTTTTTTAATATGTTGTTGGATTCTGTTTGCTAGAATTTTGTTAAGGATTTTTGCATCTATGTTCATCAGTGATATTGGTCTGTAGTTTTCTTTTTTTGTGGCATCTTTGTCTGGTTTTGGAATAAGGGTGATGGTGGCCTCATAGAATGAGTTTGGAAGCTTACCTCCATCTGCAATTTTCTGGAAGAGTTTGAGTAAGATAGGTGTGAGCTCTTCTCTAAATTTTTGGTAGAATTCAGCTGTGAAGCCATCTGGTCCTGGGCTTTTGTTTGCTGGAAGATTTTTGATTACAGTTTCGATTTCCTTACTTCTGATAGGTCTGCTACAATCTTCTATTTCTTCCTGGTTCAGTTTTGGAAGGTTATACTTTTCTAAGAATTTTTCCATTTCATCCAAGTTTTCCATTTTATTGGCATAGAGCTGCTGGTAGTAGTCTCTTATGATCCTTTGTATTTCAGTGTTGTCTGTTGTGATCTCTCCATTTTCATTTCTAATTTTGTTAATTTGGTTCTTCTCTCTTTGCTTCTTAATGAATCTTGCTAATGGTTTGTCAATTTTGTTTATTTTTTCAAAAAACCAGCTTTTAGCTTTGTTGATTTTTGCTATGGTCTCTTTAGTTTCTTTTGCATTTATTTCTGCCCTGATTTTTAAGATTTCTTTCCTTCTACTAACCCTGGGGTTCTTCATTTCTTCCTTCTCTAATTGCTTTAGGTGTAGAGTTAGGTTATTTATTTGGTTTTTTTCTTGTTTCTTGAGGTAAGCCTGTAATGCTATGAACCTTCCCCTAAGCACTGCTTTTACAGTGTCCCATAGGTTTTGGGTTGTTGTGTTTTCATTTTCATTCATTTCTATACATATTTTGATTTCTTTTTTGATTTCTTCTATGATTTGTTGGTTATTCAGAAGCGTGTTATTTAGCCTCCAGGTGTTTGAATTTTTAACAATTTTTTTCCTGTAATTGAGATCTAATCTTACTGCACTGTGGTCAGAAAAGATGACTGGAATGATTTCAATTTTTTTGAATTTTCCAAGACCAGATTTATGGCCCAGGATGTGATCTATTCTGGAGAAGGTTCCATGTGCACTTGAGAAAAAGGTGAAGTTGATTGTTTGGGGGTGAAATGTCCTATAGATATCAAGTAGGTCTAGCTGGTCCATTGTGTCATTTAAGGTTTTTGTTTCCTTGTTAATTTTCTGTTTAGTTGATCTATCCATAGTTGTGAGTGGGGTATTAAAGTCTCCCACTATTATTGTGTTACTATTAATTTCCTCTTTCATACTCGTTAGTGTTTGCCGTACATATTGTGGTGCTCCTATGTTGGGTGCATATATATTTATAATTGTTATATCTTCTTCTTGGATGGATCCTTTGATCATTATATAGTGTCCTTCTTTGTCTCTTTTCACATCCTTTATTTGAAAGTCTATTTTATCTGATATGAGTATTGCGACTCCTGCTTTCTTTTGGTCTCCGTTTGCATGAAATATTTTTTTCCAGCCCTTCACTTTCAGTCTGTATGTGTCTCTTGTTTTGAGGTGGGTCTCTTGTAGACAGCATATATAGGGGTCTTGTTTTTGTATCCATTCAGCCAATCTTTGTCTTTTGGTTGGGGCATTCAACCCATTTACATTTAGGGTAATTACTGATAGGTGTGGTCCCGTTGCCATTTACTTTGTTGTTTTGGGTTCACGTTTATACAACCTTTCTGCATTTCCTGTCTAGAGAAGATCCTTTAGCATTTGTTGAAGAGCTGGTTTGGTGGTGCTGAATTCTCTCAGCTTTTGCTTGTCTGTAAAGCTTTTAAATTCTCCTTCATATCTGAATGAGATCCTTGCTGGATACAGTAATCTAGGTTGTAGGTTATTCTCTTTCATTACTTTCAGTACGTCCTGCCATTCCCTTCTGGCCTGGAGGGTTTCTATTGATAGATCAGCTGTTATCCTTATGGGAATCCCTTTGTGTGTTATTTGTTGTTTCTCCCTTGCTGCTTTTAATATTTGTTCTTTGTGTTTGATCTTTGTTAATTTGCCTAATATGTGTCTTGGGGTGTTTCGACTTGGGTTTATCCTGTTTGGGACTCTCTGGGTTTCTTGGACTTGGGTGGCTATTTCCTTCCCCATTTTAGGGAAGTTTTCAGCTATTATCTCCTCGAGTATTTTCTCATGGCCTTTCTTTTTGTCTTCTTCTTCTGGGACTCCTATGATTCGAATGTTGGGGCATTTCACATTGTCCCAGAGGTCCCTGAGGTTGTCCTCATTTCTTTTGATCCTTTTTTCTTTTTTCCTCTCTGCTTCATTTATTTCCACCATTTTATCTTCTACCTCACTTATCCTATCTTCTGCCTCCGTTTTTCTACTCTTGGTTCCCTCCAAAGTGTTTTTGATCTCATTCATTGCATTATTCATTTTTAATTGAGTCTTTTTTATTTCTTCTAGGTCTTTATTAAACATTTCTTGCATCTTCTCAATCTTTGTTTCCAGGCTATTTATCTGTAACTGCATTTTGTTTTCAAGATTTTGGATCATTTTTATTATCATTATTCTAAATTCTTTTTCAGGTAGATTCCCTATCTCCTCCTCTTTTGTTTGACTTGGTGGGCATTTTTCATGTTCCTTTACCTGTTGGGTATTTCTTTGCCTTTTCATCTTGTTTAGATTGCTGTGTCTGGAGTGGACTTTCTGTATTCTGGAGGTCTGTGTTTCCTTTTTATTGTGGAAGATTTACCCAGTGGGTGGGGTTAGACGATTGGCTTGTCAAGGTTTCCTGGTTAGGGAAGCTTGCGACAGTGTTCTGGTGCATGGAACTTGATTTCTTCTCTTTGGAGAGCAATGGAGTGCCCAGTAATGAGTTTTGAGATGGGTCTATGTGTTAGGTGTGACCTTGGGCAGCCTGTATGTTGACGTTCAGGGCTATATTCCTGCATTGCTGGAGAATTTGCATGGTATGTCTTGCTCTATAACTTATTAGCTCCTGGGTGGTGGTTGGTTTCAGTGTAGGTATGGAGGCTTTTGGACGGTCTCTTATTACTTAAAGTTCCATGTAGTCAGGAGTTTTCTGGTGTTCTCAGGTTTTGGGCTTAAGTCTCCTGCCTCTGGATTTCAGTTTTATTCTTCCTGTAGTCTCAGGACTTCTCCAGCTATACAGCACTCCTTTCGAAGACAATGGGCTGCTTTTCTGGGCGCCTGATGACCTCAGCTAGCGATCAGAAGTTGTTCTGTGAAGTTTGCTCTGCATTCAGTTATTCTTTCGATGAATTTGTAGGAGAGAAAGTGGTCTCCCCGTCCTACTCCTCTGCCATCTTGGCTCCTCCCATATGCATCTTTCAATTCTGGTTTCCTCAGGGTGTATGCTCAGCATTGGGATTGTTAGGTCATATGGGTAGTCTATTCCCAGTTTTTCAAGGAATCTCCACGTTGTTCTCCATAGTGGCAGTACCAATTTGCATTCTCACCAACAGTGTAAGAGGGTTCCCATTTCTCCACACCCTCTCCAGCATTTATTGTTTATAGACATTTTGATGATGGACATTCTGACCAGTGTAAGATGATACCTCTTTGTGGCCTTGATTTGCATTTATCTAACAATGAGTGATGTCAAGCATCTTTTCATGTGTCTATTAGCCATCTTTATGTCTTCTTTGGAGAAATGTCTGTTTAGGTTTTTGCCAATTTTTGATTGGGTTGTTTGTTTCCCTGATATTGATTTACATGTGCTGCTTGTGTACATTGGAGATTAATTCGTTTTCAGTTGTTTCATTTGCTATCATTTTCTCCCTTTCTGAGCGCCATCTTTCACCTTGATTATAGTTTCCTTTGTCATGAAAACGTTTTTAAGTTTAATTAGGTCCCATTTGTTTGTTTTTGTTTTTATTTACATTACTCAGAGAGGTGGGTCATAGAGGATCTTGCTGTGGTTTATGTCAGACAGTGTTCTGCCTATGTTTTCCCCTAAGAGTTTGATAGTTTCTGGTCTTACATTTAGATCTTTAATCCATTTTGAGTTTATTTTTGTGTATGGTGTTAGAAAGTGTCCTAGTTTCATCGTTTGTGCATAGTTTACCAGTTTTCCCAGCACGACTTGTTGAAGAGATTGTCTTTTCTCCGTTGTATATTTTTGCCTCCTTTGTCAAAATAAGGTACCCATACGTGCATGGATTTATCTCTGGACTTTCTATTTTGTTCTATTGATCTATGTTTCTCTCTTTGTGCCAGTACTATACTGTCTTGATGACTGCAGTTTTGCAGTATAGTTTGAAGTCAAGAAGTTCGATTCCTCCATTTCCATTCTTCTTTCTCAAGATTGCTTTGGCAATTTAGGGTCTTTTGTTTTTCCATACAAATTGTAAAATTATTTGTTCTAGTTCTATGAAAAATACATAACTTTAGATTTTTTTAATTCTTCTTTCTCTGTTAGCTTTAGGTGCAAGTTTAGTTTGTTCATTTGAGATTTTCCTCACTTCCTGAAGTAAGATTGTATTTCTATATCCTCCCCTTTCAGAACTGCTTTTGTTGAATCCCATAGGTTTTAGATCATTGTGCTTTCATGTTCATTTGTCTCTATGTATTTTTCCTTTCTTTTTTTCAGTTATTCATTTGTTGTTTAGTAGTATATTTTTTAGCCTCCAATTTTTTGTCTTTTTACATATTTTTCCTTGTAATTTGTATCTAATCTTAACTCACAGCATTGTGATCTGAAAAAAAATGCTTGATATGATATCAGTTTTCTTAAGTTTATTAAGGCTAGCTTTTGTGGCCAAGCATGTTGGCAATCCTGGAGAATGTTCATTGTGCACTTGAGAAAATGTGCACTAAGTTGCTTTAGGATGGAATACTTAAGTCATTCTGGATTAATGTGTCATTTAATACCTATGTTTCCTTATTGATTTTCTGCCTGAATGATCTGTCCATTAATGAAAGTGGTGTGGTAAAGGTCCCCCACTATTATTGGGTCACTGTCTCTTTCTCACTTTATGGTTCTTAGTATTTGCCTTATATATTAAAGCTCTCTTAAGTTTTATTCCTATATATTTACAATTGTTATATCTTCTTGGATTATTCCCTTGATTTTTTTTTTCAGGAATGAAAAACATTTATTGAATCAAAATCAAATGCTTTATTTTTATTATCTACAAGCCAACACTGAACTTACTTTATTCAAAATGAACACAGTGTACAAAAATGTATGCTTACATTATAAAAACATGTCAATTTTATTTCCTGGGTGCTGAGCAGAAGTCATTAAAATAATTAAGGCAAACTTGCTCTCTATAATAGAACTGCTATAACTTAATAACAAGAGTGAAAGCTAATATATACTCGCAAAGTATCTGTAAAGGCCCACTCACAATGCTGCATCAGAAATGCTGAACCCAGTCACCACAGTTCACATTTCCACTCTATGCTCATTGGCACCACTTCATGCCTATATCATGGGAAAGCACCTCTTTTACAGAATGCATGTCATTAGTTAACAGTTGTTAGCACATATTCCAACAAAATATTAACAGTCAATTCTACTTAGTTAGATTCAATTTTTAAATCAGACACATATTGTTATTGGGAGCAAATGACATCCCAAGGTTTAAAAACCCACTTATCAATGGGAAAAGTGGACTCCCTAAAAAAAAACTGTGTCCAAGGTTAGTATCTTAAAATTGTTGGTAATTTTCTTATTTCTTGATTCATTATTGGCACCTTCCTTGGCATGTGTTCCTGCACACAGTGTGGCTACTTGTGCCTGTCAATTCAGAGGCAGCTGCAGAACAATTAGAGGCTGAAGAGGGCAGGCTTTGGCTTACCATGGAGACATGCTCTAGCATTCACTGGAGAATGTGGTCCTTGAGGAATCAGGAAAGCAAGCAATTGAGAAAAATAATAAAGTTAAATCATGAAGTAGGGAATAGGGACCAGGGCTCCCTGTACTGTTCTAGGAGTTATACACTTTTAAACTCTGTAATTGTTAAAGTCAAAATAGAAGTAGACTAACTAGCATTATCATTGACTATAACAAAACAATCCATCTTTAAAGAGCATACACACTTCAGTGTCCCTGGCAGGACCCTGGCTGCTGAACAGAATGACACTGGTACTCAAGCAAAATCCAGAATGCAGTATCAATACAGTGACATCAAATGAATTCAAGTTTAGAAGCTATTAAACTACAAAATGCCTATTCTGATTGCTAAGAATAAATGTTATTTCTTGACAGATTCTCTGTGATGGACACCTATGAAGACTCAAAACTGCAGAAATACAAGGACAGAATAATCTAGTGCCTGCTGTATGGGGTAGCTTAAAAGAAAGGGGGGAAGGAATCCTTCCATGTTTTGCCTATATAAACCCAATATTTATTCACTTACCTATTTCACAAGAACTTATGACTAAGGTGAAGATAACATTATCTCTCTTTATGCAGTTACTTAATTCCTTACTGTTTTCTTCCAATTAAGGCCATTTCCTGCAGGAAATGGTACTGCTATCAAATATAACTGTTAGATAAACTGGAAATAGGATTTAAAATTTCTAATGGAAACCAAACCACTATTGGGCTTAGCATTATACCCTTATGTGGAAGGAGGAGCATTTATAGAAATATAATTTGTGGAGAACAAACATTTTGGATCCTAAACCCAAGGATTCTTGGCAATACCTTAAGTCACCATCCAGGTTGTTCTCACAGGCAACAACACAGACAGTTCAACCACCGCTCCTGGCAACGTCAACTGTCCCAAAATGTGGACTTGGAGAGGCCAATGACTCCAGAGCCTGCACTTAGAAGTAGAGGCTAGAAGCTCAACAAACTACTGTTGGAAGTCAACTGGATACCAAAGTATTAAACAAGTGAAAACCAAGACCAAGCAAACAAAGAAATGAACAGCTACTAAGAACAGGATGCTCAGAGTCAGACTGGGTGAGGATATTACCACACACTCGATACATAACCACACTTGTTTACAATCTCAGGTCCTTGCTCTGAAATAAACAGGTCAAACATTTACAGCAGAATGAATGCCTTATGAATGCAAGCTTTTTATTATTATTATTATTACAGTTCTAACTAAATAAAAGTCATACTTCTAAAATAAGCTACAAGTTGCCTTTTTCTGTGAAATTGATGTGACTTGGTGCCACAACTCACCTTTCTCTAATAGCTGCAATATCATCCACCCATGACAGCCAGGAGCTGTCCATTTCTGGCATCCCTTGGGCTCCCACACAACTTCATAAAGCATACAGACACTACTCTGCTGAAGTTTCATATGAATAGAAATTATCATTGTATTTATGGGTGGCATACCTTCCAAAATATGCATAAGTGGTGACAAGTTAACAAATAATAACAGGTCTTTGCTTACCAATAAAATCAATAAGGCAGAGGGGTTGAAGGTGGAAAGAGAAAAATGTGGGGGAAGGATGCAAAATGGTGCTAACATTCACAAAAAAGATCATGCTAAAATCAGATCCATATTCATAAAAATCAAGAATTAAGCCACAATCCAAAGAACTCTGTCCATGAGTCCAAAAGCACACATGCTAGTTGAAGGAAATACAGGATTCCTCTGAAAACTTTCTTCAGAGCAGAACAGTAACATGTCACTGGAGCAATAACAACAGGATGAACAAGACGCCATCACACATTGAGGAAAAGTCCGAGACTATCCTGCCTTCATGTCCACCAGCTGCTTCTACACGTTGGTGGCCATGCCACCCCTCATAGCCTCCCTTGGACTATATGTAGTTCTGCATGGAACTGACAGAATTCATCCCAATGAACAGGTTGCCCCCTGAGCCATATGTTCACAAAATTTGTGGGCTCTCCAATCATACTTCGGCCAATCCGCTGGTGCCTTTTTGGCTGAGGCTGTTCTGCAATACAGCAGTTGAAATGCAACCAGAATTCACTCATGCTGATAGTCCAAGTTATAAACGAGCACCATATAATGAGCTTTTATTATGTTGAGGTATGTTCCTTCTATACCTGCTCTCTGGAGAGTTTTTATCATAAATGGATATTGAATTTTGTCAAAAGCTTTTCTGCATCCATTGAGATAATAATATGGATTTTATCTTTCAATTTGTTAATGTGGTCTATTACATTGATTGATTTGCATATTTTAAAGAATCCTTGAATTCCTGGGATAAAGTCAACTTGATCATGATGTATGATCATTTTATTTTTTATTTATTTATTTTTTTATGATCATTTTAATATGTGGTTGGATTCTGTTTGCTAGAATTTTGATAAGGAGTTTCACATCTATGTTCATCAGTGATAACCCACAGCAAATATTATCCTCCATGGTGAAAAATTGAAAGCATTTCCCCCAAAGTCAGGAACAAGGCAAGGGTGCCCACTAACACCACTACTATTCAGCATAGTTTTGGAAATTTTGGCCACAGCAATCAGAGCAGAAAAGGAAATAAAAGGAATCCAGATTGGAAAAGAAGTAAAACTCTCGCTGTTTGCAGATCACATGATCCTCTACGTAGAAAACTCTAAGGACTCTACCAGAAAATTACTAGAGCTAATAAATGAATAAAGTGAAGTTGCAGGATATAAAATTAACACACAGAAATCCCTTGCATTCCTAAACACTAACAATGAGAAAACAGAAAGAGAAATTAAGGAAACAATTCCATTCACCATTGCAACGGAAAGTATAAAAAACTTGGGAATATATCTACTTAAGAAACAAAATACCTATATATAGAAAACTATAAAACATAGATGAAAGAAATCAAAGAGAACACAAATAGATGGAGAAATATACCATGTTCATGGATTGACAGAATCAATATAGTGAAAATGAGTATGCTACACAAAGCAATCTATAGGTTCAATGCAATCCCTATCAAGCTATCAACGGTATTTTTCACAGAACTAGAACAAATAATTTCACAATTTGTATGGAAATACCAAAAACCTCGAATAGCCAAAGCAATTTTGAGAAAGAAGAATGGAACAGGAGGAATCAACCTGCCTGACTTCAGGCTATACTACAAAGCTACAGTCATCAAGACAGTATGGTACTGGCATAAAGACAGAAATATAGATCAATGGAACAAAATAGAAAGCCCAGAGATAAATCCACACACCTATGGACATCTTATCATTGACAAAGGAGGCAAGAATATACAATGGAAAAAAGACAATATCTTTAACAAGTGCTGCTGGGAAAACTGGTCAACCACTTGTAAAAGAATGAAACTAGAACACTTTCTAACACCATACACAAAAATAAACTCAAAATGGATTAAAGGTTTAAATGTAAGATCAGAAACTATAAAACTCCTGGGGGAAAACATTGGAAAAACACTCTGACTTAAATCACAGCAAGATGCTCTATGACCCACCTCCCAGAGTAATGGAAATAAAAGTAAAAATAAGTAAATGGGACCTAATTAAACTTAAAAGATTTTGCACAATGAAGGAAACTATAAGCAGTGAAAAGACAGCGTTCAGAATGGGAGAAAATAATAGCAAACGAAGCAACTGACAAAGAGTTAATCTCAAAACTATATAAGCAACACCTGAAGCCCAATTCCAGAAAAAAAAATGATGCAATAAAAAAAATGGGCCAAAGAACTAAACAGGCAGTTCTCCAAAGAAGACATACAGATGGCTAACAAACACATGGAAAGATGCTCAACTTCACTCATTATCAGAGAAATGCAAATCAAAATCTCAATGAGGTACCAGCTCATGCTTGTCAAAATGGCTGCTATCCAAAAGTCTACAAGCAATAAATGCTGGAGAGGGTGTGGAGAAAAGGAAACCCTCTTACACTGTTGGTGAGAATGCAAACTAGTACAGCCACTATGGAGAACAGTGTGGAGATTCCTTTAAAAAGTGGACATAGAACTGCCTTATAACCCAGCAATCCCACTGTTGGGCATACACACCGAGAAAACCAAAATTGAAAGAGACACATGTGCCCCAATGTTCATCACAGCACTGTTTACAATAGCCAGGGCATGGAAGCAACCTAGATGCCCATCAGCAGACAAATGAATAAGAAAGTTCTGGTACATATCCACAATGGAATATTACTCAGCCATTAAAAAGAATAGATTTGAATCAGTTCTGAGGTGGATAAAACTGGAGCCTATTATACATAGTGAAGTAAGCCAGGAAGAAAAACACCAATACAATATACTAACACATATATATGGAATTTAGAAAGATGGTAATGATAACTCTATATGTGAGACAGCAAAAAAGATACAGATGTATAGAACAGTCTTTTGGACTCTGTGGGAGAGGCCGAGGGTGGGATGATCTGAGAGAATAGCAATGAAACATGTATATTATCATATATGAAACAGATCGCCAGTCCAGGTTCAATGCATGAGACAGGGTGCTCAGGGTTGGTGCACTGGGATGAGCCAGAGGGATGCGATGGGGATGGAGGTAGGATGGTGGTTCAAGATAGGGAACACATGTAAACCCATGGCTGATCCATATCAATGTATGGCAAAAACCATACAATATTGTAGAGTAATTAACCTCCAACTAAAATCAATAAATTAAAAAAAAAATGAACCGCACAAATATCTTGGGGATATTTTCATGGTTTTAAAAGAATGCTGTCAAAAAATAAAAAATAAAATGAAAGAATGCTGCCTCAGAAAACAATGAAACACAAAATGAAGATACTAAAACTTTTCACAATCATAATTCTGTCCAGACAAGTCAGGACAAAAAGCAGTATATCTTGATATAGCTTTCTCACGTCTTCAGTTCCCTAAGGCAATATTGTTCCTTAAGGTTACATTGTTCACACATGATGGGTCCCTGGAAGATGTGAAAAAACTGAAAAAATTTCCCATAAAACAAATTTTTATCTTTGGGACCTACCTTACTTTTCTGCAATAATGTATACTGACAATCAATGCATTTTGCCTTTTTAATTCTTAAACAAAATGAACTGAAAATATCCATATTCTCATTTGGAGAAAAAAGTGACTCCTTTTTTCAGGTACTCCATGAAACTCATATCTTAGTTCTCAAATTATCTACAAGGCACTTTATAGACTTTAACTCAGTTGATTCTTGCAACAATCAAGTGAGGTAGGCATTGTTATTTCCATTTTATATATGAAGAAAAGAAGTTCCAAGAAATTTGTATAAGACCACAGAGGTAGTGAGTTGCAAAGCTGAGTAATTGTGTTCTTGAGGGTTCTCTAGAGAAACAGAATGAACAGGATGTGCTTATTAATAGAGATTTATAATAAGGAATTGGTAAAAATAATTATTATGGCTGGGTAGTCCAAATCTGCATTGTGGGTCAGCAGGCTTGAGAGTAAGGAGAGCCAATAGTGAAGAAGTCCAAAGACATATTGCTGGAGGTTTCTCTCTTGCTCAGGGAGGGTTTCTTTTTATTTGCTCCATTCAAGCCTTCAGCTGATTAAATGAGGCCCATCCACATTATGAAGGGTGATGTACTTACTCAAAATCCATTGATTTAAATGTTATTGTCATTCAGAAACACCCTCCAAACTCACATATAAAATTAACCATCACAGATATAAACCTAGTAAGTCTGATTACAGAGCCTTTTTTTTTTTATAATTTTGAGCATTTAACATGTAAATGTCTATTATTAAGTACATCTAATGTGCTATTTAAGGCTCACAACACTCTCATGAAGTCAGTACTCTAATGATCCTTATTTTACACATGAAGAGAGTGATGCTTGAGAAACTAAGAAACTAGCATATAGTTACACAGCAAGTAAACATTAAAGGTAGAATTTGAATGCAAGTTTTTTAAATAAAAAAATTAAATTTTATTTTTAAAATAAAAATCTTATTGTATATATAATAACTTATTTCCTTTGCAAAACAAAACCCCATGATCTTCATTGCACTGTGGAGATAATAAAAAGTTAATTGACAAGTGGCCATATATGTGTTAAGTCCTCTTCTAAAGGTTTTATGGTATGTGCTATGATCATCCTAATTTTAAAGATGAGAAAATTGAAACATAGAGATGTTAGTGGCAGAGTGAGAATTCAAGCCAAGGCAGTCTGATTCTGGAGCCTGAGCCTTTTATCTCTGTTAATAGCAATTTTGCAGAATTACTACTAATAGTAAGCATAAAAAATCAGGACACAGTATTTCCAGTACATTGGTGAAAGTATAGAAACATAAAGGAAGGCAAAATAAAAGTAGTTAGGGAGTCGTCAAAAATATAACTAAATTCCAACATACTAATCTTTATGGAAATGCAAATCAAAACCATAATGAGATATCACCTCATGTCTATCAGAAATGGCTATTACCAAAAAGACAACAAATAACAAGTGTTGGAAAAGATGTGGAGAAAAGGGGACTCTTATGCATTGTTGGTGAGAATGTATATAGGTGTAGACACTATAGAAAATACTATGACGTTTTCTAAAAAAGTTAAAAATAGAACTATTATGTGATTCAGAATTTCATTCCTGGGTATTTAGTCAATGAAAACAAAACACTAAGTCAAAGTGTTATATGCACTCTTATGGCCACTTCAACATTACTTACAATAGCCAAAATATGGAAGCAACCAAAGTGCTAAGAAATATGCATATATAATGGAATATTACCTGTCCATAAAAATGAAATCTTTCCATTTTCAGCAGCATGGAAGGGGCTCCTGGGTGTGGCATAGCTGGTAAATAATCTGCTTGCTAATGCAAGAGATGCTGCTTCAATCTGCTTGCTAAGGCAGGAGAACACTGGTTCGATTCTTGGGTCAGGAATATCCCCTGAAGGAAGAAATGGCAAACTATTCCACTATCCTTGCCTGGAAAATTCTATGGACAGAGGAGCCTAGCAGGCTAGAAAATATGCTAAGTGAAATAAGCATATTTAATATATATTTATTTCACACAAAGAAAGGCAAATGCCATATGATTTCACTTGTAGGTGGAATCTAAAAAACAAAGCAAACTTAACAAAACAGTCATAGCTACAGAAAACAAATAGATTAAGTAAAAACTATCAGTTACAAAATAAATTAACCATGAGTATAAATTGTGTATCTTGAGAAATATAGTTAATAATAATGTAATGTCCTTGTATGGTAACTAAACTTATTATAGTATATAATTTGCAATGTATAGAAATATCAAATCACTATGCTGTACACCACAAATAAATGTAGTGTTATAGACCAATTATTCTTCCAAACAAACAGACAAGCTCAAAAAAAAAAAAAAAAAAGAGATCATATTTGTCATTACCAGAGGTGGGGTTTGAGGGGGAAGGTGGAATTACATAAAAGCAGTCAAAAGGTGCAAACATCCAGTTACAAGATAATTAAGTACTAAAGATGTAATATATAACATAATAAATATAATTAACACTTCTATATGTGATATATGAAAGTTGTTAGAGAGTAAAACCTAAGTGTTCTAACATAAGGAAATCATAATATTTTCTTTTTCATTTATTTTGTGTTTATATGAGATGATGGATTTTCACTAAATTTACTTTACTAATCATTTTATCATGCATGTAACTAAAAATAGTATGCAGTACATCTTAAACTTACACTGTTGTATGTCAATTATATGTCAATAAAACTGTATATGTCCCCTGGAGAAAGAAATGGCAACCCACTCCAGTATTCTTACTTGGGAAATCCCATGGACAGAGGAGCCTGATGGGCTATAGTCCATGGGGTCGTGAAAGAGTCAGACATGACTTAGCAATAAACAACATATATATATATATATATATATATATATATGTGTGTGTGTGTGTGTGTGTGTGTGTGTGTGTGTGTGTGTGTGTGTGTGTGTGTGTGTGTGTGTGTGTGTGTGTGTGTGTGTGTGTGTGTGTGTGTGTGTGTGTGTGTGTGTGTGTGTGTGTGTGTGTGTGTGTGTGTGTGTGTGTGTGTGTGTGTGTTTTCAGATTTAATTTTTTTCCCAGGTGGTGCTAGTAGTAAAGAACCCATCTGCAAATGCAGGAGCCATAAGACACATGAGACACTGGTTCGAACCCTGGGTTGGGAAGATCCCCTGGAGGAGGGCATGGCAACCCACTCCAGTATTCTTGCTTGGAGAATCTCATAGAAGAGGAGCCTGGTGGGTTACAGTCCATAGGGTCACAAAAAGTCAGACAAGACTGAAGCTACTTAGCACACACACAAACACACACACACACACACACACACACACACACACACACATAAAGCTTTTAGAGTGGATATAACTTTATAACGTTTCCATATTTCTGATGATGAAAAAAAAATGTTTCCTCTCTGGAGACATTAAAATTGCATAGTGCATTAGAAAGTAGCCCTTAAGAGAAAGCCCTCAAGTGTAAAGACATAGGAGAGAAATCTATTTATGAAACTGAAAGATCTGAGTTCTGATTTATACTTTGTATTTTATTTGGACAATTGTATGATTTAAAAGAACTAGTGGTTCTTTTATGTAGTCTCAGGTTTTGAAACCTTATGACAGAAAGCTATGTAAGTCATTTTAATTTAAAACACTTCTGAACATCATTATTTATAGTGATATTTTAATTTACGTCAGAAATTTAGTTAAACACAAGAGAATTGTGTTCAAGAAAATTGGTAAAAAGAACAGATGGAAACTATGAAGTGCTTCACAGTCAAATTCTATGTCTTCATGCACTTTTTGACTTCTGTGACCTTTAATGATAGTATTATAGTATTCACAGTCAACACTATTTCCATCTTTTTATATGTTCTGTGAATTTTGATACAACTTAGAAACCCGGAGATCAGCTTATTTCCTTGCTTTGATATATCAATACAACCGATTTCTCCCTCACATTTTATTTGCATATTTATTTATATGTTTTCATTTATTTTTATTAGTTAGAGGCTAATTACAGTATTGTAGTGGTTTTTGCCATACATTGACATGAATCAGCCATGGATTTACAGGTGTTCCTCATCCTGATCACCCCTCCCACCTCCCTCCCTATCCCATCCCTCTGTGTCATCCCAGTGCACCAGCCCTGATCACTTGTCTCATGCATCCAACCTGGGCTGGCAATCTGTTTCACACTTGATAATATACATGTTTCAATGCTATTATCTCAGATCATCCCACCCTCGCCTTCTCCCACAGAGTCCAAAAGCCTGTTCTATATATCTGTGTCTCTTTTTCTGTCTGGCATGTAGGGTTATCATTACCATCTTTTTAAATTCCATATATATATATATATATATGGAATACATATATATATTCCATATATATATATATATATATGTTAGTATTCTGTATTGGTGTTTATCTTTCTGGCTTACTTCACTTTGTATAATGGGCTCCAGTTTCACCCATCTCATTAGAACTGATTCAAATGTATTCTGTTTAGTGGCTGAGTAACATTGCATTGTGTATATGTACCATAGCTTTCTTATCCATTAGTCTGCTGATGGGCATCTAGGATGCTTCCATGTCCTGGCTATTATAAACAGTACTGCAATGAACATTGAGGTACACGTGTCTCTTTCAGTTCTGGTTTCCTCGGTGTGTACGGCCAGAAGTGGGATTGCTGGGTCATATGACATATCTATTTCCAGTTTATTAAGGAATCTCCACACTGTTCTCTAGTTTTCATTCCCACCAACAGTGTAAGAGGGTTCCCTTTTCTCCACACCCTCTCCAGCATTTATTGCTTGTAGACATTTGGATAGCAGCCATTTGGACTGGTGTATAATGGTACCTCATTGTGGATTTGATGTGCATTTCTCTGATAATGAGTGATGTTGAGCATCTTTTCATGTGTTTGTTAGCCATCTGTGTTGTATGTCTTCTTTGGAGAACTGCCTGTTTAGTTCTTTGGCCCATTTTTTTTGATTGGTTATTTATTTTTCTGGAATTGAGTTGCAGGAGTTGCTTGTATATTTTTGAGATTAATCATTTGTCTGTTGCTTCATTTGCTATTATTTTCTCCCATTCTGAAGGCTGTCTTTTCACCTTGCTTATAATTTCCTTTGTTGTGCAAAAGCTTTAAAGTTTCATTAGGTCCCATTTGTTTATTTTTGCTTTTATTTCCAATATTATGGGAGGTGGGTCATAGAGGATCTTGCTGTGATTTATGTCAGAGAGTGTTTTGCTTATGCTCTCTTCTAGGAGTCTTATAGTTTCTGGGCTTACATTTAGATCTTTAATCCATTTTGAGTTTATTTTTGTGTATAGTGTTAGAAAGTGTTCTAGTTTCATTCTTTTACAAGTGGTTGACCAGTTTTCCCAGCACCACTTGTTAAAGAGGTTGTCTTTTTTCCATTGTATATTCTTGCCTCCTTTGTCAATGATAAGGTGTTCATAGGTATGTGGATTTATCTCCGGGCTTTCTATTTTGTTCCATTGATCTATATTTCTTTCTTTGTTCCAGTACCATACTGTCTTGATGACTGTGGCTTTGTAGTATAGCCTGAAGTCAAGCAGGTTGATTCCTCCTGTTCCACTCTTCTTTCTCAAGATTACTTTGGCTATTCAAGGTTTTTTGTATTTCCATACAAATTGTGAAATTATTTGTTCTAGTTCTGTGAAAAATACTGTTGTTAGCTTGATAGGGATTGCGTGGAATCTATAGATTGCTTTGGGTAGTATAGTCATTTTACAATATTGATTCTTCCAATCCATGAACACGGTATATTTCTCCATCTATTTGTGCCCTCTTTGATTTCTTTCATCAGTGTTTTATGGTTTTTCAATGTATAGGTCTTTTGTTTCTTTAGGTAGATATACTCCTAAGTATTTTATTCTTTTTGTTGCAATGGTGAGTGGAATTGTTTCCTTAATTTCTCTTTCTGTTTTCTCATTGTTAGTTTATAGGAATGCAAGGGATATCTCTGTGTTAATTTTATGTCCTGAAACTTTACTATGTACACTGATTAGCTCTAGTAATTTTCTGGAAGAGTCTTTAGGGTTTTATATGTAGAGGATCATGTCGCCTGCAAACAGTGAGGGTTTTACTTCTTCTTTTCCTATCTGGATTCCATTTATCACTTTTTCTGCTCTGATTGCTGTGGCCAACACTTCCAAAACTATGTTGAATAGTAGTGGTGAGTGTGGGCACCCTTGTCTTGTTCCTGATTTCAGGGGAAATGCTTTCAATTTGTCAACATTGAGGATAATGTTTGCTGTGGGTTTCTCATGTATAGCTTTTATTATGTTGAGGTATGTTCCTTTTATGCCTGCTTTCTGGAGAGTTTTAATCATAAATGGGCGTTGAATTTTCTCAAAGGCTTTTTCTGCATCTATTGAGATCATCATATGGTTTTTATCTTTCAATTTGTTATTGTGGTGTATTACATTGATTGATTTGCAGATATTAAATAATCCTTGCATTCCTGGGATAAAGCCCACTTGGTCATGATGTATGATTTTTTAAACATGTTGTTGGAATCTGTTTGCTAGAATTTTGTTAAGGATTTTTGCATCTATGTTCATCAGTGATATTGGCCTGTAGTTTTCTTTTTTCATGGCATCTTTGTCTGGTTTTTGGAATTAGGGTGATGGTGGCCTCATAAAATGAGTTTGGAAGTTTCCCTTCTTCTGCAATTTTCTGGCAGAGTTTGAGTAAGATAGGTGTTAGCTCTTCTCTAAATTTTTCGTAGAATTCAGCTGTGAAGCCATCTGGTCCTGGGCTTTTGTTTGCTGGAAGATTTCTGATTACAGTTTCGGTTTCCTTGCTTGTGATGGGTCTGTTAAAATCTTCTATTTCTTCTTGGCTCAGTTTTGAAAAGTTATACTTTTCTAAGAATTTGTCCATTTCATCCAAGTTTTCCATTTTATTGGCATAGAGCTGCTGGTAGTAGTCTCTTATGATCCTTTGTATTTCAGTGTTTTCTGTTGTGATCTCTCCATTTTCATTTCTAATTTTGTTAATTTGGTTCTTCTCCCTTTTTTTCTTGATGAGTCTGGCTAACGGTTTGTCAATTTTGTTTATCTTTTCAAAAAACCAGCTTTTAGCTTTGTTGATTTTTGCTATGGTCTCTTTAGTTTCTTTTGCATTTATTTCTGCCCTAATTTTTAAGATTTCTTTCCTTCTGCTAACCCTGGGGTTCTTCATTTCTTCCTTCGCTAGTTGCTTTTGGTGTAGAGTTATGTTATTTATTTGACTTTTTTCTTGTTTCTTGATGTAAGCCTGTAATGATATGAAGCTTCCCCTTAGCACTGCTTTTACAGTGTCCCATAGGTTTTAGGTTGTGTTTTCATTTTCATTCATTTCTTTGCATATTTTGATTTCTTTTTTGATTTCTTCTATGATTTGTTGGTTATTCAGAAGCATGTTTTTTAGCCTCCATATGTTTGAAATTTTTAATAGTTTTTTTTTTTTTTTACATGTAATTGAGATCTAATCTTACTGCATTGTGGTGAGAAAAGATGACTGGAAAGATTTCAATTTCTTTGAATTTACCAAACTAGATTTATGGTTCAGGATGTGATTTATTCTGGAGAAGGTTCCGTGTGCACTTGGGAAAAAGGTGAAATTGAATGTTTTGGGGTGAAAAGACCTATAGATATCAATTAGGTCTAGATGGTCCATTGTGAAATTTAACGTCTGAATTTCCTTGTTAATTTTCTATTTAGTTTATCTATCCATAGGTGTGAGTGGGGTATTAACTTCCCCTTTCATACTTGTTAGCAATTGCCTCACATATTGCAGTGCTCCTATGTTGGGTGCATATATATTTATAATTGTTATATCTTCTTCTGGGATTGATCCTTTGATCATTATGTAGTGTCCTTCTTTGTCAATTTTCACAGCCTTTATTTTGTTTCTTTTTTCATTTATTTTTATTAGTTGGAGGCTAAATACTTTAGAATATTGTAGTGGTTTTTGTCATACATTGACGTCAATCACCCATGGATTTACACGTACTCCCCATCCTGATCCCCGCTCCCACCTCCCTCTCTACCCAATCCCTCTGGGTCTTCCCAGTGCACCAGGCCCGAGCACTTGTCTCATGCATACAACCTGGGCTGGTGACCTGATTCATCATAGATAATATACATATTTCAATGCTGTTCTCTCAAAACATCCCACCCTCACCTTCTCCCACAGAGTCCAAAAGTCTGTTCTGTACATCTGTGTCTCTTTATCTGTTTGGCATTTAGGGTTATCATTACCGTCTTTCTAAATTCCATATATATGTGTTAGTATGCTGTAATGTTCTTTATCTTTCTGGCTTACTTCACTCTGTATAATGGGCTCCAGTTTCATCCATCTCATTAGGACTGATTCAAATGAATTCTTTTTAACGGCTGAGTAATATTCCATGGTGTATATGTACCACAGCTTCCTTATCCATTCATCTGCTGATGGGCATCTAGGTTGCTTCCATGTCCTGGCTATTATAAACAGTGCTGCGATGAACATTGGGGTGCATGTGTCTCTTTCAGATCTGGTTTCCTCGGTGTGTATGCCCAGAAGTGGGATTGCTGAGTCATATGGCAGTTCTATTTCCAGTTTCTTAAGAAATCTCCACACTTTTCTCCATAATGGCTGTACTAGTTTGCATTCCCACCAACAGTGTAAGAAGGTTCCCTTTTCTCCACACCCTCTCCAGCATTTATTGCTTGTAGACTTTTGGATAGCAGCCATCCTGACTGGCGTGTAATGGTACCTCATTGTGGTTTTGATTTGCATTTCTCTGATAATGAGTGATGTTGAGCATCTTTTCATGTGTTTGTTCGCCATCTGTATGTCTTCTTTGGAGAAATGTCTGTTTAGTTTTTTAGCCCATTTTTTGATTGGGTCATTTATTTTTCTGGAATTGAGCTTCAGGAGTTGCTTGTATATTTTTGAGATTAATCTTTTGTCCGTTGCTTTGCTTGCTATATTTTCTCCCAATCTGAGCGTTGTCTTTTCACCTTGCTTTTAGTTTCCTTAGTTGTGCAAAAGCTTTTAAGTTTCATTAGGTCCCATTTGTTTATTTTTGTTTTTATTTCCAATATTCTGGGAGGTGGGTCATAGAGGATCTTGCTGTGATTTATGTCAGAGAGTGTTTTGCCTGTGTTCTCCTCTAGGAGTTTTATAGTTTCTGGTCTTACATTTAGATCTTTAATCCATTTTGAGTTTATTTTTGTGTATGGTGTTAGAAAGTGTTCTAGTTTCATTCTTTTACAAGTGGTTGACCAGTTGTCTCAGCACCACTTGTTAAAGAGGTTGTCTTTATTCCATTGTATATCCTTTCCTCCTTTGTCGATGATAAGGTGTCTATAGGTCATGGATTTATCTCTGGGCTTTCTATTCTGTTCCATTGATCTATATTTCTGTCTTTGTGCCAGTACCATACTGTCTTGATGACTGTGACACAGCCTTTATTTTAAAGTCTATTTTATCTGATATGAGTATTGTGACTCCTGCTTTCTTTTGTTCTCCGTTTGCAAGAAATATTTTTTTCCAGCCATTCACTTTCCATCTGCATGTGTCCCTTGTTTTGAAGTGGGTCTCTTGTAGACAGCATATATAGGGGTCTTGCTTTTGTATCCATTCAGCCAGTCTTTGTCTTTTGGTTGGGCATTCAACCCATTTGCATTTAAGGTAGTTATTGATAAGTATGTTCCCATTGCCATTTGCTTAGTTGTTTGTGGTTCGCATTCATACAACCTTTCTGTGTTTCCTGTCTACAGAAGATCCTTTAGCATTTGTTGAAGAGCTGGGTTAGTGGTGCTGAATTCTCTCAGCTACTGCATGTCTGTAAAGTTTTGAATTCTCCTTCATATCTGAATGAGATCATTGCTGGTTACAGGAATCTGGATTGTAGTTTATTCTCTTTCATTACTTTAAGTATGTCCTGCCATTCCCTTCTGGCCTGAAGAGTTTCTATTGAAAGATCAGCTGTTATCCTTATGGGAATCACCTTGTGTGTTATATGTTGTTTCTCCCTTGTTGCTTTTAATATTTGTTCTTTGTTTTTGATTTTGTTAATTTGATTAATATGTGTCTTGGGCTGTTTCGCCTTGGGTTTATCCTGTTTGGGACTCTGGGTTTCTTGGGCTTGTGTGATTATTTCTTCCCCAGTTTAGGGAAGTTTTCAGCTATTATCTCATTGAGTATTTTCTCATAGCCTTTCTTTTTGTCCTCTTCTTCTGGGAATGTTGGGGCGTTTCACATTGTCCCAGAGGTCCCTTAGGTTGTCCTCATTTCTTTTAATTCTTTTTTTTTCTTTTTTCCTCTCTGCTTCATTTATTTCCACCATTTTATCTTCTACCTCACTTATCCTATCTTCTGCCTCCATTATTCTACTGTTGGTTCCCTCCAGAGTGCTTTTGATCTCATTTATTGCATTATTCATTTTTAATTGACTCTTTTTTATTTCTTCTAGGTTCTTGTTAAACATTTCTTGCATCTTCTCAATCCTTGTCTCTAGGCTATTTATCTGTAACTCCATTTTGTTTTCAAGATTTTGGATCATTTTTATTATCATTATTCTAAATTGTTTTTCTGGTAGATTCCCTATCTCCTCCTCTTTTGTTTGGCTTGGTGGGCATTTTTCATGTTCCTTTACCTGCTGGGTATTTCTCTGACTTTTCATCTTATTTAGGTTGCTGTGTTTGGGGTGGCCTTTCTGTATTCTGGTGGTCTGTGGTTCCTTTTTATTGTGGAGGTTTCACCCAGTGGGTGATTGGCTTGTCAACGTTTCCTGGTTAGGGAAGCTTGTGTCGGTGTTCTGGTGCATGGAGCTAGACTTCTTCTCTCTGGAGTGCAATGGAGTGTCCAGTAATGTGTTTTGAGATGAGTCTATGTGTATTGTGTGACTTTGGGCAGACTGTATGTTGACACTCAGGGCTATGTTCCTTCATTGCTGGATAATTTGTGTGGTATGTCTTGTTCTGGAACTTAGTGGCTCTTGGGTGCTGGTTGGTTTCAGTGTAGGTATGGAGGCTTTCGGACGGTCTCTTAGTACTTAAAGTTCCATGTAGTCAGGAGTTTTCTGGTGTTCTCAGGTTTTGGGCTTAAGTCTCCTGCCTCTGGATTTCAGTCTTATTCTTCCAGTATCCTCTGGACTTCTCCAACTATACAGCACATATAATAAAACTTCTGGGTTAATGGTGAAAAGATTCTCCACCGTGAGGCACACCCAGAGAGTTTCACAGAGTTACATGAAGAAGAGGAGAGGGAGGAAGGAGATAGAGATGAGCAAGAGGAGGAAAAGGGGGACTCAAGAGGAGATAGAGAGATCTACCCAGTACTCTGTTCTGTAAGTGTTCTCCATAGCCCAGAACACCTACAGAGATGCACAGAATTGGATTGAGAAGAGAAGGGGGAGGGGGGAAATAGGGGTGATCTAGGGGAGAAAAAGGAGAGTCAAAAGGGGGAGAGAGTAAATATCACACTCCTGAGTAAAAATGGATACTGAATATTGGATACTTCAATGTCCAAAATTGATATCAAATACTGAAAAACAAATCTCAAAAATCTTTGTTAGAGGTTAGACTCTTAAAAACACAATATTAAAAACAAAAACAAAAACACAAAAAAATTAAAAATACATATGAAGTTCACTTTAAAAATAGGGTTCTTTTTTACATGGTTACAGTGAGTTATAAAAATGAAAATTAAAATAGACTTTCAAATAAAGGATGTGAAAAGAGACAAAGAAGGACACTACATAATGATCAAAGGATCAATCCAAGAAGAAGATATAACAATTATAAATATACATGCACCCAACATAGGAGTACCGCAATATGTATGGCAAACACTAACGAGTATGAAAGAGGAAATTAATAGTAACACAATAATAGTGGGAGACTTTAATACCCCACTCACAACTATGGATAGATCAACTAAACAGAAAATTAACAAGGAAACAAAAACCTTAAATGACACAATGGACCAGCCAAACCTAATTGATATCTATAGGACATTTCACCCCCAAACAATCAACTTCACCTTTTTCTCAAGTGCACACGGAACCTTCTCCAGAATAGACCACAACCTGGGCCATAAATCTGGTCTTGGAAAATTCAAAAAAATTGAAATCATTCCAGTCATCTTTTCTAACCACAGTGCAGTAAGATTAGATCTCAATTACATGTAAAAAAAAAATTGTTAAAAATTCAAACATGTGGAGGCTAAATAACACGCTTCTGAATAACCAACAAATCATAGAAGAAATCAAAAAAGAAATCAAAATATGTATAGAAATGAATGAAAATGAAAACACAACAACCCAAAACCTATGGGACACTGTAAAAGCAGTGTTAAGGGGAAGGTTCATAGCATTACAGGCTTACATCAAGAAACAAGAACAAAGCCAAATAAATAACCTAACTTTACACCTAAAGCAATTAGAGAAGGAAGAAATGAAGAACCCCAGGGTTAGCAGAAGGAAAGAAATCTTAAAAATCAGGGCAGAAATAAATGCAAAAGAAACTAAAGAGACCATAGCAAAAATCAACAAAGCTAAAAGCTGGTTTTTTGAAAAGATAAACAAAATTGACAAACCATTAGCAAGATTCATTAAGAAGCAAAGAGAGAAGAACCAAATTAACAAAATTAGAAATGAAAATGGAGAGATCACAACAGACAACACTGAAATACAAAGGATCATAAGAGACTACTACCAGCAGCTCTATGCCAATAAAATGGAAAACTTGGATGAAATGGACAAATTCTTAGAAAAGTATAACTTTCCAAAACTGAACCAGGAAGAAATAGAAGATTGTAGCAGACCTATCAGAAGCACGGAAATCGAAACTGTAATCAAAAATCTTCTAGCAAACAAAAGCCCAGGACCAGATGGCTTCACAGCTGAATTCTACCAAAAATTTAGAGAAGAGCTCACACCTATCTTACTCAAACTCTTCCAGAAAATTGCAGATGAAGGTAAACTTCCAAACTCATTCTAAACTCTCCAGAAAGCAGGAATAGAAGGAACATACCTCAACATAATAAAAGCTATATATGACAAACCCACAGCAAGCATCACCCTCAATGGTGACAAGGGTGCCCACTCACCACTACTATTCAACATAGTGTTGGAAGTTTTGGCCACAGCAATCAGAGCAGAAAAAGAAGTAAAAGGAATCCAGATAGGAAAAGAAGAAGTGAAACTCTTGCTGTTTGCAGATGACATGATCCTCTACATAGAAAACCCTAAAGACTCTACCAGAAAATTACTAGAGCTAATCAATGAATATAGTAAAGTTGCAGGATATAAAATTAACACAAAGAAATCCCTTGCATTCCTATACACTAACAATGAGAAAACAGAAAGAGAAATTAAAGAAACAATACCATTCACCATTGCAACAAAAAAGAATAAAATACTTAGGAGTATATCTACCTAAAGAAACAAAAGACCTATACATAGAAAACTATAAAACACTGGTGAAAAAATCAAAGAGGACACAAACAGATGGAGAAACATACCGTGTTCATGGATTGGAAGAATCAATATTGTCAAAATGGCTATTCTACCCAAAGCAATCTATAGATTTAATGCAAGGCCTATTAAGCTACCATCGGTATTTTTCACAGAACTAGAACAAATAATTTCACAATTTGTATGGAAATACAAAAAACCGCGAATAGCCAAAGTAATCTTGAGAAAGAAGAATGGAACTGGAGGAATCAACCTGCCTGACTTCAGACTCTACTACAAAGCCACAGTCATCAAGACAGTATGGTACTGGAACAAAGAAAGAAATATAGATCAGTGGAACAGAAGAGAAAGCCCAGAGATAAATCCACGAACCTATGGACACCTTATCTTTGACAAAGGAGGAAAGGATATACAATGGAATAAAGACAACCTCTTCAACAAGTGGTGCTGGGAAAACTGGTCAACCACTTGTAAAAGAATGAAACTAGAACACTTTCTAACACCATACACAAAAATAAACTCAAAATGGATTAAAGATCTAAATGTCAGACCAGAAACTATAAAACTCCTAGAGGAGAACACAGGCAAAACACTTCCGACATAAATCACAGCAAGATCCTCTATGACCCACCTCCCAGAATATTGGAAATAAAAGCAAAAATAAACAAATGGGACCTAATGAAACTTAAAAGCTTTTGCACTACAAAGGAAACTATAAGTAAGGTGAAAAGACAGCCCTCAGATTGGGAGAAAATAATAGCAAATGAAGAAACAGACAAAGGATTCATCTCAAAAATATACAAGTAACTCCTGCAGCTCAATTCCAGAAAAATAAATGACCCAATCAAAAAATGGGCCAAAGAACTAAACAGACATTTCTCCAAAGAAGACATACTGATGGCTAACAAACACATGAAAAGATGCTCAACATCACTCATTATCAGAGAAATGCAAATCAAAACCACAATGAGGTACCATTACACGCCAGTCAGGATGGCTGCTATCCAAAAGTCTACAAGCAATAAATGCTGGAAAGGGTGTGGAGAAAAGGGAACCCTCTTACACTGTTGGTGGGAATGCAAACTAGTACAGCCATTATGGAGAAAAGTGTGGAGATTTCTTAAGAAACTGAAAATAGAACTGCCATATGACTCAGCAATCCCACTTCTGGGCATACACACCAAGGAAACCAGATCTGAAAGAGACACGTGCACCCCAATGTTCATTGCAGCACTGTTTATAATAGCCAGGACATGGAAGCAACCTAGATGCCCATCAGCAGATGAATGGATAAGGAAGCTGTGGTACATATACACCATGGAATATTACTCAGCCGTTAAAAAGAATTCATTTGAATCAGTCCTAATGAGATGGATGAAACTGGAGCCCATTATACAGAGTGAAGTAAGCCAGAAAGATAAAGAACATTACAGCATACTAACACATATATATGGAATTTAGAAAGATGGTAACGATAACCCTATATGCAAAACAGAAATAGAGACACAGAAGTACAGAACAGACTTTTGAACTCTGTGGGAGAAGGTGAGGGTGGGATGTTTTGAAAGAACAGCATGTATATTATTTATGGTGAAACAGATCACCAGCCCAGGTGGGATGCATGAGACAAGTGCTCAGGCCTGGTGCACTGGGAAGGCCCAGAGGAATCGGGTGGAGAGGGAGGTTGGGAGGGGGGATTGGGATGGGGAATACGTGTAAATCTATGGCTGATTCATATCAATGTATGACAAAACCCACTGAAATGCGAAGTAATTAGCCTCCAACTAATGAAAAAAAAAAAAAAAAAAGAAAGAAAAAAAATGAAAATTAAGGAGTAATAGAGGAGTAATGAGGACTTTAAAAAAAAGAAAAATATTTTTTAATTAAAAAAATAATAATGGTAAAAATATATCTAGGAATTTCTATGGAGCTGTTGCAGGCAGCATGGGTTCAGTTCAGTTTCAGATAGCTCCTTGTTCCAGCTTACACTTTTCAATATCTATAGGCCCCCTCCAGTGTAGTCAGTGTTAACTCCAGGGATTTTAGTCTGTTGCACCTGTCATTTCTAAAGTGGGTCCCTTTGTTTGTTTGGCTTCTGTTTGCACGTCTCTACAGTGTCTTATTTCCACCCTGACACATGTGGGCAGAAGTGGTCTGTTGTTTAGGTTCACTTTTTCAGTCATGCTGTGGGGTATTAGGAGCACAACAAACAAATATCACTGGCGTGTATGGGGAGTACTCGCAGTGTTCCGTCCACACTGGGTTTGCCCCCGCTGATGACGTGTGTGCTCTCTGTCCACACTGCTCAGGCTCCATGCTGCTCTACAGGGAGCGGGTCCTGAGTTGCGTGCACTTCCCATGCCTAAGCCGCTCAGATTCGTGTTCTGGGGTATTGCACAAAGGTGCAGACTCGGTTGGGCCCGCATTTTGACCCTTCCCCAGTCCAAGCAGCTCAGGGACCCAGGAGCTTGAGAAGCACACTCTCTTCAGGTGCAGCGCAACTTCTCCCCTCCCTGTTCCAGTCTCAGTTTCTGGGCGTGCCGGTCTGGTCCTCCTTGTGTCTCTTCTGGGGAGCTGATCTCTGGCTGTGACCCTCCCAGCAGATGTCAACCATCCAGAATCTCAGGAAGTTTTTGTTAAAAACTGGAAGCCTGTTTGCAGTTTGGTAGGGGATGCTGTCTCTGGGGCCGAGTATGCCCCTTTCCAGCTCTGGCTGGCGCCTGCCTCCCCCGGGGTTGGGCCATTCCACAGCCGGCAGCTCTTCTCTGGTATTGCTCAGTCCTTTGTTCTGGGAACTGGCTGGCAGTTCCTTAGGTTATGGCTTTTCTCAGGTTAATTCTTTCTCTAGCTCATTCTCTCTCTCTTGCTATCTCACAATTAAAGTTGCTATCTCATGTTAGCTCCCTCAGATTGCCCTCAGGGCATTCAGGCCAGGTCTTTACCCTAATCAATGCTGCCCACTCCTCTCCGTTCAGCCCCCTCTTGCTGGTGGTGGATGCAAGCGTCTGGGGTACTTTTCTCCTGGGAGTTGCTTTGACGCATGTAATCTGTGGGTTTTATTTATTTTTCCTCCAGGTTAGGTTGCCCTCCGAGATTTGAAAACTTCCCCCAGACCCACCAGTGAGAGGGTTTCCTGGTGTGTGGAAACTTCCTCTATTAAGACTAACTTCTCAGGACGCATCTCCATCCCTAACTCTTTTGTCTCTCTTTTTATCTTTTATATTTTGTCCTATCTCCTTTCAAAGACAATGGGCTGCTTTTCTGGGTGCCTGATGGCCTCTGCTAGTGATCAGAAGTTGTTTTGTGGAGTTTGCTCAGTGTTCAATGATCTTTCAATTAATTTGTGGGGGAGAAAGTGGTCTCCCCGACCTATTCCTCCACCATCTTAGCTCCTCCACTGCATATTTATTTTTAATCTGTGCATACTTGTTTCTCTCTCACACAAACACATGCATGCACACACACACAAATGCACACACAAGGAAAAGGATCAATCGAGAATCTAGAATGGTAAACAGAGGTATTAATGGGATGGGAAAGAAAATTTTTGCAATGAAAGTTTTCTTTCTTTCTTTCTTTAAATATAGGCTACCTTCTTTTTTCCAGTATAGGCTACTTTGCTTGTAGGGAATTGACTTCAGATATTTGTGTGCTTCAAAATACAATTGGACAATCACAGACTCTCCTTTCAGTAGTTCTTATAAAATAGCAAGGATTAAAATGTTTAAATAACATTGTTCCCATAATAAACATCACTAACAGAATTCCACTGAGAAAAGAGAAATATTGAGCCACAAAACAAAATGAGAAGCTTAAATCAGATGATTGAGCATACACTGGACCATGCAGAAAACAAGAGAGTTACAGAAAAACATCTACTTCTGTTTCATTGGCTATGCTAAAGCCTTTGACTGTGTGAATCATAACAAACCGTGGAAAATTCTTAAAGAAATGAGAGTACCAGACCACCTTACCTGTCTCCTGAGACACCTGTATGCAGGTCAAGAAGAAACAGAAACAGAAAAAGAACAATTTACCGATTCCAAACTGGGGAAGGAGTATGAAAGATTGTATATTGTCACTGTGCTTATATAACTTATATGCAGAGTACATCATATGAAATGCTAGGCTGGATGAAGCACAAGCTGGAATCAAGATTGCTGGGAGAAATATGAGCAACGTCAGTTATGCAGATGATACCACTCTAAAGGCAGAAAATAAAGAGGAACTAAAGAGCCTCTTGATGAGGGTGAAAGAGGAGAGTGAAGAAGCTGGCTGGAAACATTAAAAAAATAAATAAATAAATAAACTAAAATCATGGCACCTGGTCCCATCACTTCATGGCAAATAGAAGGGGAAAAAGTGAAACAGTGAAATATTTTATTTTCTTAGACTCCAAAATCACTGCACATGATGACAACAGCCATGAAATTAAAATACGCTTGCTCCTTGGAAGAAAAGCTAAGACAAACCTAGACATTGCTTGGCTGACAAAGGTCCTTCTAGTCAAAACTATGCTTTTTCCAATAGGCATGTACCATTGTAAGAGTTGGACCATAAAAAAGGCTGAGCAACAAATAATTGATGTATTTAAACTGTGATGTTGGAGAAGACTCTTGAGAGTCCCCTGGACTACAAGGAGATCAAACCAGTCAATCCTAAGGGAAATCCACCCTGACTGATGCTGAGGCTGAAGCTCCAATACTTTGACCAACTGATGCAAAGAACTGACTCACTGGAAAAGACCCTGATGTTGGGAAAGATTGAAGGCAGGAGGAGAAGGGGATGACAGAAGTTGAGATGGTTAGATGGCATCACTGACTCAATGGACATGAATGTGAGCCAGCTCTGGGATATAGTGAAGGACAGGGAAGCCTGGCGTGCTGCAGTCCATGAGGTCACAAGGAGTCAGAACAAGACTGAGAGACTGAACAACAGCAACTTCAGTAGAGCAGTTAGCTCTCTTCATATGTTATTGGTACCTTTTCTTTTTCTTTGACAAAAAAGAGAGTATCTGGTAATACACAGCTGCCCACAGTCTAGATTCATGGCCTCACCCTTGTTTCCAACTCTCTTTGAGAATTTCTGAGTAAGGAGTTTCTCATATCAAGCACTATTGCCTCACACATTTGTAACACACTACTGGAGTTTCCTAATCCCTTTTAAGACTTTACCCTTGAAGATTGAGAGGAAAAGACAGGTAATTGAATTCTTCCCTTTCTTCCAAGTCTAATGCAAAGTTTTCATACATTATTTTAAGAGAAATCCTGTCTAGTTTGGTCAACCAATACAATCTCAACTACTACTAATATCGTCCAAACCATTTTAAGAACTATATATTATTAATGATACAAAACAACACTGGTTGCAAGCCCAAGGACATAATTAAATTTACTGACGTCTAAATAATACAGATGTCTAGTACAAAGGGAAAATTTAGTCCATATTCTCATTCTCTTTGTTTACATATTGTGGAATCTTACAAACTGTTTACCATTTGAAAATACATGAAAAGTTACTGAAGATTTGGCTAGCTCCTAGATAGGAATGTATATATTAAGGAAATAACCTGTGAAAGAGACACAGTGATACAAGCAGAACTCCAGTGTGCTGTACAGAAGGTTCCCAATAGCTATCTATTTTACTCATGGTAGTGTATATATGTCAATCCTAATCTCTCAAATTGCCACAGCCTTCCCTTCCCTCTCTGTGTCCCCATGACCATTCTCTACATCTGTATCTCTATTTCTGCCATGCAAATAGGTACATCTGGACCATTTTTCTAGATTCCACTTATATATCTTAATATACATATTTGTTTTTCTCTTTCTGACTTACTTCACTCCGTATCCATTCACATCACATCCATTCACATCTCTACAAATGACCCAATTTGTTCCTTTTATGGCTGAGTAATAGTCCATTGTGTATATATATATATATATATATATATATATATATATATATATATATATATATAACATATCTTCTTTATCCCTTCACCTGTCAATGGACATTTAGGTTGTTTCCATGTCCTGGCTATTGTAAATAGTGATGCAATGAACATTGGGGAACATGTGTCTTTTTGCATTGTGGTTTCCTCAGGGTATAATGCCCAGTACTGGAATTGCTGGATCATATGGTAGTTCTATTTTTAATTTTTTAAACTAAATTTGGTTCTTTTGGAATATAAACAAAACTGATAAACCATTAGCCAGGGTCATTAAGAAAAAAAAGGGAAAGGATTCTAATCAATAAAATTATAAATGAAAATGGAGAAGTTACAAAAGACAAGGCAGGAATACAAAGAGACATAAGAGATCATAAGAGACAACTATGAGCAACTATATGCCAAAAAATTGACAACTTGGTAGAAGTGGACAAATTATTAGAAAAGTACAACCATTCAAGATTGAACCAGGAAGAATTAGAAAATAAAAACAGATTAATCACAAGTAATGAAATTGAAACTGTAATTGAAAACCTTCCAACAAACAAAAGTCCAGGACCAGATGGCTTCACAGGTAAATTCAATCAAAGATTTAGAGAAGAACTAACACTTACTCTGCTCAAACCCTTCCAAAAAATTGCAGAGGGAGGAACACTCCCAAACTTGTTCTAAAAGGCCATCACACCCTGTTACCAAAACCAAAAAAGGATACCAAAAAAATTACAGACCAATATCATTGATGAACTTAGGGGAAAGAATCCTCAACAAAATACTAGCAAATAGAATCCAACAATACATTAAATGGATTATACACCATGATCAAGTGGGATTTATCCCAGGAATGCAAAGATTCTTTCATATACACAAATCAATCAACATGATATGTCATATTAACAAATTAAAGAGTAATAACCATATTATCATCTCAATAGATGCAGAAAAAGCTTTTGACATAATTCAATACCCATTTATGATAAACACTCTTCATAAAGTGAGTACAGAGGGAACCTACCTCAGCATAATAAAGGCCACATACAACAGACCAATAGCAAACATCATTCTCAATGGTGAAACAGTTTCTCTAAGAGCAGGAACACTGTTATATTTTTTAAAAAGAGAAAATGAAAGTGGGAACAATTAAGAAGCTTCTAAGAGCTTCCAACAGTCTTTTAAAAGTAAAGTTTATATTTCTGATACAACCAGAGTCCAAAACACTGCAGTATTCTATGCAGTTAGATGAAGGAGAAACATGGTGATTTCCTTAAATACATCCTGCTTAAAAAATATACCATCAATTAAGACATTAGAGAAATTCCTTGAGAGCCTGTGTGGAGCCACATATTGCAGTGTTGTCAAAAATAATGTCTTTTATTCTTTTATCCAAAGGGAGATTGGTTAAATTGAAAATAAAATTGAAAGTTTATGTTTGGTTGAAAAAACATCTATCTCTGAAAATGCCCATTGAGCTCTGATGAACACAGAAAACACTTTCCTGTAGAGTATTTCCTGGGCTGGGGAATGAAAGGCTGGAATCTGGGCTAGACTACAAAAGTGAATACCTGAGACTCCACTTCAGGAAAACTTTAATCTTCTTGAGATTTCAGGGAGATAGAGATATTAGTAAGTGGTCAGATGCTGGTACTTAAAGCCAGATTGCCTTTGCTATCCAAGTAATCTATCTTTATTTGAATAGCTGGCAAATACATTCCTGACAACTATCAGGGCACTTATGGAAGAGTTTATGAGTGACACATTTTATTCATCAAGAAATTAGTGGATGATATTGTGATTGCCAAACTAAGATTACATACAGATAGCCACAATAAAGGAGAGGGATTTTTTTTCCCTCTGTAAACATATTATTTTCTCTTCTTTTTTTTCCCTCACATGGATTTCTTTTGTTGTGGTAATGCAAAACTCAACACGCCTTGTAAAAAGAGTTGTGAAGGGAATTGGAGATTAGTTCTTATGAAGAAAAAAAAAATAATGTAGAGAATACAACGGGTGACCAAATAATTCAGGAGACAAGCTACTCTATATTATTACTCCTTCTTAAAAATCCTTAAACTGTATACCATGCACACAATTGTAAATCTATTTTAGATGACACAATCCCTTTTGTGGGAAAAAATAACTTTTGAATGGTACATGTATTCTTTGCTGATTAGAGACTTATATGTTTCTGGAGTTTTAGAAGAAGAAAAATGATGATTTGACAAAACTAGCCCAAAGGAATTGGGTCATATAATATTATTTAAAATTTTGTTCTAATGAACAGGGAATGTCTGAAAAATAGAAGAATAATATGAATTGATAAATAATTGGTCATTTTGCCAAAGTCCTCTACATATCAGTTGTTACAGGGATGAGTGGGCCTTTTTTTTCTGATAGTAGTAATAGATGTCTTAGATTTTAAATAAAATTCTTCACTACAAGGAAACAGGGATCCTTAGAGAAATGGCTGATTCCAGGATTGTGTCATTATAACTACTAATGAGGACATTTTGCTATGTAAGAAAGTAAAGAAATGCCCCAAAACTAATGGGAATTTATCTAGGGGGCACAGGAGCCAACTTGAAGGATCTTTTAATGTCCAATATTGAAATCATTAAAGCAACAAAATGAATAATCATATTCGAGCCCATAGCAATGGAATATAACTTGTAAATAAAAAAAAAATTATGCAGTCCATATTGATAAATGTGAATAACTGAATAAAAATAAATGGGAAAGAAAATAAAACATTTTCTTAATATAGTATTCTAATTCTTAAATGCAAAAGGAATGATGAGACCAGGAAACTATCATTTGATATGTGATAATTGTCATAAGCAATAATCATCAATGGATGCTGAAAAAAGTAGACAAAAATATGCACACTCTAGGAATGTATATAAAAGATAGTTACCAGTTAAAGGGAAAAGTAGTAACTTTATAGTGAAGAAACCCGAAATACACTGTCTTAACCAAGCAATCAAATTAAAATTACTATAACATGACATATCAGTATCATAGACATTCTGACATGATGCACTAAAAAAGGGCATTTTCCACTTCTAGGGTACTGTTCTTGGGTGGCCTCAGCCTGCAATGGCTTGGAACAGGGCTTGGATTCCCAGCCAGAGATTGGCGCTGGGTTGTGGCAGTGAAAGCACCAGATCTTAGGCACTAGACCAGTGATCAGTGACAAGAGCTCTGGCCCTTCAGCTTTGCAGAAAATAATTTCCACAAATATGGAAAGCAGTGAAACAAGTAAAGTGTTTATTAGGAGGAAAAAGAGTACAGTACATGTGGATAGACACATGGGCAGACTCAGAGGGAGAGTCCCTGAATCTTACCCTTGGCCAATCATTTTGATTTACCTTGCTCACAGTCCATATTTGGTACATCTCAGGATCCTGCCAAGTGTGCTCATGCATCTCTTAGCCAAGATGGATTTACCAAAAAGACATCCTTTGACATCATTTTTCCTTTGACCTTCAAGGAGCTTTTTCTGCACATGTGTGGTCAGGGAGATCTGACTTTGAGAGGTCTAGGCAGGACCCAACTTCCTCCCTTAATTATCCTGCTATTCTTGTCTTGGAGTTTCAGTTGAGAATGAATCTCCAATTGCTGTACCCTGGGGGGAACCATCTGCCTCCTGCCTCAATATTACTGTCAAAACAAGCAACCTAACTATAAGCATAAGGCAACATCAGACAAACAGAAATTAAAGAACCTTTTATAAGATAGTGACTCAGTATTCTTCAAAAATGTCAAAGTCATTGTTATGGGCTGAATTGTGACTACCCCCACTCCCCCACAAAGTTCATTGTTGAAGTCCTAATCCCCCAGTACCTTAGAATGTGACTATGTTTTGATATAAGACCTTTACAAAGGTAATTAAGGGAAAATCAAATTTTATGAGGGGACTTTAGTTTAGTATTGATTGATGTTCTTAAAATAAGAGATTAGGACACAGCGCACAGAGGGAAGACTATGTGATGACAGTGGAGGAGGATGGTCATCTACAAGCATAGGAGAGATAGCCCAAAAGAAAACAACCCTGCCAACACCTTGATTTCAGACTTCTAGGCTCTAGAACTATGAGAAAATGTTTCTCTTATACAACCCAACCAATCTTGTACTTTTTTATGGATGACCCTAGCAAAGTAATATAGTCATGAAACACAAAATGAGATTGAGAAATTGTCCTATATTGGAGAATACTAAAAACACATGAGAATTAAATGCAATATGAAATTCTGAATTGGATCCTGGAAAATCAAAAGGACATTAGTGCCTCAATTGGTGATATTTAAATGAGGTCTATAGGTTAATTAAAAGTATTGTATCAGCATTAATATCTTGATTTTGATAGCTGCATTATGATTCTATAAGATGGTAAAATCTGGGAAAGCTTGGTGGAGAGTGTACAAGGACCCTTTTACTGTTTTGCAAATTTTTAAAATCTGAAAATGTTATAAAATTAAAAGTTAAAATTGTTTAACAAGAAGAATGTTCTAAAAATAAGACATTACTTTCAAATATTGCTTTAAAGACATTTGTTGGAACAATTTATTTTTGTGTTTTTGGACAGTTGTTTTTTGTCATAATCCTGAGAAAGATATAATTACCTGTCTTCCTTGTTCACCTCTTCCTTGAAGTCTTTCTTTTCCAGAACTGAATGAGTATTTTGTAATACCTCTGCAGAAGAAGAATCTTCATATCTCACATTTCAATGTATTTTAATTAAATTCATTTAAGCTGCTCTAGTTGGTGTCCAGGGAGTACCATCACATGTGTACCAAGTTTACTATAACATAATTTATGATTAATGAGTATTAAGTATGTCTTTGCACAATTTAACTGAGTAAATATTTATTGAGAATATACTATGTATAAGAACTTGTGGATAGAGAGATAAAAAAAAGCTAGAGAATGGAGGGAAGATAAGTTAACTTCTATTGCATATCTACTAAGGGCATCTATTTTGGATAGACCCTATTAACTTCAATTTTACAAGCATGGAAACTAAAACTCAGGGAAATTTTCCTGGTTGTAATAACATATTAATTGACACCTAAAGAAAGTGTTAGCCTTGGAGACATAAATAAGAAAGAAATTGTGTTCTAGGAAAAGCGTTTATAATGATTTGGGGGCATTGAGGCCATGTTGTGTTTAAATAACTTAAGAATTTTAGTATGACTTTAAGTATGGCATGTTTGTAAGATAGTAGCAGGAGACAAATCTTCAGAAAGCAGTATATTGGAGCAGGGCACTGCATGCTATCCTAAGAATTAAACTTTGCTCTAATATAACTGAAAGCAATTTGAGGATTATAAGCTGTAAAAGAAATGATGCTGGGTTTGCAAAGATGAGCACTTTTTGAATTTAGATTCTCAATATTTCCTTTTTCTTAAGTATTACAAACAGACACACACACACACACACACACACACACACACACACAAACTCTTTTTAAAAATACTAAATCTCTCTACATATAACTTCAAATTGGCATTCTCTCAAGCTGAATCTTGGTTAGAACCACTTCCCAAGTTTCAATTAGAGAGCTACAGACAGAGACTTAGAAAAGAGATCATTTCATAAAAAGAAAGTGCTCTACTGTGTCAATCCCCTTGAGGCAGTCTAGGAACAAACTCATTCTTGCCTGCTTCCTGGCATTCAGGGATTCCTCAAGCAGACTTAAACACAACAACTTCTAAAGAAACACACACAAGTTAGTAGAGGGATGGTGGTGGGATGAATTGGGAGATTGGGATTGAAACATGCACTACAATATATAAAATAGATAACTAATGAGAACCTACTATATAGCAAAAAGAACTGTATTCAGTGCTTTGTGGTGACCTAAATAGAAAAGAAATCTGAAAAAGAGTGAATATATGTTTACATATAACTGATTCACTTTATTGTACAGCAGAAACTTACACAACATTGTAAACCCATTGTAAGCCAGCTATGCTCCAATAAAAATTTTAAAAAATAATAAAGGACACCCATAGAGCAAATTTTTGTATGGTATATGTACAATTTTTATGGGTGTGACAATAAATTAAAGAAATCTTTTAAGTTGTCTATTATTTTGAAAATACTAAGAACCACTGCAAAGATAATTCAGGATTCCTTTGGCTCTAAAATAAGATTCTGAAATTTCAATTCCAGTTCTCTACTATAACCTTCAGATGGTCTCCTGTCTATGCATATCAATTGACAATATAGATATAAGTTTTCTATATAGCTGTGGTGAAGTATAGTGTATGATTTTATTATAGTAACAGAGTATCTAGTAAATCTACTATAACCATGAAAATATCTGATCACTTAAGGTAATGCCTTTAGCGTATCTATGATTACAACAGAACAAGAATAAAAACATCTAAATAGGAAAGGACAAATGTTGCCTAGATCTAACTTTTCCACTTCCCTTTGACATTATCATGGGTACCAATATGAATGGTTAAACAATATGCTTAATCTCATCTTATAATAAGTACCGCAGATAAATCTAAAAATTATGTCATGCTGATTATCATCATTAATATAGCTTACAGAAAATTTATAAAAGAGTAAGCTAAAAGTTTCTTTGTGTATAACATGCTACTTTTATAGGAAAAAAGGTGAAATTGAAAGCATGCATATATCTTCAAAAGGTAACAGATGGATAAGTCAGAATCTGTTAAATCAGTTACCTACAAGTCATGTATGTGGAGGTTAGACAGTATGGAAAGAATGGGGAGGAAGTAATAATTGTGATGATCTATTTGTACAAATAATTAAATTAAATAAGCTAGAATGGTGTAAAAACTCCCTAAAACTAATGCAAGTAGAAACAAGTATACACAGTTGCATTTCAAACAAGGGGAAAAAACTAACACTTGCAACAGTACTTTGATTGTATACTTTCAATTGAAGAGGATAAAAGAACTTCAAATGGAATTGTAGATAACTCTTGAAAACCTGACAGGTAGATAGATGATAGATTAGATAGATAAATCTTAGACTGACATTCTTAAAGGGTTTTTTAAAAGTATATTATAGGGTTTAGCAAATATGTAAATGTGTATTTTATTATGGAGGGGGAGTTTGAGTCTTTACTATGGAAGAAAGGATATATAATTATAGAATGGAGAAAGTCAAGAACTGTGTGGGTAGACTGAAGTTGAAGATATCAGTATAAACTTATAACTCCCTTGCTCTGTCTCCTGAAAGGACCTAAAAGTAATGATATGCCACATAGCACACAGATCTTGTTTTCTGAATATAAGTCCTTACTAATAGAAATGCAGCTCTTTGAAGAAATGTCTGATGCTTGGATAAGGTAGGTAAAGCACAAGATGAGTCTGGAACATCTTATGCTAGAAAATAAAGAAAATATTCAAATAATAATGTAGGCATATACAAAATATAGCTTGAGGGGGTTCACAGTGGTGAAGTTTAGGACAATTGGAGCATCAAAATAAAGAAGAAGGGTGATGTAATGTAACCTATTGACTTTTTTAAAAAGAGGAATCCATGAGTTCATGGTGATCATAAAGAGGTAGATGATCAATAAATACATGTTATGAAGTGTGATTAAGTACTTTCTTAGAAAAGAAGACTTACTAATAAATGTGAAGAAAGTTGTAGTGCTGGAAGGCATGGATCACATAGTCACCATTATAAAGACTGATTCAGGCAAGAATTATCAGTGGTTGTGAAATCTGTGGAGGGGAGGTGAGAGATTGATGAGGAATAATGTAATGGCATGACTTCAAAGCGTCATTACAAAGATACATTACTAGTTACAAGGTAAAATCTAGTAACTATAAAATGGAGAAACCTGACAACACCTTGACCTGGTGACCAAAATTATCGTCATCAATAAATCACAGATTGTTATTGCATGCCTCAAACCATGACAAACTGAGATGATAAAGACTGAGAATTATGTATTAGTCTGCCAACATTCAAAAAACTAAGATCATGGCATCCGATCCCATCACTTCATGGTAAATAGATGGGGAAACAATGGAAACAGTGAAAGACTTTATTTTCTTGGGCTTCAAAATCACTGCAGATGGTGACTGCAGCCATGAAATTAAAAGAAACTTGGTCCTTGGAAGAAAAGTTATAACGAACTTAGACAGCATATTAAAAGGCAGAGACATTACTTTGCCAATAAAGGTCTGTCTAGTCAAATCTATGGTTTTTCCAGTAGTCATGTATGGATGTGAGAGTTACACCATAAAGACAGCTGAGTGCCAAAGAATTGATGCTTTTGAGTTGTGGTGTTGGGGAAGACTTTTGAGAGTCCCTTGGACTGCAAGGAGATCAAGCCTGTCAATGCTAAAGGAAATTAATCCTGAATATTCATTGGAAGGACTGATGCTGAGCTGAAGCTCCAATACTTTGGCCACCTGATGTGAAGAACTGACTCATTGGAAAAGACCCTGGTGTTGAGAAAGATTGAAGGCAGGAGAAGGGGATGACAGAGGATGAGATTTTTGTATGGCATCACCGACTCAATGGGCATGAGTTTGAGTAAACTTCGGGAGTTGGTGATGGATAGGGAGGCCTGGCATGCTGCAGTCCATGGGGGTCACAAAGAGTCAGACATGACTGAACAACTGAACTGGCTGTGGATGCAGAAGAAAGATGATTGATAGATGTTAGATAGATAATGGAAGGAGGAAGAGAGGGTATACATGAAGCAAAAACTTTAATTTGGAAAATCTAGTTCTCTGTACTATCCTTGATACAGTTTTGGTAATTTGGGGATTATTTCAAAATTAAAAAAACAAGTGTATAAGAGAGTAGATCATAAATGTTCTTACCACACACAAAATAATTCAATGGTAATTATGCACCATGATGGAGGTATTCGCTGATACTGTGGTGGTAATCATTTGCAATATATGTGTATTAAATCAAAAGGTTGTTCACCTTAAACTTATAAGTGTTATATATCAATTATATCTCGATAAAGCTAAAACAAAATTTGCACATGGAATAGACCTAACTAACCCTAAATTATAGTTCCCTCAATAAAGAACTGTTTTATATTTTAAAATAAATATAGAGATATCATATGATATCTCTTGTACATGGAATCTTAAAAATATGATACAAATGAATTTATTTACAAAAGAGAAACAGATTCATAGACCTAGAGAGCACCTTATGGTTACTGGGGTCAAGGGTAGGGCAGAGGGATAGTTAGGGAGTTTATGATTGACATGTACACACTGCTATACTTAAAATGGATAAGGACCTACTGTATAGCACAAGATTTACTATATAGCACAGGGAATATAGCTCAATGTTATGTAACAACTTAATTGGGAAAAGTATTTGAAAAAGAATAAATACATGTGTGTGTGTGTGTGTATATATATATATATATACATAAAACTGAATCAATTTACTCTACACCGGAAACTAACAAATTGTTAATCATCTGTACTCCAATATAAAATAAAATGTTTAAAAAATAAAACAAATTATTAAAATGGAAAAATTTATAAGGTGCAGAAATGATGTTTTCCCTTCTCTCACTAATTCCATTTGTTAAAAAGCAATCTGTAGTATAAGTAACTTATTAATATCATTAATTAACTTTCTTTATCAGTAATATTTTTGTGAATAATGCTTAGCTTTTTATATAAATTTTGCACCATTTTTATTTTTCCTTATAACACACATGATAGAGACATATGTTTCTTCACCTTGCTGTTGACAGAAATCCAGTTGCAAAAGAAAAGTTTCCTTGGCTCTTCAAATGTAAAATTAATGTCCCTGTTAATTTCATACTTCCTTATAATTAGTCATGTTTTTGACACCCTGATTTTGCAGGAGTGATTTGAATATAGCTCTTTATATTAATATTTTGTCATGTGTTTAGGTTTGGAATCATTTATGATATCATCCTATAAGTTAACTGTCACATTTCATTTTAAACATGGACTGGTCTAGAATCTAGCAGGCATACTTGGCTTTATTTTCAATCTGGTTTATATATGAAATTCTAAACCTGCTTTTTCATTAGGTATCATTGGCTTTCTCCAGTTAGTTCACTGAACTATTCCTCTATCTCTATTTTTAGAATATCAATTTAAAATGAGATAGTGATTAATATTATATATTGGGGAACAAGACTCAGAATAAAGAAGGGGAAAGTATAAGCAACAGGAATGTTAAACAAATGGCTACATAGGAAGGCATATGAACTTGAACCTTAGACACACTACTATAATATGCTTTGCAGTCTTGGCATTTGCAACATTTTAACATAACCTGCCAAATAAAAGAGTTTTGTGTTAACATTTAGGTTTGTTCCTCCTTCTTATTTTCTTGAGACCACCAGCTACTATTGTAACACAGTTCTCTGGATCAGAATAAAACTATAAAAAGTGTTGAGTGCTTCTTTTCACTCTCTGTACTGACAATCCTCTCTAGCCACTTTTTTTTTTTCAAATAATTAATTCTGCCTGGAATTCTGAGAAATATATGATCCTTTTTTACATATCTAGAGAGTTGGTTTCATCTTGGCCTGCTTTGTCCTAAAATACCTTTGCTTCCAGCATGAATCGAAAAACTTCTATCTGACTGAGTGGCCTTTTTGAATATTCATTTGCTACTTTGGTAAGTTCCTAGTTTCCTGAAACTTCTGTAATTCTTTCCTTATTAATATCTCTGGTATTTTTTTTTTTTGCCACCCATAGGGAGAAATGATACATAATTTTAGTTTCCTGAGTCTTTCTTTTCATCTCCCTATTTGCTTAAATTTGCCTGGTGTGGCAATAAATACTTCCCCTTTCTCCAAGGGGTAGTAAGAAACTCCAGGTTTCCATGATTAAAGCAGTAATCCTTCCCATCATCTCTCCTAAGATTGTAGGTGGCTATAACACATTCAGTCAGAGCAGATTATCCACTGTTGTTTTTACTGATTCTAGTCACCTGCATGACCCTCCTGGTTGGTTTTATTTTCTTATGCCATTGTTCTAACAATCTCCCTTTTTTCTCTTTGCATACTTTCTTTTAAATGCCATAGATAGGAGATTGTATCAAGATTGAAAAGCTCTTTCCTTACCCTGAAAAGATTTGGAGAGTTTCTATTTTTCCTTTTGACAATCTCTCTGGTCCTATTTGGCAGGCAGATTAACCTGTCAATTTACCTAATTGCTATGAAAACCTGATGGAGTATTAAGTGCCAATCCATTTCGGTCAGTGACTTTAAGTCAGGTATTTTCATCATGCAATACAGCTTTATTTTGTATAGTACTTGTCATACAAGGCAAATCATGAGGCACTGTGAAGAATGATATAATACAAGACAGCACACCATCTTAAACTAGTTCTGCTGAAACTTTGGACTTGTCACCTCTCATAACCTAGAGGGATTAGGGACATGAATGAAAGACGTTAAATGAAAACAGAATGATTTTAGTACATCCAAAAATGTTTACTGTGGCAGGAAGCAAAGAAGTCTGTTCTTTGGCTTATTTATTGCCCAAATAGACTATCATGCTCTTGGATGCCCTGAGTTAAAGAACAAGCTTGCGGATAAAATATGAAATTATTGAATACAGTCACCCACCCTAGCACTTGAGATAAAGGTGGTAAAATTTGTGTCAGTGGCTTGGCAATTGTAATATTCAACTCTCAGCGAGGACTCCTGCAGTTTCCCTTGCATATATTTTCCCTGCCTCACTTGAATATCCAGATTTTCAGTTGTTTCACAAAGCAGTGCGGGATTTTTCAGCCTGAAGTATCTGTGGCTCAGCAACTTGGCCTTAACTTGCAGCTCAACAGACCAGCCTGTGATAGGAACAGCTGAGAGCCCTGGGAGCTTGCCAACTCTACTGCTGTATATAAGCGCTGCAATTGATTGGGTCGACCCAAATTTCTGTGAATGTAATATTGACATTGAGTGTATAGGCACAGCCCAAATGTCTATGATAGATACTGATATCTAAAATCCAGAGAAGTCTTATTCCTTCAACATTAAAAGGCAACAGCCTATGCATTTAAATCAGGAAGGAAAAAAAAAACATACATGGTAGTTTTAGTACCTAGATTGAAGCCTTCAGTAATTTGTGACTTTGATATGGTGCAGTTATCTTAATATCCCGGGGAAAACTGCCATAAAGAAATTTTGTAAATTTGCATGGTTAAGCTGAATACCAACAGAGAAAAGTATATTATTACATGAGAAAAAAAAATGTAGTTTTTCCTAACAATTTTACTGGGGGGTGAGATTTTGATGGCACTGCAGTAACTAATTTGTTGTCTTTACTGTACAAGGGGTGAGCAGATTAAACAAACTAGTTCACTATCTACCAGAAAACAGAGAAATGTATTTTCAGTTTTCTTGATTATTATCTATGCAGGTAATTATACTTCTTCTTTACACATAATTGAAGTAAAGGCAGATTTCAGTTCACTCTTCTCAGTGGTAAAATTATCAAGTTAGTTCTCAACTAATTATTTTCTGTAGTATATCACTCTTTTAGATCCCTGTCACATTCCATTTAGCAAACACAAAATAGCTCTGAATTAGAGCTATCACAGCCTGGGATTTTTATATTATTAATTTTAGGGCAAAAAATCTTTAGATGGATTTTATCCAAGTTGAAAATGAGTTCTTTTGAATGAATCAATTGCTTCTTGTTTTTTTTCTTCATCTAGTTCTAAAAGCTCTTGCTCATTCACAATCTCTTTTATTGGTAGTTTTTCTTCTATTTAATTTAAGCCTGTTTAATTTGTTCAAATCCAACACAGCCTTTTCTCACCAAACAGTGAAGTTAAACAATTTATCATTACTCTGGGTGTGTGCTGAAGTTTATGTGTTAGATAGTTGTTTTGGAGACAGGGAAAGTTTCTGATACTGCACAGTAGAAATATACACGTAGTTTTTTTTTGTTTTTTTTTTTTAAGTTTTAATCATAGAAAATTAGTGAACTCTTTTTGAAGAGAAGCTCTACACTCTAATTATGTCCATGAGTCAGGGGACCCATTATAAAATAATCTTTGCTTTACAAAAGGAGCCAGTCCCACTAAGAGTTCCCCTAAGAGATACATTTCAGTGGTGAACTATGAATACTATGTTGATGGCAAATTTTATTATACATATGTTTTTTAGCACTAGATCACCTTGCAATACTAGATACCACTGCACTTCTATGAAACTGCAAGATTAGACTATAAGAGGAATTTAAAGAGAGTTCACTTTGTAAATACAACTGCTATATCCTGATTCTAGTGGACACCCCTCATATGAACTATTTACTCCAATTTTTAACAATGATAAAATTATTATTATTTTGTTTGTTTTGCATGTTTAGGCCATGACCCTATTTAACTGCAATGAGTCTTTTGCTTTTTTACCCTCGTTTCCTTTATCCAAGACAAAGTTTATTAACAAATGTTGTTACTATGACTTTTAGAGTACTTTGATCTTATTCAGGAAAAAAAAGTTAATGTTTTATTATAAATATAACATAGAAATGCAGTAAAGAATTCAATCAGTACAAAGGACGTACAGTATCCATATACCTCCCTTCCTCCTCTGACTCACAGTAATTTGACCCTGAGAGCCAAACATTGATTCCAGTCCTTTAAATACTATCCCAGAAAAATAAATAAATAACTTTATCTAATTCAATATTCACTATCCTAAAATAAAACCCCATAATTAAATAGTTACTTCCATTCTCCTCTCCCCCAAGTCCCTGGCAGCTTCCTATCTGTTTTGTCTCTATAAATTTACCTCTTCTGGCTATTTCCATGTAAATGGAATCACTCAATGTGTATACTTCTGTGTCTGGTTTCTTTAAATTAGCATAATGTTGTTGAAGTTTGTCCACATTGTGGCATGTGTCAGTAATTCATTGCTCTTTAGGATTAAATATTATTCCATGTATCCATATGCTACAATTTGCTTATCCATTCATCTGTTGATGAAAACGTTGTCTCACTATTTTGCTCTTGTGAGTAGTACTACTAAGAATATTTGTGTCCAGGTATTTGTTTGAGCGTGTGCATGCTAACTAAGTTGCCTCAGTCATGTCTGACTCTTTGCAGCCCCATAGACTGCAGCCTGCCAGGCTTCCCTGTCCATGGGATTCTCCAGGAAGAATACTGAAGTGGTATACTGTTTCCTGCCCTGGGAGACCTTCCTGATACAGGGATTGAACCCTGATTTCATGTCTCCTGCATTGGTAGGCGGGTCCTTTACCACTAGGACCACCTGGGAAGCCAATAAGTTTGAGTACCTGTTTTCAATAATTTGAGGCATATAGTTGGTAGTCGAATCTTTGGGTTATATAGTAGTTCTATGTTTATCTGGTTTTGGAACTGACAAAATGTTTCCCACAACATATGAAGAATTTTACGTTCCCTCCAGCATTATACAAGAGTTCTGCTTTCTCACTAGTGTTTTTTATTTTTCTTAATTAAGAAAAAATGTTCAATTTCCAGTTTTTTAAGAAATCTCCACACTGTTTTCCATAGTGGCTGTACTAGTTTGCATTCCCACAAACAGTGTAAGAGGGTTCCCTTTTCTCCACACCCTCTCCAGCATTTATTGCTTGTAGACTTTTGGATAGCAGCCATCCTGACTGGCGTGTAATGGTACCTCATTGTGGTTTTGATTTGCATTTCTCTAATAATGAGTGATGTTGAGCATCTTTTCATGTGTTTGTTAGCCATCTGTATGTCTTCTTTGGAGAAATGTCTGTTTAGTTCTTTGGCCCATTTTTTGATTGGGTCATTTATTTTTCTGGAATTGAGCTGCAGGAGTTGCTTGTATATTTTTGAGATGAATCCTTTGTCTGTTTCTTCATTTGCTATTATTTTCTCCCAATCTGAGGGCTGTCTTTTCACCTTACTTATAGTTTCCTTTGTTGTGCAAAAGCTTTTAAGTTTCATTATGTCCCATTTGTTTATTTTTGCTTTTATTTCCAATATTCTGGGATGTGGGTCATAGAGGATCTTGCTGTGATTTATGTTGGAGAGTGTTTTGCCTATGTTCTCCTCTAGGAGTTTTATAGTTTCTGGTCTTACATTTAGATCTTTAATCCATTTTGAGTTTATTTTTGTGTATGGTGTCCAGCAATCCCACTTCTGGGCATACACACTGAGGAAACCAGATCTGAAAGAGACACGTGCACCCCAATGTTCATCGTAGCACTGTTTATAATAGCCAGGACATGGAAGCAACCTAGATGCCCATCAGCAGATGAATGGATAAGGAAGCTGTGGTACATATACACCATGGAATATTACTCAGCCGTTAAAAAGAATTCATTTGAATCAGTTCTAATGAGATGGATGAAACTGGAGCCTATTATACAGAGTGAAGTAAGCCAGAAAGATAAAGAACATTACAGCATACTGACACATATATATGGAATTTAGAAAGATGGTAACGACAACCCTATATGCAAAACAGAAAAAGAGACACAGAAGTACAGAACAGACTTTTGAACTCTGTGGGAGAAGGTGAGGGTGGGATGTTTCAAAAGAACAGCATGTATATTATCTATGGTGAAACAGATCACCAGGCCAGGTGGGATGCACGAGACAAGTGCTCGTGCCTGGTGCACTGGGACGACCCAGAGGAATCGGGTGGAGAGGGAGGTGGGAGGGGGGATCGGGATGGGGAATACATGTAAATCTATGGCTGATTCATATCAATGTATGACAAAACCCACTGGAAAAAAAAATAAATAAATAAAGGAAAAAAAAAAAGAAAAAATGTTCAGCCATCCTTGTAGATTTGAAGAGGTATCTCACAGTGATTTGGATTTACATTTCCTAATGATTAATGATTTTGCTTATCTTTCCATGTTCTTATTGCCCATTTGTATATTTTTTTGAAGAAAATTCCATTATAGCACTTTTCCCATTTTTAAAATGAGTTATTTGTCTTTTTTTGATGCTGAGCTATAATTATCTTTTATATATTTTTGGTTACTAGATTCTTATCATATATATGATTTGGAAATATTTTCCAAATTTTACAGATTGTCTTTTTACTTTTCTATGAATATGATTTCATGCATAAATGTGTTTAATTTTAATGAAATCAAATCTTTCTCTATTTCTCATAGTTCTGGTGTTATATCTAAGAAGCCGCTAACAAATCCAAGGTCATAAAGATTTACTCTTATATTATCTTCTAAGAGTATTGTAATTTTAGTCTGATATTTATGTCATTGATTTACTGTGAGTTAATTTTTATGTAATTCTGTATAAATTTTTTAATTTTTGAGATAAGTGTCCAAATTCATTCTTTTGTACATTAGTATGCATTTGTCCTTAGCACTATTTGTTGAAGAGACCATTCTTTCCTCATTGAATGGTCTTAGCACATTTGACAAGAAACAATTGACCAGAGATGTATGGTTTTATTTCTGGACCCTCATTTCTGTTCCATTGATCTATACCTCTATCCTTACACCTGTACTACAATCTTAATTATTTTGTCTTTATAGTAAGTTTTGGAATCAGAAAGTATAAGTCCTCCAATTTTTTTTTTCTTTTGTAAAATTGCTTTGGCTATTTAGGGATCTTGCAACTCCATATGAGTTTGAGGATAGTTTTTTTTTTTTTTTTTTCATTTCTGCTAAAATGGTGAATGAAATTTTGATGGAGGTTGCATTGAATCTGAATATTATATTTGGTAGTATTGATATCTTAACAATATCCAGTTTTCTAATTTATGATATGGGATGCCACCCCCCCCCTCATTTATTTAGTTCTTCTTTGATTTATTTCAACAACATTTTGTAATTTTCAATGAATATGGCTTTGGCCTCTTTAGTTAAATTTATTTCCAGGTATTAATTCTTTTGAATACTACTGTAAGTAGAATTGTTTTCTTAATTTCATCTTTTAAAAGTTCACTGCAAGTTTATAGAAATTGAATGGATTTTTATGTGTTGATCTTGTAGCTTGTAATTGCATAATTTATGATGTCTAGTAGTGTGTGTGTGCTCTTTGGGATTTTCTATGTATAGGAGTATGCCTTCTATGAATAAAGATAGTTTTACTCTATCCTTTCCACTTTCCTTTCTTGCCTAATTGCTCTAGATAGGATTTCCAGTACCATGTGGAAGAGAAGTGCTAAAAATGATCATTCTTGTCTTGTTCCTTCTCTTAGTGGAAGGAAATCTCTTTTGCATCTTTCACCAATGAGCACAATGTTACCTGTAAATTTTTCATAAATGTCTTTTATTATGTTCAGGAAGTTCCATTATCTTCATATGCTAACAATTGTTTTTATCATAAAAAGGGTGGTGGTTTGAAAATATTCTTTGGATAACAATTAAAATGTCATGTATTTTTTTCTTCCTTGATTTTATTGATGTGGTATATAATACTGATTGGTTTTCTTAAGTTGAACCAGCATGTGTTCCTAAGGTAAATCCTAATTGATCATCATCTGTAATCCTTCTAATATGCTAATTAATTTGGTTTGCTAGTATTTTGTTAAAGATTTTTACATCTATGTTCTTAAGAAAAAATAGTGTGTATATTTCTTTCCTTATGTTATCTTTGTCTGTCTTTGATAGTAGAGTAATACTGACCTCATCAGTTCAGTTCAGTTCTGTCACTCAGTAGTATCTGACTTTTTATGACCCCATGGACTGCAGCATGCCAAGCCTCCCTGTCCATCAACAACTCTCAGAGTTTACTCAAACTCATGCCCATTGAGTCGGTGGTTCTATCCAACCACCTCATCCTCTGTCGTTCCCTTCTCCTCCCACCTTCAATCTTTCCCGGCATCAGGGTCTGTCAAGGAATGTTTGACAGGAGGATTCCTACGTGCTATCTCTCATTAGTCCTTTGTCCCTCTTCAAGCGGAACAGCACGCTGCTCCCAGGGACTGAGGTCATTGTGTGAGGCAGGCTTGGGTCTCCTTTAGTAAACATTCTCTTTAGGACAAAACTGCTTAGTCTTGCTCCCCTTTCTTGAGATATGGATTGTCTCCTGACCTTGTGACTAACATTACCCCTTGTTCCCTTGGTAACGGTTGCTGTACATTTGGTTTTCTGATCTCTATCATTCCCGAAAGAAGTTTCTTGTACCATAGCCTATATATACTCATAGAAAAATCATTGAAGCACCTTTGCTCCATCAGAGCTTAGGTCCCCGGGTCTTTTTTTCTCTCTCTCTCTCTCTCTTTTTCTGGCTGATTCTCTGGAGTGTGGAGACCCATCATGCTCACTTTCCTGCCCGGGCTTCTAAGATCCCCAAGAGAGGGTGCCTGGTGCCTTCGTGAGTGATGCAAGTCCTGTGTCATGGGCTTTATTGGTCCTCTGCATAAACCAGGGAATATCAGCCTCTTTCTCTCTTTTACTTTCTTATCGTTGACTCCATACTACCAGGTTCTGGTCCATTAAAGGACCACAACAAGGGTCTTTTCAAATGAGTCAGCTTTTCACAAGAGGTGGCCAAATTATCGGAGTTGCAGCTTCAGCATCAGTCCTTCCAATTAATATTCATGGCTGATTTCCTCTAGATTGGACTGGCTGGACCTCTTTGCTGTCCAAGGGACTCTCAAGAGTCTTCTCCAACACCCCAGTTCAAAAGCATCAATTATTTGGCACTCAGCTTTCTTTATGGTGCAACTCTCTCATCCATACATGACTACTGGAAAAACCATATCTTTGACTAGATGGACCTTTGTTGGAAAAGTAATGTCTCTGCTTTTTAATATGCTGTCTAGGTTGGCCATAACTTTTCTTCCAAGAGTAACTGTCTTTTAATTTCATGGCTGCAGCCATCATCTCCAGTGATTTTGGAACCCCACCCCCACCCCCGCCCAAATAAAGTCTATCACAGTCTCCGCTGTTTCACCATTTATTTGACATGAAGTGATGGGAACATATGCCTGACCTGACCTCATAGAATGTATTGAAAAGTATTTCCTCCTCTGCTATTGTTTGGAAGACTTTGAGAAAAGTGGTGTTAATTCCTTTCTAAAAGTTTGGTAGAATTCACCAGTAAAGCCATGTGGTCCTGGACTTTTTTCTATGTTGTGATTTTGAAAAAATTACTAAATCTTTATATTTACTAGATATAGAAGGGATCAGATATTTTATCTTTTTGAGTTAGTTTTAGTAATTTATATGCTTTTAAAACTTTACTTATTTGATCTAAATTGTCTAGTTTTCTTATTTCTGTAAGGTTCAGTTCAATCTCTCAGTCGTGTCCGACTCTTTGCAACCCCATGAATCGCAGGACACCAGGCCTCCCTGTCCATCACAAACTCCCAGAGTTTACTCAAACTCAAGCTCATCGAGTCGGTGACGCCATCCAGCAATCTCATCCTCTGTCGGCCCCTTCTCCTCCTGCCCCCAATCCCTTCCAGCATCAGGGTCTTTTCCAAAGAGTCAACTCTTCGCATGAGGTGGACAAAGTATTGGTGTTTCAGCTGCAGCATCAGTCCTTCCAATGAACACCCAGGACTGATCTCCTTTAGGATGGACTGGTTGGATCTCCTTGCAGTCCAAGGCACTCTCAAGAGTCTTCTCCAACACCATAGTTCAAAAGAATCAATTTTTTGGTGCTCAGCTTTCTTCACAGTCCAACTCTCACATCCATACATGACCACTGGAAAAACCATAGCCTTCACGAGATGGACCTTTGTTGGCAAAGTAATATCTCTGCTTTTTAATATGCTATCTAGGTTGGTCATAACTTTCCTTCCAAGGAATAAGCGTCTTTTTAATTTCATGGCCGCAATCACCATCTGTAGTGATTTTGGAGTCCCCAAAAATAAAGTCTGACACTGTTTCCACTGCCTCCCCATCTATTTCCCATGAGGTGATGGGACCAGATACCATGATCTTAGTTTTCTGAATGTTAAGCTTTAAGCCAACATTTTCACTCTCCTCTTTCGCTTTCATCAAGAGGCTTTTTAGTTCCTCTTCACTTTCTGCCATAAGGGTGGTGTCATCTGCATATCTGAGGTTATTGATATTTCTCCTGGCAATCTTGATTCCAGTTGTGCTTCTTCCAGCCCAGCGTTTCTCATGATGTACTCTGCATAAGAGTTAAATAAGTAGGGTGACAATATACAGCCTTGATGTACTCTTTTTCCTATTTGGACCAAGTCTGTTGTTCCATGTCCAGTTCTAACTGTTGCTTCCTGACCTGCATACAGGTTTCTCAAGAGGCAGATCAGGTGGTCTGGTATTCCCATCTCCTTCAGAATTTTCCACAGTTTCTTGTGATCCACACAGTCAAAGGCTTTGGCGTAGTCGATAAAGCAGAAATAGATGTTTTTTTTCTGGAACTCTCTTGTTTTTTCGATGATCCAGCAGATGTTGGCAATTTGATCTCTGGTTCCTCTGCCTTTTCTAAAACCAGTTTGAACATCTGGAAGTTCTCAATTCACGTATTGCTGAAGCTTGGCTTGGAGAATTTTGAGCATTACCTTACTGGCGTGTGAGATGAGTGCAATTGTGTGGTAGTTTGAGCATTCTTTGGCATAGCCTTTCTTAGGGATTGGAATGAAAACTGACCTTTTCCAGTCCTGTGGCTACTGCTGAGTTTTCCAAATTTGCTGGCATATTGAGTGAAGCACTTTCACAGCATCATCTTTCAGAATTTGAAATAGCTCAACTGGAATTCCATCACATCCACTAGCTTTGTTCGTAGTGATGCTTTCAAAGGCCCACTTGACTTCATATTCCAGGATGTCTGGCTCTAGGTGAGTGATCACACCAGTGTGATTATCTGGGTCGTGAAGATCTTTTTTGTACAGTTCTTCTGTGTATTCTTGCCACCTCTTCTTAATATCTTCTGCTTCTGTTAGGTCCATACCATTTCGGTCCTTTATTGAACCCATCTTTACCTGAAATATTCCCTTGGTATCGCTAATTTTATTGAAGAGATCTCTAGTCTTTCCCATTCTGTTGTTTCCCTCTATTTCTTTGCATTGATTGCTGAGGAAGGCTTCCTTATCTCTCCTGGCTATTCTTTGGAACTCTGCATTCAAATGGAAATGTCTTTCCTTTTTTCCTTTGCTTTTTGCTTCTCTTCATTTCACAGCTATTTGTAAGGCCTCCTAAGACAACCATTTTGACTTTTTGCATTTCTTTTCCATGGGGATGGTCTTGATACCTGTCTCCTGTACAGTGTCATGAACCTCTGCCCATAGTTCATCAGGCTTTCTGTCTATCAGATCTACTCCCTTAAATCTATTTCTCACTTCCACTGTATAGTCATAAGGGATTTGATTTAGGTCATACTTGAATGGTCTAGTGGTTTTCCCTACTTTCTTCAGTTTGATTCTGAATTTGGCAATAAGGAATTCATGATCTGATCCAGAGTCTGCTCCCGGTCTTCTTTTTGCTGACTGTGTAGAGCTTCTCCATCTTTGGCTGCAAAGAATATAATCAGTCTGATTTCGGTGTTGACCGCCTGGTGAGGTCCATGTGTAGAGTCTAATCTTGTTTTGTTGGAAGAAGGTGTTTGCTATGACCAGTGCATTCTCTTAACAAAATTCTGTAAGATTAGTAGTAACTTTATTTTCATTTTTATTACCTTTAGTTATTTGCATCTTGTCTCTGTTTCTCTTTTAGTCAATTTGGCTAAGGCTTTGGCCAAAACACTTTGCATCATGTATATTATTAACCCCTTATCAGATAAATAAGTTGCAAGTATTTTCTCCCATTCCTTAGGCTTCCTTTTCAGTTTTGTTGATGGCATCTTTTGCTGTGCATAAACATTATAGTTTGATGGAGTCCCACTTCTTTGTTTTGCTTTTATATGTGCTTTTGTTTTCATATTGAGGAAATTGTTGGTAAAACAAAGAACAAGTCTTTTTTAACCCTGTTCCTTCTACTAATTTGAAGGTTTCAGATTTTGAGTTAATTTTGAGTTAATTTCCATGACTGGTGTAAGATAAGGGTTCAATTTCATTATTTTGCATATGGTTATTCAATTTTCCTGACACCCTTTATTGAAAAGACTATCCTTTCCCCCACTGGGAATGCTTGTCTTCCTTGTCAAATATTAATTGACCAAATGTATGGGAATTTATTTCTGGGCTGTCAATTCTGTTCCATTGGTCTATGTGTCTCCATTTCAGAAAGTATCATATTGTTTTGATTACTTTAGCTTTATACTTCAGTTTGAAGTCAGAAAGTGTAATGTCCCTGGCTGTATTCTTTCTCAGAATCACTTTGCTTATTTCAGGTATTCTTATGGCTCCATACAAATTTTAGGATCTGTTTCTTTTTATGAAAAATTCCATTGGAATTTTGATTGGCATTGTGTTGAATCTATCTACAGATTTGGGTAGTGTGGATATTTTAGTAATCTTCTTCTGATTCATTAACATGGTTTCTGTGTCTTCTTCATGTTATTTTATCTGCAGCGTGTATCAGTAATTTCCATCTCACAAATATTTCACCTCTTAAGTTAAATTGTTGAATTGATTCCTAAGTGTTTTATTCTAATGCTTTTCTGAATGGGATTATCTTTCTTCCTTTTTCAAAAGTTTTGTTGTTATTGCATAAAAAGGCAACTATTTTTTTCATGTTGATTGTTGTATACTGCGGTATTATTTATTTTGTTGATTGATGATAGAAGTTTTTTAAAGGAGTCTTAAATTTTCCATATATAAGATCATCTCATCTGCAAACAAAGGGAATTTTTTCTTTTTCTAATCTTTATTCTTTTTTATGGCTTCTATTTCCTTATTTTGCCTGGTTGCTTTCCTTAGGGCTTTCAGTATTATTTCGAACAGAAATGGTGAGAGTGAGCTTTATTGTCTTGTTTCTAATTTTGGAGGAAATTCTCAACCTTAATTATTGAGTATGACGTTAGCTGTGTGTTTGTCATATTTGGTCATCTTTGTGCTTAAGTATTTTTCTTCTATATACAATTTGTTGAACATTTTTAACATGAAAGAACATTTTATAGTGTCAAATGATGTTCTGAATATATTGAGATAATAATATGATTTTTTTAAATTTTTTTTTATTTTTTATTTTTTTTAATAATATGATTTTTATCTTTCATCCTATTAATGTACTGACTCACATCTGCAGCTGTTGAAACATCCTTGCATTCAAGGGATAAACCTCACAATATCATGGTGAATGATCCCTTTATTGCATGCTGAATTTGTTTTGCTACTATTTTGTCAATAATATTGGCATCTACATTCATCAGGGTTATTGACCTCTTATATGGGTTTGGGTACAGAGTAATGCTGCAACATAAAGTGAGTTTAGAAGTGTTTGCTATTCTTTATTATTATTATTATTATTATTTTAGGGTTGAGGAAAGGTTGGCATTAGTTCCCTTTAAATATTTGGTAGAATTAAGCAATAAAATAATCTGGTCATGGACTTTTTTTTTTTTTTTACTGATTCAATCATCTTGTTTATTATTAATCTGCTTTTCTATTTCTTCTTGATTCAGTTTTTGTAGGTTGCATATTAACAGGAAAATTATCTTTTTTTCAAGATTATCCAATTCACTGGCATATTATCATTTATAGTACTCTCTTATGATCCTTTGTGTTTCTGTGGTATCTGTTGCAATGTCTAATTTTTTACTTCTGATTTTATATATTTGAACCATCTCTGTTTTATTCTGAATTAGTCTAGCTAATGTTTGTCAATTTTGTTTATCTTTCCAGAGAAAAACTCAGTTTCAGTGATCATTTTTATTATTTTTCCAGTCTCTATTTTATAAATTTCTGCTCTTAACTTTGTATTTATTTCTTTCTGCTAACTTTGGGATCACTTTTTTTTTTTCTTTTTTCTGGGGAGTAGTGGTGAGAGATTGATGAGGAGCAGGGTAATGTCTTGAGCATACTAAAAGTTAGTGGGGATATAAAAAATCAGAAATTAACATTCATTGTTTGTGGGAATTAAAACGGCACAGAAATTTTGTAAAATAACTTGGCCATGTCTTAAAATGTTAAACATGGACCTACCATATGATCCATCGATTACACACCTAGGCATTTATTCAACCAATATGAAAGTGTATGCTTATACAAAGACTTGGACACAAGTGTTCTAGCAGCTTTTTTTTATAATAGTTCAAAACTGTAATCAATTCAAATGTCCATCAACATATGAATGGTTAAACACATTTTGATACAATGTAACATGAACCAGCAATGAAAAATATGAATTATAACACAAGCCACAATGTGAATGAATCTCAAAATAATTATGCTGAGTGAAATAAGCCAAATAAAATAGAGCACATATTGTATAATTCCACTTAGGTAAAATACATTATATGTTTATTATTTTCACTGGTTTTTTTTCACACATGTCAAAACTTATCTAAGTGTGTAATTTAAATATGTGTTGTTTATTTATGTGCCAAATATACCTTTATTAAACTGTTAGAAAATTTAAAAAAAAGTTAAGCAATAATTATAATTTATAAGTATATTAGTGCAATTATTAAGATTTAGGGGGAAAAGTAGAATGTGAAAACTTTATTTAATGAGGTACAGGAATGAGATAGACAAGTGAGGTAAAAAAAAAAAAAAACACACATCAAAATCCAGTATTGAAAATAGTAAGAAAATATCAACAGGTTCACAGTCATATAGGAACGGGATGTACACATAGAAATGTGCAACTTTAAAAAATAATGTTTTAGCTAAGTAGTGATTCTCATGTGATTATATGCACCATCAAAAGAATATTTTCCTATAAACAAGAAATCTTTAAAAGAAAGAATGCTCAAGCCTAATTGGATCCTGCAAATGATGATAAATCATTAAATCCAAAGGAATAGCATACAAATATACATATTTTTGTTTTCATTTATTCTCATTAACAGTGTCTGTTGATCTCCTTTATATATTTAAAAGAGAGTAGCTGACCACTGCTTTATTTTTCAGATTTATTGAGGTTTAATTGATGAAATATTAAAATATTTAAAATGTAAAACACAATGATTTGATATGCAAATGATTTGTGAAAGGCTTCCCCTCACCAAGTTAATTAATTCTTCTGCCAAACACTTTTAAAATCAGAGAATTCAAGATAGTATGTGAGATAATCTTTATAAGCTTCAATTCAAAGCTTACAGTTTTAAGTAGGGATGGCATAACTATATAAAATGATTGCAATAAAGCTAAATATATATTTGTTACTTAATAATTTATTATAAATAATGTTTCCCTATTTTTTATTCAAGTATTTTTCCTTGTTTTTTTAATATATTTGTTTATCTATTGTTGCTATAGAACATTGAATTCTTATTTTATTCAGTGAATTATAGTATCATTGTACAAGGATTGTTTTTTACCTGGCAACAAAAGACATGGTTCATTTTCCCCTGTGCTCATTGACAACTTGGATATTTTCCTTTATGAAGTGCCTGTTAATCCTTTGTGTCATTTTTATATGTTTGTGATTTGTCTTTTTGCATTTTTATGTGTAGGATTTTTTTATATTTACATATATATAGCATATATATATGTGCATATATATATACGAAGTTTTATATACATGCATATTCTGTATACATTCTCTAGACAATACATCAGATATAAGCATCATTATGAGGAAGAAATATAGTGATTCAGAAAATGGAAGAAATTACTCCAAGATAAGAGACCATTTAGAGTAATAAATTGGAACAAAGAAAAGCTGATCAAGAGGATTAATGGGTCCTACTACTTATTCTACTGCAGATGATGACTGCAGCCATGAAATTAAAAGAGGCTTGCTCCTTGAAAGAAAAGCCATGACAAAGCTAGAGAGCATACTAAGAAAGTAGAGACATTACTTTGCCAACAAAGCTCCGTCAAGTCAAAGCTTTGGTTTTTCCACTAGTAATGTTTGGACCTAAGAGGTGAACCATAGAGAAAGCTGAGCACCAAAGAATTGATGCTTTTGAACTGCAGTGTTGGAGAAGATTCTTGAGAGTCCCTTGAACTGCAAGAAGACCAAACCAGTCAATCTTAAAGGAAATCGCTTCTGAACAATCATTGGAAGGACGGATGCTGAAGCTGAAACTGAAGTTCCAAGGCACTGGTCACCTGATGCAAAGAACTGACTCACTGGAAAAGACCCTGATGCTGGGAAAGCTTGAAGGCAGGAGGATAAGGGGAGGACAGAGAATGAGACAGTTGAATGACATCACCGACTCAAAGGACATGGATTTGAGCAGGCTCTGGGAGTTGGTGAAGGACAGGGAAGCCTGGTGTGCTGCAGTCCATGGGGATGAAAAAAGTCAGACACTACTTAGTGAACTGAACTGAACTGAACTGCTTATCCAAATGAGAAAGTGGATCATCCTAAGAAATTTTCATTTTGAATCTTTTCACCTTTCTCTTACTAAAGTCAGATTCTCGAAAACCTACTTGCTATTACCAGCGAAAAGAATGCTCAAAATACCACACAATTTCACTCATCTCACATGCTAGCAAAGTAATGCTTAAAATTCTCTAAGCCAGGTTTCAACAGTACATGAACTATGAACTTCCAGATGTTCAAACTGAATTTAGAAAAGGCAGAGGAACCAAAAATCAAATTGCCAACATCTGGTGGATAATCAGAAAAGCGAGAGAGCTCCAGAAAATCATCTACTTTTGCATTAGTGACTATGCCAAAGACTTTGACTGTGTGGATCACAACAAACTGTGTAAATTCTTAAAGAGATGGGGATACAAGATCACCTGACCTGCCTCCTGAGAGATCTGTATGCAGGTCAAGAAGCAACAGAATTGGACATGGAACAAGAGACTGGTTCCAAATTGGGAGCAATAAATGCTGGAGAAGGTGTGGAGAAAAGGGAACCCTCTTACACTGTTGGTGGGAATGCAAACTAGTACAGCCACTATGGAGAACAGTGTGGAGATTCTTGAAAAAACTGGAAATAGAACTGCCATATGACGCAGCAATCCCACTGCTGGGCATACACACTGAGGAAACCAGAATGGAAAGAGACATGTGTACCCCAATGTTCATCGCAGCACTGTTTATAGTAGTCAGGACATGGAAGCAACCTGGATGCCCATCAGCAGACGAATGAATAAGAAAGCTGTGGTACATATATACAATGCAATATTACTCAGCCATTTAAAAGAATATATTTGAATCAGTTCTAATGAGGTGGATGAAACTGGAACCTATTCTACAGAGTGACGTAAGTCAGAAAGAAAAACACCAATCAGTATACTAATACATATATATGGAATTTAGAAAGATGGTAATGATAACCCTATATGCGAGACAGCGAAAGAGACACAGATGTATAGAACAGTCTTTTGGACTCCGTGGGAGAGGGCAAGGGTGGGATGGTTTGGGAGAATGGCATTGAAACATGCGTATTATCATATGTGAAATGAATCGGCAGTCCAGGTTTGGTGATATAGGGTGCCCGGTGCTGGTGCACTGGGATGACCCTTAGGGATGGGATAGGGAGGGAGGTGGGAGGGGGGTTCAGGATGGGGAACACATGTACACCTGTGGCAGATTCATGTCAATGTATGGCAAAACCAATATAATATTGTAAAGTAATTAGCCTCTAATTAAAATAAATAAATTTATATTTAAAAATGAGTATGTCAAGGCTGTATACAGTCACCCTGCTTATTTAACTTATATGCAGAGTACATCATGAGAAATGCTGGATTAGATGAAGCACAAACTGGAATAAAGATTGCCAAGAGGAATATCAATAACCTCAGATATGCAGGTGACACCACACTTATGGCAGAAAGTGAAGATCTAAAGAGCTTCTTGATGAAAGTGAAAGAGGAGAGTGAAAAAGCTGGTTTAAAACTCAACATTCAGAAAACTATGATCATGGTTTCTGGTCCCATCACTTCATGGCAAATTGATGAGAAAACAATGGAAACAGTGAGAGATTTTATTTTCTTGGGTGTCAAAATCACTGCAGATGGTGACTGCAGCCACCAAATTAAAAGACGCTTGCTCCTTGGAAGAAAAGTCGTGACCACATACTAAAAAGCAGAGACATTACTTTGCCCAGAAAGGTCCGTCTAGTCAAAGCTATGGTTTTTCCAGTAGTCATGTATGGATGTGAATGTTGGACTGTAAAGAAAGAACTGACTCATTGGAAAAGACCCTGATGCTGGGAAAGATTGAAGAAGAGAGGAGGAGGTGATGCCAGAGGATGAGATGGTTGGATGTCACCACTGACTCAATGGACATTAGTTTCAGTTAACTCTAGGAGTTTGTGATGGACAGGGAGGCCTGGTGTGCTGCAGTCCATGGGGTCACAGAGAGTCGGACATGACTGAGCGACTGAGCTGCACTGAACTGATTCCCAGCACTCACTAACTTTCCTCCCTCTAAGATTTTTAAAAATTGTGGAGCATGAGGGGGGAAGCTTGTTTAACAATGACTAATTAAAACTAAAGATAGGTATAGTGCAAGCAGCTCATGCTGCTCAATAACAGAAAAACAACCCAATCAAAAATTGGGGAGAATACCTAAACAGTATTTCACCAGAAAGACATATAGATGACTAATTAACACATAAAAAAAGTGCTCAACATTGCTCATTATTGTTGTTCTTCAGCCACTCAGTCATGTCCAGCTCTTTGCGACTCAATGGACTGCAGCTCACCAGGGTTCCTTGTCCTTTACCATCTCCCAGAGCTTGCTCAAACTCAAGTCCTTTGAGTCAATATTGCCATCCAACCAACTAATCCTCTGGCATCCCCTTCTCCTCCTGCCTTCAATATTTCCCAGCATCAGGGTCTTTTCCAAAGAATCAGTTCTTCTCATCAGGTGGCCAAGTATCTTAGCTTCAGCTTCAGCATCAGTCCTTATGATGCATATTCAGGGTTGATTTCCTTTAGGATTGCCTACTTTGATCTCCTTGTGGTCCAGGGGAATCTCAAGAGCCTTCTCCAACACCACAGTTGAAAAACATCAATTCTACAGCGTCCATCACTCTTTACGGTTCAGCTTTCACATCCGTAAGTGATTACTGGGAAAACCATAGCTTTTAATATATGGACCTTGCTAGCAAAGTAATGTCTGTTTGTTAATATGCTGTCTAGGTTTGTTCTAGCTTGTCTTCCAAAGAGCAAGGGTCTCTTATTTTCATGGCTGCAGTCGCCATCTGCAGTGATTTTGGAACCCAAGAAAATAAAATCTGTTGGGAGAGGAGCCAAGATGGTGGAGGAATAGGACGGGGAGACCACTTTCTCCCCTAAAAATTCATCGAAAGAACAATTGAACACTGAGCAAACTTCACAAAACAACTTTTGATCGCTAGCTGAGGATATCAGGCGCCCAGAAAAGCAGCCCATTGTCTTCGAAAGGAGGTAGGACAAAATATAAAAGATAAAAAGAAAAATAAAAGAGCTAGGGACAGAGACCCGTTCTGGGAAGGGAGTCTTAATAGAGGAAGTTTCCAAACACCAGGAAACCCTCACACTGGCAGTTCTGGGGGAAGTTTTTGAATCACGGAGGGCAACCTAACTGGGAGGAAAAATAAATAAAACCCACAGATTACGTGCCTAAAAGCAACTCCCAGCAGAAAAGTACCCCAGACGCCTGCATCCGCCACCAGCAAGCGGGGGCGGAATGGAGAGCAGCGGGCAGCATTGCTTAGGGTAAGGACCGGGCCTGAGTGCCCTGAGGGCAATCAGAGGGAGCTTCTGTGAGATACCAACTTAAACTGTGGGATAGCAAAAGAGAGAGAGAAAATTAACCGGCCGAACACACTGCCGGCCGTTTGCAGAACAAAGGGTCTGAGCAAGTCCAGAGAAGAGCTTGCCGGCTGCGGACCAGCCCAGCCCCGCTGGAGGCAGGAGGCAGGGGGGAGGGGAAAGGGGCAAAGTCGGCCCCAAAGGCAGCATCCCCTACCACACTGCAAACAGGCCTCCAGTTCCAATCAAAGACTTCCTGAGATTCTGGATTGTTGACATCCACCGGGAGGGTCGCGGCTAAACACAAGGCGAGGGCGGAAACTGAGGCTGGGGCCGTGGAGGGGAGAAGGCGCACCACACCCAGGGAGAGTGCACCCATCAAGCTCCTGGCTGCCTGAGCTGCTCGGGCCTGAGAAGGCACAAAATGCAGGTGCAACCGAGTCTGCGCTTTTGTGGAGTACCTGAAAACTGGAACCGCATGCAACACAAGACACGCTCCATATAGAGCAGCCGGGAGCTTGAGTAGCATAGACAGGGAAAGCAGCGCCCCTCTCTCCCCGCAGCGTGACTGAACTAGCGAACCTGAACAAGAGACGACCTCCGCCCACCTGTGTCAGGGCGGAAATTAGACACTGAAGAGACTGGCAAACAGAAGCCAAATAAACAAAGGGAACCCTTCAGAAGGGACCGGTGCAACAGATTAAAATTCCTGTAGATAACACCGACTACACCAGAAGAGGCCTATAGATATCAAGAAGTGTAAGCTGGAATGAGGAGCTACCAGAAACTGAACCGAACCCACACTGACCACAACAGCTCCAGAGAAATTCCTAGATATATTTTTACCTTTTTTTTTTTAATTAAATTTTTTTCCTTTTCTTTTCTTTTTTATTTTTTCTCTTTTATTTTCTTTTAAAAATCCCTATTACTCCCCCATTACTCCTTAACTTTCATTTTGATATATTTTTAGTTTTTTTTTTCATTTATTTTTAAGGTTGGAGGCTAATCAATTTACAATACCGCAGTGGGTCTTGTCATTCATTGACATGAATCAGCCATGGATTTACATGTATTCCCCATCCTGATCCCCCCTCCCACCTCCCTCTCTACCCAATCCCTCTGGGTCTTCCCAGTGCACCAGGCCTGAGCACTTGTCTCGTGCATCCAACCTGGGCTGGTGATCTGTTTCACTATAGATAGTATACATGTTTCGATGCTGTTCTCTCAAAATATCCCAACCTCGCCTTCTCCAACAGAGAATTTTTAATTAGGAAAAAATTTTTTTCTTGTTTTTTTTTTCTTTTTTTCTCTTATTTTCTTTTAAAGTCCTCCATTACTCCTCTACTACTCCTTAATTTTCATTTTCATGTCACTATAACCATACAAAAAAAGAAAAAAAAGAGAAGCCCTATTTTTAAGCTGAACTTCATATATATTTTAAAATTTCTTGTGTTTTTGTTTTTGTTTTAAATATTGTATTTTTAAGAGTCTAACCTCTACTCTAGATATTTAATCATTGTTTTTCAGTATGTGATATAAATTTTGGACATTTAAAAATCCAATATTCAGTTCCCATTTTTATTCAGCAGTTTGTTGATTACTCTCTCCCACTTTTGACTCTCCATTTTCTACCTCAGAACACCTCTATTTCCTCCCTTCCCCTTCTCTTCCCAATCCAATTCTGTGAATCTCTGTGCGTGTCTGGGCTACGGAGAACACTTTGAGAACAGACAACTGTGTAGATCTGTCTCTCTCCTCTTGATTACCCCTTTTTCTCCTCCTGCTTATCTCTATCTCCCTCCTCCCTCTCCTCTTCTTCATGTAACTCTGTGAACCTCTCTGGGTGTCCCTCATGGTAGAGAATCTTTTCACCATTAACCTAGAAGTTTTATTATCAGTGCTGTATAGTTGGAGAAGTCTTGAGACTACTGGCAGAATAAGACTGAAATCCAGAGGCAGGAGACTTAAGCCCAAAACCTGAGAACACCAGAAAACTACTGAATACACAGAACATTAAGTAATAAGAGACCATCCAAAAGCCTCCATACCTACACTGAAACCAACCACGACCCAAGAGCCAGTAAGTTTCAGAACTTACCACACAAATTCTCCAGCAACGCAGGAACATAGCCCTGAGTGTCAACATACAGTCTGCCCAAAGTCACACCTAACACATAGACCCATCTCAAAACTCATTACTGGACACTCCATTGCACTCCAGAGAGAAGAAATCCAGTCCCACGCACCAGAACACAGACGCAAGTTTCCCTAACCTGGAAACCTTTACAAGCCAATCATCCAACTCCACCCACTGGGTGAAACCTCCACAATAAAAAGGAACCACAGACCTCCAGAATATAGAAAGCCCACTCCAGACACAGCAATCTAAACAAGATGAAAAGGCAGAGAAATACCCAACAGGTAAAGGAAGATGAAAAATGCCCACCAAGTCAAACAAAAGAGGAGGAGATAGGGAATCTACCTGAAAAATAATTTAGAATAATGATAATAAAAATGATCCAAAATCTTGAAAACAAAATGGAGTTACAGATAAATATCCTGGAGACAAAGATTGAGAAGATGCAAGAAATGTTTAATAAAGACCTAGAAGAAATAAAAAAGAGTCAATTAAAAATGAATAATGCAATAAATGAGATCAAAAACACTCTGGAGGGAACCAAGAGAAGAATAATGGAGACAGAAGATAGGATAAGGGAAGTAGAAGATGAAACGGTGGAAATAAATGAAGCAGAGAGGAAAAAAGAAAAAAGAATCAAAAGAAATGAGGACAACCTTAGGGTCCTCTGGGACAATGTGAACATGCTACATTCGACAATATGCAACATTCAAAGCATAGGAGTCCCAGAAGAAGAAGACAAAAAGAAAGGCCATGAGAAAATACTCGAGGAGTTAATAGCTGAAAACTTCACTAAAATGGGGAAGGAAATAGCCACCCAAGTCCAAGAAACCCAGAGAGTCCCAAACAGGATACACCCATGGCAACACACCCCAAGAAATATATTAATCAAATTAACAAAGATCAAACAAAAAGAACAATTATTAAAGGCAGCAAGGGAGAAACAACAAATGACACACAAAGGGATTCCCATAAGGATAACAGCTGATCTATCAATAGAAACCCTCCAGGCCAGAAGGGAATGGCAGGACATACTTAAAGTAATGAAAGATAATAACCTACAACCTAGATTACTGTACCCAGCAAGGATCTCATTCAGATATGAAGGAGAATTCAAAAGCTTTACAGTCAAACAAAAGCTGAGAGAATTCAGCACCACCAAACCAGCTCTTCAACAAATGCTAAAGGAACTTCTCTAGACAGGAAACACAGAAAGGATGTATAAACGTGAACCCAAAACAACAAAGGAAATGGCAAAGGGACCATACTTATCAATAATTACCTTAAATGTAATTGGGTTGAATGCCCCAACCAAAAGGCAAAGACTGGCTGAATGGATACAAACCAAGACCCCCATATATGCTGTCTACAAGTGACCCACCTCAAAACAAGGGACACATACAGACTAAAAGTGAAGGGCTGGGAAAAAGTATTTTGCACAAATGGAGACCAAGAGAAAGCAGGAGTCACAATACTCTATCAGATAAAATATACTTTAAAATAAAGGCTGTGAAAAGAGACAAAGAAGGACACTACATAATGATCAAAGGATCAATCCAAGAAGAAGATATAACAATTATAAATATATATGCACCCAACATAGGGGCACCACAATATGCAAGGCAAACGTTAATGAGTATGAAAGAGGAAATTAATAGTAACACAATAACAGTGGGAGACTTTAATACCACACTCACACCTATGGATAGATCAACTAAACAGAAAATTAACAAGGAAACACAACTTTAAATGATACAATGGACCAGCTAGATCTAATTGATATCTATAGGACATTTCACCCCAAAACAATCAAATTCACCTTTTTCTCAAGTGCACACGTAACCTTCTCCAGAGTAGATCACATCCTTGGCCATAAATGTAGTCTTGGTAAATTCAAAAAAATTGAAATCATTCCAGTTATCTTTTTGACCACAGTGCAGTAAGATTATATCTCAATTACAGGAAAAAAAAAATTATTAAAAATTCAAACATATGGAGGCTAAATAACACGCTTCTGAATAACCAACAAATCATAGAAGAAATCAAAATATGCATAGAAATGAATGAAGATGAAAACACAACAACCCCAAACCTATGGGACACTGTAAAAGCAGTGCTAAGGGGAAGGTTCAGAGCATTACAGGCTTACCTCAAGAAACAAGAAAAAAGTCAAATAAATAATCTAACTCTACACCTAAAGCAACTAGAGAAGGAAGAAATGAAGAACCCCAGGGTTAGCAGAAGGAAAGAAATCTTAAAAATTAGGGCAGAAATAAATGCAAAAGAAACTAAAGGAACCATAGCAAAAATCAACAAAGCTAAAAGCTCGTTTTTTGAAAAAAAATAAACAAAATTGACAAACGGTTAGCAAGACTCATTAAGAAACAAAGGGAGAAGAATCAAATTAACAAAATTAGAAACAAAAATGGAGAGATCACAACAGACAACACTGAAATACAAAGGATCATAAGAGACTACTACCAGCAGCTCTATGCCAATAAAATGGACAACTTGGAAGAAATGGACAAATTCTTAGGAACGTATAACTTTCCAAAACTGAACCAGGAAGAAATAGAAGATCTTAACGGACCCATCACAATCAAGGAAATTGAAACTGTAATTAGAAATCTTCCAGCAAACAAAAGCCCAGGACCAGAAGGCTTCACAGCTGAATTCTACGAAAAATTTAGAGAAGAGCTGACACCTATCTTACTCAAACTCTTCTAGAAAATTGCAGAAGAAACCAAACTTCCAAACTCATTCTATCAGGCCACCATAACTCTAATTCCAAAACCAGACAAAATGCCACAGAAAAAGAAAACTACAGACCAATATCACTGATGAACATAGATGCAAAATCCTTAACAAAATTCTAGCAAACAGAATCCAACAACATATTAAAAAAATCATACATCATGACCAAGTGGGCTTTATCCCAGGGATGCAAGGATTCTTCAATATCCATAAATCACTCCATGTAATACACCACATTAACAAATTGAAAGATAAAAACCATATGATTATCTCAATGGATGCACAGAAAGCCTTTGATAAAATTCAACGCCCATTTATGATTAAAACTCTCCAGAAAGCAGGAATAGAAGGAACATACCTCAACATAATAAAAGCTGTATATGACAAACCCACAACAAACATTACCCTTAATGGTGAAAAATTGAAAGCATTTCCCCTAAAATCAGGAACAAGACAAGAGTGCCCACTCTAACCACTACAATTCAACATAGTTTTGGAAGTTTTGCCCACAGCAATCAGAGCAGAAAAAGAAGCAAAAGGAATCCAGACAGGAAAAGAAGAAGTGAAACTCTCGCTGTTTGCAGATGACATGATCCTCTACATAGAAAACCCTAAAGCCTCTACCAGAAAATTACTAGAGCTAATCAACAAATATAGTAAAGTTGCAGGATATAAAATTAACACAAAGAAATCCCTTGCATTCCTATACACTAACAATGAGAAAACAGAAAGAGAAATTAAGGAAAGAATAACATTCACCATTGCACCAAAAAGAATAAAATACTTAGGAGTATTTCTAACTGAAGAAACAAAAGACCTATACATAGAAAACTATAAAACACTGATGAAAGAAATCAAAGAGGACACAAACAGATGGAGAAATATACTGTGTTCATGGATTGGAAGAATTAATATTGCCAAAATGGCTATACTACAAAGCAATCTATAGATTCAATGCAAGGCCTATTAAGCTACCAATGGTATTTTTCACAGAACTAGAACAAATAATTTCACAATTTGTATGGAAATACAAAAAACCTTGAATAGCCAAAGTAATCTTGAGAAAGAAGAATGGAACTGGAGTAATCAACCTGCCTGACTTCAGACTCTACTACAAAGCCACAGTCATCAAGACAGTATGGTACTGGCACAAAAACAGAAATATAGATCAACGGAACAGAATAGAAAGCCCAGAGATAAATCCACGACCTATGGACACCTTATCTTTGACAAAGGAGGCAAGGATATACAATGGAAAAAAGACAACCTCTTTAACAAGTGGTGCTGGGAGAACTGGTCAACCACTTGTAAAAGAATGAAACTAGAACACTTTCTAACACCATACACAAAAATAAACTCAAAATGGATTAAAGGTCTAAATGTAAGACCAGAAACTATAAAACTCCTAGAGGAGAACATAGGCAAAACACTCTCCTACATAAATCACAGCAAGATCCTCTATGACCCACCTCCCAGAATATTGGAAATAAAAGCAAAAATAAACAAATGGGACCTGATTACACTTAAAAGCTTTTGCACTACAAAGGAAACTATAAGTAAGGTGAAAAGACAGCCCTCAGATTGGGAGAAAATAATAGCAAATGAAGCAACAGACAAAGGATTAATTTCAAAAATATACAAGCAACTCCTGCAGCTCAACTGCAGAAAAATAAATGACCCAATCAAAAAATGGGCCAAAGAACTAAACAGACATTTCTCCAAAGAAGACATACAGATGGCTAAGAAACACATGAAAAGATGCTCAACATCACTCATCATCAGAGAAATGCAAATCAGAGAAATGCAAATCAAAACCACAATGAGCAGTCAGGTTGGCTCCTATCCAAAAGTCTACAAGCAATAAATGCTGGAGAGGGTGTGGAGAAAAGGGAACCCTCGGCCGTGCCGCGCTGGGGGAAGATGGCGCAGGAGGCCGGCGACATGGAAGATGGGCAGCTTTCCGACTCGGATTCCGACATGACGGTGGCACCCAGCTACAGGCCGCTGCCGATGCCAAAAGCTCTAGGTGGGGACTGTGCAGTGCGGCCCTTCCAGAGTACTGCAACAGTGTGTGCCCCGGAATCACATTATCGGACTGTGAAAAGTGTGGATTCAAGTGAAGAGAGTTTTTCAGATTCAGATGACGATAGCTCTCTCTGGAAACGCAAGCGACAGAAATGTTTTAACACCCCTCCCAAACCAGAGCCTTTTCAGTTTGACCAGAGCAGCCAGAAACCACCGATAGCTGGAAGGAAGAAGGTTAACAACATCTGGGGTGCTGTGCTGCAAGAACAGAACCAAGATGCAGTGGCCACTGAACTTGGTATCTTGGGAATGGAGGGCACCATTGATAGAAGCCGACAATCTGAGACCTACAATTATTTACTTGCTAAGAAACTTAAAAGAGAATCTCAAGAACATACAAAAGAATTAGACAAAGAGCTAGAAGAATATATGCATGGTGGCAAAAAAATGGGACCAAAGGAGGAGGAAAATGGGCAAGGCCATCTCAAAAGGAAACGACCTGTCAAAGACAGAGTGGGAGACAGACTAGAAATGAACTATAAAGGCCGATACGAGATCACAGTGGACGATTCTCAAGAGAAGGTGGCTGATGAAATTTCTTTCAGGTTGCAGGAACCAAAGAAAGATTTGATAGCCTGAGTAGTGAGAATAATTGGGAACAAAAAGGCAATTGAACTTCTGATGGAAACTGCTGAAGTTGAACAAAATGGTGGTCTTTTTATAATGAATGGCAGTAGAAGAAGAACCCCAGGTGGAGTTTTCCTGAATCTCCTGAAAAACACTCCTAGTATCAGTGAGGAGCAAATTAAGGACATTTTCTACTTTGAAAATCAAAAGGAATATGAAAATAAAAAAGCTGCTAGAAAGAGAAGAATGCAAGTGATGGGGAAAAAGATGAAACAAGCCATTAAAAACCTAAATTTTCAAGAAGATGATGATACATCACGAGAGACTTTTGCAAGTGACACTAATGAGGCCCTGGCCTCTCTTGATGAATCACAGGAAGGACATGGAGAAACAAAGTTGGATGCAGAGGAAGCCATTGAGGTTGATCATTCTAACGATTTGGACATGTTTTAGTACATTTTGAGGAATAAACCTTTCTAAGATAACATTGTAATAAACCATTTCTACTGAGATTATTTTACTTTGCACTGATAAACACAAAAATCTGGAGAGAATTGTTACTTTGTTTTAAATAAAATTGAATATGTGGGAGATGAATGTGATAACATTTAAAACTTTCTCATGTCTGACAAAATATTTAAAAGTATATAGTGGAAGATTTAATTTCTTAATCTGTTGCATGTGCTAATTATTACTAGTTGATCATCAATTTTGTCCAGGTCATTTTAACGTGCTGTTTAAAAGTTTTTCTGATTTATCTTTACAATGAACTATGATTGGTTTCAAAACATTCCATTAAAAGATCCTATTAAGACATAAATTGTTAAACTATTACAAATGCATTCAGATTTAGTTTTTCTATGTTTTAAGAACTCTTAGGCTTTTAATGATAGAAACTAAAAATAGGTTTATACTAGTGGCTCTTCCCACTTATGTGTTTGTTCTGAAGTAAATAAACATCAGACTCTTTTCAAAGAAGTATCGGTTCATAACTTTAACTTTGTTTTTGACTTATTAGTTACTTTGGTCATATATTTAAATACTAAATATAATCCATATGTGCATAATTGCAATGACATTTAAAAAATTCCCAGTGGTGGCCTGCCTAAGACAGTTTTACCTTATGTTAAGGAAGTTACATATTAAAAATGTTTCTTCTGCATGATGTTTAAAATTATTCATTTTTATTTAAGAAAATAAAGGTAGTTTACTTAAGGTGTCCCAAGAGTTGACTACAGTTTACAGAGTAAGCAAAAATATGTAGGAAGCAGTTTTTATCTATTCTTTGCAATAATGTACTTGAAGTCTTTCAGTAATTTTTGAAACACGTAATCATTGAAGTTGGATCTAAGCAGGGAAGGAAGAGGAAAATGGTTATTGGTTACATTTTATTCGTAAAGAATGCAGAAATAAAATTAGAATTCTGGAAGTCAAAAAAAAAAAAAGAAAGAAAAGGGAACCCTCTTACACTGTTGGTGGGAATGCAAACTAGTACAGCTGCTATGGAGAACAGTGTGGAGATTCCTTCAAAAACTGGAAATAGAACTGCCATATGACCCAGCAATCCCACTTCTGGGCATACACACTGAGGAAACCAGATCTGAAAGAGACACGTGCACCCCAATGTTCACTGCAGCACTGTTTATAATAGCCAGGACATGGAAGCAACCTAGATGCCCATCAGCAGATGAATGGATAAGGAAGCTGTGGTATATATACACCATGGAATATTACTCAGCCTTTAAAAAGAATTCATTTGAATCAGTTCTAATGAGATGGATGAAACTGGAGCCCATTATGCAGAATGAAGTAAGCCAGAAAGATAAAGAACATTACAGCATACTAACACATATATATGGAATTTAGAAAGATGGTAATGATAACCCTATATGCAAAACAGAAAAATAGACACAGATGTACAGAACAGACTTTGGGACTCTGTGGGAGAATGCGAGGATGGGATGTTTCGAGAGAACAGCATCCAAACATGTATATCATCTATGGTGAAACAGATCCCCAGCCCAGGTGGGATGCATGAGACAAGTGCTCGGGCCTGGTGCCCTGGGAAGACCCAGAGGGATTGGGTAGAGAGGGAGGTGGGAGGGGGGATCAGGATGGGGAATACATGTAAATCCATGGCTGATTCATGTCAATGTATGAGAAAAACCACTGCAATATTGTAGAGTAATTATCCTCCAAATAATAAAAATAAAGACCTATTTCCATAATGAGATTTTCCTAAATCTTACCACTATGCTTTGTTCCAAAAAGCTTTGTCTGAATAAAAACATATTACTATCAAGGATCAAGAAAAATAAAATAAAATAAAATCTATCACTGTTTCCATTGTTTCCTCATCTATTTGCTATGAAGTGATGGGACCAGATGCCATGAACTTAGTTTGCTGAATGAGTTTTAATCCACCTTTTTCATTCTCCTCTTTCACTTTCATCAAGAGGCTCTTTCGTTCTTCTTCAATTTCTGTCATAAGGTTGGTGTCATCTGCATATCTGAGGTAATTGATACCAGTCTGTTGTTCCATGTCCAGATCTAACTGTTGCTACTTGACCTGCATACAGATTTCTCAGGAGGCAGATCAGGTGGTCTGGTGTTTCCATCTTTTAAGAAATTTCCACAATTTGTTATGATCCACACAGTCAAAGACTTTAGCATTATCAATGAAGCAAAACTTGATATTTTTCTGGAATTCTGTATATTTTGCTATGATCCAGTGGATGTTGGCAAGGATCTCTACTTTCTGTATTTTTTCTAAATCCAACTTGTACATTTGGAAGTTCTCATTTCATGTGCTGTTGAAGCCTAGCTTGGAGGATTTTGAGCATTACCTTGCTAGCATGTGAGATGAGTGCAATTGTGCAGTAGTTTGAACATTCTTTGCCATTGCTCTTTAGGGTTTCAATGAAAACAGACGTTTTTCAGTCTTGTGGCCACCGCTGAGATGCAACAGTAGGAAGTCCAGAAACACCTGGAGTAACAGGCAAAATTGACCTTGGAGTACAGAATAAAGCAGGGCAAAGTCTAATAGAGTTTTGCCAAGAGAACGCACTGGTCATAGCAAGCACCTTCTTCCAACAAGACAAGAGAATACTCTACACATGGACATCACCAGATGATCAACATCAAAATCAGACTGATTATATTATTTGTGGCCAAAGATGGAGCAGCTCTATACACTCAACAAAAATAAGACCAGGAGCTGACTGAGGCTCAGATCATTAACTCCTTATTGCCAAATTTAGACTTTAACTGAGGAAAGTAGGGATAACCACTAGACCATGCAGGTATGACCTAAATCAAATCCCTTATAACTATACAGTGGAAGTGAGAAATAGATTTAAGGGACTAGATCTGATAGAGAGAGTGCCTGATGAACTATGGACGGAGGTTCATGACATTGTACAGGAGACAGGGATCAAAATCATCCCCATGGAAAAGAAATGCAAAAAGGCAAAATGGTTGTCTGAGGAGGCCTTACAAATAGCTGTGAAATGAAGAGAAGCGAAAAGTAAAGGAAAAAAGGAAAGATATTCCTGTTTGAATGCAGAGTTCCAAAGAATAGCTAGGAGAGATAAGAAAGCCTTCCTCAGTGATCACTGCAAAGAAATAGAGGGAAACAACACAATGGGAAAGACTAGAGTTCTCTTCAAGAAAATTAGATATACCAAGGGGACATTTCATGCAAAAATGGGCTAAATAAAGGACAGAAATGGTGTGGACCTAATAGAAGCAGAAGATATTAAGAAGAGGTGGCAAGAATACACAGAAGAACTGTACAAAAAAGATCTTCACGACCCAGATAATCACAATGGTGTGATCACTCACCTAGAGCCAGACATCCTGGAATGTGAAGTCAAGTGGGCCTTAGAAAGCATCACTAGGAACAAAGCTAGTGGATATGATAGAATTCCAGATGAGCTATTTCAAATCCTGAATGATGATGCAGTGAAAGTGCTTCACTCAATACGCCAGCAAATTTGGAAAACTCAGCAGTGGCCACAGGACTAGAAAAGTCACTTTTCATTCCAATCCTGAGGAAAGGCAATGCAAGGAATGCTCAAAGTACTGCACAATTGCACTCATCTCACACGCCAGTAAGGTAATGCTCAAAATTCTCCAAGCCAGGCTTCAGTAATAAGTGAATTGTGAACTTCCAGATTTTCAAGCTGGCTTTAGACAAGGCAGAGGAACCAGAGATCAAATTACTAACATCCGCTGGATCATCGAAAAAGCAAGACAGTTAAAAAATAATCTATTTCTGCTTTATTGACTATGCCAAAGCCTTTGACTGTGTAAATCACAATAAACTGTGGAAAATTCTGAAAGACATGGTAATACCAGACCACCTGACCTGCCTCTTCGGAAACCTATATGCTGGTCAGGAAGCAGCAGTTAGAACTGGACATGGAACAACAGGCTGGTTCCAAATAGGACAAGGGGTACGTCAAGAATGTAAATTGTCACCCTGCTTATTTAACTTCATTGCAGAGTACATCATAAGAAATGCTGGGCTGGAAGAAGCACAAGCTGAAATCAAGATTGCCAGAAGAAATATCAATAACCTCAGATATGTAGATGACACCACCCTTATGGCAGAAAGTGAAGAGGAACTAAAGAGCCTCTTGATGAAAGTGAAAGAAGAGAGTGAAAAAGTTGGCTTAAAGCTCAACATTCAGAAAACTAAGATCATGGCATCTGGCCCCCTCACTTCATAGCAAATAGATGGGAAACAGTGGAAACAGTGTCAGACTTATTTATTTATTTTGTCTCCAAATCACTGCAGATGGTGATGGCAACCATGACATTAAGACGCTTACTCATTGGAAGGAAAGTTATGACCAACCTAGATAGCATATTAAAAAGCAGAGACATTACTTTGCCAACGAAGATCTGTCTAGTCAAGGCTGTGGTTTTTCCAGTGGTCGTGTATGGATGTGAGAGTTAGATGGTGAAGAAAGCTGAGCACCAAAGAATTGATGCTTTTGAACTGTGGTGTTGGAAAAAATTCTTGAGAGTTCCTTGGACTGCAAGGAGATCCAATCAGGCCATCCTAACTGAGATCAGTCCTGGTTTTTCACTGGAAGGACTGATGCTGAAGCTGAAACTTCAATACCTTAGCCACCTCATGCAAAGAGTTGTCTCGTTGGAAAAGACCCTGATGCTGGGATGGATTGGGGGCAGGAGAAGAAGGGGACGGCAGAGGATGAGATGGCTGGATGGCATCTCCGACTGGATGGACATGAGTTTGAGTAAACTCCAGGAGTTGGTGATGGACAGGGAGGCCTGGCATGCTGTGATTCATGGGGTCGCAGAGAATCAGATACAACTGAGCAACTGAACTGAACGGAACTGATTGAGATTAGTACTTCTCTTTTATGATGCTGATTTTCATCAACTCTTGGGTGCTTTCTTATTTTATTTTCTAGCTTCTGTAAACCTTTCAGTGAGTTCTTAGAGTGATAACTGGAGACTTCCGCTGATGATTGGGAAGAAGTGAAATAAGCATCAACCCAAATGTGGGCAATAGTGAGTAGTCAGGTGCACTGATTTCCTTTTGTTACCTTAGCACACATTCAGGGACTCATATGTTAAATGTTTAAGTTGACAGAACACTGCTTCAGGCCTAGTAACAAGCTACTGTAGAATGAAAGTTAGGAATCTAGCTGGCCTATATATTACAAATGCTTCTTTTGGAGTGGATAGCCATTCTGTTCTCCTGGGGATCTTCTCGACCCAGGGACTGAACCTAGCTCTTCTGCATTGCAGGTGGATTGTCTACCATCTGAATCACCAGAAAAACTTCAGTTAGAAGATAACTTTCACTAGCATCCTACTGCCTATTATTGTGCATTACAATTTTTATTCAAGTAGGAATATTAGGGAACTTTCTGGTTAACAATAGATATTGATTTGGCATCTATTTATGCCTGAAGTTTTATGCAGTGCTCATTTTTAATCTCAATATATCCAACTTCTCTTTTATTTCTGGCAACCTCTAAACTTCTTATTTACTATTGGGCCTATCTCTGAATTTCCAGTAGTGTTATGATTTTGTTATGTTAAAAAAAAAAAAAAAAACCCTGATTTTTCCATCTTCCTTGTTATTACTCCTGATTACTATATATTTTTCTTTTGTCTTTAATCAATTAAAACATGCTTATTTTATATACTATTTAAGAATGTTTTGCATTATGTCAAGTTCTTATCTAGTATCAACCATCTTATTTGATGGATCTAATAATGCGAGATCTTATTTTATTGAGTTCTGTAACGTTCACTGTGATCTCATCATTGACACGGTTTCATTTTAATGACTTCTTGGTGCGGATAGAAAGAAGAGATGTATTTATTTATTTATTTTATTTATTTTTATTAGTTGGAGGTTAATTACTTTACAATATTGTAGTGGTTTTTGCCATACATTGACATGGATCAGCCATGGATTTACATGTGTTCCCCATCCTGATCCCCCCTACCACCTCTCTCCCCATCCCATCTCTCTGGGTCATCACAGTGCACCAGCCCCGAGCACTTATCTCATGCATCCAACCTGGACTGGTGATCTGTTTCACCATAGATAATATACATGTTTCAATGCTGTTCTCTCAGATCATCCTACCCTCGCCTTCCCCATAGAGTCCAAAAGTCTGTTCTATACAACTGTGTCTCTTTTTCTGTCTTTCATATAGGGTTATTGTTACCATCTTTCTAAATTCCATATGTATGCATTAGTATACTGTATTGGTGTTTAACTTTCTGGCTTACTTCACTCTGTATAAAGGGCTCCAGTTTTATCCGTCTCATTAGAACTGATTTAAATGTATTCTTTTTAATGGCTGAATAATATTCCACTGTATATATGTACCACAGCTTCCTTATCCATTCGTCTGCTGATGGGCATCTAGGTTGCTTCCATGTCCTGGCTATTATAAACAGTGCTGCGATGAACATTGGGGTACACGTGTCTCTTTCATTTCTGGTTTCCTCGGTATGTATGACCAGGAGTGAGATTGCTGGGTCATATGGCAGTTCTATGTCCAGTTTTTGAAGGAATCTCCACACTGTTCTCCATAGTGGCTGCACTTGTTTGCATTTCCACCAACAGTGTAAGAGGGTTCCCTTTTCTCCACACCCTCTCCAGCATTTATTGCTTGTAGACTTTTGGAAAGCAGCCATCTTGACTGGCGTGTGATGGTACCGCATTGTGGTTTTGATTTGCATTTCTCTAATGATGAGTGATATTGAGCATCTTTTCATGTGTTTGTTAACCACCCACAGAGAAATTAAGGAAACAATACCATTCACCATTGCAACAAAAATAATAAAATACTTAGGAGTATATCTATCTAAAGAAACAAAAGACTTATACATAGAAAACTATAAAACACTGATGAAAGAAATCAAAGAGGACATAAATAGATGGAGAAATATGCCATGTTCATGGATCACAAGAATCAATATAGTGAAAATGAGCAAACCCAAAGCAATGTATAGATTCAATGCAATTCCTATCAAGCTACCAACAGTATTCTTCACAGAACTAGAACAAATAATTTCACAATTTGTATGGAAATACAAAAAACTTCAAATAGCCAAAGCAATCTTGAGAAAAAAGAATGGAACTGGAGGAATCCACCTGCCTGACTTCAGGCTATACTACAAAGCCACAGTCATCAAGACAGTATGGTACTGGAACAAAGAAAGAAATATAGATCAATGGAACAGAATAGAAAGCCCAGTGATAAATCCACGACCTATGGACACCTTATCTTTGACAAAGGAGGCAAGGATATACAATGGAAAAAAGACAACCTCTTTAACAAGTGGTGCTGGGAAAACTGGTCAACCACTTGTAAAAGAATGAAACTAGAACACTTTCTAACACCATACACAAAAATAAACTCAAAATGGATTAAAGGTCTAAATGTAAGACCAGAAACTATAAAACTCCTAGAGGAGAACATAGGCAAAACACTCTCCAACATAAATCACAGCAAGATCCTCTATGACCCACCTCCCAGAATATTGGAAAGAAAAGCAAAACTAAACAAATGGGACCTAATTAAACTTAAAAGCTTTTGCACAACAAAGGAAACTATAAGCAAGGTGAAAAGATAGCCTTCAGAATGGGAGAAAATAATAGCAAATGAAGCAACAGACAAAGGATTAATCTCAAAAATATACAAGGAACTTCTGCAGCTCAATTCCAGAAAAATAAATGACCCAATCAAAAAATGGGCCAAGCATCTAAACAGGCAGTTCTCCAAAGAACACATTTATTTTTTTTTAATTGGACAGCTTGATTCAATCTGAAGTTTTATTTTGTTGAAGAAACTTTGTTTTTACTTTTCTATTCAATTTTCAAAAGCTGGACACTTAAAAATGTTTAGGATTCCATTTATATAATATGTGGAATAGATATGGTTATGGCATAAATTATAAAAAAGAGCCATGATAAATATATTAAAATTTTATTATTGAATTACCTCTGATCTGTTTCAAATGAAGAATTATATAATTAAATTTATGTGAAGTTCTTACATGTGAAAAAATTTTGCTGAAATTGTTTTATTTTTTACTTTTCTTTTTTTTTTTTTTTTTTTTTTTTTTTTTGCCTTTCAAGCAAAATAATCATGGAAAGGAAAAGTTCCTTTTTTTTTTTTGGAACTTTGTATTTCTTCTGGGAAGTGACAAAAACAAAATTTCCTCATTGCCTTTAACTGTCATGAAAATTTCCCTGTCTTTGAGGATTTTCAATAAAAACCTGACTTTCCTAATCTTTAAATTCTGCAAAGTTGGGCTATTACCCTGATGTCTGGGTTGATTGTCTTTAATAAGATAGAGTGAGAAAACAATTTGGCATTATATATAAATGCTTTTTTTTTTTTTTTAATTTTCTTTTAAGATGGCCCAGTTGTAGGCAGTTGGAGTGATAGTTACGTACTACACCTACCAATTACCTAGCTCTTTCTTGGGAACTGAAGACAAGTTTTTAGTAGTGCTGGGAAGATACACATGGGGACATGTGTGTCAGATCAATGGCTTAAGAATTTGAGAGCACTTGTTCCTCTTCTGAAATCACCTAGACATTTAAAAAGAAACATTAAATGCAACAACAAATTGTAGACATTAAAATCTTTTCAAATTGCAAGGTAACATTGTACAGAATAAGAGATGGAATAGATTTTCACCATTAAGTCTGCAACTCAATGTAACTTTAGAGTGATTTCAATGTTTAAAAAAATGATGGACAATTTTTTTTTTTTTTTTATGGTGACAGTCCCAGTGTTCTGTTGCTTCATGTTGTTAATTCTCTTTGGAGAGACTACAATGTTTCCAGAGATGAAAATGTATAATTGAAAAATTGTTTCAAAATTAGATAAGTAAAATATATTCTACATTTTATTTTATGGAAATATTCAGTTGGAGTTGGGCATGAATGGTTTCTCTTAATATCTACGTACAATTATCCAGAAAAATTGGATGCCAGCAATATCAATATCTGCTTGTCAGGGTGTTCAGTTTTAAAATTTTTTCAAATTTGTTGTTTTGAACTTTTAGGTAGTTTAACACATCACTTTTTAGAATTCAAACTAGCCTCGCCTCAATTGAGATATGGATTTCACAAAGTGAAAATCCCATAAGCAATGAATTCATCACGATTATTAATTCAAGAAAGTAGCTCTCTCAACTCTCAGAATTCCCACAAGAAGATTCCTTGCTTAGTCTTTAAAATGTTAATTTGTTTTAAAAGGGCATATTTGATGATAGGCTGTGTGTAATATGGTGATTCTACAAATTTCCTCTCTACTATTCCTAATTTCTGAATTTTAGGAATAGTGGCCTTTCTACTTTGACATAGTTCACATTTTATTTTATTTTACTTAGGTTCACCAAATGAAATTGTACCAATATCATACGGTTTATTTAATCTAATTCACAGGTACAAAATTAACTCTTTGTTATAAGAAAATGTTCTAAATTTGCTTCTTTCAATGACTGATATTTCAGAACAAATGTATTTATTCAAATCCCTCTAATTGTGAAAACTTGGGCTGAGCTAAATTAGAATTTAATCTTTTCTTATATCTAGAAATAAATATTTATTTTCAAATTCATAGTAAAAAACATTTTCAGACTATAAGTGGATATAATATTTATCCACTATAGTTTGTTATTTATATAACTATATACTGTCATTTATTATCATTATCCTTGAAGACACAGTTGATAATTTATGAACTTGATGATCTAGTCATTAAAAATGCTGCCCAAGGACTTTTACTTTTTAGGAATTCACGAACTTTTATTTTATTTTCACTGAGCTTTAAATGATGAAAAATGATTTTACAACAATGAATAGTAGTCCTTGAAAGGCACACATTAAATTTTCAATAAATTAAATAATAAGATATAGACAAACAAAGCATCATACCAATATCATGCAACTCAAATACAGAACCTACTAGCAAATGTAGATTGAATTTCCGCTACCCATATTCTAGTGAAATTGCATGGAGACAAATATCAAGATTTACCTCATGAAAATATAACCCACCTAAAGAATGTAAGATTATTATTCCAATGCTTGCCTTGTGATACAGAGGCTTGAATTCTATATCATCCAGAAGACTGGGTACTTGTAGAGATATTATTTTATTTTTTATATGAAATTTTGGTATAGTATTTCATCTCATTACTTTCCTATTTTTCTTCCTCATGTAAGGATAGTCTCCCTAAGCCTACAGGAGACATGGTTTATTAAAGTTTTTTCAACTTTTCAAAGATACTTCTTATGCTGTTTTTGTGAAGTGTTAAAAATGTGGCTGGTTGGGTTCAGACATTTCCTGGCTCTGTTATACTTGTTATCCATTTCTGGCTGAATTTTTATTTCTCTACGAGCAGTTTTCCCCTTAGTAGAGAGCCCTACTCTGTGGTAGAGCAGTTCTGAGAGTCCATGATTTTAATATGCTGTAGCCTCTCTGACTATACATTGGGATACTTGCACTTAACCTTTATTGGAGTGGGCACACCACTGGCAATGTAAACGTCTATTTTCAAAATAGCCTACTGCACTTTTCAGTAAATACCTGTAGGATATGTTTGAATGCTTCTATTCCCAAGTTTGAAATTTCCAGGTGACACAGCGGTAAAGAATCCACCTGCCAATTCAGAAGACATATGAGTTCTATCCCTTGGTCGGGAAGTTCCCTGGAGCAGGGAACGGCTACCTACTCCAGTATACTTGCCTGTATAATCCCATGGACAGAGGAGCCAGGTGGGCTACAGTTCATGTGATCACAGTCAGACACATCTAAGCACGCACACACACACACACAGTCTCAAAATCATCAGAAGATCTTTTATTTCCTTCTGCTTCTTCCTATACAGATGCTGACAGTATTCAGATCTCATGGTTGCTGGTGGGTTTCTCCCCACTCGCCTGTACTTCAGGGGTAGAGTGAAACATTTTTCCTCATAGTTTTGTTATAATATTGTTTGTGGATATTTGATATCATTGTTTGTTTTTTATTTTTACTTTGAAATTCAGAAATTTAGAATAGAAATATGTTTTTATTTCAATTACCATCTTTCAATAGTACGTTTTAAAAATTTTATGAAATATTTACAAAAGTTGAATGTGTTTTAAGTAGCATATAAAGAGTACATAAATTTTGGAAGCAAGTATTTTTGAAGCAATGTTTTCGACCACAGTGCAATAAAACCTGAATTTAATATTGAAAGTTTAAGTAAATAAACAATTCCCCAAACTTTGAGACAACACTCTTCCAAAGATCTGTGAGGAAAATTAAGAAAAATAACATAACATTGATTATTTAGAATACAATTGAAATCTCAGAGATTCATATCTTCCTGTTCAAGATGGTGAAGTAGGACACACCCTCCTCTCCTCATGCAACAGCACCAAAATCACAACTAGTTGCTGAACAACCATTGACAGGAGAATGTTGGAACCCAAACCCAACAAAAGTACCCCACATCTAAGACAATTAAGAAATTTCAGTGAGATGGTTGGAGAGGCACAATCATGATAAAATAAAATCCATACCCACCAGATGAGTGACCCACAAACTGCAGAAGAATAACATCAAAGAAGTTCTCCCACTGCTGTCAAGGTTATGAACCCCATGTCAGGCTTCCCAGCCTAGGGATCTGACAAAAGGATTGGGAATCCCCAGGGAATTGGACCTTGAATACCAGTGGGATTTGATTATAAGACTTCCACAGGACTGTGGGAAACAGAGACTCCAGTCTTGGAGGGTACAAACAAAATCTTGTGTGCACCAAGACCCAGAGGAAAGGAGCAGTGACCCCATAGGAGACTAAACCAAAACCACTTGCTCTGTTGGAGGATCTCTTGTGGAGGCTTGGCTGGGCAGGGATTCACCACAGGGATAGGGGCACTGGCAGCAACAGTCTGGGGACATCACCTTCAGCATAACTCCTCCTGGAGGACAACATTAACCCTATGATATTGCCAAATTCAGAAATAAATTGAAGAAAGTAGGGAAAACCACTAGACCATTCAGGTATGACCTAAAACAAATCCCAGTGGAAGTGAGGAATAGATTTAAGGCACTAGATCTGATAGACAGAATGCCTGATGAACTATGGATAGAGGTTTGTGACATTGTACAGGAGACAGGGATCAAGACAATCCCCAAGAAAAATAAATGCAAAAAAGCAAAATACCTGTCTGAGGAGGCCTTACAAAAAGCTTTGAAAAGAAGAGAAATGAAAAGCAAAAGAGAAAAAGAAAGATATGCCCATTTAAGTGCAAAGTTCCAAAGAATAACAAAGAGAGATAAGAAAGCCTTCCTCAGTGATCAGTGCAAAGAAACAGAGAAAGACAGTAGAATGGGAAAGACTAGAGTTCTCTTCAAGAACATTAGAGATACCAAGGGAACATTTCACGCAAAGATGGGCTCAATAAAGGACAGAAATGGTATGGACCTAACAGAAGCAGAAGATATTAAAAAGAGGTGGCAAGAACACAGAATAACTGTGCAAAAAAGATCTTCACAAACAAGATAATCACGATGGTATGATCACTCACCTAGAGCCAGACATCATGGAATGTGAAGTCAAGTGAGCCTTAGGAAGCATCATTATGAACAAAGCTAGTGGAGGTGATGGAATTCCAGTTGAGCTATTTCAAATCCTCAAAGATGATGCTGTTAAAGTGCTTCACTCAATATGCCAGCAAATTCAGAAAACTCAGCAGTGGCCACAGGACTAGAAAAGGTCACTTTTCATTCCAATATGAAAGAAAAACAAAGCCAAAGAATGTTAAAACTACCACACAATTGCACTCATCTCACATGCTAGTAAACTAATGCTCAAAATTCTCCAAGCCAGGCTTCAGCAATACATGAACTGTGAACTTACAGATATTTAAGCTGGATTTGGAAAAGGCAGAGGAACCAGAGATCAAATTGCCAACATCCGCTCGATCATTGAAAAAGCAAGGGCGTTCCAGAAAAACATGTGTTTCTTCTTCATTGACTATGCCAAAGCCTTTGACTGTGTGGATCACAATAAGCCATGGAAAATTCTTAAAGAGATGAGAATACCAGACCATCTGACCTGCCTCTTGAGAAATCTGTTGCAGGTCAGGAAGCAACAGTTAGAACTGCACATGGAAAAATAAACTGGTTCCAAATCTAGGAAGAAATATGTCAAGGCTGTATATTGTCACCCTGCTTATTTAACTTACATGCAGAGTACATCACGAGAAACGCTGGGATGCATGAAGCAAAGCTGGAATCAAGATTGCCAGGAGAAATATCAATAACCTCAGATATGCAGATGACACCACCATTATGGCAGAAAGTGAAGAGGAACTAAAGAGCCTCTTGATGAAAGTGAAAGAGGAGAGTGTAAAATTTGGCTTAAAACTCATAAATCACTGCAGATGGTGATTGTAGCCATGAAATTAAAAGACACTTACTCCTTGGAAGGAAAGTTATGACTAAACTAGACAGCATATTGAAAATCAGAGACATTACTTTTCCAACAAATGTCCATCTAGTCAAGGCTATTGTTTCTCCAGTAGTCATGTATGGATGTGAGAGTTGGACTATAAAGAAAGCTGACTGCTGAAGAATTGATGCTTTTGAACTGTGGTGTTGGAGAAGACTTGAGAGTTCTTTGGACTGCAAGGAGATCCAACCAGTCCATTCTAAAGATCAGTCCTGGGTGTTCATTGGAAGGACTGAGTTGAAGCTGAAACTCCAATACTTTGGCCACATGATATGAAGAGCTGACTCATTGGAAAAGACCCTGATGCTGGGAAAGATTGAGGGTGGGAGGAGAAGGGGAGGATAGAGGATGAGATGGTTGGATGTCATCACCAACTCAATGGAAATGAGTTTGGGTGAACTCGGTGTTGGTGATGGACAGGAAGGCCTGGCGTGCTGTGATCCATGGAGTTGGGAAGAGTGACTGAGCGACTGAAGTGAACTGAACTGAATAACTCATAGACCCCAGGGCTGGCTTGCCTTGGGTCACACAGCTAACAAGGAGGGAGCACAACTTCACCCATCAGCAGATAATTGATTAAAACTTTACTGAGCAAGTCCCTGCCCACCAGAATAAGACCCAGTTTTTCCCACTACCAGTCCCTTCCATCAGGAATCTTAAACAAGCCTCTTAACCTCATCCCCAGAGGTCAGCAAAAGAACCATTATCCCATAGAAGCTAGAACAAAACTCACAGAACGTTAACCAGGATGAAAAAGTAGAAAAGTTATGTCCCAGATGAAGGGACAAGATAAAACCCCAGGGGAAAAAAAAAAAAAAAAAAACTAAATGGAGATAGGAGACTTCCAGAAAAAGAATTCAGACTAATGATAGTGAAGATGGTCCAGAATTTCTGGAAAACAATGGATAAGATGCAAAATATTGTTTACCAAAGACCTAGAGAAAATAAAGAACAAACAAACAGAGATGAATAATACACTAGGAGGAATCAATAGCAGAATAACTGAGGCAGAAGCATGGATAAAAGATCTGGAAGACAGAATGGTGCAGATCACTACTGCAGAACAGAATACAGAAAAAGGAATGAAAAAAAAAAAAATGAAGACAGCCGAAGAGACCTCTGGGGCAACATTAAACATATTAACATTCACATTATAGTGGTCCCAGAAGGAGAAAAGAGAGAGAAAGGTCCGGAGAAAACATTTTAAGAGATAATAACTGAAAACTTCTCTAACATGGGAATGGAAATAGTCAACCAAGTCCAGGAAGCACAGAGTCCCAGGCAGGATAAACCCAAGGAGGAACACCCTGAGACACATAGTAATCAAAATGACAAAAATTAAAGACAAGGATAAAATATTAAAAGCAACAAAGGAAACATAACAAGTAACATAGAAGGTAACTCCTGTAAGATTATCAACTGATTTCTCAAGGGAAACTACAAACCATAAGGGAATGACACAATATATTTAAAGTGATGAAATAGAAGAACCTATAACCAAGAAAACTCTACCCATCAAGACTCTCATTCAGATTTGATGGAGAAATCAAAATCTTTCCAGACCAGCAAAAGTTAAGAGGCATTGGCACCACCAAACCAGCTTTACAACAAATGCTAATGGCACTTCTCTAGGCATGAAACACAAAAGAAGGAAAAGACCTACATAAAATGAACCCAATACAATTAAGAAAATAGTAATAGGATCATAGATACATATTGATAATTACCTTAAATGTAAATGAATTAAATGCACTAACCAAAAGAAATAAAATAGAATGGACAGATGAAAATAGGCACATGTATGTACTTCTACTTACCATATCATACCCCTTGACTCCCCAAATTGTATGCAATTATTCTATCAGTTCAGTTCATTGGCTCAGTCGGGTCTGACTCTTTGCAAACCCATGGACTGTAGCATGCCAGGCTTGCCTGTCCATCACCAACACCCAGAGCTTGCTCAAACTTATATCCATTGAGTTGGTGATGCCATCCAACTATCTCATGCTCTGTCGTTCCCTTCTCCTCCTGCCCCCAATCCCTCCCAACATCAGGGTCTTTTCCAATGAGTCAGCTCCTCGGATGAGGTGGCCAAAGTATTGGAGCTTCAGCATCAGTCCTTCCAACGAATCTTCAGGACTGATTTACTTTAGGACTGACTGGTTGGCTCTACCTGAAGTCCAAGGAACTCTCAAGAGCCTTTTCAAACACCACAGTTCAAAAGCATCAATTCTTCAGCACTCAAGCTTTCTTTATGGTCCAACTCTCACATTCATACATGATTACTGGAAAAACCATAGCTTTGACTAGATGGACCTTTGTGGGCAAAGTAATGTCTCTGCATTTTAATATGCTGTCTAGGTTTGTCATAGCTTTTCTTCCAAGGAGCAAGCGTCTTTTAACTTCATGTCTGTGGTCACCATCTGCAGTGACTTTGAAACCCAAGAAAATAAAGTATTTCAGAGTTTCCACTGTTTCCCCATCTATTTCCCATGAAGCGATGGGACCAGATGCCATGATCTTAGTTTTCTGAATGTTGAGCTTTAAGCCAACTTTTTCACTCTCCTCTTTCACTTTTATCAAGAGGCTCTTTAGTTCCTCTTTGCTTTCTGCCTTAAGGATGGTGTCATCTGCATATCTGAGGTTATTGATATTTCCCATGGCAATCTTGATTCCAGTTTGTGTTTCTTCCAGCCCAACGTTTTGCATGATGTACCCTGTGTATAAATAAACAGAGTGACAATATACAGCTTTGAAATACTCCATTCCCAATTTGTAACCAGTCTATTGTTCCATGTCCATTTCTAACTGTTGCATCTTGACCTGCATAAAGATTTTTCAAGAGGAAGGTAATGTGGTCTGGGATTCCCATCTTTTGAAGAATTTTCCATAGTTTTTTTTTTTTTTTGTAATCCACACAGTCAAAGGCTTTGACATAGTCAATAAAGCAGACGTAGATGTTTTTCTGGAATTTTCTTGCTTTTTCTATAATCCAATCAATGTTGGCAATTTGATCTCTGGTTCCTCCGACTTTCGTAAATCCAGGTTGAACATCTGAAAATTCTCAGTTCAAATACTTTTGAAGCCTGGTTTGGAGAATTTTGAGAGTTCTGTTACTAGTGTGTGAGACGAGTGCAGTTGTGCAGTAGTTTGAACATTCGTTGGCATTGCCTTTCTTTGGGATTGGAATGAAAACACCTTTTACAATCTTGTGGCCACTGCTGAGTTTTCCAAATCCTGGCATACTGAGTGCAGCACTTTCACAGCATCATCTTTTAGGATTTGAAATAGCTCAACTGGAATTTCATCACCTCCATTAGCTTTGTTCATAGTGATGCTTCCTAAAGCCCACTGACTTTACAGTCCTGATGTCTGGCTGTAGGTGAGTGATCACACAATCATGATTATCTGGGTCCTTAAGATCGTTTTGTATAGTTCTTCTGCATAATGTTGCCAACTCTTCATAATATCTTCTGCTTCTGTTAGTACCATACTGTTTCTGTCCTTTATTGTGCTCATTTTTGCATGAAATGTTCCCTTGGTATCTAATTTTCTTGAAGAGATCTATAGACTTTCCCATCGTATTGTTTTCCTCTATTCTTTGCATTGATAACTTAGGAAGGCTTTCTCACCTCTCCTAGCTCTTCTTTGGATCTTTGCATTCAAATGGGTACATCTTTCCTTTTCTCTTTTGCTTTTCATTTCTCTTATTTTCACAGCTATTTATAGGGCCTCCTCAAACAACCACTTCGCCATTTTTGCATTTTTGTTTCTTGGGGATAGTCTTGATCACTGCCTTCTGTAAATGTTACAAACCTCCACCCATAGTTCTTCAGCCACTCAGTCTATAAAATCTAGTTCCTTGAATCTGTTTGTCACTTCCACTGTATAATTGTAAGTTAATTGATTTAGGTCATACCTGAATGGTAGTAGTTTTCCCTACTTTCTTCAATTTAAGTCTGAATTTTCCAATAGGATTTCATGATCTGAGCCACAGTCAGTTCCTGGTCTTGTTTTTACCTGACTGTATAGAGTTTCTCCAAGTTCGGCTTCAAAGAATATAATCAACCTGATTTTGGTATTGACCATCTGGTGATGTCCATGTGTAGAGTCGTCTCTTGTATTGCTGGAAGAGGGTGTTTTCTATGACCACTGAATTCTATTGGCAAAACTCTGTTAGCCTTTCTGTACTTCATTCTGTACTCCAAGGCCAAATTTGCCTGTTACTCCAGGTATCTCTTGACTTGCTACATTTGCATACCAGTCCCCTATGATGAGAAGGACATCTTTTTTTAGTGTTAGTTCTAGAAGGTCTTGTAGGTTTTCATAGAATCTTTCAACTTCAACTTCTTTGCTATTAATGGTTCGGCCATAGACTTGGATTACTGTGATATTGAATGGTTTGCCTTGGAAACGAACAGAGATCCTTCTGTCACTTTTGAATTTACACCCAAGTAGTGCATTTTGGCAGAGAAGGCAATGGAACCCCACTCCAGTACCCTTGCCTGGAAAATCCTATAGACGGAGGAGCCTGGTAGGCTGCAGTCCATGGGGTCACGAAGAGTCGGACATGGCTGAATGACTTCGCTTTCACTTTTCACTTTTATGCATTGGAGAAGAAAATGGCAAACCCACTCCAGTGTTCTTGCCTGGAGAATCCCAGGGATGGGGTCGCACAGAGTCAGACACGACTGAAGTGACTTAGCAGTAGCAGCAGTAGTGGTAGTGCCTTTTGGACTCTTTGGTTGACTATAAGGGTCACTCCATTTTTTCTAACGGATTCTTGCCCACAGTAACAGATATAATGGTCATCTGAATTAAATTTGCTTCCCTCATAGCTCAGTTGTTAAACAATCTGCCTGCAATGCAGGCGACCCTGGTTTGGCTCCTGGGTCTGGAAGATCTGCTGGAGAAAGGATAGGTTACCCACCCCAGTATTCTTGTGCTTCCCTCGTTTCTCAGCTGGTAAAGAATTTGCCTGCAATGTGGGAAATCTGGGTTCAATCCCTGGGTTTGGAAGATCCCCTGGAGAAGGAAAAGGGTACCCACCCCAGTATTCTGGCCTGGAAAATTCCACATGTGTCCATGGGGTCGCAAAGAGTCACATGCTACTGAGCCACTTTGACTTTTACCTTTACTTTTCAATTATTCTATATGTTTAGATTAATCATGTTCCCATTAGGGCTTGCAATTGTAATGATCTTTTATTTTTTGTCTGGCTATTGATTGTGGAAACTGATAAACATCTTTTACTATTGTGATTATGTAACTGTTACTCACTTAATACCATTATACCACAATTGGTCAATGGAAAGATAATATAATTCTGTAGCACCAAAACTACCATTTGATACAAAAACCTATAATCACTTTTTAAAGTCCAGATGCATAACAAGATTATCTTGGAAATTTTTGAAAAATAGATATACACTTGTATTACTGTTTTTCTCCAGGGTTCCAGATATGTTTCTAATTAGCAGCCAAGTTTAAAAACAGCTGGACTGTATGATGATCTTTTACTTTTATCTAGTTTGTTTCACTTTTTATATTTCACAAGCAGTGCTCTCATTTCATTTAGTTTCTCCATCTCTTCTCCAATTTCTCCATCTCTTCTTTTTTGCTCTTTCTCAAGCATTTATCAAGCTTAGTAGAAAAATTTTGTATACATATATATAAATAGTATGTGTAATATATAATTTTTTGAAAACATGAATTTTTGCCTAACCAAAAATGTTATGACATTTTGATTTCAATTTTTTATTTAGTATGAATAGAATGCTAGATTTCTAATTTAAAAAAATAGATATACAACAAACAATAAAGGTTTACTATGTAGCACATGGAACTATAGTCAATATTTTGTAATAATATATAATAGAAAAGATCTGAAATATAATATTTGTGTAAATATATAACTGAATCACCTTGTTGTGCACCTAAAACATTTTAAGTCAACTATACCTCAATAATATGTGTGTATATATAAATATATATACACACATGTATATATACATATACATATATATATATAAAGAAAAACATTTAAAAATGAAAGAAGCAACAATAGCAAAAAAATAAATAAACTCAGTGAATCAAGTGAAAAACTTGAAAACTAATGAAAACACAATAAAATGCTGATTTTCACAATGAATACACCAAAATTATGTTCCTATATTTTAGAGAAAGCTGAAACTATCCTCCAAATTTTATAATTGCAACAAAAATTACAAAATAATTAATAATTCATATAATTGAAAATGTTCAGTACTAAATAAATAAGATATTAGCAGAACAACCAAAAGCTTGAATAAATAAAATACTTATATAAGATATAATTATTATTATAATGCCAGTTCTTTCCAAATTAATGCAATAAGTGTGATTTTAAGAATTCAATTGGATTTCTTTCCATAATGGAAAAATCATTCTAAATTTCTTCTAGAAGTATAAATAGAGGAGAATAGTTATGAGCATTTTAATAAAATATATGTTTGTGGTGGAAAATGTTCACTATTTCCTATTAAAATGTAGTAGCAAGACATAGTATTTTTAAAAGTGTGATGCCATACTGTTGTGTGGTGAGCACTACACACAGACACACCATACACACTACACACAGAATTCACTGAGTATTAAAAAAAAAAAAAAAAACAAAGTTATCATTTCATCACCATGGCTCCTTTACATATATTCTTATGGAGTTGATTTTTCCCCTGCCCTCTACTTGAAATTTCTGACTCGGCCAAACTTTTCTCCATCACTCTCCAAGTAAAAGTCCTCTGATTAGTCATTCTCATAAAAATCATCAGTTAATTTACATGTGCAACTTAGTGTAATTATCTAAGCTCCAAACTTTATTTGAAGTGAAAGCGTCTCTTAGCCCTCAGCTAGTAGCTGCAGTAAGAAAGAGCGTTCTTATAGTGATGATGCTGCATGTTCACAAATAATTTCAAAATATACCTTTGTACTCAGAAAACTTCATTTCTCAACCACTGCCCCCTTCATCTAGGTGGAATTATCTGACTCCACCTATCCTGGGCCAGGGTCTTCCCAGGTGGCATCTGCCAATGTAGGAGATGTAAGAGACATGGGTTCAATCCCTGGGTCTGGAAGATCCCCTGGAGAAGGGCATGGCAAACCACTACAGTATTCTTGCCTGGAGAATCCCATGGAAAAAGCAACCAGGCAGACTACGGTTCATAGAGTTGCACAGAGTTGGACATGACTGAAGCTACTTAGCATGCACACAAACACGTAGGGCTGACTCTTCAAAAAACTACAGTAAATGCCATTCATATACAGTAGGACACTGCATCACAAAATTCTTCTTACCAATCTTTTTGCACATTGACAAAAATCCGAAGTTTTCTGATTACTAACTTCTCTAACTTGACTGACTTAGCCCTTTATACAGTTAAGTGAAAGCCTAAGGGCAACACAGTTGGGTTTCATACACCTCTGTTGCAAGTTCTCAATAAATGATTCAAAATCTCACTTTGGAAAAAGGAGTATGGTTGTCTTTCCTTATCTGAGGTTTCACTGTCTGAAGTTTCAGTTACTAATAGTCAACCATGGTCCAAAAATATTAAATGGGAATTCCAGAAATAAACAATTCATAAATTTTAAATTGCAGGGACATTCTGTGTAACATGATGAAATCTCCCTCTATGCCACTTAAACCCACCCAAAACATGAATCATTCCTTTGTCCAGCATATCCACACTGTGTATGCTAGCTGTATCTTCTTCACTTAGTAGCCCTCTATGTTATCAGACTGACTGCTGTGGTATCATAGTGCTTGTTTTCAAGTAAGACTTATTTTTTTTTTTAATAATGACCCTCAAAATGCTGGCAATTCAGGTTTTTTTTTTTTTTTTACTATGCCAAATTTATGATTAAACTATATAATAAGTATGTATATATATATGGGAAAAAAACATTGTATGTGAAGTTCAGTACTATCTGAGATTTCAGGCATTTACTAGGAGTCTTGGAATAATTCATGGGGTCACAATGAGTTGGACACGACTGAGTGACTAACCCACACACACACATGAACTTAAGGAGAGCAACTGAAAATGTAGCATGCCTACATTTCATGATTCATGGGGTCAGAAAGAGTCGGACACGACTGAGCGACTAACCCACTCACACACATGAACTTAAGGAGAGCAACTGAGAATGTAGCATGCCTATGTTCTCAGTCACTAAGTCCTGCCTGACTCTCTGCAACCCCATGGACTGTAGCCTGTGAGGCTTCTCTGTTCGTGGGATTTCCCAGGCAAGATTATTGGAGTGGGTTGCCATTTCCTCTTTCAAGGAACCTTCCTGACCCAAGGATTGAAGCCATGTGTCCTGCATCTTCTGCAGAACAGGAGATGCAGGCAGATTCTTTACCACTGAGCCACCATGGAAGACCATGATGTCAATTTAAAAATTATTGCGCTCATTACTTGTTAGTCAATGTTATATTTATAAAGTATATGCATTTTAATATATGCAGCTTTAGCTGATTTATTATATTGATTGTGTAGTATTCCCAAGAATGAATATACTACAAGTTATTTTATTCCCTGCATCAGGAAGATCTCCTGGAGAAGAGCATGGCAACCCACTCCAGTATAGTTGCCTGGAGAATTCTGTGGACAGAGGTGTCGGGTGGGCTGCAGTCTGTGGGTTCGCAAAGAATCTGGCATGACTAAGCGACTAATACTATCTTGCTATTTTCTTTTTTAATAGCAATTTTATTGAAGTATAATTTATGTACATAACTGTATCTATGTAAACTGTAAAATGCACTTTGAAAGATGTATAAACCCATGAAATTATGACCACAATCAAGATACATAGCATATCTATATATTTCAGAACTTTCCCTGTGACCTCCACAATCCATCTTCCTACCATCGTTTGCCCTTCAAGGAACCACTGATCTGTTTTTGTCACTAAGGATTAGTTTGCATTTTCTAAAATTTTATGCAAATGGAAGCATACAAACAGTATGTCATCTTTTGTTCCTGGCTTCTTTCACTCAGAATAGTTATTTTGAGATTCATCCATGTTTGTGTATCCATAGCTTGTTCTTTTTTACTGCTGAATAGTATTCTATTGTAATAGTTATCAATTTGGGGGATTTCCATTTTTTGGCTATTATGGATACAGGGGCTATGAACATTTGCATAAAGCTTTTGTGTGGACACATTTTTATATCTCTGAGTTAATAACCTAGGTGTGGAACTGTTGTGGCATGCAGAAATGTGTAGTTAACTTTATAAGAATCTGCCAAGTTGTTTTCCAAAGTGACTGGTATCTTTTCATATTTTCACTAGATCTATATGAGAATTTGGTTGGTCCACATCCTCACCAATATTTGGTAGTGTCTTTTTGTATGTGTGCACACATATGTGTGGTAACATGTGTGTAACATTAAATTTTGCCATTTTAACTATTTTTAGTTTTACAATTCAGTGACATTAAGTACATTTAAAATGCACAACCATCACCATCACTATATTAAAAAATTGTATCAGAATATAATTGCTTTACAATATTATGTTAGCTTATGTTGTACAACAACATGAGTCAGCCATATGTGTACATACATCCTCACCCTCTTGAGTCTCCCTCCCACCTCCCAATTCCACCCCTCTAGGTCAACAGAAAGCACCAAGCTGACCTTTCTGTGCTATATAGCAGCATCCCACTAGGTGTTATTTTACTCATGGTAGTGTATATGTGTCAATACTTCTCTCTCAATTTGTCTCCCCGCTCTTTCCCCCACCACATCCACAGTCCATTCTTTATCTCTGTGCCTCTATTTCTGCCATGCAAATACGTTAATCAATACCATTTTTCTAGATTTCATATATATGTATTAATATATGATGTTTGCTTTTCTTTTTCTGACTTACTTCTGTATAACAGACTCTAGTTTCCTCCACATCACTATAACTAACTCAATGTTGTTCCTTTTTATGGCTGAGTAATATTCCATTGTGTATATTGTACAGTATATTTATACCATCTGTTCTGTATCCATTCATCTGTTTATGGACATCTAGGCTGTTTCCATGTCCTGGCTATTGTGAATAGTGCTGCAATGAATATTAAGGATACATGTGCCTTTTCAAGTTATTGCTTTTCTGAGGGTATATGCCCAGTAGTGGAATTGCTAGGTCCTATGGAGAAGGCGATGGCACTCCACTCTAGTATTCTTGCCTGGAAAATCCCATGGACGGAGGAGCCTGGTAGGTTGCAGTCCATGGGGTCGAGAAGAGTCAGACACGACTGAGCAACTGAGCGACTTCACTTTTCACTTTCATGCGTTGGACAAGGAAATGGCATCCCACTCCAGTGTTCTTGCCTTGAGAATCCCAGGGACGGGGGAGACTGGTGGGCTGCCATCTATGGGGTTGCACAGAGTTGGACACGACTGAAGCGACTTAGCAGCAGCAGCAGCAGCATGGTAGTTCTATTTATTTTTTATGGAACCTCCATACTGATCTCCATAGTGGCTGTATTCTATTTATATCTATGTATATCTATTTAGGTCTTCCACCCATTTTGATTGGATTTTTTTTTTTTTTTTTTTTTTTTTTTTTTTGGTATTGAGCTCCATGAGCTGTTTGAATATTTTGGAGATTAATTCTTCATCTGCTGCTTCATCAGCAAATATTTTGTTTCTTTTTAACAGTTGTCTTTTCATCCTGTTTATGGTTTCTTTTGCTGTGCAAAAGCTTTTAAGTTTAATTAGGTCCCAACTGCTTATTTTTGCTTTTATTTTCATTATTCTAGGAGGTGGGTCAAAAAAGATCTTACTGTGGTTTATGTCAAAGAGTGTTTTTCCAATGTTTCCTCCAAGAGATTTGCAGTGTCCAGTTTTACATCTGGGTTTTTAATACATTTTGACTTTAGTTTTTGTAGGGTGTTAGATAGTATTCTAATTTCATTCTTTTATATATAACTATCCAAATTTCCCAGGATCACTTACTGAAGAGATTGTCTTTCTGCATTGTATATCATTACCTTCTTTGCATATTGTTGCTTGCCTTGTCATAGATTAGGTGACCATACATATGTGGGTTTGTATCTTGTGGCATTGGTCTATATTTTTGCTTTTGTGCCAGTACCATACTATTTTGATTACTGTAGCTCTGTAGTATGGTTTGAAATCAGGAATCGGATTCCTCCTGCTCTGTTTTTCTTTTTCAAATGTACTTTACCTATTTGGAGTCTTTTGTGTTTCCATATAAATTGTATATTTATTTATCCTAACTCTGTGAAGAATGCCATTGGTCATTTGATAAGAATTACATTGAATCTGTAGATTGCTTTGAAGTGTATATTCATTTTCACTATATTGATTCTTCTAATAGAAGAACATCCTGTGTTTCTCCATCTGTTTGTGTCCACTTTGATTTCTTTCATCAGAGTTTTATAGTTTTCTATGGCAAATAGATGGGGAAATAGTGGAAACAGTGGCTGAGTTTATTTTTCTGAGCTCCAAAATCACTGTAGATGGTGATTGCAACAATGAAATTAAAAGATGCTTACTCCTTGGAAGGAAAGTTATGATCAACCTAGACAGCATATTAAAAAGCAGAGACATTACTTTGCCAACATAGGTCTGTCTAGTCAAGGCTATGGTTTTTCCAGTGGTCATGCATGGATGTGAGAGTTGGACTATAAAGAAAGCTGAGTGCTGAAAAATTGATGCTTTTGAACTGTGGTGTTGGAGAAGACTCTTGACAGTCCCTTGTACTGCAAGAAGATCTAACCAGTCCATCCTAAAGGAGATCAGTCCTTGTTCATTGGAAGTACTGATGATGAAGCTGAAACTCCAATACTTTGGCCACCTGATGTGGAGAGCTGACTTATTGGAAAAGACCCTGATGATGGGAAAGATTGAGGGCAGGAGCAGAAGGGGATGACAGAGGATGAGATGGTTGGACGGCATCACCGACTTCAATGAACATAGGTTTGGGTGGACTCCGGGAGTTGGTGATGGGCAGGGAGGCCTGGTGTGCTGCAGTTCATGGGGTTGCAAAGAGTCGGACATGACTGAGCAACTGAACTGAACTGAAGCAAAGGTCTATTGCTTCCTTAGGCAAATTTATTCCCAGGTATTTTATTTATTTATTTATTTATTTTTGTTGTAATGGTAAATGAAATTGTTTCTTTAATTTATTTTTCTGCTCTTTTATAGTTAGCGTATAGGACTGCAAGAGATTTTGTGCATTAATTTTGTATCTTGCAAATTTTGTGAATTCATTGATTAGGTCCAGTAGTTTTCTGGTGAAATCTTTAGGATTTTCTATATATAATAACATGTCATTTGCAAACACTGATAGTTTTATTTCTTCTTTTCCAATTTGTATTCCCTTTATATATTTTTCTTCACTGACTGGTAAGTCAGGGACTTTCAAAACAATGTTGATTAAGAGTGGTGAGAGTGGACATCCTTGTCTTTTCCTCATCTTAGGGGAAGTGGTTTTTTTTTTTCTTTTTTCTTTCTTTCTTTTTTTTACCTATTGAGATTGATGTTTGCCAGGGGTTTCTCTTATTTGGCCTTTATTATGTTGAAGTGTTTTCTCTCAATGCCCATTTTCTGAAGAGTTTTTTTCTCAAAAATGGGTATTGAATATTTGTCCAAAGTTTTTTCTGCATCTATTTTCATATTATTTTTATTCTCAATATGTTAATATGTTGCATCACATTGTTTTATTTGCATATATTGAATAATCCTTGCATAGATAAGGTAAACCCCACTTGGTCATCCTGCATCAAACTTTTAATGTGTTGTTGGATTCTGTTTGCTAGTATTTAGTTGAGGATTTTTATGTTTATGTTCATCAGTGATATTGATTTGTATTTTCTTTTTTTGTGATGTTTTTGTCTGGTTTTGGTGTCATGGTGATAGTGGCCTCATAGAATGAATTTGGGAGTGTTTCTCTGCAATTTATTGAAAGGTTTTTAGAAGCATAGGTGTTAGCTCTTCTCTAAACATCTGATAGAAGCCTGTGAAGACATCTGGTCCTGGGCTTTTGTTTGTTGGAATATTTTAAATTACAATTTCAATTTCATTACTTGTGATCCATTTGTTTATATTTTCTAATACTTTCTTGGTTCAGTCTTGGAAGGTTGTACAATTCCTAAAATTTAACTACAAGTAATTTTAAATTATTATTTTATGTAGGTGGTATTTTTTTTATAAACATAAAGACATTACATAATCATATGCATGTGTATTATTTTTCTAGAGTTGCCACAACAAAATAACACAAACCGAGTGGCTTATGCAACAGAAATTCATTGTCTCATGTTTCTGGAGCCTGGAAGTCCAAAATAAAGGTGATGGAAGGTTTAGTTACTTCTGAGAGCTATGATGAAAGGGTGTTTTCTGGGCCTCTCTCTTTGGCTTGTAGATGGTCATCTTCTCTCTGTGTCTGTTTGTATCATCTTCCCTCTATGCATGTTGCTGTGTCCAAATTTCCTCTTTTTAGAAAAACATCAGTTATATCAGATTTATGCCCATCCTAATGACTTCATCTCACCATAATGCACTTACAATGACCCTATTTCTAAATCAGGTCACATTCTGAGATACTAGAGGTAGGAACTTCAACATTTGAATTTTGAAGGGACATAATTTGACAGAGTTTGCGTGTGTCATATATTCTATCCATGATAGATTTTAACATATCCAATTTGCCAGGTTAAGGAAATTCTTTTCTAATAACAGTTTATTACAAGTTTTCAATAGGAAGTTATATTGAGCTTTGTCAAATGCTTCCTCTTGATATTTCTTAATATAAATATATGCTTTCCTTTTCTCATCTATTAATATTGTTTGTTGCATTATACATTTTTAATTGCTGCACTTTCCCTTGATTCTGGGGAAATAAAACACAGTTGATCATGATATATACATTTATTGTTATGTATACTCTTCAGGTAGCAGTTGCCAACATTTTTTAAACTTACCTTTAAAACAAAGACAGCTCCACTATAACCTCCAGCTTTAAGCCCAGAACTTTACTCAGATACTAAATATTCAGTGGAACAATTTTAGTATTCACAAATCATAGTCATTGAATACACAGCTGCTATTGGAATATGCAGAATTAAAAACAGTCAGGTCCTTGGCTTCAGCCCCACTCAATGCTTAATATTTTTTTGTTTGTTTCTGATAAAAAAAAAATACTTTCCTTTCATTTCTAAGCCTAACTATGAAGTTTTTGTTTTCTCTTTTCATACCTGATTTCATCTTTGTTCAGTGTTTAAAGCATAAATAATGTCAAAGCTTGAGCTTTTTTTAATCAATTTTACCATAAGCTCCATGTTGTTTTTATATTAGTGAAAATTATAAGTAATTTAATTATCTTTTAATGGGAAATTCTAGTACTATGTATGGTGAAAACAGTAGTAGAAATACATTTGGTAAATTGGAAAAAAAAAAGATTCATAATATATTTTTATGAAAAAAAGAAAACTAAAATTCAGCACTTCCTGGGTGCAATATTGGTTTTCATTACTTCATAGATTGTTACTCTAGGCAAGTTATATAACCTATCCCTGCTTTAGTTTCTTCAACTATAAAAAGAAGATAAGAATGTTACTAATATGATTTAGTTGCTAGAACTTTTTAAAATACATTATTTTATCACCTAGAAAATTTAGTGTTTAATAAATTTTAGTGTTTATCAGTCATATTCCAAATTTGTTACCAAAATCAGTAATTTCATATAAGTGCAGGAAAAAAGACTTGAAAGAAGTAGAATAAAATGCAAATGAAGTTATGGCTATTTTTAGCATTTTGTTCTATTTTTATTTCTTATAAATCATGTGTGAAAGGTACAAAAAGTAAAACACAAAAATGAAATGTGACATTTGAACATAGACTTGAAAAATGTGACATAGATAGTCAAGGTGAAGAACATCCCAGCCAGAAGGAAAGCAGTACGATGGCTTCAAGTTGAGAGAATTTTTGTCTGAGGAACAGCAAAGAGGTCAGTGCATAGCTTGAGAGTGCTGATAAATGTACAGTAAAATGCATGACAAGGTATCCATTGAAGTGAAATAAGAAATAACACAAATATCCATAATTAGTAGAATGGATTACTTGTGGAGTATTCATTCATAAAATTGAATATTATATGGCAATAAGAATGACGTTAGTTCTATGTTGGACAACATAGGTACCCTTGATGAAAAGGTTGAATAAAATGTCAACCAATAAAACAAATTTGCTTAATTATATGAATGCTATAATAGGACATGCAAATTGTTTCTGGATATAGGTATATCACTTACAAATGGATATTTATATAGAAAAATATAAAAGCATGGACAAGAAGAACACACTACCTTAAGTTTAGTGGTTACTTCTGAAGGAAGTGATTTGGAAACAGTGAGTAGCACAAAAGGGCCTTACTCCATCTGAAATGATTTATTTACTTTTGAATGGACCTGAAGCAAAAATAGTACAACATTATTTATTAAATCTGAGTGGTGTGTACTTGGGTACTTGATATATTAATATTCACTTTATGTGTTTCTAGGGCTTCCCTGATAGCTCAGTTGGTAAAGAATCTGCCTGCAATGCAGGAGACCCCGGTTTGATTCCTGGGTCAGGAAGAACCCCTGGAGAAAGGATAGACTACCCACTCCAGTATTCTTAGGCTTCGCTTGTGGCACAGGTGGTAAAGAATCTGCCTGCTGTGCGGGAGACCTGGGTTCGATCCCTGGGTTGGGAAGATCCCCTGGAGAAGGGAAAGGCTACCAACTCCAGTATTCTGGCCTAGAGAATTCTAAGAGTCAGACACGACTGAGTGACTTTCACTTCACTTATGTGTTTCTGATACATTTTATGATTGTTTAAAATACAATTAATTTAAATTTTTCTGTTATAAGTAAACGACTACCCTTAGGGTTTCTATCAATTATATATTATCTATTTTTTCATGTCTTTTACTACACCAGGCTTTTAAGATGGTGGGAAATATTTGCTTCATTATTGTAGTCACCAAAATGGTTAATATCATGTCTTGCACATAATAAACATTAGACAAACCCAAAGTAATTACTAAAACCCATTCAATTAATGTACTTCTTAAAGTCATCAGTGATTTTATCCATGCTTGTGACTGGGATGATTGATTTACAGTTGCAGAATGGAAGACAATTATGAGAGATTGACTATATATTTATAAATGTTGAATTAAGCACTAGTTAAAATACAACAAAATAGGAAAGAAAACCCTCAGTTGATGATCTCATTTTATATATATATATATGCACCATATCTTCTTTATATATTCATGGACATCTAGAATTGCTTCCATATCCATGCCAGTGGTGGGAATGTTGGATCATAAGGCAGTTTAATTCCTAGCTTGTTATTGAATTTCCATACTGTTCTCCAGAGTGGCTGTATAAATTTACATTCCCAGAAACAGTGCAGGAGGGTTATCTTTTCTCCACATCTTCTCCAACATTTATTGTTTGTCCTTTTTTTTTTTTTTTTTTGATGATGGCCATTCTGATTGGTTACTCGGGTCATTCAGATCTTGTATGTATAGTTTTTCCGTGTATTCTTGCCACTTTTTCTTAATATCTTCTGCTTCTATTAGACACATATAATTTCTGTCATTTATTATGCCCATCTTCACATGAAATGTTCCCATGGTATCTCTAATTTTCATGAAGAGATCTCTAGTCTTTCCCATTCTATTATTTTCCTCTATTTCTTTGCATTGTTCACTTAGAAAGGTTTTCCTATCTCTCCTTGCTCTTCTTTGAAACTGTATTCAGATGAGTATATCTTTTCTTTTCTCCTGTGTCTTCTTTTCTCAGCTATTTATAAGACCTCCTCAGACAACCATTTTGCTTGTTGCATTTCTTTTTCTTTGGGGCCATCTTGGTCACTGCCTCCTATACAATGTTACAAACTGGATAACTGGGTAACCATGATGGTGTGATCATTCACCTAGAGGCAGAAATCCTGGAGTGTGAAGTCAAGTGGGCCTTAGGATGAATTACTACAAACAAAGCTAGTGGATGTCATGGAATTCTAGCTGAGCTATTCCAAATCTTAAAAGGTGATGCTGTGAAAGTGCTGCACTCAATATGCCAGCAAATTTGGAAAAATCAGCAGTGGCCAAAAGGTCAGTTTTCATTCTAATCCCAAAGAAGGGAAATGCCAAACAATGTTCAAGTGAAGTGAAGGTCACTCAGTCATGTCCAACTCTTTGCCACCCCATGGACTATACAGTCCATGGAATTGTCAAGGCCAGAATACTGGAGTAGTAGTCCTTCCCTTCTCTAGGGGGTCTTTCCAACTCAGGGATCAAATCCAGGTCTCCCACAATGCAAGCAGATTCTTTAGTAGCTGAGCCACATTGCGATCCAGGAATCATATTGGAGTCTCCTGCATTGCAGGTGGATTCTTTACAAACTGAGGTGTCAGGGAGGCCCATGACTGTTCAAACTATCACACAATTGTACTCATTTCACATGCCAGCAAGGTAATGCTCAAAATCCTCCAATCTAGACTTCGACAGTATATGAATCAAGAACTTTCAGATGTACAAGCTGATTTTAGAAAACACAGAAGAACCACACATCAAATTTCCAGCATCCATTGGATTATAGAAAAAGTAAGAGAATTTCAGAAAGATATCTACTGCTTTATTGACCACACTAAAGCCTTTGACTGTGTGGATCACAACAAACTGTCAAAAATTCTTAAAGAGATGGGAATATCAAACCACCTTATCTTCCTCCTGAGAAACCTTTATGCAAGTCAAGAAACAACAGTTAGAACTAGACATGAACAATGGACTGGTTCTAAAGTGGGAAAGCAGTACTTCAAGGTTGCATATTGTCACCCTGCTTATTTAACTTACATTCAGAATACATAATGAGAAATGGCAGGCTGGGTGAAGAACAAGCTGGAATCAAGATTGCCAGGAGAAATATCAATAACCTCAGATATACAGATGATACCACCCTAATGGCAGAAAGTAAAAATAAACTGAAGATTAAGGTGATTAAGGTGAAAGGAGAGTGAAAAAGCTGGCTTAAAAATCAACATTCAAAAACCTAAGAACATGGCATCTGGTCCCATCACTTCATGGCAAATAGATGGGGAGACAATGGAAACAATGACAGACTTTATTTTCTTGGGCTCCAAAATCACTGCAGATGGTGACTGTAGCCATGAAATTAAAAGATGCTTTCTCCTTGAAAGAAAAGCCATGATAAAACTAGGCAGTGTATTCAAAAGCAGAGATATTACTCTGACAACAAGGGTCCATATAGTCAAAGCTATGGCTTTTCCAGTAGTCATGCATGAATGTGAAAACTACACCATAAAGTAGGAGAAGGAAATGGCAACCCACTCCAGTGGTCTTGCCTAGAGAACCCCGTGGACAGAGGAGCCTGGTGGGCTGCCGTCTGTGGGGTCACACAGAGTCGGACATGACTGAAGCAACTTAGCATGCATGCATGCACCGGAGAAGGAAACGGCAACCCAATCCAGTGTTCTTGCCTGGAAAATCCCAGGGACAGAGGAGCCTGGTGGGCTGCCATCTATGGGGTCGCACAGAGTCAAACACGACTGAAGCGACTTAGCAGCAGCAGCAGACCATAAAGTAGGCCGAGTGCTGAAGAATTGATGTTTTTGAATTGTGGTGTTGGTGAAGACTCTTAAGAGTCCCTTGGACCGCAACAAGATCAAACCCAGTCAATCCTAACGGAAATCAACCCTGAATATTCATTGGAAAGACTGATGCTAAAGCTGAAGCTCCAAAACTTTGGCCACTTGATGTGAAGGACTGACTCATTTGAAGACAGGAGGCTAAGGGGATGATATAGGATGAGGTGGTTGGATGGCATCACTGACTCAGTGTACATGAATTTGAGCAAACTCTTGAAGATGTTGAAGGTCAGGGAAGCCTGGTGTGCTGAATTCCATGAGGTCGCAAAGAGTGAGATACGAATGAGCAACTGAGCAACAATTCTGATTGGTATAAGTGATACCTTGTTGTAGTTTTGATTTGAATCTCTGAAAATGAGCAATGTTTAGCATCTTTTCTTTTTTACTGGCATCTTCATGTCTTCTTTGGAGAAAAATCTGTTCAGGTTTTCTTTTTTTTTTTAATTTGACTGCTTTTTCTTCTGATATTGAGCTTCATGTGCTGCTGATATATGATTTGGAGATTAATCCTTTGTTAGGTTTCCTTTGCAATTATTTTCTCCCATTCTGAGGACTGTCTTTGCATCTTGTTTATATTTTCCCTTCCTGTGTAAATCTTTGAAGTCTAATTATGTCCCATTTATTTATTTTTGTTTTTATTTCCATTACTCTAGGAGGTGGGTCAAAGAGGATCTTGCTGTGATTTATGTCAAAGCGTGTAACTTACTATGTTTTCCTCTAAGAGCTTTATAGTTTCTGGCCTTACACTTAAGTCTTTAATCCATTATGAGTTTTTTTTGTGTGTGTATGGTATGTGCTCTAATTTCATTCTTTTATGTGAAGCTGTCCATTTTTCCAAGAACAATTTGTTGAAGAGACTGTCTTTCTCCATTGTATATTCTTGCCTTCTTTGTCAAAAATAAGGTGCCCATAGATGTGTGGGTTTATCTCTTTGCTTTCTATCTTGTTCCATTGGTCCATATTTCTACTTTTGTGTCAGTATCATACTGTCTTGATGACAGTAAATTTGTAGTATAGTCTGAAGTCAGGAATGTTGATTACTGCAGCTTGCTCCATTTTTTTTTTTTTTTCTCAAGGTTGCCTTGGCTATTTTGGGTCTGTTGTGTTTCCATACAAATTGTAAAAAATTTTTCTTCTATTTCTGTGAAAAATACCATTGAAAGTTTGACAGTGATTTAATTGAATCTGTAGTTGCTTTGGGTACCATAGTCATTTTCAAAATATTGATTCTGCCAATCCAATAACATGATAACATGATATACAATAACATGATACATCTCTCCATCTGTTGGTGTTGTTTTTGATTTTTGTCATCAATGTCTTAGTTTTTTGCAAACAGTTCTTTTGTTTTCTTAGGTAATTTTATCCCTACATATTTTATTCTTTTTGTTGCAATGGTGAATGAGATTGTTTCCTTAATTTCTCTTTCTGATTTTTATTGTTAGTGTATATGAATAAAAATAATTTATGTGCATTAATTTTATATCCTGCATCTTTATTAAATACATTGATTAGATCTAGTAATTTTCTTGTGGCCTATTTAGGTTTTCTATGTATATTATCATGTCATATCCAAGGAGTGAGAGTTTTACTCCTTCTTTTCCAATCTGGATTACTTTTTGTTTATTTTCCTCTCTGATTGTCATGGCTAGAATTTCAAAAACTGTATTAAATAATAGTCATAAGTGTGGGCACCCTTTTATTATCCCTGATATTATAGAGAATACTTCTAGTTTTTCATTGTTGAGAACAATGTTTGCTGTGGGTTTGTCATATATGGCCTTTGTCATGTTGAGGTAGGTTAGTTCAATGTCAATTTTCTGGAGAGTTTTTAATCATAAATGGGTCCTGAATTTTGTCAAATGGTTCCTCTTCATCTATTGAGATGATCATAGGGTTTTTATCTTTCAATTTGTTAACATGCTGTATCACATTAAGAAGTTTGCATATATTGAAGAATCTTTGTATTCATGGGATAAACCCCAGTTCATCATGGAGTTTTAATGTGTTGTTGGATTCTGTGTGCTAGAATTTTGTTAAGAATTTTTGCATCTATGTTTGTCAGTGATATTGGCCTGTGCTTTTTCTTTATTGTGCTATATCTTTGTCTGGTTTTGATATTAGGGTGATGGTGGCTTGGCAGAATGAGTTTGGGAGTTTTTCTCCGCCAGTGATTTTTTTAGAAGAGTTTGAGCAGGATAGGTGTTAGCTCTTCTCTAAATGTTTGATAGGACTAACCTGTGAAATCATCTGGCCCTGCACTTCTGCTTGTTTGAAAATTTTTGCTGCTGCTGCTGCTAAGTCGCTTTAATCATGTCCGACTCTGTGCGACCCCACAGACGGCAGCCCACCAGGCTCCCCCGTCCCTGGGATTCTCCAGGCAAGAACACAGGAGTGGGTTGCCATTTCCTTCTCCAATGCATGAAAGTGAAAAGTGAAAGTGAAGTCGCTCAGTCGTGTCTGACTCGTAGCAACCCCATGGACTGCAGCCTACCAGGCTCCTCCTCCCAGGGAATTTTCCAGGCAAGAGTACTGGAGTGGGGTGTCATTGCCTTCTCAGTGAAAATTTTTGATTTAGCTTATTTCAGTTCTTGTGATTGGTATGTTAATATTTTCTAATTTTTTTCTGGTTCAATCTGGAAGTTTGTACTCTTCTAAGAACCAGTCCATTTTTTTTTTCTAGTTTGTTCATTTTATTGTCATATATTTGCTCATAGTATTCTCTTGTGATTTTTGTTGTTGTTGTTGTTGGGCGATACTGTTTATTGAAAGGCAAACTCGCTTTCTCCAGGAGTTCACTTACAGGAGGCAGCTGCCAAGATAATTTCCTCCGTGTGACAAACCAAGGCAATCAAACCAGACCCGCAAGCAGAAACCCAACGCAATAATCCTTTATATTTCTGCATTTCAGTTGTAATATCCACTTTTCATTTCTAATTGTATTGATTTGAGTCTTCTCCCTTTTTTTCATGAAGAATCTGGCTAATGGTTGTCAAGTTTATCTTCTCAAAAACCAGCTTATAGCTTTATTGATCTTTACTATTTTGTGAGCTTCCTTTATTTTTTCATCTGATCTTTATGATTTATCTCCTTCTACTAACTTTGGGGTTTGTTCTTTTTTCTAGTTTCTTTAAGTATAAGGTTATATCATTTATGTGATGTTTTTATCATATATTCAGATAGGCTTATATTGCTATATACTTCCCTCTTAGCACTGCTTTTACTGAATCCCATAGATTTTGAGTTGCTGGTATTATCATTTCTTTCTAGGTATTTTTTTACTTCCTTTTTTTTTTCTTAAGTGACCTTTTTGTTATTTAAAAGCATATTTTTTAGCATCCATGTGTTTGTGTTTTTTTACAGCTTTTCCCCTGTAATTGATATTTAATCCTATATCATTGTGGTCAGAACAAAATGCCTGATACAATTTAATGTTCTTAAATTCACCAAGGCTTGATTTGTGATCCAAGGATGTAATCTATCCTGGAGAATGCTTCATGTGCAATTGAGAAAAAAAGCAAATTCTACTGCTTTTGGATGGAGTAGCCTGTAGATATCAATTAGGCCCATATGGTACAATACATCATTTAAGGCTTGCTTTTCTTTATCAATTGTCTGTTTGCATGATCTGTCCATTGGTATGACTGGGGTGTTAAAGTCTCCCACTTTTACTGTTTTGCTATTTCACATTTTATAGTTGCTAATATTTGAGGTGCTCCTATGTTGGGTGCATAAATATTTACAATTATGTCTTCTTGGAATGATCCCTTGATCATTTTATAGTGTCTATCTTTGTCTTTGAAATATTCTTTATTTTAAAATGTATTTTCTCTGATATGGTTATTGCTACTCCTGTTTTCTTTTTATTTCCATTTGAGCAGTTGAGAAAAATAAAGAAAGTAATAGGAAAAAATCCAACAAACATACAAACAAAAAAAGAATGGACAGACAAAACCCCAAGACAAATGGTAAAAGCAACACTAAACAGAGAGGAACACACAAAAACTCACAAAAAGAAAACAAGAAAAGAAGAAAAAAAGAGAAAGAATAAAAAGAGTAATCCAAAATAGAGAGCAATCAAGCGAACAAACTCATAAATGAAAACAAACACTATAAAATGAACTAGCAAAAATACAAAATCAAAAACATGGAAAAATGCACTATAACAAAAACATGCTGAAGACTGGTAAAAATAAAATAAATTTATTTAAACTAAAAGCACTAAAAAAGGAAAACTATTTAAAAGTTTAACAATTAAAGGAATAATGATAAAGAACAACAATAGAAACAATGAAAAAGACAAAAGACAAAAATATTTTTAGAGAGAGTGATAGTAAGAAGAATATTTTTATGGCCTCAGTTGTTACTCTCCTTGCTACTTAGTGAGCTCCAGTCAATCTTCCTGCTCTGGAATTCCTCCAATATTTCTAGGAAGGTCTCCAGACCTGCTGTGGGCACTGTGGGGTCAGCTCAGACTCAACTCTGTCCTCACTCCAGCTTGTAGTTGCTTCCAAAGTCCACAATTGCCCCCAAAGTCTGCATCCTCAAACCAACTGTGGAGATTTAATCAAGTGCTCCTGTGGCTGCACAAGTGAATTCCCTTCCTTTTCTTTGTTCACACAGCCCCTGGTGCTCAGCTTTGGTTTTGGCTGTGTCTGTTTGTAGACCACCCTCTGACATCAGTTCCCCAAGCAGACAAGATTAGGCAAAAGCACTGGTTACTTAGGGCTCAATTATTCAGTAAGCCCAGGGAGAGGAAGGGATACAGCAGACACAATCTTCATTTCTGAGATTGGAGACTACAGGCTCAGCTAGTCCCATCTATGGCACTCACGAAGATGGCATCCTACCATAGGCAATCACATGGGGTTAGAAGGTCCCCATGCCAATGATCTCTTGCCTTTCTGGCAGGCCCAGGCTTTTCCCTGGATTCCATCAACTGTGTTTTACTAACTCCTTCAGACTGCTATCAGGGCAGTCAACACTAGTCCTCAACCTTGGGTTGGATCTCCAAAGTCTAAGCATCAAAACCCAGCCCCCCTCACCGCAGCATGCATGCAGAAGAGTATCTCAGACTGGGAAATGCTGGTTGGCATCAGTCTCTGTGCTGAATTCTCTCCAATTTTTGTTCCATGAACCTGTTGCTGCACTCCTCTCTGAGGTTACAAAGCTCTACTCTGTCTCCATCCATGTGTGGAAACTTTGTCTCTGTCACAGCTCCCTCCCAGAAGCACAGCTTCTGTTCCAATTCCCTTGTCTTTCTCTCTCTCTCTCTCTTTTTTTCTTTTGTCCTACCCCATCATATGGAGACTAGCTTGTCTTTTTGGAATTCTGAAGTCTTCTGCCCATGTTCAGTAGGTGTTCTGTAAGAGTTGTTCCACAAGCAGATATACTTTTGAGGTATTTGGTGAGGAAGATGATCTCCACATCTTACTCCTCCACCATCTTGTATGTTTCTCCATCACATTTTCTTTATCTACTCATCTAACAGGAGACACTTAGGATGTTTTATATTTTGATAAATGTAAATAAAATTGGAACAAACACAAGGGTACATTTATCTTTTGAATTAGTGTTTTCATTTTGTTTTCATAAAAATACCCCAAAGAAGAATTGCTGGATCAACTAAATAATTCTATATTTCTATTTCTAATTTTTTGAAGAATCTCCATATGTTTTACATAGTGGCAACACCAATTTGCTATCCTACCAGTAGTACATGGGTACTACTACATCCTGACAGCCCTTGTTACTTTTTTCTATTTTTGATAATATCCATTTTGACAGGTGTGAGGTGATATATCATTGTTGTTTTGATGTTCATATCTCTGATGATTAATGATGGTGATCATTTTGTGTGCCTATTGGTCATCTGTATGCTTTCTTTGGGAAAATGTCCATTAAATTCTTCTCCCCATTTTTTAATCATATTTTCTTTTCTTCTTTTTTTTTCTAATGATTTATATATGTGAAGTATTTGTATATTGTGGACATTTAGCCCTTATCAAGTATATGATTTATAAATATCTTCTCCCATTCAGTAGGTTTCCTTTTCATTTTGTTGATGGTTTCTTTGGCTTGTGCACAAGCTTTTCAGTTTTATGCAGCCCCATTTATTTATTTTTTGCTTTTGTTGTCCTTGCTTCTGAAGTCAGATCTAAAAAGAAATATCTCTAAGACTGGTGTCAAAGAGATTACTGCCTATCTTTTCTTCTAAAAGTTTTATAACTTCAGGTTTTATATTCAGATCTTTAATCTGTCTGGAGTTCATTTTTGGGTATGGTGTATGTAGTGGTCCAGTTTCCTTCTTTTGCATGTAGGTATCCAGTTTTCCTAACAACGTTTATTACAGAGATTGTCTCTTCCATATTGTATATTCTTGCCTCCTTTGTCAGAGATTAATTGACCATCTATTGCTGTTGTTCATTCAGTTGTTAAGCTGTGTCCGACTCTTTGCAACCCCATGGACGGCAGCACTACAGGCTTCCCTGTCCTTCACTATCTCCCAAAGTTTGCTCAAACTCTTGTCCACTGAGTTGGTAATGCTGTCTCACCATCTCATCCTCTGCTGCCACTTTCTCTTTTCGCCTTCAATCTTATCCAGCATCAGGGTCTTTTACACTGAGTCAGTTCTTTGCATCAGGAGGTCAAAGTTTTGGAGCTTTAGCTTCAGGATTGACTGGTTTGACCATCTATATATAGGTCTATTTCTGGACTCTATTCTTTTCCATTGATCTATGTGTCTCCTTTCATGTCAGTACTATACTGTTTATATTATCATAGCTTTGTAGCTTAGTTTGAAATCTGGGAGTGTGATATTTCCAGTTTGTGGTTCTTTCTCAAGATTGCTCTGGCTATTGGAATCTTCTGTGGTTCCATACAAATTTTAAGATCACTTGTTCTAATTCTATGAAAAATGCCTTGGTAATTTGAATCTATTTATTGCTTTGGGTAGTATAGATTACAACAATTTTATTTCTTTCAATCCATGAGAAATGTATAACTTCCTTTTACTTGTGTCTTCTTCAGTTTCTTTCATCAGTTTATTCTAGCTTTCAGGATACTTGTTTTTCACCTTCTTGGTTAAATTTATTCCCAGTTATTTCATTCTTTTTGATGCTTTTGTAAATAGGATTATTTTCTTAATTTCTATTTGGAACATTGTGTTTCATTCTTCATTTTTTAGAGGTTTTTTTTATTTCCCCTTTGTTTTCTTCATTAACAAATTGGATTGATCATTTAGTAGCATGTGGTGTATCATCAGTGTATTTAGTATGTATTCCACTTTTGTACTTCATTTCTAGTTTCATACCATTGTCATCAGAGAAGATGCTTAGTATGATTTTCAGTCTTCTTGAATTTACTGAACCTTTTTTTGTGTTCTAACATAATCTATCCTGGAGAATGTTCCATATGTAGTTGTAAAGAATGTGTATTTGGCTCGTTTTGTATAATTTTTTTCTGTATATATCTATTAAGTTTATCTGATCTACTGTGTTAATTAAAGCCACTCTTTCCTTATTGATTTTCTGTCCAGGTGATTTATCCATTTATATAAGTGGGATAGTGACGTCCCCTACTCTTTTGTATTATTTTCAGTACCTCCCTGTAAGTTTGTTTGCATTTGCTTTGTATATTTATGTACTCATATTGGGTGCATATATATTTATCAATATTACATGCTTTCATTGAATTTACCCCTTTATCATTATGTAATGCTCTTCTTTGTCTTTAGTTGTAGTCTTTTTTTTTTTTAATCTGTTTTGTCTGGTATGTGTATTACTACCTAAGCTTTCTTTTTGTTTCCATTTTCATGTAATATCTTTTTTTTTCCATTTCTCCACTTTCTGTCTGTGTATGTTTAGATCTGAAATGAGTAGTTGTTTTTTTTTTATTCATTCAGTCACTCTATGTTTTTATTTTTTTTTCCTTTCTTTTCATATATTTTTATTAGTTGGAGGCTAATTACAATATTGTAGTGGTTTTTGCCATACATTGACATGAATCAGTCATGGATTTACATGTGTTCCCCATCCTGATCCCCCCTCCCACCTCCCTCCCCATCCCATCCCTCTGGGTCTTCCCAGTATATGGAATTTAAAAAGATGGTAATGATAACCCTATATGCAGGACAGAAAACGAGACACAGATGTATAGAACTTTATGTCTTTTGATTAAAACATTTAGTCCTTTTACATTCAAGTAGCTTTGGAATGTTGTTCAGTCACCACGGACTGCTTATTATCATGTTGTTCATTGTTTTTTGGATGATTTTGTAATTCCTTTCTGTTTCTGTTTTCTCTTTCTTCTCTTATTGTTTGATAATTTTTTATTGTTATATTTAAGTTCCTTTCTCATTAGTTTTTTATGTGTCTACTCTGTGGTTTTGCTATGTAGTTACCTTGAGGTTCACATATAACAGTCTATAAGTTGTTAGAAACTTAAATTTAAATGCATTCTTAAAACTCTACATTTTTACTCCCTCCTTTCACATTTTATGTTTTTGACATCATGTATTATGTTTTTATTGTGTGTATCCCTTAATTATTTAAGTTATAGTTAATTTTAATGTTTTTGTCTGTTTGCCTTTATACTAGTATATGAGTTGTTGATTTATTGCCTTTAGTATATATATTTGCCATTACTGATGATTTTTCTCTTTCATATCTTTTCTTATTTCTATTTCTTGCCTTTTCCTTTTAGCATAAATAAGTCCTTTTAACTATTTTTTTGTAAGGAGTCCTTCAATTCTGAATCATAAAACTTTGCCATGTAGAGTATTCTTGGTTAGAATTTTTTTTTTCCTTTCAGTACTTTGATATATCATTCCATTCCCTTCTGGACCACAAAATTTCTTTTGAAAAACCAGCTCATAGTTTTATGGGAGTTCCCTTGTATATAATTAGTCAGTTTACTCTTATTGCTTTTAAGATTCTCTATCTTTAGTTTTTGACATTTTAATTATAATGTGTCTTGGATAAATATCTCTGGATTTATCTTGTTAGGGACTCCCTGTGATTCCTAGAATTAGATGTCTGTTTCTTTGCCCAGGATTGGGAAGTTTTTAGCAATTAGTTTTTAAAATAAAATTTATGTCTCTTTTCCTTCTGGGAGCCTAATAATGCAAATATTAGTATGATTTATGTTGTCCTACAGAGTCCTTAAATTATCCTTATTTTAAGATTTTTTTTCATTTTGGTGTTATCTTTGGTTGACTTCCAATATCCTACTATCTAGGTCATTGATCCTTTTTTCTGTATTGTCTAGTCTGATTTTGATTATTTTTATTATTATGTTGATTATTATTTTTATTTGTTATTTTTAAATTTTATTATTATGTTGATTACTATTTTATTATGTTGTATATTTTTCAGCCCTGTTATTGTGCTCTTCAGCTTTGTGAGTTCCGTTTGAAACTTTCTTGTGCTTCCCATCTCTTGTTGAAATTTTCAATGTGTTTATTCATTTTTCTCCCAAGCTCTCTGACACTCTTTGTGATCATTACTTTGATCTCTTTCTCAAGTACATTGTGTGTGTGTCAGTTGCTCTGTCATGACCTACTCTTTGCAACCCCATGGGCTGTAGTAAGCCCACCAGGCTCCTCTGTCTATTGAATTCTCTAGGCAAGAATACTGGAATGGGTAACCATTTCGTTGTCCAGGGGATCTTCCTGACCCAGGGATCAGACCCAGGTCTCCTGCATTTTAGGCAGATTCTTTACTATCTGAGCCACCAAGGAAGCCCTCTCAAGTACATTACTTATCTCCATTTCATTAAGATGCTTTATCCTGTAGTTTTATCTTGTTTCTTCATTTGGAACTTGTTCCTTTGATTCTTCATTTTGTTTGGCTCTTTTTCTGTGTATAGTGCAAAACAGCTGTCTTTCTATGTCTTAAAGGAACGGCCCTGTATAGGAGATAAACATTATTGTCTAAATTCGCCCTAGTTCTTAGTTTTCTCTCAGATTGGCTCTCCACTTATTCCAGCACCATGTGTTCCAGAAATACATTGTCTCATTTTAACCTGATTGTGGCACTCAAGGGGACTCTCCCATGTGAGTTGTATGCACCTATTGTCTCTGGTGAGTGAGGTCATATGAGCAGTGCAGGGGAGTGAATCTGCTCCTCTCTATGTCTATTGGAGTCAGGCACATGGCATGGGATTGGAGTTCAGGGATGCTTGCCTTCAATGAGTTGATGCCATGTGTGAGCAATGCAGGGCCAGAGGTGACTGTCCACCCTCCTCATCTGTCAGTGTCACACAGGAGTGGTATGGGGCTGAGTGGATAGCATATTAATTTTTAATTATAATGAAAGTTATCTGTCACAAAGAAAACAAGTGCATTTCTGTGTGAATTTGTAGATTTGATTTTAACAACCTAGAATGTTATTAGGTAGATAATAAACTTAGTTTGAGGTTTATCTTCATTTAAAATCACTGATTTAAGAAAAATATAAGTGACAATTCAGGATATGTAGCATTTGATCCGTGGAAAGGAATCTTGCCTTGAAATGGCTGAATTTGCTTCTCAACTACTAAAGCTACTAAAAAATGCATGTGGTCTCTGTATAAAGAAAGTTCAGCTCTCATGCATGTGTGAATGAATGCATCCACAATAACATGTATATATATGGGATTAGATTCCTAATGTAATCAACACTTCTGTGGGAACTTCTCATGATCTTTCTCAATATACCATCAGATTGTCAGTTCTCTAAGTGAAAATATTGCAACTGTATGTGTATTATATATATTATAAATGTATATGAAATATACATATCCAGTTTCACAAATGTCATATATGTGATAGTGGATTCAATGAAATGCTAATATATTAGCTTTAATTTGATGCCTCAAACACTAAAATAGTGTCCTATCTAAATTCATTTGGTAGAAACATTCTACCACTAAAAACAAAGACAATCTAAAGTAGTTGTGTGCATTGGGCATGGTTTTATGTCAGCAACATTGAGATATTGGAGTCAAATATTAGGGATGGTTGATAATTTTCTAGTCATACTTGTCTGGCACTATGCTGAAGAAACTACATTGCTTAGTCCAGTGTCAATCAGTTTTTCTCCTGAGGTAATATTTTTTCTCCTTTGAAAATATTCTTTAATTTGCTACATGTGCATGTTTTTCTTTTTTTTTTTTGTCATTTATTTTTATTAGTTGGAGGCTAATTAGTTTACAATATTGTAGTGGTTTTTGCCATACATTGACATGAATCAGCCATGGATTTACATGTATTCCCCATACTGATCCCCGCTTCTACCTCCCTCCCCACCCCATCCCTCTGGATCTTCCCAGTGCACCAGCCCTGAGCACTTGTCTCATGCATTGATGATTAAAACAATGGTAATATTAAGTTGGAATATAGAAACACTGAGTTATTGGAGATCTATTTTCCTTATGAGGAAATAAAGTCTCAGAGATATTAAGTGACTTACCAAAAGATACACAGGTAGTAAGAATGGACCCAAAATGTTGGAAAACCATAATTTCCTGAAATTATATATGAAATATATTTCCTGAAATATATATGAGAATGTTTATAAATTATTGCCTGCAGAATACAGAAGCAGATATATATAAACTTAACATGGTTAACTCAGAGTTGGAAATGTTGGAAAACCATAATTTCCTGAAATTATATATGAAATATATTTCCTGAAATATATATGAGAATGTTTACAAATTATTGCCTGCAGAATACAGAAGCACATATATATAAACTTAACATGGTTAACTCAGAGTTGCATTGTCTTCCTGGATTATATGTACATATGAGACATAGTGGACAGTCTGCCAAGAATTTATGAATTAAAAGTAGAAAATAAATGATGAAATCTACCTGGCAACTTTAACCTTTAGAAATGCATAAATCCTAAACAAAAAAATTAAGATCTTGAAATCTTAGGTGGCTATTTTATTTCTTATGTTAAGTTTTGACTTTTCAAGGGTGAAATGGATTTTGTGTTCATAGTCAGATTTGTAAATGGAATCTAAAGCCAAGTTATTACGTGTGCCTTCATATGGACTCTTGTCAAGGTAGTTCATATACGAAAAGCAAAAAGCATATCATGTTTGACAGGATACTTGCTAACTTGACAAATGGATTTCAAAATGAAGTTTATGAGTTAAACAGATAGTGGTGATAAAAAGTGAAAAATCACTTAATACTTTCACATCATATTTCTAACGTTGTTCCATTTTTTTCATGTTTTTTTTCCCCTAAAACAATGTTTATGGTTGATAAACTGAATCAGTTGTTGTGCCTTCATGTTTGACTTCAGCTTGTCTTGGGCATTTGTTGTCAATCATTTGCTCTGTTTTTTGTTTCAGTACTGTTATTTGGATTACATTGGTTCCTCTGGAATAATGCATTTATTCTCTGCACAAATCTTAGTTCTGACATATTACAAAGCCACCATAAATCTACATATTCTACTCACATTATCTTCCTTATTAGATAATCTAAAAAAGTAAAGAGCCAGGAATCATTTATATTAATCTTTGGAATATGATTATGTTATTCTACTTGAAGGTAGATATGTTTGATGTTTAAGAACCCATACAAATTAAAGTAAAATAATGGAACACCAGCATTTGCTGAGCTATACAGTGTATCATTTACCCCATCTGACCCTGTTAAAAAATTTCCTACATTCTCCTTCTTAAATATCAGTATTTAGTAGTGGTTGAAAAAAATGTTTGGCTTGTTATTATTTCTTAGTAATCACATTCCTAATTGACAAATATTTGGCTATGTCTTTAATATGTTTTTGAAGCAGTAGCCCATATATATACAATCTACTTAAACAAAAGTATGTGTTTTTAATCCAAAATTAAAATTTAACTGAGTGTTTGTTCTATATTTTATCAGGCAACTTTATACTGATTAGTTTGCTAACTCTTGCCACTAAGGACTTTTAAAAGGTATTACATGACACTTGGTATCACATCCCTGCAGAGACATTTTTGTTTCTTTGTTTGATTAAAATGTCTTCTTTTGACCATTTATTCATAATGGTCTCTTATATTTAAACAATGTTTAATAGTTTTGCAAAGTTATTTGACATTTATTATTTCATTTGATCCTCATAAACCCTCTGAAACTGTGGAAATGCACACTTCATAAATGACAAAGCTGAGTTTGCAAAGGTTCTCTGACTTGCCTGAGTTCACATATTCTGTTAGCAGCAGACATCAGATTAATATCCAGATTTGGAAAACTCTTCAGAGCACACTTTATAGAATATGTTACAGTGTTCCTAACTATTTAAAATCAGAAGTATAAACACTACAAAACCAAACATTTTACCTGAAGAATTTTCAGATATCTTAAAGTGCATAATATATATACCTTACATTTTTCCCTATACAAATTGAATTTTTTTTTCCCTTTCCTTTCCACATTTCCAGTACAGCAGATCTATTTATCAATTCTAACAGTGGCATAATATCTTAAACGTATCTTTCCTGTAATATTTTATTTATTATAGAAAAAATAATTGCACATATAATGGTGATCTCTATAGGAGATGAAAAAATGAATAGAGGCTATAGATTAGCTCTCAAAAATATATGAGTGTTTCAGAGTCTATAACAGAGGTATTCATTTAGTATATATATATAAAAATACATATATATAAAACAAATGTTTGTTGATGACTCTATATAAGAATTATGTGTCTTTGAGATAAAAATTAGTATAAGAAAGAGAATTTTGTAATCTCTGTAAAATAAGAATAAAAAAGAAAGTGGAAAGAAAAGAGCAATATGAGTAAAAGTGCTGAGGTGGGAATGGACCATTCTTATTCAAGTGGCCTTTGAATGTAAAACAAAGAGAACTAGATTTGATTTTGCAAGTATTTGAATAGGGCACAACATGTTCAAAACAATGTTTTAGAAAGATCATTTTGTTAGTTACATAAAATCTATATGTAAAGCACACCACTGCTCTAATAAACATTGTCTTTGAAGAAGCTATATTTTTGTTTTCCATTATGTTTTCTGTGCACCTGTATCAAACTTGCAAACTGATACTTAAAAAAAGAAATAATACTTAAAAAACAAATAACTGTTAGAAGGAAGGGAGTAAATTCTGAAACACTGAATCTTAGACTCTTAGATGGTTTATTCCAACCAACCAGTGTTGAAGGTGGGAAGTAGAAAGGACACGATGATAAGAAAGCCCTGATGAAAGGTGTAATCTGATGATTATATTTTTCATTATAGTGATTTTATTTTAGATTATAAGAGACCTTGTCAATGAGGGTAGGGAAAAATGTATTTTTTTCCATACAGTGTACTGAGTCTTAGGTGAAAGTCTAAAATTGCACCAAGAGCTGAATATATCTAATTTATTTCCAAATGTAGGCTTAAGAGAGGGAATTTCTCATTATTTACTTGAATGAGAGTACAGCCGTGTAATGACCAGTAACTGGGACTACATAATAGTAGCTTTGTTTGATAAATAGTAGAGAAGAAAAGGCATGGCGACAATGACGGAAGCAACATGGAATCTTTGAATAAGTTCTTTATTTTCTCCAAAATTTGGAAGCTAAAAAATGAATATGGTAAATAAGTATCTAAATAACCAGAAAAGTAGAACATTGCTGATCTAAAATACTTTCAAGGCCTCTGAAATGGAGTAAAAAGCTAAAAAGAGATAATAATCTGAAATGTATAGACAACTGATTAAGATGAGAAGATGATGGACTACAAAAAAACTAAGAAAACTGAATAACTAATGAGATCTGCATTGTAGGCTGTAAAAGTTATAATAAAGTATGTAGAAATTAAATCAGTGATATTGAGACTATAGTCCTTAATAACAAACAGATAAATGTAATATGTGCTGTGCTGTGCACTCAGTCGTGTCCAACTCTTTGCAACCCCATACACTGTAGCCCACCAGGCTCCTCTGTCCAGGGGAGTCTCCAGGCAAGAATACTGGGGTGGGTTGCCATACTCTCCTCCAGGGGATCTTCCCAACTCAGGGATGGAACCCAGGTCTCTCGCAGTGCAGGCAGATTCTTTACTGTCTGAGCCACCAGGGAAGACCAAGAATACTGGAGTGGGTAGGCTATCCCTTCTCCAGGGGATCTTCCCAACCCAGGAATTGAACTGAGGTATCCTGCATTGTGGAATATGATGCTACTGTATATAAAAAGGAAAGGAAAATAATGAGATGTTACAAGGGGAAAACAATGAAAAAAGTTTAATCACAACTGTAATAATGAAAGAAATCCTTCTGAATAAAGAATTTAAAAGATTTGTTGAATTTAGTAAAGGTAATGTAGAAGTATGTCCTCAACCTCTAAACTAAATTCCATAAAAATAAACAAAGCAAACTAACAATAAAAAATTAATTTATACTAAAATAAAGTGATAACTTTAAACATATACTAAACACAAAGGATTGTATTTCCTTAATATAAAAAGATTTTAATAAATGTCAACAATGATACTAAATATCAAACTAAAATTTCACTATGTTGGGGAACAGAAAAGTTGGGAGGAAATTAAGTGGAAGAAATGATTTTTTTGGAAGAAATGATTTTAAAGATGCAATTAAAATCTTTTAGATTGATAAAGAATTGAAATGGTACATGAACTATTTCAGGATGGCATACATAAATAGTCTAGGTAGAAAAAAAATTAAGAGTATTTTTGTTTTGAATATTCGATTTTTTCTCTGATACAGAAGGAAAGGTATCTTGTAAAAGTGATAAAATAATGAAAATTTGGAATTTTGAGAAAAAAAATGAAGAGGGTTTGAAAGATATAGAGAAGGGAAAGTTCAAGTTATGTTTTAGAATATGGTTTTATATTGGTTCTTCTTCATAGCTATGTACTTTTCTCTGATCCTGATCAGCAGTCTATATGTAGGCAGTGAGATGATTGCAGGTGTTAAATTCTGCCAGGACAATGAGGTGCAAGCAATGGAGTTGAATATATTGGTACAGGAGTGATTTAAAATAGAGGAATTTAGATGGAACATGAAAATAAAGAGGATAGATGGTTTAGATGGGAGGAATGCAGATTTTAGTGAACTTAGAGGAACATGGCTCAGATGGTAAAAATCTGACCACAATGTGGGAGACCTGGGTTCAATCCCTGGGTTGGGAAGATCCCCTGGAGGAGGGTGTGGCAACCCTCTCTAGTATCCTTGCCTGAAGGCTCCCCATGGACAGAGGAGCCTGTCAGGCTATAGTTCATGGGGTCACAAAGAGTAGGACACAACTGAATGAGTAACCACAGCACAGCACAGATGAACAGATATATTGGGAGTGACTGAATGAGAGAACATATGTAAGCATTGTGGTCACACAAAGGAACATTTGAGTTTAGGATTTCAGAGGCAGTTGCACTGTAGGATCATACTAGATGTATATTATATCCATTGGATTTGGTGGACATTTGGCTAAAATGGTGTAATGAAGTTCTTTGAAGACAAAGATTTCAAGGAAGGGGACTTCCCTGGTGGTCCAGTGGCTAAGACTGTGCTCCCAGTACAGGAGTTTCAAATTCTGGTCAGAGAACTAGATCCCACATGCTCCAACTAAGATCAAAGATCCCACATGCCACAACTAAGACACAGTGCAGTGAAACAAATACATATTTTAAAAAAGAATTCAAGAAAGTCATGCAGATACATGACAAAGTCTGGGTTTGAGATAAAGATAATAAACTATATATCAAAAACTTCAACAAATGTAATTAAGTTATTAAGAGCTGAGTATATGACAGTAATATGGTTATTTGTAGATCAATATAGCCTTATTATGGGCTTCCCTGGTGGCTCAGTGGTAATGAATCCGCTTGCCAATGCAGAAGACTCAGGTTCGATCCCTGGGTTGGGAAGATAACTCTGGAGAAGGAAAGTGCAACCCACTCCAGTATTCTTGCCTGGGAAATTCCACGGACAAAGACATTCCATGGTTGCAGTCCGTGGGGTGGCAAAAGTCACACTTAGCAACTAAGCAATAACAGCATAGGCTTATTGTATAAACTTCAAAAGAGCATGAATTTACATGATGGTAAAAAGCCTGCTGATTTGGAAGTGTTACTATGAAAGAGAGTATGGCACTGGAGTTAAGAGTGTAAAATCTGAAACCAAATTGTCTGTGTTCAAATGATGGCTCCTTCCATAGTTGTATAACACTGAAAAATTTACATATACTCTTTGTGCATGTGTCTTGATTTCTAAAATGCAAATAGCAATTTTATTTACTTTATAGAGTTTATGTATTTGCTTATTTAATTGGTTAATGTAAAGTATGTTATATCTGTTAAGAACAGGTTCAACTACATTTAACAGAAAATCTAATTTAAAGAAACAGGAAAGAGACAGAGGCTTTTTTTGTTTTGTTTTGTTTTGTTTTTCTTTTTCTGACATGAGTGTATACCTGTTGTTATAAACTTCAGGTACTGGCTGTAGTGACTCTATGTTGTCATCAGTGTCTTCCACCTCCATCTGCTTTTGGGGTCTACTAGTCTTTGGAAGTCAATCTAGTCTTCATTGTTATAAGAAGGCTCCTGTTCTCTAAAACCTCTGCCAAAAAGGCAATGCAATCAAGAAGTGCATTTCTTTCCAGCCAAGAAGAAATGAGAAAAGCATGCAGGATAAAATAAAATAACAAACATGCATATCAATGGCATTCTCTCAATTTCTAAAGAGTTTTCCAAGGAGGTTCAACCCAACTTTCTCATATCTCATTGACCAGAATTCTGTCACAAAGTCACAAAGTCTTTTGAATAGCAACTGAGACACAGTAAACATTTAGTAAAAGTCCTCTATCATTGTTGTTATTCTCAACTCTTGATTTTAAGGTTCATAGTGTGTCCTCAAAAAAGTGTCTGCCTGTTGATAACATTATAGGAAAAATATGCCCATGGATAAGCGTCTGTTATGTTAAGGGAAAAAACAGAACATGTCAGCGAATATATTTAAAACATAAAGATGTTTGTCAATCATAGAGCTGTATTTCCAGAGAACACCGTGTAAAGATCAGAAAGAGAGGGGAGGATTGTGAAGTTTGATTAGAGAAAGGAATCACAGAGCATGGTAGAGAAAAGGATATGGGAGAAGATAAGCAACTGGAATGTCTTATATCTTAGACTGTATATTAGTTTCCTATTGCTAATTAACAAACTATCACAAATTTATTAAAGCCACACAAGTTTTTTTTTTCTTTAATCTCAAAGTTTTACAGGTCAGAAGTCTGGGCATGACATGGGTGAATAAACTGTCCAGAGTCTCATCAGATTGAAATCAAGGTGTCATCTGGGTCTACAGATCCAATCTTGGCTTAGAGTCTTAACCCAAGAACACTAGTTGACAGAACTCAGTTCCTTCCAACTGTGGAACAGAAACTCTTGTTTCTCTCCTAGTTGTCAGCATGAACAACTCCAGGTTTCTAGATGACTCCCACAGTACCTTGTCATATGGCCCCCAGAAGCAGATAACAGCATCAATGCTTACTTTATTCCCAGAAAACCAGAGTGTGCCCTCCTCTGTTACCAGATAGAGAACATTCTTTTCTTTTAATGGGCTGATGAAATAAGGTTAGACCCATCTGGATAATCACCTTATCTTAAGGTCAATTGGTAGTAGTAGTGAAAGTCAGTCAGTCATGTCTGACTCTTTGCGACCCCATGGACTATATGGTCCATGGAATTCTCCAGGCCAGAATACTGCTGTTCCATTCTCTAGGGGATCTTCCCAACCCAGGGATTGAACCCAATTCTCCCACATTGCAGGTGGATTATTTACCAGCTGAGCCACCAGGGAAGCTCAGGAATACTGAAGCGGGTAACCTATCCTTTCTCCACCAGATCTTCCTGACCCAGGAAGAACCAGGGTCTCCTGCATTGCAGGTGGATTCTTTAACAACTGATCTACCAGGAAAGTCCAAGGTCAGTTGGTATAGGATCTTAATTACATATGCAAAAATCCCTTTACAATAGTACCTAGATTGGTGTTTTACTAAATAAGAGGACAAAGGTGGGTGTAGACCTATTGATAGGTATCTTTTGGGGGCCATCTTAGAATTCTGCCTACCATAGGTGACCAAGGAAAATATAATGTGTAGTATGATGCATTTTTCTGGCAGAATCGCCAAGAGAGTTGAGTAGCCTTTTCCTTAAACTGGACTTGGCATTTGTGATTTTTCAGGATGTATTTGTGACCTGAATTGATTTTTGTATCTTCTTGCAAAGTGAGTTACTTACTAAAGTATTCACAAAAAAGCACTTTAGAATCTATTGCAAGTTTTTGACCATTGAAAACAGTAAGTACATAGTATTGTGCTCTAATATTTGTTAACAATCTTTACACTTGCACTCTGCCATGAAAATTAGTAACCAAGAAATCAGTTCTTAAATACTCAAAAAAAGTAAAATTGCATAGTAATATAGCAAACATTTTCATTGCCAAAACGCTTAAGAAGTGATTTTATGCACTGTAGAAATTTATATTAAATAATATTTGTTAATTGGGCAAGAGGAATAACTTGCTGTTATTGCCAATAATTTGTAGGTATTATCTGTAAGAAGCCTCTTCTTACCATTTTTTTTATTTATTTGTTTTTTCATTTATTTTTATTAGTTGGAGGCTAATTACTCTACAATACTATAGTGGGTTCTGTCATACATTGACATGAATCACCATTCTTTATTAAATGTTTGTGAATGTTCATGTTTACTATGCTTAAATCTCTATATATACAATTTGCTCTCAATTATGTTAGTGCATTTTGTTATGTAGCCCTACTTCATAGCTCATTCTGTAAAAAGACTAAAAATAACCATCAACTAGAAATAAACCCTGTTAACATTTTGGTGTATTTTCTTAAAATCTTTTTTAACATAATTAACATAATTTAGGTAGTATTTATCCTTATTTTTAATGTACTCCCTCTTTAATACACTTTTATGCTTTCTGCATTAAGAATGTACTACTTTTTAATTTCATTTTTAATTAATTTAATTGGAGAATAATTGCTTTTCAATATTGTGATTGTTTTCACCACACATCAACATGAATTGGCCACAGGTATACATGTGTCACCACCATCCTGAACCCCCCCCCCCTCCCAGCTCCCTTTCCACAGTATTCCTCTGGATTGTCCCAAGGCACTACTTTGGGTGCCCTGCTTCATGCATTGAACTTCCACTGATCATCCATTTTACATATGGTAATGCACATGTTTCAATGCTAAGAATGTACTACTTTTATAATATTAATGCATTTCAAAATAATTTGTACATAAGTGCATATGTTCATATGTTATATAATCAGTATATTTAATGCAAATAGCAGAAAATGAAATATAACTTCAAAATGAAGGAGATTAAAAAAAATTAGAACAAAACAAATTGAAATTCTAACAGTCATTATCTTTATGGGTGAAGGCTGGGTGATTTATTGTCTTTCTATTATCTGTATATTCCAAATTTTCCATATTAATCAAGGTACTAAATTTAGATTATAGGAACAAATATACCCTTATATTAAAGAAAAAATAATTTAGAAATTATTATCCTGAGATTTAATTTTAAAATATATTCAAGTGAAAGCTGTCAAAATTAAAATTTTTTCTTACAGAAATATTAGAGTGGCTAATATTTTATACTTCTTATACCCTTATTCTGTACATCTGAATTTTTAATTAATTTATATAAACAATATAGCTTCATACATTTTTGGTGCTTCTTTCATTACTTATAAATGAAGGTTTTCCTGAAATTGCTTAGTAACATCAGAGAAGGAAAAGCCGGACTGCATTATTTTTCCATATATAGCACATATTCCTAATTTATTGTGAGTGAGATGGACAAATGACCTATCATTGCTTTTACCTGTCAACCAACTAATCTTTGTTTTTTCCATAAACATGAAAAAACTGTTAAATGACAGTTCAGAAGTTTAATCCATATGAGCTTTTATAGGTTACATATCATTGAGTTCAATATCATTGGGCTTCCCTAATGTGGCTCAGATGGTAAATGAATCTGCCTGCAATGCAGGAGATTCAGGTTCCATCCCTGGGTCAGGAAAATTCCTGGAGATAGGAATGGCAACCCACTTCACTATTCTTGCCTGGAGAATTCCATGGACAGAGAGGCATGGTGGGCTACAGTCCATGGGGTTGCAGAGTCAGACACAACTGATCGACCCAACAAGCAAGCAAGCAAGTTATCATTGAGTTACCTGGGCTTACGTGATGATGTATAAGTACTAGTTCTAGTATAAGTACTTTGATTGTGAAGACAAGTTGAAGCTATTAATGATTGAAAAAATAGCCCACACATTTCCTAAAAATTTAACAATCTCATGAGCTCATATTAACGGGCCAGCTCCAGAACACTGCTCCTTGTGAGAACTTATCTTTGTGACTCAGTAATGCTCTTAATTCACTTAATGCTTTTTTCTAAGCAGAGAAATTTTAAGCATAGTGTTTTACTTGCTACAATTTCTTCCTTAAGAAAGATTATATTTAGGTTGAAAATATACATATTGCTTTTGATTTTTTAATTTTGAAAAGATTTGGGAAAACTGACACCTATATGGGAAAGATGAGATTATTGTTTTGCTTTCAATATTTCTGCTAGCTAGTAGGTGATGACATCCAGAAAGAACAAGTGTTTGAGTCTTACAGATAATTGGTAACTTAGAAACAGGAAAGTATATTTCGGTATAGAGAAAAGCCTAGGCACATCTGATTGAAATTTGAAAGCAATGAATCTTGATCCTTTGAAACTAAGAATAAAAATTATTGAATGGCACTTCTGGTTTTTACTTGCAGATGGGAAATAGAAAGCAAACTATTCTTACAATGAAAAAATCTGGGCCAATACCAAGTTTACAACTTTTCTTCAACCCATCATATTAAGAGTACTGACATCTCAAGACAATCAAATGGTCCAGAATTTAGGGAGAGACGGACACTTTCTAGGGAAGATGGAGCCCATCCACTGGATTATCATGGAAAGATGCAGTGGATTGGAACATTATTTAACAATTCATTGGGGGGTATTGGCAAATTAGTGGGGGACAGTAAATGGTGGCTTCCCTGGTGGCTCAGATGGTAAAGAATTCACCTAAAATGCAGGAGACCTGGGTTTGATCCCTGGGTCAGGAAGATTCCCTGGAGAAGGAAATAGTTACCTACCCCAATATTCTTGCCTGGAGAATCCATGGGGTTGCAATGAGTCAGACACCACTGAGTGACTAAACAACTTAGCATAGTAAATTGTATTAAATATATTTGGGAGAGAGTGTGAAACTTCAGGTGGTTACAAATACAGAGGGAGCACACATCATGTTTCATGTGTTTTCTTCACGATCCTACTTGGGGATCACAGAAAAGACTGAATGAGTCCTGAGAAAGTCTTCTTCATGTTGTATACATGGAGGATGCTAACAGTAGACACTGCAAGAGGGACATGCTACTCCACTTGGACTTATCTTCCTTATCTCATCTACCAACTGATAACTTTAATTTGTGGCAGGAACGGCAACAATCACTGCCATCCTTAGTCTACTAGTGAAATCTGATTGCAGCTAGGGGAAAGTAAAATGAGGGAAGAGAAGTAGAGGGGCAAGAATACGTTATGGGTTCAGAACTTATTATGTAAAGAGAAGAAAACCAATAAAGTAGTCTGCATGAGTCCCAGGGACAAAATCCCTGTTTTATAATAAAGTTTAATCAAAACAACAACAAATACACCACACTCCACACCTCCACCAAGTTGAAAGCAATACTGAAAAACAAATATTATGCAAGACAGATATCCACTCTGAGGCACAATACAAATGGTAAACTTAAAGTTAAGGGTAGAGATGACATTATAAAATTAAATCTAGTGCAAAACTCCCATTTTAAATGGAGCAATCATTAGAAGATTAAATGGAAATGTCAGAAGTGAACAACACAGTACCCTTTATAAGGGTCTTTATTTTATGTCTGTATTTTTATTTTTATATTTATATTATTTATATTATATATAATATTATATATTTATTTATATTATTTATTTTTATATTTTATGTCTGTAAATATGTCTGTATTTTAACAGACATATTAGATTTAATACAGCCAGGAAAAGAATTAGTGAACTTGAAGGTAGGTCTCTAGAAATAATCAAAGGTTAAACACAGAGAGCAAAATTTAAAACAAAAAGAGGAAGAAGGAGAGAGAGAGAACAGATTATCGAAATGCCGTGGAAAAATAAGCAACTGTATGTATAACAGATGAAAAATTGAAATCCCAGAAGAGGAAGAGAGAGAGATATGTAGAAGAAAAATTTGAAGAATGCAGGTGAATATTTTTTAACTATATATCCAAGAATCTGAGAAAACACCAAGGATAAAATAGCAATATATATACACACACAAATACGTCCCTTGGCACATCATATTCAAACTGCTTAAAAATATAGAATCAATCCTAAAGGCAGCCAGATTGTCAAAGAAATGCCATGGGCAGTAGCAAAAACGCATTGCATTCATATAAAATGAAAAGCAAACAAAAATTTTGGAAATGGAAGAGGAAATTTTGGAAGCAGAAAATCTTTTATTCTATAAAAATAAATACAAGAAACTGGAAATTAAAAAAATGAAGGTAAAATAAATTTGTTCTGTTCTATTTTTAATTGATTTTATGTGACTGCCTAAAGCAAAAATAGTAGCCAGATATTTTATATTTATGTACATGTAAAAATAGAATGTATGTAAACAATAGCATTAAGGGTGGGGGTGAAGATTGCTTACAAGGTTTTTATGTTGCATAAGAAATGCTATAAAGTTATTTGCAGATAGATTCTCAGTAATTAAAGGTAAGCTTCAGGGCAATGATGAATAGAATTTTGAAAAATTTATAAAGAGTTATTCAATAGGAAGATAAAGAGGAATCATAAAAATGTCCAATTAACTACAGAGAAGTCAGAAAGGAGAAAAAAGATACAATGAACTAATGAAGCACTTAGGAAAAAATATATAAAATGTTGAAATTAAATTCAACCATATTAATAATCACAAAAAAATGTGAAGAGTCCAAGCTCATGAACTAAATGATATAAACTGTCAAATTGAATACCAAAAACATGACTCAAGAATATGCTATCTACAACAAATTTGTATTAAAAATAAAAAAAAAACATAAATATAGTAAAAGTAAAATGGTGGATCAAGATATCATTTAAAAAAATGAAACAATAGAAGTCTGGAATATTTATATTAATGGCAGATAAAACAGATTCATAAGAAGAAATATGTTATCAGGGATAAATATTGATGTTACATTACAAGAAAGGGACAATTTTGCAGATAGAAATCCTAAAAATTTATGCACCTAACATTAGAGTTTTAAAACATATATGTCAAAAACTGATAAAAAATAAAAACTGATTGAACTTAAAGATAAGATAGAAAGAACCGCAGTGTTGGAGAATTCTACCCTTCCCTCTCCAAAAACTGATAGTAAAAGGTGGCAGAAAATCAGTGAGAATACATGTGATTTGAACAACATTATCAATCACATTGACCTAACTGATATTCAGAGAACAATCCACCCAAAAAAAGCAGGTTACAAGTGAACGTGGAACAATCACCAAGATAATATGTATTCTGAGTAACAAACAAAGCTTTCAAATTTTCCTAAAAATATAGATCATATAAAATTAATTCTTGAATTATAGCAGAATTAAACTAAAACTAAATAGTATAAAGATATCAGGGACATCCACAATTATTTGGAATTAAAAATAATACTTCCAAAATGGAGGCTTCAAGTGAAATTTGAACAGGTATTTTTAATTGAATTAAAATGAAAATACAAAATTCCAAATATTCAGGATGCAAGTAAACAAATTATTAGAGGGAAATGTATAAAAATGTTTGCATTGAAAATGTAGAACGGGGGGAGGAGCCAAGATGGCGGAGGAGTAGGACGGGGAGACCACTTTCTCTCCTACAAATTCATCAAAAGAATAACTGAATGCAGAGCAAACTTCACAAAACAACTTCTGATCGCTAGCTGAGGTCATCAGGCGCCCAGAAAAGCAGACCATTGTCTTCGAAAGGAGGTAGGACAAAATATAAAAGATAAAAAGTGAGACAAAAGAGCTAAGGACGGAGACCCGTCCCGGGAAGGGAGTCTTAGGCGGCCTTGCTTGGGCTAGGGTCCGGGCCTGAGTGCCCTGAGGACAATTGGAGGGAGCTTCTGTGAGGTGCCAACTTGAACTGTGGGAGACCAAAAGAGAGAGAGAAAATTAACCGGCCGGAACACACTGCCGGCCGTTCGCAGAACAAAGGGACGGAGAAAGTCCCGAGAAGAGCTCGCAGGCTGCGGACCGGCCCAGGCCCGCCGGAGGCAGGAGGCAGGGGGGAGGGGAAGGTCGCGGCGAGACACAGGGCGCAGGCACCCGACCGGCGCGGGCGGGGACTGGGGCTGGGGACGCAGAGGGCGGAAGGCGCGCGCACCCGACTGGCGCCAGCGGAAACTGAGACTGGGTCCGCGGAAGGGAGTGAGTGCGCCACACCTGGGGATAGTGCGCCCATCAAGCCCCTGGCTGCCTGGACCGCTCTGACGGGGAAGGCACAGAGAGCAGGCGCAGCTTTTCGCTCCGCGCTTTTGTGTAACACCCGAGGGCTGGAACCTAGCGCAGCGCGGGGCACGCTCCATATAGAACAGCCGGGAGCCTGAGCAGCGCAGACGGAGAAAGCAGCGTCAGCCCCTCCCGGCAGCGCCAGTCCGCCCCCGCAGGGCCAGCCCCTCCCCGCAGCGTCAACCCCGCCCCGCAGCGCCAGCCCATCCCCGCAGCGTCAGCCCCTCCCAGCAGCGCAACGGAACTAGCTACCTGAATAAGAGTCCACCTCCGCCCGCCTGTGTCAGGGCGGAAATGAGGCTCTGAAGAGACCGGCAAACAGAAGCCAAATAAACAAAGGGAACCGCTTCAGAAGGGACTGGTGCAACAGATTAAAATCCGTGTAGAAAACACCGACTTCACCGGAAGGGCCCTGTAGATATCGAGAAGTGTAAGCTGGAACGAGGAGCTATCTGAAACTGAGCCGAACCCACACTGACCGCAACAGCTCCAGAGAAACTCCTAGATATATTTTTACTTTTTTTTTTCTAAGTAAGGAAAAAAAAAATTTTTTTTTCTTTTTATATTTTTTCTTTTTTATTTTTTTCTCTTTTATTTTCCTTTAAAATTCCCTATTACTCCCCCATTACTCCTTAACTTTCATTTTCATAGATTTTTATGATTTTTTTAATTAGGGGAAAAAAAATTTTTTTTCTTTCTTTCTTTTTTTTTTGTTTACTTTTTCTTTTTTTTCTTTTTCTTTTTTTTTTCTTTTTTCTTCTTTTTCTTTTTCTTTTTTTTTCTTTTTTCTTCTTTTTTTTCCTTTCCATTTTCTCTTTTATTTTCTATTCTTCTTTTTCTCTTATTTCTTTTAAAGTCCTCTAGTACTCCTCTACTACTCTTCATTTTCATTTTCACTACACTATAACCTTACAAAAAAAAAAAAAAAAAGAGAAGCCCTATCTTTAAACCGAAGATTATTCTCTCCCAATCTTGACTCTCTGTTTTCTACCTCAGAACACCTCTATTTCCTCCTTTCCCCTTCTCTTCCCAATCCAATTCTGTGAATCCTTGTAGGTGTCTGAGATACGGAGAACACTCTGGGAACAGACAGCTGCGTAGATCTGTCTCTCTCCTCTTGAGTCCCCCTTTTTCTCCTCCTGCTCATCTCTATCGCCCTCCTCCCTTTTCTCCTGTTCATGTAACTCTGTGAACCTCTCTGGGTGTCCCTCACAGTGGAGAATCTTTTCGCCATTAACCTAGAAGTTTTATTATCAGTGCTGTATAGTTGGAGAAGTCCTGAGACTACAGGAAGAATAAAACTGAAATCCAGAGGCAGGAAACTTAAGCCCAAAACCTGAGAACACCAGAAAACTCCTGACTACATGGAACTTTAAGTAATAAGTGACCGTCCAAAAGCCTCCATACCTACACTGAAAACAACCACCACCCAAGAGCCAATAAGTTCTAGAGCAAGACATACCACGCAAATTCTCCAAAAACACAGGAACATAGCCCCGAATGTCAACATACAGGCTGCCCAAGGTCACACCTAACACATAGACCCATCTCAAAACTCATTACTGGGCACTCCATTGCTCTCCAAAAAGAAGAAATCAAGTTCCACGCACCAGTACACTGACGCAAGCTTCCCTAACCGGGAAACCTTGACAAGCCAATCGTCTAACCCCACCCACTGGGTAAATCCTCCACAGTAAAAAGGAACCACAGACCTCCAGAATACAGAAAGTCCACTCCAGACACAGCAATCTAAACAAGATGAAAAGGCAAAGAAATACCCAACAGGTAAAGGAACATGAAAAATGCCCACCAAGTCAAACAAAAGAGGAGGAGATAGGGAATCTACCTGGAAAAGAATTTAGAATAATGATAATAAAAATGATCCAAAATCTTGAAAACAAAATGGAGTTACAGATAAATAGCCTGGAGACAAAGATTGAAAAGATACAAGAATTGTTTAATAAAGACCTAGAAGAAATAAAAAAGAGTCAATTAAAAATGAACAATGCAATGAATGAGATCAAAAACACTTTGGAGGGAACCAAGAGTAGAAAAACGGAGGCAGAAGATAGGATAAGTGAGGTAGAAGATAAAATGGTGGAAATAAATGAAGCAGAGAGGAAAAAAGAAAAAAGGATCAAAAGAAATGAGGACAACCTCAGGGACCTCTGGGACAATGTGAAACGCCCCAACATTCGAATCATAGGAGTTCCAGAAGAAGAAGACAAAAAGAAAGGCCATGAGAAAATACTCGAGGAGATAATAGCTGAAAACTTCCCTAAAATGGGGAAGGAAATAGCCACTCAAGTCCAAGAAACCCAGAGAGTCCCAAACTGGATAAACCCAAGGCGAAACACCCCAAGACACATATTAATCAAACTAACAAAGATCAAACACAAAGAACAAATATTAAAAGCAGCAAGGGAAAAACAACAAATAACACACAAAGGGATTCCCATAAGGATAACAGCTGACCTATCAATAGAAACCCTCCAGGCCAGAAGGGAATGGCAGGACGTCCTGAAAGTAATGAAAGAGAATAACCTACAACCTAGATTACTGTATCCAGCAAGGATCTCATTCAGATATGAAGGAGAACTCAAAAGCTTTACAGATAAGCAAAAGCTGAGAGAATTCAGCACCACCAAATCAGCTCTTCAACAAATGCTAAAGGATCTTCTCTAGACAGGAAATGCAGAAAGGTTGAATAAATGTGAACCCAAAACAACAAAGTAAATGGCAATGGGACCACACCTATCAATAATTACCTTAAATGTAAATGGGTTGAATGCCCCAACCAAAAGACAAAGATTGGCTGAATGGATACAAAAACAAGACCCCCATATATGCTGTCTACAAGAGACGCACCTCAAAACAAGAGACACATACAGACTAAAAGTGAAGGGCTGGAAAAAAATATTTCATGCAAATGGAGACCAAAAGAAAGCAGGAGTCGCAATACTCATATCAGATAAAATAGACTTTCAAATAAAAGCTGTGAAAAGAGACAAAGAAGGACACTATATAATGATCAAAGGATCAATCCAAGAAGAAGATATAACAATTATAAATATATATGCACCCAACATAGGAGCACCGCAATATGTACGGCAAACACTAACGAGTATGAAAGAGGAAATTAATAGTAACACAATAATAGTGGGAGACTTTAATACCCCACTCACAACTAGGATAGATCAACTAAACAGAAAATTAACAAGGAAACACAAACTTTAAATGACACAATGGACCAGCTATACCTAATTGATATCTATAGGACATTTCACCCCAAAACAATCAACTTCACCTTTTTCTCAAGTGCACACGGAACCTTCTCCAGAATAGATCACATCCTTGGCCATAAATCTAGTCTTGGAAAATTCAAAAAAATTGAAATCATTCCAGTCATCTTTTCTGACCACAGTGCAGTAAGATTAGATCTCAGTTACAGGAAAAAAATTGTTAAAAATTCAAACACCTGGAGGCTAAATAACACGCTTCTGAATAACCAACAAATCATAGAAGAAATCAAAAAAGAAATCAAAATATGTATAGAAATGAATGAAAATGAAAACACAACAACCCAAAACCTATGGGACACTGTAAAAGCAGTGCTAAGGGGAAGGTTCATAGCATTACAGGCTTACATCAAGAAACAAGAAAAAAGCCAAATAAATAACCTAACTCTACACCTAAAGCAATTAGAGAAGGAAGAAATGAAGAACCCCAGGGTTAGCAGAAGGAAAGAAATCTTAAAAATTAAGGCAGAAATAAATGCAATAGAAACTAAAGAGACCATAGCAAAAATCAACAAAGCTAAAAGCTGGTTTTTTGAAAAAATAAACAAAATTGACAAACCATTAGCAAGACTCATTAAGAAACAAGGAGAGAAGAACCAAATTAACAAAATTAGAAATGAAAATGGAGAGATCACAACAGACAACACTGAAATACAAAGGATCATAAGAGACTACTACCAGCAGCTCTATGCCAATAAAATAGACAACTTGGATGAAATGGACAAATTCTTAGAAAAGTATAACTTTCCAAAACTGAGCCAGGAAGAAATAGAAGATCTTAACAGACCCATCACAGGCAAGGAAATCGAAACTGTCATCAAAAATCTTCCAGCAAACAAAAGCCCAGGACCAGATGGCTTCACAGCTGAATTCTACCAAAAATTTAGAGAAGAGCTAACACCTACCTTACTCAAACTCTTCCAGAAAATTGCAGAAGAAGGTAAACTTCCAAACTCATTCTATGAGGCCACCATCACCCTAATTCCAAAACCTGACAAAGATGCCACAAAAAAAGAAAACTACAGGCCAATATCACTGATGAACATAGATGCAAAAATCCTTAACAAAATTCTAGCAAACAGAATCCAACAACATATTAAAAAAATCATACACCACGACCAAGTGGGCTTTATCCCAGGAATGCAAGGATTCTTCAATATCCGCAAATCAATCAATGTAATACACCACATTAACAAATTGAAAGATAAAAACCATATGATTATCTCAATAGATGCAGAGAAAGCCTTTGACAAAATTCAACACTCATTTATGATTAAAACTCTCCAGAAAGCAGGAATAGAAGGAACATACCTCAACATAATAAAAGCTATCTATGACAAACCCACAGCAAGCATCACCCTCAATGGTGAAAAATTGAAAGCATTTCCCCTGAAATCGGGAACAAGACAAGGGTGCCCACTCTCACCACTACTGTTCAACATAGTGTTGGAAGTTTTGGCCACAGCAATCAGAGCAGAAAAAGAAGTAAAAGGAATCCAGATAGGAAAAGAAGAAGTGAAACTCTCACTGTTTGCAGATGACATGATCCTCTACATAGAAAACCCTAAAGACTCTAACAGAAAATTACTAGAACTAATCAATGAATATAGTAAAGTTGCAGGATATAAAATTAACACACAGAAATCCCTTGCATTCCTATATACTAACAATGAAAAAAACAGAAAGAGAAATTAAGGAAACAATACCATTCACCATTGCAACTAAAAGAATAAAATACTTAGGAGTATATCTACCTAAAGAAACAAAAGACCTATACATAGAAAACTATGAAACACTGATGAAAGAAATCAAAGAGGACACAAACAGATGGAGAAACATACCGTGTTCATGGATTGGAAGAATCTATATTGTCAAAATGGCTATTCTACCCAAAGCAATCTATAGATTCAATGCAATCCCTATCAAGCTACCAACGGTATTTTTCACAGAACTAGACCAAAGAATTTCACAATTTGTATGGAAATACAAAAAACCTCGAATAGCCAAAGTAATCTTGAGAAAGAAGAATGGAACTGGAGGAATCAACCTGCCTGACTTCAGACTCTAGTACAAAGCCACAGTCATCAAGACAGTGTGGTACTGGCACAAAGACAGAAATATAGACCAATGGAACAGAATAGAAAGCCCAGAGATAAATCCACGAACCTATGGACACCTTATCTTTGACAAAGGAGGCAAGGATATACAATGGAAAAAAGACAACCTCTTTAACAAGTGGTGCTGGGAAAACTGGTCAACCACTTGTAAAAGAATGAAACTAGAACACTTTCTAACACCATACACAAAAATAAACTCAAAATGGATTAAAGATCTAAATGTAAGACCAGAAACTATAAAACTCCTAGAGGAGAACATAGGCAAAACACTCTCCGACATAAATCACAGCAAGATCCTCTATGACCCACCTCCCAGAATATTGGAAATAAAAGCAAAACTAAACAAATGGGATCTAATGAAACTTAAAAGCTTTTGCACTACAAAAGAAACTATAAGTAAGGTGAAAAGACAGCCGTCAGATTGGGAGAAAATAATAGCAAATGAAGAAACAGACAAAGGATTAATCTCAAAAATATACAAGCAACTCCTGCAGCTCAATTCCAGAAAAATAAATGACCCGATCAAAAAATGGGCCAGAGAACTAAACAGACATTTCTCCAAAGAAGACATACAGATGGCTAACAAACACATGAAAAGGTGCTCAACATCACTCATTATTAGAGAAATGCAAATCAAAACCACAATGAGGTACCATTACACACCAGTCAGGATGGCTGCTATCCAAAAGTCTACAAGCAATAAATGCTGGAGAGGGTGTGGAGAAAAGGGAACCCTCTTACACTGTTGGTGGGAATGCAAACTAGTACAGCCACTATGGAAAACAGTGTGGAGATTCCTTAAAAAACTGGAAATAGAACTGCCATATGACCCAGCAATACCACTTCTGGGCATACACACTGAGGAAACCAGATCTGAAAGAGACACGTGCACCCCAATGTTCATCGCAGCACTGTTTATAATAGCCAGGACATGGAAGCAACCTAGATGCCCATCAGCAGATGAATGGATAAGGAAGCTGTTGTACATATACACCATGGAATTTTACTCAGCTGTCAAAAAGAATTCATTTGAATCAGTTGTAATGAGATGGATGAAACTGGAGCCCCTTATACAGAGTGAAGTAAGCCAGAAAGATAAAGAACATTACAGCATACTAACACATACATATGGAATTTAGAAAGATGGTAACGATAACCCTATATGCAAAACAGAAAAAGAGACACAGAAATACAGAACAGACTATTGAACTCTGTGGGAGAAGGTGAGGGTGGGATGTTTCAAAAAAACAGCATGTATACTATCTATGGTGAAACAGATCACCAGCCCAGGTGGGATGCATGAGACAAGTGCTCGGGCCTGGTACACTGGGAAGACCCAGAGGAATTGGGTGGAGAGGGAGATGGGAGGGGGGATCGGGATGGGGAATAAGTGTAAATCTATGGCTGATTCATATCAATGTATGACAAAACCCACTGAAATGTTGTGAAGTAATTAGCCTCCAACTAATAAAAAAATTAAAAAAAAAAAAAAAGAAAAAAGAAAATGTAGAACTGTATCAGCCAAGATTTCTAAACTTCTACCTTAAGAAAATGGAGGGAAAAAAAGAGCTAATTATATTTAAATCAAGCACAAAAAGGAAATTACAAAGATAATTGAAGAAAAAAGAAATTAAAAACAGGGAAACAATATAGAAAGCAAATGAGACCAAATGTGGCCCTTTGAAAAGATCAATGAAATTGACAAGTCTAACCAGAGGGACCAATAAACCAGAGGGGAGTAGATAAATATTATCAATATCTGGAATGGAAGAAGAGAGCTTCATACTAACCATAAATACATTAAAATATTAAGGAAATTCTACATTGTGCCCTTAAATTTGATGGCTTATTAAAGGGATTATTTCTTGAAACACACAACCAACCAAAAACTCACTCAAAGAAGTATAAATAATATGAATATTCTTACATACATGTAAAAAAAAAAAAAACTTAATCTTTACCTAAGAACATTCCACAAAACAAAACGCCAGGGCCAAGTGATTACACCATCAGATTCTATCAAACAGGAAAGGAATTATACCAAATCTAAACAATTCCTTTCTGAAAATAGGAGAGGAGGAGATGCTTCCCAACTTGTTTTAGAAAATAAATATTACCCTGATGGCAGTAATAGACATTGTAAGACTGCTGCTGCTGCTAAGTCGCTTCAGTCCTCTGACTTTGTGCAACCCCATAGATGGCAGCCCACCAGGCTCCGCCATCCCTGGGGTTCTCCAGGCAAGAACACTGGAGTGGGTTGCCATTTCCTTCTCCAATGCGTGAAAATGAAAAGTGAAAGTGAAGTCGCCCAGTCATGTCTGACTCTTCGCGACCCCATGGATTGCAGCCTACCAGGCCCCTCCGTCCATGGGAGCTTCCAGGCAAGAATACTGGAGTGGGGTGCCATTGCCTTCTCCATTGTAATACTAGAAATCTACAAACCAAAATTCCTCATTAAAATAGGAAAAATATATTCTCTGCAAACAGTGAGAGTTTCACTTCTTCTTTTCCTATCTGATGCATGAGACAAGTGCTCGGGCCTGGTGCACTGGGAAGACCCAGAGGAATCGGGTGGAGAGGGAGGTGGGAGGGGGGATCGGGATGGGGAATACGTGTAAATCTATTGCTGATTCATGTCAATGTATGACAAAACCCACTGAAAAAATAAATAAAAAAAATTAAAAAATTAAAGTCAAAAAAAATAGGAAAAATATATTCTCAACAAAATATTAATGAATTGAATCCAATAGTACGTACATACACAGGGTAAAATGTCAGACTAGGTGAGATTTTTCTAAAGAATGGAAACTTGTTTCAACATTTGAAAATTAACCAAATTTATTTACCAGATTAACAAATTAAAGAAAAACCTATCTCAATAGATGCCAAAAAAACTAGTTGACAACATTCAACATTCAATCATAATTATAAAAAAGTTAGACTAGAAGGGAACTTTTTAACATAATAAAGTGTATCTGCAAAATACTCACAGCCTACAGTAAACTTTGTACTTACCATTGAAAGACAGAATGTTGTACACCTGTTTTGCTGATCCTGTTTGTAATGCCAATTGTCTTGCTGTTCACGCTGTGTACACTGTTCACTGAACCCAGGGTAGGCAAGGCACAAGTTAAGAGGCTGGAAGGAGACTCGAAGAGCCATAGGAACTGCAAATTTATTCTCCCCTGACTGATGCAACAGCCATAGCAGCAGCCACAACATAACCATAACATAGCTTGTAGCAGACCCATAACATAATCTCATGTAACATAACCATGATGTTACTCCAGTCTAGCCCCAATGCAACAACAGCTAGGGCTTTCATGGTGAAGCCCATAGAGGCATCCAGCACATAGTCCCATGACCAAGTGGATACCACACAACGGGCAGCGGCAGTGATATAAATGATCTCAGCAGTTACACAACCGTGCAAAATCATTGCTTACAGAACATGGGGCCAGAGGATGTGACAGCATGGGGCGAAAGAACCTGAGTGGCACCATCTTATTAATTTCCCCACAATACTTAACATGAAGAAATAGTGAAGGATGCCCTATCTTTTCTTTTTTAACATATATTCTATATTCTAGCCAGTGAAATTAGAAAGGAAAAGAAATAAAAGGTATACCAGTGGGAAAGAAGTAAACTTTATATTCACAGATGACATGATTGTTTATGTATAAAATTCAAAAGAATCAGCAAGAACCACTAAGTGAGTTTAGTAAGTGTGCAGGATGGAAGATCAATATAAAAGTTATTTAATTTCTATGTACTTAAATTTGAAATAAAAAATATCATTTACAATAGCACAAGATTAAAATGCTTAGGCATAAATGTAGCAAAATACATGAAGTATCTATATGTTTGGTACTGCAAAACACTAATAAAGGAAATCAATAGAAACCTACATTATTAGGGGGCCTATACTAGATGAATGAGTTTTAAGTCTCAATATTGTTAAAATGTCAGTTCTTTCAGATATATTTCTAAATATGATGCAATCCCAACCAAATACCAGCAAGTTTTTTTGCAACTATCAACAAACTAATTATAAAATTTATATGAAAATTTGAAAGAATTAATGTAGAAAAACAGTTTTGAAAAATAAAGAAACACACAGTTGAAGGTCAAACATCACCTGTTTTCAAGTTTTACTTTAAAGCTACAATAATCAAGAATGTTTGGTATTGGCAAAAGGATATAAGCAGAACATTAAAACAAAATAAAGATTCCCAAAAATAAATCCACACAAATGTGGTCAAATGGTTTTAGGTAATAGCAATTGCAAAAGGAATTAAATGGAGAAATGTTAGTTTTTTTTTTTTTTAGCAAATGATACTGAGATCATAATTGGTGGTTCACATATGAAATAATTATCCTCAAATCATACCACATATTTTATGTAAAACTTACTCAAAATATCTCATAGATATAAACATAAACTATAAGCTTACAAAATTTCTGGAAGAAAACATGGGAGGAAATCTTTATGGCCTTGTTTCATATCCAAAAAGCATTTGGATATGACAGTAAAAACAAAAATAAAAAAAAAGATAAATGGAATATAATGAAAACTAAATCATTTTTTTCTTTCAGAAAAAATACAATACTGTAAAGTAATTAGCCTCCAATTAAAATAGATACATTGATTAAAAATACAGAGTGAAGTAAGCCAGAAAGATAAAGACAATTACAGTATACTAACACATATATATGGAATTTAGAAAGATGTTAATGATAACTCTATATGCAAAACAGAAAAAGAGACACAGATGTACAGAACAGACTTTTGGACTCTGTGGGAGAAAGCGAGGGTGGGATGTTTCGAGAGAACAGCATTGAAACAGGTATATTATCTAGGGTGAAACAGATCACCAGCCCAGGCTGGATGCATGAGACAAATGCTCGGGCCTGGTGCACTGGGAGGACCCAGAGGGATCGGGTGGAGAGGGAGGTGGGAGGGGGGATCGGGATGGGGAATACATGTAAATCCATGGCTGATTCATGTCAATGTATGACAAAAACCACTGCAATATTGTAAAGTAATTAGCCTCCAACTAATAAAAATAAATGAAAAATAAATAAATAAAATAGATACATTGATTAAAAATAATAAAAATTTAAAAAAGAAAAATACCATTAAGAGAATGAAAAGTTAGGAATGAGGAAATGTTTGCAAATCACATTTCTAAAAAAAAAAAAAGAAAAACCTTGCATCTAGAATATGTAAAGAATTCATAACTCTATATAAGTAAAAAAAAACAACTCACTTTAAATAGATTTAAATAGACATTTCATTAAAGAAGATGCATGAATGTGAAATGATGTTAGAAAAAGGTGCAGAACATCATACTTTCCTAGGGAAATGTGAAGTAAAACCACTATGAGATACCATTACATATACATTAGGATGGCTAAAATTAAAACTGATAATAACAAGAGAATGAAATAACTGGAACTCTCTTTTTGGTGGGAGTGCTAAGTGCCACATACTCTTCAGAAAAAAATGTTTGGCAATCTTTCTTAGAAGGTTGCCAAACAACTCAGCAATCCCACCATTAAGTATTAACCAAGTGAGATATATGTATAGCTATGGGTGATTCATGTCGAGGTTTGACCAAAAACAGCACCATTCTGTAAAGCAATTATCCTTCAATAAAAATTAAATTAATAAAAATTAAAATAAATTGGAAAAAATAAGAAAAAAAATTATATTCACACTAAAAACCTGTGTGTCAAGGTTTTTAGCCCTTTACTCATAATAATAAGAATCTGGAAACAACTCAAATGTTTTTGAATAGGTGAATGGATAAGCAAACCATTATACATACTACTCATCAATAAAAAGAAAAAACTATGGGTTCATTCAACGACATGAATGAATTCTAAATTCATTTTGCTAACCAAAATAAGCTAGATTTAAACGATTTCATGTTGTATGGACTGTTTATATGACATCCTAGAAAAGGCAAAATATATGGAACTAATCTGTATGATACTGTGGTTTTATATACATGATCGTGTAGGGGCTTCCCTGGTGGCTCAGAGGTTAAAGCATCTGCCTGCAATGCGGGATACCTGGGTTAGTTCCCTGGGTCAGGAAGATCCCCTGGAGAAGGAAATGGCAACCCACTCCAGTATTCTTGCCTGGAGAACCCCATGGATGGAGGAGCCTGGGGGGCTACAGTCCACGGGGTTGCAAAGAGTCGGACACGACTGAGCGACTTAACTTTCACTTTCACAATGCATTTGTTAAATTCCATATATCTATACCTTACAAAGTGTAAATTATACTAAATGCAAAATTCAAAAATCAATTAGGATATCAACAGAGCCCAAGATGAAACATAAACTGCCTCAAATAAGCATAATCATAATAAAAATGCATAGCCTGATCTTACTGAAAAAGCTGAAGAGTAAAAGCAATGGACTAATAACTTTGGCGCTATGTTTTGTCTCAAAATTGTAAGACTAGAGACAAAAACAATTGCACGCAAACATGACATTCTAGTTGGTAAAATTACTTCTCACAGGAGTAAGGGTTTGCAATTTTCAAACTACTTGCATCAAAAAAAAAAAAAATACTGTATGGTTGATCAAATAAGTATATTGAAGATAGTGGGTGTCAAGTTTCTATCAGAAAAGAAAGTTGAAAATAAGCATAGAAACTGCTAGAATGAAGTCTTAACTTGGATTGTAGATGAACATAGTAAAAGCTCATATTTTAAAGTACAATTGACCCTTGAACAGCAGAGGTTTGAACAGCATGAGTTCAAATATATGCATATTTTTCAATAGTAAATATTACAAAAAATGTGTTTGATTGAATCCTTAGATGAGGAACTACCTATACAGAATGCTGACCATAAGTTGTAGTTGGATTTTTCAGTTGCACAGAGGGTCAGGCCCCCTAACCCTCATGTTGTTCAAGGCTCAACTATAGAGAGACAGATAGAGAAATGAAAATAGATATGTGATGCACACTTGGCTTAATATACATAATATTTCTGTCCGCTGAGAGGACTTATAACCTGTGGACACCTCACTAACAGTAAGCACACCTAACATACAATTCATAGTTTCAAAATACTATTCTCCAGTAAAAGGAATCAGTGCTCCTCAGAGAACTATTTAATCATAGAACTGGGGCAACGAAAATACAAGATGAAAATTGGACATCTTGTGGTGCCAGAAAGTAAAGAAATGTTAGGAAAAAAATCACGAAGGGGATAGTAGTATATCAAAAGGACACAGGAAGCAATCTGAAGTAACTCAAGGGCTTAAACAGAACAATTTGACCAATAATTTAAATAAAGATGCTAACAGGTTATAACCTAAATAATTAGGTAAATATCCATGAGTTCACATAAATATAAATAAATGATTAAATAAATAAGTGAAGAAAGCGTGTAAACTCTTATGAAAGAATCCTAATTAATAAATGCAGATAGAATGGGAAAAAAACATCACCGGAATGCCACAGTAATAATAGCTAGTTGCGAGATTCACAAAAATTTTGCTAAAATAATTTGAACAGGTGTTTAGACAGAAAAAAGAAATGGCAAAGCCTCAAAGTATCTCCCTCAAACCATTTTTAATTGCATATTGGAAAATAGAAACTTAACTCTAAGAAATATAGCTGATACTTCTTTAACCAAAGTTAATGTGACCAGTAATAAGAAATGTACTCCTTGTATTGAAAAGGGCATATGACCTCTGTAGTTTTCTTCACCATAATGAAAAATTTCTATTAATCATTAAAAAGCATCAGAGAAACCCAAATTCAGGGACAACCTACAAAATAACTGACCAGGACTACAAAAATGCCAAGGGCAAGAAAGACAATAAAAAACAGGAAAGCTATCATAGATTGGAGGAGATTAAGAGGGCATGGCCACAAAATGCAATGTGAGATACTGGATTGGATCTTGTGATAGAAAACAAAAATAGTAGGAAAGTGATGAAATTTGAATAAAGTCTCCTACATAGTTAATAGCATTCCACAAATTTCCTAGTTTTGGTAGTTACACTATAGATATGCAAGATGCTAACAGTAGGGAAATTTGGATAATAAATATACAGGAGCTCTTTGTACTATCTTTGAGATTTTTTGTGTCTAAAATTATTTCAATATACAAAGCTAAAAATAACAAAAAACTGATGAGAGTCCATTATTTTGAAGAGCAGTCACAAGAATATATAATGTCTTGGATTCTTGGAACCAATTTCCATACTCAAACCTATATTTTAAGTTTAAATATTTGGGTAATAAGAATGGAATCATCCTCAAATAAACAGAAAATAAAATAGAAAAATTGCTTACTGTAGAGTACTTTATAGTTTCAAAAAGTAATCATTTGTTCTTGAATTAAATTATCCCATACAAAAACCTGTTGAGAAAAGTTTCATTTTCATTATGCAAAGAAAAATTAAGTTTAAAAGAAAGTTAATTTCACCAAATCGCACAGCTTATTAGTCACATAATCAAAAATTTAACACAAGTAGTCTTACTTGAAATTTTGTGCATTTTTATTAACCAAATGTTATGTAAATTTACCCTATTCTGTTGCTGAAATATGGGCTTCCCTGATGGCTCAGTGGTTTAAAAAAAAAAATCCACCTGCCAATACAGGAAACACAGATTCAATCACTGGGTAATGAAGATCCCCTGGAGAAGGGAATGACGACCCACTCCAGTATTCTTGCCTAGGAAACCCCATGAAGAGAGAAGCCTGACAAGCTACAGTCCATATGGGTTATAAAAAAGTTGGACAAGACTTAGGGACTCAACAATAGTTGCTAAAATAGATTTCATGTGTTGAGGCGTAGTATTTCTTGTCTAATGTCTCCTTATATAGTACTGTTTTTGCTAATATGTTCACAAGTTTAAGAAAATCACTTTCTTCTAACTAAAGGAATAATTAAAGTTGATAAAAATCAAGTCCTATATTATGAGCCTCTGAAATTTTTTTTAAGAAATAGCTTTGCTTTGATTTTGATAATGTTGTTTACAGTGAATACTTGATATCTATTTATTCATGATATTTTATTTTTATATGAAGGCTCAAATTTTTATATTTAAGTTTATAGAATCCTTCTCTAGGGCTGTGCATTGTGGCATAGATCTGTTTATATTTATTCATTAGTGTGTTTCTAATTAAAAATGTGTTTCATTATACCTGTAAAAAATGAAGACTTAAGAGGAGAATGATATGTTGAAATTAAGGATCTCTAGGCTATAAAATAACTTCAACAGTTGAGCTGCTAAAAACAACGTGGGCAGCAAGAGTGTCAAAAGTATCTATCCCTTACTACAATGTATGAATTGCAAAATAAAATATACATGTCAGGTATGGCAGGAAAATTTAAAGGGTATTATCTTAAATCAGACTATATTTAGGGATTATAGTTACTTAGCTTGTGGCTAACTCCTTGAAACATATGAATAGTATCATACTTACACATGTTGCACTTTTGGTAACTTAGTAGAGTTCTTGATTATACAATTGGGTCAAGCCTGCCATTAGTAATAGAAACATGATAGTTTTTAATTCTTCACTATTAAATGCTAAAGTTAATGGTGATTAGACTATATTCTTTTTTTTTTTTTTTTGAGGCATTACACTTCAAAAATGAGTTAATATAATTTCTATTCCTGACCTAGCTGTTAGTTAATTGTGCAATAGGCAGATTTTGTATTTAGTACCCATGGGTATTTTATATGTATTTTGGAGCCTTCTTTTCCCATTATTTCTGCGTTTTCTAGTGCTGTCATGCTGCCTTTGCTTTTGCTAATTTCCAACAATAGTGCCCCGCTGATGAATCATATACCTAGCCTGATTTATAGTACAAAACTGTATGTCCCTTCCTTTTACTATCATTCAGAATTATTTTATTCAGCTTTTTTTAAATGTAGCTAGGTTTTTGTCTGTAAGCTATCCAATTATTATGGACCACAATAAAATAAATTATTGTCTGTAGTCATCCCCCAAATAGAAGATATGTATATGGGTGCATGCTAAGTCACTTCAGTCATGTCTAACTCTGCAACCCATGGGCTCTAGTCCATCATGCTTCTCTGTCCATGGGATTCTCTAGGCAAGACTACTGGAGTGGGTTAACATGACCTTCTCTAGGGGATCTCACCCAACAAGGGATCAAACCCTATTCTCATGTCTCCTGCATTGGCAGGCAGGTTCTTTATCACTAGTGCCACCTGGGAAGCCCATAGAAGATACTTACTAACCCGAAAGCTTGCTTGGTATGATGATGAAAAAAATAAAATAAAATAGTGAAATAATCTATAATCTAAACTGGTTTAAAAGTAGACTGCTGGAAAAGTAAAAATCAATCCTCAAGATTATAGAAAATACATGAGCCTGCACAAATCAGGCTAGAAAATGAAGCAGAGCAAAATCCATGGAACTTTGGGCATCATCAGTGGAAAAGTAGAAAGAAATGAGGAAAAAAATAAAATGGCAATTATTTCAGGTATGAAATATACTAAAGTTTTAATTCATTTATTTATTTGTATACTCTTTTAAAAATGTATATTGAGTTCCTACTATAAGAATATTTTTTCTTGCTAGATGTCAGGAGTAAAATGCTGAGTGAAAACAGACACATTAATCTGTCCTCGTGAAATTTAACTGTTTGTTGGGGGAGATAGATATTGATCAAAAAACTCATACTTATGTCTATGACATAAAGATACATGGTTCAATATAGAATTAGAAAAAGGATTTTACTTCTTTTTTTTTTTTTTTTTTTTTTGGATTTTACTTCTTTAGGAAGTTAAAAAAAGTCTTTGATGAGAAAGTGATATTTGAGCTGAGAACATAAATGTGAGTAAAGGCAAAGATGAAAGACTGGATGGTAAAGGAAGCAGCATGTTGAAAAGCCCGGTGATGAAAGAAAGCATGGCTAGTCCAAAAGAAGAGTAGTTTGGCTGCAGCAAGGACAGTAAGACAAAATGTATAGAAATGAAGCCAAATTGAAGTTAGACCATACAATAGTTTGTATGTTCTCAAATTCTGTTCTTTTCCTTAAGAGCAACAGGAAGCTATTGAAAGGATTTAAATGGATGGATATGACCTAAACTGTATTATTCAAGGAAAAAGATGAAGTAGAATGCATACAGGAGCAAAAAGTAATGACAGATTAAAGAGATAACTCAGCAATAGCAGGAATTGTACAAGTGGTTGAAGAAGAGTGAGGTGGCTACAGTGATTCATAGGTTTCTGAATAGCAAAAAAAAAAAAAAAAGGATGAATGCTTTCTTTCCATTTAGATATACTCAACTGTCCTCACTATCATCTGCTCACACAGTCTGAACAGAAATGAAACTTATAGCAATTTCTGTCCTTCTTAATTTTCTTACTTCAAAGACTTTTTATGAAGAGCTGTTAGGAAACTGCCCATAACAGGTGACTGTAGCAACTTATACTGAATAATATAGCTCTTAATTTATATATGCAAAAAAACATGTCAGTATGTTTCCAATGAAAATGGAAGGCATTGAATGAAAGGATCAGTATTACAAGCAGAAAAATTTCCCCTGGAAAAATAAAAAGAAAAAGATTCAAGGAACAGACAAGAATCTCAAAAGTATATGTAATATGTTTCCTTGATTCTGAAAAGTATTTGACACATCAAGTCAATTTTTAAAGAAAAATATGTACAAATTGGTTAAAATTATGTACTAGTCAGCTTAGGCTGCCCTAACAAATTACCATAGACCAGGTGGCTTAAACAAAGGAAATTTATTTTCTGACAGTTCTGGAGTCTGGAAATCTGAGACCAGAACTCCAGCATGGTTGGGTTCTGGTAAGGATCCTCGACATTGTCTGGTAAGGATCCTGGACAGGAGTTTGAGTGAACTCCAGGAGTTGGTGATGGACAGGGAGGCCTGGCATGCTGCAGTCCACGGGGTCGCAAAGAGTCGGACATGACTGAGTGACTGAACTGAACTGAAGGATCCTGTTTCTGTCTTGCCACCTTTTTGCTGTGTCCTCACATGATGTAGAGAAAATAAGGTGAGTTCTCCAGTACCTTTACTTATTAAGATACCAATTGTTATATATCAGGGACCCATACTTATGAACTCATTTAAATGAATTACCTCCTTGCAGTCCTTATCTCAAATTACAGTAACATTGAGAAATATAACTTCAACTTTGAATTCTCTGGTGACAAAATCCAGTCCATGAAAAAGTACAGACTGATTTTAGAAATATAATGCTATAAAGCACATACATGTATATATTAAAATCTAGGAGATTCAACATAATAATGTATTCCTAAAAATACAGCAGAATACTCCATTAAAAGAAAAATAGGAAAAATTACAAACTGATTTGAGATTAAAATTAAATGGACAAAATCGACATTTAAAATAGGCTAAATAGCAAAATGTATGTAGTTTAAAATAAAGATATTCTTTGAAATAAAAGATAAGATAAACATATGCAAAATATGGCAGAAAATATGAGTCATTTAGCACATAAAAATTAGTTTCAACACCATCTAATAGGAGTTCCAGAAGAGAGGATAATAAAAGGAATGAAAGGATGTGATTTAAAAAGCAATTTTCTTAGAACTAGAGGAAGGAACTTTTTTCTTTAAATGTAAAGGGATACAATCAATAAAATTAAGGAAAAATATCTAGATACATTGTAGTGATATTTTATATTCTATGATTAAATAGTAAATCCTGCAGGATTTAGAGAGAGAAAAATATATTAAAACAACTAGAAAAAAGGAACTAGATTTCTTTTTCAGTGTAAAATGCCTCTGCTAATTTACATGTCATAATGACAATACTGTAAATACCAGTATTCTTATGTATCTGGTTCTTTATATTCTACTTTGTTACATTTTTGTCAATGTTCCTGTGCCAACCTGATTTTCTTTTAAATGAAGTAACTTTCTAATATAACTTGATGTGTGATGTCTTGAAAGTTACATACAAAAGTGAAGGAAAGCAATTACTATTTTACTTCCAAACACCTAAATTATAAATAGATTTTGTATGCCAATATTTTGCCCAATATGTTAATAAACTTAGCAGTTTTAATAGATTTTAGTTGATTAACTTGGATATTTTATATAGACAATAAGTTTTCTGCAAATATTTGCAATTTTCATCTTTTTTTGAGACTTTATACCACTAGTTTTGTCTCAGGAAAATATTTTTTCTTAATATTTATTTTATTGAAGTATAGTTGACTTACAATGTTTCGGGTGCATAGCAAGGTGGCTAGTTATACAATATATACATATATTATTTTCAAAATTATTTTCCATCATAGGTTATTACCAGATATTGACTATAATTCCCTGCACTATATGGTAAACCTTTTTTGCTATGTGACTCAGCATTTAGCTTTTCATCAGACATTACAAAAACTCCAGGAGGTTAACTCCTGACCCAGCCTTTGAGTCAAACAAGCCACTGTTTTAGCCAGGAATTGAGATGGGCCTAAGAATCTATGTGGGCTTGCTTCTGCTGATTCCAAAATTCCCGAGTCAGCCACTCGATCCTCAAGACAATGTCCTCCCATCCTGGGCACATTCCTATACTACATTCTTCAATCGGTCTAATTGCTGGATCTGTGGAGCAATCCCCACCTAATCAATTGAAGGCTTCCCATGGTGGGTTTCTCCATTTCAGGGAAAAGACTTTCTTCAACTTTTCTTGATCTGATGATATCTAAAATTACTAAGATGGACTGGTATAAAACACTGTACCTTTACTATGGACATAATGTTACTTTTAATTTTGCTTATGTTTTAACTTGATTTAATGACTATTTTGCCTTACATCTGGAACTGTTTAACAGGATTTGTTTCTAACCATGTGAAAGCTTTTAGGTTACAAATGGTCGTCCAATTTCCTATGAATGTCACAACATCCTCCAACTATTACTTGGGGCCCCTGGATCAGAGACATTCAATATGAGGGTTAAGAGAATATGTTGCCTCAACAATTTATGGATGACATCCCTCAACAACAGGAAGTAGCATGGAATGAAAATGATGCCCCCTTCTCTTGGCAACATAATTCTCCTAAAAGAAAAGGGAGGATAGGTGAGTCAATTCGTAGGAAGGTTGATAAAATGTCCAGGGTGTCCAAGGAGAGAATCACCTGGGATCCCTGAGGAGAAGAAAGGAGTCTAGGGCTCTCAAGGAGGAAAAAAGGACAAACATTTTTTTCTACAATACTTTGTCTTCAGTTCTGTTGCTCAATCATATCTGACTCTTTGCAACCCCATGGACTGAAGCATGCCAGACTTCCCTGTCCATCACTGACTCACGGAGCTTACTCAAACTCATGCCCATTGAGTTGGTGATGCCATCCAACCATCTTATCCTCTGTCATTACCTTCTCCTCCTGCCTTCAATCGTTCCCAGCATCAGAGTCATTTCCAATCAATCAGTTCTTGACATCAGTTGGCCAAAATTTGGAGTTTCAGCTTCAGAATCAGTCGTTCCAAAGAAAGTTCAGGACTGATTTCCTTTAGGATGAACTGGTTGGATCACCTTGCAGTCCAAAAGACTCTCAAGAGTCTTCTCCAACACCACAGTTCAAAATCACATATTCTGCAAAACACTCTCCGACATAAATCACAGCAAGATCCTCTATGACCCACCTCCCAGAATATTGGAAATAAAAGCAAAAATAAACAAATGGGACCTAATGAAACTTTAAAGCTTTTGCACAACAATGAAAACTATAAGAAAGGTGAAAAGACAGCCTTCAGAATGGGAGAAAATAATAGCAAATGAAGCAACAGACAAAGGATTAATCTCAAAAACATACAAGCAACTCCTGCAGCTCAATTCCAGAAAAATAAATGACACAATCAAAAAATGGGCCAAAGATCTAAAAAGACATTTCTCCAAAGAAGACATACAGATGGCTAACAAACACATGAAAAGATGCTCAACATCACTCATTATCAGAGAAATGCAAATCAAAACCTCAATGAAGTACCATTACATGCCAGTCAGAATGGCTGCTATCCAAGTCTACAAGCAATAAATGCTGGAGAGGGTGTGGAGAAAAGGGAACCCTCTTACACTGTTGGTGGAAATGCAAACTAGTATAGCCACTATAGAGAACAGTGTGGAGATTCCTTAAAAAACCGGACATAGAACTGCCATATGACCCAGCAATCCCACTCCTGGGCATACACACTGAGGAAACCAGATCTGAAAGAGACACGTGTACCCCAATGTTCATCGCAGCACTGTTTATAATAGCCAGGACATGGAAGCAAACTAGATGCCCATCAGCAGATGAATGGATAAGGAAGCTGTGGTACATATAAACAATGTAATATTACTCAGCCATTAAAAAGAATCAGTTGTAATGAGATGGATGAAACTGGAGCCCATTATACAGAGTGAAGTAAGCCAGAAAGATAAAGACCAATACAGTATACTAACACATATATATGGAATTTAAAAAGATGGTCTTTTGAACTTTGTGGGAGAATGTGAGGGTGGGATATTTCAAAAGAACAGCATGTATACTATCTATGGTGAAACAGATCACCAGCCCAGGTGGGATGCATGAGACAAGTGCTCTGGCCTGGTGCACTGGGAAGACCCAGAGGAATCGGGTGGAGAGGGAGGTGGGAGGGGGGATCGGGATTGGGAATACATGTAAATCCATGGCTGATTCATATCAATGTATGACAAAACCCACTGGAAAAAAAAATAAATAAAATAAAATAAAATAAATAAATAAAAAATAAAAAGATGGTAACAATAATCCTATACACAAGACAGAAAAAGAGACAGATGTACAGAACAGACTTTTAGACTCTGTGGGAAAAGGCAAGGGTGGGATGTTCAGAGAGAACAGCATTGAAACAAGTATACTATCAAGGGTGAAACAGATCACCAGCCCAGGTTGGATGCATGAGACAAGTGCTCAGGGCTAGTGCACTGGGAAGACCCAGAGGGATGGGATGGAGAGGGAGGCGGGAGGGGGAATAGGGATGGGAAACACATGTAAGTCCATGGGTGATTCATGTCGATGTATGGCAAAAAGCACTACAATGTTGTAAAGTAATTAGCCTCCAACTAATAAAAATAAATGGAAAAAAAAAAACATCTATTCTTTGGCTCTCAGAGAGCTTTGGCTAGACAGACGTTGTTGGTAATGTAATGTCTCTGCTTTTTAATATACTGTCTAGGTTGGTCATAACTTTTCTTCAAAGGAGTAACCATCTTTAATTTCATGGCTGCAGTGATTTTGGAACCCAAGAAAATAAAGTCTGTCACTGTTTCCATTGTTTCCCCATCTATTTGCCATGATGTGATAGGACTGGATGACATGATCTTAGTTTTCTGAACGTTGAGTTTTAAGCAAACATTTTCATTCTCCTCTTTCACTTTCATTAAGAGGCTCTTTATTTCTTCTTCGCTTTCTGCCATAAGGATGGTGTCATCTGCATATTGGAGGTTATTCACATTTCTCCCGGCATTCTTAATTCCAGCTTGTGCTTCATCCAGCAAAGCATTTCACATGATGTACTCTGTATATAAGGGACTTCCCTGGGCTCAGACGGTAAAGTGTCTGCCTACAATGCAGGGACCCGGGTTCGATCCCTGGGTTGGGAAGATCCTCTGGAGAAGGAAATGGTAACCCACTCCAGTATTCTTGCCTGGAGAATCCCCTGGACAGAGGAGTTTGTTGGGCTAAAGTCCACGGGGTCACAAAGAGTCAGACATGACCGAGTGACTTGACTTCACTTCACTCTGCATATAAGTTAAATAAGCTGGGTGACAATACAGCCTTGACGTACTACTCCTTTCCCAACTTGGAACAAGCCTATAGTTCCATGTCCAGTTCTAAGTATTGCTTTTTGACCTGCATACAGATTTCTCAAGAGGCAGGTCAGATGGTCTGGTATTCCCATCTCTTTAAAAATTTTCCACAGCTTGCTGTGATCTGCACAGTCAAATACTTTGGCTTAGTCAATAAAGCAGAAGTAGATGTTTTTCTGGAACTCTTTTGCTTTTACGATGATCCAGAGGATGTTGTCAATTTGATCTCTGGATCATCTGCCTTTTCTAAATTGAACTTGAACATCTGGAAGTTTACACTTCACGTATTGTTGAAGCCTGGATTGGAGAATTTTTAGCGCTACTTTGGTAATGTATGAGATGACTGCAATTGCATAGTAGTACATTTTTTGGCATTGCCTTTCTTTGGGATTGGAATGAAAACTCACCTTTTCCAATCCTGTGGCCACTGCTGAGTTTTCCAAATTTGCTGGCATATTGAATGCAACACTTTAACAGCATCAGCTTTTAGGATTTGAAATAGCTCAACTGGAATTCCATCACCTCCACTAGCTTTGCTTGTAGTGATGCTTCCTAAGGCCCACTTGACTTCACATTCCAGGATGTCTGGCTCTAGGTGGGTGATCACACCATCTTGGTTATCTGGGTGTTGAAGATCTTTTTTGTACAGTTCTTCCATGTATTCTTGCCACCTCTTCTTAATATCTTCTGCTTCTGTTAGGTCCATAACATTTCTGTCCTTTATTGTGCCCATCTTTGCATGAATTCTTCCCTTGATATTTCTAATTTTCTTGAAGAGATCTCTAGTCTTTCCAATTCTGTTATTTTCTTCTATTTCCTTGCACTGATCACTGAGGAAGACTTTCTTATCTCTCCTTGCTATTCTTTGGAACCCTTCATTCAAATGGGTATATCTTTCCTCTTCTTTTTTGCCTGTGGCTTCTCTTCTTTTCTCTGCAATTTGAAAGGCCTCCTCAGACACCGATTTTGCCATTTTTCGTTCCTTTTCTTGAGGATGTTTTCGATCACCACCTCCTGTCCAACACTGAGAATCTCCATCCATAGTTCTTCAGGCAGTCTGTCTATCAGATCTAATACCTTGAATCTATTTGTCACTTCCACTGTATGATCTTGAGGGATTTGATTTAGGTCATACATTAATGTTCTTTGGTTTTCCTTACTTTCTTCAATTTAAGTATGAATTTGGAGATAAGGATATTTCTCTTAATCAATATAACAATGTATCTAGCTCAAAGACATGTTTCTCCTTCTTGAGAACCTTTGGACTAGTACGGCCATCTTAAAATATATATTATGGAGTGGATCTGGTAAGATGTTCCTATTGTTAGTTCTAATCAGACAGAATGTGGTCCACTAGAGAAGGAAGTGGCAACCAACTTCAGTATTCTTGCCTTGAGACCACATGAACAGTATGAAAAGGAAAAAAAAAAAAAAGATAGGACACTGAAAGATGAACTCCCCAGGTCAGTAGGTGCCCAAAATTCTATTAGAGATCAGTGGAGAAATAACTCCAGGAAGAATGAAAGAATGGAGCTAAAGCAAAAACAATACCCAGATGTGGATGGGACTGGTGATAGAAGCAAGGTCCAATGCTGTAAAGAGCAATATTGCATAGGAACCTGGAATGTTAGGTCCATGAATCAAGGCAAATTGGAAGTGGTCAAACAGGAGATGGTAAGAGTGAACGTCAACATTCTAGGAATCAGCAAACTAAGATGGACTGGAATGGGTGAATTTAACTCAGATGACCATTATATCTACTACTGTGGTCAGGAATCCCTTAGAAGAAATGAAGTAGCCATCAGGGTCAACAAAAGAGTCTGAAATGAAGTACTTGAATGCAATCTCAAAAACCATAGAATGAGCTCTGCTCATTTCCAAGGCAAACCATGCAATATCATGGTAATCCATGTCTATGCCCTGACCAGTAACGCTGAAGAAGCAGAAGTTGTAGGTCTATGAAGACCTACAAGAACTTTTAGAACTGACACCCAAAAAGATGTCCTATTGAATATAGGGGACTGGAAAGCAAATGTATCTAGTCAGGAAACACCTGGAGTAACAGGAAAATTTGGCCTTGGGGTGCAGAATGAAGCAGGGCAAAGGCTAATAGAGTTTTGTTAAAAGAACACACTGGTCATAGCAAACACCCTCTTCCAACAACACAAGAGAAGACTCTACACATGGACATCACCAGATGGTCAACACCGAAATCAGATTGATTATATTCTTTGCAGCTAAAGATGGAGAAGCTCTATACAGTCAGCAAAAACAAGACTGGGAGGTGATTGTGGCTCAGATCATGAACTCCTTATTGCTAAATTCAGACTTAAATTGAAGAAAGTAGGAAAAACCACTAGACCATTGAAGTATGACTTAAATCAAATCCCTTATGATTATACAGTTGAAGTGAGAAATAGATTAAAGGGATTAAATCTGATAGACAGAGTGTTTGATGAACTATGGTTGGAGATTCGTGACATTGTACAGGAGACAGGGATTAAGACCATCCACATGGAAAAGAAATGCAGAACAGCAAAACGGCTGTCTCAAGAGGTCTTACAAATAGCTGTGAAAAGAAGAGGAGCAAAAAGCAAAGGAGAAAAGGAAAGATATTCCCACCTGAATGCAGAGTTTCAAAGAATAGCAAGGCGAGATAAGAAAGTCTTCCTCAGTGGTCAATTCAAAGAAATAGAGGAAAGCAACAGAATAGGAAAGACTAGAGATCTCTTCAAGAAAATTTGAGATATCAAGGGAACATTTCATACAAAGATGGGCTCGATAAAGGACAGAAATGTTATGGACCTAACAGAAGCAGAAGATATTAAGAAGAGGTGGCAAGAATACACAGAAGAACTTTAAAGAAAAGATCTTCATGACCCAGATAATCACTATGGTGTGATCACTCACCTAGAGCCAGACATCCTGGAGTGTGAAGTCAAGTGGGCCTATGAAAGCATCACTACGAACAAAGCTAGTGGAGGTGATGGAATTCCAGTTGAGCTATTTGAAATCCTGAAAGATGATGCTGTGAAAGTGTTGCATTCATTATTCCAGCAAATTTGGAAAACTCAGCAGTGGCCACAGGACTGGAAAAGGTGAGTTTTCATTCCAATCTAAAAAAAAAGGCAATGCCAAGAATGCTCAAACTACAACACAATTGCACTCATCTCACATGCTAGTAAAGTAATGCTCAAAATTCTCCAAGCCAGGCTTCAACAATATGTGAAGTGTGAACTTCTAGATCTTCAATTTGGATTTAGAAAAGGCAGAGGAACCAGAGAGCAAATTGCCAACATCTGCTGAATCATCAAAAACGCTAGAGAGTTCCTATATATGTATTATATTTATATAATATATATATACATTATATACAATGTTTATATACATTATATATATACAGACTATACATATACATTTTATATATATATATATATATATATATATATTTCTGCTTTATTGACTATGCCAAAGCCTTTGTGTCAACTACAATCAACTATGGAAAATTCTGAAAGAGATGGGAATACCAGACCATCTGACCTGTCTCTTGTGAAACCTGTATGCAGGTCAGGAAGCAATAGTTAGAACTGGACATGAAACAACAGACTGGTTCCAAATAGGAAAAGGAGTTCGTCAAGGCTGTATATTGTCACCTTGCTTATTTAACTTATATGCAGAGTATATCATGAGAAACGCTGGGCTAGAAGAAGCATAAGCTGGAATCAAGATTGCCAGGATAAATATCAATTACCTTAGATGTGCAGACAACACCACCTTTATGGCAGAAAGTAAAGAGAAACTAAAAAGCCTCTTGGTGAAAGTGAAGGAGGAGAATGAAAAAGTTGGCTTAAAGCTCAACTTTCAGAAAACTAAGATCATAGCATTTGGTCCCATCACTTCATGGGAAATAGATGGGGAAACAATGGAAACAGTGTCAGACTTTACTTTTTTGGGCTCCAAAAATCACTGCAGTTGGTGATTGCAGCTATGGATTTAAAAGACACTTACTCTATGGAAGGAATGTTATGACCAACCTAGATAGCATATTTAAAAGCAGAGACATTACTTTCCCACCAAAGGTCCGTCTAGTCAAGTCTATGTTTTTTCCAGTAGTCATGCATGGATGTGAGAGTTGGATGGTGAAGAAAGCTGAGCTCCCAAGAATTGATGATTTTGAACTGTGGTGTTGGAGAAGACTCTTGAGAGTCCCTTGGACTGCAAGGGGATCCAACCAGTCCATCCTCAAGGAGATCAGTCCTGAGTGTTCTTTGGATGGAACGATGTTGAAGCTGAAACTCCAATCCAATACTTTGACCACCTCATGCAAAGGGTTGACTCATTGGAAAAGGCCCTGATGCTGGGAAGGATAGGGGGTAGGAGGAGAAGGGGATGACAGAGTATGAGATGGCTGGATGGCATCACCGACTTGATGGACATGGGTTTGGGTAGACTCCAGGAGTTGGTGATGGACCAGGAGGCCTGTTGTGCTGCTATTCATGGGGTCACAAAGAGTCCGGCACAACTGAGAGACTAAACTGAACTAACTGAACTGAACTATATTGTGAGAGTGGATCTGGTAGGACCATTTACTGTAATAAAGATATATAACTCCCTTGCTAAGACTAACGAGGGAGTACACTCTCCATTCTCCTTATGCTGTCTATGTCAGAAGCTTTCTTTGTCCTTTTTTCACTTTAATAAAACTCTGCTACACAAAAACTCTTGAGTGATCATGCCTGGCCCCTGGTCTGAATCTTCTTTGGAAATCAGGATCTGATATCATTAACTGTAAACCTTTTCCTTCTCTTGTGTTTCTTGCTTAAAGAAGTTCCTTTAGCATTTGTTGTAAAGCTGATTTGGTGGTTCTGAAATCTTTTAACTTTTACTTGTCTGGAAAGCTTTTGATTTCTCCATCAAATCTGAATGAGAGCATTGCTGTGTAGAATATTGTTGGTTATAGGTTCTTCCCTTTCATCACTTTAATTATATCTTGCCATTCCCTTGTGGCTAGTAGAATTTCTGTTGAGAATCAGTTGGTAGCTTGATGGGAATTCCCTTGTATGTTATTTGTCCTATTTATGCTGTTGCTTTTAATATTTTATCTTTGTCTTTAACTTTTGTCAGTTTGATTACTATACGTCTCATGTCTTGGTGTGTTCTTCCTTGGGTTTATCCTCCCTGGGACTCTCTGTGCTTCCTGGACTTGGTTGACTATTTTCTTTTCCAAATTAGGGAAGTTTTCAACTACTACCCCTTCAAATATTTTCTTAGGTCCTTTCTCTCTCTCTTCTCTTCTTCTGGGACCTGTATAATGCAAATGTTGGTGTTTTCAATATTGTCCCAGAGGTCTCTTAGGCTGACATCATTTCTTTTCATTCTTTTTTCTATATTCTGTTATGTGACATTGATTTGCATCATTCTGTCCCCCAGGTCATTTATCCATTCTTTCACTTCAGTTATTCTGCTATAGATTCCTTCTTGTGTATTATTCATCCCTGTTTGTTTATTCTTTATTTCTTCTATGTGTTTGGCAAACATTTCTTCCATCTTCTCCATTCTTTGCCAGAGACCCTGGACCATCTTCACTATCATTATTCTGAATGCTTTTTCTGGATAGTTGTCTCTCTCCACTTCATTTAGTTGTTTTTCTGGGGTTTTATCTTGTCTCTTCATCTGGAACATAACTGTCTGCTTTTTCATCCTAATGGACTTTCTGTAGTGTGGTTTTTATTTTAGCTGTTATGTGACTGTGGTTCTTCTTGCTTCTTCTGTCTGCCCTCTGATAGTTGAGGCTAAGAGGCTTGTATAAGCTTCCTGGTGGGAAGGAATGGTGGGAAAAACTGAGTCTTGTTCTGGTGGGCAGGGCCTTGTTCAGTAAAGCTTTAATCCAATTATCTGCTGGTGGGTGTGGTTGTGCTTCCTCACTGGTAGTTGGCCCAGTCTTCCATTCTAGGGCTCTATGGTAGGGTTAATAGTAAACTCCAAGATGGCTTACACCAGGGGGACCTTCCTAGACTGCTGCAGCCAGTGCTCCCTTCCCTATGGTGAGCCTCTGCTGATCCACACCTCCACAGGAGGCCCTCCAACAATACCAGGTAGTTTTGGTTCAGTCTGCTGTGAACTCACTGTTCCTTTCCTCTATGCCTTCATGTGCACAAGATTTTGTTTATGCCCTCCAAGACTGGAGTCTCTGTTTCCCCTAGTCCTGTGGAAGTCCTATGATCAAATCCTGCTGGCTTTCAAGGTCAGATTCCCTGGGGATTCCAGTCCCTTTGTCAGATCCCCAGGCTGGGAAGCCTGATATGGGGTTCAGAACCTTCACAACAGTAGGAGAACTTCTATGGTATTATTGTTCTCCAGTTCATGGATAACCCACTCGGTGGTTATGAGATTTGATTTTATCGTGATTGCAGCTCTCTTACCATCTTGCTGTAACCTCTTGTTTGTCTTTAGCTATGCGTCCTTTTTGTTAGGCTCCAGTGTCCTCCAGTCAATGGTGTTGAACAGGTGGTCACGATTTTGGTCCTTTCACAGGAGAAGATAAGTGCACATTCTACTCTGCCATCTTGAACCAGAAGTCCTCAGGAAAGGAATTTGTTTTATCATCGCATATACTAGATTTTGTATGGTACTATTAAAAGATAACATGAGTAGAAGAAGTTGATATATTCATTGATTTAAGTGGGGGTATTAATTTCCCATGTTTATTACATAATTTTCAACTTATTTCATGTATATTATTATTTGATTTGTATGTTTATGCACTCCTATATTAAGTGCATAAATATTTTACAATGTTATATCTACTTCTTGGATTTCCCCTTTATTGTTATTTAATACCCTTTTTTGTCTTTTGTTACAGTTGTTTCTTTGAATTGTATTTTGTGTGATATGCGTATTGCTACTTCAGCTTCCTTTTTCATTTCAGTTTGTATGAAATATTATTTTCCACCCCTTCTCTTTCAGTCTGTGTGTGTCTTTAGATCTGGGGTCTCTTTTAGGCAACAAATAATCCCTAAATTTGTATAAAATCACAAGTGACCCTAAATTATCAAGGGACTCTTGAGATAGAACAAATCTGGAGATATTAAACTCCTTGATTTCAAACTATACTAAAAACCTATAGTATCAAAACAGTATAATATTGTCACCAAAACAGACACATGTCAATGAAGCAGAATAGAGAATCCATAAATAAATCAACTCTTATAAGATTAATTAATCAACCACAAAGGAGGCAAAAATATATAGTGAGAGAAAGAGAGTTTCTTCAATATTGCATTGGAAATATTAGGCAGACACATGCAAAATAATGAAACTGAACCACTATTTTACACTATATACAGAAATTAACTCAAAATAGACTAAAGGCTTTGAAGGCAAGATCTTAAACAATAAAACTCCTAGAAAAATGTATTAGGCGATAAGCTCGTGACATTTATCTAAGCAATATATAGTTTGGATCTACTCTTCTCAGAGTAGAGTAGCAAAAGAAAAAATAAACAGATGAGATTACATTAAACTAAGAAAATTTGCACAGTGAAGAAAATAGTTAACTAAATTAAAACACAACCTACAGGATAGGAGAAGATATTTCCAAAAGATATGCCCAAATGAAGTTAATATCCAAAATATACAATGAATTCTGAATGTTGAAGAACAGAATAAAATAAAAAGAATGAAAATAACTTAGGATAGTCTCAGAGACCTCGGGGACAATATTAAATGCACCAACATTACAGTTACAGTGGTTCCCAAAGAAGAGAAATAGTAAGGTATGAGAAAATTTTTGAAGAGATTATAGTTGAAAATTTCCCCAACATGGAAAAGGAAGCAGCTGATCAAGTCCAAGAGGCACAAAGAGCCCAATGCAGGATAAACCCAAGGAGAAACACTTCAAGACACATGCTAATCATACTAAAAATATTAAACACAAAGAAAGAATATTAAAAGCAGCAAGGGGAAAGGAATAATTAAATTACAAGGGAAACCCCATACATTTAGCAGCTGATCTTTTAGCAGAAATTCTGCAAGCCAGAAGGGAATGCCAGGATATACTTAACATATTCAAAGTGAAAAATTTACAACCAAGATTGCTCTACCCAGCAAGGATCTCATTCAAAATTGATGGAGAATTCAAAAGCTTTAACAAGCTCTTAACAAGCAAAAGTTAAGAGAATTCAGTACCACCAAACCAGCTTTACAACAAATATTAAAAGGACTTATTTAGCCAGGAAATACAAGATAGGAAAAAGATTTACAAAAACAAATCCAAAGTAATTAAGAAAATGGCAATAGGAACATATATATCAGCAAGTATTTTAAATGTAAATAGATTAAATGTGCCAAGCAAAAGACACATACTGGCTGAATGGATACAAAAACAAGACCCATATATATGCTGTCTACAAGAAACCCACTTCAGAGCTAAAGACACATATAGACTGAAAATGAGAAGATGGAGAATTATATTCCATGTAAATGGAAATCAAAAGAAAACTGGAGTAGCAATTTCATATCAGACAAAATAAACTTTAAAATAAAGAATATTACATGTCATAAGGAAGAGCACTACAATTCAAGAGGAAGACATAACAATTATAAATACCTATGCACCCAACTTAAGAGTATCTCAATACATAAGACAAACACTAATAGACATAAACAGAGAAATTGATAGTTATACAATATTAGTAGGAGACTTTAACACCCCACTTACACCAATGGACAGATCATCAAGACAGAAAATGAATAAGGAAACACAAGTCTTAAATGATAAATTAGATGAGATGTATCTCATTGATATCTTCAGGACATTCCATCCAAATGCAGAAGAATGTACCTTCTTCTCAAGTGCACATTGAGCACTCTCCAGGATAGACCATATCTTGGGACACAAATCAAACCTCAATAAATTTAAGAAAATTGAAATCATATCAAGCATCTTTTCTGATCACACTAATTCCAAGGAAAATAAAACTGTAAAAACACAAATACATAAAGATTAAGCAACATGTTATGAAATAATCAACAGGTTACTGAAGAAATTAAAAGGGAAATAAAAAAATTCCTAGAAAGAAATGACAATAAAAGCATGACAATTCAAAACTTATGGGGTGCAGCAAAAGTAGTTTCAAGAGGGAGGTTTATAGCAATACAATCCTACCTCAAGAAACAAGAAAAAGATTGAATAGACAATGTAACTTTACATCTAAAACAACTGGGAAAATAACTACAACAACAAAACACACACACACACACACTCACACACAAAACAAAATTATCAGAGGGAAAGAAATTATGATCAGAGCAGAAATAAGTGGAAAAGAAATGAAAGAAACAATAGTAAAAGTTAATAAAGCTAAAAGCTGTTTCTTTTAGAAGATAAACAAAATCGGACAACCTTTAGCAAGACTCATCAAGAAAATACAGAGAAAAATCAAAATAAAATTAGAAATGAAAAAGAGGCTACCACAGAAAGTGCAGAAATACAAAGGATTATAAGAGACTATTATGAGCAACTATATGACAATAAAATGGATAAGCTGGAAGAAATGGACAGATAGTTTAGAAAAGTTCAATCTTCCAAGACTGAACCAGGAAGAAATAGAAATTATGAACAACCCATTTACAAGCACTGAAAGCAAAACTGTGATAAAAAAAAATCTCCCCCAAAATCAAAAGCTCAGGGTCAGATGGCTTCACAGGTGAATTCTATCAAATATTTAGAGACGAGCTAATACCTATCCTTCTAAAACTCTTTCAAAAAAAATTGCAGAGGAAGGAAAACTTCCAAACTCACTCTATGAGGCCGCTATCACCCTGATACCAAAACCAGACAAAAACAACACAAAGAAAGAAAACTATAGGCCAATATCACTGATGAACTTAGGTGCAAAATCCTCAACAAAATTCTAGCAAACAGAATTAAAGAACATATTAAAAAGTTCATACACCATGATCAAGTTGGGTTTATTCCAGGAATGCAAGGATTCTTCAATTTATGCAAATCAATCAATAGGATACACCATATAAACAAATTGAAAGATAAATGCCATATGATAATCTCAATAGATACGGAAAAAGCCTTTGACAAATTTCAGCACCCATTTATGATTAAAACTGTTCAAAGAATGGGCATAGAAGGAACCTTCTTCAACATAGTAAAGGCCATATATGATAAGCCCATAGCAAACATTATTCTCAATGTTGACAAATTGAAAGCATTCCCCCTAAGATCAGGAACAAGACAAGGGTATCTACTTTCTTCGCTATTATTAAACGTAGTTTTAGAAATCCTAGCTTCAGCAATCAGAGAAAAAAAAAGAAATGAAAGGAATCCAGATGGAAAAATAAGAAGAAAAACTCTCACTGTATGCAGATGGCATAATAATATACATAGAAAACCCTAAAGGTACTATCAGAAAATTACTAGAGCTAATCAGTGAATTTAGTGAAGTCACAGGATACAAAATCAATACATAGAAATCACTTGCAGACTATATACTAATAATGAAAAATCAAAAAGAAATTAAGGAATCAATCACATTCACCATTGCAACAAACAGAATAAAATATCAAGAAATAAACCTACCTAAAGAGATAAAAGAACTATATATGGAAAACTATAAGCACTGATGAAAGAAATAAAAAATGACATAAACTGATGCAGAGATATTCCATGTTTCTGTGTAGGAAGAATCAATATTGTGAGAATGACTATACTACCAAATGTAATCTACATATTCAATGTAATGCCTATAAAAGTACCAATGGCATTTCTCACAGAAATAGAACAAAAAATTTCACAATTCATGTAGAAACACAAAAGCCCTCAAATAATCAAAGCAGTCTTGAGAAAGAAGAATGGAGCTGGAGGAATCAACCTTCCTGACTTCAGACTACAGACCACAAATCTACAGTCATCAAGACAATATGGTACTGGCACAGAAACAGAAATGTAGGCCAATGTAACAAGATAGAAAGCTCAGAAATAAATCCATGCACCTATGGGTATCTTGATTTTTTACAAAGGAAGCAATAATATACAATGGGGCAAAGACAGCCTCTTCAATAAATGGAGCTGGGAAAACCGAACAGCTACATGTAAAGGAATGAAACTAGAACATTTCTTAGTACCATACACAAAGATAAACTCGAAATGGATAAAAAACCTAAATGTAAGAGCAGAAACTATAAAACTCTTAGAGGAAAACATAGGCAGAACACTCAATGACATAAATCAAAGCAAGATCCTCTATGACCCACCTCCTAGAGTAATGGAAATAAAAACTAAAGTAAACAAGTGGGACCTGATTAAACTTAAAAGTTTTTGCACAGCACAGGAAACTATAAGGTGAAAAGACAACCCTCAGAATGGGAGAAAATAACAGCAAAGGAAACAACTGAAAAGGGACTAATTGTCAAAATATACAAGCAGTTCATACAACTCAATACCTGAAAAACATACAACACAATCAATAAATGAGAAAAAGAACTAAACAGACATTTTTCCAAAGAAGACTAACTTACTCTCTCCATACATCTCATCCTGTATTCCCCTCTCCTCATGTCCATAAGTCTGTTCTCTATGTCTGTTTCTTACATAGTAAGAAACACATGGCTAACGAACATATGAAAAGATGTTCAACATCACTCATTAGTAGAAAAATGCAAATCAAAACCACAATGAACCTCACACCAATCAGAATGGCCATCATCAAAAAAGTCTACAAATAATAAATGCTGGAGATGGTGTGGAGAGAAGGGAACACTCTTGCACTGTTGGTGGGAGTGTAAATTGATACAGCCACTATGGGAGACCGTATGGAGATTCCTTAAAAAACTAGGAATAAAACCACAATATGACCCAGAAATCCCAATTCTAGGCATATACCCTCAGGAAACCAAAATTGAAAAAGACATACATACCCCCAATGTTCATCACAGCATTTTATACAATAGCTAAAGTAATACATCAAGGCTGTATATTGTTACTCTGCTTATTTAACTTATATGCAGAATATATCATGAGAAGCCCTGGAGTGGATGAAGCACAAGCTGGAATCAAGATCGCCAGGAGAAATACCAATAACCTCAGATATGCAGATAACACCACCCTTATGGCAGAAAGTGAAAAACTAAAGAGCCTCTTGATGAAAGTGAAAGAGGAGAGTGAAAAAGTTAGCTTAAAATTCAACATTCAGAAAATTAAGGTCATGGCATCTGATCCCATCGCTTCACAACAAATAGATGGGCAATCAATGGAAACAGTGACAGACTTTATAAATTTTTCTGGACCCCAAAATTGCTGTAGATGGTGACTGCAGCCATGAAGTTAAAAGATGCTTACTCCTTGGAAGAAAAGTTATTTCTGACCTAGACAGCATATTAAAAAGCAGAGACATTACTTTACAAACAGAGGTCCATCTAGCCAAAGCTATGATTTTTCCAGTAGTCATGTATGGATGTGAGAGTTGGACTATTAAAAAAAAAAAAGTAAGCACCTTTCTTTTGAAACTGATGCTTTTGAACTGTGGTGTTGGAGAAGACTCTTGAGAGTCCCTTGGATAGCAAGGAGATCCGACAAGTCCATCCTAAGGGAAATCAGTCCTGAATATTCATTGGAAGGACTGATTCTGAAGCTGAAACTCTAATACTTAGGCTACCTGATGTGAAGAACTGACTCATTGGAAAAGACCATGATGCTGGGAAAGATTGAAGGTGGGAGGAGAAAGGGATGACAGAGGATGAGATGGATAGATGGCATCACTGACTCAATGTACATGAGTTTCAGTAAACTCTGGGAGTTGGTGATGGACAGGGAGGCCTGGCGTGTGCAGTTCATGGGGTTGCAAAGAGTCGAACACCACTTGAAGAACTGAACTGATGAGTTACTTTGTCTATGGTACTTGGTTATAGCATCCTGACAGAGTAATACACATATGATCCAACAATAGCACTCTAACAATAGCAATATCATTTAGTATTTACCCAATGGAATTCAAAGTGCATGTCTACATAATAAACTGCACATAGATGCTTATAGTATTTTATTTATAATTACCAAAATATTAGAAGCAACTAAGACTCCCCTCAGTAGGTGAATGGATAAATAGACTGTAGTATATTCAGATAATGGAATTTTATTCAGTACCATAAACAAGTGAGCTAACAAGTCAGTTAAAAAGCAGAAATTCACATGCATGTTACTAAGTGAAAGAATTCAGTCTGAAAATCTACATAATGTATGATTCCAACCATATGACATTTTTGCAAAGGCAAAACTATGGGGACAATAAAGAGACCAGTGGTTAACAGGGATTAGGGAGAGGGAGGGATGAATAGGTGGAGCACAGAAAACTTTTAGGACAATGAAACTACTCTGCATTTTAATGTAAGAGTGAATGTCATTATACATTTGCCAGTCCATAGAATGTGCAACACTAGGAGTGAAGACTAATGTGAAATAAGCACTTTGGGTGATAATGTTGTCATTGTAGGTTCATCAATTGTAATAAACGCACCACTTTGGTAAGAATGCTAGTAATGGGAGAGGTTATGCATATGTGGTATGCAGGAGGTATAGCTTTGTATCTTCTGCTCAATTTTACTGTAAACCTAAAGCTGCTATAAAAATAAAAACTATTAAAATGTATAATGTAAACTCTAGGACAACCAGTATGAAAATTTTAAAAGGAAGTATAATTGATACCTGAATAGAGGAGAAAAAAGTGAAATAATATCAAATGCTTTATACAATCAAAGAAGGTAAAAAAAAAAGAAATAATAAATACAATATATTGAAAACATCTAACCACACATTAGGTATTTAATTCAACTATATCTATTGCCACTTTGAATGTGAATGATTTAAATATATGAAGTAAGCAGAGAAAATCATAGTGGATATAAAAACAAACCCAATTATATGCTTTCTACAAAAAATGTCTCATTAAGTGCAAAATCACAGAAATATAAAAGTACAGTAATGTATAATACTTACACTAACACTAATTTAAAATTTTGGAGTATCTATATTCATTTCATATAAGGAACAGATTTTTCAACATGGAATATTATCAGTGATGAAGAGTGACATTATATAATATTAAAGGTGCAATACACCTTGCAATTATAAACATCTGTGTACCCAACAAAAGAATATTAAAATACATGAGGAAAAAGTGATAAACCCTGAAATAAGATAAAGACAAATCTCTATTACAGTATATGACTTCAATATCCCTCTTTCAGTAATTGATAGACACACATATAGAGAAATTCAATAATAGTGTAGATGGCATGAACAGCATTATCAATCAACTTGATCTAATTTTTATTTACATTATACTCCATCCAATAATAGCAGATCATACATGCTTCTTCACCTGTCTTGAAACATTCACCAAGACAGACTGCATTCTGGTTCTTAAAAAACACTGTAACAAATTTTTAAATATTTGAATTACAAAGCACATTTTTTCAGATCACAATAAAAAATAGAAATCAGTAGCATAAAGATGGCTGAAAATCCCTAAATATTTGGAGAATAGACAACCGTTCACTTCAGTCATGCAATCGTGTCCAACTAGTTGTGACCCCTTGGAATGCAGTATCTCAGGCTTCCCTGTCCATCAACAACTCCTCGAGTTTACCCAAACTAAGGCCCATTGAGTCAGTGATGCCATCCAACCATCTCATCCTCTGTCGTCCCCTTCTCCTCCCACCTTCAATCTTTCCCAGCATCAGGGTCTTTGCAAATGAGTCAGTTATTTGCATCAGGTGGCCAAAGTATTGGAGTTTCAGCTTCAACATCAGTCCTTCAAATGAATATTCAGGACAGATATCCTTTAGGATGGACTGGTTGGATCTCATTACAGTCGGAGGGACTCTCAAGAGTCTCCAATGCCACAGTTCAAAGGCATCAATTCTTCATTGCTCAGCTTTCTTCATAATCCAACTCTTACATCCATACATGACTACTGCAAAAACCACAGCCTTGACTAGAAAGATCTTTGCTGACAAAGTAATGTTTCTGCTTTTTAACACGCTGTCTAGGTTGGTCATAACTTTTCTTCCAAGGAGTAAATGTCTTTTAGTTTCCTGGTTGCAGTCACCATCTAGAGTGATTTTGAAGACCTCAAAAATGAAGTCTGCCACTGTCTCCACCGTTTCCCCATCTATTTGTCAAGAAGTGATGGGACTGGATGCCTTGATCTTTGTTTACTGAATGTTGAGCTTTAAGGCAACTTTTTCACTCTCCTCTTTCTGTTTCATTAAGAGGCTCTTTAGTTCTTCTTCACTTTCTGCCGTAAGGGTGGTGCTATCTGCATATCTGAGGTTATTGATATTTCTCCCAGCAATCTTGATTCCAGCTTGTGTTTTATCCAGCCCAGTGTTTCTCATAATGTAATCTGCATATAAGTTAAATAAGCAGGGAGACAATATGTACCTTGACGTCCTCCTTTTCCTATTTGAAACCAGTCTGTTGTTCCATGTCCAGTTCTAACTGTTCATGAAGATCTTTTTGTACAGTTATTCTTTGTATTATCACCACCTCTTCTTAATATCTGCTGCTTCTGTTAGGTCTATACCATTTCTGTCATTTATTGAGCCCATCTCTGCATGAAATGTTCCCTTTGTACCTCTAACTTTCTTGGAGAGATCTCTAGTCTTTTCCATTCTATTGTTTTCCTCTGTTTCTTTGCACTGACCACTGAGGAAGGCTTTCTTATCTCTCCTTGCTATTCTTTGGATCTCCACATTCAAACTGGCATATCTTTCCTTGTCTCCTTTTCTTTTCACTTCTTTCTTTTCACAGCTATTTCTAAGGCCTCCTCAGACAGCCATTTTGCTTTTTTTGCATTTATTTTTCTTAGGGATTGTCTTGATCCCTGTCTCCTGTACAGTGTCACAAACCTCCGTCCATAGTTCATTAGGCACTTTGTCTATCAGATCTAGTCCCTTAAATCTATTTCTCACTTCCACTGTATAACCGTTAGGGATTTGATTTAGGTCATACCTGAATGGCAGAGAAAGTAATGGCACCCCACTCCAGTACTCTTGCCTGGAAAATCCCATGGACAGAGGAGCCTGGTAGGCTTCGGCCCATGGGGTCGCTAAGAGTTGGACGTGACTGAGCAACTTCACTTTCGCTTTTCACTTTCATGCATTGGAGAAGGAAATGGCAACCCACTCCAGTGTTCTTTCCTGAAGAATCCCAGGGATGGGGAAGCCTGGTGGGCTGCCGTCTATGGGGTTGCACAGAGTTGGACACGACTGAAGCGACTTAGCAGCAGCAGCAGCAGCAGCAGCAGCAGCATACCTGAATGGTCTAGTGGTTTTCCCTATGTTCTTCAATTTATGTATAAATTTGGGAATAAGGAGTTCATGATCTGAGCCACAGCCAGCTTCCAGTCTTATTTTTCCTTGCTGTATAGAGCTTCTTTATCTTTGGCTTCAAAGAATATAGTCAATCTGATTTTGGTGTTGATCATCTGGTGATGTCCTTGTGTAGAGTCTTCTCTTGTGTTGTTGGAGGAGGATATTTGCTATGACCAGTGCGTTCTCTTGGCAAAACTCTATTAGCCTTTGCCCTCCTTCATTCTGTACTCCAAGGCCAAATTTGCTTGTCACTCCAGGTGTTTCTTGACTTCCTACTTTTGCATTCCAGTCCCCTGTAACAAAAAGAATATCTTTTTTGGGGGGTGTTAGTTCTAGAAGGTCTTGTAGTTCTTCATAGAGCCATTCAACTTCAACTTCAGCTTCTTCAGCATTACTGGTCGGGGCATAGACTTGGACGACCATGATATTGAATGGTTTGCCTTGACAACGAACAGAGATCATTCTGTCGTTTTTGAGATTGCATCCAAGTACTGCATTTCAGACTCTTTTGTTGACTAAGATGGCTACTCCATTTCTTCTAAGGGATTCTTGCCCACAGTAGTAGATTTAATGGTCATTTGAGTTAAATTCACCCATTCCAGTCCATTTTAGTTCACTGATTCCTAGAATGTCAACATTCACTCTTGCCATCTCCTGTTTGACCACTTCCAATTTGCCTTGATTTTTGGACCTAACATTCCAGGTTCCTATGAAATATTTCTCTTTCCAGCATTGGACCTTGCTCCCATCACCAGTCACGTCCACAATTGGGTGTTGTTTTTGCTTTGGCTCCGTCTCTTCATTCTTTCTGGAGTTATTTCTCCAGTCATCTCCAGCAACATATTGGGCACCTACCGACCTGGGGAGTTCATCTTTCAGTGTCCTATCTTTTTGCCTTTTCATACTGTGCATGGGGTTCTCAAGGCAAGATTACTGAAGTGGTTAGCCATTCCCATGTCCAGTGGACCAAGTTTTGTCAGAATTCTCAACCATGACCCGTCTGTCTTGGGTGGCCCTACACAGCATGGCTCATAGTTTCACTGAGCTAGACAAGGCTGTGGTCCATGTGATCAGATTGGTTAGTTTTCTGTGATTGTGGTGTTCAGTATTGTGCCCTCTGATCGAGGATACTAGGCCTATGGATCCTTCCTAATGGGATAGACTGACTGAGGGGGAAACTGTCTTGTTCTGATGGGCAGGGCCATGCTCAGTAAATTTTTAATCCAATTTTTTTTGGATAGGTGGAGCTGTGTTCCCTCCCTGTTATTTACCTGGGCCCAAACTCTGGTGGAGGTAATGAAGATAATGTTGACCTCAGTGGAGATTAGACAACAAACCCCTAAATAACCCATGGGTCAGAGAAAGATTCTCAAGAGAAATTAAGAACATTTTGAATTAAATTAGAATGAAGAGAAAAGATATATCTAAATTTTTGAGATGCAGCAAAATATGTTCTATAGAAATGTGTAATATTAGATACACAAATTAGAAAAGAGAAAAGATATAAAATTAACTAATATAAGCTTCAACACTAAGAAACTAGAGAGAATATAATTTGAATATAGACAATGAGAGGAAAAGGAATAACATAAATTAGTACAGAAATCAAAAAAGTTGAAAGCAATAAAAATACAGAAAATCAATAAAACCAAAAGTCTGTTCTTTGATAAGATCAATAAATTTAATAAACCTCTAATCTGGTTAACTGGGGAAAATAAAGATAACAAAATATTGTAACATATGAAATAGAAGACATAACTTCCTATCCCAAGGATATTATGAGTGAAATAAAATAATACTATGAATAACTCCACATCCACAGATTTTATAACTTGATAAAATGGACAAATTCCTTTAAATTGAACCATCCAAATTTAAATTGGACTACCAAATATACAAACTACCCAAATCTACAGAAGGGGAAATATGTAACCTCTATAGTCCTAAATATATTAAAATAATTGAATTAATGACTAATAACTCTATAGAAAAGAAAATACTAGGCTCAGATTATCTCTTTATTGAATTTAACAAATATTTAAGGATGAATAACACTATTTATCCACAAATGTTTCAAATAATAAAATCAAAATGTATACATCCTGAGTCATACCATGACACCTGAATTATTCTAACCAGCATTATCAAAACCAGAAAAATGCATCACAAGAAAGGAAAACTATGGACCAATATCTTTCATAAACATAGAAGCAAAAATCTTCAACAAATCATTAACAAATTGAATCTAACAATGTATAAAAGTAAGTATACACCAAGGTCAAGTGAGATTTATCCCAGATATGGTGGGCTGATTCAACACTCAATAATCAACTGACTAAAGAAGAAAAGTCATATGATCATAACAATAGATGCAGAAAAATCATTTGACAAAATCCAAAACCCATGCATAGTAAAAAGTTTTAACAAACTGGACAAAAGAAGAAAGTTCTTCAACTTGATAAAGGACAACAGTAAAGAATTACATCTCACATTGTATTTAATGGTAATAGACAGGATTTCTCTTATGATTGAAGATGGGCAAGGATGTATTCTCTCTTCCTCTCTGACATTTCACTGAAAGTCATAGATAGCACAATAATATAATAATAAAAATAATGTATATAGGTTAGAAAGGAGGATGCAAAACAGTATCTATTTGCAGATTACAAATTTTAGTTGGTTTCTTAAAAAAAAATGAAACTTCAGGAACTTAAAAGAGGTATATCAAGGTGGCAGGATGCAAGGTTGAAATACAAAAGTCAATTTATTTTCCTATATGTAAGAAATTAACAATTGGAACTTGAAGCTTAAAATTTTGCTTTCCCATGAATTTTGCAACATTATTCACAGTAGCCAAATTATGGAAACAACTAAGTGTTGTCAACACAAGAATGCTCAAAGAAATATATATTTATATACTTTATGAGACTAAAGAGATTAGGGGTGTGTGTGTGTGTGTGTGTGTGTAGAGGGAGAACAAGCATATATGCAGCTGTAAGCTGTAGGTTTTTTAGACTTGCCCTTTATCAAGTTGAAGAAGTTTCTCTTTATTCTCAGTTTGCAAAGAGTTTTACTATGCATAAGTGTTGGATTTTGTCAAATGATTTTTCTGCATCTATCGATATAATTACATGATTTTTCTTTAGTCTCATAAAGTTGACAACAGGAAATAGGAAATCCAGCCACTTGTGCTATCATGGGTAACCCGGAGGATATTTTCCAAGGTGAAATGAGCCAGACACAGAAAAGCAAATGTTCCATGATCTTTATTTTTATTTGGTACCTTAAAAAGTCAAATTCATAGAAACAGAGTAGAATGGTGGCTCCCAGATGCTGGGGGTGGGGAAAATAATGAGATGTTTGTCAAATGATCTGATAGACAGAGTTTTTGAGGAACCATGGACAGAGATGTGTGGCATTTGACAAAAGGCAGTGATCAAGAACATACACAAGAAAAAGAAATGCAAAAAAGACAAATGATTGTCTGAGAATGCCTTGCAAATAGCTTAGAAAAGAAGAAAATCAAAAGGCAAAAGAGAAAAGAAAAAAGAAAAGATATACCCATATGAATGCAGAGTTCCAAGAAGAGGAAGGAGAGATAAGAAGCCCTCCTCAATGATCAATGCAAAGAAATAGAGGAAAACAACAGAATGGGAAAGACTAGAGACCTCTTCAAGAAAATTAGAGATACCAAAGGAATATTCCATGCAAAGATAGACACAATAAAGGATAGAAGTGGTATGGACCTAACAGAAGCAGAAGATATTAGGAAAGGTGGCAAGAATACACAGAAGAACTATACAAAAGTGATCTTCATGACACAGATAACCACGATGGTGTGATCACTCACCTAGAGCCAGGCATCCCAAAGTGTGAAGTCAAGTGGGCCTTAAGAAACATCACTATAAATAAAGCTAGTGGAGGTGATGAAATTCCAGCTGAACTACTTCAAATCCTAAAAGATGATGCTGTGAAAGTGCTGCATGGTGACTGCAGCCATGAAATTAAGACGCTTGCTCCTTCAGAGAGAAGCTGTGGCAAACATTGGCAGTGTTCTAAATAGCAGTGACATCCCTTTGCTGACAAAGTTCCCATCTGGTCAAAGCTATGGTTTTTCCAGTACTCGTGCATGGATGTGAAACTTGGACCATAAAGAAAAGTGAGTGTTGAAAAATTGATGCTTTTGAACTGAGGTGTTGGAGGAGAATCTTGAGAGTCCCTTGGATTGAAAGGAGATCATCCCCGTCAATCGCAAAGGAAACCAGTCCTGAATATTCTTTGGAAGGACTGATGCTGAAGCTGAAAATGCAATTTTTTGACCACCTGATGCAAAGAACTGACACATTGGAAACGACCCTGGCGCTAGGAATGATTGAAGCCAGGAGGAGAAGGAAATGACAGAGGAGGAGATGGTTGGATGGCATCACCGACACGATGGACATGAGTTTGAGCAAGCTCTGAGAGTTGATGATGGACAAGGAAGGCTTGCATGCTGCAGTCCATGGGGTCACAAAGATTAGGACACAACTGAGCAACTAAACTGAACTGAACTGTTAAAGGAATGAAGTCTGGAGACCTAAGATACATAATGGTGGCTATGAGTTCAGTTCAGTTCAGTCGCTCAGTCGTGTCCGACTCTTTGCGACCTCAAGAATCGCATCACACCAGGCCTCCCTGTCCATCACCAACTCCCGCAGTGTACCCAAACCCATTCCCATCGAGTCGGTGATGCCATCCAGCCATCTCATCCTCTGCCGCCCCCTTCTTCTCCTGCCCCCAATCCCTCCCAGCATCAGGGTCTTTTCCAGTGAGTCAACACTTCACATAAGGTGGCCAAAGTACTGGAGTTTCAGCTTCAGCATCAGTCCTTCCAATGAACACCCAGGACTGATCTCCTTGAGGATGGACTGGTTGGATCTCCTTGCAGTCCAAGGGACTCTCAAGAGTCTTCTCCAACACCACAGTTCAAAAACATCAATTTTTCGGCGCTCAACCCTCTTCACAGTCCAACTCTCACATCCATGCATGACCACTGGAAAAAAACATAGCCTTGACCAGGGGGACCTTTGTTGGCAAAATAATGTCTCTGCTTTTTAATATGCTATCAAGGTTGGTCATAACTTTCCTTCCAAGGAGTAAGCGTCTTTTAATATCATGGAAGCAGTCACCATCTGCAGTGATTTTGGAGCCCCCAAAAATAAAGTCTGACACTGTTTCCAATGTCTCCCCATCTATTTCCCATGAGGTGATGGGACCAGATGCCATGATCTTAGTTTTCTGAATGTTAAGCTTTAAGCCAACTTTATCACTCTCATCTTTCACTTTCTTCAAGAGGCTTTTTAGTTACTCTTCACTTTCTGCCATAAGGGTGGTGTCATCTGCATATCTGAGGTTATTGTTATTTCTCCCAGCAATCTTGATTCCAGCTTGTTCTTCATCTGGCCCAGTGTTTCTCATGAGGTACTCTGAATAGAAGTTAAATAAGCAGGGTGGCAATATACAGCCTTGACGTACTCCTTTTCTGACTTGGAACCACTCTGTTGTTCCATGTCCAGTTCTAACTGTTGCTTCCTGACCTGCATACAGGTTTCTCAAGAGACAGGTCAGGTGGTCTGGTACTCCCATCTCTTTCAGAATTTTCTACAGTTTACTGTGATCCACACAGTCGAATGCCTTGGCATAGTCAATAAAACAGAAATAGATGTTTTTTTTCTGGAACTCTCTTGCTTTTTTGATGATCCAGTGGATGTTGGCAATTTGATCTCTGGTTCCTCTGCCTTTTCTAAAACCAGCTTGAACATCTGGAAATTCTCGGTTCACATACTGCTGAAGCCTGTCTTGGAGAATTTTGAGCATTACTTTACTAGCATGTGAGACGAGTGCAATTGTGCGGTAGTTTGAGCATTCTTTGGGACTGCCTTTCTTAGGGATTGGAATGAAAACTGACCTTTTCCAATCCTGTGACCACTGCTGAGTTTTCCAAATTTGTTGGAATAATGAATGCAGCACTTTCACAGTATTGTCTTTCAGGATTTGAAATAGCTCAACTGGAACCCCATGAAGAGTATGAGAAGGCAAAATGATAGGATATTGAAAGAGGAACTCCTCAGGTCAGTAGGTGCCCAATATGCTACTGGAGATCAGTGGAGAAATAACTCCAGAAAGAATGAAGGGATGGATCCAAAGCAAAAACAATACCCAGTTATGGATGGGACTGGTGATAGAAGCAAGGTCCAATGCTGTAAAGAGAAATATTTCATAGGAACCTGGAATGTTAGGTCCATGAATCAAGGCAAATTGGAAGTGATCAAACAGGAGATGGCAAGAGTGAATATCGACATTCTAGGAATCAGCAAACTAAAATGGACTGGAATGGGTGAATTTAACTCAGATGACCATTATATCTATTACTGTGGTAATAGAAATGGAGTAGCCATCATGGTCAACAAAAGAGTCTGAAATGCAGGAATTAGATGCAATCTCAAAAATGACAGAATGATCTCCGTTCTTTTCCAAGGCAAACCATTCAATATCAAGGTAATCCAAGTCTATGCCCTGACCTATTATGCTGAAGAAGCTGAAGTTGAATGGTTCTATGAAGACCTACAAGACCTTTTAAAACGAACACCCAAAAAGATGTCCTTTTCATTATAGGGGACTGGAATGCAAAAGTAGGAAGTCAAGAAACACCTGGAGTAACAGGCAAATTTGGCCTTGGGGTATGGAATGAAGCAGGGAAAAGGCTAGTAGAGTTTTGCCAAGAGAAAGCACTGGTCATAGCAAACAGACTCTTCCAACAACACAAGAGAAGACTCTACACATGGACATCACCAGATGGTCAACACTGAAATCAGATTGATTATATTCTTTGCAGCCAAAGATGGAGAAGCTCTATACAGTCAGCAAAAACAAGACCAGGAGCTGACTGTGGCTCAGATCATGAACTCCTTATTGCCAAATTCAGACTTAAACTGAAGAAAGTAGGGAAAACCACTAGACCATTCAGGTATGACCTAAATCAAATCCCTTATGACTATACAGTGGAAGTGAGAAATAGACTTAAGGGACTAGATCTGATAGAGAATCTGATGAACTATGGACGGAGGTTCGTGACATTGTACAGGAGACAGGGATCAAGACCTTCCCTAAGAAAATGAAATGCAAAAAGGCAAAATGACTGTCTGAGGATGCCTTACAAAAAGCTTTGAAAAGAAGAGAAGCAAAAAGCAAAGGAGAAAAGGAAAGATATTCCCATTTGAATGCAGAGTTCTAAAGAATAGCCAGGAGAGATAAGAAAGCCTTTCTCAGTGATCAATGAGAAGAAATAGAGGAAAACAACAGAATGGGAAAGACTAGAGTTCTCTTCAAGAAAATTAGGGATACCAAGGGAACATTTCATGCAAAGATGCATTCGATAAAGGACAGAAATGGTATGGACCTAACAGAAGCAGAAGATATTAAGAAAAGGTGGCAAGAATACACAGAAGAACTGTACAAAAAAGATCTTCACGACCCAGATAATCACAGTGGTGTGATCACTCACCTAGAGCCGACATCCTGAAATGTGAAGTCAAGTGGATCTTAGAAAGCATCACTACGAACAAAGCTAGTGGATTTTATGGAATTCCAATGGTGACTATACTTAACAACGATTCATTATATACTTGAAATCTGTTAAGAAATTACATCTCAAGTGTACTCACCACAAACATGAAATGGTGACTATATGAAATTATGGATGTGTTAATTACCTTGATTTGGTAATCATTTTACAATATATATGCATACTAAAACATTATGTTGTACACTTTAAATATGTATTATTTTATGTCAATAATGTCTCAATAAGGCAGGAAATAAATATAATTATTCCTAACATCCCTTATCTTAATTTATGATCTTCTAGCATAGACTTGGTATATGTATATTGAAATTGTTCATTAGAAACTTGATAGTGACAACCTCAGATTAATGGATATTCTGCAAAATATCAGAGCTCTTCAAAACTATCAACATCATGAAAAGCAAAGACTAAGAAATCCGTCACAGATCAAAAGAGATTAAGGGGACACAATGACCAAATGAAATGTAGTATCCTGAATAATATTTTCTAATAGAAAAAAGACAATAGGTAATGATAAAGGAAACTGAATAAACTTTTAGAACACTAAATCTGAATAAAGATTTAGACACTTCCAGATAATAGCAAGGAGAGATAAGAAGGCCTTCCTTAGTGATCAATGCAAAGAAATAGAGGAAAACAATAGAATGGAAAAGACTAGAGAGCACTTGAAGAAAATTGGAGATACCAAAGGACAATGTCATGCAAACATAGACACAATAAAGGACAAAAACTGCAAGGATGTAACAGAAGCAGAAGAGATTAAGGAAAGGTGGCAAGAAGAACTACACAAAAAAAGATCTTAATGACCCAGATAACCACGATGGTGTGGTCACTTACCTAGAGCCAGACATCCTGGAGTGTGAAGTCAAGTGGGCCTTAGGAAACATCACTATAAACAAAGCTAGTGGAGGTGATGGAATTCCAGTTGAGCTATTTCAAATCCTAAAAGATGATGCTGTGAAAGTGTCACACTCAATATGTCAGCAAATTTGGAAATCTCAGCAGTGGCCACAAGACTGGAAAATGTCTGCTTTCATTCCAGTGCCAAAGTAGGGCAATGTCAAAGAATGCTCAAACTGTCGCACAGTTGCACTCAACTCACGCACTAGATAAATAACACTCAAAATTCTCCAAGTCCAAGCTAGGCTTCAACAATACATGAACCGTGAACTTTCAGACATTCAAGCTGATTTAGAAAAGGCAGAAGAACCAGAGATCAAATTGCCAGCATCCGTTGGATCATTGAGAGGGCATCTACTTCTGCTTCATTGACTATGCCAAAGCCTTTGACTGTGTGGATCACAACAAACAGTGGAAAATTCTTCAAGAGATGGGAATCCCAGCCCACCTGACCTGCCTCTTGAGAAATCGGTATTCAGGTCAAGAAGCAACACTTAGAACTGGACATGAAACAAAAGACTGGTTCCAAATTGGGAAAGGAGTAGATCAAGTCTGTATATTGTCACCCTGTTTGTTTAACATCTGTGCAGAGTACATCATGCGAAATGCCAGGCTGGATGAAGCACAAGCTGGAGTCAAGATTACCAGGAGAAATATCAACAACTTCAGATATGCAGATGATACCACCCTTATGGCAGAAAGTGAAGAGGAACTGAAGAACCTATTGTTGAAGGTGAAAGAGGAGAGTGTAAAAGCTTGCTTAAAACTCAACATTCAAAAAACGAAGATCATGACATCTGGTCCTATCACTTCATAGAAAATAGATGGAGAAAATGTGGAAAGAGTTATAGATTTCATTTTCTTGTGCTCCAAAATTGATGCGGACAGTGACTGCAGCAATTAAATTAAAAGACACTTTTCCAGCAAATGTCCGTATAGTCAAAACTTTGGTGTTTCCAGTAGGCATGTATGGATGTGAGAGTTGAACCATAAAGAAGGCTGAGCACTGAAGAATTGATGCTTTCAAACTGTGGTGTTGGCAAAGACTCTTGAGAATCCCTTGGACTTCAAGATCAAACCAGTTAATCCTAAAGGAGATCAGTGCGGGGAGCCGGCCTGACTGCTCAGGCCCCTTCTCGGCCCTGAGAGAGATCAAAAGGTCCCTCTCTGTCCCCCCACCCCTGATTTGTTAAAGTGCAAATTGGCCTTTCTCATCTCCCTCAAGGAAATCGCTGCAGCCACCATTTGCCCATTTTCCTGACTCTGATAAGATTATCGGGCTCCTGTGAATGGCTTATGTCTAGGTAGTCTTTACCTGATTGTAAGACGCTGGTGCCATGCTCTGCTGGAGTTAAGATAAAACTAAAACTAGTATCTGCAGTTCTGCACGTATGCAAGTCTTTGATCTAAAATTTGGTGAATCCTGTTAGTATATATATGTATGTTACCCCTCAATAAAGTCGTCGGAATCAGTCACAAGCTGACTCCGTCCCTCTCAACCCCATCTTTCTTAGTCTTTTATTTCTCAGGTGCACTGGTGATTGCGTCCTTGACCTGTTCATCTAGCCGGCAGGCCCGGCAGATCAGTCCTTTATTCATTGGAAGGGCTGCTTCTGAAGCTGAAGTTCCAATACTTTAGCCACCTGATGCCAAGAGCTGACTCATTGGAAAAGAGTGATACATGAGTTAGTGAGTGAAAAATAACTGTTAATTTCTTAGTTTTGACAAATTGTGTATGTAAAATGTTTAAAAATAGGAAAAGTTGGTGAAGATGCAAAGTCTACAAAAATTTTGCAAGTTTTCTATACATCTAATTTTTCCAAAGTAAAACAATAAAACATTTATTTAAAAAATACTACATTGTCTGACTTCCTTTACCCTCTCCTTTTCTTTTTCTCTCTTTTATCACACACACATATATACACACGTACAGACAGATGCATCTACACATACTCCTTTTGTTTACTAGTTTCCTAAATTTCAATCCCTGAAACAACATAGAAAATTAAAAATGTTATGAAAATGTCAAACTATCTGTTTACATTGTTTAGCCAAAATGCACTAGACTTTCTGAGTCCATTCTTCAAACATTTCAAGTAGCTCCTTTGGTGTAATGTAGCACTTTTGAAGTTTTCATGATGATATCTCAGAGAAGAATTTATATATTCAACTTGTGGGCAAATAATGTATGATTTTCTTTAAGTCATGGAAGTTTACAAGAAGTTATTAAACTAGGTATAGTGCCAATTGCTAATTTGGATATCATGCCATAACTTAATCCTTTGATAGAGTGAATTACTTAGAATCTTTATGTATTAGTATGATATTTAAATATAATTTTAAGAAACAAAATAGAAATTTTTATAGTAAATATATTTAAAAATATGAAGTATAAAATCTGCTTTGTTTTTAGTGGGTATTTTAAGGCACTGCTGACTGAGAACCTTTGCTTTTTAGAGAGAAAGTGTCACAACTTGATACTGAAAGAGTCACTTCTGCTGTTAAAATGTAGAATTTGACTTTAGTGGATTGGCCTCTCTTGTAAAAATGGCATTGACCACTTTCCTAACTCTGGCAGCTAGATATCTAATTAATGTTAATTGTGTTGGTACTTTTGGGGAGATTTGACAAAGTTCACTAAGGGTAGAAGACAGAGCACTTACTCATTTCACGTTGGCTCCTAAACAGTCTCAAAATGGTAATAACCACCATTCCCTATTTCCCTGACTGAAATCTTATTTATTGATCTTGAAAAAGCAAAAGACTGTATCTCCATTTAGTAATTCCCATTCAGCTGTTTTAGTGACTTGTTTTATGCTAAATTCAAGCACGCTGAAGATCTTTTCACACAGAGTTAACCTAGAAGAAATGTGGTTGCAGTTATATATGACTATTTTTTAAAACTGAGAATCAGATGCTTACTCTTCAATTAGTTTACATTATGCAACAGAAATGGAATTCCAGTATATTCTAGATGAATTGCATTGAATCATGTTGTTTTAGGTAAATAAAGTCCTTTCATCCCTTTTTATGTGAAAGTAGCATACCAAATACTGAGCATTTGACTTTTTTATCATATAAGGGCAGTATTTACTCTCCAATTTCTATAAAGTGAATCTTCATGGAGGAGTGGGGATTACAATTATTTATCCTTCAGTTTTTTAATGAAATCATCATTCAGTTTATAACAATGAAGTCAGGAATTTTACAAAGACTTTTGCTTCACCAAATACATGCAATATTAGTGGATTTAAGTAATCACAGCTATAACTTTAGAGAATGTGACCTTTGTCCTGAATTCTCTTGACAAGTTCCACACAGAGGAATTCAGGTCTTCATTACTGGTAACTGAAGCCTTTTCTGAAAAATAAATGGTTTGGTATCTACCACTTCTGATATCTATCCCAAATAATGGGTATTTGGAAAACACAAAATGGTGATAGAAATCTTGAAATATATTAATTAATTTATTGAAATATTCCTTCTGAACAAAGCTCAACCAATCTCTTCACCCCATTAATTTCTGTACTTTCATCCATTTTCATCAGTTTTACTGCATCTGAATGGTACTCAGTTCTAATACTAATCCCCAGCTGCTTCTGCAGATGAGAAAGTTGTGTTTTTTTTTCTTTGTTTGTTTGTTTGTTTTTGCTTTGTTTTGTTTTTTACCAATTGCCATATGTTTACTGATTTTCTTCTATGGGATTTCTTTGGCAGAGAGGGATGTGGCAAGAATATGACTGGATTTTTTTTAACTCTATTACAAAGACATTTTATATCAGTCTCAACTCAAAGCCTATTTTTGAAAAGCATGGCAAAACTAATTGAATATGGAGCAGCCAAGAAATATGGTCAAAGGTCTATGTTTCCATTGAACAATAATTCCATCTGTCTAAAACATAAAACAATAGGAAATTCTAGGCTGGGGACATTCCTAATCTGTGCATACGGTTTGAAACAATACAAGTAAGAAATGACTCAAACAACAAAACAATGGCATGTTCTAAAATTCTTCACACTTTATAACTATCTTTTAACTCATGTCTTGCAGGTTCTATCACTCATTCCCCCTGTTCTATTAAATGTTCATTAAAATTTTGTCTGAATTGAGAAAGGCTAAATGTTGGTGGAAATTAATTTATTTCCTCTACTGCCACTATGTGTATACAAATTTTCAGACACACACACACACACACACACACACACACACACACACACAGACTTATGACCTATATCATAACCCTTTGGTGACTATTCAAGATTATTTACGTTACTTGCTTTTTAGCTCTCTCTCTCTCTATATATATATATAATACTAATATGTATATGTATATATATATATATATATTAGTATTTAAAGGCTGAGTTCAACTTGATAAAATTTGGTGTGGTTTGTAACATACTAAAAGATCTTTTCACTGCCAATCTATCTTGCTTCTCTTACTCCTGCTGCCACCATTTACTTTTTCAAATACCTTTCCACAACAGTTAGTACCCACAATTAGTATTCGATTTGCATAAGTATAGTTACTAATCTAACTTGGATCATCACCTCTAGATGATCTTTACTAAGGTAACATACGTTATTAGGAATGGAGCAGCAGAGGTTAAGAACCTGACTGAATAGTAAGTTTTGATGGAGAAGAGAAAGAGGAAAAATTTTCAGATATGAGGTTTTACTGGGGTAATATAATGAAATATTGTGGAATCTATACAGAGTGAGTTGTGGTAATGAAGCCTTTAAGCATTCCAAAGTCACATCAAGATTTCATCATAAGACAGTTTTTATAGAGAAAATATTTGTTAGCAAAGTGCTCAGATCTTGAAAATACCAGGCAGAGTGAAACAAAATGAAGAAAATACTGTCTTTCTCTGTCTCTGTGTGTGTTGTGTGTATGTATGTATATAGATATATATTTCTCTTGACTATAGTGCTTGACTCTAGTGATGCTCTATGTCTATTACTTCTGATTCTCTTGTACTAGCCTGTGAGTTAGGCATAGGTCTAATTGCACGTTTTTTTGTTTTCTTGCTATTTTAAAAATGTAGTAAGCAGAGCACAAGAGAGCCTTTCCGAAGTCACACAGCTAGCTAATGGTAGAGCCAGTACTAAGCCAAAATTCTGAGCATACCTCAGTTTTCAAATTGTGCTCCAAGGTATCCTAGTGTTTCTGGGAAATTTTAGTGGTTGTTGCAAGAGGACAGGAACAAGAGACAGTGACTGGGTTTGAATACTTCTTACTTTCTCTCTCTGTATATTGAGAGGTCACTATTTCTAGTTTGTTTTAACTCAGATCTCTTCTTGCTTTTCTCTAATGCCTTTTGTTTCATCCTCTTCCCCATTTAAACTCAACTTGGCCTTCATTGTCCAGAAAAGTAAGGCTACAGCTGAAAGATAAAGGAAAAAAAAATATTGATATTGAACTTCTAAGGTCCCAGGTCCTAGTATAAATCTTGTATTTGGGGAGAAAACAAACAACAACAACAACAAAAATATCTAGCCATTTCCCCTGACACAAGAGGAGGAAAAAAAGAAAACGCTGGGCTGCAGAAGAGGCAATAAGAATTTGGAGAGAATATAGAGTTGAAAATAACATGGGAACCCTCTTTGAGATCTGGGGAAGTACGGAACCCCTTGGGTTTGGATTTCCCTAAAAGAAAATATCTGGACCTCTCTCTAGTGAAACACAGAAGCTCACATAAGGCTCATGCAAAAGTATTCCTTTGAAGACATCATGTTATGAGAATTAACAGTATGTCATGTCAAATAATTGGAATACTAGAGAGAGTTGCTTGGATTTCCTGAAGTTTTGGAGTCGCCAAATACACACATTTTCCGTGCCCCCAGGGGACAGGTGCAGTAGTTAGCTGAGTAGGAGAGAAAGTCAGCTGACATACAAAGGCTGTTTGGATGATACGAGAACAAGTTACAGCAGAGGACAAGTGTGGATAATCTAACAAGGAGTCAGTTAAGGACACCATTACTTCAAAATGATGCTAGCAAACAAGAGAATATAGCCCAGTATTAGAAGTAGTTGCATATCAGAAAGCCAAGACAAACCAATATCAAGAGTAAGGTTAATGTAACATTTTTTATAACCCTCTATTGTGTATATATATATATATATACCATAGGGGCCGCAATTAATGATCCCTCATGCTGGCACAAAGAACGAAGGTCCCATGTGCCACAACCAAGACCTGGTGTGGCCAAATAAGCAACCTATTAAAAATTTTAAATGACTGGGAAAAATAATAAGAGTGAATGGTTTGTATGAAAGTAGCTTAATAACTTTTTCTACCTTGAAGAAAACAGAAGCTTCAGTTGAAATTAGTGTTAATACTTACACACCTAAATTTATGGTGCTATAAAATTTAAACATGGCATTACTATATCAGATTTCCATATAAAAATTTACTTTTAACAGAGATTAACATCAAGGAAGAAAAAAAGAATAAACAAACAAACAAAAAACAAAAAAAAAGGTTGAGTCTGCATGAGATCAGTAGTCTGCCTTCTAGGTGAGAAAATGCACACATCAGCTCCTAATAGTACGTGTATATTTTCCTAAGCATTACAAGGATCGTAGAAGGTTATTATGCTCTCAGGCTGGAAAGATTTAATGTTAAAATGAAGTTGGCCTTAAAAGTAACCTAGAGTTAAAGGTTTCTGTAAAATTAGAGCTGGATGTATCTTAAGGATCATCAACTCAAGTTTACTGATAAGAAAACAGATCAAGATCAGGGATATTCCTTGGCCTCCTTAACCCTGTGCTCTGAGTTTATAGCTATTGACAATGAAGGACTTTAGTTGAATTATAGAAATGTCTGGCCTGGATTATATTCATTTTTTTAAGAAAGGTAAGAATAATATCCCAAAAGATTGTCATTGCTTTAGAATATTATGAGAAGTGGATAATTGAATATAAACTATTTTACTATTTTGAAAACTGTTAATTGTTATACAAATGTGAAGGATCTCTATTAATACCTTAAATAAAGTTGGAAAAGACTCTTGAGAGTCCCTTGGACTGCAAGGAGATCCAACCAGTTCATCCTGAAGGAAATCAGTCCTGGATGTTCATTGGAAGGACTGATGTTGAAGCTGAAACTCCAATACTTTGGGCACCTGATGCGAAGAGCTGACTCATTTGAAAAGACCCTGATTCTGGGAAAGATTGAGGGTGGGAGGAGAGAGGGACGACAGAGTATGAGATGGCTGAATGGCATCACCGACTCAATGGACAGAGGTTTGGGTACACTCCGGGAGTTGGTGATGGACAGGGAGGCTTGGTGTGCTGCGGTTCATGGGGTTGCAAAGAGTCGGACACGACTGAGTGACTGAACTGAACTTAACTGAAAGTTATATAATGATAATGCACCACAATGCCTAGTTTAGAATCTCTCAGATGGAAGAAAGAATCTTTTTGTCAGAGTTAATGGTGCAAAATGAAAGTAAAATTATTCCTTTAACATATGGGGGCAGCTATTTTAAACACTGCAGCATGACTTTGACTACCCTCTTCATTAGTTTAGCTTGTGTGAAATCCACAAACATTATTAGTGGTCATAAAATGATCAAGCCCACCTCAGAACAGACTACAGAATTGGCCCCTATAACCTTCATCAATCCAACAGTCTGCTTCATATTGACCATAGCAATAGTAATTTTTAAGTTATATCCAAATTTGTCAGCTATTAATTTCAAATGACACTTTGATTTTCATTTTACTGCAAAGAACCAAAAGGAGAGCTTGACAAGATTTTATTACCCACCTTTGTAACCTTGAAGATGTCAATCAAATCTTTCATAACTCATCTTTGACACGAATATTCCTATGCTCTACAATAACAATATATGCCATAGAGTCAAAGAAAAAGTTAGTGAAGGCATTTTTTTTTTTCCTTTTTTACCTGTCAAACATGCAATTGGTTTGGACATTTGTTTATTTTTAATTTGCTTTTGTTTTGTTTTCCAAATAATCACTTTTATTATAATTAATTTTGTTATATCTGTGAGTAAACACACAAAAAAACAGACAAAAGAACACACCTAAAAATAACCTTTCTAACAAATGGATTTTCTCCAGACTGTGTCCAGATGTTACTACTATGCATTTATTTCTTAGCTTGCTAAGAATCCTATTGGCCCTGGCCCTGGCACTGCCAAATGTGATCATAATCCACAGTTGCAGGTATGAGCAGAAGTCCTCAGAACACCCATCACCTCTTGATTTTGATGACTTTGCAACTTCATGGTAGTGCAAAGTGTGCAACTTCAGGACTTGGTTGATCTGCACATTTTCCCCCTTTTGGGTCTTTGTCTATCATACTGTAAAATATCTTTGTATCCTGCACCTTACATTACATGTCTTTGGACCTTTCTTGAGGCCTGCTGAAAGCCTAATTGTTTTTGAGATATTGGTTTACCCTGTAGTGTATCCTGGATCAAACTTAGAGCAATATTTCATATGGCAACTTTCCTTGACATTAAAGAAGGAAAATACAGTTTGTCCAGGAATCTGCTGCTTCACTAATTTTGATTTCAGAAGAAATATTTTTTTCATTATGCCATATTGATTGCATCAGCAACTCATTTCAATTTCAAGCATCTCACCCTGATATTTAGATACCTTTAGACTGTAAAAACAAGACTTGAAAAATAACAACAAAAAATAATACTAACCTCTTCTTTTTGAGATATCCTTAGATTCAGGGATTGCTATACATGTCATATCAAGAGTTCATTATGTCATTTGACAAATATTTTCCCTGCTTCCGTCTCCTTATCAATGTCATCTAGAGATCCCAACTCCCCAAGGGTTCCTGAAGAGTGAAAATTTCAAGTTACCATTCAAACTTCTCTTGAAATATCATTAAGAGCTCACTGCTAATGAATAACCATTTTGTCTTCTGTGTATTATGTTCACTCAAAGATCTCAATCTTTTCCTGGATGATTCTCACTGTGAAATTGATCTGAGTGAGCCTTGGTTTGCAACTGAATATGGGTTACAATTGCCTTTGTTGAATCCATTCAAAAAGTTAGATATTTTATCCTAACTCAGGTCTCATAACACATAGGACATAGAAGACTCTGGAGTGTCTCTTGGACTTCAAGGAGATCCAACCAGTCATACCTAAAGGAAATCAGCCCTGAATATTCATTGGAAGGACTAATGCTGAAGCTCCATTACAGTCCTTGATGCTGGTAAAGATTGAAGGCAGGAGGAGAAGGGAACAACAGAGGATGAGATGGTTGGATGGCATCACCGACTCGATGGACATGAGTTTGAGCAAGCTCTGGGAGTTGGTTATAGACAGGGAAGCCTGTCTATGTGTGCTGCAATCCATGGGGTCGAAAAGAATCAGACACGACTGAGTGACTGAACTTAACTAAACTGTTTAGTAATCTTTAATTTCAAGTTTGATTTAATAACAAGTTGGAACCATATCCTCTCTGGCACATGCAGTTACATATACACTGTGCTTAGTCTTGTTGGACTTGTTTTGACCCCATGGACTGTAGCCTGCCAGGCTCCCCCATCAATGAAGGGATTCTCCAGGCAAGAATACTGGAGTGGGTTGCCTTGATTTCCTCCAGGGGATCTTCCCAACCTAGGGATCGGACCCAGGTCTCCCACATTGTAAGTGGATTCTTTATCATCCGAGCCACCAGGGAAGCCCAAGAATACTGGAGTGGGTAGCCTATCCCTTCTCCAGAAAATATCCTGACCCAGGAATCGAACCAGGGTCTCCTGTATCACATGCAGATTCTTTACCAGCTGAGCTACCACGGAAGCCCCAGTTACATATAGCTAATTCTGATTCAGTTTACTTCTTGGTCAACAGATGAAACAAAGGCAAACTCAGGTTAAATTCACCAAATTCTATAAAAATTATCAAATCTGAATTGCTGTTGGGAATATTTTAAATATGGATCCTTTATTGAAGACTCATATATGATCTCCACTTTTTCAGATTTATTAGCTCACTTCAATTATATTTTCAGACTAGATCACTCCTTGAACTGTCACAGAAATTAAAGACAAATTTATAAACATAGAGAAAAAAAGTCCCACAAGAAGCTACAGATCTAGATTTTGAAGCATTAAACTAGTTGAATCTAAATGATTCTACCATTATTTCCAAGAAAAATATATTGTAGAAATGATTTTGTAGTCAACTTGTTTTATCTGACATTACTATGAATTTAATCAGTATGTGAAAATAATTGAAATTGTAAATCCTGTCTTTGCTGCCATGCAAATTTTCAATGACCCAATTAAAAATCATATTTCAACAATCTTATTTTTTTAATTAAAAATGTAAATCAGATTCATTAATACAATCTTTAGAAGTTTCATGGGGAAATCTGGCATAGATTATTTTTTTTTTAAGAGTTGTATTTTATTGTGAATGTTGGTTCTTTGTACATAGCCTAACATATGCTGCCAAAATGTGTTATCTGCCTAGGTAACTCTTTAGTAAAATCTGTCAAATTTTAAGAGAATCTTGACTATTTTACTTCAAATTTTGAAATCTCATTCTGAACTCAGGGTATTATTTTATCCACTTGTATATAACCCTAGATATTTTCAATGGGGCATTTTGTATCTTCAATGTAAAACATTGAATCTTATTTGAATTGTGTTTTATTTTCCTTACTATACATTCATAACTTTTTCAAAATGGAAACATATTAAATATATAACTGTGAATTTAAGGTATGCAATATGATTTGATACCTTTTTATATCATAATATCATTGACATTTTAGTTATATTTAGAACTTTTATCACATTAGGGTGTTGTTTTTGTTTAGTCTCTAAATTGTATCCAACTCTCTGCGACCCCATGGACTATAGCCTGCCAAGCTCCTCTAGGATTTCCCAGGCAAGAATATACTGGAGTTGGGTGCCATTTCCTTCTCCAGGGGATCTTCCTGACCCAGGAGTCGAACCTGTGTCTCCTCTCCTGCATTGAGGTGGATTCTTTACCACTGAGTCACTAGGGAAGCTCTATCACATCAAGTATTTATCATTTAATTTTTTGTGTTTGAAACACTTAAGATCTCATCTCTTTGCAATTTTGATGACTATAACACAATGCTATTAATATTCACTATTTTCTACATTAGATCCCTAGAAATTATTTACTACTCATTGTAAATTTGTGGACTTCCCAAGTGGCTCAGTGGTGAAGAATCCACCTGCCAATTTGATCCCTTAGATCAGGGAGATCCCTTGGAGTGGTAAATGGCAACCAACTCCAGCATTCTTGCCTGCAAAATTCCATGGACAGAGGAGCGTGGTGGGCCACAGATCATCAGATTTAAGAGTCAGGCATGGTTAAGTGACTGAGAACACAGCTAAATTTGTACCCTTAAACAGCATGTCTTTTTTCCCTCATCCTCCAGTCTCTGGTAACCACCATTTTGCACTGCCTTTTTGAATTTGACTCTTTACAATTTCATATGTAATATAATACATACATATCCTCAAGATCTATTCATGTTGTTGCAAATGGCAGGATTTGTATATTATCTATAGTGAAACAGATCACCGGCCCAGGTTGGATGCATGAGACAAGTGCTCGGGCCTGGTGCACTGGATTTCTTAATTTTATATGGTTGAATAATATTCCATTCCATATCTTCTATATCCATTCACTTGTTGATGGGCACTTAGGTTGTTTCCGTATCTTGCTTATTGTGAATCGTATTTCAATAAACATGGAGATGCAGACATCTCTTTGATATTCTGCTTTTCATTTCATTTGGGTATATACCTAGAAGTAGAATTGCTGGAATATATGGTAGTTCTATTTCAATTTTTAAAAGATACTCCATACTGTTCTCCATAATAGCTGCACCAATTTATATTCCCACCAACATTGTACAGGGTTCCCTATTCTTCACATTCTTGACAATACTTGTTATCTCCTGCCTTGATAATTTGTTGTTGTTGTTCAATCCATAAGTCATGTTCAACTCTTTGTGACCCCTTGGGCCCCTGGCATACCAGGATCCTCTGTCCTCCACTGTCTCTCAGAGTTTTCTCAGATTCGTGTCCATTAAGTCGGTAATGCTATCTAACCATTTCACCTTCTGCTGTCCCCTTCTCCTTCGCCTTCAGTCTTTCCCAGCATTAGGTCTTTTCCAGTGAATCGGTTGTTTGCATCAGGTAGCTAAACTTTTGGAGCTTCAGCTTCAGCATCAGTCCTTCCAATGAATATTCAGGGTTGATTTCCATTGGGATTGACTGGTTTGATATCGTGAAGTCAAAGGGACTCTCAAGAGTCTTCTCCATTCTAATACATGTGAAATAATATCTCATTGTAGTTTTGATCTACATTTCCAGAATGATAAGTGGTGTTAAGCATCTTTTCATATACCTGTTGGCCATTTGTATATCTTCATATGAAAGGTGTCTGTTTAGTTCTGGTACTTATTTTTAATAGATTTTTTGTTTGAAAACCTTTTATTATCAACTATCATTACTTGATGAAAGATGTTGGCTTGTTGGCTTAAAGCTCAACATTAAATAAATAAATAAATAAAAACTAAGATCATGGCATCCAGTACCATCACTTCATGGGAAATAGATTGGGGGACAATGCAAACAGTGAGAGAGATAATTTTGAGGGGCTCCAAAATCACTGCAGATGGTGACTACAGCCACGAAGTTAAAAGACGCTTGCTCCTTGGAAGAAAAGCTATGACAAAATTAGACAGCATATTAAAAAGCAGAGACATTACTTTGCCAACAAAGGTCCACCTAGTCAAAGTGATGGTTTTTCCAGTAGTCATGTATATATGTGACAGTTGGATTCAAAAGAAAGTGAACACCAAAAAATTGATGCTTTTGAACTGTGATGTTGGAGAAGACTCTTGAGAGTCCCTTGGACTGCAAGGAGATCAAACCAGTCAATTCTAAAGGAAATCAGTCTTGAATATTCATTGGAAGGACTGATGCTGAAGCCGAAGCTCCGATATTTTGGCCACCTGATATGAAGAACTGACTAATTAGAAAAGACCCTGATGCTGGGAAAGATTAAAGGCAGGAGGAGAAGGGGATGACAGAGGATGAGATGGTTGGATGGCATCACTGATGCAATGGACATGAGTTTGAGCAAGCTCCGGGTGTTGGTGATGGAAAGGGAAGGCTGGCATGCTACAGTCCACGGGGTCACAAAGAGTCAGACATGACTGAGTGACTGAACTGACTGAACTGATCTTTACTTGATATTCCAGTTCATCATTATTATCTATGCTTCCTCTACTCTTCTTAGATCCATAATGTTACATTTGTTTGTTTTATTTTGACCATTTGGCTTTAAGATAGTTTTTAACAGTGCTTAATAGGCTTTGCATCAAGACAGTATTATACAGGCACAAAGACAGAAATATAGACCAATGGAAGAAAATAGAAAGACCAGAGATAAGTTCATACACCTATGGACACCTTATCTTTGACAAAAGAGGCAAAAATATACAATGGAGAAAGGACAATCTCTTTAACAAGTGGTGTTGGAAAAATTGGTCAACCACCTGTAAAAGAATGCTTCTAGAACATTTTCTAACACAATACACAAAAATAAACTCAAAATGGAAAAAGATCTAAATGTAAGAATAGAAACTATAAAACTCTTAGAGGAAAACATCAGCAGAATACTCCCTGACATAAATCACAGCAAGATCCTCTATGACCCACCTCCCAAATTTATGGAAATAAAAAAAATAAAATAAACAAATGGGACCTAATTAAACTTAAAAGCTTTTGCACAACGAAGGAAACTATAAGCAAGGTGAAAAGGCAGCTTTCAGAATTTGAGAAAATGATAGCAAATGAAACAAATGACAAACAATTAATCTTCAAAATATACAAACATCTCATGCAGCTCAATACCAGAAAAATAAAGAACCCAATCAAAAAGTGGGCCAAAGAAATAAACAGACATTTCTCCAAAGAAGATATACAGATGGCTAACAGACATGAAAGATGCTCAACATCTCTTATTATCAGATAAATGCAAATCAAAACCATAATGAGGTGCTATCTCATGCCAGTCAGAATGATTGCCATGAAAAAGTCTATAAACAATAAATACTGGAGATGGTGTGGAGAAAAGGTAACACTCTTACACTGTTGGTGGGAATGCAAATTAGTACAGCCACTATGGAGAATAATGTGGAGATTCCATAAAAAACTGGAAATAGAACTACCATACGAGTCAGCAATCCCAATGCTGGGCATACACACCAAGGAAACCAGAATTGAGAGACGCATGTATCCCAATGTTCATTTCAGCACTGTTTACAATAGTTAAGACACAGAAGCAACCTAGATGTCCATCAGCAGATGAATGGATAAGGAAGTTGTGGTACATATACACAATGGTATATCACTCAGTCATAAAATGGAGCCCGTTTAAGTCAGTTCTAATGAGGTGGATGAAACTGGGTCCTATTATACAGAGTGTAGTAAGTCAGAAAGAGAAACATCAATACAGTATATTAATGCATATATATGGAATTTAGAAAGATGGTAGGGACGACCCTATATGCAAGATAGCAAAAGAGACACAGAGGTAAATAACAAACTTTTGGACTATGTGGGAGAAGGCGAGGGTGGGATGATTTGAGAGAATAGCATTGAAACATGTATATTACCATATGTAAAATAGATGTCCAGTGCAAGTTTGATGCATGAAGCAGGGTACTCAAGGCTGGTGCTCTGGGACAACTCAGAGGAGTGGGGTGGGGAGGGAGGTGGGATGGGTGTTCAGGATGGGGGGAAACAAGTACACCCGTGGCTGATTCATGTTGATGTGTGGCAAAAAAACCCACTATTTTATAAAGCATTTAGCCCCCAATTAAAATAAATGAATTTCTTGAAATAAAAAGAAAAATAAAATATTATATAGATTTTGGAGTTCAATGGAATAATAGTAAAATCCTTAGGCATGGAGACTGGCTAATTATTGACTATGTTATTTATCTGAGGAAAATTATTTAAACTTACTGAGCCTCAATTTCCATATCTGTAAAATGAATATTACAAAGCTCAGTTTACAGGTGTGTGTTCTCAATCAAAGTAATTTTGTACTTTTCACTTAGAATAGTGCTTGGGGCATAAACGCATGATACTTAGTAACTGTTAATTTTAATATTATTAGTAAAACAAGTATTGGGGACAAGATATATAATTTCCATTAATGAAGTATTATGTTAAATTATAAAAATACAATACAATAAACACATATAGCTAGCTTAGCCAATGCAAGCAGTTTACCAAATAAAAATTACTTTCAAAGAATCCACATACTGGTGTATCAAGGATCTAAAATATAAATTATTTGCTCATTTTTACTCCAAAGAAATATTTATTGAAGTCTTAGACTTTAAGAAGACCTGAAAAAGATGGTAACATATTCCATGTTAGGGGAATTTTGCCTATTTACTCTCATTTTACCTGTTCATTCATATTTGACCCTTTAGCATTAATAAGGTTTTGTGTATGTGTGTGTGTGGGGGGGGACAGTTTAACTGTTTCAAGTAAAGAAAACTCAACACATAGTTTAGTAAGGAAAATAAAAGAGATAGAAAGTAATATATGGGTTGATTAACAAATGAAGCTCCAAGGGCAAAACTGCTCTCAGGAATAGCTATATTTAGGATTAAATGATGTTATCAGGACTCAGTTCACCTCTGTGATATGACTCAGCTGGGTTGCCTTCATACTAATGCTCTATGAAGTCAGAAGGTAGTGACACTGTAGTATGTACATCATCTCTGGCTTCTATCCAAGCAAAAAGAGTAACAGTCTCTTTCCAGATATATCCTCAAAGTTTTAATTGCATATGACTGGCTAGAGTAGGGCAAATACCCATCCTTAAAATGATCACTGAGAGCAGAGGAATGCTTTAGGCTAATCAGGCTATAAACTTGGAGGTCTGGGATGGCCTCAATCTCATACAGAGCCTATGGATTGAGAATAAAGAAGAGGATAGTCCTCAAAGGAAATGCTAGATATTTTTTATACAGAAAGGCAATGAGAGAAAAAAAATGAGAGAGATATCTATCACAGAATGTGGAGAATACAGTCAATTATTATATAATGCCTTGGTATGGTGACAGATTGGTAACTAGATTTAATATGGTGGTTATTTTGAAATGTGTAGAAATACTGAATCACTCTGTTGAATATCAGGAGCAAACAAACTCATAGAAAAAGAGATCATTTTTGTAGTTACAAGGGGTGAGGGTTGGGGGAGGGGAAATTGGATGAAAGCAGTCAAAACATACAAATTTCCAGTTATAAGACAAATAAGTACTAGAGATGTAACGAACAATAGGTAAAATATAATTAACACTACTGAAAAGCTATACAGGAAAGTTAAGACAATAAGTCTTAAGGGTTTTCATGACAAAGAAAAACATTTTATTTGTATTTTTAAATCTATCTACATGAGATGATGGATATTCACTAAAATTATTGTAATCATTTCATACTGTAAGCAAGTAAAATTATGCTTTTAAATTTTAAAATTTTAAATTTTATGAAATTTTAAAATTTCATAAACTTATACAGAACTGTATGTCAATTATATCCTGATAAAGCTGGAAGAGGAAAAAAAATATTTTTAAGCTGAAATGTTTAAAGATATACACAAAGATGACTAAAACATCTAATGATCATATTGTTGTTGCTGTTGCTGTTCACTTCCTCAGTGGTGTTCGACTCTTTGCAACCCCATGGACTGCAGCATGCCACGCTTTCCTGTCCTCCACTATCTCCCTGAGTTTGCTCAAACAAATGTCTCTTGAGTCGGTGATGCCATCCAACCATCTCATCCTCTGTCACTCCCTTCTCCTCTTGCCCTCAATGTTTCCCAGCATCAAGGTCTTTTCCAATGAGTCAGCTCTTCACATCAGGTAGCCAAAGTAGAGCTTCAGTTTCAGCATCAGTATTTTCAATGAATATTCAGGGTTGATTTCTTTTAGGATTGACTGGTTTGATCTCTTTGCTGCACAGAGGACTCTCAAGAATCTTCTCCAGCACCACAATTTGAAAGCATACATTTTTCGGTGCTCAGCCTTCTTTATGGACAAGTTCTCACATCCATACATGACTGACTGATTAAAAAACCATAGCTTTGATTACACAGACCTTTTCCTTCAAAGGGATGCCTCTGCTTTTTAACAGACTGTCAAGGTTTGTCATAGCTTTTCTTCCAAGGAGCAAGTGTCTTTCAATTTCATGGAAGCAGTCATCATCTGCAGTGACTTTGGAGCCCAAGAAAATAAAGTCTGTCACTGTTTCCAATTTTTCCGCAACTATATGCCATGAAGTGATGAGACTGGGTACCTTGATCTTGGTTTTGCGAATGTTGAGTTTTAAGCCAGCTTTTTTACTCTCCTCTTTCACCTTCATGAGGAGGCTCTTTAGTTCCTCTTTGCTTTCTGCCATTAGGGTGGTATCATCTGCATACATGAGGTTGTTGATATTTCCTGGCAATCTTGATTCTAGCTTGTGGGTAATCCAACTTAGCATTTCATATGATGTACTCTCCATATGGGGCTTCCCTAGTAGTTCAGGTGGTAAAGAATCTTCCTGCAATGGAGGAGACCCCGGTTTGATTCCTGGATTGGGAAGTTCCCCTGGAGAAAAGAGAGGCTACCCACTCCAGTATTCTTGGACTTCCTTGGTGGCTCAGACAGGAAGAATCCACCTGCAATGCAGGAGAACTGAGTTTTATCCCTTGTTTGGGGAGATCTCCTGGAGGTGGGCATGGCAACCTACTCCAGTATTCTTGCCTGGAGAATTCCCATGGACAGAGGACCCTGACTGGCTACAGTCCATGAGGTCGCAAAGAGTTGGACATGACTGAGCGACTCTGCAAATAAGTTAAATAGGCAGGGTGAAAATATACAGCCTTGATGCACTCCTTTCCCAATTTGGAACCAGTCCATTGTTCCATGTCCAGTTCTAACTGTTGCTTCTTGACCTGAATACAAGTTTCTCAGAAGGCAGGTAATACGGTCTGGGATTCCCATCTCTTAAATAATTTTGCAGTTTGTTATGATCCATACAGTCAAAGGTTTTAGTGTAGTCAGTGAAGCAGAAGTAGATATTTTCCAGGAATTTTCTTGCTTTTTCTATAACCCGACGGATGTTGGCAATTTGATCACTGGTTCCTTTGCTTTTTCTAAATCCTGCTTGTACATCTGGAAGTTCTCAACTCACATGCTGTTGAAGCCAAGCTTGAAGGATTTTAAACATTAACTTGCCAGCATGTGAAATGAGTGAAATTGTATGGTAGTTTGAACCTTCTTTGGCATTGCCTTACTTTGGCGTTGGAATGAAAACAGACATTTTCCAGTCCTGTGGCTACTGATGTGTTTTCCAAATTTGCTTAGCATATTCAGTGCAACACTTTCACAGAATTATCTTTTAGGATTTGTAATAGCTCAGCTTGAGTACCATCACCTCCACTAAGTTTATTCCTAGTAATGTTTCCTAAGGCGTACTTGACTTCACACTCCAATATATCTGGCTCTAGTTGAGTGATCACATCATCATAGTTAACCAGGTCATTAAAACATTTTTCGTATAGTACTTCTGTGTGTTCTTGCCACCTCTTCGTAATATCTTCTGCTTCTGTTAGGTTCTTACCATTTATGTCCTTTATTGTGTCTATCTTTATATGAAATGTCCCCTTGGTATCCCCAGTTTTCTTGAAGAGATCTCTAGTCTTTTCCATTCTATTGTTTTCCTCCAGTTCTTTGCATTGTCCACTTAAAAAGGCTTTCTTATCCCTCCTTGCTATTCTCTGGAACTCTACTTTCAGTTTGGTACATCTTTCCCTTTCTCTTTTGCTTTTCCCTTCTCTTCTTTTCTCAGCTATTTGTAAAGCTTCCTCAGGCAATATTTTGCCTTGTTGCATCTATTTTCCTTTGGGCTGGTTTTGGTCACTGCCTCCTGTATAATGTTACAAACCTTCATCAATAGTTTTTCAGGCACTCTGTCTATTAGTTCTAATCCATTTAATCTATTTTTCACTCTACTGTATAATTGTAAAGAGATTTGATATAGATCGTATTTGAATGGCCTAGTAATTTTCCATATTTTCTTTAATTTAAGCCTGAATTTTACAATAAGGAGTTGATGATCTTAGTCACAGTCAGTTTGAGGTCTTGTTTTTGCTAACTATATAGAGTTTTTCCCAACTTCGGCTGCAAAGAATATAATCAGTCTGATTTTTAGTTGGGTGTTTGAACACTTGGTGATGTTCATGTGCAGAATCACCTCTTGTGTTGTTGGAAGAGAGCATTTGCTGTGACCAGTGCATTCTCTTGGCCAAACTCTGTTAGCCTTTGCCCTGCTTCATTTTGTATTGCAAGGCCAAACTCGTCTGCTGCTTCAGGTATTTCTTGACTTCCTAGTTTTACATTCCAATTCCCTATGATGAAAAGGACATCTTTTTTTTTGGTGTTACTTCTAGAAGGCCATGTAGTTCTTCATAGAACCAATCAACTTCAGCTTCTTCAGCATTAGAGGTTGGTGAATAGACTTGGATTATTGTGATGTTGAATGGTTTGTTTTGAAAAAGAACCAAGATCATTCTGTCGATTTTGAGATTGCATGCAAGTACTGAATTTCAGTCTCTTTTGTTGGCTATGAGGGATACTCTATTCCTTCTAAGAAATTATTGCCCACAATAGTAGATATCATGGTCATCTGAATTAAATTCAACCATTCCCATCCATTTTAGTTTGACTCCTAAAATGTCGATGTTCACTCCTGCCATCTCCTGTTTGACCACATCCAATCTACCTTGATTCATGGACCTAACATTCCAGGCTCCTATGAAATGTTGTTCTTTAGAGCATCAGACATTACTTTTGCCACCATTCTATCCACAACTGGGTGTTGTTCCTCTTTGGTTCAGCCTCTTCCTTCTTTCTCTAGCTATTTCTCCACTCTTCCCCAGTAGCATATTGGACACGTACCGACCTGGGGTGTTTATCTTCCAGTTTCATTTTTTTTTTCCTTTATATACTTTTCATGGAGTTCTCAAGGCAGTAATACTAACGGGCTTGCCATTGCCTTCTCTAGTGTACCACATTATATCAGAATCAGCTAGGGTTCGTGCATACTCAATCACGTCCAACTCTTTGTGATTCCATAAACTTAGCTCTCCAGGTTCCTCTGTCCATGGAATTTTTCAGGCAAGAATACTGGAGTGAGTTGCATTTCCTTCTACAGGGAATCTTCCCGAACCAGCGATTGAACCTGCATCTCCTGCATTGACAGGTGGATTCTTTACCACTGTGCCACCTGGGATACCCAAATATTGTATATTAACACATATGTGTGGAATCTAGAAATATATTACTGATGATCCTACTTGTAGGGCAGCAAAGGAGACACAGATATTTTGGACATGGTGGGGGAAACAGTGGGTGGGATGATGCAAGAGAATAGCATTGAAATATACACATTACCATATGTAAAACAGATAGCCTATGGGGTTTGATGTATGACACAGGGAACCCAAAGCCAGTGCTCTGTGACAACCTAGAAGGGTGGGATGAGGAGAGAGTTTGGGGGAGGTTCAAAAGGGAGAGGACATATGTATACACAATGCCAATTCATGTTGATGTATGGCAAAAATCAACACAATACTGTAAAGTAATTGTCCTCTAATTAAAAATTAAAATATAAAAACATATTCATAAATTAATATTTTTAGGACCTACATCTTGTTAACCAAAATGTGGAAATGTTCATCAAAGACTGATCCCTTGATACAATGTAAATTCATACATTTTCTAGAGAAAAACTGTGGGAAATAAGATAATCACCATTATTCTTTATGGCCTCTAAAGAAAAACTAACAAAGTGAGTGATGAAGGATTTATGTGTGTGACAGAATAGTAGACTACATATTTTGCAACACATCTACTTTTACAAAGTAGCCAAAAATGCTGGATAAATAAATATTTTTAGGCAGTTAAATGCATTGTGCAAATGTCACGAAAGTAAAGGTCGTGGTTAGAGGGCAAAACTACTGAGAAAACATGAATCACCAAAGCTACATTGAAGCCAAGAACTGCTCTTGTGTTATCTGTCAACTTCTGGTTTCATGGATCAGAAGCAGAGGTGAAGAGACAGAGCTTAGGAACCAAACAAGGTAGGAAGTTGAATTGAGGTCCTCATATAAAGAAGGTATATCTTAAGAGCCATATCCTCAGTTTGATTAAATAAGAAAAAAAAAAAAAAAACATTTCTCATTGTAAGAAACAGTTTAAACACCTGATTGCTTTGAACTTGGCTTTTGAGAAAGGGAAAAAAAAATGTCCCAAATATTCTCAAATACAAGATATCCCTCGTGTGAATTTAAGGTTTGAATAAGACTGTATGATCTCCAAAATCAAAGATGAGAAGGAAGAGTGATATAAATGAAGGACCAGGAAGCTCCAGGATCTTGTTCGTCCACCAAGCTGGATAAAATAATCTTATAGAAACTCCGATAAGCAGTAAGCAGTCAAAGAAACAGAAACCAAGAAAACACCAATTAAAAAAATCCACATAAAAGATGGCAGGGAATTTTGTGGCATTTTTACTCATCCATGCCCCACACTTCCCCTAGCATGGTGAAGTCTCAATCAGGTGGAGACAACAACTCACTTCCCAATTTACTCCCTCAAACAGAAGGGAGTAAAACAGATCTTATTTTCAGGGAGACCTCATCCCTGAAGAGGTACAGGAGATGCCAAAACTCAACATCTCTGTACACCAGTGCCAAATCAAATATTGGAGACAGAGTTTGGGTGAAATAGAAAAAGATATCCCATTGATGGGGAAACAGGACTTGGCCCCAAGGCTGCTCTTGATGGTTTGTTTCTATCTGGCCTCACATACCCTTTCTTCCCTAATTAATAACTACTTGAGTCTACACATTGGAATTCAGATGGTCATGGAGACTGAATGAAGGCTGTTTCCTATAATCAAAAAAATGGTGTACACAGGAGTCCCACAGGGCCCTGCATGGTATCACAGCCATCGGTTTCCACAGGTAAAGGCTCTAAAACGACTGTCTTAAATATGCCCAACAAGGTGAAGAAAAATACAAATAATGAAAGAAAATCAGAAAAATGATATATGAATAAAATTAAAATACTAAAAGCATATAAAATTATAAAAAGTAACTGAACAAAAATTATAGAACTAAAGAATAACATAATTGAATTGAAAAAATTCACAAGAGAAGATCAACAGCAGACTCAAACAGCCAGAATAGAGAATCAGTACACTTGAAGTTAGGTCATTTGAAATTATTGAGTCCAAGAAACCAAAAGAAAAAAGAATGAAGAAAAGTCAACAGATTTTAAGGAATTTACAGAACACCATCAATAGACCAATATACATATCATGGAAGTCACAGAAGAAGAGAGAGAAAGGAGCAGAGGATTACTTGAAGAAATAATGACTGAAAATGTCCTAAAATTGATTTTTTTTAAATGAATAGATAAATAAATCAGTTCAGCAAACTCCAAATAGGGAAACCCAGAGATCCATGCTGAAACACATAATAAATCTGCTGAATATTGATTTTAAAAAATCTTCAGCTGGGACTTCTCTGGTGATGCAGTGGCTAAGACTCTGTGCTTCCACAGCAGGGGTGCAAGTTTCATCCCTAGTTAGGGAACTAAGATCCTGCATGCCATACCTAAATAAGTGAATAAATATCCAGGAAATAAAATTTTGCAGCATATTGAAAAGACTGTATGCCATAAGCATGTGTTTTATTTTTGGAATACAAGGGTAATGCAATACACAAACATCAATCAGCATAATATACCATGTTAACAGAATTTAACTCAGCCGGTAAGAGAATTTGCTCAGATGGTAAAGAGTCTGTCTGCAATGTGCAAGACCCGGGTTCGATCCCTGTGTTGGGAAGATCCCTTGGAGAAGGAAATGGCAACCCACTCCAGTATTCTTGCCTGGAAAAGCACATGAACGGAGCAGCCTTGCAGGCTACAGTCCATGGGGTCACAAAGAGTTGTACATATCTGAGCGACTTCACTTTACATACAGAATTTAGGGGAAAATAATCCACAGGATATTCTCAACTGATGCAGAAAAGGCATTTGACAATTTCAATACAATTTCATGATGAAAAATTCATCAGATTTGTAATGAAAGAAAAATTATTCAATATACTAAAAGCTGTATATGAAAAATCCTTAGATAAGATCAAGTTTAATGATGAAAATTTGAAATGGTTTTCCCTAAAATCAGGAACAAGACAAAGATGCCCAATTCTGCTACTTTCATTCAACATAGAACTGGGAGTTGTAGCCAGAGCAGAAAGGCAAGAAAAGGAAGTAAAAGGCCTCTAATTTGGATAAAAAGAAGTGAAATGATCTCTTCACAGATGAAATAATATTATATGTTAAAATTTCTAAAATATGCCACAAAACATCTATTAGCACTAATTAAAAAATGTCACACTCTGCAAGACCCAAAATAAATATAAAAAATTTTATTTCTATACACTAACAATAAAAATCTGAAAAGAAATTTAAGAAATCAGTTTCATTTGCAAAAGTAACAAAATGTAAAATACTTAGGAATAAACTTAAGAAGGTGAAAGATATGAATACTGAAAACCAAAATCAGTTCTGAAGGAAATTAAATAAGACATAAACAGTTGGTAATACACCTCTGTCTATGGATTGTATGACAATATTTTTAAGAATGGTAATTTTGCCCAAACCAATTGATGTATTCAATGTGATTGTCATCAAAGTTCCAATGGATTATTTTTTTTCAAAAGTATAGAAATTTGTTCAGAATCTCAAAGGACCTTGTGTAACCAAAAGTATCTAGAAAAAAAAAGAACAGAGTTACAAGACTCATACTTCCTGATTTTAAAACCAAAGCCATGGTAAAAAAAAATAAAAATCTTGTTATTGACATGCAGACAAATATATAAAGAGAGGAAAATGGAATAGAATAGAGATCCCAGAAATAAACACATACACTGCCAAGTGATATTCAACATGGGTGCCACACAATCCTATCGGGTAAAGGACAGATATCCATGTGCAAAAAAATGAAGGTGAGCATTTTACCTTACACCACATATAAAAATTAATGCAAAGTAGATCAAAGATCTAAATAAAAGTACTAAAAGTATACAACTTATAGGAAAATATAGGGGAAAATCTTCATAGTATTGGATTTGACTAGGACAACAAATCCAATTGAATTGCAAAATTCAGACTTAAACTGAAGAAAGTAGGGAAAACCACTAGGCCATTCAGGTATGACCTAAATCAAATCACTTGCAGGTATACAGTGGAAGTGACAAATAGATTCAAGGGATTAGATCTGATAGGCAGAGTGCGTGAAGAACTATGGATGGAAGTTTGTAACACTGTAAAGGAGTCGATGATAAAAACCATCCCCAAGAAAAACAAATGCAAAAAAGCAAAATGGCTGTCTGAGGAGGCCTTACAAATAGCTGTGAAAAGAAGACAAGTGAAAGGCAAAGGAGAAAAGGAAAAATATATACATCTGAATGCAGAGTTCCAAAGAATAGCAAGGATAGATAAGAAAGCCTTCCTAGACATCAATGCAAAGAAATACAGGAAAACAATAGAATGGGAAATTCTAGAAATCTCTTCAAGAAAATTAGAGATACCAAGGGAACACTTCATGCAAAAATGGGCACAAGAATGAAAATGTTTGCTTAAAACTCAACATTCAGAAAACTAAGATCATGGGCATCCAGTCCCATCACTTCATAACAAATAGATGGGGAAACAATGGAAACAGTGACAACCTTTATTTGGGGGGTGGGGGGGGCTTCAAAATCACTGCAAATGGTGACTGCAGCCATGAAATTAAAAGGTGCTTGCTCTTTAGAAGAAAAGATATAACAAACATAGACACCGTATTAAAAGGCAGAGATATTACTTTGTCGACAAAGGTCCATCTAGTCAAAGCTATGGTTTTTCCAGTAGTCATGTATGGTGTAAGAGTTGGACCGTAAAGAATGCTGAGCACTGAAGAATTGATGCTTTTGAAGTGTGGTGTTGGAGAAGACTCTTGAGAGTCTCTTGTACTACAAGGAGATCAAACCAGTCAATCCTAAAAGATACCAGTCCTGAATATTCATTGGAAGGACTGATGCTGAAGCTGAAGCTCCAATACATTGGCCACCTGATGTAAAGAGCTCACTCATTATAAATACCCTGATCCTGGGAAAAATTGAAGGCAGGAGGAGAAGGGGATCATAGCAGATGAAATAGTTGGATGGCATTAGCAACTCAAAGGACATAAGTTTGAACATGCTCCGGGAGATGATCAAGGACAGGGAAGTATGGCGTGCTGCAGTCCATGAAGTTGCAAAGAGTCAGACAAGACTGAGTGACTGAACAACAAATGACAAAAAGACCATGGGCAACATAAGAAAAGTAGACACTGTCAAGAGAGTGAAAAAGCAGCCCACAGTACAGGAGAAATTATTTGCTAATTGTATGTCTTATAAAAAGTTTATCCTCAGAGTATAAAAAACTATGTAATTCAAGAACAACAAAAGAAGCTTAGTTGAAAAATTGGTATATTTTCTTTCTAAAGAAGATACACTAATGGCCAATAAGTAGATGAAATAATCTTCAACATTGATAGTCATTAGGTAAATGCAAGTCAAACCCACTTAGAATGGCTATTAAAAAAAAGAAAGAAAAGAAAACAATAAATGTTGAGAATGTGAAGCAGTTGAAGTACTTGTGCATTGCTATTGGAATTGTAAAGTGGTAAACCTCTGTGGAAGGCTGTATAGCATTTCCTCAAAAAATTACTGTGTGATTCAGCATTTTCCCTTCTAGGCATATGCACAAATGAATAATATGCAAAGGCTCAAATAGATATCTGCACACTGATGTTCATAGCATCATTATTACAGTAGCCAAATGGTAGGAACAACTCAAATATCCATCAACAATGGATAAATGCAGTTTTATGTACATACATACAATGGAATATTATACATATATGCAATGAAATATTATTCAATCTTAAAAAGAATGAAATTCTGTTACATGTTAGGATATGAGTGTTCATATTGAAGACATACTAAGTGAAATGTCAGACAAAGAAGGAGGGATATTAGATGATTTCACTTGTATGAGGTACTTAAACTAGTCAAATTCATATAGACACAAAGTAGAACAGTGGTTACCAGGGTCTAGGTGGAAGATGGAATGGAGGTTTAGTTTTTAATGGGCAAAGTGTTTCAGTTTATTATGATGAAAAAGTTCTGGGATAGACAGTAATTATGGTTGCATGACAATCTGAATATACCTAATGCTATAAAATTGTACACTTAAAATGACAAATTTTATGTTATGTGTATTTTATCACAATAAAAGTCAAAGTTGAAGCCCTAGCTTACACTTTCTGTATTGGTAGTGCCCCCCAAAACCCAACATGAATAATCAACATCTTCTATACTGGAAAGCATTTTAACTTTCATGTCAAAATGTCTCACAGATAACATTTCAACAAACATAAGTTCATAGGGGGGTTTCCCTGATAGCTCAGTTGGTAAAGAATCTGTCTGTAATGCAGGAGACCCTGGTTCGATTCCTGGGTCAGGAAGATCTGCCGGAGAAAGGATAGGCTGCCCACTCCAGTATTCTTAGGCTTCCCTTGTTTCTCAGCTGATAAATAATCTTCCTGCAATGGGGGAGAACGGGGTTTTGTCCCTGGGTTGAGAAGATCCCTTGGAGAATGGAAAGGCCACCCACTCCAATATTTTGGCCTGGAGGATTCCATGGACTGTATAGTCATGGGGTCTCAAAGAGTCAGGCATGACTGAGCTACTTTCACTTAAGTTCATAATAAAAAAAGTAAATAAAAATGAAGAAAACTAAAAAACCCACATAAGTAAATACAACATCCTATGTGAGAATCAGCAGAAAAATATTACATTGAGACACCAAAGACTGTAAACTGGAGTCACTAACTAGAAGATACTGCAACTATCTAAAATGGACATATGGTACATATAAGGATTAAACAAAAATGGATAAGAAAAAATAGATATGATGCTGTCAGTAGGCTTAAGAAATCTATATAAATACTAGAGAAAATATATTTATTTCAGTGTAAAAATATAAGAGGGACACTTTCTTAATGACTAAAGAGTCAATCCAACATGAAGTTTGACAACCAGAAATAAGTAGTCACCTCCTAACAAAGCCTCATAATAAATGTAGAAAATCCTGACAGAATTGAAGAAATAAATAGTCAAAAACACAACTATGATTGGGGAACTTAACTTCTATTTTTCCCTACTTTTTTTTTTCTGTTCCCTGTCAATATTTTATAGAAAAATCAGACAAAAAGTGAAGATATAAAGCAACTAAACAACATTATCCATCATATTGACCTATATAATCACTACTAAAGATCACTACTTTTACTTTTAACAATACATTTTGTTTTCCAGAGAACACATCACTTTCCCAAGGTAGACAATGTGAAGCCAGGAAAAAAAAATCTCAAATAATTTTAAAAAGTTAAAATCATACAAAATATGTTCTGTGATCACAATAGAATTAAATTTAAAAGATAGTCTTTTCATTTTGTTTATGATTTCTTTGCTATGCAGAAGCTTTTAAGTTTAATTAAGTCCCATTTGTTTATTTTTGCTTTATTTTCATTACTCTAAGAAGTGGATCAAAAAAAAAAAAAAAACCTTTCTGTGATTTATGTCATAAACTGTTATGCCCACCTTTTCCTCTAAGAGTTTTATAGTATGCAGCTTTACATTTAGATCTTTAATCAAATTTAAGTTTATTTTTGTGTATGCTGTTAGGGAGTGTTCTAATTTCATTTTTTACATGTAGCTGTCCAGTTCTCCAAGAACCACCTATTGAAGTGACTGTCTTTTCTACACTGTATATTCTTGCTTCCTTTGGCAGAATTTAGCTGACCATGGGTGTGTGGATTTATCTTTGGAATTCCTAATCTGTTGCATTCATCTATATTTTTGTTTTTGTGTCAGTACCATACTATTTTGATTACTGTAGCTTTGTAGTATACTCTGAAGTGAGGGACCTTGATTCTTTCAGTCAAAAAATGAGTGGAAGGTCTAAATAGACATTGCTTCAAAGAAGACATACAGATGGCCAAAAAGCAGATGAGAATACACTCAGCATCACCAATTATAAGGAAATGTAAATAAAAACTACAATGAGGTATCACCTCACACCTATCAGAATGGGCATCATCAAAAAATCTATAAACAATAAATGCTGGAGAGGGTGTATAGTAAAGGGAACCTTCCTGCTCTGTTGATGGAAATGTAAACTGGTACAGCCACTATGGAGAACAATGTAGAAGTTCCTTAAAAAATTAAAAATAGAGCTTCCATATGATCCTACAATCACTCTCCTGTGTTTATATTCAGAGCAACCCATAACTTTAAAAGATATACACAATTCAATGTTCATTACAACACTACTAACAATAGCCAGGACATGGAAACAACCTAAATGTTCATCAACAGCCAATGGATAAAGACGTAGTACATACATGCGTACATTCAACAGAACATCAATGAGTCACAAAAAAAGAATGAAATAATGTCTCTACAGCAACATGGATGGACCTAAAAATTGTCATATGATTGAAATAAGTCAGACAGAGGAAGACAAATATAATATGATATTGCTTATATGTGAAATCTAAAAAAAAAAAAGGGTAGAAATGAACTTATTTACTAAGCAAAAATAGAGTCACAGATGTAGAAAATAAACTTATGGCCACTAGGGAAGGAATGTGGGGGCTAAACTGGGAGTTTAGAATTGACACATACACATTACTATATATAAAATAGCTAACTAATAGGGACCTACTGTAAGCACAGGGAAATCTACTCAATACTTTTTAATGGCCTATGTGGTGGGGGGGGCACTTAAAAAGAGTGGATATAAATATATATAAGTGTTTCTTTTTGCTGTACACTGGAAACTAATGCAATTTTGTAAATCAACTATGCTCAAATAAAAATTTTCAAAAATTCAAGAAAAATAAAATATTTAGGGAAAAACTCAGCAAATTCTGAACTCCTTGGGTTAGAGACGAAATTACAAGTGAAATCAGAAGTGTTTCAAACATGAAAACAATGAAATTAATGCATGTCAAAATTTATGGTTTGCAGATAAAGCAATGTTTAGGGGAAATTTTATGGCTTTAAAAGCTGAAATACATAAATAAAATATGATATCAATAAATGATATAACATCCTACATTACAAAGGCAGAAAAACTAAATTCAAAATAAGAAAAATAAAGGAAGTATGATGATATGGGTAGAAATCAACTATGTAACAACCAAATAGAGTATGATTACTTGAAATGACTGACGAAATTTAAAAACCCTTAGGTTTAAAACCTGGAGAAATTAAAAAACCTGAAGAAGGAAATGGCAACACACTCCAGCATTCTTGCCTGGGAAATCCCATGAATGGAGGAACCTGGTGGGTTACAGTCCATGGAGTCGCAAAGAGTCGTACAAGACTGAGTGACTCTCACTTAGCTAGACTAATAAGTAATAAGGAAAGAGAGTACAAATCATCATTACTTAGGATGAAATGGGGCTTATCATTGCAGAGTCTACATCCATTAAATGAAAAAGAAAAAAAAAAGACTTTATGCTAACAAATTAGACAATTCATATGAAATGCATGCATTGTCTTGAAAAACAATGAAGTGACAGAAGATAAAATTTAAATTCTTAATAGTCTATCTGGTAAAAGATTGAATTTGTTATCACAAACCTCTTCACAAAGAGACTTCCAAGACCACATAGCAAACATTTAAGAACAGATGGCACCAAATTTCCACAAATCTCTTCAAAAAAGTATAGGAGATGAACACACTTTCCAGAATATTTTATTTTATCTTATAACCTTATTTTGTTTTATCCTGAAGAAATTGTTACAATAAAAGAAAATTATAGATCAATGCCTCCCATGAACATAGATGCAAATCATTTACTAATTAGCATATTGAATCTAACAATATTTTTAAAAGATATTGTAGTTTAACTAAAAGCTTCCCAGGTGGTTCAGAAGTAAAGAATCTGTCTGCCAATGCAGGAGAGGGTTCAATGCCTGGATCGGAGAGATCCCCTGGAGAAGGAAATAGCAACTGACTCCAGCATTCTTGCCTGGAGAATCCCATGGACAGAGGAGCCTGGCAGTCTTAAGTTCATAGGGTCCCAAAGAGTCCGACATGACTGAGCGAATTAGCATGCACACAGGCATGGTATGACTAAATAGATTTATCCCAGAAATGTAAGATTAGTTCAATATTTCAAGTAGAGGATAAGACACAGTTCTAATTTCTGGAGTTGAAAGATAAGCTAGATCTAAAACAGAAGACAAAAATATGCAAGTTTGTAGATAATGTATCTTAAGTCACTTGAATTGTTCATCAAGATGGTAAGAATATATATTATTTTTAAAATTTGTTTAAAAAAAGACTCATTTATCCTAAACTAAAAGAATAGAGCTAGACATTTATAAAACAAATTACAAGAAATTTGATGCATGCATGTGCATGTTTAGTTACTCAGTTGTGTCTGGTTCTTTGTGACCCCATGGAATGTAGCCTGCCAGTCTCCTATGTCCATGGGATTTCCAGGCAAGAATACTGGGGTGGGATCACATTTCCTTCTCCAGGTTATCTTCCTGACCTGGGGGTTGAACTTGCATTTCCTGTGTCTCCTGAATTGGCAGGCAGACTCTTTATCACTGAGCCACATGGGAAGCTACTATAAATTTCATCAAATGGGAAATACATACTTTTGAAAATGAACATCCAAAAATTATTAATTTGACTATACACTATAATTTAATTCTTATAAGCTTATGTCTTAAAAAACTCAAAGAATTTGCATTATAAAGAACATATTCTCCAATGAAAACACAAGTCAATAATGCAATATTCAAAGATGACATGATTATGTATGCATATAGGCCAGTGGAGTCGATATACTTAATTATTATAATTTATTAAAAATGTAGCATATTTGTGGCATATAAGGTCAATATAACAATGCCTATTTTATTTCTTTACACCAGCGACTGTTGGAATATTTTAAAGTTGTCACACTCAGTAACAACAAAAATACATAGGCGTTTGGGGGAAAATGCAAGAAAAGTAAAACCTTTTTTAAGAAAGCATTAAACTTTAAAAAGATCTAAAATAAATGTACAGATATACTCTATTTGTTAATAAGAAGGTAATAGAAGATCTGTTCTACCTAAATTTATCTGTAGATTTAATTACAATAAAATCCAAAGGGTACAGTTGTGCAATTGACAACATGATTCTAATGTATAGGGAAGTTGTTGTTTTAGTTGCTAAGTCGTGTTCAACACTTTTGTGACCCCATGGACTATAGTCCACCAGGTTCCTTTGTTCTTGGGTTTTCTAGGCAAGAATACTGGAGCAGGTTGCCATTTCCTTCTCCAGGGAATCTTCCTGACCCAGGGATCAAACCCACAGCTCTTACTGTGTCTGCTACATTGCAGGTGGATTCTTAACTGCCGAGCTACCAAAGAAGCATGTATGCTATAGACCAAAAATGACAAAAGTTTTATGAAGAAAATATATTTGATAAAGCTCTTGCCCTACTGATAATCCAAACTTACTATAAAACCAAAGTATTAAGATGAAGTGGTATTGGGAAAATAAATAAGATAACGCAAACCCATCTCTGTTAGACTCTGTGATAAAAATTCTTGAAAGTTTTCAAAAAGATGTTCAGTTCATAATCACAATTCCAGAAAAAAGTCACCACTGCAGGCCATTTTGACATCTTAGTTTATGGCATGGGCATATATTAATCTTTTCTAATCAACTAGAAATTAAATATTCCATTAACTGTAACTCTAGGATCTTTGTGTTGTCTATATGACTTAGCAATCTATGACATATTTATTTCTTGCTCAGACTTAAGAAAAATAAAAGAATGACTTTGGTAATGCTGAAATTTGCTACATTGGCAACTTCCTCTGAAACAAATCATTTTTTTTCTTTTCCATTATAATTTATTACAAGATGCTCAATATGGTTGTCTGTGCTATACAGTAAATCCATATTGTTTATGTTTTTCATATATGATAGTTTACATCCATTAATCACATATTCCCAATTTGGCCCTCCCCCTCATTTCCCTTTTGGTAAACATAAGTTTGTTTTCTACATCTGTGAATCTGTTTCTGTTTTGTAAATAAATTCACTTGTCCTATTTTTAGATTCCACATATAAGTGATATCATGCAATATTTGTGTTTCTCTGTCTGACTTAGTATGGTAATATCAAGATCCAGCCATGTTGCTCAAATGGCATTATTTCATTGTTTTTCATGAAGAATCTGCCTGTTATGCAAGATACTTAAGAGATCCAGGTCAAAAAAAAAAAAAAAAAAAAAAGAGATCCAGGTCAGATCCCATGGACAGAGGAGCCTGGCAGGTTATGGTCCACAGTGTTTCAAAGAGTCAGACATGACTGAAGTATATGTATGTATACACATACATACATGGCATCTTTTCTATCCATTCATCTGTTGATGGGCACTGAGGTTGAATCCATATCTTGGCTATTTTAAATAGTGCCATTGGGAACATTGGGGTGTATGTATCTTTTTGAAGTAAAGCTTTTATCTTTTCTAGATGGGAAAAGGGATTGCTGAATCATATTATAACTCTATTTTTAGACTTTTCAGAAGCCTTCATATATTTTTCCATAGTGGCTATATCAATTTACATTCCCACCAACAGTATAGACTGGAGTAGGAAATAGCAACCGGCTCTAGTATTCTTGCCTTGATAATTCCATGGACAGAGGAGCCTGGCAGGCTATAGTCCATGGGGTTGTGAAGAGTTGGACATGACTGAGCACACACACACACACACAACAGTATAGGAGGGTTCCCTTTTCTCCACACCATCTCCAGCATTTATTATTTGTAGATTTTGAAGATGGCCATTCTGAATTATGTGAGGTGATAACTTGTTGCTGTTTTGACTTGCATTTCTTTGGTAATGTTGAGCATCATTTCATGTGCTGGTTGGCCATCAGTATGTCTCCTTTGGAGAAATGTCTGTTTAAGTCTTCTGCCCATTTTTTTTTAATCAGATTTTTTTGTTGTTATTGAATTGTTATGAGCTATGTGTATATTTTGGAAATTAAGCCTTTGTTGTTGGCATTGTTTGCAAATATTTTCTCCTATTCAATTATCAATGGAACAGAATAGAGAGCTCAGAAATAAACATGTACATCTATGGTCAATTACTCTGACAAAAAGATCAGGAATGTACAATGGAGAAGAGACAGTCTCTTCAACAAGTGGTGTTAGGAATGTTGGACAGCTACATGCAAATTAAAGAAATTAGAGCACTTTTTCACACCATACACAAAAATAAACTCAACATGGCTTAGAGACTTAAATACAAGACATGACACCATAAAACTTCTAGAAGAGAACATAGGCAAAACGTTCTCTGACTTACATCATACCAATATTTTCTTAGGTGTGTCTCCCAAGGCAATAGAAATAAAAGCAAAAATAAAATAATGGGGCCTAATCAAACTTATAAGCCTTTGCAGAGCAAAAGAAACCATAAATAAAATGAACATATAATGAATGAATCTTACTTTTTAACAAGCAGATCTTGAATGGGAAACAGCCATGTGAGCTCACCACGCTGCTGGATTGTATTGTGTTTTTGATTCATTCAGCTCCTAGACTTTTATTTGAGTTTGGCACTAAGTGGTGCCAATTACCTCTTTGTGATTGTCCTGTAGTGATTACCTGTACTTCAGGAACATGAATAAGAGAATAAGACTCTGGCATCTCTTTTCACAGAGGTCACCAAAAAACTATCTGATAATGAATTTTTTTTTTTTTACTTGAATCACAACTATGTCTCCAAGTGATTTCAAGCTTAACAATCTCAAGAGCTCTTCAGAGCCTACTGAAGTTTGCATCTATAGAATTAGTTAGAAATGCCTTTGGAAATAAAACCTATTAAGTTTTAAAGGAACTGTGAGAATAATTTTATGTGAATAGAATGTTTTAAAATAATTATACAAGCCAACATAATGGGGCATATCATCTAGAAGTCATGCATGGTATATCGTGACAAGGACAACAGAATTGAATTTCTGCATTCCAAACTTTACAGTCACTACATAAAAATCATTACTTCTGTTTAAAAAATGCTTTGAGCAAAATGTTTCAAATGATCCTGCAAATCTCATTTCTATATACGTTTTAAGTTGTTTAGTTCTGAGTCATCAGTCTAAAAGTGTGTTTAAACACTGCAGGTAACCATTTCCCATGGAACAAATAGGAAGGAAATTGGGCTATGGTGAGGGCACCCAGCAGGATTCTTCTACTGTCAACTCAGTGTCAATGTAAACTGATTTCTTTAAGAAAGACACTCAGGGAAAAGAGAACAGCTTGCAGGGAACACGTTCTGCATGCACGAAGGAGAAAAGAAATAGGATACAGGACACTTGGTGATAATTATGAAGAAGGATTTTTAAAACTACAGAGAAACAATGTAGCTACAGCAAAACAATATTGTAGCAGGTGAAACCTGTAAAACTAGATTTCCATGCAGCAGCACAAAACAGATAAGACATGAGTGATCTGCCCTATTCTCTTTCTTTTATGCAAAATAATTGCTAGCTCATAAATTCCTAATGGTTTCTTTATCATGGTTCATGTTACTCAAATTGCTATTTGCTAAGTGAAAAGTTTGAGGTAATAATAATAACAAAATAGTGCATTGTATAACAACTGCAGAGAAATATATGCACTAAGAAAAATCCTATAGCAAAAAATTTCTGAGCATGTAACTGGAAGAAACATAAGGAACTCAGGAAATTGAGATATATTTGTGCTTACAAACTTAATTAGCTGCATGCTTGTTAAGCAAAGCAGTATACAGAAGGGAACATTATTGCAAAGGGTAAAATCTTCCAGCTCAACCTTGAACATCAAAAGGCAGCTATTTCAGTGAATGAAAGCTATGCATTCTTCCACTTTGTGAAGAATACACTGTGGAATAATATAATCATAGTACAAGTGAGCTAAGTTTTTTTTTAATTAGGCATTTTATTTTGAGATAATTTTAAGTTCATGTGACTGTGTGTGCATGCTATTGGGTCTGACTTTTTTCGACCCCATGGACTGTAGCCCTCCAGGCTCCTCCGTTCATGGGATTTTCCAGGCAAAAATACTGGAGTGGGTTGCTATTCATGTGCAGTTGTAAGAAATAACACAGAGATACATCCCAATACTCTTTCCCCGAGTTTCCACAATGTTAACGCTTGCAAAGCATTGTTCAATAGCAAAATCAGGATACTGATTTTCTTCATTTTCTAAATTTATTTTTAATTATAAGATAATTTTTTACAATATTGTTGGTTTCTGCCATACAACAACGTGAATCAGTCATAAGTATACATATGTCCACTCTGTCTTAAGTGTCCCTCCCACCACCCACTTCCATTCCACCCCTCTAGGTTGTCAGAGAGCACATGTTTGAACTCCTTGTGTTATACAGTAACTTCCTGCTTTGTTCAGTCTCTAAGTCATATCTGACTCTTTGTAACCCCACAGACTACAGCATGCCAGGCTTCCCTGTCCTTCACCATCTCCTGGAGATTGCTCAAACTCATGTCCATTGAGTTAGTGATGCCATCCAATCAGCTTTCCACTAGCTATCCATTAATATTTTACATATGGTAACATATATGTTTCAGTGCTATTCTCTCAATCCATCCCACCCTCTCTCCCCTGGTTGTATCCACAAGTGTGCTCTCTATATCTATGTCTCTATTGCTGCTCTGCAAATAGGTTCATCAGTATCATTTTTCTAGATTCCATATATGCACATTAATATACAATAATTTTTTTTCTCTTTCTGACTTATTTAACTCTGTATAACAGGCTCTAGCTTCATCCATCTCACTACAACTGACTCAAATTCACTTCTTATGATTGAGTAATATTCCATTATTATATATATATATATATTATATATATACCATATATGTATATACCATATATATATGGACAAAGAGAAATAAACACTATTTTTAAACATTCTACAAAATAGGTATATATATATATTATATATATATATATAATATATATATATATATATATGGATGGAATATGTATATATATATACCACAACTTTTGTATCCATTTATATATTGATGAAAATCTAGATTGCTTTCATGTTCTGGCTTTTGTAAATAATGCTGCAATTAACATTGTTATACATGTTCTTTTTGAATTATGGTTTTCTCAGAGTATATTTGCAGTAGTGGGGTTTCTGTGTTGTATAGCAGTTTTATTCCTAGTTTTCTAAGGAATCTCCATAGTGGCTGTTTCGATATACATTACTTCCAACAGTGCAAGAGGGTTCCCTTTCCTTCACATCCTCTCCAGCATTTATTGTTTGTAAATTTTTTGATGATGGCCATTCAGATTGGTGTGAGGTGATACCTCATTGTAGTTTTGATTTGCATTTCTCTAATAATAATTGATTCTGAACATTTTTTCAAGTGTTTGATGTTCATCTGTATGTCTTCTTTGGACAAATATCTGTTTAGGTATTCTGCCCATTTTTTAATTGGGTTGTTTGTTTTTCTGATATTGAGCTGCATGTGTGGCTTGTATATTTCAGAGATTAATCCTTTGTCAATTGCTTCATTTGCAATTATTCTCCCATTCTGAGGATTGTCTTTTCATCTTATTTTTAGTTTGTTTTGCTGTACAAAAACTTTTAGGTTTAATTAAGTCCCATTTGCTTATTTTTATTTCTATTACTCTCAGAGGTAGGTCAAAGAGGATCTTGCTGGGAATTATGATAAAAAATGTTCTATATTTTCCTCTAGGAGTTTTAGAGCATCCAGTCTTACATTTATGTTTTTAATCATTTTGAGTTTGTATTTGTGTATGATGTTATGGAGTGTTCTGATTTCATTCTTTTACACATAGCTGTCCAGTTTTCCCAGCAGCACTTATTGAAGAGTCTAACCTTTTTCCATTTTATATTATTACATTCTTTGTCAAAGGTAAGTTGACTATAGGTGCATGAGTTTATTTCTGTGCTTTCTATCTTGTTCCATTGATCTATATTTGTGTTTTAGTGCCAGTATCGTACTGTCTTGATGACTATAGCTTTGTAGAATAGTCTGAAGTCAGGAAGGTTGATTACTCCAGCTCAGATTTTCTTTCTCAAGATTGTTTTACCTATTTGGATTTTTTTTTGTGTGTTTTCATACAAATTGTGATTTTTTTTGTTCTAGTTGTATGAAGATGTTGTTGGCAATTTGATAGGGATTAAATTGAATCTGCAGATTACTTTGGGTAGTATAGTCACAGAATCATGATATTGGTAATATTAGAGAAAACGTCCATCATCACAAGTATCCTTCACCCTTTCTTAGCCACATGCATTAGTATAAACCCTAATTTTTATTCCTGACTGCTGGCAACCACTAATCTCTTCTCCTTTCCTATGATATTGTCATTTCAATAATGTTACATAAATAAAAAATTAAAAATATGCAATCTAGCTGGTTGGCTTTTTTTTTTTTACTTAGCATAATTCCCTGGAAATCCATCTAAGTAGATGTTTGTATCAATAACTGACTCATTTTTATTGTTGAGTAGTACAGTGGGCCACTGAAAAACATGAACTATTTTTTCCCCCCACTAAACACAAAGTACATAATCTGTTATTGGTTGAATCTGCAAATGCAGATCCTTGGATAGGGAAGAACCAGGATACAAAAGATCTTTGTATGGCATTCTTGTATGGGTAGGGCTACCCATAAGATATATCTGGATTTTTTGACTGTGTGGCGAGTCAGTCCCCCTAATCCCCAAATTGTTCAAGAGTCAACTGTATATGTATCGTGGTATGGATGTACTGCAGGGCCTCACTGGTGGCTCAGTGCTCAAAAATCTGCCTGCCAATGCAGGATACATGGGTTCAATCCCTGGGCTAAGAACAGCCCTGGAGAAGGAAATGGCAAACCACTCCTGTATACTTCCCTGGGAAATCCCATGGATAGAGGAGCCTGGTGGGCTACAGTTCATGGGGTTACAAAAGAGTTGAACATGACTTAGTGACTAAACAACAACAACAACAAAATGGATGAACTATAGTTTGTTTAATCATTCCCACACTGATAAAATAGTTGGATTGTTCCCACCTTTGGATTTTCATTTCATTTCATGAATAATGCTACTATTAACATTACAAGACAAAGATACTATTAAGGTTACAAGTTTACCCAGTTTTGGATTTTCCATTACCCAGTTTTGGATTTTCATTTCATGAATAATGCTACCATTAACATTATAAGACAAATATCAAATATTAAAAGAAACAAGGGAAAAAAGAAAAATAACATACAAGGGAAATCCCATAAGGTTATCAGCTGATTTCTCAACAGAAACTCTACAAGCCATAAAGGAATGGCACAATACATTTAAAGTGATGGAATGGACGAACCTACAACCAACAACATGCTATCCAGCAAGACACTTGATAATATTTGATGGAAAAATAAAGTTTTCCAGACAAGCAAAAGTTAAGATAATTCAACATCACTAAACTAGTGTTGGAGAAAACTCTTGATAGTCCCTTGGACTGCAAGGAGATCCAACCAGTCCATCCTAAAGGAGATCAGTCCAGGGTGTTCATTAGAAGGACTGTTGCTAAAGCTGAAACTCCAGTATTTTGGCCACCTCATGCGAAGAGTTGACTCACTGGAAAAGACCCTGATGCTGGGAGGGATTGGGGGCAGGAGGAGAAGGGGACGACAGAGGATGAGATGGCTGGATGGCATCACCAACCCGATGGACATGAGTTTGAGTAAACTCTGGGAGTTGGTGATGGACAGGGAGGCCTGGCGTGCTGCAATTCATGGGGTCGCAAAGAGTCAGACATGACTGAATGACTGAACTGAACTTAACTGAACTGAAAACTAGCTTTACAACAAATGCTGAAGGAACTTCTCTAGGCTGAAAACACAAGAGAAAGAAAAGTTTACCAAAAAAAAAAAAAATCAACCTAAATCAATTAACAAAATGGTATATGCAGATGACACCACCCTTATGGCAGAAAGTGAAGAAGAACTAAAGAGCCTCTTGATGAAAGTGAAAGAGGAGAGTGAAAAAGTTGGCTTAAAGCTCAACATTCAGAAAACTAAGGTCATGATATCTGGTCCCATCACTTCACAGCAAATAGATGGGGAAACAGTGGAAACAGTGGCTGACTTAATTTTTCTGGGCTCCAAAATCACTGCAGATGGTGATTGCAGTCATGAAATGGGGATTGCAGCCAAGAAATTAAAAGACGCTTACTCCTTGGAAGGAAAGTTATGATCAACCTAGACAGCACATTAAAAAGTGGAGACATTACTTTACCAACAAAGGTGCGTCTAGTCATGGCTATGGTTTTTCCAGTGGTCATGTATGGATGTGAGAGTTGGACTATAAAGAAAGCTGAGTGCCAAAGTATTGATGCTTTTGAACTGTGGTGTTGGAGAAGACTCTTGAGAGTCCCTTGGACTGCAAGGAGATCCAACCAGTCCATCCTAAAGGAGATCAGTCCTGGGTGTTCATTGGAAGGACTGATGTTGAAGCTGAAACTCCAGTGTTTTGGCCACCTGACGCAAAAAGCTGACTCAAAAGACCCTGATGCTGGGAAAGATTGAGGGTGGGAGGAGGAGGGGACGACAGAGGATGAGATGGTTGGGTGGCATCACCAATCAGTGGACATGAGTTTGAGTGGACTCCGGGAGTTGGCGATGGACAGGGAGGCCTGGTGTTCTGTGGTTCATGGGGTCACAGAGTCGGACACGACTGAGCTACTGAACTGAACTGAATAGGATCATACACATCAATACTTACCTTAAATGTAAATGCATTAAATGCACCAAGCAAGAGACATAGACTGGCTGGATAGATAAAAAAACAAGACCCATATGTGTGTTGTCTACAAGATACCCACCTCAGACCTAAGGACACTTACAAACTGAAAGTAAAGGGATGGGAGTATGTATTTCATGCAAATTGAAATCATAAGAAAGCTGGAGTAGCGATACTCATGTCAGAAAAAATAGACTTTAAGACAAAGACTGTTATAAGACACAAAGAAGGACACCACATAATGAACAAGGGTTCATTTAAAAAAATGGCAATTATAAATATATATATACACCCCACATAGGAGCACCTCGACACATAAGACAAATACTAACAAACATAAAGGGAGAAATTGACAGTAATACAATAATAGTGGGGGGCTTTAATATCCCACTTTCACCATGGACAAATCATTCAGACAGAAAATCCATAAGGAAACACTTCCTTAAATGACATCCCAAATCAGTAGACTATACATTCGTCTCAAGTGCACATGGAACATTTTTCAGGACTGACCACATGCTGGGCCACCCGTTAAGTCTTGGCAAATTTAAGAAGACGAAAATCATATCAAACATCTTCCCTGTTCACAACACTATGATATTAGAAATGAACTGCAAAAACAAAAAACAACAACAACAACAAAAAGAAATGCTCTAAGAAACACAAACACATGGCAACTAAATGATATGCTACAAAACAACAATTAGATCACTGAAGAAATCAAAGAAGAAACAAAAAATACCGAGAGACAAATAAAAACACAGTGGTCCAAAATGTATGAGATGCAGCAAAAGCAGTTCTAAGAGGGAAGTTTATAGTAATAAAATCTTACCTCAAGAAACAAGAAAAATATCAAACAACATAACCTTACATGTAAAACAACTAGAACCTAAAGCCTAAATTTATTACAAGGAAGAAAATCATAAAAATCAGAGAAGAAATAAGTGAAATATAGACAAAGTAAATAATCACAAAGATCAATGAAACTGAAATCTGGTTTTTTGAAAAGATAAAATTCATAGCCTTCAGTCAGAATGATCATCAAGAAAAAAAGGGAGATAACTCAAATTGGTAAAATTATAAATCAATTTCAAGTTAAATTTTTGTATAAGGTGTTAAATTTCTATAGGGGTGCCTTTTATTTTGTTTTGTTTTGCTTTGGATTTTTACTCTTGGTAGTGTGTGTTTGTGTGTGCATGTGCATTAGTGTGTGTACATTTTCTATTTACTTGCTTATTAGTTTTTCTTTCTTTCTTTTTTTTTTCTTAGTATGTATGTTCCATTGTTCTGGCACCAGTAGTTCAAAATTATATATTTTCTCCATTGAATTGCTTTTGTACCTTTCTCAAATATCAGTTTGGAAAATTTAGATGGATTTTACATTTCTGGATTACCTTTCCTGTTCCACAGATCTATTTGCCTATCTCTCCACGAATATAACATTGCCTTGATTAATCTAGCTATAGGTCATCCCAATATCAGGTAGAATTGGTAGGAAGAAGCCCATACCAATATCAGGCAGAAAAATTCCTCTTACTTAATTTTTCTTATTTCAAGATTTTGCTTTAGCTATTCAAGGTTTTGTGCCTTTCAATTGATTTTAGAATAGGCTTGTTTTTATGCTATTTAAAAAAAAAAAACTAAAGACTTCAATTTATCTGGAACAATTATAAATTATATCATTTTTTAAATTTCATTTTTCACATGATAATTGTTACTGTATAGAAATATGAATTTCTGTTTGTTGATCTTAAGTTCAGTGAACTTGTTGAATTCATTAGTTCTAAGAGTTATTTTTGTAGTCATCTTGGGATTTTATGAACAGAAAAGCATGTCACCTACACATAGTGATAGTTTTTTTTTTCCCCCTTCCCTACATGTTTGATGTTTTTTTCTTGTCTAACTGCTCTGGCTAAGACCTCTAGCAGAATATTGAAAATAAATGGTGAGAGCAAACCATTTTCTGATCTTAGGCTGGAAGTGTTCAGTTTTTCACTAGTAAATATGATGTTAGCTGCGGGTCTTTTAATTTCAGGGGCTGCAGTCACCATCTACAGTGATTTTGGAGCCCCCCAAAATAAAATCTACCACTGTATCCATTTTTCCCACATCTATTTGCTATGAAGTGATGGGACAAGGTGCCATGATCTTAGTTTTTTGAATGTTGATTTCTCAAACAGCTTTTTCACTCTCCTCTTTTACCTTCACCAAGAGGCTCTTTAGTTCCACATTGCTTTTTGCCATAAAGATGGTGTCATATGCATATCTGAGGATATTGATATTTCTCCTGGTAGTCTTGATTCCAGCTTTTGATTCATCCAGCTTGGTATTTTGCATGATGTACTCTGCATGTAAGTTAAATAAGCAGAGTGACAATATACAGCTTTGACATTCTCCCTTCCCAATTTTGAAATAATTTGTTGTTCTATGTTTGGTTATAACTGTTGCTTCTTGACCTGTATACAGGTTTCTCAGGAGGCAGGTAAGATGGTCTGATATTCCCATTCTAGAAGAATTTTTCAGTTTATTGTGATCCACACAGTCAAAAGCTTTAAGTGTAGTTAGTGAAGCAGAAGGGGATGTTTTTCTGCAATTCCCTGGCTTTATCTATGATCCAACAGATGTTGGCAATTTGATCTCTGGTTCCCCTGCCTTTTCTAAATCCAACATCTGGAAGTCTTAGTTCATGTACTTCTGAAGGCTTCTTGTACCTGATTTTTGTAGGATTTCACTTTTTAAAATTATACTTGTTTATAGTATATCATATTGTATAGTCTTCTTGTGGTTTCTCTAGATAGTTCTATATACATACATAGCATATTACAGACTAATGATACTTAATGGTTTACCTGTTTAAGTGAAGTATGGAAACAGCTTTAATTTGAGTCCCTTTACCCTCTTCAATTATTAAATTTTTTGTCTCTGGTATTTTCTCTACATAAGTCAAACACACAGTGCATGTTATTTCTGCTTCAACAATCAGATATGATTTAAGGAATTCATTGGAAGAAGGAAAATCCATTATAATTACATCTACCTTTATTCACTGTATTGTTCTCCTTTATTTTCTCAATTTACAACCCTTTTTATCATTTATTTTGCTTGAAGAACTTTCTTTAGCCATTAGTCAAAATAAGATTTGCTAGGGACAAATTATCCTAGTACTCTTTTATCTAAGAATAACTCTTTGTACACTTTATTTCTGAGAAATAGTTTCATTGATTATTGAATTCTTAGTTAAGTATTCTGTTCTTTCAGTATTTGAGAAAATGTTGTGTCATTTCTTTATGGTCTTCAATTCAGGTGAGAAACCCACTGTCATTTGAATTGTTATTTTTCTATTGGTAATGTACCATTATCCTCTGGGTGGATAATTTATTTTCTTTTTATTTAGTTTACAAAACTTTAATTATTACATGTCTTGGCATGGATTTAATTGAGTTTATCCTGTTTCATGTTTATTTGGCTATTTGAATCTATAGGTTTATATCTTATTAAATTTGGGATGTTTTTAGTCATTATTTCTTCAACTACTTCTTCAATAATAATAACTTTCTTCTCTAATTTCAGGGCTCAAATGACACAAATATTAAATCTTGGATTTTATCACAGGTTCCTGAGTTTCTGCTCATTTTTATTTTTCTGTCTACTACTTTTGCTGTTAATATCATGGAAATTTTGTACCTCTGTCACCATTCTAACTGATTTTAACTTCTGTCATTCCTTATACTGAGCCTTTCTGGTAATTTTTATTTTGGTTATTTTATTCTTAAATTACTTGTTTCCATTGGGATCTTTTTATAACATATTTATTTTGTGATGTACTGTACCTTTTATTATTTTCAAATAAATTATAATTACTTATTGATATAATTTTATGATGGCTGCACTAAAATCATGGTCAGTTAATTTCAATGTTTGTTTTTGTTCAGTTGCTCCACTGTGTCTGACTCTTTGTGAACCCATGAACTGCAATATGCCAGGCCTCCCAGTCCCTCACCATCTCCCAAAGTTCAATATATGATGTATTTGTTTACTGTTCATTTTGTTTTCTCATTTAGGTTGTGATTGCCATTATTTTTATAGACTACTGATTTTTTATTGTACTTGGATACAGTTTTGGAGATTATGTTAGGAGACTTTTCATCATATGTAAATCATCTATTTTACCAAACAGTCATTGTTTCTAGCTTTGGCATATATAATTTAGCAGATCTCCTGAACTTTGCTAATATCCTTACTGTAGGTAGATCTGGCCTGCTGCTCTCATTGGTTGTAGGAGAAAGAATGGATTGGTCCACAGGCTCTACTGGTGATGATGCTGGGAACCTATTGAATCTTTCACCAAGTTTAGGATGTTTTCAGACACTGAAAGTGAACATGGAAGTTGCTCAGTCCTGCCTGACTCTTTGCGACCCCATAACTATACAGTCCATGGAATTCTCCAGGCCAGAATACTGGAGTGGGTAGCCTTTCCCTTCTCCAAGGGATTTTCCCAACCCAGGTATTGAACCCGGGTCTCTTGCATTGCAGGTGGATTCTTTACCAGCTGAGCCACAAGGGAAGCCCAAGAATACAGAAGTGAGCAGCCTATCCTTTCTCCAGTGGATCTTCTCTACCCAGGAATCAAACTGAGGTCTCCTGCATTCAGACAGATTCTTTACCAGCTGAGCTATCTTCAAAAACTTCTATGTCTGTCAATGAGAATGGAGAGGGGAATGACCTGACCCCTAACTGGTTCCACTATTGCCACTGCTGCATGCAGATCATATTCACCACTACCAGCAGTTTTGTGGCAGGAAATGGGTTGATGAACATAGATAGGCTCTGCTGGGGATTCTGGTGTAGGAAGATAGGTCTGCTGTTGCTGGCTGATGTGAAGCAGTGATTGGTTTGTCCTTGTAGACTCTGCTACTGATAGTTTAATGGCAGATTTCCCTACTTCTGCTGACCACTGTGAAGTAGAAATTGGATAGCCTTACTGTATTTTGCTATTTTATTTAGTATTTTGTGAACTTCCCTGGTGGCTCAGACGGTAAAAACATTTGCTTGCAATGCAGGAGACCTGGGTCCAATCCCTGGGTGGGAAAGATCCCCTGGAGACGGAAATGGCAACCCACTCCAGTACTCTTGCTTGGAAAATTCCATGGATGGAGGAGCCTCATAGGCTACAGACCATGGGGGTCGCAAAGAGTCGAACACGGCTGAATGACTTCACTTTCACTTTCACTGTATTTTGCTACTGAGATTGCTGTATGTAGATTACCCACTGCTCCCATTAGCTATCCCAAGTCTCCACTGGGCTTTCCTTTTCCAGCTACTTGTCCAACAAGATCCGGATTTTCTTCTTTCTTTTTGTTTTTTGTTTGTCTATCTATGCATTGTGGTTGACAGTTTCAGGATGCTCTGTTGTCCAGTACCACAAGTTTGAGAAATAAAAAATAAAATAAAATAAATCACGGGGAATATACTGCAGTGTTGTTATGCAACTCCTGAGGACCCAAGTCTTCTTACTCCTTTAAAGTTATTTTACAATTGTTTGTTGAATAATTTTCAGGATATTTACTTGTATTTTGAAGCAAAGAGGAGTAAAGCGATCTACTCTATCTTATTCTAGAACTGAAAGTGTATGATTTTTACAACATATTTCTCTGCTGATATTTTCTAATTTTTCCTTTATTTCAAAAGAATTCACAGGTGATTGCTGAAGAATTTTCATGATGACTTCTGTTAAAATCTTTTTCAGAAAATTTCAAATTCTGATTCACCTTTGTACTGGTATTTTTCTGTTTGTCTTTTCTCATTTATATTGTGTTTTCTATGGTTCTTGGTTTGGCAAGTGTTTATGATTTATCCTAGACACTCTTAGATAGCATATTATGTAATAGTGGCCCCATTTAATCCCCCAATGAAATGCAAGGGTCAATTGTCTTTGCATGTGTTCAGCTTTCCTCTGTGCCCTGCTGATATACACCAGGAAAAGTGAAGTGCTGGTTAATAATGCTTCATTGCATACTTTTGGGGGCAGAAGGATGAGTTAAGCTTCTCCCTTCAGCACAACTGATACTTTCCCAAAGAACGGAGGTCTTCATCTCACACGCCCTCACTGCTCTTGAGTGAGAAGCTTGTAAGATCAGCTTCTTGCTTGACCCACTGACACTAAGGAGTGGAGTATGCTTTGTTGCTGTAGAGTGGGGATAAAAACTGAACCCCTTACTTGGCCTTGTGATGAGAGTGGAGATAAAGGGGAAGAGTGCCAGTTAGTCCCACCTCCCACCACTACATTCCACTTCATTGATGCCAGGTTGGGATAGAAGCTCAACTAGCCTTCACTGATTGAAGGGAAGTAGAGAAGCAGAGCACTCACAATTCTGAGTTGTGTGTCACTGATGCTGAATGCTCCCCGAGACTCAGCTCTCTACTGGGCCCTGCTGACTTTGGTGGGAGACAGAGGACCAATAAGCACATTCTCTCTCAGTGTCCTTTAGCTAGAAGGTTGTGGAAAGTTAGCTCCCTTCCCCCACCTCGGGCTCTGTTGACACCAGGAAGAAACTGGAGTGCTAACTAGCTTCATTTCCCACTACATTATTCAGTCTCACAGTCATTCCAGGCTGAGGTATATGCACAGCCCCTCAATGAGAACCACTAATGCTGGGGTCAGGATGAAGCAGATTGTATACTAGCTTTGCCTTGTTAACTCACTTCACTGACAAGTGAGAGTAGATGTTCAGATTGATGTTGAACTCCACTTACCACTACTCTAGCAGGGAAATCTAGCACCACTTGCTTCCACTGGGTGAGAGATAAAAGATCAGCTCCTATACTCAGCTTCATATTACCCCAGAAAGGGAATACAAGAGTTCCCTGCCTTCAATGAGAGATGAATAAATGATTAACTCCTTCCTAAGCCCTGTCAACACAATCCAATGGGGGAAATCAGAATATCATCTACTTCTGCCAAACAAACTGTTTGGACTCACCGTGCAGGTACTACCATGCAGGGAAATTTGAGCACCGAAACATGCTACTCTGTAGCATGGTTACATATCATCTCCTCATTCACCCCATTGAAATCATGGAGAGGAGGGAATTTTTTCTGCTAGTAAGATTGGAGTAGTAGGACAGTTATTGTCAAAAAGGTTTTCCATTATCAGACTACCATTTTCAAGGTCCCTAGGCTAGGAAGAATAAGCTTTCTTGAAGTTCTTTTGTGTTACCTGCTAGTATTTTGAGTTGGAGGCTGTTGCAGCACCTTTTCAGAATATGTGGATGCCAAAAAGCAAAACTTGAGAAACCACTACCATGTTGTATCTGAAATTCTGAGCTCCCTAAGTAGCCCAACTTCTTCTACCTGTTGGAATTTTCTTATGCTTACTTATTATATCTGAGGGGCTTTTTTTTTTTTTATTATTGTAAGAATAAGTATCTGGGAAGAATGGCCTACTCTATCATGCTCAGAATTGGGTCTGTTGGAGCACTTTGATTAGAAAATTAACATGTGGGAAATGATTTGACATTGAACATTCATTACTTAAAAATTTTACATGAGCTCTACTTAATCTGCTTAGCACATAATTTCATCAGTACTTTAAAATAAAAAAAAAAAAATACTCTGAGTCTCAGTTTATTAAAGACTGTTCCTTTCATTGGTGAATACTTCCACAATTTCATGAATTTGAGAATCTCTTCTTGATTCCTCTTTTTTTTATGACTAAAGCATCTTCTCATTGTATAAATGAATGGCTATGCCTATGCTCCTCTGTTCTGCCATTTGTGTTTTACTACAGCTGAGGTGGCCACATTAGTTAATAGACAAAATAACAAGCAAACTATTTTTATGTTTTTATTTATATATATTGCTTTTAGCAATAAAAATGAAATGCATATTCTTTCTGTAACATACCTACTGTGTCCAACCATATAAACTGGAGTAGCGTTTTAATTTTAGAAATTAAAAAAATAAAATTTCCTCAGTCTCCCCTAGTTTTTTTTAAAGGTATAGAGAGACATATATAGAGAAAAATAAAATGTATTTTAAAATGCCCACAAAGTGAGCTTTATAATCATTTCCCATAGTAAATATATAATTTATAATAGTACAACGAATTGTAGACATATGTGATGTTTCACATATGAAGTAGATACTGAAACCATTGAGATTTGTATTGAAATAAGGAAAATCATTTGAAATTAATTTTCTTTAAGCTTAAAAAAATGTACATTGCTGATAGATACTTATTCAAGTCTTATCCAGTGATTCCTGTGGGTATAATGTTCCTTGAATGTACAGAAAGTACTCTGGGAGCTTACGTTGGTGTTTTATGTCCACAAAAGAAATATTGAGTGTACTGAAGAAATTATTGACTAAGTTACTCTGGTATTTTGAATAGCATAACGTTGTACATATATTCATGCTGAAACACTTATTTTGAAGACATTATAACCATATTGCCAATATTCAGTTATTTGTGGCAATGAGAACTGTGACTAGCAAGGATGAATGAAAGCAAGGATGCTTAAAATTGTCATTTTTAACTAAGGGATTTTAAAACACACACATGCTTGCACATGCACACTCATTTAAAAATTACAAAATATTTATACAAAATTCCCCCAAATAATTCTGGTATGATTCCTTTTTACTACAGAAAGAGCACGTTTGCAAAGATATCTCATTGCACTTGAAGCAGCTGCCATAGCCCTCATCATATATACCTCCAGAACCAACAAACAAAATAAGTTGGATAAGTCATGCTGAGAAGCCAGAGAGTCATTCAGAGTTACTATAGGTGGTTTTCTTAGCTGATGAACATCAACATTTTCTGCAGGTTTAGGCTGCAGATGGCCTATATTGAGCAAATAGTAGCAGCCAGGGGGTACCTCTTCCCCCATTCAACTCCTACTTTGTAATGAGGATACAGGTGGCATAGCTGGTGAAGACTGCAATCTTTCTCTTCCTGCATAGATATATGTTGTAGGAAAGCTGTTACAATGGACTTATTAGCTGAAGTCAGCTTTCATGCTCTCAGCTTTCTGAGATGAAAGATACTGGTAGACTCAGAAACTGGTGAGCACTATCAGATCTTATTTTTCCTGACTTGAGATTATAGACAATCCATAAAGAGCAGTACCACTAGTTCACCCCCTCTTCTCCACACATATGTAGACCCTGCTACATAGATAAGATCTGGGTAAGTCCACCATGAAGAGTGGTTTCTCCATTCTACCTCCTCCAGCTGCAGCTAAACCACTCAGATTTCCTATCTAGAGTAGTGTAGCAGCAAGTCTTAAAGATTGACAATATCCTGGTCCTGTAGAAGGGCCTGACTGCAGTTGAATAAGATTATGAAATGATTTATGTCTAGTATATACATTTTATAAGAAAAAAATAAAGCAATGAATTAGGTAAAGTTACCATGAGAATGATACCAATATTACAGATAGATCATAAGTTTAATTAGGAGGTCAGAGGAAAAACAGTCAAAAATAGTTAATCTAAGATGAAAGCCATTCCTGATGTTCAGAGAGATTATGAAAATGAAAAGATATGACTTCTATGGAGCAACATCTGAGACTACATTCCATAAGAGAAATAGACTTGACTGAACTAGCCCAGCTCAGTAATTACATAACCAAATATAGAACCACAAAACCAAGTTTGAATGAGCAGTACAGCGAATTAGTACTAGAGTGACTACAGTATATTTTTTTAAATGTCTAATTTTCTGAAAAGTATGAAGCATGCAAAGAAATAGGAAGTTCTGATCCACACATGTGAAAAATAGCAGGCAGTAGAATTCACCTTGAGGGACCCAAATGGTGAACTAAGCAGAAAACTGATCGCAAGCAACTAGAAAAGATATGATCAAAGATCTAAAGAAAACCATGCTGAAAGAATTAAAGGAAATATGATAATGATTTCTTATTAAATAGAGAATACCAATAAATTTACAGAAATCATATAAAGAAATGAAATAGGAATTCTGGAGTTAAAATGTATAGTACTCAATATGGAAAATTCAGTAGAGAGATCGACAATAGATTTGAGCTGGCAAAAGAATGTGCCAGTTTAAATACACATCAATGGAAACTATGTTGTCTGAAGAAGAGAGAAAAATGAACAGCACCTCAGTGAAATGTGGAGAATCTTAAAGTGCACAAAATACAAAATACAGGGACTACAAAGGAGAGAAGAGACAGAAGGAATCAGAATGTATATTTGAGAGAATAATGACTTAAAACTTCTCACATTTAATGAAAAATATTAATCTAATACATACAAGAAACCCAACAAAGTTCAAGTAAGATAAACACAATCCATAGCTATAAACAAAAAGTAAAATATTGAAATGCAATGAAAGTAGAAATTCTTGAAAGCAGTAAGAGAAAAATAAGTCATCAAGTACATGGGAACTCTAATAAAATTTATAGCTGACTTATTATCAGAAATGATAGAGTACAGAATGCAGTGGAATGACATATTCAAAGTGGCAAGGAAAAAACCTGTCAAGTAAGAATCTTACATCCACCAAAATTAATTTTCAAATATGAAAGTGAAACAAAGATATTTCCAGAAAAACAAAAACTGAAAACATGTTGCAAGCAGATTCACATTACAAGAAAAACTAAAAGAAGTTGTTCAGGTTGAATCAAATCACGTCAGAATACATTTCAAATCTGTATGAAAAAATAAAAATTACTGATACATGTATTCTTGTAGGTAATAATAAAAGACAGCATAATTGCATATTTTCACATTTTTTCTCTCACTGATTTTAAAAGATTTCAGAAAACATTCTGTGTATGTAGCATTCTGTGTGTACAATTGTACTGTCAAGTCTATAACACATATAAATGTAATGTATTTGAATATAACAGCACAAAAAGATGGGCTGGAGAAAAAAGCTGTACTGCAATAATATGTGACCAGATAATAAATCAAATCTATAGGGAAAAAAATGAAGAGAAATGGCAAATGAGAAGAGTAAAATAGAAATATCTACAAATATGTACTTGTCTTCCTGTCTCCTCTAAGGTTATAAAAGAAAAAATTATATAAAGTAATTATTATAAAAATATTGTTGGGCTCATGAAATATGTTGACATAGTATATATTACAATAATAGCATATAACAAGAGTTGGAGAGGAAGTAGAGCGACTAAGAGTAAGGATTTGTATTTCACTGTGATGTTAGTGCAAATTGTAAATATGATTTGATAAATTAAGATGTATATTGTAAATACTAGAGCAACCACTGAAAAAGAAATCCCCCATATTTAGCTTATAAATATTTTTTTCCATTTATTTTTATTAGTTGGAGCTAATCACTTTACAATATTGTAGTGGTTTTGTCATACATTGACATGAATCAGCCATGGATTTACATGTATTCCCCATCCTGATCCCCCTGCCACCTCCCTCTCCACCTGATTCCTCTGGATCTTCCCAGTGCACCAGGCCCAAGCACTTGCCTCATGCACCCAACCTGGGCTGGTGATCTGTTTCACCCTAGATAATATACATGTTTCGATGCTGTTCTCTCGAAACATCCCACCCTCAACTTCTCCCACATAGTCCAAAAGTCTGTTCTGTACATCAGTGTCTCTTTCTGTTTTGCATATAGGGTTATCATTACCATCTTTCTAAATTCCATATATGCACGTTAGTATACTGTATTGGTCTTTATCTTCCTGGCTTACTTCACTCTGTATAATGGGCTCCAGTTTCATCCATCTCATTACAACTGATTCAAATGAATTCTTTTTAAAGGCTGAGTAATATTCCATGGTGTATATGTACCACAGCTTCCTTATCCATTCGTCTGCTGATGGGCATCTAGGTTGCTTGCATGTCTTGGCTATTATAAACAGTGCTGTGATGAACATTGGGGTGCATGTGTCTCTTTCAGATCTGGTTTCCTCAGTGTGTATGCCCAGAAGTGGGATTGCTGGGTCATATGGCAGTTCTAATTCCAGCTTTGTAAGAAATCTCCACACTGTTCTCCATAGTGGCTGTACTAGTTTGCATTCCCACCAACAGTGTAAGAGGGTTCCTTTTTCTCCACACCCTCTCCAGCATTTATTCCTTGTAGACTTTTGGATAGCAGCCATCCTGACTGGTATGTAATGGTAACTCATTGTGGTTTTGATTTGCATTTCTCTGATAATGAGTGATGTTGAGCATCTTTTCATGTGTTTGTTAGTCATCTGTATGTCTTCTTTGGAGAAATTTCTGTTTAGATCTTTGGCCCATGTTTTGATTGGGTCATTTATTTTTCTGGAATTGAGCTGCAGGAGTTGCTTGTATATTTTTGAGATTAGTCCTTTGTCTGTTGCTTTATTTGCTATTATTTTCTCCCATTCTGAGGGCTGTCTTTTCACCTTGCTTATAGTTTCCTTTGTTGTGCAAAAGCTTTTAAGTTTCATTAGGCCCCATTTGTTTATTTTTGCTTTTATTTCCAATATTCTGGGAGGTGGGTCATAGATGATCTTGCTGTGATTTATGTCGGAGAGTGTTTTGCCTATGTTCTCCTCTAGGAGTTTTATAGTTTCTGGTCTTATATTTAGATCTTTAATCCATTTTGAGTTTATTTTTGTGTATGGTGTTAGAAAGTGTTCTAGTTTCATTCTTTTACAAGTGGTTGACCAGTTTTCCCAGCACCACTTGTTAAAGAGGTTGTCTATTTTCTATTGTATAGTCTTGCCTCCTTTGTTGAAAATAAGGTGTCCATAGACACATGGATTTAACTCTGGGCTTTCTATTCTGTTCCATTGATGTATATTTCTGTCTTTGTGCCAGTACCATACTGTCTTGACGCCTGTGGCTTTGTAGTAGAGCCTGAAGTCAGGCAGGTTGATTCCTCCAGTTCCATTCTTCTTTCTCAAGATTACTTTAGCTATTCGAGGTTTTTTGTATTTCCATACAAATTGTGAAATTTTTGTTCTAGTCCTGTGAAAAATACCGTTGGTAGCTTGATAGGGATTGCATTGACTCTATAGATTGCTTTGGGTAGAATAGCCATTTTGAGAATATTGATTCTTCCAATCCATGAACACGGTATAATCCTCCATCTGTTTGTGTCCTCTTTGATTTCTTTCATCAGTGTTTCATAGTTTTCTATGTATAGGTCTTTTGTTTCTTTAGGTAGATATACTCCTAAGTATTTTATTCTTTTAGTTGCAATGGTGAATGGTATTGTTTCCTTAATTTCTCTTTCTGTTTTTTCATTGTTAGTGTATAGGAATGCAAGGGATTTCTCTGTGTTAATTTTATATGCTGCAACTTTATTTATTGATTAGCTCTAGTAATTTTCTGGTAGAGTCTTTAGGGTTTTCTATATAGAGGATCATGTCATCTGCAAACAGTGAGAGTTTCACTTCTTCTTTTCCTGTCTGGATTCCTTTTACTTCTTTTTCTGCTCTGATTGCTGTGGCCAAACCTTCCAAAACTATGTTGAATTGTAGTCGTGAGAGTGGGCACCCTTGTCTTGTTCCTGATTTCAGGGGAAATGCTTTCAATTTTTCACCATTGAGGGTGATGCTTGCTATGGGTTTGTCATATATAGCTTTTATTTATTTATTTATTTTTGGTCATACATTGATATGAATCAGCCATAGATTTACACGTATTCCCAGTATGTTGAGGTATGTTCCTTCTATTCCTGCTTTCTGGAGAGTTTTAATCATAAAATGATGTTGAATTTTGTCAAAGGCTTTCTCTGCATCTATTGAGATAATCATATGGTTTTTATCTTTCAATTTGTTAATGTGGTGTATTACATATTGATTTGTGGATATTAAAGAATCCTTGCATTTCTGGGATAAAGCCTGCTTGGTCATGGTGTATGATTTGTTTAATATGTTGTTGGATTCTGTTTGCTAGAGTTTTGTTAAGGATTTTTGCATCCATGTTCATCAGTGATATTGGCCTGTAGTTTTCTCTTTTTGTGGCATCTTTGTCTGGTTTTGGAATTAGGGTGATGATGGCCTCATAGAATGAGTTTGGAAGTTTCCCTTCTTCTGCAATTTTCTGGAAGAGTTTGAGTAAGATAGGTGTCAGCTCTTCTCTAAATTTTTGGTAGAATTCAGCTGTGAAGCCATCAGGTCCTGGGCTTTTGTTTGCTGGAAGATTTCTGACTACAATTTCAATTTCCTTGCTTGTGGTGGGTCTGTTAAGATCTTCTATTTCTTCCCGGTTCAATTTTGGAAAGTTATACTTTTCTAGGAATTTGTCCATTTCTTCCAAGTTGTCCATTTTATTGGCATATAGCTGCTGGTAGTAGTCTCTTATGATCCTTTGTATTTCTTTGTTGTCTGTCGTGATCTCTCCATTTTCATTTCTAATTTTGTTAATTTGATTCTTCTCCCTTTGTTTCTTAATGAGTCTTGCTAATGATTTGTCAATTTTGTTTATTTTTTCAAAAAACCAGCTTTTATCTCTGTTGATTTTTGCTATAGTCTCTTTAGTTTCTTTTGCATTTATTTCTGCCCTAATTTTTAAGATTTCTTTCCTTCTACTAACCCTTGGGTTCTTCATTTCTTCCTTCTTTAGTTGCTTTAGGTGTAGAGTTAGGTTATTTATTTGACTTTTTTCTTGTTTCTTGATGTAAGCCTGTAATGCTCTGAACCTTCCCCTTAGCACTGCTTTTACAGTGCCCCATAGGTTTTGGGTTGTTGTGTTTTCATTTTCATTCATTTCTATGCATATTTTGATTTCTTTTTTGATTTCTTCTATGATTTGTTGGTTATTCAGAAGCATGTTATTTAGCCTCCATATGTTTGAATTTTTGATAATCTTTTTTCTGTAATTGAGATCTAATCTTACCGCACTGTGGTCAGAAAAAATGACTGGAATTATTTCAATTTTTTTGAATTCACCAAGGCTAGATTTATGGCCAAGGATGTGATCTATTCTGGAGAAGGTTCCGTGTGCACTTGAGAAAAAGGTGAAGTTGATTGTTTTGGGGTGAAATGTCCTATAGATATCAATTAGGTCTAGCTGGACCATTGTGTCATTTAAAGTTTGTGTTTCCTTGTTAATTTTCTGTTTAGTTTATCTATCCATAGTTGTGAGTGTGGTATTAAAGTCTCCCACTATTATTGTGTTACTGTTAATTTCCTCTTTCATACTCGTTAGTGTTTCCCTTACATATTGTGGTGCACCTATGTGGGGTGCATATATATTATCTTATAAATAATTAAACAAAGTATCACAACAGAGTCCATTCACTTATTGCAAAATAAAGCTGTAAATGAGGAAAAGAGGGGGGAAAATGAGATATATAGTAAAGAGAAAAATTGTCAAATGTTTATTCAACCATATCAGTAACATTATATGCACATATTTTAAACAATTCAATCAAAATGCAGAGATATGTTTGGATTAAAATGTAAGATTTGACTATATATTGGTATTGGAGATGCACTTTAACTTAAAAGATACAGATAGATCAAAAGTAGAAGGAAGAAAAATATACTCATGCAACAACAACCATAATAAAATTGGAGTCCATATACTGATATAAAATGAAATAGCCTGTAAGATGAAATTTTGCTGGTGATAAAAAATAATATTTTATAATATTTTATTGGTAACAGCATCAATACACCAGGAAAGTATAAGAATTATAATTATGCAGGCACCTAATCCTCAAAATACATAAAATGATAAGTAACAAAGTTGACAGGAAGGATAAACAATCCAATAATAATTTTATGTGTCAATAACTCACTTAAGTGATGGATAGAAGACCTAGGCAGAAGATCAACAAGGGTAAATAAAACATTAATGACAACATAAACCAACTAGATTAGTAAACCTAGCGCCTAGTGTCTCAGTAAAGAGTTTGCCTGCAATGCAGGAGACCCTGGTTTGATCCCTGGGTTGTGAAGATTCCCTGGAGAAGGAAATGGCAACCCACTCCAGTATTCTTGCCTGGGAAATCCCATGAACAAAGGAGCCTGGTGGGCTACAGTCCATAGGGTCACAAGAGTCAGACATGACTGAGCAATTAAAACTACTTACTTACCCACAAATATTTATAGAATACTTCATCCAACAATGGTATAATAGATATTTGTCTCAAGAACATACTCAGTATTCTCTAAGGTAGACCATATAGTAGACTATAAAACAAGTCTCAAAAATTTGAAAGTTTGAATTTTTTTTCCATTTATTTTTATTAGTTGGAGGCTAATTACTTTACAATATTCTAGTGGTTTTTGCCATACATTGACATGAATCAACCATGGATTTACATGTATTCCCCATCCCGATCCCCCCTCCCACCTCCCTCTCCACCCGATCCCTCTGGGTCTTCCCAGTGCACCAGCCCTGAACACTTGTCTCATGCACCCAACCTGGGCTGGTGATCTGTTTCACCCTTGATAATATACATGTTTCGATGCTGTTCTCTCAAAACGTCCCACCCTCGCCTTCTCCCACAGAGTCCAAAAGTCTGTTCTGTACATCTGTGTCTCTTTTTCTGTTTTGCATATATGAAATTAAACAAAGTATGTTCTCTGAACATGATGTAACAGAAATAAAGATCAATAACGGAAATAAAATTGGAATATTCACAGAGATGTAAAAATTACATGGTGATGTTGGTTGTAGTGGTTTAGTTGGTAAGCCATGCTTGACTCTTGCAATCCCATGGACTGTAGCTGGCTAGGCTCCTCTGTCCGTGGGATTTCCCAGGCAAGAATACTGGAGTGTCTTGTCATTTCCTTCTCCAGGGGGACTTCCTGACCCAGGGATCAAATTTGTATCTCCTGCATTGCAAGTGGATTCTTTACTGCTAAGCCACCAGGGATCTTCCTAAATAACCAATGAGTCAAAGAGGAACTCACAAAAGAAAGTAGAAAAAATCACTGAGGTGAATGAAAATTAAAACCCAGTGTAAGTATGGGTTAAGCTAAAGCAGAATCTAGGGGTAAAAAATGTGTAGGTTCAAAGGCTTATATCACAAAAACATTTTCTCTAAAGAATACCTCTCAAATAAATAACATAATCTTCCTTCATAAGAGACTAAAATAAGAAAGGTAAACCAAAACTAAAGAAAGCAGAAAGTAAGAAAAAAGCATGGATAGAAAGAAATATAAAAATATGGAGAAAATCACTGAGAAAATGGTTTTCAAAATGATCAACAAATAAAACAAGCCAAGAAAAAATAAACTAAAAATCAATTTCCTAATACCAGGAATGAAATGTGAGATCACTATTTAACAGAATTAAAATGATTGTAACAGAATATCAAGAACAATCATATATGATCAACCTAGAAGTAATTGAAACATTGCTAGTGTATACAAATTACAGAAATTGATTCAAGAAGAAAGATAAATCTAAATATAAAAATAAAATTGTTTAGTAATTTAAACTTTATTAATACGAAGAAAGGAATAGGAACCAAGGTCTGCACATAAATATTTAGCTATTTAAAGTGTTAACAGAAATATTTTAAAAAGATTAGCACCAATTACTCCCAAACACTTAAAATAAACTACAGAGCATAGAATCATTCACAGATCATCCTATAAGACAAATAGTACTCTCATATCTCAATAAGAGAAAGATATGACAAGAAAATAAATATGGTACAGTATTTCTTAGGAAAATAAATACAAAAGTCTTCAACAAAACATTGGCAATTTGAAAGTGCTACACTCAATAAGCCAGCAAATTTGGAAAACTCAGCCATGGTCACAGGGGCGGAAAAGGTCAGTTTTCATTCCAATCCCAAAGAAAGGCAATGTCAAAGAATGATCAAACTACCACACAATAGCACTCATCTCACACACTAGAAAAATAATGCTCATAATTCTCCAAGTGAGGCTTCAACAGGATGTGAACCAAGAACTTCCAAATGTTCAAGCAGGATTTAGAAAAGGCAGAGAAGTCAGAGATCAAATTTCCAATATCCATTGGATTATAGAAAAGGCGAGAGTTCCAGAAAAACATCTACTTCTGCTTTATTGACTATTCCAAAGCCATTGGCAGTGTGGATGACAACAAACTGTGGAAAATTCTTAAAGAGATGGGAATACCAGACAACCTTACCGGCCTTCTGAGAAATCTGTATGTAGGTCAAGAAGCAACAGTTAAAACTGGACATGGAACAATAGACTGGTTCCAAGTTGGCAAAGGAGTAGTACATCAAGGCTCTATATTGTCACCCTGCTTATTTAACTTATATGCAGAATACATCATGCAAAATGCTGGGCTGGGTGAAGCACAAGCTGGAATCAAGATTTCCAGGAGAAAAGTCAGTAACCTCAGATATGCAGATGGCACCACTTATGGCACTTTCCACTTACAGCAGAAAATTAAGAGGAACTAAAGAGCCTCTTGATGAATGTGAAAGAGAAGAGTGAAAAAGCTGGCCTAAAACTCAGCATTCAAAATACTAAGATCATGGCATTCGGTCCCTTCACTTCATGGTAAATAGATGGGGAAACAGTGCAAACAGTGTCTGACTTTATTTTTCTGGGCTCGAACATCACTGCAGATGGAGATTGCAGCCATGAAATTAAAAGACGCTTGCTCCTTGGAAGGAAACTTATGACCAACCTAGACAGCATTTTAAAAAGCAAATACATTACTTTTCCAACAAAGGCCTGTCTAGTCAAGGCTATGGTTTTTCCAGTTGTCATGTATGGATGTGAGTGTTGGACTATAAAGAAAGCTGAGTGCAGAAGAATTGATGCTTTTGAACCATGGTGTTGGAGAAGACTCTTGAGAGTCCCTTCGACAGCAAGGAGATCCAACCAGTCCATCATAAAGGAGATCAGTCCTGGGTGTTCATTGGAAGGACTGATGTTGAAGCTGAAACTCCAATACTTTGACCACCTGATGCAAAGAGCTGATCCATTTGAAAAGACCCTAATACTGGGAAAGATTGAGGGCAGGTGGAGGAGGGGCAACGAAAGATGAGGTGGTCGGATGGCATCACCAACTCTATGGACATGGGTTTGGGTGAACTCTGGGATTTGGAGATGGACAGGGAGGCCTGCATTTCTGCGGTTCATGGGGTGGCAAAGAGTCGGATATGACTGAGTGACTGAACTGATACATATATCTGTTCCCTTTTGAGCCTCCCTCTCACCCTCAATCCCCATCCGACACTCCTAGGTCATCACAGAGGAGAGAACTGAGTTATGTGTGCAATATAACAGCTTCCCATTAGTTATCTGTTTTATATATGGCAGTCCTACTCTCTCAATCAGAATAATTTTCTTAGATGTGGTGATATTGGTGCTTTAGAGAATATTGTTCTTATTCTGCTGAAATGCATGTTACAGTACTTAATTATGACATGTCATGATGTAAAGTGTTAGTTATGAAACATTATGATGTCTGCAATTTTCAAATGGTTCAACATAAATACTTACTTTGAAGTGTTTGAATCACCATTATAAACATACATACATAGCGGGAGAAAATGAGCAGAAACTGCAAAATGCTAAGAACTATGTGATCCAGGTGGAGGGCATACAGATGTTCATGGCACTGTGCTCTCAACTTTCTGTCTGCATTGAAAAAATGATCATAATAAAATGTTAGTGGGGAAAAATAAATACATAAATAAAAGACACTTGCTCCTTGGAAGAAAAGCCATTGCAAACCTAGACAGCATATTAAAAAGCAGAGACATTATCTTGCCAAAAAAGGTCCATCTAGTCAAAGCTATGGTTTTTCCAGTAGTCATGTATGGGTGTGAGAGCTGGACCATAAAGAAAACTTAGCACCAAAGAATTAATGCTTTTGAACTGTCGTGTTGGAGAAGACTTTTGAGAGTCCCCTCAACTGCAATGAGATCAAACCAGTCAATCCTAAAGGAAATCAGTCCTAAATATTCATTGGAAGGACTGATGTTGAAGCTGAAGCTCCAATACTTTGGCCACCAGATGCGAAGAACTCACTCATTGGAAAAGACCCTGGTGTTGGGAAAGTTTGAAGGCAGGAGGAGAAGGGGGCGACAGAGAGTGAGATGGTTGGATGGCATTGCTGGCAATGGACATGCGTTTTCACAAGCTCTGGGAGTTGATGATGGACAGTGACACCTGGCTTGCTGGAATCAATGGGGTCACAAACAGTTGGACTGGACTGAGCAACTGAACTGAACTGAATCATATACCAAGACCAAATAGGATTTATGCCAGAAGAGAAGATTAAAGAGGTAAAAACTATCAATATATGCATCATATTAATAGCATAAAAGGAAAAGTAAAGCACAATTACTTGAATAAATGCAAAAAGAAGATCTGAAAAAATCCAACCCCATTTCATGATAAATACACTTAACAAGTTTAGAGTACAAGGGAAATTCCTCACCCTGATCAAAGTTATATAAAAGAAACTCACAACTAACTTTATAATTAATGTTGTTATTCAGTCACTAAATCATTTTCCTAGTAACTAGTGAAATTGAGCCTCTTTTTATATGTATACTGCTTATTTGGACGCACATTTTTCTGAAGGATTTGTTAAAGTATTCTGCCCATATTTCTATCGGTCTTTATCCTTTTTTTTTTCCTTTCTTTCTTTTTCTTGTGAAATTCAAAGAGCTTTTTAAAAGCATTTTGAATATATGTTTTCTACTGAGTATAGGTATAAAAATACCTTCTCTCACTACAAAATTTATATTTTCATTCTCTGCACAGTGTTCTTTTTTTTTTTTCTTTTCCCAAGGCATAGTTGATTTACAATGTTGTAATAGTTTCTGGTGTACACCAAAGTGATTTACATATATATATATATATATATGTGTGTGTGTGTTTATATAATAGCTAACATCTGCTAATCCTAAACTCCCAATACATTCTTGTCCCAGTCCCTTCTTCTCCTTGACATCCAGAATTCTGATCTCTATGTCTGTGAATCTGTTTCTGTTTCATAGATATGTTCATTTGTGTCATATTTTAGATTCCATGTATTGGTGACATGTAATATATTTGACTTTCTCTTTCTGACTTACTGCATTTAATATAATAATCGCTAAGTCCATCTATGTTGCTGCAAATGGTAGTATTTCATTCTTTATTTATGGCTGGATGGTATTTCATTGTATATATGTAACACATCTTCATATCTACGCACCTGTCAATGGATATTTAGGTTGTTTCCATGTCTTGGCTATTGTAAATAGTGCTGCTATGAACATAGGGGTGCACGTATCTTCCTGAACTATATTTTTGTCCAAATGTATGCCCAGGAGTCATATCATTGGATCATACTGTAATATTATCTATAGTGTAACTCTAGATTTTTTGAGGAAATTTCATACTCTTTTCTGCAGTGACTGCACCAATTTACATTCTCTCCAACAGTGTAGGAGGATTCCCTTTTCTCCATATCCTCTCAGCATTTGTTATTTGTAGACTTTTTAATCATGTCCATTCTGACAAGTGTGAGGTGGTACCTGACTATAGTTTTGAGTTATATTTCTCTATTAATGAGTTTGAACATCTTTTCATGTGTTTATTGACCACCTACATGTCTCCTTTGGAGAAATGCTTATTTAGGTTTTCTACCAATTTTCCTATTGGGTTGTTTGGCTATTTTGTTTATTGAGTTGTATGAGCTGTTTGTATATTTTGTGAATTAAGCCTTATTTGATTTGTTACTCTATTGCTTAAAACATTTACATTCATATTCTGGAGACAGATTTTCTAGAATCTCTCTTTTTTCCTCAGATTTTGGGCTCCAAAACAAACTGCCCCATAAATGAGATGAGAAGTATTCTCTTTGTTTCTTTTTCTTTGAAAACATTTAAGAAAGATTGCTAAATTTTTTTGACTAAAATGTATGAAGAAACTCACCATTTAAGTCACATGAGCCTGGTATGTTTTTGTTTGTTTACTTTACTTTTTAGTTTGTTGGAAGGAAAGTATCTTATTAGCAGTTGATTCATTTAATAGATGCAGAAGTACTCTGGTTTCTATTTTTAATAGTTTGGTAAAATTTTTTAAGGATGATAGTCATGTCATTTAATTTGTCAAAATGGTTGATATAATTTTTTCACAATATTATTTTATCCTTTTCATATTTGTACAATCTATAGCAATGTGCCTTTAATTTATGAAATAAGTGATTTTTGTTTCCTCTATTCATTTCTTTCTTGTTGTTGTTCATTTATTTTTATTAGTTGGAGGCTAATTACTTTACAATATTCTAGTGGTTTTTGCCATACATTGACATGAATCAGCCATGGATTTACATGTATTCCCCATCCCAATCTGCCTTCCCACCTCCCTCCCCATCCCATCCCTCTGGGTCGTCCCAGTGCACCAGCACCGAGCACTTGTCTCATGCACCCAACCTGGGCTGGTGATCTGTTTCACCCTTGATAATATACATGTTTTGATGCTGTTCTCTCGAAATATCCCACCCTCGCCTTCTACCACAGAGTCCAAAAGTCTGTTCTGTACATCTGTGTCTCTTTTTCTGTTTTGCTTATAGGGTTATCATTACCATCTTTCTAAATTCCATATATATGTGTTAGTATGCTATAATGTTCTTTATCTTTCTGGCTTACTTCACTCTGTATAATGGGCTCCAGTTTCATCCATCTCATTAGAACTGATTCAAATGATTTTTTTAATGGCTGAGTAATATTCCATGGTGTATATGTACCACAGCTTCCTTATCCATTCGTCTACTGATGGGCATCTAGGTTGCTTCCATGTCCTGGCTATTATAAACAGTGCTGTGATGAACATTGGTGTGCACGTGTCTCTTTCAGATCTGGTTTCTTCGGTGTGTATGCACAGAAGTGGGGACCCTCTCACACTGTTGGTGGGAATGCAAACTAGTATAGCCACTCTGGAGAACAGTGTGGAGATTTCTTTAAAAACCGGAAATAGAATTGCCATATGACTCTACTCATTTCTTGAATTATTTTTCCAGAGTCCCATCAGTTTTATAAATCCTATAAGACAATGTTTGCTTTACTCATGTTATATGAAAAAAATTAACAAACATTGTATAATAAATGTTTTTCTCTCCCTCATGTATTTGTAGATTGTCTCTCTTTCAGTCTCTAGGTCAGCTAAGCTTAGTCTAGTCTGCAAGTAGGAATTGCTTTTGATCCATATTTCTCCTCACTTTTCTTAAACTAACAAACACTGTGAGAATATAATACTTTTGTTTGAATACAAATGTGCAAGTGGCAGAGTGGAACATTGCTATTCTTTAAGACTTAGATTTAGAAGAGACATAATGTTGTTTCTATCCACATTCTTAGCTGGAGAAAGTAATAAGATCAAACACATTTTTGTGGTGGGGAACTAATTCTTGCTCACAGAAGGCACTGTAAAATCACAAAGCAATAGACATGGATACATAATTCTGTTATGTGATAGAGAGGAACTGGCAACAGTGATGTAATTTATCACATTATTCTTATCAAAGAATTAAATTTTAGCCTTGTTTATGCTGTTGAACATTTATATTTTGTTTTATGGATTTGCACTTTTATCTTTATTAATGCCTTCCTTTTACTTTTTTTAGAATTGATTTGTTATTTTTCTATATTCCATGGTGTAGAATAGATTATTCAATTTTCAGGCTTCTATATGTACATTGGGCTTCCCTGGTGGCTCAGATGATAAAGAATCTGCCTACAGTGCAGGAGACCTGGGTTCAATCCCTTGGTCAGAAAGATCCCCTGAAGAAGGAAATGGCAACCTACTCTAGTATTCTTGCCTAGGAAATCCCATGGACAGAGGAGTCTGGTGGGCTACAGTCCATGGGGTCACAGAGTCAGGCACTACTGGGCAACTTTCACTTTCATATATGCATTAATATGCATGTATGCACATGAAAGAACATAAGTTTCCCTCAAAATGATTGTTTACCTGTATTCCATAGCTTCTGATTTATTGTATTATTATTATTACTCTGTTCAAAATAGTTTCTTATTTCTCTTGAAGTTCCTAATTGGCCTTTAATTGTTTGATCATTTGAGTGAGTATACAGGTCAGTTTCCTAGCATTTTATGATTTCTAATTATGCTTTTCATTATCAATGTCCAGCCTAATGTTACTGAGTCAGAGAATACTTCTGAGTAATATTAATTACAAGATTTACTTTAAGATATAACATGTAATCATTTTTTAAATGTTGCATTTGGACTTGAAAATATGTGTATTATGAATGTGTTAGGTCATGCATTCTGTATATTTCTTTATTCTAAGTTTGTTATTGTATTCCTTATTTCTTCAACCATAATGTTTTATTGTTTGTTAGTTTTGTAAGCTACTGAGATAGATGTGTTAAATATCCAAGTATCATCATGAATTTGTCTATTTTTCCTTTTGTAACTATAATTTCTATCTTTCTTTACCTATTTTGAGCTGCTATTACAAGAAATAAGTTTTAGAATTAATTATTTTTCTTTTGAACTAATAATTTTATGACTATAAAATGTCAATCAGTATCTCTAACAATGATTTTCCTAAATACATATTGTATTATACTGAATGAGCATTCTTCTTTTATTAATATCCTTTCCATTATTTTTTACATCTCTGAATTATTCTGTTAAAGATAAGTATCTTTTAGGCATCATAGTTTTTTAAAAAATTATTTTTTTTCAAATTATTTTTAATCTGATAATCTTAGATTTTACTTAGTTTATTTATATTTAATGAAATTGATAATATATTTGGATTTGTATCTGTTATCATACTGCTTATTTTCCATTCATCATATTTGCTATGGCTTACCAGTCTACTTTTTCTTGCCTTTTTTTTTCCTTCTTAAAGTTTTATAGTATTCCTTCTATTAACTTTATATCTATTTGTTGTTAGTATTATTTTAGTGGTTATCTTAGAGATTACAACATGTATTTATTAGAGTCTAATACAAATTATTACTTTACTATTTTCCTAATAATGTTAGAACTTTAGATCACTTTTTCTCTTTTTACCACATTCCTGTTTTTTATATTATTCTTCATAGATTTTAATTAAATTTAACAACTTTCAATATAATGCATATAGCACATAATTCACAAATTTGAAATATACAGGATAAGAGGCAGAGGAATAGAGGGACATGGAGTACATCTCTTTCTGTGGATGCTTCAGGAATATAGCTACAAATACAGAAGTTCCCATAGAACACCAGCTAAGTACTGCCAGGAGTCCTTGACCACCAGAGAGAAATGTATAGATCCACACACAACTCTATAGGATGTAAGTGGAAGGGAGAAGGAGGAGAGGAAGCAGAAGTGGAGCTGTATCCTGGGTAGGGGAGATGAAGCAGGGGGAGATTTCACATCTGGGGCAATTCATTGGGACAGAAGGGAAGCATTTGATACTGTCAGAGGAGGATGAAGCAGCTGATCTTGACAGTCTAAATGGAGTGAAAGCCACATGGACAGACTGTGCCATGGCCCTATGTACTCTGGACAGGGACACAAGTCCGCCAGAATGCTTGGCAGCTGGGAGCTGGAGCATGAGGACTGGAGAGCAATTCTGGGCAAGGATTGTTGGTAATTGTGGTGAGACACCTGAGAGGATGGGAGGGAAAAAAATCCTTGGTGGAAAATGTCTTTGGAGGAAAGCCAGGTGGTCATAGAGGCAGGGCACTACTTTTGAGTCATGTGTAGGGAGTGGAGCCAATACTGTAGACTCTCTCACCCCACACGCTGGTGCCAGCAGCTGAGCAGAAAGACCCAAGCAAGGATGGCCCTTTGAGTGCCTTCTGCATTGAGCAATAGAGAAGGACCAACCAGGGAGACCCTTTAAGCACCAGCTGCCAGACGCTAGAAAAAATTCCTAAGAGAGCCATATCTACTGCACTTGTGTCTGCTGGCTTCCCTGCACACCGGGAATCACCAGGGTCCCTGTGATCTAAGCTGCTGCACCACCTCCATGCCTAGTCCTCACTGGGACAGACCCAAGTCCTCCAAGGCAGCCTCAGGAACAAATTCCCATGGATGACCCACATGCATAGGTATGGATAAAACCACAATTGAGTTCCAAGGGTGAAGTGACTAAGGAAGTGGGTTGAAAACCTTTCCACAATCTGTACAAGTTGCATATTAAATCTACACGATCCACTAGATAGACACTGTGTCTATGGAATACATAAAAGGACAATGAGTGTTTCCACAAAAGAAAATGCCCTAGCTCTGGCAGCTATGGACATTGGAGGCAAGCACACAGAGGAGTAGGGACAGACTAGAGTCTGAGCTGTCCTACGTAATAGCAGGTCCCAGCACTGGAGTGCCTTCTAGGGAGGCAGAGGTAGGCTGTGGCTAACAGTGGGAGGAAAGGATGCAGACAGTTGAGACCCAAGAAAAGCATTTATTATTAGTCTTATGTTTTGATTAATTCTATAGTTGGTTCTGGATTTTTCTTTTTTGTTTTCTTTTATTTTTCTTTCTTTCTCTACTCTTTTGTCTGCTGTTGTGTTTTGTTGTTATTACTATTATCAAAATTTTGGCTTTTAGGAGCTCATTTTAAAATTATACTTTTTATTTCTTTTATACATTTGTATTTCTATTTTGTCTTTCTGTAGATCTGTGGTTTTGTTTTCTGTTTGTTTTTAATTCTTTCCTGGTACTTTTTCTTTACTATATATAAATTTAAATAAAATATTTATATTTATTTGCCTTTCTATTTTTTTGTCTTTTTTTCATCATATCTGTTTGTTTTATTTTCCTTATTCCTGACTTGGCACTCTGATTTGGTCTTGTTTTCTGTTTTAGTTAGTTTTGTTGTTAATTGATTGATATAATTTTTGCTCATCAGATAATCATCTGTACTTTGTTGTTGTTGTTTGGTCTGTTTTTGTTTGTGTATGGGTATATATGTGTGTGTATGTTCCTTTGTTTTCGCTTCTATTTGTCTGAATTTGCTTTGACTATTCGTCTGGGTTTCCATTTTTGTTTCTTGTTTTTTCTTTGTTTTAATTCTCCTCATTGTCATAAAAATGGCTGTGGGATCTTGGTTTCCTGACCAAAAGTCAGGCCTAAGTCTCTTGGGTGGAAGTGCTGAGACCAGGACTCTAGACCACCAGACAACTTCTGACCCCAGGGAGTGTTAATCAGTGAAAACATCCACAAAGATCTCTACCTGAATCTAAGACCCGGCAGCACCCAATTTCCTGCAGCAACCAGTGCAGGACACCTTACCCAAACAATAGGCAAGACAGGAACACAAACCCAATCATCAGCAGACAGGCTCCAACAGACATCCCAAACATACCATCAAAACATGGCCCTGCAAATCAGAGAGAAAAAAAAAAAAAAAAAACCCTCACATCCTCTCACTAGAAGGCAGGCCCAAGTCCCTCCCAAGGAATACGACAAGACTGAATTTTGTCACCCTGCTTATTTAACTTACATGCAGAGTACATCATGCAAATGCCAGGCTGAATGAATCACAAGCTAGAATCAAGACTGCCGGGAGAAATATCAACAACCTCAGATATCCAGATGATACCACTGTAATGGCAGAAAGTGAAGAGGAACTATAGAGCCTCTTGATGAAAGTGAAAGAGAAGCATGATAACGCTGGCTTAAAACTCAACATTCAAAAAACTAAGATCATGGCATCCGGTTCCATTACTTCATGGCATATAGATAGGGGAAAAAATGGAAACAGTGACAGACTTTATTTTCTTGGGCTCACAAATCACTGCAAATGGAGACTGTAGCCATGAAATTAAAAGATGTCTGCTCCTTGAAGAAAAGCTGTGATAAACCTTGACAGTGTACTAAAAAAGCAGAGACATCACTTTGCCAACAAAGGTCCGTGTAGTCAAAGCCATGGTTTTTCCAATAGTCATGTATAGATGTGAGAGTTGGACCATAAAGAAGGCAGAACACTGAAGAACTGATGCTTTTGAACTGTGGTGCTGGAGAAGACTCTTTAGAGTCCCATGGACAGCAAGGCGATCAAACCAGTCAATCCTAAAGGAAATCAACCCTGAATATTCATTGTAAGAACTGAAGCTGAAGCTCCAACACTTTGGCCACCTGATGTGAAGAGCCTACTCATTGGAAAAGACCCAGATACTGGGAAAGATTGAGGGCAGGATAAGGGGGTGACAGAGGATGAGATGATTGGATGGCATTATTAACTCAATGGACATGAATTTGAGCAAATTCAGGGAGACAGTGAAGGACAGGGAAGTCTGGTGTGCTACAGTCCATGGGAATGCAGAGAGTCAAAAATGATTAAGTGACTCAACAACAATAGCAAAACCATTGTATATCATATATGCATTTCTAGTTTAAAAAAGAATAATTCTCTTTTAATTGTACAAGCATAACAGATTATATTACATATTAATAGAAGGGTTTCACTACAGAAGTGGGTGGAAATGTGACAAAAAATGTAATGTATAAAGAAAAAAAAAATAGAAAAGAAACCAGAACAAGAAGTTTGAAAGGGAGAGAAAAGGACAAAGCAACAATAGAAGAAGGCAATCAGGAGTGAAAGAACACATTTTTCTGGATCAGGAATATTGGAAGATGCTTGAAGAATGAAGTAAACTACCAAGAGTACTTTGATTCCTAGAAGGGTGACTCATTAGTCAAATTTTACATAAGTACATGGAAGAACCTTTCCTTGATTCTGTAATTGATTTCGTCTAAGTCTAAATCAATATGTGGCCATCAAGAAAAATGTGCTCTGAACTGAAAGTCTGTACTAGGTGAAACCTGGGGCTTAGAGATTCTTTAGTAAACTGTGTTCCCCAATAGAGTCAACAGAATTTTCAAATATTTTTGGGAAAATTAGACTAAAAAAAAAAAAAAGAAGAAGTTTGCTTCTTTGTTTCTCTGTGACTTGAGGAGAGTGTATTTGAGTCCCAAAATGATTATTAAAGACTTTTGGATAAGGTTTGAAATAGGCCTTCAGAAGAATTATAAAATTAAAAGACTCTAGAGTCTTTTGTGTTAAATGACTTTAAAGTTATTTCAGATTATTCCTACTGGATCTATTCCTAAAATTATAACATTATAGTGCATTGAAATAAGATGACAACAAAACAGTATTACTGAGAGTGAAAAATCGAGGCAATGTTTTGCCACATTTGTAGCAGTATTGTATGAACTAAAATTTGCAATAATGGCATTAATTTTCCAAATTGTAATGTGAACATTTCTCAGTTTTGTTATTTTTATTAATGAGATTACTTTCTATAATGTTTTTCTTACTATTTCACATTACATATATGGAGAGTTTTGAAACCCTGTATTTATTATTTACTTTTTATCAACACCTGAAGAACAATGTTGTTATAAAGATGCACTTTTTAAATTAAGAAAATTTAAATTTAAATTAGGAAAATCTCCAGATAGATATTTTTCTTGTTATCTCTTCTACATCTGAATTAACTGAACATGCATGCAATTCCAGTTTATCATCAGTTTGAATATCATCTGTGTTATATGATTTTACAGTGGGAATTAAACATGACTTTTGTCCCAATAGATTATGAATGTGCTCACATAGTTGCAAAATTTGGATAAAATGAGATAATTTCATCAGTTCTCTGGCTATCTTGCAGTAACTACCTGTTGGTTCACGGGTAGGTGAAGCCTCAATGTAACAATAGATTCTAACCTGAGAAAAAGAGGTATACCTTCTTATAAAAATTAATTAAAAAGTTGGTCAAAATAAATTTAACTTTGTTAATAATTCAGTTAAAATAAAAATTCAGCCCAAAAGGGTTTTATAAAGCCTCTAGTATGCATTTAATACTATGCCAGGTATCATGAGAAATCAAAAGAAATATGAAAATAGTAACACTAATTGTGTACCAGGCCCTGTGTTAAGCTTACTATATCATTGTATTCCTTTTATTTTCAAGCAACTCTACGAAGTAGAAAAAATTATCTTTATTTTAAAGATGTACAACTTGAGGCAATTAAAATTACCTTTTCCAACGTCATACAGCTAATAAGTAGCAGAGTCTGGATTCAAACTCAGTCAGTCTGGAGAGGCAGTATGACACAGTGGATTAGAACAAACTCAGTTGGTCTGACTTTAGAGCTTGAGTTATGATGTACTATATTCTTGTAGCTTCAGTCATAAAGGCAATCTAGCCAGATATATGAGACTAGAGGCCAACCAGCAGAGTATGACCAAGTGGAATATCATGTAGAACAGGCAGATATTAATATGAGAGATGAAGAATAGATAATGGACACTGGAATTCCCTGATGATCCAGAAGTTAGGAGAGTATGCTCTCACTTTGGTAACAGTCATTGGCTCTGTCAGAATGACTTTTGTGGTCTGCTTTATTTGTGAGAACTCTCATGATCAATTACTTTTTTTTTAAGTGACAGGATGGAATATGATGGAATTATTTCATGTCTTGAATTTTATCTTCCCTCCTTGTACTAACATCTAATGCGGAGCTAGTTTCTTTCCAAAGACATATTCCTCCTCTCGTTACCCAGAAACCAATGATAAACCTGGATTTAAATGCATTATCCCGATCTACATTTACAACCAATCAGTTTCCAAATACTGATGCTTAATTTTCCCTCTCATACCTATTCTTTATATTACATTCCTACTGCCACAGCACAGATTTGGGTCCGTAGAGGAAAAGACTTTCTAATGTTCCTTTATAGGTCTTCCTACAGGTATAGTCCGTATCTACCCTTCTTCCCCACCCAACCTAATCTACACCCCATTAATGAGCATTTTTTAAATACTCCTTTTGCATGCAACTATCCAAGATAAAAATCTTTCTATGTAGAATTATACTAATAGCATTAAAATTATAATTTCTAGAATTTCAGTTAAGAAATTCTCGACCTTAGTGTTGAAACATGTGCATTACCATATATAAAATAAATAGCCTGTGGGAATTTGCTGTATGATGCAGGGAACCCAAACCCAGTGCTCTGTGACTACCTAAAGGGGTGGGATGGGGTGGGATGTGAGAGGGGGGTTCAAGAGGGAGGGGATATATGCATGCCTATGGCTGATTCATGTTGATGTATGGTAGAGATCAACACAACATTGTAAACCAATTATCCTCCAATTAAAAATAAATAAATTTTTCAAACAGGATAAAAATTCAGAACTTTCAAAATATATGTACCTTTGCATCAACAAAGACTGATTTAAACTGATTGCACTCTAATGAAGTGATCTTTTATAATATTATCAATTTATCTAAAATTTTATCCCTCTCAAGGGCAGTTTTAAATTCTACCTTTTCCATGACTGACTCAATATCACAGTTTTAATGCCCTATTCTGAACTTATAAAATGTTTTAGCGACTTTCTAATCAATCATAGCATCATATGGTTAGGTTGGAATTTAAAAATCATCTAGTCTAACAATTCTTCTGATTATCATGTAATTTCTACAGCATCCTTAAATTTGGTCAGTCATTCAACTTTTATTTGAACACTCTAAGTCATAGAGAACTCACTACTTTATGAGGCAGTCAATTTCATGTTGTGTAGTATAGCAGAGTTATTTCTCATATTAAGTTAAAATAAGCTTCTCTGACGATCTTACTTATCCATATTTTATTTTTTGTCATATCATTTTCTTATTGAGATATGAGAGTAATATTTGTCTCATAGAATGGTCTGTGAATGATTCCATGCTCTGTAGCTTATTGGAAGAGTTTGCGAGTAATTGGTGTGAAGTCTCTTTAAATATTTCTGTAACACTTTAAATACTTAAATATTTATATACAGCATTGGTGCCTGTCCCTTTCTCTGTTTAGGGCGCCTGTCCCTAAACTTTAAAATCACTAAATGAATTTCAGTTTTCATTCCAATCCCAAATGACTTTCACTTGGGAATGCTATTTCACACAATAGCACTCATCTCACATGCTAGCAAAGTACTGTTCAAAATTCTCCAAGTGAGGCTTCAACAGTATGTGAACCAAGAACTTCCAGATGTTCAAGCTGGATTTAGAAAAGGCAGAGGAACTAAAGAGCGAATTGCCAACATTTGCTGGATTATAGAAAAAGCAAGATTAACAGTTAGATATTTTTAGGCAACTGATTATAGACAAGTTGTAGTATACATTCTTCTTATTCCTCCCTTCAAATACACTTATTAAAACTCTTGGATATTATATATAAAAGAGGTATCAGGAGACTTTTAAAGGATAAGAGGAAAAGGTAAAGTAGCTAAGGAATTAGGAATAAAAAGAAAAACAGTATTGTTATGTCCGTGCATTTTCTTTTTCACCTTATATATCCCAGACTTGATGCTAGAGAATGCGGCATGCCAGAAACACCAATATATGTGACAAAAATATCCCCAACAAATGCCTATTCTCAATAACTAAAGTACCGTGGTGGAGAACCCTAATAAGAGAACTTTGAGACAATACTCATCTTACTGTATCCAAACTATACAGGAAAAATAAAACAGTAGTCCTACCCTACTTAATTACCAAAGACAAAGAAGGGAGACTAGAATTACATATTTACCCTGCTACAAGAAGATAAACCTCCACCATACAATCCAAGGGGGTTGTGTCAGAAAAGAACTAGTGGTAAAATGGAATTTTCATCATTGCCAGATGGTAATGGGGCACCTCTCACCATCATCCATGGTATCAGTGGAGAGGATGTAGAGAATCTGGACTTCCACACCACAATTGGCAGTAATGAGGTACCACTCTACACCATTGTGTCGTCTGAAGGGGCATAACGAAGAGATGTAACATGTACCACTGCTAAGCAGTAATGAAATTCCCCCTTTGCAATGTCAATGGAGAGGCCATGTGAAGACCAGTAAAGATGTATCCTTCTCCCTTAACAAGACAGGGTAATGTCATCAGAGGCTTAATACAGTGCCTGAACTTTCAAACCCTGGAGTAATGAGGTGTTCCTCCCACCCTGGAGTATCAGGAGTACTGAATGAGGAATCTGGACTTTTCACTCCCATTTGGAAGTAGAGTGATGACATTTCGTTTCTCTTTTCCTGGCCAGTGTCATTTTAGAAGATAACTACTAACACAGAAGCTTTATATAAGATTAAATGTTTCATGGTATAATATTCAAAATATCCAGGATAAAATCAAACTCAATTTTCGTACAAACAACCAATCTCAACTTGAATGAGAAAGACAATTCAAAATATGTTTGAACTATGAACAAATGCAAAATACTGAAATTATCTGACAATTTTAAAGCACTAATAAAAATGCTTTAACATGAAATTTGAGCAAAAGTGAAATGAAATGACAAAAGTCTCAACAAAAAAAATACATTTCAGAAAAGAAATAGAAGATATAAAGAAAAAACAAATACATATTTAAGAGCTGAAAAGTACTTTAACCAAACTAAAACAACTCAACAGCAGAAAGGGGAGGGCACAGGAAAGAGTAAAGTTAAAGATGGAACAATAGAAATTACATAATCTGAACAACAGAGAAAAAATTATGTTAGAGTACATAGCTGCAATTAGAAGATGAATAAACTCTGGATATCTAAGGAACAGCATAATAATTATAGTAAAAATGGTATCATACACTACAATTACTGAGACTAAATCTTAAATATTTTCACCATGAACATGTGCTAGAGGTATTAGCTAACATGATATTTATAATCATATTGCAACATATAAATGTATCAAGTCAACATGTTGCAGATCTTTGCTACACAATATTATAGAAGTACATCTCAATTCAAAATGAATACATGAACATGTAAATAAGTGTGTAAATTAGACATCAAAATAATTTAACCCCTCCTCCCAAAAAGAATCAATCTTGAAGACCTAACAATTACAAACATCTTTGTAACAGACAAAAAAGAACTAAAACTTATAAAATCACAAGTTCAAATAGAATATTAATGAAGAATATTTGGATATTTTAATATCCTATTTTCAATAATTATTAGAATAACTAGGCAGAAAAGCAACAAAATAATATAATATTTGAATAAACATATAACCAACTAGATCTAATAGATTATTGTATATACTCCAACAACAGCAGAAAGTACATGCAGGTTATTCTCAAGTGTACATAGAACATTCTCCAAAATTGTCCATATGTTAGTCAAGAAACCAAGTCTAAATACATATATAAGAACTGAAATAATACGAAATATGATCTCCAACCACAATGGAATCAAACTAGAAGTCAATAGCAAAGAAACTTTGAAAATTCAAAAATTTGTGGAAGATTAAATACACAATGCTAAATAACTAGTATGTTAAAGAAGAAATCACAAAATAAATGAGAGATCATTTTCACAGACATGAAATGGAAACACCATACACAAAATGTATGAGATGCAGCAGATGTAGTGCTCAGAGGAAAATGTATAGTTTAAATAAATATATTTAAAATAATAAATATCTGAAATTAATAACAATCTTCTAACTTACAATACTAGAAAAGGAAGGGCAAGCTAAACACAAATCAATCAGATAAAAGGAAATGATAAAGATTATAGGAGATATAAGATATGGAAAGAATAGGATAATTTTAAAAATCTATAAAATGAAAGTTGATTATTTCAAAAGATTAGAAAAACTGTCAAAGTGCTAACTAAATATTATGAAAACTGTATTTCAATATATTAGATAATCTAGATGAAATGAACAAATCCTTGAAACACACAAACTACCAAAACTAGTTCAAGAAAGAGAAAATCTAAATAGATCTATGACAAGTACAGAGATATTAAATTAGCAATAAAAAAAATCTCCCACAAAGGACCAGAAGATTTTACTTCTGACTTCTAACAAATATTTAAAGAATCATTAACATCAATCTTTCACAGACTCTTCCAAAATTGATGAAAAGTGACATTTTGCAGCTCATTTGCTGAAGCCAGTATTACTGATATCAGATTGTGACAAAGATATCACAAGAAAATAAAACTATAAACCTATATCCCTTATATAAATATACAACTCTTCAACAAAATATGAGTAAATAATATCCAGCATTATACAAGAAAAATTGCAACTTGGAATCAAGATTTACCCTAGGAGTGCAAGGTTGATATCATATTTGAAAATCAATGTAATATAATATGTAATAGAATGAATGACAAATCCCACTTTATCATATCATTAGGTGCAGAAAAAGCATTTGATCACATACAACAAATTTTATTGATTAAGAAATATTCAACAAACTAGAAATAAAAGGCAATTTCCAAAATTTCATAGAAAATATGTACAAAAAACCCACAGCTAACATCACAGTTCATGATGAAATACAACGCTTTCTTCATTAGTTCAAGAAAAAGAAAAGGATTTTCATTTTTTCCACTTTTTCTCAGCATTGTATACACCTCCTTGAGTATCTACAAGGTATTGTTTCCAGCATCCCTTGTGGATACCAAAATCCATGGATAGTTAAGTCTTTTGTATTCAGCCTTCCTTATCTGTGGATGTGAAACCCACAAATATGGATAGCCAACTGTACTAGCAGATCTATCCAGAATAATTAGGCAAGTAAGAAAAATAATTCAAGTTTATCTCTTTCTCTCTCCCTCTCACTCCCTTCCTTCTGTGTGTGTATTTGTATGTATATAGATATATGGATATGAATACAGATAGGTAGAGATATTAAACTTACTATAACATAACATATAAGATATAGAATATTTAAAGATTAATATATAAAATTATTTTTCTTTAAACTATGAACAATGAACAATGTAAAAATGAAGTATGATAATCTAATTAACAATATAAAGCAAAGAATACATTTAATAAAAGAAATACAAGAGCTGTACCCTTAAAATTCCAAAGCATCTTTGAAAAAGTTTTTAGGATATAACTAACTCTAAGAATAAGTCAGATTCATGCACAGAAACAATAATTGTTAGAATGGCAATACTCAAAATTAATGTACTGATTTAACATAGTCATGGTCAAAATCCCAGCTGCCTTATATGCAAATATTGATGAGCTGATTCTGAAGTTCATACAGAAATTCAATGGACCTGGAATACCCAAAATAATCATGTAAAAGAAAAAACTTGGTGAAATCACAGTCTGATTTCACATCCCACAGCATAGTTACCCATAGAAACCCAGACTGTGTGATACTGAATTTGAAAAGGTATATAGATCAATGTAAAGTGCCAGCAAATTCGGAAAACTCACTAGTGGCCACAAGACTGGAAAAGGTCAGTTTTCATTCCAATCCCTAAGAAAGGCAATCCAAAAGAATGCTCAAACTATCACACAATTGCACTCATCTCACATGCTAGTAAAGTAATGCTCAAAATTCTCCAAGCCAGGCTTCAGCAATACGAGAACAGAGAACCTCCAGACGTTCAAGCTGGTTTTACAAAAGGCAGAGGAACCAGAGATCAAATTGTCAACATCCACTGGATCATCGAAAAAGCAAGAGAGTTCCAGAAAAACATCTATTTCTGCTTTATTGATTATGCCAAAGCCTTTGACTGTGTGGATCACAATAAACTCTGGAAAATTCTTAAAGAGATGGGAACACCAGACCACCTGACCTGCCTCTTGAGAAACCTGTATGCAGGTCAGGAAACAGTTAGAACTGGACATGGAACAACAGACTGGTTCCAAATAGGAAAAGGAGTACGCCAAGGCTGTATATTGTCACCTTGTTTATTTAACGTCTATGCAGAGTACATCATGAGAAATGCTGGGCTGGAAGAAGCACAAGCTGGAATCAAGAAGCCTGGAGAAATATCAATAACCTCAGATATGCAGATGACACCACCGTTATGGCAGAAAGTGAAGAGGAACAAAAATGCCTCTTGATGAAAGTGAAAGAGGAGAGTGAAAAATTTGTCTTAAAGCTTAACATTCAGAAAACTAAGATCATGGCATCTGGTCCCATCACCTCATGGGAAATAGATGGGGAGACAGTGGAAACAGTGTCAGACTTTATTTTTGGGGGCTCCAAAATGACTGCAGATGGTGACTGTAGCCATGAAATTAAAAGACGCTTACTCCTTGGAAGGAAAGTTATGACCAACCTATATAGCATATTAAAAAGCAGAGACATTACTTTGCCAACAAAGGTCCATCTGGTCAAGGCTATGTTTTTTCCAGTGGTCATGCATGGATGTGAGAGTTGGACTGTGAAGAAAGCTGAGCACCGAAAAATTGATGCTTTTGAACTATGGTGTTGGAGAAGACTCTTGAGAGTCCCTTGGACTGCAAGGAGATCCAACCAGTCCATCCTCAAGGAGATCAGTCCTGGGTGTTCATTGGAAGGACTGATGCTGAAGCTGAAAATCCAACATTTTGGCCACCTCATGCGAAGAGTTGACTCATTGAAAATGACCCTGATGCTGCGAGGGATTGGGGGCAGGAGGAGAAGGGGATGACAGAGGATGAGATGGCTGGATAGCATCACCGACTCAATGGGCATGAGTTTGAGTTAACTCCGGGAGTTGATGATGGACAGGGAGGCCTGGCATGCTGCGATTCATGGGGTCACAAAGAGTCGGACACGACTGAGCGACTGAAGTTAACTGAAAGTTCATAAATATACCCTCATATTTATAATCAATTGATTTTTATAAGGATGCCAAGAAAATCCAATGGAGAAAAAAGTCTTTTCAACACAAGATGCTGAACGATTCATAAACTAAAAAATGGATTTGGATCAATTTCTCATATCACATGAAAAAAAATGAACTCAATATGGTATGCAAAACTAAATGTAAGAACTAAAACTAAAACTTTTAGAAGAAAACATAGAAGTAAACATTCATGATTTCAGAATAGTTTTTAAGAAACGCTACCCACTCCAATATTCTGGCCCAAAGAGTCAGACACTTTTAAAATACCTCATCAAGAAAGTGAAAAGACAACCCACAGAATGTGAGAGAACACTTGCAAATGTTATATCTAAGGAATTTGTGTTCAGAATATATAAAGAAATCATGTTGAGTTGCTAAGTAATGTCTGAGTATTTGGGACCCCGTGGACTGTAGCATTCCAGGCTCCTCTGTCCTCCACTAACTCACAGAGTTTCCTCAATCCTATGTGCATTGAGTCTCTGATGCTGTCTAACCATTTAATCCTCTGCTGCCCCCTTTTCCTTTTACCTTCAATCTTTCCCAGCAGCAGGGTCTTTTTCAATAAGTCAGCTCTTAACATCAGTAGGCCAAAGTATTGGATCTTCACCTTTAGCAACAGTACTTCCAGTGAATACTCAGGGTTGTTTGCCTTTAGGATTGACTGATTTGATTTCCTTGCAGCTGAGACAATCTCAAGAGTCTTCACAGGTACTGCATTTTGAATGTTTCAGTTTTTCAGGGATATATGACAATATATAGCCTTGACGCAGGAAAGACTAGATTTTTTTTTTTTTAAAGAAAAATGGAGATTTCAAGGGAACATTGATACTCCTCTCCCAGTTTGGAATCAGTTTGTTGATCCATGCCCAGTTCTAACTGTTGCTTCTGTATCTGCATACATATTTCTCATGAGGCAGGTAAGGTGGTCTGGTATCTTCATCTCTTTAAGAAATTTCCACAGTTTGTTGTAATCCAAATAATGGCTATAGCATAGTCATTGAAGCAGAGTAGATATTTTTCTGGAACTCTCTTGCTTTTTTGATGATCCAGTCGATGTTGGCAATTTGATCTCTGGTTCCTCTGATTTTTCTAAACCCAGCTTGTACATCTGGAAGTTCTAAGTTCGTGTACTGCTGAAGCCTAGCTTGAAGAATTTCAAGTGTAACCTTGCTAGATGTAAAATGAGCCCAGTTGTAAGGTACTTTGAACAATCCTTGGCATTGCCTTTCCTTGGGATTGGAATGAAAACTGGCATTTTCCAGTCCTATGGCCACTGCTGAGTTTTCCAAATTTGCTGACATATTGAGTGTGGCACTTTAACAGCATTGCCTTTTAGGATTTTAAATAGATCAGTAGGAGTTCTATCACCCCCACTAGCTTTGTTTGTAGTAATCCTTCCTAAGGCCCACATGACTTCACACTCTAGGAGGTCCAGCTCTAGATGAGTCACCACACTATCATTGCTATCTGGGTCATTAAGACCATTTTTTGTCTAGTTCTTCACTGTATAATTGCCATCTCTTCTAAATATCTTCTGTCCTTACTGTTTCTGTCCTTTATCATGTCCATCTTTTCATGAAATGTTGACTTGATATCTCCAGTTTTAGTGAAAAATATACATAGCCTTTCCAATTGTGTTGCTTTTCTCTTTTTCACTGCATTGTTCATTTAAGAAGGGCTTCTTATCTCTCTTGCTATTCTCTGAAACTCTGCATTCACTTGGGTATATTTTTCCCTTTCTCCACAGCTTTTCACTTCCCTTCTTTCCGCAGCTATTTGTAAAGTCTTTTCAGACAACCACTTTGCCTTCTTCATATCATTTTCTTTGAGATGGTTGTGTTCACAGCCTCCTGTTAGTTCAATTCAGCTCAGTTGCTCAGTCGTGTCTGATTCTTTGTGACCCCATGGACTGCAGCAAGCAGGGACTTCCTGTCCATCACCAACTCCCGGAGTTTACTCAAACTCATGTCCATTGAGTCGGTGATGCCATATAACCATGTCATCCTTTCTCATCCCCTTCTCCTCCCACCTTCAATCTTGCCCAACATCAGGGTCTTTTCAAACCAGTCAGTGTGGCCAAAGTATTAGAGTTTCAGCTTCAGCACCAGTCCTTTCAATAAATATTAGGACTGATTTCCTTTAGGATGGACTGGTTGTATCTCCTTGCAGTCCAAGGGACTCTCAAGAGTCTTCTCCAAGACCACAGTTCAAAAGCATCACTTCTTCAGTGATTAGCTTTCTTTATAGTCCAACTCTCACATCCATACATGACTACTGGAAAAACCATAGCTTTGAATAGATGAGCCTTTGTGGACAAAGTAATGTCTCTTCTTTAAATATGCTGTCTAGGTTGGTGATAAATTTTCTTCCAAGGAACAAGCATCTTTTAATTTTGTGGCTGCAGTCACAATCTGCAGTGATTTTGGAGCCCAAAAATATAAAGTCTGTCACTGTTTCCATTGTTTCCCATCTATTTGCCATGAAGTGATGGGACCAGATGCCATGTCTTAGCTTTCTGAATGTTGAGTTTTAAGCCAACTTTTTCACTTTCATCAAGAGGCACTTTAGTTTTTCTTCACTTTCTGCCATTAGGGTGGTGTCATCTGCATATTTGAGGTTACTGATATTTCTCCTGGCAATCTTGATTCCAGCTTGTGCTTCATGCAGCCCAGCATTTCTCATGATGTACTCTTCATAGAAGGTAAATTAGCAAGGTGACAATATTCAGCCTTGACATACTCCTTTCCCAATTTAGAACCAGTCTGCTGTTCCATGTCCAGTTCTAACTGTTGCTTCCTGACCTGCATACAGATTTCTCAAGAAGCAAGTCAAGTGGTTTGGTATTCCCACCTCTTTCAGAAGTTTCCACAGTTTATTGTGATCCACACAGTCAAAGGCTTTGGCATAGTCAATAAAGCAGAAATAGATGTTTTTCTGGAACTCTCTAGCTTTTTCCATGATCCAGTGCATGTTGACAATTTGATATCTGGTTCTTCTGCCATTTGCAAACCCAACTTGAACATCTGGAGGTTCACTGTTCATGTATTGTTGAAGTCTAGCTTGGAGAATTTTGAACATTACTTTACTAACGTGTGAGATGACTGCAATTGTGCGGTAGTTCGAGCATTCTTCGGCATTGCCTTTGTTAGGGATTGGAATGAAAACTGACCTTCTCCAGTCCTGTGGCCACTGCTGAGTACTCCAAATTTGCTGGCAATTTAAGTGCAGTACTTTCACAGCATCATCGTTTAGGATTTCAAATAGCTCAACTGGAATTCCATCACCTCCACTAGCTTTGTTTGTAGTGATGCTTGTTAAGGCTCACTTTACTTCACATTTCAGGATGTCTGGCTGTATGTGAGTATTGATACCATCGTGACTATCTGGTTCATGAACATCTTTTTTGTACAGTTCTTCTGAGTATTCTTGTGACCTCTTCTTAATATCTTCTGCTTCTGTTGAAAAAAAAAGTGCAAGAAAGTTAAGTTGCTCAGTCGTTTCCGACTCTTTGCGACCCCATGGACTGTAGCCCACCAGGCTACTCCGTCCATGGGATTCTCCAGACAAAAATTCTGGAGTGGATTGCCATTTCCTTCTCCAGAATTTCTGTCCTTTATTGTGCCCATTTTTGCATGAAATGTTCCCTTGATATCTCTAATTTTCTTGAGGAGATCTCTAGTCTTTCCCATTCTATTGTTTTCCTCTGTTTCTTTGCACTGACCACTGAGGAAGGCTTTCTTATCTCTCCTTGCTATTCTTTGGAACTCTGCATTCAAATTGGCATATCTTTCCTTGTCTCCTTTGCCTTTCACTTCTTTTCTTTTCACAACTATTTGTAAGGTCTCCTCACACAACCGTTTTGCTTTTTTGCATTTATTTTTCTTGGGGATTGTGTTGATCACTGCCTCGTGTACAATGTAACAAACCTCCATCCATATTTCTTCAGACACTCTGTGTATCAGATATAATCCCTTGAATATATTTCTCACTTCCAGTGTATAATCGTTAGGGATTTGATTTAGGTCATACCTGAATGGTCTAGTGGTTTCCCTACTTTCTTCAATTTAAGTTTGAATTTGGCGATAAGGAGTTCATGATTTGATCCACAGTCAGCTCCCAGTTTTGTTTTTGCTGACTGTGTAGAACTCCATCTTTGGCTGCAAAGAATATGATCAATCTGATTTTGGTATTGACCATCTGGTGATGTCCATGTGTATAGCTGTCTCTTGTGTTGTTGGAAGATGGTGTTTGCTATAACCAGTGTATTCTTTTGCCTAAACTCTATTAGCCTTTGCCTTGTTTCATTCTGTACTCCGAGGCCAAATTTGCCTGTTACTCCAGGTATTTCTTGACCTCCTACTTTTGCATTCTAGTCCCCTATCATGAAAAGGACATCTTTTTTGGGTGTTAGTTCTAGAAGGTCTTGTAGGTCTTCATAGAACCGTACAGCATCAGTTTCCTCATCATTGCTGGTCTGAGCATAGACTTGGCTTACCTTGGGAATAAACATAGATTATTTTGTCATTTTTTGAAAATGCATCCAACTACTGCATTTTGGACTCTTTTGTGTGGTCATGTATGGATATAAGATTTGGACTGTGAAGAAAGCTGAGCACCGATAAATTGATGTTTTTGAACTGTGGTGTTGGAGAAGACTCTTGAGAGTCCCTTGGACTGCAAGGAGATCCAACCAGTCCATCCTAAAGGAGATCAGCCCTGGGTGTTCATTGGAAGGACTGATGCTGAAGCTGAAACTCCAGTACTTTGGCCACCTCATGCGAAGAATTGACTCATTGGAAAAGACCCTGATGCTGGGACGGATTGGGGGCAGGAGAAGAAGGGGACGACAGAGGATGAAATAGCTGGATGGCATCACCAACTCAATGGACATGAGTTTTAGTAAACTCCGGGAGTTGATGATGGACAGGGAGGTCTGGCATGCTCTGATTCATAGGGTCGCAAAGACTCGGACACCACTGAGCGACTGAACTGACTGAACTGTTGACCATGATGGCTACTCCATTTCTTCTAAGGGATTCCTGCCCACAGTAGTAGATATAATGGTCATCTGAGTTAAATTATCCCATTCAAGTCCATTTTAGTTAGCTGATTCCTAAAATGTCAACGTTCACTCTTTCCATCTCCTGTTTGACTACTTCCAACTTGCCCTGATTCATGAACCTAACATTCCAGGTTCCTATGCATTATTACTCTTTTCATCATTAGACTTTACTTCTATCACCAATCACATCCACAAATGGGTGTTATTTTTGCTTTGGCTCCATCTCTTCATTCTTTCTGTAGTTATTTCTCCACTGATTTCCAGTAGCATACTGGGCACCTATTGACTTTGGGAGTTCATCTTTCAGTGTCATATCTTTTTTCCTTTTCATACTGTTCATGAGGTTCTCAAGGCAAGAATACTGAAGTGGTTTGCCATTCCCTTCTCCAATGGATCACATTATGTCAGAACTCTTCACCATGACACATCCGTCTTGGGTGGCCCTACGCAGAATGGCTCATAGTTTCATTGAGTTAGTCAAGACTGTGATCCATGTGATCAGATTGGTTAGTTTTCTGTGATTGTGGTTTTTAGTCTGTGTGCCCTCTGATGGAGAAGGATAAGAGGCTTATGGAAGCTTCCTGATGGGAGAGATTGACTGAGCTGGAAACTGGGTCTTGTTCTGATGGGAAGGGCCATGCTCAGTAAATCTTTAATTCAGATTTCTGTTGATGGATGGAGCTGTGTTCCCTCCCTGTTATTTACCTGGGACCAAACTATGGTGGAGGAGACTTCCCTGGTGGCTCAGATGGTAAAAGTGTCTGCCTACAATGCAGGAGACCTGGGTTCCATCCCTGGGTTGGGAAGATCCCCTGGAGAAGGAAATGGCAACCCACTCCAGTATTCTTGCCTGGAAAATTCCATGGACAGAGGAGCCTGGTACGCTACAGTCCATGGGATAGCAAAGAGTCGGACATTACTGAGCGACTTCACTCAACTATGGTGGAGGTAATTAAGATAATGGCGACCTACTTCAGAAGGCCCCATACATACATGTACTGCTGCACTTACTGCTCCCAACCCTGCAGCAGGCCACCACCAACCCACATCTCAGTGGGAGACTCCTGTACACCTCCCGGGAAAGTCTGGGTCAATCTCTTGTGGGGCCACAGCTCCTTTCTCCTGGGTCCTGGTGTGCACCAGGTTCTGTTTGTGCCCTCCAAGAGTCTATTTCCAGAGTCCTGTGTAAGTTCTGGCAGCTCTATGGTGAGGTTAATGGCGACCTCCTTCAAGAGGGCTTATGCCATACCCAAGTCTGCTGCACCCAGAGCCCATGCCCCTGCAGAGTCCACTGCTGACCTGTACCTCCACAGGAGACACTCAAGCACAGTTCTGTCTCAGTCTCTGTGGGGTCTCTGGGTCCTGGTGCACACAAGGTTTGTTTGAGCCCTCTGAGCGTCTCTGGTGGGTATGGGGGTTTGATTCTAAATGTGATTTTCACCCCTCCTACCATCTTGCTGGGGTTTCTCTGCCCTTGGATGTGGGGTATCTCCTCATAGTCATTCCAGCGCCATGCAGCTCCAGCTCCAGTGCCATGCATCCACCAGTTCAGCCACCTGTAGAATATCACAAACTTCCATCCATAGTTCTTCAGGCACTCTGTCTACCAGATCTAATCCCTTGAATCTATTCATCACATCCACTGTGTAATCATAAGAGATTTGATTTACATCATACCTGAATGGCCTAGTGCTTTCCCCTATTTTCAACTCTAAGCCTGAATTTTGCAATAAGGAGCTGATGATCTGAGACACAGACAGCTCCAGGTCTGGTTTTGCCTGCCCATATAGAGTTACCTCATCTTTGGCTGCAAAGAATATAATCAATCTGATTTTGGTATTGACTATTTGGTGATAGTCATGTGTAGATTCATATCTTGGTTTGTTGGAAAGAATGCTTGCTATGACCAGTGTGTTCTCTTGACAAAACTCTGTTAACCTTTGCCCTGCTTCATTTTGTACTCCACGGTCAAGCTTGCCTATTATTCTGGGTATCTCTTGACTTCCTACTTTTGCATTTCAATCCCCTATGATGAAAACGACATCTTTTTTGGTGTTAATTCTAGAAAGTATTGTAGGTCTTCATAGAACCAGTCAACTTTAGCTTTTGCAGCATCAGTGATTGGGTCATAGATTTAGATTACTGTGATGTTGAATAGTTAGTCTTGAAAACAAACTAAGATTATTCTGTTGTTTTTAAAATTGAACCCAAGTTCTGAATTTCAGACTCTTGTTGACTACAAGGGCTAGTCGATTGACTATGAGTGTTCATCTTCCAGCATCATGGTTTTTTTCCCTCTTCATGGGGTACCTGTCCATTGGGTTCTGCAGGCAAGGATACTGGAATGTGTTGCCATTTTCTTCTCCAGTGGATCATATTTTGTCAGAACTCTTCACTATGACCCATCCATTGTTGGTGACCTTGAATAACATGACTCATAACTTCATTGAGTTATTCAAGCCCCTTTGCCATGATAAGGCTGTAATCCATGAAGGGAATAAAGAACATTTACAACTCAATAACAGAAACATAGTAAGTAAATAATGGGCAAATCATCTGAGTAGACATTTCTCTAAAGAAGATATACAAGTGGCCAATCAGCCCAGGAAACAATGTTCATCATCATTAGTCAATGGAAAACACATATCAAAACATAATGAAATACCTCTTCACATCCACTAGGATGGCTGAAATAGAAAATACAGACAATAAAGAAGTATTGATAAAATTGTACAGAAATTTGAATCTTCATACATTGCTAATGGGAATGCAAAATGTTGGGAAACTAGTGGAAAACAGGTTGATGGTTGCTCAAAAAATTTAACTGCTTAACTAATGACAAAGGATTATGTTCCTATGTATAAAAACCATTGTTGTTGTTTAGTCGCTAAGTTGTGTCTGCCTCTTTTTGTGTCCCCATGGATTGTGCCCCACCAGTCTCCTCTCTCCATGTGATTTTCTAGGCAAGAGTAGTGGAGTGGGTTGCCATTTCCTTCTCCAGGGATCTTTCCAACCCAGGAATCAAACCTGCATCTCTTGCATTGGCAGATGGATTCTTTACCACTGAGCCACACTTGTACAGTGATATGTGTAGCAGCATTTTTCATAATATCCAAAAGGCAGAAACAAGCTAAATATCAATCAACTGATGAATAGGTATAAAAAATGTGAATTCATACAATAGAATACTATTTAGCAATTTAAAACCTGAATTTGATGCATGCTGCAATATAAACAAGTCTTATAAACAATATGCTTAATGAAATAAGTCAGAAACAAAAAGGCACATATTATTTATTATTTCACATTTATGTGAAATGTCCAGAATAAGCCAATTCAGAGACAGAAAGTAAATTATTAGTTCTCAGGGACTGGGATAAGTCATGACGAAGAAGTGGTTCATGTTTCCCACAGGACAGGTTGTTCATTAATGAATGTAGCTGGGCATGCACCATCTTAACCAGGATCCCATCCCAAGAAAATTATCTATCACAGTGTAATGAATCCAACAGACATGTCTGATCTGAATTTACTGCCAGAACCAGGATCGAAGAAGTGGAGGTTAAGAGCAGTAAACAAAGAGCCAATCACCTTTACAAATAGTAGTATAATGGTTAACCCCACAGGCTTTCTCTAATGAAATCAAAGAGCCATAGTCCACATCTGTCCTATAGAGAGCATCAGTGCTGCCTTCCAACATAATACAGGCATACCTTGAAGATATTGCTGGTCTTGTTCCAGACCACAACAATAAAGCAAGTATTGCAATAAAGCAAGTCATACAAGTGCATATAAAAGTTATATTTACACTATCCTATACACTATACTATAGTCTATTAGGAGTGCAACATCATTATGTCTAAAAATACAATGTACATACCTTAATTTAAAAGACTTTGCTAAAAATAAGCTAACCATTATTTGAGCCTTCAGTGAGATATAAATCTTTTTGCTAGTGAAGGATTTTACCCCAATGTTGGTGGCTACTAACTGATCAGGGTGGTGCTTGCTGAATGTGGGAGTGGCTGTGGCAATTTCTTAAAATAAGATAAAATTAAGTTTGCCACATTGATAGCCTCTTCCTTTCATGAAAGACTTCTCTGTAGAATGCAATGATGTTTGATAGCACTTTACTTGCAGTAGAAACTTCTTTCAATATTGGAGTCAGTTCTCTCAAAAGTTGCCACTGTTTTGCCAACTTAATTTATGCAGTATTGTAAGTCTTTTGTTATCAACTCAACAACTTTCTTTGTTCATTCATAAGAAGTAATTCCACACCCATTCAACTTCTATCATGAGATTGCAGAAATTCAGTCCCATCTTCAGGCTTTAGTTCTGATTCCAGTTCTCTTGCTATTTTTACCACATCAGCAGTTACTTCTTCCACTGAAATCTTGAACCCCTCAAAACCATCCATGAGAGAATCAATTTCTTCCAAACTCTTGTGGATGTTAATATTTTTACTTCTCCCCATGAATCATGATTGTTCTTAATGACAACTAGAATGGTGAATCATCTCCAAAGAAGGTTTTCAACTTACTTTGACCAGATCTATCAAGGAATCACTATCTATGTCAGTTGTAGTCTTACAAAATGTATTTCTTAAATAATAAGACTCAAAAGTTGAAATTACCCCTTAATCCATGAGCTACCAAATGGATGTGATAGCAGGCAGGAAAGCAACATTAATCTCATTGTACATCTTCACCAGAGCTCTTAGGTGACTAATTGGGATTGTCAATGAGCAATAATGCTTTGAAAGAATCTTTCTTTTTCTGAGCAGTAGTTTTCAATAGTGGGCTTAAAATAAACCATGCTGTAGATAGATGTGCTGTCACTCAGGCTTTGTTGTTCCATTTATAGAGCATAGACAGAGTAGATTTGGCATAATTATTAAGGACTCTAGGATTTTCCAAATGAACATTGTCTTCAGCTTAGTCATCAGCTGCATCAACTCCTAACATGAGAAGTCAGCCTACTCTTTGAAGTTTTGACTTCTCTTCCCTAGCTATGAAAGTACTAGATAGCATCTTCTTCAAATATAAAGCTGCTTAATCTCTTTTGAAAATGTGTTGTTGAGTTTAACCACCTTCATTAATTGTCCTAGTTAGATCTTCTTGGTAACTTGCTGCAGTTTCTATGAAGCACTTGCTGCTTTCCCTTGTACTTTTATGTTATAGAGATTCTTCTTTCCTTCGACTTCATGAACCAACCTTTGCCAACTTCAAACTTTTCTTCAGTTTTCTCAGTTCTCTCAGCCTTTCCAGAAATGGAGAGAGTTAGGGACTTGCTCTGAATTGGGATTTGGCTTAAGGTAATGATTTGCTGGTTTGGTCTTATATCCAAACCATGAAAAGGTTTTCTATAACAGCAAAAAGGCTGTTTAACTTTCTGAATATTTCTGTGTTCAGGGGTTAGCAACTTTGCTTTTCTTCAATAACTTTTCCTTTGCATTCAAAATGTGGCTAGCTGTTTGGCACAAGAGGTCTGGCTTTGGGCCTATCTTGGCTTTTGATCTGCCTTCCTCACTAAGCTTAATCATATCTAGCTTTTGATTTCAAGTGAGAGATGTGTTATTCTTCCATTTGCTTGAACACTTAGAGGCACTATACAGGGTTGTTAGATGGCCTAATATCAATATTGTTTTGTCTCAGGGTATAGGAAAGCTTGAGGATAGGGAGAGAGATGAGGAACAGCTGGTTGATGGAGCAGTCAGAACATACACATTTATTGGTTAAGTTAGCTGTCTTCATGATGTCCCAAAGAACTTACAATAGTAACATCAAAGATCAATGACCACAGATCACCATAGCAAATATAACAATAATGAATAATATTAGAATATTGCAAGAATCCTCAAAATGTGAAAAACGGACACAAAGTGAGAAAATGCTGCTGGAGAAAAGTGGTACCATAGATTTCCCCAGTGCAAGTTTGCTATAAACTTTTGATTTGTGAAAGGAAAGCAGTCTAGGTGAAGCACCATAAAGTGAAGTGCAATATAAAGTGAGGTATGCCTATAATCAAGGCTTCCCGGGTGGCACAGTTGGTAAAGAATTCACTTGCAATGCAGGAGACCAGTTGCAATTCATGAGACATGGGCCAATCTCTGAGTCAGGAAGATCCCCGAGGGAAGGAAGTGGCAACCCACTCCAGTATTTTTGCCTGGGAAATCCCATTGACAGAGGAGCCTGGCAGGTTACAGTCCATGGCTTTGCAAGAGTTGGGCACAACTTAGCGACTAAACGATCACCACCATGCCTGTAATGAAAAATATCTATTATATTTAGTTAGATAATACCTTTTCAATGTTTCTACTTTCCTTTTCTTTCCACCCTGAACCTACCACCATGCCTGTAATGAAAAATATCTATTACATTTAGTTAGATAATACCTTTTCAATGTTTCTACTTTCCTTTTCTTTCCACCCTGAACCTGGAGGAAATAGAAATAGCAGATCAATTTTTAGAAGAGGTATAGCAGGAGGATTAGACAAATGCCAATCTCTGTTTTCACTTTAAGTTTTTGGACCTGATGCAGGGTAAGATCTCTCATTGTAGGAATACAGTTTAAATTTATTGTGAGATTTAAGCTTTTTATTCAGATGAAGCTGGATTTCTTGATATTCATGAAATTTACCATGTAAGCTAGGAGATCATCTGAAGAAATTGTTCAAAAATAGAGGTCTTCTTGAAAGGGCCTTATTCTACTGTTATGTATATTTTTAAAATATTTTAAAACTGTAAAAATTGCTTTAAAAAACTATAATGCACTTCATATATTATTTGTTTCTTTTAAATATGGCAAAAGTATATATATATAGACATATATTATATATATATACATATAAAATTATATATATATAGCAAAGCTCCTCTGTGGAAATTATAAATACTTAAAAGTAGATTTTACTGAATAAATATGATGTCATTAAATTAAATGTATATCAAATACATTTTTGGAAAATAATTGTCCCCTTTATTGTCTAAGAATAAATATAAAGATTATTAAATATAAGGCTGTTTAGGAGCAAAATTAGATGTGATCCATGGAAAGACAATTATGAGGATTTTATCTGGACTTACTCCAAATAAAGAATCAGAATATAACTATTAATATTTTTAAACTGCCTTTTTTTTCAGAATTCAATCTGATAAGAAAATAACATGCACATTGAATAATCTAGTTAATTTATTGATGGAAAAGTCAATATATCATGAATGGCATATTCTCTGATCAAATATACATGCAAATATTTGTGTATATAATGAGTTCTAAAAATTAATGCATTGCGCTAAGGCTATTTTTATGTTGTCTGTCTTTTTCTAATAGACTCTGAGCACCTTTAGAACAGTGCCCGTGCTGTTCATCCCCACCACATTGCCTAGACCCTGGAACTTGGTAGTGCCACAGAAATGATTTAGAGTGAATGAATGGATGCACAGATGACTAAAATCATTCAGGGAATAATTCTACTTGAAGAAAAGAGCCATAATGGGATAAATATCAGAAAAATGCCATTCTAAGAGGATCCCAAACCTTTAACTTACTCAGAAATCAGTACTCCTGTAGGAGCAAGGATCATGTTTCAATAATCATTGTACCTATCTCAATATCTAGCACTATGCTGTTAGCATAGAAATTCCTCCATAAAAGTCTATGCATTACATTAAATTCAATGGTATAAACACAGTACAGGTGTGCTTTGATCTTTATCGTTCGTATTGCTCAAGTCGACTGCTCTATTGTACATTAACTGGAGCTTTTCTGGGGTTTCACCCAGGTATGCACATCAAGGAGAAAGAAAACTAAATATGAGCCAATGTCATTGTGATCATCAGGATTTAGGTTATGATCTTTTTCATCTCTTGTTCCTTTTCATTTCATAGCCCATGCAGAGGCTGTAAATTGCAGCCAAAATGATTTTAATGTAAATATGGTCACTAGAGTAAATCAGGTGTTTTCAGATCCCTTCATTATTTCAAAGTTACTCCGCCTAGCCACAAAGGTTCAGATTGAGAAATAAATGGCTTGAATTCTACCCCTGCATTTGTCACTTAAGTTATGGGGAGACAATCTTTTATTGTCTCTGTGCATCCACCTTTCAGATCACAAAGTAGAGAGACACTACTTTCTACTCATTTTTTCATAAATATGTAAAGAGAACAAATTTAGAGGCCAGATGCTAGCCACTGAAATATCTTTTCACACATCATTTTTTTTTTTTTTATTGGCTTGATTCTGCATTGTTGTAAATGTTTCCCTAGTGGTCCAGTATGTCCCATGAGTATCCTTGGAGTACATTTTTCATCTAGCAGATTCTTGTTAAACTTTTGTGGTATATAATTAGTGAATGATTTGCATTCAGCATTAATGATTGTTGTTCTTGGACCAATACAAACTCGAGGGAAGTTTTTCTTGCATTTATGCAGCAATATATGAAATTACTGGAACCTGGTAATGAAAGAAAATCCCTGGTTAAATCTCACTAATCACAAGCCTTTTGAAAGCTATATACATTTTCTGAACCGTCTCCAGTGGCAGTATGACAGTCCTTCAAACCACTTATATGAGAAATATTCAGATTAGCACTGAAAATGAATATTGGTTGAATGACAATAGCTCTTTATTCCTGTTTCTGCTTTACATGTAAAGTACAAGCTAGACGAGCTACAGTGTGTTTGTAATAGTGTGAATTTTCTCTTCCATGCTCCTTGAAATATATCATTCTATTCTGTAGAGCTAAAATAAATGAGGTTAATAAGATTTTTATAATGTATATTTTCATTGTTTAAGATTTTCACCTATGGCACATAAACTGATTAAAGTAGTGCCATTTGAAAACAATGAGCCAAAATTAGTTCTTCAATAATCACAAGTGGCACTTGGTGGAAGAATTTGGCACTATAAAGCATTCTATATTACTTTTAATTTAGTTAGGTACAATGATATACTTAGTTGTTATCTGGAAATTAAGTGTTAAACACAATGAAGTGTATGTCTCTCTTTGAACTTTCAGACCATTTAGTGTTGAGCTCCTGGTAACTTACAAACTGATGAAAAGGGACTACACTTTTATATTCTGATATCTCTTGAGATTCTACCTTTTAAGCTTAGCTTATCCTCCACATTTACTGAGTTCCTTTTTGACTGAAGAGTCACATTCTGGCAAATCAGGACTTAGATGCATTACTTCATTTTTGCTTCCTGGCAGAGTTATACGAATATCATAGGCCTTTCAAACTATATAGATAGATAGGCGGTAGAAAGCAAAGATGAATATATGCAACATAACCCATTGATGCCACTGAAATATAATGCTTCTCACAATTCTGAACAAGGGAAGTTTAAATATAGGTGCTTTAAAGAAGGCCATAACCACAGACTACTACTTGTAATACAGCTTTCAGCAGACCTTAATGTATGAAAAAGTGTTTCCTCAGTCATCAATGCAAAGAAATAGAGGAAAACAACAGAATGGGAAAGACAAGAGATCTCTTCAAGAAAATTAGAGATACCAAGGGAATATTTTATGCAAAGATGGGCTCGATAAAGGACAGAAATGGTATGGACCTAACAGAAGCAGAAGATATTAAGAAGAGGTGGTAAGAATACACAGAAGAAATGTAGAAAAAAGATCTTCATGACCCAGATAATCACGACGGTGTGATCACTCACCTAGAGCCGACATCCTGGAATTTGAAGTCAAGTGGGCCTTAGGCAGTATCACTATGAGCAAAGCTAGTGGAGGTGATGGAATTCCAGTTGAGCTATTTCAAATCCTAAAAGATGATGCTGTGAAAGTGCTGCACTCAATATGCCAGCAAATTTGGAAAACTCAGCAGTGGCCACAGGACTGAAAAAGGTCAGTTTTCAATACAAGCCCAAAGAAAGGCAATGTCAAACAATGCTCAAACTACTGCACAATTGCACTCATCTCACACACTAATAAAGTAATGCTCAAAATTCTCCAAGCCAGGCTTCAGCAATACATGAACTGTGAACTTCCAGATGTTCAAACTGGTTTTACAAAAGGCAGAGGAACCAGAGATCAAATTTCCAACATCCACTGGATCATTGAAAAAGCAAGAGAGTTCCAGAAAAACAACCTAGATAGCATATTAAAAAGCAGACATTACTTTACCAACAAAGGTCCATCTAGTCAAGGCTATGGTTTTTCCAGTGGTCAGGTATGGATGTGAGAGTTGGACTGTGAAGAAAACTAAGCGCCGAAAAATTGATGCCTTTGAACTGTGGTGTTGGAGCAGACTCTTGAGAGTCCCTTGGATTGCAAGGATATCCAACCAGCCCATCTTAATGATCAGTCCTGGGTGTTCTTTGGAAGGATTGATACTGAAGCTGAAACTCCAGTATTTTGGCAACCTCATGAGAAGAGTTGACTCATTGGAAAATACCCTGTTGCTGGGAAGGATTGGGGGCAGGAGGAGAAGGGGACGATAGAGGATGAGATGGCTGGATGGCATTACCGACTCAATGGACATTAATTTGAGTAAACTCCGGCAGTTGGTGATGAACAGGGAGGCTTGTGGTGCCTTGATTCATGGCGGTCGCAAAGAGTCGGATAGGACTGAGTGACTAAACTGAACTGAACTAGGTTTGATATCTCCAGTGGTCTTGTCTTGCAGTGGCTTAAAGCAAGATTTCATTTCCCAGCCAGAGTTTGAGTCTGGGCCATCAGTGAGATAGCTGAATCCTAGCTACAAGACCAGTGACAAGATCTGGACCTTTCAACTTTGCAGAAAATCATTCCTACTAAAATGGAAAGTAGTGAAACAAGTAAAGTTTATGAGGAGGAAAAAGAGTATATGTGGATAGATATGCACATGGCCTCAGAGAAAGTAGCCCCTTCATGGTAGTTTATATGACTTATATGGGGTATTTCTTATGGGTTTTCTTTAGCCAGTCATCTTCCTTTGACTGTTTCTGAGCATCTAGTATATCTCAAGATGCTCCCATATGTGCACATGCATCTTTTAGCCAAGATGAACTCCAGTGAAGAGAACTCTGGGTGGGTTGACTTCACTCTAGAGTGGAGCCCTCTACCTTTTTGACCTTCAAGGATCTTTATAGTTGGGAAAGTCTCCTTGACTTCAGGATTAGAAGTATGTAGCGTCTTATCTTTTATCTGGGCAGGGCTCTGCCTCTCCCATTTTCATCTTGGAGTACAAACAGCAGATGGGCAGCCTGGGGCCCATCTATTTCCAACCTCAGACTTAAGCATTTATAGATAAATATACAAGACCACAAACCAAACTTAGAGGAATTGGCATCCTCATAGATCATAATATCTTGATCACTTGACTGGACTATACTCACTAATATTCACTCATATTCTTATAGTAATGGAGAACTCCTCTTACAAGACAGACCCTTGGTATTTTAACTAATTCTTGTTTATGAAGTCTTATATTTATAATGTCCATTACTAATAGTGTGACCAACTGTCTAAATTTGCCTGGAACTGAAAGATTTCAGTAGATGTATGACTTTCAATAATGAAACTGAGAACATCTCAGGAAAACCAGAATAACTTGGTTACAAACTTCTAAAATTTTTCTTTGAAAATGATCCAAAAAAGAGAAAGAAAAAAGATAAACAGATAAAATGTGTATTAACTTCCATTTGTTTTACCTAATATTATATATATGATATGTACCAGGCACTATTCATGTGACAGTTTTCACAATCAACAAGATAAACTCTTGCTTTTCTCTCATTATGTTTCCAGTAATTTGAGATAGAAATATATAAATGCTCACTATAATTAAGTGATATGAAAGTGGGAGTATAGATTAATATAAAAGCTTATTATCATGGGCACCAAAGTCAGGTCAAAGAGGTCATTGGAAACATACAAGGAGTCACTTGGTAACAAGTAGAACAAATTGCTCAACTCTGCAAGACTATCTTGGAAGGGGCCATTTGAACTACAATGTCTAACAACAGTTTGGGTGGGGGTGTTTCTTTTTACTTCTGCTGCTTCTGTGACTTAACTAGAATTTATTCTCATGATTCTATAGGTTGACAGTTTCAGTTGTATCAAACTGAATAAGCTTATCACTGCTCCATGTGAGCTCCACTATTTTAACACATAGAAATGATTCTTTATATGTGATGGTTAAAAAAAGAGGTCACAGGTCAGAACAGATTCAAGGGGTAGAAAATAGAATTGTTATTTATGGAAGGAGCTAAAATATCAGCTATCTATAAAATCATTTCATGTAGGAAAGGAAAAGTAATTTATCCTTAAACTCATGTTTGCATTTGTCAAAATTTTCCCTAAGGATATTTAACTAACACACAACACACATAAAGCCCTCATATACTTGTAAATCTGTGACCACAGTTTCCTAATCTATTTACTCATCTAGATGTCTATTTCACACTTTCTTCTTTCACCTCACACCTTCAAATCCCTATGCCCTGCTTTCACTCTTGGCTAATGATTTTTTTTTTTTTTTATTCTTACACACAAACACACCCTGCATGGGTTCTACTGATGCCACCTATTCCCAACAATTGTATTATGTATTTTCTGTTTTAACCTCCTTTCACAATGATTGATGTGTCTCTACTGTTATCAAAAGTGAAATACTCCAATTATGAACAAGTTTCAACCTCCTATTGACTACTCAAGAACATTGATCGATCCACAGTCCTCATCTTACTCAAACTGAAAGCACAATTTGATATAGTAAATCCATTTTTTTCCTTGACAGATTTTTTTTTAATCCAGAACGTTTAACTCTTATAGTTTTATGGTTTTCTTTCTACATTTGGGCCTGTCCAGCTCTGTTTCATTTATTAATTTCATGTTGGTCCTTTATTGGACTGGAACCTGGTGGTCTGGAGTCGAAGATGAGAAAGTGAAAGAAGGAAAGAGGCTAGTATTCCCTGGGTTACACAGCTGGCTTTCATGCTCCAGGGAATCAGCCAGAAATATAAATTAATTAATAGATTAATTAATTAATATATAAATATGAATTAATTGATAGATTAATTAATTAATCTATATATATTATATAAATATAAATATATATTATATATAATAAACATATATAAATATATTTTTATATGTTATATATGTTATATATTATATATATATATATAATATATATAGACATATCATAAAATATATAATTACATATAAATATTAAATATGTAAATATAAAATATATTAAATATGTAAATATATAATATACATATATTAAATATATGAATATATAAAAAAACATATAAATATAAATAAAATATGTGTTATATTTATATATATAAGTATATATAAATAAATATAAATAAATAAATATATACATTTATATAAATATATATAGAGAGAGAGAGAAAGAGAGAAAGGAAGAAACAAAGAAAGACACGGGGACCCAAGCTCTGATGGAGCAAAGGTATTTCAATCAACATGGTGTGGGCATATATACTGTCTTACAAGGTAGTTATTCTCAGCAAAGATAAAGATTAAAATTGTAGACTTACAAAACATAAGGCTATCCCTATTAAAGAGAGAGAGATGTAAACAATCACTTTTTACCATATGGTTCATAAGAAGAAAGAGGGTACTTATCACCATATTGAAAAACTAACGAAGGAAATGCCTGGATTCCTCAGTCCTGGGAAAGGCGTGCCTCTCCTCTTAATTCCTGAATATTCAGGAATTAATAAGGACCAGAGGATTCCTGACAGATCCAAAACAGCACACAGGAAGCCTCCTGTCAAATGCTTCCTAACAATTCCCCCTATTTTATCATATTTGTAAAAATGGTCCTAATCAAATGAGTTTGGTTAGTATTAAAAAACCTTATAGAAAGCCCACAATAAACAACAAATACAATTATCAAGACAATCACCAAAGTTACAATTCCAGACCCAATGCTGTGGGTAATATTTTGAAACCATCTTTGTCGGTCTAACCCTGATAATTTGTTGAGCTAAAGTTTCCAAACTAGTGGAAGAGGGCAGATGTTTAGAAAAAGTTTTAAAGATTTTCTTTTGCAGTGATTGTACACTCAGAGAGTCATTATCATGTAAATGAAATTTGATTCGTTCCCAGTTGTAGGCACTATGAATTGAACAGGAGTAACAAAAAAATTGGCAATTAATACAAGTTACAGAATGTAAAGTCTTATTAAATTGTAAATTTCCTATGGCTATAACAAAAGGAAGTGGGACACAGGCCTGTATAAAATATGACTGATTATAGTGAAAGAAATAGTTACTATGACCACGACTGGTCCCTGTGCAACGTCCAGTCTAAGTCCCAAGTTCTTCAGTGCTAGCAGCAAGTTTCCACATGTCTCATTGTTCAGGCCCATTGTTTATAGAGGAAGATTAGAGGAGGAGGGGGGGATGCCATTCCACTGTCAAGCCAGCCAAGAAGTCCTTTGTCATGGTAATGTTCCAACATAGTGTTCACTTCAGTTAAGTTCAGCCACTCAGTCGTGTCCGACTCTTTGTGACCCCATGAAACACAGCACGCCAGGCCTCCCTGTCCAAAACCAACTCCCAGAGTCTACTCAAACCCATGTCCATCGAGTCGGTGATACCATCCAACCGTCTCATCCTCTGTCGTCCCCTTCTCCTCCTGCCCCCAATCCCTCCCAGCATCAGAGTATTTTCCAATGAGTCAACGCTTCCCATGAGGTGGCCAAAGTACTGAAGTTTCAGCTTCAGCAATAGTCTTTCAAAAGAATACCCAGGACTGATCTCCATTAAGATGGGCTGGTTGGATATCCCTGCAATCCAAGGGACTCTCAAGAGTCTTCTCCAACACCACAGTTCAGAAGCATCAGTTTTTCAGTGCTCAGCTTTCTTCACAGTCCAACTCTCACATCCATACATGACCACTGGAAAAACCATAGCCTTGACCAGATGGACCATTGTTGACAGAGTAATGTCTCTCTCTCTCTCTCTTTCTCTCTCTCTCTCTCTCTATATATATATATATGCTATCTAGCTTGGCCATAACTTTCCTTCCAAGGAGAACGTGTCTTTTAATATCATGGCTGCAATCACCATCTGCAGTGATTTTGGAGCCCCCAAAAATAAAGTCTGACACTGTTTCCACTGTCTCCCCATCTATTTCCCATGAGGTGATGGGACCAGATGCCATGATCTTAGTTTTCTGAATGTTAAGCTTTAAGACAACTTTTTCACTCTCCTCTTCCACTTTCATCAAGAGGCTTTTTAGTTCCTCTTCACTTTCTGCCATAAGGGTGGTGTCATCTGCATATCTGAGGTTATTGATATTTCTCCCAGCAATCTTGATTCCAGCTTGTGCTTCTTCCAGCCCAGCATTTCTCATGATGTACTCTGCATAGAAGTTAAATAAGCAGGGTGACATTGTACAGCCTTGATATACTCCTTGTCCTATTTGGAACCAGTCTGTTGTTCCATGTCCAGTTCTAACTGTTGCTTCCTGGCCTGCATACAGGTTTCTCAAGAGGCAGGTCTGGTGGTCTGGTATTCCCATCTCTTTCAGAATTTTCCACAGTTTATTGTGATCCACACAGTCAAAGGCTTAAGTGTAGTCAATGAAGCAGAAATAGATGTTTTTCTGGAACTCTCTTGCTTTTTCGATGACCCAGTGGATGTTGGCAATTTGATCTCTGGTTCCTCTGCCTTTTGTAAAACCAGTTTGAACATCTGGAAGTTCACAGTTCATGTATTGCTGAAGCCTGGCTTGGAGAATTTTGAGCATTACTTTACTAGCATGTGATATGAGTGCAACTGTGCGGTAGTTTGAGCATTCTTTTGGATTGCCTTTCTTAAGGATTGGAATGAAAACTGACCTTTTTCAGTCCTGTGGCCACTGCTGAGTTTTCCAAATTTGCTGGCATATTGAGTGCAGCACTTTCACAGCATCATCTTTCAGGATTTAAAATAGCTCAACTGGAATTCCATCACCTCCAATAGCTTTGTTCGTAGTGATGCTTTCTAAGGCCCACTTGACTTCACATTCCAGGATGTCTGGATATCTTCTGCTTCTGTTAGGTCCATACCATTTCTGTCTTTTATCAAACCCATCTTTGCATGAAAGGTTCCCTTGGTATCTCTAATTTTCTTGAAGAGATCTCTAGTCTTTCCCATTCTGTTGTTTTCCTCTATTTCTTTGCATTGATTGCTGAGGAAGGCTTTCTTATCTCTCCTTGCTATTCTTTGGAACTCTGCATTCAAGTGGGAATATCTTTCCTTTTTCTTTTGTTTTTCACTTCTCATTTTCACAGCTATTTGTAAGGCCTCCTCAGACAGCCATTTTGCTTTTTTGCATTTCTTTTTCTTGGGCATGGTCTTGATCCCTGTCTTCTGTACAATGCCACAAACCTCCATCCATAGTTCATCAGGCTGTCTGTCTATCAGATCTAGTCCCTTAAATCTATTTCTCACTTCCACTTTATAATCATAAGGGAGTTGATTTAGGTCATACCTGAATGGTCTATTGGCTTTCCCTACTTTCTTTGGTTTAAGTCTGAATTTTGCAATAAGGAGTTCACTATCTGAGCCACAGTCAGCTCCTGGTCTTGTTTTTGCTGACTGTATAGAGCTTCTCCATCTTTGGCTGAAAAGAATATAATCAATCACTTTTGGTGTTGACCATCTGGTGACATCTGGTGATGTTCATGTGTAGAGTCTTCTCTTGTGTTGTTGGAAGAGGCTGTTTGCTATGACCAGTGTGTTCTCTTGGCAAAACTCTATTAACCTTTGCCCTGACTTCATTCCGTACTCCAAGGCCAAATTTCGCTGTCACTCGAGGTGTTTCTTGACTTCCAACTTTTGCATTCCAGTCCCCTATAATGAAAAGGACATATTTTTTGGGTGTTAGTTCTAAAAGGTCTTGTAGGTCTTCATAGACCCATTCAACTTCAGCTTCTTCAGCATTACTGGTTGGGGCATAAGCTTGGATTACTGTGATATTGAATGGTTTGCCTTGGAAATGAACAGAGATCATTCTGTCATTTTTGAGATTGCATCCAAGTACTGCAATTCGGACTCTTTTCTTGACCATGATTGCTACTCCATTTCTTTTAAGGGATTCCTGCCCACAGTAGTAGATATAATGGTCATCTGAGTTAAATTCACCCATTCCAGTCCATTTTAGTTCACTGATTCCTAGAATGTCGACATTCATTCTTGCCATCTCCTGTTTGACCACTTTCATTAGTAACCTTTTACATAATGTTTTTTGTTCTTTCCCTAACTCTTTCCCTAAAGTTTCATTAGTAAACATGGTTCACAGGCAGAAAAAGGGCAGCAATGTCCGAAAGTCTTCTTTTGGAAGCAGGACGAAAGCCCAAATTTGTCGGCCGATGTTTATGCATAATTTTCCTGGGCCCAGGCAATGGAAGGACTTCATAGCCTAAAGAAATGTTAATTAGTTTTCCCTTTTCCCCCTGGTGTGAGGGTTCCAGGGAGGGGGCATATGAGTGGACTCATTGGTTGATATAATTGGTCTTTTCTCCATCCATTTTATGACCTATAATAAAGTGGGGGTTGCATAAGAAAGCCCAGTTAATTTGGGAGGCACAGGCTAGCAGGAAAATGTGTTCAGGACTCCTTGGCATTCCCTGTTGAGAAACCAAATTTTCAGCTTTATTACTAAGGGTTTTTATCTGTCCCCAATAGGGGAGGTCATAGGATTGATGCCACTGAGAGTGGTGCTTTCTGGAGATCTTTAGAAGCACCATGGCCCATATTGGAATTTCTTCCTCCTGGGGTTCTTGTTGTTTCATCTCCATTTTGAATGTTGGGGGCCCCCTTGGATCGAATTTTCCAAGGGAAAATTTGTTGGATACATCTGGGTAAATACAAGCATATCCCTTTCCCTGTAAGATTAATTTCCCAGATTTCCATTGTTTACTGAACCCATCGTGATACCAAATGGGCAGAGGAAGAGAAGTGTGCTTCAATTCCTCGAAATGTCTTTCTGCTCTTGTCAAGATATCTCCTTGTGGCAAGTTTAAAAAAATTAAAACAAAGAAAACTGTATTAACAATAGTTATAGGTTTAGACAATATCTTATGTTGGAATCTAGTAAAGTCTGGTTTAGATAAGGAAGACAGTAGTGTACTTGTGTGTTCCCCCTACTTTATTTTATTTTTATTTTATTTTTTTTTAATTTGTAACTTTAGTGTGTGATGTGTTCGTTCAACTATGTCTCATGTCTGTGGATTATAAGGAATACCTGTAGTATATTTAATAGGAAAAAGATCATAAAAATTGTTTAAAGTATCTAGAAATATAGGCAGGGTCATTGTCTGTTTTAATAGAACTAGGGGGTTATGGTGGAGGTTTCTATATTTTTTTAATACAAAAACTGAATACATAGAATCAGAGACTATATTAATGGGGTAAAGATGTAGGCAAATAACTTGAATAAGAGCATACAATTCATTTTGTTGAGCAGAATGAAATTTAGTGTAAAAGACTTTATATTTTTTAAGAGACCAGAATGAAACTTTGGTGTTTTTAGTCCGATCTATATAAAAGAAATGCAAGAAATAATAAATTCAGTGTTTTTGAAGAAATTCCACAGCTTACCAGAAGGATAATGAAATGAAATTTCTCCAAAATATTTTAGAAAAGCTAATTGGAAATTGGTAGAAGTTGGTAATGTGCTGACATAGGCATCAGAAGGGGGCAGAAAGCGTGCCCCCCCCCCCCGCTAGTCTTTAGCCAGGTGTCATATAACTACTAGCAGTCTGCTAATTAGAGAAAGGAAATGTCTCAAAATTGAAGAGAATAGCACCAGGCCCCTCACCCACAACATGCATTTTGAGGTAACCTTGGCACCAGGTGAGTTGTCCACAAAATGATTGACATGAATCTTGAAAAAAGGCAAGTTTCCAAGCAAATAAAGTTTCATTAACATAGCTTAAGAGAACATTTGCATGAGTAAAACATACCAGTTTGTTCTGAGTCTTAAGCAGAATCGACTTGAAGAAAGAATCTAGGGTAAGTGTATAGTTCATTAACATAGTTTAAGACAAACATTTCCATAAGAAAAATGCGTTGGTTAACTCAGGGTTTAAGAATAGTTAACTTCAAGTGAAACCAGGTGTCATTATGGCAACATAGTATTTTAAGAGAAACCTCCTTTTAAATTTGTATAAAGAAGGGAAAGAAAAGAAAAGAAAGCAAATATCGCTAGTTTGTTTCCTCCTGCCGCTTAAGAAAGATAAAAATGGCTGACACTTGCAGCCTATTTTCTCCTTTTGGAGACCCCTATCAGGAAGCATTGAACAAAAGGCTGTTTTGGACCTGTCAGGAACCCTCTGGCCCTTATTGATTCCTGAATATTCAGGAATTAAGAGGAGAGGCACGCCTTTCCTGGGGCTGAGGAATCCAGGCTTTTCTCATTACAGTGACAAGTACCCTCTTCCTTATTATGAGCCAAATGTAAAAGGTGATTGTTTGCAACTCTCTCTTTGATAGGGATCATCTTATGTTTTGTAAGTCTGGAATTTTAATCTTTGTCTTTGCTGAGAATAATCACCTTGTAAGACAGTATATATGCCCATGCCATGTTAATTAAAAACACCTTTGCTCCATCAGAGCTTTGGTCCCCGTGTCTTTCTTTCTTTCTTTCTTTTCTTTCTTTCTTCTCTCTCTGTCTCTCTCTCTATTTCTGGCTAATTCCTTGGAGCACGGAGGCCCGCTGAGCTCACTTTCTTGCCCAGGCTTCTAAGACCCTCTCGAGAAGGTGCACTGTGCCTTCACCCACTCGAGAGGGCGCCTTGTGCCTACGTGCAGTAACACGAGCCCTAAGAACAGGACTCTATTGGCTTTCCGCATAAATCAAGGGATATCAGCCTACTTCTCTCTCTTACTCTCGGAACCACCAGGTTCCGGTCCATTAAAGGACCAACAAGCGTTGTCAGCCTCTTTCTCTCTCTTACTTTATCGTCGACTCCGGACCACCAGGTTCCGGCCCATTAAAGGACCAACAACCCCTGGCCTTCCTGCCTGATAAGTCAAATTAGATCGGCCAAGTAAAAGACCGAAGGTTTGTCGGGGCAGGGGCCCAAAAATTCCAGTAGGTATTCTAGAGGGGACTGCTTGAGGGTAAAGTAGAAAGTCATTTAGGGCTGGTATATTGACTGCAGCACTGCCGGATGTTGAGGGTTTGAGGGAAAAGATGGAATTTGTCCCTGGTTTTTGTTGAAGGGGACCTGGGGGGTTTCCTGCTTGGCATTTCCTGGAATAGGTTTCCCTTCAATATCAAATTTAGATTTACACTTTTTGGCCCAATACATTTCCCTATGACAGTGAGGGCAGATTTTTGGAAGGTTTTTTTTTGTTTGTTTGTTTTTGTTTGTTTGGTTTTTTAAGCTTTTTTAGGATAGTCTCTTTTTAAATGGTTTTTATCTCCACATGTAAAGCATCTTTCATTTTCTTTTCTTAAGGCAGCAACCATTGTTTCAGCTTGCATTTACATCTTTTGAGTTTCTGATCTCATATGGCGACAAGCCTTCAAACAATCAAAAATAGTCTCTGTCTCATGAATTGGAGCTATAGCCTTTTGACACACTTGATTTGCATTTTCATAAGCAAGAAACATTTTTAGTTGTCTTTTAGCTTTTTTTCTTTCTTTCTTTCTTTTTTTTTCCCCCAAATACATTATGGCTTTCTAGAGACTTTGGGATTTGTGCCCGCTGGCAGGGGAGGAGTGCTTAGAGCAACCAGGGCAGAGTTAGTAGGAAAATTCTGAAATATCTTATGTTATTCTAATTGGGCCTTTTGTAAGGCTTCATTGTCTAATTCATATTCATGTAATAAGTGTTCTGCCTATTGCCAAATATCAGGAGGGCTAGAATTACCTTGTAATGGCAGAATCATGGCTTCAATGAGAGCCCATAGGGGCCAGAAATCTATTGGAATATTTTTTCCCTGTCTGATGGCATGTTCAACATTCTCTTTGACCTGACGCCAAATTTCTAAATCAAAACTACCTTCATCAGGGAACCAAGAGTTGCATTCAACCACTGTCTGAAGGCAAGCCTCTTTTCACTGGCGTGAAACTGAAAATCCCTGAACTTTAAATAAGTGATAAAGTAAAGTAGAAAAGCAATGGGGCTTTCCAGCCATTTGACCCATGTCTTAATACTTACAGGCCTCAATAGGCCCTCTGGGGTCACTCCGTCCGAATCTTGCCACGTGTACCAGAGTCCCTGTTTCTGGGTGCCACTTATTAGTCCTTTATTGGACCAGAACCTGGTGGTCTGGAGTCAACAATGAGAAAGTGAAAGAAATAAAGAGGCTAATATTCCCTGGGCTATGCTTTCATAATATTTCCCTGGGTTGGCTTTCGTGCTCCAGGGAATCAGCCAGATATATATATATATATATATATATATATATATATATATATAGAGAGAGAGAGAGAGAGAGAGAGGAAGAGAGAGTGAGGAAGAAAGAAAGAAGGAAAGAAAGACATAGCGACCCAAGTTCTGATGGAGCAAAGGTGTTTTAATTAACATGGTGTGGGCATATATATTGTCTTACAAGGTAGTTATTCTCAGCAAAGATAAAGATTAAAATTGTAGACTTACAAAACATAAGGCGATCCCTATTAAAGAGAGAGAGAGTTGTAAACAATCACTTTTTACCGTATGGTTCATAAGAAGGAAGAGGGTACTTATCACCGTGTTGAAAAACTAATGAAGGAAATGCCTGGATTCCTCAGCCCCAGGAAAGGCGTGCCTCTCCTCTTAGTTCCTGAATATTCAGGAATTAATAAGGACCAGAGGATTCCTGACAGATCCAAAACAGCACACAGGAAGCCTCCTGTCAAATACTTCCTGACAATTTGTCATTTCCTAAATGACTTCATGTTGAAATACCTTGCTATTAGTCTTGAACCTCTTATCTTCTTGATACCCACATACTCCTTTGAGGATATCATTAAGTCTTAGAGATTTAATTGCTATATATACCCTGATAAGCACCATATTTATACTTCTTTGTATATAAATTTCTAATATCATTAAAGTGGTATATCTTAATTGACTGTCTAGTAGACAACTCAAACATACATAATATGCCTGTTCAAAACAAACAAACAAACAAAAAAACACTCCAGCACTCCAGATTTCCCCCAAACCAATTTTTTTCATAGATTTACCTATTTCAAGAAATGCCAGTTTTATTCTTTTACCTTAAAAAAAGAAATCCCTAACTACACCATTTCTCTCTCAACCCTTACTAAATAAATGAGAAAATCCTATTGACTCTGCCATCAATATATATATATATATATATATAATGTAGTCTTAATACAGTGATCCTTTAAAAAGGATCTTTTAAAAATGGAAGTTAAGATTTCTGGTTTTAGATGATTACTGAAAGCTGGAAACAGAATTATTCCCAAATTAATAAAATTAATAAAAATGCAAAATAAAGCAGAAGACCTAAAAATCACAACTTTTCTTTAATTCCTCAGAGAACTGACTTAAACATAAGGAAAGAAGGGTATCTCCAAGGAAATACAAGCTTCACATATTTGTTTACCAGGAACAACACATGGAAGGAAAATGGGGGCTGGCTGCCATTAAAAAAAAAAAAAAAAAAACAGGGAAGAAAAATTAAGGTAAAAAGTTAAATTAATCACTAAAAGTTTAGTTTTAGTTAATGTGACAGAATAGATACTCTGAGAGCTGGAAATACAATAAAGTTTGTACTCACCTGCTTTCTCCATGGACCTTACAAAGTCCTCATGAGAAGCATGAAAGCCAGAGTGAGATACGAGCAAAAACTCACCTTATTGGAACAAGCCTGGGTGAAGGGATCAGTGTCAGCTGCAAGAAAGGCAAGAAACTTTGACTAGATCTTATATTTCTATGTTGTTATGAAATATAAACCTTAAGTCCTTGAGGGGAAGGGCAGAAAAATCCCTGAGGGCACATTTGAAGTTCCATTCCTCGCTGAAAGGGAAAAATAATCCAAAACCCCCTACCCTGCGAAAAGGTGCAAAAAATCATCTTGGACTCAGGACCATTAGAAATCCACATTTGCTGAGGAAGAAACCAAAAGATATCACCTGTATTAAAAATAAAAGATACAAGGCAGAGTTTAGCTGTCACAGGTAGGAGGGGCAATTTAAAACTGATGGTGAACCAGAAGACAGAATGTCTAAAACAACATCTTCTCAACAGGCCAACAGGCCCTGAATAATAAGAGATAACAGAGTATATCAGAGAAGAAAAAGAAATAAAATGAACCCGGATTAGAAAAGAACTAAAACTCTCACTGTTTCCAGATGACATACTATACAAATAAAATCCCAGAGATACCATCAGAAAATTATCAGAGTTAATCAATGAATATAGTAAAATCACAAAATACAAAACCTGTGCACAGAAATCTTTTGCATTCCTATACACTAATAATGAAAAATCAGAAAGAGAAATTAAGAAAGCAATGTCATTCACCACTGGAAAAAAAAAAGAATAAAATACTAATGAATAAACCTATCTAATGGAGTACAGAATGAAGCAGGGCAAAAGCTAATAGAGTTTTGCCAAGATAATGCACTGGTCATAGCAAACACCCTCTTCTGACAACACAAGAGGAGACTCTACATATGTACATAACCAGATGGCTAATACCGAAATCAGACTATTTATATTCTTTGCAGCCAAAGATGGAGAAGTTCCATAAAGTCAGCAAAAACAAGAGACGGAGCTAAGAGTGACTCAGATCATGAAATCCTTAAGCCAAATTCAGACTTAAATAGAAGAAATAAAGAAAAACCATTATATCATTCAGGAATGACTTAAATTAAATTCCTTACAATTATACAGTGGAAGTGACAAATAGATTCAAGGGTTTAGATCTGATAGAGTGCCTGAATAACTATGGACGGAGTTTTGTGACATTGTATAGGAGGCAGGGATCAAGACCATCCCCAAGAAAAAGAAATGCAGAAAAGCAAGATGGTTCTGTGAGAAGTCCTCACAAATAGCTGTGAAAAGAAGAGAAGTGAAAAGCAAAGAAGAAAAGGAATAATATACCCATTTGAATGCAGAGTTAAAAAGAACAGCAAAAAGAAATAAGAAAGCCTTCCTCAGTGATCAGTGCAAAGAAATAGAGGAAAACAATAGAATGGGAAAGACTAGAAATCTCTTCAAGAAAATTAGAGATATCAAGGGAACCTTTCATGCAAAAATGGGGACAATAGAGGACAGAAATGGTATGGACCTAACAGAAGCAGAAGATATTAAGAAGAGGTCTCAAGAATACACAGAAGAACTATACAGAAAAGATTTTCACAACCCAGATAGTCATGATAGTGTGATTACTCACCTAGAGCCAGACATTCTGGATTGCAAAAGTGGGCCTTAATAAACATCATTATGAACAAAGCTAGTGGAGGTGATGGAATTCCAATTGAGCTATTTCAAATCCTGAACGATGATGCTGTGAAAGTGTTTCACTCAATATGCCAGCAAATTTGGAAAACTCAGCAGTGGCCACAGGACTGGAAAAGGTCAGTTTTCATTCCAATCCCAAAGAAAGGCAATGCCAAAGAATGCTCAAACTACAGCACAATTGCACTCATTTCACATTCTAGCAAAGTAATGTTCAAAATTCTTCAAGCCAGTCTTCAACAGTATGTGAACCATGAATGTCCAGATGTTCAAACTGGTTTTAGAAAAGACGAAGGAACCAGAGATCAAATTGCTAACATCCACTGGATCATCAAAAAAGCCAGAGTTCCAGAAAATAATCTATTTCTGTTTTGTTGAGTATGCCAAAGCCTTTGATTGTGTGGATCACAACAAACTGTGGAAAATTCTTCAAGAAATGGGAATACCAGGCCACCTGATCTGCCTTCCAAGAAATTTGTATGCAGGTCAAGAAAGAACAGTTAGTAGAATTGGACATGGAACAAGAGACTGGTTCCAAATCGGGAAAGGAGTACATCAAGGCTGTATATTGTCACCCTGCTTATTTAACTTATATGCAGAGTACATCATAAGAAATGCTGAACTGGATGAAGTGCAAGCTGGTATCAAGACTGCCTGGTGAAATATCAATAACCTCAGATATGCAGATGACACCACCCCTATGGAAGAAATTGAGCAAGAACTAAAGAGCTTATTGATGAAAGTGAAAGAAGAAAGTGAAAAAGTTGGCTTAAAACTCAACAATCAGAAAATTAAGATCATGGCATCTGATCCCATCACTTCATGGCAAATAGAAGGGGAAACAATGGAAAAAGTGACAGACTTTATTTTTTTAGGCCCCCAAATTACTGCAGATGATGACTACAGCCATGAAATTAAAAGATGCTTGCCTCTTGGAAGAAAAATTATGACCAACCTAGACAGCATATTGAAAAGCAGAGACATTACTTGGCCAACAAAAGTCCATCTAGTCAAAGCTGTGATTTTACCAGTAGTCATGTATCGATGTGGCAGTTGGACTATAAAGAAAGCTGAGCACTGAATAATTGATGCTTCTGAACTGTGGTGTTAGAGAAGACTCTTGAGCATCCCTTGGACAGCAAGGAGATCCAACCGGTCCATCCTAAAGAAAATCACTCCTGAATATTCATTGGAAGGACCAATGCTGAAGCTGAGACTCCAATGCTCTGGCCACCTAATGCAAAGAACTGACTTATTGGAAAAGACCCTGATGTTGGGAAAGATTGAAGGGAAGTGGAGAAGGAGACGACAGAGGATGAGATGGTTGAATGGCATCACTGACTCAATGGACATGAGTTTGTGTAAACTCTTGGAGTTGATGTTGGATAGGGAGGCCTGGCATGCTGCAGTCCATGGTGTCACAGAGTCAAACATGTCTGATTGACTGAACTGACTGACTGCCTGACTGAATGGGACAAAAAATCTATATGCAAAAGCTATAAAACAGTGACGGAAGAAATCAAGGACAACACAAACAGATAGAGAAATATATCATGTTCCTGAATTGGAAGAATCAATATTATGCAAATGACTATACTGCCCAAAGCAATTTGCAGATTTGATGCAATCCCTATCAAATTACCAATAGCATTTTCAAAGATCTAGAGCAAACATTTTCACAATTTGTATGGAAACACAAAAGACCTTGAATATCCAAACAATTTTGAGAAAGAAGAATGAAGTTCAAAGAATCAATCTCCTTGTCTTCTGACTATACTACAAAGCTACAGTAATCAAGACAGTATGGTAGTGGCACAAAGCAGAAATATAGATCAATAGAACAAGACAGAAAGCCCAGAGATGTATCCATACATGTATGGGCAGCTTATCTCTGACAAAGGAAGCAGAAATATGCAGTGGAAGAAAGACAGCTTCTTCAAATTAGTGATGTTGGACAATCTGAATATTTTCATGTAAAAGAAGGAAATTAGAACACTTTCTAATACTATACACAGAGACAAACTTAAACAGAATTAAAGGCCAGAAACTATAAAACTCTTAAAGGAAACATAGGCAGAAAACTCTTTAACATAAATTGAAGCAAAATCGTATTTCACCTACCTCCTAGAGTAGTGGAAATAAAAACAAAATAAAATAATGTGACCTAATTAAATTTAAAAGCTTTACACAAGAAAGGAAACTATAAACAAGATGAAAAGACAACCTCAGAATGGGAGAAAATAATTACAAGTGAAGCAACTTATAGAGAATTAATCTCCAAATTATATAAGCAGCATATGCAGATCAATATCAGAAAAACAATCAGAAAATGGGCAGAAGACTTTTCTCTAAAGGAGACATATAGATGGCCAAGAAACACATGAAAAAATGTTCAACATCACTCATAATTACAGAAATGAAAATCAAAACTACAATGAGGTATCACCTCACACGGATCAGGCTAGCCATCATCAAAAAAAAAAAAAAAAAGGAAGAAAGAAAAGTAAATTTAGAAACAATAAATGCTGGAGGGGATGTGGAGAAAAGTGAACCCTCTTGCAGTCTTGGTGGAAATGTAAATTCATGCAGCCACTAGGGAGAACAGTATGCAGGTGCTTTAAAAATTAGGAATGTTTAAGGACACAGCAATCCCATTACTGAGAATATACCCTGAGAAAACCATGGAAGCACCCTACATGTCCATTGACAGATGAATGGATAAAGAAGTTGTGATACATACACGTAATGGAATATTACTCAGCCATAAAAGGATGAATTTGAGTCAGTTGTAATGAGGTGAATGAACTTATAGAGCCTATCATACAGAGTGCAGTAAGTAAGAAAAAGAAAAAGAAATATCGCATCTCAAGGCATATATATGGAATCTAGAAAAATAGTAATGATCAACTTATTTGCAGGGCAAGAATACCTAAATATCCTCAGCACTCTGCTTATTGTGCTGTCTCTCAACTCCTCACCCCAGGCAACCACTGATATGTTTACTTTCTCCATAGTTTTGTCTCTTCCAGAATGTCATATAGTTGGAATCACACAGTATGTACTCTTTTAAGATTGGCTTCTTCTCTTAAACATGATGTTGTAGGTAAAAAAAAAAAAAATGTTGAGTATAGATATAGCCTAAAATACTGAGGAAATTTACTCAAAGGAAGGACATGAATTTGATCAAACTCCAGGAGATAGTGAAGGATAGGGAAGGCTGGTTTGCTGTAGTCCATGGAGTCACAAAGTTGAGCACTGAATGACAACTCAAAAGAAGAACAAAACATGTATGAGTATGATAGAACTTATTTCAGAAAAGGTAGACAGGGATGAAGAAGGGCTGAACATTGGCTCTGTATTTTCACTGAAAATAAAGTAACCCAAAGAAAATGTATCAAAATATTTAATTGCAAAAGATTTAATTGCAGTAGAGAGTGTATTGAATCTCAAACATTCCCTGTAGTTTTCTATTGGGCATAAATATAATCAAATGTTAAAACTATGATATACAAAAAATTAGTATGAACAATGAAAATAATAAAGCTTATAAAGAATGCTTAAAAAAGATTGGCTTCTTACATTTAGTAATTATATTTAAGGTTTCTCTACATCTTTTCATGGCTTCACAGCTCTTTTCTTTATAGTGCTGAGTAATACTCCATTGGTATAACTGGATATATCACATTCATTCACCTACTACTGAAGAGCATCTTGGTTTTTTTAAGTTTTGGCAGTTATGAATACAGCTACTATAAGCATTATTAGTCAGGATTTGGGGACATAAGTTTTCAGTTCCTTTGGGTAAGTACCAAGGAGCATGATTGCAAGATTGTAGAGTACAAGTGTGCTTGGTTTTGTAAGAAACCTGTCTTCCAAAATCATTTTGCATTCCCACCAGCAATTCATGATAGAAGAGAGTTTTTTGTTTCTACACATCTTCAATAGCAGTTACAGTTACTATTGTTCTGGATTTTGCCATGCTAATAGGTGTATTGTGGTGATTCAGTTTTACAATAAGTATTTCTCTGATGATATAATGCCAAGCATCTTTTCATATGCTTATTTTCCACCTATCTTCTTTGATTAGATGTCTAGTAAGAACTATGGCTCATTTTTTAAGTAAGGTTGATTGTTTTCTTATTGTTGAATTTTAAGAGTTCTTTGCATATTTGAATAACAGTCTTTCATAGGATGTGTCTTTTGGAAATAATTTCCCCTTTGGTGTGGTTTGTCTTCTCATTCTCTTGACACTGTCTTTTATAGAGAGGTTTTTAATTGTAATAAAACTCAGCTTATCAATAATCTCTGTCATGGATTTTGTCTTTGATGTTATATACAAAAAGGCATCCCCACACCCAAGAGCATTTAGGTTTTCTCTTATGTTATCTTATAGAAGTTTTGTAGTTTTGTGTTTTACACTTAGGTCTGTGATCTATTTTGAGCTCATTTTTGTGAAGGGTATAAGGTCGGTCTAGATTCTTTTTTTTTTTTTTTTCTCATGTGCATTGATTCCAGTGCCATTTGTTTAAAAGTCTATCTTTATTTCATTGTATTGCCTTCTCTCCTTTGTCAAAGATCAATTGATTATAATTATGGGGGTATGTATTGGGTCTTTCAATTCTATTCCACTGATCTGTTTTATTATTTTGTCAATACCAAGCTTTTTTGATCACTAGCTTTATAGTTCACCTTGAAGTCTGGTAGTGTCAGTCCTCCAACTTTGTTCTAATCTTCAATACTCTGTTGACTATTGTGGGTTTTTTACCTCTCTATATAAATTTTAGAATCATTTCAGTATTCACAACTTGTTGAGATTTTTTATTGGGATTGCATTATCTATAGATTAAATTGAGAAGAGCTGATATCTTGAGAGTATTGAGTCTTATCTCTGAATATGCAATATTTCTCCATTTATTTAGTCATTTTCTATAACATTCATCAGATTTTTATAGTTTTCCTCATATAGATTTGGTATACATTTTATTAGATCTATACCTAAGCATTTTATTTAGGTAAGTACTGATATAAATGGTATTGAAATTTTATTTCAAATTTTACTTGTTCACTTCTGCTGTATAAGAAAAAAATGACGTTTGTATTTTAACCTTGTATCCTGCAACCATGCTACAATCACTCATTGATTTAAGGAGTTATTTGGTCTATTCTTGCTGATTTTCTACATAGATGATCATATTCTTTAACAAATACAGTTTATGTCTTCCTTTCCAGTATGTACACCTTTTTGCTCCTTTTCTTATTTTATTGCATTCGGTAGAACTTCTAGTACAATGTTGGAAAGGAATGATGGAAAGGACATGCTTGCCTTGTACCTAATCCTAGTGGGAGAACTTTGAGATTTTCATCATTAAGCATGGCATATTTTTTCAAGGACAAAATCCACCAATCTTTTCAGGAAGAAATAATACCAAATTTAGACAAAATTTTCAAGAAAATAGAGTACGAGTAAGCACTTTTTTCAAATTTGTTTATAGTGACTTTATAATAGTCCAAAATTGGAAACAGCATAAATGCCACTCAATGCGTGATTGGTCAAACAAATTGTTTCACATTCACACCATGAAATTCTACTTAGCAATAAAAAGAAATGTACTATTAACAGATACAACTTGGAAGAATCTCCATAAAATTAAATACTTTCTAGCATCTTGTTTTTTACTTCAGGCCAGTCTTACTCTGATACAAAAACTGGGGAAAGGCATTACAAAACAGAAAAACAGAGAAAAATGTATCTCATGAATATAGACTAAAAAATCTCAGAAAAATATAAGCACATTAAATCCAGAAGTAGGGAATTCCCGGATGTTTCAGTGGTTAAGACTCAGTGCATTCTCTGTCAGGGCCCAGGTTCAATTCTTGGTTGGGGAACTAAGGCCCCACAAGCTGCACAGCATGGCCAATAAATAAATCCAGAAATATATGTGAGAGAGTATCTCATGAACAAGGAAGGTTTATCTCTGAAATGCAATGCTTTTCAAAATTCAATGTGATTCATCATATTATTAACAAAAGACTAAGGAAGAAAACCTATATGATAATGTCAATAGATGGAGAATAAACTTTTACCAAATTTAATATTCATTCACCACAAAAATTCTCATTAAACAAGGAATAGAAGAAAACTTCTTTAACATGGTAATGGACATCTATGATAATCCTACATTTAACATAATAGTGAAACACTGAATGTTTCTCTGAAGCTAGGATCCCAAACAAGGCAAGGATGCCCACTCTCATGACTTATATTCAACACTGTAGTCTTAATTAGTGTAATCATCAAATTAAAAGAAATAAAAACATTCAAATTAAAAAGGAAGATGTAAGACTAACTTTATTCTAATTAACATGATCATTTAAGTAGAAAATCTTTAAAAGTCTATTAACAATAAGAACTAATAACTTAGTTTAGCAAAGTTATAGGATAGAAGGTCAATATTTAAAAATCAGTTGCATTTCTAAATGCTAGCAATAAAGAATTGAGAATTAAAATTTAAAATATATTACCATTTATAATAGCACCAAAACACATGAGTTACTTTGGTGTATTTTTTTTATGTGGGTAATATCTGTATGTTGAAAAATACAGACCAGTGAGGAGAAAAGTCAATGAAGACCTAAATATATGGAGAGATATACAATCCTATATACCATGCTCATGTTTTGAAAACCTCAATATTTTCAAAATGCTAATTGTTTCCAAATTGGTCTGTAGATTCAGCACAATTTATAGAAATAAACATACTAGTTACAAAATTTATATGAAAAGACAAAGCATCTAAAATATTCAAAACAATTTTGGAGAATAAAAGCAAAATTTATAAACTTCACACTGCTCAGTACAATGTTGTATTTGTAAATTGTGCTTCAACAAAGATGCAAAGAAATTTAAGTTAGGAAAACATATTATTCAATAAACTGTGCTGAAAATATGGGAAATTCACATGCAAAATATAATAACCTGAATCTATATCTTGTTTTATATAAAAATGATTTGTAGTATTAAATGTAAAATAAAAAACTATTAACCTTGTAAAATAAAGTGTGAGAGAATGTATTCATAACTTTGTAGTTGTCAACTTAGACATAAAACAAAATGCAAAATTCCTAAAATAAAATAAAAATAAGTTGAACTTCTTTAAAATTTGAAAGCTTGCTCTTCCAAAGATACTGTTAACAATCCAACTGTTTATCAAAAGATGACTAGCTAAATTACTGTATATCCATATAATAAAATAAAACTATTAAAAATAAATGAAATATTGATACCCAATAAAAGAGATGAAGTTCAAAATAATTTCTGAGTCAATGTAGACACAAAATTTAAAAATTAAATATTGTATGATTTCACTTTTATAGCATTCTAAATTCACAACTAATCAAGAATGACAGAAAGTAGATTAGTGCTTGCCTGGTAATGAGAAGCAAGGAGAGATGATGGGGATGAATTATGAAATGATATGAAGAAAGTTTTGGGGTTATGGCTATACTCACCATCTTAAATGTGGTAATAGTTTTATGTGTGTATGTATGTATCACAGCTTATCAAATTGTATCTTCCAAATATGGGCATTTTATTGTTTACAAATTATATGTCAATAAACTGCCAAATGAAATGAAAGAGTAGACTATAGAATGGGATAAAATAAATTTAAAATTCAGACCTGGTGAAGGACTTTATCTTTAGAATATACCTAGAATATATTAGACATCTTATACCTATGTATACCTATATATACCTAGAAGGACTCTCAAAACTCAATATTATAAAACAGACAACACAATGAAACAGATTGGGCTTAAGATCTGAGTAGAACCTTCACCAAAAAAAAAAAAGTACATTTGTGGCAAATAAATATATGAAAAGGTACTAAATATCAGTATTCATTAGAGAAAAGCAAAATAAATCTGCAAAGAGATGTCATTATATGCATATTAACATGGAAAAAGGAAGTTAACACATTTTTCAAAAATGATAAGCAGCAACTCTAATACATTGCTGGTGGTGCTGTAAAAAGTATTAGCCCCTTAGGAAAAAAAAAAAGGAAAACACTTACCATAAGACCCAATAATCCCAATTCTTGGTATTTATCAAAAAGAATGGAAACTTAATGTCCACAGAAAGACTTTTATGTGAATGTTCACAGTATTATTCATTGCTCACAATAGCCAAAACGTGGACAAAAACAAAAAGTCTTTCAAGAGATGAATTGATAAACTGGTGCATCTCTATAATGGAATTCTACTCAACAATAAATAGAAATGTATTACTGATACACATGCAATGACATGAATGAATCTCAAGTGCATTTGCTATACACACACACACACACACACACACACACACACAAGACTATATATGCTATGACTCCATTTATATAACAAGTGGAAAAGGCAAAGTTTATAAGGTAGAAAACGGATCAGTGATTAGCAGTTACTATGCATAGGAGTAGGTGTTGACTACAAATGGGCTCCAGAGATTTTGGGAAATTGGTGAAATTCCTCCACATCTTGATTATCATGGTAGTTATATGACCATATGTATTTGTCAGATTCAGGGCTGTGCATTAAAATGTTAATTTTAACGTATATAGATTATATCTCAAGTTAAAAAAGAAAATAACAGAAAATCAAGGAATTTGCATATTTTGAAAAGCAAGTCAGACCACATCATTCCTCTGTTCAAAACATGCAGTGGTTCCCTGGTACATTAAGAATAAAAGCTAAGTCTTTATAATGGTCCACAGGGCCCTACACAAACTTTTTCTTCTCTGAATGTGTCACCTACTACTTTCTCCTTCACTCACACATCTCTATCCACACTGGTACCTTGTTTTTTCTTAAACACATCAAAGAAAAAAAAAATCTTGCCTTAGAAACTTTTTCCTTGCTGGGAACATACTTTGCAAGTCTTATTCCCTTACCTCTTTAAAGTTCTTCCTAAAAAGTTACCTCTTCAGTGGTGCTTTATTTTTAATTGTAACCCACCTTCATTGATGCTTCCTGTTTTTTCTAGACAGAATTTATCACTATCTGGCAACTGAACTGTCTTATTTACTGTTTTTTCTCCCTTCTTTACTTACTTGAATCTAGTTATAGCAAAGCTAGAGATTTTTTAATATATGTTTTTCTTTCTGTTGTATCTTCAGCACCTAGAACAGTCCTGGCACACAGTAAGTCCTCACTGAATACTTGTTGAAAAGAATGAATGAATGAGTGAATTATTCATAGACAATAGAAATAGGGGTAACAACAAATGAGGAGGAAGTCAGCTTTTATGATCAGATCATAAAAAAGATTTTTTGTGTGTAGGGACTTTATTTGACAAATGGTAAGGAACTTGAATATTATCCTGGGAGACATGAGAAAACATGAGTAAGTATTTTGGAAAGAGAATGACAAATTTCTAATTTTTGCATTTTAGAAAAGCCAATTTGACTACCATGTGTGATGTTGATAGTAAAAATACAAAACAGAAGGAATTGAAACTAGTAAGGGATCTCTTTCATAGTCCATGTGAGAAACAATGGTCAACTGGGCTAGGGTCCTGGTGATAGGTTTGGATGAAAGTTACTGAATTCAATTTAAGACTTCTGTGATGGATATCCCTTCTGTTCACCAAGAACTCTATTTGCACCCATTTCCTAGCACCAAATGTGAATATGTACTTACTGATTATGTAATTCTTAAATGTCTCCCTTGACACTCTCAAATCTCACCATTTGTTCTGCCAGGATAAAGACCACACTTTTTATTCTTTTGGTGCCTCTCCAAGTAACCTAGGACTGTTTATCAATGAAGTTTCCTAGTAGCTCAGACAGTCAAGCACCTGCCTGTAATGCAGGAGACCTGACTTCGATTCCTGGGTTGGGCAGATCCCCTGGAGAAAGAAATGTCAACCCACTCCAGTATTCTTGCCTGGAGAATCCCATGGACAGAGGAGCCTGGTGGGCTACAGTCCATGGGGTCGCAAAGAGTTGGACACGACTGAGCAACTAACACACACCCAGTTTAAAGATAACACTAAATTTTAACCAGTCAGTGATATAAAGGGAAGGACTTGAGAGATTTCACAAGGTTTAGCTTTGGCATAATTGTTCCTAGAGAATTTATCTCCTTCATTCATTTTTAGGTCTTTAGAAGTCAAGTTAAAATGGAGAATTTCCTGTTTCCTCCTCAAGTCTGTTTCCATTATGAGGGAAATATAAAGGTTTGGAAAGAAAGACAAAAACTGGAAATTTTTAGAATGCAAACAGTGAGAAAATAAAGTTGCCTCTTCTCATTCTGAGTGAGTTTTTCAAATGCTACTCCTTTCTGCTGCATGGCAGAAATTGTTTGAGGTACAGAGATTTGATATACACACCAATTCAGAAAAAAGATCTGGAATCCATCATTTTATTTCTAATTGACAGTGAATTGGAGCCAAATGCTCTCTGATCCAGTTACATTTGTCATTTTTGGATGCCTTTATTGGCATAAGACTTATAAACACCAGCCGGTCATGATTAGAAGCTTGTGAACTGGATGACATTCAGTTTGCCATTAACTCTCAGGCACAGGGATTCAGCCAATAACAGAATGCCTTACAGTACACTAACTGATTTGGTAACTTGATCTTGCACCACTGAGCACAGAGTTAGAATGACAAACTCCTCTCCAAAATAGTGGGTGTTTCATATTAATCACAGTTGTATGCAAGTTTTTAGCATTTAGAAAGTTTGGCAGATTGAGAAAGAAAATCAACTTTATTGTTTCAGGAAGAAGCAGGTTGTGAAATCAAACGACTCCAGTAAGGAGCAGTTTCTCAGTAGACACTATCAGAAAAGTAAAATCTGAATAAGAAATAGATAGAAATTAGCACTTAAAAATTAGATAAACTCCCTGGGCTACCCAATTAGATATACCAACCTAGACAGCTTATTAAAATGCTGAGATATTACTTTGCCAACAAAGGTTTTTATAGTCAAAGCTATGGCTTTTCCAGTAGTCATGTATGGATGTGACAGTTAGACTATAAAGAAAGCTGAGTGCCAAGGAACTGATGCTTTTGAACTGTGGTGTTGGAGAAGACTCTTGAGAGTCTCTTGGACTGCAAGGAGGTCCAACCAGTCCATCCTAAGGAAAATCAGTCCTGAATATTCACTGGAAGGACTGATGCTGAAGCTGAAACTCCAATACTTTGGCCATCTGATGCGAAGAACTGACTCATCGGAAAAGACCCTGATGCTGGGAAAGATTGAAGGTGAGGGGAGAAGGGGACGACAGAGGATGAGATGGTTGGATGGCATCACCGATTCAATGGACATGCATTTGAGTAAACTCTGGGAGCTGGCGATGGACAGGGAGGCCTGGTGTGCAGCATCTATGGGGTTGCAAAGAGTCAGACACGACTGAGTAACTGAACTGAATTGAACTTATATGTTTGAAGAAGAGTAGTCATAGAGAAGAGTTTTATTGAGCACCTATTTACATAATTTTCCAAAGTACGTGCACATCACCCCTAAGGCATGGTTGTGAGGAAAATATGGTATGTCCCCTCCTCAAAAGATGCTAAGCCTCTAGTGAGAAAAAGACAGGTAACTCATGAAGTAAATAGCAAAATATAATATAGTTATATAATCTCGAGTCATAGAGATGATACTTTTAACCAGTGTTAGTGAAACCATATTTTCTTGTGTACCTGAATTGTCAGGGGATGCTTTGTGAAAGAACTCAGGACAGATTCCTTTATGAAGCAAGGTCCTATGGGGTTCCCACTCTATTTGTGTTTAAGAAAACAGGTGGCTCGATGGTAAAGAATCCACCTGCCAAGGAGGAGACTCAAGTTCAATCACTGGGTCAGGAAGATTCCCTGAAGAAGGAAATGGCAGCTCACTCTAGTATTATTGCCTGGAAAATTCCATGGACAGAAAAGCCTGGTGAGCTACAGTTCATGGGGTCACAAAGAATCAGATGTGACTTAGTGACTAAACCACCACCACCAGGAAAACATTATGAAGACTGAAAATGAATTTGTCGCAGCCACTGCTTTTTGTTTGTCTTGTGCGCTCTTGAGATACTCATTTTAAGCACTGGGAACATTTTAGGATTACTCTCTAGTTCTTATTGCAGTGTCAAAGACAGGAACAATTCTCTTCCAGAGAACCAATGGAAATGCACACTTAACCTACCAGCATGTCTATTCCTGTATGTATGTCTCATGTGAATGGCACATACCATGATATTTTCTGAGTGAGAAGGGGAGTCCATTACTGAATTGCTTGTAATTAATCTTAACATCACCTGTTCAATACTGAATATTATAACAGCGAGTTACACTTCTAGATGTAGAACTCACTGATAAGTTCATGAATCAAATGATAAATTTCATGTAAGTTCAGAGTCATGAGTCATGAGCCTTATCAGATCTAAATAATATGTCTGGCTGTTTCTTTCCTATTAACAATTATTCAGGGATAAAGATATTCTCTTCTAGTTTAAAGTCACTCTTTAGTCTCAGAGATTGTATAATCTACACAGTAAAAAAAAAAAAACAACAACAAAAAACTTGGATCTCTGGCAATGCACTTTTAGATTGGGGAAGTAAAGGAAAGCAAATTTTACACATTTGTGGTGCTGAAAGAGTTGCCAGTAGTAGTAGGCTCTGGGCTGTCACCTGGTCCTGAGACATGAATCCCTTGTGGTCATTTTAGTGCTTGTGTAACTCAAAAAGGATCTGGACTTAAACTGAAATTTAAAAATGATTAGTCCAGGTTTTCCTCTAAAGTAATTGCTTCAACTATTCTAAGAGGACGACTGAGAGCCTAAAGTCCCCAAATGACTTATCTCATACACTGTGATGGTTCAGCGATGCTTCAGCAGGGAAGCCTGTGATATTTAACTCCCTCATTCAAGTTGCCTACCATCTGAAGGGTCAGACAGAAATAGTGTTCTGGGGGGAGCAACACATAACGAGATCCCATGAACATAGCTTGAGTAATTCTAAATAAGTCCTGGTTTTAATTCCATGAGGGAAGCACACATTTTAACAATCCATGAATAAACTCTAAGAATGGCTTTATGAATCTCTTTCCAAAATGTGAAACTTACAGGAGACTTATTAGACCAGCCTTCTTACCTGGACACTGGTCAAATCTTGGAGTATAATAAGAACCTGAAACAGCTGTCGAAAGACATTGTCTGAATTGATTCTGTGTACCTTTGTGGCTATTGATATTGATGGAATTTAAGAACTCAAGGAAAAATTACTTTCACTGATGGCTTTAGAAGCACCCTAGGTGGTATGTAAGCTTCCTCTTTATAAACCTATCAGAGTTAGTTCCAGGAATCAATTAATATGCCTGAGTGTCAGAACTGAAAAGCAACTTAGAAATCAACTAATTCCAAGTATTCATTTTACATGAGGAAACATGTAAAACATTTCACATGAGGAAATCGAGGCACAGACATGGGGAGTGACTTTTTCCAAGCTAATTGGTAGTAGTCCAAGAAAGAGAATCTTCATCAGTTGACTGTCAGTTCAGTGATTTTTCTACTGTCTTTGGGGGAAGAAACACACTCCAAAGTGTAAATGCAATTACAACCATTCAAATGTTGTAATTCATGGTATGGCTCAATATTTCTTTGAGCAACTGAGCTTAAGGATAGTTTGATAACCTCAAGTTCATACACAGTTTTACAGTACACAGAGTGTTTTCAAACATTGTTCATTTGATTCTCCCAATAAGTCTCAAAGGAAGATAGGACAGATTACATTTTTCATTTGAGAGAAGAGGAACTAAAATTCAGAGAGGGTATGCAAATTGTGCCAAATTAATTAAGATTCAATCTCCATATTCTCCTGAACCCAAGCTCAATACTCTTGCAGCTTGAACCAGAGAGTAAAGAAGCCCATCTAATATATTATCAAATTTAATGTTTTAGCCAATTAGCATAATCCCCTATCATTACATCTTGTCCGATTCTTTGTGACCCCATGGACTGCAGCCCACCAGGCTCCTCTGTCCATGGGATTTTCCAGGCAAGAACACTGGAGTGGGCTGCCATTTCCTTCTCCAGAATCAGCATAATATCATCCCATATTAAGCAAGTTTCTCTTAGGTCTAGTTATCATCTTATGTACAATTAATAATGATGGTCATAGCTAATATTTACTGCATCACTTGCTTTACATCATTCACTGTCCTAAGCTTTTAAAATTTATTAACTCATTGTCTATTCACTAAATCAACCTGGTAGATTAATACTATTACTATAATTATTTTATTGATGAGCAAATTAAGGTACAGAGAAGTTAAACAACTTCCTACATGTCACCAAACTAATAATGATAGTGCCAAGGTTTGGGCTTAGGTACTTTGGACTCCAGAACATTCATTCAACCACAAAATTCTCACTCTAGAAAGATATAAGTAGTAGTGGTTCTATCCTTGTTACCCTCCAAAATTATGGTGTAATATGTGTTCATTCAATAGTACAAAAAAAATTAAAAAAATAAAAAAAAAACTTTCTTTTTTTGCAGCCATCTTCCATAGCATAGAACTGTAAGAGACCAGGCATTTGAGAAAGAAGATGGCTTTATTATATAGGAAACACCAATACTGTATGGTCCATGATGATTCTAAACAAGTCTCTTTCGTCAAAAATAAAACATTATTTAAAAAATTGTCCCTAAATAGATTTATATTAAGAGAAAAAAAAGATGACTTTAAAAGAAACATATTGCATTTTCCCAGAACCAGCTTTTCACCAAATGTTGGGTACATATACCTAATAGTCAATGATGGCATGGAAGTGTTAGGGCAGAAGCAAAAAGCTTCTTAATTATTGCCTTCTGACATCACAGGGTACACTTCCATAACCCAAGTAAATGTGGAAGGAAAACACCCTTTCTTTGATCACTTCCCAGTCTTTTCTTAAGAATAATATTATTCTAGCTACTGAAGTTTATGATGTATCTATTTGCAGCTTTCTGTTCCTTCTCCAGCTCCCTCCCCTCCTTTCTTTCCTTCCATCCCTAACTTTGTTCAACAAATATGATTTGAGTGCTGGAAAAAAATGATGAGCAAACCAGAGGACAATCTCCTCTCATTTAGCCTAGACTCTAATAGAAATACTGATATTTAATTTTAAAAGTCACACTACTGAATGTATAATTACAAATGGAGATAAATTTTCTGGAAGAATAGAATAAAGTTTCTGGTTTAGAAAAGGGTTATGGATGCTATTGGGGTAGGTTTCACCCGTGAAAGTAAATTTTTAATTACAATTTGAAGAATGAATAGCCTATGAAAGAGAGGGATCACACTGCGTTGTTGTTGTTCAGGTGTTCAGTCATGTCCAACTTTATGCAACCTCATGAACTGCATGCAGCACAGCAGGCTTCCCTGCCCTTCACTATCTCCTGGAGTTTGCATAAACCCATGTCCATTGAGTTGGTGATGCCATCCAACCATCTCATCCTCTGTCACCCCTTTCTCCTCCTGCCCTCAAACTTTTCCAATATTAGGGTCTTTTCCAATGAATTGATTCTTTGCATCAGGTGGTCAAAAGATTGGAGCTTCAGTATCCGAAACTTCGGTCACCTGATGTGAAGAAATGACCCTTTAGAAAAGTTTGAGCAAGCTCCAGGAGTCGTTGATGGACAGGGAAGCATGGCGTGCTGCAGTCTATGGGGGCACAGAGAGTCAGACATGACTGAGTGACTGAACTGAATTGATCAATGCTTCCAATGAATATTCGGGGTTAATTTCCTTTAGGATTGACTGATTTGATCTCCTTGCAATCGAAGGTACTCTCAAGAATCTTCTTCAGCACCACAATCTGAAGGCATCAATTGTTTGGCCCTCAGACTTCTTTAGGGCCCAAGACTCATATCTATACATGACTACTGGAAAAACAATAGCTTTGACTGTACGGGCTTTTGTTTGCAAAACAATGTCTTGTTTTTTAATATGCTGTGTATGTTTGTCATAGTCTTTCTTCCAAGGAACAAGCATCTTCTTAATTTCATGGCTGCAGTCACCATCCACAATGATTTTGGATCCCAATTAAAAAAAAAAAAATCTGTCACTGTTTCCATTCTTTCCTGATTTTTTTTTGCCATGAAGTGGTGGGACCAGACACTATGATCTTACCTTTTTGAAAGTTTAAGCAAGCTTTTTCACTCTTGTCTTTAACTTTCACCAAGAGGCTCTTTCGTTTATCTTGCTTTCTGCCATTAGAGTGATATCATCTGCATATCTGAGGTTGTTGATATATCTCCTAGCAATCGCTTTTTTTCTTTTAATGTATTTATTTATTTTAATTTGAAGCTAATTAATTTCCAATATTGTAGTGGTTTTTGCTATACATTGACATGAATCAGCCATGCATGTATACATATCCCCCATCCAGAATCCCGCCCCCACCTTCCTCCTTAACCCATTATTCAGAGCTCTGCCAGTGCACTGGCTTTGAGTACCCTGTTTCATGCATCGAGCTTGGACAGGTGGTCAATTTCACCTATGGTAATTAATATACATTTTTCAATGCTATTCTATCAAATCATCCCCTACTTGCCTTCTCCCACAAAATTCAAAAGTCTGTTCTTCACCAGCCCAGGTTGGATGCATGAAACAAGTTCTCGGGGCTGGTGCACTGGGAAGACCCAGAGGGATCAGGTGGAGAGGGAGGTGGGAAGGGGGATCGAGATGGGGAATACATGTAAATCCATGGCTGATTCATGTCAATGTATGGCAAAAACCACTACAATATTGTAAAGTAATTAGCCTCCAGCTAATAAAAATAAATGGGAAAAAAAAAGTCTGTTCTTTACATGTGTGTCTCTTTTGATGTCTTGTATAGAGGGTCATCATTACCATCTTTCTAAATTCCATATATATGTGTTAATATACTGTATTGGCATTTTACTTTCTGACTTACTTCACTCTGTATAAAAAATAGGCTTCAGTTTCATCCACTTCATTAGAACTGATTCAAACGTGTTCTTTTTAATAGCTGAGTGATATTCCACTATGTATATGTACCACAGATTTATTACCCATTTGTCTGCCAATGGACATCTAGGTTGCTTCCATGCCATGGCTATTGTAAACAGTGCTGCAATGAACTTTGGGGTACAAGTGTCTCTTTCAATTCCGGTTTCCTCAGCGTGTATGCCCAGCAGTGGGATTGCTGGGTCATATGGCAGTTCTATTTCCAGTTCTTTAAGGAATCTCCACACTGTTCTCCATAGTGGCTGTACTAGTTTGCATCCCTACCAACAGTGATAGAGGGTTCCCTTTTCTCCACACCCTCTCCAGCATTTATTGCTTGTAGACTTTTGGATAGCAGCCATCCTGACCAGTGTGAATGGTACCTAATTGTGGTTTTCTTTTGCATTTCTCTGATAATGCGTGATGTTGAGCATCTTTTCATGTGTTTGTTAGACTTCTGTATGTCTTCTTTGGAGAAATGTCTGTTTAGTTCTTTGGCCCATTTTTTGATTGCATCCTTTATTTTTCTGGAATTGAGCTTCAGGAGCTAATTGTAAATTTTTTGGATTAATTATTTGTCAGTTGCTTCATTTGCTATTATTTTCTCCCAATCTGAGGGCTGTCTTTTCACCTTGCTTATAGTTTCCTTCGTTGTGCAAAATCTTTTAAGTTTCATTAGGTCCAATTTGTTTATTTTTGCTTTTATTTCCATTACTCTGGGAGGTGGGCCTTGGCGCATCCTACTGCAATTTATGTCCGAGAGGATTTTACCAATGTTTTCCTCTAGGAGTTTTATAGTTTCTGGTCTTTCATTTAGATCTTTAATTCACCTTGAGTTTATTCTTGTGTATGATGTTAAAAAGTGATCAAGTTTCATTCTTTTGCAAGTGGTTGACTAGCTTTCCCATCACTACCTGTGAAAGAGATTGTCTTTTCTCCATTATATATTCTTGCCTCCTTTGTCAAAGATAAGGTGTCCATAGGTGCGTGCATTTATCTCTGGGCTTTCTATTTTGTTCTATCAATCTATATTTCTGTCTTTGTGCCAGTACCATACTGTCTTTATGACTGTAGCTTTGTAGTATAGTTTGAAGTCAGGCAGGTTGATTCTTCCAATTCCATTCTTCTTTCTCAAGATTGCTTTGTCTATTCGAGGTTTTTTGTATTTCCATACAAATGGTGAAATTACTTGTTCTAGTTCTCTGAAAAATACCGTTGGTAGCTTGATAGGGATTGCATTGAATCTATAGATTGCTTTGGGTAGTATACTCATTTTCACTATATTGATTCTTTCACTCCATGAACATGGTATATTTCTCCATCTATTTGTGTCATCTTCGACTTCTTTCATCAGTGTTTTATAGTTTTCTATATATAGGGCTTCTGTTTCTTTAGGGAAGTTTATTCCTAAGTATTTTATTCTTTTCATGGCAATGGTGAATGGAATTTTCCCCTTAACTTCTCTTCCTGTTTTCTCATTGTTACTGTATAGGAATGCAAGGGAGTTCTGTGTATTAATTTTATATGTTGTAACTTTTCTATAATCACTGATTAGTTCTAGTAATTTTCTGGTGGTGTCTTTAGGGTTTTCTATATAGAGGATCATGTCATCTGCAAACAGTGAGAGTTTTACTTATCTGGATTCTGTTTATTTCTTTTTCTTCTCTGATTGCTGTGGCTGAAACTTCCAAAACTATGTTGAATAGTAGTGGTGAGAGGGGGCACCCTCGTCTTCTTCCTGACTTTAGGGGAAATGCTTTCAATTATTCACCATTGAGGATAATGTTTGTGGGTTTATCATATACAGCTTTTATTATGTTGAGGTACGTTCCTTCTATACCTGCTTTCTGGAGTTTTGTTTTTTGTTTTTTGTTTTTTTTTTTTCATAAATGTATGCTGAATTTTGTCAAAGGCTTTCTCTGCATCTATTGAGATAATCATATGGTTTTTATTTTTCAGTTTCTTAGTGTGCTGTATCACATTGATTGACTTGTGACTATTGAAGAATCTTTACATCCCTGGGATATAGCCCATTTGGGTCATGATGTATGATATTTTTAATATGTTGTTGGATTCTGTTTGCTAGAATTTTGTTAAGGATTTTTGCATCTATGTTCATCAGTGATATTGGTCTGTAGTTTTCTTTTTCTGTGGCATCTTTGTCTGGTTTTGGAATTAGAGTTATGGTGGCCTCATAGAATGAGTTTGGAAGTTTGGTTTCTTCTGCAATTTTCTAGAAGAGTTTGAGTAAGATAGGTGTCAGCTCTTCTCTAAATTTTTCGTAGAATTCAGCTGTGAAGCCTTCTGGTCCTGGGCTTTTGTTTGTTGGAAGATTTCTAATTACAGTTTCAATTTCCTTGATTGTGATGGGTCCGTTAAGATCTTCTATTTCTTCCTGGTTCAGTTTTGGAAAGTTATACTGTTCTAAGAATGTGTCCATTTCTTCCAAGTTGTCCATTTTATTGGCATAGAGCTGCTAGTAGTAGTCTCTTATGATCCTTTGTATTTCAGTGTTGTCTGTTGTAATCTCTCCATTTTCATTTCTAATTTTGTTGATTTGGTTCTTCTTCCTTTCTTTCTTAATGAGTCTGGCTAACGGTTTACCAATTTTGTTTATCTTTTCAAAAAAAACAGCTTTTAGCTTTGTTAATTTTTGCTATGTTCTCTTTTGTTTCTTTTACATTTATTTCTGCTCTAATTTTTAAGATTTCTTTCCTTCTACTAACCCTGGGGTTCTTCATTTCTTCATTCTCTAGTTGCTTTAGGTGTAGACTTAGGTTATTTATTTGACTTTTGTCTTGTTTCTTGAGGTAAGCCCTTATTGCTATGAACCTTCCCCTAAGCACTGATTTTACAGTGCCCCATAGGTTTTGGGTTGTTGTGTTTTCATTTTCATTTGTTTCTATGTATATTTTGATTTTTTTTTTTTTACTTCTTATATGATTTGTTGGTTATTCAGAAGTGTGCTATTTAGCCTCCATATGTTGGAATTTTTAATAGATTTTTTTCCTGTAATTGAGATCTAATCTTACGGCATTGTGGTCAGAAAAGATGACTGGAATGATTTCAATTGTTTTGAATTTACCAAGGCTAGATTTATGGCCCACCATGTGATCTATTCTGGAGAAGGTTCCATGTGCACTTGAGATAAAGTTGAAATTCACTGTTTTCGGGTTAAATGTCCTATAGATATCAATTAGGACTAGCTGATCCATTGTGTCATTTAAAGTTTGTATTTCCTTTTTAATTTTCTGTTTAGTTGATCTATCCATAAGTGTGAGTGGGTTATTAAAGTCTCCTGCTATTATTGTGTTATTGTTAATTTCCCCTTTCATACTCGTTAGCATTTGCCTTACATATTGTTGTGCTCCTATGTTGGGTGCATATATATTTATAATTGTTATCTTCTTCTTGGATTGATCCTTTGATCACTATATAGTGTCCTTCTTTGTCTCTTTTCACAGCCTTTATTTTAAAGTATATTTTATCTGATAGAGTATTATGACTCCTGCTTTCTTTTGGTCTCCGTTTGTGTGAAATATTTTTTTCCAGCCCTTCACTTTCAGTCTGTATGTGTCCCTTGTTTTGAGGTGGGTCTTTTCTAGACAGCATATATAGGGGTCTTATTTTGTATCCATTCAGCTAGTCTTTGTCTTTTGGTTGGGGCATTCAACCCATTTACACTTAGAGTAATTATTGATAAGTATGAACCTGTTTCCTTTTACTTTGTTGTTTGTGTTCAAGTTTATAAACCTTTTCTGCATTTCCTGTCTAGAGAAGATCCTTTAGCATTTGTTGAAGTGCTGGTCTGCTGGTGCTGAATTCTCTCAGCTTTTGCTTGTCTGTAAAGTTTTTGATTTCTCCTTCATATCTGAATGAGATCCTTGCTGGGTACAATAATCTGAATGTAAGTTTTTCTCTTTCCTCACTTTAAGTATGTCCTGCCATTCCCTTCTGGCCTGAAGAGTTTCTATTGAAAGATCAGCTGTTATCCTTATGGGGATCCCCTTATGTCTTATTTGTTGTTTCTCCCTTGATGCTTTTAATATACGCTCTTTGTATTTGATCTTCATAAATGTGATTAATATGTGTCTTGGGATATTTTGCATTGGGTTTATCCTGTTTGGGACTCTCTGGGTTTCTTGGACATGTGTGACTATTTCCTTCCCCATTTTAGGGAAGTTTTCAGCTATTGTCTCCTCGAGTATTTTCTCATGACTTTTCTTTTTGTCTTCTTCTTCTGGGACTCCTATGATTCAAATGTTGGGGCATTTCACATTGTCCCAGAGGTCTCTGAGGTTGTCTTCCTTTCTTTTGATTCTTTTTTCCTCTCTGCTTCAATTATTTCCACCATTTTATCTTCTACCTCACTTATCCTATCTTCTGCCTCCGTTATTCTACTGTTGGTTCACTCCAGAGTGTTTTTGATCTCATTTATTGCATTATTCATTTTTAATTGACTCTTTTTTATTTCTTCTAAGTTCTTGTTAAGCATTTCTTGCATCTTCTCAATCCTTGTCTCTAGGCTATTGATCTGTAACTCTATTTTGTTTTCAAGATTTTGGATCCTTTTTATTATCATTATTCCAAATTCTTTTTCAGGTAGATTCCCTATCTCCTCCTCTTTTGTTTGGCTTGGTGAGCAGTTTTCATGTTACTTTACCTGCTGGGTATTTCTCTGCCTTTTCATCTTGTTTAGATTGCTGGGTTTTGGGGTGGACATTCTGTAGCCTGGTAGTCTGTGGCCCCTCTTTATTGTGGAGCTTGCTCACTCTGGGTGGGTGGGATTTGACTAATAAAGTGTCAAGGATGCTTGGTTAGGTGAGCTGGCATCTGTGTTCTGGTGGGTGGAGCTGGATCTCTTCTCTCTGGAGTGCAATGAAGTGTCTAGTAGTGAGTTTTGGGGTGTCAATGGGTTTGGCATGGCTTTGGGCAGCCTGTATTTTAATGCTCAGGTCTGTGTTCCTGTGTTGCTGGAGAATTAGCATGGTATGTCTTGCTCTGGAACTTCCTGACTCTTGGGTAGAGCTTGGTTTCAGTGTAGGTATTGAGGTTTTTGGATGCGCTCTTGTCTATTAATGTTCCCTGGAATCAGGAGTTCTCTGGTATTCTCACATTTTGGATTTAAGCCTCCTGTCTCTGGCTTTCATTCTTATTCTTAAAGTAACCTCATGACTTCTCCATCCATACAGTACAATTCATAAAACATCTAGGTTTATGGTGAAAATATTCTCCACAGTGAGGGACACCCAGAGAGGTTCACAGAGTTACATGAAGAAGAGAAGAGAAGAGGGAGGAGGGAGATAAAGATGACCAGGAGAAGAAGAGGGGAAGTCAAAAGGGGAGAGACCAGTCTAGCCAGTAATCAGTTCCCTAAGTGTTCTCCACAGCCTGGAACACCCAGAGAGATTCACAGAATTAAGTAGAGAAGAGAAGGGGAAATGAGGAGATAGAGGTGACCTGGAGGAAAAAAAAAGGAGAGTCAAAAAGGGAGAGGGAAGTCAAGCCTGTAATCACAACCCTAAGTGAAAACGGATACTAAAGATTTGTTTCTTAATGGTACAAAATTGATAACAAATACCAAAACACAAAAATGAAAAATCTACAGTAAAGGTTAGACTCTCAAAAGCACAATATTAAAAATACCAAGCAAAATCAATCACAAAAATTGTAAATATATATATATATATATATATGAAATTTTCTTTAAAAATAGGGTGTTTTTTTGCAAGGTAATAGTAGGTTATAAATACAAAAATTAAAGGAGTAATAAAGAACTCAAAAATTTAAAAAATAAAAAATGATAATAGTAAAAATTTATCTAGGAAAAAGTCTGTAAACAATAAATGCTGGAGAGGGTGTGGAGAAAAGGGAACCCTCTTAAACTGTTGGTAGGAATGCAAACTAGTACAGCCACTATGGAGAGCAGTGTGAAGATTCCTTTAAAAACTTTAAAAAGAACTGCCATACGACCCAGCAATCCCACTGCTGGGCATACACACTGAGGAAACCAAAATTGAAAGAGACACATGTACCCCAATGTTCATTGCAGCACTGTTTACAATAACCAGGACGTGAAAGCAACCTAGATGTCCATCAGTAGATGAATGGATAAGAAAGCTGTGGTACATATACCAAATGTAATATTACTCAGTTATTAAAAGGAATGCATTTGAATCAGTCCGAATGAGTTGGATGAAACTGAAGCCTATTATACAGAGTGAAGTAAGTCAGAAAGAGAAACATGAATACAGTATATCAACATATATACATGGAATTTAGAAAGATGGTAACAATGACCTTATATGTGAGATAGCAAAGGAGACACACATGTAAAGAACGGACTTTTGGACTCTGTGGGAGAATGCAAGGGTGGGATGATTTAAGACAATAGCATTGAAACATATATATTACCATATGTGAAATAGATTCCCAGTCTAGGTTTGATGCATGTGACAGGGCACTCAGGGCCTGTGCACTGGGACAATGTTGAGGGATGGGATGGGGAGGGAGGTGGCAGGGGGGTTCAGGATGGGGGACACATGTACACCCATGGCTGACTCATGCCAATGTATGCAAATTACCACTACAATATTGTAAAGTAATTATCCTCCAATTAAAATAAACAAATTATATGTGTGTGTGTATATATATATATATATATATATACACACACACATATATATATGTGTGTGTGTGTATGAATTTCTCTGGAGCTGTTGTGGGCAGTGTGGGGTCAGTTCATTTTCAGATAGTTCCTTGTTCTGCTTGTACTTCTACTCAAGGTCTATAGGCCCCTTCCAATGCTCAATCATTGTTAACTACAGGGTTTTAATCTGTTGCACCTGTCAGTTCCAGAGAGGTTTCCTCTTCTTTGTTTATTTTGGCTTCCTCTGTTTACAAGTCTCTTCAGTGTCTAATTTCTGCCCTGACACAAGGGGCGAAGGTGATCACTTATTTAGGTTCACATGTTCAGTTGTGTTGTGGGAAAGGAGGAACAGTGCAAACAAATATAATATCACTGGCATGTGTGGGGAGTGTTCACAGTATTTGGACCACACTGTATTTGCCCCAGCTCGCGATGGCGTGTGCTTTCCACCGTGTGCTTTCCAGGTCTACACTGCTCAGCTCCAGCTTGCTCTGCAGTACTGTTCAAAGTGGGCCCTGCATTTCGTGCACTTCCCAGGTCTAAGCTGCTCAGGTTCAGGTTCTCAGATACTCCACAAGGGCACAGGCTCGGTTGGGTGTGCATTTTGTGTTCTTCACAGGTCTGAGCAGCTCAGAAAACCGGGTGCTTGGCAAGCGCACTCTTCTAGTTGGGCTGTGTGTCTTAATCACCTCCCTGGTCCCGGCCACTATGTTTCCTGGGTGTGCTGTGAGAGCACCATCTCAAGTGTGTCATGTGTCTCCTCTGGGGAGCTGATCTCTGGCTGTGACCCTCCTGGCAGATGTCAACCGTCCAGGATCCCAGGAAGACATGATTAGCAACTGGGAGCCTGGTCACAGTTTGGTGGAGGATGCCAGTCTCTGGGGCTGAGATTGGCCCTTGCCTTCCAATTCTGGCTGTTGCACACCTGCCTCTCTGCCTCTGATGGGGGGAGTGGCCTGTACAGAGCTGGCTAACTCGCCTTAGGTATTCGCTCAATCCTTTGTTCTGTGAGCGGACCAGACTGTGCCTTAGGTTAGAGCATTTCATGGGAAAGTTCTCTCTCTCTCTCTCTCTCTCTCTCTCTCTTTTTTTTCCTCTCTGGTTATCCCACAGTTTGAGTTGTTATCTCACGCTAGCTGCATCAGGTTTTTCTCAGGGCACTCAGGCCCAGTCCTTACCCTAAGCATGCAGTGCACGCCTCCCTGTCCAGCCCCTGCTCGCTGGTGGTGGACACAAGCCTCTGGGCTACTTCTCCGCTGGGAGTTACAGTTAGGTTTGTATTTTGTGTTTTTATTTTTTCTCCTGGTTATGTTGCCCTCTGAGATTCCAATACTCTTTACAGACAGGCCAGCGAGAGGGTTTTCTTGTGTTTGGAAACTTCTCTACCTTCACGACTCCCTCCCCAGAACAGGTCTTCATCCCTAACTATTTTGTATCTCTTTTCATCTTTTATATTTGTCATATCTCCTCCCCTGGTGGCTCAGACAGTAAAGCGTCTGCCTACAATGTTGGAGACCCGGGTTCGGCCCCTGGTTTGGGAAGATCCCCTGGAGGAGGAAGTGGCAAACCAGTCCAATATTCTTGCCTAGAAAATCCCATGGGTAGGGGAGCCTAGTAACCTACAGTCCATGGAGTCGCAAAGAGTTGGACATGACTGAGCAACTTCACTTTACCTCCTTTCAAAGAAAATGGGCTGCCTTTCTGGGTGCCTAGTGGCCGCCACCAGCGTTCAGAAGCTGTTTTGTAGAAGCTACTCATAATTTAAATGATCTTTTGATGAATTTGTCTGGAAGAAATTGGTCTCCCCATCCTATTCCTCCACCATCTTGGGACCGCACCCTTCTCCTGGCAATCTTGATTCCAGCTTCTGATTCATCCAGCCTGGCATTTCACATGATGTACTCTGCATATAGAGAAATACCAATAACTTCAGATATGCAGATGACACCACCCTTATGGCAGAAAGTGAAGAAGAACTAAAGTACCTCTTGATGAAAGTGAAAGAAGAGAGTGAAAAAGTTGTCTTAAAATTCAACACTCAGAAAACTAAGATCTTGGCATCCAGCCCCATCACTTCATGGCAAATAGATAGGGAAATGATGGAAACAGTGACCTATTTTTGTGGGGCTCCAAAATCACTACAGATGGTGACTGTAGGCATGAAATTAAAGACTCTTGCTCCTTGGAAGAAAAGTTATGACCAACCTAGACAGCATATTAAAAACCAGAGACATTACTTTGACAACCAAGGTCCGTGTAATCAAAGCTATGGTTTTTCCACTAGTCATGTGTGGATGTGACAGTTGGACTGTAAAGAAGGCTGAGCGCTGAAGAATGGATACTTTTGAACTGTGGTGTTGGAGAAGATTCTTGAGAGTCCCTTGGACTGCAAGGAGATCCAACCAGTTGATCCTAAAGGAAATCAATCCTGAATATTCATTGGAAGGACTGATGCTGAAGCTGAAACTCCAATACTTTGGCCACCTGATGCGAAGAACTGACTCATTGGAAAAGACCCTGACTCTGGGAAAGATTTAAGGTGGGAGGAGAGACAACACAGGATGAGATGGTTTGATGGCATCACCGACTCAATGGACGTGAGTCTGAGTAGACTTTGAGAGTTGGTGATGGACAGGGAGGCCTGGAATGCTGCAGTTCATGGGGTGATAAAGAATTGGACACAACTGAGTGATTGAACTGAACTGACTCTGTATATAAGTTAAATAAGCAAGGTGACAATAAACAGCCTTGATGTACTCCTTTCCCAATTTTGAACCAGTCCATTGTTCGATGCCTAGTTCTAACTGTTGCTTTTTGACCTGCATACAGATTTCTCACGAGGCAGGTAAAGTGGTCTGGGATTCCCATCTCTTGAAGAATTTTCCACAGTTTGCTGTGATCTACAGAGTCAAAGGTTTTAACACAGTCAATGAAGCATATGTAGATGTTTTCCTGGAATTTTCTTGCTTTTTCTATGGTTCAGCAGATGTTGGCATTCTGATCTCTCATTCCTCTGCCTTTTCTAAATCCAGCTTGTACATCTGGAAGTTCTTGGTTTATGTTCTGTTGAAGTTTAGCTTAAAGGATTTTGAGCATTACCTTGCTAGCATGTGAAATGAGCACAGTTGTATGGCAGTTTACACATTCTTTGGCACTGCCTTTATTTAGGATTGAAATGAAAACTGGTCTTTTCCAGTCCTGTGGCCACTGCCAACTTGTCCAAAGTTGCTAACCTATTGAGTGCAACACTTTCACAGCATCATATTTTAGGATTTGAAATAGCTCAACTGGAGTTCCATCATCTCCACTAGCTTTGTTCATTGTAATGCATCCTAAGTAAGGGAGGAAAAAGATTCCTCCAAGTCCTTATGGCAGGAAAGAACATATATTTCAGAAAAATGAAAAATGCCTGTTTGACTGGAACATAGAAGGCAAGGGAAAAGAGGTCTGAGATGAACCTGAAAATATGAAGAAACTTGGCAATATCAATTTGTCAGCAATTCTATCTCCTTCCTATTTTCCCTTCTAATCCTTACATGCCTAAAACTAATCCCTAATTACTCTTCTTAGTAATAGTGTGTGGTCACTAGTACATAGTGACCACATAGTGTGTGTTCACTATGTACATCATTTTACAACTTTTTTTATGGAAGTTTGCACAAGTACTATGTCCTGTGAACCAGTCAATTTGACTCAAAGGGTGAAAAGATACTGCTTAAAGTTGGACAGTCTGATGCCCCAAACAAGAGATGGCATATATTCAATAATAAACCTCCAAGTAAACTAGCTTTATGGAGAACTTAAATGGCGCTGAGCCAACTCATTGGAAAAGGTCCTGATACTGGGGAAGACTGAGGGCAGCAGGAAAAAGAAGCAACAGAGGATGAGACGGTTGGATGGCATCATTGACTCAATGGACATGAGTTTGAGCAAACTCCAGGAAACAGTGAAAGAGGGAAGCCTGGAGTACTGCAGTCCACGGGGTCACAAAGAGTCGGACATGACTGATCAACTGAACAACAACAAATGATCTTAGGAACCTAGTTATTCATTGTAAGCCAGAGTGTATATGTTTCCCAAGCACAAAAATGAGAGAGTCTCATTAATATCCTTGCCCTTACCCACAAATTTTCTCAGATCTAGGATTATTTTTGAAACCATGGGAGAGCATTTAATGACGTGGAGTCAATAATTCACAAAGAGCTGCTATTTCAATTGTGGATCTTCCCTGGGTATAGAAATCTATCAATACCTCATGGCTAGAAGTAGTTACTGATTATTCTGAAGGGCATCTGATTTGTCTGACTCTTCTGGTTGTGAGAAACACAGATCTTCTTACTTATCTTCTGACCAAATGTATTCACACCTCTCTACATCTTTTTCTCTAACGTGTATCTGTTGCTTGTAGCTTCTATTTCATATCCTTTCTTTGGTAGTGACTCCTCATTATCCTCATGTACCCTCTATATATGTGTTTACTGTGCCTCCTTTCTTCCTTAACCTCCAACAGTCACTTGTGAAAATTAGTCAAATTGGCTCAGTTTATCCCTGAACAGACAGAGGTTCTCAGGTATGGTGACCTCAAAATCCTTTTGATTTGCTATCTTTGGATTAGGTTCCACCCCAGTTCAAATATTCGTTATCACTGGTGAAGAGTCTACTACAGGGCTAGAGAATGTGCACAACAATTAAGCATAGAAGAGGTGTGGGAAAGCATACAAAAGCACAAATACTTTACCCTCTGATTCAGAGAAGAGGGAGAGTATACTCTGTTGGGACTATTCAGTTAGGTTAAAATATTGATACAGTGCTTCTTTCCAGCTAGCAGAGTTCTTTGCATTGGTCAAAGCAGTGTTTTTAAAACTGTGTTCTAAGAATCACTGGGCTTTCTACAGATCCACTTCCAGATATAGGACATCCGTCTCCCACTTCAAAATCCGATTCACAAAGATTAATTTTAGATATGTGATTTATTTTAAAATAAAAACCACCACAATATTGTAAAGTAATTATCCTCCAATTATTATTATTATTATTATTATTTTCATTTGGAGGAATAGCTCCATAATATGGGATTCTAGATATGGGCTCAGAGAGAAGTCAGCCATATCCACTCAGGGTTTATCATCTAGGCAGCCATTTCTGCACTGGAGTGGCAGAGTCACCTCACTTATAGTTGACTCTCTTCGGGAAGCCGTATATAGATGAGGGTGAACCTCTCTCCCACCCCCAATTCAAGTATCTAGCCCAGTCCAACATAGCAAGCTTAAAGACCCTTGGAAGTTGCTGTACCACTGTGAATTGAGGTGGTATCTTGTGGGAAGAGGAGATTCCTGGCTGACTTTCTCCACAGCCTACTGATGATTGGAAAGCAGCACATTTGCCTGGAAGCTGGTGGGACAGGGAAACCAGTAACAATCAGGCATAAGGAAACATGCATATCCCAAGCCATGGGGCAGGACCACCAATTACCTGTTGGATTCTGCATTGATTCCATGAATCTCCCTGTGACTAAAGGGTCTCTCTGCCTAAGGGTAAATTATGTCCAAGGGAGTGTTCCCTTTGGCTGATTCTATGCTTGGAACAGCCCTCTCTTTTTTCGGCTTCCTGATTTGGCTTGCATTTTTCTGCTCTGGTTGGCTTGAGGAAAAATTTACAATTTGCACATGAGTTCTTATATTTGCATTTAAAACTGTGATTGTCTCATATATGATAAAGGGTAAGATTCCAGCTAATAATTTAAGGTTTTACCTTTTCTTTACTTAGACAACATTAAATAGCAAATAAAAAACATGAGAGAGAGATTGAAAGAAAGGAAAAGCAAGCTTCATACTGTAGCCTCTTTAATGACACTTTTTTTCTTATTTTTTAAACAAGATATTCCATATTTCATTTTCCAGTGAACTATGAAAATTACATAGCTTGTCCTTAGATATATTTGTATCTCAAAGATATTCCTAATCTCCTGGGGTGTGGTTAAATTTCTTGGAAGCAGTTTAATCTTTTCAGTTTTTGCTTTTAAGATTTGTTAGATGAGGACTGGAGCAATACTCAGTCTAGAGCTAATGATCCCCCACTATTGAAATAAGACCCTACTGTGTACTTTCTCCACTCCTTCTGAATCATGAGACTTTCTAGTCGGGCTGGTGGGAATAGTCACTGTTTCCAGCCTTGCATGAATAGTGAACACCTTTATTTCTCATCCTTTTGGAGGGATCAGGTAGTTTCCTCACTTCCAATTACTGGTAACACTGCTGAGTACTTGAAGGGAACCCTCCACAGGTTTCAGAAGTTCTTGCTCTGTGTGGCTTTCTCCTCCCCTGTACTCTGTCCTGTGAACTTTAGCCACCCTGATCTTTCTGGACTCTAGGCTCTGTCTCCTCAATTCAATAGATCCTCAGGGCTCCACCTGTATTCTCTCTCCCTACTTTACATCCTGGAACTCATCAAGGTAGTCAGTGCAGGAATCACAGGGCTCATTTCCTTTCTTGTACCTTAGAGATCATTTTCCTTTGTTGCCTGATATGCAGTGCCTTGAAAAGCATTATTTTATTTTTGTTGCCCAGTTTTTGCTGTTGTTGTTGTTTTATGTGGGAAGATAAATCTGGCCCCTGTTATAAGAAATTGGCTAGAATTGGAAGTCACTTGTTCTCTTTTAGTAGCCAAGCCACAACATCATACCAAAACTTATGGTATACAATGGAATGTTTCTTTAGGGGAAATCTTGATCTAATCTCGAGAGTAGAGAAAAACCTGAATATAACAACAGATATGTAATGACATTGCATATCATCAAAGAATTGATGCTTTCAAACTGTGATGCTGGAGAAGACACTTGAAAGTCCCTTAGACAGCATGGAGATCAAATCAATCAATCTTAAAGGAAATCAACTCTGAATATTCATTGGAGTAATTGATGTGGAAGCTGAAGCTCTAATATTTGGCCACCTGATGTGAAGAACTGACTCACTGGAAAAGACCCTGATACTGGGAAAGATTGAGGGCATGAGGAGAAGGGAGTGACAGAGGATGAGATGGTTGGATGGCATTGCCAAATTAATGAACATGAGTTTGAGCAAACTCCAGAAGATAATAAAGGACAGGGAAGCCTGGAATGCTGCTGTCCTTGGGGTTGCAAAGAATTGGACACAACTTATTAACTGAACAACAACAGCAACGTGAAATGACTTGATTCACAAGTCTGCAGAAGGAAGCATGGAATCCAAACTGGAAGTTTGGTTTTCTTGACCAGACCCAAAGAAATAGTGTATTTTATTTACATTTTCATGAAGGCATAAAGAATGTAAGTGCCTTTCAGTTTATACCCTCTCTCAAACTATCCCCTTTGGCTGGATTTATTTTTATTACTCTCTCTGGTGCCCTTAGGGATACCTAGAACAATTCAGGCTCACTAAGAGAAGGCAATGGCACTGCACTCCAGTACTCTTGCCTGGAAATTCCCATGGATGGAGGAGCCTGGTAGGCTGCAGTCCATGGGGTCGCAAAGAGTCAGACATGACTGAGCGACTTCACTTTCACTTTTCACTTTTATGCATTGGAGAAGGAAATGGCAACCCACTCCAGTGTTATTGCCTGGAGAATCCCAGGGATGGGGTCGCACAGAGGCGGACATGACTGAAGTGACTTAGCGGTTGCAGGATTCACTTATCCATTCAAAGAGAACATTAGGCCATTTTTCTATTTGGATTTTGTCTTAATGAATTAGTGATTGGAAAAATATTAGGATTGTTTTAATAATAACTCCACAAATGTGTTGTAAATTGTCTACGTAAAAAATTAAAGCTAAAGTTAGCATCATCATATAAAGCCAAGACTTTACAAATAATCTTCTTTAAGTTTGCTTTTTTTTTTTTTTATTAGTTGGAGGCTAATTACTTCACAACATTTCAGTGGGTTTTGTCATACATTGATATGAATTAGCCATAGAGTTACACGTATTCCCCATCCCGATGCCCCCTCCCACCTCCCTCTCCACCCGATTCCTCTGGGTCTTCCCAGTGCACCAGGCCCAAGCTAAGTTTGCTTCTTTTAAACAGAAGAATTTTTCTTTTTTAGAAGTATAGTTGATTTACAATATTATACTATTTTGGTTTGTACAACATGATGATTCAGTATTTTTATAGGCTGTACTCTAAAGTTGTTAAGATATAGCCCTATTTGTAAATATAGCTATACTTCCTGAGCTGTACAATATATCCTTGTTGCTTATTTATTTTACACATAGCCTTTTGTATCTCTTAATCTCATACCCCTATCTTGCCCTTCCCTGTCTCCCTCCCACCACTGGTAGCCACTAGCTTGTTCTCTATATTTGTGAGTCTGTTTCTGTTTTGCTATATTCATTCATTTGTATTTTTTTTTAGATTCCACATATAAAGTGATACACCTTATTTTCCTTTTTCTGACTTATTTCACAAGTAATATTCTCTTATATATGTGTGTGTGTGTGTGTGTGTGCGTGCGCATATATATATATATATATATTTTTTTTTTCAATATACTGTACTGTGCTTACTCATTTATGTCCAACATTTTGCCACCCCATGAGAATCCATGGGGATTCTTCAGGCAAGAATACTGGAATAGATTGTCATGCCCTCCTCCAGGGGATCTTCCCAACCTAGGGATTGAACCCAGGTCTCCCACATTTCAGGCAGATTCTTTACTGTCTGAGCCACCAGGGAAACCCAAGAATACTGGAGTGGGTAGTGTATCCCTTCTCCAGGGGATCTTCCCGACCCAGAAATCAAACCAGGGTCTCCTGAATTGCAGGTGAATTCTTCACCAGCTGAGCTACCAAGGAAGCCTTATATAAACCTTTATATGTTTATGTGTTGGTGAACACAGGTTGCTTCATATCTTGGCAATTGTAAATAATTCTTCTGTGAACACTGGGGCACAGGTATCTTTTTAGTGTTTCCATTTTCTTCAGATATATACCCAGGAGTGGAATTGGTGAATCCTACAATAGTTCTATTTTAGGTTTTTTTAAGGAACAACTATAGTTCTTTTCCATAGTGGCTGTGCCAATGAACATTCACAGTGTTCACTTTTCTCCATATTCTCGCCAACATTTGTTATTTGTGCTCTTCTTGATAATAGCCATTCTGGTAGGTGTGAGATGATACCTCACTGCAGTTTTCATTTGCATTTATCTGATGATTAGCCATGTTGAGCATCTTTTCATGTGTCTGGAGAATTTTTAGCCATTAAGACTAAATGAAATGAAGCACATCAAATCCACTTGGAAATTCATCAATTGTTAAGAATTAGGAAGAATTATTTATTAGTACACTTGCATTTTTTCCTCAATTTTCACTTTATGTGCACACAACTGTAGAAGTTAGTGGCAGGTGGAGAAGGAGACTTTCTCTAGAAAGAAATGTGAGGCAGTATCTCCAGCTTAAAAAAAAAGAGTTATTGAAAATTCTGTGCATCTGTGCTCCTAAGTAAGAAAGAGTAGGATAATAAGCCCCTGCCCTGTTTTTACACTGGTCATCAACGAAAAGTTAGACTTACAGACCAAGGACGGGGATACCGTTTAAAAAATGCATGGCTCTAAAATAAGCTTTCTTTATTTCTTTAGTTATATCATTTTTAGGTACAATGGATCAATTCTGAGAATAAAACAGAAGGTATAGTGGAAAACAAATGTGGTTCAGCTCTTTGGGCATAGGCATAGCTATCAATGTGTTTGTTGGTGACAGTTTCTGTATACTGCCAAAAGGAAATCAATCTATGCTGCTGTCTAGGATCTATTTTTATCTCACTCCAAATGCTTTAGCTGCTGGTGTATATCCTAAAAAATGCGGAGAAGTTGACTTAAAAACACCATTTCTGTCCACTTGAATTTATAGTGAATTCTTATTAAATTATCACACTAGTATCACTAGCACCACCACCAGTATTTTGGATACACATAAGAGGCATGGACTGTTATATAGGCCAGCATAGTAATTTGGTCCAGCAAAGCAAAGTCACTTGAGAACATATGGAATGGGACTGTTTGAGAAATATATATCTGTGCTTGAGTCACTGCTACTGTGATCTATGTGCAATAGCTAACTTCATAAGCTGTGACCTCCATTTTTGCCTGATCTTATTATGTTCTAAGGTTATGTGGTTATCTTATTTCTTTCCAAGAAGATGGGATTCTATCAGTATTAGAAGCATTTTTCCATTTTAATGAGATGCAAGGCCTTGAAGTTATACATAGTAGTATCTTTTAGATAAGCCAAAAATCCTTTATATTTTGAATATTAAATTATTTGTGAGATTTTATAAGAAAGTGCTAAATTGAACACAATGAAAATCATATATATGTTAAGTATGTTATGTATGTAATAATTAAGAAAACTGATCATTATATATAAGTTTTATGTTCTTTTTATTTGTTCTTTACTGGCAGTGGCATATTACTGAGCCTCATGGTTGATCCTGTGACCAGTTTCTGGTTAAACTAAAATCCAGTCACATTGATTACTATGGATTTCATCTCAGTTAGTGTCTAATGCAGTTATAAATACTAAAAGACTAATTCCATTTCTGTTTTGCTTTATGAGTAGAGCTTAAGAAAAACACTTAGAATATATCTATCTCTATCTCTATCTCTATCTATGTAGTGCTACTGAAGTATATATATATTATACATATATATATACATATATATATATAGTACTATTGAAGTGATTAAATATTGACTGGAATTTACTGGTCATTTCATCCATCAACTATTATAATAAATTATTCTACTGAGATGAATGATTACTCAATAGAACTGATTCCATGTTAGCAATTTGATATCAGATTGGCATCAGCCAAAACAGGTGACATAAATAGATTGTAGAATGGCTATGCATTTTGAAAATCCAAGATATTGATTTCTTTTTTTTTAATTAATTTATTTTTTTTTATTAGTTGAAGGCTAATTACTTCACAGCATTTCAAGATATTGATTTCTAAGGATATACAATGGAAAAAAGACAACCTCTTTAACAAGTGGTGCTGGGAAAACTGGTCAACCACTTGTAAAAGAATGAAACTAGAACATTTTCTAACACCATACACAAAAATATTTGATCACTTCTTGTTGTGGAGGTGGTAATTACTTCTGTTTTGTTGATGATTATTCTCTATCATAAAGAAAATACAGATATAACTGAATTGAATTACCCATGGTCTTTTTCAGGAACTGAATAGATGAAATGATTTAAAGAGATCTTCACAGGAGTACTGAGATCGAAATACTTGTGCAAATTCTGATTTACAAAATATTAAATAGACTCAGAGGGATTGGGTAGAGAGGGAGGTGGGAGGGGGGATCAGGATGGGGAATACATGTAAATCCATGGCTGACTCATGTCAATGTATGACAAAACCCACTACAATATTGTAAAGTAATTAGCCACCAACTAATAAAAATAAATGAAAAAAAAATAAAAAAAAGTATTAAATATCTAAACTGATAACATCTGATGTCCCATATATCCGTTAGTTCTTCTGATGGCTTGATGGACTATTATCAAAGACATCCACATATGGTGCTAACCACTGTGTTAGATACTCACAGCACCAATTACCACATGGCCAGTTGCTCACGACTTGAAATAAATTGGCAAGATGAAAGTTAACTGGAGAGCCAAAATAAAAACCAGATCTTTACTGAGGCTATGGCTCTTAGGGCAAAATATAGTTTTTAAAATATTTTAATGGACTTGGTTAAATTTTATCATTGAAATGAACTGGCAACTTGAAAAGACAGTCATAGAGTTGGACTAAAAACAAATTGTATCTTTACTGAGGTTGTGACTATAGGGCAAAAATAAATTTTGTTGTATGGATGTTGTTAATTTCAACAATGTGTACATCTGAAGTGGATAGTGAAGTTCCTTAGTCCCTAGTCCAAATGATCTCACCTGCTTTTATTCAGTGGTTGATATTCAAGTATTTATTTCATTTCATATTTTCATGTTTTGTAGACTCAGGCCACATAATTATAGCCTAAATACCAACATGTCCATAGTGAAATAAAATTGTACATAGTTGGTATAGCTAATTTTGCCATTTTATCAGCTGTATTAGCTCACCTATGAGTGATTTAGATTACTGCATAATCAATTTAAATCGTAGTTCAGTATTCAGTTTTATTTTGCCTCTTCCTCTGTTACTTCGTGCACCCCTTGCAAATATCCAAGAAAAAGAAGACTTTCCTGAGTTTAATTTAGGGAAACTATAAATTGGTTTCAGAGATAGAGAGACAGATAGGGAGACAGACACAGAGACAGAGACAGACACAGAAAGAGCTGGGAATTCTTAGGTTTATGGCACCAAAGGAGTTACATAGCGATCTAATATCATTAAGTGAAGTCCATTGATTTACTTTGACATGATAATATGAAGGTCTTCTGAAATTAATTCTATGGAATAAAAAAGTGCACTTGGCTTTTCTTTTTCTTATCATTTTAGTTTCCTTCCTTCCTTTATACCAATTCAGATAATAGAATAAGCAATCCAAGTTGTTGTACTATATGATAGCTCTCAATTTTTTCCAATTAATCCTATATGTTGCTGCTTATAATCATCTTAATGTTGATGTATCATGTTATATAAAATAAAAAATAATTTTAAATACTGCCTTCTGATTCTTTATTTCTGTGAGACTCTAATGGCTTGTTTGAGGGAGGAACTAAGATCAAAGGAAAACATGGGTAACCAGTCAATCAGATGTGAATTTACCTTCTCACTAGACAATTTTAAAAAGAAGAGAGAAACCATATATCAGACATTTCATGTTGAACTATGTCACTAGTATGATTTGAAACAGAAAGGATTTATTGAAGTAGATAAAGCCAACTCTTCTACTACACCAAACTTTTAATTAACTTCTTTAATTGTGCCCAAAGGGTGTGCAATGATGGGTACCTTTTATAAATTCAAAAAAAAAAAGAAATATATGAACTCATATAATTAATGAATATAATTACAACTGATCAACTAATTTTAGCCTATTATGTTTTTATCTGTCCTAGCTTATTAAAGCAGAGGGTTAGAAACTGCCTCTGCCTCACATGATTTTCCCTACCAAGATATAAAAGAGTTTAGCTTAATACTTGAGCCCTCTATGTATTCTTCTCTACCTGAGTAAGTGTAACAACTTGTAAAAGGATACATGTCAATAGTTTATTAACAGAGTTCATAGTGTAACACAGTAGGAATGGTTAGACTTGGCACACAGCTGCAGCCTGGGGAACACTCTGAGCCTTGTAGCACAGAGAACTGGGCTAAAACCCTAGGGCAGTCAAAAATATCATCAATATTGAATAAGAAATTGTCCCTCCGTTGACGAAGCTTCAATGCTGAAAAGGGCTAAATATGCAATGCTACATCAGCAGCAGTGGGAAAAGAAGTATAAAAACCTAGATGTCCTTAGAAGTTTGGGTTCTGCCTCTCAGCTATAGCACACAGTTTTAATGACAACACTCTCATTAGCTCAGCCTTACTGGACTATTTCAAACATTCATCATCTTATGTGGCTAACAGCATAGTTCATGCAAAATTAGTGGAGGAGGGAATGAGGAGGATTAAAAAGGTCTTGCTGCTTAAGGGAGTAAAAAGCGGGTTGTCCTGAGCTCTTCGTTTAGTCCTCTACATTTATTAAGGGCAAAACCATTTATCTTTCTACTCATAAATGGAACAGATACAGTTTCACTCCCTCAGGCACCAGAGCCACTGGGGAAAGCTAGATTAGGCCTAGAGAACTGATGCAACCTAGTGCGGTGCATTACTTCATGGAGCAATAAGTTAGCAACACACTTTGATTCCAAATATTTTTTTTAATATGGTTTGTTACACACACACACACACACACAGAGGAAAACTAATGAAGAAAAGATTGCCATGGTCAATGCTGTGTTGTCTGATCTGTAAGCACTGCTGTCTGGACTTTCAAATATGGACACTCTATGCACAAGTGGCATGGCTGAAAGCTTGCTTTTTGGGAGGGTGAAGGGAGCAACAAATGAAAGGGCTGGAGAGAAACAGCATTTGCTATGTAGAAACACATTCTGTTTATTTAGATGCCAATTAGGACCCAGCTGATTGCCACTTTAGTGATCCTTATCATTTTCACCTGTAGGATAGCTCTGTTCTGGATTTCAAGCAGAGAGTATATTGTTCAGTTGGACTGTGGTGGCTAAAACACACTAATTTGTCCTACTATATTTTAAATTTCAGGATTGATGTGTTGGCTTTGCAACTGACTGTCAGAATAATTCATATGCATAGTATTAAAAATAAATGTGTGGTGGTTTTATTAATGTACTCTTAAAGAATAATGAAACCTTCAGATCTGCTCTAATGAATTCTGATGAAGTGAAATACTTAAGAATGATGTTCTTTGTATGTGCTTATTTCTCACTTAAGAAAAAAAAAAATACACAATTAGCCCAAAGGGGCAAAATATCCAATAAGAAACCGGAGACCTCTGTGAATTAATACTCTTATCCTTATATATTGAGTCACTATGCAAGAAATGACAATTTCAGATTTCTACTTGCTTTTGGAGTTCAGGATAATAAGAATATTTTTTCTGTTTGCTTTTTATTTTTATTTTTATTTTTTTTCTTTTTTTTATTTTATTTTTTATTTATTTTTTTATTATTATTTTTTTTTCCAGTGGGTTTTGTCATACATTGATATGAATCAGCCATGGATTTACATGTATTCCCAATCCCGATCCCCCCTCCCACCTCCCTCTCCACCCGATTCCTCTGGGTCTTCCCAGTGCACCAGGCCGGAGCACTTGTCTCATGCATCCCACCTGGGCTGGTGATCTGTTTCACCATAGATAGTATACATGCTGTTCTTTTGAAATATCCCACCCTCACATTCTCCCACAAAGTTCAAAAGTCTGTTCTGTATTTCTGCGTCTCTTTTTCTGTTTTGCATATAGGGTTATCATTATCACCTTTCTAAATTCCATATATATGTGTTAGTATGCTGTAATGTTCTTTATCTTTCTGGCTTACTTCACTCTGCATAATGGGCTCCAGCTTCATCCATCTCATTAGGACTGGTTCAAATGAATTCTTTTTAACAGCTGAGTAATGTTCCATGGTGTATACGTACCACAGCTTCCTTATCCATTCATCTGCTGATGGGCATCTAGGTTGCTTCCATGTCCTGGCTATTATAAACAGTGCTGCGATGAACATTGGGGTGCACGTGTCTCTTTCAGATCTGGTTTCCTCAGTGTGTATGCCCAGAAGTGGTATTGCTGGGTCATATGGCAGTTCTATTTCCAGTTTTTTAAGAAATCTCCACACTGTTTTCCATAGCGGCTGTACTAGTTTGCATTCCCACCAACAGTGTAAGAGGGTTCCCTTTTCTCCACACCCTCTCCAGCATTTATTGCTTGTAGACTTTTGGATAGCAGCCATCCTGACTGGCGTGTAATGGTACCTCATTGTGGTTTTGATTTGCATTTCTCTAATAATGAGTGATGTTGAGCACCTTTTCATGTGTTTGTTAGCCATCTGTATGTCTTCTTTGGAGAAATGTCTGTTTAGTTCTTTGGCCCATTTTTTGATTGGGTCATTTTCTACCCAAAGCAGTCTATAGATTCAATGCAATCCCTATCAAGCTACCAACGGTATTTTTCACAGAACTAGACCAAAGAATTTCACAATTTGTATGGAAATACAAAAAACCTCGAATAGCCAAAATAGTCTTGAGAAAGAAGAATGGAACTGGAGTAATCAACCTGCCTGACTTCAGACTCTACTACAAAGCCACAGTCATCAAGACAGTATGGTACTGGCACAAAGACAGAAATATAGATCAATGGAACAGAATAGAAAGCCCAGAGATAAATCCACGAACCTATGGACACCTTATCTTTGACAAAGGAGGCAAGGATATACAATGGAAAAAAGACAACCTCTTTAACAAGTGGTGCTGGGAAAACTGGTCAACCACTTGTAAAAGAATGAAACTAGAACACTTTCTAACACCATACACAAAAATAAACTCAAAATGGATTAAATATCTAAATGTAAGACCAGAAACTATAAAACTCCTAGAGGAGAACATAGGCAAACACTCTCCGACATAAATCACAGCAAGATCCTCTATGACCCACCTCCCAGAATATTGGAAATAAAAGCAAAACTAAACAAATGGGACCTAATGAAACTTAAAAGCTTTTGCACTACAAAGGAAACTATAATTAAGGTGAAAAGACAGCCGTCAGATTGGGAGAAAATAATAGCAAATGAAGAAACAGACAAAGGATTAATCTCAAAAATATACAAGCAACTCTGTTTGCTTTTTAAATTCTTCATCTCTTACTTTCCTGCTATCCTACTCATTGGCAACATGCATATATTTAGAATATCATTCTGAATGTAACTTGCTAGTGTTGAGAACACATAGTCTCTGTGTTTTAGTATTGCTAAGATACTGTAGATGTGACACATTGTTCTTAAAAACCACGCTTCTAATTAGTGGACTTAAATTAATATCAAGAAAGATGAGTTATGTAAAAAGCCTGTTTTTATTCTTTATTGCATCGACCATTTTGCAGAGCAGCAATGTTATAATTTTTTATATCGGTGTGCCTGCTTTTGTGTGCACAAAGACTTTAAAAAGAGAAGAAAATGCTTTTGTGGTAGATATGTTGATATACTGATAGCTATATTTTACCATCCTTCTGAAAAAGAAGACATGCAAGGCACTATGCCATTGCCACACCTCTGTCATATTTTAATCTTCACATTTTAATCTTAATTTTGTAGACATTTCGTAACCACAGTACCCTCTGAAGCTAACTTCTCATTCATATGATTAGACAACCAACAACCCCTTGCCCCCTGCCATATGCCATGAGAAACCAGAGGAATCAGAGTTTAGTAATGGTCAGTGAGAAAATAGCTTTTATTTTACTTTTCACAAACAGTTAAATTTTTTGGTTCTGGGAGGCAGTATTAGCTAGCTTTGTAATCAGCTCTATCTGGGGTTGAAGTCCAACTCTTTCACTTACTAGCTGCATGAACTTATATGAGTAAAACTCGCATTTCCTCATTGTATATAAAGACACTAATACTTACTTTACATGGTCACTGTTCAGAGTGGGAAAATATAATTTCCTTGCACAAAAGTTCCTTTTCTGCTTGGTCGTTTTCTGCAGAGCTTTATATTTTCCAAATGTTTTGATAAACATTTGGTTGATCTTCATGACATACTGATGAGGTACTTAGGCCAAAAATTATTATTGCCAGATTAGAAAACTAAAGCTCATATAGCCAATCATGAGGAGAACTCTGGCCATTATTCATGTCACCTCATGAGACTTGTATATACTACCTTGAAATAAAAATATCTCTGACATGAAAAAAATTTTTTTTCAGTATATATGGAAACACGTATATACTTGTACATGAACATCAATGCATGTTATTTAAATACACATTTTCTCAACAATTTCTTAAGTTAAAAAAGTATAATTTATGTTCCATGTATAGTAGTCCAACAACTTTAAATGTGAAGTATTATACATAAAATAATTTTTATGATCAAAATAAATTCCTGGGCAGGGGTGGGGAGAATCAAAGCCAAAGTAAAACAAAATTTCTAAGTACCCTTCCTTCTGAGAAAAACTTATAGTGGATCAGCAATACATGAAGGTAGTGGGGAAATATACAAAAGACCTAAATTTAATTATTTTCTTATCTGTAGTACATACTGCATTTGCTGTGCAATACATAGAATTTAGTGTACACTATTTTCTAGGATAGCATGGAAAGAGTTATGAATGCAAAAACATTTAGCTCTGCTCTCTGAAAGCCTGGAGTACAAGACAATTCTGGAAGCTGCCAATGCAGCGTAAGTAGCTGACAACAGTAACAGCCTAAATGCCACCCACTCCTACTCTCTGGATTACTGTTCAGATTTGATGAGTGTCTCCCCGAGGTGTCCCTAAGGTTATCACTATTTTTCTGCACTAGGGATTGTCCCATTCAGGTAATGGTGACTATAAGGACAACCAGGAATGCACTCCAGTATCCATTCACTGTAGAGTGTTCTGAGCTCCAAGAGTAGACATCAGCAGAGATGTCTACTGAGAAAAAGGCTGTGTGACTTTAAACAGAGGAGAATATAGTAGGAAAACAACATTGTACTAAAATTGATGGGACTGTGCATGACAATGAAAGTGTTCTCCTTTATAGACAGTTTAGCTAGACTATAATTCAGTGATTAAAAAGAAGCTGATGCAATCTTGTATCTGTCTAACGACTGTTACATAATTTCTGTGTCTATGATTCAGAAGAAAGCCTGGCTTCTAACTCTCTTCCACATTTCTACCATTAAAAATTCAACTGGATGAAGACATATACTCCTATATAAACACTTTATTTACACCCACGTGATAATGCTTCCTCCCATCTACCCTGATCCAGGGTTATGACACGGATGCCAGTCTTCCTCATGAGATCATGAGCTCCTGTAGTAACAAGAAAATAATTTATTTTTTTCCTGAGCCCAGCATAGTGTTTTCGTACATCATAGACACTTAATAAAACTTATACAATTAAGCTTAATTATCGTGAGAAATGGAGAAGGCAATGGCACCCCACTCCAGTACTCTAGCCTGGAAAATACCATGGATGGAGGAGCCTGGTAGGCTGCAGTCCATAGGGTCGCTAAGAGTCGGATACGACTGAGCGACTTTACTTTCATTTTTCACTTTCCTGCATTGGAGAAGGAAATGGCAACCCACTCCATTGTTCTTGCCTGGAGAATCCCAGGGACGGGGGAGCCTGCTGGGCTGCTGTCTATGGGGTCGCACAGAGTCGGACATGACTGAAGTGACTTAGCAGCAGCAGCATCGTGAGAAAAAAATTTAAAAGATGGATTTGCCCTGTTGTGCTAATTTATTTTTCTCTAACAGTCAATAATGTTTTGTTTTCTAGTCCTGAAGAACAGAAAATATATAAAGCAATTTAAAAATTTGCCTAAAGTTTTACGAGACAGTGAAGGTGGAGACAGGAAATGACTAAGAAGCAAAAAAATCTTTGTTGAGGTACTTATACATGTGGGTTTAGCAAAGAGAAAGAACCCACCACTAATTGTATATGTATGTTTTTACATACATATGTGTTTATGTGTTTTTACATACATATGTGTTTATCCCCACAATGTGATGAAGAGGTAGGTGCTATTATCCTCATTTTTAAACAGGGAACAAGAGCCATGACAAGATTAGACACTTGCCCAATGTCACTCATTTAGCAAACTGTGACACCGAGGGCCAAACTCTTTTGTCTGATTTCAAGACCACTGCGTATTTCAGTGTAACACAAATACCTATTTTTCCTTTTTTGTAACCTTTACGTTAAGCTGAGAGTCTAAAACTATTTAGAAAGGGGTAATTATGTACAAGTGATAGTGAAAGTGCCAAAAAATTTTCATTTATCTTAGAAATAGAATTAGAAACATTACTTTAATTAGAAGCACTGAGGAAGTTAGGAATGGATGCAAACTGGATGTATTAGCATGTGCCTATAGTTCTAGATATTAGATAAGACTAGAGGAAAGCTAAAGCTTAGAAATTCATATTATATCAATGGAAACTGGGAAATAAGATCACTGCATTAATTTCAGCAGCCATTCCCCAATAAAGGAGTCCCAAGGTCCTTAAGGAAGTGTGAACAAGCTCAGGCTGAATGAACCCTATCATTTAATGAAGAAAACATTAAGAACCAGTCTCACAAAGCAATTGTTCTAGATTATAATATCATTATTTTGCAAAGTAGTTTAAGAATTATGATTAATTTTCATTTTTAACAAAATCTAATGTATTTTGAATGTATACATTTAAAACTTTTGCTAAATTTCTAAGAAAGATTTTACTATTTAAGGGTATCCTTTGTTTATAGAGGAAAATATCTACAAATTTATAATATATAAATGATTTTTTAAAATTCCATGTGCACGTGTGGTTTCAGAGCCAACTTTGAAGGAATATATCTTCTTGGTATTCCTAAGAATCTCAAATATATTTTTTTGTGTGAGAACTTCCTAAAAACCTGTGCATGAGATGGGGAGATATTACTGTACCCATTAATGATGAAATTGGGACCTCATCCCTACAATGAATCAATAAAAGATTCCCCCAAATACTGAAGCCTCCAGAATAAATGTCCATGTTTGATGAGAGTGCACCCTGTAATAACACCAGGTCATGTGTGTGTGTGTGTGTGTATTTTCTGATTCCAGATTATTTCAATATTTTATTAATCATAAAGTGTTAAAATCATCTTTCTTAACTATTTTTGTATTTATGATGTCAGCATTAGCAAAAGCTAAAGGGATTTTCTAATAGAAAATGTCATCAGAAGAGCAAAAGTCTAATCACCAAGATGGCTTGACAAGCACTATATGCAGTGCTTGTATCTGTGTATGTAATACCACTGCATCCTGGCAGAAGTAGCAGGTATAGTAAACTCCGTGGCAAACACAAATGCTTCTTCATTTAGAGTGAAATCTCATTTATCTCTGGTAAATGCTTCTTTACTCACAAGGAAACGCTTATTTACTTGTGAGCTATTTTAAGTCTCTGAAAGAGACATAGCTTTAACACCAAAGGGAGACATCTAACTCACCTTTTAGTTGGCTCTTCCAAGTTCACTATCCATGAAGGGAGTCCAAAAGAAACTACAGGGCTATTTTTGCTGAGATGAATTTCATACATACCTCTCTTCTCTTCATGTCTACCTGATCCCCATAAAGTTACTAGGTTCCCAGTCAGGTGTGTGTGTGGGGGGAGGGGGGGGGGGGGGGGGGGTGTTTGCTTGTCTGTGTCTAATGTATTGATTGCCCTCTAGTGGATGGAATATAAAGATTTTTTTGTTGTTACTATTTGATGAACCTACACACTAATCTTGGAATAGTCAAAATGCTGCCTTCATATTTTCAAGGGGCAAACTTAGCATCTACTTTTATCTTTGTGCTCTTAGAGCACATCTTTTAGTTAAATCACTCCTAAACCATACTTCCTAGGTTGCTATCTTTTTTCAGGTTATTAAAAAATATTTTTGCAAGTCTAGTATATACAAAAGACTGTGACTATTAATAAATTAGCAATGAGTAAAAAGAAGTATAATGCATGGTATCTGGATTTATAGAGCTCAAATTTATCTTGGATGTGATATATACATCTAACAAAACTGACCAAACTATCTTTTCCTGGTATTAAATGCTAAATGCCTCATTTAGATAAGAAAGGCTATTGATTTCTGGCAGCAAAAAATCATCTCACAGTCCCACCTTCCTTCATCCCCCATGATGGAACCCTGTGAAATTCTAAGGGAAGTTTCCCCACAAATAAGTGTAGAGCATAAATGGGGTCATAAGTCACTGAAACCATAGAACTGGAGCCTTTACTAGCTCTGGACTGCAATGATATCTTTTAATTCTAAAAACTTCTTTCAATGTAAGATCATTGATTCCCATTTCTTGGAATACTTATGATACTGTAGGTCTCTGAGGTACAGAGTAAATTAGGACTTCTAAAATGAAAAAAAAAATATTTAGTTAATAGTTGTAAACATATTTAACACTAATTAAATAAAGGTTGCAGGTTAGAGTGGATCAGGGTGGAGTAGAATGAGGAATTTTATACATATCAGGTAAATCAGCTAATTATATTGTTACCCAAATATTTTCACATGAAAATTCCCCCAATTTCCTTTTCTCTTCTACCCACCCATTATCTGGAAAAACCTTTCTTACTCCTACACTGTCTAATCATTATGACTTGTTTACCTGTCTCTGCTTCAATAGACTATTTTAAACTTTTCTCCAATGTTTAGAACAAGTACAGGCCCAGAGTAGGCTCATAATTCAATAAAATGTCATTGGAAACTTCAGGTACATGTGGAGATATGAGTACCTAATAATGTGTCTCAAATGATAATATGTAGAAGGCTGTTTCATCTTCCTGGCTATTTATTTAATTTGTATTTTACAACTATTTGTGAGTACACAAGTGGATCTACTAAAACCCAAATTAAAATTATACTTTTTATATTCACAATTGAGAGAGGACCATGTTCTCACTGTTTTTAAACCATGCCAAATAGGAACAAAGCCAAATTAAGCCACGCAGTAAATTATCTAAAGATTGAACTGAATCTTTTTATGCAAATGTTAATGACAAAATTCCCCAGAAAACAGTGTCATATTATTAGTCTGATGAGAAAAGTGATTTGAATAATGTTAGGAAATTGAAAGGAGTGAAATTTGTGTACTTTGAAAAAGCGTTTTGCTTAAAAAAAAAAAATGTAGGTGTGGGAGTAAAGGGAACATTAAGTCCTGGTATTTGCAACTACAAAGAGGCAAAGAAGTTTTAGTCAGTCGTGTTTAACTCTTTGTGACCCCATGGACTGTAGCCTGCCAGCCTCCTCTGTCCATGGAATTCTCCAGGCAAGAATGCTGGAGTTGGTAGCCATTACCTTCTCCAGGGGATCTTCCTGACCCAGGGATCCAACTTGGGTCTCCTGCATTGCAGGCATTTTCTTTATCATCTGAGCCACCAGGCAAGGCAAAGAGGCAAGGGCCTCTTGCATATAAATAAGTTTGTGAGAATGCACTATAACGGAGAAGCTTTAGCTGGGTGCTTCTGATATCTAAATGCACAGAAATATTATAAAACTAAATATTACAAGCAAGAAGGCAGGGGGGAAGAAATAAAGGAAGGAAGGGAGAGAAGGGTGGTGGGAGGGAGAGAGGAAGATAGAATTAAGGCAATAGAACATGAGATTGATGCTCTAAGAAAATAAAGTGTATGTTTGATAATTTTTTTAGTTCCCAAAATATACTTTTCAGAAAAAGTGAAAACAAGCAAAAAATTAAAGAAAATAGCAAAGAAAGAATAAAACTCCATGAGACTCATCTATAAAATCCCATTTCTCTTTATAAAGTAGATTGCCTTACAGTATTAAAAATATTGAAACATTTGATGTCTATAATATCCTGATTGGGAGAATAATAGAGGCCACAGGCAGGACAAAGAGAAGCCCCTTGTACAATAAAAGATTCAATGTTCTTATTTGATCACTGCTCTTCTGTATATCCTCATTAAAAGGAAAAGACTTGCCTATTTTTCTTTTCTTTCCATTCTCAGTAGGTGCAGAAGCCAAAGTGATAGTCACAATATTGAGGGAGAAAAATGTAAAACCCCCAAATTTTTCACCACTGGCTGAGGTACTGGAGATATCCAGCTTGTCCTTTACAACAGTGTAGTACCAAGAGAAAAATATAGGAAAATAAATGCTTATTACTATCTGAAAATGTGGCTTCAAACTTTGAGTAAGATTAAATGTGGGCATAGGAACTCTTTATTTTTTTTTTTCTCTTGTAATTTCAGGACTAAATTGGAAACTTTTGACTTGCCTATCCCCTAAGTATACTTCAAGCTTCAGGAGGGCAGGGACATTGTTCTTGTTCACTGCTGTGTTCCAGTGCCTAGAGTAGTTAGCACAGAGTCAGTAGATAATAAGCATTGGTAAAAGTCAGTGTAAAAGTAGATTCAGTGGCTCCCTGTTCTACTTTTACCTTGGCCCTTCCTTGGATCTGTTTACTCTAAGGACTGGAAGTAAGGAGAGCATATTTTCTTTATGGGCTCATCTTGTTATATCAACTTCTCATGAGAGGGAAGAAAGAAGAGGCTAATTCAAAGAAATTTAATAGCAAGAGCCAAGCGATTGATGGCTCTATTTAAGTTCTACTTAAAATCTTTTATTCCATCCATTGAAAGTCACACCTCCTGGTTTTATGGCTTTATTTTATTTTTGGAGAGGTAAAGGGCCTATGGAAAAGTGGAAAGCCTTGGGTTTTTCTAAAGGTTAGATTGTGTAGCCACCTACTATAACTCAGACCACATATAATAATTAGATTTGTCAAGTAGTCATAACTACTGTGAAGCCTAATAGATACATGACAAAAACCTTCCTACTTTAAGTCCAATCAAATACAATCAATCAAATTGATCATTTTCTACAGTTAATCTAATACTTCACTTCTCATGATACATAAAACATATCCAAAAATCAGTCTTGGAAAAAAAAATGTTTTCTGAGAGTAGTTCTCAGGGGAAAAATGCCAGTGCTCATAGTTAGACACAAGTGAAAATTTCCTCTGTGACACCCCCTCTAGTCACTTAGTGCGGATCTAGTATTTAGGTAATTGTTGGTCCTTTAATGGACTGGAACCTGGTGGTCCGGAGTCGACGATAAGAAAGTAAGAGAGAGAAAGAGGCTGATATCCCCTGGTTTACGCGGAAAGCCAATAAAGTCCTGTTCTTAGAGCTCGGGCTGCTGCACGTAGGCACCAGGTGCCCTCTCGAGTGGGTGAAGACCCAGTGCGCCTTCTCGAGAGGGTCTTAGAAGCCCGGGCAAGAAAGTGAGCTCAGTGGGCCTCCGCGCTCCAAGGAATTAGCCAGAAATAAAGAGAGAGAGAGAGAGACAGAGAGACAGAGAGAGAGAGAAGAAGAAAGAAAGAAAGAAGGAAAGAAAGACAGACAGACAGACACGGGAACCAAAGCTCTGATGAAGCAAAGGTGTTTTAATCAACATGGCATGGACATATATACTGTCTTACAAAGTGGCTATTCTCAGCAAAGACAAAGATTAAAATTCCAGACTTAACAAAACATAAGATGATCCCTATCAAAGAGAGAGAGTTGCAAACAATCACCTTTTACCATTTGGCTCATAAAAAGGAAGAGGGTACTTATCACTGTAATGAGAAATGCCTGGATTCCTCAGCCCCAGGAAAGGCGTGCCTCTCCTCTTAATTCCTGAATATTCAGGAATCAATAAGGGCCAGAGGGCTCCTGACAGATCCAAAACAGCACACAGGAAGCCTTTTGTTAAATGTTTCCTGACAGGTAATCATGATACATTTCCTCTATTTCAGAAATGCCATGACTAAATGCAGGATGATGTTTTAACTTAAAAAAAATGCTGGATTCATATGTATATTTATAACTATGTAGAAGCCCTTATGGATTTCTTATTACATTTTTAACAGTGGTTGGAAACAAAGAAACATGAATAATAAATTCACTTCTTAGTATGAATTCATGTGAACATCAAAGTGATTTTACTTTTTCTGGTTGGGACCCTAACTTTCTGGCTCTATTGAGCAACATTGGTCAACATATTCTGGAAATTAATAAGATCTTTCATAGAAAACCAAAGCAAATCTCACCATGCTTTAATAGTATTTTAGCATCAGAATGACTCATTGTTAAATTTAATATTCAATTTTAAAAGGTATACATCGAAGAGTCTGGCAATATTTTTACTCATTTCATTGAAAGTTTGATAAGAAATAGAACACATGCTTTAATTGTGAAGACTTAGGATATGTTTATTTATTTATCATCTGGATTTTCCATCTTATCTCTGACATGATGAGGCCAGTGTGAGAAAATAAGATGGCAAGAGAGCAAATGTAAAGATGGAGAAGGATAAAACATGCTGTGCACAGAGGCTTTCAAGAACCTCATTAATGGAAAACTGAGAGAATATGGCAAATGGGTGGGAAGAGAGTAATATTATGTAACATACTGGTATATCTATAAATAATAAGTTTTTTGACAAATACCATATATCTCTTGCATTTGGAATCTAAAAAGATGATACAAATGAACTTGCTTACAAAACAGAAACAGACTCATAAACCTAGAAAACAAATTTACATTTACCAAAGGGGATGGAAGCAAGGGATAAATTAGGAGTTTGGAATTAACAGATATAAATATTTTTAGTATATAAAATAGATAAACAGCAAGGTCTATTGTTGCATAGGGAATAACATTCAGTATTTTGTAACAACCTATAATAGAATAGAATATGAAAAAGAATACATATATAGGTATATGCATATATACATAACTAAATCAGTTTGCTGTACACCAGAAATTAACATAATATTGTAAATCAATTATACTTCAATAAAAATGTATTTTTCTTTCTATAAAAATAAAAGGTATTATATGTATGTGAATAAAAATAATGACCATAAAATCAACCTCAATGACGGAAACAACTACTACCTTTTATTGAATGCTTACCATGTGCCACACATGGAAAGATATTTCCATGACTGATCTTACTGGCAGCATTCAGCTACAAACTGAGAGCTAAAACAGGCTGTGTTCACCATTGATTCTCATACATACAGCTGGCACACCTCAGGGGTTGCAGTGACAGAGACTTTGTGGTACAAAAAGAAAATAGAAAAATCTGAGTTTTACTAGAATGATGACAATGAGCAATGCACTACATGTATTCATCTATCCATTTAATGGCTTTAGCTCACGTACACCTGCTAACTCAGATTAATAAGAAAAAAAAAAAAAACCTCTGGTGAGTTGAGAAGCTAGTAAATGAAGTTAAGTATGTGCATATAACAGTAAGAAAGGGAAAGAATGAAGGAAATGAGAGAATGTGCAAGGAAGGAAGCAGGGGAGAGAGGAGGAAGCAAAACTGAATGTGAACTGAATAAGAAATATCATATGCAGATTTCAAATTTGACCACTATAATTATGGAGTTAAGCATTTGCTCTTACATCCTTTTTCTTGGATACAGTCACTGGATACTAGACCATGTCCATAAACTCATGGTAGCGTCAAAGAAACAGATTCATTTGAAAGCTAATTCATTGTTCTGCCTATGTCTCCAAGTATCATAAACAAACCAATCTTCTTGCATGTTACAGTCACTTCATATTTTCACCAGAAGTTTACTTCCAGATCAGGAAGGACCTTCTATCTCTAAGATCCTTGTAAAACTTAAATTTTGAAATGTAAACCACCCTGAAACTTTTCATTCTCTTTGTTCAAAGATAAGAATCCCCAGTGGAAATGAGTCCCTGATTTCATTGCATGAACTGTAGTGGATGCTTGAGTACTATTTAGATCCATGCTATGAAAATCCTCATTTATTTCATATATGTTATTTGCCAAAAATATAACTTATGTTTCACTTTAAAGGAAAAAGTATATAAGCCAATGGCATGATGTTCAAATTGGAGTTAAACGCAGCAAAGAACTAATGCCTGCAAAGCAACAGTGCTTTGCTGATGTTTCATGTATGGCAACAAGCAGCAAAGGTACAACTCTATCAAGCCTTTGATTATGTTTTAAAAGCAGAGTATACCTTTATAGACCCAAACTTTAATAGCCATAGAAGAAGCAAAACAAAACAAAAAGCAAAACACCCTCTAGAATTACCCATTAGGATCTATACACATCTCTGCCTTTTTAGTTAGTCAGTTTTCTCCCTTCTGATTCTCTTGTGCCATTTGAAATGTGTCTCTCAGCTTTATAAATCTGGAGAGAAAAATCAGTACCTCAGCAAATTAACTAGTGCAAAGGAAAGTGAAAGAAATTCTTTCTTTCTTGATATTTGACCCCTTGAACATTCAGCTATTTTGCAGTTTCCCTATACTTCATGCCCCGTGAAAGAGACAGGTTTTGCTCTGCCATTCCATATGCACCATAGTAGCTTGAAATCATCCCTCAAAGCAGAAGAGGCATCTGAAGAGATGAGACATAACTGTGGATATCTCCCTTGCCTCTGCAGCAGAGACCAAATGTAGGTAGCAACTAAAGCAGTTTAACTATATATCATGGGAAGGAGTAAATACTGTTAATCTTCAAAAACATGTAAAATTGTGTTGTCCTCCCATTAAAATGTGAATGAATCCTGAGCTTTAAAGTATTAAAAAAAAAAAAAGCATATGAAAGAGACTCTACACTGTTGGAGGAAGTGGGGCATAAAGTAGAGTGTCAAAGGCTCCTGAGGAAAATTGCAGTTCCATGACAAAGGAGAGAAAAAAAAAAAAACAACTAAGTTTTGGGCTTTTGTAGCTGTATTCACAGCATCAGACAGAAGTCTTTTAATGTTGAAACAGCCCCTAATACCCCAAGAGCCCATGCTTTTCAGCTTGTAAAACTTAGTAAACATGCAAGTCTAGAAGGATTCATGTGTTCGTATTCACATAGCTGATTTACAGCAACTGGCTATAATGGAGAAAATATCATCTTGTAAGCCTTAGGGTATCTCTGAGTGGGGGGGAAAGCAAGTAGTCTTTTATTTCTGCTTTACTTATACTTACAAGGAGGGTAGGACTAAGTAAAGGAAAGAATGCAAGGGGCATGCACAGAGGGGGGAAAATGAAACATGGTTCCCAGTTGTCTCTGTTTTCAGACTGTTGGTTTTTCTTTCATTATTCAGAAAAAATATATATATTTTCTCTGAACTTCTTAATATTTATGGTCTTTTCCCCTGGTTAGGAAAACCAGCTTTATTATGGAAAGTGAGAAGTGTCTACAAAATTATAAACAAAATGAAGTGTATTCTAAATCCCTTACAGCTAATCTCATTATAAATGTGAATTTTTCTTCAATGATGACAGGCAAGAATATATTTGAAACCTACTAATTTAAATGTTAATAAAGAAATGTCCCCCAAAATTGTGAACTCTGAGTGCTTCAGCAAGAGCCTTTGGGGAAGAATTATTGGTAGCAGCCAGTAAGAGACAGACAAGGTTGAAATCAAAGCTCTGTGCTTAGTCGCTTAGTCATGTCCGACTCTTGGTGACCCCATGGACTGCTGCCTGCCAGGCTTCTCTGTCCATGGGATTCTCCAGGCAAGACTACTGGAATGGGTTGTCATTCCCTTCTCCAGGGGATTTTCCCAACCCAGGGATCAAACCCAGGTCTCCCATATTGCAGGCAGATTTTTTACCGACTGAACCACCAGGGAAGCCCAAGAATACTGGAGAGGGTAGCCTATCCCTTTTCCAGAGGATCTTCCAAACCCAGGAATCAAACCAGGGTCTCCTGCATGGCAGGTGGATTTTTTACCAGATGAGCTACCAGGGAAGCAGATGAGAGTTAATGTGGTCAGTAGGGGAATCAAGGAAAAGGCAATGGCAACCCACTCCAGTACTCTTGCCTGGAAAATCCCATGGATGGAGGAGCCTGATAGGCTCCATGGGGTCGCTAGGAGTCAGACACAACTGAGCGACTTCACTTTCCCTTTTCACTTTCATGCATTGGAGAAGGAAATGGCAACCCACTCCAGCATTCTTGCCTGGAGAATCCCAGGGATGGGGGAGCCTGGTGGGCTGCTGTCTATGGGGTCACACAGAGTCGGACACAACTGAAGCGACTTAGCAGCAGCAGCAGGGGAATCAGATCATCAAAAAGTGAACCCCAATCAAATAGAATCAGCCCTGAATAATCGTCACAATGTTAGAAACCTTTAGAAAGGTGTCATAATCTGAGTGTTTCTTCTGTGCAACACATATCATAAACGCTACTTGGAGGTAGCAAATTACCTTTGCCCCAATTGTACCTTCTCTCATTGTTGTGGTAACAAAATCCCTTTAATGCACCTTAGCTGCAGATGTCCTCTTGCTTTTGTATCTCAAAAGGAACAGCTAAAAACCTGCCAGAGGCACTGGTGCTGTGCAGGTTTGTTCTCTTATCATCTATTTTAGCTGACGTATTTGTACACCTTATATTCCTATACACAGTTCATTCCATCCAGAAGGGATTTTGAGGAAATGCATGTTGTGTCAAGGGAACCAAGGACACATTGGGCAAAAATGAGACTAATTTTATTAGTCTCATGTGGCAGCTGCAGCAAGGAAAGGAGCCACCACTGTATAGTTAGTTATAAAACTCCAAACCACTCCTTTTGGAGACAGTATTTTCACCTTACTTTGAGAATGTACTGAAGGTGCCCTCTGCCCTTTAATAGCACTTCCATGACTTTCTGATATGTTACTTTGGCCATGAAGAATCAAGCCACATAAAACTGAAATGCTCTATACTTAAGCAGCACCTTTAAATCAACAGCCTAAATTCCTCTTACAATCTCTGGTTCATTAACTCTCATAATACCTTCCTGAGGTGACATGTATAAACCCCATGGTTTGTAGATGGGGTAGCAGAAAAGCCAGAACACAGTTAACTGACTTACTCGGAATGTCACAGTATAAGTTTTTCCACAATGGCAATTGATTGTAGAGCTCTGGACTCTAAGGATGTAGACATAACATTCCTAAGAAGGTGTCCTGTGAACCTGAAATGCTACTGAAATGGCATGCATGCAACTACAGGGGGAAAAGGAAACACTGTTCTATATCAACAACATAATATAAAGGAAACCTTTTACCATATGAATGATGTTGACATTATTGTATCTTGAACAGTTTCCCAAGCAGAACCTCACATCAATACAAGTTAAAGTCTGATGAACACAAATGGGCAGAGGAGGAGGCTAAGAGTATGACAGGTCATGGCATGGGTGTTAAGTTAGACCACAAGCCCAGAGGCAGCATCTGGCACAGGTAAGAAAGTTTTAGAAAAGAGCCATTATCTTAAATCCCAAGAAGGAATTTAAGAACCAATGGAAGCAGATTTTCATAAGAAACAGAAGAGATTAGATCATAATTAGGCTATATTGTTCCTGCCCTACTACCTGCATTGTTTAAATAATACTGCACATGTGATGGTTTGAATACTTTTGATCTCTGATGACTTCACTGTCATCATCATCATTGTCATCATCATCATCATCATCACCACTATCATTATGCTCCTCATCATTAGAGAAGAGAGAATCTTTATGATTCTCTTCACCATGGTCTAGATAGTAGACTACACAATGAACCGAAGTGAGAAAATTTATCTCTCACTTTATGGTAATAGGACAGGAAGATATTGCCTCCTGCTGATCACTTAGAGGCTTTCCACTTCTCTGGAAGGTGCAACAATATTCCCTTAGCACTAACTCTCTTTCTTTTCAAATTTATCTTCTAAATAGCAAGGATATAAGGTCTAAACTGGTAGCAGTGGATAGGTTTTTTTGGAGAGAAAATTATCTTACTGGAACCAAAAAAAGAATGGTGAAGCTGCCTTCACCTTTATAAAAAACATATTCCCGTGTGTGTGTGTGTGTGTGTGTGTGTGTGTGTGTGTATGTTGGTAGAGTGAAGAGAGAGAACAGAGAGAGGAGACTTAATCTCATCATTAATATTCCAAAACTGGCAGTACAGAAATTGTCCCTGAAGATATCGTCTCATAGTGAGTACAGAGTGTCTATCATATTTGTTACTCTCATTTATTTCATTTCATGTGTATGAGCTCTTTATCCCCATGCCAACACTGACTCCTCATTGGGTGTAAAGTCTATGTATATTTAGAGGTAAAACATTTCTCTGGGTCCAGGGTTTTATCTGGCACTGGGATAAGTGTACAATGATTTCACCAAATTGTTAAATTTTGTTTTACATTTTATGTGTGAAACTTTTCAAAAGGATAGAAGTAATGCTCATAGGGGACTGAAGCAGTTTATGCTGCTCCCTTTTTCTTGTATTATGTGGTTTGCATTCATGGAGGAATCATTTGGAAGTAATTTTAAAAAGTTAGGTTTCCAGTGCCAGGGCATTGCCTCTTAGTAACATCTTAGTAACGTTCTGGAATAGGTCCAATCTCAAGCACTGTACCACACTGATGCAAAGCCACTATACCTAGAATTCTTAGTGTGCTAAGTCCCTTCAGTCATGTTCAACTCTGTACAACCCCATGAACTGTAGCCCGCCAGGCTTCCCTGTCCATGGATTTCTCCAGGCAAGAATACTGAAGTAGGTTGCCATTTCCTTCTCCAAGAATTCTTACTAGAGAGAACAAAACCTTCTCATTGGTCTTATCAGTTACACGTGTATTTACTACATGACACCTTGAATACTCTTTCCTTCATGCTCTATAGGACATGATTTATCTGAGGGAAAAAGTAAGTGAAATATTTTTCCACCCCTAAATCTCAACTGAAAGATGAATAAACTGGAGTTTAATAAAAAAGAAAGTTATTTTTTATGGTGGACTACTCTTGAAACCCTGATGCGTATTGGGTTTATTTCATCACTCACCCAGGTTTGCTTGCCTCCTGACTTTCTGTGAAAGCTTCAAGTGATTCTCTGAAAGGGACAGCAGAGCCAAGTATCAACAAAAGAAAAGCAATGGAAGAAATTTTTACTTTTCCTCACCTATCTGGTCTAGTGTTGCAGATATTCCTGTAATTCTCATCTTTAGAGGATAGTTGCCAGATGACTCATTAACAATGAATTGACTCAAATTTAAGAAAATGGTATCCTAGTTTTTCATAGACATAGGAATTTGGATTCAGGACAAAAGTATTTGGGATGAAAAATTGATAGATATGAAGTGGAAAAGAAGAGCTAATAAAACACTGAAGTCTTATACTCTGTTTTCTATATCTGATTCTTCCCTCTTCTGGATCCTATTCTATATTCCATTCTTATCATCAGACATTTTCTAATGTCTTTCCTGAAGTGGTTGGACTTCAGCAGATTGGTGCTCTCATTTCTTTACCAAAGGAAATTGCTAATGAGTTGCATTTTTTTTTTTCAGCTGACACTTAATGATCCATTTTCAGATAATCAGTTGCTAACACCCCAACAGCAGGGCCTAAAATCCTGACTTGGCCCTGTGCTCAGTGTGACACACTGGCTGCACTTCATTAAGAAACTGAGATACCTCCAAATGCAGCATGGGACTGCAGAGTCTACAGAACAAAGGAACCCACAGAAACATGTCTAGTCTCTGGTTACTGAAGAAATTTTACAAGGAGATCCCTTTGAGGCCTATTTCTTCCTCGATATTCATGTCTAAATCATGACATAAGATGAGCCTTGAGATGACACTGCTGGTGAGTTGAAAAGCTCTGTGAGTTGTCTGTAGTAAGCAGTACCCTGGAGGAAGTGCAATGTTGCTCTTTATAAATAATCAGAGCAGTTCCATCCTAAGGAGCACAGAAAATTGGAATTCACTGAACAATAGAAACCTCCAGATTCCACAAGTCACATATATTTAGATTTCTGGATTTGATTCTGAAGTACTAAAATTATTTTTATTCTGCTTTATCTATCCAGTTTACTCATTTATTTAGTTTTTTTTTTGTTAGTTAATTACTTGCTGTAAACTGAAAAGACTATTTCTTTACGAAGTTCTTTCTGCTACTGGATGATGCATGCTTTCTGGCAACCACAGTAATCGGGTGTCTATTCCAATTGATGGAGGATTTTTCAAGGGAAGTAGATTTCCTAGGCATTCCAGGTGTTGCATTTTAAATAGGCTGCCATGAAGTAGAGCCTGATCTGCAGCAGCACACTGGGTACTATGCCCTTAGGCATCCAGATGGTCTTTGGATGTTGCTAATGTCAAGCTGATTTGAATAAGTGTTCTAGAAAAAACTGACAAGCAAAGTACTCAAGACCAGACATGCAAACTTAATGCATGTATATTTGTCCACTCCCATCAAGATACTCCATAAGGAATAGAAGAGGCAAGATTCCTTTCTTTGTCTCTGTGCATGTGTATATGTGTGTTCATGTTAGCCCATTAAATGATTTCTTAGACAGTTATGAGATTAAAAAAAAGTCAAAAGCAATGACACTTTAAAGAGGAGAATTTTCACTTAACACAAAATGAGAATTTTAAATCATTTATTCACTCATTCATTCATTTCAAAAATATATGTGTTATGACAGACACTGTGTTAGATACAGGGACTATCCTTGTGACTGGTCATATACCCCGAGGAACCAGAAGTGAAAGAGACACTCATGTCCCAGTGTTCATTGCAGCACTATTTACAATAGCTGAACATGGAAGCAACCTAGATGTCCATCGACGGATGCATGGATAAGGAAGTTGTGGTACATATACATAATGGAATATTACTCACCTAAAAGAAGGAGTCATTTGAGTCAGTTCTAATGGGGTGGATGAACATGGAGTTTATTATACAGAGTGAAATGAGTCAGAAAGAGAAAGATAAATATTGTATTCTAATGCATATATATGGAATTTAGAAAAATGGTACCAACAATCCTACATGCAGAGCAGCAAAGGAGACACAGATGTAAAGGATAGACTTTTGGACTATGTAGGAGAAGGCGATGGTGGGATGATTTGAGAGAATAGCATTGAAACATGTATATTATCATATGTAAAATAGATGATCAGTGCAAGTTTGATACATGAAGCAGGGCACTCAAAGCCAGACAGACACACAAGGGATAGGGTGGGGAGGGAGGTGGGAGGGAGTTCAGGATGGGGGGAAACATGTATGCCTGTGGCTGATTCATGTTGGTGTATGGAAAAAAAACACCACAATATTGTAAAGTAGCTACCTTCCAATTAAAATTTAATTAATTACAAAAAAAGAAAAAAAAAAACTTCTAAGATACCTGTCCTCATAAGGCTTATCTTCTAGGTGAGGAAACATAATATACAAACACACAAGATGATAGCAGATTGTGGTAAGTGCTCTGAAGGAAATGAAAGAGGGCAATAAGCAAAGAAAGGCAGGGCTTGGAGTAGGAACCAGAGGTAACCTGTAAACTACAATGTGAAGAATGAGAAGGAGCCAACTTGACAAAAACTGGAGGGAAAAGCATTCTGAGCAGAGGTAACTGCCCTGAGGTACAAGGAGTTGGTATTTTCAGTGACAATAAAGAAACCTGGCATGTAGAATGAATTAGTGCTATAGTTCACAAGCACAGAACTACATTTCAGACAGTTGTACCATAGGACAGTATAGGAAGGATAGATGTTTCCCCCACAAGTTCACACTCAGACAGGAGTACCTCTCACTCTTCTTATTTTTAATTTCTCATCCCTAAATTGAATAGAACTATTTCAAACCAACTCACGACAGCTTATATTACTTTTTAAGGTATAATGAACTTTGGTGGTTACCTACCTGCAGTTTTGTATAATCTTTCCTTTCTTTTTGCCCTAAATTGACCTATTTGAATATTCAAAAAGTCACTTTTTTAAAAAATGTCTAATGTTCTGAGACATGAGATATCTGCTCTCATTTTTTCCCTACACAATCTAGACTTTTTCTTACCTTAGAAAAATCCACCTTTAATTTCCATCACATGCAGACTGAAAAGGTTTTTTTTTTTTTCTCTCTTTTTTAGGTGTTCTTATCTATTTAACTATTCTATGGTCACTAGAGTCACCTCCACATAGGAAGAGTTGGTATAGTGCGCTTGGGTTTTTGAGGAGTTGAAAAGGACTCCACATCCCTAAAACAGTTTTGCCCATTAGCCCAACAGTTTGAATAAAATGTTTGCCATTGTGACTTCTTTGGAGTAAATGACTGAGGACTCTTACTTGCAAGCTTAGAAGGATAACCATTAACTCTTAGAAAAAGCCCTTTCTGAGGGATCAGCCACTGAAGAAATTATGAAAAAGGAATTGAACACCTGGGGATAGGAAATCAGAATTATATTTCTGGGATCACCCCTTTACTTATTTGGTGAATCTACACAACTTCTGCAGAGGTATATTGATTGATAATAGGTTTCTGGATTCATATATATCTGTATCCTGATATGTACTAGGATTCAGACATACCCAGAATTCTGGTTCCACTACTGACTAGCTGGGAAAATCATGTAACTTCTATGATCTTCATTTTCCTTATCTGTAAAATGAAGAAAACAACTGTACTTAAGTCATAAGGCTATTGAGATAATCAAATGAAATAATATAGTTAATGCATTTGGTCCAAAGTTAGCCCACAATGCAGAGTCATTATAACTGTTAAACTTCCTGAACTTTTTATTCCTATCTGTAAAAAGTGAACAAGATTTCCACAAATCACACGGGTACTGAGCTTTATAACCCTGTTTGTAAATATGAATAGAATAGTTTAGAGATGGATACATAGAGAAGCAGAAAGTAATCACTGTAGATGAAACAGTGCTATACCACCCAGCTCCCTTTTGTAACTGAAGAACCTATTCCTCCAGCTTTTGAGAGCACTGACAGCAGATAGTTTTCAACTTTCAGCTCTTTCCAGAATTGCCTTAGTGGTGTCCAGTCTGTATCCCCCGCCCCTGCCCAGAATGGAAAGGAAAATAAAAGTCTGGTCCTTCTGTCCAATATGACATAACTTTAAAGTTATTTAATTTTAAAATCCCTATGGATCAGCTGAAGACTTACCTGAGACTGCATCATAGCACAACTTCTCCTTCCCAAATTTACTTTCTTCCTTATCCTTTCTCATGTGGAGATCCCAAGAGCACTCTCCTATATTCTAATTTCTGTCTCAGTGTCTTCTTCCTGGGAACCTGATCATGTGCCTTAACCCATCAAAAATTCTTCCTTTGGTCCTAGTGGTTGCCACTTCACTTTTGGTTTGAAATTAGTTACTATGTCAAATTTATTTCCAAATATCCCAGTTTGATCATATTTTTAGTTTGTATTCATATAAATACAATCATTTTTGAAGTAACCTCCTCACAGTAAATTAAATCAGAAACACAAAACACACAGACACATATACACAATGAAGTATTAGGTGGCAGACATCTTTGTAACCATAATCTAGATTTAAAACATTAAAATTTTATCAGTCATTCAGAAGCCCCTGCATTGTGTCTTATCCTAATCACAACATTCCTCCATCCCAACGAACTACAAAAGTAAAACAATTCCTCACACTTCTCTGTATTTTTATCACATAATTGTACATTCCTAAGATGATATGTTCCTTAGGTCTCTTTTAATCTAACATTTCTCCTTCATTTATAAAAATTCTCTCTTGGAACCAGAGCGAGGAGGCGTGAGGGCAGCACCAGCAGGCACCTGGGCCCCAGCTATGCCACCTCGTTACAATGACCAGCGTGATTAAGACAGTGTACACCCTGCAGCCCTCCTCTGTGCTGAGCAGCGGCCTGCCCACAGATGCACAAACTCGAGCCACTTTTAAGAGCCAGTTACCTGTTAAGTCCAAAGAAGTTGGTGTTTCCAGACCTCATTCAGGAGCTTCAGAGAATGATGTTACAAAAATCATCAAACCGAGATGAAAGAATGGGCAGGTGAAGGCTACAGATACCACCAGAAGGAACCTCAGGAAGAGCTACAAACCATTGAGTAAACAGAAATCGGAAGAGCTCAAGGATAAGAACCAGCTCTTAGAGGCTCTCAACAAGCAGTTGCACCAGAAATTGATTGAAACTCAGGGAGAGCTGAAGGACCTGACTCAAAAAGTAGAGCTGCTGGAGAAGTTTCAGGACAACTGTTTGGCAATTTTAGAAAGCAAAGGCCTCAACCCAGGCAGTGAGACCCTGGCACCACAGCAAGACTCCACCGCAGATCACATGGACTCCATGCTGCTGTTACAAACTTTGCAAGATGAACTGAAGCTTTTTAATGAAACAGCCAAAAAGCAGATGGAGGAGTTACAGGCCTTAAAGGTAAAGTTGAAGATGAAAGAAGAAGAGAGAGCCCAGTTCCTTGAACAACAGACCTTATGTAGCAGTCAAGTAAATTTTTATATCAGTACCATACTCTTTCTACTACTATAGCTTTGTAATATAGCTTTGAAAATTTGTGGTCATTTTTAATGAAGTATAGTTAATTTATAATGTTGTGTTAGTTTCAAAGACACAACAAAGTGGTTTTTATATGCACATATATATTTTTTTTCAGATTCCTTTCCATTATAGGTTTCTATAAGATATTGACTATAGCTGTCTATGTTATAGAGTGGGTCCTTATTTCTTATTTATTTATATATATAGTAGAATGTATATGTTAATCCCAAACTCCCTACCCCTGCTATCCCTTTTGGTTACCATAAGTTTGTTTTCTATGAATCTATTTATGTTTTGTCAGTAAATTTATTTATATCATTTTTTAGAATCCACATATAAGTGCTATCACATGATGTTTGTCTTTCTCTATCTGATTTACTTCACTTAATATGATAATCTCTAAGTCCATCCATGTTACTGCAAATGGCATTATTTCATTCTTCTATGGCTGAGTAATATTCCATTGTATATATGTTCCACATCTTATTTATCCATTCAGGCTGCTTCCATGTCTTGGCTATTGGGAATAGTGCTACCATGAACATTGGGGTACAGATATCTTTTTGAATTAGAGCTTCTATCCTTTCCAGGTATATGCTCAGGAGTGGGATTGTTGGACCATATGGTAAATCTATTTTTAGATTTTTCAGGAACTTCCATATTGTTTTCCATCATGGTTTCACCAACATTCCCACCAACAATGTAGAAAGGTTCCTTTTTCTCCAAACTCTCTCCAGCATTTATTATGTGTATATATCTTAATGGTGGTCATTCTGGTTGGTATGTGATGATACCTCTTTATAGTTTTGGTTTGAATTTTTTAATAGTTAATGTGCCTCTTGATCATCATCTGTATGTCTTCTTTTGAGAAATGTCTATTTCGATTATCTGCCCATTTTTGGATTGGGTTGTTTGTTTGTGTGTTTTTTTTTTTTTTATATTAAACTGTATGAACTGTTTGTATATTTTGGAAGTTAATTCCTTGTTGGTAGCATCATCTACAAATATTTTCCCCTAGTCTGTAGATTGTCTTTTCATTTTCTTTATGATTTCCTTTGCTGTGAAAGAGCTTCTAAGTTTAATTAAAACTGTTTGTTTTTGTTTTTACTTCCATTACTTTAATAGATAGATCAAAAATATTGCTGTAATTTATATCAGGGTATTCTGCCTATGCCTTTTCCTCAAGGAGTTTTATAGTATCTGGTTTTACATTTAGATATTTAATTCATTTGAGTTTGAGTTTACTTTTGTATATGGTATTAGAGGAGGTTCTAATCTTTTTTCTTTTACATATAACCATCCAGTTTTCCCAGCACCACTTATTGAAGAGCATGTCTTTTTGTCCATTGCATATTCTTACATCCTTTGTTATAGATTAATTAATCATAAGTAAGTGGCTTTATTTCTGGAATTTCTATCCTGCTCCATTGACCTATGTATCTGTTTTTGTGCCAGTTTACCATACTTTTTATTATTATTACTGTAGCTTTGTAATATAATTTGAAGTCAAAGAGTATGATTCTTCTTGCTCCATTCTTTCTCAAGATTGTTTTAGCTATTCAGAGTCTTTTGTGTTTCAATACGAATAGAAACCATGTGATTATCTCAGTAGATACAGATAAAAGCTTTTGCTAAAATTCACCATGCATTTGTGATAAAAATTCATCAGAATGTGGGCATAGAGGGAACATACCTCTACATAATAAAGACCATATATAACAAACTCACAACTAAAATCATACTCAGTGGTGAACAGATGAAAGCATTTCCTCTAAGATAAGGAACAAAACAAGGATGCTCACTCTCACCACTTTTATTCAACATAGTCTTGGAAATCCTAGCCACAGCAATAAGACAAGAAAAAGAAATAAAAGGAACCCAAATTATAAAAGAAGTAAAGCTGTCACTGTTTTCAGATGACATGATGCTATATATGGAAAATCCTAAAGATGCTACCAGAAAACTATTAGAGCTCATCAATGAATTCAATAAAGTTGCTGGATACAAAACTAATATTCAAAAATCTGTTGCATTTCTATACACTAACAACAAAATATCAGAAAGATAAATTAAGGAAATAATTCCATTTGCCATTGCATCAAAAATAATTTTTTAAACACCTAGGAATACACCTAAGGAAGAAAAAGACCTATATTGTGAAAACTACTAGACACTGATGAAAGAATTGAAGATGACACAAATAAATGGAAAGATGTACAATATTCTTGGATTTGATGATTCAGTATTGTTAAAATGCCCATGCTACACAAGGCAATCTACAGATTCAGTGCAATCTCTATCAAATTACCAGTGGCATTTTTCATAGAACTAGAACAAAACAACTTTTAATTTGTGATATAGCTTGAAATTAGGAAGTGCTGTATTTCCAGTTTTGTTCTTTCTTAAGATTGCTTTGACCATTTAGGGTGTTTTTTAGGCAGGTAAAAGAGTAGGACAAAATGATACTTGGTGTTTTGTAGACTCTTTGTACAGGCTTCCCAGATAGAGTCAGTTCCATATGAGTTTTTTTAATGCATTTTCTGATCATTTAACTCTAAAATCAGTTAAAATCATGCTTTATTTTCTTGAATACAATTAGTTATGTCATCCTATTTATTTGTGGTTTAAAGCATTACAAAAAATCTGATAGCAATCTGTTATAAATTGCATGTCCTTTTTTAATCTATTTTTTTCTTTAAAACTCAGTAGTTTTACTGAAGAAGACAGGTATAATGGTCTCTGTTCCAAACAGCAAATGGCAAGTGTAGTGTGAGCTTGAAAGAATGCCTTGTATCCTGTTTTGAGCAGGTGGCATGAAAAGTTAAAAGAGAATAAAACCATCCATCTACATGTAGAAAGAATCTGTGCATGTGCTCAGTCTCTTCAGTCATATCTGACTCTTCATGACTCTATGGACTGTAGACCAGCAGGCTCCTCTCTCCATGGGATTCCCTAGGCTAGAATACTGCAGTGGGTTGCCATGCCCTCCTCCAGGGAATCTTCCCAACTCAGGTATTGAACCTGCATCTCCTACATCTCCTGCCTTGGCAGGAGGATTCTTTACTGCTAACTCTATCTGGGAAGCCTGTACAAAGAGTCTACAAAACACCAAGTATCATTTTGTCCTACTCTTTTACCTGCTTGTAAGTCTATGGACTTTGACTTTCTTACCATAAACATTCTTTTTTTTTTTTTTTTTTCTTTTGTGTGGGAATCCTGATAACTAAACCCAGGTTGTTTTGTCCCAAGGGACAAACATAGCAGCTAGTATATTCATTAATTTAATTAGGACTTTGTTTACACTCTGGCTGTCAACCATAATTATTTGTTTATTTGAACTGCAGTCACCTGACTTCATTAAAAACATCAGTAGCTGCCAGTGAATGAAAGTGTGCTTGACTTTCATAATTAAGTGTAAATTTAAGAGGGTTGATTTCTAATAGGACAGGCAATGTTTTCACAAGATAACAATGCTAATCAAGGACAAGGTCCTAGTTAAATTTAGCCTTTGATATAAGGTTAAAGATAGGGCACTAATTAATGTAGATGCATTTTCTGATAATACTCTCCATTTAGTCTCAAAGATCATTGCTTAACCCCTTACCTTTTTTTTTTTCAAAGCAGAATAAGTTCAAATGAGCTAATGAAGGCCCTGAAGCAGGTTTCATAGGGATCATTTCACTCTGATGACTGTGTAGTTCTCCAATCCAACCTAGGAAAACTGATATTGATCAAAAAAAATTAAAGTTTCTTCTTCATGTCAGCTCTTATCGTTAATGGAAAAATTAAAGTATGGTAAAAAGAGAATGAGTTTAGACTCAGATTTAGAATTTGATTTCTGGTTTCATTACTTTTGAGCTGAGAGCTTAAACAACTTATTAAAACTTTATATACTCAATATCATCATATGAAAAGTGGGTAATAGTAACATATTTTGTTCTCACATTAAAAAAATGGATGAAGAAAATGTAAATTGTAGGGTGATGGGTAATTTCTTTGTATTATATACTTATTTTCCCTAAGGTTCATTTATTGTGGAGTTTCAAAGTGAATATTAAAAATGGGTCTTGAGTGTGGGTTTTGAAATATTTGTTAAATAAAGTATCTTATGTATAATAATATCAAGTAATTAATATTTGCAATCTTATTTGATACATGAAATTGAGATGGAAAGGAAGAGTGAAAACCTTAGAGATTATATCCCATGTTCCAACATAAAAACAATGTTAATTTAGCTCATTTTGAACTATACTGTCTCTTGTGAATTGGCTTGGTGAATCACTTTCTAAAAGTTATGTGCCCATTTATTTTACTTTAGTAGTTACAACATAGTCAACAGAACTGAATATTTCTATTAATGGGTTGGGATTATTCAGTTGCCTTAGACTCATCCTTACTAACAGTAATCCGTCTAATACAAACAAGGCCTGATTGCCAACAAAACTGTGAAGGAAGCCAAATTTGTCCTTGGATACTTTCCTACACCCATGCCCCCAACAGCATCTACTCCTCCTTTTTTGGCATACTCTCCTCCATACCCAATTGCCTATTTCCTAGTCAGCTATGGTTGTCACCTGGATGTCAACTCAGCTGATACCTAATCATTAGGGTGTTAGAAAACAACCACTTTAAGGCATATCTCCAGTCAGTTTTATTTGTGTTTTTTAAAGGGAGTTCATGACAGAGAAGGGCCTAAAGAGATAAAATATAATGGGGACATGGCTGGTAGTAGGTTATATTATGTAGACAATTACGTACTCTGCTCACAGGATTTTCCTTTTCAGATACAAAAGGTATAGAAACTCAATTTGGATCTGTCCAGGACAAGAGAGCTATACAAGAAACAAACAAACAAACAAACTTATGAAATTCCAATATTGACTTATTTTATTGTTATTTGATTCTTTCTCATAAACATAGATCATAGGGGAAAAAACAAATTAAATGCAGGCACTAACTCATTAAGTCATTATTAAACTTGGTTTTACTCTAAACTTGGCAATAATGGTAAAAGACAAATAAAAGAAGGAGTGGATCCTATAATGTTTTGAAACAGATATAAGGGAATTGTGCACCAGAGAAAAAGGAATCCCATTGGTGGTAAACAGCTAGCTATCTGAATATCATTTAGTACATGTCCAGAGCTAATGCCACACAATTCATTTAGTTATTTGAACTCATAACTGAGAACTCAAAAATTCAGTCCTGTACAAAGTAGGCAACCTTGGACCCTGCCTTATATACTGGTTTTCAGCTCTTAGCCTGATACAAAGGGGTCATCACACCAATGATCATCTTAGGGCCAGTTTCATTGACTCTCACAAGACAGACCATTTTAGTCCTGACAGTGGGAAGCTTTAAAGGACAGAAATAATGTCAATCAGGAGATTAGTACTATATGTCAAATATACATGAGTGCCTGCATGCTCAATTGTGTCCAACTCTTTGCGACCACATGGGCTGTAGCCTGCCAGGCTCCTCTGTCCATGGGACTTCCCAGGCAAGAATACTGGAGTGGGTTGCCATTTCCTACTTCAGGGTATCTTCCTGATCTGGGGACCAAACCCACGTCTCTTGTATCTCCTGCATTAGCAGGGTGATTTTTTACCACTGTGTCACCTGGGAAGCATGATACAAATACACATATCAGTGAATGGATGAGGGTGTCAGTGAGCACACATAAATGTAAGTCATTATATTACTGCCACAGGCCTTGCTTTACTCTAACAGGGTGGGTGGTTCACTGATTATTCAGTCACTAAAACAATCTACCTCTATACCTTTGGTACAAGAAGAAATAATTATTTTCCTAGTAGTATTTGGTAACACACAAACTATTAACCAGGAACAAATAAAATTTAAGTAGGTGGTAAAATCTATGTCTATTGTATTTCAATCAAGCTTTTTCTCTCAAATACCCTATTTTGGGTATTAGAAAAGGAATCCAATAGTTACTCCAAAACCCAGGAAAAGAAAATGGATATCTTTCTAATATTTAGGGAATGCTATGCATACTGTGCTTCCTGGTGCTTAAGAACTCTTTCTCTCTCTCAGCACATACACACAAATCACACACAAACACACACACATATACACACACATGTGCTAAATAGCAGAGCTACAGGCTAGGCAACTAAGCCATCCTAACTCCTTTTCTTTCAAAATTCTTAATAACCACTGAACATGGCATGAAGTTCTTGCATGCCTAACCATGCCACTTAGTGCAATTTAAATTGGTCAGAGAAGAATTTACAAGGGAAAAAAAATGGACTAGAACAACTAAGGTGTCATGATGGTTAATTTAATGTGTCAACTTGACTGGCTAAGGGAATCCTAGATAGCTGGTAAAACATTATTTCTGGGTGTGACTGTGAGGGTCTTTGTGGATAAGATTAGCATTTGAATTGGTAGTGAATAAGGAAGATCTCTGCCCCCCCCCTCCCCCCGCCACACACACACTACCCCTTACCAGTATAAGCAAGCACTATCCAATCTGCAGAGGGACAGGTGATTTAATAAGTGATTTAAAAAGTGGATGAAGTACAAATTCTCTCTTTTCTTGACCTGGGATGTCCACCTTCTGCCCTTTGGCATTGCAGCTCCTTCTTCTCTGGCAGCTTCTTCACTCTCAGGCCTTTGGATTCAGACTGAACTGTACCATGGTTTTCCTGGTTCCCCAGCTTGCAGATAGCATATCATGGCATATCTCAGCCTCTATAATTAAAAAAAAATCCTCTTATTTGTCTTTTTCTGAAATTTAAGCATCAAGATGAAGAGAAAAGATGCTGAAAAGAGTTGCCATTCACCCATTCCAGAAGAGGTCTCCCGACAGGACTGATAGAGGTTCCTACTTGCTTTCTGAATCATAGATCCCCATCTCCCTTAGTGTTAGTATCACCAAATTGATCACTGCACATGACCACTAAGAATAAGAACTATAGTTTTCATTCTCCCTTATATTCATGGGTAGCCAAGTCTGGGCTAAGGACAAACGATAAGGGGTGATGTATGAAATTCCTGAGATATATCGTTAAAGTTACCAAACAAACCCTTTCTTTCTTCTTTCCTCTATTCTATTATTTGGAATATGTTCAAAATGATGATATTTTGTGTACCAATCATATGGGAAACATTCTAGTGTTGGCAGAGCAAAAAGAATGATTTTAGAGCCATGGATTTCTCACATCAAAATCATTAAAACTAGTAGTTGATTTTAGAAGATTTTCATTAGAAATAGATGAATCACATAGGCAAAATGTTGGTAAATATATAGAATATTAGAACAAAAACAATAATAAACTTTATCAAACACTCAAAAGTAGAGAACATGAACTATATTTAGTTACACAAGGAAGATTTACAAATTTGACTGGATACTGGGTCACAAAGTCCTTAACAGAACTCAAATAATATGGAACATGCACACCACAGTCTCTGACTGTGATGTGAATAAATCAGAAACTAACATTTAAGATTTTTTTAAATTAACAAATGCATTGCTAAATAAATCATGGTTTAAAGAAAAAATTCCAATGGAAATAATGAGATTCTTATAGCTGAATATTAATGAAAGTACTATGTAAAGAAACTTTTTAAACAGAACTATGCAGGGAATAATATAACAAATCCCCTCACTATTAAAAAGGTTAACACTTTGTCATTTTGTTTCACTTTTTTAAAATTTAAAGCAAAGAGCATATAGGTAAAATTGGAGTTTTACTTTTCTTCCTCAAAAATCCAATGCTCCTTCTTACCTTCCTGAAAGCATCTTCTCTCATGCATGTAGCAAATATCTTAGAGTATTAGTCAGGGTTCTCCAGAGAAACAGAATCAATAGTATATCTCTATCTCTTTATCGCTACTCTATATAGAGATTGATTGAAAGATTATTTGAAGGAATTAGCTTATGTAGTTATGGAGGCTGACAAGTCCTAAGATCTGCAGAGTGACTGGACAAGCTGGAGACCCAGAAGAATTGATGGCTTAGTTCCAGAAGAAGGCCAGCAGACTCAAGATACAGAGATCTAATGTTTTAAATTGAGACTGAAGGCAAGAAAAAGAGTCAATGCCCATCAGACAGAAAAAAGTTCAGCCTTTTTATTCTAGACATTCCTTCCTTCAACTGATTGGATGAGGCCAATCTACATTAGGGAGGGTAATCTGCTTTACTCATTTTATCAATTTAAATGTTACTCTCATCCAAAACACCCTCAAAAAATACTCAAAATAATATTTGAACACATATATGGATACCCCATGGCTGTGTCAAAACGACATAAAAAATTAACCATCATAGCAAACAACTGCATTTTTTGCTCTTATCTGATATATGTATCCAAAGTTGCTTTGTATATCTCTTAAAACTATAAATATATTATCACACTTTACTTATAATTTTGCAACTTGCCTTTCAGTCATAATTATATTTGGCTACTATTTTTATTGATACATTTATAAAGATCAAGTTTATTCATTAAGTAAGTCAGGTAATTTACTAATTAAAATGAAGCATAATTTATCTATCTATCTATCCTCCAAGTTCTACATATATTACCATGAACTTCCATATGTTCAAACTGGTTTTACAAAAGGCAGAGGAACCAGAGATCAAATTGCCAACATCCACTGGATCACTGAAAAAGCAAGAGAGTTCCAGAAAAACATCTACTTTTGATTGATTGATTATGCCAAAGCCTTTGACTGTGTGGATCACAATAAACTGTGGAAAATTCTTCAAGAGATGGGAATACCAGACCACCTGACCTGCCTCTTGAGATACCTATATGCAGGTCAGGAAGCAACAGTTAGAACTGGACATGGAACAACAGACTGGTTCCAAATTGGAAAAGGAGGATGTCAAGGCTGTATATTGTCACCCTGTTTATTTAACTTCTATGCAGAGTACATCATGAGAAACGCTGGGCTGGAAGAAGCACAAGCTGGAATCAAGATTGCTGGGAGAAATATCAATAACCTCAGATATGCAGATGACACCACCGTTATGGCAGAAAGTGAAGAGGAACTAAAAAGCCTCTTGATGAAAGTGAAAGAGGAGAGTGAAAAAGTTGGCTTAAAGCTCAACATTCAGAAAACTAAGATCATGGTATCCAGTCCCATCACTTCATGGCAAATAGATGGGGAAACTGTCAGACTTTATTTTTTGGAGCTCTGAAATCACTGCAGATGGTGATTGCAGCCATGAAATTAAAAGACACTCCTTGGAAGGAAAGTTATGACCAACCTAGACAGCACATTAAAAAACAGAGACATTACTTTGCCAACAACGGTCCATCTAGTCAAGGCTATCATTTTTCCAATAGTCATGTATGGATGTGAGAGTTGGACTGTGAAGAGATCTGAGCACCGAAGAATTGATGCTTTTTAACTGTGGTGTTGGAGAAGACTCTTGAGAGTCCCTTTGATCGTAATGAGACCCAACCAGTCCATCCTAAAGAAGATCAGTCCTGGATGTTCATTGGTAGGACAGTTGTTGAAGCTGAAACTCCAATACTTTGGCCACCTGATGCTAAGAGCTGACTCATTGGAAAACACCCTGATTCTGGGAAAGATTGAGGGCAGGAGGAGAATGGGACGACAGAGAATGAGATGGTTGAATGGCATCACCGACTTAGTGGACATGAGTTTAGGTAAACTCTGGGAGCTAGTGATGGACAGGGAAGCCTGGTGTGCTGTGGTTCATGGAGTCACAAAGAGTCGGATATGACTGAGTGATTGAACTGAACTGAACTGAATTCAACTGACTGAACTGAACTGAACTCAACTGAAGATAAGTTGGAAACAGGATCTGCTTTGTGCTACAAGATCTGACAGCAAAGGGTGGTAGCATATATCCCCCTTTCTAGTTCTGTGACAGATAAGACGTAAGCACTTCTTTTAGGCCAGACAACTGGATGTTCTCAGGATTTTTCACAAATGCTACGCTGAATTAGAGAGTATGCAAGCACTCCTCAATAGTGATACTAGAAGTGAGGGTAGCAAGTTTTTTTTTTTTTTTCCCATTAGCAGTAACCTATGAAGACTGTACCTGTGATGAGATTCTGGCTGTGGGGATGTTGCCTTTATTTCTGTCTGTGTTCTGATACTTACTATTCCAGGAATTGATTCTGTGAGCCAAAATGATAGCTTTTGACTGATTCTTTTTTCTGCTTAAACTGCCCAGAGCTTTTAATCTATTGGTTTAAATCAAAGACTCTAGTCTGTTCCATTAATTTATGTGTCTGTTTTTACTCCAGTACAATATCAAAATAGAAAAATAGATCAATGAAGCAGAGTAGAGCACCCAGAAATATACTCCCATAAATATAATCAACTGATCTTTGAAAAAGAACAAAGTTGATACAATAGATCAAAGATAGTCTTTCCAACAAATAGTGCAAGAAAAAAAAAAAAAAGAATCTAGACACAGACTTTTCAAACTTCACAAAAAATAACTCAGAATGGATGAAGATTTAATGTAAAATGCATAGCTATAAAGCTCCTAGAAGATAAAAGAAAAAACCTACATGATCTTGGGTGTGGCAATTCCTTTTTAGATACAACTTTAAAAGCACCATCCATGAAGGAAATAATTGATAAGTTGTACTTCATTACAGTTAAAAATTTCTTTTCTGTGAAAGAGAATGTCAAGAGAATAAGAAAACAAGCCACACAAAGGGAGAAATTATTTGCAAAAGACACATCTAATAAAATACTGTTATTCAAATATACAAAGAACTCTTAAAATTCGACAATAAGAAAACAAACAATTCTATTAAAATGGGGGCTAAAAAGCTTAACAGGTACCTCACCAAAGAAAGTTTAGCGATGGTAAATATGTATATGAAAAGATGCTCTCCATAATACATCATCAGGGAAATACTAATTAAAACAACAAGATACTACTATGCACTGGAAAAGGAAATGGCAATCCACTCCAGTATTCTTGCCTTCAGAATACTATGCACAGAAGAGTCCATGGGGTCACAAAGAGTTAGACACGACTGAGGGACCAACACACACACACACACACACACACACACACACATATTACTATACACTTATTCGAATGACCAAACACTGTATCACTGACAACACCAAATGCCGGCAAGGATGCAGAATGATAGAAACACTCATTCATTGTTACTGGGAATATGAAATGTTTCAGTCACATTGGAAAAACATCTTGCAATTTCACAAATATAAAAGATATATCAAAAGATCTCACAATTCCACTATTAATTATATATCCAAGAAAACTGAAAATATATATTCATACCAATATTTGTACAAAAATCATCACAGAAACATCAATCATAATAGCCAAAAGTGAAAAAAACCCAAATAGCTATCAATTGATTAACAGACAAAATGTAGTATATCCACACAATAAAATATTATTCAGTCATAAAAAATGAAGTACTGATATGAGCCATAAATTGAAAGAACCCATGAAAACATTATATTAATAATAAATGAAAGAAGCCAGGCAAAAACAGGCTACATATGAATGATTAAATTTGTGTGAAATTTCCAATATTGACATATACAATGGTTCCCTAGAATGGCAGAGAAGATGGAACTGGGAGTTAATGAATGTGGTGTTTTTGGAGGGGTGATTAAATATTGTGTAATTAGTAATGATAATTATGATGCTCTGTGAATATTCTAAAATCACAAAGAGTGAATTTTATGATATATGAAGTAGAAAATATTATACATTTATAAAATATAAACAGCTCTAATATAACTTTCTAGTACTTTTAACCTCACTCCTTCCAAAAGAAATTAAGTTTTTGATTTATGGCTCTGATACATTGGCTCTTGTGTGGTGTGAGGGAATGCCCTCATTTGCTATTTTTCACATACAGAAAGCCAATTTCCCCAGTCTTGTTTATAAAACATCCCATTTTTTCCCCAGTGCTTTTAATCTTAACTGTTTTATACTCAAATGTCACATAGATCCTGTTTGAGCTCTCCATTGTGTTTAACTGATACTTTGATATCATACTGTCTTAACTAGGATAACTTAACATCTAGTGAAGAAACACACTTTGTTTTTTTTTTTTTTCATTATTATTCTTTCACTTTGTTTTTTGAGTTTGTTGAGATTTAAAAATTTATCTAATTAACATTTAGACTGAAATTTCCTTTGAACTATATATGAACTTGTAGGTAAGAAATCTTTAACTGAGTTTTCCCATTTTTGAAAATGGTATCTATAAGAAGAATTGTGCTTACAGAATAAAAAGGATACTTCATAAATTCTCACAAGGTATAATTAACAATAATAACAAAAAAAGACATAGGAAAGAGTTGTGGGAATAAGTGTGAAGTGTGCTAATGACTTTATCCTTTATATTGAGTTCAGTTCAGATCAATTCAGTCGGTCAGTGGTGTCCGACTCTTTGTGACCCTACGAATTGCAGCATGCCAGGCCTCCCTGTCCATCCCCAACTCCAAGAGATTACTTGCTCATGTCCATCGAGTCGGTGATGCCATCCAGCCATCTCATTCTCTGTCGTCCCCTTCTCCTCCTGCCCACAATTCCTCCCAGCATCAGGGTCTTTTCAAATAAGTCAACTCTTTGCATGAGGTGGCCAAAGTATTGGAGTTTCAGCTTCAGCATCAGTCCTTCCAATGAACACCCAAGACTGATCTCCTTTAGGATGGACTGGTTGGATCTCCTTGCAGTCCTAGGGACTCTCAAGAGTCTTCTCCAACACCACAGTTCAAAAGCATCAATTCTTCTGCGCTCAGATCTCTTCACAGTCTGACTCTCACATCCATACATGACTACTGGAAAAACCATAGCCTTGACTAGATGGACCGTTGTTGGCAAAGTAATGTCTCTGTTTTTTAATGTGCTGTCTAGGTTGGTCATAACTTTCCTTCCAAGGAGTAAGTGTCTTTTAATTTCATGGCTGCAATCACCATCTGCAGTGATTTTGGAGCCCCCCAAAAATAAAGTCTGACACTGTTTCCACTGTTTCCCCACCTATTTCTCATGAAGTTTTGGGACCAGATGCCATGATCTTAGTTTTCTGAATGTTGCGCTTTAAGCCAACTTTTTCACTCTCCTCTTTCACTTTCATCAAGAAGCTCTTTAGTTCTTCTTCACTTTCTGCCATAAGGGTGGTGTCATCTGCATATCTGAGGTTATTGATATTTCTCCCAGCAATCTTGATTCCAGCTTGTGCTTCTTCCAGCCCAGCGTTTCTCATGATGTACTCTGCATAGAAGTTAAATAAGCAGGGTGACAATATACAGCCTTGACATCCTCCTTTTCCAATTTGGAACCAGTCTTTTGTTCCATGTCCACTTCTAATTGTTGCTTCCTGATCTGTATATAGGTTTCCCAAGAGGCAGGTCAGGTGGTCTGGTATTTCCATGTCTTTCAGAATTCTCCAGTTTATTGTGATCCACACAATCAAAGGCTTTGGCATAGCCAATAAAGCAGAAATAGATGCATTTCTGGAACTCTCTTGCTTTTTCAGTGATCCATCAGATGTTGGCAACTTGATCTCTGGTTCCTCTGCCTTTTCTAAAACCAGCTTGGACATCTGAAAGTTCACGGTTCACATATTGCTGAAGCCTGGCTTGGAGAATTTTGAGCATTACTTTACTAGCGTGTGAGATGAGTGCAGTTGTGTGGTAGTTTGAACATTCTTTGGGATTGCCTTTCTTTGGGATTGGAATGAAAGCTGACCTTATCCAGTCCTGTGGCCACTGCTGAGTTTTCCACAGTTGCTGGCATATTGAGTGTAGCACTTTCACTGCATCGCCTTTCAGGATTTGAAATAGCTCAACTGGAATTGCATCACCTCCACTAGCTTTGTTTGTAGTGATGCTTTCTAAGACCCACTTGACTTCACATGCCAACATGTCTGGCTCTAGGTGAGTGATCACAACATCATGATTATCTGGGTCATGAAGATTTTTTGTACACTTCTTCTGTGTATTCTTGCCACCTCTTCTTAATATCTTCTTCTTCTGTTAGATTCATACCATTTCTGTCCTTTATCGAGCCCATCTTTGCATGAAATATTCCCTTGGTATCTCTAATTTCCTTGAAGAGATCTCTAGTCTTTCTCTTTCTGTTGTTTTCCTCTATTTCTTTGCATTGATTGCTGAGGAAGGCTTTCTTATCTCTCCTTGCTATTCTTTGGAACTCTGCATTCAAATGGGAATAGCTTTCCTTTTCTTCTTTGCTTTTTGCTTCTCTTCTTTTCACAGCTGTTTGTAAGGCCTCCTCAGACAGCCATTTTTCTTTTTTGCATTTCTTTTCCGTGGGGATGGTCTTAATCCCTGTCTCCTGTACAATGCCACAAACCTCCGTCCATAGTTCATCAGGCACTCTGTCTATCAGATCTAGTCCCTTAAATCTATTTCTCACTTCAACTGTATAATCATAAGGGATTGGATTTAGGTCATACATGAATGGTCTAGTGGTTTTCCCTACTTTCTTCAATTTAAGTCTGAATTTGGCAATAAAGAGTTCACTATCTGAGCCACAGTCAGCTCCTGGTCTTGTTTTTGCTGACGGTATAGAGCTTCTCCATCTTTGACTGCAAAGAATATAATCAATCTGATTTTGGTGTTGACCATCTGGTGATGTTCATGTGTAGAGTCTTCTCTTGTGTTGTTGGAAGAGGGTGTTTGCTATGACCAGTGCATTCTCTTAGAAAAACTCTAGTTGCATTTGCCCTGTTTCATTCTGTACTCTAAGTCCAAATTTGCCTATTACTCCCGGTGTTTCTTGACTTCCTACTTTTGCATTCCAGTCCCCTATAATGAAAAGGACATCTTTTATGTGTGTTAGTTCTAGAAGGTCTTGTAGGTCTTCATAGAATCTTTCAACTTCAGCTTCTTCAGTGTTACTGGTTGGGGCATAGGCTTGGATTATTGTGATATTGAATGGTTTGCCTTGGAAACGAACAGAGATCATTCTGTTGCTTTTTAGATTGGATCCAAGCGTTGCATTTCAGACTCTTTTGTTGACCATAATGGCTACTCCATTTCTTCTAAGGGATTCCTGCCCACAGTAGTAGATATAATGGTTATCTGAGTTAAATTCACCCGTTCCAGTTCATTTTGGTTCGCTGATTCCTGTTCACTCTTAGTTCACTCTTGCCATCTCCTGTTTGACCACTTCCAATTTGCCTTGATTCATGGACCTAACATTCCAGGCTCCTACGCAATATTGCTCTTTACAGCATCGAACCTTGCTTCTATCACCAGTCACAGCCACATCTGGGTATTGTTTTTGCTTTGGCTCCATTCCTTCAGTCTTTCTGGAGTTATTTCTCTACTAATCTCCAGCAGCATGTTGGGCACCTACCGACCTGGGGAGTTCCTGTTTCAGTATCCTATCACTTTGCCTTTTCGTACTGTCCATGGGGTTCTCAAGGCAAGAATACTGAAGTGGTTTGCCACTCCCTTCTCTAGTGGACCACATTCTGTCAGACCTCTCCACCACGATCCGTCCACCTTGGGTGGCCCCACATGGCATGGCTTAGTGTCATTGAGTTAGACAAGGCTGTGTTCCATGTGATCAGATTGGCTAGTTTTCTGTGATTATGGTTTCAGTTTGTCTGCCCTCTGATGCCCACTGGCAACACCTACTGTCTTACTTCGGTTTCTCTTACCTTGGACCAGTGTATCTCTTCAGGCTGCTTCAGCAAAGCACAGCCACTGCTCCTTACCTTGAATGAGGGTTATCTCCTCAGGGCCACCCCTCCTGATCTTGAACTTGGAGTAGCTCCTTTTGGCCCTTCTGCACACGCACAGCCTCTGCTCCTTGGCTGTGGGGTTGTTCCTCTCGGACGCAGCCCCTGACCTCCGGTGGGGGGTAGCTCCTCTCGGCCACACTTCTGCACGGTCCATCACAGCCACTGCACTTCTGTGTTGTTGTTGTTGTTGTTGTTGTTTTTAACCAGCAGATTAATGTGTTGGTTATACAAAAGAAAAGTATGCCCATTGGTAAAATTGAAATATATACTATAACATTATCCCTCTATGTTAATGGTTTATTTTTGCTCTTATATTTTAATGATTAATAACTTCTGCATTGAAGAAACAGTTAAATTCAATGATTGTTTCAATTTATTTATATACTACATTCATTTTTGATCAAATGAAATAATCTTATTATTTTCGTTTCAAAACATCGTGTATGGTAGAAGCTCATTCTAGTTAAACTTTGTACATCTACCTTTACTTAATTCTGATTTGTGTAAAGTAGTATACTGAATAATGTTCACAACATATTAACTGCTTTGGATGATAGGATTTATGTTTATCTGTTTAGAATATCTGGTGAATTATATGGTAGTCCTCAAGTTGTTTTGTAATGAACATTTAGATTTAATGATTTATGACTTAATGAACATAGATTTAATGAAAATCTATGGCAGAACCTCATGAACAGTATGAAAAGAGAAAAAGATAGGACACTGAAAGATGAAGTCCCCAGGTCTGTAGGTGCTACTGAAGATCAGTGGAGAAATAACTCCAGAAAGAATGAAGAGACGGAGCCAAAGGAAAAACAACACCTAGTTGTGGATGTGACTGGTGGTGGAAGTAAAGTCTGATGCTGTAAAGAGCACAGGAATCAGTAATGTTAGGTTCATGTATCAAGGCAAATTGGAAATGGTCAAGCAGGAGATGGCAACAGTGAACGTCAACATTCTAGGAATCAGTGAACTAAGATGGCCTGGAATGGGTGAATTTAACTCAGATGACCATTGTATCTACTACTGTGAACAAGAATCCCTTAGAAGAAATGAAGTAGTCATCATAGTTAACAAAAGAGTCCAAAATACTGTACTTGAATGAAATCTCAATAATGACAAGGTGATCTCTGTTCATTTCCAAGGCAAATCATTCAATATCACAGTAATCTAAGTCTATGCCCCAAGCAGTAATGCTGAAGAAGCTGAGATTGAACAGTTCTATGAAGACCTACAAGACCTTCTAGAACTAATACCCATAAAAGATGTCCTTTTCATTATATAGGACTAGAAAGCAAAAGTAGGAAGTCAAAAAATACCTGGAGTAACAGGCAAATTTGGCCTTGGAGTACAGAATGAAACAGGGCAAATGCAACTAGAGTTTTTCCAAGAGAATGCACTGGTCCTAGCAAACACCCTCTTCCAACAACACAAGAGAAGACATGGACATCATCAGATAAGCAACACTGAAATCAGATTGATTATATTCTTTGCAGCCAAAGAGGGAGAAGCTCTATACAGTCAGCAAAAACAACAATGGGAGCTGACTGTGGCTCAGATAGTGAACTCCTTATTGCCAAATTCAGATTTAAATTGAAGAAAGTAGGGAAAACCTCTAGATCATTCATGTATGACCTAAATCCAATCCCTTATGATTATACAGTGGAAGTGAGAAATAGATCCAACGGATTAGATCTTATAGACAGAGTGCCTGAAGAGCGATGGACAGAGGTTTGTGACATTGTACAGGAGGCAGGGATCAAGACCATCCCTAAGAAATAGAAATGAAAACAGGCAAAATTGTTGTCTGCAAAGGCCTTACAAACAGTTCTGAAAAGAAGAGAAGCAAAAAGCAAAGGAGAGAAGGAAAGATATTCCCATTTGAATGTATAGTTCCAAAGAGTAGCAAGAAGAGATTAGAAAGCCTTCCTCAGTGATCAAGGAAAAGAAACAGAGGAAAACAATAGAAGGGATATCTCTAGATCTCTAGAGATCTCTTCAAGAAAGTTGGAGATAACAAAGGAACGTTTCATGCAAAAATGTACACAATAAAGGACAGAAATTGTATGGACCTAACAGAAGCAGAAGATACTAAGAAGAGGTCGATAGAATACACAGAACTGTACAAAACATATGTTCATGACCCAGATAATCACGATGATATGATCACTCACCTGGAACCAGACATCCTGAAATGCAAAATCAAGTGGGCCTTAGCAAGCATCACTCTGAAGAAAGCTAGTGGAGGTGATAGAATTCCAGTTGAGCTATTTCAAAGCCTAAAAGATGATGCAGTGAAAGTGCTGCACTTAATATGCCTGCAAATTTGGAAAACTCAGCAGTGGCCACAGGACTGGAAAAGGTCAGCTTTCATTCCAATACAAAGAAAGACAAGGCCAAAGAATGCCCAAATTACTGCACAATTGCACTCATCTGACACGCTAGTAAAGTAACACTCAAAATTCTCAAAGCCAGGCTTCAACAGTACATGAACCATGAACTTCCAGATGTTCAAGCTGGATTTAGAAAAGGCAGAGGAACCAGAGATCAAATTGCCAACATCCGTTGGATGACTGAAAAAGCAAGAGAGTCCAGAGAAACATGTTCTTCTGCTTTATTGACTATGCCAAAGCCTTTGACTGTGTTGATCACAACAAACTGTCAGTAGTTCTTAGTGAGATGGGAATACCAGACCACCTGACCTGTCTCTTGAGAAATCTATATTCAAGTCAGCAAACAACAGTTAGAAATGGATATGGAACAACAGACTGGTTCCAAATATGGAAAGGAGTATGTCAAGGTTGTATATTCTCACCCTGCTTTTTTAAGTTATATGTACAGTACTCATGAGAAATGCTGCACAGGAAGAAGCACAAGATGGAATCGATATTGCTGGGAGAAATATCAATAACCTCAGATATGCAGATGACACCACCCTGATGGCAGAAAGTGAAGAACTAAGACCCTCTTGATGAAAGTGAAAGAGGAGAACAACAACAACAACAAAAAATTGGCTTAAAATGGAGCATTCAGAAAACTAAGATCATGGCATCTAGTCCCATCACTTCATTTCCAATAGATGAGGAAACAGTGGAAACAATGACAGATTTTGTTTTGTTTTTTGGACTCCAAAATCACTGCAGATAGTGAGTGCAGCCATGAAATCAAAAGGCGCTTGCTCCTTGGGAGAAAAGTTATGACCAACCTAGACAGCATATTAAAAAGCAGAGACATTTCTTTGCCAACGAATGTCCATTTAGTCAAGGCTATGGTTTTTTCCAGTAGTCATGTATGGATGTGAGAGTTGGACTATAAAGAAAGCTGAGCACCAAAGAATTAATGCTTTTGAACTGTGGTGTTGGAGAAGACTCTTGAGAGTCACTCCATCTGTAATGTGATCTAACCAGTCCATCCTAAAGGAAATCAGTCCTGAATATTCATTGGAAAGACTGATGTTGAAGCTGAAACTCCAATACTTTGGCCACCTTATGTGAAGAACTGACTCCTGGGAAAAGACCCCAATGCTGGGAAAGATTGAAGGCATGAGGAGAAAGAGACGCCAGAAGATGAGATGGTTGGATTCCATCACCGACTCAATGGACATGAGTTTGGGAATTGGTGATGGACAGGGAGGCCTGGCATGCTGCAGTCCATGGGGTTGCAAAGTGTCAGACGCAACTGACCAACTGAACTGAACTGAACTGATGGCAGATGTTGCACCACTAAAAGTGTTGAAAAAAATACTGAATTTTAGATATTTTAATAATAATATTGCCAAAACAAAAACAGTGAAAAGGTGTTGACACCCTTAAAGAATACGTGCAGATGCTTAGAAAAAGACAAAGTTGTCAGTAGAGAAATCAGAAGAAGGGGAAATGTATATAATCCATATGAAAAAGTCTTCAACTATGGTTTTTGGAGAAATATAAACTTTAAAATATTATGTCTTATTTTCACAATTCAGATGGTTAAAAACTTTTAAAGCAATTCTCTCTGGTGCTAATAAATATTGGAAAATTAGTTTCATACATCACTAGTATTATTTTTGAATTGTTGCAATTGATAATCTGACAATATCTTTTTTTTTTTTATTTAAAGTACACATAAAGAACATTCCAAGTTACAGAAAATTTGCAATCCAAGCTAAAGTGAAAGTGAAAGTTGCTCAGTGATCCCATGGACTATGCATGTTACTGGAATATTCCAGGCTAGAATACTGGAGGCCAGAAGACTTTCCCTTCTCCAGGGGATCTTCCCAACCCTGGGATCTCTTGCATTGCAGGCAGATTCCTTACCAACTGAACCATCAAGGAAGCTACAATCCAAACTAAGCCAAAGGGTGATTTATGAAAGGTAATTTATAGAAAGATATTGCAAATGCATAGATACATTGGAAGGCTTTTGAATTAGATTTGAAAATAGGAACCATTCCTACATTACTTGTAAACAAGAGTCTCAATATAGCCTATGCAGTGACAGATCAGTTCACCAACTACTGAGAAGAATATCAATTTTTAAGGATTCATGGTCCCAGAAAAGTATATCCTATTTGTTGAATTTAAGTACATGTCCATCCATTGAATGTTATTACCTAGTTAATGAGGTAATAACTAACATTTATTGAGCAGGCACTAAATATCAGGCACTAAATACCAGGCACTCTTTTAAGCTCTTTAAGCCAACATCTCATTCTATCTTCTAAACAATATTTTAAGGACTTATCTCTATTTTGTAAATTAAGTTAAACGGTGTTTCAATGATCACAAAACTAGTAAGTCATGGAGCTGAGATTTAAATGTATTCTGATACATTAGTCTTCCACGTTTCTTGAATATTTATAGTAGAAAGCAAATATCACTTGGTGGAAGTTACCTGGTATAAATTACCATCCCACAAAAAACACAAAATTTAGGAAAGATAACCATGTTTCATCTCCCTGCAATGTGTTCTGAATCTGATAAAATGAGAAAAGTGAAAATAAAATTCAAATATTAAATCTTGAAAACAGACCAAACAGTTTCACTTTTGGGACTCTTCATGTAGCAGATCAGTTCTAAGATGAGTATTGATGATCTTCACCCTGTATTATCTTTTCCTGTTGATTACTGGATCTGTGAATATGATGAGATTTACTCCCATGATTAAGTTCTGTACATGGCTAAATAGTCCAAAGGTATTCTACTTAATACTCTGTAATGACATATATGGAAAATAATCTAAAACGGGAGTGGATATATGTATATATATAACTGAATCACCTTGCAGTACAGCAGAAACTAATGCAACATTGTAAGTCAACTATACCCCAATAAAATTAATTTAAAAAAGAGTCCACATGCGTGCAAGCTCAGCTGTGTCTGACTGTTTGTGATCCCATGGATTGTAGCCAGGCCAGGCTACTCTGTCCCTGAGACTTTCCAGGCAAGAATACTGGAATGGGTTGCCATTTCCTTCTCCAGAGGATCTTCTCCCAGGGATTAAACCCAGTCTCCTGCACTGACAGGCAGATTCTTTACCACTGAGCCACCTGGCAAGCAAAAAATTAAATAAAATAAAATAAAACAAAATCCACATATGATTAAATTTACCTTTGTGTTGATTTTGAGTTAATGAAGTAGAAATATTCTGGATGGGCCTTAACTAATCACATGAGGTATTTAAAAATGGATCAGAAACAGGAAGTCAGAGATGCAAAGCATAAAAAGGAATCAATGTTTGAAGATGATGGGAGCCATGTAGCAAGTAATGTGAATGGCCTTTAGGACATGAGAGAAGCCCCCTGCTTTAGCAAGAAAATAGATATCTCAGTCCTAACAGTCCTAAACAGTCAAGCAACTGGATTCCCCAGCAATGTAATGAGTTCGGAAATGGATGTATACCATAGACAAGACTCCAGATGAGACCCAGGCAGCAACACATTGATTGATTTCAGCTTTGAAACATCTTGTGCAGAGAATGAAGCAACACCAATCTGAACTTCTTACCTACAATGCTGTGGATTAATAAATGGGCCTTGTTTTAAGCTGCTAAGCTTGTGATAAATATATTATACAGCAATTGAAATCTAATGTATTTTATTACAGAAAAAAGTACCAAAACTATGGATGTGTTCAATTATATTTATACTATACTACTAGAAAATGTAATTTACCTGAGTATGCCTCAATAAAAAACTCATTGAGAATGTTGTGATAGATCATGACATTATAAAGTTTGTCAGAATTAAAATAACCAGGATAAGATGTGTTGACATGGAAACGTGTGTATTGTATAATGAGTGAGAAAACTTAGATGTAGAACTATGTATATAATGTGAATGATTCTATTTTATTTTAAAGAGTGATATACATCTATAAATATAGACATATATAAACATATAGAAGAATAGCTAGTAAATCTCTTAGAAGATTAGGACCACACTATCATTATAATGAAGGAATAAGAGCAGATTATTACATCTTTCATACATCTCTGAATTGCTAGACATGTAATAATGTGTGTTACTGTTGTCTTGAAAAGCTAATTATTAAAATATAACACATTTTTAGAAAATGAACTACATCTATAACTCAAGAAGGCAGAAAATTTAAAAAGATTTAATAAAGTAGAAATTAATAGAAAATAAAATTAACACAAGCTGATTTTAAAGTTCAAATATTTAAGTTTGTGAAGTAGAAAACTAAAACCTTGTATAAAACCACCCTTATATATATTCTATAGTAACGATTTAAAGTTTATTCATCTTAACTTTGTTTGCATACACATACATGCTCATACGTACATGACAGTTATTTGAATCATACTTGATACTAATTCCTAGTTTTCTTAAATTATGGCCAGTTCATGTGTTCTGTACAGTTTTCTACTGTTTGCAACTTATTTATTGATTTTATTTTTTAATTTTGTGCTTATTTGTTTCACCTAAGAGTATCACTCATTCATTATGAACACTTGCCCTTTTTTCTTCTGTTTATTGTATTTTGCCTTAAATACTATTATGTTTCAAAAGCATTACAATCTGTGAATTATTTTATTTACATTTGTTTGATACAACATGGACCGTTCTTTGAATCTTTGTTTTCCAAGGCATATTTTGGTAGATCAATATTTTAAATTTATTTTATTAAATGTGGAGTTCTGTCTTTGAATGGATTAGTTCAACCCATTTACAATTTTTTTAACAGTTTCTATTTTAGAGCTTTACTTTTGCGATCTTGTTTTATACACTTTGACTTTATCTTTCCCGGAGACTTTGTTTGTTTTCTATTTTTTGATGTACTAACAGTGGCGTGTCTTTATTGTTTATTAAATATCTCACTTGTGATCTGGCAGTATACATTATTATTTGAAAGATAAACATGTGCTTTCTAATTATCTAATTATCTAAAATTAAAGGTTGTTTAATGTGTGAATGTAAAAATAGAGAATATTTGCAAGAAATCACTTTACTTGTCCCCTAAAAATTCTTTTTTTGCTAGTATAATTTAGAAATTTGGGCAGTATAATTATTATTAAATTATTATTTATATTTTCAAGCTATTTTCAACCAACTATTTTTGATATATTCCTTGTTTTGTCACAACATTTAATATGATTCAAGACACCATCATGTTTAGTAGATTTCATTACTCACTACCATGATTTCTTATTTCTTCTTAATTTACATGAAAAACAGTTATAATAAATCTTGTAGTGTTTTTTCATAATATTGCACTTTTTTGACAGCTTTATTTTTATTTTATTTTTAATTTATTCATTTTTAATTGAAGGATAATTGCTTTATAGTATTGCATTGATTTCCACCAAACACCAACATGAATCAGCCATAGGTTCATAATTCACATCCTATGCAATAAATCCATTTATAGTACTTTTCTAAGCCCTTGATTATCTGAAAATATCCTTGTCCACTTTTTTAATAAAAAATTGTTTCTTTTGTGATTAATATTTCTTAAAAAATTTCCCATTTTGTAAGAAATAACACAGAGCAATTCTATGTGCTTTTTAACTAGTTTCAACCAATGGTAACACCTTACAAAATTATAGTATAATGGCATGATCTGAATACTGACATTGATACAATCCACCAATCTTATTTAGATATCTCTTCTTTTACTTAGTACTCAGTGTATATGTTTGTATTTGTGGAGGAGGGTAATTGTGTAAAGCAGTGTACTTGCACCAAAGTCAAGTTTCAGAAGAGTCTATTAACCACAGGGATCCTTCATGTTATCTTTTTACAATCACATGACTCTCCTTCCTGCACCTCTATATCTTCTTCCTTAAACTCTCGCAACTACAAATCTGTTCTCCATTTCTAAACTATTGTCTTTTCAAAAATATTATACAAATGGAATCTTATAGTGTATAATAATCTTGGTGAATTGTATTCTTTTTACATTAAGAATAATCTTGAATATTCATTCTAGTTGCATATATCAATAGCTCATTACCTATTAACTGCAGAATAATATTACATTATATATATCTATATATATATAGATATAATATTTGTTTAACCATTCACTTGTCAAAGGACATCTGTATTGTTTCCAGTTTTTTTCTCCTTATTATGGATAAAGTTGTTGTAACATTTGTGTACAGATTTTTGTGTGAACAAAAGAAACAGTGAAAGTGTTGGTTGCTCAGTCGTGTCTGTCTCTGCAACCCCACGGACTGTAGCCCACCTGGCCTCTCTGTCCATGGGATTCTTCAGGCAAAAATACTGAAGTAGTTAGCCATTCCCTTCTCCAGGGGCTCTTCCCAACCCAAGGATCAAACCTGGGTCTCCTGAATTGCAGGTAGATTCTTTACCATCTGAGCCACAAGGTAAGTCTGTGTGAACAAAATTTTTATTTATCTGGAATAAATGTACAAGATTGAAATTTCTGTCATATGGTAATTGTATGCTTAGTATCATAAGAAAATGCTGAAATACGTTTTAGAGTGGCTATACCATTTTACTTTTCCATTAGCCATGTATAAGTGGTCCAATTTCTCTGCATCCTGGTTAGCATTTGACGTTGCCATTATTTTTTATTTTACCCACTCTGATAAACATGTTTTGATATTATATTGTGGTTTTAATTTTCATTTTTCTAATGAGTTAATTCTATGTGTCAACTTGACCACAGTACCCAGATATTTGGGCCTCCCAAGCAACACTAATATTAAAGAACCTGCCTGCCAAAACAGGAGATGGAAGAGATGGGATTGATCCATGGTTTGGGAAGATCCCCTGGAAGAGGAAATGACAACTCACTCCAGTATTCTTGCCTGGAGAATCCCATGGACAGAGGAACCTGGCAGGCTACAATCTATAGGGTCACATAAAGTTGGCTATGACTGAAGTGAGTTAACATGCACACACTCAGATATTTGGTCAAATATAATTCTGATTTTCTTTGTAAGGGTTTTTCAGGGGGAGTGGAAGAGTGAGATTAACATTTAAATCAGTAGACTTTGAATAAAGTAGATTTCCCTTCATATATAGGTAAGAGCTACCCCATCAGTTTAAGACCTTAATAGAACAAAGACTGACCTTCCTCAAGCAGAAAGGAATTCTACCATCAAATATATTTCAAATTTGCACTGAAATATTGGCTTTTTCATAGGTCTCCAGCCTGCTGGCTTATTCTCTCAGTTTTAGACTTGCCAGCCTCCATAATTGCACAATCCAATTCCTTTAAATAAATAATCTCTTCTTACATATGTCCATATCATATTTGTTTTGTTTCTCTGGAAAGTCTTAACTATACAGGTAATGGTGTTGATTATCTTTTCATGTACTTATTTGCCATCTGTATATACACTTTGGTGAAATATCTGTTTATGTCTTTTATTTGTTAATTGGACTTTTTTACTGTTGAGTTTTGAGAATTCTTTATATATCCTAGATAGCAACCCTTGATCAGATATACTGTACTCATATATTTTCTCCCATTCTGTAGCTTGCTTTTTCAAACTCTTCACAGAGCAAAAGTTGTTAATTTTGATGAGGTCCAGTTTATCAGTTCCTTCTATGGATTATGCTTTTGGTGTCATATCTAAAACTTCTTTCTCCAACCCTAGGTTCAAAGATTATTTCCAGTGTTTTGCTTCTAAATGCTTTATTGTTTTCCATATTTTGCACTAATGTTGTTATTATTTGAGTAAATTTTGTATTAGGTATGAGATTTAGGTCAAAATTCCTTTTTTTTTTTTTTTTTTGCATCTATGGACGTCCGATTGCTTCAGAATTATTTGCTGAAAAGTCTATCTTTTCTCCTTTGAGTTGTTTTTGCAACTTTGTCAAAAATCCATTGAGCATATTTATGTGGATCAATGTCTAGGTTCTCTATTCTTTTCCTTTTATCTATGTGTCTATCCATACATAAATAACAAGAGTCTTGATTTTGGTAGCTATATAGTAGGTCCTAATATCAGGTAGAGGGATCCTCTCATTTGATTCTGTCTGTACCAATTCTATATTGTGTGCTTTTTACACGAATTGTAAATAAACTTATTCTTATGTACAAAAAAAAGGTAGCTATGATTTTGAAAAGAATTGCATTAAATGTATAGATCAAATTAAACAATTGACATCTTTACTATTGTGAGTCATCCAACATGCAAATATGGTATGTTACTCCATTTATTTATTTATTTATTTATTTATTTAAGTTTTCATTAGCATTTTATAATTTTCACCATACAGATTCTGTACATGTTTTATCAATTTGATACTTGACAATTACATTTATCATTGTAGTGATTATAGGTAGTATTGCATGTTTTGATTTAGGCTTCCACAATTTAATTAACATATAGAAGTATATATTACCATACTATTTTTTTCCTATGTATATGTTGATCTTGTATCCTACAAATCTGCTGAAATCACTTATTAATTCTGGTAGGCTTCAGGGCATTCCTAAATGCACTAAACATCTTTTTTTTTTTTTTTAATGTAAACGTCATGTTACCTTCAGATAGGATAATTTTATTTATTCCTTTCCAGTCTATATGCTTCTTAATTACTTTCATGCCTTATTACTGTGGCTAGACTTCCAGTAGTATATTGAATAACTGTGGTAACAGAGGACATCCTTGCTTTGTTCCAAATCTTAGGGTAAAATATCCTGTCTTTAACAATCAACTGTGTTAACTGTGGTTTTGTAATTTTTTATTTGTTTTGTTTGCTTGTTTGATTGGTTTGGGGCTTTTGAAATTTTTTTGTAAATAATCTTTACCAAGTTAATGAAGCCCTACCCTATTCATAATCTGAGGAGAGATTTTATCATAAGTGCATATTGGGCTTGCCTGTGTTAATTTGCCATTTGAATTTCCTTTTTTGGTGAATTATGTGTCTTAATTCATAAAGGCATATGGTTTTTTAACTCTTGATATGGGGAATTAATTGATTTTTTAATGTTAAATCAAACTTGTATACCTGCAGCAACTCCCTCCTTGTCATGATGTAGAATTCTGTTTCTTTTTGTACACTAGCAAATTAAATTTGGTAATATTTTGTTAAAGAATATGCTCTACAGATTTTCTTTTTCAACTGTCATTGTATCCATGTTTTGTTATCCATGTAATAATGACTTCATAAAATGAATGAGGGAGTATTTCTGTTTCATTTTCCAGAGCAGGTTGTGTAAAATTAGAGTTATTTTTTATATATATAAATATTTGAAAAATTCAAAAGTGAAGCTATCTGTGTCCAGAGAATTTCTTTTGGAAGCAGTTTTTTAATTATTAATTCAATTTTTGTAATGGTTATAAGATTATTCCTTTCTATAAGATTATTTCCTTTAGCTTGAAGTTTGGTACTTTGTAGTGTTCAAGCAATCTGCCCATGTCTAAGTTATTGAATTTATGAGTATAAAGTTGCTCACTGTAGTTATCCATTTTTTTTAGTGCATCTGGATTTTTAATGACATCATCTGTCATTCTTGATATTCATAATTATTATCTTTTCTTTTTGTATTTTTATCAGGCTTGCTCAAGCTAATCAAATTTAATCAAATTTTTTTAATAACTAGTTATTTGTTTTCTTGATATTTTTCTATTATTTTTTGTTTTCAAATTTTCTGTTATCTTTATAATTTTCTTCCTTTGCTTGCTTTGGATTTATTTTGTCATGGTTTTTCCTGTTTATTGATGTAGAGTCTTAGATAATTTATTGGAAACATTTCCTATTTTATCATGTAAGTGTTTCTTTGTATAAATTTCTTTGTCAGAGTTGCTTTAAAAATGTCCCATATAGGAGCAAAGACAGCCTCTTCAATAAATGGTGCTGGGAAAACTAGACAGCTACACATAAAAGAATGAAATTAGAACATTTCCTAACACCATACACAAAGATAACTGCAAAATGGCTTAAAGACCTAGATGTAAGACCAGAAACTATAGAACTCTTAGAGGAAAATATAGGCAGAATACTTGATGACATAAATCAAGGCAAGATCCTCTATGGCCCACCTCCTAGAGTAATGGAAATAAAAACAAAAGTAAACAAGTGGGACCTGATTAAACTTAAAAGCTTTTGCACAGCAAAGGAAACTATAAGCAAGGTGAAAAAATAGCCCTCAGAATGGGAGAAAATAATAGCAAATGAAACAACTGACAAATGATTAATTTCCAAAATATACAAGCAGCTCATACAACTCAATGCCAGAAAATAATAATAATAATAATAATAACCCGAAAACGCCCTGACCGCGCTCCATGAAGAAGATGCTGACCGCGGCTGTCTCTCGCGTGCTGTCTGGCGTCACCCAGAAGCCCGCTAGCAGAGTGCTTGCAGCCTCCTGTAAATATTCAAACAATGCTACCTTTGAGATTAAGAAATGTGATCTTTATCGGTTGGAAGAGGGTCCGCCCGTCACCACCGTGCTCACCCGGGAGGATGGACTCAAATACTACAAGATGATGCAGACGGTTCGTCGAATGGAACTGAAGGCAGATCAGTTGTATAAACAGAAATTTATTCGTGGTTTCTGTCACTTGTGTGATGGTCAGGAAGCTTGTTGTGTGGGTCTTGAGGCTGGGATAAATCCCACGGATCACGTCATTACGTCCTATCGGGCTCACGGCTTCAGTTATACGCGGGGACTTACTGTCCGATCAATTCTGGCAGAGCTGACAGGACGAAGAGGGGGTTGTGCTAAAGGAAAGGGAGGGTCCATGCATATGTATGCCAAGAACTTCTATGGGGGCAATGGCATTGTCGGCGCTCAGGGACCACTGGGAGCCGGTGTTGCTCTGGCCTGTAAATACGAGGGGAACAACGAGGTGTGTTTGACTCTGTATGGCGATGGCGCTGCTAATCAGGGTCAGATATCTGAAGCTTACAATATGGCGGCTTTGTGGAATTTACCTTGCATTTTCATCTGTGAGAATAACCGCTATGGAATGGGAACATCTTTGGAGAGAGCCGCAGCCAATACTGATTACTACAAGAGAGGCAATTTTATCCCTGGTCTAAGAGTAGATGGAATGGATATTCTATGTGTTCGGGAGGCAACTAAGTTTGCAGCTGACTACTGTAGATCTGGAAAGGGGCCCATACTGATGGAGCTGCTGACATACCGTTATCATGGACACAGTATGAGTGATCCTGGAATCAGTTACCGTACACGAGAAGAAATTCAGAGTGTAAGAAGTAAGAGTGATCCTATTATGCTTCTCAAGGATAAAATGGTAAACAACAAGCTTGCCAGTGTTGAAGAATTGAAGGAAATTGATGTTGAAGTGAGGAAAGAAATTGATGATGCAGCTCAATTTGCTATGACTGATCCGGAACCACCTTTGGAAGAATTAGGCCATCACATCTACAGCAGTAATCCACCTTTTGATATTCGTGGTGCAAATCAGTGGATCAAGTTTCAGTCAATCAGTTAAAAGGAGAATATATTCCTGGCAACTTTAAGAAGCTATGTACCCAATTTTGTTGAGGAATAAACCCATAAAACAAAAGTCTTTTAAACTTTTATTAAAGGGATTTGAGATAATTAAGATCTTATAGAAAGAGATTAAAAGAGATCATAGAAGGATAGACACTTGACTAAAAGGGATATTGCATTCAATTGTATTGAACTAAAAGATACTATTTAATCATTCAGTATTATTAAAAGATAAACTGAGGCACATTAAAAAAATAATAATAATAATAATAACAATAACCCAATCAAAAAGTGGGAAAAAGACTTAAACAGACATTTCTCCAAAGAAGGCATGCAGATGGCTGACAAACACATGGAAAGATGCTCAACATCACTCATTATCAGAGAAATGCAAATCAGGACCACAATAAGGTACCATCTCATGCCAGTCAGAATGCCTGCTATCAAAAAGTCTACAAACAATAAATGCTGGAGAGGGTGTGGAGAAAAGGGAACCCTCTTACACTGTTAGTGGAATGAAAACTAGTACAGCAACTATGGAGAACAGTGTGGAGATTCCTTAAAAAACTGGAAATAGAACTGCCATATGACCCAGCAATCCCACTGCTGGGCATACACACCAAGGAAACCAGAATTGAAAGAGTCACGTGTACCCCAATGTTCATCACAGCACTGTTTATAATAGCCAGGACATGAAAGCAACCTAGATGTCCATCAGCAGACGAATGGATAAGGAAGCTGTAGTATATATACACAATGGAATATTACTCAGCCATTAAAAAGAATACATTTGAATCAGTTCTAATGAAATGGATGAAACTGGAGTCTGTTATACAGAGTGAAGTAAGCCAGAAAGAAAAACATCATTACAGCATACTAGCACATATATATGGAATTTAGAAAGATGGTAACAATAACCCTATATGCGAGACAGCAGAAGAGACACGGATGTATATAACAGTCTTTTGGACTCTATGGGAGAGGGGATGATTTGGGAGAATGGCATTGAAACATATGTTTTATCATATGTGAAACCAACCGCCAGTCCAGGTTCGATGCATGAGACAGGGTGCTTGGGGCTGGTGCTTGGGGCTGGATGACCCAGAGGGATGAGATGGGGAGGGAGTTGGGAGGGAGGATCGGGATGGGGAACACATGCATACCCGTGGCAGATTCATGTCAATGTATGACAAAACCACTACAATATTGTAAAGTAATTAGCCTCCAATTAAAATGAATACATTTATAAATATTAAAAAAAAGAAAATAAAATGAATACATTTATAAAAATAAATAAATAAATAAAATAAAACATTAGTCTACCCTTAAAAAAAAAGAAAAAAAAAAAAAACTAAGAATAAAACCACCATATGACCCAGCAATCCCACTCCTAGGCATATACCCTGAGGAAACCAAAATTGAAAAAGACAGACACATGTATCTCATTGTTCATTGCAGCACTATTTACAATATCTAGAACATGGAAGCAGCCTAGATGTCCATTAACAAATGAATGGATAAAGAAGTGGTATTTTTGGTACGTATACACAATGGAATATTACTCAGCCATAAAAAGGAATGCATTTGAGTCAGTTCTGATGAGATGAATGAACCTAGAACCTATTATACAGAGTGAAGTGAGTCAGAAAAAGAAAGACAAATATCGTATTCTAACACATATATACAGAATCTAGAAAAATGGCACTGAAGAATTTATTCACAGGGCAGCAGTGGAGAAAGAGGCATAGAGAATAGACTTATGGACATGGGGAGGAGGGGAGGGTGAGATGTATGGAAAGAGTAGCATGCAAACTTACATTACCATGTGTAAAATAGATAGCCATTGGGCATTTGCTATATGGCTCAGGAAACTCAAACAGGGGCTCTGTATCAACCTAAAGGGGTGGGCTGGGGAGGGAGATGGGAGGGAGTTTCAAAAGGGAGGGGACATATGTGTACCTATGGCTGATTCATGTTGAGGTTTGGCAGAAACAACAAAATTCTGCAAAGCAATTATACTTCAATAAAAAAATATATATTAAAAAATACATCCCATGTATATATACACCAGTATGTTAATTTTTATTCTTATTCAGTTCTATGTATTATTTTCATTTCATTGCAACTTCCTCTTTTACCAACAAATTAATGAGAAGTGTGTTTTTAACTTCCAAGCATTTGTAGATGTTCTTATTATTGTTCTAATGCAATTTCACTATGGTCACAGAACATACTGTATGTTTTAACTTATTTTTCAATTTATTGAATTTCATTTTTATGATATGGACTATCTTCATGAATGCTTTGTGGACAATTAGAAAAATTGTGTATTCTGATATTGTAGTGTGTACATATAATCACATTGATTCTGTTCATTAATTTTATTCATTCTGTTGTTCATCTACTTCTATTTTTTATCTGTTGTTCTATTACTTGCTGTGAATGGGTGGTTGATGATGTCAATTATAGTTCTGGATATGTCTTTTTCTCATTTCAGCTCTATTAGGTTTCACTTCATGTATTTTGTTCAAAATATTCATGTTGTTTGGTGGGTTCACAATTACATTTTCATGAGCTTTTGTCATTATGTGATGTTCCTCTTTGTAATAATTTTCCTTGCTCTAATGTCTACTTTATCTGATATTAATACATATTGTATAACAAATAATTTAAAATTAATGCTTGCATCACAATGTTTATTTTTAATCTTTCTTACCTTAAACCTATTTATGTTTTTGTAGGTGAAGTATACATGTAACACAAAAATACAGACCTGGAAACAGACAGTAAATGGCGTCTCCTTATATGTTTTGTACCTGTCAGTTCTAATTCATGTATTGTCATTAAGGATTTTCCTTCTTACAAGACTCTTATCATCATTTATGCTTTCTTTCACGTTTGAAGTATTTTTAAAAACATGTTCACCCAGACTTGTTTTCTTCATATACATCTTAAATGGAGTAATAGGACTAAAAAGGCTAACGAGCTCCTACATATTTATGGCCTTGACTTTTAAAATAAACTATCCTGTATCTTGACTTAGCCCTGGAGAAGTTTTCAGTTTTCCTACACAAGAATTTAGAAGGGGAAAAAAAGAAACACACGAAACTCTATCTAATGGAACTTTCTTAGGAGGTTCAAAGACAGATGCTAGGATTTTTCTATGAAAATATTTCCTCCTGCAAACTAGAAGGTACATCACCAGCTTAATTTTGTTATTTTGTTAATGGTTTAACCTATATGAGACTTGAGTGGAAAATTGCTTGCTGTCTCCTCCAGATTGGTTACCACTTTTAGTGAAATGTCTGCCTATAGCCAGGGGCTTGTAAATGCCTGTTTTTTTAATTTATTTATTTATTTTCTTTTTAGTTTAAAAACTTTCTCTATTTCTGCATGTTGAGAACAGTTATGAGTTGAGCATAGAGATTGCCTCTATTTTCTGTAAATTTTTTGAACCAAAGTGGCTACTGTCTCTTCGAACAAAATTGCTTTTGGAAAACCAGGCAGTTTATCACTGCAACACTCCCATGGCATTTAAAAATGCTGCTTCATGATGTAAACAAAAAGGGCTCACAACAGCACATGTGCTACTGCTCACCACCTGCAAACTGATCATTGAATCAATGCAGGTGGATTTTAGAGTGTACCTTCCAAGCCCAAATCATCCTTGTGACATCACTTTTTGGTATCAGGTTTATGGTATTCATATAGAAAAACCCACAAAGGCTCTTGTCTACTCTCTGCCTCCATCCCAAACACCATCACTCTGCTTCAGATATATCCTATAGCCATTGACAGGAGAGAAATGAATTATATCTGAAGCAAACTGATCTCCTTCCATAGGGCATTATCAACACAGCTGCACAACTTTGATGCTCTGTGTCCATACACAGATGGTCAGTCTGGAGGAAAGAGAGCATGCATATTTCTAGTTCTGTGCTCCCCTGGCTTCTATGCTACGTTGGCTGACATGCTCTAACAGCTGTAGCTCTGCCAGCATCTAGTTGGAATTCACCCCTCTTTCAAAGGATGAGATAGTTGAAATATTGAAGGCAATCTACATACTTGGGGAAGCTCCAAAATCCAGGTACAAATCACCCCAAAACCCTTTGAAATCCCCCCTACATTGAATCAATCAATTGCACTGTTTTCTCTCTTTTTTTTTTTTTTTTTTGCTCCATTACTTATACAAATCAGCCTAATAAATAAGGTTTATATGTTAATTCAGGAAAGAATGTTGTTTCATTTAGTTTTTTCAATTGCATCCTAGATTGATGATTCAACACCCTGAGTTTGAATATTTTGAGTCAGAAAACAAGACTTCATGCTGGCAGCTTGGCAAGGGAAGGACCAGAGACAGGCAGATAAGTTCCAACAAATCACAGAGAACCCATGGAGCCTTTGCTGTTTCAAGAAATGAATCTTAGGGGAAATAGAAGCATGTTCGCCTTACTGTTCAGGAACAGGTAACTATAAACAGGAAAGCCTCATTTTATCTTTCTTTTTTCTTATGTTGTGTAGGTTATACAAAACAGATACTTCAAAACCCTTGTCAATCGTGGCTGAGAACAAAATCAATTTTGCATTTGCTGTTTTGTTTCAAAAAGCTGAGATAAGAACTCTTCTATGGACTCAGTGAGTATTATACAAGGTTTGGATCATCCTTGCTTTTTACCTCACCCCACTTGCTGGTATAGACTCTGATGTCAGCTCTTCTATCTTGATTTTGCTCCTACTGTGCAAGAGAGATCACAGCAATCTCTTTCATGATAAGCGACCCATAAGCATGTATCTAAGGGCTTCCCTGGTGGCTCAGTTGGTAAAGAATCTGCCTGCAATGCAGGAGACCCAGGTACAATCCCTGGGTTGAGAAAATCCCCAGGAGAAAGAAATGGCAACCCAGTCCAGTATTCTTGCCTGGAGAATTCCATGGACAGGGGAGCCTGTTGTGCTACAGTCCATGGGGTCGCAAAGAATCGGACACGACTGACTTTCACTTTCACTTTTCAGGCATGTATCTAAATCAATGAGGTCAATCCATTGCTTTCTACACTTTATACAAATGCTTTCTTCCAGTATCATGAATAAATAGTGTGCAGTTCATGTAGTGATGGCTGTACAATGAAATTTGAAGTGTGGTTTGTCAAACAGATACCTTTACTAAGAACCTTTCATTCTCAAAGTGGTGGGATGGGTGGTAGGATAGAAAAATTGTAAGAGACACAGGCTTGGCCTTTAGAAGTCCTCAAATAAAAACAGAGAGATAATAAAAATCAGTTCAGTTTAGTCGCTCAGTCGTGTCCGACTCTTTGCGACCCCATGGACTGCAGCATGCCAGGCATCCCTGTCCATCATCAACTCCCGGAGCTTACTCATACTCATGTCCATTGAGTTGGTGATGCCATCCAACCATCTCATCCTCTGTCATCCCCTTCTCCTCTCGACTTCCATCTTTCCCAGCATCAGGGTCTTTTGCAATGAGTCAGTTCTTCGCATCAGGTGGCCAAAATATTGGAGTTTCAGCTTCAGCATCAGTCCTTCCAATGAATATTCAGGACTGATTTTCTTTAGGATGAACTGGTTGGACTTCCTTGCAGTCCAAGGGACTCTCAAGAGCCTTCTCCAACACCGCAGTTTAAAAAGCATCTATTCTTCAGTGCTCAGCTTTCATTATAGTTCAACTCTCACATCTATACACGACTACTGGAAAAACCAAAACTTTGACTAGATGGATCTTTGTTGGCAAAGTAATGTCTCTGCTTTTTAATATGCTGTCTAGGTTGGTCATAACTTTTCTTCCAAGGAGCAAGCATCTTTTAATTTCATAGCTGCAGTCCATAAAAAATATGCTTGGATAATTTTAATAGGAAAACATCTTTAAGGCTCATAAATACCAGTTGAAATGCTCAAAGATAAATCATTATTTGGGAAGAGGCTAATGTGAGCTTCATGAGAAACATCTTGAAACTTAGTTTTGAAGCTGATATAGAAGCTGTACATTGATATTGTGAATTTATATATGGCAAAATGATAAACTATATATGTTCTAGTCACCTCTGGATCCTTACTGTACAAAAATATAAACATCATACCATTATCATATCATTTACAGGGTGGACTAAGGTATTGGGAATTTAGGGCTTCTCAAACACAAAGGCAGAATTAGGGGTTTTGGCTTGTCTGCTCAGGAAAAGCAAATGAGAGGAAAATAGATCATATGGTCCTGTAGAAAACATCTAAGATCCACTCAGCTTTTTAGGCAACTCTTTATGTAGTTTTACATCTACGGGAGGAAATTTAGTTTTGGAGAAGTGTTAGTAAGTGCATGGCAAATGGTCCCGATAGTCAATGAGGAGAAATATGTGAGCCCTCTCTTATATTTAAGTCATTACATCATTGATACAAAATTTCCTTTCTCTCATACTATTTCACTTTCCCTTTAAGGGGTTTAGATTTTTTAAAGGCTTATTAAATGTGATTTGATTGGTATGGATTCATACAAAATAGTTTGATCTTGAGTTGTTTACCATAGCTTTGTCTGGTCAACAATTATGACACATTGATTGCTATTCCTGGAGCTTCCATTTCAATTATAAATAGTGCACTTGAACATATTTAAGTCATTTTTAATGAAATGGATGAATACAATAAATGCATTTGCAAGAGCCATTGATGTGTTCTAGCTTCTTTGCTGTAAATATATCGTAAATTATTTGTGAGGTGTACATTCCTGTATACCATCTTTAGCAGGCTTATAAATACATTATGAGCTCTTTAAATGTCCTTGAGAGCCACACCCTAAAATAAAGCATCCCTGCATACAATATAGCTTCTAATGCTAAATGTAGATCTTGTCAAAAAGGCAAAGTGCAATATGACAAAACAACTTTTTAAATTTAGAAAACCTAAAAATATGAACATGTTTTGCATTTCTGAGCAGAGACAAAATGGGGAAATACTGTTGCCTGTCTCTTTAGCAAAGACTGATTGGCTAGCACAATTCAGAAATTCCAAAGCATTGGTAATGTGTATACTCTGTACTCTAGCATTTGGAAATGGAAACTGATCTTTTGCACACAATAAGATTGCAGCTAGCACCCACAATTGTTTAAATGTACCTTATCTCAGTCCTTTCTTTCTCACTTTATTTTACAGATGTTCTTATCCTCTTTGAGAGGCATATTTGTAAGTACAAAGCTGAACGTATTTACTAGAAATACACTAAAACTGAACATGTCTTCTCATTCACTCTATTTTCTGTGTAGTCTCCACTCAGACAACATATAAGACCTAAAATTTTAGACTTTAACTATCTTGAAGGAAATTAGTATAAGTAGGGTTTTTGCGGCTGCCCTGATATTGGAGCGATAGGACTCCCTTTAGAAGATTGTTATGAGACTAAAGTGGGATACTACAGGCAATGCTGTTATCATAATGACTAACAATAAGGAGGTAAGCTAAGAGTGTCACTATACTTTCATTTACTTTATATTTGCACCAGCAACTAAAGAGTTAAGATAACTATAGGGATTTATCTCAAAGGTCTGTCTCGAACGAATGTGGACAGTAAAATTTCTTTACTTTTGTGAAGTGTCCGAACGTGCTTCCCAGGAACAACTAATGTTTGGATAGATGACAGAGCTTTGTTCCAGGTAGTTGTGAGAGCTTGTTCATTTTGCAGCCAATGAGCTTATTTTTGAAATCCTTCCACTTGTGCCACATTCAGTTTTATGGCATGGGTCTTACTGACTAAACACTTACATTCCACCCAGCTTAGCCAATTCATAAATGTTTCCATTTAAAACAAACAGATCTTGAGAACCTAAACCAGAATGGCTGTTGGATTCTTTCAACGGGTCTATTCTGAGTAGGAAACTCACAGTTGACCTGGTCCTATCTTCATTCAATATTACCAGATAAACAGAAAGGCCCCAGCATTACCCCAAAGCTTTCCAATCTGACGTTGCATAGAAAAAAGCTGCTCAGCTGGCTGCCTCCGCCTTTGCCACTGCAATAGAATGTTACAAAGTGACATACTCTCCTCTGCAGTTAGTGAGTGATCACTCTGGGTTTAGAGTTGTACTAAGGGAGCAGCTGCTGTTTGTACCCTGGCTATTAAAGTTTGCAATGATGTACCACGTGGTTTAACTTTAGAGCCATGTCTTTCATCTGAAGAAAAAAAAAAAAACTCTCTGGAGTCAGCCAGGAAGAGACACCCAAAAGCCTGTATCCTTCTAACTGTTCTGATTCTTTCCTTTTATTATTCATAAATTTGGCACATGACAAGCCTTATTAAAAATGACAAAAAATGAAATGCCTGATACTATGAGAAATGCAAAGTAGAAGCTGAGAAACAATTTCATTAATTCTTGTTATGAACTTGTATATGAAGTTCAATCCTCACTCTTTTAGGGGTGTGGGTGTTTAGAAGACTATTCCTCAATGTGCTAACAGTGCTTAAGTTTCCATCATTATTTTTCACATGTGTCTCTTTCCTACATCTTTGCAATGGGGTTTCTAAGAAATGAGTAGTACACCTTGTTCCCATGTACCTGTCTAATAATTCCTTCAGTTCAGTTCAGTTCAGTCACTCTATCGTGTCCGACTCTTTGTGACCCCATGAACTGCAGTATGCTAGGCCTCCCTGTCCATCACCAACTCCCGGAATTTATGCAAACTCATGTCCACTGAGATGGTGATGTCATCCAACCATCTCATCCTCTGTTGTCCCCTTCTCCTCCCACCCTCAATGTTTCCCAGCATCAGGGTCTTTTCAAATGAGTCAGCTCTTCGCATCAGGTGGAGTCTTTTCAACACCACAGTTCAAAAGCATCAATTCTTTGGCACTCAGCTTTCTTTATAGTCCAAATCTCACATCCTTACATAACTACTGGAAAAACCATAGCCTTGACTAGATGGACCTTTGTTGGCAAAGTCATGTCTCTGCTTTTTAACATGTTGTCTAGGTTGGTCATAACTTTCCTCTCAAGGAGTAAATGTCTTTTAATTTCACGGCTGCAATCACCTTCTGCAGTGATTTTGGAGCCCCCACCCCCCCAAAAAAAATAAAATCTGCCACTGTTTCCACTGTTTCCCCATCTATTTTCCATGAAGTGATGGGACCGGATGCCATGATACTCCTTTTCCTATTTGGAATCAGTCTGTTTTTCCACGTCCAGTTCTAACTGCTGCTTCCTGACCTGCATACAGGTTTTTCAAGAGGCAGGTCAGGTGGCCTGCTATTCCCATCTCTTGAAGAATTTTCCAGAGTTTATTGTGATCCACACAGTCAGTCAGAGGCTTTGGCATAGTCAATAAAGCATAAATGGATGTTTTTCTGGAACTCTTTTGCTTTTTTGATGATCCAGCAAATGTTGGCAATTTGATCTCTGGTTCCTCTGCCTTTTCTAAATCCAGCTTGAACATCTGGAAGTTCACGGTTCATGTATTGCTGAAGCCTGGCTTGGAGAATTTTGAGTATTACTTTACTAGTGTGTGAGATGAGTGCCTCATGAGTAATGCTGGGATGGAGGAAGCACAAAGTGGAATCAAGATTGCCAGGAGAAATATCTATAACCTCAGATATGCAGATGACACCACCCTTATGGCAGAAAGTGAAGAAGAACTAAAGAGCCTCTTGATGTAAGTGAAAGAGGAGAGTGAAAACGTTGGCTTAAAGCTCAACATTCAGAAAACTAAGATCATGACATCTGGTCCCATCACTTCACGGTAAATAGATGGGGAAAGGGTGGGAACAGTGGTTGACTTTATTTTGGGGAAATCCAAAATCACTGCAGATGGTGATTGCAGCCATGAAATAAAAGATGCTTATTCCTTGGAAAGAAAGTTATGACCAACCTAGATAGCATATCAAAAAGCAGAGACATTGCTTTGCCAACAGAGGTCCGTCTAGTCAAGGCTCTGGTTTTTCCAGTATTCATCTATGGACGTGAAAATTGGACTATAAAGAAAGCTGAGTGCAGAAGAATTGATGCTTTTGAACTATGGTGTTAGAGAGGGCTCTTGAGTCCCTTGAACTGCAAGGAGATCCAACCAGTCCATCCTAAAGGAGATCAGTCCTGGGTGTTCATTGGAAGGACTGATGCTGAAGCTGAAATCCCAGTACTTTGGCCACCTCATGCGAAGAACTGACTCATTTGAAAAGACCCTGATGCTGGCAAAGATTGAGGGCAGGAGGAGAAGGGGACGACAGAGGTTGAGATGGTTGGATGGCATCACCGACTCAATGGACATGGGTTTGGGTAGGCTCTGGCAGTTGGTGATGGACAGGGAGGCCTGGCGTGCTGTGGTTCATGGAGTAGCAAAGAGTCAGACACGACTGAGTGACTGAACTGAAACTGAACTGAGATGAGTGCAATTGTGTGGTAGTTTGAGCATTCTTTGGCATTGATTTCTTTGGGATTGGAATGAAAACTGACCTTGTCCAGTCCTGTGGCCACTGCTGAGTTTTCCAAATTTGTTGACATTTTAAGTGCAGCACTTTCACAGCATCATCTTTTAGTATTTGAAACAGCTCAACTGGAATTCCATCACCTCCACTAGCTTTGTTCGTTGTGATGTTTCCTAAGGACCACTTGACTTCACATTCCAGAATGTCTGGCTCCAGGTAAGTGATCACACCATCGTGATTATCTGGATCATGAATATCTTTTTTGTACAGTTCTTCTGTGTATTCTTGCCACCTCTTCTTAATATCTTCTGCTTCTGTTAGGTTCTTACCATTTTTGTCCTTTATTGAGCCCATCTTTGCATGAAATGTTCCCTTGGTATCTCTAATTTTCTTGAAGAGATTTCTAGTCTTTCCCATTTTATTGTTTTCCTCTATTTCTTTGCACTGATCACTGAAGAAGGCTTTCTTATCTCTCCTTGCTATTCTTTGGAACTCTGCATTTGAATGGGCATATCTTTCCTTTTCTCCTTTGCTTTTCACTCTCTTCTTTTCACAGCTATTTGTAAGGCCTCCTCAGACTGCCATTTTGCTTTTTCAGATTTCTTTTTCTTGGGGATGGTTTTGATCCCTGTCTCCTGTACAATGTCACTAGCCTCCATCTGTAGTTCATCAGGCACTCTGTCTATCAGATCTAGTCCCTTAAATCTATTTCTCACTTATATGCTTTACCTTTTATCAAAGGGAGGCCTTGGGAGAAGCACAATCTACTTACTAGTGGGCATTCAAAATTGTGTTGAAAAGGCAAGCCAACTTCTTTAAAAGCTCAGTTGTACCTCAAAAGAGGAGCATAAATCACAATCCACAAGTTAACACTCTGACCCCCATGTGTAAACTTACACAAAGATTTTAGAAGATAATATAATAGAAGACTTATAAAATTAAGACTAGACATTCATAAAATTGCATTATTAAAAAATGTAATAAATGAAATATCTCAAAAGATAAATGATTTTCTCCAAGATTTCTGACAGTATTAGAATAAATCTTTTTTTTTTTTAATTCTTCTGTAAGACTATTCTTCTGTAAGTAATTGTATTGCTACTTGCTAATATTTCATAGGAGATATAATGGATCCTCAGCCATATAAATTCTTCAGGCCAAAAAAAAAAAAAAAAATGGTTACAGCTTCATAGAGCAAGATGTTTCCCTAGCTGAGGGATCAAGAGAAAGAATACTCCTTAAAATTCATGAATGTATTTCATATGTCCTAAGGGCAAAGCAAAGGTGAATGTCAACAGGGCCTGGCAATATAGAATTTCAATTGAAAGTTAGATGCCATAAAGCAGCAGAATTTCCTTACCTTTGATGTACACTTAAAGGTCTTTGTGATTAAACTGGTTTCATAGAATGAGAGACTTAGAGGGAAGTGGGGGATGTGAGGGTAGGGCAAGGGAAAGAGGGATCGCGATGAAGGGCCAGTTGGATCTGTGATTAAAGAAACTGACAGAAATGGACAGAATTATTCAAACTAGCTGAGCTTGGAGGTATGGCAACCTAGCAGCGTGCAGGGATAAAATGATCACCAAACAACTTTAGCATTTTTAATTTTATTAGTATGAAGAAATGAATATATTTTGGCAACTCTTTCTTAATGAGGAAATACTTTCCATCTGATATTAGGGTGGACAACTGGAGAGCAAGATGCCCATAAACTATTCTACTTTTTTGGTAATTAATTACAAGAAAGTAATGGAGAATGAATAAATGGATTTTTATGTGTTCCTATGATGCTATATCAGCATTCTCTTTTCACAATAGATTTAACAAATCTCCAAGAATGAAAATAATTGGGGTGGGGAGGTTACTGAGTTATAATCAACATACAATGTTTATGAGGTTCAGGTATATTGCATAGTGATTTGACATTTTTAAACATTATGAAATGATCTCCACAGTAAGACCAGTTACCATCTGTCACAACACAAAGTCACTACATTATAGACTACATTCCCTATGTGTATACTACATCCCCTGACTTATTTCATAGCTGCAAGTTTGTACCTCTTAATATCCTTCACCTATTTTGTCTATTCTCCATCCTCCTCACCTCTGTCAACTCATAGACACAGAGAACAAACTGGGGGTTAATATTACTTCTCTAAAGGAAAAAAAAAAAAGAGAGACTAAAAAGCATGCAAGAGGAAGGAAACAGAACAAAGTTGCTGGACTATCAATTCACTTGAACATTTGACCGAGTATTGAACTTAACTCAGAAAACCACACTGGGGGATTTCTGTGATTAAAAAAATGTTAGTTTATGCTTTTTGTTGTTGTTGTTGTTGATATTGTTTTAAGTTAAGAAAGAAAGAATATGGATTAAAAGAGAAAAAATTAGCTTGAGAATCAGCAACCCTGCTTTGCTTCCCTCCAAGGACAGGACTAAAAAAAAAAAGTCTAAATGGTAGCAGATGGAATTTATTTTAGACATTGGGGGATCATGGAATTTGGACCTGACACCCAAATCAAAGGAATATTGTTCAATTTGTGAGTCCTAAAATATCCCTGAGACTCAGTTTTCTTCATTAAATGGAACTTGTATTGCCTATTATTGGATTGTTATAAGAAATAGACATGATTATAGGACTGATACATAGCTGACATAAATCAATCAAATCCTATCTATCATTATTGTCTTCACAGATTTCTACCTAACTAACATATAAAATGTTGCTGTGTCTTGTGAATTCCCAAGACCTGTTATATGTCCATCCCTAAAGTGCAATACCCTTGGATGTCTATCCATATTGTTCATATCAGGGAAAACACAGAAATCTGGGAGGGATGAGTCATCCAGGGACTGGTGAAAATAGGTAAGAAAAGATATAATCTCCTTCAGACAGCCCCCAAGCCCTTTGGAGCCTAGAGAATCAGAGAAGCTTATAATATTCCAAAGATTTTAGTATCATTCTGTCTAATGTTGGTGATGTTGAAGTTTAGTGGTGCTGCAGCTGTGTGTTATTTGCAACTCCAATGTTTGCTGTACTTTCCATAAGCACATGAAAAAAAAAATTGCTCAGCATCACTCATTATTCAGTTCAGTTCAGTTTAGTCTCTCAGTCGTGTCCTACTCTTTGCGACCCCATGAATCGCAGCACGCCAGGCCTCCCTGTCCATCGCAAACTCCCGGAGTTTACTCAAACTCACACCCATTGTGTTGGTGATGCCATCCAGCCATCTCATCCTCTGTCGTCCCCTTCTCCTCCTGCCCCCAATCCCTCCCAGCATCAGGGTCTTTTCCATGAGTCAACTCTTCGCATGAGGTGGCCAAAGTACTGGGATTTCAGCTTCAGCATCAGTCCTTCCAATGAACACCCAGGACTGATCTCCTTTAGGATGGACTGCTTGGATCTCCTTGCAGTTCCAGGGACTCTCAAGAGTCTTCTTCAACACCATAGTTCAAAAGCATCAATTTTTCGGTGCTCAGCTTTCTTCACAGTCCAACTCCCACATCCACACATGACCACTGGAAAAACCATAGCCTTGACCAGATGGACATTTGTTGGTGAAGTAATGTCTCTGCTTTTTAATATGCTCTCTAAGTTGGTCATAACTTTCCTTCCAAGGAGTAAGCGTCTTTTAATTTCATGGCTGCAGTCACCATCTGCAGTGATTTTGGAGCCCCCCAAAAATAAAGTCTGACATTGTTTCCACTCTCTCCCCATCTATTTCCCATGAGGTGATGGGACCAGATGTCATGATCTTAGTTTTCTGAATATTGAGCTTTAAGCCAACTTTTTCACTCTCCTCTTTCACTTTCATCAAAAGGCTTTTAGTCACTCATTATTAGAGAAATGCAAAGCAAAACTGCAATGCTTATCACTTCACATCAGTCAGAATGACCATCATCAAAACATCTACAAACAATAAACACTGGAGAGCATGTGGAGAAAAGGGAACCCTCTTGTACTCTTAGTGGGAATGTAAAGTGATGCAGCCACTATGGAAACCAGTATGTAGATTCCTTAAAAAAAAAAAAAAAAAAAAACAACTAAGAATAAAGCTACCAAATTACCCAGCAGTCATACTACTGGGCATATACCCTGAAAAAATTATCATTGTAAAAGTCACTTGTACCCCAGAGTTCATTGCAGCACTATTTACAGTAGCTAGGACATGGAAGCAACTTAGATGTCTATCAATAGATGAATGGATAAAAAAATGTGGTCTATATGTACAATAGAATATTACTCAGCCACATGAAAGAATGAATTTGAGTCAGTTCTAGTGAGTTGGATGAACCTAGAGCCTGTTATACAGAGTGAAGAAAGTCAAAGAGAAAAAATAAATATCATATATTCATGCATATATATGGAATCTAGAAAAGTGGTATTGATGAGCCTATTTGCAGGGAAGGAATGGAGACACAGATATACAGAATGGTCTTATGGACACAGTGGAGGACAGAGAGAGTGGAACAAATGAAGAAAGTAGCATTGACACACATACACTACTACCATGTGTAAAATGATAGCTGGTGAGAAGTTACTATTTAACACAGGGAGCCTAGCTTGGCACTCTGTGATGATTTAGTGGTGTGGGAACGGGAAAGTGGAGGGATGCTCAAGAGAGAGCTGATATATGTATAATTATGTCTGATTTGTGTTGTTGTATGGCAGAAATCAACACAATATTTATCAACACAAAATCAACACAACACAATAAAGCAATTTCCCCCAACTAAAAATAAATTAAAAAGAAACTGAGCAATCAACCAAAAAAAAAAAAAGTAAAAGGAAATAATGATGACTCACTAACTCTTATTTAATTACATAAGCTTTTGTAAATTTTCTTTTCACAGTGAGGATTAAAGATGATAATGGAGTCATGAAAATAATAAATAAATCATAAATAAAGCCAAGATAGAGTTCAGCAGTTAATAGAGTTAAAAGCATGAGCTCTAGTATCAGACAGTCCTGGGTTTGATTCCCAGCATTGAGACAAGGAACAAGGTTATTTATAACTCTCTGTGGCACATGGTGGCACTCAATAAAGTGTAAAATTTTTCAAAGTCTGTGTCTCAGTTTTACCATTTATGGCACACCATATGTTCAAACAAAAACCAAGCCAAAGTTACTTTTACATACAAAGTAAATGCTAGTCAGTCATTGGAAAAGAGTTCACAGATGCAGACAGCAGTCAAATAGAACAGAAAATCTGAGTTTGGGTGAAATGTATAGCAGTTGTCCCTATCACAGGAGAGAGAAAGGCAGTAAGTGCCCAGAATTGAAAGCTCAGGACTAGCATAGATACCTCCTTGTTTGCAGAGCTGACTTTGATCTCATAGGTCTTTACGCATGGCCAGGTTTCCTGCTGTTATTAGAAGTACTGGAGTGCCTTCAGTTAGCCTCTTAAGATATTTTTCTCCCTTCTTAACAACCTTTAATGGAAATTACAAAAAATCTCACAAGAAAGCTAGCTCCCATGAGGCATCTAGCACCTGGTGGTTTGAAGAGCTGAGAAAAGGTTCAGATAAAACTCCCAATTTTTGAGCTTTGCCCTTCACTAGAATTCCCTCAGCTCATCAAAGCCAGGTCAGACTAGTACTCAAGTTTAACAAGCTGCAAGTGTAGCAGTCTCTTTGACTTTGCAAAAACTTGAAACATCACTGGTATGGATCAGCACTCTTTTGCAATCAATTGTTTTCTTTGCATTGGTCCTTTGTTACCCTAAATCAATTCTGCTGACCAGTGTCTCCAGATACTGCCCTGCTGGTTGTGCACTTTACAACTCCAGGGGATGCCATTCCTGTAGAATATAATGTGAATATCGACCCCCTGGAGTTGTGTAATATGCCTGGCATTCCTGCTGATATTTACAAAGTCTACCTTTAGGACCAGGGATACTGTTGTAAATTTAATTTGACCTCTAATTTCTTATTAGTGTTTTTAAAAATAATGTCTGAAAAAAAAAAAAAATAATGTCTGTATTTAAAGTTAGATCTTTACGCTGATTATTGGTTTCAAAGACAGACAGTAAACCAAGGATGATGGAGAGTATGTTACTTTAAACCCTCCTTAGGCATTAATTGGATGATTTAAAAATAAATATTGACTTGATAGTTGAAATATGAGCATAGTAGGGAAGATGTTGACATTCGGTTGATCTGGCATATGGTCTATCCTGGTAGTAGAATACTTTCAGCATATTTGGTGTGGCTTCTAGTTGGCTCCCAAAAATTGTTTGATAAACCTATGATTTGAATTGGATTGATTTGGAGAGAATGCTTGTTTGGAGCATGTCTCCCTGTGGACATATCTCAAGAATCTCCCTTCCATAGATCTATTTGGCTGCATTAAAGAAGTCCTTGAAGAATGACATGCTCGTCAATACTGACATATAGGCAAGAAAGAAGAGATAGAGTCAGACATAGAATGACACCATGAGAAATAAGAACAGTGAAACAGACTGAGACTTGGACAAAATATGATTTTGTAGAATTGTTACCCTAATTCATTCATTCATTCAGTAAAATTTCATTGCACACATAATATAAAAGGGACTAAAGAAAAAACAGAGATAAATGAATAAAAGGAAGTTTCCATCTTAGAATCAGTGTCTTAGAGTTGTTAAGCACACTACCTAGAGAATCAAGTCACTTAATTTCAAATCTATTATGTCTTTTATACATATGTATATATATATACACATATATATGTATAAGCATTGGAAACTTTACTTAAGCCTTCTGTACTTTAGTTTTCTTGACTATAAACTACGCTAATAACATAAATGTAATTTCCTTACAAGTTTTTTGTGAAGGTCAGATGATGTAATCCATGTTAAGCGCTGATCTCAATGACTAGTGCATAGCTTTCAATGAGGACAGCTACTCTGGTCGCTCAAATGGTAAAGAATTCACCTGCAATGCAGGAAACCTGGGTTTGATCCCTGGGTTAGGAAGATCTCCTGGAGGAGGGCACTGAACCCACTCCAGTGTTTCTGCCTGGAGAATCCCCCTGGACAGAGGAACCTGGTAGCTACAGTCCATGGGGTAGCAAAGAGTTGGACATGACTGAGCAACTAAGCACAGTGCACATATTTCTTACTACTGACAGTATTGCATTAATGATAATTAGGAAGCAGCATAGTTGAATAATTAAGGGCATGAGTTCTAGAGTCAGAATGGCTTTGTAACCTAACTCCACTGCTTACTTACCACTATGTGATACTGAAGAAGTAAAACACCTCTCTGTGCTTCAATTTCCATCTTATCTGGTCATCATGAGAATTAAATGAGTTGATACAGTTAAAAAGTGCTTTAAATACTGCCTTGTCCCTAGTATACACTTACTAAATGTTAGTTATTATCTTTAGAAGTTGTATGAATATATTCTCCTATAATGGGTTGAATTTTCCCCCAAAAGATATATTCAAGTTCTTACCCCCATACCCACACCCAGCCTGTAACTGTTCATGTGACCTTATTTGGAAATAGAGTCCTTGAAGATATAATTAAATTAAGGATCTCAAAATGAGATCACCATCTTGAATTTATGGTTGGGCCCTAAATCTGATAGCTATAGTCTTTATAAGAGAAAGGAGAGGAATATTTGAGACTAAGAGAAACAGGGGAGAAGCCCACATGAAGACAGAGGTAGAGATTGTAGTGATATCACTACAAACCAAGGAACTCCAGGAGCCAGTCAAAGTTGAAAGAGACAGGGAAAGCTTATCCCCTAGCACTTTCGTAGGAAGTCAAGCTCTACTGACACCATGATTTCTGATTTCTGGTCTGCAAAAGTGTGCGAGACTGAATTTCAGTTATTTAAAGCCACCAGTTTTGTAGCAAATTTGTTGTGGCAGCCCTAGAAAACTAAGAAAACTTCCATTATTTTCATTACCTACTCACAAAAAATTAAGTAACATTGCCTTATATTTTGAGAAATCTACCTTTAAATAATGGAAAATTATAAGCCTTTGAGCACCATATTGAAATTTTAAAGTCTAAGTTTTCATATGTGTTTAATTTGTTTACTATTAAGGGCACTTGGAAAGTTTCTTTCCTCTATACAAAGGTATCTAATAATTTTGACCCATCTATTCACAAATATTTAATATATTTAAGATTTATTGAGTACATACTTTGTGTTGCATTACACAGGAAGCAATGAGGCAGTGCTTATCATAAAGCTCACAATCCAGTAGTGTGATTGAGATTTGAAATCAAGCAGATAAAGATTTGAAATCTAGCAGATAAAGATGCTGAGGACTGAGAATTGTGTAACTTAAAATCTTCCCAAAATTTCATAATATCCTATAATCTTTCTGGAAAATAAATATTACCATGCCCCTTGACAGATATACTAGGTGTTTCCCAGGTATCTGTGTTTTTTACAGCCTAGCACTAGTTTTTAGGATTTGGGAATCACTAGTCTAGTCCACCTCCACTCCATATGCAGAAACACATCTACAGTATTCCTTCTTAGGATTTACTTGCTTTTATTTAAAAATTTCTAGTGACAGAATGTCATCCTTTTATGAGTCAACTGGGTCCTTTGTTAACACAAAATATTAGAAAGTCATTCTGAACGTTGATCTGAAATATAGCTCTGCTTAATTTTTATTCACTGGCCAAAGCTCTTGCTTATAGAAAAATAATGAATAATCCCCTTATAAATGGTGGCCCCTTAAAATTTATAACCTATTCCTTCTATGGTCTAGGCTATGTATATAGAGTTCCTCCCAATGTTAGCTTATTTTTGTTTCCTTTGATTTGAGTATTTTATTTTCTAATATAAATTTACTTATTTTAATTGGAGGCTACTTACTTTACAATATTGTAGTGGTTTTGCCATATATTGACATGGATCTGCCACAGGTGTACATGTGTTCCCCATCCGGAACCCCTCTTCCACCTCCCTCCCCATCCAATCCCTCTGGGTCATCCCAGTGCACCAGCCCCGAGTGCCCTGTCTCATGCATCAAACCTGGACTGGTGATCTGTTTCACAAATGATAATACACATGTTTCTGTGCCATTCTCCCAAATCATCCCACCCCCACCCTCTCCCTCAGAGCCCAAAAGACTGTTCTATACATCTGTGTCTCTTTTGCTGTCTCGCATGTGGGGGTATCGTACCACTTTTCTAAATTACATATATATGTGATAGTATACTGTATTGGTGGTTTTCTCTCTGACTTACTTCACTCTGTGTAATAAGCTTCAGTTTCATCCACTTTATTAGAACTGATTCAAATGTATTCCTTTTAATGGCTGAGTAATATTCCATTGTGTATATGTACTACAGCTTTCTTATCCATTCGCCCACTGATGAACATCTAAGTTGCTTTCATGTCCTGGCTATTATAAACAGTGCTGTGATGAACACTGGGGTACACGTGTCTCTTTCAGTTCTGATTTCCTTGGTGTGTATGCCCAGGAGTGGGATTGCTGGGTCATATGGCAGTTCTATTTCCAGTTTTTAAAGGAATCTCCATACTGTTCTCTAGAGTGGCTGTACTAGTTTGCATTCCCACCAATAGTGTAAGAGGGTTCCCTTTTCCCCACACCCTCTGCAGCGTTTATTGCTTGTAGACTTTTGGATAGCAGCCATCCTGACTGATGTAAAATGGTACCTCATTGTGGTTTTGATTTGCATTTCTCTGATAATGAGTGATGTTGAGCATCTTTTCATGTGTTTGTTAGCCATCTGTATGTCTTCTTTGGAGAAACGTCTGTTTGGTTCTTTGGCCCATTTTTTGACTGGGTCATTTATTTTTTCTGGAATTGAGCTGCAGGAGTTGCTTGTATATTTTTTATTTGAGATTGATTCTTTGCCAATTGCTTCATTTGCTATTATTTTCCCCCATTCTGAAGGCTGTCTTTTCACATTGTTTATATTTTCCTTTGTTGTGCAAAAGCTTTTACGTTTAATTAGGTCTCATTTGTTTATTTTTGCTTTTATTTCCAATACTCAGGGAGGTGTGTCATAGAGGATCCTGCTGTGATTTATGTCAGAGAATGTTTTGCCTATGTTCTCCTCTAGGAGTTTTATAGTTTCTGGCCTTACATTTAGATCTTTAATCCATTTTGAGTTTGTTTTTGTGTGTGGTGTTAGAAAGTGTTCTAGTTTCATTCTTTTACAAGTGGTTGACCAGTTTTCTCAGCACCACATGTTAAAGAGATTGTCTTTTCTCCCATTGTATATTCTTGCCTCCTTTGTCAAAGATAAGGTGTCCATAGGTGTGTGGATTTAGGCTTTCTATTTTGTTCCATTGATCTACATTTGTCTTTGTATCGGTACCATACTCTCTTGATGACTGTATCTTTGTAGTAGAGCATGAAGTCAGGCAGGTTGATTTCTCCAGTTCCATTCTTCTTTCTGAAGATTGCTTTGGCTATTCGATGTTTTTTGTATTTCCATACAATTTGTTAAATTGTTTGTTCTAGTTCTGTGAAAAATACAATTGGTAGTTTGATAGGTCTTGCATTGAATCTATAGGTTGCTTTGGGTATTATACTCATTTTCAATATACTGATTCTTCCAAGCCACAAACATGGTATATTTCTCCAACTATTTGTGTCCTCTTTGATTTCTTTCATCAGTGTTTTATAGTTTTCTATACAGAGATATTTTGTTTCTTTCAGTTCTGTTCAGTTCAGTCACTCAGTCATGTCCAACTCTTTGTGATCCCATGAATCACAGCATTCCAGGCCTTCCTGTCCATCATCAAATCCCGGAGTTTACCCAAACTCATGTCCATCGAGTCGGTGATGCCATCCAGCCAACTCACCCTCTGTCATTCCCTTCTCCTCCTGCCCCCAATCCCTCCCAGCATCAGGGTCTTTTCCAATGAGTCAGTTCTTCGCATGAGGTGGCCAAAGTATTGGAGTTTCAGCTTCAGCATCAGTTCTTCCAATGAACATCCAGGACTGATCTCCTTTAGGATGGACTGGTTGGATCTCCTTGCAGTCCAAGGGACTCTCAAGAGTCTTCCCCACACCACAGTTCAAAAGCATCAATTCTTTGGCACTGAGCTTTCTTCACAGTCCAAATCTCACATCCATACATGACCACTGGAAAAACCATAGCCTTGACTAGACGGATCTTTGTTGGCAAAGTAATCTCTCTGCTTTTTAATATGCTATCTAGGTTGGTCATAACTTTCCTTCCAAGGAGTAAGCATCTTTTAATTTCATGGCTGCAATCACCATCTGCAGTGATTTTGGAGCCTCCCAAAAATAAAGTCTGACACTGTTTCCACTGTTTCCCCATCTATTTCCTATGAAGTGATGGGACCAGATGCCATGATCTTAGTTTTCTGAATGTTGAGCTTTAAGTCAACTTTTTCACTCTCCTCTTCCACTTTCATCAAGAGGTTCTTTAGTTCTTCTTCACTTTCTGCCATAAGGGTGCTTTCATCTGCATATCTGAGGTTACTGATATTTCTCCTAGCAATCTTGATTCCAGCTTGTGCTTCTTCCAGCCCAGCATTTCTCATGATGTACTCTGCATATAAGTTAAATAAGCAGGGTGACAATATATACCCTCTTTCTTTCTTTAAGTAGATATATTCTTAAGTATTTTATTTTTTTCGTTGCAATGGTGAATGAATTTTTTTCCTTAATTTCTCTTTCTGTTTTCTCATTGTTAGTGTATAGGAATGCAAGGGATTTCTGGGTGTTAATTTTATATCCTGCAACATGACTATATTCATTGATTAGCTCTAGAAATTTTCTGGTGGAGTCTTTAGGGTTTTTAATGTAGAGGATCATGTCATCTGCAAACAGTGAGTATTTTACTTTTTTCCCAATTTGGACAATTTTAATTCTTTTTCTGCTCTGATTGCTGTGGCCAAAACTTTGAAATTATGCTGAATAGTAGTGGTGAGAGTGGGCAGCCTTGTCTTGTTCCTGACTTTAGGGGAAATGCTTTCAATTTTTCACCATTGAGGATAATATTTGCTGTGGGTTTATCATATATAGCTTTTATTATGTTGAGGTATGTTCCTTCTCTGACTACTTTCTGGAGGGTTTTTATCATAAATGGATGTTGAATTTTGTCAAAGGCTTTTTCTGCATCTATTGAGAGAATCATATGTTTTTTTATCTTTCAATTTGTTAATGTGATGTATCATGTTGATTGATTTGCGGATATTGAAGAATCCTTGCATCCTTAGGATAAAGCCCACTTGGTCATGTTGTATAATCTTTTTAACATATTATTGGATTCTGTTTGCTAGAATTTTGTTGAGGATTTTTACATCTACGTTCATTGGTGATATTGGCCTGTAATTTCCTGTTTTAGTGGCATCTTTGTCTGGCTTTGGTATTAGGGTGATGGTGGCCTCATAGATGGAGAAGGAAATGGCAACCCACTCCAGTGTTCTTGCCTGGATAATCCCAGGGATGGAGGAGCCTGGCAGGTTGCTGTCTAAGGGGTCGCACAGAGTTGGAAACGACTGAAGTGACTTAGCAGCAACAGCAGCAGCAGCAGGCCTCATAGAATGAGTTTGGAAGTTTACCTTCCTCTGCTACTTTATCGAAGAGTTTGAGTATTGAGTTATTAGCTCTTCTCTAAATTTTTGGTAGAAGTCAGCTCTGAAGCTGTATGGTCCTGGGCTTTTGTTTGCTGGAAGATTTCTGATTACAGTGTCAATTTCCATGCTTATGATGTGTCTGTTAAGATTTTTTATTTCTTCCTGGTTCAGTTTTTTTTTTTTTTTTTAATTTTTTTATTAGTTGGAGGCTAATTACTTCACAACATTTCAGTGGGTTTTGTCATACATTGATATGAATCAGCCATGGATTTACATGTATTCCCCATCCCGATCCCCCCTCCCACCTCCCTCTCCACCCGATTCCTCTGGGTCTTCCCAGTGTACCAGGCCCGAGCACTTGTCTCATGCATCCCACCTGGGCTGGTGATCTGTTTCACCATAGATAGTATACATGCTGTTCTTTTGAAACATCCCACCCTCACTTTCTCCCACAGAGTTCAAAATTCTGTTCTGTATTTCTGTGTCTCTTTTTCTGTTTTGCATATAGGGTTATCGTTACCATCTTTCTAAATTCCATATATATGTGTTAGTATGCTGTAATGTTCTTTGTCTTTCTGGCTTACTTCACTCTGTATAAGGGGCTCCAGATGGCTAACAAACACATGAAAAGGTGCTCAACATCACTCATTATTAGAGAAATGCAAATCAAAACCACAATGAGGTACCATTACATGCCAGTCAGGATGGCTGCTATCCAAAAGTCTACAAGGAATAAATGCTGGAGAGGGTGTGGAGAAAAGGGAACCCTCTTACACTGTTGGTGGGAATGCAAACTAGTACAGCCACTATGGAAAACAGTGTGGAGATTCCTTAAAAAACTGGAAATAGACCTGCCATATGACCCAGCAATCCCACTCCTGGGCATACACACCGAGGAAACCAGATCTGAAAGAGACACGTGCACCCCAATGTTCATCGCAGCACTGTTTATAATAGCCAGGACATGGAAGCAACCTAGATGCCCATCAGCAGATGAATGGATAAGGAAGCTGTGGTACATATACACCATGGAATATTACTCAGCCGTCAAAAAGAATTCATTTGAACCAGTCCTAATGAGATGGATGAAACTGGTTCAGTTTTTGAAACATACTTTTCTAAGTATTTGTCCATTTCTTCCAAGTTGTCCATTTTATTGACATATAGTTGCTGATAGTAGTCTCTTATGATCCTTTGAATTTCTGCATTATCTGTTGTGACGTCTCTATTTTCTTTTCTAATTTTGTTGATTTGATTCTTCTCCCTTTGTTTATTGATGAGTCTGGCTAATTGTCAATTTTATTTATCTTCTTAAAGAACCAGCTTTTAGTTTTGTTGATTTTGCTATGGCATCTTTTGTTTCTTTTGCATTTATTTCTGCCCTAATTTTTAGGATTTCTTTCATTCTACTAACCCTGGGGTTCTTCATTCCTTCCTTTTCTAGTTGCTTTAGGTATACAGTTAGGTTATTTATTTGATTTTATTCTTGTTTGTTGAGGTAAGCCTGTATTGATATGAACCTTCCCATTAGCACAGCTTTTACAGTGTCCCACAGGTTTTGTTTTCATGTTCATTCGTTTCTATGCATGTTTTTACTTATTGTTTTATTTCTTCTGTGATTTGTTGGTTGGTCAGTAGCATGTTTTTCAGCCTCCATAAGTTGGAATTTTACTAGTTTTTCTCCTGTAATTTGCATTAATCTTAGTGCATTGTGGTCAGAAAAATTGCTTAGAATGATTTCAATTTCATTGAATTTACCAAGGCTAGATTCATGGCCCAGGATGTGATCTATCCTCGAGAAGATTCTAGGCGCACTTGAGAAAAAGGTGAAATTTATTGTTTTGGGGTGAAATGTTCTATAGATACCAATTAGGTCTAACTGGTCTATTGTATCAGTTAATCTTTCTGTTTCCTTGTTAATTTCCTGTTTAGTTGATCTATCCATAGGTATGAGTGGGTATTAAAGTCTCCCACTATTATTGTGTTATCATTAATTTCCCCTTTCATATTTGTTAGCATTTGCCTTACATATTGTGGTGCTCCTATGCTGGGTGCATATATATTTATAATTGCTATTTCTTCTTCTTGGATTGATCCTTTGACCATTGTGTAGTGTCCTTCTTTGTCTCTTTTTCCAGCCTTTATTTTAAAGTCTATTTTATCTGATATGAGTATTGCTATTCCTGTTTTCTTTTGGTCTCTAATTGCAGGGAACATCTTTTTCCAGGCCCTCACTTTCAGTTTCCATGTGTCCCTTGTTTTGAGGTGGGTCTCTTGTAGACAACATATATAGGGGTCTTCTTTTGTATCTGTTCAACCAAGCTTTGTCTTCTGGTTGAGGCATTCAACCCATTTACATTTAAGGCAATTATTTATAAGTATGTTCCAATTGCCATTTACTTTGTTGTTTTGGGTTCGCGTTTATACACCCTTTCTGTGTTTCCTATCTAGAGAAGATTCTTTAGCATTTGTTGGAGAGCTGGTTTGTTGGTGCTGAATTCTCTCAGCGTTTGCTTGCCTGAAAAGCTTTTGATTTCTCCTTCACATTTGAATGAGATCCTTGCTGGGTACAGTAATCTGGGTTGTAGGTTTTTCATTTTCATCACTTTAAGTATGTCCTGCCATTCCCTTCTGGCCTGAAGAATTTCTATTGAAAGATCAGCTGCTATCCTTATGGGAATCCCCTTGTGTGTTATTTGTTGTTTTTCCCTTGCTGCTTTTAATATTTGTTCTTTGTGTTTAATCTTTGTTAATTTGATTAATGTGTCTTAGGATGATTCACCTTGGGTTTATCCTGTTTGGGACTCTCTGGTTTCTTGGACTTGGGTGACTATTTCCTTCCCCATTTTAGAAAAGTTTTCAACTATTATCTCAAGTATTTCCTCATGACCTTTCTTTTTGTCTTCTTCTTCTGGGACTCCTATGATTCAAATGTTGGGGTGTTTAACATTGTCCCAGAGGTCTCTGAGGTTGTCCTCATTTATTTTCATTCTTTTCTTTTCTTTTTTTTCCCTCTCTGCTTCATTTATTTCTACCATTCTATCTTCTACCTCACTTATCCTATCTTTTCCCTCTGTTATTCTACTGTTGGTTCCCCCCAGAGTGTTTTTTATTTCATTTATTGCATTATTCATTATATATTGACTCTTTTTTATGTCTTCTAGGTCCTTGTTAAACATTTCTTGCATCTTCTCAATCATTATCTCCAGACTATTTATCTGTAACTCCATTTTGTTTTCAAGATTTTGGATCATTTTCACTATCATTATTCTGAATTCTTTCTCAGTGAGATTCCCTATCTCTTCCTCTTTTGTTTGGTTTGGTGGGCATTTATCCTGTTCCTTTCTCTGCTGAGTATTTCTCTGCCTTTTCATCTTGTTTATATTTCTGTGTTTGGGATGGCCTTTCTGTATTCTGGCAGTTTGTGGTTCCTCTTTATTGTGGAGGTTCCTCGCTGTGGGTGGGATTGGACAGGTGGCTTATCAAGGTTTCCTGGTTAGGGAAGCTTGTGTCAGTGTTCTGGTGGGTGTAGCTGGATTTCTTCTCTCCGGAATACAATAAAGTGTCCAGTAGTGAGTTTTGAGATATCGGTATGTTTGGTGTGACTTTGGGCAGCCTGTATATTGAAGCTCAGGGCTATGTTCCTTTGTGGCTGGAGAATTTGCATGGTATGTCTTGCTCTGGAACTTGTTGGCTCTTGGGTGGTGCTTGGTTTCAGTGTAGGTATGGAGTCTTTTCATGAGCTCTTATCGATTAATGTTCCTTGTAACCAGGAGTTCTCTGGTGTTCTCAGGTTTTGGACTTAAGCCTCCTGCCTCTGGTTTTCAGTCTTATTCTTACAGTAGCCTCAAGACTTCTGCATCTATACAACATGGATGATAAAAGATGTAAGTTAATGATGAAAAGTTTCTTCACAGTGAAGGAAACCCGGAGAGGTTCACAGAGTTACATGGAGAAAAGAAGAGGGCAGAGGGAGGTAAAGCTGACCACGAGAAGAGGGGGAATGAAATGGGGAAATGGCAAGCCAGCCATTAATCACTTTCCTATGTGCTCTCCACAATCTGGACCCCTCAGAGATGTTCATGGAATTAAACAGAGAAGAGAAGTGGGAGGAAGGAGACAGAGAAACAGAGGTGGCCAGGAGGAGAAAAGGCTGAATCAAAAGGAGAGAGAAAGATCCAGCCAGTAATCAGTTCCCTAAGTGTTCTCCACAGCCCAGAACATAGAAAGAGATTCACAGATTTGTGTAAGGAAGAGAAGGGGGAGGGAGGAGATAGAGGTGACCTGGTGGAGAAAAAGGAGAGTCAAAAGGGGGAGAGCGCAATCAAGCCAGTAATCTCACTCCCAAGTAAAAATGGGTAATGATGATTGGGTTCTTAAAGGTACAAAATTGATAATAAATACTAAAAAGCAAAGATTAAAAATATAGAATAGAGGTTAGATTCTCAAATATACAATATTAAGAGAACCCAAACAAAGTCACAAAAATTATAAAATAAATATATATGAAGTTTGCTTTAAAAATAAGGCCTTTTTTTTGACAGGGTAATAGTAGGTTATAAAAAAGAAAATTAAAGGAGTAATAGAGGACTTAAACGGAGAATGCAATGCCAACCCACTCCAGTATTCTTGCCTGGAAAATCCCCTGTACAGAGGAGCCTGGTAGGCGGCAGTCCATGGGGTCGCGAAGAGTCAGACACGACTGAAGCGGCTTAGCAGCGGCAGCAGAAAACTTAATTTTTTTTTTAATTAAAAAAATGATAATAGTGAAAATATATCTAGGAATTTCTCTGGAGCTGTTGTAGACAGTGTAGGGTCAGTTCATTTTCTGATAGTTCCTTGATCCAGCTTATACTTGTTCTCAAGATCTCTAGGCCCCTTCCTAGGTAGTAGGTGCTAACTACAGGGTTTTATTCTGTTGCACTTGTCACTTCCCAAGCCGTTCCTTCTGTTTATTTTAGCTTCTTCTGTTGACTGGTCTCTTCAGTGTCTAATTTCTGCCTTGACACTAGGGGATGATAGTGGTCACTTTTTTAGGCTCATTTGTTCAGTAGTGCTGTGGGGAGCGAGGAACACTGCAAACAAATGTAACTGGCGTGTGTGGGGAGTGCTTGTAGTGTTTCAGCTGACCCCGCTCACTCACGGCATGTGTACTTTCATGGTCTATATTCTCAGGCTCTAGGTTGCTCTGCCGGGAACTGTCTGAGGCAGGTCCTGGGTTGCGTGCACTGCCCAGGTCTAAGTCCCTCAGGTTCAGGTTCTTGGGGACTCCACAAAGATACAGACTCGGTTGGGCCTGCGTTTTGTGCCCTTTCCAGGTCCGAGTAGCTCAGGTGCTTGATGAGCGCAGTCACCCCCAGGTAGGGGCTGCGTCTTATCGCCTCCCCCATCCCAGCAGCTTGGTTTTCTGGGTGTACAACAGGTGTGCCTTCTCAGATGTGCCGTGTGTCTCTTCTGGGTGGCTGATCTCTGGCTGCGACCCTCCCAGTATATGTCAACGGTCCAGAATCCCAAGAAGTCTTGGTTAGCAACAAAGCCTGCTTGCAGTTTATTAGAGGATGCCTCTCTGGGGCCGCGATTGCCCCTTTCTGGCTCTGGCTGCCGCCGCCTGCCTGTCTCCAGCAGGGGATGGGCCGGTCCGCAGCCAGCTAGCTCTGCTCAGTCCTTTGTTCTGTGAGCAGGCCTGGCAGTGTTTTAGGTTAGGGCTTTTTGCCAGATAGTTCTCTCTCTCTCTCTCTCTCTCTCTCTGACTGTCCCACAGTCTGTGGTTGCCCACAGTCTCATGTTAGTTCTCTCAGACTGCACTCCAGGCTTTAAGGACCGGTCCTTACCCTAAGCAATGCAGCCCACGCCTCCCTGTCCAGACCCCGCTTGCTAGTGACTGGTGTGAACATCTGGGCTGCTTCTCCGCTGGGAGTTGCCTTAGGCAAGTAATCTGTAGGTTTTATTTATTTATTTATCCTCCCTGTTATGTTGCCCCCTGAGATTCCAAGACTCACCACAGACCCGCCAGTGAGAGTGTCTCCTGGTGTTTGGAAACTTCCCTCTTTTTTAAGACTCCCTTCCTGGGATGAATCTCCATCCCCACCTCTTTTGTCTCTCTTTTTATCTTTTATATTTTGTCTTACCTCCTATCGAAGACTGCCTTTCTGGGTGTCTGATATCCTCTGCTGGCATTCATGGGTTGTTCTGCGGAATTTGTTCAGCATTCAAATGTTCTTTTGATGAATTTGTGGGGGAGAAAGTGGTTTCCCCATCCTAGTCCTTCACCATCTTAGGACCACCCTTCTGTTAACTTATTTTGCATTCATTTCAGACCCTTCGTGGTCTTGGTTACTTTTCCCTGATCAAGGTTTGTTAGTCACTCAGTTGTGTCTGACTCTGTGACTCTATGGACCATAGCCCACCAGGCTCCTCTGTCTGTGGGATTCTCCAGGCAAGAATATTGGAGTGGGTAGCCATTCCCTTACCAGGGGATCTTCCTGACCCAGGGATTGAACCCTCATCTCTTGAATTGCAGGCAGATTCTTTACCATCTGAAACACCAGGGAATCCCAGATGAAGGCTTAGCTTTCCTATTTCCCCCTTAAATTTGACCTCCAAAATTGATTGATACTCTCACAAGTGAAGTCCACTGTAACTGTTCTTGGACACTAGATTCATGTTAATATGACCTGTGTGTAGTAGCTTGTTTTTTTGTTTGTTTGTTTCAGTCACATCATTATATTAGCTCACATCAAACACAAAGTCAAATGAAATTATTTGACCTTTCTTTCACAAGGAGCCAAGGCCCCTCTCATCCATTCTTTCTCAGATGATTCTTTAAACATTAAGAGAAAGACTTCATATTTACTTCAATATGCTTCATTTTATTAGTTTTCAACCTGTAGTAGTGAACTCAGTCCTCCAATATACGTACTTATTTTTTGGATTTTTTAAAATATGAAATCTTGGTAAGGATTTACTAAATTAGATAATAAGTATATAGCATGAGATTAAGAGAACAGGCTCTGACAGAGAAAAGACAAATATCATACAATATTGCTTACGTGCATAATCTAAAAAAAAAAAAAAAGTGATACAAATGAACCTATTTAGAAAATGAAATCAGTCTCACAGACTTAGAAAATGAATTTATAGTTACCAGTGGGGAGAAGAATGGGGCAGGGGATAGATTGGGAGTTTGGGATTGACATGTACAGATTGCTATATATAAAATAGATAACCAATAGGACCTACTATAAATAAATAAATAAAGTCAGGGACATTTGTTGTTCATGGAAAAAAAGAGAATGATCTCTGAAGTCAAATAGAGTTATATTCTGCATCTGAGTCCTGGCATTGATATTTGTTATCTCTATTGCCTTTGAAAATTTTCTTAATTAATCTCAGTTTCTTTATCAGTAAGATAAGGACACTAATAAACTGTCTTTGTAGTGTTTTTATATGGATCACAGGTAATATTGTTTATAAAAAAGTGTAACTTAATATCTGGAATAATCTTTTATTGATGCTTTCAATAAGCATTTATTGAATGACTTGTCAGTTTCAAACACTATTCTAATAGATGAAATAGAAGCCATTCCCTTCTCCATGGGATCTTCCCAACCCAGGGATTGAATCTAGGTGTCCTGCATTGCAGGTGGATTCTTTACCAACTGAGCCATCAGGGAAGCCCAAGAATAACAGACTGGGTAGCCTATCCCTTCTCCAGCAGATCTTCCCAAGCTAGGAATCAAACTGGGGTCTCCTGCATTGCAGGCAGATTCTTTACCAGCAGAGCTACCAGGGAAGCCCAGGTATACACTATTGAACAAAGTAGACAAAGGCCCTTCATAAAACTTACATTCTGATGTATGAAAATAAGACAATAAACCTAATCATATACTAATGAATAAATGAAATCTTCTCAGAGAGTGACAAATGCTTTGAAAATAGGGCTGAAGGGATAAAGAGGAGTGAGTGAGGTGGAACATCTTTAAAGAGACATTATTTGTGACCCACGTGAGAGGATGGAAACAGCCACATGAATAACTGAGAGAATAATACTCCAGTCAAAGAAAACAACAAGTTAAAGACCCTGAGGAAAGAGCAAGATTATAACAATCAAGGGACATAATGAAGGTCAGTGTGGTTGGCTCATTGTGAAAGTAAGGGAGAGAATGACAAAATGTGTCAGAGAGATAGACAGGGCTAGGTCATTCATGGCATTTTATGCTATGGAAAGATTTGGGTGTTATTACAAGTCCAATAAGAAATCATTAGAAGGTCTACATTTTTGTTTAAATATCACTCAGAGTGCTGTATGGAAAATGGATTGTAGACACAGGAAGAGTGGAAGCAGAAAGGCCAGTTAGGATGGAATAATAAAATTCCAGGGTAGTAGTAACTATGTAAACTGAAGAAGGTTTAGAATTGTGTTTTGGAATTAGATTTCACAGAATATGATAATGGATTCAACATTAGAGATGAAGGAAAGAGGAAACAGGGATGAGTCTTGTAAATGAAAAATTAATATTAGGGAGTATTATCTCTCTCTCCATCCAAGTAATAAATAAAATATATGAGATATGATATTGGAGACTTTTTATATATAGAAAACCATTCTTAATCAATACTCACTAGGATGAAATGTTTCTTCTTTGGGGGCTTTTAATTACTATAAACTAGTCTAGTTCCCTAGTAGAATTATCTTGTATTGTATCACAGGCCACTGTGGGGCTTTTAGACCAGTGGTTCCAAATGTAGATCTGAGGGCCAATGCTGGTCTGAGATAAAGTTATCACAAGTCTATGGCAATAAGAATTTTTAAAAATTAAGAAGGGACATATATGCACAAAAAGAGAGATAATTAAATTCTTATGTCTTGCATATAGGGTGCCATGCACTGTTTTAAGAACTTTATGCATTAATTCCTCTACCCCTCATAACAAATAGTTATGACTCCTCTTAGAGATGGAGAACCCAAAGGAATTGGCAAGTTAAGCAATTTGCCCAATATACATAAAATGCATACATATTGTTCTAAGTTTGCCATGTGCCCTCTCTTATGACAGCTCATTTATTCTGTTTGTCTTTCCTATTTCTTATATTTATAAATGTAATTTATTTTTGAAATAATTATAGTCATAGATGATCAATACATGCTAATATTCTAAAGTTGTATGAAATCCCAAAATCTGAGAACAATTGCTATGGAAATGTATTCCAGTATAGTGCCTCCCTGAGATTTGAGGCTCAGGTCTTAAGTGCTATTTAGCCTTAAGAAGCTTTTTAAACACAAAGCTGCTTCTGTGAGCCTACTTGGGGTTTGCTCATAGAATTAGAGACAGGCCAGTTTGCCTTTTTGGATGACACATATACCCATCTAGGCTTTTATTTTATTTACACTTTAATTACAAGTGAACTGCTACTTAAATTTGAGTTTGATTTTATCATTTGTAATCCTGGCAACAGTGGTCATTCCAGAGATGTGGAGGAAGTAGTGATCATGGCAAGGACCTTTTCGACTAGCTGCAGCGCTTGGCTAGCAGCCACAACTGAAGAGAGCCTTACTATGCCAATCTTCCGGGTGGGGACCAGACTAACCCTGCAAGCATAGTAGGGCAGGTGAGATATCTGATTTTCTGTTAAGCCATGAAGTTTTTCATCTCTTCAGATATGGTTTAAAGAATTTCAGCACATTTTAGGCAACTGCTTTACCTCATTACATGGTAGAGCAGAGGGCATGGCTGGTGTGAAAGCCTGCATCTGACTTTTTGTCATGGTCAGGTATTGCTGTCCTTTTTTTCCCCTTTCCTAATGGAGTAGCTGCTGCTGTATGTATCACAAGATAATGGCTATTATTTATACAACAATTTTCATCTTCAGTGTGCATTACAAATACTAACACATTAATCCTCAGGAGAGAAGCATTATATAACATCTCAAGCAAACACCCACCCCTTGTATTTCCAAATGAATCGAGTAGATTCATGAAACACAATCAATGGATCATCAGTATTAATTTCAGCTGTATTACACAAAATGATCCACTAACACAGGAGTTAATGAGTGATGGTCACAGGTTCAGATTGCAATACATTAACCAGAGCCCTTGCAGGGGAGGTATTTTCAAACCAATCTTCTGCTTCCTGGTCTCAGAGGACTTCCCTTAATAATGACTGACATTTCTGCGAAGCCTCTACATGTGTCCAGCTGGCACTGCACAGGATTCTCAGGTATGGTGGATTGTTTTACTTTACTCCATCTGTCAATGCTTCCTGGAAGGGCATATCTTACTAGGAAACTATTTGTATAAGCAGCAATGAAGTTTTACCATTACCCTTGTACCATGTTCAGTTCTTATCCCCTCCAGTCTCACTCTTCACCTTTACCTGCATCACACCCTCTCATTCCAAACACACACACACACACACACACACACACTAAGAGTTCCAGGATCTGAAAGGAATGAACTGACAAGTACAATAGCTTTTCATCTTATCCTTAACATTTCCATGGGCATTTTTAAAATGGTTCACTGTTAAACAGAACATTTCCTAATTGCATTGTCTCTTTCACTTTATTGCTGTGAGGTAAGAAGAAGCTATTGTTCCAGGGTTTCAGAGAGGGTAGAATAAGTTCAAAGTGAGAGCAAATTGGAAACAAACAATTACACAAAATTTGAATTTGCTCAATGTTATATTGATGCTGATGATAAGCGAAAAAAATGGCTTAGATCATTGTCCCTGAAATATCTGAGCTGACTCACTTTTCTGATTATCAAATATTTTATTTCCTGACAATATGTCCTACTATATGGGAGAATAATCCTGAAAAGAGCTTTTTTTTCTTAGCTTAAACCTCTTTCTCTAAGAAAATCCCATACCTTAAATAACTTACTTCAGAATATCATCTTTATGTAACATTCACTTATACAGTGACACCACCCAATGTGTTTTTTCTCTTTATATTTACTTTCCATCTATAAATTTTCCCTGTGTTCTTGAAAGTAATAAAAATGAACTTACATTATTCAAAGGATATAATGCCAAATATGATCATTTATAATATAAAATGAGATCAAACAGGGACACACTTTTCTGAATTGTGGACATTATCTTTGTATGTAGACCATAAAAAGATTACTAGAAAACACAAAGTTTTTTTCAGAATTTCATGTAGTATACTAAAAATGCCTTTTTCTTATATGAGAATCAATAGGAATATAAGACCAACAAAGCATTAACTTAAAAAGAGCTGGAAGAAAGGAAACAGCATTTTCAACTCTCCTGAGAAATCAGCTCCAGTATTTCTGTTGGTCAATCCTTTAAAGATATACTCTCTAATCATCTTTCATTTAGTGGTTAAATTCAAAATTAGAAGTTTCAGATTTAGCATCCAGATGTAGACCACTGTTTTTGTTGGTGGACGGCTTTCTGGCTCCATTTTTTATTAAAACACATTATCTAGTATGTGAGTCCTTCAGTGAGAGAGCAATGCTGATATAACAAAGATGAAACAGTGGAATAAGCTGCAGACTCAGAAAGAAATGTCAGAAACCTGATGAAGGGGGGTTTGTCTGAAATTCTCTTTCATTTTGTTTCATCACAAATAAAAACCAACTGATGCTATGTCATGTGGTATTTCCAAATATTATTTATAAGTGAAATATTTGATCAGTTTTCTTTACATCTACTGAGGGATCTCATAGAGAAATCAAGGCTGGGAACACCAATAGAATTGTTCTAGTGCCTAACAAGCCAGAATTTTTATGTTCAAATTCAAAGAGATTGAGCTCTGCACATTTCAGAATGACTTCAAGAGAATAGGTGATACTGTGTGAGAGCTCATTACAAAAGTTTACAATTGGACTGAATGAGAAAATATATGAAAGACAAAAGACATTTTATTTTGTCTATGAAATATTTGTGCTTCTATTCAATGCATTTGCACCTATAAGAAAACAAAACACAGAGTAGAACAATATCTCTAAGTGCTACAATTTTATGACAAGAAATCTGCTTAAGTATGCTTCTGAGTTATATTGCAGTTTAAAGACAGTGGGAGTTTTGGGACATGGGATTTGCAAGCAAATTTGAATACCCATATGATGTCAGTAATTATTTTAACTTAATCCTAAGCAGTCACTCAAAGGTCAGTGATAGAGAGTCCACTCATTCAGTGTTTCTAATTCCAGCAACTCTTACTGATCTATTTAGTTGTTTCAATTATATATGTTGATTTGAAGCAATTTTGTTACAGTTCAGTTTCTAAGTTGTTTCCAACTCTTTGCAACCCCATGGACTGCAGCAAGCCAGGCTCCTCTGTCTTCTGCTATCTCCTGGAGTTTGGTCTAAGTCACATCCATTGAGTCAGGCATGCTGACTAATCATTTTATTCTCTGTCGCCTCCTTCTCCTTTTGCCTACAATCTTTCCCAGCATCAGGGTCTTTTCCAATGAGTCAGTTCTTCCCATCAGGTCACCAAAGTATTAGAGTTTCAGCTTCAGCGTCAGTCCTTCCAATGAATATTCAATACTGATTTCCTTTAGGATGGACTGGTTTGATCTTCTTGCAGTCCAAGGGACTTCTCTAGCACCACAATTCAAAAGCATCAATTTTTTGGCTTTCAGCCTTCTTTATGGTCCAACTCTTACATTTGTACATGACTGCTGGAAAAACCAAAGCTTTCACTATACGGACCTTTGTTGGCAAAGGGATGTCTCTGCTTTTTAATATGTGTTCCTTCCAAGGAGCAAGTGTTTTTGTTGTTGTTATTTTAATTTCACGGCTGCAGTCACCACCCACAGTGATTGTGAAGCCCAAGAAAAGAAAATCTGTCAATGCATCCACTTCCCACCCCTCCCCCCCCCCTTTTTTTTTTTTTTGCTATGAAGTGATGTGAACAGTGGTGTTGGAGAATTGATGTTGAAGCTGAAACTCCAATATTTTGGCCACCTGATGTGAAGAGCTGACTCATTTGAAAAGACCCTGATTCTGGGAAAGATTAAGGGCAGGAGGAGAAGGGGACGACTGAGCGACTGAACTGAACTAATGGGACTGGATGCCGTGTTCTTAGCTAGAAGCAATTTAGTCATGTTCATTTGCTTATAAAGACTGTGTCAAATGTGGAAAGTCCTAATGTATTACAACAGAACTTTTAGTTGAATACCTCTTGTGATTATTTTGATGCATATTTTGAATGCATTAAATCCACATGGTTTTTTAATAAGTTCTAGTTGTTACAAACTTTCAGCCAATTTTTCAGTAATTGACAAGTGTTAATGTTGTATGTCCAATGAGTCTAGAACTTTGTTAGGTCATAATAAGATGGAAAAGAAGCACAGCACCAATGAAATAAATGCTAAGACATATTAAACAATTGGAGACCATTGAAGTGCTACATCACTTGGTGAAGAGCTGCTTCTTTTGAGAAGCAAAAGGGATGCAGAGAAGGGTGAGGAAGCATGAGACTGGATTGTGAAGACACTGGGGCAGGAAGTCAACCTTTGAGAACTGATTTAGTTTAGATAGAAATGAGGTGGGGAACATTCAGCTTAAGGGAAATGTCATAAGAAAGTATATGGCAGGTAGAGAACATGCTAGGGAATAGTAGAAAACAATTTAATAGAGGTGTATCAGATAATCCAGAACCTTAAAAGCATGACAGAAACTTTAAATTTGAACTTAAAGTCAAAAGGAGACTACCATAGGATTTTTATATCATGCATACAAAAAAAAGTGCATAAAATGTATTGTGTAGTTTAATAAATGATATTATTAAAAGATCACTCAACTTTCCTACACTCTGTTTAAGAAACAGAAGAATACCAGAAATTCAGAATCCCTTTATAATTTTTCCCAATCACATCACACTTCTATCAATGCAGCAGCTGCTGCTGCTGCTGTTAAGTCACTTCAGTTGTGTCTGACTCTGTGTGACCCCATAGACAGCAGCCCACCAGGCTGCTCTGTCCCTGGGATTCTCCAGGCAAGAATACTGAAGTGGTTTGCCATTTCCTTCTCCAATGCATAAAAGCGAAAAGTGAACGATGAAAGTGAAGTCTATCAGTCATGTCCGACTCTCAGCAACCCCATGGACTGCAGCCCACCAGGCTCCTCCATCCATGGGATTCTCCAGGCAAGAATACTGGAGTGGGTAGCCATTTTCTTCTCCCCATCACTGCAGAGATAACAGAAATTCTAAATTTTGTGATAATAGTTATCTTAGTTTTCATAATATTTAATGCTTATTATGCAATCCTTAAAAAATGCATTGCATACTTTTAATTGGCTTTAGAATTTATATAAATGTTAAGATGCTATGCATATATCCTTCTGTCACTTGTTCCATTTTCACAAAATTGTATTTTGGAGATCCATGCATATTTATGACTGTAGCTGTGGATCATTAAAATGTTATACATAGTAATCCATTGTGTGATTATGACACAATTTCATTTTCCTATCAACTGTGGATGAACTATTGGGTAGTATCCAAGTTTGCTATGCTGAACATCACTGTTATAAGCTTTTGTGTATACTTTGAGAAATGCATAGGACTTTGTTGGATCATAAAATATTCCCATATTTAATTTTACTAGACAATGACTTACTTTTATTCAATGGAAGCTGATTCTTCTATTAAAAGAATATGAAAATTCCTATTGCCTCATGTTCTTGACAACTCTTGATACTGTCAGACCTTAAAATTTTTACCAATCTGGTGAGTATAAATTTTATGTAACCATGGTTAATTTATATCACACTGATTTATTACTAAAATTGATCATATTTTATATATTCACAGCCAAGTTATATTCCCTTTTTGTGAAATATCTAGTCATGTTTTCTTTGTACTTTTCTATTAGGTAAACCCCCATCATGGAACCCAGCCTTGTGTGGCAAAAGGAGTTGTGTATCTCAATGAAGCTATGAGCCATCCAAGACTAACAGGTCATAGAAGAATTCTGATAAAACATGGTTCACTGAAGGAGGAAATGTTAAGCCACACTTATTCTTGCCTGAAGAACCTCATGGAGAGTATGAAAAGGCAAAAAGATATGACACTGGGAGATGAGGCCCCCAGGTCAGAAGGTGTCCAAATACTGCAGGGGAAGAGTGAAGGGCAATTACGAACAACTCTAGAAATAATGAAGTGGCTGGGGAAAAGCAGAAGAAATTTTCAGCTGTGTATTTGTCTGGTGATAAAAGTAAAGACCTATGCTATAAAGAACTACATTGCATAAGAACCTGAGATGTTAGGTCGATGAACCAAGGTAAATTGGATATGGTCAATCAGGAGACTGACCATGCTGGGCTTCCCTGGTAGCTCAGCTTGTAAAGAATCCGTCTGCAATGTAGTATTTTCTTGGGCTTCCCGGGTGGCTTAGTAAGTAAAGAATCCACCTGCAATGTGGAAGACCTGGGTTCAATCCCAGGGTTGGGAAGATCCACTAGAGGAGGACATGGCAACCCACTCCAGTATTCTTGCCTGGAGAATCCCCATGGGCAGAGGAGCCTAGTGGGCTACAGTCAATGAGGTCACGAAGAGTCAGACATGACTAAGCAACTAACCACAGCGATTGACCATTGACATCTTAGGAATCAGTGAAATAAAATGGACAGAAATGGGAGAACTTAATTCAGGTGGCCATTATATCTACTACTTTAGGCAAGAATCCCTTAGAAAAAGTGGAGTAGCCTTCAGAGTCAGCAAGAGTCTGAAAAGCAGTACTTGAATGCAACCTCAAAAGTGACAGAATGGAAGGGGCGGACGGAAGATGGCAGATGAATAGGATGGGGAGACCACTTTCTCCCCCCACAAATTCATTGAAAGAACATTTGAACAATGAGCAAATTCCACAAAACAAATTCTGAATGCTGGCAGAGGACATCAAGCACCCAGAAAGGCAGCCCACTGTCTTTGAAAGGAGATGGAGAAGTCTAGAGGCTACTGTAAGAATAAGACTGAAAACCAGAGGCAGGAGGCTTAAGTCCAAAACCTGAGAACACCAGAGAACTCCTGGTTACAAGGAACATTAATCGATAAGAGCTCATGAAAAGACTCCATACCTACACTGAAACCAAGCACCACCCAAGAGCCAACAAGTTCCAGAGCAAGACATACCATGCAAATTCTCCAGCCACAAAGGAACATAGCCCTGAGCTTCAATATACAGGCTGCCCAAAGTCACACCAAACATACTGATATCTCAAAACTCACTACTGGACATTCCATTGCACTCCAGAGAGAAGAAATCCAGCTACACCCACCAGAACACTGACACAAGCTTCCTTAACCAAGAAGCCTTGACAAGCCACCTTTCCAACCCCACCCACAGCAAGGAACTTCCACAATAAAGAGGAACCACAAACTGCCAGAATACAGAAAGGCCATCCCAAACACAGAAATATAAACAAGATGAAAAGGCAGAGAAATACTCAGCAGAGAAAGGAACAGGATAAATGCCCACCAAACCAAACAAAAGAGGAAGAGATAGGGAATCTCACTGAGAAAGAATTCAGAATAATGAGTGAAAATGATCCAAAATCTTGAAAACAAAATGGAGTTACAGATAAATAGCCTGGAGACAAGGATTGAGAAGATGCAAGAAATGTTTAACAAGGACCTAGAAGACATAAAAAAGAGTCAATATATAATGAATAATGCAATAAATGAAATAAAAAACACTCTGGGGGGAACCAACAGTAGAATAACAGAGGGAAAAGATAGGATAAGTGAGGTAGAAGATAGAATGATAGACATAAATGAAGCAGAGAGGAAAAAAGAAAAAAAGAAAAGAATGAAAAGAAATGAGGACAACCTCAGAGACCTCTGGGACAATGTTAAACACCCCAACATTTGAATCATAGGAGTCCCAGAAGAAGAAGACAAAAATAAAGGTCATGAGGAAATACTTGAGATAATAGTTGAAAACTTTTCTAAAATGGGGAAGGAAATAGTCACCCAAGTCCAAGAAACCAGAGAGTCCCAAACAGGATAAACCCAAGGTGAATCATCCTAAGACACATTAATCAAATTAACAAAGATTAAACACAAAGAACAAATATTAAAAGCAGCAAGGGAAAAACAACAAATAACACACAAGGGGATTCCCATAAGGATAGCAGCTGATCTTTCAATAGAAATTCTTCAGGCCAGAAGGGAATGGCAGGACATACTTAAAGTGATGAAAGTGAGAAACTTACAACCCAGATTACTGTACCCAGCAAGTATCTCATTCAAATGTGAAGGAGAAATCAAAAGCTTTTCAGGCAAGCAAACGCTGAGAGAATTCAGCACCAACAAACCAGCTCTCCAACAAATGCTAAAGAATCTTCTCTAGATAGGAAACACAGAAAGGGTGTATAAACTCAAACCCAAAACAACAAAGTAATTGGAACTGGGATCATACTTATCAATAATTACCTTAAATGTAAATGGGTTGAATGACCCAACCAAAAGACAAAGACTGGCTGAATGGATACAAAATCAAGACCCCTCTATATGCTGTCTACAAGAGACCCACTGCAAAACAAGGGACACATACAGACTGAAAGTAAAGGGCTGTAGAAAGATATTCCCTGCAAATAGAGACTGAAAGAAAGCAGGAGTAGCAATACTCACATCAGATAAAATAGATTTTAAAATAAAGGCTGTGAAAAGAGACAAAGTAAGACACTACATAATGATCAAAGAATCAATCCAAGAAGAAGATATAGCAATTATAAATATATAAGCACCCAGCATAGGAGCACAATGGTATGTAAGGCAAATGCTAACAAATATGAAAGGGGAAATTAATGATAACACAATAATAGTGGGAGACTTTCATACCCCACTCACACCTATGGATAGATCAACTAAACAGAAAATTAACAAGGAGACACAAACTTTAATTGATACAATAGACCTTTTAGACTTAATTGATATCTATAGGACATTTCACCCCAAAACAATGAATTTCACCTTCTTCTCAACTGCACAGGGAACCTTCTCCAGGATAAATCACATCCTGGGCCATAAATCTAGCCTTTGTAAATTTAAAAAAAAAAAAAAAGAAAGAAAGAAATTCCAAGCCTCGTTTCTGACTGCAATGCAGTAAGATTAGATGTCAATTACAGGAGAAAAAATATTAAAAATTCTGACATATGGAGGCTCAACAATGCGCTGCTGAATAACCATCAAATCAAGAAATAAATCAAAATGTGCATAGAAACGAGTGAAAATGAAAACACAACAACCCAAAACCTATGGGAAACAGTCAAAGCAGTGCTAAGGGGAAGGTTCGTAGCAATTCAGGCTTACTTCAAGAAACAAGAATAAAATCAAATAAATAACCTAACTGTACACATAGGCAACTAAAAAGGAAGGAATGAAGAACCCCAGGGTTAGTAGAAGGAAAGAAATTCTAAAAATTAGGGCAGAAATAAATGCAAAAGAAACCAAAGTGACCATAGCAAAATTCAACAAAGCCAAAAGCTGGTTTTTTGTGAAGATGAATAAAATTGACAAACCATTAACCAGACTCATCAAGAAACAAAGGGAGAAGAATCAAATCAACAAAATTCGAGATGAAAATGGAGAAATCAAAACAGAAAACACTGAAATACAAAGGATTATAAGAGACTATCAGCAACTATATGCCAATAAAGTGGACAACTTATGAGAAATGGAAAAATTCTTAAAAAAGTACAACTTTCCAAAACTGAACCAGGAAGAAATAGAAAATCTTATCAGACCCATCACAATCACGGAAATTGAAACTGTAATCAGAAATCTTCCAGCAAACAAAAGCCTAGGATCAGACGGCTTCACAGCTGAATTCTACGAAAAATTTAGAGAAGAGCTAACACCTTTCTCAAACACTTCGAGAAAATTGCAGAGGAAGGTAAACTTCCAAACTCATTCTATTAGGCCACCATCACCCTAATACCAAAACCAGATGAAGATGCCACAAAAAAGAATACTACAGGTCAATATCACTGGTGAACATAGATGCAAAAATCATTAACAAAATTCTAGCAAACAGAATCCAACAAAATGCTAAAAAGATCATACATCATGACCAAGTGGGCTTTATCCCAGGGATGCAAGTATTCTTCAATATCCACAAATCAATCAGTGTAATACTCACATTAACAAATTGAAAGATAAAAACCAAATTATATCTCAATGGAAACAGAGAAAGCCTTTGACAAAATTCAACATTCATTTATGACAAAAACCCTCCAGAAAGCATGCAGAGAAGGAACATATCTCAACATAATAAAAGGTATATATGACAAACCCACAACAAACATTATCCTCAATGGTGAAAAGTTGAAAGCATTTCCCCTAAAGTCAGGAACAAGACAAGGGTGCGAACTTTCACCACTACTAGTCAACATAGTTTTGGAAGTTTTGGCCACAGCAATCAAAGCAGAAAAAGAAATAAATGGAATCCATTTTGGAAAACCAGAAATAAAACATTCACTGTTTGCAGATGACATGATCCTCTACAAAGAAAACCCTAAATACTCCACCAGAAAAGTAGTAGAGCTAGTCAATGAATATAGTAAAGTTGCAGGATATAAAATAAGACCTATAAATCCCTTGTATTCCTGTACACTAACAATGAGAAAACAGAAAGTAAAATTAAGGAAACAATCCCATTCACCTTTGAAACGAAAAGAATAAAATACTTAGGAATATATCTACCTAAAGAAACAAAATACCTATATATAGAAAACTATAAAACATTGATGAAAGAAATCAAAGAGTACACAAATAGATGGAGAAATATACTGTGTTCATGGATTGGAAGAATCAATATTGTGAAAATGACTACACTACCCAAAGCGATCTATAGATTCAATGCAATCCCTATCAAGCTACCAGCAGAATTTTTAACAGAACTAGAACAAATAATTTCACAATTTGTATGGAAATACAAAAAGCCTCCAATGGCTAAAGGAATCCTGAGAAAGATAAATGGAACTAGAGGAATCAACCTGCCTGACTTTAGGCTCTACTACAAAGCTACAGTCATCAAGACAGTATGATACTGGCACAAAGACAGAAATATAGATCAATGGCACAAAATAGAAAGCCCAGAGATAAATCCACGCACCAATGGACAAAGGAGGCAAGAGTATACAATGGAGAAAAGAAACCCTCTTTAACACATGGTGCTGGGAAAACTGGTCAACCATTTGTAAAAGAATGAAACTAGAACACTTTCTAACACCATCAGTTCAGTTCAGTCACTCAGTCATCTCCGACTCTTTGCGACCCCATGAACTGCAGCACACCAGGCTTCCTTGTCCATTACCAACTCCCGGAGTCCACCCAAACCCCTGTCCATTGAGTCGGTGATGCCATCCAACCATCTCATCCTCTGTTTCCCCCTTTTCCTCCTGCCCTCAATCTTTCCCAGCATCAGGGTGTTTTCAAATGAGTCAGCTCTTCGCATCAGTGGCCAAAATATTGGAGTTTCAGCTTCAACTTCAGTCCTTCCAATGAACACCCAGGACTGATCTCCTTTAGGATGGACTGGTTGGATCTCCTTGCAGTCCAAAGGACTCTCAAAAGTCTTCTCCAACACCACAGTTCAAAAGCATCAATTATTTGGCACTCAGCTTTCTTTATAGTCCAACTCTCACATCCATACATGACCACTGGAAATAGCATAGCCTTGACTAGATGGACCTTTGTTGACAAAGTAATGTATCTGCTTTTTAGTATGCTGTCTAGGTTGGTCATAACTTTCCTTCCAAGGAGTAAGCATCTTTTAATTTCATGGCTGCAATCACCATCTGCAGTGATTTTGGAGCCCAGAAAAATAAAGTCAGCCACTGTTTCCACTATTTCCCCATCTATTTGCCATGAAGAGATGGGATCGGATGCCATGATCTTACTTTTCTAACAGCATACACAAAAATAAACTCAAAATGGATTAAAGATCTATAGCTAAGACCAGAAACTATAAAACTCCTAGAGGAAAACATAGGCAAAACACTCTCCGACATAAATCACATCAGGATCCTCCAAGACCCACCTCCCAGATTATTGGAAATAAAAGCAAAAATAAACAAATGGGACCTACTGAAACTTAAAAGCTTTTTCACAACGAAGGAAACTATAAGCAAGGTGAAAAGACAGCCTTCAGAATGGGAGAAAATAATAGCAAACAAAGCAACTGACAAAGAATTAATCTCAGAAATATACAAGCAACTCCCACAGCTCAATTCCAGAAAAAGAAACTATCCACTCAAAAAAGAAAAAAAAAAAAAAGCCAAAGAACTAAACAGACATTTCTCCAAAGAAGACATACAGATGGCTAACAAACACATGAAAAGATGCTCAACATCACTCATTATCAGAGAAATGCAAATCAAAACCGCAATGAGGTACCATTTCATACCAGTCAGAATGGCTGCTATCCCAATGTCTGCAAGCAATAAATTCTGGCGAGGGTGCAGAGAAAAGGGAACCCTCTGACACTGTTGGTGGGAATGCAAAGTAGTACAGCCACTATGGAGAACAGTGTGGAGAGTCCTTAAAAAACTGGAAATAGGGCTGCCATATGACCCAGCAATCCCACTCCTGGGCATACGCACTGAGGAAACCAGAATTGAAAGAGAGACATGTACCCCAATGTTCATTTCAGTACTGTTTATAATTGCCAGGACATGGAAGCAACCTAGATATCCATCAGCAGATGAATGGATAAGAATGCTGTGGTACATATACACCATGGAATATTACTCAGCCATTAAAAAGAATACATTTGAATCAGTTTTAATGAGGTGGATGAAACTGGAGCTTATTAGACAGAGTGAAGTAAGCCAGAAAGAAAAACACCAATACAGAATACTCATGCATATATATGGAATTTAGAAAGATGGCAATGATAATTCTATATGTGAGACACAGATGTATAGAACAGTCTTTTGGACTCTTTGGGAGAAGGTGAGGGTGGGATGATTTGGGAGAATGGCACTGAAGCATGTATATTATTGTATGTTAACTGGATCACCAGTCCAGGTTCAATGCATGAGACTGGGTGCTCGGTGCTGGTGCACTGGGATGACCCAGAGGGATGGGATGGCGAGGGAGGTGGGACGGGGGTTCAGGATGGGGAACACATGTACACCCGTGGCAGATTCATGTCAATGTATGGCAAAACCACTAAAATATTTTAAAGCAATTTGCTTCCAATTAAAATAAATGAATTTATATTAAAAATGACAGAATGATCTTGATTCATTTCCAAGGCAAATCACTCAACATCATGAAGTAACCCAAGTCTATGCCCCAACCAGTAATGCCTAAGAAACTGAAGGTTTTCAGTTCCATATAGATCTACAAAGGTTTCTAGAACTAACATAAAAAAAAAAAGATATCATTTTCATTATAAGGGACTAGAATGCAAATGTAGGAAGTAAAGAGATACCTAGAATAACAGGCATGTTTGGCCTTGAAGTACAAAATGAAACAGCACAAAGTTTCACAGAGCTTTGTCAATAGGACATGCTGGTCATAGCAAACATCCTTTCCAACAACCCAAGAGATTACTATACACATAGATAACATCTGGTGCTCAGTACTGAAATCATATTGTTTATGTTCTTTGCAGTTGAATATGGAGAAACTTTATAAAGTCAGCAAAATAAGACCTGGAACTGACTGTAGCTTAGATCATGAGCTCCTCATTGCAAAATTCAGGCTTAAATTGAAGAAAGTAGGGAAAACCACTAGGCAATTCAGGTATGACCTAAATCAAATTGCTTATGATTATACAGTGGAGGTGATAAATAAGTTCAAGGGATTAGATCTGGTAGAGTGCCTGAAGACCTATGGACAGAGGGTCAAAACACTGTATAGGAGTCAGCGACCAAAACCATCCTAAAGAAAAAGAAATGCAGAAAGGGAAAGTGGTTTTCTGAGAAGGTTTTGCAAATAGCTGAGAAGAAAAGAGAAAAGCAAGGGAGAAAGGGAGAAATATACCAACTGAATGCAGAGTTCCAGAGAAGAGCAAAGAGAGATGAGGAGACCTTTTTAAATGCAAAGAAATAGAAGGAAACAATAGAATGAAAAAGACTAGAGGTCTCTTCAGGAAAATCGGATATACAAAGAAACATTTCATGCAACGATGGGCATGATAAAGTACAGAAATGGCAAAGACCTAACAGAAGCAGGAGATTAATAAGTGGTAAGTATACACAGAAGATCTGTAGATAAAAGGTTTTATTGACCCAAATAACCATAAAGATGTGGTCATTTACCTAGAGCCAGACATCCTAGAGGGTGAAGTCAAGTGGGCCTTAGGAAGACTTACTACAAACAAAGTCAATGGATGTGACAGAATTCCAGCTGAGCTATTAAAAATCCTAAAAGATGATGCTGTTAAAGTGCTGCACTCAATGGGTCAGCACATTTGGAAAACTCAGCAGTGGCCACAGGACTAAAAAAGTTCAGTTCTCATTCCAATCCCAAAGACAGGAAATGGAAAAGAATGTTCAAACTACCATACAATTGCACTCATTTCACATACTAGCAATTTATGTTCAAAATCCTTTAAGTTAGGTTTTAGCAGTACCTGAACAAAGAACTTCCAGATGTACATGCTGGGTTTCAAAGAGAAAGGGAAATCAGAGGTCAAATTGCCGCCATTTTTTGGACTATGAAAAATGCAAGGAAATCCCAGGAAAATATCTACTTCATTGAAGACACTAAAAGCTCTGACAGTGTGGATCACAATAAACTGTGGAAAATTCTTGAAGAGATGAGAATACCAGACCACCTTACCTGTTTCCTGAGAAACCTGTATGGAGGTCATGAAGCAACAGTTAGAACTGGACATGTGTTGGTCCTTTATTGGACTGGAACCAGAGTCGATGATGAGAGAGTGAAAGAAGGAAAGAGGCTAATATTCCCTGGGTTACACCACCGGCTTTCACGCTCCAGGGAATCAACCAGAAATAGAGAGATAGAGATAGAGAGACAGAGAGAGAGAGAGAGAGAGAGAGAGACGGGGACCCAAGCTCTGATGGAGTAAAGGTGATTTATTGAATTCTATAAGAGTATATATACCAGTAGCTTCTTTAGATAAAGATCAAGAGACCAGATTTTACAAGTTTACCAAGGAAGCAAGGGGCAATAGAGGCCGTAAGGTCAAGAGGCGATCCATATGAAAAGAGGGTCGTAAATAGTTACTTTTCATGTTTGGAAAAGCTAATGAAGGAAATCCTATGCAAGTATCCCATCTCTTTGATCTCCATCCTGGGAGAGGCTTGCCTGTTCCTCTTGCCCCTGACAGGGACTGATAAGGAACAGAGGGCTCAAGAGAGATAGGAAACAGCACACAGAAATCTTACTGTTAAATGCTTCCTGACAGACATGGAACAAATGACTGGTTTAAAATTCGGAAAGGAGTTTGACAAGGCTGTGTATTATCACTCTGTTTATTTAACTTGGAGGCTTCCCTGGCGGCTCAGAGGTTAAAGCGTCTGCCTTCAATGTGGGAGACCCGGGTTCAACCCCTGGGTCAGGAAGATCCCTTGGAGAAGGAAATGGTAACCCACTCCAGTATTCTTGCCTGGAGAATCCCATGGATGGAGGAGCCTGGTAGGCTACAGTCCAGAGGGTCGCAAAGAGTCTGACATGACTGAGAGACTTCAATTCACTTATTTAACTTACATGCAGAGTACATCATGCAAAATGCTGGGCTGGATGAAGCATAAGCTGGAATCAAGATTACCTGGAGAAATATCAACAACCTCACATATGCAGATGACACCCACTCTAAAGGCTCAACATGAAGAGGAACTAAAGAATATCTTGATGAGGGTGAAAGAGGAGAGTGAAAAAGCTGGCTTAAAACTCAACATTCACAGTCTCATTTCCGCCCTGACACAGGCGGCCGGAGGCGGACTCTAAAGAACAGCATGTATACTATCTATGGTGAAACAGATCACCAGCCCAGGTGGGATGCATGAGACAAGTGCTCGGGCCTGGTGCACTGGGAAGACCTAGAGGAGTCGGGTGAAGAGGGAGGTGGGAGGGGGGATCGGGATGGGGAATAAGTGTAAATCTATGGCTGATTCATATCAATGTATGACAAAACCCACTGAAATGTTGTGAAGTAATTAGCCTCCAACTAATAAAAAAATTAAAAAAAATTAAAAAAAAAAAAAAAAAAACTCAACATTCAAAAACCAAAATCATGGTATCCACTTCCATCACTTCATGTCAAATAGAAGGGGAAAAAATGGGAGAAGTGACAGATTCCCCCCCACCCTCGTTGGACTTCAAAATCACTGTGGAAGGTGACTGCAGCCATGAAATTAAACAAAACAAAACAAAACAAAACACTTGCTCCTTGGAAGGAAAGTTATTTTAAACCTAGACAGTGTATTAAAAAGCAGAGGCACAGTTTGCTGACAAATATCCATATAGTCAAAGCTATGGTTTTTCCAGTAGTCATGTACAAATGTGAGAGTTGGACCATAAAGAAGGCTGAGTGCCTGAAGAATTGATGCATTTGAATTGTGGTGCTGGAGAAGATGCTTGAGAATCCTCTGGACAGCAAGGAGATCAAACCAGTCAACACTAAAGGAAACCAACTCTGGATATTCTTTGGAAGGGCTGAGGATGAAGCTGAAGCTCCAATACTTTGGCCACCTGATGCAAAGAACCAACTCATTCGAAGAGACCCTGATGCTGGGAAAGACTGAAGGCAATAGAAGGGAGTGATGAGATGGTTAGGTAGCATCACTGACTGTAGATAGTGGAGGACAGAGGAGCCTGGAATGCTGCAGTCCGTGGGGTTGCAAAGTCAGACATGACTTATTGACTGAACGACAACAACGAGTTCAAGAGTTTTTCTTATTCATATATAGATATTCTTTCTATGTTCTGAATAACATTCAGTTGTCAATTATACACAATACAAATATTTTCAAAAAAATAAATTAAAGAAATATTTTCACAGATTATGGCTTATATCTTAACTTTAATGTGTGTTTGATGAGGGGATTTTTTTTTTTTTTTTGTATTTTAACATAGTTAACCTTTTTAATCTTTTCCCTTTATAGTTTCACATTTGCGTTCTCCTTAAGAAATCATTGCCCACTCCATGGTTGTAAAAACATTCTCCTATTTATACCTAAGACTTTTATAAAAATTATTCTTAAAATGCCATACCAAGATCAGTGTCACCTGGGAATTTGTGAAAAATGTAAATTTTTGAGTCACATTCAATGCTTTATTCAACCAGATTTTCTGTATAAGAGGTTTAAAATTTTATGTTTTCAATAAGAATTCTAGGTGAATTTGGCTCCCCAGGTAGTTCAGAGGTAAAGAATCTGCTTGCCAAGCAGGAGATGAGGGTTCCATCCCTGGGTTGCAAAGATTCCCTGGAGAAGGAAATTGCAACCCACTCCAGTATTCTTGCCTGGAACATCCCATTGACAGAGGAACCTGGCTGGCTACAATCCATGTGGTCACAAGATTCAGACATGATTTAGTGACTAAACCACCACTAGATGAATCTGATGCACATTAAAGTTAGAGAAGCATTATTATTTGGGGGTTTTGCATTGATTTTTGTATATAATGGAAAGTAAAAATACAAATTTATTTTTTCTATGTTAATATATATTTTCTCAACATTATTTATAGACTTTTAAAAATACTTGAATTGCATCTCAGAAAAATTGATACATTTTTCATTTCATCCAGTTCAAAATATTTTCTAATTCCCTTCAGATTTCCTTTTAACCCATGTTGATTTATTTACAAATATTTTGAGATTTTCTAGGTAATAGAGTTATTTTTTTCCCCCAATTTCATTCTATTTTGTTACAGACCTTGTGCTATGCTGCTCTGTGCTTAGTTGCTCAGTCATGTCCAACTCTTTGTGATCCCATGGACTTTAGCCTGCCAGGCTCCTCTGGCTATTGGAATTCTCCAGGAAAGATAACAGGAGTGGGGTGCCATGATCTGCTCCAGGGGATATTACCAACCCAGGAATCCAACTGGGGTCTTCTGCATTGCAGGTGGATTCTCTACCAGCTGAGCTACCAGGAAAGCCTATTAGAGATCTTATTTGACATTATTTCAATTCTTGCATACTTGAAATTTTGTTCTCTAAGCATTCTCTCATTTATGTCTATTTCTAAGTGCCTCAAGGAAAAAAAAAATTATTTGGCTGTTTTGTGGTAGAATGTTTTATAAAATTAATCAAATCATGTTGATGGATAGTATTGATTAAACTGTTTATATGTTTACTTATTTACTGCCTGTTATATCAATAATTAGAGAGATATTAAAACTCCCATTATAATTATGAATATGTTTATTGCTCATTTCAGTACTCACCAGTTTATTTTTACTTTTAATTGTGGTAAAATATACATAAACTAAAATATACTATCATAATTATCTTTAAACACACAGTTTTGTTTTTGTTTACTTTTTTTCATTTATTTTTAATAGTTGTAGGCTAATTCCTTTACAATACTATAGTGGTTTCTGCTATACATTGACATGAATCAGCCATGGATTTACATGTGTTCCCCATCCTGATCCCCCCTCCCGCCTCCATCTCCATCCCATCCCTCCGGGCCTTCCCAGTGCACCAGCCCTGAGCACTTGTCTGATACATCCAATCTGGGCTGGTGATTTGTTTCACCCTTGATAGTATACTTGTTTCAATGCTATTCTCTCAGAACATCCCACCCTTGCCTTCTCCCACAGAGTCCCAAAGTCTGTTCTGTACATCTGTGTCTCTTTTTCTGTTTTGCATACAGGGTTATAGTTACCATCTTTTAAAATTCCATATATATGTGTTAGTATAGTGTATTGACCTTTATCTTTCTGGCTTATTTCACTCTGTATAAGGGCTCCAGTTTCATCCATCTCATTAGAACTGATTCAAATGAATTCTTTTTAATGGCTGAGTAATATTCCATACTGTATATGTACCATAGCTTTCTTATCCATTCGTCTGCTGATGGGCATCTAGGTTGCTTCCATGACCTGCCAATTATAAACAGTGCTGTGATGAACATTGGGGTGCACGTGTCTCTTTCAGCTCTGGATTCCTCGGTGCGTATGCCCAGGAGTGGGATTGCTGGGTCATATGGCAGTTCTATTTCCAGTTTTTTAAGGACTCTCCACACTGTTCTCCATAGTGGCTGTACTACTTTGCATTCCCACCAACAGTGTAAGAGGGTTCCCTTTTCTCCACAGCCTGCCCAGCATTTATTGCTTGTAGACTTTTGGATAGCAGCCATCCTGACTGGCGTGTAATGGTACCTCATTGTGGTTTTAATTTGCATTTCTCTGATAATGAATGGTGTTAAGTATCTTTTCATGTGTTTGTTAGCCTTCTTCTCTATGTCTTCTTTGGAGAAATATCTGTTTAATTCTTTGGCCCATTTTTTGATTGGGTCATTTATTTTTCTGGAATTGAGCTGCAGGAGTTGCTTGTATATTTTTGAGATTAATCCTTTGTCTGTTGTTTAGCTTGCTATTATTTTCTACCGTTCTGGAGGCTGTCTTTTCACCTTGCTTATAGTTTCCTTTGTTGTGCAAAAGCTTTAAGGTTAATTAGGTCCCATTTGTTTATTTTTGCTTTTATTTCCAATATTCTGGGAGGTGGGTCATAGAGGATCTTGCTGTGATTTATGTCGAAGAGGGTTTTGCCTATGTTCTACTCTAGGAGTTTTATAGTTTCTGGTCTTACGTTTAGATCTTTAATCCATTTTGAGTTTATTTTTGTGTATGGTGTTAGAGAGTGTTCTAGTTTCATTCTTTTACAAGTGGCTGACCAGTTTTCCCAGCACCACTTGTTAAAGAGGTTGTCTCTTTTTCCATTGTATATTCTTGCCTCCTTTTTCGAAGATAAGGTGTCCATAGGTTCGTGGATTTATCTCTGGGCTTTCTATTCTGTTCCATTGGTCTATATTTCTGTCTTTGTGCCAGTACCATACTGTCTTGATGACTGTGACTTTGTAGTAGAGCCTGAAGTCAGGCAGGTTGATTCCTCCAGTTCCATTCTTCTTTCTCAAGATTGCTTTGGCTATTCAAGGTTTTTTGTATTTCCATACAAATTGTGAAATTATTTGTTCTAGTTCTGTGAAGAATATCATTGGTAGCTTGACAGGGATTGCATTGAATTGCTATAGATTGCTTTGAGTAGTATAGTCATTTTGACAATATTGATTCTTCCAATCCATGAACATGGAATATTTCTCCATCTATTTGTGTCCTCTCTGATTTCTTTCATCAGTGTTTTATAGTTTTCTATGTATAGGTCTTTTGTTTCTTTAGGTAGATACACTCCTAAGTATTTTATTCTTTTTGTTGCAATGGTGAATGGTATTGTTTCCTTAATGTCTCTTTCTGTTTTCTCATTGTTAGTGTATAGGAATGCAAGGGATTTCTGGGTGTTAATTTTATATCCTGCAACTTTACTATATTCGTTGATTAGCTCTAGTAAGTTTCTGGTAGAGTCTTTAGGGTTTTCCATGTCGAGGATCATGTCATCTGCAAACAGTGAGATTTTCACTTCTTCTTTTCATATCTGGATTCCTTTTATTTCTTTTTCTGCTCTGATTGCTGTGGCCAAAACTTCCAAAACTATGTTGAATAGTAGTGGTGAGAATGGGCACCCTTGTTTTTTTCTTGACTTTAGGGGAAATGTTTTCAAATTTTCACCATTGAGGATAATGTTTGCTGTGGGTTTGATATATATAGTTTTTATTATTTTGAGTTATGTTCCTTATATTCCTGTTTTCTGGAAGGTATTTATCATAAATGGATGTTGAATTTTGTCAAAGACTTTTTCTGCATCCATTGAGATAATCATATGCTGAATTTGTTTATGTGGTGTATTACATTGATTGATTTGCAGATATTGCAGAATCCTTGCATTCCTGGGATAAAGCCCACTTGGTCGTGATGTATGATCTTTTTAATATGTTGTTGGATTGTGTTTGCTAGAATGTTGTGAAGGGTTTTGCATCTATGTTGATCAGTGATATTGGCCTGTAGTTTTCTTTTTTTGTGGCATCTTTGTCTGGTTTTGGTATTAGGGTGATGGTGGCCTCATATAATGAGTATGGAAGTTTGCCTTCTTCTGCAATTTTCTGGAAGAGTTTGAGTAGGATAGGTCTTAGCTCTTCTCTAAATTTTTGGTAGAATTCAGCTGTGAAGCCATCTGGTCCTGGGCTTTTGTTTGCTGGAAGATTGCTGATTACAGTTTTGATTTCCATGCTTGAGATGGGTCTGTTAATATCTTCTATTTCTCCCTGGTTCAGTTTTGGAAAGTTATACTTTTCTATGAATTTGTCCATTTCTTCCAAGTTGTCCATTTTATTGGCTGGTAGTAGTCTCTTATGATCCTTTGCATTTCAGTGTTGTCTGTTGTGATCTCTCCATTTTCATTCTTAATTTTGTTGATTTGGTTCTTCTCCCTTTTTTTCTTGATGAGTCTGGCTAACAGTTTGTCAATTTTATTTACCTTTTCAAAAAACCAGCTTTTAGCTTTGTTGATTTTTGCTATGGTCTCTTTTCTTTCTTTTGCATTTATTTCTGCCCTAATTTTAAGATTTCTTTCCTTCTACTAACCCTGGGGTTCTTCATTTCTTCCTTCTCTATTTGCTTTAGGTGTAGAGTTAGGTTATTTATTTGACTTTTGTCTTGTTTCTTGAGGTAAGCCTGTATTGCTATGAACCTTCTCCTTTGCACTGCTTTTACAGTGTTCCATAGGTTTTGGGCTGTTATGATTTCATTTTCATTCATTTCTGTACATATTTTGACTTCTTTTTGATTTCTTCTATGATTTTTTGGTTATTCAGAAGCATGCTATTTAGCCTCCAAATGTTGGAGTTTTTATTTATGTTTTTTTCCTGTAATTGAGATCTAATCTTACTGCATTGTGGTCAGAAAAGATTACTGGAATGATTTCAATTGTATTGAATTTACCAAGGCTTGATTTATGGCCCAGGATGTGATCTATTCTGGAGAAGGTTCCATGTGCACTTGAGAAAAAGGTGAAATTCACTGTTTTCGGGTGAAATGTCCTAAAGATATCAATTAGGTCTAGCTGTTCCATTGTGTCATTTAAAGTTTGTGTTTCCTTGTTAATTTTCTGTTTAGTTGATTTCACCTTGAAACTAAGGTGTTTCACCTTGGGTTTATCCTGTTTGGGACTCTCTGGGTTTCTTGGACTTGTGTCACTATTTCCTTCCCCATTTTGGGGAAGTTTTCAGCTATTATCTCCTCGAGTATTTTCTCATGACCTTTCTTTTTGTCTTCTGGGACTCCTATGATTCTAATGTTGGGGCATTTCACATTGTCCCAGAGGTCCCTGACGTTGTCCTCGTTTCTTTTGATTATTATTTTTTTTCTTTTTTCCTCTCTGCTTCATTTATTTCCACCGTTTTAACTTCTACCTCACTTATCCTATGTTCTGCCTCTGTTATTCTACTGTTGGTTTCCTCCAGAGTGTTTTTTTATCTCATTTATTGCATTATTAATTTTTTTGCATTATTAATTTTTAATTGACTCTTTTTTATTTCTTCAGGTCCTTGTTAAGCATTTCTTGCATCTTCTCAATCCTTGTCTCTAGGCTATTTATCTGTAACTCCATTTTGTTTTCAAGATTTTGCATCCTTTTTATTATCATTATTCTATATTCTTTTTCAGATAGATTCCCTATCTCTTCCTCTTTTGTTTGGCTTGGTGGGCATTTTTCATGTTCCTTTACCTGCTGGGTATTTCTGTGCCTTTTCATCTTATTTAGATTGCTGTGTTTGGGATAGACTTTCTGTATTCTGGTGGTCTGTGGTTCCTTTTTATTGTGGAGGTTTCTCCCAGTGGGTGGGGTTGGATGTTTGGGTTGGTGTTCCAGTGGGTGGATCTGGATTTCTTCTCTCTGGAGTGCAATGGAGTGTCCAGTATTGAGTTTTGAGATGGGTCTGTGGGTTTGGTGTGACTTTGGGCAGCCTGTATATCGATGCTCAGGGCTATGTTCCTGGTTCTGGAGAATTTCCATGGTATGTCTTGCTCTGGAACTTATTGGCTCTTGGGTGGTGGTTGGTTTCAGTGTAGGTATGGAGGTTTTTGGATGATCTCTTGTTAATTAACATTCCCTGTAGTCAGGAGTTCTCTGGTGTTCTAGATATTCAGCTTAAGTCTCTTGCCTCTGGATTTCAGTCTTATTCTTCCAGTAGCCTCAAGACTTATCCCTCCATACAGCACTGATAATAAAACTTCTAGGTTAATGGTGAGAGGATTCTCCACCGTGAGGGACACCCAGAAAGGTTCACAGAGCTACATGAAAAAGAGGAGAGGGAGGAAGGAGATAGACGTGAGCAGGAGGAGAAAAAGGGGGATTCAAGAGAAGAGAGACAGATCTAGGCAGTACTCTGTGCCCTAAGTGTTCTCTGCAGCTCAGAAGACCCACAGAGATTCACAGAATTGGACTGAGAAAAGAAGGGGGAGGGAGGAAATAGAGGTGATCTGGGGGAGAAAAAGGAGAGTTAAAAGGGGGAGAAAGTGATCAAATCAGTAATCACACTCCTGGATTCTTAAATGTCCAAAATTGATATCAAATACTGACAAACAAAGATTAAAAATCTAGAGTAGAGGTTAGACTCTTAAAAATACAATATTTAAAAAAAAACACAAAAAAAATGTAAGCAATATATATGAAGTTTGCTTTAAAAATAGGGTCCTTTTTTTTTTTTTTTTTTTTGGCCCTGTTATAGTGGGTTATAAAAATGAAAATTAAGGAGTAATCGAGGAACAATAGAGGACTTTAAAAAAAAAGAAAGAGAAAAAAAATTTTAATTAAAAAAATAATAATAGTAGTAAAAATATATCTAGGTATTTCTCTGGAGCTGTTGCGGGCAGTGTGGGTTTGGTTTAGTTTCAGATAGCTCCTTGTTCCACCTTACACTTCTCAATATCTATAGGCCCCTTCAGGTGTAGTTGGTGTTAACTACAGGGATTTTAATCTGTTGCACCTGTCACTTCTAAGGCAGTTCCGTTTGTTTATTTGGCTTCTGTTTGCAGGTCTCTACAGTGTCTAATTTCCATTCTGACACAAGTGGGCGGAGGTGGTCTCTTGTTTAGGTTCACTTGTTCAGTCGTGCTGTGGGGAGGGAAGGGCAATGAAGACAAATATCATTGGTGTGTGTGGGGAGTACTCGCAGTGTTCCGGCCACACTGGGTTTGCCCCCGCTCACAGCATGTTTGCATTCCCCGTCTACACTGCTCAGGCTCCAGGCTGCTCTACAGGGAGTCGGCCCTGAGTTGCGTGCACTTCCCAGGCCTAAGCTGCTCAGGTTCAGGTTTTCAGGTATTCCACAAAGGCCCATACTCAGTTGGGCCTGCGTTTTGTGCCTTCCCCGTCTTAGCTGCTCAGGCAACCAGGAGCTTTACAAGCACACTCTCATCGGGTGCATTGTTCCTTTTTCCCTCCACAGTCCCAGCCTCAGTTACCAGGCGCGCTGGTCAGGTGTGCCTTGTGTCTCTTCTGGGGAGCTGATTTCTGGCTGCAAACCTCCCAGTGGATGTTAACCATCCAGAATTTCAGGAAGTCTTTGGTTAGAAACTGAAAGCCTATTTGCAGTTTGGTAGGGGATGCCGTCTCTGGGGCCGAGTTTGCCCCTTTCCCCTCCCTCCTGCCTCCTGCCTCCAGTGGGGAATGGGCCTGTCCACAGTGGACTAGCTCTTCTCTGGTATTCGCTCAGTCCTTTGTTCTGGGAACGGGCAGGTAGTGCCCAAGTTAAGGGCTTTTCCCAGGTTAATACTCTCTCCCTTGCTATGCCACAGTTTAAGTTGCTATCTCTTGTTAGCTCCCTCAGATTGCCCTCAGGGCTTTCAGGCCTGGTCCTTACCCTAAGCAATGCCGCTGCCTGCTCCTCTCCATTCAGCCCCCACTTGCTGGTGGTGGATGCAAGCTTCTGGGGTACTTTTCTGCTGGGAGTTGTTTTTAGGCATGTAATCTGTAGGGTTGCCCTCCGAGATTAGAAAACTTCCCCCAGACCCGCTGGTGAGAGGGTTTCCTGGTGCTTGAAAACTTCCTCTATTAAGACTCCCTTCCTGGGACGGATCTCTGTCCCTAACTCTATTGTCTCTCTTTTTACCTTTTATATTTTGTCCTACCTCCTTTTGAAGACAATGGGCTGCTTTTCTGGGTGTCTGATGTCCTCTGCTAGCGATCAGAAGTTGTTTTGTGGAGTTTGCTCAGAATTCAAATGATCTTTTGATGAATTTGTGGGGGAGAAAGTGGTCTCCCCATCCTTTTTCTCTGCCATTTTAGCTCCTCCTCCTAAATATACAGTTTAATTGTCTTAAACATTGATGTATTACATTATTGTGCAATCTCCAGAACTTTCAAAGCTGAATTCTATACCCATTAAACAACAGCTTTCCATTTCTCCCTCTACCCTAGACCATGAAACCAGCATATCACTTTCTGCTTCTATCTAAACTACTCTAGGTAGCTCATATAAATGTAATCATACAGGGTTTGTTTTTTTGTAACTGGTTTGTTCCATTTAGCATAATCGTCTCAAGGCTAATCCATATTGTAGCATTCCCTTCTTTTTCATGGTCATTGTATGTATATACCTCATTTTTTTTTTGTTTGTTTTGTTTTTCTTTGTTCGTTTGTTTGGGTTTTTCAGCCTTATTGAGATATAACTGATGTATAACATTGTGGCAAATATGGTCATCAGTCTAGAGTTAGCTGAAACTCCAATACTATGGCCACCTGATGTGAAGAACTGACTCATTGGAAAAGACCCTGATGATGGGAAATATTGAAGACTGGAGCAGAAAGGGATGACAGAAGATGAGATGATTGGATGACATCACTGACTCAATGGACATAAATTTGAGTAAGCTCCAGGAGTTGGTGATGGACAGGGAAGCCTGGCGTGCTGCAGTCCATGGGGTCGTAAACCATGGGGTCACAAAGAGTCAGACACAACTGAGTGACTGAACTGAAATTGAGAGTTAGTTAACATTTCCAACATGTCACACAATGACCATTTATTTTCTTCAGTGAGAATACTTAAAATATACACATACAAGCTCTCAAGTATACAATATAGTATTCTTAACTATGTTCACAATACTGTGTATTAGATCCTCAGAAAGTTTTCATCTCCTAACTGTAAGTTTGTACCCTTTGACCAACATCTCCTCATTTTCCCAACCCCCAGCCCCTGCAACCACTCTTCTACACTTTGTTTTGCAAGTTTGACTTTTTAAGATTCTGCTTATAAGTGATATCATGTAGTTTTTGTCTTTCTTTGTCTTTCTTTTCTGACTTATTTTAACTAGCACGATGCCCTCAAGGCCTATCCACATTGTCACAAATGACAGGATTTCCTTCTTTCTCATGTCTAAATAACATATATATATATATATATATATATATATATATATGTATATATATATACACATTTATATATTCCACATCCTCTTTATCTGTTAATCCATTTACAAACACTTGAATTGTTTCCATATCTTGGCTTGCAAATAATGTTGCAATAAACCTGGGAGTGCAGATATATTTTCGATATCCTGTTTTCATTTCCTTTGGATCTATACCCAGAAATTGGATTCCTGGATCATGTGGTAGTTTTATTTTTTAATTTTTTTGAAGAAACTACATACTGTTTTCCATAGCGGTTACACTAATTTACATTCCTACCAACAGTGTGCAAGAGTTTCTTTTTCTGCACCTCCTAGTCAACATTTGCTATTTCTTGTCTTTTTTATAATAGTCATTTTTTGGTTTGTTTATTGCTCTGAAAATTCAAATACAAATAGCTGACGTTTCAGGTTCTACTTGTACTCACATTTAAAAACTGAAAGTAAAATGCAAAGCCTTACAGCTATACAGGTCTCTTTGCACTACCCCCCAACCATGTTATAGCTTGCACACATATTATTTACATTAATTTTTACCTTCTATATATACATATATATATATGTGTATATATATATATATATATATATATATATATATATATATTTTTTTTTTCCCTTTCAACTCAGCATTCAAAAAACTAAGATCATGGAATCCATTCACATCACTTCATGGAAAATAGATGGGGAAACAATGGAAACAGTGACAGACTTTATTTTCTTGAGCTCCAAAATCACTGAAGATGCTGACTGCAGCCACAAAATTAAAAGATTCTTGTTCCTTGGAAGAAAAGCTATTACCAGCCTAGGCAGCATATTAAAAAGCAAAGATAGTACTTTGCTGACAAAGACCCATCTATTCAGAGCTACGATTTTTCCAGTAGTCTTGTATGGACATGAAAGTTGGACCATAAAGAAAGCTGAACACAAAAGAATTGATGCTTTTGAACTGTGGTGTTGGAGAGGATTCTTGAGAGTCCCTTGTACTGCAAGGAGATCCAACCAGTCCATCCTAAAGGAAATCAGTCCTGAATATTCATTGCAAGGACTGATGTTGAAGCTGAAAGTCCAATACTTTGGCCTCCTGATATGAAGAATTGACTCATTGTAAAAGACCCTGATGCTGGGAAAGATTGAAGTCAGGAGGCGAAGGGACAACAGAGGGTGAGATGGTTAGATGGCATCACCAACTCTATGGACATGAGTCTGAACAAGCTCCGAGAGTTGGTAATGGACAGAGAAGCCTGGTGTGTTGCAGTCCAGGGGGTAACAAAAAGTTAGACATGACTGACTGACTGAGTGAACTCAACTGAACTGAACTGATTTTCCTTTCAACAGCCATATATATTTTAATAAAATAAGGAGAGAATCTGTTGTATTTACCATTTCTGTTCTTCCTTTACTCCAGAGGTTCCAAGTTTCCTCCCTGTATTTTTTCCCTTCTTCCTGAGAAACTTTCTTTATCATTACTTTATAACAGAGTTGTAGACAATAAAAGCTATTTTTTTTTAATTTTGTAATGTCTTCATATTGCCTTATTTCATGAAATATATTTTCACTGGATATAGATCTCCGGATTGACAATTTTTTTCTTTAAGGACTTTAAAGATGCTGTTGCATAGTTTTTTAGCCTCCAAGATTTCTGATTTCATGAAATAAGTATTTATGATTATTATTTCCTTATTTGTAATATGTCACCATTTTTTTCTATCATTGATTTATCAGTAATTTGTTTAGATATGTCTAGATATGATTTAATTTCAAAAACTTTAATTTTTTAATCTGTAAATCTACAGTTTTCATCAGATTTGGAAAGTTGGTTTTCAGAATTTGTTTAATTCTTTTTTATTTTTTCTATAGCAATCATTTCTTTCTCTATTTCAGGAAGTTTATTGATACAAATGTACAGTTGCATAATGTTGTACCACAATTCCCTTAGACTCTAAACATATTTTCCCACAATATTTTCTTTCTTTTTCATATTAAAAAAAAAAATGTCTGTTGGTGTGTCTTTAAATTCATTAGTCTTTTTCTATTGTTTCCATTTGGTGTTGAGTCCATCCAGTTTTGTTTTATTTTTCTCAATACTATATTTTTCACTTCTAAAATTTTCATTTGCTTACATTTATTGTATTACTATTTCTACTGGCAACGTTTTATTTTCATTTATTTCAAGGTATCTCATTGACGTCACCTTGAATTTGACATCTGTTAATTGCTTTTTCTTTGAGAATGGGTCAGATATTTCTGGTTCTTGAATGATGAATAGTTTTGAATTATATTCTGTAAATGTTTAAGTATTATATTTTGAACTTGCAAATCTTGTTCCAGTCCTCTGGAAGATGTTGATTTTTGTTTGTTTGTTTGTTTTAGCTTGCATGAACCTGATTACAATCAGACCACAAGTTCTCTCTTACCTTCTATCAGTTTCAGTTTTTCAAAGTTATACTATTTAGTTTGCCCCTTGCAGATGCCACTCAGTGGTTGGCCTGTGGCCTGCATAGTGGTGTATGTGAGAGCTCCATTGCTTATTTGGATGTATTTCACATATGCACACTTTCTATGTATGCCCAGACTTGTGTTGGTTAATGTAGAGAGGGGAAATTTTCTTCTCCATCTCTTCCCTGTTGAGAAATTCAATAGGTATCCTTTTCCTGTTCTTCTTATAAGAAAAATGGGGTTACATTCATTTTGTCTACTGCTATGTGTAGGATTTGTTTTGACCACATTACTATATGCTTTTTATTTTTCCTGTTTTTAATTTTTCTTTCCTTTCTTGTCTCCTTTTGGAATGACAGTATTTGTTTCCTTTTTATCGTATTTCTTTTGTTTAATTCACACTCATATGCTTTATTTTCTATTATTTATAGTTAGTATACATATTTTGATCTATTTGAAGTTTGGAATTAACCAGGACTTTGACCTTTCTGCTGAATGCTAAAACTGTTATACAATACTTTACCTTTGATCTTCCAACTCCAATTTTATATACCATTTTGTTCAAGATTGAGTTCTATTTTTCTATAAATTAGTTTTTTAAATTATTTCCTAAGTCAATATTTATTTTATTTTTCCATGTATTTAAAATTATATCTGTCCCACATTCCCTCTTGCTCATTAAACTTTATTTTAAATTATTTTTCTTTTGTCAAAATTACAACTTCTAAAACTTCCTTTAATTAGGGCTTGTTGGTTAAAAATTTTCTGGATTCATTTTTGGTCTGAGAACGTTTTTACTTCTTTCGTGTTCTTGAAAAATAATTGCATTGGACAGACAGTTATTCCTTCTAATCAGAGTGGAGATTATTCGTCCACTTTTTGTGGCTTCTGTTATTACTATTTCTATTAAGAATCCATCCATAAGTTCAATTGCCACTATTTTTGCATGTGTACTGGTTGCTTCTGTCATGTCCAATTCTTTGTGACAACAATGGACTGTAATCCACCAGTCTTCTGTATCCATGGGATTCTCCAGGCAAGAATACTGGAGTGGATTTCCATGTCCTCCTTCAGAGGATATTCCCAACCCAGGGATCAAACTTGCATCTCTTATGTCTCCTGCATTGACAACCTGGCCATTATTTTTAGGTCACCCATTATTTTTAGGTCATCCATTATTTTTCTTTATTTGCAGTTTTCAGTCACTTTTTCTCTTCTATGCACTTGCACTCTTTCTCTCCCATTCTACCTTATTCATTATAAGGTATTGCTGTGCCAATTTTTAAAAATTATCCTGCTTATGGTTTTTCACGATTTATATATTGTTGTCCCTTGGAGATAACAAAACCTAACTCTAGATGATTTCTTCAACTTTTCTTCCAGAAATCACTAATTCTCTCTTCATCTGTATTTAATACAGTTTTAAATACATATACTGTTTTATATGCTATTCAAACCCCCAAAGAATTTTGTATTTCAATTGTTTTATTATTTTTATTTGTAGAAACTTTACTTGTAGTTCTTTAAATATGATTAGGCATTAACTATTTCTTTTTTCACTATTAAAATTTTCAAACTATTTTATTTTTGCATATATGAGTAATATAGTCGTTTCTTTTTGTTTTTCAGTGCAAATTGATACAGCCATTATAGCTTTGATTCTGCATTTCATTTTTCCTTTCTTACAACTTCTAATTCATGCTGTGATTTATAATTTTGTACAACTTCTGATCACGTTATTTTAATTTTATTTGACTTCTCTGAAAAGTGGATTGAAACTATGCTCCCCTAAAAGAATTTATCTTTTCCCCTGTCAGTCACTCTTGGATACTGTCAAAACAGCAACCCCTTTAAATGATCTGTTTGTGAATTTTGGACCATAAAAGTTGTTGAATTTGAACTTCAGCCCCCATGAGGATTTCTCTGAGTGTTTGAATTCTTTTAGGGGAGATTTTTTTTTCCCCATTATCGAGTTTGAGGTAGGCAATTTCCTTTCTGTTTTCTTCTATATTAACAGGTTTTTCTTTAACTTTTTCACTAAATGTAAAGTTAGGGTACCCATTTTACCTGAGGTTTTTGTGCTAAGTATCTAAACTTGGGCAGACTTTAGACTTTTTTTATATCACTTATCACATATAGCTACTGTGGCTTACACATATAGCATCCACAATTTCAGCAAAACAAAAAAGTAAAATTTCACACTAGATTCCTACTTTTATTTTAGGTTGACTTCTGTGGCTTTCTTCTTTTCATAATTCTTTCATAATTCTGCAATGTTTGTAAAATTTATTTTTTTACATTTATTTTGCAACATATTAGTTGTTTTAATCAAGAAAGTTACATAGGGTATATAATCTTTTATAATTTAGCTAAAATACAATTTTTGAGCAGAATTATTACCATAAAGATGGCCATTTGAGAGATATTAGCACTGGTATATGGAATAAAGCTATATATTTCCCTAGTTATTTCAAATTAACTATTCTTTGCTCTATTAAAACAATCAAAAACACATTATTTGATATGTTTTAAATAATTACAATGTAAAATACAACCTAACTTCAGAGAGATTAAAGGCTTAATATTGGATTTCAGTTAATTAATTTTATAAAAAGTTCTCATTAGATATTTATTATTTCATTTTGTTTATTTCTAATAAAAATGCAAATTCATAACTCTATCTGAATACAGAATTACAGAGAATAGCAAGGAGATATAAAAAAGCCAGAACTTACACAGGACTGGAGAAAGGGACTCTTGGAAGGCACAAACAAAACCTTGTGTGCACCAGGACTCAGGAGAAAGGAGCAGTGACTGCACAAGAAACTGACCCAGACTTGCCCATGAGTGTCCAGGAGTCTCCTGTGGAGGCCTGGGTCAGCGGTGGCCTGCTGCAGGGTCAGGGACACTGAGTGAGGCAGTGCTTGTAAACAAACTTTTGAAGGAGGTCACCATTATCTTCATTACCTCCACCATAATATGGCCTCAGGTCAAAAAGAAGGGAAGGAACATGGTTCCGCCCTTCAACAGAAAATTGGAATAAAGATTTACTGAACACTGACAAGACCATGGAATACCCATTAGAACAAGACCTAGTTTCTCCCTCAGTCTCTCCCCTCAGGAAGCGTCCATAAGTCTCTTATCCATCATAGGCCAGAGAGAATGAAAACCACAATCACAGAAAGCTAATCAAACTGATCACATTGACCACAGCCTTGTTTAACTAAATAAAACTATGAGCCATGCCCTGTAGGGCCACCCAAAACCTGTGAGTCCTGGGGGAGACATCTGACAAAATGTGGTCTCCTGGAGAAGGAAATGGAAAACCACTTGAATATTCTTGCCTTGAGAACCCCATGAACAGTATGAAAAGGCAATAGGATATGAAACTGAAAGATTAACTCCCCAGGTCAGTAGGTGCCCAGTATGCTACTGGAAAACAGTGGAGAAATAACGCCAGAAAGAATGAAGAGATAGAGCCAAAGAAAAAAGCAAAAAACAAACAAACAAACAAAAACCCACTCAATTGTGGATGTGACTGGTGATGGAAGTAAAGTCCCACGCTGTAAAGAACAATATTGCCTAGGAACCTGGAATATTTGGTCCATGAATTAAGGTAAATTGGAAATGGTCAAACAGGTGATGGCAAGACTGAACATCGACATTTTAGTAATCAGTGAACCAAAATGGACTGAAATGGGAGAATTTAACTCAGATGACCATGATATCTACTACTGTGGGCAAGAATACCTTAGAAGAAATGGAGTAGCTCTCATAGTCAACAAAAGAATCTGAAATGCAGTACTTGGATGCAGTCTCAAAAATGACAGAATGATTTCGATTCCAAGGCAAGCTATTCAATTCACAGTAATCCAAGCCTATGCCCCAACCAGTAATGCTGAAGAACCTGAAGTTGAACGGTTCTATGAAGACCTACAAGACCTTCTAGAACTAACACCCCAAAAGATGTCCTTTTCATTATAGGGGACTGGAATGTAAAAGTAGGAAGTCAAGAGATACCTGTAGTAACAGGCAAATTTGGCCTTGGAGTACGGAATGAAAAAGTGCAAAGGCTAACAGTTTAGCCAAGAGAACAGACTGGCCATAAAAAACAGCTTCCTCCAACAACACAAGTGAAGACTCTACACATGGACATCACCAGATGGTCAATACCAAAATCAGATTGATTATATTCTTTTCAGCCAGAGATGGAGAAGCTCAATACAGTGAGACTGGGAGCTGACTATGGCTCATATCATGAACTCCTTATTGCCAAAATCAGACTTAAATTGAAGAAAGTGGGGAAAACCTCCAGACCATTCAGGTATGACCTAAATCAAATCCCTTATGATTATACAGTGGAAGTGAGAAATGGATTTAAGGGACTAGATCTGATAGACGGAGTGCCTGATGAACTATGGATGGAGGTCCATGGCATTGTAGAGAAGACAGGCATCAAGACCATCTCCAAGAAAAAGAAATGCAAAAAGGCAAAATGGTTGTCTGAGGAGGCCTTAAAAAGAGCTGAGCAACGAAGATAAGCTAAAGGCAAAGGAGAAAAAGAAAGATATTTCCATTTGAACACAGAATACCAAGGGATAGCAAGGAGAGGAGAAAAAAAAAGCCTTCCTCAGTGATCAATGCAAAGAAATAGATGAAAACAATAGAATGGGAAAGATTCAATATCTCTTCAAGAAAGTTAAAGATACCAAGGGAAACTCTCATGTAAATATGGGCACGATAAATGACAGAAATGTTATAGACCTAACAGAAGCAGAATATATTAAGAAGAGATGGCAACAATACATTGAAGAACTATACAAAAAAGATCTTCATGACCCAGATAACCATGATGGTGTGATCACTCACCTAGAGCCAGACATCCTGGAATGCGTAGTCAAGTGGGCCTTAACAGTCATCACTGTGAACAAAGCTAGTGGAGGTGATGGAATTCCAGTTAAGGTATTTCAAATCATAAAAAAAAAAAATGATATTGTGAAAGTGCTACACTCAAAATGCCAGCAATGTGGACAACTTAGCAGTGGCCACAGGACTGGAAAAGGTCAGTTTTTTTTGTTTGTTTGTTTTTTTTATTATTATTTTTTTTTTCCAGTGGGTTTGTCATACATTGATATGAATCAGCCATGGATTTACATGTATTCCCAATCCCGATCCCCCCTCCCACCTCTCTCTCCACCCGATTCCTCTGGGTCTTCCCAGTGCACCAGGCCGGAGCACTTGTCTCATGCATCCCACATGGGCTGGAAAAGGTCAGTTTTCATTCCAATCCCAAAGAAAGGCATTGCCAAAGAATGCTTAAACCACTGCACAATTGCACTCATCTCACATGCTACCAAAGTAATGCTCAACATTCTCCAAGTCAGGCTTCAACAGTACATGAACTGTGAACTTCCAGATGTTCAAGCTGGATTTAGAAAAGGCAGAGGAATGAGAGTTCAAATTGCCAACATCCATTGGATCATCAAAACAACAAGAGGGTTCCAGAAAAACATCTATTCCTGCTTCACTGACTATGCCAAAGGCTTTGACTGTGTGGATCACCGTAAACTCTGGAAAATTCCTAAAGGATGGTAATCCCAGACCACTTTGCCTCTCTCTGTGAAATCTGTATGAAGGTCAAGAAGCAACAGTTAGAATTGGACATGGAACAACAGACTGGCTCAAAATTGGGAAAGGAGTACACCAAAGCTGTATATTGCCACTCTGCTTACTGAACTTCTGTGCAGAGTACACCATGCAAAACGCTGGGCTGGATGAAGCACAAGCTAGAGTCATGATTGCCATGAGAAATATCAATAATCTTAGTTACCAGGTGACACCACCCTTATGGCAGAAAGTGAAGAAGAACTAAAGAGCTTCTTGAGGACAGTGCAAGAGGAGAGTGAGAAAGCTGGCTTAAAACTCAACATTCAGAAATTGACGGTCATGGCATCTGGTCCCGTCACTTCATGGCAAATAGACTGTGAAACAATGGAAATAGTGACAGACTTTATTTTCTTGGGCTCCAAAATCACTGACGATGGTGACTGCAACCATGAATTAAAAGACACTTGGTCCCTGGAAGGGAAATTATGACCAACCTAGGCAGCATATTAAAAAACAGAGACATTACTTTGCCATCAAAGGTCTGTCTAGTCAAAGCTATGGTTTTTCCAGTAGTCATGTATGGATGTGAAAGTTGGATGATAAAGATAACTGAGCATAGAAGAATTGATGCTTTTAAACTGTGGTGTTGGAAAAGACTCTTGAGAGTCCCTTGGACTGCACAGAGATCCAACCAGTCCATCCTAAAAGAAATCAGTCCTGAATATTTATTGGAAGGACTGATGCTGAAGCTGAAACTCCAATACTTTGGCCACCTGATGTGAAGACCTGACTCGTTAGAAAAGACCCTGATGCTGGGAAAGATTGAGGGCAGGAGGCGAAGGGGACGACAGAGGATGAGATGGTTGGATGGCATCACCGACTCGATAGACATGAGTTTGAGTAAGCTTCAGGAATTGGTGAAGGACAGGGAAGCCTGTTGTGCTGCAGCCCATGGGGTTGCAAAGAGTCAGACTTGACTGAGTGACTGAACTGAACTGATAGATGTTGTTATCAAGCAGTATGGCCAATTCCATATAGTGATATAAGTAGAATACTGTAATATCTATGCTATTCAGTGACATCATGTAGAAGGAACAGAAAGCTTGGATTTAAATCCTGGCTTTATTACTCACTTTCTTCATTACCTTTCTTATATTAATTTCTGTTCATGTTAAAACAGAAATAATAATCCTCACTTTAGTAATATGTATGTGGATTGAATTACCTAGCATACTGTCTAGTGTACTATAGAGCTCAAAAAGAAATGGTTGAATTTTGAGTACATTTAGACACAGTCCATTGTTTATGTAAATTCTGACCCTAGAGTCAAAAAGAAATGGGTTTAAATCAGAGCTATGTTTCTTATTCTCTCTTTTATATTGGACAATTTATATAGACATTCTTATCCTCAGTTTCCTAATTGATTAAATGGGAATAATGATAATATTATACACTCCTCATCAAGTTGCTGTGAATAATAAATTAGATAAGGTTCTCAGAAATGTTGAGTGAGTGAGTGAAAGTTACTCAGTTGTGTCTGACTCTTTGAAATCCCATGGACTGTAGCCTGCCAGGCTCCTCTGTCCGTGGAATTCTCCAGGCCGGAATACTGGAATGGGTAGCCGTTCCCTTCTCCAGGGAATCTTCCCAACCCAGGAGTCGAGCCTAGGTTTCCCACATTGCGGGTGGATTCTTTACCCTCTGAGCCACCAGGGAAGCCCCTTAGTAATGTTATGTGTTCCAAAAATATTGGCTTTTGTAGTTCTAATTGGTAGAACCCCTGTGCAACTTAAAAGGATGTCTAATTACCAATTTTTAATTCCATGCTTTAAGTTTTGTGTGTAACTATCACTTGATAATCTGCATCAAAGGGAAAAAAATAGATAATAAAAATAATGGGTGTTCTCCAAACATGTATGTTTGTCTTAAAATACAGCCAGACATACATGCTTTTCATCTTTTCCTGTGCCTTCTATCTCTGCTGCTATCAGTGCAGCAGCCTGGAGGGAGAGAGGATTGAAAGGTGAATATATGCAGTATGGGGAATTAGGGCCAGGGCAAGAGAAGAGAGAAGAGGGAAGACGACATAGATAGGATGTGAAGAGCTCTGAGACCTCCTGACTTCATCGGTATATGTCATTTAAGAACATACACATAATTTCAGAGCAATCTTGTCAGGATTTTTAGAGTGAATCATTTTCATTCTTACTACTGTGTATTTCCCAGGACACAGACCAAGGATATGTGAGAGAGGCACAAGAAAGAATATGAAATGTAATGCAGTCCATGCATTAACCCTTTCTTTCTCCTAGCTTCTGGAAATTGCCCTCATGTGTAATTGGCTGAAGAAGCTGTGTAATGGAGGAAGGTCAGGGAGTGACAAAATGAGTAGCAGAGAGAAATCTGCCAGCATTTCAGAAATGAAGGATGAATAAGAGTTCTGTCAATCAACATTTCTGAAATTTCTTTTCCATTTAACAGCCACCACCAAGCAACAAAATACTTCTGCATTCAGTTGAGTAGATGAGCTGTAAATTCTGTCTCTTCCACACTTAAGGGCAAAAAGAACTCTAGTCAAACAACTGTGGCTGCAGCTTGCATAAAAACATGGTCAGATAAGGTTCTTTTAAAAGGAAAATTATTTGCAGAAATAGGTAAGAAAAAGAGAACAGAAAGGAATAGACAAATCCATTTAAAGAGAATATAATCAAAACTTAGCAGCCTCTCATAGTTTTCTTTGTAAAAGGGATATAGTATGCGAGGCAAGGGACTCATTATCCTGCTTCTAGCCAGTAATTCATAGAGAAGAGGAACTGGGAATGGGAAGGTGTTGCCTAGAGAATTGTAAGTCAGAGATGAACCCATTAGTTAGGAGCATTTACTGTTTACATAATGAGGAACCATTGAAAGAGACCCAGTATGTTTTAGAAGCCCTTCCACAGTCCACATAATAAATGCACAAATGGCCATAGTGGATTTTCTTCCATTCTTAAACATTTTGCATTTCAGATGCTCAAATTGGGAATGCTTAAAGACAGATCACATCAGAGATAAAGGTGCATCACCTTCAGGTAAAAAATGGAACAGCAACAAGAAGGTAGATGAAACATTTTAAGCATGGTAAGTACAATTGAGACTAGCTTGTTTATTGTTTTGTTTTTTCCAGTGAGTAGAAGATCACTTTGAACTCATTTTTCTACAGATAAATTGTCCAAAATTACTCTATGTGGGTGTTCCTTCTAAATAATCTTTTTCTTCTTTCTAAATTTAGAAAAAAGACCTATATCAATAAGACTAAACACATGTAATGCTTAGGGAGAATCTGCCATATGACAACTGTTGGGCTAGAGAATGTGTGTGTGTGTGTGTGTGTGTATGGGGGGGTCTTCTCTGGTGGCTCAGATGGTAAAGAATCTGCCTGCAATGTAGGAAACCCAGGTTTGACCCAGGTTTGATCCCTGGGTCAGGAAGATCCCCTGGAGAAGGGAATGGCTATCCACTCCAATATTCTTGCCTGGAGTATCCCATGGACAGAGGAGCCTGGTGGGTTACAGTTCACAGGGTCACAAAAAGTAGGCCACAACACACACACACACACACACACACACACACACATTTTTCACAATACACATATGAGTTAGGTGTCATCATTATTTTCTTCTCACAGATGAGGATGCTGAACTGAAAATAGTTCATTTGACATACCCAAAATCACATAAAAAGGAAATGGGAAACTTTTAATTTTAACCTGGATCTGTCTGACTCCAAAACTCATGTTTTTAATTACAAGTGCCTCTCCAGTCTGACTGCTGCAAACATCAGTGTTTGCACATTAGTGACCATTAACAGCAGCTTGTCAGCACGTGTGTGATTAAAAGATTTCATACTTTCACAGCACTCTCACTGACAGAAAATGCTGCCTTCTTCCTCTCTCCTCCTTTCTGGCAGCTCATCTTTGTGTCTTATATACTCCCTTCAGTAATGCAGTCTAAAGATATCCCAGGGGGGCTTTCTCTTGGGAATCAAAAAGGATCCCATGCACACACCAGTTTTTTTTTTTTTTTTTTCCCTCAAATCAACTGCCACAAATCCAGCTCTCTCAATTATTCCCATGGAAGCACAGGGACAAAAACAATAACTGAATACAGGTATTTCTATTACATAGGAACTGAGTAGCCTAGAAACATGAATTTATTTCCTTAATGATTTAATTTGTTCCCAGAGAGGAGCTCATGTGTGGAGAATCAACAGTTGATTATATCCCTGTTCATGATATGCATCCATGTGTATCATTCACAATTATCTAAAAAAAAAAAAAAATGTGAGCTCTTTGAGAGCAAGATGCATGCCTTATAATTCTGTGGTATCTCCCCTCCTCTAACCTATGGCATAGTATTGCACAAGAATTTGACTTGGCTGATTTAGAAAGAGAATGATGGAAATACTGTTTCAGTTGGCATTTGCAGGACGAAATCAAGTCAAAATTTAGTGACTTCAGTCAACAAGCATTAATTTAGCTCATGACTCAGAATGTTGGGAATTTGGGCTGGGCTGAGGTGGGAAATTCTGATTCTTCTGGGCTCAATTATGTGTATGTAATCAATCAGCTGATAGTCAACCAGGCAGTTCTGCTTTGGTTGATTGTTGACTCTGGAAATGGAGGTAACTAGGTTATGTGTTTTTCATTATCTGGCACTATTCTATAAGTGAAAGTGTACAGGACATATTGAGGTTGAGGATCAAAAGCGACTCAATGCTATTTCTGTTATATTCTATGACCCCAAAACTAGAGCAGTCTGATGTCTGTATATTGATGGAGAAAGCTGAGAAATTGTAATTTATCAGAAATGATTCAAAATTATTGAACAATGCTCTTGTGCAAAGTACTTTTAAAGCTATATACATATTAACCCTGATTGGAGAAAAATAACCTGCTCAAAGTCACACAGATTACTGACACAGATCTGTTTGAGTCTAAATACAGTGCTTTTCCTAACACTTAACACTGTCTCGGAATTAAAGGCTTGAGAGTAAGACAGTATATCTCAGTCAACTTGCTCAACGTATCATTTTAAGCAACACTTCTTTGACTACCATATTTTAAAACTTAAATAATTTTTCTCCATAGTTTTAAATGCATTAAGAATAGCAAGGAGAGATAAGAAAGCCTTCCTCGGTGATCAATGCAAAGAAATAGAGAAAAACAATAGAATTGGAAAGACTAGAGATCTCTTCAAGAAAATTAGAGATACCAAAGGAATATTTCATGAAAACATGGGGAAAATAAAGGGTAGAAATGATATGAACCTAATAGAAGCAGAATATATTAAGAAGAGGTGGCAAGAATACACAGAAGAACTATACAGAAAAGATCTAAATGACCCAGATAACCATGATGATGTGATTTCTCACCTAGAGCCAGACATCCTGGAATGCGAAGTCAAGTGGGCCTTAACAAGAATCACTATGAAGAAAGCTAGTGGAGGTGATGGAATTTCAGTTGAGCTATTTCAACTCCTAAAAGATGATGTTGTGAAAGTGTTGCACTCAATATGCCAGTAAATTTGGAAAACTCAGTGGCCACCGAACTGAAAAATGTCAGTTTTCATTCCAATCCCAAAGAAAAGCAATGCCAAAGAATGTTGAAACTACTGCACATTGCACTCATCTCACATGCTAGTAAAGTAACACTCAAAATTCTCCAAGCAAGGCTTCACAGTGCATGAACCATGAACTTCCAGATGTTCAAGCTGAATTCAGAAAAGGCAGAGGAACCAGAGATCAAATGGCCAACATCCATTGGATCATCAAAAAAGCAAGAGAGTTCCAGAAAAAAACATCTACTTCTGCTTTATTGACTATGCCAAAGCCTTTACTGTATGGATCACAACAAACTGTGGAAAATTCTTCAAGAGATAGAAATCCCAAACCACCTTACCTGCCTCCTGAGAAATCTCCATGCAGGTCAAGAAGCAATAATTAGAACCAGACATGGAACAATTGACTGGTTCCTAAGTGGGAAAGGAGTAAGAAAGATTGTACATTGTCACCTTGCTTATTTAACTTATATGCAGAGTACATCATGCAAAATGTCAGGCTGGATGAAGTACAAGCTGGAATCAAGACTGCCAGGAGAAACATCAATAACCTCAGATGCACAGATGACACAACCCGTTTGGCAGAAAGCAAAAAGGAATTAAACATCCTCTTGATGAAAGTGAAAGAGGAGAGTGAAGAAACTTGCTTAAAATTCAACATTAAAAAACCAAAGATCATGGCATCTTATCCCATCACTTCATGGCAAATAGATAGGGAAATATTGGAAACAGTCACAGACTTTTTTTTTCTTGGGCTCCAAAATCACTGCAGATCCTAACTGCAGCCATGAAATTAAGAGGTTTCCTCCTTGGGAGAAAAGCTATAACCAACCTAGATATCATATTAAAAAGCAGAGACATTATTTTGCCAACAAAGCTCCATCTAGTCAAAGCTACGTTTTTTTTTCCAGTAGTCATGTGTGGATGTGAGAGTTGGACCATAAAGAAAGCTCAGTACCGAATAGTTGATGCTTTTGAACTGTGGTGCTGGAAAAGCCTCTTGGGAGTCCCTTGGACTGCAAGAAGATCAAACCAGTGAATCCTAAAATAAATCAGTCCTGAATATTCATTGGAAGGAATGATGCTGAAGCTGAAACTCCAATACTCTGGCCACCTGATGGGAAGAACTGGCTCATTGTAAAAGACCCTGATTCTGGGAAATATTGAAGGCAGGAGAAGGAGATGGCAGAGGATGAGATTATTGGATGGCATCACCGATTCAATGTACATGAGTTTAAGGAAGCTCCAGGAGTTGGTGATGGACAGGGAAGCCTGTTGTGCAGCAGTCCATGGGGTTGCAAATAAGTGGACATGACTGAGGGACTGAACTGAACTGAACTGAAGTGCAGTTTTCACTATTTTTCACAGCTTGGAGTTAGATAGACCTAGTCCAAACCTTGACTCCCCACTTACTGTGCATGCTCACTCAGTCGTGTCTGACTCTTTGCAACCCCATGGGCTGTAGCCCACCAGGCTTCTCTGTACATGGAATTTTCCAGTCAAGGCTACTGGAGTGGGTTGCCATTTCCTTATCCAGGGGATCTTCCTGACCCAGGGATTGAACAGGTGCCTATTGTGTCTCCTGCATTGGAAGGCAGGTTATGTACCAGTTGAGTCACCAGGGAAGACCTCCCTTACTAGTTCTGGGCAAATAACATCTTTGAGTCTAAGCATTCTTAACTATAAAATATAGACAGTACTCACACCTATCACACAAAGCTGTTTTGAAAATTAAACTAATGCTTATAGAGTGCTTGGTACAATGTGTGACATAGGGCATTCAATAAATATGTGTACACGTATACATTATACATATACATACATATATATATACATATATATATATATATATATATATATATATATGTTTATATATATCCTTAAGCAACATCTTCCAAGTACTATAGTAATGACTCTTTTCTTTAATTTATCAGAGAATGGCCTATCTGTAGCATGATAGAAAATATTAATGACGGGAAAAAAGAGGCAATAAATAAATGGCATAGGTTCTGTCTTCCCTTCACTATAGATTCAAGATTATCAGGGTATTTGATCTCCTGGTGTTAGAGAAGGGTTGTGGAGAAGAATGCCAAAGAAAATGGAGGTTTTATTTAAATAACTATATTTTTTACAGCAGGTCCAGAGAAATACCTTGGGGCTGAAACTTTGACATTTGGTGAAAGCTGCCTTGTTGAATAAATGTGTATGTCATTACCTTGAAAGGAGGACTCTATCTTTGGAGTGCCCTCTAACTTTAGAATTGTTTATATTGGAAGGGTATATATACTAAGATATTCTCTTGACTACTGCCTCACTTATGAGGTGAATTATTTTTGGACTACTGAATCTTTAGGCCATGTAAACGATTCTTGTGTCCAAATCTAAAGAGGAAATAAATACTTTTAATCAAATATTTGAAATAAAGTTGAAGGCTTCAAAGTCTAAAAAAATGTTATCAAAAACATTATATCCCCTTTTAGAGAAGGCGTTTCTCAATGTGTGAAGGTGTTAGTCTTGTTTCTATGTAATATCTCAGCAAGAAGCATCCCAAGCTGCCAGTGTTAACTTTGTCTCTTGGCGCTGTAATTTGTAAGTTATTTTTTTTCTGTTCTTTTAAGGTGATAAACATTATTTTAAAAATCTTCACAATGATGTAGCATATTAAGAGTTCCAACTCTAGTATTTGCTATAATTGGCCCTAATATTTGCTATATCTGGCCCTAATTGGTCAGTCAATTCAGTCGTTCAGTCGTGTCTGACTCTTTGCGACCCCATGAACTACAGCACACAAGACTTCTCTGTCCATAACCAACTCCCAGAGCTTACTCAAATTCATGTCCATCGAGTAGGTGATGCCATCCAACCATCTCATCCTCTGTCGTCCCCTTCTCCTCCTGCCTTCAATCTTTCCCAGCAAAACTGGTATATTCAAATATTATATTCAAATAACTGGTATATTCATTTAAATTTTCAGATTATAGTTAATAAGAAGTATTCTAATAGCCTTAATCTTTTTTCTTATAAAAAGAGCCTAGTTATGGCACAAGAAATGCATAAGCAAAGTTCAAATATGAAAGCACAGAATTCTGAGCATTTTTTAGTTATGACAAACATCCTACTACTTCAAAAAAAATAGCAGCAAAATAAAATTGGAGAAAATGATCTCCTGGAATGTGTAAGGTCTTTCTGAAGATCTTCCATATCCAGCATCTCATTTTACCCTCTACTGTGTAGTTGATAAGATAGATATTGATATTTTATCAATATTTGTTCATATTAATCTAAAAGTTAACATGAAATTTCTGGGTCAAGGCAAATTATTTTTACTAATAGCACTAACTGGATTTGTTCTTTTTTGTCTCACATATTTTTCTTCCCAGTGAAATACAATAAGGGGTAGATGTCACCCTCCACAACACAGAAGAGAACCTTGAAAATAAGAATCTTGCATCTTATATACACATTTCCCCCCTTGTCTCCTGAGAAAATGATAGAAACTTAATCTTCCTAATTAAACAATTCTCCTTATGAAGAGAAGAAGAGGGCCTTAGGTTTTTAAAATTTGAGATATAAATAAATAATTACCAGTGGGGAAGATTAGACAAATGTCTCACGGTTGAGAACCCCTGGAGTATCTACACGGCTCTGGGACTCATCAGCCTTTGAAGTGTAAATACATATCTCCGGGGAAATGAATCTTTTACTATTTATTCAGTCATTCTTTAAGTTTCATGACATGTCTTTTATCTCAGGTAACAGTAATTTTTTTTTTTTCCCAGAAAGCCCTAACTCTGTAGTAATATAAAATTATTTTCTCTATAATCCTGCAAGTATCACAACTCCCATTTTATGGATGGGAAAACAGAGACCCAAATAATTAACTGACATTTCCAATGCCTCATTATTTATTAGTGAGAGGGATATTTAATGAGTCATTATGACTCCAAGTTCCATGCCTTTATACCACACAGGGCTAACAAGCTTGTATAACATTTTTAAGCAGGTAGTAAGTAGAATAGGAACCATTCATGCCTAGGTGTTATTAGTAAGTCAAATGCTTTCTCCTTAATGAGCAAATATTTCAAATCAGTTGTAAAGGCCAAACTGAGAGACTGTAGGGGTCTGATTGCTTTGATGGAAGGAAAAGAGCTTTGAAGTGTATTCTTTAAAGACTGGGCAGAAATCAGTTGGACGTATGTGAAGAGGGGAGAATATTTAGAAAAATGAGAAAATAAGCCTCCATTTGAAGAGAGGACTTTAAATATGGGAGAAGGTTTGGAAAATGTTAAAATGTGCTCCAAATTAACAAACTTTGCTCACTTTATCACTTTACCTATAAACCTCCATACCAATGAAAATTGTCTTTATTACATGTGTTTGTGATTTGCTTAGTATCTGTTATAATGAGTGTATCCTTGGACACATTTCTTCAAAAAGCATAATTTCAGACAATATTATAGAGCAAAATAAATCATTTATCAATAAAAAATTACTGAGCTGATATTTAATATTCAGAACACAATTCCTGTATAAAGAATAGTCAATGGTTTCCAAAATTTCGATCATATACCTCTTATTTAAAAATAACAGCAACAACAAAAATCCTTTTGTTAAAGCATTCATACACCAATACATGCTTCCTTCTCATTCATGTACCACCATGTATGATTTTTTATATATATCATAAAAAAACAAAAAATAGAAATTTTTATTTTAAAATGAATTTAAAAAATAGTTTTAATATTTGCTTCCCTGCCCACCAGTGAGTCATTTTGTATAACACATGGGCAACCAATGTTTACTTTGAAGATTATTAGAATGTAGGACAGTACTTGGAGCTTCCCAAGTGGTCCTAGTGGTAAAGAACACACCTGCCAATTCAGGAGACATAAAAGACACAGGTTCGATCCCTGGGTCAGGAAGATCCCCTGGAGAAGGAAATGGCAACCCACTCCAGTATTCTTACCTGGGAAAGCCCATGGATGGTGGGCTACAACCCATGGGGTGGAAAAAAGAGTCAAATATGACTTAGGGACTAAACAACAACAACATGATAGAACTTTCTACAACCCTCCCACACCGCCCCCCCCAAAAAAAAAGGAAGAAGAAGAAGAAAAATGTACTATGAATCACTGTGTAAACTATTATTTTCTCACTTATTTCCAACCATGGTATCCCATGCTTTGTGTCTATTAAACTCGTCCATCATTTTCCATCTTTTTTTTTTTTCTCTCTGGGCTTTCCTATTGATTTGTCTTCTAGTCCACCTATCTTCTTTTCTATCTAATCTTCTGTTAAATCCAACTATAATGTTTTCCATCTCAAGTACAGCACTTTTTGATTCTAAAATTTTCCATTTGACTTTCATTTTTTATTTTTTTCTCCATTTATTTTTATTAGTTGGAGGCTAATTACTTTACAATATTGTAGTGGTTTTTGCCATACATTGATATGAATCAGCCATGGATGTACATGTGTTGCCCATCCTAACCCACCCTCCCACCTCCCTCCCCATCCCATCCCTCTGGGTCTTCCCAGTGCACCAGCCCCGAGCACTTGTCTCATGCATCCAACCTGGGCTGGTGATCTGTTTCACCCTTGATAGTATACTTGTTTCAATGCTATTCTCTCAGAACATCCCACCCTTGCTTCTCCCACAGAGTCCCAAAGTCTGTTCTGTACATCTGTGTCTCTTTGTCTGTTTTGCACACAGGGTTATCATTACCATCTTTTAAAATTCCATATATATGTGTTAGTATAGTGTATTGACCTTTATCTTTCTGGCTTACTTCACTCTGTATAATGGGCTCCAGTTTCATCCATCTCATTAGAACTGATTCAAATGAATTCTTGTTAACAGCTGAGTAATATTCCATGGTGTATATGTATCATAGATTCCTTATCCATTCGTCTGCTGATGGGCATCTAGGTTGCTTCCAAGTTCTGGCTATTATATACAGTGATGTGAGGAACATTGGGGTGCACCTGTCTCTTTCAGATCTGGTTTCCTCCGTGTGTATGCCCAGGAGTGGGATTGCTGGGTCATATGGCAGTTCTATTTCCAGTTTTTTAAGGACTCTCCACACTGTTCTCCATAGTGGCTGTACTACTTTGCATTCCCACCAACAGTGTAAGAGGGTTCCCTTTTCTCCACACCCTCTCCAGCACTTATTGCTTGTAGACTTTTGGATAGCAGCCATCCTGACTGGCATCTTATGATACCTCATTGAGGTTTTGATTTGCATTTCTCTGATAATGAGTGATGTTGAGCATCTTTTCATGTGTTTGTTAGAAAATCTGTATGTCTTCTTTGGAGAAATGTCTGTTTAGATCCTTGGCCCATTTTTTGATTGGGTCATTTATTTTTCTGGAATTGAGCTTCAGGAGTTGCTTGTATATTTTTGAGATTAATTCTTTGTCTGTTTCTTCATTTGCTATTATTTTCTCCCATTCTGAAGGCTATCTTTTCACCTTACTTACAGTTTCCTTTGTTGTGCAAAAGCTTTTAAGTTTCATTAGGTCCCATTTGTTTATTTTTGCTTTAATTTCCAATATCCTGGGAGGTGGGTCATAGAGGATCTTGCTGTGATTTATGTCGAAGAGGGTTTTGCCTATGTTCTACTGTAGGAGTTTTATAGTTTCTGGTCTTACATTTAGATCTTTAATCCATTTTGAGTTTATTTTTGTGTATGGTGTTAGAGAGTGTTCTAGTTTCATTCTTTTACAAGTGGCTGACCAGTTTTCCCAGCACCACTTGTTAAAGAGGTTGTCTCTTTTTCCATTGTATATTCTTGCCTCCTTTGTCGAAGATAAGGTGTCCGTAGGTTCGTGGATTTATCTCTGGGCTTTCTATTTGTTCCATTGATCTATATTTCTGTCTTTGTGCCAGTACCATACTGTCTTGATGACTGTGACTTTGTAGTAGAGCCTGAAGTCAGGCAGATTGATTCCTCCAGTTCCTTTCTTCTTTCTCAAGATTGCTTTGGCTATTTGAGGTTTTTTTTGTATTTCCATTCAAGTTGTGAAATTATTTGTTCTAGTTCTGTGAAGAATATCATTGGTAGCTTGATAGGGATTGCATTGAATTGCTATAGATTGCTTTGAGTAGTATAGTCATTTTGACAATATTGATTCTTCCAATCCATGAACACGGTATATTTCTCCATCTATTTGTGTCCTCTTTGATTTCTTTCATCAGTGTTTTATAGTTTTCTATCTATAGGTCTCTTGTGTCTTTAAGTAGATGTACTCCTAAGTATTTTATTCTTTTTGTTGCAATGGTGAATGGTATTGTTTCCTTAATTTCTCTTTCTGTTTTCTCATGGTTCATGCATAGGAATGCAAGGGATTTCTGTGTGTCAATTTTATATCCTGCAACTTTACTATATCCATTGATTAGCTCTACTAATTTTCTGGTAGAGTCTTTAGGGTTTTCTATGTCGAGGATCATGTTATCTGCAAACAGTGAGAGTTTCACTTCTTCTTTTCCTGTCTGGATTACTTTTATTTCTTTTTCTGCTCTGATTGCTGTGGCCAACACTTCCAAAAATAGTTGAATAGTAGTTGTGAGAGTGGGCATGCTTGTATTGTTCCTGAGTTTAGGGGAAATGTTTTCAAATTTTCACCATTGAGGATAATGTCTGAAGTGGATTTGTCATATATAGTGACATTTATTGTGTTGAGGTATGTTCCTTCTATTCCTGCTTTCTGGAGAGTTTTTATCATTAATGGATGTTGAATTTTGTCAAAGACTTTTTTTGCATCTATTGAGATAGTCATATGGTTTTTATCTTTCAGTTTGTTAATGTGGTGTATTACATTGATTTTTTTGCAGATATTGAAGAATCCTTGCATTCCTGGGATAAAGCCCACTTGGTCATGATGTATGATCTTTTTAATATGTTGTTGGATTCTGTTTGCTAGAATTTCGTTAAGGGTTTTGCATCTATATTCATCAGTGATATTGGCCTGTAGTTTTCTTTTTTTGTGGCATCTTTGTCTGGTTTGGAATTAGGGTGATGTTGGCCTCATAGAATGAGTTTGGAAGTTTACCTTCTTCTGCAAATTTTCTGGAAGAGTTTGAGTAAGATAGATCTTAGCTCTTCTTTAAATTTTTGGAAGAATTCAGCTGTGAAGCCATCTGGTCCTGGGCTTTTGTTTGCTGGAAGATTTCTGATTACAGTTTTGATTTCCGTGCTTGAGATGGGTCTGTTAAGATCTTCCCATTACTTCCTGGTTCAGTTTTATGAAAGTTATACTTTTCTATGAAGTTATCCATTTCTTCCAAGTTGTTCATTTTATTGGCATAGAGCTGCTGGTAGTAGTCTCTTATGATCCTTTGTATTTCAGTGTTATCTGTTGTGATCTCTCCATTTTCATTTCTAATTTTGTTGATTTGGTTATTCTCCCTTTGTTTCTTAATGAGTCTGGCTAACGGTTTGTCAATTTTGTTTATCTTTTCAAAAAACCAGCTTTTAGCTTTGTTGATTTTTGCTATGGTCTATTTTGTTTCTGTTGCATTTATTTCTGCCCTAATTTTAAGATTTCTTTCCTTCTACTAACCCTGGGGTTCTTCATTTCTACCTTCTCTAGTTGCTTTAGGTGTAGAGTTAGGTTACTTATTTGACTTTTTTTCTTATTTCTTGAGGTAACCCTGTATTGCTATGAACCTTCCCCTTAGCAATGCTTTTACAGTGTCCCATAGGTTTTCGATTGTTGTGTCTTCATTTTCATTCATTTCTATGCATATTTTGGTTTCTTTTTTGAATTCTTCTATGATTTGTTGGTTATTCAGAAGCGTATTATTTAACCTCCATATGGTGGAATTTTTAATAGTTTTTTTTTTTTTTTCCTGTAATTGAGATCTAATCTTACTGCATTGTGGTCAGAACAGATGACCGGAATGATTTCAATTGTTTTGAATTTACCAAGGCTAGATTTATGTCCCAGGATGTGATCTGTTCTGGAGAAGATTCTGTGCGCACTTGAGAAAAAGGTGAAATTGATTGTTTTGGGTGAAATGTCCTATAGATATCAATTAGGTCTAGCTGGTCCATTGTGTCATTTAAAGTTTGTGTTTCCTTGTTAATTTTCTGTTTAGTTGATCTATCCATAGTTGTGAGTGGGGTATTAAAGTCTCCCACTATTATTGTGTTATTGTTAATTTCCCCTTTCATACTCGTTAGCATTTGCAATATGTAAATATTGCAGTGCTGCTATGTTGGGTGCACATATATTTATAATTGTTATATCTCCTTCTTGGATTGATCCTTTGATCATTATGTAGTGTCCTTCTTTGTCTCTTTTCACAGCCTTTATTTTAAAGTCTATTTTATCTGCTATGCGTATTGTGATTCCTGCTTTCTTTTGGTTTCTGTTTGCGTGAAATATTTTTTTCCAGCCCTTCACTTTCAGTCTGTATGTGTCCCTTGTTTTGAGGTGGGTCTCTTGTAGACAGCATACATAGGGGTCTTGTTTTTGTATCCATTCAGCCAGTTTTTGTCTTTTGGTTGGGGCATTCAACCCTTTTACATTTAAGTTAATTATTGATAGGTATGGTTCCGTTGTCATTTGCTTTGTTGTTTTGGGTTCGTGTTTATACAACCTTTCTATGTTTCCTGTCTAGAGAAGATCCTTTAGCATTTGTTGAAGGGCTGGTTTGATGGTGCTGAATTCTCTCAGCTTTTGCTTGTCTGTAAAGCTGTTGAATTCTCCTTCTTATCTGAATGAGATCCTTGCTGGGTACAGTAATCTGGGTTGTAGGTTATTCTCTTTCATTACCCTAAGTATGTCCTGCCATTCCCTTCTGGCCTGAAGAGTTTCTATTGATAGATCAGCTGTTATCTTTATGGGAATCCCTTTGTGTGCTATTTGTTGTTTCTCCCATGCTGCTTTTAATATTTGTTCTTTGTGTTTGATCTTTGTTAATTTGATTAATATGTGTCTTGGGGTGTTTCGCCTTGGGTTTATCCTGTTTTGGACTCTCTGGGTTTCTTGGACTTGAGCGACTATTTCCTTTCCCATTTTAGGGAAGTTTTCAGTGATTATCTCCTCGAGTATCTTCTCATGGCCTTTCTTTTGGTCTTCTTCTTCTGGGACTCCTGTGATTCGAATGTTGGGGCATTCCACATTGTCCCAGAGGTCCCTGAGATTGTCCTCATTTCTTTTAATTCTTTTTTTTTTCTTTTTTCCTCTCTGCTTCATTTACTTCCACCGTTTTATCTTCTACCTCACTTATCCTACCTTCTGCCTCCGTTATTCCACTGCTGGTTCCCTCCAGACTGTTTTTTATCTCATTTACTGCATTATTCATTTTTAATTGACTCTTTTTTATTTCTTCTAGGTCCTTGTTAAACATTTCTTGCATCTTCTTAATCCTTGTCTCCAAGCTATTTATCTATACCTCCATTTTGTTTTCAAGATTTTGGATCATTATTATTATCATTATTCTAAATTCTTTTTCAGGTGGATTCCCTATCTCCTCCTCTTTTGTTTGGCTTGGTGGGCATTTTTCATGTTCCTTTACCTGCTGGGTATTTCTCTGCCTTTTCATCTTGTTTAGACTGCTGTATTTGGAGTGGCCTTTCTGTGTTTCTGTGGTCTGTGTTTCCTTTTTATTGTGGAGTTTTCTCCCAGTGGGTATGGTTGGACAATTGGCTTGTCAAGGTTTCCTGGCTAGTGAAGCTTGTGTCGGTGTTCTGGTGTGTGGAACTGGATTTCTTCTCTCTGGAGTGCAATGGAGTGTCCAGTAGTGAGTTTTGAGATGGGCCTATGGGTTTGGTGTGACTTTGGGCAGCCTGTATATTGATGCTCAGGGCTATGTTCCTGTGTTGCTGGAGAATTTGCTTGGAATGTCTTGTTCTGGAACTTACTGGCTCTTGGGTAGTGGTTGGTTTCAGTGTAGGTATGGAGGCTTTTGGATGATCTCTTATTACTTAATGTACCCTGTAGTCAGAAGTTCTCTGGAGTTCTCAGGTTTTGGGCTTAAGTCTCCTGCCTCTGGATTTCAGTCATTCTTTCGGTAGCCTCAAGACTCCTCCAACTATACAGCACTGATAATAAAACTTCTAGGTTAATGGTGAAAAAATTTTCCACAGTGAGGGACACCCAGAGAGGTTCACATAGTTACATAAAGAAATGGAGAGGGAGGAAGGAGATAGAGATGAGCATGAGGAGAAAAGGGGGACTCAAGAGGAGAGAGACAGATCTACACAGTACTCTGTTCTCTAAGTGTTTTTTGTAGCCCAGAACACCCACAGAGATTCACAGAATTGGATTGAGAAGAGAAGTGGGAGGGCGGAAATAGAGGTGATCTGGGGGAGATGAAGCAGAGTCAACAGGGGGAGAGGGTAATCATCACACTCCTGAGTAAAAATGGGTACTGAATATTTGATTCTTAAATGTCCAAAATTGATATCAAATACTGAGAAACAAAGATTAAAAATCTAGAGTAGAGGTTACACTCTTAAAAATACAATATTAAAAACAGAAACAAAAACACAAAAAAGTTAAGAAGTATATATGAAGTTCACTTTAAAAATAGGGTCTTTTTTTTTTTTTTTGCAAGGTTATAGTGAAACAAAAATGAAGATTTGGGAGTAATAGAGGACTTTAAAATAAAATAAAATAAAATAAATAAAGTTTTTTTTAAATTAAAAAGAAAAATAGTAAAAATATATGAAAATGAAAGTTAAGGAGTAATGGAGGCGTAATAGAGTACTTTAAAAGAAAAAAAAAGAAAAAATTAATTAAAAAATAAAAATATATGAAAATGAAAATGAAAATCAAGGAGCAATAGACGAGTCATAGAGGACTTTAAGCGAAAACAAAAAAAAAAAGGAAAATTAAGGAGTAATAGAGGAATAATAAGGAATTTTAAAATAAAATAAAATAAAAATTAAAAATTAAAAAAATAGTAAAAATATATCTAGGAATTTCTCTGAAGCTGTTGCAGGCAGTGTGTGTTCGGTTCAGTTTCAGATAGCTCCTTGTTCCAGCTTACACTTCTCGATATCTATAGGCCCCTTCTGGTGTAGTCGGTGTTAACTACAGAGATTTTAATCTGTTGCTCCTGTCATTTCTGAAGCAGTTCCCTTTCTTTATTTGGCTTCTCTTTGCTGGTCTAATTCCGTCCTGACACAAGTGGGTAGAAGTGGTCTCTTGTTTAGGTTCACTTATTCAGTCGTGCTGTGGGGAGGGAGGGGCGCTGCAGAATAATATCACTGGCCTGTGTGGGGAGCACTCACAGTGTTCTGGCCACACTGGGTTTGCCCCTGCTCTTGGCGTGTGTGCTTTCCCCGTCTACACTGCTCAGGCTCCAGGCTGCCCTATAGGGAGTGGGCCCTGAGTTGCGTGCTGTTCCAGTTTTTGGGTACTCCACAAAAGTGCAGACTTGGTTGGGCCTGCGTTTTGTGCCTTCCTGGCCCAAGCAGCTCAGGCAGCCAGGAGTTTGATGAGTGCACTCTCCCAGGGTGCGGTGTGCCTTATCCCCTCCGTGGTTCCAGCCTCAGTTTCCGTGTCCGCCGGTTGGGTGCGCCTTGTGTCTCTTCTGGGGAGCTGGCCTCTAGCCGTGACCCTCCCGGCGGATGTCAACCATCCAGATTCTCAGGAAGTCTTTGGTTAGAAACTGGGAGCCTGTTTGCCCTTTGGCAGGGGATGCCATCTCTGGGGCTGAGTTTGCCCCTTTCCTCTCCCCCCGCCTCCTGCCTCTGGCAGGGGATGGGCCGGTCCACGGCTGGCTAGCTCTTCTCTGGAATTGCTCAGTCCTTCCTTTGTTCCTAAGCAATGCCTCCTGCTCCTCTCTGTTCAGCCCCCATTTGCTGGTGGCAGATGCAAGCGTCTGGGGTACTTTTCTGCTGGGAGTTGCTTTTAGGCAAGTAATCTGTGGGTTTTATTTATTTTTCCTCCCAGTTTGGCTGCCCTCTGAGATTCAAAAACTTCCCCCAGACCCGCCAGTGAGAGGGTTTCCTGGTGTTTGGAAACGTCCTCTATTACGACTCCCATCCCTGGACGGGTCTCCATCCTTAACTCTTCTGTCTCTCTTTTTACCTTTTATATTTTGTCCTACCTCCTTTTGAAGACAATGGGCTGTTTTTCTGGGCGGCTGATGTCCTCTGCTAGCGATCAGAAGCTGTTTTGTGAAGTTTGCTCAGCGTTCAAATGTTTTTTTGATGAATTTGTAGGGGAGAAAGTGGTCTCCCCATCCTATTCCTCTGTCATCTTAGCTCCTCCCCCTGACTTTCATTTTTTTAAAATTGTATTTTTGGTTTTCATTTTTAATATATTCAGTTGTTTATGGAAATCCTCCATATTTATATCAATTTTCTCCAACTTTCCCTTTACTTTATTGAGTGTATTAACCATTATTACTTTGCAATCTTTTTTTTTCTATCATCAATATCTGGATCATCCCTGGGTCTCTTTCTATCATTTTCTTTTAGCCTGGATTTTGGTGATTTAGTACTGTTCTTGGACATAACTTTTATGTTTTTTGTTGAAGGTCAGATTTTTAATATAAAAATTTTGTAGATGATCTCAGTGATACACTCTTCCTTCTGTAAGAATTCATTCTTTTTTGCAAGGCACATAAGGTAAAGACTAATATTCTTTCAGAGACTGAGCTGTCTTGGGGCTATGTTTCAATACTCTCAGTCACTTGTCTTCTGATATAGCCTTCTGGTGGTCCCAACAGAGAGAAAGTGGCTGACAGACAGAATCTTCTCCACAGGTCAGGTATTTTGTCTCCACAGTACCATAAGATCCCTGAAGACTCTGGATTTTTCAGAGGTTTTCTGCTTAGCTAATTAATCAACCCCTTGCGCCATACAGCTTCAGAATCTGGTAAACATTATTGTGGTTAAACAAGCCCAATGCCATTTTTACTGGGATACTGGACCTTGTGCCTCATAGTAGAGGTTCTCTACTTAGGGATAAGGGAGTGGAGATCCAGATTCTTAGGCTTTCTGCTTTGTGTCCAGTATTAGCAAATGGGAAAGAAGGTATGGATGCAGAAGGTCACTTCACCTCTATGTGGAAACTTCTTTGGCAGAATTTTATCCCCTAAAGTTTGGATTCCTTCAGTGACTTTCTGATGCAGATTATTTATCATGTACTTATCTATTTATAAATTTTAATTTAAATTATATATATATATATGTTTACATAAATATATATATATATAAATGTTTACCTAAATATATATATATATATATATATATATATAAACACTTTTAATAATTTTTCAAGTTGTTCTTGGCAGGTAAGTTTCTATGCCAAAAGCTATTCATTTTAAAATAAATCAATGTTCCTCAAACCTGTATGTATATCATTATAATCTCAAAAGTCTTGTTTTAAAATACAAAGTCCCAGTTGTACCATATATCAAATGAGTCACAATGTTATAATATAGGAATTTGAGTAGTGGCTACTTTAGGAAAAACAACTCTGGATGACCTGTATGAATCTATTCTGAGACTAGCAATTGAGTATCAGTGTATTAGATGACCTCCAATAGCAGACTACCTTATCTGTATGCAGGTCAAGAAGCAACAGTTAGAACCAGACATGGAACAATGGACTGGTTCCAAATTGGGAAAGGAGTACATCAAGGCTGTATGTTGTTACCCTGCTTATTTAACTTATGTGCAGAGTACATCATGCAAGATGCAAAGCTGGATGAAACACAAGCTGGAATCAAGATTTCCAGGAGAAATATCAACAACCTCAGATATACAGATGACACCAACCTTATGGCAGAAAATGAAGAGGAACTAAAGAATCTCTTTTGAAGGTGAAAGAGGAGAGTGAAGATGCTAGCTTAAAACTCAACATTAAAAAATCTAACATCACAGCATCCAGTCCCATCACTTCATGGCAAATAGATTGTGAAACAATGGAAACAGTGACAGACTTTATTTTCTTGGGCTCCAAAATCACTGCATATGGTGACTGTAGCCATGAAATTAAAATATGCTTTTGAACTGTGGTGTTGGAGAAGACTCTTGAGAGTCCCTTGGACTACAAGGAGATCAAACCAGCCAATCCTAAAGAAAATGAGTCCTGAATATTCATTGGAAGGACTGATGCTGAAGCTGAAACTACAATATTTTGGCCACCTGATGCAAAGAACCGACTCTTTGTAAAAGACCCTGATGCTGGGAAAGATTGAAGGCTGGAGGAGAAGGGGATGACAGAGGATGAGATGGCTGGATGGCATCACCGACTCTATGGACATGAGTTTGAGTAAGCTCCAGGAGTTGGTGATGAACAGCGAAGCCTGGCATGTTGCAGTCCATGGGATCACAAAGAGTTGGACACTACTGAGTGACTGAACTGAGCTGAATGAACTTTCCAGCTTTAACATTTAATGATTTGTATTTTTTTTATTATTATTAAGATGCGAAATGGTGAAGTTTAGAAATGTTGCTATTTTTGTGTTTCACTTTGGGTCAGTAAAAACTTTACCTTGTTTATCCAACCCTCTCCAAAATGTAAACCAACTGTCTTTTGTTGTTCTTGATTTTAAAGTCAAACAAAGATCAATAAAGCATTTGGTTTTATCAGTACATCGCCTCATCACGACCCACAGATGTTCCTAGTTTTGTGATTATTTCCCTTTTATTTACAGGTAGGTGAGAGAGTGAATTTTTCACATAATGGCTGTTAACACATGAACTCTTGAGCAGATTAGCAATTGTTTTCAGAAGCTTTGGTGGCAATACTTCCTCAGTAAATTTTCAGTGACACGTGATTCTCAGTTTTAACTTTTTGTAACAATTTCCCAACAATCCCAAAATTTCCCCAACAATCAAAACTTAGGTGATTAAGATCCCATAAGGAAGGAAAATTTATCTCCCAGAAGGAAAATATAATGCCTATGTGCTTATCATGGTATAATGCTCAACACACCACCATGTGCTATTGATTAATAAAGACCTTCAAATATTTGATGTTTGTAGCACATGAATCATTTCATAATATGATGCCCTGCTTGTTGAGTGCTCTAGCCCCAAATGTTTTTTGCAATTCAAGGAAATAAGGATACACTTGGGTGATGCTTCAAAGCAACTAATTTCATGTTTCCAAATTGGAAGAAAAATTACCTCTCCCCAACAAAAGGCATAAGACCATAAATAGAGATGTTATAATAAAAGATTTATACTTCTTTGTGTATGTGTGTGTGTGTGTGTGTGTGAGAGAGAGAGAGAGAGAGAGAGAGAGAGAGAGAAATAAAGAGAGAGGTAAATAGAGACAGGGAGTGTAATGATTATTTGTATCTATCTTATTCTATCTGTTAAATCTAAGCTTCCCTCTAGTTTCAGGATCTGGTAGGGTCTCCACTGGAGAGATTCTTCAGATGAATAAACAGGTTTCAAATTGTGAAGAGCATAATTCAAAGAAAAAATAGGGTGATATCTGGTTGGTTGATAGTGAAGTTATATTTTAAAACCTGGCAGTCAAAATCAAAGCAAATGTTAAAAAAAGAAAAGCAATTACCTAAGAAATCTATATAAAATTTCTGCACTCACTGAAATAACTTTAATTTAATAAATCACTGAGTATTTGTTGGATACATTCTACTGCATATTTTGTTTACCTTAAGGGAAACCTGAACTAAGTTTCTGCTCATATAGATAGTGGAAATAAGTGGGGGCAATTGGTCAGAAATATAACACGATCTCAATTTTAGAGATATTTACAAAATCATCTAATTAAATCTCATTAGATACCTATCTACAGTGGGTCACCTAGCCTACTTAAAGAAGTTTCTCCAATTAAGACAAACCAAACCAAAAGGAAAAAAAAAAAAAAAAAACTCAAAGTTTTACAAGGCTATCCTTATAGGCCTTCCTATAAGTTACACTTCTGAGCACTAATTCTATATTGTGACTCACTAGTGAAAACTGCTTACAGTTTTGTTTCTGATTATCAATCCTCTGGAGCTTAGAATGCAAAGATGTACAGGTTTCATCCAGTTTATATAAACAGTCATATGCAGATTTTCCTTATAGCTTTGAAAAAAGGCAAAAGCCAAGACAATACCAATTTTAAGAGTTTAGATAGTGAGAATATTTAGGGGTCAAAAAATAACTTCGTATTGGTTGTCAGGGGGCAGCTAGAATAATGTTCAAATTTATCAAACTTGTCTTCCTATGAAAGATAAAGTAGTTGAGTCAAAGTAGTAAGACCCTTTCTAATTTATGTTGGTTTTAGGAGAGAATAAACCAATGAGAGACAAGCTTCTTATTGTGGTATAACAGCTTCCATAAATAAAGACCAGTGGAGTCTCTCTTATGAACACTTCTATGCAGATATAATCCATGTACCATATAGTTTCCCATTTAAAGTGTACAATTTTTTAGGGTTTTTTAAAGTACATTCACGGAGTTGTGAAATCATCACCACATTCTAATTTTAGAACATTTTATCACCCCAGAAAAGAAGTTCTTATATCCATTAACATTCACCTGTATTCTGCCACATTATCCTCTGCCCTAGGCAACCTCTAACCTACTTTATTTCTCTGTGGATTTGCCCATTCTTTATATTTGATGTAATGAAATCATGCAATAAATGACCTTTGTTATCTGACTTATTTTATTTAACATTATTTTTTAAGTTTCACCCATGTTGTAGAATGTCAGCATTCTTTTTTATTGTCAAATAATATACCTCCTTTTCTTGATTCATTCATCCATTAGTGAACATTTGAGCTGTTCCCTCTTTTTTGACCATCATGAATAATGCTGCTGTTAACATTTGTATGCAGATTTTTAGGTCAATGTATGTATTCATTTCTCTTGGCTCTATCTCCAATAATTCAATTTGGAGTCATATGGTAATTATATGTTTAAGTTTTTGAGAACAGCCAAACTGCTTCCAAAGAGGCTATATAATTTTCCATCCCCTCTAGTAGTGAATGAGTGATCAATATCACTATTCACCACTTCTTGTCGCTGTCTTTAAAAAAAAAGAAAGAAAGAAAAAAATCCTAGTGGTCATGAATTGGTATGTTATTATGTTTCATTTCCATTTCCCAAGTGATTAATGATATTGAGCATCTTTTTCTGTGCTTATTTATCATTCATATATCTTCTTTGGTGAAATGTCAGGTCACAATATTGCTTATTTTTGATTGGATTGTCTATCGTCTTATTATTGTGTTGTAAGGGCTTTTGTATATTCTGTATACAAATCCTTTATCACATATTACTTACAAATATTTTCTCCCATTATATGGGTTTTTTTTTTACTTTATTGATGGCATCATTTTCATTATAAAGGTTTTCATTTTGGTGAAATCCATTTTATTTTGTTACTTATGCTTTTGGAGTTGTGTCTAAATTATTACCTAACCCAAGGTCAGGAAGATTTAAACCTAAGTTTTCTTCCAATAGTAAGTAAGTCTTTACACTTACATTTGGGTCTATAATTCATTTTATGTGATTTTTTAAAAATACTATGAGAGGTAAAGCTCAAAGTAATATTTTATATGGATACCCAGTTGTCCCAGACCTGTTTGTTGAAAAGCTTATTCCTTCCCAGCAGAATTGCTGACACTCCCTTCTCAAAAATAAACTGACCACAAAAGTAAGGGTTTATTTTTAGACTTTACATTCTACTCCACTGCTATGCTTATGCCAGTGTTGTTTTCATACCTGTACCATTTAAGTAAGTTTTGAAAGTGTGAGTACTACAAATCTGTTATTTTTCAAAACTGTTTTGGATAGTGTGAGTTCTTTGTACTTACACATTAATTTTAGGAACATCTTCTAAGTTTCATTGCAAAAACCAGCAGAAATTTTCATAGGAATTGTATTGAATTTCTATTATCAATTTGGGAGGGTACTGCCGCCTTAACAATATTGTTTTCCAATCCATGAACATGGGCTGCCTTTCCATTTATTTAGATGTCCTTTAATTGCTTTCTTTCTACAAAAAAAAAAAATGTTTTGTATATTTTAGGGTGCAAGTCTGCAGTTTTGTTGTTGTTGTTGCTGTTAAATTTAGCCATAGGTATTTATTTTTGATGATATTATAAAAAATAATTGTTTTCTTCATTTTATTTTTGGACGCTCATTACTACTGTATATTTTGTGTGTCTTTCTTAGAATTTTCAGTACATGAGATTGTATTACCTACAAATAAAGATAATTTTACTGCACCGTCTGTAGTCTAGATACCTATCATTTTTTATACTTGCCCAGTTGCCCTAGATAGAACTTTTGTACAATGCTTAATAGAAATGACAAGAACAGACATCCTTTTCTTGTTCCTGATCTTAGGGGGAAAGTATCCAGGCTTTCACAATTTTAAATATTACATTAGCTGTAGGTCTTTATGTATGCCTTATACTAGGTTGAGGGTTTTACCTTCTGTTTCTAGTTGATATATTTTTAAGCATAAAAGTGTGTTGGATTTTGTCAAATGCTTTTAATCCATTTATTGACATGATCATGTAGTTTTTGTTGTTTATTCTATTAAAATGGTTTATTACCTTGACTGATTTTTTAGGCATTAAACCAAATTTACATTGGCAGAATAAATCCCATTTAGTCATAGTGTGTAATCATTTTAAAAATGTTATTGGATCTGTTTATCGATATTTTATGAGAATTCTCATGTTTCTGAGTGACATTGATCTGTAGGTTTGTTTTTATTTTAGATATTTTCATTTGGCTTTGATATCAAGGTGATATTGTCTTCATAGAATGAATTGGTAACTAGTGTATCCACTTTTATTTTCTCTAAGAATTATAGAATAATAGTATTTCTTTATTAAATATTAGCTGTTTGCAGCATATGTGTTTATAATTGTTATCTCTTCCTTCTAATTTGATTCTTTCATTGTTATAAAATGTCCTTTGTTTTTAGCAAAAAATTTCCATAATCCATTTTGTCTTATATATATATACTTCAACCTCCATTTTGGTTTCTTTTTTCATGGCATATTTTTCATCTTTTTACTTTAAGACTGTGTCTTTGAATCTGAATTTTTTCTCTTGTACATAATGAATGTATAATTGGATTACAGTTTTAATCCATCCTTCTAATCTCAACCTTTTGATTGGAGTGTCTAATCCATTTCCATTTAATGTGGTTACTTTTAAGGTAGGATAATATCTGCCAGTTTGCTATTTTTTTTCCCTGCGTGCCTTATGTCTTTTTTCTGTGTTCTCAATTACTGCCTTTTTTGTGTGTTAAGGGATTTTCTAGTATAGTATTTTAATTCCCATGCAATTCCTTTTGCTATCTATAAAAAATAGTTTTCTTAGTGGCTGCATTGGAGATGACAATTGGAATGAGTCTAAAATAATTTTGTTTTTATTAATAGTAACTTTATCTCAATAGCATACAGAAATTTTGCTCCAATATAGCTCCATTGCCTCCCTTCCTTTTGTGTAATCATTGTCATATAAATTATAATCCATATACATAAACCCATAATGTAGTTTCATAATTACTATTTCATGTAGCTGAGGTTTTTAAAATCAGAATAGGAGAAGAAACAATACAGAAATAAAGTCATGCTGCTTTTCATCTTTTTCTCTTATAAGTGCCTAGGTAGTTACATTTATTGATGCTTTTTATTTCTTCATGTGAATTTGGGTTACTTCTTAGTATCCTTTTTTCTTTATTCTGAAGGACTCTCTTTAGCATTTTTTTATAGGGTAGGTCTGGTAGTGAAAAATGTTGGTAGTGAAAAATAAATTTATCTGGAAATATCTTGATTTATCTTTTATCTTTGAGGGATAGTTTTGTTGCATATTGAGTTCTTGGATGACAGTTGTGTTCTTTCACCACTTTGAATATATCCTACTGCATTCTGGTCTCCATGGTTTCTGATAAGAAATTAACTGTTAATCTTATTGAGGATTCCTGGCACAAAATGAGTCCTTCATCTCTTGCTGCTTTCAAGAATCTCTTTTTGTCTTTTGACAGTTTATGATGTGTTTGCTTGTAAATTTTTTGAAATTATTGTATTTGGAATTACTGGGCATCTGGTATATGTAAATTAAAGATTTAATAAACTTTGGAATGTTTTCACTCATTAATTCTTCAACTATTTTTTCTGCTCTTTTCTCTTTCTCTTGCCTTGGGATTTTTATTATGTGTATATTGGTATATTTGAACTTTTCCCACAGGTTTCCAAGGATTTTTTTTTAATCCTTTCTTCTTTCTCTACCTCTTACTGTATTACCTATTTCCCCTAATTTCAAGTTTGCTCATTCTTTCTTCTGCCATTTCAAATTTGGTTTTGAACTTGTCTAGTGAATGTTTCATTTCCGTTATTACACCTTTCAGCTCCAGAATTTCTATTTTATTATTATCTTAAATTCTATCTTTTTTTTTAAAGAAAATAATAGCTTCTGCACAGACTTTCTCTTTCAGGTGGTTTCTGCTGTCTGGTGCTGAGGTGCCCTGCATCCCCCAGAAGGGTGGTATGGAGTGCTCCTGTTTGTGATCTTTTGACAACTCTGCCCTTCATCATGGCTGCTACAGGGAAGGTGGAGGGAGTGGGATGATGCTGAACCTCTTTAACAATAACAAAAACAACTCTACCATACCCAAGGGCCACAGCCACAGCCACTTCCAAATGAGCACCTCACCTGAGACAACCACAGGTCTATGAGCACAGTGACTCTGAACTGAGTCAGAACAGCACTTACTTCAATTTCTGTCTTTTTTATTGATATCCTTTATTTGATCAGACATTATTCTATTACTTTAATTCTTTAGATATGATTTTGTTTAGTTCCTTGAGCATATGTATAGTGCATAATTTAATTATCTAGTAAGTATTTTTCATTGGGAAAGACCTTGATGCTGGGAAAGCTTGAAGGTGAGAGAAGGAACGACAGAGGATGAGATGATTGGATGGCATCACTAACTAGATGGACATGAGTTTGAGCAAGCTCTGGGAGTTGTTGATGGACAGGGAAGCCTGGCATCCTGCAGTCCATGGGGTCACAGAGAGTCGGACACCACTGAATCACTGAACTGAGCTGAATAAGTCCAACATCTGGGCACCCTCAGTAACAATTTCTATTGATCACTCTTTTTATCAGTATATGGCCTATAATTTCTTGTTTCTTGTGTGCCTCACAATTACTTGCTAAGAACTGTATATTTTATGTATTACAATGGGGCAACTTTACAAATTGTATCCACTCCACGTATTTTTTTTTCCTTCACCTTTGTTTTTTGTTGCTGCTAGTTTTCTGTGTTTTATTTTTTTTTATTTGTTTTTCATTTTTGTGTTGTTGTTTGGTGTTATTTATTTCTTCAGTAACTTTTCAGGATTAAATCTTTAAAGTCTGTATTCCTTGTAGTCTGAAATCACTGAAGTTTCTGCTTTGTTGTGCAAATGGTTAGCTAGTGATTAGTCAGGAATTTCCTTAAATATCTTGAAATAATAAGTTGTATGCATCAAATAAACTCCCTTCAGATTGTTGTAAGACTTTGGTTGATTTCCTGAATCCTGAACATGTTGATTTTGTAATTCTGTCATTGTTTTCAAGTATTTTGTTGAACAGTAGAATTGGAGAGATTCTCACACTATAGTTCTGAATATCATGCTTGTCAGGTGGATTTTTTTAAATTAATTAATTAATTTTTTTCCCATTTTATTTATTAAAAAAAATTTTTTTTCATTTATTTTTACTAGTTGGAGGCTAATCTTATTTTAATTGGAGGCTAATTACATTACAATATTGTAGTGGTTTTTGCCATACACTGACATGAATCAGCCATAGGTATACATGTGTTCACCATCCTGAATCTCCCTCCCTCCTCCCTTCCTATCCAATCCCTCAGGGTCATCCCAGTGCACCAACCCTGAGCACCCTGTCTCATGCATTGAAATTCGTCTGGCGATCTATTTCACATATGGTAATATACATGTTTCAATGCTATTCTCTCAAATCATCCTACCCTCGACTTCTCCCACAGAGTCCAAAAGTCTGTTATTTACATCTGAGTCTCTTTTGCTGTCTCGTATATAAGGTCATCATTACCATCTTTCTAAATTCCATACATGTGCGTTAATATACTGTGTTGGTGTTTTTCTGATTTACTTCACTCTGTATAATAGGCTCCAGTTTCATACACCTCATTAGAACTGATTCAAATGTATTCTTTTTAATAGCTGAATAACATTCCATTGTGTATATGTACCACAGCATGCTTATCCATTTGCCTGCTGATGGACATCTAGGTTGCTTCCATGTCCTGGTTATTGTAAACAGTGCTGCAGTGAATATTGGGGTGCATGTGTCTCTTTCAATTCTGGGTTCCTCGGTGTGTATACTCAACAGTGGAATTTCTGGGTTATATGGCAGTTCTAATTCCAGTTTTTTAAGGAATCTCCACACTGTTCTTCATAGTGGCTGTACTAGTTTACATTCCCACCAAGAGTGTAAGAGGGTTCCCTTTTCTCCACACCCTCTCCATCATTTATTGTATGTAGACTTTATGATAGCAGCCATTCTGACTGGTGTGAGATGGTACCTCATTGTGGTTTTGATCTGCATTTCTCTGATAATGACTGATGTTGAGCATCTTTTCATGTGTTTGTTAGCTATCTGTATGTCTTCTTCGGAGAAATGTCTGTTTAGTTCTTTGGCTCATTTTTTGATTGGATCATTTATTTACTGGAATTGAGCTGCAGGAGCTGTTTGTATATTTTTGAGATTAATTCCTTGTTGGTTGCTTCATTTGCTATTATTTTCTCCCACTCTGAAGGCTGTCTTTTCACCTTGCTTATAGTTTCCTTTGTTGTGCAAAATCTTTTTTAAGTTTAATTAGGTCCCATTTGTTTATTTTTGCTTTTATTTCCATTACTCCGGGAGGTGTATCTTGGGGAATCCTGCTGTGATTGATGTCAGAGAGAGCTTTGCCAATGTTTTCCTCTAGGAGTTTTATAGTTTCTGGTCTTACATTTAGATCTTTAATCCACCTTGAATTTATTCTTGAGTATGGTGTTAAAAAGTGTTCTAGTTTCATTCTTTTGCAAGTGGTTGACCACCTTTCCCAGCACTACTTGTTAAAGAGATTGTCTTTTCTCCATTGTATGCTCTTGCCTCCTTTGTCAAAGATAAGGTGTCCACAGGTATGTGGCTTTATCTCCGGGCTCTATTTTGTTCCATTGATCTATATTTCTGTCTTTGTGCCAGTATCATACTGTCTTGATGACTGTAGCTTTGTAATATAGTTTGAAGTTGGGCAGGTTGATTCTTCCAATTCCATTCTTCTTTCTCAAGATTGCTTTGGCTATTCGAGGTTTTTTGTATTTCCATACAAATGGTGAAATTACTTGTGTAGTTCTCTAAAAATACCGTTTGTAGCTTGATAGGGATTGCATTGAATCTATAGATTGCTTACTCATTTTCACTATATTGATTCTTCCACTCCATGAACATGGTATATTTCTCCATCTATTTGTGTCATCTTTGACTTCTTTCATCAGTGTTTTATAGGTTTCTATATATAGGGCTTTTGTTTCTTTAGGTAGGATTATTCATAAGTATTTTATTATTTTTATTGCAATGGTGAATGGAATTGTTTCCTTAATTTCTCTTTCTTTTTCTAATTTTTAGTGTATAAAAATGCAAGTGATATCTGTGTGTTAATTTTATATCCTGCAACTTTACTATATTCATTGATTAATTCTAGTAATTTTGTGGTGGTGTCTTTAGGGTTTTCTATATGTAGGATCATGTCATCTGAAAACAAGAAAGTTTTACTTATTTTTTTTTACAATCTGAATTCCTTTTATTTCTTTTACTTCTCTGATTGCTATGGCTAAAACTTCAAAAACTATGTTGACTAGTAGTGGTGAGAGTGGGCACCCTTGTCTTGTTCCTGACTATAGGAGAAATGCTTTCAATTTTTCACCACTGAGGATATTTGCTGTATGTTTATCATAAATGGCCTTTATTATGTTGAGGTATGTTCCTTCTATGCCTGCTTTTTTGAGGTTTTATTATTGTTATTATTATTATTATTATTAATGGGTGTTAGCTTTTTAAAAGGATTTGTCTGTATCTATTGAGATAATCATATGGTATTTATCTTTCAATTTGTTAATGTGATGTATCACATTGATTGATTTGTGAATATTGAAGAATCCTTGCATCCCTGGAATAAAGCCCACTTAGTCATGATGTATGATCTTTTTAATATATTGTTGGATTTTGTTTGCTAGAATTTTTTTAAGGATATTTGCATCTATATTCATCAGTGATATTGGCCTGTAGTTTTCTTTTTATGTGGCATCTTTTTCTGGTTTTGGTATTAAGGTGATGGTGGCCTCATAGAATGAGTTTGGAAGTTTACCTTCCTCTGTAATTTTCTGGAAGAGTTTGAGTAAGATAGGTGTTAGCTTTTCTCTAAATTTTTGTAGAATTCAGCTGTGAAGCCGTCTGGTCCTGGCCTTTTGTTTGCTTGAAGATTTCTGATTACAGTGTCAATTTCCTTGCTTGTGATGGGACTGTTAAGATTTTATATTTCTTCTTGGTTCAATTTTGGAAAGTCATATTTTTCTAAGAATTTTTCCATTTCTCCCAAGTTGTCAATTTTATTGGCATATAGCTGCTGATAGTAGTCTTTTATGATCCTTTGTAATTATGTGTTGTCTGTTGTGATTTCTCCATTTTCATCTCTAATTTTGTTGATTTGATTCTTCTCCCTTTGTTTCTTGATGAGTCTGGCTAATGGTTTGTCAATTTTATTCATCTTCTTAAAGAACCAGCTTTTGGCTTTGTTGATTTTTGCTATGGTATCTTTTGTTTGTTGTGCATTTATTTCTTCCCTATTTTTTTTTTTTTTTTATAATTTATTTCCTTCTACTAATGCTGGGGTTCTTCATTTCTTCCTTTTCTAGTTGCTTTAGGTATACATTTGGGTTAGTTATTTGACTTTTTTTTTTCTTTTTTCTTGAGGTAAGTCTGTCTTGCTTTGAATCTTCCCCTTGTCACTGCTTTTATAGTGCCTCATAGGTTTGGGTTTTGTTGTTGTTGTTGTTGTTTGTTTGTTTGTTTGTTTTGTTTTGTTTTTATTTCCATTCCTTTCTGTGCACATTTTTATTTTTCTTTAAATTTCTTCTGTGATTTGTTAGTTATTCAGAAGCATATTGTTTAGCCTCCATATGTTTAAATTTTTAATAGCTTTTTTTCCTGTAATTGACATCTAGTCTTACTGCATTGTGATCAGAAAAGATGCTTGGAATGATTTCAATTATTTTGAATTTACCAAGGCTAGACTTATGGCCCAGGATGTGATATATCCTGGAGAATGTTCCATGTGCACTTGAGAAAAAGGTGAAATTCACTGTTTTCGGGTGAAATGTCCTATAGATATCAATTAGGTCTAACTGGTTCATTGTATCATTTAAAGTTTGTGTTTTCTTGCTAATTTTCTGTTTAGTTGATCTATCCTTAGATGTGAGTGGGGTGTTAAAGTCTCCCAGTATTATTGTTTTACTATTAATTTCCCCTTTCATACTTGTCAGTTTTTGCCTTATATATTGTGGTGCTCCTATGGTGGGTGCATATATATTTATCATTATTATATCTTCTTCTTGGATTGATCCTCTGATCATTATGTAGTGTCCTTTTTCTCTTTTCACGGCCTTTCTTTCAAAGTCTATTTTATCTGATATGAGTATTGCTACTCCTGCTTTCTTTTGGTCTCTATTTGCAAGGAATATCTTTTTCCAGCCCTTCACTTTCAGTCTGTATGTGTCCCTTGTTTTGAGGTGGATCTCTTGTAGACAGCATATAGAGGGGTCTTGTTTTTTGTCCATTTAGTCAGTCTTTGTCTTTTGGTTGGGGCATTCAACTCATTTACGTTTAAGGTAATTATTGATAAGTATGATTCCGGTGCCATTTACTTTGCTGTTTTTGGTTCAAGTTTATGCACCTTTTCTGTGTTTCTTGTCTAGAGAAGATCCTTTAGCATTTGTTAAACAGCTGGTTTGGTGGTGCTGAATTCTCTCAGCTTTTGCTTGTCTGTAAAGCTTTTGATTTCTCCTTCATATTTGAATGAGATCCTTGCTGGGTACAGTAATCTGGGCTGTAGATTTTTCTCTTTCATCACTTTAAGTATGCCCTGCCAATACCTTCTGGCCTGAAGAATTTTTATTGAAAGATCAGCTGCTATCCTTATGGGAATCCCCTTGTGTGTTATTTGTTGTTTTTCCCTTGCTGCTTTTAACATTTGTTCTTTGTGTTTGATCTTTGTTAATTTGATTAATATGTGTCTTGGGGTGTTTCACCTTGGGTTTATCCTGTTTTGGACTCTCTGGGTTTCTTGGACTTGGGTGGCTATTTCCTTCCCCATTTTAGGGAAGTTTTCAACTATTATCTCCTCAAGTATTTTCTCATGTCCTTTCCGTTTGTCTTCTTCTGAGACTCTTTTCTATTTTCCTCTCTGCTTCATTTATTTCCTCCATTCTATTTTGTACCTCACTTACCCTATCTTATGTCTTAGTTATTCTACTTTTGGTTCCCTCCAGAGTGTTTTTTATCTCATTTATTGCATTATTCATTATTGATTGACTTTTTATATTTCTTCTATGTCCTTGTTAAACATTTCTTGCATCTTCTTAATCTTTGTCTCCAGGCTATTTATCTGTAATTCCATTTTTTTTTTTTTCATGATTTAGCATCATTTTTACTACGATTATTCTGACTTCTTTTTCAGGTAAACTGCCTATGTCCTCATCTTTTCTTTGATTTGCTGGGCATTTATCCTGTTCCTCTACCTGCTGAGTATTTTTCTGCCTTTTCATCTTGTTTGGAGTGGGCTTTCTGTATTCTGGCAGTTGGTGGTTCCTCTTTATTGTGGAGGTTCCTCCCTGTGGGTGGGGTTGGACGAGTAGCTTTTCAAGATTTCCTGTTTAGGAAACTTGCGTCAGTGTTCTGGTGGGTGGAGCTGGATTTATTCTCTCTGGAGTGTAAATAAGTGTCTGGTAGTGAGTTTTTAGATGTCTATGGGTTTGGTGTGATTTTAGGCAGCCTATATATTAAAGCTCAGGGCTATGTTTCTGCATTGCTGAAGAATTTGTGTGGTATGTCTTGGAACTTGTTGTATCTTGGGTGGAGCTTGGTTTCAGTGTACGTGCAGAGGTTTTTGGATGAGCTCTTATCAATTAATGTTCCCTGTAGTCAGGAGTTCTCTGGTGTTCTCAGGGTTTTGACTTAAGACTCCTGCCTCTGGTTTTCAGTCATATTCTTACAGTAGTTTCAAGACTTCTGCATCCATACAGCACTGATGACAAAACGTCTAGTTTAATGGAGAAAAGATTCTCCACACTGAGGGACACACAGAAAGGTTTGCTGAGTTACATGGTGAAGAGAAGAGGGAGGAGAGAGACTGAGGTGACCAGCAGGAGAAAAGGGGAAATCAAAAGGGGAGAGAGCAATCTAGCCAGTAGTCAGTTCCCTGTGTGCTATCCACAGTCTGGAACACTTGGAGAGGTTCATGGAGTTACACAGAGAAGAGAAGAGGGAGGAAGGAGATAGAGGTGACCTGGAAGAGAAGAGGGGGAGTCAAAATGAGAGAGACAAAGCTAGTCAGTAATCAGTTCCCTAAGTGTTTTCCGCAGCCCAGAACACCCAAAGAGATTCACAGAGTTGAGCAGAGAATAGAAGAGGGAGGGAGGAGATAGAGGTGACATGGAGGAGAAAAAGGAGAGTCAAAAGGGGAGACAGCAATCAAGTCAGTAATCACACTCCTAAGTTAAAATGGGTACTGAAGATTAGATTCTTAAAGGCACAAAATTGACAATAAATGCCAAAAGCAAAGATTAAAAATCTAGTGTAGAAATTAGACTCTCAAAAATACATTAAAAAAAACACAAAAAATATTATATATATATAATTTACTTTAAAAATAGGGTCTTTCTTTGCAAGGTAATAGCAGGCTATAAAAATGAAAATTAAAGGGGTAATAAAGAACTTAAAAATTAAAAAATAAAAATTATAATAGTAAAATATATCTAGGAATTTATCTGGAGCTGTTGAGGGCAGTGTGGGGTTAGTTTAGTTTCAGTTAGTGTCTTGCACCAGCTTTTACTTCTTCTCAAGGTCTATAAGGCCCCTTCCAATGTGGTCAATGCTAACTACAGAGTGTTTTAATCTGTTGCACCTGTCACTTCCAGAGTGGTTCCTTCTTCTTTATTTTGGCTTCCTCTGTTTGCAAGTCTCTTCAGGGTCTAATTTCCACCCTAACACAAGGGGGCAAAGGTGGTCACTTATTTAGGCTCACTTGTTCAGTTGTGCTGCAGGGAGGGAGGGAAACTGGAAACAAATATAACTGGCGTGTATGGGGAGCACTCACAGTGTCTGGGCCACACTGGGTTTGCCCTTGTTCACCACACATGTGCTTTTCTGGTCTACACTGCTCAGGCTCCAGGTTGCTCTGCAGGGAAACTGTCCAAAGCAGGCCCTGTGTTGTGTGCACTTCCCAGGTCTAAGCTGCTCAGGTTCAGGTTCTCAGGTACTCCACAAAGGCACAGACTCAGTTGGGCCTGCGTTTTGTGCCCTTCCCAGGTCCAAGCAGCTCAGGCCACCAGGTGTTTGGCAAGCGCACACTCCCAGGTGGTAATGTGTCTTATCATCTCCCTGGTCCCAGTCAATCAGTTTCCTAGGTGTGCAGCTAGAGCTCTGCCTCAGATGTGCCTTGTGTCTCCTCTAGGGAGCTAATTTTAGGCTGTGATCCTCCTGGCAGATGTCAACCATCCAGGATCCCAGGAAGACTTGGTTAGCACCTGAAAGACTGCTCATAATTTGGTGGAGGATGCTGTCTCTGGGGCCGAGATCGCCACCCGCCTTCAGGCCCTGGCTATCGCCTGTCTGCGTCTCTGCCTCTGGCGGGGGAATGGGCTAATCCACAGCTGACTAGCTCTGCTCTGGTATTTGCTCAATCCTTTGTTCTGCGAGCAGACCAGCCTGTGCCTTAGGTTAGAGCTTTTCGAGGGAAAGTTCTGTCTCTCTCTCTCTCTCTCTCTGGTTAACCCACAGTTTGGGCTGCTATCCCGCGTTAGCTCCCTCAGGTTGTCCTCAAGACATTCAGGCCCAGTCCTTACCCTAAGCATGCAACCAATGCCTCCCTGTTCAGCCTCTGCTCGCTGCTGGCTGACATGAGTGTCTGGGCTACTTGTCCACTGGGAGCTGTGATTAGGCACGTATCCTGTGCATTTTTTTTTTTTTCCTCCCAGTTATGTTGCCCTCTGAGATTCCATAACCCTCCCCCCCCAACAGACCTGCCAGTGAGAGAGTCTCCTGGTGTTTGGAAACTTCTCCTCTTTCACGACTCCCACCCCGGCTCAGGTCTCCATCCCTAACTCTTTTGTCTCTCTTTTTGTCTTTTATATTTTGTCCTACCTCCTTTTGAAGAGAATGGCCTGCTTTTCCGTGTGCCTGGTGTCCTCCACCAACGTTCAAAAGTTGTTTTGTGGAATTTGCTCAGCATTCAAATGGTCTTTTGATGAATTTTGGGGGGAGAAAATGGTCTCCTCATCCTATTCCTCTGCCATCTTAGGACCGCCCCACAGGTGGATTTTTTTAAACTGAAGTGTTATATTTTTTTCCATCTTGCTATCTTCATCTCATTATTCTAAACTATTAAATTATTTTTATGTGTTGATTGAATAATGTATTAGTTTATCCAATCATATCTTGATTTTTTTAAATTAATTTATTTTAATTGGAGGCTAACTACTTTACAATATTGTAGTGGTTTTTTGCCATACATTGACATGAATCAGCCGTGGGAGTACATGTGTCCCCCATCCTGAACACCCCTCCCACCTCCTTCCCCATCCCATCCCTCAGGGTCATCCCAATACACCAGCCCTGAGCACCCTGTCTCATGCATCGAACCTGGACTGGTGATCTATTTCACATATGGTAATATACATGTTTCAATGCTGTTCTCTCAAGTCATCCCACCCTCGCCTTCTCCCAGAGCCCAAAAGTCTGTTCTTTACATCTGTGTCTCTTTTGCTGTCTCACATATTGTCTTTATACAAATCTTTGAATTATTTGTTGGTGGCTCAGTGGTAAAGAGTTCACCTGCCAATGCAGGAGACACAAGAAATGCAGGTTTGATCCCTGGATTGGGAAGACCCCCTGAAGTAGGATACTGCAACCTGCTCCAGTATTCTTGCTTGAAAAATTCCATGGATAGAGGAGCTTGGGGTCACAAAGAGTCAGACATGACTGAGCACAAAGCACATAGAAAGTTTTAGGTCGGCAGGATCCAACTAGAGACTTCTTAATGAAGAATTTTCAGATTTCAATTGTCCATGCACCTTTCAAATTTGCTCCTTTTTGCTCCTGCTATCCTCACCCCTGCTGCTCAAGGATAAATATATAAATGTATATTGCACACAATTTTAGCTGGACAACATTTCATTAATGTAAAAGCTCTTTAATTTATAACCTCATATATGTATTAGAGTTGTATCTTTTCACACTTAATCTATACATATGCCATTATATAAGTCCTTGTTGCAGAATTGGACTCTGAGAATAGATACTTTAAGTAGAATGAACAATTCTGCTCACTATTCCACTCAATGAGCATATGCCTTGGAGTGATTGTGAGATAGTACATACGATTATGCTATCCTCTCAGTTGGTCTAAGTTTAAACATATCTCTTATAATGCAAATATTTTGCCATGCTCAGTGTGTTTTTCTTATTTTTAAGATACGTATTTTTCATGCAATATGACCCTTAAGTACAATCCAACTATTTCATCTGGTGCTCAGCGGAAGACGCAACAATCTGTTTCAACAAAAGAAAGAAAACTGGTAATGTTGAATTCACTGAGAGATAGTATGTAGCTCTCAAACACCGTACTTCCTTACAATAATTATAGCTACATTCTATGTATGCCTTGTGAGCTAACTTTATAATTCAGCCCACATTCTCCACCTAGATGCATCTATGCCATATAGCAAATTTGGATTATTCCAGGGAAAACTTGTCATGAACAGTGGCAAAATCCTTTATTTTTACTGTTTTACAGTTTATCCCTTAGTGTTGGTGAGAAAATACAAGTCATATGATAGACATAGCAGGAACTCTGTCCTGTTAAAGCTGAGTTTGTCTCTCATCAATGTGATGCTCTTTCCTGGGGTTATTGTCCTCCTAGCTCGATTTTATTAGACACACCTAAGTTGTACCAGTAGTATACCATCAAACTGCAAACTCATTATGGTGAACACTCAATAAAGGTTGATTATAAACTAAAAATAAGTTGAATGAAAGCTGGTCTGTCCATACTGCAACATTATTTGACAGCCCAGAGGCAAAGTTGAGTTTGTGCAATGACCTTGATGCTAAGAGTTTAGTGGTAATTATGCTGTCCAATGTGGTTCTCCAATTCTTGTTTAAAAGCTACAGGTGGGCAGTCTACAATTTCTAAAGAATAAGTTACCAAGAGTTGCACTGTTAGGAAAGTTACTTATGGAAACTTGAGTTTGTTGAGTGAGATAACTTCATTTTATATTTTTTATAGTTTTATTGCTTGAGAGTATTTGATACCTTTAAAAAATACCCAACAAAGTTGAAGTTTCTTGTTTTCCTTTTTCTATTAGGTAGTGATTTTAGACTATGCTATTCAGATGGCCCAGCTCAGAATTACTTAGAAAACTGACTAAAAATACAGATCCACTGGCCTCATCACACCTCCACTAGTTTCTGAGATATATCCAGATGATTCTGATACAGATTACAGCATAAACAGGCAGTTGCAGATAATTTCAATATAAACTATAATCTGAAAATTACTACTGTAGACATTCTGGGCATCTCAGAAAATAAAGCTGATTTGTTGAGTAAAGCAGTGAGAAAGATCCCCTATATTCCACCACATCTTGCTATTCTTTACTTGTTAACAATGGAAGTTTATTTTTCTATTAACAAAATTTTTTTTTATTTTTGCCATTTCACGTTTAGATCCATTTCAGCCTCTCTATTACTGACCAAACAATACCCTTTCATCATCCTGTGGTGTGGCTCAGAGACCCTGCTCAGTGGGAAGTGCTTCACCTTTTCATAAGGATCCTGACACCTGGTCTACTGATTGTGGTCAATAATAGTTCCATCTGAACTTGGTTTAAGGGAGGATTGTGTGCTGGCTGCAGGGCCACTTATTGATTTAAAAAATGTATGGCCTGCTTTCCAAAAGAGGTTGGCTGCCACTGTGCTTATGAGTTACTTTATTTTAACATGAAGAGGAACTGGATAGGGAATTGTTTTGAAAGATTTTGTTCTACTAGCCCTTTTGTCTCTATCAGCTCTTCAGAGAAATCAGTGCAGCCCTATCACCATTGGAGAGAAATGTTCATTCCACTAGAGATTCATCCAGGTTTGAGAAATTAACTTTCTCTGTTGGAGGGTCACTGACAGGTCACCAGATGCCTTAGGTGAAACATGTTTATGGCTTTTAGGTAAGTTTTCAAGATTCTGTACACTGCTGTTCAACCTGCAAATGTCTCTTTGAAATGCAAAATGGATACATGTCATAGTGTTGGCTGTGAGATGATTTCTTTTTTAGAAATTTAATCTATCTATTGAGCTAATGTTTAGGGGAACAAAAATGCATCACAGAACTCTAAGACTCAAAGGTCTATTGGGAAATTAGTTTACCAGCTAATTAGTTTATCTCAGGTGCTCCTGAAACAACTTTTACTGACAACTGTTCACATACATTTATTTCTTCTCTGTTTCCCTTGCAATGTTTCTCAATCCTCTTTCTCCTCAGCCCATTATTTTCTATTTTTCATTCTTCCTTGCCTGACTGAGGTCTACTAACGCCAATAAAATCCAAAAACATTACATATAACCTAGTCTAGTTAATTTCTCTGCATGGAGAAGCACATAAGTCTTTCATGAATACGTTGAGGTGTAGAAAGAATTACTTGGGCTATTAGGACAAAGAAATTTGGTTTTAAATTCTGGTTATACACGTAGAGCTGTGACCTAAGATATTGGTTCACAGCCTATCAAAGTCTCATTTTATTCATTTGTAAAATAGGACTTAGAATTTCTGCATCACAGTGTTAAAGGTACCACCATTCATGGTAGGCAATCAGTAAAAGCCGCCTTTAAAACTGATTAATTCTTGGGAGAATTAATTACTTAGCTCTCTACATGAGATCATTCTTTATAAAACTAGGAGTAGAATGGAAATTATAAAATGTCTTCTGTGCTTGGTAAAGATTAAATACAATATCACAGGCACAGTGTCATGGGTGACATTTATTATATGTTAATTGAATACATTTTATGCAGATTAACAGAAAAATATTACTGGTAATGAGATCATTCATTCTCTATTATCCAAGATACACTATTTGAAATGAATACTGAAACCATATCTGCTGAAAAAAAGATCACATAAAGTACAGCATATTTGTGTACTATCTGTATTTCCTGGAAGTAGACTACATCGTTATTTGATCCCTTGGCTTGATTTTAAATTGGGACATGTGATCATCTTAGTTCCTGAGAATGATATAAATGGCAGAGTAACTTGCCTAAATCTTTCTTGCCTTCTATGGCAATATTCAAGCCCCAGAGGAAGAAAAAATGTATAAAGGATAGTGAACTGGAGGTTAGTGTCAAGGAAGAAGTCTGATACCAACCAGTCCACTCTGGATACACTTCAAAAGACCCATCCTGAAAACTGATATCTAAATGTTTCTAAATGAGTCTTCTTCACTGGTAGTTGCTGCGAAGACAAAGCATTTTTTGACTAATGAAAATATTTTGTTTTTTAAGTATAATTAAATGCTCTGCACATGACAAGAAACATTTAAAGCTATGCTATATCATTTGATGGCCAGATTGTTAATTTAAAGAAAATTAGGGCAAGTTGGAACTGAACCAAATACACTACCACTTACCTTCCCTTTCTTTCTCTCCTTTAAATTATCTACCTCATTGACTACCATATTGGATATATAGAGCAAAGAGGGCAAATATATCAGCTGAGCTCTCTGCGGTTCCAATGAGAAGCAGTTAATATCTGTATGGGAAGAACATGGGCCAAGGAAGAGGCCTGTGATTACTATGTGAGCCTGAGAAAGGTTCCATACACCATGAGCCACTGAGACAAAAGTAAAAGACAACAAATGTATTTTTAATTTAATAAAATATGAACATTACCTATTCAAATAAAGCTGGCTACTTTAAAGTAGACTTTTCATACATATTTATTTTTCTTTATAGCATCTTTGTTTGCATTTAAAATATTACTGAGTAAGGAAAGGATGAGACCACATATCAATAAACTCTTATGAGATCAAATAAAATAACCTATCTTAATCACAAGAATTTTATACTGTTATGAAAACCCAGACACCTGTAACCAATTCTATATATTCAGCTGAATAAAAAACAAAATGAAAAGGTAAATCAAACTTAATTGTGGAATAAGCATACTCATATTATGAAAATATCAACGCAAATGTAGTAGATAAATAACATGAATGGCTTGAACATACAGTGCATATTATATTATTTTTTCTCAAGTTAGAGAAAGTTATGAGGACAAAGGAGCAAAGATTACGTTGTTTTTTATCCATTAGTTTGCAGGAAGAAAAAGGCCTCTGTTTTTATTTGACCTTATATTGATTTAGTTTCTCACATAGAAGTTCAAAACCTCTCCTCCCTCCTTTTTTTCCCCAAAGAAGACTTTTTCTGACAATCTTGCTTTCTCAGCAAAGGTTTCTTTCAAAGGAAAAAAAAAAATCCCTGATGATCACAACGGATGATAGAGGATGGTTTGTCCTTTTTCTTTGGGGAAAGAAACAATCTATTTGCAAAATAATTGGGAAGTTCAACCAAAAGGTAAATTTGTCCTGGACAGAGGAGAAAAAATATCAAGAGCTAGTATAGAAAAGAATTATACTATATCAACGGAGAAAAAGGAATCTAAGAATTCTCAATAGGCCTATATTTTTCTAATAAACACTTTTGACTTTATAGTAAGGCTGCATCAGCCATATATCTAAGATATGTGCAAAAAAATTCTGGAACCATCCATACCTCCTGAAGCATCATATCTGTACTTTTATATCAGATTGATATGACACTTCAAAAGCTAGTTGTATCTGGCAACAATAAACTGTATTTGAATGAGGGAGATGAAAATCAGATTTTCAATTCAACTGAAATGATTGTGCTCTCTATATCTCTGTAATAGAAGAATGTGAACCTGGAACTATCTTTGCAAACAAACAAAATAAAAACCAAGTGAGTGCAACCCATCAGGCTGACAAATCACTGATAGATATAATTGCAGTACTATCTACAAACCAGCTATGAGCTCACTTAACCTGCATGTTTATTGTAGGCATTCCTGCTTCTTATAATACCTGGTTTTTCTTAATTCCTTGTAATTACTGTCCATGTTAAATTTCTAGAGATATAATAGAAGAGGCCCAAATACAGTTCACAAGTATCTACCCATTCAAAAAAATCCTTGGCCCACCAGCTAAATAATAAACACTGTGCTAACTGGATACAGAGAAAACCAAAAAAGTAAATAAATAAATAAAAATAGAAGGAGAGAAGGAGGAAGAGAGAGAAAGAAGGAAGGAGGTAGAAAAGGAAGGAAGAAAGAAGTGCAAGGAAAAAGGAAGAGAAGTAAAGGTAAGACTCCTACCCTCATGAAGTTTGCAGGTTAATGGGAGTGATAAATAATACTAGACATAATAATAATAATACATTTAAATTAGCAAATGTGATAAATACTAAAAAGTAAGGAATATATTATGTGATGAAAGTATACAGTAGGGAAATATGATTTTAAAGAATTTAAGAAACTTCCCTTATGTGACAATTGAGCAAAGACATAAAACATCAGCAGTTGAAAGAAAGAGGACAGTGTTTTTGGGATTTGTTTCTATTCTGTATACTAGTCTTCATTCCTATTCTTGCAAACTGAGATGAACAAAAGAAAAGCCATAATGATTACCTTTACCCACCTGTTTAGAAGCTTCTTTTGGAGACAGAGGTAGACTTAAAACTGCCTGCATTGACATCCTTTTCTGTGTCACTCCCAGTAACTCCCCCAAGATCTAGAAAGACAGCTTCCAAAAGGAGTTTACTCCTGATCCAAAATTTACCCATCCTCATGCAATGATTTGCCAGTGAAGGATAAAAATAAAGAAAGGAAACCTTTACTCTTTCATGACTTCTCCCTCCCTCGGGGCACAAGTCCCTGTCCTGAAATCCTGTCTTTATTTATGTCTTTACCTTTTGTATTACTTCATTCTAAGGAGATAGCCTTGCCTTTTTGGAAGTCTTGGATCTTCTCCTGCCATTCAGAAATTGTTCTGTAGGAGTTGTTCCATAGTCTGATGGATTTTTGATGTGTTTGTGGGGAGGCAGGTGATCTCCCCGTCCTACTCCTCCACCATCTTTTTTTGTCCTACAATTGCAATTTCTGCATTGTTGAAATTTGCCTTTGATAATGGAATACATTCTTAAATGTGATTATGTTATGCATCACTTTAATGCACATTTCTCACTTTATGTTTTTATGTTAATGACTTATCATTTGCTGTCTATTTTATATTTACTTTAGACTATGGAAATGATGTTAGAAAAAAAGCAAATTCAAGCTATTTTCTTATTCAAGTTCAAAATGAGTAATAAAGCAGCAGAGGCAACTTACAACATCAACAATGCCCAGAAACTGCTGACAAAATTACAGTGCAGTGGTGGCGCGAGAAGTTTTGCAAAGACAATGAAAGCCTTGAAGACAAGGAGTATGGTTGTTGCCCATTGGAAGTACTACCAATTAAATGCAAAGGTGATCCTCTTACAACTACAGGAGAAGTTGACAAAGAACTCAATGTTGACCATTCTATGGTCATTTGACATTTAAAGCAAATTGAAAAGGTGAAAAAGCTTGATAAGTGGGTGCCTCATGAGCTGACCAAATTTTTTTTTTTTAATTGTCCTTTACACAAGAGCAACAAACCATTTCTCAATTGTATTGTGATGTGTGATGAAAAGTGGATTTTATACCACAACCAGTAATGACCACCTCAGTGGCTGACCTGAGAAGACACTCCAAAGCACTTCCCAAATCCAAACTTGTACCAAAAAAAGGTCATGGTCACTGTTTTGTGGTCTGCTGCTGATCTGATCCACTACAGCTTTCTGAATCCTGGCAAAATCATTACATCTAAGAAGTTTGCTCAGCAAATCAATGTGATGCACCAAAAACTACAATGCCTTCAGCCAGCACTGGTCACCAGAAAAGGCCCAATTCTTCTCCATGTCAATGCTCCATCACATGTTGCATACCGACACTTCAAAATTTGAATGAATTGGGCTACGAAGTTTTGCCTCATTCACCATATTCACCTGATCTCTTGCCAACTGACTACCACTTCTTCAGGCATTGCAAGAACTTTTTGCAGGGAAAATGCTTCCACAACCAGTAAGAGGCAGAAAATGCTTTCCAAGACTTTGTTGAATCCTGAAGCATGGGTTTTTATGCTACAGGAATAAGCAAATATTTCTCTTTGGCAAAAATGTGTTGATTGTAGTTGTTCCTATTTTGATTAATAAAGACGTATTTGAACTTAGTTATGATTTAAAGTTCACCATCTGAAATCTCAATTACATTTGCACCTACCTACTAGTGGATGTGATGGAATTCCAGTTGAGCTATTTCAAATCCTGAAAGATGATGCTGTGAAAGTGCTGCACTCAATATGCCAGCAAATTTGGAAAACTCAGCAGTGGCCACAGGACTGGAAAAGCTCAGTTTTCATGCCAGTCCCTAAGAAAGGCAGTCCCAAAGAATGCTCAAACTACCGCACAATTGCACTCATCTCACGCACTAGTAAAGTAATGCTCAAAATTCTCCAAGCCAGGCTTCAGCAATACGTGAATTGTGAAATTCCAGATGTTCAAGCTGGTTTTAGAAAAGGCAGAGGAACCAAAGATCAAATTGCCAATATCTGCTGGATCATCGAAAAAGCAAGAGAATTCCAGAAAAACATCTATTTCTGCTTTATTGACTATGCCAAAGACTTCGATTGTGTGGATCACAATAAACTGTGGAAAATTCTGAAAGAGATGGGAATACCAGAACACCTGATCTTTCTCTTGAGAAACCTGTATGCAGGTCAAGAAGCAACGGTTAGAACTGGGCATGGAACAACACACTGGTTCAAATAGGAAAAGGAGTACTTCAAGGCTGTATATTGTCACCCTGCTTATTTAACTTATATGCAGTGTACATCATGAGAAATGCTGGGCTGTAAGAAGCACAAGCTGGAATCAAGATTGCCGGGAGAAATATCAATAACCTCAGATATTCAGAGGACACCACCCTTATGGCAGAAAGTGAAGAGGAATTAAAAGACCTCTTGATGAAAGTGAAAGAGGAGAGTGAAAATGTTGGCTTAAAGCTTAACATTCAGAAAACTAAGATCATGGCATCTGGTCCCATCACCTCATGGGAAATAGATGGGGAGAGAGTGGAAACAGTGTCAGACTTTATTTTTGGGGGCTCCAAAATCGCTGCAGATGGTGACTGCAGCCATGAAATTAAAAGACGCTTACTCCTTGGAAGGAAAGTTATGACCAACCTAGATAGCATATTAAAAAGCAGAGACATTACTTTGCCAACAAAGGTCCGTCTGGTCAAGGCTATGGTTTTTCCAGTGGTCATGTATGGATGTGAGAGTTGGACTGTGAAGAAAGCTGAGCACCGAAAAATTGATGCTTTTGAACTATGGTGTTGAAGAAGACTCTTGAGAGTCCCTGGAACTGCAAGGAGATCCAAGCAGTCCATCCTAAAGGAGATCAGTCCTGGGTGTTCATTGGAAGGACTGATGCTGAAGCTGAAATCCCAGTACTCTGGCCACCTCATGCAAAGAGTTGACTCACTGGAAAAGACCCTCGATGCTGGGAGGGATTGGGGGCGGGAGGAGAAGGGGACGACAGAGGATGAGATGGCTGGATGGCATCACCGACTCGATGGGCATGAGTTTGAGTAAACTCCGGGAGCTGGTGATGGACAGGGAGGACTGGCGTGCTGCAATTCATGGGGTCGCAAAGAGTCTGACACGACTGAGTGACTGAACTGAACTGAATTGTTTAGGTAATTTTTTCATCAAAATCTAGCCATTCTTATTTTCATATTCTGCCATTCATTTTCTTGCTGGGACTGTCCAGGACTCAACTCTTTATTTCCCTCATTCAGCATGCATTAGATAATCTTGCTTTTGTTCCATTTATAATGTATCTTGCTTTGTGTATTCAAATAACATAATTTAGCTTCTCTTAATCTTTTATTTTTATTTTTTTTCTATTTTCTGTGTCTTTTCCATTTGTTTTTTATTTTCTTATATAGATTTTTAACCAACTAAATGTTCTTTTTTCTTGCCCTTTTTTGGACCTATTTTTTAAATATTCAGAACCCTCTGCTATTTAGAGGTATATCATTATGTGAAAATTTTCATTTCAATCATATGTTGATTTATGATAGCAAATATGTAAATAATATGAATATAAAAATATAGGCAAAGTTTAAGAAAATGATGCAAACTTTATACATTGAGCCTTCATGTAGCAGTTAAAATGATAATTGCATAGAGTTTACAAAAGCAACATGGATACTTATGCCATCATAATGAGTAGAAAAGAAAAGCTATGCTATTTGATATATAAAATATGGACTTGTGGAAACAGATTAAAAAAGAACACTGTGTAGAAAAGATGTGGGGAATTAATAAGTGAAAGGAGACTGGGACTATGTAGATGACTTTCTTCTGTTTTCTTCTGTTTTTCTGTATTTTACAACTTCAGAAGATAAACACATTTTAATGAAAGTTAATATTTTTACCACCTTTTCTAAATATGTGATTTATTCACCAAAGATGTACAAATACAGATTTTAAATGACAAATTTATATCTTTGCCATAGATAATCTGACATCTATTCCAAACTCCTGATATTTATGTCCTTGTATAATCACATCACCTTGAAAGCATGCTGGACCAAGTGAATTGCATTTAAGATTAGGTTAGAAAAACTAGAACTTTTGTCTTGTTCATGTTCTCTCTGTGCCCCTCTTTTCTTGCTTAGCCTGATAAGAGCTGCTCTGTTTCAAGAGATTTTGCAGCAAGGGACTGAGGGTTGTGTCCTACAGATAACCAATGAAGGAACAAACAATCAACTGAATATATTTTAAGAAACTGAATCCTGATGACATCCACATAAGCTGGTGGTACATAGATGGGTGTTCATTATACTGTTTTTAATACTAGCCTCTATGACACTCAATTTAAGGTATTACACTATAAAATTTGAAAAACCAAGTCTATAATGTTTGAAGAAGCAAATAGCTTGTTATAAATTAATGCTCAGTATAACCTCATTCTTTTTTTTTTTAATAATAGCTGTTGTTTATTTGGCACCTCATTCTTATCTTTAAGATTTATTATAATATTCTTTTCAAACACCATATTTTGCAGAAATAATTATTGGGTTGATATTTTTTATACAACTTAAGACAACTGGACATTTAAAAGCCTGTGGTTTTTCACAGTTGTCAACAGTGAAAATTTAAGATGTCAGTTCTTGTGACTGCCTTCTTTCTCTATCAACTTTGCATGGTTCATTTCCTCACTTCTTTCATGTGTCTGTTCCTCACAGATCTATTCTCTTATCATTATATCTAAAAGAACAAGCCTATAATGTTATATTTCCTTACTTTCCCTCTTACTATTTGTAGCAAATTAGAATGTATATTTGTTTATTTTGGATTTCCCATAATTAGAGTGTAAGTTCTACATTAGAAGAAGCATTAACCACTATATGGCTAACATCTAGGAGAATTCCTGGTATAATTAGAGTGTAAGTTCTACATTAGAAGAAGCATTAACCGCTATATGGCTAACATCTAGGAGAATTCCTGGTATAATCAGAGTGTAAGTTCTACATTAGAAGAAGCTTTAACCACTATATGGCTAACATCTAGGAGAATTCCTGGTATATTTTAAGTACTAAATAAATACTTCATCAATGAATGAATAAATGAAAAATAAACAAAAAAATCCCTGTTTGTCTATCTGTTTATACTTATATAAAGTGTGTGTATGCATACATGTAGTACCCATATACACACTTTTTTTTTTTTTTTTTCAGTTACAAGGACTTCTTTCTGTTTTGAATACGAGGAACAAAAGTTAACAACATATTTTACATATATTTTAACAGCTTTATTACTTGGAATTTAAACTATCCAACTTTCTAAAAAGGCAAGAACTTTTCAAGTTTTACCTGATTAATATAAATCTTATTATAAATTAAAACAGAACCTATTTGAACAACTAGACTTTTCTGACCATGGGTTCCAAAATTATTTAATTCACATATTGATAATAGTATAGTAATTTGTAGAGAAATATTTCTGTACTTAAAAATTAATCTGAATACTTTATAGGCTCTTTGTTCTATTCAATTTATTTTTGTATATTTATTTTGTATTATGCTATAAATAATACCTGAAAGCATCCTTGCTTAAGATTTAAACCAAGCAGGAAGGTAGGTCAAGATTTTGGCATAGGAAGACCCTGATCTCACCTTCCACAGATGCACCAAGTCTGCAACTATATAGGGATTCATTCCCACTGAAGAAGAATTGAAAACTAACTGAATAGCTTTCTTCATGACAAGGATAAAAGAGCCACCTCTAGACATGTAGGAGAGGCAGAGATGCAGTCTTGCCACAAACCCTGTCCCCAGCATGTCAACACACAATAGGGAGAGATTTCATGGGCCTGGAACCTTTCTGTAAGGAGCAAGGGATTTGTGCCACACATCAGGCACCCTAGCCCTTGAGATCAGCACCAGAGAGGCAATGTCCTAAAAATGCATGGCTACTGAAACCAACAAGGCTCACCCAGGGAGCTGTGGGGATCAATACTCCTTTTGAGGGATCTACACCCAGCCTCACTCTTTGCATGAACCATTGCAAAGACAGCAGTTTGAGGGGTGGCTGGATTACATGTTAAGGAGATTCAGTTGCTAATCTTAAAAAGTCTGCCAGAGGGACAGGGATTAGTAAGGATTTTCCTTAGAGACAAAGGGCTTGAAAAGTGCCATTGTTGGCACTCTTACTTTACCTTGCTAGCACAGGCCAGTACACATGGATACAATCTCACTAAAGCCAAGGGTCAGCCCCACCCCCAGTTCTCGGTCCCAGGCCTCCCTAAAACCATAGGCATACCCTCACCACCAGCACTCCTCTCAGGCCTCACAAAAGTCATGGTCATATCCTGCCCCCATGTCTCCTTTCTGGCATCGCTCAAACCATGGTCATCTCTGTCCCAGTGGGTGAGCACAGTCCACATACGGGATTTCACTTGATTGTCTGGATCTGGTAGCCAAAGGGGCTTGTGATCCTGGGCCCCACAGGACTATAACAATCAGAATGGCAGTTCTGGGCAGTATACCACACCCATGGTACTAAAATCATGGCAGACTGAAACACACTCCCAGTGTGCACATGAAAAATATGTAGTCTTGGAGCTTCAACCAGAGGAATGAGCTTCAGATTTGTCACACATTTAAAGACTACAGAGATGCTCTCAGGGGTCGTGGGCAGGGAAACTCCCTGTGAAACACTATCTGTGAGCTCTCCCATAACATTGCCACAACTTTCTGGTACCTCCCAGAAAGGAACTTATACAATCATCAAAAGTCCCAACTTTTGCGACTTTCAGCCAAGGGATGCCTCCTGACCTCCTAGCCTGGAAGGCAGCAGGGCCTACAACTGTAGTTCCATAGCACTATATATATTTGCATAATTGAAAAGCTGCTACCTGGGGATGTGGTTTCTAATCAGCCTGAATCTAGGTGCTGACTGAAATCATTCCCTTTAGAACACTGACAGATTTTCATATGTTCTCAACTTCAAATGAATCAGGCTACTCAGGTTCATTAGATGTGAGGTCAAGGGTGACAGAAGTAAACATGAAATTCATGCTGCTTGTTGTGCTGTAGTTTTCCTTTGCCTCTGACCCAGGAGTCTCATGTCTTTTGCCAATACCTATGAAACTGTGAAGGGCTAACTTCTTATTTGGGAAGTAGAATAGAAACTGACTATTAACATTCTTTGACAGCTTTTGGTGAGAGGGAAAGGATCCTGACAGAGAAATGACCTCTGCAAGGTAACTATGAGGGCCTTGGAAACCAGGTTTGGGATATGAAATGACTGTCTGAGATCCAGTCGTGCCTGCTCTTGTGCAGTTAGTAAAAGGCCCCCACTGTCCTATCTGTTTACTATTTAGAGGCTGAGTAATGAGTATAGGATTAAAACAAGCCATCCAAAATGTTTTGATTATCCTTACTATCCTCCAAGGGGAAGGAGGAAGGGATTTTTATCATGTCAAAGAAGAGCAACTCCCAAGCCCCAGCTACAGGCAAGGTGGTCATAGCAACTGTGTCAAGGACTCCCAGAGGTAAAATACATGGTGTCAGCAGTGAGGATATGGAATATTAAGTGGATCAAAAACAGTATAAGTGCATTTAGTTAAGCCATGAGCAGCTCTCAGGCTTCTCAAATCTGTGTTTTTGAGTTAACAGTGTAAAGTAAGCAGTGTTTTGTTTACTTTCATGCAGCCACTCTTTCCTTTCATGTTTCCTATTTCTTCCTCTTCCTTTACTCTAGCCTCAATTTCTTTAAGTACAAAGGTCATTAGACCTGGAGCTTGTTCCCAAGGAAAAGCAAGAGCTATATCCACCCAAATAGAGGGTGCTGAGGAATTCAGATGGGAAGGATTGAAGCTTTATGACTCTGTTGAATACAGCACCCAAGTCATCACTCTTCCTGGTCTCACCAGGGGAGGGAAGACTCAGTATCAACTGATAGAGTTTGGACTAGGTTCACAGTAGGGAAGCAAAGCTTACAGGATCTAGTGATCCCTTTGTCTCATTTAGTGTTACTGTTGCCTCTACATCTAAATGTACAGTAGAAATTGATGTTACATGCTTGTGCTTCCTTTTCTATTTTTACCAGAAAGGATTATCCCAACTGGAAAGAAGTCACATTTAGAGAAGAGCTAATACCTTTAGAGCCCATAATCCTACTAACTCCTTAGAGCTACAAGTCTCTATGACAGATGATTTTTCCAATCAGACCATCTGGCAAAGGGAAGTTGTCTCTATCTGGAAGCAATCCTTGAAGTTTTGGACTCATCACCAATTTTGAAAATCAGCTATTAACTTGTTATTGAGGCCCTTATTGAAATTGAGCACCTAAGGAGGCTTTGTGACTCTTCTGACTGATATTTCCATTTTTGAGTGGATCAAATCAAACTGAATGACTAATAAGTTGAGAAAGATCCAACAAGCCTTACTTTTTAAAAGGAAATAGTACTTTCAAGAATACAGCCAACTTGGTCTCAGTGGTATCTTCACTTTATGTGTAAAAGTGGCAGGTCTTTCTTTGGGAGAAATTTTCATTACCAACTCTGCCACCTGAAGCAAAGCTTCAGATTCAATGGGGTCCCCAATTCACAGGCTTTCCCCTAAAAATCCAAGCCTAGTTCACTGATTTTTATGCTATTCTGAAACAATAGTGTCCCCTGGACTTTGTAGCTATTAGACCTAAGCCCCAGCTATACAAAATGGAAAATGGATGTGGTCACTCCACTCAGAGACAGAATTCAAAGCTGTTCTCAAGACTCTGGTCAATACTCTACTTGATGAACCTTGTTATAGTTTTACTATTGCAAATGACCTAGATGTTCAGTTTTCATTTAAGAAAACAGACTGGCAGATAAAAGCCTTTCTTCTTTGGGGCTCTAAGCTATGAAAACACATTGCAGCTACTGGCCAAATTATTAGAGTTATGCATGTAGATGCCATGTGAGGGCCCATTCTTCGGTGAGACTGACAGGAATTTAGCTGCTCTCAGGTCTGTACTGATTCAGATTGCCACCAGTGCTGCATGTATCTGTCACCATAGTACACATGGCAACACATCCCAGCTTCATAGACTGTACAAAATAAGGGATCTGTTTCTGATGCAGCCATCACCACAGCAGCCTGGTTGTCTCATGGTGGGAGAATCCATAGAGCATAAGTCATACTGTCCTGCCCAGTCCTGAAAGAATGTGTATATTGAACTTTTGAACACTTCTCAAAGCTAAGTGTACTGCCTCATGACTGTTGACAGTTTTTCAGGCTACAGTTTCTGTTTCAGCCTAATTAGCTGATTCTAGTCAGGCCACTATAGCCCTAAAAACTAATGTTCAACTTTCTGAACCATTTGCAGTCTGACAAATGGTTCACATTTTGTCGCAAGAGCGACTCCACAATGGACTGATGGACACCTTATGCTTATAACCACTCACAGATATCTATTATTATTGACCTCCTCAGAATTCATCTCAAAAAACTTTCTCACTTTATCTTTTCTACCTCCTCCTAATCTTAGTAAGGTGGTTTTGTCACTGAATTTAGTGTTCTCCACAAAGGAAACATCTCCTTTCAGCAGCTTCCTAGAAAATCATCAAGAAAAAAGGGATGGGGCTTGTTATAATGCCCTATACTGGAAATTCATGATTCTACTCTAACCATTCTTGAGCAGTACAGTACTTTTGTTCCCCCTCAATGATTGGCAACCCTAGTGACTGTTTTCCAGATGAAGCATGGACAAAGGAAGTTATGGATTCAACTTTAATTCTGATTAAGTTTTATAAAATTGTCCTTGTTCCTCTTGCATTTGTTTCTTTCATATGAAAGGTCTAGATGTGAATAGGAGATGACTTGGGGGAAATGTAAAATTTGGTTACTGGAATAGAATATACTGATATTGAGAAGATGGAGGGAGAGAATCACCTTACATCCCAGGAGATAAGGGCAAGGGAAGGCTACTAATGAATTTCTGTCTTTCAGAACCACCCTGGAGTCTTACTTACAAATAAAAATGACCTTGTGTAGCTCTCTAAAACTCTTGTTTGCAGCATCTGACTACTGAGTCTTCTAGCCTACTAGCTAAATCTAACCATGAATTAATCACTATCTGCCTTAACTTTACTGAGAAATCTATCAGAAACAGCAGGAGGTGGCTCTAGCTACTGCATCTTCCTTGCATAATCTCAGATGTCTCCCCCTTTCTCAGTCATTCTGTTGTATAGATAAGTGCTCCATTGCTGATGATAGTGTTGTAGCATAGGTTTAACTGACTGCCCTCAGGCAGACACTCCGAAACAAGGATTATCTTCAATTACTAAACTGAATCTGAAATGTTAAGGTTTACATGCTGACTGAGAGGTTACATTGGAGGTATTAATTAATGTAGACACCACCAGTGGGGCCCCACTCACTGTAAACAATACTTTCTATCCATGGGCATCATGTGCACCACCTGTACTTCTAGTGTGGAAGCCAGGCATTAAATTGTCTCTCTACATAAAATATGGTGATGCGCACCTTAGTTAAGGATGTCAGCACATTGGTCATGGAAGGCATGCATGTTAGTCTCAACTCACTGGCCAGGGTTGCTATAAAAAATAAAATTGTCCTAGATTTCCTCTATATGAATCAAGGTGGTTTCTGTATAATCACATCCTTTTGTAACCATGACTTGGGACAAGTAGAAAGGTCAATAAAAATTACTCAAGGATAAGTCTACCAGGCTTTCTGTTATAGACTGAATGTTTCTGTCTCCTTTGCTCCCCAGACTGACATATGGAAGTCCTAACATCCATTGTGATGGTATTTAGAGATAGGACTTTTACAGAAGTAATTAATAGTAAAGTAAGTTATAAAGATTAGTGTTCTTATAAGACACAAGAGAGCCTGTGTTCCTCCCACCATGGCACACACAGAAGAAAGGCCAGGTGAGGAGTCAGTTAGAAAGTGGACATTTGTAAGCCAGGAGGAGAGTTCTCACCAGAAACCATATTGGTCAGAATGTTGATCTTGGACATCTAGCCTCCAGACTGAGAAAATAATTTTCTGTCATTTAAGTCATCCAGTCTATGATATTTGGTTATGGCAGCCCAAGAAAACTAAGGCACTTGCTAAGATAGTTGCTGGATGGGTTATAGTACTTGTTCAGTTGGTTAGATTCAGTAATTTGAGATTGGGGAAGGTATATGATTGCGGGCAGTAAGTTGATACTGGAGAAGGTACATGATTGAAGGCAAAATACTTTAGGTTGGTTTTATACTTGTGCTTGCAGCCCTATTGATAGTAATTGAGACAATTGATACTAGCCCTGTTGGTTAGATTAATCTGAGTAGGGGAACACTTATGGAAAAAATTTGATAGGTGCCAAAATAGTGTAGAAATGAGATATGAATATTGTTGGGAGATGATTGATCAACTCCTTATTTTTGGAAAATTAAATCATTTCAAATATTTTCCTACTACAACAATGATCCAGCAAATATCTTTATCTATCTATCTTTGTACACATGTGTGAGTCTTCCTGCAGGAGAGGAAGGAATACCTTATAATAGAAACATTATTTTAGATATATTCACTTATATGCCAAAATTGTAATCATTTACACATCTGTCAATATGTCTTGAGAACACCCCTTTGACTACAGTTGAAAAATAGTATGTTGGTTTAATTCTAATTTCCTGATTGCTGGTGAGAATGATTACTTTGCCATGGGTATTGACTGTATTTCTTCTATAAAGATTATTTTCTTGTACATAACAAGTTTTTTATCAGTTCAGTTCAGTCGCTCAGTTATGTCCGACTCTTTGCAATCCCATGGACTGCAGCACACCAGGCCTCCTGTCCATCACCAACTCCCGAAGTTTACTCAAACTCATATCCATTGAGTTGGTGATTCCATCCAGGCAGTTTTATTTGTATTGAATTATAAAAACTGTTTATATAGATGGATTTTAGTTCCTTTTGCTGTACATTTTGAAAATAGACATTCCGATTACATAACATTTTATGAAGCTATGCTAATAGTGTTTAAGTCATACAGAGATTTGAAAATTTTATACTCAAATTAATCAGTTTTTGCAGCATAAATATTGTCTCTCTTGTTTAAGAATACCTTCACTGGTCTACATTTATTCTCCTATTTCTTCTCATCCTAATTTCTTCTAATAACTCTCATTTTTTCTTGTTTATTAAAACCAAGCATTATTGCAATAAACCATAATCATGTCTTCTGCAAATATCACATGTGAGAATTTAACTTTGCAATTATTATACACTCAAAATTGCATCTTCTAATCTGTTAAATGCCATCTGTTATTTGTTTTTCAGTTAATTGTCCATGATTATTGGAAGGTAAAAATATAATATCCTTTCTGAATTTATATAACATACTTTCAATGGGGGAATGGAAATTATGCTTCATCTTTCATCCATTCCAAAACTGGCCCAGAATTTACTGTGCAACTATTTTTAAATGAGCATAATATAGTCCATGGAGGTGAAGATTCTTGTACAAGGTCATAGCCTGAGCTATTATACATGTGTGTATATTCTCATGTTTTCTCACTGAACCACACTGACTCTTAACTGAGGATAAAAAGGGAAAATATTTATAGAGAAATATATGTGAAAGTTACAGAAGAAAGATTTTAATCAAAATTATGTATTTAATCTCTCCACTTCCATTACCCAGCTGGAATCTGAGTTCTTCCTCATTCTACTGTTTTGGATGAGAACAGCTGCTTGTGATGACATCACCAGTCTTCTCTAGCCTTCTGATTCAGGCAGCAGTTTATGCCTTTTTCTTTGAAATTAGCTGGAACCATTTTAAGCATTTTCCTGTTTCCTCTGGACACATGCAATAGCAGGATAAGGATTACAGCATCTGTCCTTCTCAAGATTATGTTAACTTTTTACAATGTTTCTTGATTGAGAGCCAGAAAATTAAGAAGGTGAGAAGTTTGTAGCTATATTAGATCAAGATATAAAAATAACTAGAAAGTGGTCAACATTTAGAGTGTAGAAGAGGAAAGGAGCACTTGGAGAGAAACAGGGCTATTTCATATCAAAGGTGATTCCACATTGAGAAGGGAAACACCAGGTGCCTAAAAGTTTTAACTTGGTGGATAACAGACACCACAAAGAGAATGTTCCTGTGCTGGGTTGGTGAAAGACTCTGGTGTGATCTATGTTTTCTTGCTGCATAAGTTCCTTTGAGGACATCTTTTTCCCCACTCATTTTCATGGACTCCATTATAATGTGAAATCTCCTTTTCTAGTCAGCCTGCCATTCTTCCCCACCTGACCTCACTCAGAAAAGCCTGTTAATACTCTTCATTGCCAATGTTCTTAAAATGAATGGATAGGTAGAGACTTCTGGAAGTTTCCTCAGAGATAATTTGGCTGACAATTAAGAAAAATAAGAAAGGCATGGACATAATAATAGAAAGAAGATTTTAGTGATTCCAGAGAAGAAAAATCAAGTCTGTCACAGGATACAGAATGGAATTCCATCCAGAGAATAGAAGAAGAAAACGCCTTTCAAAATACACACACATACACACACACACAGAAAAAGGTTGTAAAGTTAATGGTAGGGAAAAAATAATGCTTTGGAGTAGTGGAAATCTAGATGAAATCATTTACTCCTCTATAAAACACACTTATTCTTAAAACTATGGGCTTCGCTGGTGGCTCTGCAGTTAAAGAATCTGTCTGCAATGCAGGAGACATAGGTTCGATCCCTGGGTCAGGAAGATCTCCTGGAGGAGGTAATGGCAACCCACTCCAGGATTCTTGCCTGGAGAATTCCACGGACAGTGGAGCCTGGTGGGCTTTAGTCCATAGTGTCACCAGAGTTGGACACAACTGAGTGAGTACACACACACATTCTTAAAATTAATAGTACAACCCCCCTTGACAATAATGTGATGGAGTGTCTGCATATCATAGGCCTGAGCCACAGAATGAAGTAGATGATGTCATTTACACCTTCTTACTTCATTGCATTACCCTCAAATTCTAGCAGTATTATGTCTTGCAGGGTCTGACCCTCACCTGGACACGAGGTATTCCTCATCATAGTGCTATGGAATTACACCCTTCCTCAGGCATTGACAGGCTTCCTTAGTAGTGGTAAAGAATCCTCCTGCAATGTAGGAGATGCGGAAGATGCGGGAAGATCCCCTAGATGAGAAGAGAAGCAAACCACTCCGGTATTCTTGTTTGGAGAATCCCATGGACTGAGGAACCTGGCAGGCTGCAGTCCATAACAAAGAATTGAACATGACTGAAGCAACTGAGCTTGCCTGCACGCCAGGTGTTGACACTTTAAAAATTCCTATCAGCATTCAAAAGCCAAATTCTCTGTGAAGTCTTTCTTAACATCCTCTCTTCACAAGATCTGAGTTCTCTTACAAGTTCTGCATCTCTATTATTGTACTAACAACTCTGTGCTATAATTGTTATTAATACTGTTTTTTTTTTTTTTTCTCTTCCACTAGATTGTGTGCTCTTTGGTGTTAGAAGTCCTATTTTTTGGTAACCCCAGTCCTATAGCTGTACCCATAAAAATAAGAGGAACTCAGTATATATTTAAAGGAATCATTATCCATTTGTGTTATTATTTTGATTTGTGTGTTTGTTTGTTTGTTTTTTTCCTCTCGTCAGCGTTCTCCTTCAGAGATATTATAGCCTAAGAATTTTGATTGTGTCTAACATGTGAGTTGGTGTAGCATGGCCTGAAAAATTAGACACTATTTCTCTATAGTTTTTATTTCTGATAAAAGGCGCTTTATCATTTTATCTGAGAACATCTAAGTTTTCTTTTTCTCTCCATTATACTCTCTTTACTTTAATGTCTCATTTTCTGAATCACTAGGCATGTTACACCAACTACTTGATTGCTGAATGTGCTTTTGCTATGACAAATAATACTACTTTTCCATTTTATTGTATGTTTATATTTTGCATTATAGTCCAAGGATTTGAGAATGAATACGTGTTGTAGAAAGATATACTTCAACAGTATTTTAGCTGTGTTGATTTCTGTCATGTAAGTTGCATGAAAAACTTCTAATAAATGTGTCATTAAATATTTTTACTACGCCAAAAAAAATGAAAGTACAAGACTACTGTTCTGATTAAGGGATAAGTGAACTGATTTTTATTGTGGAAGGGGGAAAAGAGACTTTTTAGAAATCACTATGATTACTAACTCTTTCTTTCTATAGCACTGGCTTTGGTGAAGTACAGAAAGTTCTGGTACAAGTATATTTTGCCCTATTATACTATCCATACTTGCTTTCCTGATTTTCAAAGTGTATGGATATACCTAGAGAGACTGTGCTCTAAATTCATATAGTTCTTGGAAATGGTAAAACATGGGGTGATTAGGCAGCCATGGATGGTCCCAAGCTACCTCATGAAGCAGGTGGTTCCATTTGCATGTTCCAATAACCATTGTGGGTATTTGCTATTCTCAAACTCTAGAAGTGTTCTGTGTCCCATTATTCTAGGGTCTAGCTTTTAGTTGGCTGCCAAATAACCCTGGTTATGGTGCCAAGGGATGCTGTCCTAAAGAATGTTACTTACAGTAAGGTCTGCTGATGCCTTGCATTACAATTATCTCTAAAATGCAACTCCCTGTGTCTAACTCCAGAACTACTGAATCAGAAGGTCTGGAGGTATGGTACATAATTTGCTTCTTTAATAGGTTCCCCAGGTAATTCCCATTCAAAATACAGCTTGCAAGCCACTGACCTATAATATTTTCTTTCCTCACATAATAAATATTTAAAGGAGTCAACCTCTAGTAATAGATTTACAAGCGCTATCATGGCCCAAATTTGGAGAAACAATGTTTGGGGGAAGTTGTTGATCCTTTTCATCACCTCACAAATTTATCTAATCATATAAAATTATTTAATAGTTATGATAATCAAAGTACTGTTAGGCACATAATGTATATTTTCTTACAATGCTAAATGCATCCCCTATTACCCCTCTTGAGACTAAAATGATACATATACTCCTATATGCAGATAGAAGAGTTTTACTGTAATGATCTAATTGTGGACATAAGAAATGACTGGTCTCACTATGTAATTGCTTCCAAGATAGGTGGTTTTAGATCTACTTTTACAAAGATTGTCATTTTTGGTAGGCATTTCTCAATACTTCACTGGCTTCTTGATAATCACCCTTTAAAACACTTGTTAAAGGCTCTCCTCAGTTAACTAAGATTGTTTTGAAAGCAGCCAATCTTAGAGAGGTCACCAGAGAATGATATTGCTCAAGTTTTATGAATGTCTCTAATGAGTTTTAGCTTGTAAATAAGTAAGTTATTTGATTATACACTGTTTAAAAAATAATGTAAGTTAAAAAAGAATAAGGAAGTGCATTATGATATAAAACTTTGGGAGTTTCACTGCTAGTTTCTTTATGGGATGAAGTTAAATATTTGGAAGAGAAATTTTATTCCTTCCAGAGTGTACTCCCTTGACTCACTTTTGTTAAAAAAAAAAAAAGACTTCAGTGAATTTCTCTTCAGGTAAGTGTCCTCAATTATACTACGAGGGCTTAGACTCTATCCTAGTTTAGTTGATTAGTAAAGTATATCTGCCTATATCAAAAAAGCAAGATAGATTAGCTTCACTCCCAGACTTGCCAGAGAGTATTACCTAAAAGCCTCTATCGTGAAGTACACATTAAAACTTAGATGAGAGACTATCTCTGGAAGATTGCTTGAAAGAACTAAAGGAAATCTGTTCCTCTAGACAATCTTCAATCTGACTTTGCTTCAAGCCAGGCCTGGATAATATTGCTTGCTCCTTTACCTACCTTGTCTAATCCCAAATATAAACAAACTATGTTTTATAAAACTAAGTTTAGGCACAATGGCATAATACCAATGATATACATTGAAATATGTTATACAACAACCTGGAGATTAGTCATTACATTATACACTACAATACAGATGAGGAATCACAATAAAAAGTTATGAATTTCTGAAAATAATTTTAACTTTTGAACAGTTTTTTGTTTGTTTGTTTGGACTCCAGCTCTTATAGCAAGTTATTTTTGTTTCTGTACTTCCCAGCATGCAATTTCAGTACTAACCTCACATTTGGATCTGTCTTGCTTTGCTAACTTCTCGAATTCTTCTACCATGATTTATTCATTTATTTAAGGAAACTCTTCTTGAACTGTTCATATTTGTGTGTGCTCTTAAATATATTCTGTAAAAAGACAGTATATAAATAAGCATAATAAAACTGGTCCTAGAGAAAAGCACAATTTTTAATGTTTCTGAAATCTTTGGTTTGGAGAAAAAGGCTAAGACCAGTCTACCACAATATAAGCTCTCCAGGCATCAAAGCAGATCAAATGTGCAGAAATTACTATTTATTTCCTAAATCCATCTTGAATCCTCAAGGGTATACTAAAGGTTACTACACTGTCCATATTTAGATAAGGAGACTTGTAGAGTAGAAATTAATCTTAACTAAGAACTTCTTGTTTTTTTATTTGTATACCTCCTGAGAAGAGTAGCTAAGCAAGCCGCCTTTGTGGGATCATCATGGTTGTTGTGTGCAAAGTTGTATGGTTCAGCTAATACCCACAAATGCCTATTTTAGACATCCTTGCAACTTAGCCTAAATAAGTAGAGTCTGTTAATAAAGTCTAGTCAAAAACTTGTGCCATTTGCAGAGATGTGGTTGAACCTAGAGACTGTTATATACAGTGAAGTCAGAAAGAGAAAAACAAATATCATATATTAATACATAATTGTGGAATCTAGAGAAATGGTACAGATGAACCTATTTGCGAAGCAGAAATAGAGACACAGGTGCAGAGAACAAACATATGAACACCAAGGGGGAAAGAGGAGGGTGGGATGAATTGGGACATAGATGACTAATGAGAACCTACTGTATAGTGAACTCAATGCTCCATGGTGACAAAGAGGGGGTATATCTATACATATAGCTGATTTGCTTTACTGTACAGCAGAAACTAACACAACATTGTAAAGCAATTAAATTCCAATTAAAAAAAAAAGTTGATGACAAACTAAAAACAAAAAAAGTACTGTTGAATGCTTCCTCTTAACTTTCAAGGGAAATAACTGCTTTTTCCTAAGCCTCTTTTTACTGTAGAGCTGATTATTGAACTTTCTGTTACAGAACAGACAGAACACTGGCCAGTCGTGATAACTAAAGGGAAAAAGATTCCCAAGAGTGATGCAATGTGAAGACATAGGCATAAACATTATAAGGACTAAATTAGGACTGAAACTCTCTGTACAAATCTCCTGCTGTGCCTCAGTATGAGACCAAGTCTGTTATAGAGGCAGGTGACCTAATGTCTTGTAAATGAGTATTGGTCCTTTTTTGATATATATTCTTGGAAAGAAGTTAACCCATTATAGATCATTAGATCACTTTTTCTCTATTAATATAGAGAAAAATGCTTTAAATTTTTCTTCAAAATATTGCATCTCACCAATGTGAAATTTGGCAGTTTCCCAGTCACAGTATAAAATTGAGATTTAGTAAGGAATAAGAAATGTATGTGTGTGATGCTAGGGATGGGACATTCTTTTTTATTCTATTTGATTTTATGTTTCAAAAATCACCTATCCAAAGAGGCATGTCAAAATTTGAAACAATGGTAATAAATGAGTTCATTTAGAGTAAGACTATTTATTAAAAAGAGCATATGACTGAGCCTTTTCAATCTGCTTGCCTCTCTGCTCACCGCCCAACACGATATACACCTTTTAATGAAAAAGAAGCATTTGTTTCTTTTGTTACAGATCAAATATCTAAGGCAGAATAAAACTGATTTCTTAGTTACTATGAAGATATAAGATAGGGAACGATTTTGTGTCAGTATCACCTGTGCCTTATCCAAAAAGAATAGGCTGTCTTCAGGCACTATGTTTAAGGTATTCTATTTACCCAAATGGACTCCTCAGGGTATTAGAATTCTGGATGCCAATTAGTCAGGTCTACCGCATTCAAGCATTTTTCACTAAAGCTGAAGCAGTCATCTTAGCTAAGAATTTCATCTGTATAAATTACACCAAGCAAGACTTTTTGTGATAATAGCAGAAGACAAACTATTGAATAAAATATGAATGATTTATTAACATTAACATATTTTATTAACTTAGGTGGCATTAAAATAAGATATAGTTACAGTGCAGATGTAATATAAACGTCAGTTCCTTCTCACTGGCTTATTGAGTATTTTGAAATAACATAAGGAACTGGTTTTGCCCTACCCTTGCCTAACATTTCCCCCTTCATTTATCCATTTTATGTGATCTGTTGACTATATTCTGTGATTGAAAATTTCATATCTTACAAGTTTACACACCAATCCATGTTAGATAAATCAGTCTCTCTGTTTGCAAATTTTGCATAAAGTTTTAACATTAAAATAAGAAATTATGATTAGTTGTCTTTGTGTAAATTCTGTCATTTATACTACTGCACAAATCTGTACAAATATTAAAACTTAGTGAAATTTTTTCCCCAAACACCCTCTTCAAAACATTTTATTGCAGCTCTTTGCTAATATATGAAAGATAGTATTTTATAGGAGTCAGAGAGACCACCTTTAAAGTTAAACAGGGCACATGTAAATTAATTAACATAATGCCTACTACATAGTGAGTTCTCAAAAAATATGAATTGTTATTAGTAACTTATTTTAGTACAAAATTCCTACTCTAACTTCTGTGTAACTTAGGATAATTTCTTAATCTCTCAGAGCAAAGAATTTCCATAATCATTTCTGCTTGATATGGCACATTAATAGGAAACATTGGTATATAGATGAAATGAAATGATCTGGCAGAGTACAGTATTTGAAACACTGTTGGTAGACTCAGTCTTCAATCTGATTCCTATTCCATGTAACTAAACATCCCTTTAGCTGTGGTTTTATCATGTAGTTATTTAATAATAATGTAATGTGTGATCTTTATGAGCATAGAAGGAAAGATCTAGATGCTTGGTAGATGATAACACTAAAGTGAGTTTCTAAGACAAGTGTGTTAGGCAGAGTAGATGTCACTTTATAGGCAGAATAGAGGCAAAACTACTTGTGAAGGATAGCCAGTAATGCCACTTGGTCTCTGCTAGGGAAAATGTGAACAATAGTGGAAGTCTTGCCAAAATCCTAAATGTTGATTTGGCTCAGTGCTTTCTGTCCTGTGTGCTCTAGAATTTTCCCAGAGAAAAGGATGAAAGCATCAAACTGTGTTGACCTTCAGATAGGTCTCACAAAGACTTCAAAACATAGAGGAAAGGAGACTGATTCAGGCTACATCCTGCCTGGTATGAAATTACCAGTAATTTTATAGATTTCCTTCTTACTCTAATAATGATTACATATTTTAGGCCCACTGTGTACTTTATATTGCACTAAAGAAGACTGGAGAAGTTCCTGAACTCAAAGAACTGATAATTGACTTGGGATGATTAAATGTGTATCATTGAAACAACAATGAGAAATATGAAACAACATATAATTGAGCATTATATTTTGTAGTACACAATATAGGTAAGGATTCAGAGGGGCCAAAACTTGGTGAGCAATGGGGTGGTGAACAAAGAGTGAGTTATATAGGAAGCAGGGCCTGAGTTAACTGATAGAATTTGATAAGCGGAGGAAAAAAAAATGTTCATTTGTTTTATTGATGCATTCAAGAGACACTTAAATAGCACTTAGTATGTGAAGTGAAGTGAAAGTAACTCAGCCCTGTCAGACTCTTTGCCACCCCATGGACTATACAGTCCATGGAATTCTCCAGGCCAGAATACTGGAGTGTGTAGCCATTCCCTTCTCCAAGGGATCTTCCCAACCCAGGGATTGAACTCAGGTCTCCTGCATTGCAGGCAGATTCTTTACCAGCTGAGCTACCAGGGAAGCCCAAATGAGTGTTTGAAAGTGAAAGTAAGAGTGGCTCAGCTCTTTGCCACCTCATGGACTGTAGCCTGCTAGGCTCCTTTGCCCGTGGAAAAGAGTGGAGTAGGTATCAACTGAGTCACCAGTCATTACAGTAAGCATCTCATTTAATCCTTACAATAAGGAAGCTGTGGTACATATACACCATGGAATATTACTCAGCCATTAAAAAGAATTCATTTGAACCAGTCCTAATGAGATGGATGAAGCTGGAGCCCATTATACAGAGTGAAGTAAGCCAGAAAGATAAAGAACATTACAGCATACTAACACATATATATGGAATTTAGAAAGGTGATAACGATAACCCTATATGCAAAACAGAAAAAGAGACACAGAAATACAAATTTATCATTCACATTTTACAGTTGAGGGAAACCGAGGCACAGAGAAGTTCTAGGTGCACATCAATGTGAAAATAAGAATATTATCCCCTCTAACAATGTGAATGTAAGTCTGACCTGATGCATCACATATACACTAGTGGGAGATAAATTTGTACAGGAGCATGTTAGAAAGTATCTTAAAAGTCAAGTAGAAAGGTTTCTGGTTTTTTTTTTTTTTCCCATTTATTTTTACTAGTTGGAGGCTAATTACTTTACAATATTGTAGTGGGTTTTGTCATACATTGACATGAATCATCCATGGATTTACATGTGTTCCCCATCCCGATCCCCCCTCCCACCTCCCTCTCTACCCTGTTGTTCAGTTGAAATCAGTGACAATTTTTCAGCAGCAGAGTAACATGATGAATAGCTGAATAGGAGGGAACACTGTCTGATGGAGTCAGTTGTTAAGGTTGTCATTTTTTAGTCACTAAGTCATATCTGATTCTTTGCAACCCCATGGACTATATAGCACACCAGGCTCCTCTGTCCTCCACAATTTCCCAGAGTTTGTTCAAATTCATGTACATTGAGTCGGTGATGTTATCTAACCAGCTCATCCCCTGTTACCCCCTTCTCCTCCTGTCCTCAATCTTTCCCAGTATCAGGTTCTTTTCCAAGGAGTCAGCTCTTCACATCAGGTGGCCAAAGTATTGGAGCTTCAACTTCAGTATTAGTCCTTCCAGTGAATATTCAGGGTTGATTTCCTTTAAGTTGGCTGATTTGATCTCCTTGCAGTCCAAGGGACTCTCAAGAGTCTCTTCATGGATCGCAGCCTTGTTGTAATGAAAGGGCTTACATACATAACTCAATGAAGCTATGAGCCATGCCATGCAGTGCCACCCAAGATGGGCAGGTCATAGTGAAGAGTTCTGACAAAACGTGGTCCAGTGGAGAAGAAAACTGGCTACCTACTCCATGGGAGAACCCCATGAACAGTATGAAAAGGCAAAAGGTTATTAAGATAGGGAAATATTAGTCAGAGAAGCTTACTAAAAGATTTAATAATCCATGCATGAGATAGCAAGACCCTGGATTACAGTGTTAGTGGAAAAAGAGACTAGTGTCAGGAAAATAGAGAAAATCAACAAAAATTTAATAAACTCAGTAAGGAAGACAAAAAAGAGGAAGAGTCAGGTAATGGTTTTGAGTGTTAGTAACTAGGAAGAAGTTATCGGTGCCTCTATCAAAGACAAGTATGTCAGAAGTCATTCTGTTTTTTCAGCAAATGGCAACCCACTCCAGTGTTCTTGCCTGGAGAATCTCAGGGACGGGGGAGCCTGGTGGGCTGCCGTCTATGGGGTCGCACAGAGTCAGACACGACTGAGGCGACTTAGCAGCAGCAGCAGCTGCTTCTGGGAGGAAGCCATAGGTAATTTTTTCCTGTGTGTCTGCCTTTCAAGCTCTGCCTCCTGAGTAGGCTGTTTGGAGCTGCAGCTTTTCCAGCTTTATTGCACTGGCATTAGGTACTTGAACCCAGAGAGAGAAGGAGCATCCTGAAGTTGCGGATTTGGGAATTCTCAAAGCTGGAATCATGCCTTTAGGAGCACATTGTCTGGCTATACACTGCACTGGGATGTGACTGCACTGTGACTGGGATGCTTTCAGCACATTCTTAATGGGCAGTATTAGGCTCAAATTGCCAATTAAAGCTATGCACTCAGCCAAAGTAGATTTAACTTCTACACCTTTCTGCTTGGATTTTTGCCACATTTCACTGTTTCCTTCAGTGTGTTAATTGGCCCGTGCTTCCTTTTTGGATTCATTTTCCCTCTTGGCTGGCAAAAGAAACTTAGCTATTTGTTCCCAGAAGGAAAAAGGCTTTGATAAATAGCATCACCTATGTGGTTTAATTTCTAGCCATATGATGAGTGAGGTTAGTTCATTGATACCTATTATACACTGGGGAATGAATGACTTGGTACAAGGGCTCTGAGAACTGCCTCTCCATTCCTCAGACCACTCAGTAAGAGAAATTTTCCCACAGGTAAGCTTGTCCTTTTCTCTTCTATACCTGTAAACTTTTCTTCACATCATCTATAATGCTCGATGTACTTACTGCATGCCTAATTATCACACAAGACTATTGGTTTGCATTCTATGTCAGATAGATGATCTGTTTCAACTGCTGATTGCAAAAAATTCATTAAACTAATTTGTAGTAAACAAATCAATAGATGATATACAGATAGATGAAAGAGAACTACAAGGACCAAATATTTGTCTTACATAGCTACATTACTCACATTAATGTAATAACAGGTACTACTGTGTGGGCCTTGCCAGCACTGGCTTTGGATTGGGACTCTTTATTTAAAATTGATAATTATTTCACTGATTTTTTTTTAAGAGCTGCTTAAAGAGACACAAGTAAGATGAAAGGCTTATATTTAGAAGTATCCTTGCCTATATACCCAAGGCAGGTACACTTTAAATCAAAATAATGTCTTATTATTTTACTTTCTTTTTAGGATGAATAATGAAATAAGATGGGCTATTTCACTTTGATGTTTTTTCTTTTTGATTCCAGACTTCGCTTGGTTTGATGCCATTAAGTTTTGGTTTCTCCACAGTGACCCACACTGATTTGTTGACATTTGAGAATAAAATATCATGAAAAGATTTGTATTCACTTACATAACCAATTCCTTACTTGCCTGCAGTCCAGAGTCCCTATTCAAGTTAATAGATGTAGACACCTAAGACAAAGAAAGAGTGGAACTCAGTAGAATTGGTAAATCCCTCCTTTTATAGTACAATTTAATTTAATATGTCGTGTTTGATATGTTGTTGAAACTGAGAAAGTTCCTTGCTCACTGCTGAGAAAAGTGAGAGGAAAATGTTATTGTCCTGAAGGATATCAGCTAGGGTCTCTAAATCTTGTTTCAGGTGATCTGTAGTTGAGACAGATTTTTTTATTCTCATTCCGCCCCTCTGTGAAGCCCTCTCACTTATAAAACTGATTTATTCTCATTAAAATTTTTCTCTTGTACTAGGGAGAAGAGTGAAGTCTTTGCTTAGGAGGCATAAAGTCGGAAGGATGTGACATTTAGATCTCCAATCAGTAAAAGGATGAAAACTAAGCCTATCGCCAACAAATGCATTTTGAATGCATTTCTCCTCAAGTGATATTTATCAAGTGTCCCTATATACATGGCGCCATGCTAAGTACTATACAATACAAATTAAATAGATTTGGTCCCTACTATCTGCCAGTTTTCATCTTCCGTTGATTCAAATGCTGTAGCAGAGTGCTTAAAAGGGCCAAATCAGATCATGAAAGTTATATCTCTTTTCCTAAAGGATAGGTTACTGAGGTTTCTCTTTACGTGCAAGGCTGGGTGGGGAATGCAGAAGTAAGGGGCAAGGGCACTCTCTATGCCTTGCCTCTGCTACTTATGTGCCAATGTGCCTAAGCATATGAGGTTTTGATTAAAAATTTCATAAATAGTTTCTGGTTAGTACTAGTAGCTAAGAGAAGAAAACATTCATCTTTTTGGAAGCCTGGAGTTGATTACTTGAAAAAGTAACTGCTCTCTATGCATTTTACACTAGAATTTTAATAGATTTATTTGTCTCAAAAAAAAAAAAAAACAGGTAAGAAACAGATGTGCTCTCTGTTAGTCATAACCATGAATTTATGAGTCTTACAGACAGGGTTTTTTTGTTTGTTTGTTTGTTTGTTTTGTTTTTTGTTTTTAAGTTACTTTGAGTGGCCATGCCATGTGGTATGATTGGAAAAGCTCAAACTGAAAGTTTGAAAACCTGGATTTTAGTCCTGGCTCAGACACTAAATAGTTGGTTAGGTAGGGCAGTCATCCCACATCTGAGCTTCAGTATCATCTCAAAACTTTAAAAAATGGAAATAAATAATTTTCCATTTAATATTCCATGGGGCTACATGTGAACTGACCACCATGTGGAATTTGCACAGTCACTTAAGAGACTCATCTATCAATAACCTCAGATATGCAGATAACAACACCCTAATGGTGGAAAGCGAAGAGGAACTAAACAGCCTCTTGATGAAAGTGAAAGAGGAGAGTGAAAAAGCTGGCTTAAAACTCAACATTAAAAAAACTAATATTATGGCATCTGGTCCCATCACTTCATGGCAAATAGATGGGTATATAATGGAAACAGTGACAGACGTTTTATTTTCTTGGGCTCCAAAATCACTGACGATGGTGACTGCAGCCAGGAAATTAAAAGATGTTTGCTCCTTGGAAGAAAAGCTATGACAAACCTAGACAGCATATTAAAAAGCAGAGACATACTTTTGCCAACAAAGGTCTGTATAGTCAAAGCTATGGTTTTTCCAGTAGTCATGTATGGATGTGATAGTTGGACTATAAAGAAAGCTGAGAGCCGAAGAACTGATACTTTTGAACTGTGTGTGGTGTTGAAGACTCTTGAGAGTCCCTTGGACTGCAAGGAAATGAAACTAGTCAATCCTAAAAGAAATTAATCCTGAGTATTCATTGGAAGGACTGATGTTGAAGCTGAAACTCCAATACTTTGGCCCCCTGATGAGAAGAAATGACTCATTTGAAAAGATCCTGATGCTGGGAAAGGTTGAGAGCAAGAGGAGAAGGGGGTGACAGAGGATGAGATGGTTGGGTGGCATCATCAACACAATGGACGTGAATCTGGGAGACAGTGAAGGACAGGGAAGCCTGGTGTACTGCAGTCCATGGCAAAGTCTCATGGTTCAACTTAGTGTTTTGCTTTCTTGTCACTTATCATTTTAATATGTTTTGCTTTATTGGTGATTCTTTTATCTGTGCTTATCCAGGGCCCCACTTGTCTCAGTTTAGTTCAGTTGCTCAGTCGTGTCCAACTCTTTGTGACCCCATGGACTGCAGCACACCAGCTTCCTTGTTCATCACCAACTCCTAGCAGTTGCTCAAATTCATGTCCATCAAGTCAGTGATGCAATCTAACCATCTCACACTCTATCATCTCCTTCTTCTCCTGCCTTCAATCTTTCCATTATCAGGGTCTTTGCCAATGAGTCAGTTATTTGCATCAGGTGGCCAAAAGCATCAGCATCAGTCCTTCCAATGAATATTCAGGATTGATTTCCTTTAGGATTGACTGGTTTGATATCCTTGCAGTTCAAGGAACTCTCAAGAGTTTTCTCCAATAACACAGTTCAGAAACATCACTTCTTCAGCATTCAGCTTTCTTTATGGTCCAACTCTCACATCATACATGGCTACTGGAAAAACCATAGCTTTCATTAGATGGACCTTTGTTGGCAAAGTAATATATGTGCTTTTTAACATGCTGTCTAGGTTAGTCATAGATTTTCTTGCAAGGAGCAAGCATCTTTTAATTTCATGGCTGTAGTCACCATCTTCAGTGATTTAGGAGCCCAAGAAAATAGTCTTTTACTGGTTCCCCATCTATTTGCCATGAAGTGATGGGACTAGATGCCATGATCTTCACTTTTTGAATGTTGTGTTTTAAGCCAGCTTTTTCACTCTCCTCTTTCACTTTCATCAAGAGGCTCTTTAGGTCTTCTTTGCTTTCTGCCATAAGGGTGTTGTCATATGCATATCTGAGTGGTATTTCTCCACTCAGGTATTTATTGGTATTTCACCCAGCAATCTTGATTCCTGATTGTGCTTCATCCATGTAAATTAAATAAGTAGGGTGACAATATACAGCCTTGACATACATACTCCTTTCCCAATTTTGAATCAATCCATTGTTCTATGTCTGGTTCTAACTGTTGCTACTTGACCTGCAGACAGATTTCTCAGGAGGCAGGTAAGGTGGTCTGATATTCCCATCTCTTTAAGAATGTTCCACAGTTTGTTGTGATCCACACAGTCAAAGGCTTTAGTGTAGTCAACAAATCAAATGTTTTTTTCTGGAACTCTTTTGCTTTTTTGATGATGCAACATATGTTGACAATTTGATCTCTTGTTCCTCTGCTTTTTCTAAATCCAGCTTGAATATCTGGAAGCTCTCAGTTCACATACCTGTTGAAGCCTAGCTTCGAAAATTTTGAGCATACTTTGCTAGTGTGTGAGATGAGTGCAACTGTCCCATAGTTTGAACATTCTTTGGCATTGCCTTTCGTTGGGATTGGAATGAAAATTGACATTTTCCAGTCTTGTGGCCATTTCTGAGTTTTCCAAATTAGCTGACCTACTAAATGAAGTGCTTTCACAGCATCATCTTTTAGGATTTGGAATAGCTCAACTGAAATTCCATCACTGTCACTAGTTTTGTTCATAGTGATGCTTCTTAAAGACTACTTGACTTCACACTCCAGTATGTCTGGCTCTAGATGAGTGATCTCACCATCATAGTTATCTGGGTCATTAAGATCTTTTTTGTATAGTTATATTCTGTATTTTTTTAATTAATTAATTAATTAATTTTTATTAGTTGGAGGCTAATTACTTCACAACATTTCAGTGGGTTTTCTCATACATTGATATGAATCAGCCATAGATTTACACGTATTCCCCATCCTGATCCCCCCTCCCACCTCCCTCTCCACCCGATTCCTCTGGGTCTTCCCAGTGCACCAGGCCCAAGCACTTGTCTCATATTGTGTATTCTTGCCAACTCTTCTTAACATCTTCTCCTTCTGTTAGGTCCATACTATTTCTGTCCCTTATTGTGCCCATCTTTGCATGAAATATTCCCTCGGTATCTAATTTTCCTGAAGAGATCTCTAGTCTTTCCCATTCTATTGTTGTCCTCTAGTTCTTTGCACTTCCCACTTTCTTGGAGCTTCTTTAACAATGTAAATTTATGTCCTAAATTTACAAACTACTTTTTGTAAGACCTTAGTTGTCTGATGCTACTATGAATGATTCATTTAAAGTGTACTGACCTATGAGTTGGTGAGGGACAGGAAAGCCTGAGGTGCTGCAGCCCATGGGGTCGCAAAGAGTCAGACACAAGTGAGCGACTGAACTGAACTGAACTGACCTAGGTATTACTGCAAACAGGAAGACAGAGTGGTGCTAATTTCATTCACTAGTGAATAAATGGCTTCTATTGCCAGTTTGGGATAATCTAGAACCGTGTGAATGCATAGTTCACCTGAAAAAAATGTATCACCTATTTTTGAATAATTTAACTGATTATCAGAAGGTGGAATTATGGAAAAACTATTTTGATATTTTAACACCTAAGTTCTACCATCCATGACTGGATATGGCATGCACTAGGATACTGAAACATCAACCTTAATCATTTTCACCTTTCCTTATTTAAAGTAGTACTCAAACAAACTGGCAGAAATGAAGCTTACTGTTAAGAAAAGTAGTCTTTAAGGAATCTCCACACCGTTCTCCATAGTGGCTGTACTAGTTTGCATTCCCACCAACAGTGTAAGAGGGTTCCCTTTTCTCCACACCCTCTCCAGCATTTATTGCTTGTAGACTTTTTGGATAGCAGCCATTATGACCAGCGTGTAATGGTACTTCATTGTGGTTTTGATTTGCATTTATCTGATAATGAGTGATGTTGAGCATCTTTTCATGTGTTTGTTAATCGTCTGTATGTCTTCTTTGGAGAAATGTCTGTTTAGTTCTTTGGCCCACTTTTTGATTGGGTCTTTTATTTTTCTGGAATTGAGCTGCAGGAGTAGCTTGTATATTTTTGAGATTAATTCTTTGTCCGTTGCTTGATTTGCTGTTATTTTCTCCCATTCTGAAGGTTGTCTTTTCACTTTGCTTATAGTTTCCTTTGTTGTGCAGAAACTTTTAAGTTTAATTAGGTCCCATTTGTTTATTTTTGCTTTTATTTCCAATATTCTGGGAGGTGGGTCATAGAGGATCCTGCTGTGGTTTATGTCAGAGAGTATTTTGCCTATGTTTCCCTCTGGGAGTTTAATAGTTTTTGGTCTTAAATTTAGATCTTTAATCCATTTTGAGTTTATTTTTGTGTATGGTGTTAAAAAGTGTTCTAGTTTCATTATTTTACAAGTGGTTGACCAGTTTTCCCAGCATCACTTGTTAAAGATATTGTATTTTCTCCCATGTATATTCTTGACTCCTTAGTCAAAAATAAGGTGCCCATAGGTGCATGGATTTATCTCTGGGCTTTCTATTTTGTTCCATCGATCTATATTTCTGTCTTTGTGCCAGTACCACATTGTCTTGATGACTGTGGCTTTGTAGAGATTGAAATCAGGCAGGTTGATTCCTCCAGTTCCATTCTTCTTTCTCAAAAATGCTTTGGCTATTTGAGGTTTTTTGTATTTCCATATAAATTGTGAAATTATTTGTTCTAGTTCTGTGAAAAATACCATTGGTAGCTTGATAGGGATTGCATTGAATCTATAGATTGCTTTGGGTAGTATACTCATTTTCACTATATTGATTCTTCCAATCCAAGAACACGGTATATTTCTCCATCTATTTGTGTCCTCTTTGATTCCTTAAAAAACTGGAAGTAGAACTACAATATGACCCAGCAATCCCGCTACTGGGCATACACACTGAGGAAACCAGAATTGAAAGAGACATGTGTACTCCAATGTTCATCGCAGCACTGTTTATGATAGCCAGGACATGAAAGCAACCTAGATGCCCATCAGCAGACGAATGGGTAAGAAAGCTGTGGTACATATACACAATGGAATATTACTCAGCTTTTAAAAAGAATACATTTGGATCAGTTTTAATGAGGTAGATGAAACTGGAGCCTATTATACAGAGTGAAGTAAGCCAGAAAGAAAAACACCAATACAGTACATATATATGGAATTTAGAAAGAGGGTAATGATAACCCTGTATGTGAGACAGCAAGAGAGACACAGATGTATTGAACAATCTTTTGGACTCTGTGGGAGTGGGCAAGGGCGGGATGATATGGGAGAATGGCATTGAAACATGTAAATTATCATATGTGAAATGAATCGCCAGTCCAGGTTCGATGCATGATACAGGATGCTCAGGGCTGGTGCACTGGGATGACCCAGAGGGATGGGATGGGGAGGGAGTTGGGAGGGGGGTTCAGGATGGGGAACACATGTACACCCATGGTGGATTCAAGTCAATGTATGGCAAAACCAATACAATGTTGTAAAGTAAAATAAATATTTTTTTAAAGAAATGTAGTCAATTAAAATTGGAGATGCTCTCTTTTGCCAATATACTATGCCTCATGATGCATCAGTGCAGAGACAAAGAAGTCAGAAAACATAGATATCTTCTAACACAAAGTGCATAGTGAATATAGATATTGACTATGCCAGTGTATTTAAAGAGACATGAAGAAGTGGAATTTAAAGAGCAGTATAGTGTAGAGGAAGGGTGCTTAGTTTACCATAGTAGTTTAGAGAATGTAATTTGGAATCAGACCAAATTGAATTTGAATCTTAGCTCCTTCTCTCACTAATTATGTATGCCTTGGGCATATTATCTTATTTTTATTTCTGTATACAAAAATGGAGATATCACTTCTCCTATATATTTCTGGTGAATATTAAACAAATTAATATATGTAAAATAAACATTTAATAAGTTATTGTCATTAATGTTAGTAGAAACAGTAATAATTATAAATTAACATGGATGATAGTAAAATTGATGATAATACCCAAGTTTACTAATGTCTGAAATGCTACAGAAAAGAAAACAAGATGAAGTCACTAAAATGTTAGCAAACAAAACTCAAGAAGATGAATTCAGAGAAGATACATATTGCTTAAAGAACCTAAGAACTACGGTGTCAATTCAGTGATTGACATTGGCAAGAAATGGGACTGAAATCCCTATACCTGACTTTATTAATGTGCTCATTCACTCACTCTTTTGATATGTTTTTTTTCAGTGCCTGCAATGTTTAAGGATCTGTACTAACATGGGGAAGAGAGCATAATATATAAGAGAAAGTTTTATACAGTTTAGAATGTTGTAATTCACAGGTTTGTAAATTTTATAAAACCTTCCTTGGAATCCTGATTAAAAACAGAAAAAAAATAAAGATCAATTTCTTTGGTTAAATAGAAAGTGAAAGGATATAAAACCATATACACTTAGTGTCCCTCTTGCTATCACTCATCACAGGGTGCCCATTGACACTTCCATTAACCCTACATTTTATGAAACAGCTTGAAATCCACCAATCTCATCTGTTATAAAATGGTTTGTGTAAAATCTCAGTTTTAGTGTTTTTATTCCGGGACTCTGGTAGTCCCTCTAGATGTATACATTATATTAGAAGTTTAATATGATAGGATATTTTCCACTTCTGTCACCATAGTTATGTTGCCTAATTGTTCTTCTAACAAGGACCAGTGAAAAACAAGGCAAAAAGCACCAAATTTTGATTAGATGGGGAAGTACATCAGATAAATTTGAAAAATGTTGGTAATGTCTAGGAAAAGACTGAAGGTTCCCATATAGGGAAACCTAGATAGGTAGGCATATAATGGATGCACTAAGCAGGAAATAAGTACAAATAGAGGAGGGGAAGAATGTTTGAGGTCCCTCAAAATAATCTGCCTCGCACACCACTCACCTTTTCTTCTGACAACTTCATGATGAAAGGAAATTCATTATTTCTGTACTTTATGATACTAAGAACCACAAATTGGCTTAAGCTGAAACTCTGTTTTGCTAATGTCACAAATTAAAAATATTTCCAAGCAACATGTAAAAAAAAGGGAAGGTGTTAAAGAAGCCTTCTTAGATTTGATAAGACCAAGAAATAAGGGAAATGGAAACATCTCAATAATTGGAAAGTAAAGCTGGTGGCAGGTTTTCCTAAAGGGTTTTCAAACTTTTTAAAAAGTCCCAGTTTACAGATGTTAACTCTTAGAAGCAATTTTTATAATAGACAATAATATAGCATCAAGTATAGGTGAATGGGTACATTAGACATACATAATAAATATATGCCTCTGGGGGTGCAGTTCTAAGATGGTGGAGGAATAGAACAGGGAGACTACTTTCTCCCCCACAAATTCATCAAAAGATCATTTGAACACTGAGAAAATACCACAAAACAACTTCTGAACGCTGGTGGAGGGCACCAGGCACCCCGAAAGGCAGCATATTGTCTTCGACAGGAGGTAGGAGAAAATAAAAAAGATAAAAAGAGAAACAAAAGAGTTAGGGATGGAGACAGGTCCTGGGGAGGGATTCATAAAAGAGGAGAAGTTTCCAAACACCAGGAAATCCACTCACTGGCAGGTCTGAGGGGAGTTTTGAAATCTCAGAGGGCAATATAACCAAGAGGAAAAAATAAGTAAATAAAACCCACAGATTATGCGCCTAACTGCAATTCCCAGTGGAGAAGTCACCCAGACACTCACATCCACCACCAGGAAGCAGGGGCTGAACAGGGAGGCATGGCCTGCATTGCTTAGGGTAAGGACCAGGCCTGAATACCCTAAGGGCAATCTGATGGCGCTAACGTGAGATAGCAACCCAAACCATGGGATAGCCAGAGAGAGGGGGAAAAAAAAAGAAAAGAAAAGAGAGAGAGAACTTTCCCAAGAAAGACTCTAACCTAAGGCACACAGAACAAAGGACTGAGCTAATACCAGAGGAGAGCTAGCTGGCAGCAGACCGGCCCATCACCCACCAGAGACAGGGAAGCAGGCGGGTGGCAGCCAGAGCTGGAAGGCAAGGGGCAAACTCAGCCTCGGAGATGGCATCCTCTACCAAACTGCGAGCAGGCCCCCAGTTGCTAACCAAGTCTTCCTGGGATCCTGGACAGTTGATATCTGCCGGGAAGGTCACAGCCAGAGATCAGCTCCCCAGAGGAGAAAAGCAGCTGCGACTGGGGAGGTGATAAGACACACTGCCCCAACTGGGGAATGTGTGCTCACCAAGGACCTGGTCGCCTGAGCTGTTCAGACCTGGGAAGGGGACAAAACGCAGGCCCAACCGAATCTATGCCCTTATGGAGTACCTGAGAACCTGACCCTGAGTGGCTTAGACCTGGGAAGTACACGCAGCCCAGGGCCCACCTTAGACAGTTCCCCCACAGAGCAACCTAGAGCCTGAGCAGTGTAGACTGGGAAAGCACACACACCGTGAGCAGGGGCAAACCCAGTGTGGCCCAAACACTGCAAGCACTCCCAACACACACCAGTGATATTTTTTGCAGTGTTCCTCCATCCCCGCAGCACAACTGAATAAGTGAGCCTAAATAAATGACCACCTTTGCCCCCTTGTGTCAGGGGGGGAAATTAGATAGATACTGAAAAGACTTGCAAACAGAGGAAGCCAAAATAAACAAAGAAGAGGGAATCGCTTTTGAAGTGACAGGGGCAACAGATTAAAACCCTGTAGTCAGTATTGTCTACATTGGAAGGGACCTATAGATCTTGAGTAGAAGTATAAGCTGGTACAAGGAACTATCTGAAACTGAACTGACCCCGTACTGCCTTCAACAGCTCCAAAGAAATTCCTAGATATATATTTACTATTATCAATTGTTATTTTTTAATTTATTTTATTTTCAAGTTCTTTATTACTCCTTTAATTTTCATTTCTAAAACCTACTCTTATCTTGCAAAAAAAGACCCTATTTTTAAAGCAAATATCATATATACATATATTTTTTATAACTTTCGTGATTTTGTTGTATTTTTTAATATTGTATTTTTGAGAGTCTAACCTCTACTCTAGATTTTTAATCTTTGCTTTTTGGTATTTGCTATCAATTCTGTACCTTTAAGAATCCAATCTTCAGTACCCATTTTTACTTAAGAGTGTGATTACGGATCTGATTGCTCTCTCTTCATTTGACTCTCCTTTTTCTCCCCTAGGTCACCTCTATCTCCTCCCTGCCCCTTCTCTTCTCTACTTAACTCTGTGAATCTCTTCGGGTGTACTGGACTGTGGAGAACACTTAGGGAGCTGATCTCAGGCTAGATTGGTCTCTCTCCTTTTGACTCCTTCTCCTCTCCTCCTGGTCACCTCTATCTCCTTCCTCCCTCTTCCCTGTGGAACTCCCTGAACCTCTCTGATTATTCCAGACTGTGGAGAGTAAATAGGGAATTTATTACTGGCTATATTGCTCTCTCCCTTTTTGATTCCCCCTCCTCTCCTCCTGATCACCTCTATTTCCCTCCTTTATCTTCTCTTCTCCATGTAACTCTGTGAATCTCTCTGGGTGTCCCCCACTGTGGAGAATCTTTTCTCCATTAGCCTAGATGTTTTATCATCAGTGCTGTATGAATGGAGAAGTCTTGAGGCTACTGTAAGAATAAGACTGAAAGCCAGAGGCAGGAGGCTTAAATCCAAAACTTGAAAACACAGGAAAATCACTGACTCCAGGGAACATTAATCGATAAGAGCTCATCCAAAAGCCTGCATAACTCCACTGAAACCAAGCACCACCCAAAAACCATCAAGTTTCAGAGCAAGACATACCAAGCTAATTCTCCAACAAAGCAGGAACATAACCCTGAGCACAAAAAGACAGGCAGCCAAAAATCACACCAAACGCATAGACACTGCAAAACTCACTACTGGGCATTGCATTGAACTCCAGAGAGAAAAGATCCATCCTCAACCACCAAAACACCGACGTAAACTTTCCTAATGAGGAAACCTTGACAAGCCACTCATCCAATCCCACCCACAGGGAGGAACCTCCACAATAAAGAGGAACTACAAACTTCCAGCATACAGAAAGGCCACCCCAAGCACAGCAACCTAAACAAGAGGAAAAAGCAGATAAACATTCAACAGGTAAAGGAACATGATAAAAGTACACAAAACCAAAAAAAAGAGGAGATAGGGCGTCTACCTGAAAAAGAATTCAGAATAATGTACCAAAAATTATCTAAAATCTTGAAAACAAAATGGAGTTACAGATAAATAGTCTGGAGACAAGGATGAATAAGATGCAAGAAAAGTTTAACAAGGACCTAGAAGAAATGAAAAAAAAGTCAATCAATAATGAATAATGCAATAACTGAGATCAAAAACACTCTGGAGGGATCCAACAGTAGAATAACTGAGGAAGAAGATAGGATAAGTGAGGTAGGAGACAGAATGGTGGAAATAAATGAAACAGAGAGGAAAAAAGAAAAACTAATAATAAGAAATGAGGACAACCTCAGAGACCTCTGGGACAATGTCAAATGAACCAACATTCGAATCATAGGAGTCCCAGAAGAAGAAGACAAAAAGAAAGGCCATGAGAAAATACTTGAGGAGATAATAGTTGAAATCTTCCCCAAAATGGGGAAGGAAATAGCCACCCAAAAAAAAAAAAACAAAAAAAAAACAGAGAGTTGCAAACAGGATAAATCCAAGTTGAATCACCCCAAGATACACATTAATTAAATTAACAAAGATCAACACAAAGAGCAAATATTAAAAGCAGCAAGGGAAAAACAACAAATAACTCACAAGGGGATCCCCATAAGGATAACAGCTCTTCTTTCAATAGAAACTAATCAAGCCTGAAGGGAATGGCAGGACATACTTAAAGTGATAAAAGAGAAAAATCTACAACCCAGATTACTGTACCCAGCAAGGATCTCATTCAAATATGAAGGAGAAATCAAAAGCTTTAAAGATAAGCAAAAGCTGAGAGAATTCAGCACTCCCAAACCAGCTGTTCAACAAATGCTAAAGGATATTCTCTAGACAGGAAACACAAAAGAAGTGTATAAACTCAAACCCAAAACAACAAAGTAAATGACAATGGGATCATACTTATCAATAATTACCTTAAATGGAAATGGGTTGAATGTCCCAACCAAAAGACAAAGACTGGCTGAATGGATGCAAAAACAAGACCCCGTTATATGCTGTCTATAAGAGTCCCACCTCAAACCTAGGGACACATGTAGACTGAAAGTGAAGGGCTGGAGAAAGACATTTCATGCAACTGGAGACCAAAAGAAGGCAGGAGTAGCAATACTCATAACAGATAAAATAGACTTTGAAACAAAAACCATGAAAAGAGACACAGAAGGACACTACATAATGATCAAAGGATCCATCCAAGAAGAAGATATAACAATTATAAATATACATGCACCTAAGATAGGAACACCACAATATGTAAGGCAAATGCTACCAAGTATGAAAGGGGAAATTAACAGTAACACAATAATTGTGTTAAATTTTAATATCCCACTCACACTTAAGGATAGATCAACTAAACTGAAAATTAGCAAGGAAACACAAACTTTAAATGTCACAATGGACCAGTTAGACCTAATTGATATCTATAGCACATTTCACCCCAAAAGAATGAATTTCACCTTCTTCTCAAGTGCACACAGAACCTTCTCCAGAATAGATCACATCCTGGGCCATAAATCTAGCTTTCATAAATTCAAAAAATTGAAATCATCTCAAGCATCTTTTCTGATCACAATGCGGTAAGATTAGATGTAAACTTCAGGGAAAAAAAACAGTTAAAAATATGAACATGGAGGCTAAACAACACTTCTGAAAACCAACAAACCACAGAAGAAATCATAAAAGAAATAAAAATCTACATAGAAACGAGTGAAAATGGAAACACAACAATGCAAAACCTGTGGGATTCAGTAAAAGCAGTGCTAAGGGGAAGGTTCATAGCAATACAACAATACCTCAAGAAACAGGAGAGAAATAAAATAAATAACCTAACTCTACACCTAAAGCAACTACAAAAAGAAGAAATGAAGCACCCAAGGGATAATAGAAGAAAAGATATCATAAACATTAGGGTGAAAAAAAAAAGAAAACATTAGGGTGGAAATAAATGCAAAAGAAACAAAGCAGAGCATAACAAAAATCAACAAAGGTAAAAGCTGGTTCTTTGAGAAGATAAAGAAAATAGACAAACCATTAGTCAGACTCATCAAGAAGAAAAAGAGAAGAATCAAATCAACAAAATTAGAAAGGAAAATGGAGAAATCACAACAGAAAACACAGAAATACAAAGGATCATAAGAGACTATTATCAGCAACAATATGCCAATAAAATGGACAACTTGGAAGAAATGGACAAATTCATAGAAAATTATAACTTTCCAAAATTGCACCAGAAGGAATAGAAAATCTTAACAGAACCATCACAAGCACAGAAATCGAAACTATAATCAGAAATCTTCCAACAAACAAAAGCCCAGGACCAGATGGCTTTACAGCTGAATTCTACTAAAAATTTAGAGAAGAACTAACACCTATCCTACTCAAAATCTTTCAGAAAATTTCAGAGGAAGGTAAACTTCCAAACTCATTCTATGAGGCCACCATTATCTTAATACCCAAACCAGACAAACATGTCATAAAAAAAGAAAACTACAGGCCAATATCACTGATGAACATAGTTGCAAAAATCCTTAACAAAATTCTAGCAAACAGAATCCAACAACATATTTAAAAGTTCATACATCATGACCAACTGGGTTTTATCCAAGGGATGCAAGGATTCGTCAATATTCATAAATCAATCAGTGTGAAACATCACATTAACAAATTGAGAGATATAAACCATATGATGATCTCAATTGATGCAGAGAAAGCCTTTGACAAAATTCAACATGCATTTATGATAAAAAAAAAAAAAACCTCCAAAAAGCAGGCATAGAAGGAACATGCCTCAACATAATAAAAGCCATATGTGATAAACCCACAGCAAACATTAAGCTCAATGGTGAAAAATTGAAAGCATTCCCCCTAAAGTCAGGAACAAGACAGGATGCCCACTCTCACCACTAGTATTCAACATAGTTTTGGAAGTTTTAACCACAGCAATGAGAGAAGAAAAAGAAATAAAAGGAATCCAGATTGGAAAAGAAGAAGCAAAACTGTCACTATTGCAGATGACATGATCCTCTATATAGAAAACCCTAAAGACTCCACCAGAAAATTACTAGAGCTAATCAACAAATATAGTAAAGTTGCAGAATATAAAATTAACACACAGAAATCCCTTGCATTCCTACACACTAACAATGAGAAGATAGAAAGAGAAATTAAGGAAACAATTCCATTCACCATTGCAATGAAAAGAATAAAATACTTAAGAATAAATCTGTCTAAAGAAACAAAAGACATATATATATATATATATATATATATATATATATGTGTGTGTGTGTGTAACTATAAAACACTGATGAAAGAAATCAAAGATGACACAAATAGATGGAGAAGTATACCATGTTCATGGATCAGAAGCATCAGTATAATGAAAATGAGTATACTACCCAAAGCAATCTATAGATTCAACACAATCCCTATCACACTATTTTTTTTAGTATTTTTAGTATTTTTTTAGTATTTTTCAGAGAACTAGAACAAATAATTTCACAGTTTGTATGGAAATACAAAAAAAAAAAAAAAGAAAGAAAAAAAAATCGAATAGCCAAAGCAATCTTGAGAAAGAAGAATGGAACTGGAGGAATCAACCTGCCTGACTTCAGGCTCTATTACAAAGCCACAGTCATCAAGACAGTATGGTACTGGTACAAAGACAGAAATATAGATCAATGGAACAAAATAGAAAGCCCAGAGATAATCCACACACCTATGGACACCTTATCTTTGAAAAAGGAAGCAAGAATATAAAATGGGGAAAAGACAATCTCTTTAACAAGTGATGCTGGGAAAACTAGTCAACCATGTGTAAAAGAATGAAACTATAACACTTTTTAATGCCATACACACAAATAAACTCAAAATGGATTAATGATCTAAATGTAAGACCAGAAACTATAAAACTCCTAGAGAAAAACATACTTAAAACACTCTGATGTAAATCATAGCAGGATCCTCTATGACCCTCCTCCCGGAGTAATGGAAATAAAAACAAAAATAAACAAATGGAACCTAATTAAACTTAAAAACTTTTGCACAATGAAGGGAAATATAAGGAAGCTGAAAACACAGCCCTCAGAATGGAAGAAAATAATAGCAAATGAAGCAACTGACAAATAATTAATCTCAAAAATATACAAGCAACTCCCGTGGCTCAATTCCAAAAAAGTAAGTGACCCAATCAAAAAATCGGCCAAAGAACTAAATATACATTTCTCCAAAGAAGACATACAGATGACTAACAAACACATGAAAAGACCCTCAGCATTACTCATTATCAGAGCAAATCAAAACCACAGTGAGGTACCATCTCATGCTGGTCAGAATGGCTGCTATCAAAAAGTCTACAAATAAATGCTGGAGAGGGTGTGGAGAAAAAGGAGCGCTCTTACACTGTTGGTAGGAATGTGAACTAGTACAGCCACTATGGAGAACAGTGTGGAGATTCCTTAAAAATCTAGAAATAGTGCTGTCATATGACCCAGCAATCCCACTCCTGGACATACACACTGAGGAAACCAGAATTGAAAGAGACACAGGTACCCCAATGTTCATCGCAGCACTGTTTACAATAGCCAGGACATGGAAGCAACCTAGATGTCCATTGGCAGACGAATGGATAAGAAAGCTGTGGTACATATACATTATGGAATATTACTCAGCTATTAAATAGAATGCATTTGAATCATTTCTAATGAGGTGGATGACACTGGAGCCTATTATACAGAGCGAAGTAAGTCAGAAAGAAAAACATCAGTACAGTATATTAATGCATATATATGGAATTTAGAAAGATGGTAATGATGGCCCTATATGTGAGACAGCAAAAGAGACACAGATGTAAAGAACAGACTTTTAGACTCTGTGGGAGAAGGCGAGGGTGGGATGATTTGAGAGAATAGCATTGAAACATGCATATTATCACATGTGAAATAGATCACCAGTCCAGGTTTGGATTAAAAAAAAAAAAAAAAGATGGAATTGCTATATTCTTCCTTTTGTCTATTCCCCTTTCCTTCTTTTGGCTTATCAAAGCAGGGGTCCTTAATCTCCAGAATCTAATGCCTGATGATCTGAGGTAGAACTGATGTAATAAAAAAAAGAAAATAGGTGCATAATAAATGTAATGCACTTGAATCATCCCCAAACCATCCCCCACTCCTGACAGTGGAAAAATTGTTTGCCATGAAACTGGGTCTTGGTGTCAAAAAGGTTGGAAACTGCTGTTTTAAAGATTGTTAGTATGTTTTGTAATTTTACTGAAATTTGTACAAAAACTCCTCTATTTCCCTTAATCATTGTTCCTTCATTCAGCAAATAGTTGCTGAGGGTCTTCTCTGTACCAGATAAGGGTCTCCAAGTTAGTATTCCTTGTATGGAAAATAATTTTGTCAGTAAGTGGAAGGTCTTTTCTTCTGTACTTTCTGGGCAATTCAGGGAGGAGAGGAGAAACTCTGCACTGCCAGTAACTTTACTAGTTAGAATGAAATGTATCAAGATATCTGCCTAATATGTCCAAAAGTTTGTGAAAATCCAAGTTTTAGTTTGGATTTTCTGCTAATAGTATTAATAATAATAATTATCTGCTAATAATAATCTTGCCTGATTATTTTAGAAAGATGGAAAACAATGAAAAGTAAGATTAAATATCAATAGCTTTCACAATCCTATCTTCCAGATATGGTTGTTTAGATGAACATATTCGATGTTGCTATGGGTAAATGATAATACTATTGGGTTGGCCCAAAGGTTCCTTCAAGGTTTTCCATAAGGTAGTATGAACGAACAAACTTTGGGCCAACTCAATATATTTGTTCTGTAATATGACTTTTTAAAATCTGGTTACATGTAGAATTATGAACATTTCTCCAGATAAGTTTTATTGCAGGATATTTTCAGGACATATCATAATTTATCTAACATTTCTCTCATTGGATACAATTCATTTTTAATTTGTGCTATGATGATGTCACTGCAGATAGACTGTACACACATTCATGAATCTGTTCTTAAAATTGTTATAAACTAACATAAAATAATTTATTAAAAAAAAAGAATAATAAATTTACACCTCTGAATTCTGCTGGGCACAATACTCGGAGGTATTAGAATAACCAGAAGAGGACATTTTACTTTTGGATAAGGCAAGATCTGGCACTTTCTCCCCTCTACTCCTAGAGTGCTTTCGCAGGACACACTTAGACATAAACTAATAACCTAATATAGTGAGCATTTCTTGCCTCTAAGTCTTTGTATATACTCTGTCTGAAAACTCATTTCTCCTTCCACTCCTTTTACTAATTTGCACTGCCCTCAGTTCTAGTTCACATTTAACTAATAGCAATGACACTAACAACAACAAAAATCCTTGTTTGACTGTCTCCAGTTGCCTTGTTACTGTAAGTCCATGCTGGTTGCGTTTTCTATATGCTCCCTTTTATTGCATCATAGCCCTTCCCATATAATTTTACAATCATCTGTTGCTATCCCTTATTAGGCAACAATTTCATTGAAAATAAAAGCATATCTGTTTTGATAACCACTGTATCTCCCAGTAAATCCTAAGGGAAATCAACCCTGAATATTCATTGGAAGGACTGGTGCTAAAGCTGAAGCTCCAACACTTTGGCCACTTTGGCTAAGAGCTGACTCATTGGAACAGACCCTGATTCTGGGAAAGATTGAAGGCAAAAAGAGAAGGGGGGTTGCAGAGGATAAGATGGTTAGATAGCATCACTGAATCAATCAACATGAGTATGAACAAACTCTGGAAGATAATGAAGGACAGAGGAGTCTGTGGTGCTGCAGTCCATGGGGTCACAAACACAACTTAGCAAATGAACAATAACAACAAAAGAGGATGAAAGAATGTAATTAGCCTCCAACTAATAAAAATAAATGAAAAAAAAAGAAAAAAATAAATAAAATAAGATATAAAAACTATAAAAGAAAAGAATGAATGAACAAACAAATAATTCCATATATCAGTGACTGCTTTGTGTGTGATATGACTTGAATGGTGCTAGGACAAATCTCTTCCCTAAAATGATTCCCTCAGATATTTTCTTAAGATCTGATTTTTCCTTATTTACAATTCAAATTTATTTAGATTATGGAGACTATTTTTTTCTATTCCAATAGTTCTTTTATTATTATGAAAATATACCTGGGCAAGAGTAATATGTTAACACACTCTGCTTCCACCTTAAGACAAAGTATGAGTCTTGAGCTATGACACACACAATATAAGATTCTAAGGCAGCATTGTCCTGTGGATGCTAGCAATGTTTGTAATGATAGCAATGTTGCTAGTACAACTAAGAAACTGAATCTTGAATTTTATTAAAATTTAATTAAATTTAATTTTAATTAAAACTATATATTTTTTGCTTTGTTAAATACAGTGGCTACTGTATTGCTCAATGCAATTCTAGAAGAATAAAACACCAAAAGGATGAAAAGAGTAAATGGAATGCAATATGAAAGCTTCAAAGATCACTCTGTAAGGCTCACAAGTCCAGCTCTGGTTCAGGGACAGTTTGAGTTGATTAACACCTGAAAACAACAAAACCAGAAAGGAACCACAACACATGTAGCTAACGCTGTGAATAGAGAATAATACCATTATTTCAGCATCTTCTTATTTAAGAAGCATTTAAGGTTGGCTAAATCCAGAAAGTATCACTACACTACATTTTCTTAAAGACTGAAATCCCACCACAGTGCCCACAAATCTAAATGTTTATGTCATTCAATCTAATTAAAATCAGAACCTCAAATCTATTAGAGCATTTTTTCTTTTAAGTTTAATTCATCTTTCTACTTGTCCTTGTTTTTTAGCATTTTTAATGTTGTTGAATCATGGCATACTGACATTTTCCATAAAGCTTAATGGCACATGATGACTTTGCAACCAGAAATGCAGACCATTTAGGAGGCATTTAATGAATGGAACAGTCACCAGAATCAATAAATGCACTGGTTCATTTCGAAGTTTAAGATAAATCTTTCATGTGTGCAAATAAACTTATCTAATAATTTTACTTTTTACTATTAGTGAAGAAACATGAGATAAATATGCAAATGATGATGTTCTTTGACTTTCTATAATTTGGCATCATTACATGTCCATAATTTATGACTGTAAATGCCCATAAAATATTTCATATTTGTTGGCTGCCAAATGTATGGTTGAAAACTGTAAACTTATAAAAGTTAAAAGTGGTAATGAATTCAGATAAAATGAACTGAAACAAAAGCCATTCCTACACCGATACATTTTAAAAAAGAGGGGGGAGGGAGGTGGGAGGGGGGTTCAGGATGGGGAACACATGTAAATCCATGGCTGATTCATGTCAATGTATGACAAAAACCACTACAATATTGTAAAGTAATTAGCCTCCAACTAATAAAAATAAATGGAAAAAAAATAAAAGGAGGATGTCAAATTGGTCACAAAAAAAATAAAGTAATTATTGAATATAAAAAAAATAAAGATTAGTTTTAGCATTTATATAGCACTTATGATATATAATCTTTTTACATAAGCATTAGAGTAATTTGCCTGCTCTATCTAGATAATTATTACAGATTTGTAATAATCTGAACTACCAACTTCAGTCAAATAACCAGTCAGTTAAGTGGAGAAAGAAAACATCATTAAACCAATAGTTTCACTCTAATGACTGAGTGATAGAATTTACCAGTCATTTGAGTCAGGCATTTTGCTCTAGATGTCTGTGTCATTTCTTTTGATAAAAAGAACAAAGCTGAACTGGAACTATTTTTATTAGTGATTATATTAAGTTGGTGATGGGCAGGGAAGAGTGGCATGCTGCAGTCTATGGGATCACAAAGAGTTGGACACGACTGAGTGACTGAACTGACTGACTGATACATATACATAGTAATACATATATATATATATGTGTGTGTGTGTGTGTGTGTGTGTGTGTGTGTGTATTATTATTCATGTTAATTGCATTAAAATCTGACTTGAAATTGTAGCCATGTCAGGAGTGTAGGAAAATGAATATAGTTGTACGATGTTAAAACTGTGGGTTTTCATATCTGATAAAGAATTTTAGGTTTAGGACTTTTTACTATATTCTTTTGGTAAATCAATCAACATAGCCTATTTTCTCAGTGCAAGATCAGTTGAAAGTTCAGAACTACTTGTTTTTTCTGTCATGCTAACATGTTGAGGAACTGAGCTGTTCAGTTAATAAAGTATTGTGTTTGGAAAACTTTTCATTTCCCTCTTGTCTCTAGGACCTTGTAGATGTAGACTAGAGCCAAATAGACTGACGTAAAGGAGTAAAATGAGTATCTTGTTCTTTTTTAGTCACCAAGTAGTTTCCAACTCTTCTTGACCCCATGGATTGAGGCTTCCATGTGCCTCACCATCTCCCAGAGTTTGCCCAAGTTCACGTCCATTGAATCGGTGATGCCATCCAACCATCTCACCCTCTGTCACCCTCTTCTCCTGCTTTCAACCTTTCCCAGCATCAGGATCTTTTAGCTTTTCCCATTAGGTGGCCAGAGTATTGGACCTTCAGCTTCAGCATCAGTCATTCCAATGAATATTCAGAGTTGATTTCCTTTAAGACTGGACTAGTTTGATCTCTTTGCTGCCCAAAGGACTCTCAAGAGTCCTCTCCAGCACCACAGTTCAAAAGCAATTCTTCAGTGCTCTGCCTTCTTTATTGTCCAACTCTCACGTCCATATATGATTAATGAAAAGCCCACAGTCTTGGCTGTATGGGTCCTTTGTTGGCAAAGAGATATCTTTGCTTTTTAACACACTGTCTAGGTTTGTCATAGATTTCGCACCAAGAAGCAATTGTCTTCTAACTACATGGCTGCAGTTACCATCCACAGTGATTTTAGACCCCAAGAAGAGGAAATCTGTTACTGCTTCCACCTTTTCCCCTTCTACTTGCCATGAAATGATGGGAGCAGATGCCATGATCTTAGTTAGTTAGTTAGTTTGTTTGTTTGTTTAATATTGAGTTTTAAGCCTGCTTTAAACTTCACCTTCTCCTTCACTCTTCACCTTCACTCTTCTCCTTCACCCTTATCAAGAGACTCCTATGTCTATGGAATTTTACCAGGCAAGAATACTGGAGTGGGTAGTCATTTGCTTCTGCAGGGTACCTTCCCAGATCAGTGACTGAACTTGGATCTCCTGTATAGCAGACACATTCTTTACCATCTAAGCCATCACGGAAGCCCATAATGAGCATTTACTTAAGCCTAAATGTAAATCTACTTTCAGAATTCAAAGTAATTCTCCAGCAAATCAGTAATTTGACAGATTCAATTCACCATTATCCATCTTCATGGCTCTGTAAACATTGTTGTTGTAATTGTTGTTGTTTAGTCACTGAGTCATGTCTGATTGTTTGCAACCCATGGACTGTTGCCCGCCATACTCATCTGTCCATGGAATTTCCCAGGCAAGAATACTGAAGTGTGTTACCATTAGTAAAGCTCATATTTACAAGTTATATTTGGTAATCAAATATCTCGTAGTAAGGCAAGGACATGATATACTAGTCGTGGATTCTACAAATACTGTATAAACTATCTACAATGGGGACAGAAACTATAGTGGGTTCATCAGCCAACTGACATCGAATTTATGCCAAGGTAAATTATTTGAGAAAACATAACCTAGTGGCTAGAGAATTACATAAATTCCAACCTATCCTCAAATCTCATTGTTCACTCAGTAGCTATAGGACTTTGGTCAAGTGATTTAGCTTCATTTATTTATTTATTTGTTTTCAAAGAAAAGACTACATATCTCAATTAAAAAGAAAAAACACATAACCTACGATGACATTTACACATGAAATACATATTTTTTAATTTCTGTGCTGTCAAAGCAACACCTAGAGACTTGTCAGAGAATGCTTATAGCAGCATGACTTCACCCCAGGTTTTAGTGCCTTCTCTTAATCTGTAACATAAAGATGCCCCCAAACAAGTCCCCCAATACTTAAAAGTTAAGGAAACTTACTACATAGATGTCTGAACACTTTCACTTCATCAGTAGCATGGTAGCCTTGATGTTCCAAAATTATTTCTTCAAAAATCACCTGGAAGGGACTTCCTCAGTGGTCCAGGGTTAAGAATCCACCTGCCAACACCAGGGACACAGGTCCTATCCCTGGTCAGGAAAGATCCCACATGCTGCTGGGCAACTAAGCCTGTGAGCTGCAACTACTGAGACTTGGGCGCCTAGAGCCTGAGCTCCTTAACATGAGAAGCCACTGCAATGAGAAACCCATGCACTGCAACTGAAGAGTAGCCCCCAATTGCTGCAACTAGAAAAAGCCCACATGCAGCAACAAAGATCCAGTGCAGCCAAAAATAAACACAATAAAATAAAATAAAATTACTTTTAAAAAATCACCTAAGAAAAAAAGGAAGAAGACTGAGAAAATCAAGAAGTGACAATGTCATAGGAAGAGTAAACAAAGGGGATATAATACAGCTGATCACAGTGCTTCATATAGTGTAAGGCTTCCATGCATAATTTGTGTGTGTGTGTGTGTGTGTGTGTGTATGCATCCCATCCTATTAGTTTTCTGAGCATGATTTTCAAATTTGTAATAGCACTGGGTATAACTTGATAACTTTGAACCTGGTGTGTGCGTGCTAATTCGCTTCAGTCGTGTCCAACTCTGTGCAACCCTACGGACTGTAGCCTGCCAGGCTCCTCTGTCCATGGGATTCTCCAGGCAAGAATACAGGAGTGGGTTGCCATGCTCTCCAGGGGATCTTTCTGACCCAGGGACTGAACCCACTCTTTTACACTGGAGGGTTCTTCATCCCTAGCTTCACCTGGGAAACCCTAACTTTGAACTTTTTTCTTATTGTTGTTCAGCCACTCAATCATGTACGACTCTTTGTGACCCCATGGACTGCAACACACCAGGCTTCCCTGTACTTCAACATCTCCCAGAGCTTGCTCTAACCCACTTCCATTGAGTCAATGATGCCGTCCAACCATCTCATCCTCTGTCACCCCCTTCTCCTCCTGCCTTCAATCTTTCCCAGAATCAGGGTCTTTTCCAATGAGTTGACTCATCACATCAGGTGGCCAAAGTATTGGAGCTTCAGCTTCAGCATCAGTCCTTCCAAAGAATATTCATGTTTGATTTCCTTTAGGATTGACTGGCTTGATCTCCTTGCAGTACAAGACATATATATGCCATAATCTAGACATAACTTTGAACATAAGTCACAACAATTCTATATTTTAAAGAGCAATAATAACAATTATATTAATAAATGTATAATTCATGCCATGTCAGCTGGTCATTTTTCAGTCTGGCAGAAGCCTATTACCTATCACTGTTTAGAGTTTTGTGACTTGTAAGCACTGATCTCTGAAATTTTGCTTCCAATATTACCACCTCCTTATATTTGACTTCTTCATATTTATTAAACCAACACTTTACCATCACCATGACTAAATTCCCTTTAAATCTGTATTTTCTCAGATAACACTCCATTTCTGGTTTCATTTGCTTGTGTATTTATTTTAGAAGCCATAGTCATACATTTGAGTAATGTTTTGCATAGCATCTTCAAATTCTTAGCCCCTTTGGCTCTCTGTGTATCTGCTGCATATAACCCTAAACTCTGAAAAAGTCCCAAGGCCTGTTTTCTGCACACTTGTATATAAGCTGCTTAGCATTGCTGAAGAAAGTCAAGAAGCTAATGATTAGGTTTACCTTAATGTAGTCCTTGACTGTTGCTCAAAAAATACTTCTTTTATTTCTTTTCTTGATGCTCTTCTCTAATCTGTACAGTAGTTATTCTAAATCATTTCCATGTTCCTTAAACTTTCAGACACAATTCTACATCTTCACTCAGGAAATAACTTAATTTCCTATTAATTGGGGGGGGGGGGAACACGTTGCATGAGCTCTCTTCTTGTCTTCTCCTCCATCTCAAAGCTTCTCTGGATTTTCCTTCATTATTTTTTCCCTTTATCTTGTCTGTGAGGAGATCATGTCCTTCCTCCTTCCCAGGATTAATCTGTTTGTCCTCTCCATCTGTTTCATCTATTAGTCCCTTCTCTCTTACATCTTTAGCATTTTCCTATTCCCATTAATATAGTCCAGTCTAGGAAAAGTCAAAAGGAAGACAAACAGAAATAATGAAGCTAACAAATACTTTTTTCTTATTCACTGAATATTATGGCATATATCCAGCTTTCTGTCCATGACCAAATATCTCAAAAATATAATCTGTAGTCACTTCTCCTATTTAGCACCATCTACTTTTCAACCCATTTAGAGTCAGGCTGCCTCTTTTCCACCCTCTATTGAAACTGGGTTTTGAAAGTTATTGATGACTTCTTAACTGCAAAATTTCAGTCTTTTCTTAGACCTTACTCTGCTTAACCTCTCCATAACATTTAATGCAGTCCATTTCACTAACTCCTTTTTATTAAAATTATCTGCTCTCTTGGCTTGCAAGATTCCCCAGCCTTCTGAATTGTCCTACTGGTTTGTTCATTTGTCTCTGTCTCTTCTGCTGAGTCATTTTTTCCTATATCCTGTATTGTAGGTAGTACCTAAGATTCTCTTCTTCTTTTCAATAATAATCTCCACTCTAATGATTTCATCCATATGTATATATAATATCTCTGTTCAAATGATTTTCCCTAATCTATATCTTCAATAACAATTTCCTTCTTCAGTTCTCAGAACCACACTTTAAAATGCTGAATTAATATTTAAATGTTTTCAACTTAGATAAATGCTAATGCCTAAAATTAAAAATATCCAAAATTTGACTTATTATTGGTATCTTCATACTTTATTTATTTATATTTCCATCCTTAAAATTCTCACTCTCCTTCAAATCACTGTTGTTGTTGTTGTTCAGTCACTAAGTCATGTTCAATTCTTTGCAACCCTATGGACCACAGCATACCAGGCTTTTCTGTCCTTCACTGTCTCCTGGAGTTTGCTCTAAATCATGTCCATTGAGTTGATGATGCTATCCAACCATCTAACCCTCTGTCGTCCCCTTCTCCTGACTTCAATCTTTCCCAGCTTCAGGGTCTTTTCTGAGGAACTGGCTCTTTGCATCAGGTGGCCAAAGTATTGGAGCTTCAGCCTTAGCATTAATCCTTCCAGTGACTATTTAGGGTTGATTTCCTTTAAGATTAACTGTTTTGATATCCTTGCTGTCCAAGGGACTCTCAAGAGTCTTGTTCAACACCCCAATTTAAAAGCATCAGTTCTTCAGTGCTCAGGCTTCTTTAAGGTCCAACTCTCACATCTGTACATGACTACTAGTAAAACCATAGCTTTGACTATATGGACTTTAGTCAGCAAAGGTGATGTTGACAAACCTATATACTTGATGAAAATTTCTTATTGATTCTCTCTCTGAATTCTCTCTGTCTCTCTTTCCTCCTCTCATATTTTCACCCTCACTACTACTATTCTTATTTAGCTTTCTGATTCCTCACACCTATATTGTTCTAATACTTCAGGCATGTCACCTCTAGTGTGTCCCCACTCTAACAAAAGTAAAGCTTCAGCCATTTTGTTCAGGAGCATGAAATATCTTATGTGGTTTCTCCTTGTCAAACAAATGAAATCCAACTTCCTTAGCCTAGTATGGAAGTTCTTGTAGTCTGATTTTACTCTACATCTTCTAATTTTATTCCAAACCACTTCCCTTCACACCCCCTATGCTACAGCTAAACTAGACTACATGTCATCCCACATATCAAATACTACTTTTCTGCCTATGTTGTTTAATCCTTTGGAAAAGCCCTTTCCACATTTTTGTTCTTTGAAATCCTGAACACTTTTCCAAGGTTCGTGTAAAGTTCCCTTTCTCCCGTTTCTCTTTGGAAAGAAGTGGTTGCTACTTTGCTTGGGTCCCAGAATGTTATTTTTATTCCTCTTATTGCATATGCCTCATATTGACAAGAAAGCAACCAACATTTATATATATATGAGTGGTCCTGCTACTCAATCTTTAGTTCCATGAATACAGGAGTTTAGGCTTATCTATTCTTATCCCTCTATAATACCTAACACAATACTGTATACCTAGTAACAGCTCCAAAAATGTGTAAAATAGATGCCCAATTACAAGCGGATTGAATATTGAAATTTAGAACTTTCCTCTGCAGAGCTTCAAACACTTCGTGGGCATTATCTCACATCTTGAAAACATTCTTGGGAACAAAACAAAGAATAGTTACCATTATCTCGGTGAAGGTCTAAAGTGGCAAAGTAGTTTACTAGAGTTGGTAGTATAGCTACAAATCCAAAGTGCCTGACTACTTAGACAAGTGTTCTATCCCCTCGACCATGCTTGTTCTCAAATTAAATTAATTCAGATTAATTTAGAAGTAAATTTCCATCTACTTTGTTTACCCAACAGATAGCTTTAATAGCCACATTTCCCTGGGTGGATTGCTGCCTAAAAGTCCAAATTGCTTGACTTCTCCCTCTATCCTCTGCCCATCGGCAGTTATCACTCCTTCCTGCCACTTGTGTGGAAATGCTCTCTGGTCGATATCCTTTCTTCTGGCTGCTTTAGTTTTGATGCACTAGCAGTCAGGAGGCTTGGCCAGTTTCATTTCTGTGGTCATTCCTTGAGTGATCTGAATTTACTTGCACTAAATTTTACATATCATGGGTGGCCTCACATATTGGAGGGCAGAAATGGCTGCAGCTGAAGGGAGGAGAAGGGAGGATAATGACTCTATTTTCTGTAGAAAGAGATGAGATCATTTTTTAAAGATGTCATTTCCTTTTAGATACAGAAGGTTGTTAGACTCCCCGTTATGTCCTTTCATCATCCAAGGTCATGGAAAGAGTAGGAAGAAGTTACTTCCTGGGACGATAGTGAAACCTGAGCTGTCAGACATCATTTAGGCATAAAGATCATGGAGTATTTTGCTAACCACTAGTGTAACCAAGATGTCCGTGGCCTGGATCATGATAAGCATTCCACTATGGCAGCACAATACATCAATTTTAGATATAGCAGTAAAAACAAAAAAAATTGGAGTTGGAGAGTGATAGTCATTATATGACTTGGCCAGTCTTAAGCACACAGTTCGAGTGTGTCTATTAGTAAAGGTCAGATAGATTTGTGTGTGTGAGAGTGTGTATGTTTAAGACATAATTCCTGCCAGCAGAATTCTCTGGATCTGGTGACCCAGACAGTACTTCCATAATCCCAAGGATCATTTGAAAAGAAAATGATATTTAAATCATGTTTTTGTTTTGTTTGCCAAAATCAAATCACTATTAATGGTATTTCTCTTAATTTGATTGTTCTGAGACTACACTTTGAAATGCTATTAGTTCTTATGAATTTGGAGCTGTCAGGATTCCACCTTTTCCTACAAAGAAAGTAGCTGCACATACTTGCACTTCTAATTTATAATAGATGTTTGGAGGTCTTACATGGAAGCTTTCACTTCTGGAGGACTAACTCACATTTAATTTCCACTGTTGTGTGTGGCAACTTTACATGTAAAATAATTTATTATTTATTTTAACCAAAATGTAATTATGCATTCAATTTGTAATGTCCTCCACTTCTGCCTGAATCCAGTAAACTGTGTCATATAAATAAGAATCACTAATAACCTGGCACATAAAAATATGCTTTAGGTAATGATGAACATTAAAATGCATGAATTATTTCAACAGAAGCATATGAACTTGTAAGAATATAATGGGGCAAACAGCTTATTGTGTTTGTCTTCCTTTTTTAACCCTCATTTGTATCTCAAAATCCAACTTCAACTGAGGATTTCTAGTGAAATTTCTCTTGGGGAGACTGGCAAATGTAATATAAGAAGAGTGACTAAAGTGATTAAATAATATAGTGCAACATTAAGCGCTTTATGTGACTTCAACTTGAATAAAATTTCAGTAGGATATCCATTCAATGAGGATATAAAACAGCTTATTAATTTAAGAAAAGGTAAGTTGTTGATTTAAGAAAAGGTAAGTTGGCGTGCTGCAGTCCGTGGGGTCACGAAGAGTCGGACATGACTGAGCAACTGAACTGAACTGAACTGAAATTGTTAAAGAATAATAGATTCACTGGTAATGAAACAGATCAAATAAGAGTAATCATTTTTATTCAGGTGTATGAAAATAACCCGAGGATAATTGTGAATATAATGAAAATAAAAACAGAGCTGAAATTGCCATGTAAATAATAATAATAATAAGTGGCTGATTCTGCCAAAGTACTGTCAACTGATAGATTGCACAGCACCATAATTATCAAAATTGACATACGTAGAATGATTATAAATTGATGCTTTTTAGAACAAAGTCGTATGTTATAGATTTTTACTAGGAAAATACACAATCACAGAGAACAAAAGACCTTTAAACAATGTAAAATTGTGAAATTAATCTAAGAGGATATACTGCACACACAGTGTAAATTATGAGATCATTTTTTATGTGATTAAGGATGAATTTATATACCTAGACACTTGAATGAGTGGACTTCATTATATACAGCTATTACTACTGCCTATGTGACAGATTTGGTCAGCCTTACTGTAAGTATTTAACAGTAAGTCAATCCCAGGAAAGGTTACAAAGTTGGAAATTAGATTTATTATAGCTTATGTGATTGGTTCCAAGAACTAAAAAAAAAAATTGGAAAGATTGTTTCTCTTATAAATTTATATGTATTAAATACAAGCAGTATGTTAGTTTAGCAATTTGTGCAAGTCAACGGCCTCATGAACACCTCAAAGGGTTTCTTTCAATGATATTTTATTATTTTCACTTGAGAAGTTGAAGGATAGGAGTGTAATTTTCCCAGAATGCATTAACTCATTTTTCCATAAACTTGAAAGTCCTGTATATCCTTTCTGTCTGAAGTTGTAGTCATGTTGTACCCATTGGATTTTTTTTGTGTGTGTGGTAAATGTTGTATTCCTACTGTGTTATTTGCTATATTTTGGGCAAGTTCTCTATGTGGCAATATATATGTGGCAAGGATATAAACAGAAAACATTGTCTGCTTTATGAAAATTTTCTCAGGAAACAAAATTTTCTTTCCTGATAGTATATTCAGAAAGTTGTTAGTGTTTATGCATAATATGGCTTTGGTTTACTAATGTTTGGCCAATGCTAGAAACATGCATAAATTGAAATTGAATCATAAGAAACAAATAGTAAATCATAACTCTTTGAGAAAAGACCTTGTGTTAATGTTTATACCAAGATTCCATTTTCATGAGCAATAGACTATATCTACATGACACCAAAACATCTGGAAGCAAAGAGAAAAATGAAGTCAGTCATCTAGATGTTTCTAAATATCCAGATGCTTTGTGTTGATTGGACAAAGATTCCAGATGACTGACTGGATTGTTCACATTATTAGCATGAATAGATTACTCCATCTTGCATTCTGGGAAAGCAGACAGTCAGAAGAAATCAGGGTTTGGAGCATGAGATCTTACAGAGGAAGGAGTGTCTTGATGATACCTATGATGATTTTGCACCTGTGCAATTCTCAAAGTTGATTGCTGCCCTTTTTGTTTAATCATTAAGGTAATAATTCATGATAAGAGTTATTTTCTTCTAGAAGTCCATTTATTTATTCTAGAATAAATGTTGTGTTGATTCATTGCAAAACAATGTTATCATGAAGTCAACAGATATTACATTGATAAAAACTGAATAGTTTCAGATATCGCCTTCCCTCAAGAACCAATGTATTTTAAAACAGCATGTATTAGTTACAATTATACATTTCAAACAGGAAAGAAAATCTCCACTTCTAGAGTCAGCAAACAAACATGTATTGAACACTGATGTATACTAAACTTTGAGCTACCTACCTTATGTGCCAGACATGTGCAGAGGATCAGGATGTAAGTTGAATTAGATATCTTTTGCCTTCAAGTAATCCACATTCCAGTAGAGGCTACAGCACTGCTCAATTCAGTTCAGCTGCTCAGTCATGTCCAATTATTTGCGACCCCGTGGACTGCAGCATGCCAGGCTTCCCTTTCCATCACAAACTCCCAGAGCTTGCCCAAACTTATATCCATCTAGTCATTATGTCATCCAACCATCTCATCCTCTGTCATCCCCTTCTCCTCCTGCCTTCAATTTTTCCTGGCATCAGGGATTTTTCCAAGGATACAGTTCTTCGCGTCAGGTGGACAAAGTATTGGAGTTTCAATTTCAGCATCGGTCCTTTCAATGAATATTCAGGACTGATTTCCTTTAGAATTCACTGGTTTGATCTGGAAGTCCAAGGGACTTCCAAGAGTTTTCTCCAACACCAGAGCTCAAAAGCATCAATTCTTCAGTGCTCAGATTTCTCTATGGTCCAACTCTCACATCCATACATCACTACTGGAAAAACCATAGCGTTGACTAGACAGACCTTTGTCAGCAAAGTAATGTTTCTGCTTTTTAATATACTGTCTAGGTTGGTCATAGCTTTTCTTCCAAGGAGCAAGCATCTTTTAATTTCATGGCTATGATCAGCATCTGCAGTGATTTTGGAGCCCCCAAAAATAAAATCTCTCACTGTTTCCATTGTTTCCCCATCTATTTGCCATGAAGTGATGGGAATGGATGCCATGATCTTCATTTTTTGAATGTTGAGTTTTAAGCCAGCTTTTTCACTTTCCTCTATCACTTTCATCAAGAGGCTCTTTAGTTCCTCTTCACTTTCTGCCATAAAGGTGATGTCATATGCATATATGATGTTACTGATATTTCTCCTGGCAATCTTGATTCCAGCTTTTGCTTCATCCTGCCCAGCGTTTCTCATGATATACTCTGCATATAAGTTAAATAAGTAGGGTGACAACATTCAGCCTTGATGTACTCCTTTCCCAATTTGGAACCAGTCTGTTGTTTCACATCTGGTTCTAACTATTGTTTCATAACCTGCATACAGATTTCTCAGGAGGCAGGTAAGGTGGTCTGGGATTCCCATCTCTTTGAGAATTTTTCACAGTTTGTTGTGAGCTACACAATCAAATGCATTGAAGTAATCAATAAAGCAGAAGTAGATATTCTTCTGCTATTTTCTTGCTTTTTCGATGATCCAATGGATGTTGGCAATTCGATTTCTGTTCCTCTGCCCTTTCTAAATCCAGCTTGAATATCTGGAAGCTCATGATTCATATACTGTTGAATCCTGGCTTGGAGAATTTTGAACATTAATTTACTAGTGTGTGAGATGAGTGCAATTGTGCAGTAGTTTGAGCATTCTTTGGCATTGTCATTCTTTGGGATTGGAAGGAATACTTACCTTTCCAGCCCTGTGGCCACTGCTGAGTTTTCCAAATTTTCTGGTATACTAAATGCAGCACTTTCACAGCATCATCTTTGAGCATTTGAAATAGCTCTACTGCAATTCCAACACCTCCACTAGCTTTATTCATAGTGATGCTTCCTAAGGCCCACTTGACTTCACATTCTAGGATGTCTGGCTCTGGGTGAGTGATCACACCATTGTGATTATCTGGGTCATGAAGATCTTTCTTGTATAGTTATTCTGTGTATTTTTGCCACCTCTTCTTAATATCTTCTGCTTCTGTTGGGTCCATACCATTTCTGTCCTTTATTGTGCCCATCTTTGCATGAAATGTTCCCTTGGTATCTCTAATTTTCTTGAAGAGATCTCTAGTCTTTTCCATTCTGTTGTTTTCCTCTATTTCTCTGCATTGATCACTGAGGAAGGCTTTCTTATCTCTCCTTGCTATTCCTCAGAATTCTGCATTCAAATGGGTATATCTTTCCTTTTTTCCTTTGCCTTTCACTTTTCTTCTTTTCTCAGCTATTTTTAAGGCCTCCTCAGACAACCATTTCGCCTTTTTGCATTTCTTTTCCTTGGGAATGGTCTTGATCACTGCCTCCTATACAATGTCATGAACCTCCATCCATAGTTCTTCAGGCACTCTCTCTATCAGACCTAATCCCTTTGTCACTTCCACTGTATAATTGTAAGGGATTTGATTTAGGTCATACCTGAATGGCCTAGTGGTTTTCCCTCCTTTCTTCAAGTTAAGTCTGAATTTTGCACTAAGGAGTTCATGATCTGAGCCACAGTTTGCTCCCAGTCTCTCTCTCTCTTTTTTTTTTTTTTTTTGCTGACTGTATAGAGCTTCTCCATTTTGACTGCAAATAATATAATCAATCTGATTTCGGTATTGACCATCTGGTGATGTTCTTGTGTAGAGTCTTATCTTGTGTTGTTGGGAGAGGCTGTTTGCTATGACCAGTGCATTCTCTTGGCAAAACTCTGTTAGCCTTTGCCCTGCTTCATTTTGTACTCTAAGACTAAACTTGCCTGTTACCCCAGGTACCCCTTGCATTTCAGCCCCTTATGAATTAAAGGACATCTTTTTTGGGTGTTGGATCTAGAAGGTCTTGTAGGCCTTCATAGCACTGTTTAACTGCAGCTTCTTCAGCGTTACTGGTTGGGGCATAGACTCAGATTACTCTGATATTGAATGGCTTGCCTTGGAAGCAATCAGAAATAATTCTCTTGTTTTTGAAATTGCATCCAGGTACTGCATTTCTGACTCTTTTGCTGACTATGAGGGTTACTTCATTTCTTCTAAGGGATTGTTGTCTACAGTATCAGATACAATGTTCAAATGAATTAAATTCACCCATTCCAGTCCATTTTAGTTTACTGATTCCTAAAATGTCAATGTTCATTCTTGCCATCTCCTGTTTAACACTTCCAATTTACCTTGATGCATGGACCTAACATCCCAGGTTCCTTTGCAATATTGTTCTTTACAGCATTGGACTTTACTTCCATCACCAGTCACATCCACAACTGGACATCTTTTTGTTTGGGCTCCATCTCTTCATTCTTTCTGAGTTATTTCTCCACTCTTCTCCAGTGGTATATTGGGCACCTTCCCACCTGAGGAGTTCATCTTTCAGTGTCATATCTTTTTGCATTTCCATGCTGTTAATGGAGTTCTCAAGGCAAGAATACTGAGTGGTTTGCCATTCCCTTCTCCAGGAGACCACGTTTTGTCAGAACTCTCCACCATGACCCATTGGTTTTGGGTGGCCCTACAAGACATGCCTCATAGTTTCCTTGAGTTAAACAAGGCTGTGGTTCATGTGATCAGTTTGATTAGTTTTCTGTGATTGTGGTTTTCATTCTATCTGCTCTCTGAAGGATAAGTATAAGAGGCTTATGGAAGCTTCCTGTTGGGAGAGACTGACTGTGGGGAAACTTGGTCTTGTTCTGATGGGTGGCACCATGCTCAGTAAATCTTTAATCCAATTCTCTCTTGATGGGTGGTCCTGTGTTCCCTCCCTGTTCTTTGACCTGAGACCAAACTATAGTGGAGGTAATGAAGATAATGATGACCTCCTTCAAAAGGTCGCTTGCATTCACTGTTGCACTCAGTGGCCCTGATCCTGCAGCAGGCCAGCACCGACCCTTGAAACTTTGAAAGAGAAGGAGAAATAAAATAGTAAAAACAACAACAACAACAACAACAACAAAAAAAAAACTGAAAAATACGAAGAACTTCCTGTTTAGAGGTATCAGAGAGCAACTAAAGAAGATAGAATTAAGGAATCAAAAATCAAGAGAAAAGAAAAAAAATATCCTGCATATGCTCAACATTTTACCTTGTGTTCCTTTCAAGGAATTTTCTGATTCATAAGAGGCATGAATAGAGACATGAGTAAGATAAACACCTGTGTAGAAGTGGCTTCTTAGAGTCAGAGGGGTCTGCGAAATTTTTTGGCAGTCTCCTGAGGCTGAGAGGGGGAAAAAAATGGAGTTCACAGCTACCAAAGCTACCAATAAATGACTGGCAAAAAACAAAAAACAAAAATAAAGAAAAAAAAGGAAAGAGCAGGAAAGCAATCACGACAGTTCAAGCAGATTTTCCTCTTGAGGTATTCACCAAATTGTAAGTGGTACACACATAGACGTTGAGAAACCTAGGAGAATGTGGCTGCTGAGGGACTGAGAAACCAAGTAAAGCGTATCAGTTAGGATTTTGTCAGGGACTCAGAACCTCTTTGAATTATATAGAATAAAGGCTATAATATATGTGTTGGATTTAATGCAACTGTGGGAGATGATATAGAAAACTATCAAAGTCTGAATCCTTTGTACGTGGTGTGCCCATGTTCAGTCACTCAGTCATGTCCGGCTCTTTTCAACTCCATGGACTGTAGCCCACCAGGCCCCTCTGTCCATGGGATTTCTCAGGCAAGAATATTGGAGCAGGTTGCTATTTCCTCCTCCATGGGATTTTCCCAATCCAGGAATTGGGTCTGCATCCCCGGCATCTCCTGCATTAGGCAGGAGTATTCTTTGCCACTACACTACCTGGGAAGCCCTTGTACCTGGTGGGTAGGTCAAAGTAACTAAGGGTTAGTAGGGCCAGTATTGAGAAGAAAATCAGGACTTGACATAAGAGAATCAGTGCAGATTTTAACCCATAAGGACTAACAAACCCAAGGGAATAAACTAGAATGAACCTGTGTTTGTCTATCACAGCCTTTGACTTCATCAATGCGAGAGACTCGAAGAAGGAGATGGCATCTTTTGCCATAGAACTGCACATGTGTGTCTAGCCCAGGATGCAAAGGAGCTGAAGGATATCTGGTAGGGGCTGGAGTAGCTGCACACCTGACTGCTGCTTTAAGTTAACAAGGTGAGTTAGCAAATCAACCACAATATGTGTGAACTGCATGGTTCCCGGACCCCTACACCTACACCAACTTTGAAAGCATAATGGCTGCTGCTTTACTTTCACCTTCCAAATCTCATAGAAGTTTTCTAGAGGTCAATACTAACTTAAAATCAACAAGAAAAGGGAATTCTAAGAAGTCTAGTTCCTCTTTGGGAACTAGGAAGTCTAGTTCCACCCTCCAAAGGATGACCCTTATCAACTTGGCATTCATACACCCCTCATTTAACCATAGTTGCTTTTCATATAAACATAGTAACAACGTGATTCAACTTCCCTTTGTACCACTGAAAACTCATTAACAAAAAGAGGATGCTTATCCTTCTTTGGGTAACGTTCATTCCTCTTCTAACTGAATTATAAATATATCCTTGCATTAGTCAGCTTGGGCTGCCATAAGAAAATACCACACAGTGAGTGGCTTAAACAACAGAACTATTTTTTATTTTTTCTCACAGTTCTAGAGGCCAAAGGTCCAAGATCAAGATGTAACAGGTTCAGTTTCTTCTGAGACACGTTTCCATGGCTTGCAGATGGCCACTTTCTCACTGAGTTCTCGTATGATATTTTTTTTTCTCTATGTACATACACTTTTGGTGTCTCTTTTTCTGCCCAATTTCCTCTTTTTATAAGGATACCTGTAAAATTCGATTAATGCCCACATTACTGATTTCATTTAAATTTATCACTTAAGTTAACTTCACAGTTTCATCTCCAAATATAGTCACATTCTGGGATACTGGAGGTTAGGACTTCAATATATGAATTTTGGGAGTGCACTGGATTGTGCAGAATCCCACAACTTCCTCCATGCCTTTCATGTTCTGTGATGTAAGTAGTAAGAGCTAAGATTAAGTATTATTACCATATCTTCTATTATTGATATATGATAGAAGAATAAGAAAGTGATTTTTTTTAAAAAAGGTTAATATATCCACAAATTAGAGGAAATACTCTATAGTTATTGCTGCAACTTGCTCATGTGGTCATATCAAGTATTTATAATTCTGTATACCTATTATTTATTGCATATACCCTCTGTCCTCAACAAATACCTTGACTGGTCCTTGCCTGGTGGAGTGAGTGATCCAAGTCTTCTTTCCTGAAGTGTCTAGACCATTAGCAATTCTACTTGCAATGAGTCTCTTCAGTTTTTGTCTTTTAAAATAGGTGTGTATCAGAGGTATCCTGCATGTGTGACATATTCCTTCTTGTCCTTTTCCCTGTGAAGAAGCAGTTCCAAATTTGCCCTTGATAGTCAGGACCCATCACCCCAGCTAGTACAGTAGTCCTTTTTGACTGTAAATTCAGTGATGCCAGAAGCTTAAAGGAGGTAGGTAACAGTCTAAATTTCTAGTTTAACAGAAACATTACTGTGTACCCTGTTGGAAACATTTCTTCCATGGGAGCAAACACCTCTAGACTAACAGGGCCCAAAATGATGGAGAAAGCAAGAAAAACATTTTTGCTTGTTAATTACTAGGGATATTTTATTTCCTGGACCTATGAATTTTGTTTATGGAGGAAACAAGACCATCTATGGTTCACCAATGTAGAGCATTATTTTGCATCCTGAGAATGTTACCCTGATAACACCTCATTCCATGCAGAAGGAGTCATAATTGAATCTTCAAAGAGTTGGTTGTCTCACTATTCTCTACCCAGCTGCTTCAGGGTAATGGTAAACAGTGAAAACCAAGAGTCCCATGAACATGAGCCCATTAATGCTTCTCATTTAAATAAAATGAGTTCTTTGATCAGAAGAAATGCTCCCATTATCCCTTGTACCCAATTTTTTATAACTGTTCTGTTCTCTTACTATTTCCTTCACCCCCTCTGCATCCTGCATTCCCACTATACTAAACTTCTTTGTGAGCAAGAACTGTGTCTTATGCATTTTGGTAACTTTAACAAATATAGCTTAAGTTTAGGTACAATTCAAAAGATACTGGTTGAATAAATTATAGAAAGGTCAATAATGTCAAATACAACAGAGATAACAAACAACATGAATGCAAATATTGAAAAAAGGACTTTTATTAGAAACAAGGACCATTTAAAGATAGGATTAAACAAGTGAAATAATAGAAGAGAGGTCTCAAGACGGCAAATTCTCTTACTAGCTGTATGAACTTAAGCCTCTGTTATGTACTGAAAGTTTATGTTCCCCCAAATTCACGTATTGGAGCCTTAACAGTGATACTTGGAGATGAGGCTTTGAGAGGAAGTTATGCCTAAATTAGGATATGAGGATATGTTAGTTGCTCAGTCGTGTCTGACTCTTTGCGACCCCATGGACTATAGCCTGCCAGACCCCTCTGTCCATGGAATTCTCCAGGCAAGCATACTGGAGTGGGGGTTGCCATTTCCTTATCCAGGGGATCTTTCAAACCCAGGGATCGAACACATGTCTCCTACATTCCAGGCAGATTCTTTACCATCTGAGCCACCAGGGAAGCCCCTAACTGGTGGGACCCTCATAATAGGATAGTGCACACACAAACACAGAAGCTCATGTACACACATGCACATATGAATGTTTGTGTGAGGTTACAGTGAGAAGGAGGCCTTTGCAAGCCTTTGTAAGCTTTGAAAAACGTCTTCACCAGGAACAGAATCAGGCTGGACCTTGATTTTGGACTTCTCAACTTCCAGAACTATGAGAAATACATTTCCATTGTTTAAGCCACCCAGTCTATGATATTTTGTTATGACAGACTTATTCATTCTCCATTTCCTTTTATCTAAAATGGATGTAAAAGCTATCTGACAGGATTGATGAGAACAGTACAGATAATGTTTTTAGAGTGCCTCATCAGTGTTCAATAATAGTAGTGAATTTTTCCAGTCAGTGTTGTGCAGCTAGTATTTTGCTGGCCTGCCATATTGGTTCTCCTTCATTTTTGACTTCTATTTGCTTTTTGTGCTCATTTACCTTATTCCACCCTTTTATCTATGGGTCTTTTGAATGTTAAGTGTTTGCATGGAATTATATTACGTTGGTCTCTGGTATTTATGAACTCTTGATTTTTGTTGCCTATCTGGCCTCTATTTCATCACTAACCAGACAGATTCTGCTTTCTTATTGTTTCCCTGGCCCCTTTGGCCAACAATGTATGGACTTATATCTTCAGTACTTAACAGCAAATCAGAGTATCTTTTAAGAGAATTCATATTCCATATTTCACTAAAAATCTTGATGCAGTGTTCATAAAAAAAAAATATGGTGTGTTATTTTAATCCCTCCTACCTTAGCATTCAATTTTGTCATTGCAATTTCCCTTCCTTTTAGATATATGCTCATAATTAATGGGTGCACTCACTGCTCTAGATCTCCAGTCTTTTGAAACAGACAAGGTCTCATGCACCAGTGCTTTAAAACTTTCTGTATCAGTGACCCTTTGAAGATCTCATAAAAGTTACAGGGATCCCTACCACTATCACTCCCAAATGTTTATATTCACTTCCACATAAAATTGTATGTAAGATTTCAGGAAGTTTGTGGGCCTTTTGAAACAGAAGATTTTAACTCCAGCTTATGAGATTCAGTATTATTCCTTCCTCTCTCTCCAACATACTTTAAAAAATATCTAAATAAAACATTCAGTTTGAGAGGTATTTTTGGTTAAGATTGACAGTTTTGAGTTTTTTAAATTAATTTCTAAATAATCAAAACCTAAGAAATAGTTAGAAGGAAGTGTCAGGTTAGAAAAGCAGTAGAAACAGTAAGACAGAGGCATTAACTCATGAACTTTATGCTGAAAAGGTTTTCTTAATTTTTAACAGTGAGAGAAAAGACAATGCCCTTATGTTGTCCGTGTTGAACAGAGATATGTCACCATGAAGGAATTGCCAGCTATGATGCTAATGACTGTTGATTGGCTCACACACCACTCTCTATTGGGCATCTTACTCTTCACTGATACTTTCTAACCCCATTAAGGTAAACTATGGCCTTGACATTTCTGTAGCTCATAGATTGATATATGAGCCATTGTTTGACTCTTTTTCATAATATATATAACCCTCACATATGTCCTACAATATGTACTGGCATCCCTTTATAATCACATCCCTCAATGTGGGATCTCCAAAGACTTAAGACTGTAATAGTTCTGCTATTATATTCATTGTGACACAAAATTGGCATCAAAATGTATTCTTTTTGGACTTGCATCCTTATGCATTTTTTTTTTCATTCTAATCTCTCATTATAGTGGCATCATAACAGGGTCCCTGCAGACTTTCACTGAAGTTATTATGAGATAGTTGACATCATGGCAACTCTAGATTAAATTGCCCAAGAAATCAGCACTGTAAAAAGAACTTAAATTCCTGATAAGTAATCACTGGTTATGCTTATTTTGTTTAAACAACTCTCTCGCTCCCTTAATTCAAAAAGTTCCCCAAAGACAGCATTCCACACTAAAAAAGTAACTACCTGGCAACCAGGAAAATCATACCTTTTAAAGTGAGCCAATTTTCAGCTGAAGTTTGGCAAAACATCCAAAAGCATAACTTGTGCTTTAATGACTAGAAACTAAGCTGATATGCTTCATTTTATGTTGATTTTTTAAAACAGCTGGTCTCCAACACAGCTATGGTAAAAGGAAACTGCATATATTACATTTCTATCAAAAAATATCAGCTTAGAAAAACCAGAGTCTTCATCTGTCTAGATTAAAAATCGAGGCTAAGAATCTGTGGCATAATGACCTTTCAAACTCCTAATGACTAGAAGGGGGAAATAATGTTTGTTTAGAAGGAAATGAACAATCTTTATGTGTATGAACTCACATCCAGTATTGTTGAACACTTTTGGTGCAAAAGCAGTGTACTTAATTCAGTCAATACTAAAGATGTGGCATATTCCCTGTTTATGAGAATGCACAGTATAGTTGTGAGAAAATAATTATATACTTTTAAAATCTAGATAGTGATATAAGGCTGTCCCACTAAATATCTGATAGATATGTGATTGAGACAAAGAGTACTGTAGTGGTAGTTCATAAGTGATCTTCATAAGGTAGTCCATAAGTATTGGGTTCCTCTTGCTGCTCTAATAAATTGCCACAAATTCAGCAGTTTGAATAATACAAACTTATTATCTTATGTTTGTAGTTTAAAAGTTTGATATTTGTCTCACTTAGCTGGAACCAAAGTGTTGGAAGGGCTGCATTACTTTCTGGAGACTTCAGTGGAGAACTAATTTCTCTCTTTCTTCTGGCTTCTAGAGGCCACTTGGATTCCTTGGTTCATGGCTCCTTTATCCATCTTGAAAGTCAGCAATGGTGTATAGCTCTCTGTACCTTTCTTCCATAGTCACATCTTCTCACTGAACTTCTCTTCCACTTTTATAATAAACCCTTCCAATTGTATTTGACCTACACTGAAAATCTAAGATAACCTTTCTATTTTAAGGTCAGCTGATTAGCAACCTTAATTCCAACTGCAAACATACTTCTTCTTTGCCATTAAACCTAACATGTTCACAGCTTCCAGGGATGGGAGGGGAACATTATTCTGCTTATCACATCAACTAAGCATTAATATATAGAAGGAAGTAAGCTCATCTGACCATGGAATTCTCCAGGCAAGAATACTGGAGTGGGTAGCCATTCCCTTCTCCAGGAGATCTCCTTGACCCAGAGATTGAACCCAGGTCACCCACATTGCAGGCAGATTCTTTACCATCTGAGCCGCTGGGGCAGCCCCAAGCTGTGAATGGAGCTTTGAGAAGAGATGAAAATGTAGACAGGATATACATTGGAATGTGAAAGTAAAACCAAATTGTAATTACTTGCATAGCACTCTTCCAGACCAATAATGTTAAAATGCATGCATGCTTAGTCACGTAGTCGTGTCTGACTCTTTGTGACCCCACAGACTATAGCCCACCAGGCTCCTCTCCAGGCAGGAATACTGGAGTGGGCTGCCACTTCCTTTTTCAAGTGTTAGCATAGTAGAGGTTAGAGGTTTGAAATACAGACGTTGGAGCTAGGCACACTTAGTTTCAAGTCCTAGCTCTGCCAGTATTAAGTATGTGATCTTGGACAGTTACAAATCTACTTGACCCTCACTTTCTCATACTTAGTGTAATGATAAAAGTAACATCTAACTCAGCATAATCATGAAGGTTAAAAGAGACAGAACATGAGTATTTCGGTTTCCAGTACAGACTGTAGGGAGCTTGGAAGTTTCTATTCCATCCTAATTACAGGTAAAAAGCTGAACAAACTGGAAAAAATAACTCTTTTTAGATCTGTCAGAAAAGTAAGATCACAGGGCAAGACACTCTGCTGAAAATTAGGGAGACAGCAAGATGAATACAAAGAATCACAATTTACTAAAACAGAACCCCCCAAGCATAAACCTCTGTGGAACCAGTTCTGAGACAGGAAAAACTGAACTGTAATTAGTGAATTTCTAGAAGTTAAGTATGAGCAAGTTTAAAAGATAAAATATCCAGGGGTCTCAGTTATATGGGGGTTAGCACATATTAGTGATTATTTTTAACTTTAAAAAAAAAAGTTGTAATTCTTTTTTAATTGAAGTGTTGCTTATTTACAATTTTATACTAATTTCAGGTACACAATGTAGCAATTCAATATTTTTATAGATTATAATGAGGCTTCCTGGGTAGCTCAGCTGGTAAAGAATCTGCCTGCATTGGGGGAGACCTGGGTTCGATCCCTGTGTTGGGAAGATCTCTTGGAGGAGGGCATGGCAACTCACTCCAGTATTTTTGCCTGAAGAATTCCCATGGACAGAGGAGCCTGGCAGGCTACAGTCCATTGGATTGCAAAGAGTTAGACACGATGGAACTAAGCAGGCAATGCATAAATTATAATCCATTTAAAATTATTATAAAATAATGGCTGTATTTCCCTGTGTTGTACAATGTATTCTTGTTTTTTATCTAATTTAACCATAGTAGTTTGTGTCTCTTAATCCCATATCCCTATCTTACCCCTCCCTCATTTCCTTCCCTCTGGTAACTATTCATTTGTACACTAGTCTGTTTCTTTTTTGTTGTATTAACTAGTTTGTTTTATATTTTATATTTCACATATAAGTGATGTCAGTATTTGTCTTTCTTTTCATGACTTACTTCATCTAATATGACAGTCTCTATGTTCATCTATGTTACTACAAATGACACTGTCATTTTTTTTTTTTTTAATGGCTGAGTACTCTTAAATCATTTTATATAGTTCATGAGATTCTCACAGCAAGTATACCGGGGTGGTTTGCCATTCCCTCCTCCAGTGGATCACGTTTTGTAAGAAATCTCCACTATGACCCATCCATCTTGGGTGACCCTATACGTCATGGCTCATAGCTTCATTGAGTTACATAAGCCCCTTTGCCACAATAAGGCAGTGATCTGTGAAGGGGATAGACATGAACTTAGGCAAATTTCAGGAGATGGTGAGCGAGAGGGAGGCCTGGTGAGCTTCAGCCCATGGGGTCACAAAGAGTCAGACACGACTGGGCAACTGAACAACAGCAGCCATATCTGTTGATATGTATATATATGTATGATACATATGTATGTATGATACATATATGTGTATCATATGTATATATAATACATATATATGATACATATATGTGATATATATATATAAACAGGTAGCACTTACTTGGTTTCACCTGCCTTTGTCTTCTGCCCTTTGAAACAGGTCTCACCAATGGACTCAGTCTTCAAGCATAGCCGTGTTCTAGGTCCTGAACCAATACCAACAGAGGCAGGAAGCATGTTATTAATCTCATCCTCAACATCTCAGTAATAATTCTCAGCCTTGGAATCTGTAGCCCAATTATAGATAACCTTTCTATTCTTCTTAGGTCTTTTATAAAAATTAAGATCTGAGAGTATCTACAGGCACATTTTAAAAGAATGAGTCATAAAAATTCTCCCATCTTTCTGCAAAAACTGATGTATTGATGGTGCCAAATACCTTAATGTGGAAATGCTAAAAGGCTTAAATAGGAGCAAAGCAGTTGAAAAACATGTTCTCACTTATATTGTGAAAGCAAACCTGATTTGTTTGTTTTTCATCAGGAGTAAAATGATAAAACTGCACCAAAGGGCACAGTGTCACTGTAAATTGAGCTTTTATAATTTATTTCATTATGTAAATTTAAAAGATTATTATTATGAGCACCACATTTTCTCACAGTAGAGATGATAGCATTGCCATAAGGGAGATTTTGAATACTGAGAAGGAAGAAACTGAATAATTTATTTCTAAAATGCTAACAGCTTTAGAGAAGGACTTTGAGGAAAAGTAAGCACTGCAAAAACAGATTGTAGATCTGCATGGCAATGATACTAGTGTTGTGGAAGTGGTGAGCTGGAATTGTGTCTTACAGCTTCTGACCCTTCTTTCTGTTTTTCATTAAAAAAAAAAAAAAAAAAAAAAAAACAGAGAAGAAAACCAAAACTCTATATGTTCTCATTCTTTTCCCACAACTGGCTTTTTTCTTGAGATAAGCTTTGACTTCATGCATAAGGCAAAAATGAAATTTACTTTTGAATTCCTTACCCTTCCTCTCTGCATGTTGTCTCCCACTTTCAGTAGCTTCTACTCTATTGCAATATTTAGCATGTCTTTGTACATTCTGAGTTTAATTAAGAGAAAAACAGATATGCTATCACTCCATAGATTTATCATAAGCTCCTTGAGAACAAATAATATGTGTGTGTGTGTGTGTATTCTGCATGGTGCCTTTAGTTTATACTTGTTACATATCTACCAAAAGCTTAATACATGCAAAGTAATATTCTAAGTACTTAAATGTTTCATTAATATGTTAGTGACCCCATGAAGTAGGTGACTTCATAATTGTTATTTTCATTTGGCTTAAAGAGACCAAAAAAATATTGAATTTTACAGATAAGATTTAAATCTCTCTGTTTACTATGAGACCTCAACTCTTAACCACTAAAGTCTACTTCCAATACTCATTTTTAACACTGTGTTATTAATGCCATCATGTTGTGATATAGTTTAGCACAATGTAATTCCCCAAAGTATCTACATTTTATAAAATAGAGTTCAGAAGTATATAAGATTAAGATATCAATTACTAATAATGGACTTCCATAAAGAAACTATAGAAAGAATTGGAGTGAGTTTTTTGCAGTAGCATTGCATCTGTTTTCAAGTTGTATCACTCAGGTGTTTTCCCACAAATGGTTAGTAAAAGTCAGAAGTCTTAAATTTTTAAAGTAGAGAAAAGAAAAACCTTGCTAATGGCAGAAGTACATTAAAAATAACTCCTTCTAATATAAAAACCATATGTACCCTGCCATCCTATGCTTGAAATAATTTATCAGTCTGCCTATTTCTTTTGTATCATGGAAATTCTGATGCCCATCTGATGTCTATGCAAATAGGAACAACAGGTTAGGATTGAACTATACAATGTTTCCTTCACCTAACAATGTGTTGAATTATATTGCTGCTTCCTAGTATTAAACATTATTACCCTCTAGGCCCATTCATATCATTGTAAATGGCAGAATTTCATTCTTTTTATGGCTGAATAATAGTCCATTGTATAAATACACCATATCTATTTTAACCATTCACAGTAAATGGACATTTAAATTGCCTTCATTTTGGGGATATTTTAAATAATGCTGCTATTTTGCAATGAGTTTAGAAGGAGTATAATCTATAAAAGCGGTAAATCACTATGTTGTATACCTGAAACTAACATGATGTTGCAAATCAATGCTATTTCAATTAAAAATTATTGAATTCCTGGAAAGAACTCCAAATTATTTTGGAAACAAAGCTAGTGGTGGTGATGGAATTCCAGCTGAGCTATTTCAAATCATAAAGTGCTGCAAATATGCCAGCAAATTTAGAAAAGTCAGCAGTGGCCACAGGACTGGAAAAGGTCAGTTTTCATTCCAATCCCAAAGAAGGGCAATGCGAAAGAATGTTCAAACTACAGCACAGTTGTGCCTATTTCACATGCCAGTAAGGAAAATGCTCAAGATCCTTTAAGCTAGGCTTCAGCAGTATGTGACCAGGAACTTTCAGACGTACAAGCTGGATTTAGAAAAAGCAGAGGAACCAGAGATCATATTGCCAACATCCATTCGACCATAGAATAGTCAAGCAAATTCCGGGAAAACGTCTGTTTCATTGACTAAGCTAAAGCCTTTGACTGTGTGGATCACAACAAACTGTTGAAGATTCTTAAAGAGATGGAAATATCAGACCACCTTACCTGCCTCCTGAGAAACCTGTATGCAGGTCAAGAAGCAACAGTTAGAACCAGATATGGAAGAATGGGCTGGTTCGAAATCGGGAAGGGAGTACATCAAGGCTGTATATTCTCACCCTGATTATTTAACTTATATGCAGAGTACATCATGGGAAACTCTGGGCCAGATGAATCACAAGCTGGAATCAAGATTGTCAGGAAAATATCAGTAACCTCAGATAGGCCAGGGAAGTCTGGTGCGGTGCAATTCATGGGGTTACAAAGACCTGGCACAACTTAGAGACTGAAGAACAGCAATTCTTTTTGCAGATTGTAGTTGCTGATAGTTTCCTTAGGATTCTTGCATCTATTTAAGTAAGTGAGATCAACTTTAGATTTCTTTGGGAAGCTATTTTTGGGTAGATTTCATTTAAATGTTATGTTGACTTTGTAACAAGAGTCTAGAAAACCTTTGACACTTGTTATAAAGAAAAAAAAATTCTATTCCCAGAAACAGTTGAAAGACTTTGAGAAAAAATTCCTTATAAACCTCTTTGAAACTCATGCATATTAAGGGGGAAACAAGTCCCCCAATCTAGTCGCTTTAATAAGATTGGATTTTTTCAATGACAATTGGTTTACTTTAATTTTTAAAACCTCATCTGGAGCCAATTTATGGTAATTTTTATTTTCATAAAAATAATCTGCTTTTTTCATATTTTGAAATTTATTTGCACAAGGTTGAGCGAAGTCATCTAATATAATTATTTTGCATTTTCTGCATCTGTAATTTCCCCTTTTTCCAATTTGAATTGTGCTTGTGATCCCCCCCCCTTAATTCCTGATTAGATTAGCTACTGGCTTATCTATTTTATTATCATGGTTTTGAAAAAAAAGCTTGTGGATGTATTCATTAGTTCTACTGCTTTTCCTATTTCCTAAGTCATTAATATTAGCTTTTATCTTAATTAAATACTTATTTCTGCTCTTCTGGTAAAATTGTGCACCTGAATTAATACATATAGTCCTTGCAGCAACATTAGGAGATTAACACTACTTTTATTTCCCTTTTACAGTTTAGGCACTGAGTTGTCATTTACCCAGGGTCATGCAGTCAGTAGAGTTGTAGAGTTAAAATATGAGGTTAGCATTGTGATTTTATCCACTATATTCTAATGTCTCTTTTGGTTTCTATTACTGCTTTCCCCCATTGGTTGGGTTGTTGAATACTTTATTAATGTATTTTCAATATTGACCTTTATCAATAAGTAGTCAATGCTATAATGTTTCTTCTGAGTATACACTTATTAGGATCTTATGTGTGTTTTAATTATTGCTATTTTCTGCAATTTCAGGTTTTATTTTCTTTCAATTTAAGAAATATGTGGTACAGTTTTTAATCACCTCATCATCTTTGAGGTATTGATGGTTTTGTTGATATATTTGTTGTTTTAATATTTCTTCCCTAGATATCCTATTTCCAGTTGAAGATACACTGTATGGCTTGGACTTCCCTGGTGGCTCAGCAGTAAAGAATCTACCTGCAATGCAGGAGATGTGGGTTCAATCCATGGGTCAGGAAGATCCCCAGAAGAAGGAACTTTCAACTCATTCCAGTATTCTTGCCTGGGAAATCCCATGTAGAGAAGAGCCTGTTGGACCATGGGGATACAAAAGAGCTTGATATGACTTAGCAACTAAAACAAGAATTATCTGTTAACAAGTGAATTAGTATGCTTCATTTGTTCATATCAAAACATCCTTAGGATTGTGTGATAGTCATTTTGCATTATTATTTTGACTGTCTTTTGAGTTTGGGTTGTTAACATTCATTTAGGTTCTTTGCATTCATACTCACAAGTGAATTTTTCCTAGAGATTTTTTGTGCTATCACTTATATTATACTTGTAATGTGATATGGTTATCTTCTTATGATTTTATTTGCTATTTAGTGGCGTATCAGGCAAGTTTCTTGGTTGATAAAACCAAAAATCAATTCTAGCTTACTTAAGCAAGGAATTTATTTAACATGAATATATCATGGAGCTTATATCATACAATAGAAGGACTAGAGAACAATGTTTAGAAAACAGAAAAGAACAAAAAGAAATTATGTAGGTGACAACTTGGGCTCTTGCACCAATGCTGTTGGACCTGCTGCCACTGGACATTTCTCATACCACTTCTGCACTTACTCCAGTAAAGGGATTGAACAAATAAATTATTCTCACAAAATTGGTTTTCATTTCCTTCATATCATCAAATTTTGGGGTAGAAGCATATAACCAGTTGGCTTTTTCTAGCATATGCTAGCTACCAGAAGTTAGGTAAGAAAGCCTTCCTCAGTGATCAATGCAAAGAAATAGAGGAAAACAGTAGAATAGAAAATTCTAGAGATCTCTTCAAGAAAATTAGACTAACCAAGGGAACTTTTCATGCAAAGATGGGCACAACAAAGGACAGAAGTGGTATGGGCCTAACCTAACAGAAGATGTAAAGAAGAGGTGGCAAGAATACAGAGAAGAACTATACAAGAAAGATCTTCATGACCCAGAAAATCACGATGGTGTGATCACCCACCTAGAGCCAGACATCCTAGAATGTGAAGTCAAGTGGGCCTTAGGAAGCATCACTATGAACAAAGCTAGTGGAGGTGATTGAATCCCAGCCGAGCTATTTCAAATCCTAAAAGATGATGCTGTGAAAGTGTTGCACTAAATATGCCAGCAAATTTGGAAAACTCAGTAGTGGCCACAGGACAGGAAAATGTCAGTTTTCATTTCAACCCCAAAGAAAGGCAATGCCAAAGAATGTGCAAACTATTGCACAATTGCACTCATCCCACATGCTAGCAAAGCAATGCTCAAAATTCTCCAAGCCAGGCTTCAACAATACATGAACTGTAACTTCCAGATGTTCAAGCTGGATTTAGAAAAAGCAGAGGAACCAGAAATCAAATTGTCAACATCCGTTGGATCATTGAAAAAGCAAATGAGTTCCAGGAAAATATCAACTTTTGCTTTATTGAATATGCCAAAGTCTTTGACTGTGTGGATCACAACAAACTGTGGAAAATTCATCAAGGTATGGGAATACCAGACCACCTGACCTGCCTGCTGAGAAATCTGTACACAGGTCAAGAGGCAACAGCTAGAAATGGACATGGAACAACAGACTGGTTCCAAATTAGGAACAGAGTATGTCAAGGCTGTATATTGTCACCCTGCTTATTTAACTTATATACAGAGTACATCATGATAAATGCTGTACTGGATGAAGGACAAGCTGGAATCAAGGTTGTTGGGAGAAGTATCAATAATCTCAGATGTGCAGATGACACCACCCTTATGGCAGAAAGTGAAGAGGAATCAAAGAGCTTCTTGATGAAAGTGAAAGAGGAGAATGAAAAAGTTGGCTTAAAACTCAACATTCAGAAAACTAAGATCATGGCATCTGGTCCCATCACTTCATGGCAAATAGAGGGGTAACCAATGGAAATAGTGACAGGCTATTTTTTTGGGCTCCAAAATCAATGCAGATGCTGACCAAGGGCATGAAATTAAAATAAGCTTGCTCCTTGGAAGAAAAATTATGACCAGCCTAGACAGCTTATTAAAAAGCAGAGACATTGCCAACAAAGGTCCATCTAGTTAAAGCTGTGGTTTATTCAGTAGTCATGTATGGATGTGAGAGTTGGACTATAAAGAAAGCTGAGCACTGAAGAGTTGATGCTTTTGAACTGTGGTGTTGGAGAAGAGTCTTGAGTGTCACTCGGGCAGCAAGGAGATCCAACCAGTCCATTCTAAAGGAAATCAGTCCTGAATATTCATTGGAGGGATTGAGGCTGAAGCTGAAACTCCAATGCTTTGGCCACCTGATGCAAATAACTGACTCTTTTGAAAAGACCCTGATGCTGGGAAAAATTGAAGGTGGGAGGAGAAGGGGATGACAGAGGATGAGATTGTTGGAGGGCATCACCGACTCAATGGACTTGAGTTTGAGTAAACCCTGGGATTTGGTGATGGGTAGGGAGGCCTGAGGTGCTGCAGTCCCTGGATTCACAAAGAGTTGGGTATGACTGGGCGACTGAAGTGAACTGAACTGAGAAGTTAGGGAGAAGAAGTGCATGTACCTCTTTAATTTTCACAATGTTAAGTGCAAAATTTAATATTTGATTAACTTTTTGGATGTTTCATTTTGTCTGAAAAGAAAAATGAATTTTCCAATTCAACACCAAGTTTATCGGTTATTTAATTCAAATGTATACATTCATTTTTTCTTTGCTTGACAACTGTTGCCTGGGGGGGGGGGTGCAGTTGGTTGTTCCAACTATAAATATGTATCTATCCACTTCTTTCCCAGTTTTTGCTTCATATGTGTTGTTATATATTAGGTATTCTATGGCATAAACAAATAAAAATCACATTCTCTCTGCTTGAGTTAAAAATCAATTGAAAGACAGAAATAAGTACTTGGGTGAAGATCAAAATACCTTGATTATGATTATTCCTGATAGAACTGATAGGAGAATGTAGCTTTAGACCTTCAGCCAAATGATCTTTCTAATACTTCTTTATGCAAACTTAGCCCCAAGTTGTTGGGACAGCTTGACAACTGCATGCCACACCTGTATTGGCCAGCCCCTGCTGTGTGTCAGTGAGCAGATTAGAGCATTTGTGCCTGTGTATAACAAGGGTGGCTCACAAAAAAAAAAAAAAAAAAAGATAGAGACAGAGACAGAAAGGAGAGAGACAGAGAGACTAAGCATAATGATTATTATTCCAAATTCCCTTTGCTTCTCTTTCTGTGTCAGGAAGTAAGCAGTGCCTGGAGTATGTGTCTAGCAAATTCCCTCATATGGAAATATGAAAAATAGAAAAAATCTGTTTTCTTCTTAATGCATAAAGTGAAACAATTTGAAATTCCCAATTACTTCACCTTTTTTTAACCTAAAAATAACAGCAATTTGATATTTTAATGTTATTTTATGTTATATTAAGTTCATGTTTGTTGTTGTTGTTGAATGTTACAGTTGTTCCCCCTTATCTACATTTCAAGTGTTACATTCCAAGACCCCCAGGGACTGTGTGAAAACTTGGATAGTACCGAACCATGTATATAATAAATTTTTTGTATACATATTTATAAAGTTTAACAAAAGAAATTTACTGGTGTTTTTGTTTCTTTAATAGAATGTTCTTCATTTGGGGTTTGAAGTTTTTTATTCAGATTATGCATTCTCAACCAGGATAAGACATAGGTCATAATGTCATTCTGCACTTCATTTGTGATATAATTTTTATCACCTAGTCAAGGTATTGTTCATTTTCTTCATTATATAGTTACTATATTTCTCTTTACACTCAATAAGAAGTGGAATGATATTTTAAGACCTTGTAAATATCCAACTCTTCATCAACATTTCTCACTAAATTTAGCTTTCAATGATTCTTGCTTGATCTGATATTTACTATGCTTGCAAAATGCTGATTTTCCAACTTAGTGCATCCTCCACATTTACTAGTCAGCACTTGCCATTCTGGTGTAAGCAAGGGTCCTTCCAATTCTTGTATGATTGTTTATTTGTTTAGTTAGTTATTATTGGTATGGACTTATGAACTCTCGTGAATAGTTTATAATTAATTATTGTATTTATTCTTTTAACTATTTTACCCTTAATTCTGTTTTATTTCCTATAAATATTAGTACTCTTGCTTTTCTTTTGTTAGTGCCTCCTGGACATGTACTTTCTATGCTTTTATTTTCAATAATCCTATTCTAAGTATGCAGCAGTATTAATTGTGTTTATGATTTTGTACTTTACTTCCCTAGTATTTATTTATCTTATAACTACTGATTTGGATATTTTAACTACCTTTATCCAATTCCCCATTCCTCCCTGCCTTTGGTAACCACACATATTATCTCTTATTCTATGAGATTTTTGTTTGTTTGTTTGTTTATTGAAATATAATTAAGCTATGTTAATTCAAGGTGCACAGCAAAGTGATTCAGTATTTCTCTATATTTCAAAATTTGTTTGTTTGAATATTTACTAGAAAATATCTGTCTTTTAACATGTGAGATTAACCCACTCATATTTATCCTAATCACTGATATATTTACTGATGACTTAATCTTGGCATCTTTTGCTATTGTTATTTCTTAATATGCTTTTTGGGCTTTTTCCCCTCAATTCGGTTTTATCTTTGATTGAGCAGTTCTTCTTTTACAATACTTTTTTCTCCTGTGCCCGGTTGCCTGTTTAGCTGGCAATCCTGGTGATTTACTAATGAGACAAGCCTTAAGCATAAGTACAATCAAAAGCTACTTATAGAGTGTGATAAGTAGGTCACTGAAGTTCATGGGCTTTAATATTGTTCATGGTCATGCTTAGGAAGGCATCTGTGCCTAATATTCTGTGCCTGATTTTGTGTAAGATGTCTACTCAAATTCTGATAGAACTTAAATAATTTGCTAGTGTCCCAACACAATTTGTGAGGTCACTTTCCATGTATGTCTCTTAACTACAAGCTCTATTAGATCAAATGTAGAGATGAATTGGTCGAACCTCAACAGATTTCAGTATGAAACAAGAATAGATAGTTCTACTCTGTCTAGATTCCATTCAATTTTGATTATATCCTATTAAAGGAAGATTCAATATCCATTCTCCTCTTCTTAGCAATTAACATACAGATATTTGGGAGCTTAATATACCTTTCCATTTGTTGTTGTTCACTCATATCTGACTCTTTGTGACCTTAAGGAATGCAGCATGCCAGGCTTCCCTATCCATCACTATCTCCCAGAGTTTGCTCAAACTCATGTCCATTGTGCCAGTGGTGCCATCCAACCATCTCATCCTCTGTTGCCCCCTTCTCCTCATGCCCTCAATCTTTCCCAGCATCAGGATATTTTCCAATGAGTAGGCTCTTCACATAAAGTTGCCTAAATATTGGAGCATGAGCTTAAGTATCAGTCCTTACAATGAATATTCAGGGTTGATTTCCTTTAGGATTGACTGGTTTGATCTCCTTGCAGTCCAAGGGACTCTCAAGAGGCTTCCCTAGCAACACAGTTTGAAAGCATCAATTCTTCAGCTCTAAGCCATCTTTATGGTCCAATTCTAACATCCGTACATGACTATTGGAAAAACCATAGCTTTCACTGGACAGATCTTTGCCAGCAAAGTGATGTCTCTGCTTATTAATACACAGTCTAGGTTTGTCATAGCTTTTCTTCCAAGGAACAAGCTTTTTTTTTTTTTTAAATTTCATGGCTGCAATCATCATCTGCAGTGTTTTGGGAGCCCAAGAAAATAAAGTCTGTCATTGTTTCCACCATCTATTTGCCATGAACTGATGGGTCCAGAAGCTGTGATCTTAGTTTTTTGAATGTTGAGTTTTAGCCCAGCTTTTTCACTCTCCTCTTCACCCTCATCAAGAGGCTCTTTAGTTCCTCTTCACTTTCTGTCAAAAGTGGTATTATCTGCATATCTGAAGTTGTTGATATTTCTCCCAGCAATCTTGATTCCAGCTTGTGATTCATCCAGCCTGGCATTTCCCATGATATACTCTGCATATAAGTTAAATAAGCAGGGTGACAATATACAGCTTTGGTGTACTCCTTTCCCAATTTTGAACCAGTCTGTTGTTCTATGTCCAGATCTATGTGTTGCTTCTTGACCTGTATAAAGGTTTCTCAGGAGGCAGGTAAGGTGATCTGGGATTCTCATCTCTTGAAGAATTTTCCACCGTTTGTTGTGATCCACACAATCAAAGGTTTTAGCATAGTCAATAAAGTAGAAGCAGATGCGTTTCTGGTATTCTCTTGCTTTTTCAATGATCCAACGGATGTTGGCAATCTGATCTCTGGTTCCTCTGCCTTTTCCAAATCAAGCTGGTACATCTGAAATTCCTTGATTCACATACTTTTGAAGCCTAGCTTAAAGGATGTTGAGCATTATCTTGCTATCAGGTGGAAAGAGTGCAATTGTATGGTAGTTTGAATTTTCTTCAGCATTGCCCTTTCAAATGAAAGCTGCCTTTTCCAGTCCTGTGGCCACTGCTGAGTTTTCCAAATTTGCTGACCCATTGAGTGCAGCACTTTAACAGCAGCATCTTTTAGGATTTGAAATAGCTCGGCTGGAATTCCATCACCTCCACTAGCTTTGTTAGTAGTAATTCTTGCTAAGGCCCATTTAACTTCATGCTGCAGGATGTCTGGCTCTAGGTGAGTGATCACACCTTTGTGGTTATCCAGGTTATTAAGATATTTTTGTATAATTCTATGTATTCTTGCCACCTCTTCTTAATATCTTCTGCTTCTGATAGGTCCTTGCCATTTCTGTCCTTTATTGTGCCCCTCTTTCCATGAAATGCTCCCTCAGTATCTCTAAGATTCTTGAAGAGATCTCTAGTTTTCCCATTCAATTATTTATTCTACTTCTTTGAGTTGTCCACTTGAGAAGGCTTTCTTATCTCTTCTTGCTATTCTTTGGAACTCTGCATTCGGATGGGTATATCATTCCCTTTCACCCTTGCGTTTCACTTCTATTCTTTTCCCAGCTGTTTGTAAACCTTCCTTGTACAACTATTTTGCCTTCTTGCATTTCTGTTTTTGGGGGGTGGTTTTGGTCCCCATCTCCTGTTCAATGTTACAAATCTCTGTCCATAGTTCTTTAGGCATCTGTCTACCAGATCTAATCCATTGAATCTGTCATTTCCACTGTATAATCATTAGGGATTTGATTTAGGTCATACCTGCATGGTCTAGTCATTTTCCCTACTTTCTTTGATTTGTTTCTCTACTAAGTATCCAGTTCTTCCTTCTTCTGATAATGAATGTTCTGTGTTGCTTGACTGATAATATTTCCATCCCTACATTCATCCCTGGAGCTTAAATTTGGAGCTAAATTTGAGTATTACATCCCCCCAGATACGTTCAACTAGGAGTACAAGATCTAATCAAGACCAAGGAAATTTCATCCTAACTCTCATACTGGGACTGTTGAGAATTTTGCCCCCACTTTTTTGTAGATAGAAAGCTATTATGATGTAAATCTAAAACTTCCAGGGACCACACACTTGAAAATGATGCTAAAGAAAAACAAAGACAATACACTGAGATTATCTAATGACATCATTTGATCCCTTGCATTCTAGCAATGAGTAAAACCTAAGTTTATAGTCTAGACCTTATAGCAATAAGGGGAAATAAGTTATTTTTTTTCTTAAGCTTTAGTGGAGTTTCCATCATTAAAAAAAAAAAAAAAAAACTAGTGAATAAAGACTGGTAGGTAGAGATAATTTTCTATTTCTAAACTCTACCTATCTTTTAAGACCCACTTGAAGTGAAATCTCCACTGTAGAGCTTTCCCTGACCCACCCAACCTTCCAGATGTACTCTCTACTTTGTAGGCACATTATATTTATTTTATAGCACTTGTTACATTCTACCCTGTACTAGTTCTTTGTCTACTTATGAACTCATAATTTCTTCATACTAAAGAATATATATTTAGTGAGAGAAAATTTTTCTGTCATTTTCTGCAGCCTGTAAGAAAAATTAACCTAAAATGCATCTTTTAGTAAGTGTTTAATAAATATTTGTTAAATTAACACTGTCTTATTCTTCATTTTTTTTGCTTAAAATCAGAAACTTTAAATTGTTTTTGCTTCCAAAGATAAAATTTGGAAAGTATCTCAAAAGAACAGTAAGATGAAAATCATTAACTCACCTGAGGTAGAATTGTTCAGACATTCACAATTTGGGGGTTATATCTATATAAATAATTGCTTTGCAATAATCACATTTTAAAATAATCCATTCAACTGAAACATAATGCTATCATTCAGAAGCAAGCTTATAAATTCAATGAATTACAATTTTTTCACATGCATGAAAAAGAGAAAAAACTTATATATAGCTTGAGCCAAGGAATCAAAACATTAAAATGTGTCATAATAATCCATTCTGAGAAACTGAGTTGTTCAAAAGTTGTTTTTTTTTTTTAATTAGAATAGGAACTGTTGACCTGTGAACCCCTGAAAACTTTTAATCATTTCTAAGCAAACAAAACTGCTTAATTACCATAGTCCTAACAAACTGTCTGGGTTAACAAAACATAGACTAATATATAGATTCAAAGAAATAGGAAAAGACAGCTTCTCCCAAATGTTTCAGAGGATCATCTCACTTACATCTTTGTCACAATTCAGAATTTGCTACTTTGAGCTCTTATGGTGAGTTATTGAAATATGTACTAAAAAATGTACCACTACTATATGTTCAATATGACTTAATTCCTTGAATGCAATTTCCATTCTAGAAGAAAAATGATGAATCAAAGTAAAATAAGCCAGTAGAGAACCTCGCTATTCTATCCTTCAATAAAAATTTAGTATTACAAGATCCCCAACAAAGTTTGTTAATTGTTATTATTAAACTCATTACAAAATACACTGTGTGATCCAAATATGTGTAAATGACATAACAATATATTTTGTATAAGTTTGAAATTCAATACAGGCATACCTCAAGAAACAAGAAAAAAGCCAAATAAATAACCTAACTCTATACCTAAAGCAACTTGAAAAGGAAGAAATGATGAACCCCAGGGTTAGAAGAAGGAAAGAAATCTTAAAAATTAGGGCAGAAATAAATGCAAAAGAAGCAAAAGAGACCATAGCAAAAATTGACAAAACCAAAAGCTGGTTCTTTGAGAAGGTAAATAAAATTGACAAAACATTAGCAAGACTCATCAAGAAACAAAGGGAGAAAAATCAAATCAACAAAATTAGAAATGAAAATGGAGAGATCACAAAATACAGCACTGAAATACAAAGGATCATAAGAGACTATTATCAGCAACTATATGCAAATAAAATGGACAACTTGGAAGAAATGGACAAATTCTAAGAAAAGTACAACTTTCCAAAACTGAACCAGGAAGAAATAGAAAATCTCAACAGACCCATCACAAGCACAAAAATTGAAACTGTAATCAGAAATCTTCAAAAAAAAAAAAAAAAAAGCCCAGGAACAGACGGCTGAATTATACCAAAAATTTAGAGAAGAACTAACACCTATCATACTCAAACTCTTCCAGAAAATTGCAGAGGAAGGTAAACTTCCAAACTCATTCTATGAGGCTACCATCACCTTAATACCAAAACCTGACAAAGATGCAACAAAAAAGAAAACTATAGGCCAACATCACTGATGAACATAGATGTAAAAATCCTTAACAAAATTCTAGCAAACAGAATCCAACAACATATTTAAAAGATCATACATCATGACCAAGTGGGCTTTATCCCAGGTATGCAAGGATTCTTCAGTATCCACAAATCAATCAATGTAATACACCACATTAACAAATTGAAAGATAAAAACCATATGATGATCTCAATAGATGCAGAGAAAGCCTTTGACATAATTCAACATCCATTTATGATAAAAACCCTCCAGAAAGCAGGAATAGAATGATCATACCTCAACATAATAAAAGCTATATATGACAAACCCTCAGCAAACATTATCCTCAATGGTGAAAAAGTGAAAGCATTTCCCCTAAAGTCTGGAACAAGTAAAGGGTGCCATGCTCACCACTACTATTCAATATAGTTTTGGAAGTTTTGGCTACAGCAATCAAACCAGAAAAAGAAATAAAAGGAATCCATATAGGAAAAGAAGAAATAAAACTCTCGCTGTTTGTAGATGACATGATCCTCTATGTAGAAAACCCTAAAGACTCCACCAGAAAATTACTAGAGCTAATCAATGAATATAGTAAAGTTTCAGGATATAAAATTAACACACAGAAATCCCTTACATTCCTATACACTAGCAATCAAAATTCTCCAAGCCAGGCTTCAGCAATACGAGAATGGTGAACGTACAGATGTTCAAGCTTGTTTCAGAAAAGGCAGAGGAACCAGAGATCAAATGGCCAATATCCGCTGGATCATCGAAAAAGCAAGAGAGTTCCAGAAAAACATCTATTTCTGCTTTATTGACTATGCCAAAGCCTTCAACTGTGTGGATCAAAATAAACTGTGTAAAATTCTGAAAGAGATGGGAATACCAGATCACCTGACCTGCCTCTTAATAAACCTGTATGCATGTCAGGAAGGAGCAGTTAGAACTGGACATGGAACAACAGACTGGTTCCAAATAGGAAAAGGAGTACGTCAAGGCTGTATATTGTCACTGTTTATTTAACTTATTTGCAGAGTACATCATGAGAAATGCTGGGCTGGAAGAAGCACAAACTGGAATCAAGATTGCAGAAAGAAATATCAATAACCTCAGATATACAGATGACACCTCCCTTATGGCAGAGAGTGAAGAGGAACTAAAAAGCCTCTTGATGAAAGTGAAAGAGGAGAGTGAAAAAGTTGGCTTAAAGCTCAACATTCAGAAAACTAAGATCATGGCATCTGGTCCCATCACCTCTTGGGAAATAGATGGGGAGACAGTGGAAAGTGTCAGACTTTATTTTTTTGGGCTCCAAAATCACTGCAGATGGTGACTGCAGCCATGAAATTAAAAGACACTTACTCCTTAGAAGGAAAGTTATGACCAACCTAGAGAGCATATTAAAAAGCAGAGACATTACTTTGCCAACAAAGGTCCATCTGGTCAAAGATATGGTTTTTCCAGTGGACATGTGTAGATGAGAGAGTTGGACTGTGAAGAAAGCTGAGCCCCCCAAAATTGATACTTTTGAACTGTGGTGTTGGAGACGACTCTTGAGAGTCCCTTGGACTGCAAAGAGATCCAACCAGTCCATCCTAAAGGAGATCAGTCCTGGATGTTCATTGGAAGGACTGATGCTGAAGCTGAAATTCCAGTGCTTTGGCCACCTCATGCGAAGAGTTGACTCATTGGAAAAGACTCTGATGCTAGGAGGGATTGGGGGCAGGAGGAGAAGGGGACGACAGAGGTTGAGATGGATGGATGGCATCACCGACTCGATGGACATGAGTTTGAGTAAACTCCGGGAGGTGGTGATGGACAGGGAGGCCTGGTGTGCTGTGATTCATGGGGTCACAAAGAGTCGGGCATGACTGAGCAACTGAACTGAACTGAACAATGAGAAAACAGAAAGAGAAATTAAGGAAACAATTCCATTCACCATTGTAACTAAAAGAATAAAATACTTATGAATAAATCTACCTAAAGAAACAAAAGACCTATATATAGAAAACTATAAAACACTGAAGAAAGAAATCAAAGAGGACACAAACAGATGGAGAAATATACCATGTTCATGAATCAGAAGAATCAATAGAGTGAAAATGAGTATACTACTCAAAGCAATCTATAGATTCAATGAAATCTCTATCACGCTACCAATGATATTTTTCAAAGAACTAGAACAAATAATTTCACAATTTATATGGAAATACAAAAAACCTCGAATAGCCAAAGCAATCTTGAGAAAGAAGAACAGAAATGGAGGTATCAACCTGCCCGACTTCAGTCTCTACTACAAAGCCACAGTCATCAAGACAGTATGGTACTGGCACAAAGACAGAAATATAGATCAATGGAACAAAACAGAACTCCCAGAGATAAATCCATGCACCTATGGACACCTTATCTTTGACAAAGGAGGCAAGAATATAAAATGGGGAAAAAACAATCTCTTTAACGAGTGGGATTGGGAAAACTGGTCAACCACTTATAAAAGAATGAAACTATAACACTTTCTAACACCATACACAAAAATAAACTCAAAATGGATTAAAGATCTAAATGTAAGACCAGAAACTATAAAAGTCCCAGAGGAAAACATAGGCAAAACAGTCTCTGACATAAACCACAGCAGGATCCTCTATGACCCACCTCCCAGAATATTGGAAATAAAAGCAAAAATAAACAAATGGGACCTAATTAAAATTAAAATCTTCTGCACAACAAAGGAAACTATAAGCAAGTGAAAAGACAATCTTCAGAATGGGAGAAAATAACAGGAAATCAAGCAATGGAGAAAGAATTAATCTCAAAAATATACAAACAACTCCTGACAGAAAAATGAAAGAACAAATCAAAAAGTTGGCCACATAACTAAACAGACTTTTCTCTAAAGAAGACATACAGATGGCTAACAAACTCATGAGAAGATGCTCAACATCACTCATTATCAGAGAAATGCAAATCAAAAGCACAGTGTGGTACCATTACATGCCAGTCAGAATGGCTGGTATCCAAAAGTCTACAAAAATAAATGCTGGAGAGGGTGTGGAGAAAAGGGAACCTTCTGACACTGTTGGTGGGAATGCAAACTAGTACAGCCACTAATGAGAACACTGTGGAGATTCCTTAAAAAACTGGAAATAGAAATGCCATATGATCCAGCAATCACGCTGCTGGGCGTACACACTGAGGAAACCAGAATTGAAAGAGACACGTGTACCTTAATGTTCATCACAGCACTGTTTATGATAGCCAGGACATGGAAGCAACCTAGATGCCCATCAGCAGATGACTGGATAAGAATGCTGTGGTACATATACACAATGGAATATTACTCAGACATTAAAAAGAATACATTTGAATTAGTACTAATGAGATGGATGAAACTGGAGCCTATTATACAGAGTGAAGCAAGCCAGAAAGAAAAACACCAATACAGTATACTAACGCATATATATTCAGAATTTAGAAAGATGGTAGCAATAACCCTGTATGCGAGACAGCAAGAAAGACACAGATGTATTCAACAGTTTTTTGGACTCTGTGGGAGAGTGCGATGGCAGGATGATATGGGAGAATAGCATTGAAACATGTAAATTATCACATGTGAAACGAATCACCAGTCCAGGTTCGATGCATGATACACGATGCTCGGGGCTGGTGCACTGGGATGACCCAGAGGGATGCAATGGGGAGGGAGTTGGGAGGGGAGTTCAGGATGGTGAACACATGTACACCCATGGCAGATTCAAGTCAATGTATGGCAAAACCAATACAAAGTTGTGAAGTAAAATAAATAAATAATTTAAATTTTAAAAATTCAATAAAATTATTTGGAAATTAGTATATGTACATTGCTTTAAAATTTATAAAAAAATATACAATAAATTGATTACTAAGACAATTAACCAGAAAAAAATGTCAATTGTGTGATGTGATATGGGTATTAGCTAAAGCTATGGTTATAGTCATTTTGTAATATGTAAGTGTATCGAATCAACAGGCTGTCTACCTTAACCTTACACAATGGTATGTGTCAATTATATCGCCATGAATCTAGAAAATAAATTAATAAAATTAATCAATATACTTAAAAAAAAAGTTGGAAGTTCCTTTCCTGTCCTTCTTGATATCTACTTGATGCTTGAGGGTTTTATATGGATGTGTGTCATTTAGTCAAAGTTTTATCATAATTAAAAGAATATCATATCCTCAATGCAGCCTATTTTATGAGGGCTTTATACTTTATAAACTCAAGCTTGTATATAGGTTCTTTCTTTATTTATTCATTTCTTATTGACAAGAAAATAAACTCTGTGATCCCTTCCTTAAATTTTGACTTTAACATGGTATTTTGGCACTTTATCATGAATATTATAGTTCTAAACTACATTCCTCATGTAGCACTTGAGATCCTGTACTCACCTAATCATCTATTGCATAAATTCAAGATTAATGATAGTACTTTTTTCTCTATTTTTATCAAAATAATGTTTTACCAGTATTTTATTTGTAAAGACATCAAAATTGCACATGGATTAAGATCACTGTGAAGAAAGAGTAAACTAATTTAAAAAGATCTTCCTGGTCTTTCTAAAAGATGATTTGTTGCTTCCAAGGATAAGGAAGCTGTGGTACATATACACCAGGGAATATTACTCAGCCATTAAAAATAATTCATTTGAATCAGTTCTAATGAGATGGATGAAACTGGAGCCCATTATACAGACTGAAGTAAGCCAGAAAGATAAACACCTATACAGTATACTAACGCATATATATGGAATTTAGAAAGATGGTAACGATAACGCTATATGCAAAACGGAAAAAGAGACACAGATATACAGAACAGATTTTGGGACTCTGTGGGAGAAGACGAGGGTGGGATGTTTAGAGAGAACAGCATTGAAACATGTATATTATCAAGGGTGAAACAGATCACCAGCCCAGGTTGGATGCATGAGACAAGTGCTCAGAGCTGGTGCACTGGGAAGACCCAGAGGGATCCAGTGGAGAGGGAGGTGGGAGGGGGGCTCGGGATGGGGAATACATGTAAATCCATGGCTGATTCATGTCAATGTATGGCAAAAACCACTACAATATTGTAAAGTAATTAGCCTCCAACCAATAAAAAAAAAAAAGAAACAAAAACAGAAACAAACAAACAAACCAAAAAAATTGACTAATGTGCTTTTAATTTCAATGCCAGCTCCAGAGACATTAGGCAAAGTAGTCTTTTCAATTACTCTTCTATTTAATGAATGTAGAATTGGGAATAAACTATTTAGGGAAGTGGGCATAGTATTAATTAAAATTATTTAGGATTCTAAACATTCTTTAATAACAAGGGAAAACCTATAGATTAAATGCACACATATGTATATACATACATAAATAAAGCTAGTAATGTAGAAATTAAATTGCTAGCAAATTATTGTCGACATGGCCAGAATTCTTAATAGAAGTCTGAGGAAGACCATATGCTTCATGATAATATGTAAACTGGAAGGAAAAGGGAATATTCTTTCTTTTGGAAAGTCTCCATTACATGGAATAACTTGTTTTCTTAACACTACACTAACTGCCATGGAATTTTATTTAATGTTCACTTATCTTTTTCCCTTTTCTCAGCCTTGCATTTATTTCAGAGTCACATATGTTGGATTATGGAGTAGTCTTTAGAGTTGTCATTTCATACTCACATCTTCTTTCTGCCTGAGTTTTACATATGTGAATATAGAGCATAAAAACTGCCACTGTAACTTGATATTTTCAGTTATCTGCCACCAATCAAAGGAGCTAAAAGTGAAGTTTAATCTTTTATTATGTTGTCATACTACAGGCTTAAACTCAGATGGTTAATTTGACTGCACAATACATAGATCCACAAAAGTAAGAATTACTTGATTGACCTGGATGCTGATAATGGGTCCTCATTTTAAATTTAATTTAAATGATTTAAATTAGCATTGTAATAAATAAAAATATTAATTCAATATAATAAGAGTTTTACTCCTGGCAATATTTGATTATTCAGTTTAGTTAATTGTGTCAGGGGTATTAAGAAAATCAACTCGTTTTGCTTTTCAGCAAAGATTTATCCTATGCCTTTGCACTTCATGGAGTATTTAAGAAAATAAATGTTTTATTCTGTTTTTAAAACATTTTCCAAATGAGAAAAAGTTTTTGCTTATTTGCCTTTCATATTCTGTGCATTTTATTGCTTTTTTATTTATAGATTTCAACATTTTTGCATGTTTGGGATAATTCAGACATATCTGAAAACAACTGGAAAGTACTTTTGAAGGTTTTTTAAAAGAAAGCTAAATACTACTTTTATTATTTTTTAACAGAAATTATGAACATTTTATCTTGTATTATTAAATTTAATATGTTAATATTTACAGTTAAATATATTATGTGCATCTGAGTTCAGGGATATAAGGAAAAATTAATTATAACCTTTTGTTTTTATGGTTGAGTATGTTAGTACTTTATCTGGATTTGGTTTTCATGACAAATTTTCAGTAGTGTCTTAACTCTTATGTTGATTATTATCTATCCAGTTATTAAATTAAATATACTAGAAATCCAAAAGTCAAATCAATCAGTGAGGAGGGATTCTCTTGGTTACTCTAGAAGTAGATTGAATTATTGTAATACTCATTTTTACCCAGAGAATGAACAGAAGATAGTACAACTCATACTACTTTAATGAGCTACCTGGAGACCCCAAATATTTAATTTGGCACATTATAGCATAAAATGAAATACATGTTTTACTTTCAAATTCCAAAGCCTGATTCTTATCTCTAAGTCTTCATTTGCATAGATAATTTCTAATTGAATGCTGTCCTTGGACATAACCAGTGAGTCTAGATTTTCTTGGATTAAAAGATCTAAATAATATACAACATTTCATAATTAAAGTCAAATAGAAAAAAATACAAACATGGTACTTCAATGCAACAGAATGCTACTTAGCAATAAAAATGAATATAATACTGAAACATGCAACATAACATATGAAGTTACAAAATATTAAGCAAATTAATCAATATGGCAGAGGTCCCAGAACCTCCTTATACCCTTGGAGACATAAATTCACCAGGAATATACAGGCTAAATTTCTTCTCTGAGAAATCTTTAAATCCATTAAGAGGCTCCTGCTCCCCAGTCAAGGGAAAAATTAACTACATGCAATCTATAGGCAATTCCATGGCACTCACTCACCAGACCCCCTCTCCTGACTCAGTGTGCTGTGATAAAGAGAAAACTCTGACCTCCAGAGTTTTCTGCCCTTCCTGAGAAAAGAAAGAGAACACTGAAACATACAAGTCTTCCTGCTGAACTGATTTCTGTCTTGCCTGAATCTAAGTGCTGATTCTAAAGGGCACCAGCTTGGAGGTCACTGAAAACAGAGGCATCAATTTAGATTATACTACACACAATTTAGATTATATCACACACAACAGTCCCTCCACTTGGCTCAGTGTGAAATAAGCAGGAGAAAATATCCTCAACTCCTTGCTTCTCCTTGGGAATATAAAGAGTTGGATCAAGCATCCTGTGTTCTGGCTTTTGGGGGAAACTGTCAGAGGGATTGGGCTTCCCTGGTGGCTCAGACTGTAAAGCATCTGCCTGCAGTGCAGGAGACCTGGGTTTGATCCCTGGGTTGGGAAGATCCCCTGGAGAAGGAAATGGCAACCCACTCCAGTACTCTTGCCTGGATTTCTGTTTCACTTGTTCCATAAAACTGTCTCGATCTAGTATATTGGGAGAAGAAAAGAAAGATGAAGGTGCTTGCTGCTGCTCTAGAGGATCCATAGTATAGCAGATAGAGGCCAATTTCTCTCCTTGGGGAGAAAGAGAAGAGTATGAATTTAATGTAGCTTTTTAGGACACTGCCCAAGTGACTGGTTATTATCTCAATTGACTAAGAGTGCTAAATGAACTGGCATACTCTAGACATTTGGGGGAGCGGGAGGTAGAAATTTAAAAAAAAAATAATGTGAGTCAACTTGTTAAAATTCCAGAAAAGCTGCCATACTGCAAACAGATACTAGAAGGCAAAAAAGATTACAAGATGCTGAAAAAAGAAGCCAGCAAATGCCTTCAATGGGAAATTTATGCACAAAAGTCTGGAGAAGACACATCCACAGAAAAGGTTTGAGTGGCCCCCAGATTTCTAGCTGGGCTTATTGGTGAAGTACTTTCCCTGTAGGAATCCTGTTCATAACTACTAGGAGAAGCAGCTACTTTATCAAATGTGCAGATTACCACACAAAGCTACAGTGCACTAAAGAAATAGATAAGAAAAAAAGTGAAAGTTGCTCAGTAGTGTCTGACTGTTTGCGAGCCCATAGTCAATGGAATTCTCCCTCATTATAGGCAGATTCTTTACCAACTGAGCCACAAGGGAAGCCCAAGAATACTGGAGTGGGTAGCCTATCCTTTCTCCAGTGGATCTTCCTGACCTAGGAATCGAACTGGGGTCTCCTGCATTGCAGGTGGATTCCTTACCAACTGAGCTATCAGGGAAGTCATGGACAAATCAAGAAAACAAATAAATCTATGAAAAATGACAAAATGGAACAGAACTATATGAATTATATAACAAAGAATACAAAATAACCATGATAAAGATGCTAGATAAGCTCAAGAAAATGATGTAAGCCAACAATATGAGAATATCAACACAAATATAGAAAATGTAAAAAATAACTAAATAGAAACTTTGGAGCTGAAAAAGACTCAAATGGATAATCTACTGTAAAGTTTCAATGGCAGACTTGATCAAGCATAAGAACAGAAGAATAAACTTAAAGACAAATTATTTGAATTTATCCAATCAGAGAGACAAACTAAAAAAGTAGAGAAAGAGTAAAGAAAGCGTAAGGCACCTATGAGACACCATCAAATAGACCAATATTTAAATTATGGGAGTTCCAGAGGAGAAGAGAGAGAGGGACAGAAAGTTTTTTTGTGAAATTATGGACAAAAATCATATAAATCTAGTCAAGAAAATTGACATTCAAATTTAAGAATAATGAGATACTTCATCTAGAAAGACTCTAAAGAAGTCTACACCAAGGCACAGTGTAATCAAATTTTAAAGTGTCAAGGACAAGAAGAATACTGAAAGCAGTAAGATAAAAACAATCAATCATGTACAAGAGAGACCTCATAAGACTATCAGTGGATTTCTCAGAAAAAATCTTGCAGGCCAGAAAGGGATGGGATGATATTTTAAATTGCTGAAAGAAAAAAAGAACTTCTTACCAATAATATTAATATTATATATGAAGAAAACTGTCCTTCAAAACAGGAGAGATAAAGATTTTCCCCAGACAAATCACAAGTTGAGGGAGTTCATCACCACAAGAACTTCCTTACAAGAAATGCCAAGGAAATTATTTCAAACTGAAGTTAAACGATGCTAAATAGCAACAAAAAAGCATATAAGAGCATAAGACTCCCTGGTAAAGGTAAATATATAGGCAAATAGTAAATGTTATAAGACTGTAAGAGTGGTACATAACTCACTTTTATTCTGTTACAGAGGTTATAAAGCAAAAGTATGAAAATAACTATAAAATATGTTAATTGATAAACAATATAAAAGGATATAATCTGTGACATTAATAACATGAAGTATCAAAAAAAGGTAGAAAAAAATGCAGTTATAACTCTAAGATGCCCCATGTAAGCCCCATAGTAATCACAAGGAGAATATATAAAGATACACAAAAAAACAAGAAAAAGGAATCACATCATGTCACTACAAAAAGTCAGCGAATCACAAAGCAAGATAGCAAGAAAGATAAAGAGGGACAAAAGAGCTATAAGAAAGGAAAGAGTTGTTAACAAAATGGCAGAAACCTTTCCCTGTAAGTTATTTACATATAAATGGATTTTTACATATAAAATTTACATATAAATGAATTCATATGTATTTATAAATAAATATATTTATATGTATTTATTATATTTATTATGTATGTGTATAAATTTATATGTTTTTTTTCCATTTACATATAAATGGATTAAACTTCTCAGTCAAAAGACATAGAGTAACTGAGTTGTATAATAAATCAGCATCTGACTACATACTATCTATACAGGGTCCATTATTTAGATTTAAGAGCACACATACAGAAATGTACACACTACTACATTTAAAATGGATAACCAACAACGATCTACTGTATACCACGTGAAACTCTACACAATATTATGTGGCAGCCTGGATGGGTGGGGAGTTTGCGGTAGAATGGATACAGGTATATGTATGACTGAATATCTTCACTGTTCACCTGAAACTATCACAACATAATTTGTTAATCAACTATACTCCAATGCAAAATAAAAAGTTAAAAAAAATGAAGAAATGGGAAAAGATATTCTATGCAAATAGTAGCCAAAAGGGAGCAGGGATAGCTATACTTTTATCAAATATATATATATATATATATATATATATGTACACTAAGTCAAAAAAATGCCACAAGACAAAAAAATTATATAAGAAAGCCGATTCACCTGGAGGACATATCAACTATAAACATATGTAAACTTGATATAAGAGCAGCAAAATATATGAAGCAAACGTTAACATGACCAAAGGGAGGAATAGATGACACAATAATAGTAGTGGATTTCAATACCTCACTTTCACTTATGGGTAGAACATTCAGCTAGAGATCAATAAGAAAGAGGACTTAATGCTGTAGGCCAAATAATGCAAAAAGCATAAAAAGTCATTCCACTTAACAGTAGCAGAATACACATTCTTCTCAATCACACTTGGAATATTCTCCAGGGTAGATTACATTCTAGATCACAAGGCAAGTTATAGCAAACATAAGATTGAAATATTGCCAATTGTACTCTCTGATCATAATGGTATAAAACTAGAAATTAATTGCAGAAGAAAAGCTGGTAAATTCACAAATAAAAGGAAATTAAGCCACATGCTCCTTAAAAAAAAAAAAAAAAATCTCAAGTCAGAAATCAAAAAGGAAATAGAAAATATCATAAGATAAATTAAAATATAAACACCATACACCAGAGCTTTAGAACACAACAGGGACACAGCAAAAACAGTAACAGAAAGGAAGTTTATACTGTTAAAGTGAAAGTGAAAGTGAAAGTTATTCAGTCATGTCTGACTCTTTGCTACCCCATGGACTATATAGTCCATGGAATTCTCCAGGCCCGAATACTAGAGTGGGTAGCCTTTCCCTTCTCCAGGGGATCTTCCCAACCCAGTAATTGAACCCAGATCTAATACATTGCAGGCAGATTCTTGACCAACTGAGTCACAAAGGAAGCCCATGAATACTGGAATGGGTAGCCTTTCCCTTCTTCAGTGTAGCCTTTCCCTTCTTCAGTGGATCTTCCCTACCCAGGAACCAAACTGGGATCTTTTTGGAACACTGCATTCAAATGGGTATGTCTTTCCTTTTCTCCTTTGCTTTTCACTTCTCTTCTTTTCACAGCTATTTGTAAGGCCTCCTCAGACAACAATTTTGCTTTTTTTTTTTTTTTTTTTTGCATTTCTTTTTCTTGGGGATGGTCTTGATCTTTGTCTCCTGTTCAAGGTCATGAACCTAGTCCATAGTCCAACACACAAAAACCAACCTAAAATAGATTAAATACTTGAACCCAAGACCTGAAACTATAAAACTCCTAGAAGAAAATATATGGGAATGAATTATAATATTCACTTTGGCAATGATTTCTTGAACATGACTTTAATAGTGCAGGAAAGTAAAATAAAACAAAGCAAAAAAAAAAAAAAAACATGAATAAGTGATGCTGTATCAAACTAAAATGTTTCTGTGCAGCAAAGAAAGAATCACCAGAATCAAAAGGCAAACTATGTATGGGAGTAAATATTTGCAAACTATATATCTGATAGGGGATTAACATCCAAACTATATAAAGTGGCAGCTGTGCAGCACTGGAGAGGCCTTGAGGAGATACCCCATGTCCAAGCTCAGAGAAGCCCCAGCAAGATGATAGGTACTGGAGTGGCAGATACACAGTGCTGGAGTGGCTGTGAGGAGATAACCCACATCCAAGGGCAAAGGAGAATCCCCAGCAAGATGGTGGTGGGGGGCAAATTTCGTTTAGAATCAAACCCCATACCCACCAGAGATGCTCAGGGGGCTGAAACAAACCTTGTTTGACCCAGAGACCCCACAAGAAACTGAGACATAACTGTGTTTGAAGGTCTCCTATGGAGGTACAGGTCAACAGTGAACTCCACAGGGGCAGGGACTCTGGGTGCAGCAGACTTGGGTATGGCATAAGCCCTCTTGGAGGAGGTTGCCCTTAACCCCACCATAGGACTGCCAGAACTTACACAGGCTTAGGAAATAGACTTTTGGAGGGCACAAACAGAACCTTGTGTACATCAGGAGGTGTACGCAGGAGAAAGGAGCAGTGACCCCACAAGAGACTAACCCAGGAGTGTCCAGGAGTCTCCAGCATAGATGTGGGTTGGTGGTGGCCTGCTGCAGGACTGGGAGCACTAAGTGAAGCAGTACATGTATGGGAACTTTTGAAGGAGGTCGCCATTATCTTCATTACCTTCACCATAGTTTGGCCCCAAGTAAATAACAGGGAGAGAATACAGCTCCATCCATCAACAGAAAATTGGATTAAATATTTAGTGAGCATGGTCCCATCCATCAGAACAAGACCCAGTTTCTCCCTCAGTCAGTTTCTCCCATCAGGAAGCTTCCAAAAGCTTCTTATCCTTCTCCATCAGAGCACAGACAAACTGAAAACCACAATCACAGAAAACTAACCAGTCTGATCACATGGACCACAACCTAGTCTAACTCAATGAAACTATGAGCCATGCCTTGTAGGGCCACTCAAGACAGATGGGTCATAGTGGGGCATTCTGAAAAAATGTGGTCCACTGGAGAAGGGAATGGCAAACCACTTCAGTATTCTTGCCTTGAGAACCCCATGAACAGTATGAAAAGGCAAAATGATAGGATACGGAAAGAGGAACACCCCAGGTCGGTAGGTGCCCAATATGCTAATGGAGATCAGTGGATAAATAACTCCAGAAAGAATGACGAGATGGAACCAAAGCAAAAACGACACCCAGTTGTGGCTGTGACTGGTGATAGAAGCAAAGTCTGATGCTGTAAAGAGCAATATTGCATAGGAACCTGGAATGTTAGGTCAATGAATCAGGGCAAATTGGAAGTGGTCAAACAGGAGACGGCAAGAGTGAATGTTGATATTATAAGATTCGGTGAACTAAAATGGAATGGGATGGGTGAATTTAACTCAGATGACCATTATATCCATTGCTGAGGGCAAGAATCCCTTAGAAGAAACAGAGTAGCCCTCATAGTCAACAAAAGAGTCTGAAATGCTGTACTTGGATGTAATCTCAAAAACGACAGAATGACCTCTCTTCATTTCCAAGGCAAACCATACAATAACACAGTCTATGTCCCAACCAGTAATGCTGAAGAAGCTGAAGTTGAATGGTTCTATGAAGACTTACAAGACCTTCTAGAACTAACACCCAAAAAAGACGTCCTTTTCACTGTAGCAGACTGGAATGCAAAAGTAGGAAGTCAAGAAACAAATGGAGTAACAGACAAATATGGCCTTGGAGTACAGAATGAAGCAGGGCAAAAGCTAACAGAGTTTTGCCAAGAGAATGAACTGGTCATAGCAAACACTCTTAAACAACACAAGAGAAGACTCTACAAATGGACATCACCAGATGGTCAATATAGAAATCAGATTGATTATATTCTTTGAAGCCAAATTTGGAGCAGCTCTATACAGTCCACAAAAACAAGACCAGGAGCTGACTGTGGCTCAGATCATTAACTCCTTATTGCCAAATTCAGACTTAAATGGAAGAAAGTAGGGAAAACCACTAAAAGATTCAGGTATGACCTAAATCAAAGCCTTTACAATTATACAGTGGACGTGACAAACAGATTAAAGGTATTAGATCTGACAGACAAAGTGCCTGAAGAACTATGGACTAGGTTCAACACCTTGAACAGGAGACAGAGATCAAGACCATCCCCAAGAAAAAGAAATGAAAAAAAAAAAAAAAAAAAAAAGCAAAATGTCTGTCTGAGGAGGCCTTACAAATAGCTGTGAAAAGAAGAGAAGTGAAAAGCAAAGGACAAAAGGAAAGACATACCCGTTTGAATGCAGAGTTCCAAAGAATAGCCAGGAGAGATAAGAAAACCTTCCTCAGTGATCAGTGCAAATAAATAGAGGAAGACAATAGAATGGGAAAGGCTAGAGATCTCTTTAAGAAAATTAGAGATACCAAGGGAAAATTTCATGCAAAGATGGGCACAATAAAGGAAAGAAATGGTGTGGACCTAACAAAAGCAGAAGATATTAAGAAGAGGTGGCAAGAATGCACGGAAGTACTATACAAAAAAGATCTTTACAACCCAGAAAATCACTATGTTACAATCACTCACCTAGAGCCAGACATCATGGAATGCAAATTCAAGTGGGCCTTAGGAAGCATCACTATGGACAAAGCTGGTGGAGGTGATGGAATTCCAGTTGAGCTATTTCAAATCCTAAAAGATTATGCTGTGAAAGTGCTGCACTCAATATGCCAGCAAATTTGGAAAACTCAGCAGTGGCCACAGGACTGGAAAAGGTCAGTTTTCATTAGAATCCCAGAGAAAGGCAATGCAAAAGAATGTTCAAACTACCACACAATTTCACTCATCTCACACTCTAGTAAAGTAATGCTCAAAATTATCCATGCCAGGCTTAAACAGTATGTTAACCATGAACTTCCAGATATTCAGGCTTGATTTAGAAATGGCAGAGGAAGCAGAAATCAAATGCCAACCTCCACTGGATAATTGGAAAAGCAAGAGAGTTCCAGAAAAACATCTACTTCTGCTTTATTGACTATGTCAAAGTCTTTGATTCTGTGGATCACAAGCTGTGGAAAATTCTTCAAGATATGGGAGTTCCAGACCACCTGACCTGCCTCTTGAGAAATCTGTATGCAGGTCAGGTAGCAACAGTTAGAACTGGACATGGAACAACAGACTGGCTCCAAATCAGGAAAGGAGTATGTCAAGGCTGTATATTGTCACCCTGCTTATTTAACTTATATTCAGAGTACATCATGAGAAATGCTGGGCTGGATGAAACACAAGCTGGAATCAAGATTTCCGGGAGAAATATCAGTAACCTCAAATATGCAGATGACACCACACTTATGACAGAAAGGGAAGAAGAATAAAAGAGCTTCTTGATGAAAGTGAATGAGGAGAGTGAAAAAGTTGGCTTAAAACTCAACATTCAGAAAACTAAGATCATGGCATCTGGTCCCATCACTTCATGGTAAATAGATGGGGAAACAGTAGAATCAGTGACAGACTTTATTTTGGGAGGCTCCAATATCACTGCAGATGGTGATTGCAGCCATGAAATTAAAAGATGCTTATTCCTTGGAAGAAAAGTCATGACCAGCCTAGATAGCATATTAAAAAGCAGAGACATTACTTTGCCAACAAAGATCCATCTAGCCAAGGCTGTGGTTTTTCCAGTAGTCATGCATGGATGTGATAGTTGGACTATAAAGAAAGCTAAGTGCCAAATAATTGATGCTTTTGAACTATGGTGTTGGAGAAGACTCTTGAGAGTCCCCTGGACTGCAAGAAGGTCCAACCAGTCCATCCTAAAGAAAATCAGTCCTGAATATTCATTGGAAAGACTGATGCTGAAGCTGAAACTCCAATACTTTGGCCACCTGATGTGAAGAACTGACTCATTTGAAAAGACCCTGATGCTGGGAAAGATTGAGGGCGGGAGGAGAAGGGGAAAGAGGATGAGATGGTTGGATGGCATCACCGACTCAATGGACATGAGTTTGATTAAGCTCCAGAGTTGGTGATGAACAAAGAGGTCTGGCGTGCTGCAGTCCCTAGGGTTGCAAAGAGTCACACACGACTGTGCGACTGAACTGAAGAACTCCTACATCAATAACGATAATTGCAGAACACAATTTTAAAAGGACAAAAAACTTGGAATAGAAATTACTCCAAAGTGGAAAGCAATATGTAGGGTCCTCAAAAATTAATACTAGAACTACCATATGATCCAACAATTCCCCTTCTGGGTGTTTATTTAAGAGAATTGCAAACAAGATCTCAAAGACATATTTTCATTTCCATGTTCAATGAAACATTATTCACAATAACCAAGAGATAGAAACAACTTAAATATCAGTCAGTGGATATTATATATATATATATATATATATATATATATATATTTGTTGCTCAGGTTTTTAAAAAGAAGGTTGTCCTATCATATGCCACGTAGTGGAAGAAACTTGAGGACATTATGCCTAGTGAAAGAAGCTAGTCACACAAGGGCAAATACTGCATGATTCTACTCACATGAATTATTCAATATAGCTAAACTTGCAGGTACAGAAGAGTGGTGATTGACAAAGGCTGAAGGGAGTATGGGGAAGGGAATTGCTATTCATTAAGTGTAGAGTTTCATTTATGCAAGTTGAAAAAGTTCTAGAGGTATGTTGGACATTAATTTGCATTCATTTAGCAAAATAATATTTTACACTTAAAGATGTGTTGAAACAGATCTCATGTTATGTGTTTTTTTTGTCACAATACAAAATAGTTTTATTGAGTTAAAGAAGTTAAACCCAAAGGAATACATACTGTATTATTCTTTTTATATGAAGATAAGGTACAGGAAAAATATTGTGATAAAAATTAGAAAGTGATTGCCTTGGGTGAGGGTGGGAGTGATCACTAGAAAAAGGGCATGAGATAACTTTCTGGACTCAGCTTACTTTGAGTGGTAGTTTCATGGGTGTATAAAGTTGTAACAAATTATTAAAATAAACCCTAAGTTCTATTATATTTAAATTATTCCTAAATGTATCTAAATTATTCTAAAAGAAAAATATAATTTAAAAATGTTAAGTTGCTTTCCTTTGCAGAGGTTAAATAGGCTATCTTTCTCCTTAGGAAAAACAAGAAGAAACATTGCTAGTGAAAAACGGTTATAACCTGTGCTTGATCAGGTGAAAGAAATGCCATGTCTAGTTATAGAAAAAATCGGGTGTAAGTTAAAAAAAAAAAAAAAGCAATTCAATTCTCTTATATTATATAAAACCTGTGAGTGCACACCAAGTTGTATCTTCTTCTTTCAGACACCAGTCTGTCAGTCTCCTCTGTCCGTGGGATTCTCCAGGCAAGAATACCGGAGTGGGTTGCCATGCCTTCCTCCAGGGGGTCTTCCAAACCCAGTGATCAAACCTGCGTCTCCTATGTCTGCCATACTGGCAAGCAGCTCTTTGCCATTAGCGCCAACTTGGAAGCCCATATTAAGCCTATAAATGTAAGATAGGTGTTAGTTCTTCTCTAAATTTTTGGTAGAATTCAGCTGTGAAGCCATCTGGTACTGGGCTTTTGTTTGCTGGAAGATTTCTGATTACAGTTTCGATTTCCATGCTTGTGATGGGTCTGTTAAGATCTTCTATTTCTTCCTGGTTCAGTTTTGGAAAGTTACACTTTTCTAAGAATTTGTCCATTTCTTCCAAGTTGTCCATTTTATTGGCATAGAGCTGCTGGTAGCAGTCTCTTATGATACTTTGTATTTCAGTGTTGTCTGTTGTGATCTCTCCATTTTCATTTCTAATTTTGTTAACTTGCTTCTTCTCACTTTGTTTCTTAATGAGTCTTGCTAATGGTTTGTCAATTTTATTTATTTTCTCAAAAAAACAGCTTTTAGCTTTGTTGACTTTTGCTATGGTCTCTTTTGTTTATTTTGCATTTATTTCTGCCCTAATTTTTAAGATATATTTCCTTCTACTAACCCTGGGGTTCTTCATTTCTTCCTTCTCTAATTGCTTTAGGTGTAGAGTTAGGTTATTTATTTGACTTTTTTCTTGTTTCTTGATGTAAGCCTGTAATGCTATGAACCTTCCCCTTAGCACTGCTTTTACAGTGTCCCACAGGTTTTGGGTTATTCTGCTTTAATTTTCATTCATTTCTATGCATATTTTTATTTCTTTTTTGATTTCTTCTATGATTTGTTGGTTATTCAGAAGCGTGTTATTTAGCCTCCATATGTTTGAAATTTTAATACTTCTTTTTCCTGTAATTGAGATCTAATCTTACTGCACTGTGGTCAAAAAAGATGACTGGAATGATTTCAATTTTTTTGAAATTCCCAAGGCTAGATTTATGGCCCAGGATGTGATCAATTCTGTGCTATATAGTAAAAAAAAATTTAAAAAGTCTATAAATGGGAATGAAAAGTGGAAGTAGGAAATGGGATTATAACTTTTATCTCAAAAGTTGACAGTAAAAGTTTGTAAAAATAATCAGTGTTATCCTGTGCTAGAATTAGAAAATGAACATGGGTGCAGAATGCACTTTCAGCTAATAACACTAGATCTACAGTAGTCGGATTTAAATGGATGGTAGAACCTGGGATAAAACCTGAGATGGTAGAACTATGAAGTGAGACACAGGAAATAATAAATATCACACCAAGAAACAGGTCAGGGTCAGGAACCAGGAAACATAAAATTAACACAACCAAAATCCAAAGCCAGGCTCAGAAAAATGTTGAGATCGTGATTAAATTGTTGTTTTTAATCTTAAGGGCTTTCCTGGTGGTCTAAATTAAATGTTAAAGTTCTAAAGAAGTTCAGATAAGAAATATTTTTCTTTCAAAATACAGTTCTCATGTTCATATCAGTAGTCTCTTCTGGGTGTAACTAGATGAGTAGTATAAAGATCTAGAAGCCAGACACAAACTCTGAACAACACTGACTCAAAAGCAGCCAAAGTTTATAATACAAAAGCCACTCATTTAATCTGCAACAGAAAAACAATCATTATATATATATATTTATATATATAAATATATGTAAATATATATAAATTTGTTTATATATAACTATATATAAAATATAAAAATAAATATATAAATAATAAATAAATATAAATATATTTTATATAAATATAAAATAAATATAAATATATATAAATATCAGTTCAGTTCAATTCAGTTGCTCAGTCGTGTCCTACTCTTTGTGACCCCATGAATCGCAGCACGCTAGGCCTCCCTGTCCATCACCAACTCCCGGAGTTTACTCAAACTCATGCCCATCGAGTCGGTGATGCCATCCTGCCATATTATCCTTTTTGTCCCCTTCTCCTCCTGCCCCCAATCCCTCCCAGCATCAGGGTCTTTTCTAATGAGTCAACTCTTCACATGAGGTGGCCAAAGTACTGGAGTTTCAGCTTCAGCATCAGTATATATATATATATATATATATATATATATATATATATATATATATATATATATATAAAATTCTACTTGGGCCAAAAGAGAAATTTATTGCTATTGATTTGATCACTGGGGAAGACTTTTAAAAGAGCAGAGCAAAAAGAGGTTTGTAGTCTTGGGACAGCAATCACTTTATTTGCAAAGTTTATTCTTTATAATAGCTATGTTAGAAAATCTGTGAGATATCTATATGTATTTACTTCCAAAGCAATCAGAGATGGAGAATAACCACACAGCTTGGTTACAATTTTATTTTGAACTATATATAATTTTGTCATTTATCCATTAAGTTGTATTTAACTTCTTAAAAGTTTGTGAAAATAAACTTTAGTTTGTCATTTAACAGTATTTAACTTGTCATTTATCCAATCAAATCAAACACAAATTATAATGCCGCCACAGAACTTCTTGTGGTTTATCTCTACACTTATTGTTTAGTCCCTAAGTCATGTCTGACACTTTTTGACACCCTGGACTGTAGCCTGATAGGCTCCTCTGTCCATGGGATTCCCCAGGCAAGAATACTGGAATGGGTTGCCATTTCCTTCTCCAGAGAACCAAAATAGTAAGGGTTAACACTTACAAAGAGAGGTTTCAGAGGAAATAAATAATAAAATTTTATACATAAATACAAATATACATACACTACAAACATCTGTATTTTTATTTTTAGGATAGGTTTCAAGCACTGTAGCTTTGCTTTAGTCTCTCTCATTAATACAAGCCAAAGCAGAAATTCTTGATAAATATTTGCTATAATTTCAATATTGCAAGCAAGCACAACTTGTAAATTTTTTTTCCAAAATTATAAGATCAGAAAGAAGCTTTTTAAAAAAAAAAAAAAAAGTTTGTTTTTGTCTGTTCTGGGTCTTAATTGCTTCATGGTCTTTTCTCTAGTTGCAATGAGTGGGGCTACTTCCTAGTTGAGATATACAGGCTTTTCGTTGCAGTTGCTTGTAATGTTACAAAGCACAGGCTATAGGGCATGCAGCCTTCAGTAGTTGCAGCATGTGGGCTCAGTAGTTGCAGCTCCCGGGCTCTAGAGCAAGGCTCAAAAGTTATGGTGCACGGGCTTAGTTGATCCACAGTATGTGAGATCTTCCCACAACTGGGATCAAACCCATTGGCAGGTGAATTCTTTACCACTGGGCCACCAGGAAAGCCCAAGACCAGAAATATAATTTAAAGAAAATGTAAGCAGCATGAAAGTTTAAGTAGTCATAAATAAATATATAGTTTTAAATAGTGTTACTGAAGAATTTTAATTTCTGTGATATGAAATGTTGTTAACATTTTTCCAACATATTGTAATATTTTATGTATTATTAGAGTATGTTTTTGAAGTGTATTCTTTCTTTTTCTTTTATGTGCTTCTTTTTCGCCTCTACAAATATTTACCCAGAGTAGTATAAAATATGATTACCTACTTCCTCTACCATTTCTTGTAAGTACAAATTCTTTCATAAAGTAAAATAAATATATTATCAAGTATCTTCTTTTGCAGACTCCAGCAGTTTTATTGAACAACAAATGTTCATTAGTATGCACTGATATGAAGACAATCTTACTGACAATTCCCAGAGCGTTCCCTCTTTCATAAACAGATTGTTGATGACTGATGCATAATCCATCTGAGCATTGCAATAAAAAGAAAATATCACAAAATGTGCATAGAGATTCATAGAAATAAGTTCAAAAAGTTCCAATAGGAAAAGAATATTCACACGTGCATACACACAACCATGATTTTTATTTATATTTGACTGATGCTATTTGCATAAAATTTACTCCTATTGAGTTTTTTTTTTAATTGAATAGTTCTTTTGTGAGGCTCTTTTTTCAATTAAATAAAAAAAATACTGTAATCCATACCAAAGTGGATAGTATGATTTGAGAGAGTTTAGCTATTTTACTAATGCCAAACCGTCCAGAGAAAATGTAAGGAAATTCTCTTAATCATACATATGTTTTACTATTTGAAGCCAAGCATACAGATGCTCTAAATATGTGGATGCTTTGTGTTACATAAAATAAGTAGAAAGAACCCTTGATAATTCTTGGTAATTAACTCATTTATATATCTATTCATTCTACAAATATTTATTTTGCACCTATTATATGCAGTGTTCTCTATAAGGTGTTGCAAAGGAAGCATAGCTGTACATGGATCAGAATCTGTGTTCATGAAGCTTACAATTAAGATAGAAAGGGTAGAAGTGATAGAATATGGTATATGTTTTAAGACACTAAAAATTGTCAACAGCATTAATAAGATTAATAATAATTGTCAACAGCATTAAATTCCAAATTTGATGACCAAGGTAATGTTTAATCTGACATTTGAAAGAAAGGGTAATAGTTTTATAAACAGTGACTAAGAATAAAATAGGAAATATGTAAGCAAGAAAATTTATGCAAGAATATTCCATGTGCATTCATGAAGAGTTATAATCCAGAGGAACAGTAATAGATAAAACTGGGAAAGTAGGTTTGATTTATATTTGAAAGGAATTTGAATGTATAATTTGTATTTTATTTTTAAGTGCAAGTCATCACTTAATGCCATGTACTATCCTGAAAAGAGCTTTAGAAAATCAATCCCTTACATAAGTTATTTTCCTTCCTTCATCTTCAGTTTTTCTATCTGTCAAATATGAGGGACAGAGATATCAGATCTAAAGTTCCTTCAGGGTCCAAAAATTATGAAAAGAAGATTTCATTTGCCCAGCAAGAGAATTCCACCTAAGGAACATGAGCACGAGAAAAATAAAATCATCATAATACTCTAGGAAGCTGTATCTGTTACTGATGTGCAGAATACATTGAATTATGGAGACTGTGAATGTAGGAAAAATGGTTAGAGGTCTTTTGTGACTATCTTATCAGAGCTTGATCTGGGATGACAATGTTGGAAATGGCAAAGAATAGATGTGAAAGACCCTTGTTTGTTTGTTGATCAGAAAAGTGTACATGGAATTAATGTATTTTTAGCTTTATTTTTAATCAGTCACAGTCAGACCATTTAATTTTTTTATAGTAAAACTTCTAAATATGCAGAGTAAGACTCATAATATCTGTGCTGCTATATGGGAATGTCTAGGGAACCTTATGCTCTTTTTTTCCACCTTTGGTATTATGATGAAAGATACTTTAAGAACAAAGTATTACCACTTTTCATATTTTTCTATCATTCACATTAACTAATGGGCATTTCCATGAAAACACAATTTCCTCTCTTATCCTCATGTAAAATACAAATTAGACTATGCCTGTGTGACAGAACAGCTTCACAATATTTATCTAAACCTGTTTTAAGCAGAGATGAACAGATGAGCATAATACATAGTAGCTCAAAGAACAATGAGATATTGTGTTTATTTTCTATATGAATATATGTTTCACACTCCATTCTCCAGTGGGAGCCCTTCTGATGTTTCACAAGCCAAATACTAAAAAAGAAAGAAAGAAAGAAAAATGCTCCAAAATGCACAATATTCACTGATTTTGAAAAATGACATATCAGAGTTTGAAACCTCAGCCACTGAACGACTGTGCTGAAATTCACTTTACTCATCTGTAAATATTAGAATAATGATATCATAAAATGTGTGGTGCATGTCAAATGAGCTAATGAATGAAAGGCCTAGGCTGACACATACTACATATTATAATTATTAATATTAAAAATATTCATCAACAAATTGTAGCTTTTAGGTCATCTTTCCAAGTGGATATGAGTGGGGTAAAACAGAAAGGAAGGTAAATAAGGTATGTAGGAACAATGAATAGCCAAAGGACAATTTGCTCTTCTAATGCCATTTTCAAAAGTTAGGAGGCTAGCTATGGAAAACAGTGTGGAGATTTCTTTAAAAACTGGAAATAGAACTGCCATATGACTCAGCAATCCCACTTCTGTGCATACATACCGAGGAAACCAGATCTGAAAGAGACACGTGCACCCCAATGTTCATTGCAGCACTGTTTATAATAGCCAGGACATGGAAGCAACCTAGATGCCCATCAGCAGACGAATGGATAAGGAAGCTGTGGTACATATACACCATGGAATATTACTCAACCATTAAAAAGAATTCATTTGAATCAGTTATAATGCAATGGATGAAACTGGAGCCCATTATACAGAGTGAAATAAGCCAGAAAGATAAAGAACATTACAGCATACTAACACATACATATGGAATTTAGAAAGAAGATAATAATAACCTTATATGCAAAACAGAAAAAGAGACACAGATGTACAGAACACACTTTTGAACTCTGTGGGAGAAGGCGAGGGTGGGATGTTTCAAGAGAACAGCATTGAAACATGTACATTATCTAGGGTGAAACAGATCACCAGCCCAGGTTGGATGCATGAGACAAGTGCTTGGGCCTGGTGCACTGGGAAGACCCAGAGGGAGCGGGTAGAGAGGGAGGTGGGAGGGGGGATCGGGATTGGGAATACATGTAAATCCATGGCTAATTCAAGTCAATTTACGACAAAAACCACTACAGTATTGTAAAGTAATTAGCCTCCATCTAATAAAAAAAAAAAAAGTTAGGAGGCTAGTTGCAAATAGGAGTCAAGATAGCACCAAGAATTATTCCTAAAGACTGACAATATATTTAATAATTATAAATTATTGCACCATAAGCCAAGTTTTTGCTCACCTAGATAGTGGAAAAAAAAGTATATATATATATATATATATATATATATATATATATATATATATATATATATATATTCTTAAAAGTGTTGACCATACAGGAAATTATTAATTTATTATTAATAATATGATGATATTATAAGGTAATGAAGGTGTTCTTTATATGTATACATGCCCAAGCCAAAGAGGAGAGAGATGAACATTTGGGAAAAAATTACTTCTGGCATTGAATGAAGATATTTGAAAGAGATAAACAATAAAATATGGAGAAAAGCTAGCTGCTTTAAATTAAGTTAAATTACTATTATTTGCAGTGAGTACTTTATTTGAATCCTTGGAGAGAAGTTATATATTAATAAATCAGAAATATTCATTGCTTTAAAAAATATCTATATATATGATGAAATAAAATTTTATATTGTTTTCTAAATATGAAGTTCATTTACTTACCCGCCCTTTTTCTCATGATAACCATGGGTTTTATTTCCTCCTGAGAGCTTAGAAATCTGAAATTTTTAACCTTTGAGCTACAAAAATTATGGGGCTTCCCAGGTGGTTCAGTGGTAAAAATTCTGCCTGCAATGCAGGAGACCCTGGTTCGATCCCAGGGTCAGAAAGATCCCTTGGAGAAGGAAATAGTAACCCACTCCAGTCTTCTTTGTGGGAAAATTTCATGGACAGAGGGGCCTGGTGGGCTACAGTCCATGGGGTTGCAAAGAGTTGGACACTGCACACACACACACATTTTGGAATTTCTGCTTATCAGCAGCTTTGCCACCATGAAGAATTCTAATTGTGATTGTGATTAATAATGTGTTATACTCTCCAGACTGTTTTTGTAAGTTTCATGATGAATTGCAGTTACAAATTTTCATTGCATTTTAATGGTTGATTTACTGATGTTTATAAAATGAAAGGTCAATTCCATATTTGAAAATAGTTGCAGTAACATTGATAGTGAATGAAAACCTGTTTGTAAAAAAGGAAAAGAGTAGAGAAAAATCTGGTTAATAAGATCATAAAGTTGAACAGCTGAATATGTCTAACTGCCCTATTTTCTTCCAAAGGCCATAAACTTTGTCACATTTTCTAAATGCCAAAGTTGCAGGTTCACCTATAGAAATATTCCTAATACACAGTATCAAAGGTAGGAGGAAAGGAAGGAAGGAAAGGAGGAAAGGCTCAAAGGAAGATGGAAAAGGAACTTTGCATGAATCCTGTTCTGTAAATTATCTGCTGTAAAAGGCTTGAAGAAATTTTGAAGCCAATGTTGACAACAAACAATAATAAAATAAAAAGAAACACATACAAAAAACAGAAAATATTTTAAAATTATTTAAGCACTTAGATCTATCTGGTTTTATATGTCTGCTTTTTGACAATGGTCACATTCCATTGTGTTCATGAGTCACAAGAGAAGGAAGAAATTATTTGCAAAGATATCTGAAAGTCTGTGCTTGTGCTTAGTCTTTATTTTTTCCTTCAAGTTTCATTTTTGATAGTCAAGTATTTTTGTTTTCAGACAAGAAGAGATAAGAAGCTCTTTACAGTGGTGCTTGAACCTGGTTCTAGTATTTTCCAGAATATGTTGAAGTTACTAATTTTTAGGCTTAGGCTTTTCTTCTTGTTATAATATGGTCATTTAATTTTATATGTTTATCTCTAAGCACTACTCTAGCTGTGGTGTCCTATGAATCTTCACCTGTTGTACTTAAATTTTACTCAATTCAAGATATTTTATAATTTCCTTTGAGAGTTGTTTGTAATGGTTCAAATTTGATTTCTAAGTATTTTTTCTAACGGCTGTTTGATGTCTAAGTCTTTTGAGAATTAGCTGTTATTTTTTTGTTATTGATATCATGTTTAGTTTCATTTTTGTCATAGAAGATACTTCGTATTACTTCAATTCTTTTAAATTTGTTAATGTTTAGTTTAAAACTGAGTGTAATCTTCCTTTGTTAATGTTTCATGTACACTTAAAAAGAATGTGTATTCTTCAGAGATCTGTAAAGAAGTCCTGTTTGTTGAATGTATTATATAGCTCTTTTATATCATTGCTGATTTTCTGGCTATTAGTTTTATCACCAAAAAAGCATTGTTGAAGTCTCCAACCATAATTGTTGACTTATTTATTTCTCCTTTTAGTTCTGACAATTTTTGTGTCATATGTTTTGAAGATCTGTTGTTTCCCTAGACACATTCAAGTAGAATAAATATTTCACTATTGAGGCTTCCTTTCTTGTTCTTATGTCATATATGCATACTAAAATGTATGAAAAATAATTTTTAATTGCTCTCCTCAGATTTTTTAGATAGGTTTGTTGTTTAGTCGCTAAGTCACGTCCGACTCTATTGCAACCCCATGGATTGTAACCCGCCAAGCTCCGCTGTCCGTGGAATTCTCCAGGCAAGAATACTGGAGTGTGTTGCCATTGTCTTCTGCAGGGGATCTTCTTGACCTAGGAGTTGAACCCACATCTCCTGCATTAGCAGCCAGATTCTTTACCACTGAGTCACCCAGGAAGCCTTTAGTGTATATATATACACTATGTATATATATATATATATGTACTCTATGTGTATATATATATATGTATATATATATATATATATGTATATATCTCCCTATCTTAACTTCTGCTTTTTATAGATCTTCCAATTTCCCTTTCTAACAGATATATTTTTAAAAACCATATGTGTATTGATTATGCAACTCTTTGCATTCCTACTTAAGGGCCTATTTTGCCCTTTTCCATCTTTAGATGGATTTAATTAGATCCATCTAATTAAATTGCATTTTACTGACATCTTAAACTTTTTAAAATATTTCAATTTGCATACGGTTACAGAAGTCCTTACACAATATATTCAAAAGTTCAAAGGACAGCTCCAAATACTCTCAAATTCACTTCTAAAATCACACAATAGTATCCTAAAATCACAGGATACTGCATTACTTCTTTTGTGTTCATACAGCTTTCCATATTAGATGACACAAAGTTCAACATTTTAATCAAAACTGCTTAATTTCCTCTTCATCAAAAATTAGAATAGTTTCCATCTCACATAATTTAAGAGAGGGAATATCTTCTGTTTGCAAAATGTGCTGTTATATAATTTATATTGCAGCCAATATCTAAGTGATTAAAACCTCCACAATTTAAATTTCAACCTGTTTCATGCTTTTCTTATCAGTAGTTCCTGATCCACTTTCTCTCACTTCCTTGTAGTTCTGTAATAACATTGATAATATTGTTGTTATTATCTTCTAAACTCTTATGTGTCACTTAAAATAGTTTTATTATTATTACTCTTTGCAGATTCAGTCTTTCCTTTTGCCACATTCATTGGTTTATTTTCCCTATATTTCCCTATTTCCCCATTTCTCTAGTAGATTTTTTTCAGCTTCATATTTTTTTACAGTTTTATATTGTTGAATCTTTAAAATATTCACTGAAAATTGTGCAAGATTTAGTTAGGGCTCCTAAGAGGAGTTGGGCTTCCCTGGTGGCTCAGCTGGTAAAGAATCCACCTGCAATGAGGCAGACCTGGGTTTGATCCCTGGGTTGGGAAGATCCCCTGGAGAAGGGAAAACCTGCCCACTCCAGTATTCTGGCCTGGAGAATTCCATGGACTCTATAGTCCATGGGCTCGCAAAGAGTCAGACATGACTGAGTGACTTTCACTTAAGAGGAGTTAGAGTTCTATTTCATTTTTCTTATTAGCCATTTTAGTTTCTAACTTTGCTATGTCATCAAAGTAGAGTTATAGAGAAAAAAAAAACTGTTACTTTTTCATGAAGGACATGCAAATTAACTCTTTTATGCATAATATACCTGCAAAATAGTAAATAAAAGTAGATATTGCCTGAGGTAAATCTTATTAGAATGTAAAGAGTTTGCTGAAATGTTAGCAATAATAACTGTTATATAATGTTCCTCTTCAAACAAGTTATACTTTCTAACAAGATAATAAACATAATTGTGACACTTAATTCTTAGAGAGATTAGTCAAATATTAATATCCTTTTTAAAAATCCAACTTAGTATTTAGAATCACTTTCATGATTATTCTCTCAAATTTTGAGAGTTTAACAAATATCTCCACTTTGAAGATTTACATATTCTAACTTTAATATGAGGCTTGCCTACCAGGCAGTTTTCCATAATGGTAAGAAATCTATCTGCCCACATTCTGCCAAACACTCTGAAGTTTGCATATGTTTTCTCTGAAATTACCCTATTTGCTTAAAAATTACCCAAAATGTTCCACTTAAGGACTGTGTAATCCCTGACTCATATCTAAAATCTTACTTATGGATGAAGCATATCACAACTGGTTTATTTTGAAAATGACAAATCAGAACTAAACAACATCAGTACATCTTTTTCACATTTGTAAACAATGTTTAAAACTTTAGATCCTCATTTTTTTGTTCTAGCACTGGCAATTTCAACACCCTAAGAATAATTTTTTTTTTCAAAAAAAAAAAAAAGGTCTGCATGCTATGTTTACTATTCCCTGTCAAATCTTGGGAGATGGAAGGGGCTCGTGTGGGAGGTTAAGGGGCTGGGCAACCCCAAACCCCTACTTTAAGAACAGGTTACCTCTCCTATCTCTCTTGGTTGTACAAAGCCAAAGTTCATATACAGATACTGAGTAATAATACCAGAGAAAGGCAGAAGGAGGATTATTTCTGTGTCAGTTCGAGTGCTTTATTAGTGACCTTTGGGCCTGAAGAAGAGAAATAAGCCCATGATTTGCTTCCATCCTAAGCTTCAATTTCCTTAATGGCTTTAGGTCTTGTTAACATCATGGTCATCTCATTGCTTTTATGATTAATTTGCTTTTTTGTCTATAATAAAACATGTACAGTCACTGATCTTGGAAAGATCATTTTTGACAAAGAAATTCACTGCAACAGGCTACTGAAATTTAGGAGAGGCATTGAGAATTGTAAGCACTGAAGAAACAGGGAGTGACTTAGGCTGATACAAGCATGTGCTGTAGAAGTGGAAATAGCAGGTTGAAATTGAACACGGTGAAATTTAGTCTGAATGTCAGGAAAAGTTGTCAACTCTGAGATTTAATTAGGTAGTGGAATAGTTTCCCAGAAGAAATGGCAGAAATTTATTGCTGGATCTATTTAAAATTGGCCTGGACAAAGCACTAGGGAATATACAGAAGGGGGCAAGCCTTCACAGATTCTTGAGGATTGATGTAGATAGCAATTGGTCTTTTGCATTTCTAATGTTCTTGAGCATTATTCTGTCATTTCACTTCACAATGTGAGCTAAATATGTTCTCCTTACCAATATAACCCTGCAAATCAGAACTACATATATACCCATAGGGATATCCATAACTGCTTTTTGAAAAGTGTGATCCAAGCTTAATATTCTCATTTACTTAGTTAATCATGTGGTTATTCTTTAATCTTCCTTCCTTGCTTCCTTCCTTCCTTCCTACATGATTGAAAAGAAAAATTCCTTCCAAGAGGCTTCTGATTAGTATGCTTTTCTTTCCTATCACTCACCTCTATGTGTGGCCCAGGGACAGTTATTTATTTATTTGTTTACTTATTATTTTAACTTTTCCCTTTTTGAATAAATAATCAGTTTCAGGAGCTCATTTTCCTTTCATTTTTCATCTGAATCTATAAAAAAAGCTTGTTACTGTTTAGCTCTTTTGAAAAGCCCTCTGGATATGCTCATAATCATTACACTCAGGATTCTGGTTTAACAACTCTTTTTTTTTTTTTTTCCATTCATTCTCTGAATAAAAGAAGGAGGAAGTAGAATCTGAAACTAGATGAAATGTTACTAATAACTATCTCTACAATAACTTTTACTGCCAAGTCCGTAATTATGGTTTGAGTGAAATGTGAGTATTTTTTCTTTCATAAAAAGAATATATATACAAACTATTTATCTATACTCAGTAGATTTGGAATATATTTTGTTCATTTATAAAATTTCTTTCTTTTTAGCAAAGGTGTTATAAATATACCCTAACTCTAACTAATACACATCAAGGTATACCTTATAGGTATACGATATTCTAGTCAGTTTTTGTTTCCTCTCTTTGGATTTTTCTCAGCCACTTTGAAAGTTAGAGGATCACATCTGTATCTTTTCATTCTCTTCCCAATAATAATAACAAATTTAAAAACAACAATAAAACTTTAGTCTATATCAGACCATGTGTTAGTTTCTTTTCATGAACCATCACATTGAATTATCACAACAACCCTGTGAAGTAGATATTCTCATTAAGCCCATTTTCAGGAAAGTAATTTTTCCAAGGTCACACAACTAGTAATTGGTAGAGTAAATCCTGAAATACAGATAGTCTGAAAGCAGAGTATATTCTTTCAAAATCTCTTCAATGAAATGACTGAAGAGCCTCTGAATAAGGAAAAATATTCCTGTAGAATATTCTGTGAGTTTTGAGAACCTTAAGAATAAGTGCCAATGAATTATCTTCAGTGTGATAATGTATGCCACAATGATATGTGCAAAAAAAGCAAAAAGGTAAGACAAACTCTTAATATTTGATATTCAAATTTGGTATGTCTCTTTACTTATTTCACAGATTTGATTTCCAGTGTCTGGAAGAGGTTCAGATGAACTGCAAGTTAAGAAGTCCATTTTTCACTACACTTTAGTACCCAATGACTGATTATTTGGAGATTTTCTTCAAGGTTTTGAATACTAGTCAAAATTTTCAACTCCTTTCATAATTTCATAATTCTGCAAAACATAATTAGGTCACCATGAAGACATTTTTTTTAAAACCGGAATAACTTCAATTCCCTTAAGCTATCATATATATATATATATGATATATGTATGTATGATATATATCATACATACATATATCTTTGAACAATTTAGGGACAATGGATATATACTAAGTTAAGTATAAATGTCCTTCCCATAGAAGAGTATAAGTAGAAATGAACAGAGCTTAAAAGCATCTAATGAGAACTTTACAGAAAGGAAATCATCTTTGCTATTCTGTTCCTTATTTCCACTGTTTCAATTATTTATGATATTCTAATATATACAATTTTGCATTATTTTTCAAAATGCAGTTGCATCACTTAGGTCATAATTAATCCCATCATTTAAATTCAAAATACTTCTTTTATCATCTGTGTAATATATGAAGGTTACAGAATATCTAAACATGGGAAACCAAATATGCTCCATACTCAAATTTGATATTATTGCACAGTGAATTTTCTAAGTTCTTTTTAATCAGCAGAAAATGCTAGAAATAATATCAGTCTAAGGGTAACAAACTAGTTAGCAATAATGATAGCAGCTGAAAGCATACCTGGAAGCTGTTTTTGTTTCTGTCAGTACCAAAGAAAACAATGGTATCAAATGATAAATGTAGTTTTGAGAGCGTGAACACTTTTTGCACCAAAAGCAAAGCTGTATTACTAATTGGGCATTGGAGACAAGAAATCAGCAAAGAAAACTCTTATGAGAAATTTATGTAATAAAATTATTTTCTGCTTTTGGTCACATGTTTGATAAGCCAGGTAATTTTGAAGCATTGTCAGCAATCAACACTCAACTCTAAAGTGAAAGATCTGAAAACGGTAGATAAAAATCGGGATGGGGAATACATGTAAATCCATGGCTGATTCATGTCAATGTATGACAAAAACCACTACAATATTGTAAAGTAATTAGCCTCCAACTAATAAAAATAAATGAAAAAAATCTAACAAAAAGGAAAATATCATTGCGAATATTTATTTTCATTTATCATTGGATGAGAGAAATTTTAAAATATCACCCTCCCCCCAGAAAAGAGTAAATTAGATTTTATAAAAGTTAAATAGTCATTTTAAATGTCATACAGACAGATAATATAAGCAAAATTTCATGAGTTAGGTTACTATTCTTTCCATCGTAACAGGTGCTGAGATCTCTTTGGAACTTGGAATCCAGGTGGATCTACAGGGTTGAATGAAGGGCTTTTGAATGAAGGGCTGGGAATTGTAAATATTATAATATAGCCAGGATTCTTTTTGAACTAGTGTACAAAGCCTGAAAGGAAGAAAGTAGAGCCATAATGGAATTATCAGCCCAAGGATTTTAAAGAAAAAAAAAAAAGAGGTATGAATTAATTTTATTTATCCAAAGTCCAAGTAGAGTTAAAATGTAGAGGGACAAGATAGGAAATAGGAAGGAATACCTGGGCATAAAAAACCTAGTAATGGACAATGACTTGGGTAGGGACTCTCTGCATGCTCTAGCATGGTTGATAAGAGTGGAACTGGAGAATTGATGTTGAAAAGAAATTCTCCAGTGCTGCAGAATCTTGGTTTGAGATTAATTTTAAGAGGGATAATGAGTTTCCTTACAAAGATAAGTGACAAGATTCTTTTCATGCTTCCCAGTAAGTCAGAATCTCAGGCTCAACTATAATAGAGGTATTATAGGTATTATATAATGTAGGTTAGCTCAGCTACAAGACTAGAAGCATGCTAAAGCCAGGGGTTTTAGAGGTTATTACAACTCAATCTATATTTTACTACAGTGTTTTTTTTTTTTTTTCATGTGTCTTGTCTTACATGTGTTGGTCAGCCTGAGACATGATATTGCTGTACAATTTCCATTGACCTATGTTTTCATCTTCCTGTAAGATTGGATAGCCAGGCCATCATTGATGATTCTTCTTGGTGGAGGGGGGTACTGTAGCAGCTACGTTTGACTTGACCTTTCAGTATATTTAAGGGCTTTCCTGGTGGCTCAGACAGTAAAGAAACTGCCTGCAATGTGGGAGACCTGGGTTCGATACCTGGGTTGGGAAGATCCCCTGGAGAAGGGAAAAGCTGCCCACTCCAGTATTCTTGCCTGGAAAATTCCATGGACTGTATATATAGTCCATGGGGTCGCAAAGAGTTGGACACAACTGAGTGACTTTCACTTTCACTTTCAATATATTAAAGGCTCTACTGATAGATTGTGGTGGACATAACTTTGTCTCTCTTCCAGATATGGCACTATGATAATTGGCTGATTCTACTTGCTGAGTTTATGCTTGCACATGGAGACAAAATGCTGAATATGTTAGAAAATCTTAGGTCTAGCAGAAAAGTTTTAGCAAACTGAATTTGCATCTATGAAACTGTTTTTCTTTGACTGCTATTACATATAGAGAAGAAAACAACACAGTATGTACTTTTATCTATCAGAATGAAGCATACCATAATGAAAATATATATATATATATATATATATATATATATATATATATATTTTAGAATTAGACAGCTCTTAGCTGCTTGATCTTGGGCAGGTTGTCTCAACAGTCTGGGTTTCTGTTTCATTGTCTTTAAAAATGGGGATAAATATTATCTATCTCATGTACACATTACGAATAAATGAGAAATAATTCTAGTGTAAAAGTGTAGTCCATAATTACTTTTAATAAATATATTTAAAACTTAAACCAAAGGATTGTGCCTGAAAAACAAAAACCAGTTCTTTCCAAGTCAGGGTTATTCTTGTAATCCATGCACAATAAATATGCTTTATAATATCACTATACATTTTCTAGTCATCCATGCACAGATATTGCAAATTTTTCCTAAGAAAGGTTGGCAAAATTTCTAACTCGAAGTGATGCAGTTTAAGCAACAGCAACAATCTGATAGAAGGAGCAACATAAATTTCCATAGGCATGCCTCATGCTGAGTGACTATACAATTCTACAAAGAGAGAAAATGGTCAATAGATTCCCTTTCATGGAACTAAATCAAGAACACAAAAACATGCTATGATATTTAACTTAATTTTGCCAAACGATAAATGTAAGAATTAACTCCCTTCTGCCTAGGGTATAAGAGGAAAAGAAGGGAGAAAACATCTTCACTTCTCAAACTGTACTCCCCCCCTGCCTTTTATTCAATGATTTTCTGTGTGAATACTTGTTTGAGAGGGTTATTAGCAACATTTAGATGACAGCAAACTAAGGGATCCCTCTCTGCATACATATACAAGTTCCCACCAACACATTTTCAGAGCTTTTAAATCTGAAATTATATACAAACTGTACTCATATGTGTAAATGAGGAGACTGTGCATAACAAGTCAATTTGTCACAGGAGTTCAAAGCCCTGGAAACATTCAGGACTGCTCTCTTAACTATTTATACTTCTATTTCATGCTTCCTCATCCAGGATTCCTCTTAGTGAATGAAGCAATGAGGCACAAGCATTGAATATGTGAGAACTTTCTGTGTATTGCTATGATCACATGATTATTGTGTGAGATAAGTCTGTTAATTTAATTATTAATTAAAGTAAGAATGCAGGAAATTCTTGTTTATCATAATGACTTCAAGTTTAATTGATGGTGAAAAATTATCTATTTGTGTGTTCTGAAATTCCAAAATAAAAGTAATCTACACAGTTTCTGTTTGGCGGTTTACTTTCATTAAATACCTCAAAAAATTAAACTTTTGCTTTTATAGTAAAATGTAAATGTCTGCATCCCCAACCAGGAAACACTGATTTCTCAAAGGATCTAGTAAAATTTTCATGATGCTTAATTCTTACAGAGATTTTTTTTTGAGAACAAAATTCCATTTCTTCCTATTCCTAAAAAGTACATCATATACAAACCTAAAAGTATTTATGTTTTACTGGATATGCCTTAAAAACAAACTAGTCAATATTCAATCTTTTTTTTTTTTTCAATAGTCATCTGTTGAGTACTTACTATATGTCAGGTACTGTTAACTGGTAATCCTATGGTAAGCAAATAGATATGGCCCTCCCCAAATGTCCCCATCAAGAATAAATTTAATGGATAGAAATATATTTATACTCACTAAGCCAGGCAAGACTGACAGTTTTAGACATTTGTAGAAATGACAGGTTAATAAATATTTGGATTGCTATATTCTGTACCAGACAGTCTCAAACTTTTGAATGCATAAGAATCATAAGAGAAATTGCTCAAAATACATGTCCTTGAACCCATTCACAGAGCTTCTGATTCATTAAGTTTGGGGTGGGGCAATAATCACTGTTTTTCCAAACACTCAAAGTGACCATGAGGCATTTGTCTATTAATTTGATTTAGGAAAATCAACTACAGCATAGACTCTGTCACTGTAAAATCCATAAAATTCTCAATATCATTCACTGTAGATCTCTTTCTTCAAAAAGACAAATCTGAATTTTATGTTTCTCCTAGGAGTGGAGGAGGCATATAGAGAGCTAGAAAGAGCATCACTCCCAACCTTACAAGGAAGCAAAGACAGAAAAACAGCAAGCTCACTTTTCTTGAACCTACCAGAATGTTAAGTTTACAGAGCAGAAAAGTGGTCCAAAGTCAAAAGAGAAACATGCTCTTGCAGGAAGAGACAGAGCACTGACTAACTGGGGCAAAATGCAGTCCCAAACCATCAAGAGGTCAGCTAAGGTGATTGGTGAATCAGTGGAGGCCCACTGAGTGCAAAAACCCTGCAGCATCAGGCACACTGAGTGCACAGAACTGGTGAAAAGACTAGGAGTCCTGAGAAAATTGGGCTTGTGATAAAGGAATGGGGAAAAGCCACAGCAGCCACTACGGGAGGGGCACAAAACTCCCTGGGAATCTTTCTCCCAGTGAGGTCTAAGAAGCAAAGCTTTAACGTTCCTGGAGTAGAATTGGGGAAGGGCAACATACACTGTTGCCCTTGGGCCTTGATGGAAAACCATTTCAACTAGAAGAAAAGAAATAGAAAAAAAAAAAAAAAATCCTTGACCTCTGGAGTAGTGTGCAGAATGCAAGCAGGGTTTAGAATTATAGCCTTAGGAAGGCAGAAACACTGAAAAAGTCTTACCCAGGGACACGTTGTCAGCATAAATCTGAAGTTTAATCAGAACATCAGAGAGTATCCCTCAACCCTCACTGTGAGGCAAAGAAGGGTGTGTTGCATGTCATTTGGGAAAGAGATATCTGGAAGCAAAGGGTAGAAAGTATATAAGGATTAAGCATATAAAATCCCTCTGGCAAGCCAACCCCCACCCTAAATGCAAGCTATCATGAGAAAAAGTTAAAGCCTGTGATACACTGAGAGTAACCATAGCAACAACAGACCTCAAACCCAGCTGAACATTTAATTAGATTAATTCAAACCCATGCATTAGAGGTTCAGCAAAAAGAAAAGCATGCATATTTCCAGGCATGAAAATTATTTACTTCTGTTTCTACTGTCCTACTCAAGATGTTTGGTTTCAAAAAATTATAAAGTGTCTTACTTCACTCTGTATAATGGGCTCCAGTTTCATCCATCTCATTAGGACTGATTCATATCAATGTATGACAAAACCCACTGAAATGTTGTGAAGTAATTAGCCTCCAACTAATAAAAAAATTAAAAAAAAAAAATTATAAAGTGTAAGAAATGGAAAGAAAAAAAAAAAACAACTTGTTCATATGGGACAAGAAAGTATTATAAACAAATCTGCATAAGACAAAAATGTTGAAACTGACAAGAAATTTAAAACTGATTAATATGTTAAGACTTCAATAGAAAATGTTTTAAAAATGCAATCAAATGTTTTTTTCAGCAGAGAGATAAAAACTATAAGAAAGAATCAAAAGAAAGTGCTAGAAAGGAAAACACTATAACAAAGAATGTCTTCAATGGACTAATCTGTGGACTCGACAATGGCTGAAAAATAAGTTAGTGAGCTTGAAGATCAGTCTACAGAAAAAACTTAAAAAGTGTGAGTAAAACTATAACAAGCATCCATGAGTTGAGGGACACTAAATAATAATCTAACATGCAAGTAATTGGTATCCCAGAGGAGAAAGGTAAAAGAATGGAGCAAAAGAAATATCTGAAGCAACAATACCTAAGAATTTTTCAATATTAATGACACATACCAAACCACACATTCAAAAAAACTCAGAAAATACCAAGAAAGAAAAATGCCCCAAAAGAAAGAAAAAATAAAAGGGAAAATATGCACATAAGTACATCATACTAAAACTGCTGAGAAACAAATAACAGATCGACTTTGGAGCTTGCCAAAGGAGAGACTGGGTAAAGTCTCCCTTTGTTCATTTTCACTGATAGGTGGATAATCAATCCCTCCCAAAGACCTTCATATCGGTCACCAAAACCTGTGAATATTTTACCTTAGCAAAAACAACTTTGCAGAAGTAATTAAGTTAAGGGTTTTGAGATGGGGAGATGATCCTGAAACATCTGTGTGTGCATGTGTGCTCAGTGGTGTCTGACTCTTTCCAATCCCATGGATTATAGCTCACCAGGCTCTTCTGTTCATGGGATTCTCCAGGCAAAGATAAATACTGGAGTGAGTTACCATTTCCTCCTCCAGGGAATCTTCCCGACCCTAGAAGTGAATCTCCTACATTGGCAGGTAGATTCTTTACTGCTGAGCTGCTGGGTGAATTATCTGAGTCAACTCTAAATGCAATCACAAGATCTACATAAGTGGAAGTGGGAGGCAGAAGAGTCAGAGTCAGAGATTTGAAGATGCCACACTGTTGGCTTTGAAGATGGCTCGAGGAGCTATGAGCTACAGAATGCTGGCAGTCTCTTGAGACTGGAAAGGGAAATGGAAAGAATTCTCCCCTAGACCTGCCAGAAGCCCTCTTAGCACTTTGATTTTAGTCCAATGTAAACTCGGGATTCTCTATCACACTGACACTGTGTGTGTGCTCCATCGCATCAGACTCTGCAACCCCATTGACTGTAGCCCTCCAGGCTCCTTTTTCCATGGCTTACAAAGAAGTATCTCAGAATTAATCACAATAATCTCACATCCTAATATAAATCCTGTCCATGTTTTAATCTTTCTTCAAAGCCCAACTCAAGGCTCATCTTCAAGAGGCCTTTTCCAATATCTTATTGTGTAATTGAGGTAGTAGGTGGAATAATGCCTCACCCATTCTAAACCCTAGAACCTGTGAATATTTTAGGTTACAGGACAACAAGTAAAGGTTACAGGTTAAGGTTACAAATTGAGACTACAGATAGAATCAAGTTTGCTGATCACCTGATCATAAAGCAAGGAACTATCCTGGTTGTTTGACTAGATCCAAAATAATCATTAGTGTCCTTTCAGTGGAAGAGAGGGTCAGCCAAAGGAACATATGACTACAGAAGTAAGGCAGGGGGAGATACAAAATTTCTGGCTATAAAGATGAAGGAAAGTGATCATGAGCCAAATAATGTGGGTAGGCTTAGAAGTTAGAAAAGGCGAGAAAATAGATCATCTCCTAGAGCTTATAGAAAGGGAAGGTGTCCTCCCAACACCTTGGTTTTATCCCAATGAGACTTGTGTTGGACTTCTAAACTACAAAATGGTAAGATAATAAATTTGTGTAGTGTTAAAACCATTTAGTTTGTAATGATTTGTTACAGCAGTGATAAAATCTAATGCATTTTCTGTAATCTTTTTCTAACCTAATAGCTTCTCCTTTGTCAGTTATAACTTCTAAATTGGAATAATTTAGCAGTCTTTAAAATAATGAGTGCAACTAGTAATCCAGTGTTTTCTTTTTCAAGCATGCCTAAAAATATAGATCACATCCTCACCCTAAATTAAGGGCCTGTTTCATATCTTCCTTATTTGATGCATGTATAGTTTTAGTTTAAGAAATATTTCAAAACAATGATCATTATTAGATTTAACAGCTTATATTTTTCACTGTTAAAATGAACTTCTTCATTGTTTATGAGCATCACCAGAAGAAAGGAAATAATCTTTGTTTCTCCAGCTATCCTATCATCCAGCTTGGCAAAATTTTGCTTAATCCCACATTTTGAAATGAATTAAAACTAAAATTATGAAGTTTAAGCAGAAGAATGAATCAGTGAGCTGGAAGATAAAATGGAGGAAATAACTTTTGAAGAGCAATATAAAGTCCAAAGAATGAAAAGAGCTGAGGACAGACTCAAAGACCTCAGGGACCATATCAAATGCACCAACATTCTAATTATAGGGGTCCCAGAAGAAGAAGAGAAAAAGAAAGAGTATGAGAATTTTTTTGACGAAATTATAGTTGAAAATTGTCCCAACATGGAAAAGGAAATAGCCAATCAAGTCCAAGAGACACAAAGAGTCCCATACAGGATAAACCCAAGGAGAAACACACCAAGAAACATGGTAACAAAGACTAAACACAAATAAAGAATGTTAAAAGCATCAAGGGAGAAGTAACAAGTAACATACAAGAGAGGCTCCATATGCTTAACAGTTGATCTTTCAGCAGAAATTCTGCAGGTCAGAAGGGAATGGCAGGATATATTTAAAGTACTGAGGGAAAAATATACAACCAAGATTACTGTAGCCAGCAACAATCTCATTCAAAATTGATGGAGATATAAAAACCTTTTCAGACAAACAAAAGTAAGGAGAATTCAGTACCACCAAACCAGCTTTACAACAAATGTTAAACGGACTTATATAGTCAAGAAATACAACAGAAGAAAAAAGATCTACAAAGTCAACCCAAAACAATTAGAAAATCACAGTGGTAGCATATATATCAATAATTACTTTAAATGCGAACTGATTAAATGCTTCAACCAAAAGACACAGACTGGCTGAATGGATACAAAACAAGACCCATATATATGCTGTCTACAAGAAACCCACTTCAGACCTCAAGACACATATAGACTGAAAGTAAGAGGATGGAAAAATATATTCCATGCAAGTGGGAAGCAAAAGAAAGCTGGAGTGCCAGTCCTCATATCAGACAAAATAGACCTTAAAATAAAGAAGAGTACAAGAGATAAGGAAGGACACTACACAATGATCAAGGGATCAATCCAAGAGGAAGATGTAACAATTGTAAATATCTATGCACCCAACATAGGAGCACCTCAATACATAAGACAATCACTAACAGACATAAAAGGAGAAGTTGACAGTAACACAATAATAGTAGGGGACTTTAACACCCCGCTCACACCAATAAAAAGATCCTGAAAACAGAAAATTAATAAGGAAACACAAGTCTTGAGTGATTGACACATTAGATGAGATGAAACTCATTGATATTCTGGGGACATTCCATCAAAATTCAGAAGAATGCAACTTCTTCTCAAGTACACATGGAAAATTCTCCAGGATAGACCACATCTTGGGTCACAAATCAAACCGCAGTAAATTTAAGAAAATTGAAATTTTATCAAACATCTTCTCCAAACACAACACTATGAGACTAGATATCAATCACAAGGAAAAAAAAAAAAACTGTAAGAAACACAAACACATAGAGATTAAACAACACGTTTCTACATAACCAACAGGTTACTGAAGAAATCAAAAGGGAAATCAAAAAATTTCTAGAAAGAAATCGCAATGAAGACATGAGAAATCCAAACATATGGGATGCAGCAAAAGCAGTTTGAAGAGGCAGTCAGTACAGTTCAGTCATTCAGTTGTGTCCAACTCTTTGCAACCCCATGAATCGCAACACAACAGGCCTCCCTGTCGATCACCAACTCCCAGAGTTTGCTCAAACTCATGTCCATCGAGTTGGTGATAACATCCAGCTATCTCATCCTCTGTTGTCCCCTTCTCCTCCTCCCCTCAATCTTTCCCAGCATCAGGGTCTTTTCAAATGAGTCAAATCTTCACATGAGGTGGCCAAAGTATTGGAGTTTCAGTTTCAGCATCAGTCCTTCCAATGAACACCCAGGACTAATCTCCTTTAGGAGGGACTGGTTGGATCTCCTTGCAGTCCAAGGGACTCTCAAAAGTCTTCTCCAACACCACAGTTGAAAAGCATCAATTTTTTGGTGCTCAGCTTTCTTCACAGTCCAACTCTCACATCCATACATGACCACTGGAAAAATGATAGACTTGACTAGACGGACCTCTGTTGGCAAAGTAATGTCTCTGCTTTTTAATATGCTATCTAGGTTGGTCATAACTTTCTTTCCAAGGAGTGAGTAAGTGTCTTTTAATTTCATGGCTGCAATCACCATCTGCAGTGATTTTGGAGCCAAGAAAAATAAAGACTGACACTGTTTCCACTGTTTCCCCATCTATTTCACATGAAGTGATGAGACTGGATGCCATGATCTTAGTTTTCTGAATGTTAAGCTTTAAGCCAACTTTTTCACTCTCCTCTTTCACTTTCCTCAAGAGGCTTTTTAGTTCCTTTTCACTTTCTGCCATAAGGGTGGTGTCATCTGCATATCTGAGGTTATTGATATTTCTCCCAGCAATCTTAATTCCAGCTTATGCTTCTTCCAGCCCAGCGTTTCTCATGATGCATTCTGCATATAAGTTAAATAAGCAGGGTGACAATATACAGCCTTGATGTACTCCTTTTCCTGTTTGGAACCAGTCTGTTGTTCCATGTCCAGTTCTAACTGTTGCTTCCTGACCTGCATACAGGTTTCTCAAGAGGCAGGTCAGGTGATCTGGTATTCCCATCACTTTCAGAATTCTCCACAGTTTATTGTGATCCACACAGTCAAAGGCTTTGGCATAGTCAGTAAAGCAGAAAGAGATGTTTTTTCTGAAACTCTTTTGCTTTTTCGATGATCCAGCAGATGTTGGCAATTTGATCTCTGGTTCCTCTGCCTTTTCTAAAGCAAGCTTGAACATCTGGTTGTTCACAGATCACGTATTGCTGAAGCCTGGCTTGGAGAATTTTGCGCATTACTTTACTAGTGTGTGAGATGAGTGCAATTGTGTAGTAGTCTGAGCATTCTTTGCGATTGCCTTTCCTTGCAGTTGGAATGATAACTGACTTTTTTCCAGTCCTATGGCCACTGCTGAGTTTTCCAAATTTGCTGGCATATTGAGCCCAACACTTTCACAGCATCATCTTTCAGGATTTGAAATAGCTCAACTGGAATTCCATCACCTCCACTGGCTTTGTTTGTAGTGATGTTTTCTAAGGCCTACTTGACTTCACATTCCAGGATGTCTGGCTCTAGGTGAGTGATCACACCATCGTGATTATCTGTGTAATGAAGATGTTTTTTGTACAGTTCTTCTGTGTATTCTTCCCACCTCTTCTTAATATCTTCTGCTTCTGTCAGGTCCATAACATTTCTGTCCTTTATCTATCCCATCTTTGCATGAAATGTTCCCTTGGCATCTCTAATTTTCTTGAAGAGATCTCTATTCTTTCCCATTCTGTTGTTTTCCTCTATTTCTCTGCACTGATCACTGAGGAAGAATTTCTTATCTCTCCTTGCTATTCTTTGGAACTCTGCATTCAAACGGGAATATCTTTCCTTTTCTCCTTTGCACAGCCTTGTCTATCTCAGTGAAACTAAGCCATGCTGTGTGGGGCCACCCAAGGCAGACGGGTCACGGTGGAGAGGTCTGACAGAATGTGGTCCACTGGAGAAGGGAATGGCAAACCACTTCAGTATTCTTGCCTTGAGAACCCCATGAACAGTATGAAAAGGCAAAATGATAGGATACTGAAAGAGGAACTCCCCAGGTCGGTAGGTGCCCAATATGCTAATGGAGATCAGAGGAGAAATAACTCCAGAAAGAAAGACAAGATGGAGCCAAACAAAAGCAATACCCAGTTGTGGGTGTGACTGGTGATAGAAGCAAAGTCCAATGCTGTAAAGAGCAATATTGCATAGGAACCTGGAATGTTAGGTCCATGAATCAAGCAAATTAAAAGTGTTCAAACAGGAGATGGCAAGAGTGGGTGTTGACATTCTAGGATTCAGTGAACTAAAATAGACTGGAATGAGTGAATTTAACTAAGATGACCATATAACTACTACTGTGGGCTGGAATCCCTTAGAAGAAATTGAGTAGCCATCATGGTCAGTAAAAGAGTCAGAAATGCAGTACTTGGATGGAATCTCTAAAATGACAGAATGAACTCTGTTCATTTCTAAGCCAAACCATTCAATATCACAGTAATCCAAGCCTATGCCCAAACCAGTAACACTGAAGAAGCTGAAGTTGAACACTTCTATAAAGACCTATGAGACATTTTAGAACTAACACCCAAAAAAGATGTTCTTTTCATTATAGGGGACTGGAATGCAAAAGTAGGAAGTCAATAAATACCTGGAGTAACAGGCAAATTTGACCTTGGAGTACAGAATGAAGGAGGGCAAAGGCTAATACAGTTTTGCCAAGAGAACACACTAGTCATAGCATACACCCTCTTCCAACAACACAAGAGAAGACTCTACACATGGACATCACCAGATGGTCAATACTGGAATCAGATTGATTATATTCTTTGCAGCTAAAGATGGAGAAGCTCTATACAGTCAGCAAAAACAAGACCAGGAGCTGACTGTGGCTCAGATCATGAACTCCTTATTCCCAAATTCATACATAAATTGAAGAACATAAGGGAAACCACTAGACCATTCAGGTATGACCTAAATCAAATCTCTTATGACTATACAGTGGAAGTGAGAAATAGATTTATGGAACTAGATCTAAGAGGGAAGTTTATAGCAATACAACCCTATCTGAAGAAACAAGAAAAACATCATATAGACAACCTAACTTTGCACATAAAGCAACTAGAAAAAGAAGAAGAAAAGAAAAACACATATCAAAATTAGTAGAAGGAAAGAAATCATAAAGATCTGAGAGGAAAGAAATGAAAAATATAAAAAACAATATTAAAGATTAGTAAAACTAAAAGCTTATCTTTGATAAGATAAACAAAATTGACAAAACCTTAGACAGAGTCATCAAGAAAAAAAGAGAGAAGAATCAAATCAACAAAATTAGAAATGAAAAAGGAGAGGTTACAACAGACAATGCAGAAATGCAAGGGATGATAAGGGAATATTATGAACAACTATATGACAATAAAATAGATAATCTGGACGAAATGGACAGATTCTTAGAAAAGTTCAATCTTCCAAGACTGAAACAGGAAGAAATAGAAATTGTGAACAACCCAATGACAAGCACTGAAATTGAAGCTGTGATCATAAGTCTCCCAAAAAACAAAACCCAGGAACAGATGGCTTCACAAGAGTATTCTGTCAAACATTTGCTGCTGCTAGGTCACTTCAGTCGTGTCTGACTCTGTGCGACCCCATAGATGGTGACCCACCAGGCTCCCCGTCCCTGGGATTCTCCAGGCAAGAACACTGGAGTGGGTTGCCATTTCCTTCTCCAATGTGTGAAAGTGAAAAGTGAAAGTAAAGTCGCTCAGTCGTGTCCGACTCTTAGCGACCCCATGAACTGCAGCCTACCAGGCTCCTCCATTCATGGGATTTTCCAGGCAAGAGTACTGGAGTCGGGTGCCATTGCCTTCTCAAGGGCTAATGCCTATCCTTCTAAAACTCTTTCAAAAAATTGCAGAGGAAGGAACACTTCCAAACTCGTTCTACGAGGGCACCATCACCCTGATACCAAAACCAGACAAAGACAACATGCAAAAAGAAAACTACAGGCCAGTATCACTGCTGAAAATAGATGCAAAATCCTCAAAAAAAAAATTTAGCACACAAAATTCAGCAACACATCAATAAGCTCACATATCATGATCAAGTTGGATTTATTCCAGGAATACAAGGATTCTTCAATATATGGAAATCAATTGATGTGATACACCATATCAACAAATTGAAAGATAAAAACCATATGATCATTTCAATGGATGCAGAAAAAGCCTTTGACAAAATTCAGGACCTATTAATGATTAAAACTCTTCAAAAAATGGTCATAGAATGAACCTACTTCAACATAGTAAAGGCCATATATGATAAGCCTACAGCAAACATTATTCTCAATGGTGAAAAATTGAAAGCACTCCCCCTAGGATCAGGAACAAGACAAGTGTGTCCACTTTTGCTACTATTATTCAACATAGTTCTGGAATTCCTAGCTACAGCAATCAGAGAAGAAAAACAAATGAAAGGAATCCAGATTGGAAAAGAAGAAGTAAAGCTCTCACTGTTTATAGATGACATGATACTGTACATAGAAAACCCTAAAGATAGCATCAGAAAATTACTAGAGTTAATCAGTGAATTTAGCAAAGTTTCAGGATACAAAATCAATACACAAAAATCACTTGCATTTCTATATACTAACAATGAAAAATCAGAAAGAGAAATTAACAAATCAACCCCATTCACCATTGCAACAAAAAGAATTAAATATCTAGGAATAAACTTACCTGAGGAGATGAAAGAACTGTACACAGAAAATTATAAGATACTCATGAAAGAAATCAAAGATGACATAAACAGATAGAGAGATATTCCATGCTCCTGGGTAGGAAGAATTGATATTGTGAAAATGGCTATAATACTGAACTCAATCTATAGATTCAGTGCAATCCTTATAAATTGCCAATGGCATTTTTCACAGAACTAGGACAAAACTTTTCACAATTCACATGGAAACAAAAAAGACCCCGAATTGCCAAAGCAGTCTTGAGAAAGAAGCATGGAGCTGGAGGAATCAACCTTCCTGACTTCAGATTATACTACAAAGCTACAGTCATCAAGATGGTATGGTACTGGCACAAAAACAGAAATATAGAACAATGGAAGAAGACAGAAAGCCCAGAAATAAACCCATGCATCTATGGGTACATTATTTTTGACAAAGGAGATAAGAATATATAAAGGGGCAAAGAGAGCCACGTCAATAAATGGTGCTGGGAAAACTGGACAGCTACATGTAAAAGAATGAAATTAGAACACTTCCTAACACCATACACAAAGATAAACTCAAAATGGATTAAATACTTAAATGTAAGACCAGAAACTATAAAATTCTTAGAGGAAAACATAGGTAGAACACTCGATGACAAAAATCAAAGCAAGCTCCTCTATAACCCACCTCCTAGAGTAATGGAAATAAAAACAAAAGTCAATAAGTGGGACCTCATTAAACTTAAAAACGTTTACACAGCAAAGGAAACTATAAGCAAGGAGAAAAGACAGCCCTCAGAATGGGAGAAAATAATAGAAACTGAAACAACTGACAAAGTATTAATGTCCAAAATATACAAGCAGCACATACAACTCAATACCAGAAAAACAAACAACCCAATCAAAAATTGTGAAAAATACCTAAACAGACATTTCTCCAAAGAAGATCTACAGATGGCTAACAAACACATGAAAAGATGGTCAACATCACTCATTATTGGAGAAATGCAGATTAAAAACTAAAATGAGATATCACCTCACACCAGTCAGAATTGCCCTCATCAAAAACTCTACAAATAATAAATGCTGGTGAGGGTGTGGAGAAAAGGGAACACTCTTGCACTGTTGGAAGGAATGTAAATTGATACAGTCACTATGGAAGACAGTATGGAGATTCCTTAAAAAAAAAAAAAAAAAAAAAAACTAGGAATAAAACCACCATATGACCCAGCAATCCCACTCCTAGGCATATACACAGAGGGAAACAAAACTGAAAGAGACCATGCATCCCATTGTTCATTGCAGCACTGTTTACAATAGCTAGAACATGGAAGTAACCTAGATGTCCATTGACAGATGAATGGATAAAGAAGCTGTGGTATATACACACTATGGAATATTCAGTCAGTTCAGTTCAGTTCAGATGCTCAGTCGTGTCCGACTCTTTGCGAATGCATGAATCACAGCACGCCAGCCCTCCTTGTCCATCACCAACTCCCAAAGCTTACTGAAACTCATGCCCATCGAGTTGGTGATGCCATCCAACCATCTCATCCTCTGTCATCCCCTTCTCCTCCGGTGCCCAATCCCTCCCAGCATCAGGGTCTTTTCCAATGAGTCAAATCTTCACATGAGGTGACAAAAGTACTGGAGTTTCAGCTTCAGCATCCGTCCTACCAATGAACACCCAGGACTAATCTCCTTTAGGAGGGACTGGTTGGATTTCCTTGCAGTCCAAGGGACTCTCAAAAGTCTTCCCCAACACCACAGTTCAAAAGCATCGATTCTTCGGCGCTCAGCTTTCTTCACAGTCCAACTCTCACATCCATACATGACCACTGGAAAAACCATAGCCTTGACTAGACGGACCTCTGTTGGCAAAGTAATGTCTCTGCTTTTTAATATGCTGCCTAGGTTGGTCATAACTTTCCTTCCAAGGAGTAAGTGTCTTTTAATTTCATGGCTGCAATCACCTCTGCAGTGATTTTGGAGGTCCCCCCCAAAAAAATAAATAAATAAATAAAAGTCTGACACTGTTTCTACTGTTTCCCCATCTATTTCACATGAAGTGATGAGACCGGATGACATGATCTTAGTTTTCTGAATGTTGAGCTTTAAGCCAACTTTTTCACTCTCCTCTTTCACTTTCATCAAGAGGCTTTTTAGTTCCTCTTCACTTTCTGCCATAAGGGTGGTGTCATCTGCATATCTGAGTTTATTGATATTTCTTCCGGCAACCTTGATTCCAGCTTGTGCTATTCTAGCCCAGAGTTTTTCATGATGTACTCTGCATAGAATTTAAATAAGCAGGGTGACAATATACAGCCTTGATGTGCTCCTTTTCCTATTTGGAACCAGTCTGTTTTTCCATGTCCAGTTCTAACTGTTGCTTCCTGGCCTGCATACAGGTTTCTCAAGAGGCAGGTCAAGTGGCCTGGTATTCCCATCTCTTTCAGAATTTTCCACAGTTTATTGTGATCCACACAGTCAAAGGCTTTGGCATAGTCAATAAAGCAGAAAGATATTTTCCTGGAACAATCTTGCTTTTCTGATGATCCAGCAGATGTTGGCAATTTGATCTCTGGTTCCTCTGCCTTTTCTAAAACCAGCTTGAACATCTGGAAGTTAACGGTTCATGTATTGCTGAAGCCTGGCTTGGAGAATTTTGAGCATTACTTTACTAGTGTGTGAGATGAGTGCAATTGTGCAGTAGTCTGAGCATTCTTTGGGATTGCCTTTCTTTGGAATTGGAATGAAAACTGACCTTTTCCAGTCCTGTGGCCACTGCTGAGTTTTCCAAATTTGCTGGCATATTGAGTGCAACACTTTCACAGCATCATCTTTCAGGATTTGAAATAGCTCAACTGGAATTCCACCACCTCCACTAGCTTTGTTCATAGTGATGCTTTCTAAGGCCCACTTGACTTCATAGTCCAGAATGTCTGGCTCTAGGTGAGTGATCACACCATAGTAATTATCTGTGTAATGAAGATGTTTTTTGTACAGTTTTTCTGTGTATTCTTGCCACCTCTTCTTAATATCTTCTGCTTCTGTTAGGTCCATACCATTTCTTTCCTTTATCTAACCCATCTTTGCATGAAATATTCCCTTGGTATCTCTAATTTTCTTGAAGAGATCTCTGTTCTTTCCCATTCTGTTGTTTTCCTCTATTTCTTTGCATTGATCACTGAGGAAGGCTTTCTTCCTTTGTTTTTTTCTTTTTCTTTCTTTCTTTCTCTCTCTTTTTTTAAGGGGCTTATTTTCTGTTGAACTTTATTATGTGCAGATAAGTGCACACCCACGACTGTCCACTCAGTGACATTTCACATTGAGCAAATCTCATAACCAGAACCCGGCTCAAGAGCCAGAGCACTATGGTTCACACTAGAAGCCCCCTCGCACCCTTCCAGTCCGGCTCCACCCCCACCACTGGAGTAAAGGCAGATCTCTTTACTGTTAGCATAGCTTGGTCTTCCTTGTTTTTAGTTAGGAATAACGAGTCAGCACTGGGGGGACGTCGGGAGCCTGTAGGCATGCCAACCTGGCACAAAGTGTGAGCACTGCCCGCAGGCTTGTGGAAGCCAGAGCCTGGGACAGTCAGCATCACAACCACCAAGGTGGCGCATGAGCATTACCTGGATGAGCTCCTGCTACTTCCTGGCAGGACTGGGTGTAGGCTTTGGTGCAGGGGGCCCTGCACATGGCAGTGGAGGGCAGCCACACCTGTGTTTGGCTGGACACATTCTTCTTTTTTTCTACATTTTATTTTCTATTGGAGTATAGCCGATTAACGGGCTTCCCATGTGGCGCCAGTGGTGAAGAGCCTGCCTGCCAATGCAGGAGACTTTCTTTTCTTTTCCTTTATTTTTTATTAGTTGGATGCTAATTACTTTACAATATTGTAGTGGGTTTTGCTATACATTGACATGAATCAGCCATGGATTTACATGTGTTCCCCATCCTGAACCCCCTTCCCACCTCCCTCCCTATCCCATCCCTCTGGATCATCCCAGTGCACCAGCCCTAAGCACTTGTCTCATGTATCCAACCTGGACTGGCGATCTGTTTCAGACTTGGTAATATACATGTTTCAATGCTATTCTCTCAGATTATCCCTCCCTCGCCTTCTCCCGTAGAGTCCAAGAGTTTATTCTATACATCTGTGTCTCTTTTTCTTTTTCTGTCTGTCATATAGGGTTATCATTACCATCTTTCTAAATTCCATATATATGCATTAGTATATTGTATTGGTGTTTATCTTTCTGGCTTACTTCACTCTGTATAATGGGCTCCAGGTTCTTCCATCTCATTAGAACTGATTCAAATGTATTCTTTTTAATGGCTGAGTAATATTCCATTGTGTATATGTACCATAGCTTTCTTATCCATTCGTCTGCTGATGGGCATCTAGATTGTTTACATGCCCTGGCTATTATAAACATTGCTGTGATGAATATTGAGGTACACGTGTCTCTTTCAGTTCTGGTTGAGGAAGGCTTTCTTATCTCTCCTTGCTATTCTTTGGAACTCTGCCTTCAAATAGGAATATCTTTCCTTTTCTCCTTTGCTTTTTACTTCTCTTCTTTTCACAGCTATTTGAAAGGCCTCCTCAGACAACCATTTTCCTTTTTGCATTACTCAGCCATAATAAGAACACATTTGAGTCAGTTTTAATGAGGCAGATGAACCTAGAACCTATTATACAGAGTAAAGTGAGTCATAAAGAAGAAGATAAATAATGTATTCTAACACATATATACAGAATCTAGAAAAATGTTACTGAAAAATTTATTTACAGGGCAACAATGGAGAAAGAGACATCAAAAATAGACTTATGGACATGGGGAGAGGGGAGGAGAGGGTGAGATGTATGGAAAGAGTAACATGGAAACTTACATCACCATATGTAAGATAGATAGCCAATGGGAATTTGCCGTATGGCTCAGGAAACTCAAAGAGGGGCTCTGTATCAACCTGGAGGGATGGAATGGGGGGAGGGGGGAGAGATGGGATGGGGTTTCAAAACGGAGGGGATATATGTATATCTACGTCCTATTCATGTTGAGGTTTGATAAAAAACAGCAAAATTCTGTAAAGCAATTGTCCTTCAATAAAAAACAAATTAATTTTTTAAAAAGCTATGAAGTTTAATAACATCATATCATATTACTTAACAAATATTTATGCAATGATGGTATCAGACATTTCAGTTTTGCTGTACTTCTAACTAAATGTGATAGTCTTATTGGCTACTTTTCTGTAAAGTACAATAGTTGGATTTTTTTCTTTAAAATTGGAAAAGGAAGAAATTGCCCTTCCAATGTGAAATTAAACATATTAGAGTAAATTTCTGTGAGTTTATGTATTTGGTTGTAACAGTTTTGCAGGCAGAGACAAGTAACCCAATGTTTACTTGATTAAGCATATGAAAGGCTAGGCCTATTGGCCTGGAGAAGCAAATGACTGAAAGAACAGAGGATAGCAGGGAATCCTGGAGCCATTTTAACTCTAGGTACCAAGAGAAAATATTAAAAATGGCTAATAAGAAATACAGATCCTTTTGGGAGATGGAAACACTTTTCTTCTATCCTTTCTAGTTTCTTCTGGCAGGTATAAGAATTAAATTGATACAAAACAGACTAACAGGGGGAAACCAAATTTAATTTCATACATATGGGAACCCCGTAATTAAAATGAGAACCAAGAGAAAGTTAAGCAATTGAAGGTTATATGCTACCCAAAGAAGGAGAAATTGGTAGGGACTTTGAGATTTCAAAGAGAAGGAAGGCACTTCACATGGAGAGGGAAACAAAAGTGCAGTAAACAAACATTTACCATGCCATGCAGAGACAATGGGACATCAAGTGGACTTTGGTTTTCAGACATTGCCAAGTTCCCCCACCACACCAAGCTCATATTATTTGTAGATATCTCTGCCACTTATGTAGATTACTGAACCTTTTTTGCTTCAGTTTCTACATCCATAAATTAGAGCAATCATAGTATCTGTCTTAAAATGGTTATAAATATTAAATCAATACTTTAAAATGGTTGAAACAGTGTATAGACTATAGTATGCATGAATTTAAAAGTAGCTATTATCTTCATAATAACAAAAGTACTATTATTACATTGTTACTACTGAGGTGAGATCATATAAAATGGTGAAATGTAAGTCTGAGATAAACGAAAAAAAATTAAGGGAAGACGTTGCATTTCTGTAAAAGAGGATGGCGTGGCTTGTGCTTTTTGACTGCAATCTTTTCTTTATTTCTTTCATTAAATCATCCCTTTGTTTAAGCTCATTTTAAACTTTCCTTTTCAGCATTCCTTTTATGACTCTCACTGCAAATCTGAGTTGCAATGCTATATTTGATAATGTTAGTATAAAAATAAATTGCTTTGTTTTCCATTTAAGTCTAAATTTAAGTAAACAGTTTTTTTTTCTTGATGCTCCAAAGATAAGCTTAATAGTGTATTAGTTCTACAGTCATAATTAAAACTTGATTTTTAAAGTAAGTTTGACATTTTAAAAAGATATTTTTTTACTTGAATCTTAAAAAAAAAAATCCTAAATTGTTGGTTTTGGGAAAATTAGTCTACATTCAAATATTATAAGCAGAGTACACTTTTGAAGGAACAAAAGAGCATAACCCTTATAACCATTTGATTTTGTAGTCTACCAAATCAAGTGTGTTTCAAACTAGTCTCTTGTGAATGTATATAAACAAAATTTTATATTTCAGTAGATGAATGTTCATTGATTTTCCTGGAGCAAAACTAAATGCTCAGCTAAAAAGATGATGGAAAAGTCATTTAAGCTGTAAAAACCGAGCAAGTTTGCATTCATTTAAAAGAATGACCTTAAGAAATTATTGGAATTGAAATACTTAATGCATTGTTTAATAGTAATATGTTGATGCAATTTCTGCTGCTCTACCCTTTTTAAATAATGAGATAACAATAGAGAAGGAATTTGATAAATCATCATTATAAACAAAAAGCAGAAGTTTTTGTTTTTATAATCTTCAATTTCAGTGCATTCTATGGTTTCTTTACAGACTTTCCAAATAATCATATAATTTTTTAGTGAGTATAAAACAGTAGAGCTTCGTCTGCAAACTCTTTAAATCAAGGTCTCATTAACTATATATTCTTTACATTGTTCTCTGCATGAAAAGGAGCATATTACATTCCAAAGCAAGCAGGTCCTCTCTTAATCTAACACCTAATAACTGAAAATTGAATATTAGCACTGCCTGAAGTAACAACATTTGATGTATAGGAAAATGCCAATCTCTCAAATAACCAGCTCCCATAGCACAAAGAGCTTTTGGGTTAAAATTGGCACCTTGGCCTGCAACCAAAAGTGGGTAAGTAGTCAGTGTTAAAAAATGAGAGCAAAGGTAAAACTGCTAATACTACTAGATACCTTTAGACTAACATTCTGGCAGGCTACTGTCCATAAAGTCTCAGAGTTGGACACTACTGAGCAACTAGCACTTAGAACTTATTCAGTCTGGTCTTGCAATTTAGTCGTACATAAAGCCAGTATGCATCACCCAGTTCTAAATCATAATTTCAGCTCTTTAGTTTAAACATTAATGTCCTTTCTTATTGTTAGGGGAAGCAAAATGACTGAAACCGCCCACCCTGGCCAGGCTTTCTAGTAATCATTTGCATGAGTTGTTCTATGACATGAGGTCCTGGTAAGGAATACAGATCTAATAAGCCACCACCAGCCAAAAGAGTTCGGGTAAGGTCAAAAGGAGACACCATGTGTCCATCCACCTCCCAGAATCCCTCTCACTACCATCCATCTTGGCTAAGCGATGCGTGCACGACCAGGAAGGGCTTTGAGTCAGAATGATTGGCCAAAGAAAACACAGAAACTAATCCCATCAACATAAAACCTGAGACTGTGAGTCATGTGGCAGAGCAGTTCTGCTGGGTTCCCTTACCCTGCTGCTCTCCACCCAGGTGCCCTCTTCCAATAAAGTCTCTTGCTTTATCAGCACACATCTCCTCGGACAATCTTTTCCAAGTGTTAGACAAGAGCCTGCTCTTGGAGCCCTGGAGGGATCCCCCATTCCTACAACAACTGGCAACCATGAAGGGACCCCCATTTTTATTGGGGCTGACATCTGGACTGCTCAGGGTACTCCAGAACCAGCTCGTCTGCAGACAGATCTGACCCAGTGGCCGCAACTGTGACCCGTTTGTCCCTGGTTTCCTCCTGACGTGGACAACTGACCAGAGTGCCCCAACCAGGTAAGAAAAAAGAGATTTTGTTGATCCCTTTTGTTTCACCCCTCTTTTCAGCCTATCCTATCCTATTTTTTCATGTCCCCTGGTAGGAATCTGGCCGAAGGGCCTCCACCTTATCTTGGCAGAGAACTCGAATTTTGGTTCTGGTAGGGCCGAGTTCCAGTCCTCCCTTCTCTGGAGGCCCAGGGAAGTCTCATAATGCCTGGGTATTTGCAGGTGTCAGGAGACCACTTTTTTTTTTTCTCTTTCTCTCCCTCACTCTTAGACTCCTTGTCTCTTCCCACTCCTCTCTCAACCTGGCCTCTTTTCCTCTTTTTAAAGACCCAAGGTATTTCCATTTACTCTATTTGTTGATACTTGGGCCTCAAGTTCTGGGTCTTTGTAAGAAATTTTCTGAGAGGCTACGTTCTCTGTTCCCCATCAATTGTGCTTTCTGTTCTTGGGGAGATAATAGGACATTAGAAGCCCTCCATCGGGTGCCCTGTTTCTATAAATTCAGCCATTTGATGGAGCATTTGGCTGAAAGCTTTCACGTGGAAGTGATTGACAGGGTTCAGTATAGTCTCACCAGGTCTTGGGTGAAAATTAACACCATAGACATATGTTTACAGGTTAATTCACCTTTCAGACCAGTCTTACAACCCTGTTGATTGTGCTTACTACTGAACATTTCCTTTGGCACATATACAATCATGCAATTTGGGACCAGGAGAGAGCTTACAGTCTCTCTAGAGTCAGATATAGGGGTATCAACCCCTGGACTGGTCCCCTGGAAATGAGATATGAACTGTAATGCCATTAAAATGGGAAATAAGCCTAGCTTCCCTTTAGACACTCCGCTGGGTTGTCTTTTAGCCCACTGGGAGGGATACCAACTGGAAGGGCTAAAAAAGAAAAAAAAAAAACTTATCAAATACTGTACTCGATACTGTCTTATTTACTCTCTGGGAGGAGGGGAAAAATGACCTCAGTCAGGGTCACTTGGATTCAACACCATTTTACAGCTCAGTCTATACTGCAAACGTGAGGATAAATACAAGGAGTTTCCCTATGTCTAGGCCTTTATGGCCCTCTACCAGGATTCTGGAAAAAAAGAGAAAATATAAGCTTGAAGATTTTGATAAATGCTCTTTCAAAGTCCTTTTGTCAAGGTCTGAAACAGAAGATCCTCCCCTTGACCTTCTCTTGACCCCCTCAGCTCCGGCAGAGACGTCACAGGGAAAGGAAGTCCAGACATACCCAGAAGTCACGAGGCTAGGCCCGGAAGTCATGGGGTTTGAAGGGAATTCACTTACAGTCGCCTCCACTCCTCCTCCATATGTCCCTTCCCTCCTGGGATTATGATCAGGAAATAAGCTTTGCCTCTACAGAAGGAAAGCTCATCCTCAGACAAAATCCGCCCCCTAAGAGAGGTACTGAATGGGGAGGGGGGAACTATGCACGTTCATGTTCCTTTTTCTATGCAAGACATTACTCAATGTAGGGAGCAATTAGGTTCATATTCTGAGAACCCAAAAATATTTTGGGATGAATTTGAGCATCTTAGCCTTAACTTCTCCGTCACCTGGAGGGATATAATGGTCATCCTCACCCGGTGTTGTAGTGATGAGGAAAAAGCTGGAATCCTGAATCAGGCTAGAAAAGAGGCTGATGAAAGACAGCGGGTAGATGTCAGTCTGGCTTCTACAGAGCCAAATTTGGATCCCAATGCAAGGGCAGGCAAGGAATCCTTAAGACAGCTCACTACTTGCCTACTACAGGAATGACCCAGATGACCCAGGGTGTCCAAAAGGTCATTAACTACAATAACATAAAGGAGGTTACACAGGAAGAGAAAGAAAACCCAGCTTTTTTTTTTTTTTTTTTTGAGAAGACTCACAGAGGCCTTTAAAAACTTTACCCAGACAGATCTAAAAAGTATGGAAGGAAGAGTCCTATTGGCCCATTCCTTCATAACCCAGGCAACCCCAGACATAAGGAGAAAATTACAAAAACTAGGAAAAGGACCAGAGATCCCAATCTTCAATTTGGTGGAGGAGGCAAATAGGGTGTTTTTGAATAGGGACCGGGAGGAGTAAGCCAAAAGGGAGCAAAAGGAAGCCTGAAAGGATAGGAGAATAGAGAGGCAGACCCAGGCCTTGATTCAACAACAGGCTAAAATCCTGGCCTTGATTCATCCCACCACTATGTGAGTCACAGGGAGATCAAGGAAGAAAAAAGGATCTTAAAAATCCACCACGTCTGAGACACACCCAGTGTGCCTACTGCAGAGAGGATGGCCATTGGAAAGGGGAGTGTCCATATCACCCTAAGGGAAGGCATATGGAGACCTCTACACCTAATCCCTCTGTGCTAGTCCTGTGCGACCGGGACTGACGATGCCCAGTAGCTCGAGAAACCCCCACAAATGGTGAGATCCAGATCACTCCTCTTGATCCTTGGGTGACTCTGCAAATAGAAGGTAAGGATGTGAACTTTCTTTTAGACATGGGGGCTTCCTTCTCTGTTCTTCCTTTCCAATTAGGACCTTTAGACTCCCTGACTAAGATGGTGATGGGGGTAGATGGAAAACCCCAAAGCCAAAATTTTACTAAGCCCCTTCATTGTAAGGTGGGCAAGGAGCCCACACCTTCTTATACATTCCTGGTTGCCCTGCTCCCCTACTGGGGAGAGACCTTCTTTGCCACCTCCAGACCACAGTGACTTGGAGAAAACTAGAAACCAGTAATTTCCTTTGCCTAGTGTCTGAATATTTGCAGTCAGATGTATAAAAGGAGGGATCCGTCCATTTCTTAGATGAAGTCAATCCCCAGTTGTGGGATGTCTTCAGCCCTGGCCTCGCCATAAATGTTCTACCAGTGAAGATTCTTCTGATGCCAAATGTTCCCTACCCCTGGAAAAGACAATATACCTTAAAACCGGAAGCTCTAGATGGTCTTAAACCATTAGTTAACAAATAACGAGATATTGGAATTCTAATCACCTGTGAGTTTCCCTGCAATACTCTAGTCTTGCCTGTTAAAAAACCAGATGGATCTTATTGATTCATTCATGATCGATAACTGTTAATGAAGCTGTGGATCCTATCCACCCCATAGTCCTAAACCTGTATACCCTCCTATACCAAGTCCCAGGAAATGCTAAGTACTTCTCAGTCTTGGACCTTAAGGATGCTTTCTTTTGCATTCCTCTCCATCCTGAATCCCCAAAACTCTTTGCCTTTGAGTGGTGGGACCTGGGAACAAAGGAGGCCATACAACTTTGCTGGACTTGACTACCACAAGGGTTCAGGGACAGCCCTCATATTTTGGGGACTTCCTTGGGGAGAGAACTAAGGGAATTAACTTTAACAAACAGCAATCTAATTCAATATGTGGATGACTTGCTCATAGCTAGTCCAGATTTTACCAGCTCTCAAATGGATACTATTAAAACTTTAAATTTCCCGAATGAAAAGGGTTATTGAGTATCCCTCAAGAAAGCTCAGATTAGCTTAACCCAAGTGACATACCTTGGATTTATAATTACAGAAGGAAAAAGAATGCTCGACCCCCAGAAGAAATCCCTCATCTTAAATACCCCATATCTCCAAATGAAAAAACAGCTTAGGGGATTTTTAGGAATGACTGGGTTTTGCAGAATCTGGATTCCTGGTTGTGGCAATCTGGCCCGACCCCAATATGAAAAGTTAAGAGGGAAAGAGGAAGAGCCATTTGACTGTGATGGGACCTCCAAGGTTACTTTAATGCCCTAAAAGAGTCTATCACTACAGCCCCAGCTTTAGGCCTCCTGAACCTGGGAAAGCCTTTCAGGCTGTATGTTTCTGAAAGGAGAGGATCTGCTCTTGGGATGTCAGGGCAAATGATGGGGCCTGTATTACAACCCATGACTTACCTCTCAAAACAACTATATGACGTGGCCAGAGAGTGGCCCACTTGCCTCCAGGCAGTAGAGGCCACCATTCTTATGGTTAAACAGGCATCTAAGCTGACCCTGGGTCACCCTACCACAGTGTATACACCTCACCAGGTGCAAGCAGTCTCAGAAACTAAAGGGAATAGATGGATAGCAGGGAAGGCTCACTCAATACCAAGCCCTACTCCTTGACACTCCAGAAATAAAGTTAAGGGTCTGTCAGACTTTAAATCCAATCATCTTACTGCCAGATCCCCCTACTTCCCCTTTGGATCACCAATGCATGCAAATCATAGACGAGTTATACTCTTTTCACCTGGACCTACCAGAGACACCTTTATCTGACCCAGAGAAAGAATGGTACATAGATGGCAGTAGTTTTGTAGAAAAAGGAGAGTGGAAAGCAGGATATGCTCTAGTGAGCCTAGAAGAAACTAAGGAAAGTGGGTCTCTTCCCCAAACACCTCAGCCCAGAAAGTCGAACTTTTTGCCCTGGCAAGAGCTTTGGAATTAGGGGAAGGAAAAAGGATTAATGTGTATACAGACTCTAAGTATGCTTTCCCCATCCTGCACACCCATGCAGCAATTTGGAAGAACAGAGAGATGCTCAATGCTCAAAGCTCTCCTATTAAACAGAAAGAGCTCATTCTCAGGCTTCTGGAAGCAGTCAATCTTCCCGCTAAATTAGCTGTCATCCACTGCGAGGGTCACCGAAAGGGACAAGAGAAGGAGGCTCAGGGAAATAGGAAAGCTGGTCAGGAGGCAAAACAAGTCTCTAGGGAAGCTACCCCTCTCACTGCTATCTGCCCCCTTTACCCCAAAGAAACCCTGACTCCAGATTATACCCCAGAGGAACATTCTCAATATGCTGAGTGAGGCTGGGAGATTGGGTCACATGGGTGGTTCCAGACTGATCAGGCCCAAATAATACTCCCTGACTCTCAGGTTTGGAAAATTACTAAATCCTTACATAAAAGTACCCATTTTGGAAGAGATAATCTGGAAATCTTGTTTAGGCCTATTCTTTACCATCTCCAATTGGCTAAGTTTGTTAGATCACGCAGAATTGTGATACCTGTCTAAGAAATAATCCAAAAACCAGATCCTTGCCACCTCCTCTAATTAAACCTGTCCAACATCAGGGATCATACCCAGGAGAGGACTGGAAGGTGGATTTTACAGCCATGCCAAAGACCCAAGGGTTTTCTTATTTGCTAGTCTTCATTGATACGTTCACAGGATGGATTGAAGCACTCCCTACTAGGACAGAGAGAACTATAGAAGCCTGTAAAGCCCTGCTTAAGGAGATAGTGCCTAGGTTTGGGCTGCCTCAATCACTTCAGAGTGACAATGGTCCCTCATTTATAGCCGCAATATCCCAGAACCTAGCCATATGCTTAGGAATCAAATACCGCCTTCACTCATCCTGGTGGCCTCAAGCCTTGGGAAAGGTAGAGAGAGCCAACCAAACTCTAAAAAGGGCTTTGGCCAGACTACATCAAGAAACACCTAATAAATGGATTCATATGCTACCCATAGCCCTCATGAGGGTATGGGCAGCCCCCAAGTGGCAATTATTATTAAGCCCTTATCAAATGATGTCTGGACGTCCATTCTTAACTTTTGATTTGTTTTTTGATGAGAATGCCAATACACTCCTAAAACATATAATTGACCTGGGAAGGTTTCAACAAGAACTCCATTGATATGGAGAACAGATCCTCCCTAGACCACAGGAAGACTTGAAAAATCCCCAAGTAGAGCCGGGGGACCAAATATTAGTAAAGACCTGGCAAGAAAACGGAGTCCAAGCCAGCTGTCCAAGAAATGGACAGGGCCATATCAGGTTGTCCTAGTAACCTCAACTACTGTAAAAGTGAAGGGTCTATCTGCCCGGGTTCACAATCCTAGAATAAAACCCTACAGCCTACAGGAGGGGGTGACGGGGACTGAGACTCCAAAACCAGAGGACAACTATTCCTGTGAACTTGTTGAAGACCTCAGACTCTTGTTCAGGCATAACCCCATCAAATCTCCCTCAGATAAGTAGAATACATCCTATGATGTTCCTCCTCTTCCAGACCATGTCGCTCTGTACGACTATTAATCTCTCCCTAAATGATGCATATACATTTGCAAACCATACTGCTTCTCGACTCAAGCTAACCAGCTCTTGATGGATCTGCATTAACGGCAGAAGTTGGGGGGATGTCCAACCTATCCCAGGGTATCAATGGCCCACCCTTCCAGCCGAGCTACATGCTGTCACCCAGCGCACCCCATCTGGTCATGGTATGACCTTTTGGGGAAATGGGGAGAAAAACTTCATGCCTTGGTATCAGCAACAGCTGTTTATGTTTACTCCCACGATAAGATCTGCAATCCCACCTGAGCCTTCATTTTCTCTCTTGACTAATATTCCCCAAGTGAATTTCCCTATCTGTCTAAAAAACGACCCGCTAACAGGGGTGTCAGTGGGAAATCTGGACAACTCATGATGTGGGATAACCTTCACTGTTGGAACTGATGGAGAAAACCAGGATCTAGAAATTTCTCTAGGGTATTATGATTTAGCCCAAAGTTTGGGAACTAAAGATTCTGGCAGAACTGACATGTTATACCTATCCCTGAGCATGAGGCTCTCCTCAGATGCTATTAGCCAGTCTCAAAAACCCATGTTCTGTCCTGGACGACCAAAAAAACACACCTGATCATCCTGGTTTCTAAATCAGTCAGGCAACTCTGACCCCTGTTATTCCCTTGTAGAGGTACCCACCCCTGAAAACCTAATGCTATGGTGAGACCCTAAATGAAATACTCTCTACCTTGAGGACAAAACCCAGGATGCCTCACAACACTTGAATCCCTTCCTAAATGCCCTCACTGCTGTGGTTTTGCAGCAAGTGGAGTGACAGTCTCCTCCCAGCTACTAAAAGACTGTCCCTGTTCCATTATGCCATGTTCCAGTTGTAACGTGGATGGAAAGCATGTTCCTCTTTGGCAAAGCTGTTTGGCTGCCCAGCATGAACCCAGTCATTGTGTCTACTTCATATGTGGGGATAAAGCTTCTTTATCCCTATCACCTTTTTGGTCAGGAGCTTGCTCCCTAGAGTATGTCACGCCCCACACAGATCTGGGCTGGAGTAATACCTCCTTGCCTTTACCAGTATATACACACCAGAGGATACATCTTACAGTAGTGCTTATCCCTCTTTTCCTGGCATTAGGCCTGACCACTGGTTTGACAGGAACTGACACGGCGGGGAACTTCTTTACATAAATTTCAGCAGCTTTCTACTGACACTGCTGTATCCATAGAAAAAACAACGAGGGCCCTCCAATGACTACAATCCCAGTTAGACTTCCTAGTCACAATGATCCTACAAAATTGTTGGGTCCTAGATTTACTGACTGCAGGACAGTGGGGGCACTTGCCTCTATCTAAAGGAAGAATGCTCTTTTTATTATAACCAGTCTGGGCAGGTCCAAGACGATATCAAGGCGCTTTTGGAACAGGCCATAAAGATCTGGGATTTGAGTTTGACGGGTGTATGGAGTTCTCCTTCTTTCCCTTCTTGGCTCCTACCGTTTATGGGTCTAGTGATAACTATCTTATTAGGCCTCCTATTTGGCCCCTGTATACTCCTACTCCTTACAAAGTTTATCTCCAGCAGACTCCAGCAGTCCCAGGCCAAATTGATGTTGCTACAAGAGTGGAAGCTGGTTTCAGATGTGAAACATCTCAAATAAGATCAAGTAGAGAGAGACTTCTGCTCTGCTAGGCAGGACTACACCTATGCACAGCAGGAAGAAGTTACAGAAGAAAGAGACCTTTGCCCCAATTCCCAAAAAGTATCTTGAGCGTGAAGTATCTCAGGGGAGAATTGTTAGGAGAAGCACACTGACTGAAACCGCCCACCCTGGCCAGGCTCTCCAGTAACCATTTGCATGAGTTGTTTTACAACAATGAGGTCCTGGTAAGGAACACAGAACTAATAAGCCACCACCAGCCAGAAGAATTTGGGAGATCAAAACGAGACACTATGTGTCTGTCCACCTCCCAGAATCCCTCTCGCTATCATCCATCTTGACTGAGTGATGCGTGTGCCACCAGGAAGGACTCTGAGTCAAATGATTGGCCAAAGACAACCTGGAAACTAATCCCATCAACCTAAAACCCAATACTGCAAGCCACGTGGCAGAGCAGTTCTCCTGGGTTCCCTTACCCTGCTGCTCTCTACCCAGGTGCCCTCTTCCAATAAAGTCTCTTGCTTTGTCAGCACGTGTCTCCTCAGACAATTCTTTTCTGAGTGTTAGACAAGAGCCAACTATTGGGGCCCTGGAGGGGGCCCCCCTTCCTACAACATTACTGCTAAATTATTTCTAAACCACAAGACCATTTACTGTTACTCACTGGTTCTAACCTAGAGCCCTGTGCAGTGTTTTGGTGAGACAATAGGTGCTTAATCCTTGTTGAGAATTTTCCCTTTGGTAATATTTTATTTATTGATAGTTTACTTTATCATCTTGGGTCATCCTATTGTGGTCAACAGTATGCAAAAGAACATCATTCAAGCAACAATTAGAACCAGAAAAGTTAGTGCTTATTATTATGTATACAGAACTGTGCTTTTATGTCCCATCAATTTAATTTCATGATTATGGCAGATTAGTCTAAAGCTTAGCAGAGGCTGTGTCTGATAACTGTCATGGACAGAACAGGAAACACCATTGGAATCTGCTACATAAATATATAATTATATAAACTAAATCCACAACTCAAAAAATGTTCGGTTCAATTCAGTCACTCAGTCGTGTCTGACTCTTTGTGACCCCATGAACTGCAGCACTCCAGGCCCCCCTGTCCATCACCAACTCCCAGAGTCCACCCAAACCCATGTCCATTGAGTCGGTGATGCCATCCAACCATCTCATCCTCTGTCATCCCCTTCTCCTCTTGCCTTCAATCTTTCCCAGAATCAGGGTCTTTTCATATGAGTCAGCTCTTCACATCAGGTGGTCAAAGTATTGGAGTTTCAACTTCAACATCAGTCCTTCCAATGAACACCTGGGACTGATCTCCTCTAGGATGGACTGCTTGGATCTCCTTGCAGTCCAAGGGGCTCTCAAGAGTCTTCTCCAACACCACAGTTAAAAAGCATCAATTCTTCGGTGCTCAGCTTTCTTTATAGTCCAAGTCTTACATCCATACATGACCACTGGAAAAACCATAGACCTGACTAGAGGAACCTTTGTTGGCAAAATAATGTCTCTGCTTTTTAATATGCTGTCTAGGTTGGTCATAACTTTCCTTCCAAGGAGAAAGCCTCTTTTAATTTAATGGCTGCAATCACCATCTGCAGTGATTTTGGAGCCAAGAAAAATAAAGTCAGCCACTGTTTCCCCATCTATTGACCATGAAGTGATGGGACTGGATGCCATGATCTTAGTTTTCTGAATGTTAAGCTTTAAGCCAACTTTTTCACTCTCCTCTTTCACTTTCATCAAGAAGCTCTTTAGTTCTTCTTCACTTTCTGCCATAACGGTGGTGTCATCTGCATAGCTGAAGTTATTGATATTTCTCCCAGCAATCTTGATTACAGCTTGTGCCTCCTCCAGCCCAGCGTTTATGATATACTCTGCATATAAGTTAAATAAGCAGGGTGACAATATACAGCCTTGATGTACTCCTTTTCCTATTTGGAACTAGTCTGTTGTTCCATGTCCAGTTCTAACTGTTGCTTCCTGACTTGCATACAGGTTTCTCAGAGGCAGACCAGGTGGTCTGGTATTCCTATATCTTTCAGAATTTTCCACAGTTTAATTTTAGCCATTATATATATATATATATATATATATATATATATATATATATATATATGTGTGTGTGTGTGTGTGTGTGTGTGTGTGAACATATAGATCACACTGACAACAGTATAAAGAAGATAGTTTCATGATTCATAACAGTTTAAAAGCCTTTCATTATAAAAAGAGTGTGTTATATTTCCTAGATGAGCTGGTAATTTAAACAGTTTAAACACAAGTTCCTTGGGAAAAAAAGTGAAAGTGTTAGTTGCTCAGTCATGTCCAACTCTTTGCAACCCAGTAGGATATAGCCCACCAGCAGAACTGCAGCCCAAGACTCCTCTGTCCATGGGATTGCCCAGGCAAGAATACTGGAGTGGGTTGCCAGTCTCTTCTCCAGGGGATCTTCCTGAGTCAGGGATCAAACCTGGGTTTCCTGCATTGCAGGTGTATTCTTAATTGTCTGAGCCATCAGGGAAGCCCCAAAGTGTTATTCACTGAGTTGTGTCCAACTCTTTGCGACCCCATGGACTGTAGCCCACCAGACGCCTCTCCATGGTATTCTCCAGGCAAGAATAGTGGAGTGGGTAGCCATTCCCTTCTCCAGGGGATCTTTCCAACCCAGGGATCGAACCAGGGTCTCCAGCATTGCAGGCAGATTATTTTTCATCTGAGCCACCAGATGAACTGATAATTCACACAGTTTAAATACAAGTTTCTTAGTAGCTAGTAATTGCTCCCAAAGTGGTCAGTCTATTCAATAGCACTTTGTGATATTTTGTGACCATAAACTCTTACCACTGTTGTATTATACTGTCTTGATATTGTCTCTTAATTCTATTATATGAACAATCAACACATAAAACCTTTTCTCAGAGTTTTTCTTGGTCTAAATTAAATCAACATGAAAGATGTAGTTTTTTTTTTCCCAAGAGAAAAGAGAAATGCTTATATGAAGCATAAAAAGTGTAATCCAGTGTTAAGTAATTAAAGTTACAACTCACACTGTTTTGACCAATCAGCAGTAAATATTTGTGTTTGGCAGAAGTCAATTAGTACATCCTTAATAGGCTAATCATTTTATATTTGATGATCATATCAATAGCATCAACATTGCCCTACAGCTAAATTGATAGTTATTATACCAACTAATTAAAACCAAAGTTAAAAGGTAGCTTGATAAGTATTCTGTTCATGAAATGTAAATTCCAAGAGAAAAAAATGGACAAAAAAGAGTCTTGGCATTTCCTCTTATGAAAACCGTGTTTTCTTACTGTTGGGGGAGTGTGTAATTTCCTTGGTTCTGTCTCATCACAAAAAAAATTGGAAGCAATGGATGGACCATTGTTACAGCCCTGTGTAATTTCCTCGGACAGACCAGTGTTACAGCTCAGTTTTATTTAGAAAGCAAAAGAAAATGCATCCTCGAGGAGTGAGGGCAGGCCAACCCAAAAGACATGAAGAGAAGAAAAGCCCCCAGCTCAATTTTGGTCCTCTTTTTATGTTTGTTTGTTTGTTTGTTTGTTTTTTCCTCCTCCCCCTGAGCATGCCCTATGTAAATTGGGCTAGCCAGGAGGGCTGTTTGTTTTACCTGAGGTTCTCACTCTGGTCCTGCGACCTTCCTTTGTTCTATCTTTGCAGGCTTTTCCCTTCTTTTTTTTTTTTAGCTACCGCCATTCTGGACTCTTTTTCCTGTTCTAACTACCTAACATTCCCCCCTCAAGAGATGGGAGGCCCAATTCTTTGGGAATAAGAATGTCGAGATCTCTCTGGCTAATTCCTGCTGAATTGGGATGGCAAGGGGCATTAGGCTTCCCCCTCTTGCTAGTCTCAAACTTCAGAGTCCTTTTAGTGGTGTCCATCTGAAGGTAAGTGATATTTTCTGTGGTCAGTTGTAGTTTTATATATCCTTGTTGAACTGGCACTGCATGTTGTAGCTTGTTGACCTGGGCAGAGACAAAATGGGTTAGACAATTGATAATACATGGAGCAATCATAAGCAACATCAATATGGTGATAACAGGGATTAGTAGGGGCATTAGCCAACTCCAAATTTCCCTTCGCTGGGAGAAGGGTCCCCCAAAGAGAGATTGTAGCCACCCCAACAACTCTCCAGCTCGTTCTTTGAGAACCTGTAGGATCTGAATGTTTTTAGACTTTCTTTAACTTAGCTGGAGGTATTTATCTAGAAAAAGCATGTCTCATTCACGATGGCTCAAGTCCCTCCTTATTCAGGGGTCAGGAGGTCTATCTCCTGTCTGTTTTGGAGTAGAACCCCTGCCAAGCTGTACTGGCTCTTTGGAGCTGTCCTGAGAAATCTTATCCCCAGAAACTTAATTTTGGGGGTGTTCATTAGGATAGCACTCATTCGTAGTCCTGAATAAGTATCTGAGATCTCCCAGGGGCTCACAGGTGTACTGAGTGCCCTCTTCTGTTTTATTCCATGGTTTGACTCGTGAGTAGTGAACCCAGAAGTAGTGTCCTGGTACCTTGAATTCTGTGGGGGTAGAAAGTATTACAGGGTAGGGGCCCTTCCATGTGGGCTGGAGTTGAACCTTTGGGGACCCATCTTTCCAGACTCCAGACTTTAATTAGGACTAGAGTCCCTGGAGCATATAGTGGTGGCTCTTTAGAATCTTTTAGGTCCTGGTTGATATCCCACAAGTGCATATCCCATTGGAATTGCCCAATGGCCATGGGATAAGACTGGAGGAACTGAGCCTCTGGATCTAGGAAGAGGTCATTGACATAAACAAAAGGTCTCCCATATAGCATCTTATAAGGACTAAGACCAACCTGTTCCTTTGGGGCAATACGGGTGCAGAGGAGAGCTATTGGTAAAGCCTCCTTGCATTCCAGGGAGGTCTCCTGGGTTATCATTTTTATTTCTGATTTAAAGAATTGGTTGGCTCTTTCTACTTTTTCTGCAGACTGAGGTCTCCAGGCACAACGGAGATAATCAGTAATGCCCAATGCTTTAGAGACCCTTTGTGTGACCTTAGAAGTAAATGATGTCCCATTGTCACTTTGTAATGACCTGGGCAGATCAAATCTCAGAATTACTTCACGGAGCAGTTTTTTCTATTTGTCTTTGTTTTTTTTTTTTTTTTTTTTTTTACCACCTCCTTAGTCTTCTCAGTCCGGGTGGGAAAGCCATCAATCCATCCTGTGAATGTATCAATCATGACTAATAGGTATTTATGCTCTTGAAAAACTGATATCTTAGTGAAGTCCATCTGCCAGTCCTCTCCTGGGTAGGTCCCACGTCATTGGACAGGCTGGAATAGCTGGGGTCTTTGAACTCCTTGGGGGTTATTTAATTGTCAAGTGGGACAAAAGGAGACCACTTGCCTTATAGTCGTTTGGAGGCCTGTTCTTCTGAAGGACCTTTTTAGTAATCTTTGGAGGGCTTTCTTCCCTAGATGAGTGGTGGCTTAAAAGGAATTGACCAACTTCCATTGGAGGTCCCCAGGCAGAAAAAGGAACCCCTCCTTTTGGAACAACCCCATAGGATCTTGAAAGCCCTCACTCTTAGCTTTAAGAGTCTCACCTTCAGTATATGAAGTAGTTTCTGGCAAATTAGTCTGTGGAACTAAGGTGGCAACCCCTGTTAGGTCATTGTTCTGTAATGCTACTCTCTTAGCTGCCTGATCAGCTGCTTGGTTCCCTCGTGCCACTTCCGTGCTCCCTTTTTGGTGTCCTTTACAGTGGTAGATTGAAACTTCAGTGGGCAGACGGACTGCCTCCAAGAGCCTAAGGATTTGATCACAATATTTGATTGGGGACCCTCAGGTGTTCAAGTGACCTCTTTCTTTCCAAATAGCAGCATGTGCATGTAGCACCAGAAAGGCATATTTGGAGTCTGTGTAAATGGCTACTCTTTTTCCTTTTCAAAACTCTGAAGTTCTAGTCAGGGCTATGAGATCAGCTAATTGGGCTGAAGTACCTGGTGGCAAGGGTTTCGCTTTTATGGTCTCAAAATGGAGGCTGCATATTGCATATCCAGCTCTTCTTTTTCCATCCAAGACAAAGCTGCTTCCATCAGTGTACCAGATTTCCTCAGGATTGGTCAGAGGGTCTTCTCTGACAATCCCTCTTGGGGTTTTTCTCAGTGATCCAAGGTTTCTAGGCAACAGTGAAAGGGGAAAGCCCTTGGGGGTAGGCAGGAGGGTGGCTGGGTTAAGAACCTCACAAGGGGATATAGTGAGGTCTGGATTTTCCAACAGCACTACTTGACATCTGAGGATTCTTTCATCAGACGTCCATAAATGGCCTCTCCCATGTATGAGCTATTTCACTTGGTGGCTGGTAAAAATAGTTAGTTTTCCACCAAAAGAGAGTTTTAAAGCATCTTCTATCAGGGTTGCAATAGCTGCAAGATTTCAAAGGCAGGGAGGCCAGCCTCAGGTGGTTGGGTCAAGCCTCTTGGATAAGTAAGCTACAGGCTGGGGCTGAGGTTCCAACCTTTCACTTAACACTCCCAAGGCTATTACTTCTTTTTCATAGACAGAATGTTGGAGTGTCTTTTCTGGGTCTGGCAACCTCAAGGCAGGTGCTTGAGTTAAGGCTTGTTTTAGTGAAGCTTCTGCCTTCTTTTGAGGAGTTCCCCAAAGAAGTGGGATTGAATCATCCCGTCCCTTCAAGCTTTTCATAGAAGGCCTGGACAATAAGACCATAGTTGGTATCCAGATTCTACAATACCCAGTTAGAGCCAGGAAAGCTCGTAATTGTTTTTGAGTAGTGGGGGAGGGCAACTGGAGGATTCCTTGTACCAAATCAGAGGGCAGCCTCCTGGACCTGTGTGTAATCTGAACTCCCAGGTAAGTGACCTTTGTCACAACCATCTGCGCCTTAGCACAGGAGACTTTATATCCCCTTTCTGCCAAAAAGTTTAGAACCTGAATTACATGTGGTTGGGAATTTTTCTCATCTGGAGAGCACATTAGTGGGTCATCTACATATTGTAATATTTTCCCATTAGGTTCCAGGTCCAGATCTAGGAGATCCCGGCTAAGAGCTTGCCCAAATAGGTGGGGGGTTATCTCTGAACCCCTGAGGTAATACTGTCCAAGTCATCTGTTGGTGATTTTCTCCTGGAGCCTCCCATTTGAAGGAAAAAAGATATTGGGATTCTTTACCCAGTGGTATGCAAAAGAATGCATCTTTGAGATCCAAGACTGTAAACCATTTGGCACTGGGTGGGATTTCTTCCAAGGGATAGGGTACTGTGGGATGGAGGGGGGCTACAGCTTAATTTATGATCCAGAGATCTTGAACCATTCACCAGGTTTCATCCTTTTTCTTTACAGGGAGTATCAGGGTTGCACACCGTGAATTGGTGGGGACCAATAGCCCACAGGCAAGGACTTTATTTATTAGAGGCTGTAGTCCTTCCTGAGCTTCTCTTCTCAGGGGATAATTTTTTACAGTTTGGAAACTGAGTGGGATCTTGGAGGACAATGATGACTGGTTCAGCTTGGTGGGCTCATCCAGGAGTCCCCTAGTCCCACACCTGGGGGTTAATTTTGTCCCCCCCCCCCATAGTTTTTAGCCCCTCTGTATTGGAGAGAGTGTAATGGGTTCCTCAGTAGTAACCAGAAGCTATAGGGCTCTAGGGGCTTAAAAGCTTTCCATCACAAGTGTGGTCCCAGTTTAGTGAGTATATATCTCTTTCCAATAAGGGAGTAGGACCCTCAGGGAACACCAGAAACTGGTGGGGAAATATTTGTGCATCCCAGCAGCAAAGAAGTGCTCAGGTGAATCTTTTAGTAAATGTTTTTCCTGAAGCACTCAAAATGGTACAGATTTTGGAGGAGAAGGCTCTGGAGTAGGAGATCAGGACAGAGTAGGTAGCCCCTGTGTCAACCAAGAAATTCTTGGACCTACCTGTCACAACCAGTTGCACCCTTGGCTCCAGGCCCATGATGGTTATCTGTGACAGGCGAGCTGGCTGGAGTGGGTCACTTCAGTCCTGTTGAAACATGGTGAGGGAAGGCTTGGCACTTGACCTTGAGTGTCTTGGGTCCTGAGGGCAGAGTGCCACCCATTGTCCCAGCTGATGGCATTTGTAGGAGACCTGTCATGGTTTGGACACTCTTTGGCTCAGTGCCCCTCCTGTCTACAGATTAGGCATTTGCCTGGTGCCTTGTCCTTCAAGGACTTGGGGATGGCCATAGGGCTTCCCTGGAGGGCAGCCAGCATCTGGGCATGCCTTGTTTCTTTCATTTTCTCCCCTTCCTGGGCCTTAGCCTCCCTTTCCCATTTTCTGTTATAAAAGGTATTGGTGGCTGTCTGGACCATCTCATCTAAAGATGCAGCAGGGTCCTGCTGCTGTAGCTGTTGTAATTTTATCCTGATGTCCGGTGTACATTGGGACAGGAATTTGTCCTTTAAAATCACTTGTCCCTCGTAAGAGTCTAAATCCAAGTTGATAAGCTTTTGGAAGGCCTCTTTTAGCCTTTCCAGAAAGGCAATGGGGTTCTCGTTGAGCTCCTGAGATTTTGCTGAGACTGGGCACAGAACCAAAACTAATAGACTTCCTTCTATTTCCTTCCTTAGGGTTGAGTCTTTCTGAAGTTTATCCTACCCAGTACTGTTGCAACCTGAGAGCCAAGCGTCCCTGGGTCAAGGTGCAGATCCCCAGGCAAGCTGAGGTGTGGCAGCCTCCTGGAGATCAAATCCCCACTCAGGTCGAGGCAGGTCAGCCTCTCAAGAATTGGGTCCCCGGGCAGGTCGAGACATGTTGACCTCCTGGGATCCTGGGCTGGTGGATCCCCGAGTAGGCTGAGGCATGAAAACCTCCCAGGGACCAGATCCCTAAGCAGGTCGAGGCAGGTCGACCTCCTGGGACCCCAGGGCTGGAGATGGGCATCCCCAAGGTCTCCAGCATGACTAGTGCTGGGTAGGATTAAGGGGTTGTAATCTTTAACTCTTCTCTGGTTTGTCTACCAAGGATGGAAATAGACACCATGATGTAAAGCAATCCAAGCCTGTGCCCTGAGACTGGGAACCTGGTGAAACAGCCATAAGCCTCATCCTCTTATTGCTCTGAGGGAATGTAAGCCACTGATTTCCTCCCCTAGGCCTCCATAAGAGCAGTTTAGGGTGTTTCTAATGGTAAATATTTCATTGTCATAGGCCCACTTTAGGTAATAGCAGAAATAATGACAAAAGAGTGGGTTATCTGGTCCTGTTAAGGGCATTAAAGTGTTGTAATAATAAGTGGGGTGGAGCAATGTTGTCTACAAGTGGGCAGGGTCCTGGTTGTAGGAGTTAGTAAGTGGCTTAAGAGCAAATTGATAAGAAGCAATAGACCAGATGTTCCGTAAAAGTGGAGTGGAGATTTGATCCACGGGTATATTTGTAACTTTAGGAGAAGAGTGGTAAGGGTTTGAGGCCAAACGGCCTGCAGGGCCAACTCCCAAAGTGGAAAACATTATCCCTGGAAGCCCAATTGTCCTTGAAGGGAAGCCACCAACAGATGGACTTCTAGCAGGCATCGTGTGCCTGTCACCCACCCTAGTGGGTTCACTGAAAGATACTGTTGTTGCACATGTTGTAGGAAACATGGAAGATGAAAGCCTGAATATCTACAGAGATTGGATAATATATAGCATTTCTATCCTAAGGTCCAGCTATTTTCTGGTTGTTCCTCCAGAAGATTGTAGAGGCAGCATTGTGGGCCCGAACAGGGCTCAGGAAAAGAGCATGAAACAGGAGGGAAGGGGGAAGGGCACAACTTTTGAAAAAATTATATAGCCCAGGGGCATAACATAAACTGATTAAAATCAAATGGGTCAAGATGAGCTGACTGTGACTCAGATCATGAACTTATTGCCAAATTCAAATTTAAATTGAAGAAAGTAGGGAAAACCACTAGACCATTCAGGTATGACCTAAATCAAATCTCTTATGATTATATAGTGGAAGCGAAAAATAGATTCAAGGGATTAGATCTGATAGAAAGTGTCTGAAGAATGATGGACGGAGGTTCATGACATTGTACAGGAGGCAGTGATCAAGATCATCTCCAAGAAAAAGAAATGCAAAAAGGCAAAATGGTTGTGTAAGGAGGCCTTATAAGTAGCTGAGAAAAGAAAAGACACAAAACACAAAGGAGAACAGGAAAGATATACCCATTTGAATGCAGAGTTCCAAAGAGAAATATGTCATAGATAGTCTAGAAATGCCTTGGAAACCAGTTCAAATGTGGGGCTTGAAAGAAATGAAGGAGTAAAGGATTAGGCCATAGTTCCAAGTTGAAGCAACTGAGTGAAAGCTAGTAAAATTAATAATTGTTAAGAAAGTTAAGATCACAGCATCCAGTCCCATCACTTCATGGCAAATAGAAGGGTAAAAAGTGGAAACAGTGACAGATTTTATTCTCTTGGCCTCCAAAGTCACTGAGGATGATGACTGTAGCAATGAAATTAGAAGATGCTTGTTTCTTAGAAAGAAAGCTATGACAAACCTAGACAGCGTATACAGTGTTGTAAAGTAAAATAAATAAATTAATTAATTAAAAAATAAAATAAAAAAATAAAAATCAAACGCATCACTTTGCCAGCAAAGATCCATATAATCAAAGATAATGTTTTGTTTTGTTTTCTTTTCTTTTTTCAGTAGTCATGTGTGGATGTAAGAGTTGGACCATAAAAAAGGCTGAGAGCCAAAGAAGTGATGCTTTTGAATTGTGGTGCTGGAGAAGACTCTTGAAAGTCCCTTGGACTGCAAGAAGATCAAACCAGTCAATCCTAAAGGAAATCAACCCTGAATATTCATTGGAAGGACTGATGCTGAAGCTGAAGCTCTAACACTCAAGCAACCTGATGCGAAGAGCAGACTCATTGGAAAACACCCTGATGCTGGGAAAGATTGAAGGCAAAAGAAAAATAGGGCAGCAGAGGCTGAGATGGATGGATAGCATCACTAACTCAATGGACATGAGTTTGAGCTAACTCTGGGAGAGAGTGGAAGACAGGGAAACCTGAAGTGTGGCAGTCCATGGGGTTGCAAAGAGTCGGACATGACTTAGCATCTAAACAACAACAAGAAGGTTAAGAAAGGAAAGCATAAGCGATAATACTTTGATGTGTTGTTGGAAATACTTCAGAGACATCTACAACAGTTAGTTAAAAATATAGGGCAGGAACTCAGGATGAAATTGGGAGGTGTAGATTTTGAAGTTATCAACATACTCAGTATTTTTAAAGACATGAATGACAGCATCCAGGGAAAGAACAGAGAAGAGGGCAGGTGACAAAAGATCCTAGAGAATAACATAAGATAATGTATGGAGGAAGAAATAGTAAAAACATGAAACAGGAAAAAGCACAACAATAAATAACGCCTTTATTACATTTAATTTTTTTTATTACTTAAAGATATTTTAATGGCTATCGAAATCCTTAATTTCCTTGTGAGTTTTATTTGGGGCAAGTTACTATATCAAATAGTTTATTTAATCCTGTTTTCTGAGTTTACTAAATAGAACTCTCAAACATCTTCAGTGATATGTGTACCAATACCAATTTCTTGGTCTGATGTTTGCTGAGAGCTTTTCTCATGAACGGATGTTGAATTTTGTCAAATGCTTTCTTATCATCTAATAAGATAATCTTATGATTTTTATCCACTAGTTTGTTAATGTAGTTCACCACATTGATTTGCAGATGATGAACCATACTTGCATCCCAGGAATAAATCCCACTTGATTATGGTGCATGATCCTTTCAAAGTGTTGTTGAATTCTTTGTTGAGAATATTTGCATCTATGTTTATCAAGGATATTGACCTATAATTTTCCTTTATCATAATGTCTTTGTCTGGCTTTGGTGTCAGGGCAATACTGGCCTTGTAAATAGAATTTGGAAGCGGTCCTTCCTCCTCTTCTACTGTTTGGAAGAGTTTGACAGGGATTGATATTGATTTTTCTTTAAATGTTTGCTAGAATTCACCTAATCTATCTGGTCCTGGACTTTTATTTGTTGGGAAGTTTTTATTACTGACTCAACCTCCTTACTAGTAATTGGTCTTTTCAGATTTTCTTTCTTCATGATTCAGCATTGGCAGATAGTAGGAGATGTCAATGTCAAATGTTCAACAATGGGTAAATCATCCAGACAGAAAGAAATATACATACATTACATTCATGCTATTACAAATAGCAAAACTTCATTATTTTCTATGGCAGGATAACATTCCATTGTGTGTGTGTTCGTGTGACATATATATAATGACATTTGTGACAACCTGGATAGACCAGAAGGGTGTTATGCTTAGTGAAATAAATCAAAGAAAGACAAATGTTGTATGTTTTCACTTACATGTTGAATTTAGAAAGCGAAACAAACAAATTAAGAAAACAGAAACGGACTCACAGATAAAGATAACAAGCTAGTGGTTATCACAGGAGAGAGGGGTGAAAGTCAGCTTTTTCACTCTCCTCTTTCACTTTCATCAAAAGGCTCTTTAGTTCTTTTTCAATTTCTGCCATAAGGGTGGTGTCATCTGTGTATCTGAGATTACTGATATTTCTTCTGGCAATCTTGATTCCAGCTTGTGCTTCATCCAGCCTGCATTTCGCATGATGTACTCTACATATAAGTTAAATAAGCAGGGTGACAATATACAGCCTTGACGTACTCTTCTCCCGATTTGGAACCAGTCTGTTGTTCAATGTCCAGGTCTAAATATTGCTTCTTGAACTGCAGACAGATTTCTTAGGAGACAGGTAACTGGTCTGGGATTCCCATCTCCTTAAGAATTTTCCACAGCTTGTTGTGGTCCACACAGTCAAAGGCTTTGGCATAGTCAGTAAAAGAGAACTAGATGTTTTTCTGGACCTCTCTTGTTTTTTTGATGATCCAATGGATGTTGGGAATTTGATCTCTGGTTCCTCTGCCTTTTCTAAATCCAGCTTGAACATCTGGAAGTTCATGGTTCATGTACTGTTGAAGCCTGGCATGGAGAATTTTGAGCATTACTTTGGTAATGTGTGAGGTGAGTGCAATTGTGAAGTAGTTTGAGCATTCTTTGGCATTGCCTTTTTTTGGAATTGGAATGAAAACAGGCATTTTCCAGTCCTGTGCCCACTGCTGAGTTTTCCAAAGTTGCTGGCATATTAAGTGCAGCACATTAACAGCATCGTCTTTTAACATTTGAAATAGCTCAACTGGAATTCCATCACCTCCATTAGCTTTGCTTGCAGTGATGCTTCCTAAGGCCCACTTGACTTCCTATTCTAGAATGTCTGGCTCTGGGTGAGGGATCACTCTATCAGATTATCTGGGTCATGAAGATCTTTTTTGTATAGTTCTTCTGTGTATTCTTGCCACCTCTTCTTAATATCTTCTGCTTCTGTTAGGTCCATATCATTCCTGTCCTTTATTGTGTCCATCTTTACATGAAATGTTCCCTTGGTATTTCTAATTTTCTTGAAGAGATCTCTAGTGTTTCCCATTCTATTGTTTTCCTCCATCTCTTTGCATTGATCACTGAGGAAGCCTTTCTTATCTCTCTTTGTTATTTTTTTGGAACTCTGCATTCAAATGGGTATATCTTTCCTTTTCTTTGTTGCCTTTAGTTTCCTTCTCTCCTCAGCTATTTGTAATGCCTCCTCAGACAACCATTTTGCATTTTTGCATTTTTCTTGGGGATGATCTTGATCATTGCCTCCTGTACAATGTTATGAATCTCTGTCCATAGTTCTTCAGGCACTCTATCAGATCTAATCCCTTGAATCTATTTTTCACTTCCACTATACACTCATAAGGGATTTGATTTGGGTCATACATGAGTGGTCTAGTGCTTTCCCCTACTTTCTTCAATTTAAGTCTGAATTTCCAATAAGGAGTTCATGATCTGAGCCACAGTCTGCTCCTGGTCTTGTTTTTGCTAAATGTATAGAGCTTCTCCATCTTTGGCTGCAAAAAGTATAATCAATTTGTTTTTGGTATTGATCATCTGGCTATGTCCAAGTGTAGAGTCTTCTCTGTGTTGTTGGAAGAGGTGTTTGCTATGACCAGTGTATTCTCTTGACAAAACTCTGTTAGCCTTTGACCTGCCTCATTTTGTAGTCCAAGTCAAATTTGTCTGCTACTCCAGGTATCTCTTGACTTCCTATTTTTCATTCCAGTCCCCTATCATGAAAAGGACATCTTTTTTGGGTGTTAGTTCTAGAAGGTCTTGTAGGTCTTCATAGAACCGTTCAACTTCAGTTTCTTCAGCATTACTGGTTGGGGCATATACTTTGATTACTGTGATATTGAATGGCTTGCCTTGGAAATGAACTGAAATCATTCTGTTGTTTTTGACATTGCACCCAGGTACTGCATTTCAGACTCTTTTGTTGACTATGAGGGCTACTCCATTTCTTCTAAGGGATTCTTGCCCACAGTAGTATATATAACAGCCATCTGAAGTAAATTTGCCCATTCCAGTCCATTTTAGTTCTCTGATTCCTAAAATGTCAATGTTCACTCTTGCCATCAACTGTTTGACCACTTTCAATTTGCCTTGATTCATGGACCTAACATTACAGATTCCTATGCAATATTGTTCTTTACAGCATCAGATCTTGCTTCCATCACCATTCATATCCACAACTGGGCATTGTTTTCGCTTTAGCTCCAGCTCTTCATTCTTTCTGGAGTTATTTCTCCACTCTTCTCCACTGGCATATTGGACATCTACCAACCTGAGTGTCATACCAATCTTTCAGTGTCATATCTTTTTGCCTTTTCATACTGTTCATGAGATTCTCTAAGCAAGAATACTGAAGTGGTTTGCCATTCCCTTCTCCAGTGGACCACGTTTTGTCAGAACTCTTCAGCATGACCCTACATGGCATGGCTCACAGTTTCATTGAATTAGACAAGGTTGTGATCCATGTGATCAGTTTGATTAGTTTTCTATGATTGTGGTTGTGATTCTGTCTGCCCTTTGCAGGATAAGGATAAGAGGCTTATGGAAGCTTATATTATACAACTGAAACTATTATAATATTGTAAGTCAACTATACTTTGATTAAAAAATCAAAAAAATAAAATTAGAAATTAAAAAGGAAACATTGCAAATGTCACCACAGAAATACAAAGGAACAAGTATATGTCAACAAGTTGAGCATTATAGAATAAATGGTAAAATTCTTAGAAACATGCAATCTACCTGTATTGAATCATGAGGAAATGGTTTAGATGTTACATAGCAATTACATAAGATGTAACATTCAAGGAAGCTGAGTGAAGGGTATACAAGACTGTAAGTACATTACAAAACTGATGACTATACACTGACCTCCTTTTGCTCCCATTTTGAAGGAAGTTTGAATTGATTTTCTACTACTTGTAATTGAAAGAGAACTCACCAGTACAGTGTGTCATTGCAATGAAAAAAAATAGATAAATATTTTCCTAATATTATATTTGAGTGTATTACAAAAGAAATAAAACAAAGGGGAATATTATTTTCCTTTCTCTCCTTCTTCCTCTTCCTTCTCATTTTCTAACCCTTCTTCTTTTTCTTCCTCTTCTGTTTTGCTGCAAAGATGACTTGGAAGCAAAGAAACAGAATGTTCAGAATCTGGAAATAAAAAAGCTTACATTGTCCAAAATAAGGGAGAAAAACTGATTTTTGCTTTCGGTATCATCACATCCCTTATGGCCTAAAGCTCAGGATGTAACAGATTACATGAGTAGGGGACAAACCTATTACCCAAGCAGGAGGTAAGATCTGGTCAGAGATCTCTCCATATGCTTAAGTGGCCTACACTCATGTTCTCCTTCTGATTTCCTAAGTTTGAGCTTTCTCATACATGTCTTTGGATATTGAACTCACTATTAGTATAGCTTGAAAACTCCAAGCCAAAATTGCAATGTGAAAAAATGTGGTGTCCAGGAATATGGCAAAAAGAAATACACACTTTGCAAAAGAATAGACTTTAATGAAGTTTCAGTGAATCTCCAGATAAAATTATGAAGAATATTGGATATATATCATCTAAATAAAATAATAGAATTATATTTTAAAAATTATTTTTAAATTATAAAAGACATGAAGTCACAATACAAATAAAGCATAAAGCACATGAAGAAACAAGTCACAATGAGTGAGAAACAGAAACAAGAAATAGAGAATATAATAATTACAGAAATTGAAGTTTTCACATTCAGATTATTAAAATGTTTATATAAAATTATTAGGAAATAAATGGTAGAATAAAAAAATAGGAGACAATCAAGATAAAAAAAAGCAGAACTTGGAGAAGTAAAAATATATAATTACTAAAATTAAAAGCTCAACTATTGGTATGATCACTAAATTTAACAAAGCCAAAGAGAGAAATTGTAAGTGAAAAAAAAAATAGAGCTAAAGAAATTACTTAAAATACAATCAGAGGGACAAAGACACTATACAATGTTAATAATCATGAAGGTTAGTGTGACAAGATCCAATATATGTCTGATCAGATTACCTAATGAAATAATATTTAGATTGACACCTGATTTCTGAACAGCAACTTGTAAGTCACAAAACTATAAAATATGTCCACAAAATACTGAGAGAAAAACAAATAGCAGTGGAGAATGGTATTCTCATTGAAATAAACATTCAAGGACAAGTTAAACAAAGATCAACATAAGGAAACCAAAGAAAGCAAAAGAAAGAAATGATTTTGGGGGAAAAAAAAAACAGAAGAAGCTTGAAATAGAAAATAAAGGCACAATAGTGAAAAATCGATAAAGATGAAAGTTGGTTCTCTGGAAACTCTAGTAACATTAAACAAACTCTTTAAAGAAGTGGGGCAAAGGAAAGAAGATGCAAATAAGCACAATTAGGAATGAACAGAGGAACATTACTTATAAAGAAGAGATTTAAAATACCAAACAGTATTTGAAGGCTTTCATACCAACTAATTTGAAACTCAGGTAAAACAGGAAAAATCTAAGAACAAATATCCAGTTACCAAAAGTAAATAAATAAGAATTATGAACATGAATGACCAAACCAAGTTACAAATTATGACAAACATTCAATGAACAGAGAATTCCATAGATAAACAATATTTTCAGAAAAGTAAGAAATTGGAATACATCTCTGTCCCTTTATGAAGATAGCATAACCATGACAACAAAATCCAAAAATAACAGTGTAAGAAAGAAACTTTTCTGGCCAAACTCACTTAGGAACACAGAGCAATAACAATCTTGAACAACATATGAGCCAAATAAACACAACAATATATTAAAAAATGACACATTATGTCCAAATTAAATTTTCTCCAGCAATACAAGGGCAGTTCAACATCTAGTTTACAATACTGTACTATATACTTGAATTTTTCTTTTTTTATACTTGAAAAATTTTAAGAGAGTAGACCTTAATTGTTCTAACAAGGAAAAATATAGTAACTATGTGAAGTGATGGATATGTTAATTGTCTTGATTGTGGTTACCATTTCACAATGTATATATATATTTCAGAACATTATATTGCATACCTTACTTAAATGCAATTATTTGTCAATTATATATCAATAAACTTGGAAAGAAATTACAATATTTCTTAGTTTAGAATTTGAAAACAATTTGTCTGATGAATTTGCATAACACAATTCAGATCTTTCTGGAATTAGCTGTATTTTCCATTTGGAGTACTCTGGCACTTCTGCTGTTATTCTTTTTTGTATGTGTTCATTTTCTTCCAATTTTTATAATTTAGTTGTAAGCATATTCTCTCTATTTCTCTCTCTCTGCATATATATACACACACACACACACACATATATATATATATATATATATATACATATATATCCTGTTTTTCCATTTATATACCTTAAATACTTTCCACATCAGTATATAATCTGTTATTTACATAATATTCAACTTAGTGCATTTACTGTAATTTTGGTCATGTCTCTATAATGAATATTAGGCTCATTTTTCTTTTTTTTAAAGGAATGTTTACAGTTATAAGTGGTGTTCTGAATATAATAAATAACATTCACCCCAAAAAAAGAAACTAAAAACATAAAATCTCAATCATCTTTAAAAATGCATAAAAGTCATTTAATACAATTTCTGATAAAAGGAAAGGTCTCAGAAACTTTCAAGTAGAAGGGGATTTTTAAAAACTGATAAAGGGTCTTCCCAGTGCACCAGGCCCGAGCACTTGTCTCATGCATCCCACCTGGGCTGGTGACCTGTTTCACCATAGATAATATACATGCTGTTCTTTCACAACATCCCACCCTCACCTTCTCCCACAGAGTTCAAAAGTCTGTTCTGTACTTCTGTGTCTCTTTTTCTGTTTTGCATATAGGGTTGTTGTTACCATCTTTCTAAATTCCATATATATGTATTAGTATGCTGTAGAGGGAGGTGGGAGGGGGGATCGGGATGGGGAATATGTGTAAATCTATTGCTGATTCATGTCAATGTATGACAAAACCCACTGAAAAAATAAATAAATAAATTAAAAAAAAAACTGATAAAGGGTATCTCATGAAAACTTAGAGCTAACATAACAACTGTAAAATATTAACAGCATTCCTCTTAAAATCAAGAATAAGACATCATATTTTTCAACAATGTTTTGGTGGTTCTGGTCAGCACAGTAAAAAATAAAAGAAAATAAGGCATGTAAGAAATCAGACAAACAAAAAGACTGGTGATGCTATTTACACATAAAACCTCAAAAGAATCCACATATTATTATAATTAGGAAGAAAATTTAGCAAAGTTGCCCTGTATATGATTAATTTACAAAAGCTCACTGACTTCTACAATTTAACACCAGATATTTTAAAAATACATTATTTAAAAAGGTGAAATTTAGCTTTTTGTTTCTCTGCAGCTCAAAGCAACTTGAGATAGATCAGTTAGAAAAATTGGATAAACAAATTAATATGAGAGCCACTAAAGCAACAAGGATTATAGGGGTTTTGAAAATCTGAGATATTCTTAGTAATGAGCCAGTTTTTAAAAAGAATTGATAAACATATCTACAATATGATCCAGCCATTCCAATCGCAGATAACTGTCCCAGAGAAATGGAAACGTGTTCAAACAAACCTGTATGAATCTTCATAGCAATTTTCTTTGTCACTTCAGTTCAGTCGCTCAGTCGTGTCCAACTCTTTGTGACCCCATGGACTGCAGCACGCCAGGCCTCCCTGTCCATCACCAACTCCCGGAGTTTACTCAAACTCATGTCCATTGAGTCAATGATGCCATTCAACCATCTCATCCTCTGTCGTCCTTTTCTCCTCCTGCCTTCAGTCTTTTCCAGCATCAGGGTCTTTTCAAATGAGTCAGTTCTTCCCATCAGGTGTCCAAGGTATTGGAGTTTCAGCTTCAACATCAGTCCTTCCAATGAATATTCAGAACTGATTTCCTTTAGGATGGACTGGTTAGATCTCCTTGCAGTCCAAGGAACTCTCAAGAGTCTTCAACACCACAGTTCAAAAGCATCAATTCTTCGCACTCAGCTTTCTTTATAGTCCAGCTCTCACTTCCATATGTGACTACCATACATAGCCTTGACTAGACGGACCTTTGTTGGCAAAGTAATGTCTATGCTTTTTAATATTCTGTCTAGATTGGTCATAACTTTTCTTCCAAGGAGCAAGTGTCTTTTAATTTCATGGCTGCAGTCACCATCTGCCGTGATTTTGGAGTCCCCACAAATAAAGGCAGCCACTCTTTCTACTGTTTCCCCATCTATTTGCCATGAAGTGATGGGACCGGATGCCATGTCTTAGTTTTCTGAATGTTGAGCTTTAAGCCAACTTTTTCACTCTCCTCTTTCACTTTCATCAAGAGGCTCTTTAGTTCTTCATTTTCTCCCATAAAGGTGGTGTCATCTGCATATCTGAGGTTACTGATATTTCTCCTGGCAATCTTGATTCCAGCTTGTGCTTCTTCCAGCCCAGCCTTTCTCATGATGTACTCTGCCTATGTTATTATTTGTAATTTGTAATGTTTTATTTGTAATAGCCCCAAAATGGAAACAACCCAAATTTCCTTCAGTAGGTGAGTAGGTAAGCAAATTCTGGTTCATCCACACTTGCGTGCATGTGTGCACACTCAGTTGCTTCAGTCCGGTTTGACTCTTTATGACCCTATAGACTGTAGCCCATCAGGTTCCACTGTCCATGAAATTCTCCAGGCAAAAATACTGGAGTGGATTGCCATGCCCTCCTCAAGGGCATCTTCCCCACCCACTGACCCAACCCATGTCTCCTGCACCTGCTGCATTACAAATGGATTCTTTACCCATTGAGCCACCTGGAAAGTCCCTCCTTCCACATAATGAAATATTATTCAGCAACAAAAAGGAAGGCTCTGATACACACCAACTTGGATGGATATCAAGGGCATTAGGCTAAGTGAAAGAAGTCAGATGTAAAAGAATATATAAATATGATTTCATTTGTACAAAAATTCTTAGAAAAATCAAACTAAATATTATTGATAGAAAATAACTCAGTTGTTTACTGGGGTTGGAGAGAGAAGAAAGGAAAATGATGAAATTACTAAGAGCAATAAATAAACTTTTGGAGGTGATGGATATGTACATTGACTTGATTGTGGTGGTAGTTTAATGGGAGAATATATATGTGAAATTTTGTTAAAATGTACACTTTACATGTACAGTTATTACATGTCATTTATACCTCAATAAATCTATTGAAAAAGAAAGTTAAAGACAAAAGTATAAGTTGTACATGTTTTCAAACATTTCTTTGAGAGTGTTACACCTCAATAACAATTTTACTTTAAAAATAATTCAGAAAAAAAAGTAATTCAGAGTAACCTCTGAAAACAGCATGTTTATTTTTAAAGCCAAATATGACCCAAATTTTAAGTATGTATGACAGATTCTCTCAATAAAGTTTAATATGCTATAAAATGGTGCATACATAGCTAGTTACTGCAACTGAATTAAATTCTTGCTTTTATGCAATGATCTGGAATGTTATTTTATTTGAAATGCATAATAGTTAACAGTGAAAACTCACCATATATCACTATAAACCAGAATTCTTTGTTATGACCTTCATCATTACAGGTGAGCATGTGCTTCTTCCTCACTTTGCGTAATATGTTTCTCTAAAATGTGCATAAGAATGTACATTATTTAAATTATACACAGTAAGTGCAACATTTCCCTTTGGAACTATACTTGCTTTTTATTCATGTAAAATTCATTGAGAAGTGAGTTTTGGTTAAACTCAGTTCAAAACTAGAGTCTGCCCACTCCTTTATTAAAGTTTATTTACTCTAAATTTATGAATTTAATTTTTATTTTACTTATCTAAATTTTTTTATATTACACTTAGAAAAATTAGAACTAACTCTCTAATGCAGTCATTCTAAACCATCTTGTGCCATGGCATGCTTAATCGCTCAGTTGTGTCTGACTCTGCGACCCCATGGACTGTAGCCTGCCAGGCTCCTCTGTCCATGGGATTCTCCAGGCAAGAATACTGGAGTGGGTTGCCATTCTCTTCTCCAGGGGATCTTCCCCACTCAAAGATTGAACCAGGGTCTCCCGCACTGCGGGTAGATTCTTTACTGTCTGAGCCATAGCTGCCACAAAATACACGTGGGTCATGTTTACATTTATACAGATGAAAACCTAGATGTAGTAACTCTGCTTCCCCTACCACCATTTAAAAATATTATCAGTATGCAAGTACTTTTTTATAAAAATAACCTTGAGCTCTTTCTACTGTGTCAAAAAAGAAATTCATATGCAAAAAAAATGGTACTTTTATTATTAGCACCAAATAATATTTGAAAACCCTCACAACTAGCTACACATATCAATAGTTAATTGTGAAACACTATTGTGTGCCAATGCTGAGGTTATGAAATATTTATCCTAATGTTAACCTTCTCATTCTTAACAAAATCTTTTACAACAAGAAAGAATTACTTTTGAAGTGTCATTTTTAAATCCTGACTTTTTTCCTCATTAACGTTTATTCCTATCTTATCCCTTCTCTTTCCTTCTTTTTCATTTTCCTTTTCCTATGAATTTTCTTTTTCCTTTGTTTCCATCTTCTCAATTCCCTTCCTTTCTTGAACAATACAGCTCTGAAGTCATCAGATGGGGCAGTGGAAGGTAGCCATCCACACTAGTGAGCTGAGGGGAAGCTGCAGTGGCCATGATCAGAGTATAAGTGCACAACCTGGGTGAGAAGGACATCTGCTTAGGAAGGCTGCTGGTACAGGACACCCAAGGTCAAGCAGGAAGAAGAAAGCATCCTCAAATAGAGTGAGGAGAGTTTCTGCAAGGAAAGGAGAGGGCTGTGCATGAGTGTCTGCCCATGCCAAATGAGGTGGATATTGCATGGCAAATGGGATGTCCCACTGCTATGAAAAATCAGAGCCTGAACCTGGGAGAGGGTGTCTGTGTAGAGCAAAAGCATTTCATGGAATGTCAGAGCTGGAGTGAGCTCAGGAGGGCATCCATGGTGGCCAAAGAAATCTTGCAAAGAATAATACAGGGATATCTTGTGCATCCTTTGCCTCACCTTCCTACAAACTAAATATCTTGCATAAGTATACTACAATATGAAACGCAATAAAACAGCATTGATACCATTGGTTTCATTATCAGAGTGCATTCAAATTTCACACAATACATGTATACCTATATGTGTATGTATGTGTGTATAAATCCATGGAATTTTATAGCGTGCATAACTTTGTATACTATTACCACAATCAAGATACACAGCTGCTCTATCATCATGAAGCAGTTTTATTCTATCACCTTACAACTGCACTTCCATAACCATATCTCAATCCCTAACCCCTGTGTGCATGCTAAGTCGCTCAGTCATGTCCTACTCTTTGCAGCCCTAGACTGCAGCCCGCCAGGCTCCTCTGCCCATGCGGATTTTCCAGGCAAGAATACTGGAGTGTGTTACCATGCCCTCCTCCAGGGGATCTTCCCAATCCAGTAATGGAACCCATGTCTCCTGCATTAGCAGGCAGTTCTTTACCATTAGTGACACCCAGGAAGGCCCTCTAACCCCTAGAAACTTAATCTTTTCTCCACCTGTATAATATAGTTCATTCAAGACTCTATAACATTAAATTCTTTAGATCTATTAAAGGTGTTATTATATGTGTTAAAACTTTTTTTTCATGACTAGGTAGCAACCCATGGTATGAATGGTGCACACTTTATTTAACTATCTCCCATCATAGGGTATTTTCACCATTTCTAGTTTTGACTATTATAAATAAAACTGCTATGAACACCATCTAACAAGATTTTGGGTAGATATAATTTTTTATCTCTCTGAAGTAAATGTCCAATAATATGATTTCTCAGTTTTATGAGAGTTGCTTGTTTACTGTTTGAAGAAACTGTCAAACCATTTTTCAGGCTGTTTGTTTCATTATGCATTCCAACCAACAATGCATAACCCAATTTCTTCTGCAGCATTTGGTGTTGTCACTATGTTTTATTTTGTCCATTCTGCAAAGTGTACAATGAGATCACTGTGGTTTAATTTGTATTTCCCTAGTGACTAATAGGGAGAAGGCAATGGCAACCCACTCCAGTACTCTTGCCTGGGAAATCCCATGGACAGAGGAGCCTGGCAGGCTACAGTCCACGGGGTTGCTAAGAGTCGGACACGACTGAGCGACTTCGCTTTCACTTTTCACTTTCATGCACTGGAGAAGGAAATGACAACCCACTCCAGTATTTTTGCCTGGAGAATCCCAGGGACGGGAGCATAGTGGGCTGCCATCTATGGGGTCTCACAGAGTCGGACATGATTGACATGACCTAGCAGTAGCAGCAATGACTAATAGGGCTTCCCTTGTGGCTCAGCTGGTAAAGAATCAACTTGCAATTTGGGACACCTGGGTTCTATCCCTGGGTTGGGGAGATCCCCTGGAGAAGGGAAAAGCTACCCACTCCATTATTCTGCCCTGGAGAATTCCATGGACAGTATAGTCCATGGGGTTGCAGAGTCGGACATGATTGAGAGACTTTCACTTTCACTTTCAATGACTAATAACGTTAAACACCATGTGCCTGTTTGGAATCTTTATATCATTTTAAGTGAAATCTCTTTCATGGTTTCCCCATTTTAAAATCTGTTTTGGATTTTGTTCTTTACTGTTTAAAGCAGAGATTGTTCTCCATATATTCTAGACATGAGTCATTTGTCAGATATATAATTTGCAAATATTTTCTCTAGGTCTGTAACTTGTCTCTTCATCCTATGAACAATGTGTTTCACTAAACTTTAATTTAAATGAAGTTCAATTTATCTAAGATTTCTTTACCTAGTTCTAGACTCCAAAGAGTTTTCCCATGTACTGTGTTTTAAATATTTTATGCATTTAAATATTATATTTAAGTTAATGATCTCTTTTGGGTTAATTTTTTCATGAATTGTGAAACTTAGGTCAATGTCTATTTGTGTACCTATGCATGCCCAGTTCAGCATCATTTGTTGAAAAAGCTTTCTTTCTCCATTGAATTGCTTTTGCACCTTTGTGGGAAAAGGTATCAGTTGGTCACACTTGTGTGAGCCTATTTCTGTGTTCTCTATTTTGTTCCATTGATCTATGTATCTATACTTCTCTTTGTGTGGATTACTATAGCTATATAATGTCTTGAAATTGCATAGACTGATTCTTCCCACTTTATACTTCTTTTTAAAAATTGGACTAACCATTTTAGTTCCTTTACTTTTCTATACACATTTTCAGATAATCTTGCCTATTACTACTAGAAACATTACTAGAAATGTTTAGGATTTTGATAAAACTGTATATCAATTTGAGAGAGAATTGTCATCTTTACAATGTTGACTCTATTCTCTGTTTATTTAGATCTTCTTTGATTTCTTTTATCAGCACTGTGTAATTTTCAGTAAACAAATCCTGTATATATTTTGTTGGAATTATATCTAAGTATCTCTGTTTTTCATCAGTTGTAAATAGTACTGTATTTTTAATTTTAGTATCTACATGTTTATTATTAGTATACATATATATATAACTCATTTTAAAATATTTTATATTGCATCATGTGACCTTGCTGAATTCACTTATTTCTAAAAGATTGATTTTTCAGACTCCTTAGTATTTTCTATGTAGACAATTGTGTTATCTGCAAATTGGGAAAGTTTTATTTCATTTCTTTCTTTTTAGTCTGTATGCCTTGTATTTCCTCTTCATACCTTACTGTGGCTGGCTAGAATATCCAGTATCATATTAAATAAGAATCGTAAGACTAATTATGCTTGCCTTGTTCCCTTAAGTGGGAGCATTCAGTCTTTTATCACCAAGTACAATGTTAGGTTGGAAAAGGAAATGGCAGCCCGTCCAGTATTCTTGCTTGGGAAATCCTATAGGCAAAGGAGCCTGATAGGTTACAGTCAGTCCATGGGGTCACAAAGAGTCCAACATAATTGAGCGACTGAGCACATATAATGTTAGCTGTTGGTTTTTTAGATAATACTTTATCAAGTTGAGGAAATTTCTCTATATTTCCATATTGCTGAGATGTTTTTCTGTAATAAATGAGTGTTGAATTTATCAAGTTCTTTTTTTTTCCATTTATTTTTATTAGTTGGAGGCTAATTACTTTACAATATTGTAGTGGTTTTTGCCATACATTGACATGAATCAGCCATGGATTTACATGTATTCCCCATCTTTTTCTTCATTTATTGATGCAATCATGTTTTTTTTTTTAATTTAATCTGTTGATATGGTGGATTTCATTGATTAATTTTCAAATGTTGAGCCATCCTTGTATACCTGAAATAAATGTCAGTTGGAATTGTTTTTTTGTTTTTGCTTTTTTTTTTTTTCAAAAAAATTGCTCAAATTGGCTAATATTTTATTGAGGATTTTTTTTCTATAAATTTATGAGAGATATTGATCTGTAGTTTTCTTGCTTTGTATACTATCTCTTTTGGTTTCATTATCAGGATATTAACCTCATAAAATGCATTAAGAAAAAAATGTTTCATCTTGGTTGAATTTCGATAGTTTAAGTTTTTTGAGAAATTGGTTCATATTTTTCTAAGTTGTCAAGTTTATGTGTTTACAGTTGTTTTCAGTATTCCTTTATAATCCTTTTAATGGCTTTCAGGATCTGTAGTGACACTTCATATTTCATTCCTGATTTTGTGATTTGTATCCTGTTTTTTTATGTTTATCAGACTTGCTAGAGGATTATCCATTTGCTTATCTTATTCTTTAAAAAAACAAAGTTTCCATCATTGATTTTTCTCTACTGTTCTCCTGTTTTCAATTTCCCTGGTTTCCGTTCTTGTCTTTACTATTTCCTCATTTCTTTTCCTTTCTCTAATTTCTTGAAGTAGGAACTTAGATTATTGATTTGAGGTGTATTTTTTTATGTATAATATTTAGTGCTATAAATATCCCACTGTTTTGTTTTCACATATTTTGATATGTTGTATTTATATTTTATTCAGTTCCACATATATTTTTAAAATTTCCCTAATATTTCTTTGACTAATGGATTATTTAGAACTGTGTTGTTTGATTTCTAAGTATTTTGATATTTCCCTCTTATTTTTGTGGTTTTGGTTTCTAATTTGATATCAGTATCATTAGAGAACATACTCTGCATTTTACCTCTTTTAAGTTTGTTGAGGTTTGATTGTGACTCATGATATGGTATACCCTGGTGAACATTCTGTGGGCACTTGAAAAAAAATGTATATTCTTCTGTTAATAGGTTGATTATTCTATCATATTGATATTATGATAGTTGATGGTGTTATTCAGTTCTATATCTTTAATATTTTTTAGCCTAGTTTTTTGTAAGTTGCTGCCAAGTGTAGTTTTGAAATCACAAACTATAATTATGGAATTTTTATTTCTTCTTTCAAATCTGACAGACTGTTTCATGTATTTTGAAGTTGTGCTGTTTGATGAATTCACATTTAGGATCCCTCTATCTTTTGATGAATTGAGTCTTTAGCAGTATGTAATAGACTTCTTTGTTCCTAATAATGTCCTTTAATCTTAAGTCTACTTTATGTAACATTCACATAGTTACTCTTTGTGTGTGTGTGTGTGTGTTTGTTTGTTTTTATTTTTTTCCCATTTATTTTTATTATTTGGAGGCTAATTACTTTACAATATTGTAGTGGTTTTTCTCATACATTGACATGAATCAGCCATGGATTTACATGTATTCCCCATCCTGATCCCCCCTCCCACCTCACTCTCTACCCCATCCCTCTGGGTCTTCCCAGTGCCAGGCAGCGAGGGTTGGATGTTTCGAGAGAACAGCATTGAAACATATATATTATCTGGGGTGAAACAGATCACATAGTTACTCTTGTTTTATAAAATAAATGTTACCATATAACTTTAATTTTTTTTCAAGCTACTTATGTCATTACGTTTGAAATGAATTCCCTGTACAAAACAGGCTCGAATCATGTTTGTTTGTCTGCTTGCTTAAATACACCCTGCCAATCTTTTCCTTTCAATTCTGTATTTAGATTGTTTACACTTAATCATCAATATACTAGGGCTTAATTCTGCCATTTTCCTATTTGTTTTCTCTTTATTTTTTTCTCTTTCACTTTCCTATTTCTCTTTACTTACCTTTCTATGGGTTACTTGAACAATGTTTATTCAACCTTGATTTTACTATTGCTTTTCAGTATATTATTTTGTATTGCTTTCTTAGTGGTTGTTCTAGGTAATAAAATATACTATATAACTCATCTCATCTTACCATTACTGACAATTTGCTATTTAAAATGAACTATTAAAATAGGATTTCTTTGTCTTCCCCCATCTTTGCTGGCACCATTGCTATGGCAGATTGGACCTACCTATTTTAATAGTTCATTTTAAATAGCAAATTGTCAGTGGGTCTCCTAACTAATTCTCTATTGGCCTTTGTCTTTCACAGATATTTAGCCAAGAGGAAGCAGGCTTTTCTGGATGTTGTGTTTTGCTTTGTCTATGTCTGTTGTTCATTCGAATTTGCAGGTTTTTGTTGTTCCCAGTCTGGAACACAGAAGAGATACAAAGAAAATCCAAGAAACTCACTGCATTTTCATTCCTCAAATTCTGAGTTCTTTAGGCAGTCCACCTTCTTTCCATCTTTCATAGTCCTTTAATGATGATCTGTTGAATTATTTCCAGGTTATCTGGTTGTATTTAGGGAGCGGGAGCAGGGAAATGACTCTCCATCAACTTTTATGAACTGAAATACACACACATCCACACACACACTCATTCACACAGTTGGATTTTGTTAGTCAAGGTAGTTTTTTTATAAAGTTGCCACAAACACTGAATTAGCACATAATGAATCATTTCTGTGAGAAAAAATAAAGCGTTATGTTCTTCTGAGTCAAATTTGTCAATCAATCAATAAACTTATCTTTTTGTGTTTCTATACTAAGACGCAATTATTTAATATATATTGTTGATCCGTTAGCATTGCAATTACAGCCAACAGCATGATAGCTCTTAAAACAAAGCTTATCTAACACATTTTAAGCTCATCCAACATCTCTGTAAAACACATCATACCTCTCTTTTACTTAGAAACAGTAGACAACACTTCAGCACTATGCTTGGACATTTTAAACAGTGAAATTACCAAAAACCCCACAGAAATGCAAAAACCATGATAGCAAGCAAATGTGGAAAGGATACATGTTTATAGTATAAGAGCTGAAACAAGAAGGAGGTGTTATCTTATTCTACCTCAGCCAGGAAGGTGTACCTTGGGTGACTCAAATTTTTCACTACTCTGTACATAAATATATCTTTAAATTATTGTGAAAATGTCATGAATATTGATTTGAGGTTTAAAAATAAATTTAGTACATAAGTAAATTTTACAAGAAATAATCTGTGAGTAATGCAAACTGACTATATATAGTTAGAATTAGAGTTAGAATTATGCATATTATATATTTATGTATTATATATATGTGTGTATGTTAAAACCTACAATATATCATTACTACAGTTACTGTTATTATTATTAATTAGTCAATATTCGTTTATATATTTTATATCAATCCATATATTACCCTTTATGTTGCCTTTCATTTCTTTCTATATTTCCATCTTAATGACTAGGATCATATTCCTTTTGAAGAACTCTATTATTTCTTTACTAAGATTCCAGTTCTGTTTGTCTGGAAACATCTTTATATTATCTTAATCTTTTTTTTTTTTTTTTTGCTTGATATAGAATTCTAAGGCTTTTTTTTTTAGTATTTTAAATATGTAATTCTATTATCTTATAACTTCCATTGTGTCTGTTGAGAAGTCTTATTTCCTCTTGAAAAAATATGTCTTGTTTTTACTGCTTTTAAAATTTTCTCTTTATCATTGATTGCTAACAGGCTTACTATAAAATATGATTGTTAGGGGAAGCATACTGATTGAAACCGTCCACCCTGGCCAGGCACCATAATAACCATTTGCATGAGTTGTTTTATGACAGGAGGTCCTGGTAAGGAACACGGAACTGATAAGCCTCCACCAACCAGAAGAGTTCAGGAAAGGTCAAAATGAGACACCACATGTCCGACCACCTCCCAGAATCCTTCTCTCTGGCATGCATCTTGGCTGAACAAGGCTGCACCATCAGGAAGGACTCTTGAGTCAGAATGATTGGCTAAAGACAACCTGTAAACTAATCCCATCACCGTAAAACCCGAGACTGCAAGCCATGTGACAGAGCTGTTCTGGGTTCCCTTACCCTGCTGCTCTCCACCGGGGTGCCCTTTCCCCATAAAATCTCTTGCTTTGTCAGCACATGTGTCTCCTTGGACAATTCATTTCTGAGTGTTAGACAGAGCCCGGTTTTGGGCCCTGGAAGGGGTCCCCCTTCCTGCAACAAATGGTGACTCTGGCCGGGGCTCTTCTTCGCTGTGACTGACATCCTGACCACTCGGGGTACTCAGGGGCCAGCTTCCCTGGGTGGATCTGGGTACACTTTTCTCTTTATCTTGCTTACATTGGTAGGGTTTCTTGAATCTGTGATATGTTATCTTTAATCTGTTTTTTCCAGCTTTATTAAGATATAATTGATATATAGCAGATCAAAGTTTAAGATGTAAAATGTGATACACACACACACACGTGTATATATATATATATATATATATATATATATATATATATATATATATATATAATTATCTTCCCTGGTGGCTCAGACAGTAAAGCATCTCCCTACAATGCGGGAGATCTGGGTTCAATCCCTGGGTTGGGAAGATCTCCTGGAGAAGGAAATGGCAACCCACTCCAGTATTCTTGCCTGGAAAATCCCATGGATGGAGGAGCCTGGTAGGCTACAGTCCATGGGGTTGCAAAAAGTCAGACACAACTGAGCTACTTTACTTTCACTTTCTTTTCATATATAATTACCACAATAGAAATACCTCCATTACCTCATACATTTATAATTTGTTTGTGTATGCACGATGATAGTATTGCAAATATATTCTCTTAACAAATTCCAAGTATATAGTACAGTATTCTTAATTGTAGATACTAAACTATAATTAGATTCCCAGAACCTATCCATTTAAAAATGGAAGTTTGTAGATTATACTTCATTTAATGTTATTACAAATCACTGGCTATATTTCCCTGAGCTGTACAATATATCTTTGTTGTTTATTTATTTTATACATAGTAGTTTGTATCTTTCAATCCCGTACTCCTATCTAGTCCCTTCCACCTTCTGTCTCTCCACAGGTATCCACTAGTTTGTTTTCTTTATTTGTGAGCCTGTTTCTTTTTTGTTATATCCATTTGTTTAGTTTTTTAAATCCCACATGTAAGTAATAATATATAGTATTTTTCTTCCTCTGTCTGACTTATTTCACTAAACATAATACTCTCTAGGTTCACCCACATTGTTGCAAATGACAGAAGTTCATTTTTTGTGTGTGATTGAGGAATATTCTATTCTATACCTTCCTTATCCATTTAAGCCACTTGGGTTGCTTCCATGCCTTGGCTATTGTAAGTAACACTGCTATGAACATTGGGGAGCATTATCTTTCTGAATTAGTGTTTTCACTCTCTTCAGATATGTACCCAGGTGAAATTGCATAATAGTTCTTTTTTAAGTTTTTGGAGGAAACTCCATACTATTTTCCATAGTGGCTGCAACAACTTAATTCCATATTGTACAGCTCAGGGAAATATAGCCAGTGATTTGTAATCAACAGTGTGCAAAGGTTCCCTTTTCTCCACATCCTCTCCAGCATTTGCTATTTGTAGACTTTTTTTTTTTTTCATTTATTTTTATTAGTTGGAGGCTAATTACTTTACAATACTGTAGTGGGTTTTGTCATACATTGACGTCAATCAGCCATGGATTTACATGTATTCCCCATCCTAATCCCCCCTCCCACCTCCCTCTCTACCCGATCCCTCTGGGTATTCCCAGTGCACCAGGCCCGAGCACTTGTCTCATGCATCCAACCTGGGCTGGTGATCTGTTCCACCATAGATAATATACATGTTTTGATGCTGTTCTCTCGATACATCCCACCCTCGCCTTCCCCCACAGAGTCCAAAAGTCTGTTCTGTACATCTGTGTCTCTTTTTCTGTTTTGCATATAGGGTTATCGTTACCATCTTTCTAAATTCCATATATATATATATGTGTTAGTATGCTGTAATGTTCTTTATCTTTCTGGCTTACCTCACTCTGTATAATAGGCTCCAGTTTCATCCATCTCATTAGGACTGATTCAAATGAATTCTTTTTAATGGCTGAGTGTATATATGTACCACAGCTTCCTTATCCATTCGTCTGCTGATGGGCATCTAGGTTGCTTCCATGTCCTGGCTATAATAAACAGTGCTGTGATGAACATTGGGGTGCACATGTCTCTTTCAGATCTGGTTTCCTCGGTGTGTATGCCCAGAAGTGGGATTGCTGGGTCATATGGCAGTTCTATTTCCAGTTTTTTTAAGGAATCTCCACACTGTACTCCATAGCGGCTGTACCAGTTTGCATTCCCACCAACAGTGTAAGAGGGTTCCCTTACCTCCACACCCTCTCCAGCATTTATTGCTTGTAGACTTTTGGATAGCAGCCATCCTGACTGGCATGTAATGGTACCTCATTGTGGCTTTGATTTGCATTTCTCTGATAATGAGTGATGTTGAGCATCTTTTCATGTGTTTGTTAGCCATCTGTATGTCTTCTTTGGAGAAATGTCTGTTTAGTTCTTTGGCCCATTTTTTGATTGGGTCATTTATTTTTCTGGAATTGATCTGCAGGAGTTGCTTGTATATATTTGAGATTAATCCTTTGTCTGTTGATTCATTTGCTATTATGTTCTCCCAATCTGAGGGCTGTCTTTTCACCTTGCTTATAGTTTCCTTTGTTGTGCAAAAGCTTTTAAGTTTCATTAGGTCCTATTTGTTTATTTTTGCTTTTATTTCCAATATTATTTGTAGACTGTTTGATGATAGCCATTCTGATAGGTGTGAGGTGATATTTTACTGTTGTTTTGATTTGCATTTCCCTAATAATTAGCATGTTCAGCAACTTTTTATGTGCCTGTCAGCCATCTGTATGTCTTTGAAAAAAGTATATTCATATCTTCTATTCATTTATTAATAAGCTTACTTTTTTGTGAGATGCATTATTTGTTTATGCATTTTGAATATTAACCCCTTATTGATCATATTATTTGAATATCATTTAAAAGAAGTACAATCTATAATAATATTGAATCTTTATGCTGTACACCTGAAACTAATAAAATATTGTAAACCCACTATATTTCAATAAAAATATTTTTAATGGAAGCTTTAAAAATGTTTTAATTTTACCTTAACTTAGATATGCTATATATCAATCATCTTAATAAAATTTGAGCAATGTATTGAAGATTTCAGGCCACAGATTCAAGAAATCCTACCAAACATAAGCATAATTTTAGAAAAATATGCCTAGATCCATCACAATAAGCCCTTTGACCAAAATCTCTCTGTTTCGCCCTCCCTGTAGCTCCTGGCATCCACAATTTCACTCTGTCTCTATGAGTTTGGCTATTTTAGATTCCATACATAAATGAGAACTTATAACATTTGTGTTTCTTTGTCTAACTTTTTCTCTTAGCACATTGCCATCAAAACTCATTCATGTTACAAAAGGTAGGGCTTCCTTCTTTTTCTTCAATCCATTTTGAAAGATTCTTGGATATTATCTCTTTCTGCTTGTACTCTTTTTCTTCTCTGGGATTATAATTGCACATACTTCAAATATTTTTAATTTGTGTGTGTCTTTTATGATCTCTTCTGTATTTTCTATGTCTTTTTTTCCCCCTGTGCTTCAGTCTGGATATTTTCAAGTTCACTAATTGTCCCTGCTGCTGTACACAATCTGTTGTTATACTTTATTCTTAATTATTTTATTTTTCAGTCTGAGAATTACTATTTTATTTTCTTTAAGCTTCTGTTTTCTGGAGAAATTCTTCATTCTATCACCTATTGTCTTGAATATACTAATAACAAGTATTTCATATTCTACCTGATAACTCTAATATCTCAGTCATTTGTGAATCTATTTGTATCATTTTTTCTCTTTTATTCAATTTCTTGGTATTTCTGTTTTGTTTTAATTTTTAATGCTAGATAGTGTGTATGCTAAATTTTTGAGGCCATGTAGGGTGTTCTTTTCCTACAGAGAAGGTTTTGCTTATACTCCAATAAGCAGATATAGTGGTATCAGATCATCTTAAACAATCAAGAACTGGGATCACTGTAGTTTTAGTGTCCGCTTTATAAGATTTCCTGTAATGCTGGATCATTTCTACTTCTAGAGTGAAGTCCTCCCCAGGGACCCATTGCCGAGGTGCTGAAGTTTCAATGCAGCTTTTCCTTCTTGGTTGGTGGTAAACTGCAATTGCTGTCTTCTTAAGATCCTCTGAAGTTTTAATTTTGCTCTTCAGACCTTTCTTCTTGTTTCTTACCCTCTTGCTTTGTACAGTTCAAGAATTTTAGCAAACGTTTAGGAAGGGAAAACTGGCAGTATGGCAAGTTCAGTTTGATGTACCTCCTTTCTTATTAGATTTTTACAGACTGTTCAAAGCAGATTCAAACTCCAATTTTTGTCTCTCTTGACCCGTAAGATTGCCAAAAGTTGTATTTGTTTCTCTGTCTCTTGTCAATAGCCCTGTGTTTTGGCATTTTGCCAGAATAGAAGAGTAGGAATAAGCAAATGCCATAGAAATCTCTCCCTTTACTTTGTGACTGTCTTCTCTTTGTAACCCTGCAAATACTTTTTTGCTTAAAATTTGTTTGTTATTTTCAAATATATATTTTAGTTCTTTATCCAGATTTCTGATTATTATGAGTGGGAGGATTGGTCTACCTCAAGCTATGCTGCTGTAGCCTGAAGAACTTTCTTAACTTGTTTAATTTGTATATAGTTGTAATGTTCTCTGTTATTATCCTTTCCTAAAATGATACTTAACTCTTTATAATAAATTTTCACACAAATCAAAGTTTTATATATATATATATATGACAGCAATATTTATCAGTCATGTATTTTAAATAATTTGTAAGGACAAGAATTTTATAATTGTGGGCTTTTTTTTTTTACTTTTAATTATTTCATTCACATAAAAAATAAAATTCTAAGTGTAGCTTTCAGAAGGGATATTGACAAGTTCCTCCATTTGTTTTCATCAGTTGCATGTGTATATTTACTGTCAGCATAGTAAATATGCACTAGTCATAGCAAATACACTTTTTCAACAACACAAGAGATTACTTTACACATGGACATCATCAAATGGTCAATATCGAAATCAAATTGATTACATTCTCTCTAGCCAAAGATAGAGAAGCTATATGCAGTCAGCAAAAACAAGACCTGGAGCTGACTGTGGCTCAGATCATCAGTTTCTCATAGCAAAATTCAGGCTTAAACAAAAGAAAATTGGGGAAAACACTAGGCCAGCCAGGAATGACTTAAATAAAATCCCATATGAATTCGCAGTAAAGGTAACAGATAGATTCAAGGGACTAGATCTAGAGGACAGTGTGCCTTCAGAACTATGGACAGACATCCATAATATTGTACAGGAGGTGGCAAACAAAACCATCCCAAGGAAAAAGAAAAGCAAAAAGGCTAAGTAGCTATCTGAGGAGATTTTACAAATAGCAGAAGAATAAAGAGAAGTGAAAAGCAAGGGAGAGAGGGAAAGGTTAATCCAATTAAATGCGGCGTTTCAAAGAATAGCTAGAAGAGACAAGAAGGCCTTCTTCAATGAACAGTGTTTAGTGATAGATGGAAACAACAAAAGGCGAAAGACTAGAGATGTCTTCAGGAAAACTGGAAACATCAAGGGGGCGTTCTGCCCGAAGATTAGCACAATAAAGGATAAAAATGAGACCTAGTGACTTAGTAGATCCTGAAGAGATCAAGAAGAGATGGAAAGAATACATCAAAGAACTGTATAAAAGAAGATCTTAATGAACTGGATTACTACAATGGTGTGGTTATTCACCCAGAGCCAGACATTCTGGAATGCAAAGTCAAGTGGGCCTTAAGAAGCACTGCTGTTAATAAAGCTAGTGGATGCAGTGAAATTGCAAAGGAGTTGAACTATTCAAATCCTTGAAGGAGGATGCCATCAAGATCTTGCATTCATTATGTCAGCAAATCTGGAAGACCCAGCAACAGCCACAAGACTAGAAAAGGTCAATCCTCATTCCGATTCCGAAGAAGGGTAGTACTAAAGAATGTGCTAACCATGAGACCATTGCACTCATCTCACATGCTAGTAAGGTCATGCTTAAAATCTTGCATGCTAGGCTTCAGCATTATGCAAACCAAGAACTTCCGGATGTCCAAGCTGGGTTTAGGAAAGGAAGATGAACTAGAGATCAAATTACCAACATTTGCTGGATTATAAAGCAAGGAAATTTCAGAAAAGTATCTATCTCTGTTTCATTAAATATGCTAAAGCCTTCAACTGTGTGGATCATGACAAACTGTGGAAAGCTCTTAGAGAGATGGGGATATCAGACCATTTTATCTGTCTCCTGAGAAACCTGTATGCAAATCAGGAAGCAAAAGTTAAAATCCTGTATGGAAAAGCTGATTGGTTCAAGATCTAGAATGGAGTATGATAGGGCTATCTGCTGCCATCTTACTTGATTAATCTATATACAGAGCCCATCATGAGAAATGCCGGACTGGATGAGTTTCAAGCCAGAATCAAGCTAGGCAGGAGAAACATCAACAACCTCAGATATGTGGATGATACCACTTTAATGGCAGAAAATGAAGAGGAACAAAACAACCTCTTGATGAGGGTAAAGGAGGAGAGTGAAAGAGCCAGCTTAAGACTAAACATTAAAAAAAAAACTAAGACCATGGCATCTGGCCCCATTACTTCATGCAAATAGAAGGGCAAAATGTGGAAGTCATGAAAGATTTCCTCTTATTGGGCTCCAGAATCACTGTGGATGGTGACTGCAGCCATGAAATCAGAAGATAGTTGCTTCTTGAAAAGAAAGTGATGACAAACCTAGACAGAGTGTTGAAAAGCAGAGACATTATTCTGCTGACAAAGGTCCATGTAGTCAAGGCTGTGATCTTCCCAGTGGTCACATGTGGGTGTGAGAGCTGGACCGTAAAGAAGGCAGAAAGCCAAAGAATTGATGCCTTTGAACAGTTGTGCTGGAAAAGACTCCTGAGGGTCACTTGGACAGCAAGAAGATCAAACCATTCAATCTTAAGGAAGATCAACCCTGAATATTCACTTGAAAGACTGATTCTGAAGCTGAAGCTCCAGTATTTTGGTCATCTGATGCAAACAGATGATTCATTGGAAAAGTCTCTGATGCTGGGAAAGCTTGAGGGCAGAAGGAGAAGTGAGTGCCAGAGGATGAGATGGCTGGAGGGCATCACCAATGCATTGAACATGAACTTGGGAAAACTCTGGGGGATGGTGAGGAACAGGGAGCCTGACGTTCTACAGTCCATGTGGTCACAAAGAGTCAGACACAACTGGGCGACTGAACAACTGTCAGCATAAGGATGCATAGTGACAAGCTATAACACAAGGTCTTCTTAGATAAGGACCATTAAACATACACTGAAGTAATGAACCTAATTGCAGAATTATAAAGTGATGTAAGTTTAACATAACTTCATATATCAGGGATTTATGTTTGGTGACAGTTCTGAAATGAATTTGTTCAGCAAAAAGAAATTCGAGTAGTGCCAGTTAAAGTCTTCCTTCTTGAGAACCCCCCTCCCATTGTCTTTAATTATAATGAAAAACTAGAAAAGGTCAATATGAAATATTTCTCATTTGAGGAGCATGCCAGTGAATAGCCAAAAGTCAAAAGGATTTTTAAAAATGTCAAATTAAACCAAAAATTTTGGAAAAAATGAGTGAATGAATGTGTGAGCTGTAGGACTCAGGTAACAAAAGCTCATCTCCCATCCTCAGCATATTTACATTTTTATAAAGATTTAATTTTCTTAAGTGAATGTTAATTAAATCTCATGCATGGTCTTTTAGTTTGGTATCTAAGTATACCTTCATTACAGAGAAATTGATGGAGTCAAAGTTATTTGACAATCATTCTGAAAATAGTGTAAATGTTTAAAAGTATTTTCCTATACTCATTTTCTCTACAGAGTGTCTAAAAATTGTATTTTCAGCAAAAATTTCTGATCATGTAACTAAAAGCTTAATTAATCAATTTTGCCTTCTATTACATAAATATGAATATATATATATACACATCATCTATTTATTTTGTGTACAATATATATTCTATTCCTTATCAATGTTATATATGTATAGAATTGTACATCCTTTCTATTTCTGATAAAACTACATCAAGAAATTTAAACCAAATCTTCCCATAGCAGTTACTTTTTATGATACAACTACTACAGCAAAATAAACAGTGTCATTGTTGAAAGGAATGTCAAGCTGCTTTTGAATTGACTAAGCAGCAACTGATGTCCTCAAGGATTCTAGTGTATTATGACCCTACCCTGCCAATCTGTTTAGCTACTGACGCTTCACCATATGGGGTCAGAGCGGTGATTTTTCACATAATGCCAAATGACCTAGAAAAGCCTGTAGCATTTGCATTGTGAATACTTACTAAAGAATTAGGCACAGATGGGGAGATTTCACCTTATATGTTTGGATCTGTTGTCATTAAATTACCGAATGTCACTTCTATGCATACTTTGGCCATCATGGGAAAATTCATGGTGCTGAGACTCTAACGTCTGTTGGGGTCTTTCTCAATTTGAAATGCTCCACTTTGGCTTGAACTTGGTACACATGATTCTAAAAATCCGAAGAAGAATGGAAAAAAAAAAACCTTGAGAGAATTACTAGTCAAAGATGTCCTAAAAGACACCTTTCCCTAAAAGGGAGAGAGATCTTGGATATAAATACCATAGTGGAAAAAGAGGTAAAGAACTTGATGTGTCTTAATAATCACTTTTCTACACACCTGCTTACATAGAATTGTTATTTCACAACATCATGTGAAAAAGCATCTCAAATAAAAGCAAATGGTACAAATCATGCCAAAGAGCATGTACAAGACTTCAGGATAAAGAAGTTTCAGTGTGTTTACAGGGTTGTCAGTAAGAGTAAAGTCAATAGACACAGTGAACATTATTTGAATTTATAGTCTATTAAGGGCAAATGTTGAGGGCAATGTACAGAAAAACAGTTATCTAGTTTCAGTGAAGGAGGACAGAAGTTGTTGCTCTATCTAATAACACATATCATGTTGAAAATGAACATATTAGAGTACAGGCAGCATAGGGAACTTCTGCTGAGATTAAAGAGGTTTTTCTTAGTGTCAGAAAAGCCAAGAAAATGTGAATGGCTATTAACAGACGCAAGCTTTAGTTTAGTTTAATTAAAATAAATGGGGAGAAATGAGTGCCTCTGCTGGCAAATGGTGGGGGGAGGGGGGGCAGCTAATTGAGAGAATCACAAAGCATATTATCTGACTTTGATTGAGATGTCATAGAGGTTTGTTCACCCATTGCCCCATGCTCTCCCTTGTTAATTTTCTTTCATTTTTATATGGGTTTGCTGATGAATGTATTTTGTTTGTCCTTTCATCATCTGTTTCTTAATGATGCACAACCATCTGACCTTGGTTTCTCCTCATAAATGGACCACCAATACAACAAATGTTCACAGTAAAATTATAACCTTGAAAAACATATCCTTCAATGAATAGAACCCAGAGTTCTCCATTTTTTAAAATTCTTAAATCTGTTTAGGATATGAGAGTTTTAAAAAAAGAGAGGTTATCCTGAACTATTACACCCAGTTCAGAAATGCTGCCAGATCCCTAGTGATAAGTAAACTACCATTTCATTTTCAGATAGCTTGGTGATGTCTTGTTCTACATGATTTTGCATCAAGTGAGCCTGCAAAAGACATGCGTTCCACTTAAATACACAGTAAATCTCATTCTGCTATCTGATGGGTGATTGGATAATTTGTTTTTGGCTTTAGGTTAAGGTCTTCTCTTTTTGCTGATGAGAATATCATCTGTTGAATTCTGATGATGCATGAAATTCCTCCAAAGTTTTCTAACAAAGATCACAATTTTTAATTGGACCATTTGTGCATAAATGAAAAATAGCATATTAAAACTATCTGTGGTAACCATGAGTATTGCAAGCATTGCAAAATCCTAATAAACAGCATTCTCTTCATTTCTGAAAGGAATTAAACCATAAGAGTGCATCAAACCCCAGAAGCTATTGTATGTTGCCTTTTCTGAAGTTAAATAAACTAGCCCTTTTTCTAAGATTGCTTGACAGTTTGTACTTCCCTCAGAATACTGTCTTTCCTTGATGCTTTCTTAGATGAAAGAAAGTGCTTTATGTGAACAAGCTAAAACTTCTTTAAGCTTAAAGTAGCAGCTTTAAGAAGAAAGCTACCTTCTGGAAATATTGTCTGAAAAAGGAAAATTTAAAAAAAAAAAAAAAAAAAAAGGCATTATAAGAATGAGAAATTTGCCCAAGTGGAAATTGCTACATGGAGAAGGGATGGTTTGCAAAAGCACTGGGCAGAAGGAATAAACTGAATTCATTCACTTTAAATTGAACAATATCCCTCATAAAGGGAGGTTGGTGAAGGTAAGAAAAAAAAAAAATCAGAGGAAACAGACTGTACTTTCCATAGCTGTGTGCTATCTTTTATAATAGCTCACCAAGGGCTAAAGTTATATTCTTCCATAGCTTACATCTATGTAAATATTTCAGTATGTAGGATAGCTTAAAATTACAAATTTTTGTGCTAAGAAGATAACTGTGTGCCTGTTGGCACGCAAAAGAACAACTTGGGTGTGGAATGAAACATCTGCGCGCAAACTCTTACCTCTTGAATTTGTATTACAGGATTTAAGAAAATATTTTTTCCAACACTTCAGTAAAAGTCAAACTCCCCAGTCCCTACTGTTCATACTAACACAAAGTGGTCTCACTTTGGAGATACAATAGCCACACTGCACTTTTGCAAATGTCGTAGAGGCTTCCTACTTGCAGGCTCCTTCTTATCTATTAGACATCCCAAGTACAATGATCACTATACAAATAACTTTCTTAATATGCACAAGTAGAAGGTAGAGTTTGTGAAAAATGAGCTATGACATAAAACTTCTGAGTAAATATGGTCCTATGGGGAAATATTTGACCAAACAATGTGATCCAAAAAAGGCCCTGCCTACTTTTGGCTGCAAGGTTCCCTGGTGGCTCAGGGGTAAAGAATCTTCCTGCCAAGCAGAAGACACAGGTTCGACCCCTGGGTTGGGAAGATCCTCTAGAGAAGGCAATAGCAACCCACTCCAGTATTCCTGCCTAGAAAAGACCATGGACAGAGGAGCCTGGTGAGCTACAGTCCATGGGGTCACAAAGAGTCAGAGATGACTTAGCAACTAAACAACAACCACTCTTGTGTATGCAGGTACATGAATATTACTTTACATAACTCTAACTTATCAGACTTATTCACAAAGCTTTCCTGGATCACTTTAATTATGTGACAGAGTAAAGAAGATCCTCCCTGAGCTGTTGAGTATCTGAATTGGATTTGATAAATTGATTGACATCTAGAGTATTTTGAGAGTGATTGTCGATTATATAGTTTGCCAATTCTGTACAGAAATGTATTTCTGAGGAACACCTTCTTCTCGAATTATGGTTTTATATGTGTGTTTAGAATAAATCATTCAATCAAGAAATGACTTCCATAACTGAATTGCCCACACTTTGTGATATGAAGTAGACCATTTCATCATTTGGGGCATATTTGAGCCACGTATGCACATATACATCTTCCTAGTAGCAGTGCTAAGATAATTTATGTTTAGAAAGCACACTGGGATTCTAAGATGAAAGTTTCTAAGGAAACACAGATTATTAAATATCCCAATAAACATGCTCATCATGAAAGGTTTAAGACTAATGAGCAGCACACAGTTATTCCTTGAGGTCTTTCTCAGCTTTAGTTATTATTGAGGAAACTAATGCTATTAGCAGACTCAGGTACTTTAGAAGGCTAACTTTTTCCAGTGCAATTACACACACGCACACACATCTTAAATCAAATAATTTACTTTTTTCACCAAGAAACAGCATTATGCCTCACAGTCAGGCCCCTCCTTCTGTTTAATACTGTCTCTAACTCATGACTTGTAACACAGGTGGTATTTTTTACCTAATACTACTTAGCAAGATTGAATTTTAAAATGCACGAGTTACAAAAACTGTATCCCGTGAGTGGAATTTTAAGAAATAAGCAACTGTCAAAGTTCCCCTTGTATCCTCTGCAACTACATAGGAATAAAAGTTAAACAGATGAAATGGAACTGTACCCATTTTTATGTCTGTATCATTTAAAATCTGATTGCACTAAAGTTAATCCTAGTTCTGCTACTTACTTAGCTATATAACCACAGTTTTTAAACCCCTAATTTTCTTACCTGTCAAAGTGATTAAAAATATCTCTGAGAGGCTCTGTGAGTGTTATAAAAGACAATGTATTTTTATTGAAGTATAGTTAATTTACAATATTGTTAGTTTCAGGTATAAAGCAAAGTTATTCAGTTGTGTATGTGTGTGTATACATATATATATATAATATTTTCTGATTTTTTCCTTTATAAGTTATTACAAGATATTGAATGTAGTTCCCTGTGCATATACAGTCAATCCTTGTTATTTTATATATACAGACTGTGTATCTGTTAATCCCTTATCCTAATTTATCCCTCCCGACAAAAGAGAAAATTAATTTAAAATACCTACCATAGTGTCTGGCACACAGGAAGCAAGTCAAATAAATAGGAGGTAATTCTGTGTTGTAATTAGCAGTATTTATCCTATTTGATTGCTACTATTACAACTACACTTGCTGCTGCTACTACTATTCCTACTGCTAATGCCTAATAATACCTCAATTAAAGGAACTTAATTTGTCTTAATGTAAGCAACCCATAAATTTCATACAAAGTTACTCTCAAATTGTAATCTGTGTATAGTGGGTGCCAATTTGACTCTTCTTTCCTCACAGGGACTGATAGCATTCTTTTCTTTTCTGAAACAACTTGAGCTTCTAGTCTATGCAATACTGTCAACACAGACTATACAATGACATGGTAGACAGGTAGCAAGTCAGGCAGGAATACAAAAGGGCATATAAGTTAACTGCAACAACAACAACAACAACAAATATTCACAAGTGTCTGTCTCCTTTCCCTGCTATCAAAGCCACAAAGATTCCTGCTTTCAGCTTTGTGAGAAAGCCACACATATAACCACAAATTTCAGGCTGTTATCAGTCAAATAAACCTCTTTCATCAGCTTTCTGAGAAACATGCTGCAAACCTAAAGACACAATTTACTTCCGTGAAGTGAGTGAATGTTTTATTCTCTAGTTTTGACAAAGACATAGGAATTTCCCGGGTGAACAAGCCCTCCTATTAAGACTTACAGTCTTACTGGATCTATGCTTGAAAAAAAGACATGGTGTAAGCTTTTTTGTCAGTCCAGAAATGTGAGTAAACTTTGGCTTAGTTAGACCACAGGGAATGAAATTTGTATTTATGCTCAATTCCTTTGCCAATTGCAATAATTGTTCTTTTAGATTTGCATTTGTGCGGGCAGATGGAGAGTGGATTCTAGGGAACTATTTGTCAGGAAGCCTAAATGGAAAGTGGTTAATATTTAGAGAACTCCAAATTCTGCGTCTTGATTTCTTAATTCCTAAAATGAGATTGTCATAACATTTAGCATTCATAGATAATAGGGCTGTTGGGATGATTGGGTTAATAATTTAAAGGGCTTGATTAAAAATCAGGATACAAAGAAAAGTAATGTATGCAATTACATTATCAAACAGGAAGAATCTCAGTTTTCTTCTGTGCAATAAACCTGCAATATGGACCAAATTTTCAAAGAAAGGTGTAATGGATTTGCTTACTAAATTTCATGTACATGCATTATACACTCAGAAGCATATAATTGCATATGCAAAATGGATAATTGTGTACAAAATTGCCCATTTGTGTGTGTAATTATCCATTTTATGCACACAAATGCTTTTTTGAAAATCTGGCCCTGAAACTCTAGCAGTAGAGGAAAAAATCAGCTTGCACACACAGTTTCTGAAACAGAAATTATGGCCTGCCTTAACTATATGACTGTTGTCAAGTATTTAAGCTGTCTTCTTTTCAGAGTTGAATCAGAATGTATTTTCAGACTGCATAACAAGACAGTAGCATGAAAGATATTTTCTTAAGATAAACATAGAAGTTTTTTATCCAGCTACCACCAAAGATGCTGATATAGCTTCTGACACCAGCAGCCAGTGATAAGAGCTGTGTAATCACTGCTGGGTATAAGAGGCTATTGTATGAAGAGGAAAGGGATTCATGTTTGATCAAAACTGAGAAGCACTGTGTTTTCAAGATCTCCATTTTTCCTTGGTATAGGATGACTGAAAACAGCCAGTTAAATATTGGTCTATTTAAATGTAGACTGTTTTTTCTTTGATTGTTACTTAAGAACTGGCATTTATGTAACTCTTGAGAGTTCTTCATTATCAGAGACCCATCTATGTCATTAGTAGCTTCTGTAGTACATAGGAACCTATAAGAAGAAAATAAGAATGGAGGGGTGAGAGTGTTTTACCAAATTAACTTATAAGTGTGGAACTTGAACTTCAGCTATTATTTCTTCCAGCTATTTCTTTCAACAGAATAATTCACTGTTAGAGAAAGTAATCTCCAAAATGCCCATTTCAAGCCTGGTCATTTCTCTTTCAGAGGCCTTTGGCTGTACTGCTATTTTCCTAATGGATAATGCATCCTCTCTTCAACTCTATAGTGACTTCTCCTTGTTTTTGCCACTCAGACCACACCTGTTTCTACTAAAGTCTTTCATTGAAAGTGAAAGTGAAGTTGCTCAGTCACGTCCGACTCGTTGCGACCCCGTGGACTGTAGCCTACCCAGGCTCCTCCGTCCATGGAATTCTCCAGGCAAGAATACTGGAGTGGGTTGCCATTTCCTTCTCCAGATCTTCCCGACCCAGGGATTGAACCCAGGTCTCCCGCATTGTAGGGAGATGCTTTACTGTCTGAGCCACCAGGGAAGCCCCAAGTCTTTCATTAGGATATGTCAAACTTCCTGAAGTGTTTCCTTTTATGCCCACTCTCTGAGCTCAGTCCATGTCCATCTCACTGCTCCTTCCATCTAGTTTTCTTATTTATAACTTGATGCTTTTTACCAGGAAATTCCTATCACCCCATGCCTGGCAAACACTCATCTTGTTTTTCAAAAACCCCTCCTAAGTCACTAACATTCTTCAGATTTAAGAGAAGGCAGGTGAAAACTACCACTCCTCTGAATCTGTCTGTGTAATCTTGTGAGGATAAATTTCATCTCACCAAAATCACAAGCGTTAAAAATAATGTAGCCTATATTATTAGAGATTCCTGCCACTGACATATTATCATGTTGTAAATAATGTATATAAAAGGATTCAGCTGTTGTTTTAATGCAAACTTCTGTGGAAGAGAGAAATAGGCAGACTCAGCATCACATATGTAGTGAGCATATTAACTGTCTCAGGAAAATATTAGCTTTTTTTCAACATTTCTTTACCAATTGTAATGAATTTCTAAATATATTATCCCATTCTCTCCTCCTAACAACTCCAGTGAAGAGTAGTTGAAATAGGAGTAAGAGTCACTTTTAGAGATGGTACATGGCCTCAGCAAGAGTCATACTTGACCAAGAAAGCATGGCTTATTATTGATGGGTCCATGATTCTGATTCAGATTTTGTAAACTGTGGAGTCAAGCTCTTTCTCCTCCACTGTGCTACCAAAGTTTAAACAACTGCATATGCAGGTAATTAATTATGGATACTAGTATGGCAATGATAAAGAATCCGCCTGCAATGCAAGAGACATGGATTCAATCCCTAGGTGGGGAAGATCCCTTGGAGAAGGAAATGGCAACCCACTCCAGTATTCTTGCCTGGGAAATCCTGTAGACAGAGGAGCTTGTCAGACTACAGTTCATGGGGTCACAAAAAGTACGACATGACTGAGTGAGCACACATACACGGTATATTTCTAACCTCTATCAGAATCATCACAATTCGCTAATGAATAAAATTTACAAAAGCTGCTGGGGTATCTTGAAATGAATCAATACTCAGCCTTTAAAAGGAAGAGCCTTTTCCAAAAAAGACACAATTTGTCTTTACTTGCTGAAAACTTTCTTGCAAGCAGAGATTTGGACTTAATTTCTATAGGTTTCCTTACTCAAGTGTATTTTTTTTCCAGAATCAGAGAGCAGAACTCAAACTGCTTTACAAGTAGAGTCACATGAGGCAAGAAATCATACGCTCAATCAATGCTTTAGTATTATAAGAAGGGAGAAAATGTACTTCTATCCTGGTAACCGCAACTGTATTTCAAACGGTTACTAAAAACATGAAAAGAAAAATTGTTCTTAAGAAAATACAAACCTGAATAGCCCATTTGTGTAGCAGAAATCACTGGTAGATGTGAACACCATGACTTAGGAGCCATTTTCAAGTTCAAGTCACAATTTCCTTTGGATTATGGACAAAATACACCAACAAGTGTATGCAAAAGAGAGCACTTAAGATATGCAGAATGTCCTCTAGGGGGGTTTAAGCAGAAAAGTCTGAATGATCATAATGCATAGATGACAGTTTTCTGATCCAAAATATAATGTTTATTATAGAGCTGAACAGATTATATTCTGCAAATAATTTATTGGAAATTGCTATTTAAATTAAAAACCAACAGATTTTCAACATACCAATTATGAAGAGTAAATTGATCATGTCAATGTGTTTTAACTGCTAAGAGAAATACTTTTAAAAATTTGCATAGTGTTTTAAATTAGATTATTTATGTAAACATTTGTGCATTTCCCAATGGGTGTTATGATCATTTGTTACAGTGTGCAATATTTTCTTAATGTCACTTTTGAAAATTCTCAGAGCTCAAGAGAACATCATTTTAAGAAACACATATTAAGGAAAAACATATTATTCTAATAGTGTCATACTTATCTTTGAATTATCTAACTTCAAATCTTGATTTTGGAATGAACCAGTGTACAAATAAATAAATACATTTAAATAATAAATATTATATATATATATAAAATTGCTATGCTAATCTATGATTGGATGAAAACATATCTAACACCAATACTAAGGATGAATTTGCAAATATAAGTAATATTAAGTATGCATAGTGTAATTGATTCACTTTACAAAATATTATCCTTGAAATAATTACATGCTATTAAATTTGTCTCTTTTATACAAATAGGCTCACTCACCAAGAGAAAAATAATTGAAGATAATACCAACTATTGCTAAAGAAAATAGTCATGAGTTTGCTGAAGCATCCTTTTGTAACCTTTATTTGGAGAACTTAAAAAGCCCAGCATATCAATTTTAAGTCAGAATGTGATAATAGTTTTTAAAAAATATTTTGAAACCTACATCAAGAAGAGATTCTTTTGAAATTAAAGCCAGAACTTACAGCTGAACTTAACTGATGAGGACACAGTTCTTACTAATACAGACAGGATTTGCCTCTCTTCTATTTCCATGACTATAGAAAGCAGTCCTCAGACCCGGACATCGGGTAGAAGAGGAGAAAGTGATCAGTGTAAATCCATCCCTACAATTGAAAAACACAGCTCAAAATATACATTTTAGTGATGGTTCAGAAACATTTCTTTATACACAAACCATCATGTTAATGTTTGAATAAAGAGAAATATAGGAAGCTCACAGAAAAACACAGCATTATATATATTTAAAAAAAAAAGCCAGAAGAATTTTGCCAGTTTAGGAAATTTTTAGTGTTTTTATAAAATATAATTGGAATTGTTTTGTGCAAGTGAGATTGCAGCAGACATTGACAAGATTGATGGGGTGAAAATGAAGGCTGTAATTTAACTCATGTCATCTTTCAACTGTGTTTTGTAGAGCGAGTGTGAGAGATTTGGTCTCTAGCAGTATTATTTAAAATGAGAAGGTATGGGCTTTTATCTAGATTATGGGGGCACTGTCAGTAACAAATGAAGAGAACAGCTGAAATGAAAGAACACAAAAGTACCCCCTTGAAGCCCTTATATTCCACCAACTTGTGCCTGTGGAGCTATGTGTAATAAATAGACTAATCACATCATCATGTGGGCATGTGCAATAAGAAGAGGTATTTCAAGTTCACATACTTGTCAGACAGTAAATTTGCTTTGATCCACCCAACATTCTCTCTCACTCTCTGTTCCTCGCCCTTCAACCAATGACACTTACACTTATCACACATGCACACACACACACACACACACACACCCCTCTCAAAACTGGAGAAAGTATCCCAAGCTGAATTGTAAGCATACATTGCAAATTTGAATAATCATGATTCCTTGACTCCTGACAGTTATTATTCTCTAAAAAGAATTTTTTTTTTTTTTTTTGCTTTTTTTTTTTTTTTTTTTAATTTTTTTATTAGTTGGAGGCTAATTGCTTCACAACATTTCAGTGGGTTTTGTCATACATTGATATGAATCAGCCATAGATTTACACTTATTCCCCATCCCGATCCCCCCTCCCATCTCCCTCTCCACCCGATTCCTCTGGGTCTTCCCAGTGCACCAGGCTGGAGCACTTGTCTCGTGCATCCCACCTGGGCTGGTGATCTGTTTCACCATAGATAGTATACATGCTGTTCTTTTGAAACATCCCACCCTCACCTTCTCCCACAGAGTTCAAAAGTCTGTTCTGTATTTCTGTGTCTCTTTTTCTGTTTTGCATATAAGGTTATCGTTACCATCTTTCTAAATTCCATATATATGTGTTAGTATGCTGTAATGTTCTTTATCTTTCTGGCTTACTTCACTCTGTATAAGGGGCTCCAGTTTCATCCATCTCATTAGGACTGGTTCAAATGAATTCCTTTTGACGGCTGAGTAAAATTCCATGGTGTATATGTACCACAGCTTCCTTATCCATTCATCTGCTGATGGGCATCTAGGTTGCTTCCATGTCCTGGCTATTATAAACAGTGCTGCGATGAACATTGGGGTGCATGTGTCTCTTTCAGATCTGGTTTCCTCAGTGTGTATGCCCAGAAGTGGTATTGCTGGGTCATATGGCAGTTCTATTTCCAGTTTTTTAAGGAATCTCCACACTGTTTTCCATAGTGGCTGTACTAGTTTGCATTCCCACCAACAGTGTAAGAGGGTTCCCTTTTCTCCACAGCCTCTCCAGCATTTATTGCTTGTAGACTTTTGGATAGTAGCCATCCTGACTGGCATGTAATGGTACCTCATTGTGGTTTTGATTTGCATTTCTCTAATAATGAGTGATGTTGAGCACCTTTTCATGTGTTTGTTAGCCATCTGTATGTCTTCTTTGGAGAAATGTCTGTTTAGTTCTTTGGCCCACTTTTTGATTGGGTCATTTATTTTTCTGGAATTGAGCTGCAGGAGTTGCTTGTATATTTTTGAGATTAATCCTTTGTCTGTTTCTTCATTTGCTATTATTTTCTCCCAATCTGAGGGCTGTCTTTTCACCTTACTTATAGTTTCTTTTGTAGTGCAAAAGCTTTTAAGTTTCATTAGATCCCATTTGTTTAGTTTTGCTTTTATTTCCAATATTCTGGGAGGTGGGTCATAGAGGATCTTGCTGTGATTTATGTCGGAGAGTGTTTTGCCTATGTTCTCCTCTAGGAGTTTTATAGTTTCTGGTCTTACATTTAGATCTTTAATCCATTTTGAGTTTATTTTTGTGTATGGTGTTAGAAAGTGTTCTAGTTTCATTCTTTTGCAAGTGGTTGACCAGTTTTCCCAGCACCACTTGTTAAAGAGGTTGTCTTTTTTCCATTGTATATCCTTGCCTCCTTTGTCAAAGATAAGGTGTCCATAGGTTCGTGGATTTATCTCTGGGCTTTCTATTCTGTTCCATTGGTCTATATTTCTGTCTTTGTGCCAGTACCACACTGTCTTGATGACTGTGGCTTTGTAGTAGAGTCTGAAGTCAGGCAGGTTGATTCCTCCAGTTCCATTCTTCTTTTTCAAGATTACTTTGGCTATTCGAGGTTTTTTGTATTTCCATACAAACTCAAACTCTTCCAGAAAATTGCAGAAGAAGGTAAACTTCCAAACTCATTCTATGAGGCCACCATCACCCTAATTCCAAAACCTGACAAAGATGCCACAAAAAAAGAAAACTACAGGCCAATATCACTGATGAACATAGATGCAAAAATCCTTAACAAAATTCTAGCAAACAGAATCCAACAACATATTAAAAAAATCATACACCACGACCAAGTGGGCTTTATCCCAGGAATGCAAGGATTCTTCAATATCCGCAAATCAATCAATGTAATACACCACATTAACAAATTGAAAGATAAAAACCATATGATTATCTCAATAGATGCAGAAAAAGCCTTTGACAAAATTCAACACTCATTTATGATTAAAACTCTCCAAAAAGCAGGAATAGAAGGAACATACCTCAACATAATAAAAGCTATATATGACAAACCCACGGCAAGCATCACCCTCAATGGTGAAAAATTGAAAGCATTTCCCCTGAAATCAGGAACAAGACAAGGGTGCCCACTCTCACCACTACTGTTCAACATAGTGTTGGAAGTTCTGGCCACAGCAATCAGAGCAGAAAAAGAAGTAAAAGGAATCCAGATAGGAAAAGAAGAAGTGAAACTCTCACTGTTTGCAGATGACATGATCCTCTATATAGAAAACCCTAAAGACTCTACGAGAAAATTACTAGAACTAATCAATGAATATAGTAAAGTTGCAGGATATAAAATTAACACACAGAAATCCCTTGCATTCCTATATACTAACAATGAAAAAACAGAAAGAGAAATTAAGGAAACAATACCATTCACCATTGCAACAAAAAGAATAAAATACTTAGGAGTATATCTACCTAAAGAAACAAAAGACCTATACATAGAAAACTATAAAACACTGATGAAAGAAATCAAAGAGGACACAAACAGATGGAGAAACATACCGTGTTCATGGATTGGAAGAATCAATATTGTCAAAATGGCTATTCTACCCAAAGCAATCTATAGATTCAATGCAATCCCTATCAAGCTACCAACGGTATTTTTCACAGAACTAGACAAAAGAATTTTTTTAAACAGTGAGTTTATCTGTTGCCATAATAACGCTGCATATCAAACCACTCCATTTTCAATGGCCAAATCAATAATCATATAATATTGTTCATAAGTCAATTTGTTGGCTGGGAAGTTTTCATGTTGGTTGAACTCAAGAGGGCTCACCCAGGGATATGCAGGTCAACCGAGTAACTTTGCTGGTCTTGGCTATTTTATATGAATGAGACCTCATTTGGGACCAGATGCATGTGTGCGTACTCAGTCGTGTCCAACTCTTTGTGATCCCATGGATTGTAGCCCACTAGGCTCCTTTGCCCATGGAATTCTCCAGGCAAGAATGCTGTAGTTGTTTGCCATTTCCTACTCAAGGGGATTTTTCTGACCCCGTGACTGAACCCACATCTACCGCACTGCAGTCAGATTTTTAACCACAGCGCAACCTGGGCTGAAAATGCTCTGTTCCACATATCATGTCCCCCAGAAGAACAGCCTAAGTTTGTTCTTATGAAGGAGACAGGAATCCTTAAATAATAATAATAACAAGTCCAAACGTGTGAAATCTCTTGAGGCCTAGACTCAAAATGGGCCCATCATCTGCCATATTCTGTTGGACAAATTAAATAGCAAAGCTAGCTAGTATTTCATAACTGGCTCTAATTATTGATTGGAGGAAATGTAAAATCACATTGTTAAGGGCATGGATACCAAGAGATGTGAAGGATCAAACCATTTTTGCAATCAGCATACCATGAGAAGATTCTAATGAAAGAAGATCCCAAAGATTCAAGTCTTCCTCAGAATTGGAGTTCCTCAAATTACACAAGGTCTGAATACTTATGAAACAGGCTTTCAAATGGAGGACCAGATATCTATGTGACTTCTTCTCTCAAATCTTTTACTTTATGCTTAAATTTTACTTCCTTAGAGAAGACTTCCTTAACCACCCTCCACCTTAACTAAAATTGTAGACTGTCTTTTACTCTTCTGAATTTTCCTTCCTAGCACTCATTACCGCCTGACATACTATTTATTTGTTTTTTCACTTGTCTCCCCCAACTAAAATGTAAGCTCCTTGAGTCCAGGGATTTTTTCCATCTGATCCACTGATGTACCCCCAACACCTAGAATGCTATCTGCCAGAGCAGATTCTCGATCTTCAGTAAGAGTTCACTGAATGAATGTCTCAATAGACCAGGACTATTGACATCCCATAGACACTGCCTTAAAAACTAGGCGTAAAAGCCACAAAACCTATTGGTAGCTACATTTAGTTTTGACTTGGGCACTGACATATATATGATTAAGTCATTTTTCTGTTTCTGACTTCTCTTCAATAAACCTTATATACTGCTTCTGTTGTGATCTGTTTTGACCCTGAGGCATTAAGCCGTTGCAATGCATTCTACTTTGACTCCATGGACTGTAGCAGGCCAGGCTCCTCTGTCCATGGAATTTTCCAGGAAAGAATACTGGAGTGGGTTGTCATTTCCTACTTTAGAAGACCTCCCCTACCCAGGGATTTTGACTCCTATCCACAGCTAAACCTTTAGTAAATCTGTGTAGTTCTCAATTTGTCTGTATTACAATGACTCTTACTTTCAGAAGAGATTATAAAATGGTGACTTTATTTTTTGGGGGCTCCAAAATCACTGCAGATGGTGACTGCAGCCATGAAATTAAAAGACGCTTACTCCTTGGAAGGAAAGTTATGACCAACCTAGATAGCATATTAAAAAGCAGAGACATTACTTTGCCAACAAAGGTCCGTCTGGTCAAGGCTATAGTTTTTCCAGTGGTCATGTATGGATGTGAGAGTTGGACTGTGAAGAAAGCTGAGTGCCGAAAAATTGATGCTTTTGAACTGTGGTGTTGGAGAAGACTCTTGAGAGTCCCTTGGACTGCAGGGAGATCCAACCAGTCCATCCTGAAGGAGATAGGTCCTGGGTGTTCATTGGAGGGACTGATGCTGAAGCTGAAACTCCAGTACTTTGGCCACCTCATGTGAAGAGCTGACTCATTGGAAAAGACCCTGATGCTGGAAGGGATTGAGGGCAGGAGGAGAAGGGGACGACAGAGGATGAGATGGTTGGATGACATCACCAACTCGATGGACATGAGTTTGAGTAAACTCCAGGAGTTTGTAATGGACAGGGAGGCCTGGTGTGCTGCGATTCTTGGGGTCACAAAGAGTCGGACACGACTGAGCGACTGAACTAACTGACTAATAAAATGATGAAAAGACAGTTTTGTAAGCATAAGGACCTGGGTCCAAAGCTCATTTCTGCTTTGGTTGTGACTTGGAGGAATTACTTACTCTTTTAGACCCATTTTTTCTTAAACCTTTAAGATAAATGATAGTGTGAGTGCTAAGTCACTCAGTAGTTTCTGACTCTTTGTGACCCTATCTGTAGCCCACCAGGCTCCTATGTTTGTGGGATTCTTCAGGCAAGAATACTGGAGTGGGTTGTTGTGCTCTCCTCCAACGGATCTTCCCCACCCAGGGATCGAAACCACATCTCTTACATCTCCTGCATTGGCAGGTGGGTTCTTTACTACTAGTGCCACCCAGGGAGCCATAAATAGTAATAACTACTATGTAGCACCACCTGGGAAATCAGGCGGTGCTAGTGGTGAAGAACCTACCTGCCAATGCAGGAGATGTAAGAGAAGTGGATTTGAACCCTGGGTCAGGAAGATCTGCAAAAGGAGGGTATGGCAACCCACTCCATAGTCCAAAGGGTTGCAAAGAGTCAGACATGATTGCACTTAGTCATATTCAACTCTTTGCAACCCTATGGACCGTGGCCTGCCAGGTTCCTCTGTATATTCATAGATTTTATATATATTCATAGTGTTTCCATTATTGGAAACCCTGGTCCACAGAAGTGGATTATCAATAGTCATTTTTGTTAAATGACTGTCCCCAGTCATATTTTATTGCCCTAAATCCGGACCATATTGAACCAATCAGCTTCTTTCCCTATCTATTCCCATCTTTGCAATTAGAAATCAGGTTTATGAACCTGAGATCTGTAGAGTGTCATCTTCTACCATGAAGATCAACAGAGAACTGAACCATGCTAAAGAGTGAGAGAGATAAAGCAGACCCTAAGGGAGAAAAATCAGAGGCAAGAAATGGAGGGAAACACCTAGCGGGCTGTTCATTAATTATTATTGTTTAACTCTACTGGGGATACGCCTGTCCCCAACCCTAATCTGTCTATTGTTTTTACTGTGCCCTCAGTGACAGCTTATTGCTGACTTAGCTGAAACTGGGCAGGTTGCTGTACTGAACTGTATTTAGATATAGTTGATGGTGAATTTGTACATATATACTTTGATCTCTGCATTTTTAAAGGAAATGCACTTTTTCTTTTACACAAACAGACATACTTCAGAGATAGATCACATCTGCTGTCACCTCTCTAAAGATCTAACTCCTATCTTCATAACTATCAAAATGGTTGAAATGCCAGGTCTGTCATTTGCTAGCTTTGCAGACATAGGAAAAATAACCAGCCTCTCTTGCTTCTGTTTCTTCTTCTGTAAAATGAGTTTAACAATTGTACCCACTAAGTAAATTGTTGAGGCTCCAATGATTTAACATGTGATAAGTATCTTAGAAGAACTCTTAGATATTAGACTAGCATTGCGGGTGAATTATTTACAGCTTAACCACGAGGAGAGCCCAAGAATATCGGAGTGGGTAGCCTATCCCTTCTTCACTGGATCTTCCCGACCCAGGAATCACAGTGGGGTCTCCTGCATTGCAGGCAGATTCTTTACCAACTGAGCTATCAGGGAAGTCCGGATAGCTTCTGTGTTTGTGTATTTAGTGCTTATGGAGATATTCTATTCTTTTGCACTGTCTGATAAATTAGAATATTTTTACAGGATAAAAGCTCCCCTTAGCTATTCCATAAATTCCTTAAGGGCAGGAAGTGTATCTGAGTTATTTGCTTCCCCTAACAGCCATTTTAAACTATGTTTTATATTTAACTCACAATGTTTTTTCACTGTTCACTTATCTTAATTAAAAATACATACATTATTCTGAAGTATTATATATTTTAGACCTCATCATCATTAAGTAAGTAAGTAAAGTCGCTCAGTAGTGTCCGACTCTTTGCGACCCCATGGACTGTAGCCTACCAGGCTTCTCCCATGGGATTTTCCAGGCAAGAGTACTGGAGTGGGTTGCCATATCCTTCTCCAGATGTTACTGTAATTTCTTAAATTTATATCAAATGTGAAATATAAGTTTTGGGATATATTTATTTGTTTGGATTTTTTGTTCTTTATTTAGAGTGTGCTTACATGTTAGAAATACCACTTCAGAGATTTTCATCAGTTTTTTATCTTCATTGTGGTATTCTTTTAACTGGATTCAGTTTTATTGTATGTAATTAAAACTGTAGCACTAGAAACAACATTCCCTAGAGGTTAGATCAGAGTGACAGGAAAATGTACCCCATGGGGTTCCTAGTCTTGTAAATACATATTTTCCTAAAAACTGTAATCTATAGTTATTTTCTTATTAACAATCTTTATTATTAATTCATCTTGATTTTTTTTTACTCCAAAATCACTGCAGATAGTGACTGCAGCCATGAAATTAAAAGATGCTTGCTCCTTGGAAGAAAAGCTATGACCAACATAGACAACATATTAAAAAGCAGAGACATTACTTTACCAACAAAGGTCCATCTAGTCAAAGCTATGGTTCTTCCAGTAGTCTTGCATGGATGTGAGAGTTGGACCATAAAGAAAGGTGAGCCCCGAAGAGTTGATGCTTTTGAACTGTGGTGTTGGAGAAGACTCTTGAGAGCCCCTTGGACTGCAAGGAGATCACACCAGTGAATCCTAAAGGAAATTAGTCTTGAATGTTCATTGGAAGGACTGATGCTGAAGCTGAAACTCCAATACTTTGGTCACCTGGTGGGAAGAACTGATTCTTTGGGAAAGACCCTAATGCTGGGAAAGATTGAAAGCAGGAGGAGAAGGGGACAACAGAGGATGAGATGGATGGATGGCATCACCGACTCGACTGACATGAGTTTGAGCAAGCTCTGAGAGTTGGTGATGGAGAGGGAAGCCTGGGGTGCTGCAGTCCATGGGGTCACGAAGAGTCAGACACTACTGAGCAACTGAACTGACTGATAGTTATATATCTATCCTAACTAAATACATTTTTTTAAACCACAATTTGTTAAGCTAAAATCTGTTGGCCCAGTGTCAGGCCTCACAGTACTTTCTAGCTTCTTGTTCTAAAGGAATTTATAGTGAACTTAGTTATTAAATCCCTATAGATGTGGCCTAATATTAGGTTGATAAAGTGTTTCTGCCCTGATAAAAGTGGCTAGTACTTTAAAGACTATTTGCTCTTTTAAACTTAGTAAATTCTTTAAGTGGTAGAAAAGGTCATCTTTTACTATTCTTGCTTTCTTGGTGACATTATGATTCTGAAGGGGGTTTGCACATGATAATTAATTTACCAAAAATAATTTACTCATGTATTAGTTCTAAAAATTTGGAGTTACATATAAATTTGTTCTATTTTGAAGTTTATTCTGATATTATCTTAGGAGTAATTGTTTACATTGCTACATTCTATTCTTTGCCTAATAATCATTATAAATTTCTTCAGAATTTTAGATAATTTTAAAGTAATTTTTTTACATGATAGAAAAAAAAGAGAGGCCTTTCATATTCAAGCAATAAGCTTAATTAGTGTTTAATTGGAACACTACATATTCACTCAGAATTGTACAACACTATTCTTTCCATTTTTTTTTTTTTTCATTTTTTCCCCCCTGGGGATGGTCTTGATCCCTGTCTCCTGTACAATGTCATGAACCTCTGTCCATGGTTCATCAGGCACTCTGTCTATCAGATCTAGTCCCTTAAATATATTTTTCACTTCCACTGTATAATCATAAGGGATTTGATTTAGGTCATACCTGAGTGGTCTAGTGGTTTTCCCCACTTTATTCTCTGTGAAAAGAAGAGAAGTGAAAAGCAAAGGAGAAAAGGAAAGATATACCCATTTGAATGCAGAGTTCCAAAGAATAGCAAGGAGAGATAAGAAAGCCTTCCTCAGTGCTCAGTGCAAAGAAATAGAGGAGAACAACAGAATGGGATAGACTAGAGATCTCTTCAAGAAAATTAGAGATACCAAGGGAGTATTTCATATGAAGATGGGATCAATAAAGGATGGCAATGGTATGGACCTAAGAGAAGCAGAAGATATTAAGAGGATGTGGCAAGAATACACAGAACTATTCAAAAAAGATCTTCACCACCCAGATAATCATGATGGTGAGATCACTCACCTAGAGCCAGACATCTTGGAATGTGAAGTCAAGTGGGCCTTAGGAAGTATCACTATGAACAAAGCTAGTCGAGGTGATGGAATTCCAGTTGAGCTATTTCAAACCCTAAAAGATGATGTTGTGAAAGTGCTGCACTCAATATGCCAGCAAATTTGGAAAACTCAGCAGTGTCCACAGGACTGGAAAAGGTCAGTTTTCATTAGAATTCCAAAGAAAGGCAATGCCGAAGAATGCTCAAGCTACCACACAATTGCACTCATCTCACATGCTAGTAAAGTAATGCTCAAAATTCTCCAAGTCAGGCTTCAGCAATATGTGAACTGTTAACTTTCAGATGTTCAAGGTGGATTTAGAAAAGGAAGAGGAACCACAGATCAAATTGCCAACATCTGCTGGATCATTGAAAAAGCAAGAGATTTCCAGAAAAAACAAAACAAAACATCTATTTCTGCTTTATTGATGATGCCAAAGCCTTTGACTGTGTGGATCACAATAAACTCTGGAAAATTCTGAGAGAGATGGGAATACCAGACCACCTGACCTGCCTCTTGAGAAACCTGTATGCAGGTCAGGAAGCAACAGCTAGAACTGGACATGGAACAACAGACTGGTTCCAAACAGGAAAAGGAGTACATCAAGGCTGTATATTGTCACCCTACTTATTTAAGGTCTATGCAGAGTACATCATGAGAAATGCTGGGCTGGATGAAGCACAAGCTGGAATCAAGATTGCCAGTATAAATATCAATAACCTCAGATATGCAGATGACACCACGCTTATGGCAGAAAGTGAAGAAGAACTAAACCGCCTTTTAATGAAAGTGAAAGTGGAGAGAGAAAAAGTTGGCTTAAAGCTCAACATTCAGAAAGCTAAGATCATGGCATCCAGTCCCATCACTTCATGGCAAATAGATGGGGAAACAGTGGAAACAGTGGCTGACTTTATTTCTGGGCGCTCCAAAATCACTGCAGATGATGATTGCAGCCATGAAATTAAAAGACGCTTACTCCTTGGAAGGAAAGTTATGACTTACCTAGGCAGCATATTAAAAAGGAGAGACATTACTTTGTCAACAAAGGTCCATCTAGTCAAGGCCATGATTTTTCCAGTAGTCATGTATGAATGTCAGAGTTGGACTATAAAGAGGGCTGGGCTCAGCAGAATCAATGCTTTTGAACTGTGGTGTTGGAGAAGACTCTTGAGAGTCCCTTGGACTGCAAAGAGATCCAACCAGTCCACCCTAGGGGAAATTGGTCCTGGGTGTTCATTGGAAGGACTGATGTTAAAGCTGAAACTCCAGTATTTTGGCCACCTGATGGTAAGAGCTGACTCATTTGAAAAGACCCTGATTTGGGGAAAGATTGAAGGCAGGAGGAAAAGGGGACGACAGAAGATGAGATGGTTGGATGGCATCACCGACAGCGGACATGAGTTTGGGTAAACTCTGGGAGTTGGTGATGGACAGGGAGGCCTGGCATGCTGCAGTTCATGGGGTCGTAAAGAGTCGGACTCAGCTGAACAACTGAACTGAACAAAAATGAACTAATTCTTTCCATACCAAGTCCAGATGTTTGGGCTATGCTCTTTTCAACCATCTGTCATTTAAACACCATAAATATACAATAATTTTACCTAATATATTATCCTAAATAAATATCACTGCAATAGTTTTCTAATACGTCTTAAAACTCTACTCTAATTATCTATTTTTCCCATGGATTTTAATTTAATTATTTAATCTATAAACTTCAAGCATAACAAGAATGTGATTCAAAAGAGTTCCTTGGATGTACAGAATATCTGTATAGTGTGTACCTGTGTGCTAAGTATTTTGAAATGTTCATTTCCATCTTGTGTGGCCATATTTCTGAAAGACTAGACATACTTTCTAATGTAAATGCTTCAGGTAATATCGTGGAGATATAGAAACTTTTTTTAATAGTTGGGAGAAATTGATTGAGGTCTTTTTTGGAAACAGCAATGTGCATCAGGACTCTTGGAAATTTATCTAGGAATTTATTCTTGGGAAAAAATTATGAATATGTAACAAACTTTATACAAGGATATCAGTTGCAATATTGTCTACAAAATGAAAACCTGGAAATAGGCCAAATGTTGGAAAGCTATATAATATGTCAATAATGATTATCTCTGGTAGCTGAGACTTGGAGTACATTTTATTTTCTTCCTTTTGCTTTTTTATCTTATTAATATTCTCCAATGAATATTTATCATTTTGTAAACAGAAATAGAAATAGTCAGTCAAATTCAAGCTCTGGTAGCTTTTCTGCTCTTGAATCCTGGTTGAAATGCCCTTGGCATAAGATGATTTAATAGGTATAAGTCCTGATTTCTAATTCTTAACTCACAATGATATAAGGAATGTGGGGGAGGGAGAGAGACCTTGAAAAAATCCCGTAAAATCCCTGAGCCTCTTTGCCTTGTCAATAAAGTTGGCTTAGTAATAACTCATATGCCTATATGTAAACACCTAAACCATATCTTGATGTCTCTTCTAGTTGTAAAATCTTCAATCAGTTCAGTCACTCCATCGTATCCAGCTCTTTATGACCCCATAGACTGCAGCATGCCAGGCTTCCCTGTTCATCACCAACTCCTGGAGCTTACTCAAACTCATGTCCATCGAGTCAGTGATGCCATCCAACCATCTCATCCTCTGTCATCCCCTTCTCCTCCTGCCTTCAATCTTTCCCAGCATCAGGGTCTTTTGTAAAATCTTAGATCATACGAAATCATAAAAAAAAAAAAAAATCACAATTCAAGGAATGTGAGGAAAAGTTTTTTAGCATTAATATAACACATCTGACAGTTTGAGAGTAAATCCCTATTCATCATTTAAAGTAACATTTTTTTTTTGTCAGACCCAGAGGCTGATTTACCATGACATTAATTTACACTGCAATAGGCCCTAATGCATTCACATGGATTTAGGTATATGAAAATTTGAACATATTGAACCACAATTTATTATGATGACTTTTTCCACTCCAACTGTCCTTCACATGTCCCCTTCTATCAGGTGGTCCTAGAGTGGCTGTGCATTTGTGGGATATAACTGAGAGGAAGTTGAATTTGGAATATGAAATTTTAACTGCAGTGTCTAAAGATAATTTGAAATATTTCAATAAAACACATGAGAAATTATAGACTCTTGACCTAGACACATAAAAGATACCATTTTATTATCTTAAAATGTATGTACTAAAGAAAATTCAAATAAAAAACAAGATAATAGAAATATAACCTAATAGAAAATATTTGGATATCATGAAGTTAATTATTAAAATGCTCTTGGGTTTTTTTTTTTTTATAATTCAGTTAAAAAGGAACAAATCATGACCACAGTGAACAAAATATTTAAATTTCTTGCTGATTTCATGTGAATTTCTGACATTGATAAAAGTAACCAAAACCTCAAAATCCATCAGTAAAACAAGGTCATTGGTGACAAATTGGATAATGAGTGCTGTCAATTCTAAGATTACTTCAAAGTTGTCACTGCACAGGAAAACTTGAAATGCCCTTGAAATCTTATATCTGACATATAAAAATATTTGATAAAGGTTTCCAAAATTTGACAGCAATCCTAAAATTTATATGACATTACCAGTAGTGAATTATAAAACTTAAGGAAATTTTTGAGATCATCAAAATTTTTAAAATAGGAAATAACCAAACTATGATAATGATTAATCTCCTTACTCTATGTATAGAAAGTAATGCAAAATAATTTTCATATGTGCAGATCACTGACTATGCAGCCAAAAATCATAAGTTAAAAATATCACATAAGTATATATGATAGATAATTAATAAAAATATTCTAACTCTTTTTTCTGAATTTTGTCATATTTCTAATTAATATATTTTCTGAAGTGTGCAATTTATTGCCAAGTTATGTTATTATTCTGAGTAGCTATTAGCTTTTGTGCTTGTGTGTGTGTGTGCAAGTGCTCAGTCATGTCCGACTCTTTTCGACCCCATAGACTGTAGCCCATGAGGCTCCTCTGTCCATGGGATTCTCCAGGCAAGACTACTGAAATGGGTTGCCTTTTCCTCCTCCAGGGAATCTTCCCGATCTGGGGGTCAAACCTGTGTCTCTTGTGTCTTCTGCATTAAAGGTAGATTCTATAACACTGGCACCACCTGAGTACATATTTAATTGTAATTAAATTTTTTTTTCTTAAAGAGTGTCCCTCAAATTATTTAAGCTTTGTTCTCGTTCTTCAGTTACTCAGTCTTGTCTGACTCTTTGCGACACCATGGACTGCAGCACGCCAGGCTTACCTGTCCTTCACTATCTCCTGAGTTTGATCCAACTCATGTCCATTGAATCAATGATGCCATCCAACCTTCTCATCCTCTGTCATCCCCTTCTCCTGCTGCCCTCAATCTTTCCCGGCATCAGGACCTTTTCCAATGGGCCAGTTCTTCGCATTAGGCGGCCAAAGTATTGGAGCTTCAGCTTCAGCATCAGTCCTTCCAATGAATATTCAGGACTGATTTCCTTTAGGATTGACTGGTTTGATCTCCATGCTGCCCAAGGGACTCTCAAGAGTCTTCTCCAGCACCACAGTTAGAAAGCATCAGTTCTTTGGTGCTGGGTATTTTTTATGGTCCACCTCTCACAACCGTATATGACTATTGGAAAAGCCATAACTTTGATAATTCGGACCTTTGTCTGCAAAGTGATATATTTGCTTTGTAATACCCTGTCTTTTTAAGCTTCAGGTCTCAAAAACCTGGATCTACTCATCATCATACAATTTTATTATCTGTCATTAATTCTTTAGTTTGAAACAGAAAAATGTGGAGAGTATATGATCACATTGTTGACTAGATCAGGATAAAAGTACCCAAAAAAGGAAGAATCATGTACTACATTAGTGACTTCCCCATTTAGTCTTGCTAATTCTCTTTTTCCAAAAAAAAAATAGTAAAGACAAATTGTTGAAACTGCTGATGCATCTTTGCACTTAAAATCCTGTAAACAAAAAATTACCAAGTCAAAACTATTATCATTTATGTTTTGGAAAACATATGTCACTAATGTAGTACATGATGGGGAGAGAGGTGGGAGGGGGGGTTCAGGATGGGGAACACATGTAAATCCATGGCGGATTCATATCAATGTATGGCGAAAACCACTGGAATATTGTAGTGATTAGACTCCAACTAATATAAATAAATGAAAAAAAAAAAAAGGAAAAAAAAATAAAGATGACCAAACCTGCTTAGAGTGCAAAGCTACTTAGCATCAGGGATTTATTTTGCAATAAATTATATATAAAATGAGAAGTGTGAATGCTAAAAATTGTCATGGTAACTGAGGTATATGAAATTGTGCTATTAATACATGTTAATAAAAACAGATTCTGGCTGTTCATTAAAATTGATTAAACATTGTAACTTTGGAACATGTATTGGTGTTTAGTCCAAGCAGTTGCATTCTTTATGACATATGATTTCTTTCAGCAGAGCACTTTGGTTTCTTTTATAAGTGTGATTTTAAACCACTGCTTTAAATATTATATATCATATTTCTCCAGAAGTAATTACTGCATTAAAAAAAAGAACAGAAAATGTATTCTTTATGTAGTCCAACACTTATAGGAGAGTAGCTCAAGGTTTGACAGTTATAAAGTCTTAGATTCCATTGGAAAGTGCTAGAGCAATATAAACATGAAAGGAAAAATGCCTTGAAAAATACTTTGGATTTGTGTTTTGGTTTTCAGTTAATTTATTTTATGAAGGCTTTAAATCCCTATATGCATGTGTGCAGACATTTTCTTCTGCTACACTAGAAAAGATTATTCTGTAATAAAGCAATGACTTGGCTACAAATCCTTGGAATTCAAGTGGATGAATATTTTAATTCTGTGATAAGCACACATATCTTCACTTAAAGTGTGACTCTTCATTTGCATATTTAATAACCTTACTAAGTAACTATTATATGTGGACCCACCTCTAACACTTGTGGGGCCTGGATTAAGACTATAAATAAAGGCTCATATACTTTATGTATAGATATATTTACAATTTATAAATCAATCTAGCAAATACATCATCATAATGACAAAATTTTTAAATGCATAGAGTGAAATGTGTGACTGAAAGTGGGCAAAATATCAAAGCTGACCATATTTATCATTATCATGAGTTGGGTTAGCTATGTTCAGATTAGCAAAATACATGCATAATACATAAATTATATTTCATTTCATAAAATGTGTTTTTCTTTATTTCAGTATAGTCACTATATTGTAATTAAGCTTTCACATAATTTGTTGACTGTTGAAACTCATGATCTGAAGAATTAAAAATAAAACATTGTTTTTATAGAGTGCAAATTTTGGATGTAGTTTATCAAAATAAAAATATGTATAAAATAAAGAGCTAAATGTAGTTTTCATATATAATTGCAACAAACTATTTTTCATGTAAAATTTTTAAATATTTATTATATTTAAATCACAACACAATTTATATTTAATAAGTAAAATTTTGAATCAAACATATATGAATATGGCTGAAATTTTATAGCTTTTGTGAATTGAATGTTTTATTACCTATCTCTGTAAGTAAAACTATTCACAATTCCACTAGACAGTGGAAATTGACTAATACATTTGATGTATGTTATATATATATTGGAAGGACTTATGCTGAAGTTGAAGCTCCAATACTTTGGCCACCTGAGGTGAAGAGACTCATTGGAAAAGACCCTGATGCTGGAAAAGCTTGAGGGCAGGAGTAGGAGGGGGCGACAAAGGATGTGATGATTGGATAGCATCATCAACTCAATGGACATGAGTTTGAGCAAGCTTCAGGAGACAGTGAAGGGCAGGGAGGCGTGGTGTGCTGCAATCCAGGGGGTCTCAGGGAATCGGACATGACTTAGTGACTGAACAACAGTAATATATATTTACATAACTACAAATTTAATAATTATGTCAATTTTATTTAATATTACAAAATAGTCCTCAACTGTCATGTGCAAATGTCATGTTAATATGTGAATATATCCAAAACTATAAATTTGAACATGCACTAAAGCAATAAAATGAATGTTCAAAACTACTGGAAATTCATACTTTACTTTGTAAAAGTCTATTATATTTATGGTATTTGAGAGGAAGGATTTTATTGAATTTATTCAGATAAGAACACCACCAAGATCCTAATAGATATGTTGGGCATAAGCTAAAGATATGAAAATACATTTTACCCAAAAGAAAATATGTAAGGCAAATAACAGTATGGACGTTTTTTCATTTGACTAGTAATAAAAGAAGCAATGTTTACAATAAAAGCAAACTGTTATTCTACTATTAAACTTTTTAAGTAATATTTTGTAAAAGCCTGTTAATCTGAGACTATGTAAAAAAATTGGCATATTCACACTTTTCTGGTGGTGGGGTAAGTTAGGACAATTATTCTGGATGGCAATTTAAAATTTTCAGCATTTCAAGAGAACACAAAATTTCTCATTTCTTATCTTCTGATAATTTTATCTTAAGGAATTATTCTAAGAAATCTATTCAAAAGAGAACATAAAAATCCTCATATATAAAGATTTATATATCTTTGTATTAGAATATTGGAGACAATAATGGTTCCACAAAGGGGAAATAATAAGCAATTTCCTACATCAAATGTATAAAACATCTAATAAAATGGTAAATAAAAACTGCAACAAATTATAGAAATATTTTTAAGTGAAGACATAGCACAAAATTGAAGGCACAGTATGCTTAAATATTGTAAAATATTCATACATATGGCTAAAGACTTGCCAGGGAACAGAGACTTAAAAATATCTCTAAGAATATGTGCATTTTTTTCTTTTCTAACTTTCTTGACAATATAAATAATTTCATTTTAACTTGCTTTTATGTAAACCAAAGAATTGATGCTTTTGAACTGTTGTGTTGGAGAAGACTCTTGAGAGTCCCCTGGACTGCAAGGAGATCAAACCAGTCAATCCTAAAGGAAATCAATCCTGAATATTCACTGGAAGGACTGATGCTGAAACTGAAGCTCCAATACTTTGGCTATGTGATGAGAAGAGCCGAGTCATTGGAAAAAAACTGTGATACTGGGAAAGATTGAAGGAAGGAGGAGAAGGGGATGACAGAGGATGAGATGGTTGGATGACATCACCAACTCAATGAACATGAGTTTGAGCAAGCTCTGGGAGATGGTAAAGGACAGGAAAGCCTGGTGTGCTGCAGTCCATGGGGTTGCAAAGAGTGGGACATGATTGAACAACAACAAATGTAAACCTAGTTTACATAGCATTGCTTATCATTTCATTATGCCTAGTGACAACCCAGAAAATATCCTGTTCCCCTATCTTCTTTTCATAACTCTCCATCAAAAATCTCAAAACTGGATCAAACCAAATATCCAGTGTCTTTGCATCTACACACAGCTGATAGTACCAGAAGAAAGAATACGACAAGGACTTTAGTAGGACTCTATATTAATGACCACCAAGTCTGGAATTGGCCTCCAAGCACTCTGGTCATTTTAATAATGCATTCTTCTTTCCCTCAGATGACCCTCCCATACCCTACAGTGGTTATTTCTAAATTAGCTCCTTTGACTTCAAATGATGACCTCTTCTCCTTTTCACTCATTTTCAGATTTTTTTTCTAGGAAAAATGCTAGTCATCTAATAGAAATTCTCTCAGTTTCTATACACCACAGTTAAAAGCCTACCTGAGTTTAAGATATAGCATGAAATGATGGTTATGAACATAAGCTTAGAAACCAGACCTAATGTGTCTTAAGCTTAGTATTATCACTTATTAGCTGTGTAATTTTGGGAAAAGTGGGCTTCCCTGGTGGCTCACATGGTAAAGAATCCACCCGCAATGTGAGAGACCCAGGTTCAATCCCTGGGTCAGGAAGATCCTCTGAAGAAAAGAATGGCAACCCACTCCAGTATTCTTGCCTGGATAATTCCATGGAGCCTGGTGGGCTACAGTCCATGGGTTCGCAAATAGTTGGACACAACTGAGCAGCTAACACTTTGGGGAAAAGCTATGAAACCTCTCTCCGGTTCTGTCTCCTCACCAGTAAGTAAGAATAATAATAATCCTATATATGACTAGTACAAATCTATTTCAAGAATGTTTCCTTATGAATATGTTAGAATGGTATCTATTGCATAATAAATGATTGAATAAATATTAGCTATTATTATTTGAACTCCTCCTTTCAAGCTTTCATTTTTATTACAATGCATAAACAACCCTCTACTTTGAAGTGTGATTGAATTCCATCATCTCATAGCTGTTCAAAAACAGCACAGCAAGGAATTTTTTTTATTACTATATTTTCAACCACTTTTTCCATACAGACTTTTTTCCATTGGTATTTGAATATGCCTAGACATCTTCCCTTCACAACTAAATTTCTCAAAATAATTGTTTTTACCAGTAGTTCTCAAACTTTACCATATATTGTAATCAACTAGAGGGCTTCTTAAAACAGATTTCTGGGTCCACTCCCAGAATTTCGTATTTGATCAGTCAGGTGAGACGAGAGAATATGCGTTTCAAACAGTATCCTGTGTGGTGTGTCCGCCACTGGTTCAGAGACCACACTATGGGAATGCAGTCTATATACTCACCACCCACAAACCCTTACATCTCACAGATTTCATTTCACCACATTATTAAAACTGTTCCATGTGAGATCAGCAACGAGTAGAATTGGTCTATATATGGTCAAAGATTACCTGAAATAATTTTTGAAAGTCCCAGGGTCCAATGGGTCATACTTTGAAAATCACTAGGGTTGTCCTAGATAAAAGTGTTTCCATATGTATATTCAATTCATCAAACACAATTTACTAAAATGATCCTTCCTTTCTTCACTGTACTACCCTATTATCTGTGTCATAGATAAGTTGACAGTGTCTGTTTCTTAGTTCTTTTCTCTGATCCATTAGTCAGTTCATGTCATATCACACTGTCTCAATTTATAATTTTTTATCAAATGTCTTGATATCTAATAGTTCATGTCCTCGAGCTTTATTTAATATTCCAAAATATCCTTAGCTATTCTTGGTCCTGTTCATTTCCATTTGAGCTTTGGAATCAGTTTAATCATTTCCTAAAAAAAAAAAAAAAAAAAAAAACTGTTAACATTTTATTGTGATTTCATTGAATTTTCAGAATAATTTGGAAGAACTGACACATTTACAGTACATAATTTTCCAATCTAATGTGATATAGTTGTGTAAATATTTTAAAATTATTTTCCATAATATGTTCTCAGATTTCAGTGTAGAAGTCTTGTACATCTTTCATTTGCTGATATCCTAGATATATGATTTTTATGTTTTGGAGTACAATCATTTTATTTTTTAAAGTTTTTTTTTAATTGTAAAATGCACATAATATAAAACTCAACACTTTAATCATTTTTAAGTGTACAGTTCAGTGGTATTAAGAATATTCTCAATACTTGTTGTGCAATAAGTGTTCTGAACTGTTTCATCTTGCAGAATTCTGCACACACTAAGCAATAAGCCCCCGTGAGCCCCTCTCACAAGCTCCTGGTAACCTCTATTCTACTTTGTGTCTCTGAATTTGATTGTTCTACATAACTCATATTAGTGGATTTATGCAATATCTGTCCTTTCATGTCATTTAGTATAATGCCTTCAAGGTTTTTTCATGCTGTAGCTTATATCAGAATTCTATTCCTTTTTATGACTGAATAATATCCCATTGTATGAATCCACCATCTTTGTTTTATACAGTTATCTCCTGATGGACACTTGCATTATTTCTACACTTTAGCTATTGTGAATAATGCTGCTCTAATATTGGTATGAAAGTGTCTGAGTTCCTGCCTTTAACTCTTTGGGGTACACACCTAAGAATGGAATTGCTGGATCACAAAGTAATTCTAATGTTTAATTTTTTGAGGTCCACAATGCCTGCATCATTTGACATTCACACAAGCAAAGTTGTATGCTACTTTTTCAAGAAATGTATTTCAACTTGTATGATAATGGTACATAGTCTGTTTTGGATTTTCTAGGTACATAATTATGTTGCCTACAAGTAATTAGAGTTGTATTATTTTCTTTCCAAACCTTACACTTTTTATTTTTCTTCCCTCCTTAGATTGACTCTTATAGCAGAGTACTGAATAAAAATTAATAGTGGCCAGTTTTGTCTCATTTCTGAGTTCAGTGGAAAAGTTTCCAATATTTTCTGATTGAGTATCACATGCACTATAAAGTTTTTGTAAATGCCTTATGGTGAACAGTATGTTCCCCCAAAATGTCTGTGCCTTATCTCTTAGATTTGTGAATAATATATATTGGATTATATGGCAAAGGGACTTTGCAGATGTAATTAAGACCACAGGTCTTAAATAGTGAGATTATTCAGACTGACCAAATATAATGACATGAGCCCTTAATAGCACAGCATTTTCTCTGCCTAGAGTTAGAAAAATAAGTTGAAAGAGGGAGCAGGAAAAATGTTACAGAACAACTCAGAAAGAGTCCAAGCATGAGAAGAGTTTATCACACCATTACACTGAAGTCATTTACAGGAATCAGACAGAGGCCTCTAGGAAGTAAAGATAGGCCCCAGATGACACTGTGCAAGAAAACAGTGTATTACTATTGCACTACTGACTTCTCCAAAAACCCTGAATAAGTTCAGAAGCAGATTCTTTCCCGGAGCCTCCACTAAGGAATACACAGCCATGCCAAAGCCTTAATTTCAGTCAAGTCCCCTCGAATTTATGATCACAGAACATGTGAGATAATGAATTGGTGTTGCTTTAAGCTGCTAAAATTGTGGTTATTTGTTATGAAAGTGAAAGTGAAAGTCGCTCAGTCGTGTCCGACTCTTTGCAGCCGCGTGGACTATACAGTCCACAGAATTCTCCAGGCCAGAATACTAGAGTGGGTAGGCTTTCCCTTCTTCAGCTGATCTTCCCAAACCAGGGATCAAACCCAGGTGCAGTAGTAGATAACTAAAACATGTCCTTTATCACATTAAGTAAGTTTTCTTCTATTCTTAATTTGCTTAGAGTTTTATCATGGTGTTGAATTTTATTAAATGTTTTGTCTGCATCAATCAAACATGACCACATGAATTGTCCAAGGTTTTTTTTTTTTTCTTTTTTCTTCTGTTAATGTAACTGATTTTCTCTTTGTTATTGTTCAGTCTCTAAGTCATGCCAACTCTGCAACCCCAGGAACTGCAGCATGCCAGGCTTCCCTGTCCTTCACTATCTCCTAGAGTTTGCTTAAACTCATGTCCATTGAGTCGATGATGTCATCCAACCATTTCATCCTCTCCTGCCCCACCTGCTTCTCCTCCACCCTCTATCTTTCCCAGCCTCAGGGTCTTTTCCAACGAGTCAGCTCTTTGCATCAGGTGGCCAAAGTATAGGAGCTTCAGCTTCAGCATCAGTCCTTCCAATGAATATTCAGGACTGATTTCCTTTAGGATGGACTGGTTTGATTGCCTTGCTATCCAAGGGACTCTCAAGAGTCTTCACCAACATCACAAATCAAAAGCATCAATTCTTTGGCATTCAGCCATCTTTATAGTCCAAATCTCACATCCATATGTGACTACTGGAAAAACCATAGCATTGACTATATGGACCTATTAAAAGTACTCTTACATAACTAAAATAAGATTCAGTGGGACATAATATATTATTATTTTAATATGTCAATGATTTCAATTTCAGTTTCTATCATCTTTTATTTCGGCATCTATGTAAATGAGGAGACTGATCCATAATTTTCCTTTCCTGCCATATTCATGTCAGAATATAGAGTTGAGTTTATACTGTCCTTAGCAAACACATTCTTGTGTTTGCTGGAGAATATGTTCTTTCTTGTGTTTTCTGGAATAATTTGTACAAAATTGGTGCTATTTATTTCCTAATTATTTAGAAGAATTCTTTAGTAAAGTCATGTGAACGTGTGTGTTTGCATGTGTGTATGAATATACGCATATAGAAACTTTTAACAAGCCACTTTCTTTTCAATTTCCTCTATCAGCTTTGGTAGCTTATGTTTTTTGAGGAATGTTCAATTTCATTCAAACTGTTAACAGCATTTTCATAAAGTAGATCTAGTAACCTCTCATTATCTTGAAATGTCTGTAGAATCTGTAAAGACATCTTGTTCTCTCTCCCTTTTATTTCCCTGAATAGTCTTTCTAGAGGTTTATCTATTAATCTATTTAAAGAACCAATATTTGACTTCATTGATTTTTCTCTATATTTTCTCTGCTTTCTAATTCATTAAATCCTACTTTTTTTTTTTTTTTTACTTTTTCCTTCCTTTTCCATTCTTTATGCTTGATTTTTTTCTAGGTTCTTGAGATAAAAGGCTAAATCATTTATTTTCAGTCTTTCTTCCTTTCTAATATATGCACTTGGAATAGGACTTCCCAGGAGATTCAATGGGTAAAGAATCCACTTTCAATGCAGAATATGCAGGTTTGATCTCTGGGTCAGGAAGATCCCTTGGAGGAAAGCATGGAAACCCACTCCACTATTCTTGCCTGGAGAAAGAATCCCATGGACAGAAGAGCCTGGCAGGCTACAGTCCACAGCCTCACAAAAAGTTGGATGTGACTTAGGACACATGCACGCACTTGGGATAACGAATTTTTCTCTAAGCACATGACAGCTATATCCCTCACATTTTCTTTTGTCATGCCATGTTATTATTATTTCTTCCAAAAGATTTTGTGACTTTTTTTTTAATTTTCTATTTTACCCATGGATTATTTATAAATGGATTGCCCGATTTCCTGATAGTGGAATTTTGTACAGTTATTGCTTTTTTACTGAGTTTTATTTTAATTCAGTTATGGTCAAAAAATAAAATCTAAGTGATTTGGTACTTTGAAATATAATGGGATTTTCTTCATGAACCAGTCTCTGGTCCATGTTAATAAATATTTTATATATGCTTGAAAAGAACTGAATTCTGTCATTGCTAGGCACAGTGTTCTATGTCAATTAGGTTACCTCAATTGTGTAGTTCAAATTTTTATATCAATATTTTTCCTGCTGTTTTATTATATGCTGAAATATACATGATAAAGGGTAGTACTATAATTGTGAATTTTCCATATCTATTTTAATTTTTATTAATTTTTGCTTTACATACTTTGGGGCTATGTTGCTTGCTACATAGTTATGACATTTTCTTGTCATACTGGTGCTTTTACCATTATGAATATCTCTCTTTATCTCTAAGTAATATTTTTACTCTAATATTAACTATGTCTAATACTGGTATAGCATGTTCATGCTCTGTCACTCAGTTGTGTCTGACTCTTTGTGATGCCATGGACTGTAGACTGACAGGCTCCTCTGTCCATGGAATTTTCCAGGCAAGAATACTAAAGCAGATTTTCATTTCCTCCTCCAGATCTTTCCAACCCAGGGATCAAACCTGCATATGTTGTGTCTTCTGCATTGGCAGGCAATTCTTTACCATCTGAGGAATCTTGTTATACAAGATTATTTTTGGTTAGTGTTTACATGTTTTATGGTTTTCATTTATTTTTCCTTTTAAGTATTTTCTATCTTTATATTTAAATTTTATATATTTTAAATAGTATAAGATTGGATTTTATCTTTTTGATCAGTTCTGATATTCAGTATTTTTACTTGGGGTATTTTGCAGTTTTGGGGCTTGTATTTATTTTCTTTGTATTAATTTTATAATGTTCACTATTTTACTATTCTAGTAATTATCTTAAAAATCACAAGTCATATGCCTTACTCATCACAATTATTAAAACTATGTTATTTTTACCACTTCCCTGATAAATATAAAAAATTTGAATATTTATATAAATTTATATCCATCCTCAATTATGCTGTTTTCCATATATAATTTAAATCCCTCATAACATTACTCATAGCTCAGTCAGTAAAGAATCTGCCTGAAATTCAGGAGACCTGGGTTCGATTCTTGCATTGGAAAGATCCCCTGGAGAAGAAAATGGCAATCCACTCCAGTATTCTTGCCTGGAGAATCCCATGGAGAGCGGAGCCTGTCAGGTTACAGTCCATGGGCACACAAATGTCGGACACAACTTAGTGACTAAACCACTGTAACATTACAGTTATTGATACAAGTAAATACTCATTTATAGTCACATATTTTGCCTTTTCAGTGTTAAAAATCCCATTTTGTGTTTTCACTGTCTATTTAAGATTGTTTTTTTATTTTTCCAAAAAGGTCACTTTTCATTTTTCTTTTAGTGTGGAATGATTGTTGAAAAATTCTCTGTTTTTGTCTCGGAGAAATTACATTGTGAAAGTGAAAGTATTAGTCACTCAGTCATGTCCAACTCTTTGTGATCCCATGGACTACATAGCCTACCAGGCTTCTCAGGATTCTCCAGGAAAGAATACTGGAGTAGGTTGCCATGCCCATCACCAGGGGATCTTCCCAACCCAGGGACTGAATCCAGGTCTCTTGCATTGAAGGCAGATTCTTTACCATCTGAACCACCAGGGAAGCCCAAGAAATGACTTTATTGTACCTTTATTTTTATGTTTATTTTTAATTACTTTGTTCATTTTGGACATTTAATTTTAAAATGGAATAAAGAAAATCACATTAAACAAATATATATTATAAAACAAACATCCTTCCATAACCACCACTCATCTCAAGAAATAGAACTCATTCAGTTACCCAAGGGCTCCCTCCATGTCCTCTATTTTAATTTCAGTCCCTACCCTCTCTCACCAAAAGGCCACTATGTTGACTTTTATAGTAACTAATCACCTGTTTGGTTTTATAATCCCAGTTTTTAATCCTAGACATTATAATTTAGCCATACCAATAGGATCATGGCATCCCATCACTTCATGGCAAATAGATAGGGAAACAGTGGAAACAGTGAGAGTTTTTATTTTGGGAGGGGTTCCAAAATCACTGCAGATGGTGACTGCAGCCATGAAATTAACAGATGCTTGCTCCTTGGAAGAAAAGCTATTACTAACCTAGACAGCATATTAAAAAGCAGAGACATTACTTTGCCCACATAGGTCCATCTAGTCAAAGCTATGGTTTTTCCAGTAGTCATGTATGGATTATGAGTGTTGGACTATAAAGAAAGCTGAGCGCCAAAAAACTGATGCTTTTGAACTGTGGTGTTGGAGATGACTCTTGAGAGTCCTTTGGACTGCAAGGAGATCCTAAAGCAAATCAGTCCTGGGTGTTCATTGGAAGGACTGATGCTGAAGCTGAAACTCCAATACTTCGGCCACCTGATGGGAAGAACTGACTCATTGATAAAGACCCTGATGATAGGAAAGATGGAAGGTGGGAGGAGAAGGGGACAAAAGAGGATGAGATGGTTGGATGGCATCACCGACTCGATGGACATGAATTTGAGCAAGCTCTGGGAGTTGGTGAAGGACAGGGAAGCCTGGCATGCTGCAGTCTATGGGGTCACAGTCAGACATGACTGAGCCTCTGAACTGAACTGAACTGATGTAGTAAAATATGAGGAATTTTATCTCTTAAAATCAGTGTATTTCTTCACCCTTCCTTTTGTCTCCCTTACAATTCTTTTTGCAGAAGAACATGAACTACTAAAATTTTAGGCTTTCCCACAGTCTAGATTCTGTTAATTGAAAACATATGATGTTTTCCAAAATATTTCTCTGTCCTATTTTATGATACTTGACAATTATATTACACTCAGGTTCAAACTCTTCAGCAAGAATAGAGGCAATGCTGTACTTTTATCAGGATTCACACAACACCTGGTTTTTCCTCTTTCTTTTTTATCTTAGCAACTATTGATATACAAAGCATAAACCTCTTAATTCATTGGGAAGTAAAAAAAAAATGAATATTTACTAATTCAGCTATTTTGTGTTCATTTCTTTACTGAAATAATTTTAAAAGGAAATACTTCATCTACTATTTGGTTCTCATTTGGTAGAATTTACTTAGGAAAAGCAGTGTATATATTTATGAGTCCCTTCACTTATTTATCCAATTTTTAAGAGAATGAATCAATTCTATCATCCCCAGAAGATAAAAGAAATCAGTGTTCCCTGTTTAATATAAATTGAAACTCAAGAGATTAAACACACGTCATAGATTACAATCTTTGCTATGTGTGTCCTTACTGAATTTCAAACTTTCTTGTCTTTGACCATCAAGGACATCTCTAAGTTACCTTCTAAGTCCTTTTGATGTGACCCTAATAATCATTGATAATTTCCTTTCTATCTTGTATCTCAGAATGTCCCAGCTTCATCTTCTATGTTTTCTCCCCCATGCCTGGGATCAGTCATTTCTCCCCAAAAATTGCAGCTATATTGAATAAAAATTATATTTCAAGTCTAGGATCTGAGTGTGGATTTGTAATTATGTCTAGACCATTTCAGGCAACAAAGCAAAAGTATATGAAGTGATGAATGGATGGAGAGATAGATTAAAAAAAAAAAAAAAAGAACATTTCTAGAATTCCATGATCTCCCTCATGTCACCTTTCAATCTATATTTTCCAAGAGCTATCTACTGTTCTCTTGTCTATTACCATATATGCTCTTTTATGTCTTATTTTTGTCAGTTGTCATTATGTCTATAAGAATTATCCATGTTGTGTGTTATATTAGTTTATTAATTGAAATAATATTCCAGTGTATAAATGTACTGCAATATATTCAACTGTTATTGGACATTCAGTTCAGTGCTGTCTCTCAGTTGTGTCTGACTCTTTGTGACCCCGTGGATTGCAGCATGGGCATTACATTTATTATTGGACATTACAGTTATTTAAATTTCTGGGGGGGGGCGCTGCCCTAAGATGGCAGAGGAATAGGATGGGGAGACCACTTTCTCCCCCACAAATTCATCGAAAGAGCATTTGATCACTGAGCAAATATCACAAAACAACTTCTGAACACTGGCGGAGGACACTAGGCACCCAGAAAGGCAGCCCATTGTCTTCGAAAGGAGGTAGGGCAAAATATAAAAGATAAAAAGAGAGACAAAAGAGTTAGGGATGGATGCCCATCCTGGGGAGGGAGTCTTACAAAGAGAAGTTTCCAAACACCAGGAAACCCTCTCATCGGTGGGTCTGTGGGGAGTTTTGGAATCTCAGAGAAAAACGTAAAAGGGAGGAAAAAATAAATAAATAAAACCCACAGATTACATGCCTAATGGCAACTCCAGTGGAAAAGTAGCCCAGACACTCGCATCTGCCACCAGCTAGCAGGGGTTGAACAGGGAGGCACTGACTGCACTGCTTAGGGTAAGGACCGGGCCTGAATGTCCTGAGGGCAATCTGAAGGAGCTCACATGAGATAGCAACCCAAGCCATGGGATAGCAGGAGAGGGGAAAAAAAAAAAAAATGAAGAAGAAGAAAGAGAGAGAGAGAGAAAACTTTCCCGGAAAAAGCTCTAACCTAAGCCACTGCCAGGCCTGCATACAGATCAAAGGACTGAAGAATACCAGAGGAGAGTTAGCCGGATGCAGACTGGCTCATCCCCCGCAGGACCCAGGGAGGCAGGCAGGCGGCAGCCAGAGCTGGGAAAAGGGCAAACTCAGCCTCAGAGATGACATTCCCTACCAAACTGCGAGCAGGCTTCCAGTTGCTAACCAAGTCTTCCTGGGATCCTGGATGGTTGACATCTGCCGGGAGGGTTGTAGCCAGAGATCAGCTCTCCAGAGGAAACACAGGGCACACCTGAGACGGTGCTCCTGCTGTGCACCCAGGAAACCAAGTGGCTTGGATCAGGGAGGTGATAAGGCACACTGTACCTGGGGAGAGTGCACTCTCCAAGCATCTGGGCACCTGAGCTACTCTGACCTGGGAAGGGCACAAAACACAGGCCCAATCGAGTCTGTGCCTTTGTGGAGTACCCGGGAATCTGAACCTGAGTGGCGTAGATCTGAGAAGGGCACACAACCCAAGGCCTGCCTTAGACAGTTCCCCAGCCCTGAGCAGTGTAGACCAAGAAAGAAATCCAGTGTGGTCAAGACACTGTGAGCACTCCCCACACACACTAGTGATATTTGTTTGCAGTGTTCATCCCTTCCCACAGCACAATTGAACAAGTGACCCTAATAAATGATCACCTTCACCCCCTTGTGTCAGGGCAGAAGTTAGATACTGAAGAGACTTGCAAACAGAGGAAGCCAAAATAAACAAAGAAGAGGGAATGGCTTTGGAACTGACAGAGACAACAAATTAAAACCCTGTAGTTAGCATTGGCTACATTGGAAGGGACGTAGAGACCTTGAGAAGTATACGGTGGAACAAGGAACTATCTGAAATTGAACTGACCACACACAACCCTCAACAGCGCCAGAGAAATTCCTAGATATATTTTACTAATATCATTTTTTTAATTTTTATTTTTTTTTATTTTTAAGTTCTTTACTACTCCTTTAATTTTAATTTTTAAAAGCTATTATTACCTTGGGGAAAAAAGACATATAACTTTTGTGATTTTTTTTTAACACTGTATTTTTGAGAGTCTAACCTCTACTCTAGATTTTTAATCTTTGTTTTTTAGTATTTGTTATCAACTCTGTACCTTTAAGAATCCAATCTTCAGTACCCATTTTTACTTAGGAGTGTGATTACTGGCTTAATTGCTCTCTCCCCTTTTGACTCTCCTTTTCCTCCCCCAGATCACCTCTATCTCCTCTCTCCCCCTTCTCTTCGCTACTTAACTCAGTGAATCTCTTTGGGCATTCCAGGCTGTGGAGAACACTTAGGGAACTGATCACAGGCTAGGTTGGTCTCTCTCCATTTGACTCCCCCTCCTCTCCTTCTGGTCAGCTCTATCTCATTCCTACCACTTCTCTTCTCTATGGAATTCTGTGAACCTCTCTGAGTGTTCCAGACTGTGGAGAACAAATAAGAAACTGATTACTGGCTAGACTGCTCTCTCCCCTTTTGAGTTCCCCTATTGTCTTCCTGGTCACCTCTATCTCCCTCTTCCCTCTTCTCTTCTTCATGTAACTCTGCGAATCTCTACGGGTGTCCCTCACTATGGAGAATCTTTTCACCATTAACCTAGACGTTTTATCATTGGAACTGTATGGATAGAGAAGTCTTGAGGTAGCTGTAAGAATAAGACTGAAAACCAGAGGCAGGAGGCCTAAATCCAAAACTTGAGAACACCAGAAAACTTCTGAATCCAGGGACCATTAATTGACAAAATCTCATCCAAAAGCCTCCATACTTCCACTGAAACCAAGTTCCACCCCAGAGCCAAAAAGTTTCAGAGCAAGACAAACCAAGCTAATTCTCCAACAAAGCAGGATCATAACCCTGAGCACAAATATACAGGTAGCCAAAGTCACACCAAACCCATAGACACCTCAAAACTCACTACCTGACACTTCATTTCACTCCAGAGAGAAGAGATCCAGCTCCACCCACCAAAACACTGATGCAAACTTCCCTAACCAGGAAACCTTGACAAGCCACTCTTCCAACCCCACCCACAAGGAGGAACCTCCACAATAAAGAGGAACCACAAACTTCCAGCAAACAGAAAGGCCACCCGAAACACAGCAACATAAACAAGATGAAAAGGCAGAGAAATATTCAGCAGGTAAAGGAACATGATAAAAGCCCACTAAACCAAACAAAAGAGGAGGAAATAGGGAGTTTAACTGAAAAAGAATTCAGAATAATGATAGAAAAAGTGATCCAAAATATTGAAAACAAAACAGAGTTACAGATAAATAGCCTGGAGACAAGGATTGAGAAGATGCAAGAAAAGTTTAACAATGACCTAGAAGAAATAAAAAAGAGTCAATCAATAATGAATAATGCAATAACTGAGATCAAAAACACTCTGAGGGAACCAACAGTAGAATAACTGATGCAGAAGATAGGGTAAGTGAGGTGGAAGATAGAATGGTGGAAATAAATGAAGCAGAGAGGAAAAAAGAATTTTAAAAAATGAGGACAACCTCAGAGACCGTTGGGACAATGTTAAATGCCCCGATATTCTAATTAATTATAGGGGTCCCAGAAGAAGACTCCTATAAAAAAAAAAAAAGCCATGAGAAAATACTTGAGGAGATAATAGTTGAAAATTTCCCTAAAATGGAGAAGGAAATAGCCACCCAAGTCCAAGAAACCCAGAGAGTCCCAAACAGGATAAACCCAAGGCAAAACACCCCAAGACACATATTAATCAAATTAACAAAGATCAAACACAAAGAACAAATATTAAAAGCAGCAAGGGAGAAACAACAAATAACCTACAAGGGGATCCCCATAAGGATAACAGCTGATCTTTCAATATAAACTCTTCAAACTTGAAGGGAATGGCAGGATATATTTAAAGTGATGAAAGAGAAAAAGCTACCACCCAGATTACTGTACCCAGCAAGGATCTCATTCAAATATGAAGGAGAAATCAAAAGTTTTACTGACAAGCCAAAGTTCAGAGAATTCGGCACCACCAAACCAGCTCTCCAACAAATGCTGAAGGATCTTCTCTAGACAGGAAACACAGAAAAGGTGTATAAACTCGAACTCAAAGCAACAAAGTAAATGGCAATGGGATCATACTTATCCAAAATTATCTTAAATGTAAATGAGTTGAATACCCCAACCTAAAGACCAAGATGGGCTGAATGGATACAAAAACAAGACCCCTATATGTGCTATCTACAAGAGACCCACCTCAAACCTAGGGAGACAAACAGAAAGTGAAGGGCTGAAAAAAGGTATTTCATGCAAATGGAGATCAAAAGAAAGCAGGAGTAGCAATATTCATATCAGATAAAATAGACTTTGAAATAAAGGTCATGAAAAGAGACACAGAAGGACACTACATAATGATCAAAAGATAAATCCAAGAAGAAGATATAACAATTATAAATATAAGTGGATGTTGAATTTTGTCAAAGGCTTTCTCTGCATAGGAGCACAACAATATGTAAGGCAAATGCTAACACATATGAAAGGGGAAATTAACAGTAACACAATAATAATGGGAGACTTTAATACCCCACTCACACCTATGGATAAATCAACTAAACAGAAAATTAGCAAGGAAACACAAACCAAATAATACAATGGAACAGTTAGACCTAATCAGTATCTATAGTACATTTCACCCCAAAACAATGAAATTCACCTTTTTCTCAAGTGCACACGGAACCTTCTCCAAGATAGGACACCTCCTGGGCCATAAACCTAGCCTTGGTAAATTCAAAAAAACTGAAATAATCTCAAGCATCCTTTCTGGTCACAATGTGGTAAGATTAAATGTCAACTACAGGAAAAAAAAATCTATTAAAAATACAAACATAAGGAGGCTAAACAACACACTGCTGAATAAACAAAAAATCACAGAAGAAATCAAAATATGCATAGAAACAAAGGAAAATGAAAAACAACAACAACCCAAGACCTGTGGGATTCAGTAAAAGCAGTGCTAAGGGAAAGGTTCATAGCAATACAAGGCTGCCTCAAGAAACAGGAGATAAATCAAATAAATAACCTAACTCTACACCTAAAGCAATTAGAAAAGGAAGAAATGAAGAGCCCCAGGGTTAGTAGAAGAAAAATCACAAAAATTAGGGCAGAAATAAATGCAAAATAAACAAAAGAGACCATAGCAAAAATCAACAAAGCTAAAAGCTGGTTCTTCGAGAAGATAAATAAAATAGACAATAATAAATTAGCCAGATTCATCAATAACAAAGGGAGAAGAATCAATTCAACAAAATTATAAATGAAAATGGAGAAGTCACGACAGACAACACAGAAATGCAAGGGATCATAAGAGACTACTATCAGCAACTCTATGCCAATTAAATGGACAACTTGGAAGAAAGGAACAAATTCTTAGAAAATTATAACTTTCCAAAGCTGAACCCGGAAGAAATAGAAAATCTTAACAGACCCATCACAAGTATGGAAATCGAAACCATAATCAGAATCTTCCAACAAACAAAAGCCCAGGACCAGGTGACTCACAGCTGAATTCTACCAAAAATTTAGAGAAGAGCTAACACCTATCCTGCTCAAACTTTTCCAGAAAATTGCAGAGGAAGGTAAACTTCCAAACTCATTCTATGAGGCCACAATCACCCTAATACCAAAACCAGACAAAGATGCCACAAGAAAAAGAAAACTACAGGCCAATATCACTGATGAACATAGATGCAAAAATCCTTAACAAAATTCTAGCAAACAGAATCCAACAACATATAAAAAAGATCATACATCATGATCAAGTGGGATTTATCCCAGGGGTGCAAGGATTCTTCAATATTTGCAAATCAATCAATGTGATACATCACATTAACAAATTAAAAGATAAAAACCATATGATTATCTCAATAGATGCAGAGAAAGCCTTTGACAAAATTCAACATCCACTTATGATAAAAATCCCCCAGAAAGCAGGCATAGAAGGAACATACCTCAGCATAATAAAAGACATATGTGATAAACTCACAGAAAACATTATCCTCAATGGTGAAAAATTGAAAGCATTTCCCCTAAAGTCAGGAACAAGACAAGGATGCCAGCTCTCACCACTAACATTCAACATAATTTTGGAAGTTTTAGCCACAGAAATCAAAGCAGAAAAAGAAATAAAAGAAATCCAGATTAGAAAAGAAGAAGTAAAACTCTCACTGTTTGCAGATGACATGATCCTCTATATAGAAAACCCTAAAAACTCCACCAGAAAATTACTAGAGCTAATCAATGAATATAGTAAAGTTTCAGGATATAAAATTAATACAGAGAAATCCCTTTCATTCCTATACACTAACAATGAGACAACAGAAAGAGAAATTAAGGAAACAATTCCATTGACCATTTCAACGAAAAGAAGAAAATATTTAGGAATAAATCTACTTAAAGAAACAAAAGACCTATATATAGAAAACTATAAAACACTGATGAAAGAAATCAAAGATGACACAAATAGATGGAGAAATATGCCATATTCATGGATTGGAAGAATCAATATAGTGAAAATGAATATACTACCCAAAGCAATGTATAGATTCATTGCACTCCTTATCAAGCTACCAATGGTATTTTTCAGAGAATTGGAGCAAATAATTTCACAATTTGTATGGAATTTAAAAAGACCTTAAATAGCAAAAGCAATCTTGGTAAAGAAGAATGGAACTGGAGGAATCAACCTGCCTGACTTCAGGAAATAATACAAGGCAACAGTCATCAAGACAGTATGGTACTGGCACAAAAACAGAAACATAGATCAATGGAACAAAATAGAAAGCCCATAAATAAATCCACGCACCTATGGACACCTTATCTTTGACAAAGGAGGCACGAATATAAAATGAAGAGAAGACAATCTCTTTAACAAGTGATGCTGGGAGAATTGGTCAACCACTTGTAAAGGTATGAAACTAGAACACTGTTTAACACCATACACAGAAATAAACTCAAAATTGTTTAAAGATCTAAACGTAAGTCAGAAGCTATAAAACTCCTAGTGGAAAACATAGGCAAAACACTCTCTGACATAAATCATAGCAGGATTCTCTATGACCCACCTTCCAGAGTAATGGAAATAAAAGCAAAAATAAACAAATGGGACCTAATTAAACTTAAGAACTTTTGCACAATGAAGGAAACTATAAACAAGGTGAAAAGACAGACTTCAGAATGGGAGAAAACAATAGCAAGTGAAGCAACTGACAAAGTATTAATCTAAAAAATATATGAACAACTCCTGCAGCACAACTCCAGTAAAATGAACCACCCAATCAAAAAACGGGCCAAGGAACTAAACAAACATTTCTCCAAAGAAGACGTACAGATGGCCAACAAATGCATGAAAAAATGCTTAACATTACTCATTATCAGAGAAATGCAAATCAAAACCACAATGAGGTACCATCTCATGCCAGTCAGAATGTCTGCTATGAAAAATTCTACAAACAATAAATGTTGGAGAAGGTGTGGAGAAAAAGGAACCCTCTTACACTGTTAGTGGGAATGCAAACTAGTACAGCCACTATGGAGAACAGTATGGAGATTCCTTAAAAAAACTGGAAATAGAACTGCCATATGACTCAGCAATCCCACTGCTGGGCATACACGATGAGGAAACCAGAATTGAAAGAGACACGTGTACCCCAATGTTCATTGTAACACTGTTTATAATAGCCAGGACATGGAAGCAACCTAGATGTCCATTGGCAGACGAATGGATAAGAAAGCAGTGGTACATACACACAGTGGAATATTACTCAGCTATTAAAAAGAATGTATTTGAATCAATTCTAATGAGGTAGATGAAACTGCAGCCTATTATACAGAGTGAAGTAAGTCAGAAAGAAAAACACCAATACAGTATATTAACACATACATATGGAATTTAGAAAGATGGTAACGATGACCTTAATGCGAGACAGCAAAAGAGACACAGATGTAAAGAACATATTTTTGGACTCTGTAGGAGAAGGCGAGGGTAGGATGATTTGAGGTAATAGTATTGAAACATATATATTATCATATGTGAAATTGATCACCAGTCCAGGTTTGATGCATGAGGTAGGGTGCTCAGGGCGGGAGCACTGGGATGACCCTGAGGGATGGGAGGATGGGATTGGGAGGGAGGTGGGAGGGAGTGTCAGGATGGTGAACACATGTACACCCATGGCTGATTCATGTGAATGTATGGCAAAAACCACTACAATATTGTAAAGTAATTAACCTCCAATTAAAATAAAAAATAATAAGAAAATAAATAAATTTCTTGATTCTTTTCTATTCATGTGTTTTGGTGAACATAAACGCTCCTATTGATATTTGCCCAAGAAGGGAACTGCTGGGCCATTTGATAGACATATGTTTGTATTTGATAGGTTCCTCCAAACAGTTTTCCAACATGTTTTTACCACTATACACTTTTACCAGTAACGTATAAATGTTGAAGTTGCTCCACATCCCTGTTAATGCTCAGTCTTTTTAGTCTTTCTAATCTCACCAGTTCTAATGTATGTGTGGGTGTGCATGTGTGTGTTCATGTGTGTGCATGTATGCGATCTTATTGTGTTTTAAATACCGTTTTCTTAACAAAGAGTCGGACACAACTGAACGACTTCCACTTTGAATTTCTTTGAGGTTTCCTGTGAGACAGGCTATAGTGTAACGATTTGAATATATTCAGTATGCCAGATGATTCTGGGCTGAATTCTAACCAGCATTCATTAATACCATAGTATATAATTACCTCAGCAAGTAGAAGTTGAATTATAAAAGTTGCTTTGCTGTAAATAAATTCTAATCTACATTGAAAAGTGTAACGTGTCCAGACTCCCTCCCTTTCAAAAGAAACATTTTGTGGTGTTTAGATTGCTATGAGAAAAGAACTATCAATTTACTAATAATAGCTTTAATTAATAGAATTAAAGTATTTACTTTCAAGATATAGCTATTCAATTTTACAGTTTATAATTGTTCACATTAATAAGATGCATGTTTAAATGTTCAAATGAAGGGATCTGATTGCCTGGATCAAAGTAAAAACAACAATTCTGAAAAATAATGGCATGTTTATTTGAAGAATTTACAACCTTTCAACTATGCAAATTTTTTTAATTTTTTTGCAAAGTTAGCACAGCCACACTGGAGAAACTCAGAAGTATTTGCTTGAAGCAATCAGTTTTTAACTAATGTTTCAGGTCAGTCAATATTTTTGGCACTTTTCAAATAGCAGGACACGACTTGTTTTGGCATTGAAAGGAAACTTACTTTTGGCAACTCCCTGCCTTCAATTAATCACTTGTCACTTTAAATCTATGTTAGAAAAGTCTATTTGTGTAACCTATATATGACTAGCTCAGGTTGTGCAGATTCTCACTCTTAATGTCTATGTTTTCTCTCTGTGTGTATTTTAAAAATGGTTATAAATTCAACAAAAGAGAAAGAAGGTAATATAAGCAGTATTTAATACCTAGGAAGATAGTTTTTTTCATGACTTTTCACATTTTCCAAAATTTCAAATACTTAATTATCTGCTTGAGTATCTAATAAATTTATTTCAACACTTGACATAACATATTTTATGAATTTCCTATCAATATGAAAAAGTGAGACAAATCTTTTGAAAATACCTGAATTTTACTGGAAACTTAATACTCCTTTTGAGAAACAGGGTATCCATTCTTTTCTACCCAACACTTAACATACAACTTGTTCCAAATCTTCTACATACCATCATATAATGGTACACAAAGCTGAGATATTTTATTTATTTATAAAGGAAAAAATGTGGCTGTCTAGAGCTGCCATAAATAAACTGCAAATTAATTTGTTTTATAATGTATCAAAAGTAGGTATAACTGATTTTTTTTTCTCATTGAATTGAAATATCTAATTGTTTTGGCATTTTAAAGACTTAAGATGTGTATATATATATATATATATATATATATATATATGTGTGTGTGTGTGTGTGTATGTGTGTGTGTGCATAAACTTTTAAGAGCTAAAGACTTGTTCTTGGATCTTTTGACAGTTTAACAAATGTTCTATATCATCCTTAGTATTTATCACAAGTTTGAATAAGATACTTTTTTCAAATTAAACACAGTCTGTGTACAATGCTTTCTAGTCAGATTACTCTGAATAATAGGTGAATCAAGAAGTTCATTTCTAGTAGAAGTTCATAATAAAATTGCTACAACCAAAGGTTTAAATCAGACCCTATAATAGATGCTTTTCTGTAACCTGTACTAAATTACCTTGCTCCATCTCTGATTTCAGCCTTAGCTTCAGTTAACAGTTCACTTGCTGCTCACATTTAGCATCTCTATGGTTTTTTTCTTCCTTTTTTTTTTTTTTTACTTTTTGTTTTTCTCACAAATATTTCTCTGAAGTCAATGAAGGAGAGAAAACTTTTACATTGGCTAGTTCAAGTCCTATCGCACAGGGTAAATTTCTTTGTGGCCGCCAATCATAATGGAACTATGTTTGGGACAAATTCACAGCATCAGATGGTACAGGTAAAGGAACAGACTCTTGCAGAAATTGCAAAGCAACATCAAGAAGAAGTATGCATTCCCAATCCTTCCATTTAATAATTGTGTTTATTGCACCACTCCTACATCTTACAGATAGACAAATCTGAAGGTTAGAAACCTTGGCCAATTTACATCAAGACAACCAGTAAGTTAATGGTGGGCTCAAGTTTAGAAACAGGTCTTCTGATTCTAAATCAGTGTTTATTTCTTATATCAGTGATTCTGAAAGTATTTCCTTTGCATCAGATTCACCCATCCAATTGTTTGTCAAGAATGCAGATGCCTTAGGCCCATTCCAGATCTTTCCTGTGCCACATATTTGAACAGATATATATGTCATGAGCTCTTAAGTTTTACACCTCTTAGGGAGAAACACTGGGGAAGAATTCTGATTGACCCAACTAAAATTAGGTATTTACCTTGGTATCAATTAACAGGCAGATAGAAAACAGACATTTTCACATATAAGGTTAAGCCTCTGCCAAGGCCTAGAGGTTAGAAAAGGTATGAGACATTTATGAGGAAGAGGCAGTTAAACCTGAAAGAATGAAAGATTTATGTAGTCAGAAAATAATGAAAAAATGCCCCAGAATAGATCATAGCAGGTTTTGTATGCCAGACTGTATAGTTTGAACTTTATTCAGTAGATAAGAGGAAATCATTAAAAATTTTCTAGCAGAAAGCAACATGTCAGTTAGATTAAGATTAATCTTCCACCAGTAAGTAAAGTGAATTTGAGTGGAAATGGCCCAAAACAGTGGTTCACAAATTTATGTGTATCTAAGAAGTTTTTATGATGCTAGTTTTTTTTTTTTTAATGCATATTCCAGTCATCTGACCTCAGAGACAGTAGTTCTGGGATATATTGAAGGAAATGGTATTTGTAATCAACACCTCAAGTGTTTCTTATACAAAATACACTGAGGCCAAATGTTTCATACATGCATGCATGTATGTATTTACATACTGTATTCATACAACATACAAATGTTCCTTACGTACCCAGTATTTGAGAGCTTCTGCTCTGATTTGCCTTTACAGCAATCTTCTTAACCAATGCACTAGAGATTTAATTTGGAGTGGAGGGGAATGTAGTGAACAGAAGAAGACAGTCTTCCTCTAAAGCAGGCAGCTGTGACTTAAGTCAAGCTATTTCCATGTAGGAAAGTAGGCCCAGTTTTATTCGCTTATCTGCTTTCTCAGAAGAAACCAGCTATCTAAATTCTTATGATAACTTTCCAAATTTTTTTAAACACATAATACAATGTGTTTAAACACATAATACAATGTGTTTGTATGTGTGTGTACAAACCAAACTGAAGAGAAATTTTGGTTGGATTTGACTCAAAGACAACTAATGTATTAATAGTTAGTGACCTCTGACTGACCTTTTTTGAGTAACCCTACTCCATCCAGGTAATTCCATTTTTGCTGCTTTTAATTATTCTGTGTATTCTTGGTGTCAAATTAATGTTTATTTCTATGGTGTTGTATATGTCAATATGTCCTTTCTAGACATTTACTCTATCTCTCTAAATCAGCCTAGAGTTTCTCAAAATCAGGGACTACATCTTCCATTTCAACTCTGCTCTACTTACAATGAGCACAGCATAAGGCGGTGGGCGGTGACTTATACTAGGGCAATGCATGCCATTTTTGGTCACTATGTTCTAGTGATCATGACCCTTACAGCCCAGTATTAAAATATATTTGCTAATGAATGTTGAAGACAAAAATAGTTAATATATTTTTTACTTGCATGTAGATCTTCCCTGTACTATTCTCTCTCCATTTCTACAGCACAGTATATGCTGTGCAAATGTTGTGCAGATGTTTCCCCACACTTACTTTTCAATTGGTTTCTCAAAGCAGATATTCCCCCAAGTGTACTTTTTTCCTATTTTACTTGCATTTCTTTCAATACAAACAACAGTTGCTTTTCAGTGGTCCTTTAGATTTAAGGAGAAAAAAAAAATTTACCACTACAGAAGTTTGCTTCTCTTTCCTCACCCCAAGATTGTTAGCAAAGATTTATAAAGAAATACACATCCTTGTTCCTCTCTTCACTGCCTTCTTAATGTCATATTATAGGACCTGACTTTCCAATCTTTTCCATAAACTTATCTTATTTGGATTTTCTGAACAAAATTGCCTTATTAGAGTATTAGAATAAGATGAAAATGCGGTGTTCAGAGACTTGTGAATAAAACTCTCTTGTCTAAGTATGAACCAAATATAATAGAATAATTTTATATTATCTAAAATTAAAAGAGGATAAAAAAGAGTGTTCTTCATCTGAAGTTAGTTCTTCTGTTTGTTATCAAGGGGCCTTGTGAAACTAAGAATAAAAATGCAGGTGCCAAAGACTGGACTTTACATATGAACCACATATTGCAATAATTATTTGACACAATATATTGTTTTACTGGGGGTTTCACTGGTGGTTCAGTGGCAAAGAATCCACTTGCCAATGCAGGAGATGCAAGTTTGATCCGTGGGTCAGGAACATCCCCTGGAGAAGAAAGTGACAACCCACTCCAGTATTCTCACCTGGGAAATCCCATGGATAGAGGAGCCTGGTAGGCTACAGTCCATAGGGTCACAAAGAGTTGGATATGGCTGAGTGACTTTGCATACACACATTATCTTATTAGATCTTACATTTAAATAACATTTTGCTGGTTGCAAAGCATTTTTATTTACACTATCCCATTTAATTCTTACACAGCTAGTACAGATTGTATTATTCCCAGTTTCGCAGTTACAGGCTGAAAATTGGTTTACCCAAGCTCATGCAGGCACCAAGCTGAGATGCCAACACTCCAATCCAAGTTCAATTCTTTATTTGCACTGGACTATTCTACCTCTCTGCCACTTCTATAATGACTTTCAAAGCATCCTCAATTGCATTTTTAACAGATTTGTTGAACTGCAACTCAAGTATTATACACTTTATCCCACTTATGATGTACAATTTAATGCTTTTTATTATTCAGAGTTGTGTAAGTATCACTAAAATCTAATTTTAGGGTGTTCCCATCTCACCAAAAAGAAATAGCATACCCATTAGCAGTCACTCTCTACTCTCCTTCCCTCTAGGCCCGGGCAACTGCTAATCTACTTTCTGTCTATATAAATTTGCCTATTCTGGACTTTTCATATAAATGTAATCATACAATATGTGGCCTTTTGTGTCTGGTTCTCATCAAGAAGCATATTTGCAAGATTCACCTATATTGTGTCATGTGTCAGTATTTCATTTCTTTTTATCACTGAATACTATTTCATTGTATGGATACACAGTTGACCATTGAACATCATGGGTTTGAACTATGTGGGTTCACTTACAGATGAATTTTAAGTATAGCTGGCCATTTTTATCAGTGGGTGTGGCATCCATGGAGTCAACCAACTGCAGAAACTGTACTGTGTTTATGATCCACAGTCAGTTGACTCAACTAGTTTGGTACCCACAGATACGGAGGACTTATGGGACTTGAGCATCCATGGATTTTAGTATTCAAGGCAAGTCCACTAACCAGTTTCTCAGGGATACTGAAGGACAACTGAACTACCTTTTGTTTATCCATCCATTAATTGATTGATATTTGTGTTGTTTACACTTTTTGATTGTTTAGAACAAAACATGAACTGCTATGAACATTCAGTTGCTCTTTCACATGTAAAATATCCTCAGCAATTTTATTTGATGAGTTATTCAAAGACCAATGAAGGAGTATACTAGTGACTCATTTGGGTATCTGAAAAAAGTTGAGTACTGGTGGAAGCCTAGAATAAAGATTTTGAAGTAGAGAGTGGTGAAAGTTGAAGTTAGAGTTTTTGGAAGCTGACAGATTCAGGAAGGCCTTAGAGACCATTTTGAGGAATTGATCTATTTCCAAAGAGCACTTGAAAGCTATTGAAGACTTTTAATCAGGTAGAATGATTTGTCTATAATTGTAGAGAGACTACTTTGGTTATATTGTGGGGAAAATATTGGAGCAAAGGCAAGAAGACTTATTAGAAGTCTTTTTCAGCACTGCCTTTAGAGAAATCAAATCTATATATCACCCTCTTCCAAAAAGGTGTTGCCTCATTTTTGTCTGGTACTGAGGCTTCTCTTCAGCTATGGCAGATGCAGTGTATGGTACAAAATCATAATTCAAAATGCTCTTAAAATATTCCTCCAGCTTACTTTGATTGTAGTAGGTAAACCCTTTCCTTTCTAAGTAACAGTTCTTTGAACATTTTGGTGGACATTTACTGTTCCAGCAAGAAAGAATATCAGAGATCTAACCAGATCTCTTCATATTACATAAAGTAAAATGAAGCACAGAAGATTATCTCATCAAGATCACACCTGTGTGACTCATGTCTCTTGATTTTCAGTAGAATATTATTATTTTCACTACTACATGCTTCTTTTCCCAACTTAGCATCCACCTTTCAAGATGTATTTGTGGGGAACATATGTGTGTGTGGGGGGCGGCTAGAACTATGCAAAATACTGTAGAAATTGTTAAAGAGTGCATTTCTTTTTTTTTTTTTTTTCAGCCCTTTAGAAGCCGTTGATAATATGAAACTTCTTTGTCTGAGTTTCTGGATAAGAGTAACAGCACTTAGGATTCCCAGAAGCGTGACAAAAGGTAAAGTCCAGCATGATTTAGATTTTCATCTTTAGGCAAGGTATCTACTCAAATTTCTGCCTCACAGCAACTTTAGAAATAAATGCTGATGAAGACTTGGAATTTAATGGTATTTTATTCCAGTGGTTATTATATGTATCCCAGCATTGCTATTTAAGCATGAATCATGAAGATTAGCAATGTGCTTATTGTTTATGTAAAATAATTCATAACTTAGACAATAGCTAGGCTAGTTTTCAACAAATATTTTATGAACTTTGAATGCTTCTTTCAAACTGTCTCCTTTGTGGCCTTTTAAGATATAGTATCTTAGAGAATTGAAACAATAATCTAACAACTTTAAAAGCTATTGCTTCATCCTTTCTCTTTACTCTGTAAAGTAGTGATAGGAATTTGCCCTCTTAGCCTAGCTTATTTTCTTCTAATGGAAAATTTTGCTCTCATAAAAAATATCACTACAAGTGTGATTTGCCATACCATCTACTGGTAGCTTTGATCTTAGGTTCAATTGCTTGAACTATTACCATTTACCAGCCTTTTCTATCAGGCTCTTTAGTCCTGTTTTTCTTATGTATTGCACAGAGCCATAAAAACACATGGTAATTCCAGGATTTCCCAATTGGCAGTGAAAAACTTAGTGCAGACAAGCTTGCCTAATTATCTGTCAGCATTTGGGGTGGAATTTAAAACAGAATGTCAAGTGATGCTTTAAAAATTGAGTATTTTTAGTCAAGTAAATATGAAATAAATATCACTTGTTTCTTAATTTTGTGATCTGTGGCAAAATACTTAACCTCTTTGGTTCTAAGCTGCTTTTTTTGAAAACTGAAAATAAGAAAACTACCTACATCACAGAGAGCAGAAACCACAAAGTAAAATAGTGTATTAGAAAGGAGCTTGTCATCAGTCAGTAGAAACAGTTTCCCTCTAATGAGCTCTTACTTTGCAGTGTACTGTGCATTTATGAGCTTCCTAGGGCTGCCATAACAAAGTACTATGAACTTGGTGTCTTAAAACAATCAAAATCTGTTTGCTCTGAGTTCTGGAGGCCAGAAGTCTGAAATCCCTTCAAAGCTTGTAGGGAAGAATCCTTCCTTCTTCTATCTTCTAGTTGTTACTGACAACCCTTGTTGTTCCTTGGTTTGCAAATATATTACTCCAATCTCTGCCTCTGCCTTCACATGACCTCCTTCTCTGTCCGTCTGGACTGTGTCCAAATTTCCATCTTCAGATAGGGCACCTGTCATATTGGATATAGAGTCCACCCTAATCCAGTATGACCTCATCTTAATTTGATTACATCTGTAAATACAATATTTCCAAATAAGGTAATATTCATTCACAGGTTTCAAGTGGACATGAATTTTGAATATTGGGAGGACACTATTTAACCCAGCATAGAATGCTAGAGTTATTCCCTCACCAAATTTGGTTAATTTGGGTCAAAGTAGATACTGAAGCTAAAGTAATTAAAGTTCAAAGGGATTTGACAAGGTCACTGAACTCATAACCAGCAGGGCCAGTGTTCTAGTTTATGGCTGACTGGATTCCAAAACTTTCTTTGCACTTTGTGCTTATGATTCTTCTCCACCATTACATAAGGTAATAAATTTTAAAACCTCTTATCTCCTTATTACTATGGTAGTGCTTATTTGTATGAAAGACTCATTATAAAATACAATGATCTCTTACTGAATTATGTATATTTTACTTTAATACATATTAAAAAATTGTCCTACAAAAGGGTAGCTTCAATTTACATTTCACCTAAAACTGTATTATTTTAATCCATTATTTTTTGCCTTTACCAAATGTTTGGTCAAAACAAATGTCATGTGTTTGCATTATTATGTGTTTGAGTATTGCTGTTGTTGTTTGAGTATTAGTAAAACTAAATATTTTTAAATGTTTCCCAAACACTTGTATTTCTGATTTTGTGAATTACCTGTATATATAATTAATATGTTATTCTATTGAGGTGCTCTATTTTATGTAAGCATTTATAAAAGTTGTTTATATATTCATGCCACCAATCCTTTATCCTAGATTTTGCAGCTGAATTTTCCAAATTGTGATTGTATTTTATATTTCCTCATTTTTTTTACTACAGATTTAATTATAATGAATTCAAATAATTGTGTTCATTAATTCCATATATTGTCTCTTGCTTAGAAGTATCTTCCTTGCTTCAAAATTTTAACATGCTTTCCTAAATTTTCTTCTTGTATTTGTATAGTTTGATGTTTGCATTTAGTTTTTAATTTATATGGGATTTTTTTTAATTTAAGAGATAAAGCATATACTGAGTTTCAAGTTTTTAAATGGCTTGTTATTTTCTCAATAATTAATTAATAACTCCTTTGTTCATCGGGCTACTCTGGTGGTTCAGTGGTAAAGAATCCGCCTGCCAAAGAGGATGAAATGCTACCATTATCATATACTAAATTCCGTTATGCATAAATTTGCTTTTGAAATTCCTGATGCTCACTGGACTAACACCACATTACTTAAGTTATTGTACTTATATAATAGTTTAAATATCTTATATAGCAAATTTTCATAGATTATTTTCCCCCTCAGAACTATTTATTTTTATTCTTTTTTTTTCTAGTAGAAATATTGAATAATGTTAGAAACTCAAGGGACATAGAATAGCCAAAACAATTTTGAAGAAGAAAATAAAGTTGTAGAATTCATCTTCCTAATTTCAAAACTTATTACAAAGCTGCAACAATCAAGACAGTGTGGTACTAGCATAAGGTGAGACATATAGAATTCAGAGTCCAGAAACAAACTCATACATTGGGGATCAATTAATTTTCAACAAAGATGTCAAGATCATTCAATGGTGAAAGAATAGTGTTTTCAACAAATGATGTCAAATGATGTTAGACCAACTGGATATCCACATGCAAAACAGTGAAGGTGTAGAGCCCGTGGACCACAACTGCTGAAGCCCCCATGCCCTAGAGCCCGTGTTCTGCAACAAGAAAAGCCACCACAAGGACAAGCCTGTGTGCTGCAACGAGAGAACAGCCTCAAACTTGTCTCAACTAGAGAAGGCCTGTGTACAGCAATGAAAAGCCAGTGAATGCAACCAAAAACAGTAAAATAAATTAAAAATAAATAAATTAAGCCGACCTTACCAAAAAATAAAAAAAAGAAGACAGTGAAGATGAATCTGTGCCTCATACCATGCACAAAGACTTAAGTCAAAATGGATCAAAGACCTAAATCTAAGACCTAAAGTTAATAAATTTTTGAAGAGAATTTAGGAGAAAATCTGTTTCCTTGAATTAGGCAGTGATTCCTTTAGGTAGCAACAAAAGGAAAAGAAAAGGTAAGCAGTGTTTCATTAAAATTAAAAACTTTCATGCATCAAAGGATACTATCAAGAAAATGAAAAGACAACCTAAAGAGCAGGGGAAAATATTTGCAAGTCACATGGATAATGGTCTAGTGTCCAGAATATATAACTAACACAACTCAACAATATAAAGACCAATAATCCCATTTCAAAATAGGCAAAGGACTTGACAGATCTCTCTCCAAAAAGACATACAGATGACCAACAAACAGATTAAAAGATGCTTAGTCAGTCACTGTTGTTGCTGTTCAGTCACTAAGTCAAGTCCAACTCTTTGTGACCCCATGGACTGCAGCATGTCAGGCTTTTTTGTCCTTCACCATCTCCTGGAGTTTGCTCAAATTCATGTCCACTGAGTTGGTGATGCCATCCAAATAACTTATCCAAATAACTTATCCTCAATCTTTATCAGCATTGGTCGTTTCCAATGAGTCGGCTCTTTGCATCAGGTGGCCAAAGTATTGGAGCTTCACCTTTAGCATCAGTCTCTCCAATGAATATTCATAGTTGATTTCCTTTAGGATTGATTGGTTTGATATCTTTGCTGTCCAAGGGACTCTCAAGAGTGCTTCTCCAGCACCAACATTCTAAAGCATCAATTCTTCAGCACTCACCCTTCTTTATAGGCCAACTTTCACATTTGTACATGACTACTGGGAAAACTATAGATTTGACTATGAGGATCTTTGTCTGCAAAGTGATGTCTCCGCTTTTTAATACACTGTCTAGATTTGTCATAGCTTTCCTTTCAAAGAGCAAATGTCTTTTAATTTCATGGCTGCAGTCACCATCCAAAGTGAATTTGGAGCCCAAGAAAATAAAATCTGACACTGTTTCCACTTTTCCCCCATCTTTTTGCTTTTAAGTGATGGGACCGGATACCATGATCTTAGTTTTTTTAATATTGAGTTTTAATCCCACTTTTACACTTTCCTCTTTTACTCTCATCAAGAGACTCTTTAGTTCCTCTTCCTTTTCTTGCTTTAGAGTAGTATCATCTACCTATCTGAGGTTGTTGATATTTCTCCTCGCAATGTTGATTCCAGCTTGTGATTCATCCAGCCTGGCATTTTTGCATGATGTATTCTGCATATAACTTAAATAAGCAAGGTGACAATACACAGCATTGTTGTACTCTTTTCCCAATTTTGAACCAGTCAGTTGTTCCATGCCCAATTCTAACTGTTGCTTCTTCATCTGCATACAAGTTTCTCAGGAGGCAGGTAAGGTGGCCTGGTATTCCCATCTCTTGAAGAATTTTCCACAGTTGTGATCCACAGAGTCAATGACTTTAGCATAATCAATGAAGCAGAAGCACATTTTTTTTTCTGGAATTCTCTTGTTTTATCTATGACCCAACAGATGTTGGCAATTTGACCTCTGGTTCCTCTGCCTTTCCAAAATCCAAAATTCCAGAACATCTGGAAGTTCTCAGTTCAAGCACCATTGAAGCCTCAGTTCAGTCACTCAGTCATGTCCAACCCCTTGAAACCCCATGGACTGCAGCATGCCAGGCCTCCCTGTCCATCACCAACTCCTGGAGCTTACTCAAATTCACGTCCATTGAATCTGCTAAGGATTTTGAGCATTACCTTGCTAGCATGTGAAATGAATGTAATTGTGCAGTAGTTTGAACAGTCTTTGGCATTGCCCTTCTTTGGGACTAGAATGAAAACTGACCTTTTCCAGTCCTGTGGCCAATGCTGAGTTTTCCAAATTGGCTGGCATATTTAGTATATCACTTTAGTAGTGTCATCTTTTAAGATTTTATATAGCTCAGCTGGAATTAGTCATTAGGGAAAGGCAAATCAAAACCACAGGGCATCACTTCTCACCCAGCAAGATAGCTATAATGATGAGAAAAGAAGGAAAATAACAAATGCCAGTAAGTATGTAAAGATAGTGGAACCATCATACACTGTTGATGGGTATCGTGAAATAGTGCAGCCACTCTAGAAAAATTTTTGGTTCCTCAAAAAGTTAGACATAGTATTACCATATGACCCAGAAATTCTACCCAAGAGAACAGAAAACATAAGCTCACAACCAACCTGTCCACAAATGTTCATAGATACATTATCAACACCATCAGCTAACAAATGGGTAAATAAAATATGCTATATCCATACAATAGAATATTATTCAGCCATAAAAATGGGTAAGTTACTGACACTAGCTACACATACATGGACTTTGAAAACATTAACCTAACTAAAAGAAGTCAGACACAAGAGGCCACATAATATATGATTTCATTTTATGTGAAATATCCAAAAGAAGTAAATCCATTGAGATAGAGAACAATTTAGTGGCTGTCTGGGATGGCGGGAGGAAGGAATCGAGAGGATAGTCATCCTTTTTGGAGGTGATTAAATGTCGCAGAATTAGATAGTGGTGATGTTTGTACAATAGAGTGAATATACTAAAAAACACTGAATTGTGTGCTCCCCCCACCCAGAGGATAAAAATAGAGGGTAATTCTTTTTTTTTTCCATTTATTTTTATTAGTTGGAGGCTAATTACTTTACAATATTGTAGTGGTTTTTGCCATACATTGACATGAATCAGCCATGGATTTACATGTGTTCCTCATCCTGATCCCCCGCCACCTCCCTCTCCACCCAATCCCTCTGGATCTTCCCAGTGCACCAGGCCCAAGCACTTGTCTCATGCATCCAACCTGGGGTGGTGATCTGTTCCACCATAGATAATATACATGTTTTGATACTGTTCTCTTGAAACATCCCAACCTCACTTTCTCCCACAGAGTCCAAGAGTCTGTTCTGTGCATCTGTGTCTCTTTTTCTGCTTTGCATATAGGGTTATCATTACCATCTTTCTAAATTCCATATATATATGTGTTAGTATACTGTATTGGTCTTTATCTTTCTGGCTTACTTCACTCTGTATAATGGGCTCCAGTTTCATCCATCTCATTAGAACTAATTCAAATGAGTTCTTTTTAATGGCTGAGTAATATTCCATGGTGTATACGTACCACAGCTTCCTTATCCATTCGTCTGCTGATGGGCATCTAGGTTGCTTCCATGTCCTGGCTATTATAAACAGTGCTGTGATGAACATTGGGGTGCACGTGTCTCTTTCAGATCTGGTTTCCTCAGTGTGTATGCCCAGAAGTGGGATTGCTGGGTCATATGGCAGTTCTATTTCCAGTTTTTTAAAGAAATCTCCACACTGTTCTCCATAGTGGCCGTACTAGTTTGCATTCTCACCACCAGTGTAAGAGGGTTCCCTTTTCTCCACACCCTCTCCAGCATTTATTGCTTGTAGACTTTTGGATAGCAGTCATCCTGACTGGTGTGTAATGGTACCTCATTGTGGTTTTGATTTGCATTTCTCTGATAATGAGTGATGTTGAGCATCTTTTCATGTGTTTGTTAGCCATCTGAATGTCTTCTTTGGAGAAATGTCTGTTTAGTTCTTTGGCCCATTTTTTGATTGGGTCATTTACTTTTCTGGAATTGAGCTGCAGGAGTTGGATTGTGTGCTTTAAAATAGCTAAATGAATTTTATATTATATGAATTTTATTTCAATAAAATTGTATTAGACATAAAAACATAAATTTGAAAGAAATAGTATCTTTTTTTTTGGCCATCCAACTTGTAGAATCTTAGTTCCCTGACTAATGCTCAAACCAGTGTCCTCTGTAATGGAAATCCAGAGTCTGAATCACTGGACAGCCAGAGAAGTCCTGAATACCATCATTTTGGATTGGAACATTAAATATTCTCAAAATATTATTTTTCAAAAATTTAATGTATACAATGAATGTAATTCTGATTAAAGTCCTGGTAGCATGTTCTTTGTTGCTTTTCTTGTTTAGTTGCTGAGTTAAGTCCAAATCTTTTGTGACCCCATGGACTGTAGTCTGCCAGGCTCCTCTGTCCATGAGATTTCCCAAGCAAGAATACTGAAGTGGGTTGCCATTTCCTTCTCTCTATAAAGTTTTCTATAACCAGATAAATAATCTTAAAATTTAAGTATAAGCATAAAAACCTAAGAATAGCCATTTTAAAAGCATAAACATGAAGAAATGAGAGAAAGAACTTATTTAGCAATTATCATAATGCTATATAAAGCCTCTTTAGTAAAACAAATATAATATTGGTTTAGAAATAGACAAAAACACCAGTAGAACACAATTAAATTCCACTATCCAGAAAATTTAATATATGACAAAGTTGACTTTCAAATTTATTGAAAAAAGACAGCTCAATTAATAAATGATTCTGACACAGCTGTTTAATTTCTTTTGAAAGGAAAAATAATGTTTGTCGACTATCTTATACCATTTAAAAACAAATCCCAGAATTATTTAAGGCTTAAATGTAAAACAATAGCTCTTCTAATTGAATCTATCACCTACTTATATAATCTGGGGATAGAGGAAACCCAAAAGCTACACAATAGAATCTAGATATGCTTAGCTACATGTAACTGAAACTATTAGTACAAAATGCAAATATGAAGTTAATAAAGGAATATAAGATTTGAGTGAAAAACCTGAATTGGGAATGCAAGCAGATAAAGAGCTACACTAACACATATATACAGAATCTCTAGAAATGGTACTGAAGAATTTATTTACAGGGCAACAATGGAGAAATAGACATAGAGAATAGACTTATGGACATAGGGAGAGGGGAGGAGAGGGTGAGATGTATGGAAAGAGTAACATGGAAACTTACATTACCATATGTAAAATAGACATCCAACGGGAATTTGCTGTATGGGTCAGGAAACTCAAATGGGGGCTCTGTATCAACCTAGAGGGGTGGGATGGGGAGGGAGATGGGAGGGAGGTTCAAAAGGGAGGGGATATATGTATACCTATGGTTGATTCATGTTGATGTTTGATGGAAATCAGCAAAATTCTGTAAAGCAATTATCCTTCAATAAAAAAATAAATTTATTATAAATATTTTATAAATTAACCAAAAAAAAATCAGGAAAATTGGCAAAAATAGGGATAAGAAATTCACAGAATATGAAATCCAAATGGTCAGTACTACAAAGTTGTACAAATTTACTAGCAGTCAGGGGAATGTAAGTTAAAGTTATAAGGAGGTTGATTTTTTTTTTTTTTACCCATCCATCAGACAATGAAATAAAATAATAAAACTCAATAACATTACAAGGATAGATGTGGGCATAAATTTACTCTCATAGGCTAAAAGAAGAGATATTAGTTTTTACAAATGTTTGAAAAGGTGATCTGTTGACATCTGTTAAAATTAAATTTAAGTTTAACTTAACTAATCCCATTTTAGAGTTATAGCCCTTAGAGACAGAAGCAACAATAAGGATACATGTCAAGAAGCCTTTATCTGAATAGTTTTTGTAGTGCAATCAACCTGAAAACAAATTTAACACCTACCAAGAAAAAAAGTGATTGAATATACTTAGAGTCTGTCAACACCATGGAACACCATGTGGCCATTAATAATAATAAATTACAGCTATACCTATTTAGTTGGAGAGACTGCCATGATATATAACATAATGAAAAAGTAAGATGTATAAAGTATGTGTGGTACAATATTTTTGTAAAACAATGTCTAAACCACTCCATATTTGTGTATATGTGCATGTAAGTATGAAAAATATGGAATTATACACAACATAATAGCTTTTTAATATGATTCATGGAGGATATCATTTAGATAGAGTGAGGAGAGGAGTGAACAAGGAGAGGTAATCTAAATGACAAAAAATAAAGAAGTGATATTCTACTCTAAAGAAGCATACATGTTATGTGTTATAATTCTATCTCACTTACATAAGATTAAATATACATATATGATTCTTAAATATTTAAATAATATAACTTTATAAAGTTCTAGAAAGCAAGATTAGATCTGATTAAGATTATTTTACATATTAAAATCAATCTGGGGAGAATCTACAACAAAATAGTATTGTCTTCTCATCAAAGAATGGTGTGTCTCTATATATATTCTAGCCTTCAGTTAATGTTTTCTTGTAGGGCTTTTCCTTCCCTTTATGGAGGTTCCTAACATTTTGATTTTGACGCAATTCAGAAGTGTACACCCATGGCTGATTCATGTCAATGTATGGCGAAAGCCACTCAGTTCAGTTCAGCTCAGTCGCTCAGTCGTGTCCGACTCTTCGTGACCCCATGAATCGCAGCACACCAGACCTCCCTGTCCATCACCAGCTCCCGGAGTTTACTCAAACTCATGCCCATCGAGTCTGTAATGCCATCCAGCCATCTCATCCTCTGTCATCCCCTTCTCCTCCTGCCCCCAATCCTTCCCAGCATTAGGGTCTTTTCTAATGAGTCAACTCTTCGCATGAGGTGGCCAAAGTATTGGAGTTTCAGCTTCAGCATCAGTCCGTCTTCCAATGAACAGCCAGGACTGATCTCCTTTAGGATGGACTGGTTGGATCTTCTTTCAGTCCAAGGGACTCTCAAGAGTCTTCTCCAACCCCACAGGTCAAAAGCACCAATTCTTCAGCTCTCAGCTTTCTTCACCTTCCAAATCTCACATCCATACATGACTAATGCAAAAACCATAGCGAAAGCCACTATAATATTGCAAATTAATTAGCCTCCAATTAAAATAAACAAATAATTTTTTTAAGTTTAAAGTTTTTATTTTTCTTTTTTCAAGATAATATGTTTATTTTTTAATTGAAATTATAGTATAAAAGGACATTCAGTGAAAGCCAAATTATATGAAATATGATACGTGTGTATGCTTGTTAAGTTGTCTCAGTCGTGTCAAACTCTTTCTTGTCAGTCTAGAAAATGGTGTGGAAATTGTTGGTTGATCCAAAGAGCCTTTAAAATTTTTTAAACAAAAATTATTGCTCCTCAATTATTTTCTTCTCCACTTTTCTTATTTTTTTTGTCTCTGAACTCTCTCTAATCACCATACTCAAAAGTTGGTATAGGAGCTCTAAAGGGATTGGACAATAATCAGGATCAGTAATGATAATTATAAATTTGCTGACAAATTCAAATGCAAACAATGCAAATGTGAGTGCATTAAAGATATATTTTATATTTCAAATTTTGTTGCCTATGTACCACGGTTTATGAAAATCATGCTTAAAAATATAAATAGCAAAAGAAAAAAGCAGGGGCTGATTTTCACCTTTTAAAGTTGTTACCTTTACAAAAGGAATCAATATAAATTTAAGGCATTAACTTACCTCATCATTTAAAATAAATTTAGGTAAAATTTAGTCTTTTGTAAAATAGTTGTGCTGCTTATAGTAAGGTATAACCTCATTGCAGTTACCATGATGTGAGTTGAATCTGATTGGCTAATTAAATCCTTCCAGTGAAACATGTTTTTTATGTCACTGCCATTTTTCTTGATTTCCACCTCATTCACTTTTGGTATCCTTTAGAAATATTGTTCTAGTCAGAAAAAAAAAATATTGCTGATGAACACTTCTAGAAATGCAGTGAAGTCCTTAATTATGTACCCTAAACACGAGAAGTATTGGACCAGGTCTCTTTGTTGTATTTTGCCTGTGTCTGTAGGAAAGTCTCACAGAAGGAAACCAAGAAGTTGCATATGTGTACACTTGATCCTTGAGATTGCTTCTGCCAAAAAGGGTGTCATTTTGTGCCAACTGTATTAGCATTGTTTGCAAGGTGGACTTTCAATCATCTGCATTTGAAATGAGACTACTAACTCATTGTTCATAGGCCACAAAACAGCTAACAGATGGCAACAGCTCTGAGTCACTATTCATCTTGGCTACAGTCAAGCTGGTAGTCCATGGCCAAAAGATAGCTTCTTCTATTCTCAATCCCTCAGCCCTTTATTTCACCTATGGGGTTACTGATTTCGAATAAAGTATCCAAAAAAAAAAAACAAAAAACCTTCTTTCTATTAATCTTCTGAATCTCTTCTTAGCATAGTAAAGCTGTTTGCATTTTTAATGTTATTTTATCTGAATAACAGATCCTCAAATAATAATGATTCCAATCGAGATCAGTTGTTTGCTTGAGTCCTAGTAGATATGTGACATTCAGCAGATCTTCAAACTGTAACTGTTACCAGACACCATCCTCTTTTAAACAACAACAAAATAATCTACATGAATTAATCAAAAAGACTATGTACCTATTGGGGGCAATACCATAATACTTTAAAATTAAATATTTGAGATTTTTGAGCAACAGTGAAAGGGAGGTTAATAGTCATCTGGAATGATGCTTTCCTTAGAAGCTGAGTTACTTGCTGGAGGTCAAAACTTCCTAGTTGAAGAGGCAGAATTGAGATTCTAGAGAAACTAACTTAGTATCTTATTGTATAAAATGGAATTTGTGTTTCTGCTTATAAAGCTCTGAAATCATCATTTTTTAAATAGAACATTTTGCAATGCATTAGTCCCTTTCTCAGCTAGGCAAAATATTTATTTCAACAAGCTTTAACATTAAATTTTTAAAATAATTTTAAACATATCTAGTCCTTCCTATGATTTCTAGTCTAACCCAGTCCAATCTGTGAGTTTCATATTTGCAAGCCTTTTAACATTATTTCAATTTCACTGGTTAAGAAATGGAAGATCAGAGAGTTTTGGTGACTTGTCCATGATGTCACATCTGGTAAAAGCAGGAGCTGGGCATAGAATTCATGGTTCCTGCTATTCACCTGGAGCTCTTAGTAGTAAAATCTTCAGCCTGAAAGGTCTCGGTACTCAACATTTCTTCTCGCTTGAGTTTTCTGGTAGCTATTGTGTCAGGGAGCTAAGAAATATCAGAATTTCCTTTATACTATCAGGCATTCTGTGCTCAGGGGATTTCAAGGACATTAGTTATAAACTACACTCTCACTACAGAGAAAGACATGGCAAATGTCAGAAATAGATGAAGTGCTAGAATAAAAGGTAGTAAAGTGCTTTGATGGCAAAGGTTATGCAAGTGTGAAGGCAGATTCTTCTCACCCATTCTGTCAATGGGAATGAGGAGACTTTGAAGTGCAATTTAATGGCCAAACAGAAGTCATAAGCTGACCAAACTATCTGGATCTTAGTGTCCTTTAACCGAAGTATAAATTATTACTGTGGAGTAATGAGGATCTGCTTTTTGTCAAGATATGATGAACAATTCTGTATACATTTCCCTGAATTATTAAGTACTGGTGTTCAAATAAAAAATGCCATTCAATATACTTTAGTATCCTCAATCAAAATTTATGGCAGAGGAGTGGAAGCTTTTAACTGAATCTGTAGCAAAGGAAAAAAACTTAATAAATAAATAAATATCCATTGCCTTCATTTGAGGACAGCTCACTGGCTTGCTCAGTGATCCCTTCTTCAGTTAAGTAGGTTTGACTATCCCAGATCACTGGTGTGCACTCATCAAATAGGTAATGACTCAGTGCAAGTACAGAGCAGCTAGAAGCATTCTCAATTTTAAAGCACTGCCACTTTGCTTTCCAAAAACCAAGTGTAATAGACTGTGATTCCTGTACTTGTTAATAAAGACATTCCAGAAAACAACAGACAAAACTTTAGTCACTGATGCTCTCAATGTATATCTCATTATGGTTTCAATATACATGTCAATGAATATTAATAAGTGCAAAAGTATTTCCAAATGTTTATAAGTCATTTGTATTTCTTCTTTCTAAAATTTCCTTTCAAGTATTTTGCTGATTTTACAATCTTTCTATCTCACTCTTACTGCTTTGTAAGAGCTCTTTGTATTTCCAGGCTACTATGTGTCAGCTTTATGTATTGAATATATCTTCTACTATCTTGTGCCATACCACTTCATTGATTTAGTGCTGTATTTTGATAAACAGAAGTTGTTAAATTTGTATCCCAAGTCAGCTATGTTAAACACATTTTATTTATTTACTATGATGCTTTATTATGATTTATTATTTAAGTTATACATGTAAAATTTTACTACCTCTCACAAGGCTATAGAAGTATACTGAGTAAAAAACAGTGATTCCCTTTCAGTATTATTACTCCACTGCCCATCCAAATTTAAGAACTGTTAGATATTTTCTAGACCTATGTATGCATGTGTGTGTTTGTGGACAGGCAGTACAGAAAATAGTTAAAAGCACCGCTATTGGAATCAGTTACTCGGTTCAAATATGACCTCCCAGGTTTACCAACTATGTGACCTTAGACAAGTTGATTCACCTTTCTTTTTCAATGTCCTCCTCTGTAAAATGAGGATAATACTAATATTTACTTTACAGAGTAGCTATGTTATGAAGATAAATGCATAGAAGTCACTTTACATGTATACTTCATAAAATAAAAATAACTAAGGTAGCTCAGAAGGTAAAGAATCTGCCTGGAATGCTAGAGACCCAGTTTGCTCCCTGGATCAGGAAGATCCTCTGGAGATGGGAATGGCAACCCACTCCAGTATTTTTGCCTAGAGAATTTCATGGACAGACCATGGAGTCACAAACAGTTGGACACAACTGAGTGACTAACACTTTCACTTTCCCAACATTTATTTAGCACTTAATATGAGCCAAGCAATTTTCATGTGTTACTCTATTTAGCCACCACAGTTATTCTATACCTTTCTTTTTGCTTTTTTTAATTTATTTTTTATTGAAGGATAATTGCTTTACAGGATGTTGTTTTCCGTCAAACCTCAACATGAATCAGCCATAGGTATACATATATCTCCTCCCTTTTGAACCTTCCTCCCCATCCCACACCTCTAGATTGATACAGAGGACCCGTTTGAGTTTCCTGAGCCATACAGCAAATTCCCATTGGCTGTTTTACATATGGTAATGTAAATTTCCATGTTACTCTTTCCATACATCTCACCCTCTCCTCCCCTCTCCCCATGTCCATAAGTCTGTTCTCTATGTCTGTTTCTCCATTGTTGCCCTGTAAATCAATTTTTCAGTACCATTTCTCTAGATTCTGTATATATGTGTTAGAATACGATATTCAGCTTTCTCTTTCTGACTCACTTCAGTCTGTATAATAGGTTCTAGGTTCATCCACCTCATCAGAACTGACTCAAATGCATTCTTTTTTATGGCTGAGTAATATCCCATTGCGTATATAATATATATATGAATAAATATATAATAAAATATAATAAATGTATATGTATAAACATATATATGTGTATAAATTTCATATGTGTGTGTGTGTGTGTGTGTGTATCTCACAACTTCTTTATCTATTCATCTGTCAATGAACATCTACATTGCATTCATGTTCCAGCTATTGTAAATAGTACTGCAGTGAACAATGGGACACATGGGTCTTTCTCAGTTTTGGCTTCCTCAGGGTATATACCTAAGAGTGGGATTGTGGAGTCATATGGTGGTTTTATTCCTATTTCTTTTTAAGGAATCTCCATAGCATCTTCCATAGTGGCTGTATCAATTTACATACCCACAAACAGTGCAAGAGGGTTCCCTTTTCTTCTCACCCTCACCAGCATTTATTGTTTGTAGACTTTTTGGTGATGGCCATTCTGACTGGTTTGAGATGATATCTCATTGCAGAATTGATTGGCATTTCTCTAATAATAAGTGATGTTGAGAATCTTTTCATGTGTTTGTTAGCCATCTGTACGTCTTTGGAGAAATGTCTGTTTAAGTCTTTTCCCCACTCTTTGATTGGGTTGTTTGTTTCTCTAGTATTGAGTTGTATGAGCTCCTTGTATATTTTGGAAATTAATCTTTAGTTGCTTCATTTGCTATTATTTTCTCCCATTCTGAGGGCTGTCTTTTCACCTTGTTTATAGCTTCCTTTGCTGTGCAAAAGCTTTTAAGTTTAATCAGGTTCCACTTTTACTTTTGTTTTTATTTCCATTATTCTAGGAGGTGGGTCATAGAGGATCTTGCTTTATGTCATTGAGTGTTCTATGTTTCCCTCTAAGATTTTTACAGCTTCCAGTCTTACATTTAGGTCTTTAATCCATTTTGAGTTTATCTTTGTGTACAGTGTTGGGAAGTGTTCAAATTTCATTCTTTTACATGTAGCTGTCCAGTTTTCCCAAGACCATTTATTGAAGAGGTTGTCTTTGCCCCTTAGTATATTCTTGCCTCCTTTGTCAAAAATAAGGTACCCATAGGTGCATGGGTTTATTTCTGGGCTTTCTATCTTGTTCCATTGGCCTATATTTCTGTTTTTGTGTCAGTACCATACTGTCTTGATGACTGTAGCTTTGTAGTATAATCTGAAGTCAGGAAGGTTGATTCTTCCAGCTCCATTTTTCTTTCTCAAGACTGCCTTGGCTATTCAGGGCATTTTGTGTTTCTGTATGAATTGTGAATTTTTTTTGTGATTTGATAGGAATTGCATTTCATCTGTAGATTGCATTTGGTAGTATAGTCATTTTCACAATATTGATTCTTCCTATCCAGGGACATGGACTATTTCTCCATCTGTTTATGTCATCTTCGATTTCTTTCATGAGTGTCTTATAATTTTCTGTGTACAGTTCTTTCGTTTCCTCAGGTAAGTTTATTCCTAGATATTTAATTCTTTTTGTTGCAATGGTGAATGGGATTGATTCCTTAATTTCTCTTTCTGATTTTTCATTGTTACTATATAGAAATGTAAGTGATTTCTGTGTATTTATTTTGTATCCTGCAAATTTTCTAAATTCACTGACTAGCTCTAGTAGTTTTCTGATACTATCTTTAGGGTTTGCTTTGTACAGTATCATGTCATCTGAAAACAGTGAGTGCTTTACTTCTTCTTTTCCAATCTGGATTCCTTTTATTTATTTTTCTTCTCTGATTTCTGTAGCTAGGACTCCCAGAACTATGTTGGACACCCTTGTGTGGGCACTCTTATCTTGTTCCTGAACTTAGGGGGAATGCTTTCAGTTTTTCACCACTGAGAACAATGTTTTCTGTAGGCTTATCATATATGACCTTTACTATGTTGACATAGATTTCTTCTATGCCCATTTTTTGAAGAGTTTTAATCATAAAAGGGTCCTGAATTTTGTCAAAGGCTTTTTCTGCATCTGTTGAGATGATCATATGATTTTCATCTTTCAATTTGTTAATACGGTGAATCACACTGATTGATTTGCATATAGAAGAATCCTTGCATTCCTGGGATAAATCCAACTTTATCATGGTGTATGAGCTTTTAGATGTGTTGCTAATTACTCTATGCTAAAATTTTGTTGAGGGTTTTGGTACCTATATTCATCAGTGATATTGGCCTGGAGTTTTCTTTTTTTTGTGTTGTCTTTGTCTGGTTTTGGTATCAGGGTGATCATGGCCTCGTAGAATGAGTTTGGAAATGTTCCTTCCTCTGAATTTTTTGGAAAGAGTTTTAGATGGATAGATATTAGTTCTTCAATAAATGTTTGATAGAATTCTCCTGTGAAGACATCTGGTCCTGGGCTTTTGTTTTTTGGGAGATTTTTGATCACAGCTTCAATTTCAATGCTTGTCATTGGGTTATTCACAATTTCTATTACTTCCTGGTTCATTCTTGGAAGATTGAACTTATATAAGAATCTGTCCATTTCTACCAGGTTATCCATTTTATTGCTGTATAGTCATTCATAATAGTCTCTTATCATCCTTTGTATTTCTGCATTGTCTGTTGTAAACTCTCCTTTTTAATTTCTAATATGTTGATTTGATTCTTTTCTCTTTTTTTCTTGATTAATCTGGCTAAAGGCTTGTCAATTTTGCTTATCTTCTCAAAGAACCAGCTTTTTGTTTTATTAATCTTGACTATTCTTTCTTTCTCCAAGCCAGGCTTCAGCAATACATGAACCGAGAACTTCCAGGTGTTCAAGCTGGTTTTAGAAAAGGCAGAGGAACTCGAGATCAAGTTGCCAATATCTGCTGGATCATTGAAAAAGCAAGAGAGTTCCAGAAAAAAACAACTATTTCTGCTTTATTGACTATGCCAAAGCCTTTGATTGTGTGGATCACAATAAACTGAGGAAAATTTTGAAAGAGATGGGAATAACAGACCACCTGACCTGCCTCTTGAGAAACCTGTATGCAGGTCAGGAAGCAACAGTTAGAACTGGACATGGAACAACAGATTGATTCCAAATAGGAAAAGGAGTACTTCAAGGCTGTATATTGTCACCCTGCTTATTTAAATTATATGCAGAGTACATCATGACAAACGCTGGGCTGGAAGAAGCACAAGCTGGAATCAAGATTGCTGGGAGAAATATCAATAACCTCAGATATGCAGATGACACCACCCTTATGGCAGAGAGTGAGGAGGAACTAAAAAGCCTCTTGAAGAAAGTGAAAGAGGAGAGTGAAAAAGTTGGCTTAAAGCTTAACATTCAGAAAACTAAGATCATTGCATCTGGTCCCATCACCTCATGGGAAATAGATGGGGAGACAGTGGAAACAGTGTCAGACTTTATTTTTTTGGGGCTCCAAAATCACTGCAGATGGTGATTGCAGCCATGAAATTAAAAGACGCTTATTCCTTGGAAGGAAAGTTATGACCAACCTAGATAGCATATTAAAAAGCAGAGACATTACTTTGCCAACAAAGGTCTGTCTAGTCAAAGCTATGGTTTTTCCAGTGGTCATGTATGGATGTGAGAGTTGGACCGTGAAGAAAGCTGAGTGCTGAAAAACTGATGCTTTTGAACTGTGCTGTTGGAGAAGACTCTTGAGAGTCCCTTGGACTGCAAGGAGATCCAACCAGTCCATCCTAAAGGAGATCAGTCCTGGGTGTTTATTGGAAGGACTGATGCTGAAGCTGAAACTCCAATACTTTGGCCACCTCATGCGAAGAGTTGACTCATTGGAAAAGACTCTGATGCTGGGAGGGATTGGGGGTGGGAGGAGCAGGGGACGACAGAGGATGAGATGGCTGGATGGCATCACCGCCTCGATGGGCATGAGTTTGAGTAAACTCTGGGAGTTGGTGATCAACAGGGAGGCCTGGCGTGCTGCTATTCATGGGGTTGCAAAGAGTCGGACACGACTGAGCGACTGAACTGAACTGATTCTTTCTTTCGTTTCTTTTTATGTTATTTCTGCTCTTAACTTTATTATTTCTTTCCTTCTACTAATTTTGGTGGTTTTGTTGTTGTTGTTGTTGTTCATTTTCCAATTCTTTTAGGTGTAAAGTTATGTTGTTTATTCAATGTTTTTCCTGTTTCTTAAGGTAGGAATGTATTGCTATAAACTTCCCTCTTAGAACTGCTTTTGCTGCATCCTATACATTTGGAGTTTTCATTGTCATTTGTTTCTAGAAATTTTTTTATTTCCCTTTTGACTTCTTCAGTAACTTGTTGGTTATTTAGAAATGTGTTAATCTCCATGTATTTATGTTTCTTATATTTTTTTTCTTGTAATTGATATCTAGTCTCATAGTGTTGTGGTTGGAGAAGATGCTTGATGCAATTTCAATTTTCTTAAATGTATTGAGGTTTGATTTGTGACCCAAGATGTGGTCTATCCTGGAGAATGTTCCATGTGCACTTGAGAAGAAGGTGTATTCTTCTGCATGTGGATGTAATGTCATGAAGATACCAATGAGATCCATCTCATCTAATGTATCATTTAAAATGTGTTTCCTTATTAGTTTTCTGTTTTGATGATCTGTCCATTGGTGTGAGTGGGGTGTTAAAGTCTCCTACTATTATTGTATTACTGTCAATTTCCCTTTTTATGTCTGTTAGTGTTTGTCTTATGTTTTGAGGTGCTCCTGTGTTGGGTGCATAAATATTTACAGTTGCTATGTCTTCTTCTTGAATTTATCCCTTGATCATTATGTTTTGTCCTTCCTTATCTCTTGTAATCTTCTTTATTCTAAAATATATTTTGTCTGATATGAGGATTGCTACTCCAGCTTTCTTTTGCCTCCCATTTGCATGGAATATATTTTTCCATCTTCTGTACTTTCAGTCTATATGTGTCTTTAGTCTATAATGTCTGAAGTGGGTTCCGGTGAACAAAGGGAACCAAATTTATATCTACCAAAACACAACTAACTAAAGTACAAACTGGAAAAAAAAAACAAAACTAGAGCAAGGTTCCAACTGTGGAATAAACCATGAAAATTAAATTAACAAATATGAGAGGAAAGGAAAGAAAGAATAGATATGCAAAGTTAAATACAGGTAGATAAAGAAAGTTTATATACATTATGGATTAATTGTAAGGGGAAAAGAATAGTAGGAAAAGCAAACAAAGGGATAAATATAAAAAAAACAATAGGTTTAAAAATTTTAAAGAAGACAAGGAAAAAAAAAAAAAAAAGGAAAACTCCACAGAACTGCAAAAGCCCAATGTAGAGACAGAGGTTTATAATAGCAGTAAAAAATGTGACTGGAAAAAAAAAAAAAAAAAACGCTCAAAAGTTAAATTAGATTTTGTAGTTCCAATAAAATTGACAAGTACAGCAGAGGGGGGCAACAGAGGAAAACAAAAAAAGAAAACAATTTCCAAAAGAATCTACAGAACAATTTAAAACATAAGGATAATAAGTGTTTTTCTTGAGTCACTGCTGTCAGAGTCCTTTCCTTCGCTGTTAATCACAGTCCACTTCACCTCCCCAGGATGCCCTCCAACACTGTGCTGATCTCTGGACTTGCTGTAGGGACAGCTCAGATTCTCTTCTTTGTGTTCTACTTCTATGTGTTTTTGCCTCCAATGTCCACAGCTATCAGAACTAGTGTGTTTTCTTCTGTGGGAGCTCTCACTGACCTTTTGTATGTTCCATAGACACAGAATCTGCCTAGTTGATGGTGTAGATATAATATGCAGCTTGTTCAGCTGGTGGTAAAGTTTTGTGTCTTCTTCCTTAGCCACAATGCCCCTGGGTTTCAATTGCGGTTTTATTTCCACCTCTGCATGTGGGTCTTCCACTGTAGTTTGCTCCTGAGGCTTCCCTGGAGGGCTTGGGTTTGCCCCTGTGAGGGCCATGTGTAGAGGTGGTGCAGCTGCTTGGGTCACAGGGATTCTGGCAGCACCAGGTACTCAGGGGAATTGGCAGCTAGGGCAGCAGGAAATATAGTGTTCTAGAAGGATATGGCAACAAGTATTGGCCAATACACTCCAGTATTCTTGCCTAGAGAACCCCCCTCCCTGACAGAGAATCCTGGCAGGCCACAGTCTACAGGGTCACAAAGAGACGGACACTACCAAAGAGACCCTGCATGCATAGATGCAAGACATTTTTGCCTGTGGCAGTTCCGCCCCAGTGAGATTTGAGCATGAAGGTGGTGCAGCTGTTGGCTTGTGGGGACCCTGGCAGCACCGAGTCTGCAGGGACACGGACTGCCTCCACGGCAGGAGTTATGGCCCTATCAGAGTCTTTTTTCAAGCCTCTTGTAGCTGGGGATCAGAAGGACTCTTTGGCCAGTCTTTCTCTGTAGCTCTGCCCATTCAGGCACTTAGAGGGCTCCCTTGCTTAGGGTCCCTCTCTGTTGTTCAGCACGACAGACACAGAAAAGCGCTCCCCCCCCCCCCCCAACAGGCTGAGGTCCAACTCTGCAGAGTGGCACATCAGGCGTTTAAAGGGGCACCCTGTGTGGAGTTCTACTCTATAGTTCAGTGCATCAGTCACTTAAAGGAGTATCCTGGGTGGGGTTCTACTCTGTGGTCAGGTGTTTGATGGGCCAGACTCCCTATTGTTCAGCTGTCGATGATGGCGTGTGGGGAGAGAGAAGCTATGGTGATGGCTCCACCCCCTACACGTCACTCAGCAGTATTGCCTTGCTTCCATGGCTGCCTGGCTTTCCTCCACAGGCATTTCCCATCACAGTCTCCTCCCTCACTTCCCCTTGATTCATCTCTCTGCAGTCAACAGCACTCCTTGCCCTGGGATCGCTCCACACTCCCCAAACTCCAGCTCCCAGCTGCTGCACCTTCCAGCAGACCCTCGTTCCGATCCATGGTATGTATGGCTGTGGCAAGGACTATTTGATTCTTTTTCCATTTAGGCTGCCACAGATCAGCTGTTTCACTCTCACCCTTAAATGTTTCTCCTCTGACTCAGACAATTGCCCCAGTGCGGGGATCAGATCCCTGCTTCAGTTCCCCCACCCTACTAACACTCCTGTTTTTCCTCCTAATTCCTTTGTCCTACCAAGTTCTGAGTGGTTCTATATATTATTTTCCTCTGGTCAGGTATTCCTGTCCACTCTCAGCTGGTGTTCTGCATGCACTTCTGTGTCTTAAGGTATATTCCTAATCTTTTCATGGAAAGAGATGTACTCCACGTACACCTACTCTTCTGCCATCTTACTCTCCTATACACTCTCTTTTTTTAAGGTGAAGAAACTAAGGCACAAAAGAGTTAAATAACTTGGTCAACATAAATGGAAGGACTAGCTTATGAAGACCAGGAAGTCTGAATCCAGAGTTCACATTCTTAGCAAATTTACAGTATTCAGTATAGTATTATTAAGCACAGTCATCTTGCAATATATTGGTTCTCTAGACTTATTCATCCTCCATAACTGCAAATTCACACTCTGACCAACATCTCCCAATTTCTGCCATCTACCCATCCCTGGTGTCTTGCTGTTCACACTGTTTGCTGAACTCAGGATAGGCAAGGCACAAGCTAAGAGGCTAGAAGAAGACTCAAGGAGCCATAGGAACAGCAGACATTTTTATTCTCTCCTGGCTAGCATGACAGCCATAGCAGCAGCCATAACATAACATAGCCATAACATAACCTCGTATAACATAACCATGCTGCCACTCCAACGTAGCCCCAATGCAGCAGCAATGAGAGTTTTCATGGTAAAGCTCATGCAGGTATACTGCACACAGCCCTCAGGGCTTTCCCAGGGGAACTTATATAACAAAAGTAGCCCGTGTCCAAGCGAGTACCTTGTAACCCCTATACACAGTGCTATAAATAATCTCAGTCATTACATAACCTTGCAAAGTCATTGTTCACAAAACATGGGTCCAGAGAGCATGAGTGTGTGGGGCAAAGAGTCTGACAGGCACCATCTTGTTAATTTCCCCACACCTGGTAACCACTAGTCTATAAAGTTCACATTCTTTATTATTATACTATATCCCAATCTTCCCCTCAAAAGTGCTCCATAGATGTTGCCTGATAGTAATGCATATACAAATGTATAGCTTATTTTTTTTGTATAAATTGCACAATGCTAAATATATTGTACTATCACTTGATTTCATCATTACATAATACAGTAGCAATCTTTCCATGTTGGTACTTTATTTTTTAAACAGCTATGATGTATGTCATGGTATATTTGCATATTGTCTTCCTCCTTTGGGGCTGCTATAACAAAATACCATAAATTGAGTAGTTTATAAATAACAAACATTTATTTCTCACAGTTTTGGAGGCTATGTAGTCCAAAATCACAATGCACAGCAGATACGTTTTTCTTGTAAGGACCTGCTTCTATCTAACAGATTGCTGTCTTTTTACTGTATACTCACATGGGGGAAAAGAGGCAAGCCAGCTCTCTTTGGTCTATTTATAAAAGCAGTAATCCCGATGATGAGGACTCTGGCCTCGTGGTCTTATCATCTCCTCAAAGCCCCTAATATCATCACGTTGGGGATTAGGATTTCAACATAAGAATTCTGAAGGTACACAAGCATTCAGACTTTTACATCTATATTTAAACATTTCTTTGTTAACAAACATTTGGGTGGTTTCTATATTTTTGCTGTTACAATCATTGTGGCAATTATCATCTGTACACATGTATCATTTGAGTGCATGTGTAAATATTTCTGTGGAATGGATACCAAGTAATAGAATTTCCTGGTCAAAGGGTTTGATGTTTAAGTATTTGCTCAGGTAGGGCATCTCTGAGTAAACACTAGTTTTATAAGTTATATAAAATTTACATTACAGATCTTGATGCATGTGATTTCCATAACCCAAATCTGTTGAATGTTCTTTGCTTGCTTGTCTCTGCTATAACCCAAAAGCCTAGCTTTATAAAAAATTGTTTTATTTCTTTCACTTAGAAAGTGATTCATATCAATGTATGACAAAATAAATAAATAAATAAATAAAAATTAAAAAAAAAAAAGAAAGTGCTTTGCTAACAAATCCTATAATATGCTTATATAAGAATTTTATGAGCATCTTATTTCCATTCTCCCTTCTTGAAACCAGCCTTAAAATGTCTATCAATTCATTTATTTTATTGGTAAATTGTTCACTCTCAGTTGTTTATTTATTTATGTTTTTTGCCTACATCTATAGGTATCTATATCTACAGTATCAAGGGTTGCCTCTATGTCTGCTCACTCTCACCTTATCCCACAAGCTAGTCATCACTAATTTGGACAAGAGCAAAAAAAAATATATATATATATATATATATATCTATTTGCTCAAGAAACAGGGTTGATTATGGAAGCTCATAGATAATATTCTGCCAGGGCTTTTCCCATGGAGTAGAGATGGATATATAATTTTTGGCCCCAGTCCCTTTCATCTTTTCCTCTTCCTGGAAGTCCATCCCAGCAATGCAGAATAATATAGGTAGATAGCTTATTTCTCAATCACACAACCGTCTGGAACATTCTTTGTTCCAGACTGTTCTCTTCATATTTCAGCTCTGCTTAAAGTAGCTTCCTCTTCCTTACCTTTACCTTTGAGAAGAGTCAAACTCTTCTAATTGCTCTTTGAAGACTTGAATTCAGCATGTTTGGGAGGTATTATTTAATTGTGAGAAATTTATACATTTTCTAGAGAGCTAGAGGGAGGCTCTTACATGAAAACACTTTGGCAATCTGGGAGTTTTCTTGACCTCTTTTGTGCAGAATATCTCTATACTGAATAAATGAATTGCTTCCTTTTAACAACAACAACAACAACAAAAATGTGTGTGTATGTATGTATATATATATATGTGTGTGTGTGTGTGTACTTTTTATTATTTGAGTCTTTTGTACAAACCTAATAGCAGAATGTTTTGCTTTCATTGTAATACTGGTATAGTTGAAGGAGAACAGCCAAACCTATTCATAGAGGGTGATAATAAGAATGACTTATTGTGGAGACTTGAGTATGTACAAATCTAGTAACTTTTCTATTGTCCTATTTTATTTTTATTCAAAAATTTTCAGAGTCAGCTGAGATATCTAGTGTAACTGATGGCTAAGACTAGAAGATCTAAGCTGCTGATGAACACTTTGAGCTCTCAGGGCATTCTAGGTTTTCTATATCTGTCACCACCAGCATGAGGGCAATCAGATTAAACACTCACGGCATATTGATTTTATTAGGATGTAGATATAAAAATAAGTGTAACCCAGTCTTTTTTAGTCTTTATTTACAAGTACAAGCCCTTTTCCTTTTACCCTAAGCACATTGGTCCAGGGAAAGAAATACTTTTTGCAAGCTATTTCTCATCTTCAACAACAAAAAATCATTTATTAAATGTTAATTTTGTCTCTAAGGGAAAAAGAGATGGATACAAAGTTGACTTATTTAACTACCTACCCTGAATTTCCCATCTAACATTACATACTTGCCCTTAAGGAATGTACTGGAAAAATGTATGCTAGTTTAGCTGAAACTTAGACCCCAAATTCTTATGATTGCCTAATTTTATAAAGTGAAATGTTTATATATATATATATACACACATACATATATATATACACATATGTATATATATACACATAAAGTTTTTAAGCATCTATTTTTTAAAACAAACTTTTTATTTTGGAATAACTAGATTTACAGACAACCTGTGAAGATAGTACAGAGTCTGCCTATATCCCACGCTCAGTTTCTCTTATTATAGCATTTTGCAGCACCTTGGTGCATTGGTCAAAACTCCTAACATTGATTCACTACCAAGAACTAGACGAAATAATCAATTGTTCTTTCTAGCTTTAGTTTAAACACGGGTTAGGGCCTAACAGTGGCATCCTAAATCTTAGTATTCTAATGACTGAATATGCTTTAGAAAGGTAACAATGATGAAAGAGTTTTAGGATGAAAAACCTCAAGCCCAGTTAATCTAAGCATCCCACTTCCTGCTTCTTTTCTTTTAGATTTCATTCCTAGTCTTGTTAAGCTCAGAATAGGTGGAAGACTGGAATTTTTAAGGCTAAAACAATCCCAGGCCTAGTCTACTGCACCAAACGTTGTCAAACCCAAGTTCAGGTGTCCAAGGCACCATGAAGCCAAACATGAGTTTGGAGCAGAGAATGATTTATTGCAGAGCCATGCAAGGATAATGGGTGGTTTGTGCTCAAAAGATCCAAACTCCTCAATGGGTTTCAGGGAAAAAAGTTTTTATAGGCAAAATTTGGGGAGTGGGATGCAGGGTGTGTAACCCTCTTCTTACTGTTTGGAGGTGAGGTAACAGAGTGGTGTTTCAGGAATCTCAATCATCAGCCTTCTGTATCCAACCTGCCCTAGTTTTTCTTAGCCTGAAGTTACCATCTTCAACCTGGGTGGGGGCCTTATACTTCCTGTAGAACTCAGAGATATGTATAAATTGTTATGCACATTCCCTGAGTAGGAACCAGGACCAAGCCTCATGCTACACTATTGTTTCTTTCTGCATTTTCTCACTCTCCTAATTAGTAACTGACTCTGCCCCTTGGAACTCAGAAAGCGTCTAGGAGGCTGAAATATTTTCCTTACAAACAAGAAAGAGGAACACGGGAAAGGTTTTTATGCTTGGGAAGGCAACGCAGGGTCCTGCTCGGTTTCAGTCCCCCCTTCTCTTTGATTCTCCTCTATTGTGAGGAGAACAGGTGTTAGAAAAGGAAGTGAATAAACTTTTGGAAAGAGAGGTTAATCAGAAACTTGGCAGAGGGACTGTTTTAGGGGGATGCAGTTTCACAAACACAAGGCACAGAAAAAAACAAAATAAATGAGAAAAATGTGAGAAAATATCATAGAGAAATAAGTATTTAAATATTGTCACTCCTTCCATTAAAAGCTGCATCGCTTGTTAAATGTGTTCTCTGATATGTACTAGATGGACCACTTCACAGACTAATGCATACAAGAAACAATACTCTTTATTAACTTTTTAAAAATCATGATACAAATTGTTTCCCAAATTTTGATGGTCTACTTTTGTTACAATAATATACTTTCACTTAAAAACATGGAACTTTATTGTATCACTGACTTTTTGTCTAGGAAACCAAAGGCATGAAGCTCAAGATTCTGTCAGTAAAGTTGGAGATCATGAAATTCAAAGGTTAGAGGGACTTTTAGATCTTCCTTCAATTGGAAGAGAAAGTGACATAAATTATTTCTAACATCTCTAAAATAGTCTTTTTGTCTCTCCTTCAACACTGACATCTTTGCACAGCTATGTTTGTTAGAAAGTGTGCTTTTTTGCTTTGTTTTCCTACATTCATCCAGTATCTACCTTACTAGAACTTCCATCCTTTGGTTCTAGTAGGTCTGAAGCACCCTACTAAAGCAGACACCTAAAATAATTCTCCCTTTTCCTTGTAGCAGACTAATACATACATACATATATACATACATACATTCATATAAACCTATCAGCTCTTGCACACAAGATTTCTCTTCTCAGGGCCAAAATAAACCTAGTTTAGGTGTATGAATCAATTTTAAAGCATTTTACTTCTTGATCAGAGTTTTTAGTTTTATCAAAATTACAACCTGATATTTCTTGCTGAATAAATCACTTCCTTTTTATTGAGAAGAAGTATGTATGGCAATTATGAGTGTATGTTGTGGAGTCAAAGAGAACTGAGTTCAAATTCCCAGCTTTGTGACTCTGGGCAAATTGCATAACCTCTGAGCCTCAATGTTCACCTCTTTACAACAGATAAAAGTAACAGTGCTTACCTCAACATGTTTGTATAAGAATAAAATAGATTTATCCATGTAAAGTGATTAGCACTAATCTAAAATTCATCTGTTAAAAAGAAATAGAGAGTAAAACCTTAAGAGTTCTGATGCATGTCTCAAATTGTTACTCCATACACCTTAAACTTACACAGTGTTATGTATCAATTATATCTCAGTAAAACTGGAAGGAACAAACAAATAAAAACCTATCTATTGCTTTTTTTTAAGGTTGTCACATTTTCTTGAAACAATGTTATGCTAACCTATACATGACATTACAACAAATAATACATTTTTTAAATGCACCACACTAGTTTTCTCTTTTTCTCCATTCACTCTTCCAATGTAGTTGTACCCAGGAAGTATGAGGGACTTTTATTATAGAAAGGTATAAGATAAAATTAAGAGAGAAGCAAAGTAACCTTTATTAACTTGGTTCCCAGCAAAATGTTATTTCATTTAATCTTCACAATATTTCCCTTGGTTTCATGTTATTGTGTCAATTATATTCTATTCTACATTATTCTATGATAGTGTTAGGGGAAGCACATTGACTGAAACCATCCACCCTGGCCAGGCACCATAGTAACCATTTGCATGAGTCGTTTTATGACAGGAGGTCCTGGTATGGAACATGGAACTAATAAGCCACCACCAACTGGAAGAGTCCTGGAAAGGTTAAAGACTGACATCTCGTGTCTAACCATCTCCCAGAATCCTCTCTGGCATCTATCTTGGCTGAGCAATGTGTGTATAACCAGGAAGGACCCTGAGTCAGAATGATTGGCTAAAGACAACCCAGAAGCTAATCCCATCACCATAAACCTGAGACTGTGAGCCACATGGCAGAGCAGCTCTGCTGGGTTCCCTTACCCTACTGCTCTCTGCCCAGGCACATCTTCTCAATAAAATATCTTGCTTTGTCAGCACATGTGTCTCCTCAAACAATTCATTTCTGAGTCTTGGACAAGAGCCCACAATTTGGACCCTGGAAAGCCTGCAACAATAGTGCTGGTGTTCAATTGATGTAACTTAGTTTCTGGGTGGTTTATCCCAACCCAGGGACTTTGTTTCAATTATATTTAAAAAGGTTAATTGAATTAGCAATCTTACTAGATAGACTCTGGTTTCTAAGAAATTTTTCAATCTGTTACTGTAATATTATCTCAGCATGGATGTCTTGTAAGATTGATACTATTGTAGAAGTGATAAAACAGCCTTAAGACATGTTCTGAAAGTGTCATAAGTTTTGAGGGAAAAGTTTAACATAAACAATTAAGTGCATAAATGAATTGCAATAATTTAAACTTGCTTCTGTTGAATGACAAATCTCCAGAAAATGTTTAAGATTTAGACATTCCTGGAATACTGGAAATAATTTAATAGTGATATTTTAAATGATTGCTAATAAAGATGATCACAATTCTGTAACACCATGTAAAGAAAAAGGAAATTTGTATGCTTTCTAAACATCAATGCAGAGATTGCATTGACTAAATATTTTGATGGAATAACAATTTCAAGTTGAAATTGCTTTAGTAATTGGAAGTGCATCTCAGCCTAAATTGCATCTTTAAATGTGTCTTCTTTGGTGAATATTGTACTTTATAAAAGTAAGAAAGCATATTTGCAACAAAGATCAACATTCAACTATGGGAATTTTAGAAAATACAGATAAGAAGGGATCTGTAAATCAATTTAAAACTTTGAAATCCTTTTTCCTCCTTCCACTTTGGGTCTCATCAATATAGCCAGAATGTTGACTGTTATGTCAAAAAAGTGCACAGGAGAGACAGAATAGTAGGCATTGCAGAGTCAGTTTTGACTGTCAACCTAAGAAAACCAGTTACAACACTAATTGATGCCATTAATGGCAATCTGTCCTGGGAAGTGAACAGGCTGCTAAATATTCAAGAAAAGCTATTGGACAGACAACAAAAAACAAATCTTTGTAGTATGTAGTTTCCTGGTTGCAATCCCAGTGAGACAGTGCATCCCAAATCCCCAGGTTCTACTTAGTGTCTGCTAAGTATTTTGAACATGTGAATACCATTGAGGTGCTAATTGTTGCTGTTTATCATTCTTGGCTATAAAACTGTAAAACCCAGTAAGAGATATTTAAGTATAATTAGCATTTATCCTTTCAAAAGAAAAAGCCCTGAAGCAATTTACCTATTCCTACTAAACAGAGTTTGACAAGACGGTTTTACCATGAATTTATTGGAAGACTATGATCTTGGCAATGTTTTCTAATCATTGTGCCATGACAATTTGAGCCATTGTCAAAACACTGTGTGTGCTGAAATATCCTGAGTTTCTTTACCCCCAGGCAGTTACTTGTTTGCCAAAATCCTTGTTTCTAAAGTCACTGCTTTCAGTTTCTGTCTGCAGCTCAGAGATAAAAGCCAACTAGTTCCTTTGAGAAACATAAACAACTGAATAGGGCAATCAAGATTAAGGAGGAGGCCTCCAGTACAAATGCAGTAGATGTTCTGGACTGCATTCTGGCAAATCTAGAAGTTTTTGTAAGCATCCAGTTAGAGACTGCATGGGAAATGCAAATTTTGAAATAAACTGCATACTCCCGGGCCTAAAGCTGATGTGCATGCACAGACAAGGCACTTTCATGCTGTACTGCTGAAGATTGTGGCACATGTAACCAAGTTATTTTCCCACTGCCTTCCTGAAGCAAGATAGCAAGCTCTGCCCCAACACTCTCTAACTGACTAGCTAAAGCCAGCAGTCACATAGGGGACAATCTTTGATTGCCTGGTGGACAAGGGGGCTGCTGTTCCTGAGTTCCAAGGGACTATAGCAATCAGAAAGATAGTTCTTGGCAGGCCAGCATTCTCAGGGCACTGCACAGAGAGCAGACTGAAACACATCCCCAGGCTTCTGGTGAAAAAGCCCTATTTACTTAGCCTGGAGCTTAGCCCCAAGGGACAAGGTTTAGGTTTCCTATATAAATAGAGGCTAAGGAGGCACTCCCAGGAAAATTAAGCAGGGAGACATCTTCCTTGTGCACTTTTTTGGCCTATGACAGCTGGACAAGACTCTGCAGAAAGGACCTTATACACTCATCAGGTGTCCCAATATTGGAAACTGTTGTCCAAAGGACAACACCAGATATCCTAGTCTGGAGGCAGGCAGGAATTATGATTGTGGCTCCATGTGGCTGTACACAGTCACATACTTGGTTGGCCAAAAAGTTCATTCAGTGTTTTTTGCAAGATGCCTCTAGTAGTGCTTAGTTATCTTTCATTCCATTTAAAACAATTTTGTTAGATTGTATTGTGACAACTGTCATATCAGCATGCATTTTTTAAAAAGTCAAAATTTGTGAATTTTTGTATAGCCATTTTAATACTGAAGATGGAGGGTAAAAGTAACATTTTCAATATATTATGTTTTATTATTTCAGGGAAGGTAAAAATGCAACTGAAATGCAACAAAAGATTTGTGCACTATATGGACAAAGAGCTGTGACTGAACAAATATGTCAGAAGTGGTTTGTGAAATTTTGTACTGGAGATTTCTTGCTGGACAGTGCTCCACAGTCAGGTAGACCAGTTGAAGTTGATAACAATCAAATTGAGACATTAATTAAGAACAATGAACATTAAACATCATGGGATATACCTGACATACTCAAAATATCCAAATCAAGTGTTGAGATTTTTTTTTTTTTTTTCATTAGCATGGTTGTGTTCATCACTTTGATGTTTGGTTTCCACATAAATTAAATGATAAAAACATTCTTGACCCTATTTCTGCATGTGATCCTCTACTTAAATGTAATGAAAATCTTCCATTTTTTTTTTTTTTTTGAAAATCTTCCATTTTTAAAACAAACTGTGATGGACCATCAAAAGTGGATACTTTACAATAATGCTGAACAGAAGAGATCGTGGGGCAGGCCCTAATGAACCAACACCAAGCACACAAAAGGCCAGTCTTCCTCCAAAGACGGTGATATTGTGTATATGGTGGGATTGGAAAGGAGTCCTCTACTATGCTGCTGCTGCTGCTAAGTCGCTTCAGTCGCGTCTGACTCTGTTCGACCCCTTAAACGGCAGCCCACCAGGCTTCCCTGTCCCTGGGATTCTCCAGGCAAGAACACTGGAGTGGGTTGCCATTTCCTTCTCCAGTGTATGAAAGTGAAAAGTGAAAGTGAAGCCACTCAGTCGTATCCGACTCTTAGCAACCCCATAGACTGCAGCCTACCAGGCTCCTCCATCCACTGGAATGTGTTGCCATTGCCTTCTCTGCTCTACTATGAACTCCTTCCAAAAAACAAAACAATTCATTCCAAAAACTACTGCTCCCAATTAGACCAATTGAGAGCAATACTTGACAAAAAGTATCTTGAACTAGTCAACAGCAAATGCATAATCTTTCACCAGGATAACACAAGACCACATGTTCTTTGATGACCAGGCAAAAACTGTTACAGCTTGGCTGGAAGTTCTGATTCATCCACCGTGTTCACCAGACATTGCACCTTCAGATTTCGGTCTTTACAGAATTCTTTTAATGGAAAAAATTACAGTTCACTGAAGACTGTAAAAGCAACTTAGAACAGTTATTTGTTCAAAAAGATGAAAGGTTTTGGGAAGATGGAATTATGAAGTTGGCTGTAAAATGCTAGAGTGTAGTGGAACAAAATGGTGACTACATTTGTTCAATAAAGTTCTTGGTGAAAGTGACAAATGCGTCTTTTAGTTTTACTTAAAAACCAAAGGAACTTTTTGGCAAACCCATTATTTTAAAGGCTGCTGCCTGAAGGTCTGGCATCAAATCAGCCTGACTGTGTGCTAAATGAGATTCCTTTCCTTGGATCACTGAGAGGCCTTGGCACAACCTCAGCAATAAGAGTACATCAAGAATAAATCATGCAGCACCCCATGCAGATCTGGACATGCAAGTGTGCTGAGCCAAACCTTCCATGCACAGCAGCCAAGTTGCAACTGGACCAGGCAATGACCCAAAGCCCTACCATTCCCTTGCAACAACTGACATACAACCAATCTGGAGCAAACTGAGCTCCACCCACACTGCACAAAAACCATTCTGAAACCAGATGAGTGGTCCAAGACTCATCCATCCCTCACAGAGGCCAAACTGCAACCAAGATATACAAGCAATTCTAAAATTTCCCTCCTCACATAGTGGTAAGGCAGCAACCAGGTCAGGTGGTGCCCCTTGAGCATGACCCTCCCTGAACAGCAACCATGGGCCCTAACACAGCCAGCAGAGGCATGCAGCCCACATGAGGGCTGTCCATAGAATGTTTATCTCTTGTAACCAGAAGAGATTGGGCTTCTGGGCTACATGCAATGGCTCTTATACAAAACCACTCACTCTTTAAAACTGAGGGAAGTAGCAGTTTTGCTTACTACATATAGAAAAACACAGAAAGACAAGCAAAATGAGGAGACAGAGGAACATATTCCAAATCAAAAAGCAAGGCAAATCCTCAGAAAGATATCTGAATGAAAAAGAGATAAGCAACCTAAATGATAGAGAGTTCAAGGTAATAATCATGAAAATGCTCACTGATCTCCAGAGTATTAAAGAATGGATGAACACAGTGATAACTTAAACAACAACAACAACATAAATAGGAAATATAAGAAAGCACCAACAGAAATTAAAACTGAAAGGAAAATATGTGAGAAGGGTTCAAGAGCAGAATGTATGAGGTAGAAGCATGATCCGATGAGCTGGAAGGTAAAGCAATGGAAAATAAAGCAGAAAAATGAAGAAAAAAAAGAATTAGAACAAATGAAAATACCTTGAAGAACCCCAGGGACATCATCAAGAGGAATATAATTTACCTGATGGAGTTCTCATAAGGAGAAGAGAGAAAAACGGCCAGAAATATCATTTGAAGAAATAATGGTTAAAAGCTTTCCTGATCTGTGGAAAAACATATATTTATGCTTGACTGACTATGCCAAAACCTTTGACTGTGTGGATCACAACAAACTGTGGAAAATTCTGAAGAGATGGGAATAAAAGACCACCTGACCTACCTCTTGAGAAGCCTGTATGCAGGTCAGGAAGCGTTAGAACTGGACATGGAACAACAGACTGGTTCCAAATAGGGAAAGGAGTATATCAAGGCTGTATATTGTCACTCTGCTTATTTAACTTATATGCAGAATACATCATGAGAAATGCTGGGCTGGAGGAGGCACAAGCTGGAATCAAGATTGCCGGGAGAAATATCAATAACCTCAGATATGCAGATGACACCACCCTTATGACAGAAAGTGAAGAAGAACTAAAGAGCCTCTTGATGAAAGTGAAAGAAGAGAGTGAAAAAGTTGGCTTAAAACTCAACATTCCATACCACGACAATATTGTAAAGTAATTAGCCTCCAACTAATAAAAATGAATGGAAAAAAAAAAAAAACTCAACATTCATAAAAGGCATCAGGTCCCATCACTTCATGGCAAATAGATGGGGAACCAGTGGAAACAGTGGCTGACTTTATTTTTCTTGGCTCCAAAATCACTGCAGATGGTGATTGCAGCCATGAAATTAAAAGATGCTTACTTCTTGGAAGGAAAGTTATGGCCAACCTAGACAAGATATTAAAAAGCAGAGACATTACTTTGCCAACAAAGTTCTATCTAGTCAAGGCTATGGTATTTCCAGTAGTCATGTATGGATGTGAGAATTGAACTATAAAGAAAGCTGAGCACTGAAGAATTGATGCTTTTGAACTGTGGTGTTGGAGAAGACACTTGAGAGTCCCTTGAACTGCAAGGAGATCCAACCAGTCTTTGGGATGAGATCCATCCCAAAGGAGATCATTCCTGGGTGTTCATTGGAAGTACTGATGTTGAAGCTGAGACTCCAATACTTTGGCCACCTCATGCGAAGGGCTGACTCATTAGAAAAGACCCTGATGCTGGGAAATATTGAGAGCAGGAGGAGAAGGGGACGACAGAGGATCAGATGGTTGGATGGCATCACCCAATCAATGGACATGGGTTTGAGTAAATTCCAAGAGTTGGTGATGGACAGGGAGGCCTGGCATGCTACAGTTCATAGGGTTGCAAAGAGTCGGACGTGACTGAGCGACTGAACTGAACTGAACTGAATCTGCCGAAGGATATAGGCAATCAGGTCAGGAAGCCCAATAAGATGGACCCAAAGAGAAACACACTGAGACACATTATAATTAAAAAAAAAAAAAAAACTTAAAAATAAAGGGAAAATCTTAAAGGCAGTAAGAAAAAAGCAACTTATTATATATAGGGGGAATCTCTTAAGGCTATTAGCAGATTTTTAGCAAAAAAAATTACACATGAGAAGGGTGTAGAGTAACATTTTCAAAGTGTTGAAAGAAAAAAAAATGCCAAGCAATAATTCCTACACAACATGGTTTCATTTAGAATTGAAGAAGGGATTGAGTCTTATATACAAGCAATAGCTAAAGGATGTCATTACCCCTATCCAGCCTTACTGTTTAAAGGATTTATCTAAACAAAAAAAGAAAAAAAAATACTAAATAATAAAAAGAAAACATACAAAAGTAAAATTCTTACTGGAAAAAGTAAATTAATAATCAAGGGAGTGGATCTATCTCTTATAAAGCAAGTGCAAAGTAAAAATAAGCCAAAAGTAGCAAATTTAACCACATTACAATACATAATCAAAGGATGCATAAAATAAAAAGGTTTAAAATGTGTCAACAAACTATAAAACTTTAGAAGAGAGTAAATACATAAAGTTTTGAAAAGTGTTCAATATTGCTACTTAAAAGAGATTATATGTATAAGATGTTCTATGCAAATCTCATGGTAATCACAAAGAAAAACTTACAGAAAATCCTCAAAGGAAAATGAGGAAAGAGAATGAATGTAGCAATAAAGAAAACAAAGAACACTGGAAGAGAGAAAAAGAAAAAGAACAAAGAGGAACAACAAAAACAGTCAGAAAACAAAGAACAAAATGGCAAAAAGCACATACCTATCAATAATTGATTTAAATAACATAAATCAAACCAAGATTCTATCTGACCCACCTCCTAGAGTAATGGAATTAAAAACAAAAGTAAACAAGTGGGACCTGATTAAACTTAAAAGCTTTTACACAGCAAAGGAAACTATAAGCAAGGTGAAAAGACAACCCTCAGGATGGGAAAAAATAATAGCAAATGAAACAACTGACAAAGGATTAATTTCCAAAATATAAAAGGAGCTCATACAACTCAATGCCAGAGAAACAAACAACCCAATGAAAAAGTGGAAAAAGACTCAAACAGGCATTTCTCCAAAGACATACAGATAGCTGACAAACACATGAAAAGATGCTCAACATCACTCATTATTAGAGAAATGCCAATCAATTCTACAATGAGATATAATCTCAAACCAGTCAGAACGGCCGTCATCAAAATGTCTACAAACAATAATTGCTGGAGAGGGTGTGGAGAAAAGGGAACCCTCTTGCACTGTTGGTGGGAATGTTAATTGATACAGCCACTATGGATGATGGTATGGATATTCATTTAAAAAATTGGAATAAAACCACCATATGACACCACAATCTCAACCCTAGGCATATACCCTGAGGAACCCAAAATTGAAATAGACTCATGTGTCCCATTGTTCACTGCAGTACTATTTAAAATAGCTAGAACATGGAAGCAAGCTAGATGTCCATCAACAGATGAATGGATAAAGAATTTGTGGTACATATACACGATGGAATATTCAGTTCAGTTCAGTTCAGTCGCTCAGTCAGTTCCAACTCTTTGAGACCCCGTGAATCACAGCACACCAGGCCTCCCTGTCCATCAACAACTCCCAGAGCTTACTCATACCCATGTCCATCGAGTCGGTGATGCCATCCAACCATCTCATCCTCTGTCGTCCCCTTCTCCTCCTGCCCCCAATCCCTCCCAGCATCAGAGTCTTTTCCAATGAGTCAACTCTTCGCATGAGGTGGCCAAAGTACTGGAGTTTCAGTTTCAGCATCAGTCCTTCCAATGAAAACCCAGGACTGATCTCATTTAGGATGGACTGGTTGGATCTACTTGCAGTCCAAGGGACTCTCAAGAGTCGTCTCCAACACCACAGTTCAAAATCATCAATTTTTCGGCACTCAGCTTTCTTCACAGTCCAACTCTCACATCCATACATGATCACTGGGAAAACCATAGCCTTGACAGGCGGACCTTTGTTGGCAAAGTGATGTCTCTGCTTTTTAATATGCTCTCTAGGTTGGTCATAACTTTCCTTCCAAGGAATAAGCGTCTTTTAATTTCATGGCTGCAATCACCATCTGCAGTGATTTTGGAGCCCAAAAAAAATAAAGTCTGACACTGTTTCCACTGTCTCCCCATCTGTTTCCCATAAGGTGATGGGACCAGGTGACATGATCTTAGTTTTCTGAAAGTTAAGCCTTAAGCCAACTTTTTCACTCTCCTCTTTCACTTTCTTCAAGAGGCTTTTTAGTTCCTCTTCACTCTCTGCCATAAGGGTGGTGTCATCTGCATATCTGAGGTTATTGATATTTCTCTGGGCAACCTTGATTCCAGCTTGTGCTTCTTCCAGCCCAGCGTTTCTCCTGATGTACTCTGCATATAAATCAAATAAGCAGAGTGACAATATACAGCCTTGAAGTACTCCTTTTCCTATTTGGAACCAGTCTGTTGTTCTGTGACCAGTTCTAACTGTTGCTTCCTGACCTGCATACAGGTTTCTCAAGAGGCAGGTCAGGTGGACTGGTATTCCCATCCCTTTCGGAATTTTCCACAGTTTATTGTGATCCACACAGTCGAAGGCTTTGGCATCGTCAATAAAGCAGAAGTAGATGTTATTTTTTGTTTGTTTGTTTTTTCTGGAACCCTCTTGCTTTTTCTATGACCCAGTGGATTTTGGCAATTTGATCTCTGGTTCCTCTGCCTTTTCTAAAACCAGCTTGAACATCTGGAAGTTCACGGCTCATGTATTGCTGAAGCCTGGCTTGGAGAATTTTGAGTATTACTTTACTAGCATGTGAGATGAGTGCAATTGTGCAGTATTTGATCATTCTTTGGGATTGCCTTTCTTAGGGATTGGCATGAAAACTGACCTTTTCCAGTCCTGTGGCCACTGCTGAGTTTTCCAAATTTTCTGGCATATTGAGTGCAGCACTTTCACAGCATCATCTTTCAGGATTTGAAATGGCTCAACTGGAATTTCATCACCTCCACTAGCTTTGTTCATAGTGATGCTTTCTAAGGCCCACTTGACTTCACATTCCAGGATATCTGGCTCTAGGGCAGTAATCACACCATTGTGATTATCTGAGTCATGAAAATCTTTTTTGTACAGTTCTTCTGTGTATTCTTGCCACCTCTTATTAATATCTTCTGCTTCTGTTAGGTCCATACCATTTCTGTCCTTTATTGAATCCACCTTTGCATGAAATATTCCCTTGGTATCTCTAATTTTCTTGAAGAGACCTCTAGTCTTTCCCATTCTGTTGTTTTCCTCTATTTCTTTGCATTGATCGCTGAGGAAGGCTTTCTTATCTCTCCTTGCTTTTCTTTGGAACTCTGCATTCAAATGGGAATATCTTTCCTTTTCTCCTTTGCTTTTCGCTTCTCTTCTTTTCTCAGCTATTTGTAATGCCTCCTCAGACAACCATTTTGCCTTTATGCATTTCTTTTCCATGGGGATGGTCTTGATCCCTGTCTCCTGTACAATGTCATGAAGCTCCGTCCATAGTTCATCAGGCTCTCTATCAGATCTAGTCCCTTAAATCTTTTTCTCACTTCCACTGTATAGTCATAAGGGATTTGATTTAGGTCATACCTGAATGGTCTAGTGGTTTTCCCTACTTTCTTCAGTTTCAGTCTGAATTTGGCAATAAGGAGTTCATGATCTGAGCCACAGTCAGCTCCTGGTCTTGTTTTTCCTGACTGTATAGAGCTTCTCCATCTTTGGCTGCAAGGAATATAATCAATCTGATTTTGGTGTTGACCATCTGATGATGTCCACCAGGCTGTGACAGTGCAGGAGCCATGCAGAGGCGCTTCCCCACATCCGAGGTCAGGGGCGGCGGCCGAGAGGAGCTACCTCATCTCCAAGGAGCAGCGGCTTCGCGGGTGCAGGAGGACTGAGAGGAGCTAGTCCACGTTCAAGGTCAGGAGGGGCGGCGGTGAGAAGATACCCCTCAGCCAAAGTAAGGAGCAGCAGCTGCACTTTGCTGGAGTAGCCATGAAGTGATACCCCACGTCCAAGGTAAGAGAAACCCAAATAAGATGGTAGGTGTTGTAAGAGGGCATCAGAGGGCAGACACACTGAAACCATAATCACAGAAAACTAGCCAATCTGATCACAGGGACCACAGCCTTATTTAACTCAATGAAACTAAGCCATGCCACGTGGGGTCACCCAAGACAGTCGGGTCATGGTGGAGGGGTCTGACAGGATGTGGTCCACTGGAGAAGGGAATGGCAAACCACTTCAGTATTCTTGCCTTGAGAACCCCATGAACAGTATGAAAAGGCAAAATGATAGGATACTGAAAGAGAAATTCCCCAGGTCGGTAGGTGCCCAATATGCTACTGGAGATCAGTGGAGAAATAACTCCAGAAAGAATGAAGGGAAGGAGCCAAAGCAAAAACAATACCTAGTTGTGGATGGGACTGGTGATAGAAGCAAGGTCTGATGCTGTAAAGAGCAATATTGCATTGGAACCTGGAATGTTAAGTCCATGAATAAAGGCAAATCGGAAGTGGTCAAACAGGAGATGGCAAGAGTGAATGTCGACCTTCTAAGAATCAGCAAACTAAAATGGACTAGAATGGGTGAATTTAACTCAGATGACCATTATATCTACTACTGTGGGCAGGAATTCCTTAGAAGAAATGGAGAAGTCATCATGGTCAACAAAAGAGTCCGAAATGCAGTATTTGGATGCAATCTCGAAAATAACACAATGATCTCTGTTCCTTTCCAAGGCAAACCACTCAATATCATGGTAATCCAAACCTATGCCCCAACCAGTAACACTGAGGAAGCTGAAGTTGAACGCTTCTATGAAGACCTACAAGACCTTTTAGAACTAACACCCAAAAAAGATGTCCTTTTCATTATAGGGGACTGGAATGCAAAAGAAGGAAGTCAAGAATCACCTGGAGTAACAGGCGTACCCCACCTTGGAGTACGGAATGAAGCAGGACAAAGGCTAATAGAGTTTTGCCAAGAGAACCCACTGGTCATAGCAAACACACTCTTCCAACAACACAAGAGAAGACTCTACACATGGACACTCTACACATGATCAACACCAAAATCAGATTGATGGAATATTACTCAGCCATAAAAAGGAATACATTTGAGTCAGTTGTGATTAGTTGGTGTGATGACACTGCACACAATTGTGATGACATCACACTCATGGCAGAAAGTGAGAAAGAACTAAAGAGCCTCTTGCTGAAAGTGAAAGAGGAGAGTGAAAATTTGTCTTAAAACTTAACAATCGGAAAACTAAGATCATGACATCTGGTCCCATCAGTTCATGGCAAATAGATGGGCAAACAATGGAAACAGTGACAGACTTATTTATTTATTTATTTATTTATTTTTGAAGGGGGAGCTCCAAAATCACTGCAGATGGTGAATGCAGCCATGAATTAAAAGATGCTTGCTCCTTGGAAGAAAAGTTATGGCCAACCTAGACAGCATATTAAAAAGCAGAGATGTTACTTTGCTAACAAAGGTCTGTCTAGTTAAAGCTATGGTTTTTTACAGTAGTCATGTATGAATGTTAGAGTTGGAGTATAACAAAAGTTGAGCACTGAAGAACTGGTGTTTTTGAAGTGTGGTGCTGGAGAAGACACTTGAGAGTACTTTGCACTGCAAGGAGACCCAGGCAGTACATCCTAAAGGGAATTAGTCCTCAATATTCATTGGAAGGACTGATGCTGAAGCTGAAACTTCAATACTCTGGCCACTTGAAGCAAAGAACTGACTCATTTGAAAAGACCCTGATGCTGGGAAAGATTGAAGGTGGGAGGAGAAGGAGATGACAGAGGATGAGATGGTTGAATGGCATCACTGACTCAATGGACATGAGTTTGAGCAAGCCCCGGGAGTTGGTGATGGACAGGGAAACCTGGTGTGCTGCAGTCCATGGGGTTGCAAAGAGTCAGACATGACTGAGGGACTGAAATGGACTGAACTGAACTGAACTGATAAGGTGGATGCACCTAGAGCCTATTATACAGAGTGAAGTGGGTCAGAAAAAAAAAAACGATAAATATCGTATACTAAAGTATATACATGGAATCTAGAAAAATGGTACTGAAGAATTTATTTACAGTGCAACAATGGAGAAACAGACATAGAGAATAGACTTATGGACATGGGGAAAGGGGAGAAGAGGGTGAGATGTATGGAAAGAGTAACATGGAAACTTACATTACCATATGTAAAATAGATAGCTAATGGGAATTTGCTGTATGTCTCAGGAAACCCAAAAAGGGGCTCTGCATCAACCTAGAGGGGGTGGGATAGGGAGAGAGATGGGAGGGAGTTTCAAGATAGAGGGGACATATGTATACCTGTGGCTGATTCATGTTGAGGTCTGGCAAAACAACAAAATTCTGCAAAACAATTATCTTTTGATTAAAAAATAAATTTAAAAAATGATTTAAGAGTAAATAGACTAAATGTTCCAATTAAAAGTCCTAGAGTGGCTAAATGGATAAAAGGTAAGACCCTTCTATAAGCTTCCTACAAAAGACTCCAAATCTAATGACATTCAAAGATTGAAAGTGGAAAATGAAAAATAATATACCATGCAAATGGAAACAAAAAGAAAGCCTCATAGCAATACTAATATCAGACAAAATAGAAGGCATTACATAATGGTAAAGGATTATTATTATCCAAGAAAAAGATATAGCATTTATAAACATGTCTGAAACTAACAAAGAAGCATCTAATGTAAAAAAGCAAATATTACCAGAAATGCAGGTATAAATAGACAGCACACAATACAATAATAGTAAGAAAATTTTATATCCCACTTACATCAGTTGCTAAAACATCCAGTAATTGATGAAAAACCAATAAGGAAGTACTGGCCTTAATTTACATTTTAATTCATAAAGTTAATGGTATATACTGATCATTCCATCCAAAAGTAGCATCCAGGATAGACTACATGTTATCCCATAAAACAAGTCTTGGGAAACTTAAGAAGATTGAAATCATATCAAACATCATTGCCAACCAAAATGGTACAAAACTAAGAGTCAGTTACAAGAAGAAACTAGAACAACTCAACTACACAGAGACTAAACAACTTGCTACTAAACAATAAATGGATCAAGAAAGAGTCGAATAGAAAAATTTTTTAAATATCAGGAGACAAATGAAAATAAAAACACAGCTTTCCAAAATCTATGGAATGCGGCAAAAGTAGCTTTAAGAGCGAAGTTCATAGTGATACAGGCTTATCTCAAAAAAAAAAAAAAATCAAATGAACAATCTAACTTTACATTTAAAGGAATTGGTGGGGGGAAACAAAGTTAGTAGAAGAAACGAAGTAATAAAGATTAGAGTGGAAAGAAGTGAAATAGAGACCACATCTCAATAGAAAGATCAATAAAACTAAGAGCTTGTTCTTTGAAAAAATAAACAAAATTGATAAATCTTTAGCTGATTCATTAAGGAAAAAAGAGAGAAGGCACAAATAAATAAAATCAGAAATAAAAGAAAAGTTACAACTGATTGTACAGAAATGCAAATATCACAAGAGATTACTATGTAAAATTATGTGCAAAAAATTGGACTTAGAAAACATTGATAAATTCCTAGAAATATACAATCTTAAAACTCTAAATCAGAAAGAAATAGAAAATATAAGTAGATTATTACTAGTAATGAAATTGAATCAGGAATCTAAAAACTCCTAACCAACAAAAGTCCAGGATCAGACAGGTGAATTATATCAAACACTTAAAGAAGACTTAATACCTAACCCTTTCAAACTATCTAAATAATTGAAGAAGAAGGGACACTTGCAAACTCGTTCTATGAGACCAACAGTACTCTGATACCAAAACCAGACAAAGATACTACAAAAAAAGAAAATTATAGGCCCATGTTTTTCATGAACATGATGGAAGAATTCTCGACAAAATATCAGCAAAACAAATTCAGTACACTAAATGGATCACACAGCACAATCCAGTAGGATCTATTTTAGGGATACAGGGGTGGTTCAGTATCCACAAATCAATCAATGTGATATACCACATTAAGAAAGCAATGGATAAAATCATATGATTATGCCAATAGATGTAGTAAAAATTTTTGACAAAATTCAATACCCTTTAAAAATAAAAACTCTCAACAGTGTGGGTATAATAGAAACGTATCTCAACATAATAAAAGTCATGCGTGAGAAAACCACAACATATTTTTATATTCAATGATGAGAAATTAAAAGCTATCGTTATAAGATCAGAAACAAGACAAGAATGCTCATTCTCATCACTTTTATTCTGCATAGCACTGGAAGTCTTAGCAACAACAATTAGGCAAGAAAAAGAAAAAGCATTCAAATTGAAAGGGAAGAAGTAAAATTGTCACTATTTTCAGATGAAAAGATGTGTAAATAAAACTCCAAAGATTCCACCAAAAGCTGTTAGAATAAAAAATAGTCAATTTAGTAGAGTTGCACTATGCACAATTTATATACAAGGATCTGTTGCATTTTTCCAGAAAAAGAAATTAAACAAATCATTTCATTCACATTTGCATCAAAACTATAAAGTACCAAGGGATAAATTAAACTGAAGAAGTGAAAGACTTGTTCACTGAAAACTACAAGGTATTGATAAAAGAAATTCAAAAGGACACAAATAAAACAATATACCATATACAAGGATTAGAAGAACCAACATTGTTAAAATGTCCATAATTCCCAATGAAATCTACAGATTCAGTGCAACCTCTATCATAATACCAATGGAAATTTCCACAGAAGTAAAACAAATAATCCTAAAATTTATATGGAAGCCAAAAGAACCCAAACTGCCAAAACAATCTTCTGAAGGAGCAAAACTGGAAGTTTGTTCCCTAGCTTCAAACTCTATATATTATAAAGCTGCAGTAGGCAAAAAGTATGATACTAGTATACACTCAGACAGATCAATGGGAAAGAATAGAGAGTCCACAAATAAACCCAAGCTTATATGGTCAATTAATATACAATAAGGAGGCAAAAATATACAATGGGGAAAAGACAGTCTCTTCAATATATGGTACTTGGAAAATTGAACAGCTACATGCAAAAATAAATAAACTGGACCACTCTCATATCCCATGTACAAAAATTATCTCAAAATGGATTAGAGACTTTAATGTATGACTTGAGATGATAAAACTTCTATAATAAAACATAGCAGTAAGCCCTTTGACATTGTTCTCAGCAATAATTATTTTGGGGGAGTATATCTCTTCAGACAAGGACAAAAAAGTAAAAATAAACAAATAAAACTACATGAAATTAAAATGCTTTTGCAGAATGAAGGAAACCACGAGTAAAACTAAAAGGCAACTTACTGAATAGAAGAATTTTGAAAACAGTATATCTGATAAGGGTTTGATATCCAAAATATATAAAGAACACATAGAACCCAAAAGCAAAAAACAAACTACCCAATTAAAAAATTGGAAGAGGACATGAATAAGCATTTTTACAAAAAAGATATACAAGTGGCCAACAAGCACATGAAAAGATGCTCAAAAGCACTAATCATTTGATCAGCAAATCAAAACCACAATGAGATATCACCTCGCATGTATCAGAATGGCTATCATCAGAAAGACAAGAAAGAACAAGTGCTGATGAGGATGTAGGAAAAAAGGAACCCTCATGTGACCACTATGGAAAACTGTGGTAGTTCCTCAAAAACCTAAAAATAGAACTAACCTAACGTCCAGCAATCACTCTGGGTATTGACGGGAAGAAAACAAAAACACTAATTTGACAAAACAAACAAACAAAATACATACATACATATATATATGTATCTGTATGTTCATGGCAACATCATTTACAATAGACAAGATATAGAAGCAATTTAAGAGTTCATCAATAGACTAATAGATATAAAAGATATGGTGTGTGTGTGTATATATATATATAAATATAAATATATATATATAAATATGTATGTGTGTGTGTGTGGGCTAAGTCACATCTGACTCTTTGTAACCTTATGGACTGTAGCCCGCCGGGCTCCTTTGTCCATGAGGATTTTCCAAACAAGAATACTGGAGTGGGTTGCCATGCAATCCTCCAGGGGATCTTCCTGACCCAGGGATTGAATCTGAGTCTCTTATGTCTCCTGCACTGGCAAGTGGGTTCTTTACCACTAGCTCCAACTGGGAAGCCTATATATATATATATATATACCACAAAAAAGAATGGAATCTTTCCATTTGAGACAACATATATAGACCTAGAGGGTATTATATTATGTGAAAAAAGCCAGGCAGAAAAGAATGATACCATGTGGTTCCACTTAACATGGAATCTAAAAGTCAGAGCAAACGAAGAAGTAAAACAAAACAGTACCAGTTCATAGATACAGAGAACAAACTGCTGGTTACCTGAGGAGCAAAGAGTGGGGGAATAGATGAAATAAATAAGGGAGGTTAAAGGTGAAATAGGTTAAGAAGTTTGGCTAAACTTCTAGCTAAATATAAATGCAGATACAAGGTTCAGCACAGTGAGTAGTGTCATAATATTGCAATAATTCAGTATAGTAAAAGATGGTAACTAGACCTCTTGTGGGTTTCATCTTCTACGTATAAAAATATTGAATCACTATACTGTACATCTGAAATTAATATATTATAAGCCAATTATAATTCAATAAATAATTTTTTAAAACATTAAGCTTTTTAAGAGAATAAAGTAGTAATAATAATAGTAATAAAAAGTAGACTGGGCTCTAAAAGATTTTAAAACAATCTAGCACCAGTCAGTAACAAATCAATAGAAAGCTGAATGTCTATGATCTATTATTCATATGCCAAACACATATCCAGCATCACTTTTCATTAGTCATGCTTGAACAATTTTCAGTGATGACTAAACCATCATCAAGAAGTTTTAAAAAAGACACATGCATTTATATATAATAGGGTTCTGAATAACTGAGAAGTCATGTCAAGATGACCCATATTCTTTGAGCACTGTACTGAATAAAACTATATCTTATTATAAGAAGCCATATTGCTTGATAACAATTTTGAGTAAGGACAGGAGATGTTGTACTTTATTGATATAACATGAGTCAATAATTCATGCAAATAATATTTGTATTTATAAAGCACTTAATATTTTCCAAAGAATAATCATACTTTTTAATCTCATTGATTCACATACAAGCATTGGAAAGGAGATAGAGCAAACAGTGCTTTTTAATTTTTTCATTATAGATAGTGCAACACAGTTCAAAGACTGAAAGTGTCTTGTCGCGTGTGTATATGGCAGATCTAACACTAAATATTTGTCTGCAGACTTTAAATCTTCTTTCATTTAGTGCACAGATTATTTATTAAATAAAAGTAACATTTACTGAAAGTACAGTTTGTGCCAGAAACTACATTTAGATCTTTATCTGTATTATATCATCCATAATTAACAGATGAGAAGATCAAGACTTAGGTGAAATTAAATATCTTTAATCAGGGTCACACAATTAAGTGAGTTGCAGAACCAAAATTTGCACGATGGTACTCTGATACCAGAGTTTGCATTCTTAACTACTTATTATTCTATAATTTCTTCCACCATCACAGGAAGGACTTTAATTAGACACAATTAAATCTAGTTCCTCTTTTCATTACACTAGCTTTGAGAAAGGATATGTATCTCTCCATTAAATATCATACAACAGCTATTGCAGTTACTTTTCAGTTTTCCCTTCTAAATACCCTCCTCCAAATAGTCAAGTTACATTGTCCATCTTCTTAATCATTTTCAGTGTGTTCAGCTAAAGTCTATGTTTTCCTTGCTTATGCTTTTTTAAAAATAATAACTTATTTTTGATGGCTTACCTAATCACATAATCATATATTCTCTATGAGAAAAACACAGAGCACAAAGGAAAAGAACAAAAGTTAGCCCAAATGCCACCAATATAAGATAAAAATGGTAATGGTCAGTCCAGGTTCGATGCATGATACAGGATGCTCGGGGCTGGTGCACTGGGATGACCCAAAGGGATGGGATGGGGAGGGAGGTGGGAAGGGGGTTCAGGATGGGGAACACATGTACACCCATGGAGGATTCAAGTGAATGTATGGCAAAACCAATACAATGTTGTAAAGTAAAATAAAGAAATTAATTAATTAATAAAAGCTTGATATGTGTAAGTAAAAATAAAGATTCTGTTAAGTGCTTCAAATATGTCATGACCACAAAGACTTTTAGAGGTAGATATTAGTTAGTTATTAACAATCACTGCCATATCTGACTCTTTGTGACCCCATGGGCTGTTGCCCACCAGGCTACTATGTCCATGGAATTTTCTGGGCAAGAATACTGGAATGGGTTGCCATTTCCTCCTCTAGGGGATCTTTCTGACCCAGCAGTTGAACCCACGTCTCTTGTGTCTCCTGCTTTGGCAGGTGGATTCCCTACCATTGATCCTCCTGGGAAACCTTTAGCATCTTTATACCAGGTAAAAACAAGATGCAAAAATATATAAAATTAAACATAGTTCAATAACATATTGAAACATATGTTTCAATAGTTTATATGATAACAGGCAAATCAAGGATACAAACCCAGGACTGTATATCTGTCCAGGTGTTTCTGACTGGAATCATACTGCTGCATAACCTGTTTTTGACCTTCAGTTGTTTCACAAACATCTTCACTACTTGGGATCTTCAACATGAAGTGCAATAATTGGTTAATATTCTGTCTTAAAAGTGCAATATAATTTATTTAAAATCCCCATAATTTAGAAATATTGTGATTGTTTCCAATTATTTTTTCTGCCTGAAATAGTTGTGTGCTGCTTCACCAAAAGCCAATATTCTACATTTGGTTTTCTTTTAGGCATGCTGCCCATGTCAGGTCCAGATATGACTATGTTTGGTATCATTATTACTCTTTTCCTGAGAGAAACTTGTATGTCTAGGCTTTGTTTATGTAGTTATCCTTACCCTTAGGATTCTTACAGAAGTTGATTCCAAGTGCTTACTTTCAATGACATTGATTCACAGCAGAGTAGCACCCAATTTTTTTCTGACCTTCATGTTTGCCTTGCCCTTCACTGCTAAAAATTTACTCATTGAAATAGGTTCTTAGTTTTACAAACAGGAATGAGGACTAGCTAACTTAAGGATAAAAGATATGTGTTGAAAGGATAATAGGTAGCTTACAGAACTGATGGAAAGATGGGAGAAAGAAGCTCAAAAATAATCAGGAGTCAAGGGAAGTTAAGCAGTCAAAATAATGGCAGAGGAGTAGCTTGGCCAGGTTACCACACCACCACCACCACCACCACCACCACCAAATGATATTGCTTTTGCAAACACTTGGTGCCAGTACTTCTTCCTGGAATAATTTATAAACCACTTCTGCTTGTTTGTGATACTCTCTTAATCTTAAGTCTCAGGTGGGTACATCTAAATGCACCTAGGTCATATTCCCAGATGCTACTTGGCTGCCAAAGACTAAGAGAAGGAAGGATCTCTCTGCTATAGTTTCTATAGCAGGTTAAAGCCATCTAATCAGCAGGATATATAATGAATTTTCCCCAAATAGAGCATTTGAATGCTGGAACTGATCATTTGACTAGTATCCATTCCAGAGGTATTTAAGGGATTTCACTATCTCAGGTGGAGCAGTTATGAAATGGTTCCTCTGTTTTTTTTTTTGCTCAGTCTTGTATCTTTGTTCTATACATTGCAAAAATCTGGCAAGTTTGTGACTTAAGAGTGGCACACTTCTCTGAGTTTCTGAGTTGATATGGGGTCCCCTGTTATCTTCATGCTATTTTACAAGTTGTCATAGGCATTGGAAATGCTTTAAAATGTTTACATTAAACAAATTAATACATTCTATGCATAGCAATATTTGGAGACAATATGAGAAAACTACATTTGAGGAGGCCTTGTGTGAATATGAGGCCTTGACAAAAATTGCCCTTTGACATAAACCCTCTTCTTAACCCCCTCTTCCTCCATGCATTCCCACCAATGGGCTCTTTTCATTTGATAATTTAAGTCAGTTGTGTGGAGGAAGGATCAAAGAAAAAAGGACTGAATGCCTCTACTTAAGCTACCATCCTTCACAGAAAGCTCTGGACATGTATTAATTTATAGGATCCTGGTATATCTCTTAACATTGGGATATAAAGTGAGGCTAATGTTGAGTGTAATGGTAAGCCAATGCATAGATTTATATATAATATGTATTTTTCTATTTGCCCTTGTGTCACAGTAAACCTTTAAAAAATATGTAGCACTTCACATTATTATTTTAAAACAAAATGCACTTTTAAGTGTATCAGTTATTATTATTATTATTATTTTGGTGGTTGTTAATGACTTGAATAATTGGTACAGCTTTATTTTCTGAGCCTTCACATTACTAAGTAAGATGGTTTCGTTTTATATTACTAATAAGTTGGCAAAAATATTGGTTAATTAACACTGGATAATTGAATCATTATAGAAACAAACACTTGCATGCACCTCGAGAAGAATCAAATGAGAAAACCAGACTGGCATGTGCGCTGTAAATTCTTCCTAATAACTAGTGATGGGTGCAGTGATGCCCTCTCCCTGTCTACCTGATTCCTCTTGAATCTTTCAAACAAAGATTGATTTTTTTCTAACATTGTTTGTCATATTAATACGAAACTTTCCATTAACACAACACAATAATTGCAGGCAAGATTAAATACATTTTAACATTGCAAGTTCCTTTTCAAAACCATCTTTCATTTTCATGAAAATGTAGACATCTGGTCTCTGGTGGGCATATATTTTTATTAGTACATCACATCACTTGATCCAGTCATAGAAATAAAATGTAATGAACCTCTAGTAATTTGTTTATTATAATTCTTTAAGTATATTTTATGTGATACAGATCATTAAAAAATGCAAAGCCAAGATAGCATATTTATTTGGTGGAATTATTGGATAACATCAGTTTCACTGCTAAATATATTACCTTTTCATATCAAAATAAAAATGTTATAGCGAGTATCCCACTGAGTTTCTTTTTAATTTTGAATTTATGTTTTAATTAAAGGATAATTGTTTTACATAATTATGTTGGTTTCTGCCAAACATCAACATGAATCAGCCATAGGTATTTGACCATCACAGACTACCAGTAATTCTTGGCACTATATACATTCACTCCCTTCAACCAATGCTGCACTTCTCATCCACAACCAACCAAGTATCCTTAGTTTTTCACTTGGACTCCTTCTTCTCAGTCACTATGATGTACCTAAGCCTGGTGAAAAGTGAAAGTGTTAGTTTCTCAGTCCTGTCAGACTCCTTGAGACCTCATGAACCCTCCAGGCTCTTCTGTCCATGGAACTTTCTAGGCAAGAATAATGGAGTGGGTAGCCATTCCATTCTCCAGGGGATATTTCCAACCCAGGGATTGAACCTGGGTCTCCTGCATTGCAGACAAATTCTTTACCATCTTTGCCACCAGGGAAACCCACTTAAGCCTGGTATTCATCTGATACTGTATCAAATTTTATCCTTTTTTGCCATAGAAGATAACATCTTGACCATGTACTCAATAAGGTCTTCTTATCCATTTCCATCTACCAAAGCATACACATTCACGATGTTTTTACCTATTGTACATTTATTGGTGGGTGTATTATTGGAAGGCAGAAGTCCAAAAAGGAAAGAAATTACCTTTTGAGACTAGCAGAAAGTCCAAATCCCATGCAATTAATAGCTAAATTATGGGAAGTAGTGGATTTTTTGTAGATTAGGCAAACTGGTCTACCTGTGCCCAGTGCCTGAAAAGTGAAAACATTTTAGATATAACTACAGTGAAAGAGGAAAGTGAGAAAGTTGGCTTTAAGCTCAACATTCAGAAAACTAAGATCATGGCATCTGGTCCCATCACTTCATGGGAAATAGATGGGGAAACAGTGAAAATAGTGGCTGACTTTATTTTTCTGGGCTCCAAAATTGCTGCAGATGGTGATTGCAGCCATGAAATTAAAAGACACTTACTCCTTGGAAGGAAAGTTATGACCAACCTGGACAGCATATTAAAAAGCAGAAATATTACTTTGCCAACAAAGGTCTGTCTAGTCAAGGCTATGGTTTTTCCAGTGGTCATACATGGATGTAAGAGTTGGACTATAAAGAAAGCTGAGCACAGAAGAATTGATGCTTTTGAACTGTGGTGTTGGAGAAGACTCTTGAGAGTCCCTTATACTGCAAGAAGATCCAACCAGTCCATTCTAAAGGAGATCAGTCCTGGGTGTTCATTGGAAGGACTGATGTTGAAGCTGGAACTCCAATACTTTGGCCACTTGATGACAAGAGCTGACTCATTTGAAAAGACACTGATGCTGGGAAAGATTGAGGGCAGGAGGAGGAGGGGACGACAGAGGATGAGATGGCTGGATGGCATCACCGACTCAATGGACATGGGTTTGAGTGGGCTCCGGGAGTTGGTGATGGACAGGGAGGCCTAGCATGCTGCGGTTCATGGAGTCGCAAAAAGTCAGACACGACTGAGCGACTGAACTGAACTGAACTGAACAGGAAAGAAGATTTTCTGTTAATAAAGTGACTGATCAAGTTTAAGAGGGGAACACTGAAAGGAATAGAACTGATAATATTTTGCTACATGAGTGGAATGAAGGAGGAAATGGGAATAGCATTTAGGGGTGGGGCGGCTTCCCTGATAACTCAGCTGGTAAAGAATCCACTCGCAATATAGGATACCCCAGTTCTTGGAAAGAACCCCTGGAGAAGGTCATGACAACCACTCAAGTATTCTTACCTGGAGAGTCCCCATGGACAGAGGAGACTGGCAGGTTGCACTCGCAAAAAGTTGGACACAGATGAGTGACTAAGCATATCCACGGCAAGAAAGAGTAATAATGAGATTTCTGGAGCTATGTTTCTAGAATCATTGATGAGAGTGAATTTAGCACTGTGATGCTATAATTTGGAATTGGTGGGTAATAAATAATTAAATGTGGGCTTCCCAGGTGGCTCTAGTGATAAGGAACCCACCTGCCAATGCAGGAGACATAAGAGAAGTGGATTCGATCCCTGGGTTGGAAAAATTCCTTGGAGAAGGGAATGGCTACCCACTCCAGTATTCTTGCCTGGAGAATTCCATGGACAAAGGAGCCTGGCTGGCTACAGCCCATAGGGTCATAAAGAGTTGGACACAACTGAAATGACTTAGGACACACACAAACAAATAAATGGGCCAAACCAGAATATAGAAAAATATGAAGCGATTAGTTGGTTCATTTCAGCTCAGTCACTTTTCCTGCTGATTGTATTTTGCTCAGTTGGTCATTAGATCTTGATTCATTTTCTTCTGTTTCATTGTTTTTAGCACCTCATGTATGTTGCTTTTCAATAGACACAGTTACTAGTTGTGAGAACTACCTTAATATAGCAACTGTCTTTGTGAGAAATCAAACCATTTGCACTGGTAGGGTAAGATTTGGAGCAGAATCATATCTTAGTAACATTTCTCCATCTCATATAATATACAATTTTCATTCACTGGGTATCCCAGATATTTTGAAAGTTGAGTTAATTCACTTTTAGAATTTTGGTAATATTCCTTCATTGTATTCTTTGGTCAAATATTTTATTTCTTTGGAAAATCTGTGTGTCTGACCTGGATACATAGTGGTATATTATGTCTACTGTGTTGGATACCAGTAATATTCTTTTCTGTCAACTTCAAAATTAGTATATGCAAAACCAGATAATTTGTCTTGCCACAAAAGTACTTCTTACAATTGCTTACAACCATATATGGTGATCATCCAGCTGTGATATACTATGTCTTATGCCTTTACTCACACTTACACAAACATATCATAGTTTCAAGCTCTGTTGATTCTAGTGCTGATACCACATTTGAACATTTACCTCTTTCCATTTGTACTTTTTGAAGTTCTCATTTTTTTGTTCCTGCTTGCATTGTTCTCTGCTTCCAATCAGTTATTTACATAACTGTCAGAGAGGCATTCCTAAACAGTGATCTGACCAAATAACTCCCTAAAAGCCTTCTAGATGCTAATATTTTTTACAGCTTCTAACATGGCCTCCAAGCACTTTCATATCCTTGGCTCCTGCCTGCTGCCACCACACCAATGTGTAGAGTCCATTTTGCCAGGTTTAATTCCATGTTTGCCAATTAACAACCTTCTAGAGTCTGAACCAAACTCTATCATTGAAGTAATATCTGTATCATTATGCAAAACACAATCATATGTACCATTCTCTCCTATTACTTACCTCAGGCAGAAATTCAAGAAAGGACTAGCAGTTGTTCTCCTTATGGCTAGGCCAATGGTATGAATCACACTCTAATTATACCCTTATTTGGGCTTATTGAGTCTATCCTTTTCACAGTTAAGAGTATAAACTCTACCAATGCTCTACTGGAAGTTTTACAAAAACATCTAAGGCCTCCTTTGAATTTCTCATGCCATTCCATTCCAAAAGGACAACATACCACTCCTCTCTGTGTCTTCTGTGTATATGGCAAAAGTAGGTGAAATATAGGAAAGCTTTAATTCATAACCAAACATAGAGATTTTCTTTATACTTTTAGGAACTGCTCATAGAAATGATTATTCCTACCATAGTGCCTGTTTGAAAGGAAGCTATTCTACTTAACACAAAGCATCAGTGTTTTCAATAAAATATGATGAATAGCTATGTGGGAAAGAGTTAAAAACAACAGAAAACAAATAAACAGAGAGGTCATTCAATGACAGGAAGGAAATAAAAGTGAGTTAGGGAGGAGAAAGAACTACCCAAACATACAAAAGTGCTTAGTAAAATAGATTTGTAATTTTCCTAGGACTTCCCAGGGGTTTAGATAACTATGCATTTTACTTTTTCCAGAAGTCTTTTCAGAAGACGATTAGAATTATAGGATTTTTTTCTTTTACATTAAGGTGTTTTTATGGCTCTTCTGTTATAAAGTAACACATATTCATACAAGGTAATTTTTTAAACAAAAAAAAATGAAGAAAGAAAAAAAAAACACACATAGTGGATCATCAAACATAATCACTATTAACATTTGAAGATATTTTCTTCCAAGCTTATTTGTGTGCATCATTTTTATTTTAAATACCATTTAGCTTTTAAAATTAAACTATTTTTTCATCTTAAAATCATACCCAATGTGGAAGGTAGAAAGCCTTTCCTCTAAGATCAGAAACAAGAAAAAGATGCTCACTTTCACTACTTTTATTCAAAGTCGTATTGCAAGTTCTAGCCACAATAATTAGGCAAGAAAAAGAAATAAAAGACATCTAAATTGGAAGGGAGGGTGAAACTGTCATTATTTGCAGATGACCTGATATTATATATAGAAAATGCTAAAATCTGTCAAAAAATGTTAGAACTAATAAACAAAATCAGTAAAGTTGCAGGATAAAAAATAAATATGCAAAAATTTATTGTGCATCTATATACTAACAATAAACTAGCAGAAAGGGAAAAATGAAAACAATCCCATTTACAATTCTATAAAAAATAATAAAATACCTATGAACAAACTTAACCGAGGAGGTGAAAGATCTACACATGGAAAACTATATAAGACACTGAAAGAAATTGAAGAAGACACAAATAAATGGAAAAATATCTCATGTTCATTGAATATAATTTGTATTGTTTAAAATGCCCACACTACCCAAAACAATCTACAGATTCAACAAAATTCCTATCAAAACTCCAATGTCATTTTTCTCAGACATAGAATAACTCTAAAATTTGTATGGACCCACCTTAAATAGCCAAAGTAATCTTGAGAAAAAAGAACAAAGCTGGAGGGATCACATGCCTTGATTTCAATATTTATTACAAAATTGTAGTAATCAAAACAGATTGTGTTGGTATGAATAACAGACACACATATCAATGGAAGAGAATAGAGAGTCAAAAGTAAATCTGCACATATATGATTAATTAAGTTATGATATAGGAATCAGGAGTATACAAAGGTGAAGAGACATTCTCTTCAATAAATGGTGCTGGGAAAACTGAACAGCTACAAGCATAAGAATGAAACTGGACCACTGTCTTATACCATACACAAAAGTAAATTCAAAATGGATTAAATAATTGAACATAAGACCTGAAACCATAGACCTCTTTGAAGAAAACATAAATGATAAACCCCTTAACATCGATCTTGGTGATGATTTTTTGGCTTTAACACCAAAAGCAAAGACAACAACAAAGAAAAAAAAAAAAAGACAAAAAAAAAAACACGGGACTATATCAAATGAAAGTGCCTCTGCACAGAAAAGGAAGCCAGCAACAAATGAAAAGCTAACTTATTGAATGGAAGAAAATGTGTGCAAATCATAGATCAGATAAGGTGTTAATATCCTAAATAAATAAAGATCTCATACAACTCAATAGCAAAAAACAAACAAAAAATTCTGATTAGAAAATGGGAAGAGAATCTAAACAGTTTTTTCCCCAAAAAAATAGACATACAAATGATCAACAGGCACATGAAAAGATGTCCAACATCATTAGTTATCAGGGAACTAAAAATCAAAATCCCAATGAGATATCACTTCACACCTATCAGAATTATGAGCATCAAAATGTCTATAAGTAATCAATGTTGGCAAAGATATGGAGCAAAGGGAACTCTTGTACTCTGTTGGTGAGGATGTAAGTTAGTGCAGTCAGTATGAAAAATAGTATGGAGGCTCCTTAAAAAATAAAAATAGAACTGTAATATGTCCAGCAATTCCATTTCTGGGTATTTATCCAAAGAAACTTAAAACACTAACTTGAAAAGATATGTGCACCCCATCATGTTCAGGCCAGAATTTTTCACAATAGCCAAGATACAGAAGCAATATAGGTGTACATCAATAGGTTAATGGATGTACGTGTGAAATATAAAACAAACAAGCCATACTCACAGATACAGAGAGCAGGTATGCAATTGCAGAAATGGAGGATGAGGGGTGCAAGAAATGGGTGAAAGGCATCAAAAGTATAAACCTCCCATCATAGTATAAATAAATCATGGGGATTTAATGTACAACATGCTGACTGTTACTAGTAAAACTGTATTGCATATTTGCCAAGATTAACTCTTGTAAGAAAAACAAATCTGTAGCTACATAGTTATGGATGTTAACTAGACTTTTAACAGTGACCATTTCACAATATATACAAATATTAAATCATCATGTTGTACATCTGAAACTAATATCACGTTGTATGTCAGTTATACATCAATAAAAGAAAATTTTAAAAATAATTTTTTTTATATTTTGTTTCACAATGTAAAACAGAATTTGTTCATTTAGAATAAAATAAAACTATAGATAAGTAAAAATATGAAACAAGTATGTGGGGGCACTTTTAAGAGAATGCTCCTGCTACCTTTTATTCAAGAAAATGGTAAGTCTGTGTTTTTTAGGAGAAATCTATGAAGTTACAATTTAAATATACATTTAAGAAAGTACTGGAAACATAAAAATCAGGGAGTGATCCACTACAATTGACATATTGACCTCTTAATATTGCCTTATGAGAATTTTAAAAAGTTAGACAAGTTAAATTGTTTCACAAAGACCTTTATCCAAAATTATTCTCTTATGAAAAATATTTCAGGGAAGCTGCCTATAATGCAGCATTCAAACATTAAATTAAAGGTCAAGAATATGTTAATGAGAGGCATGTAAAGTTCAGATCCCTTCATCTCTGCTGACCAACTGTCTCTTCTTCTAACTTTGCTTATTGTTCATACCCTTGATTCTATAAATACCCTTTGCATTTCATTAATTCACATTCCTCTATTGCTTTCCAACCCTATTCAGCAGCTAAACAGTTCTGGAAATCATATCCAGCGTAACTCTCAGGAGGACTTATCAAATGATAACATAAAAGTATTATTTCCAAGTCTCATTCCCATTCTCCATCATTATACTACTGTCCCTATAGACTCTAATTGGAAGACGCCACACACAAAATATATCTGCCACTGCTCCTCACTTCTACACCCAGGTATGGCTTCAGGATTATTCTTAACATTGAACTCAAGCAATCTCTATTACTCAGTGGATTTTGTAATATGAAATGAAACTTTCATATCATCCCTGGAAACCAATTAACGAAACTGCTGAGAAAGTGTCTGTTAAGAAAACAGATACATTTCTTGTTACTGGTTATACCGTGAGATCACATATAGCTCCAGGCAGACTTTGAGACAGAGGTTGCTCTTGTCTAGCTATAGCTTTCTGTCACTAGTGACTCCATTTTCCATTAGATCAGCTACCACTTCCATATTCCCCTCTTTCACTACTAACTTGCCTTTATATTATTCTACTAATTTACTCTTCATTCTGGGCTTCCCTGATGGTTCAGCAGTAAAGAATCCATCTGCAACGCAGGAGACACAGAAGACACTAGTTCGATCCCTGGGTGGGAAAGACCCCTAGGGAAGGAAATGGCAACCCACTCTAGTATTCTTGCATGGAAAAATCCCATGTACAGAGGAGCTTGGTGGGCTACAATCCATGGGGTCACAAAGAGCTGGACATAACTGAACAACTAAGCACGAAGCACTCTTCATTCCAATGTGAAACATATTCTTTCGTATTCCCTTGATCCCAGAAAAAGGTAAATTGCTTTCCCTTTGTGACTGAATTTCCCTTAATTTCAGCTTAAAATGTCTAAAGTTAAGATATAGATTTTTCTTCCATAATAAAGCCAAAATAACAGTGGCTCAAAAATATAAAGGCTTATTTCTCACACAATAAATCAGGGTGAGTAGTCCAAAGCCAGTCTTGACTACATTGTATTCAGAGACCACGTTCATTCTGTCTTCCCGATCTGTCATTAACACGATTGAACTGGCAGCTCGTATCTTACATGGCTGTTCCAGTTACTGCTCTCTTTATCCACATATTAACTAGTTGGATGGGTAGAGGAGAGTGGAGGGCATGCTCTTTTCTTAATGGCATAACCCAGAAGTCTCAATTATCTATCACTTTTGTTCATCTCTTATCATCACAACTTAGATTATGATGTACCCGATTATGATAGATACTGAGAAATGTACTTTTCAGATGGTTTGCTTTATGCTCAGCTAAATATTGGACACTTTATTATTAAACAAACAAGGGAAGAATGTATACTGGAAACAACCAGCCCATTCTCACCAACTACTCTTTCCTAGTCTAGTCATATCTCTGAACTCTAGTCACAGAATTTTCCTGAAATGTTGTCTGCTCAGTTTGGGATATACAATATTGGCCCATGTATACAGTTTCCTCATTCTGTAGCTCTGTTCTCTACTCAAGTTGGCTCCATTCACTTTGAAGAATTAAACACAGAACTTTATGCTTATTCTTCAGAAGTGATGTGATAGTAGTGGAAAGGGCATGAAGTCAGATATCCTGGATATAGAATCTTGAGAAAGTTATTATATCTTTCTAGCTTTTGTGTCAGCCTTGTCCCTGGTGGCTCAGATGGTAAGGAATCTGCCTGCAATGCAGGAGACCCAGGTTCGATTCCTGGGTTGGGAAGATCCCCTGGAGGAGGCCATGGCAACCCACTCCAGTATTCTTGCCTGGAGAATCCCATGGACAGAGGAGCCTGGCCGGCTACAATCCAAGGGGTCGCAAAAAGTCGAACATGACTGAGTGACTAACACACTGGTCTGTAGAATTCTAGGGAGCAGAAAATGAGATTATGTGAAAGGCTTTGTAGGAAGGCAAAACACTATTAAAATGATTTTGACTACTCCATTTCTTACTGTTAGTTTGCAACTGTCTTTCCACAGCATTGCCACCCTATAGCTTCCTAACTTGGGAGTCCCAGGACTTGATCTTCCCCTAAGTGATTTACTTCTATAGGGTCCCAACTCAGCTCTTATCTCTCCTTATCACTGGCACAGTCACAGCTCAGTTATCTTTTGAGTTATTTGGTCATAAGAGATTAAGGAGACCTATCTATGTAAGATTTTATTGGGGTTCAGTTTTCAGTTGCCCTCAGATTTTATAATGGCATGATATTATTCATTTCATAGTACTTTATATCCTATATGAAATCCACTATGGACCTACCTAATTAAGGTTCAGGCTTGTGGTGTTCTTTTCTAATCCTTGACAGTAGTTAATCTTCACATTCCTTTCCTGGGTCATCTTGTATTCTTTTAAGGTACTTAGCATAACTAATTTTGGCCATACACAAATTATGTCAAGTTATAACAATTCTACTAGTAACTATAACAATACATGTTCCTTGTCCCAACCAGAAAGGAGAAACTCTGGTTCAAATGAGATTGCTTTGCTTACTTAGGAAAAGCAAATGCTCTTATCCATGTTACTGCCCATTACAAAATGTGCAGAGTCTCATATTTTCAGGAAATTAAATGATGCCTGTCACTAATTTAACAAACAATTGCCTTTGGATTTAAAGTATGTTATTTTATAATTTTGCAGGCTTTGTTAGAAATATAGGTTAGAGCAATGATTTCTGGCATGCTCTAAAAGCTTATTGGTGTTATATAGGTTAAAGTTGACTTAGAATGTTTATAATTTAGAATGTTTATAATTGGATGTTTATAATTCCAATAAATGAAAAATATGAGATAGAAGTAAGGTCTATTGAAAGCTTATTCTTTTCCATGTCTTATACTACTTCCTTTATGTAAATGTAATTAAAACTTAACAGCAATCCTGAGAAGTGGGTATTATTAAATCCTCATTTTTCCAATAAGGAAAATGAGATTCAGAGGTTTTAAGCATATCACTTAAGTCACAGAGCTAGTAGACAGGACAAACCCCAGTCCACCTGCTTCAAAATCATTGTTCATTCTTCTAAATCATGATACTTTCTGGAAACATGTAAAGATAGATAGAACCTTTATTTCATCTTTATGAAATAAATAAAGATTATGAAATAAATAAAGATTATTCTCTTAAGACTGATTAGGACATCAGTTTGCAACTCACAATTTCTAGCTTTTGTAGCAAAAGAATGAAGCTGGGATATTGTCAGTCTAGGTGATACTGTCTATTCTCTTCACCATTTACTGGTGATTAAACTTAAGTATAGAAGCTGTCAGGTACAATTAAAGAGCAACAAATATTAAAATAAATATTAGAAAAATAGTTTTTGTTAAGTATATCAATTAAACTCTAGGTTAATCTTCCAAAAAGCTGTAGTTGATAACTGTGTAGCTGAATTACTTAAATCTAATACTGGCACTAGCTATAGAGTACTTGAAATGTGATGTGTAGACTGTAGAATCTAGTTATTACATTTCAGTAAGGGATGTAGTTGTAAAAGTTGTTCTTACTTTATTCCAATACATTTCTGAAGAGTTATCTGGAAAGTAAAAAACAAACAAACAAACAAAAAGTATGTTGACTGATTCTATATTTTGACTGACACCATTAATATTCAGATATGTATTCACACAAGGAAAATATTTTGACCAATCATACAATAATGCAAAATGCAGGTAATCTGGTTTACGTCTTTTTTGAGTTATGATTTCAAAATCTAACTGATCTAATATTTATTTTATAAATTAAAATAAAAACTAACCATTAAAAATTTCAGAAGAAGAATAAGTTTAGGTTTGCATGACACTCTGAACTTAGAACAATTGGAAATCAATTCCAAGGTCAGAAGTTCCCTAGGGTCCCTTCTAATCTCTTTTTAGTCCTAGGATAAATGCTGGTCTTTGCTTATTCTGAGTATACACAGCATATAACCTTTAAATGTTAATTTTACATATCCTATAATATTAAGAAGAGGGCAGAAGGGGATGAGATGGTTAGATAGCATCACTGACTCAATGGATGTGAATTTGAACAAACTCTGGGAGATAGTGAAATGACAGGAAAGCCTGGAGTGCTGCAGTCCATGGGGTTGCAAAGAGACGGACATGACTTAGCAATTGAACAACAACAGTAACGTTAAATACAGAACAGACTTTTGAACTCTGTGGGAGAAGGTGAGGGTGGGATGTTTCAAAAGAACAGCATGTATACTATCTATGGTGAAACAGATCACCAGCCCAGGTGGGATGCATGAGACAAGTGCTCGGGCCTGGTGCACTGGGAAGACCCAGAGGAATCGAGTGGAGAGGGAGGTGGGACGGGGGATCGGGATGGGGAATAAGTGTAAATCTATGGCTGATTCATGTCAATGTATGACAAAACCCACTGAAATGTTGTGAAGTAATTAGCCTCCAACTAATAAAAAAATTAAAAAAAAAAAAAAAAGACTCAAAGAAAATGAAAAACCACCCTTTTTCTAACTTGTAAAACCTGAATCAAGAATTGCATGGTGCACATGATTTTGTTAAGGTTCACTGCTGGCTAAATTGACAGCTGACTTGGTCACTCCACCACTCTGGAGAAGCTGCAGCCTCCTTTCTTAGTGACCTCTGATTCAATTAAAGGACTGAATGATCTCAGACAGAAAAGCACCAAAATCGTTCCCAGTTTCTAGAATTTAAAACAGCAGTCGTACTCACCATGTTAATTTAGAGTAACTAGGACATTAGCAAACTCTAATGTGCCTTTCCAGAGAAGGCAATGACACCCCACTCCAGTACTCTTGCCTGGAAAATCCCATGGACGGAGGAGCCTGGTAGGCTACAGCCCATAGGGTCGCTAAGAGTCTGACACAACTGAACGACTTCACTTACACTTTTCACTTTCATGCATTGGAGAAGGAAATGGCAATCCACTCCAGTGTTCTTGCCTGGAGAATCCCAAGGACAGAGGAGCCTGGTGGGCTGCTGTCTATGCGGTCGCACAGAGTCAGACACGACTGAAGTGACTTAGCAGCAATGTGCCTTTCAGTTCAAAAACAAACAAACAACAACAACAACAAAAAAAAATGGTGTATAAACTGGACAAGATATTGACCTGGAGTATGTGAAGCAACCATTAATGGAATGTTTCTTCTCACTGATGCTATGAGAATAGAGCTAAAATTTTGCAAAAGCCATTTAATTTCATAGATATCTGGTTGTATCATAACACTAGCCCAAGGAAACAAAATGCAGAATATATGGTACAAAGCTCTTCTCCCATTATAGGACGATCTACGTTGGAACGGGAGATAATCTAATCTGAAAAGTCTTCAGGCTGAATTCCAATAGGTAAAGTGTACTTACAACGTTATTACATTAGAAGCAATAGCATTAAATGGCCTTGTATATGCAAGAAATTATTTCTCCAGTCTAGGGTTAAGACTCTTATATATTAAATTGAAGACTTCCTCTATGTTAATCCTAAGAAAAAGAAACAGATTGACTTTTAGGGTTATAAAACTCTTATGAGGGTAAACATCCAACACAAAGCTTCAGTTCAGTTCAGTTCACTCGCTCAATTGTGTCTGCCTCTTTGTGACCCCATGAATCACAGCACGCCAGGCCTCCCTGCCCATCACAAACTCATGGAGTTTACTCAAACTCATGTCCATCGAGTTGGTGATGCCATCCAACCATCTCATCTTCTGTCATCCCCTTCTTCTCCTGCCCCCAATCCCTCCCAGCATCAGGGTCTTTTCCAATGAGTCAACTCTTCGCATGAGGTGGCCAAAGTATTAGAGTCTCATCTTCAGCATCAGTCCTTCCAATGAACACCCAGGACTGATTTCCTTTAGGATGGACTGGTTGGATCTCCTTGCAGTCCAAGGGACTCTCAAGAGTCTTCTCCAACACCACAGTTCAAAAGCATCAATTTTTTGGTGCTCAGCTTTCTTCACAGTCCAACTCTCACATCCATACATGACTGGAAAACCATAGCCTTTACTAGGCGGACCTTTGTTGGCAAAGTAATGTCTCTGCTTTTTAATATACTATCTAGGTTGGTCATAACTTTTCTTCCAAGGAATAAGTGTCTTTTAATTTCATGGCTGCAATCACCATCTACAGTGATTTTGGAGCCCCAAAAATAAAGTCTGACACTGTTTCCACTGTCTCCCCATCTATTTCCCAAGAGGTGATGGGACCAGATGCCATGATCTTAGTTTTCTGAATGTTGAGCTTTAAGCCAACTTTTTCACTCTCCTCTTTCACTTTCAAGAGGCTTTTTAGTTCCTCTTCACTTTCTGCCATAACAGTGGTGTCATCTGCATATCTGAGGTTATTGATATTTCTCCTGGTAATCTTGATTCCAGCTTGTGCCTCCTCCAGTCCAGCGTTTCTCATGATGTACTCTGCATATAAGTTAAATAAGCAGGGTGACAATATACAGCCTTGAATTACTCCTTTTCCTACTTGGAACCAGTCTGTTGTTCTGTGACCAGTTCTAACTGTTGCTTCCTGACCTGCATACAGGTTTCTCAAGAGGCAGGTCAGGTGGTCTGGTATTCCCTTCTCTTTCAGAATTTTCAACAGTTTATTGAGATGCACATGGTCAAAGGTTTTGGCATAGTCAATAAAGCAGAAATAGATTTTTTTTTTTCTGGAACTCTCTTGCTTTTTCGATGATCCAGCAGATGTTGGCAATTTGATCTCTGGTTACTCTGCCTTTTCTAAAACCAGCTTGAACATCTGGAAGTTCATGGTTCATGTTTTGCTGAAGCCTGGCTTGGAGAATTTTGAGCATTACTTTGCTAGCATGTGAGATGAGTGCAATTGTGTGGTAGTTTGAGCATTCTTTGGGATTGCCTTTCTTAGTGATTGGAATAAATACTGACCTTTTCCAGTCCTGTGGCCACTGCTGAGTTTTCCAAATTTGCTGGCATATTGAGTGTAGCACTTTGGTAGCACACAAAGCTTAAATTGCTGTAAATAAACAACAGATCACAATGTATGTGAAATCAGAGTCTAAGATGATGCTATATGTGGTATTACTTTTATATTTTTTACAATCTTAACCCCTTGAATGAATTCTTCACTTTTCCCTCAGGTCAGGAGTGCAAAATGGCATACAGTGGAAACTCACATTAACTGTTTCTTTTCTTGTTTATTTATGTCATTAGTCAGTCTATTATTATTATGCATTCCATTTGAAGATAAATAAATAGGCACAAAATATCTACCTTCTACTTCACCTAGGTAGTAATGAAGCCAGGTTTTCTTCTCAATAACACCAACATATTCGGGCTCTGTAAATGACAGAGAATAGATGCATATTATGACATGAGACAAAGACAGGTGATTATGTCTCCTACAGAGAGGGGATGGAGTAAGCCAAAATGAACAAGCGAACTTATTCTGAAACTTTTAATGAAAAACATTACTAAAAAAACAAAAAAAAAAAAGAAGAAGAAGAAGAAGAAAGAAAGAAAAAAAGAAAGCATTACTTACCTTAAATGTGAGTGGCAAACTGGTTTGGCAAGCTTTGCTCTAGCATTCAGTGTAGTTTTTGACATTAAACCAGAAAGACACGATGTGATTTCTAAGTTCACCAACACTCAACTTAGACAGGTAAACCATAAGAATTGCAAAGAAAAGAGAGAGGGTGTAAAATGAATGCACATAGTTTCTGATAAGTGTCAGCCTACTATTCCTTATTATATTCTAACTAGAGGAACTTTTAGTGTTGTGAGTAAAGAGTTGGGGAGTGTTTCAAAAAGTCTCATTGAGTTTTGAAGGCAATATCTTTCAACAACAGCAATAAAACTGTGTTATGAGAAGAAAACCTTATTTCAAATGAAATATACTCAAAAATTAAGATAAAAAGAACTCAAGGAAAAAATCACTGATATGCCTGTCAGTATTTTCTACATCAAGTTAGCAGATCTGTCAAGTTATACTTTCTTTTCTCATTTCTCTCTATTTATTTTTATTAGTTCTTCATTCTCAGAAGATAGGGTTATGAAGGTAATTGTAGACATACATAGAAATGAACTCTGTAGACTGAATACTTTCATTTTATTGATTTAAGTTAGCTATTTATATTCTGGAAAAATGTTTAATAGCATTAACATTTCAATAGTTGGTCTCATATCTCATTAGAGTGAACTTCACACCACCCTTGTGCTTAGTCGCTCAATCAAGTTCAACTCTTTGCAGCCCCATGGACTGTAGTGCACCAGGCTCCTCTGTCTGTGGGGATTCTCCAGGCAAGAATACTGGAATGGGTTGCCATTTCCTTCTCCATCACACTACTCTTAGCAATCACCTTTTTTGAAAGGATAAATTGTCCAATTCTTTTTGCCTGGGAAAATACTACTAGCAATTGTATATTGCCATATAGTTGGCTATGTGCTTCATCTTTATTTTTTTAATTTTTTCTTTTAATGGAATAAATGTGCATATGAAGTTTACTATAAAATTTTGCTCAAAGGATGTGTAGCACACAGTTTGCAAATAGTAAAATATACATACTCTTCATTATTAATTCTATAATTGTTTTTCCTAAGGAAATAGATTTTGTTATTGAAGGAACATTGGTTTGTAACATTATATAAGTTTCAGGTGTACAATATTACATTGCTACTTCTATATACTTTCGGCATGCTCATCACCGAAAATTTAAGTTTCATCCATCTAGCTGCCTCATTTTTAGCTGTAAGGGTAAAATGTTGCTGCTATTCTGTGTTGAATACTTGCTGTGCTAGAAATTATTTTGACTGTGTCAAGTTTCACTTCTTTTTCATGTACATTGTAAAGTAAATGGGACCTTTCCATTCACACGAGGAAGAGATAGGTTAAAATTCACAGCAATATGATATTTACAATTTAAAGAATATTGTTGTTGTTGTTCAGTCAGTCATCTCTGACTCTTTGCAACACCATGAACTGCAGCACACCAGGTTTCCCTGTCTTGCACTATATCTTGGGGTTTGCTCAAATTCGTCTCATTGAGTCAGTGATGCCATCCAACTATCTTCTCCTCTGTCTTCCCCTTCTCTTCTTGCCTTCAATCTTTCCTAGCATCACGGCATTTTCCAATGAGTCAGCTTTTGCATCAGATGACCAAAATACAAGAGCTTCGCTTCAGCATCAGCCCTTCCAATGAATATTCGGGACTGATTTCCTTTAGTATTGACTAGTTTGATAGCTTTTCTGTCCAAGGGACTCTCAAGAGCCTTCTCCAGCACCACAGTTCAAAAGCACCAATTCTTCAGCACTCAGCCTTCTTTATGGTCCAACTCTCACATTCATACATGACTACTGGAAAAAAAAAAACAAAAACATAACTTTGACTATATGGACTTTTGTTGGCAAAGTGATCTCTCTGTTGTTTAATATGCTGTCTAGGTTGGTCATAGCTTTGCTTCCAAGGAGCAAACACCTTATAATTTCACGGCTGCAGTCATTGTTTGCAGTGATTTTTGAGCCCAAGAAAATAAAATCTCTCACTGTTTCCACTTTCCCCCCATCTATTTGCCATGAAGAGATGGGACTGGATGCCATGATCTTTATTTTTTGAATGTTGAGTTTTAAGCCAGCTTTTTCATTCTCCTCTTTCACCCTGGTCAAGAGGCTCCTTAGTTTCTCTTTGCTTTCCACCATTAAAGTGGTCATCTCAAAATATGAGGTTGCTGATATTTCTCCTGACAATCTTGATTTTGTTTTGTGATTCATCCAGCCTAGCACTTCACATGATATACTCTCCATATAAGTTAAATAAGCAGGGTGTCAATATATGGCCTTGATGTACTCCTTTCCCAATTTTAAACCAGTCCATTGTTCCATTGTTCCATGTCCAGTTCTAAGTGTTGCTTCTTGACTTGCATATAGGCTTCGCAGGAGGCAGGTAAGGTGTTCTGATATTCCCATCTCTTTAAGAATTTTCCACAGTTTGTTGTGATCCACATAGTTAAAGGCTTTAGTGTAGTCAATGAAGCAGAAGTAGATGTTTTTTTCTGGAATTCTCCTGCTTTTTCTATGATCCAATAGATGTTGACAATTTGATCTCTGGCTCCCTGCCTTTTCTTAATCCAGCTGTTATAACTGGAAGTTTTTGGTTTATGTACTGCTGAAGTCTACCTAGCTTAAAGAATTTTGAGCATAATCTTGCTAGCATGTGAAATAAGTGCAATTGTATAGCAGTTTGAACATTGTTTGTGATTGAAATGAAAACTGACCCTTTCTAGTCCTGTAGCCACTGCTGAGTTTTCCAAATTTGCTGGCAGATTGAGTGCAACACTTTAACAGCAAATCATCTTTAAACAAATCATCTTTTAAGATTTTAAACAGCTCAACTTGAATTCCATCACCTCCACTTGCTTTGTTGGCAGTAATGCTTCTTAAGCCCCACTAAAGCATCCACAGCAACACTGTCAACTGATCTTTGATAAAGGACAAAAGGCAATACAATGGAAAAATATAGTCTTCAGCAAATGGTTCCAGAAAAATTGGACATCCAAATGCAATAATAATAATGATAATAATAATAATTGAATCTAGGCACTGGTATTAAACCTTTCAAAAAATTAACTCAAAATGGATCACAGCCTTAAAGTTTAAAACTCAAAACAGTGAAACCCCTAGAAGATGCCACAGGTGAAAATCTAGGTGACCACAGGTATGGTTCTTGCTTTTTAGATATGGTGCAAAGCACAATCTATGAAATAACCTATTTATAATTTGGATTTCATTAAAATTAAAAGCTTCTACTCTGTGAAAATCTTTGTTAAGAGAATGAAAAGACAATCCATAGACTGGGAGAAAATCTTTGTAAAATACTTATCTGACAAGGGACAGAAATACAAAAACACAAGAACATTTTAAACACAACAATAAGAAAACAAATAGTACAACTAAAATATAGGCAAAAAATTGAAAAGACACCTCACCAAAGAAGATGTATGAATGTAGATTCACATATGAAAAGATGCTCAATATCACCTGTCATTGGGAAATTGCAAATTCAAACAAGAGACCACTACACACCTTTAGAATGTCTAAAGTCCAAAAGAGTGACAGCATTAAATGCTGGTGAGGGTGTGGAGCAACAGGAGCTCTCATTCTTTGCTGGTGATAATGCAAAATGGCACAGCCACTTTGGAAGACAATTTGACAGATTATTTTAAAACTAAACATATTCTTACCACATAATTCTAACAATTATGCTCTTTGATATTTACCCAAATGAGTTGAAAACTTACGTTCACACAAAAACCTGCATGTAATATTGATAGCAGCTTTATTCACAATAGGGAAAACTGGGAAGCAGCTAAGATCTTTCTCAACATCAGAGTGAATAAATAAACTGTGGTACATCCATATGATAGAATATTTTTCTACAATAAAAAAATGAGCTAAGATATCATGAAAAGTCATGAAAGAATCTAAAGTGTGCATTAGTATACTGCATTGGTCTTTATCTTTCTGGCTTACTTCACTCTGTATAATGGGCTCCTGTTTCATCCATCTCAGTAGAACTGATTCAAATGAATTCTTTTTAATTCCATGGTGTATATGTACCATAGCTTCCTTATCCATTCGTCTGCTGATGGACATCTAGGTTGCTTCCATGTCCTGGCTATTATAAACAGTGCTGCGATGAACATTGGGGTACACGTGTCTCTTTCAGATCTGGTTTCCTCAGTGTGTATGCCCAGAAGTGGGATTGCTGGGTCATATGGCAGGGCTGATTCATGTCAATGTATGACAAAAACCACTACAATATTGTAAAATAATTAGCCTCCAACTAATAAAAATAAGTGAAAAAACAAACAAACAAAAAAAGAATCTAAAGTATGTTGCTAAATGAAAAAGTTGCTCTGAAAAGGCGAAATTCTGTATGACTCCAACTATATGACATTCTGATGAGATTGGGCACATTCAGAGTTCTGTACACAACTATATTGTGTTCTGTAAAAGACAAAACTGTGGAGACAATAAAAGATCAGTAATTGCCAGGGGTTAGGGGGAAAGAAAAAATGATTAAGCAGAGTAGAGAAGATTTTAAATTGCAGTGAAACTACTCTGCATGATACTGTAATTATAGATATATAGATATATGCTATTATATCTATCAAAATCCAGAGAATGTACACCAAGAATAAACTCTAGTGTGATCTAAGGACTTTAGTTAATAAGAATAATGTGTCAGCATTGATTCATCGATTGTAATAAATATAACTCACTAATATAAGGTGTTTATAATAGGGGGAGATAGGAGGGGTAGAGGTCATGGTGAAATAATATATGGAAATTCACTGCACTTTTCACTCAGTTTTCTGTAAAACTTAAAGTATATTAATAAAAATGGTGTCTAGTGTTGTTGTGTCTGAACTGAGAATTTCTTGTGTACAAAGTCTTCTTTTGCAAAAGAGAAGCAAAAAAAGTAGACATATGCTGATCATATCTGCAGAGTAACACATATTTTAAGTAAGAAAATAGCACCGCGAAAATCGATTAAAAATAGAAAAACTGTTAAGTCTATTTCCAATGAAAACATATCTCTAATATTCATACACAACTGTAAAAGCCTGCTCACTTGAAAGTACATATTTTAAAGGTTTTAAATGTGGTGCTGCTATTTATCATTTTACCAATTACCTCATGCATTTGTTATGTGATAAATATTGGGGAGAAATGATATGAACTTTTTTTCCCAGTCTAAATCCTAAAATAAAATTTTTCTTTTTCTAGACTCATTTTCACTTATTTACCATCTATTCTATCTTCTCAAAGGTAGTTTTCCAAAGCCTAAACAGCTATAGGCTTCCAGTACCCTCCTGAATGATTTGAACGTATAAGTTTCCTTATTTGAATCAATCAAGGTCTAGTCATATGTGTAACTTAGTTAGATCCCATTAAATGCCCACTATCTTTAATTTTGGGCACCTTTAATCCTATATGTTATTTTCTCAGGAATTGTGTCTTACAAACCTAAGTCATTTCTCATTTAAATTCTCAGCTTCTTCAAGCTTTCCCTATCCCTTTTAATAACTATAGATATTTTGATTTACTCAAATCTGCCAATTTATACATGAATGAATTAATGAATGAAATTAAATGTGCAAATATTTGTTGACTTAAAAAAAAGTGAAATGTGTAGAATGGTTATTTGAAAACTAAACCTGGTACAGTAAACAAGGATACACACTCATGTGTGTGTGTACATGTATGTGTTCATTTATAGGAACTATTTCTGAATTCTGAAGGACATTCTTTTTAAAAAGGCAGGTCTTAGAAGTTTGTGAGGCTCAAGTTCAGAGTACAACTAAAAGCTACATGCTAACTGCTACTGCTAAGTCACTTCAGTCATGTCCGACACTGTGCGACCCCATCCCTGGGATTTTCCAGGCAAGAACACTGGAGTGGGTTGCCATTTCCTTCTCCAATGCACAAAAGTGAAAAGTGAAAGTGAAGTCGCTCAGTCATGTCTGACTCTTCGTGACCCCATGGACTGCAGCCTACCAGGCTCCTCCGTCCATGGGATTTTCCAGGCAAGAGTACTGGAGTGGGGTGCCATTGCCTTCTCCGATAAAAGCTACATACATTTGTCTCAATATTTTAAAGATATTTATCAACAAACTATTAAATAAATATATTCTGTGCTCCTACCTTGATGTTCATAACAAAATTGATGTGCATAATATTGATGTTCATGATAAGAAAATTGGAAAAAATATATAAAAGCTATGGTTTTTATATGACTGAAAGTTGGCAAGTTATCAAAATCAATGAATGTTATTATTGAGCATATCTAGGTGCTCTGATCATGAAACATCAATATTCAAGCGAGTAATAAAGACATAATTAAAAAATCACCACGTGTTTATTCTATGAATATAAGCTTTATTGCCTTTATCTTGGCAAATACGTTGTTATGTTATTATAATGAATACTTTCACACAATATATGTTCTAGTGACAGTAATGATCTAAAGTAAGGATCAAGCAAACTTTTAATGTAAATGACCAAATAGTACATATTTACAACTTTGTCAATCATCCAGTCTCTGTAGCAATGACTCAACTCTGCTATTATACCATGAAAGCATTCACAGAAGATATGTAAGTGAATTATCATGGCTGTGTTTTAATAAAACTTCATTTATGGGCACTGAAATTTGAATCTCACATCCCTCAGATGTCACTAATATTATTTTTCTTTTGATTTTTTTTGCAAAACTCAAAAATGTAGAGCCATGTTTAGCTTTTAGTCACTCAAAAACAAGCTGAATTTGGCTTTCAGTCTATCTAGTTCTTTATCTAAAGAATTTTTAAAAATTAAAAGTATTTGTATTCAGAGTGAATAAAATTCATAATTCATTAGGATATGCAAATTATAGTAAATGAAAAATTTTGAAAAATTAGCGATCTAAAATATCAAAATAATTAATTAAAAAGGCAAAGTACAAACTATAACCTGTGAAAACTAAGAATTTAAGTTAAATTTTAAATTTAAGGTGAAGTTTGTATATCTTTATAAAAATTTATTTAAATATTGATTAAAGCTCAGATTTTAAAATTATTTGCAATTCAAGTAATCAATTTCATATAGTTGCCAACATAACATGTCATGTACAGAAGTGCTTACATACAAATTTTAAAATAAAATTAATATTACAATATAATAATCAGCTATTATGTGCAACTTTTGTGAATATCAGGTTAATTTGTGAGTGTCCCTAAAACTGTGAATTAAAATAACACTAGAAGTAAAAATTGGACATTTGACACTCCTGGGAAATAATGCTTCACTAAGCAATATCTATTTCATTTATGCTCTCTAGGAATAAGGATTGAGCTACTTGATTATTTTGTCTTTTAAGCACTTTTGTTCAAATCCTCCTCATATTCTTAAGTAGTGCTCTTTTCTGATTTTGGTTCAACTCAAACAAATCTTTACAGCATCCTGAAGCAATTACCTTTTATTTGGAGTACATAAATACAGAGATGTGGAATGATTCTCTAGAGTCTGAACAATAAGTCACATGAGCTGAAGTTAAGGTTTACTGGTCTTGTTATGCCAAAACAGAGCACCAGAATCTGAGTGACAGCATGCAAATGTTCTTCCATATATTATTCAAATATATGTGTTTATATATGTCTTTGTGTGAAGGGCCCAGGGAAAGGATCGCTATTAATTAGTTATTGCTACATAACAATATTACTATGAATTTAGCAGCTTAAAACAACACATACTTGTTACCTCACTATTCTTATGAATCTTGAGTCCAAGTACAGTTTAGCAGTGTCTGCTGCCTTGAAATCTCACAACGCTTCATTTAATGTCTCAGGTGGAGTTGTAGCCTCACAGGATTGACCAAGATAAGATCCACTTCTAAGTTCAGTAGGTTTGTATGATTCAGTTTTTCTTGGTTGTGGACTGAAGGCTTCATTTTCTTGCTGACTGTTGGCTGCATGCCCTTACAGGCTATCACCTGCAAATCTTTAGCTTCTGGAGGTCATCCATGGCACTTGCATGTCTTTAGTCTCAACATTCTCATTTGCTTCTTCAATGACAGTGAAGAATAAACTCCAGGAAGACTGGTATTGCAGTCTTATATAATCACATAATCATATACATGGGATCATATATATCCCATTATCTTTGCCATAGTCTATTCATCACAAGCAAATCACATGTCTTTCCCACACTCAAAAGGAAGGTTTACATAAGTGTGGATACTAGGAGGTAGGTGTTATGGAGCTCATTTTAAGTTTTTCCACCATAGGATTCCTCTTACTTGGATCTAAGATGGTACTGAAAAAAGAGAATAGATCATTTCTCACTGTACTGGATTTTTCTGTTAGAACTTCTTTAATTATATGGCTTTTTTTCCATTTTTTTTCACTTGCTAAATACTTGTTCTACTTAGTTTTTCAAAACAGCTGAGAGCCCACATATTTAATCATAAGGGGCCCTGGCAATTAAGAAGAAGAAAATGCAGAGAAAAAAAGAGGAGGAGGTGCAGGAGTGGATGAAGAAAAAATAGAAGAGGAAAAAGAGGAGAAGGAGGATGAGAAAGGAGGAGGGGAGGGAGAAGGAGGAAAGAGTGAGAAAATATGGAATAAAGAAAGGACGAATGGAAGGAAAGAAAAGAAAGTAGGCGAGAAGGAAGAAAGGAGGGAGGGAGGGAGGGAGGGTGGGAGGGAGGAAGAAGGGAAGGAAGAGAGGAATGGAGCTATAATTGCTCAAAACTATATAGGAACACTTGGAAACAGAATGTCAATTCTAGAATGCAAATACTATCTACTACAACAGGTCAATACAGTCTTGGGCTTGGACAGGTACTGATTTGAGGCCTCTGGATATATAGTTCATAAGAAAAGATTCTAGAGGTTAATACTTAAATTTTCCTTCTACTTCATGGGATATGCCAACAAAGTCAGGTTACCCTGCTGTGTGATCATCCACTTGAGCTGTCTGACACTGTCCTGCATTCTAGAAATCTTTCCTCAGTAAAGACAGACAGGACGATTGTTTTCTCTCTCAGCTGTCTTGCCATAGAGATCCACTCACACATACATCTTTTTGGATAGAAATAGAGGAAATAAATGTGAACAATCTGTCATATAAATCATGTAATGGTCATTCTACATTAATTGTCAATTCAAAATGAACTTTACCTGTTTCTAATAGCAATTTTGAAATCTCAAATAATGAAGCTGCCATAAAACTCAGTATCAGATTAAATGGATACATTCAGGCTGTATATTTGTATATTAATTCCATTGCTCAGAAACTGTGACATATCAAATCTTTATCTATGTACTTAACATGCTACATTATCCATCATACCTGCACAAAGAATCTTTATGCACTGGAAACAGATTAATGCACTGAAAATAAATGGTGAACCAAAAAGAGCATAATATATATATGAGATTGTACATGAATAGTTTTATTTTAAGGAGCTCTAAATGACAAGCCTTCCCTTACAATCCCTCCTCAAATATGAAAAATCCAGTGCTTCTGCTGTGCACAGATTTGATTTGTCCCCATTTTTAACCTTATGGTCTTTAAATCCAGTAGCTCTAAACAGCAAATCAACCATGAAGTGCAACGAGAGGTCATCATGATGGTTAGAAGACTTCAGTTTTGTGATTGTATAAAATACATATTATTTCTCTCAAGAACAACCCACAATAAATACCCATATTAATGTATCTTACAAACTGCAGGATTAGGATCTGATGAAGTATTAGGTCCTGGGCAAAGTACAGTATAACTGTTCTACAATTTACAAAGGTGGAAAATGTTGATAAACTATAAATATATAACTGAAACTATAAAGCTTCCATTTTAGAATGCTTTGCAAAGATGGTCCATGAAAGAGTAATAACGCTTATGTGAAAAACCTGATATTTTTAGAATGTTATTATAAGATTCTGTGACATTTGCAGAAAGGTTTCTGAGTGTGAGTCAAAGGAAATTTAGTGAAGATGGCCTGGAGATTAATTTATTTCATTTATAAAGGTAAGTAAATGCAATAGAAGTGAGTAAGTCCTCATGAATCATTCCCCCAGAAGCTTTCATCAAGTGTCTCTTAAATATGACCGCTATTGTGCATATACACCAATATTGGATTTCCTCAACAATCACTGGAGCATCATTCATAGACTGAAAAATGCAGGATAAAAACATTTCTTTATCAAGCCGAATAGAATTCCTATTTTTAAATAATCTTTCATGTACATTTTATCTTGCTGCTTATTCAAGCAAGGGTAACCATATATATATATTACTGTGTTGTGCTTAGTCACTCTTTGAAACCCCATAGACTATGTAGGCTGCCAGGCTCCTCTGTCCATAGGGTTCTGTCCATAGCGTTCAGAATACTGGAGTGGGTTGCCATGCCCTCCTCCAAGGGGATCATCCCAACCTAGGGATCAAACTCAGGTCTCCCACACTGCAGGCAGATTCTTTACCATTTGTCATTAATATATATTATTTAATGTATATTAATCACATGGAATATAGCTAATATTTTTATATTAAGCTTAAATGGAGTATAATCTTTAAAAACACTGAAACTAACAAAATATTGTAAATCAAGTACACTTCAGCCAAAAAATGTTTAATTGATTATGGAAAGTATGGCAGCAGAAGTTAGGCATTTAAAGGTTTGTGGAACCATGACCAAGTGGGCTTTACCCCAGGGATGCAAGGATTCTTCAATATTCACAAATCAATTGATGTGATACACCACATTAACAAATTGAAAGATAAAAACAATATGATTATCTCAATAGATGCAGAGAAAGCCTTTGACAAAATTCAACATCCAATTATGATAAAAACCCTCCAGAAAGTAGGCATAGAAGGAACATACCTCAACATAATAAAAGCCATATATGATAAACCCACAGCAAACATTATGCTCAATGGTGAAAAATTGAAAGCATTTTCCCTAAAGACAAGGATGCGCACTCTCACCACTACTATTCAACATAGTTTTGGAAGTTTTAGCCACAGAAATCAGAGAAGAAAAATAAATAAAAGGAATCCAGATTGGAAAAGAAGATATAAAACCCTCACTGTTTGCAGATGACATGATCCTCGACACAGAAAAACCTAAAAAGAGTCCACCAGAAAATTACTAGAGCTAATCAACAAATATAGTAAAGTTGTAGGATATAAAATTAACACACAGAAATTCCTTGCATTCCTATACACTAACAATGAGAAAACAGAAAGAGAAATTAAGGAAACAGTTCCATTCATCATTGCAATGAAAAGAATAAAATACTTAGGAACAAATCTACCTAAAGATACAAAATACCTATATATAGAAAACTATAAAACACTGATGAAAGAAATCAAAGATGACACAAATAGATGGAGAAGTATACCATGTTCATGGATCAGAAGAATCAATATAGTGAAAGTGAGTATACTACCCAACACAATCTATAGATTCAATGCAATCCCTATAAAGCTACCAACGGTATTTTTCACAGAACTAGAACAAATAATTTCACAATTTGTGTGGAAATACAAAAAAACAAACAAACAAAAAAAAAACCATAAAACAAAAACTCGGATAGCCAAAACAATCTTGAGAATGAAGAATGGAACTGGAGGAATCAACTTGCCTGACTTCAGGCTATATTACAAAGCAACAGTCATCAAGACAGTATGATACTGGCACAAAAAACAGAAACATAGATCGATGGAACAAAATAGAAAGCCCAGAGATAAATTCACACACCTATGGACATCTTATCTTTGAAAAGGGAGGCAAGAATATACAACGGAGAAAAGACAATCTCTTTACCAAGTGGTCCTGGGAAAACTGGTCAACTTCCTGTAAAAAAATGAAACTAGATCACTTTCTAACACCATACAAAGAAATAAAAACAAAATGGATTAAAGATCTAAATATAATTACCAGAAACTATAAAACTCCTAGAGGAAAACATTGCCAAAACACTCTATGACGTACATCATAGCATGATCCTCTATGACCCACTTCCCAGAGTAATGGAAATAAAAGCAAAAATAAAGAAATGGGCCCTAACTAAACTCAAACTTTTTTGCACAGCAAAGGAAACTATAAGCCAGGTAAAAAGACAGTCATCAGAATGGGAGAGAATATTAGCAAATGAAGCAACTGGCAAAGAATTAATCACAAAAATATACAAGCAACTCTTTAACTCAATTCCAGAAAAATAAACGACCCAATCAAAATATGGGCCAAAGAACTAAACAGACATTTCTCCAAAGAAGACATAGAGATGGTTAACAAACACATGAAAAGATGCTCAACATCACTCATTATCAGAGAAATGCAAATCAAAACCACAATGAGGTACCATCTCATGCTGGTCAGAATAGCTGCTATCCAAAAGTCTACAAACAATAAATGTTGGGAGGGTGAGGAGAAAATAGAACCCACTTACACTGTTGGTTGGAATGCAAACTAGTACAGCCACTATGGAGACCAGTGTGGAGATTCCTTAAAAAACTGGAAATAGAACTGCCATACAACACAGCAATCCCACTGCTGGGCATACACACCAAGGAAACCAGAATTGAAAGAGACACATGTACCCCAATGTTCATTGCAGCACTGTTTACAATAGCCAGGACATGGAAACAACCTAGATGTCCACTGGCAGAAGAATGAATAAGAAAGCTGTGGTACATATACACAATGGAATATTACTCAGCTACTAAAAAGAAAGAATTTGAATCAGTTCTAATGAGGTGGATGAAACTGGAGCCTATTATACAGGGTGAAGTAAGTCAGAAAGAAAAACACCAATACAGTATATTAATGCATACATATGGAATTTAGAAAGATAGTAACGATGACCCTATATGCGAGACAGCAAAAGAGACACAGATATAAAGAACAGACTTTTGGACTCAGTGGGAGAAGATGAGTGTGGAATGATTTGAGAGAATAGCATTGAAACATGTATATTATCATATGTGAAATAGAGTGCCAGTCCAGGTTTGATTCGTGCGACAGGGTGCTCAGGGCTGTTGCACTGGGATGACCCTGAGGGATGGGAAGGGGAGGGAGGTGACAGGGAGGGTCAGGAGAGGGAACACATGTACACTCATGGCTGATTCATGTGAATGTATGGCAAAAACCACCACAATATTGTAAAGTAATCAGCCTCCAATTAAAATAAATTTAAAAAAAAGAAAAAAGTTAATAAAGTTGTGTGTAAGATAGAATATCTTCCCTTAAACAGCCTAACAAAAGCATACTTCTGTTGAATTTGTAATCCATTTATTTGTAAATTAATTTTTGAATTGGTTTGGAGATGAAGATAATTGATCTCATAAAATGTATTTTTCAGTAATTTTGAGAATCTCATCTGCTACTGTAGTATAAAAAGTGACACAGTAGGTAAAATGAGAAAGGTTAAGATGCATTTAAACAAGCTTTGCCAAATAAATCCTATGTTCTGTTTCTTTCTAGTTATTCATTCCATTATAAACGTAATTAGAAATCTTTTCTTTTTAATGCTGAGAAAAAGGATTTTGATATGTCTTACTCTATATATCAAATCTTCATATCTTATTAAAAGGATGATTTGCAGTTATACCGAATTGACTTTTTATTTTTAATACACTTAGTATGATAATGCTATAAAAGCTTTTAAGGAAGGTTATGCATCTTTAGAAGTATACTCCATGATGCTTCAATCAGTCTATATTAAGACATGATTGTCATAAGTACTATATGAATTAATAGAATAAGATATGGGGTGCTACATTAAATGAAATAATAGTTGGCAGGTACATATTTATGATTAATCTACATAGAGAAATATACATTTTATTTTTTACTGAAAATGATAGAAATTTTATTGTGCAAACTATGATTCTATTGCATTTCTGCAATGATTTGTAGTTGCTGCAAGTTGTTAGGCATCTAAAAACCAAAGTATGAATGGGGTTACAATCTACCTAAAATTTACTGCATTCAGTAAAGGGCTAAAGTACTCAAGCTTTGAAATCATATACTGCAAAACTGTTTATTCTCTGTATAAACTCTTACTGTATATTGTGTCCTCAAGGCTATAAGGGCTGCAATGGAGTAGACTGCTAAACATCTCAAATATTAATTTATTGGTTTCCAAAGCTGTGCTAGCAGAGCATACAGAGTAGCAGATTAGAGATTGGTAAGAAAGAATGAGTGAGATTTGACAATTCTATTGGACTCTTCTGTGGTTTGAAATAGGAATATTTTAAGGTTACATGAGCTGAAAAAGATAGTTTGAACAAATAGCTTCATAAAGTTAGTTTGGTTTTAAAAGCTAGAGGAATTTTAAAAATTCATTTTATTCTTCAGAAATAATTATAAGTGGGAAGCAGTTTATTGTAAATATCAGAAAACACAAATAGTGCAAACTCCCCACTGGCAAGTATCTTGCTATTGTCTCACCCAGTGTGAGTAATAGCCTATCTGGTTCAGGGATCTTTGCCTTAGAAAGGCCTAGGCTTGGTCTTTAATTATTTATTTCTAATAATCTGGGTGGCAACAAAATCAGGTTTTATGCTTTTTACAATCACTTCTCAAAATGAGTAATGAGTCATGCCTTGGAACAATTTACATTTGGGGAAAATATATGTTTTATAGTTAATTGACATCTAAGATTTTATAGCATGAGGGTTAAATGAGGGAAATGACCCAAAGAAGAGAAGGAGAAGCTGGAATTAGGTCTCTGCACAGTCTCAGTAATAGAAAGAGACTACCAGAGTAATATAAGGCAACTAGTCTATTTTCAAATATTACAGTAATTTCAAAAGAAAGGAAAGAAAATGATCGGTATTTTAATGGTCCATCCCAAACCCTGGGATGAAAAGATTAGCAAAACAAGTGATCAGACAACAAAGAATATCCTCAAACTCTGAGATTTATTAGTTTGCATTCACAAATGTCTGCTTTTATCTTGCTTTTGGATTTTTAGTATAGTCATCTCACTTTCTTTAGTTTACTGTACAATATCTCTCCCAGTATGTCATATATTTTAAAGGAATTTAATTTTTTCCTATTGAGGATTCCTCAGAAATCTTAAATAACACCTTTCTCAATAGAGATCCCTCAGCCAATCACCACTTGAAAAACACATTGCTCTAGAGTCCCAGAGAGGGCACATCCTCCAAGACACAGCCACTTTTTTACAAACACAAAAGAAGTCAAGATGAGAGTTAAGCAAAGATATTTCATCTCTGTCAACATGCGATTACCATATAAGGACTCAGTTCCTTCCTCTTCTGTTGATGAAGGGTATTTTGTTAGGCTGTTTGTAGGTTTGCTTTTGCCACTGGTATTTTCTCAGAAGATTTTTTCCAGCTATCCTTTCTCACTATGATCTTTGTGTTGGTAAAGTTTGGATTTGATTTTCCAACTAGCTCAGTTACCTCATGACCAGTCAGTCCCCGGAGCCACACAGTCCCTTCACTTTTTTGCTTTGTAGTGCCAAAACCTTCATGCCTCACTGAAAACTACATAACATTAAACACATACTGCAGACATACGTTCAAATTAGAGATGTAGCAAACTATCCACTGAGAATCCACTAAATCACTGAAGCAACAAACCTACAGATCCAGAGTTAGCTCCAGTAAATTGCAATCTACAATATACTTCTCCATCTGATGATAAAAGTAAAGCATATTTTATTTTAAAATGCTGACAATAACTCCTAAGCAATCAATTCCTTTCCTAGAGAAGGGAAATTGCACAGCCCCAACTGCCGCTGCACATATATTGAAAAGGACAGACAAACTATAGATGTGAGCCCTTTGGCAAAGCCCAGGTATGAAAAGTTTTTGGCACCTGACACTTAGATTAGATGCAGTAGTCAGCCCTTGAACTCTTTGGGTTACATGTGCTGAGCTTCTCATGTTTGACAGTATGTCATCTTGCAAGCTTGAGGAATGTCTAAAAATCAAATGCCAAGACTCTACTGACAAATATGTGGTTTTTCCCCACCTCTCCTTTGTTGGGTGTGGGCTGAGTTTATGTAATAAAAACTGAGCAAAAGCAAAGCAATATTAAACGGGATGCTATATGGAAAATATTATATTCCTGAAGTGGTAAATCTCTTACTGAGAGAGAGATGTTAATTCTGCCATGAAAAAAAAAAAAAATCAGGAATAGAAAGAAGGAAACCTCTCTTCAGTGGAATCTGATTCCGGAAAAACATACCTGAGTCTTATGCATTTATTATGTACTGCAGGACTGAGTCTTAGAAGATGGCATAAATATAGAAAGTAAAGCCTATCAGCAGGTGGGGAGGGATTCACAGGAAAAGAACTGGGCAATAAGCATATAAAAGTGTTCCTTATTTATAGAATGCACAAATCCAAAATGTCAGAGTTTGTGATCACTCCCTACTTACATTCTGATAAGGAAGAGTTATTAACAATTTCTCTAGAGGAAACTTCAGCACCATTACTCTAAGTATCAAATGGAATTTTTTTTTTCCCAAATCTTAGCTTATTTTTGTAGTTGTGCTGTCACTATATCTGTGAATGTTTGCAAATGCTTTCAGGTTTGGGAAATTTCCTTTCCAATACAAAGTGTCCTCTGTGATTCAGAACTAGATACTTCTATTTATAACATTTGGTGGATTGCTTTCCATATGTATATCCTTCGAGGAAGTTTGGCAACTTTTAGTTTTATGGTTGATGGCAATCTGTGTTAGGGGAATAGAAAATGACGCGGATCTGTATGGTGCTTCAAATCAGGGAATCCACCCAAGCAACCACCAGAAATAGCTTTAGAATTTTTCAGTGTGAAAAAGAAATGTTAGGAACCTGGAAACTTCAAAAAAGAAAAGTTGTATCTTCAAATTACTGCTGTGAACTAGCCCAAACTCATACAAGTTATTTTATTGCTTCCACGCATGGTAAGATATACCTTATACTAAGCATTTAACTAGCAATACATTTTATTTTTAAGAATGAGTAAGACATTATCTTTGATCTCTTTATGGTTTTGTTAACTGTGAACTTATCAAAAAATACATTATGGAAGAGATTCATATTTTCAGCCTACATGGCTCCAGTTAACTTGTTTGTTTAATCATTCATTCAAAGTTTATGGAGTTACTCTTTTTATCTCATTATAACTATGTAAGGAAAGATGTTCTTAAGGTGCCCATGAGCTTAAGAGGAGACAATCAACCATACTAAGAAGAGATAGAATGCTGTTGGACTTCCCTGGTGGCTCAGATGATAAAAAATCCGCCTGCAGTGGGGAAGACCTGGGTTCGACCCCTGGGTTGGGAAGATCCCCTGGAGGAAAGCATGGCAACTCACTCCAGTATTCTTGCCTGGAGAATCCCATGGACAAAGGAGCTTGGCAGGCTACAGTCCATGGGGTCACAAAGAGTTGGACACGACTGAGCAGCTAAGCATAGCACAGAATGCTGTTATAAAAGTTTGAACATGAGAGTTTATGCTGTATGTTGGAAATTACAGATACTCTGCTGTGCCTGGAGCTTAGGGAGTCCAGAGTGGAAAGCAGTGGCTACACATGAGATAAAGTGGTTAGGAACAGACTCTATTGAGGCTTAAATTGCAGAGTAAAAAATTTGGAAGTTATCACTTGTGCAGTGGGAGGCTTTTGAAAACTACTATGGAGAAACACATGACCAAACATGAATTTTAAAAGTAAGTTTTGAAATTGGGTGTGAGGTCATCTGGAAAAAGTAAGAGATTAAAAGTAGAAATAGTTTAATACAGTTGAGGAAGTTCTTCACATAGTACAGTATTAAATCCAGATTAAGTCCAGTTAATCATGTACTGTGATTAGGGGCTGAATCAAGGTCAGCAGTACGAAGGGAGAAGTAGGTCCAGATTTGGGGCATTTTTCAGATATTAAACTGGCAGGATTTGAAAACATGTAGCTGTGCCCTTTTATGGTGATACAGAGAGCTGTTTGGGAGAGGAAGGCACTGAGAAGGATCATAGGATGCTATTCAGTGAGAAGGGCACACAAGAGGAGAAAAGCACATTTAGGGGACAAAAGATAAAAGATTTTGTTTCACAGGTGTTGGCTTTAATGGGTCTGTGCAGGATTGGAGTAGAGGAATCAAGAAAGCAGTTAGAAATAAAAGTCTATTTTATTTATCACTTAATAAAGAGATGAAGTGAAAAACCTCTAGTAGTAAAAAATTTCCATACATCTATTCTTCTCTGTAGAATGTAGGTCTTCAGTGTACCTTTTATTTTTTGTTTTGTTTTGTTTTGTTTTGCTAAGCTTTTCTCAAGTTTCATCTATTTCATTCTAGTATTCAGAAATTCAATACATTATTTCTTCTTTTTTTTTTTAAGTAAATTACCTCCTCACCCTTAGTATTTCCTCCCATCAGTCCTCATGTTTGGAAATAATCTGCCCTATCCCTTGATCTGCTTCTTTTATTCCTTTGCTTCCTGAATTTATTAATAGTTCACTAATCAGAATTATGTGACTGCAATAATAATTTGCAATCATCATGAGAATGCTTGCTGTTTCTATCTTATTCCTCTCCTAAAAAAGTACATCAATTATTCATTTTTCTTTTCCTTTTTATTTGTTTTGTTTTTTAAACCTCAGCAATACATTAGTCAGATAATTTTGGGAAAGAGGTTCTATTGACTCTCAGGTCTTTTCTTGTGTTTCCTTTGGTTACAACTTAGATAATATTTACCTGAGGACATGCCCTTGCCTTGTCACTTTACCACTTTGTGGGGTCATAAAGTCTTACTGGTCTTCTTATATCCCTTGATAATTTAACTGCATGAAAGTGCTTGAGGACTTATGCCAACTTAAAAAGTGTCCTGTGCCCTTATCAGGATAATTAATAAAATACTAACTATCCATATACCCAGGGAATGCTAGTGTTTGTAATTTTCTCTTTTAGAAGTGCCTATTTATTTCCTAGTGGAGATGATGGTATTACAGCTGAGTTATTTTAAATCCTAAAAGGTGATGCTGTTAAAATGCTTCACTCAGTGTGCCAGCAAATTTGGAAAACTCAACAGTAGCCACAGGACTGGAAAAGGTCAGTTTTTGTTCTAATACCAAAGAAGGGCAATGCCAAAAAATGTTCAAATTACTGCACAATTGTACTCATCTCACACTAGCAAAGTAATGCTCAAAATTCTCCAAGCAAGGCTTCAACAGTAGTGAACCAATAACTTACAGATGTTCAACCTGGATTTAGAAAAGGCAGAGGAACCAGTCAAATTGTCAACATCCATTGGCAAGAGAAAAAGCAAGAGAGATCCAGAAAAACATCTACTTCTGCTTTACTGACTACACCAAAGCCTTTGACTGTGTGGATCACAAAAATCTGTGGAAAATTCTTCAAGAGATGGAAATACCAGACCACCTTACCTGCCTCCTGGGAAATCTGTATGCAGGTCAAGAAGTAAGAGTTAGGACTGTACATGAAACAATGGACTGGTTCCAAATTAGGAAAGGAGTACATCAATGCTGTATATTGTTACTCTGTTTATTTAACTCATATGCAGAGTACATCATGCAAAATGCCAGACTGGATGAAGAACAAGCTGGAGTCAAGATTGCCAGAGGAATATCAATAACCTCAGATATGGAGATGACACCAGCCTTATGGCAGAAAGTGGAGAGGAACTAAAGAGCCTCTCAATGAAAGTGAAAGAAGAGAGTGAAAAAGCTGGCTTACAACTCAACATTCAGAAAATGAAGATCATGGCATCCGGTCCAATCAGTTCATTGGAAAAAGATGGGGAAACAATGGAAACAGTGGCAGGCTTTATTTTTCTGGGCTCCAAAATAACTGCAGATCATGACCACAGTCATGAAATTAAAAGATGCTTGCTTCTTGGAAGAAAAGCTAAAAAAAAAAAAAAAAAAAAAAAAAAGAAAATCTATGACCAGACTAGATAGCATATTAAAAAGCAGAAACATTACTTTACCAACAAAAGTCTATCTAATCAAAGTTATGGTTTTTCTAGTAGTCATTTATGGATGTGAGAGTTGAACCATAAAGAAAGCTGAGTGCCGAAGAACTGATACTTTAGAACTGTGGTGTTGGAGAAGACTCTTGGGAGTCTTTTGGACTGCAAGGAGATCCAACCAGTCCATCCTAAAGGAAATCAATCCTGAATAGTCATTGGAAGGGCTGATGCTGAAGCTGAAGCTCCAATACTTTGGCCACCTGTTGCAAAGAACTGACTCATTTGAAAAGACCTTAATGCTGGGAAAGATTAAAGGTAGGAAGAGAAGGGGACAATAGAGGATGAGATGGTTGGATGGCATCACCAACTCAATGGATGAGTTTGAGCAAGCTCTTGGAGATGGTGAAGGACAGGGAAGCCTGGTGTGATGCAATCCATGGGGTCACAAAGAGTCAGACATGACTGAAGGACTGAACAAGAACAATAAATGTTGATGAATGTGGTGTTTGCTCCAATGTGAGGGATGAGATAAGGGAATAACACTGGAGCTGTTAAGAGCATAAAAACCAGCCATAAACAATTCCTGAAAAATAAATAAATGGATTGATTAAAAAGTTGAAGCTTTCAGATTTGATATTTTTTGGAGAAATGACTTTTGATAAGATGAAGTGAGATACCAGATTTTAAAAATGCCAGGTTTTTCTTTCTAAAAAAGATTTTTAAGTAAGCTTTTTTCTCTCTCACTTAGAAGAGGGGAAAAAAAAAATCAGCCTTTCTGAGCATAGTACATATGGTTGTCTAGGCAACAAGCACAATAATAACATCCACAGCATCCATGTGAACCTTAATTATAGCATTGTATTAAACTAGCACATGTTAATTCTTTAACAAAGCACATATATTCTTTACTATTGAGAAATATCTGCTATTTATACATTGCCTTTCAAATTAAACTGCCTGCTTCTTTACCAAGTTTTGTGACAAATGGCAAAGAATTCTAGCAGTTTCTCTCATGATATTTCAAGAATGAAAGTCAAGGTTGATGAGATGACATTTTGTTTATGTTATGTTCATTTTATGAATTATTAATGGAGTGTCACTGATGTGCCTAGTGCAGTGGGAAAGGTTTTAATTTTTATTCTTGTTTTCAGTATAAAACACAGTCTCTGCTATAAAAGATGTTTAAAGCATATTAAGGACATAAGGCTGTCATGTAAAAAAGGTCCAAGAACATCAGTATTTAAATATCTCCATATATATTATCTGAATAAAGTAATCCAGTTAAGTGTTCATTTGAATCAAGCACCAGACTTTGATACTGCTGTATAACAAAATGGCACAAATCTAGTGCATGGAAAGCACACAAATGTATGAGCTTACAGTGCTGTAAGTCAGAAGTCCAGGTGAGCTCAGCTGGTGTCTCTGATCCTGGTTTCACAAGGCCAAAATCAAGTTATCAGTGGGCCAGGGCTCTTAGCTAGACACTGCGTAAAAGTCTTTGCTTCCAATCCCATTTATTCCATCTGAATTCAGCTCCTTGTGGTTATAAGACAAAGTCCCTGTTTTCTTGCTGGCTGTCAGTTGGAAACTGCTCTCAGCTCCTAAAGGTTGTCAACATGGTCTCTTTTCAGTTGCATGCATCTGCAAGCCAGCAAAGGGGCACCAAATTCACCCCTGACCCCTGCAATGCTGCTGTGTTTTGAGTCTGATTCCTCCTTCTTTGACCAGCTGCAGAAAATTCTCTGCTTTTTGAGGGCTCAGCTGATTTGATCAGACCCACAGAAGCAATCTGTATAGCTCAAGATCAATTGGCTTAGAATTTGAATTACATATGCAAAATTTCTTTAGAATTTAATCTAAATTAATGTTTGACTGAATAACCAGAGGAAAAAAACTCTTGGCTATCCATATTAAGAATTCCGTCAACCACCCTATAGGACATCAGAAAGGGATGGGAATTACTGAAAAATATCCAGAGTTGAGATGGGCTTGAACTCATCTTTGAAAAACAGGTAAAATTTGGGCATATGGGTGCTATTCTAGGCGGGAAAAACAGCGTGAACCAAAGCAGAGAGATTCAGGTAAGGAGTAGGTTTTGTATAGAACAATAGGTAGACTTGTGGACTTTATGATCAGAGGCTTTATGATCTAGTGAAAAGTGACCTTTATAGTTATGTGACTTGAGCAAGTTACTTTAACCTGGTGACTATTAATTTGATTATCAATAAAATGAGGGTAACAGTGGAATATGGCTCAAGATTATTGAAAGTGATTGGAAGTTTCATAGAGATAAAAAGATAAATAGATACAGATAGAGACAGACAGAAATAAATATAGAAAGAAAACTGCTGCTACTGCTGCTGCTGCTGCTGCTAAGTCACTCCAGTCGTGTCCGACTCTGTGCGACCCCATAGACGGCAGCCCACCAGGCTCCCCCGTCCCTGGGATTCTCCAGGCAAGAACACTGGAGTGGGTTGCCATTTCCTTCTCCAATGCGTGAAAATGAAGTTACTCAGTCGTGTCCAACTCTTAGCGACACCATGGACTGCCGTCTACCAGGTTCCTGCGTCCATGGAATTTTCCAAGCAAGAGTACTGGAGTGAGGTGCCATTGCCTTCTCTGAAAAAAAAACTTCTAGCTTCTGTTAATGCATACCAGGATTATCATATCTTTTGTCACATGGAGTTACATTTCTTATTCACATTCTGGTTAGGGGATTATGGGACACCTGTTGGTGTTTGTTGCTTCTTAGATGTATATTTCACTTTGTATTTTGAGTTTTTAAAGTATTATGAACCCCACATTATTCTATATGTCTAGATAATTGGTGAGAACATTAAACTGAATGAAATAAAAGATTTAGGGGGAGGTAAATATCACCTCTGCCCCTACTCCTTATTCTTGACACTCATGGTTGACACAACACTACTGATTACTATAATTTGAATACAAATTTTCAAATTAGTTAACAGTCCTTAATGGTAGTATCATACTTTCCAAGGTTACTGAGAAAAAATATCATTTGGAACGGGATAAGAAATCTTCATGAGCTAAACATAGGTGAATTATACATTTTTACTTACCTATATGATCCACCAATTATTCATTCAAGACAAATGAATACCTACTAGGTGCCAGACACAGTATTTGTGGATTACAGAGACAGATAAGACATGCTCTCTGCTCTGACAAATCTTTTTCACCAGCGAGGGAGTGTCTAGGAAAAGCTGTTTTCCTTTACTCTCACAACTGCTACCACACTCAATATTTCTGACACCAAGTGTCTGGGTTTATCCCTACACCAACCAATCTCCAACACCAGCAGGGTGGCCTAAAATTCAGTTCAGTTCTCACACTCTATATATAGAATTGTGACCTGGTCTTTCTGGTGAGCAACTCCCATCCAGGAACCCACCAAGGGACAAAGGATACAGCTATCCTAAGATTTTAGCTCTGTGTCAGGAACCAGAGTCAAAGGCCAAACAGTGAGACAAAAGATGCTCTTAGCACTCTTGTCATTTAGAAAATTCCAATGATTTTAGAAGCACTGTTCCAAGAATCAGAGGCAGAGAGCAATATACATGCATTTCCTATATTTTATAGGGAGATATACACATATGCAAGTATGTTGTTGTTGTTTAGTCACTAAGTTGTGTCTGACTCTTTTGTGACCCCATGGCCTGTAGCCTGCCAGCCTCTTCCGTTCATGGAATTTCCTAAGCAAGAATACTGGAATGAGTTTACATTCCCTTCTCCAGGGGATCTTCTCCACCCAGGGATTGAAGCCAGTCTCCTGTGTCTCCTGCACTGGCAGGTGGATTCTTTTACCACTGAGCCACCCGAGAAGCCCATATGCAAGCATACACACACACACACACACACACACAATTAATTATAACAGTCTTGTTAGTTAGTACACAGTATTATTATTATATGTTTGCCATTTTTAGGATATACATTCTGTTAAACCATACTGTGTGAGATCATGTTGAGTAGCTATATGGTACATTGACAAGTTTCTGCTTGTTTATAGATTTATTCATTCCAGAATCATTTATTGAATATTTCTTATTTGCCAGGCTATGTCACACACTATTAATGCCAAGATGAATAAGGCAACTCCCAAGGAGCTCACTCTCTAGTGAATGTAAAAGATATTCCAAAGAATGTCATGCAGGGGTTATGGCTCTAAATTAGTGATCTGCAAGCTTCATGTAAATATGAGACTCACAATGTATTTCCTTGAGAAATGAAGTGAAACCAACATTATAATTACTATACTTTAAAAGCACCAAATAGAAAGTTATAGTAAATCTTTCATTGACAGGAATGTATATTAAACTTGAGCATATTTGCCAGCCCTCCTTTGGGTTAAATATGGCCCTTTCTACGGTGGCCTTTTAAAATGCAAATGCCCCTGAAGAGTTAATCCATTAAATCAATATCACATTAATGGCTTTTTTCCCCCTTTGATAGAAGGAGCCCAATGAAGAATGAAAATACAGAGGGTTAGTTATAAGAAGGGAGGATACATGGACAAATTTCAAAAAGTCCATTTACTTTATCCTTTTGCTGAGGTCCTGATGCTACATTTCTATTTTAACTGAATACTTATTTTAAATGGAAGCATGTTACTAAGCAGCACTCAGTTTCCTTTGCATATCTTCACTGTACTTTTTAACTCACTTTTATTAAAGACTTTTAATTTTGAGTCTTAGTGGCAAAGTGGCCTATAGGAATATATGCAATACTTTAGCTATAATGGTTTTTTTTTTTTTTTTTTTTTTTTTTTTTTTTGCAATTTGGAAAGGAATCAATACATAAACACATGTTACTAACCTTTTCACAAATATCTTAAACAAAAAGATTCACTCCCATCTTTAGTCAGGGTACGTATGTCCTCAGCAGTTGATGCCATTTATGAGCAAATCTTCACAATGATTTCCAATAAAAGATTGCAGAGGCAAAAATCTTTTGATTGGCCTTAAATATACCATGTGCTTTTCTGCTGTTTTGTTTGGGGACTCAGCTAATCTTCCATTATGTACACAAATTTGATCTTTAGCCTAAGTTTTCTGAACTAGTTATTATAAAGCGCAAATAAAATATACAATATATCCAGCAAATTTCCCTAACAATTCAAAACATAACTGCATAATTACACTATTGTTTGTCTTCTTCTACAATTGATTTTCACTAAGATTAGAAACAATTGGGTAGCCTTTCCTTTTTCCAGGGGATCTTCCTAACTCAGGGATCGAACACAGGTCTCCCGCATTGCAGGTGGATTCTTTACCAACTGAGCTATCAGGGAAGCCCAATTTTTCTAAGAAATCTTCCAGGAAACAAAAGCCCAGGACCAGATGGCTTCACACCTGAATTCTACCAAAAATTTAGAGAAGAGCTAACACCTATCTTACTCAAACTCTTCCAGAAAATTGCAGAAGAAGGCAAACTTCCAAACTCATTCTATGAGGCCACCATCACCCTAATTCCAAAACCAGACAAAGATGCCACAAAAAAAGAAAACTACAGGCCAATATCACTGATGAACATAGATGCAAAAATCCTTAACAAAATTCTAGCAAACAGAATCCAACAACATATTAAAAAAAATCACACACCATGACCAAGTGGGTTTTATCCCAAGAATGCAAGGATTCTTTAATATCTGCAAATAAATCAATGTAATACACCACATTAACAAATTGAAAGATAAAAATCATATGATTATCTCAATAGATGCAGAAAAAGCCTTTGACAAAATTCAACATCCATTTATGATTAAAACTCTCCAGAAATAAGGAATAGAAGGAACATACTTCAACATAATAAAAGCTATATAAGACAAACACACAGCAAGCATTACCCTCAATGGTAAAAAATTGACAGCATTTCCCCTGAAATCAGGAACAAGACAAGGGTGCCCACTCTCACCACTACTATTCAACATAGCTTTGGAAGTTTTGGCCACAGCAATCAGAGCAGAAAAAGGAATAAATGGAATCCAGATAGGAAAAGAAGAAGTGAAACTCGCTGTTTGCAGATGACATGCTCCTCTACATAGAAAACCCTAAAGACTCTACCAGAAAATTACTAGAGCTAATCAACAAATATAGTAAAGTTGCAGGATATAAAATTAACATACAGAAATCCCTTGCATTCCTATACACTAACAATGAGAAAAAGAAAGAGAAATTAAGGAAACAATACCATTCACCATTGCAACAAAAAGAATAAAATACTTAGGAGTATATCTACCTAAAGAAACAAAAGACCTATACATAGAAAACTATAAAACACTGATGAAAGAAATCAAAGAGGACACAAACAGATGGAGAAATATACCGTGTTCATGGATTGGAAGAATCAATATTGTCAAAATGGCTATTCTACCCAAAGCAATCTATAGATTCAATGCAATCCCTATCAAGCTACCAACAGTATTTTTCACAGAACTAGACCAAAGAATTTCACAATTTGTATGGAAATACAAAAAACCTCGAATAGCCAAAGTAATCTTGAGAAAGAAGAATGGAACTGGAGGAATCAACCTGCCTGACTTCAGACTATACTACAAAGCCATAGTCATCAAGACAGTATGGTACTGGCACAAAGACAGAAATATAGAACAGTGGAACAGAATAGAAAGCCCAGAGATAAATCCACAAACCTATGGACACCTTATCTTTGACAAAGGAGGCAAGAATATACAATGGAAAAAAGACAACCTCTTTAACAAGTGGTGCTGGGAAAACTGGTCAACCACTTGTAAAAGAAAGAAACTAGAACACTTTCTAACACCATACACAAAAATAAACTCAAAATGGATTAAAGATCTAAATGTAAGACCAGAAACTATAAAACTCCTAGAGGAGAACATAGGCAAAACACTCTCTGACATAAATCACAGCAAGATCCTCTATGACCCACCTCCCAGAATATTGGAAATAAAAGCAAAATTAAACAAATTGGACCTAATGAAACTTAAAAGCTTTTGCACAACAAAGGAAACTATAAGTAAGGTGAAAAGACAGCCCTCAGACAAAGGATTAATTTCAAAAATATACAAGCAACTCCTGCAGCTCAATTCCAGAAAAATAAATGACCCAATCAAAAAATGGGCCAACGAACTAAACAGACATTTCTCCAAAGAAGACATACAGATGGCTAACAAACACATGATAAGATGATCAACATCACTCATTATCAGAGAAATGCAAATCAAAACCACAATGAGGTACCATTTCACGCCAGTCAGGATGCCTGCTATCCAAAAGTCTACAAGCAATAAATGCTGGAGAGGGTGTGGAGAAAAGGGAACCCTCTTACACTGTTGGTGGGAATGCAAACTAGTACAGCCACTATGGGGAACAGTGTGGAGATTTCTTAAAAAACTGGAATTAGAACTGTCATATGACCCAGCAATCCTACTCCTGGGCATACACACCAAGGAAACTAGATCTGAAAAAGACACGTGTACCCCAATGTTCATTGCAGCACTGTTTATAATAGCCAGGACATGGAAGCAACCTAGATGCCCATCAGCAGATGAATGGGTAAGGAAACTGTGGTACATATACACCATGGAACATTACTCAGCCATTAAAAAGAATTCATTTGAATCAGTTCTAATGAGATGGATGAAACTGGAGCCCATTATACAGAGTGAAGTAAGCCAGAAAGATAAAGACCAATATAGTATACTAATGCATATATATGGAATTTAGAAAGATGGTAATGATAACCCTATATGCAAAACAGAAAAAGAGACACAGATGTACAGAGCAGAATTTTTGACTCTATGGGAGAAGGCGAGGGTGAGATGTTTCGAGAGAACAGCATTGAAACATGTATATTATCTATGGTGAAACAGATCACCAGCCCAGGCTGGATGCATGAGACAAGTGCTCGGGCCTGGTGCACTGGGAAGACCCAGAGGAATCGGGTGGAGAGGGAGGTGGGAGGGGGGATCAGGATGGGGAATACCTGTAAATCCATGGCTGATTCATGTCAATGTATGACAAAAAACACTACAATATTGTAAAGTAATTAGCCTCCAGCTAATAAAAATAAATAGAAAAAAAAAACTTACATAAAATATAGAACATATCCAGAGAATTTCCCTAAGTGTTTAAAACATAACTGCATAATGAAACTATTGTTTGTCTTCTACTTCAATTGATTTCCATGAAGATTGTTTTCTTTACAACTTTGTCTTATGTTTTCTCCTTTATTTAATGAGATATTGCTAAAATATCATTCTCACACTATATATAGAGAGAGTAAATAATAATAATCCTGTTCTTGGGTTAGCAAAACCGAAACTCACCAGGCAAATTTCCTGATAATGGTAATGAATGACAAAAGAGGTATAACAGTGGTTTGACTACAGCATTTGAGTTTGAAAGATTTGAAATATTTTTTTTTTTTTTAAGAGGTGGCAGGAAAGACGCTACTATGGCCACCCACTCTCTGGCTCTGGATTGAGTAAATTTATGTCTTTCTTCTTTTGGGAGGCAGGGGGAACAGACTAGATGTGCAACAGCGCAGCATTCAGGATTTTATCTCACCCTGACCAGGTATGTAACTAACTCCCCTGAAATGGAGCGTGAAGTCTTAATCACTGGACCACCTGGGAAATACACTGGAAGCTGTTTAAAATCAATCATATTTATGTTTCCAACTATGACCATTGACTTGAGTAAGCTATTTAATATACTTGCTTTAATTAGACCTGAAAGCAAAATGATCAAGGATGAAAATATTGCATATATCATATGTGTATATTTGTACACATATTTCTATATCTCTATTTTATTCTATTGTAATAATTCTATACTAAAGTTAATTTAATGTAGCAATACAACCTCCTTAATATTCATCTAAGGTATAAGTGCATGTAATTTGTTTCATTATGTATTTTGTTATAATTTTACATAATCTTTTTTCTGGGAAATATAATTTTAAAGTAGTTGAACATGCTTTTTATTATTTATATTTTGAATGATCTCAAGGTAAAGGGGAATGGAGTTAGTCAAAGTATAGATGAGCCAAGAGGGCTTTTGAAGTTCTAGGTGGCTGGGTGATTGGAGCACTATTCCCTCTACTTTTGCATATGTTTGATATTTTCTAAGAAAAGGTTCACATAACTTTAAAAATATTACTTTCAGTAACATAACCTAATTTTTTAAATGTTTAAAGTTTCAATATACTCATGAAGCTAACTGTATTTAGAGCTGATGATTTAAAAAAAAAAAAAAAAAACTCAATTATTACATCCCATGGGGAAATCGCAAGTTTTAATAAGTACTAGAGAGAGAATCGGAGAAGGCAATGTCACCCCACTCCAGTACTCTTGCCTGGAAAATCCCATGGACAGAGGAGCCTGGTAGGCTGCAGTCCATGGGGTTGCTAAGAGTCAGACACGACTAAGCGACTTTATTTTCACTTTTCACTTTCATGCATTGGAGAAGGAAATAGCAACCCACTCCATTGTTCTTGCCTGGAGAATCCCAGGGACGGGGGAGCCTGGTGGCCTGCCGTCTATGGGGTCGCACAGATTCGGACATGACTGAAGTGACTTAGCAGCAGCAGCAGCAGAAAGATAATCTGATTTAAAAAGTTAGCAAAATGTTAAAACTTGGTATGAGAGACAAGTGCTCAGGGCTGGTGCACTGGGAAGACCCAGAGGAATGGGATGGGGAGGGAGGTGGGGGGGGGTCAGGATGGGGAACATGTAAATCCATTGCAGATTCATGTCAATGTATGGCAAAAACCACTACAATATTGTAAAGTAATTAGCCTCCAACTAATAAAAATAAATGAAAAAAAAAGCAACTTGGTATGATAATTTTGCATAAGTTATATGAAATGGCTTCTGTAAATGAGCACATTTTAATTTCAATATTATAGAAGGAGGAAGAATAATCACTTTTAGTGTTTTTCAGCTTAGCTCCATAGAAAGCAAATCAATATTTCACCTAGATGGAAGAGATGGGAAAACCAACATCTCTTGACTTCTTAATTTTGCTGGGTGTTGATATGATTTCACAACACTAGCTACTTATTTCAAAGTTTGGTTTTGACCTCATATTTTGTATACATAAATAGGTTTTCGGTTTCAAATTAAAAGTTGTGAAAGTATCTGATAGATGAAAACAACCTCACCAATAGAAATATAAATAGCAACAAAGAAAAGTAGACAAATATGTGCTTTCTATTAGGTCTCAGGGTTTCTGAAGCACATGAAGGAGAAAAAGTGAAAGGTCCTAAATAGTTGCCCCCTAGTCACTGGCAGACAGAAGAGCAGAATTTGTTTCATATTTCTGAATGCTAAGACTATTTTTGAATATAGAATGGAATGCATATAGATACTTGGTGGCATATTCTTATAAGGTATTAAGCTATTATTATGGGACAAGACTTGAAGTTTAAAGTTACTACAGGGAAAATTAATTTAATAAATAATGCTCGCTATGAATCTGTAAATATTTGGGAACATTTTGTAGGATTTTTTTTCAAATACATATTTTTACTCTTTATTAATAAATATCTAGAAAAATGCACATAGCATAATATTTTAATGTTGTTTGCTTTACATTCCAATCAAGAAGAATAAAAATTTAAATGAATATATTGTATAAATGCAATTAAGTGTAACAAAATAAGTCTCTGGTAAATTAATTTCTTTTTGACTGTCTCTCACCCCCTCCTCCTACCGACTTCCATTCCTCTCTCTTGTCTCTCTTCCTTTTTTCCTCCCTTCTTTTCAATAGCAGGTATGCTTGAAATCTTACTGTATGCCTGCCACTATACAAGGCATTAGGAATAAAGCAGAGAACAATATAGACATGTTTCATGCCCTCACAGATTTTCCAGTCTATTGGGAACAGTTGACAAATAAGCAGGAGAAAGAATGAAGAGGTAATAGGGGAAATCCATTATGCTATGAGAGCACATAAGATGTGAACTTTCCCTTTTCCTGGTTATTAATCCTGTTTATCCTGTTTAGTGAGCCCAAGGAGAAGGAAACGGCAACCCACTCCAGTATTCTTGCCTAGATAATCCTGTGGACAGAGGAGCCTGGTGGGCTGCCATCTATGGGGTCGCACAGAGTCGGGCATGACTGAAGTGACTTAGCAGCAGCAGCAGTGAGCCCAAAGTGAACCTCCTTCTCTTCAGATCTTATAATCTATATCATATTTATACATGTCTTTCTAACACTGCCAGCTCAAAATATGCTTCTCACTTCCATCTTCACACTAGACACCTACCCCCCACAATTCCCTGGTACCCAGCACAGAAATGCTTTATTTTACTGGTTCCTCTGAATCTCAAGAGTAGCAACTACTCTTTTTAGCCAACTAAGCCACTGATACACAAGTAGCAGAATCTCTAGATAACTTTTACTGAATCTCAAGTGGGTATTCTAAAAGGTGAGTAGAGGGTCTGTGGGCTTGTGTACTTATAATTTCTACATGCTTTCTTCTGTTTGGTATTCCTGGATAGAATTGGTAAGTCATTTCTGACAATTTCTGCTATGTCATAGGTTATTAAAACTCTCCTTTCTCCTTTTATTTTCAACATCACCTTCACTCTAGTGATCCAAACAGCTGCATATGTTGGATCTTACATGGAGAAACTTACAGCATTCATTCAAAATCACTCTCCATTGTGAGTCCCACAAAAAGATATGCACATATAATAGCTCTCCGATAACACATTTTGACTTCTACTTAATAGGGCTCCTACAGGCAACATTTTGAATTGTAATTTTATGTGCTATTCTTGTTAATGTGATTTCTATAGAAATGTTATGTAGTTGCAGAAATAAAATATTGATAATGAAGATTGTTTAATTAAGATTTATAAATAATATTAGAAGTCTAGTGAATCATAAGATGGAGAGCTTGGATTCTAGTCCTGTTGAAGCCACTTACTTCCAAATTGCTGTAGTGTTCCCCAGGCTTTTGTTACACTATCTGTAAAAAGATATATTTGCATTGCCCGCAAGGAAGGTAGTTCTGCTGCTTATCTCATGGTTGTTATGAGGCTCCAAATATATGATGAAGACTTTTGGAATTGCTTTTAACAACTGTAAAGCATAATGCAAGATGAAATTTTTATTCTACTATTAAACTTAGGCAGTTGACTTTTACTTTCATTACTGTTTTTGTAACACATTTTTGCTTTAAAATCTGATAAATCAAATACTCATAAAATAGAGCTCATAGTCAATTCTGGGTTCCAAGTAAAACATTTCATTTTGTTAATTAAAGTGCTATTTTTATTCAAGTCAGGATAGCTACTTTTATTCCTTGTGTGAACTGAAAAAAAAATTCAATGCCTACACCTTTAGGGTGTCTTAGCCCCATCCTGTGATCTTGCACATTTCTCTTTGAATTTAACACTTACTTCTTGAATAAAATGAACTTGAAATAGTATTTTTGTGCCAGAGTTTTTAAAAAGAATGGTAGGATGGTTCATTTAAATATTCAGTTTTGTACTCTGTACTGTGAAACAAAAACTTAGTGAACCTGGCTTGCCAGTACCTCTAGTTTTCAATCCAATCAAAGATCATGAGGAAGCCATCCTCTAGATAAACAAAAGAATATGATAGTAAAGAGTGGAATCACTAGCATATAGTAGAAAGAAAGAGCCTGGCCTGATAGGCCTTGATAGTTTTATATGTTTGGCTCTTCCTTGAGCTATAAGACTCCCCAGGTCCCTATTCCACAATCTATCAATTTAAGGGTGTGGAAGCAGTGGCCATACAAGTCTGCAATATTGATATCTATCCTTCTGAAAAGTAGTTAGCTAAAAGTCCACAGGCCCAGGCAAATATTAGCCTTAGAAAGTTCAATTCTAATTAAGAAGACATCTTAATTTGTTACCAACAAGATAATTTATGTGGCCATTCCCTTAGAGACATTTGTTTGTGGATGTGTGGGGGTGTATGTGTACTACTGGATAATACAAATATACTTTATGCAACAAGATTTGCAACTTAAAAATCCATTATCATAAATTTATTTCTACAAAATTATTTCACCTAATATCAGAGGAGTATCTGCTATGTTATTTCCACTAGGGCCACCACTTGGAGCTACCAGAATAATAAAACTTGGACTTTGAGAGCAGCTAGCACCTGGTTTGTCTCAACAAATATAATTATCACTATATCACTAACCAATGATACCATTGTTATAGACAAGAGAAAGGAAGGAGAGGGAGAGAAAGAGGGTGAGAGGACAAGAGAGAGAGGGAGAAAAAATTCTAGAGATTAAAAGAAAGCAAGAAAATCTTGTTGTTGTTCAGTCACACAGTCATATCCAGGTCTTTGTGACCCCATGAACTGCAGCACAGCAGGCTTCCTTGCCCTTCACTATCTCCTGCAGTTTTACTCAAACTTATGTCCACTAAGTTGATGATGCCATCTAACCATTTGATCCTCTGTTGCCAGCTTATCCTCCTGCCCTCAATTTTTCCCAGCAACAGGGTCTTTTCCGATGAGTCAGCTCTTGCCTTCAGGTGGCCATATTGGAGCTTCAGCTTCAGCATCAGTCCTTCAAAAATGAACATTCAAGGTTGATTTCCTTTAGGATTGACTGGTATGATCTCCTTGTTGTCCAAGAGACTCTCAAAAGTCTTCTCCAGCACCACAGTTTGAAAGCATCAATTCCTTGGCTCTCAGCCTTCTTTATGGTCCAACTCTCATATCCATACATGACTACTGGCAAAAACCATAGCTTTGACTATATGGACCTTTGTCAGCAAAGTGATGTCTCATTTTTAATATGCTATTTAGGCTTGCCAGAGCTTTTTTTCCAAGGAGCAAGCATCTTTTAATTTCATGGCTGAAGTCACCATCTTCAGTGATTTTGGAACCCAAGAAAATAAAGTCTGTCACTGTTTTCATTTTGTTCCAAATCTATTTGCCATGAAGTGATGGAACCAGATACCATGATGTTTGTTTTTGAATTTTGAGCTTTAAGTGAGCTTTTTCACTGTCCTCTTTCACCTTCATCAAGAGACTCTTTAATTCTTCTTCGCTTTCTGCTATTAGGTTGGTGTCATCTGCCTATCTGAGGTTATTGATATTTTTCCCTGCAATCTTGATTCCAGCTTGTGATTCATCCAGACCACATTTTGCATTATGTACTCTGCATATAAGTTAAAAAGCAAATCTTGGACATGAGGTTTTTCTAAAGAGCTTGACATTAAACAGGTCTCAATATCTGATTTGAGATGGTGACCAATTTAGGGCTGATTAGCATTTCAGTGAGAAGCAGGATGGTAGATATAAACTTGCTGGTGTGAGATCTTGAAGACCAGAGCTCTAATCCACCTATCTCTGCCATGTATAAAAGCTTTATATATATATATAAAATCTCCTTCCCTGGAGGCTCCATTTCCTTTCCTGTGAGATGTAAAAGGTGAACTAAATGATCTCTAAAATCCCTTCCATTTTGAACATTCTACAAATGATCTAAGAAAGAAGATCCTGTAAAGAAAAGGCTTGTGGGTCTTTATGGGTGACTCACTCCTCTAAATTAATACTAAAACAATGCTTCAAATTGGAACTTTGTTAATGTTGACAATTTCAGTTGTATAATTAAATGTGTCACACAGTGAAGTGAGGATGAAATAAAAGAACTGGAATCTGAAGTTGCTCTTTCTACTACCGACTCCTCATAGACAGATGGACAGATACCTTGCTTCACCCCCATATTTAAACCTTTCTGAGGTGTTTTATTTAAGGAATCCTGTATATCTCAAAGTAGTGTCTCGCAGTATTGCCAAGTAAATATAGATTCTCCTTGGATACTTTCCTGTCTGTTTCTGGACCAGTTCTCATTCCATATAGGGTTTTAATGACAGATATTCCATACAGTTTTAGCTATATATCTATCTATCTTGGTATTCTTCATCCTGGAAGAGTATACCCTCCACTCCATATCACTCCCCTATAGCCTATCCTGGGCTTCCCAACACCTACTGACTTCTACCTCCAAGCATCTCTGCTTGATAGCAATGATAATTATTAAAGAGTCACTAATTCACAAACTCATCTCAGACAAGTCACTTCAGATTTCTGAGCCTCTGTTTCCTCTTATGCTAGCTGAATTAGATAACTCTTTCTGACTTAAAAATACTTGATTTTACACTTGATTTAAGCATGTTGTGTCACTGTAAAGTCATATGACAGCAGGAGCTGTATTATAAACACTTAAGTAATGTTTGTGCAGAGGATCTGTGAATGGATACACCTATGAAAATCTTAAAGGCACCATTCCTAACATGTTGTAAGCTAGTTTGGCATCAGAAGCCTGTGGATAATGCTTACCTCCCATTACTGCAGAGGGAGAAAAAGGAATCCACTAGTCCTCCTCATTGCTACTCAGTTCAGCTGAACCCTCCAAAGTGCAAGTTATGGGGGCAGATTTATAATCTGAAAGTGAGATACTCCATACTGAAAATCTTGGTGGATAAGCCCCAAAAGACCTGTAATTATTTTTCTAAGCACACTTTCATAAAGTTATTAGGTATGCTTTTTGGCAAAGAATATCTGACGAAGGACACAGCACATAGTTCAGCTGCAGATACAAGGTTTTCAGGAAACCATAGCAAAGGGTAATAGGAGTCTACTTCTCAGCTCTTTCATTTTCTTTTTCCCACTCAATGCATCTGACTGATCCCTTGCTTTATATGTCATTGCTTGACAGAATTACAGATTCCTTCTAAGAGAAAAGATAGGCTTTTCATACACTTTACTGTTATAGATAGGCTTTGGGCATTCCATTTGTTTGGAGATAATGCCTTAAAAATAATACCACAGCAAAGTGTATGCATAAAGAATGAAGTAATTTACAGATAAGAATCGATATGTTAGGTGAAATAATGGCTCTTCTGTGCCACCTACCTATGACTAATAGTTGAAAAGTGATTAGAGAATATGTAATGAAGGAATTCAAATACATAACATGACAATATTTAGGTGTGACAGAATTCACAAAACTGAAAAACATATGACAAACAAGGAAAAGTACATATAGAATATAAACCAGACTCAGTTTATTCAGTGTAAAAAGAGCAGTTAGACATCAATAAAGATAAACAGGCATATGAAAATAAGCAAAGATAGGATAGGACAATACAACAAAACAGAAAATTCAGTGGCTTATAAATATAAGGGAAAAAATGTCAGGGACTGCCCTAAATAAATCATATTTAAAAACTAAAAATATTTTTAACCATGAATTAACAAAGCATTTTAAGAAATATTAATAGTCTTTCTTCATAAAAGTGCAGGAAAACTGGCATTGTCATCCACAATTTGTGGGAAATAATAGAGTCTTGTTTGAAGAAAATGTGACAATATTCATCAAAACCTATGGAATTGTGCATGCTTTGTCTGAAATTAAGGATTTATACTAAGGTGATAATGTATGTGTACCAAGATGTTATTATAAGACTACTTTGAAGTATTGTTTATAGCATTAAAATATAGTAAGAAATATAAAATAATATAGTACTCATTAAATAATGCTATCTATTGAAAAAAGAAACACTAATAATAATCAAATATGGTGCTAAAAATGAACATTTAATGATGCGTAAAATGTCGCAAACAAGTGAAAATATCATATTATTGTGAAATGTGACCTTGTTTTCTTAAAAAAAGAAAATGTGAGCATTACACACAAATGCATACACATATGCCCAAAGACATGTACCAAAACAAACAAACACAAAATTATTAAAATGGAATAATGAGATTCCTGACTTTTCCATTCTTTGCATTTTGTTATTCTTTCAATATTTTTTAAAATAGATAGTATTATTACAAAAAGAAAAATATTTTAAAGTCTCAAATATACTTGAAGATGGTATTATTACATTAGAACGTGTATATTTTTATACTATCATGTTAAAACCACTATATAATAGATGGAATAAATAAAAACAGAATCTCTAAAATCTCTTTTAAATTTGTTATAACTTGCAGCTTTAATTATAGAAAAGTATAAAGAAAAAATGAATCTAATCTATCCTGGCACTCAAATATAACCACTGTGAATATTTTGGCATATATACTTTTCTATATAGATAAATAAATTTATACATATATGGTCTTTTTAATAATTTTTTTCAGTACATGTGTATTTATAAATTGCTTTTCCACTTAACAGTATATCACAAATGTTTCCCTTAAATGTAATTCAAAATTTATTTTTACTGGATTCATTATTCTATAACATAAATACATTATCATTTATTTAGTCAGTCCCACCTTATTGAACCTCCATATTGTTGCCATTTTTTTACAATATTAAGGCAAACACTTGTGATGACCATCAATATGGATTAATTTTGAACTGCCTTTCTGATTTTTTTCTTAGGATGAATTCTTAGATCTGGAATTATTGCCTTAAGTACCTAGCAAACTTTGCCAAATCACCTTGGAGAAAAGCTGTTCTAATTAACACTTCTACTTTAATTTTACGGAACTGCTGTATCTCTACACCCTTGAAAACATTAAAGATCACCATACTTTCCTTCATTTGCCAGGTTAAATAGTGAGATTCTGCCATATTTTTATTCATATATTCCTTTTGTAGTATGCCCCTTCATGTCATTTATCCTTTGGTTTGTTGGTACTGACATTATTTTCATTGACTAATAAAATATATTTTATATTGAGGATATATATTGGATACCGCTAACCTAACGTTAGGAACATTTAGTAGAAAACCTGGTGAAATGTGTTAGATACCAAGCAAATGATACCAAAATCTCAGTCTCGCTATACACCTGTGCTGAATCAAATCTCAGAGACAGAGTTTTGGGTGAAGTAGCAAAGAATCTACCTGCCAAAGCAGGAGTTGCGGATTTGATTCCTGGGTCCGGAAGATCCCCTGGAGAAGGAAATGATAATCCACTCCAGTATTCTTTCCTGGGAAATTCCATGGACAGAGGAACCTGGTGGGCTACATTCCACGAGTTCACAAAGAGTCGGACACAACTTAGTGACTAAACAACAGAAGAGAATGGCTTTCTTGCTTTGCCAGGCAAAGGGGGACAAACTCCTGCCCTCGTAAACTATGTTTCCAAACCCAGGAGTATTTGTTGAGTAGTTTCATACCAGCAGATCAAGGATGAGGTTGTTGATAAAATTAGGATGTGTGCAGGACTTGCACTCCTTTAATCTTGTTTCAGATAATCTTTCTGAGCTTCTCTGGTTACTTTAGTTTGGCCTCAAGTGGTCTTCTTTGGAAGGAAGAATGCTGACATCTTCCATTAGTCATAATGAAGAATGCTGACTGAAATTTTTCCATGGGGGTTTTAGTTCTATAAAAGAGGTTTAAAGATTTTGTTTTGTGTATGCTTTGAGGCAGAACCAGGACCCTGCCCCAAGGCTACACTATTGTTTTTTGGCTGTTCCTCTCTTGACTCTGCATCTCCTTCCTTCTGGAATAGCATCTAACTGAATCTGCAATTTGGAACTCAGGGAAGGTCACTGATGGTGAACAGAAACATTCCCCATGCCTAGGAGCCCCTATAGGGTCCTGCTGGGTTTCACAAAGAGGTAAATCAATGGAGTCTATGTGCGTGCATGCATAGTAAGTTGCTTCAGTCATGTCCAACTCTTTGTGACACTATGGATTGTAGCCCACCAGGCTCCTCTGTCCATGGGATTTCCCAAGCAAGAATACTGGAGTGGGTTGCCATGCCCTCCTCCAGGAGAATCTTCCTGACTCAGGGATTGAACCCATGTCTCTTATGTCTCTTGCATTTGCAGGTGGATTCTTTACCACTAGTGCCACCTGGGAATCTCAAAGGAGTATACTGTACTGTACTTAGTTGCTCAGTAGTGTCTGACTCTTTGCAACCCTGTGGACTGTAGCCCGCCAGGTTCCTCTCTCCATGGGGATTCTCCAGGCAAGAATATTCGAGTGGGTTGCCATTCTCAGCTCCAGGGGAATCTTCCCAACCCAGGATCAAACCCAGGTCTCCTGCATTGCAGGCGGATTCTTTACCATCTGAGCCACCAGGTAAGCCCAAAGGAGTATATATCTAATAGTAAATACCCATCAAAACATTTGGAATTTCTGTACTGTGTGTGTGTGTGTGTGTGTGTGTGTGTGTGTGTGTGTGTGTGTGTGTGTAGCACCTCCATTTCAACTAAGATTAAAGTATTGTATGGCGACTATCTGCATTCTCCTTTACCACATAATGTTTTATATTCTACTTTCTGGTTAGGATATTTGTACCATATCTATATTAGCTTTACCCAATATTTTTGGAGTCTGGCTTCTTATCTAATTGACTAATGCTAGAGGCAGAAAAGGACATGCAGAGTTCTGCTAAGTACTCTTAGCAACAGAAGCTAGAGGGAACAGGTTGATCCACATGGGAAAATTGAAATGTTCATTGAGTGTAATGCTTATTATAGAACATCAATGATCCAAAAAAGGAAGATAGATTTATCAGATGGGAATTTTGAGAATCAATTGTTCCAGATCACTGGCTAAGGTTACCATGTAAAGCCATTTCTCTTATCTTCCATGATACCAACATTTTATACTCACAAAAGGATGGTGATGGATGAGAATTGAGCCAAGAGAGCCATACGTAACGAAGTGTTCATATAAAATTTGTGAAAGCTTGGAACTTTGATCTGAACTGGGACATTATATTTGCTACATCCATGCTATTGGTTTAGAATTAACATAATGAAAGCTCTTAAGATTTTGCATGCTGGAAAACTGAGTCTTCATGAAGCAACAGCATTCTCAAGAAGGTTATTACTCTGCAGAAGGTTAGGTACTAGGTTGGTTCTCATACCTTTACAAGCGTCCACCAACTACCACTAGAGGCCAGGACAAAAATCTGGCTATTTCCTTAGGCAAGGATCACAAAGGATACTTTCTACCAGAAAGAATCACTTGAGAATGCATTTATATCTAAAGATCAGATAGGGTAAGTGATCTGATTTGTAATCTAAATGAGTTTCTTTGTTACTTATCATTTTATAAATAGCAAGGCGACTCTATTTACTTTCTGATGTTAAAGACCAAATGGCTGATAAGAAAAAGGTGCTAAAAGAAACCTCTTACTTAATATAAACCTTTATTTCTGGTAGAATTAACTAGTAAAGGACCTTTGTAGACTACCATTGTTAGCAACAACATAGAGGACAGTAGCTATGCAAAGCAGACCACTATAAAACTTTATCAAGAGCAAGAGTGAAAACATTTGGTAAATGAATACTTTGGGAAAGGATAATCTGTAGCTGGAATAATTGCACTATTTTGCAAGCACTCAGTCTGAAAAAAAGCCACACTCTATGCTGAAACTGAAAGAAAAATAAATCCTTGTGACAGGAAAATGATGCATGTTGAAATACTAAATAAAATACTGTCAGATCCTTTAAAGTCCATTTTGGCTTTTATTTAAAAACTCACAGATTGCATGATTCTTCAATTTGCTGACCAGCCATAAATGTGCAGCTCGTTCATGTTCCACAACTGAGGCAACTTCCCACAGGCACAGGGAATGATCAGGATAAGGTAACAGAGACAGGATGAGAAAAAGAAGAAAAGGAAAGGAATACATAGCCAAGAGCTGTTTCAATCCTAATCATTTCTCACTTTAAAAATATTGTGAAAGTGAAAGTCTCTCAGTTGTGTCCGACTCTGTGTGACCCCATGGATTATACAGTTCAGGGAATTCTCCAGGCCAGAATGCTGGAGTGGGTAGCCTTTCCCTTTTCTGGCAGATCTTCCCAAGTCAGAGATGGAACCCAGGTCTCGCGCATTGCAGGCAAATTCTTTACCAGCTGAGCCACAAGGGAAGCAAAATATTTTAGTCAATAAATAAAAAGCCAAGTTTTTAAAGAATATGGACCTTTTATTTCAAATGTCTGCCAAAGCAAATACATAGTTTCCTTTTAGGAACAGCCCTACAGATAAGCAGAATCTGCAACTATCTAGAGAAGTGTGTTAGTTTCTCAGTCATGTCTGACACTTTGTGATCCTATGGACTGTAGCCTTCTACGCTCCTCTGTCCATGGAATTCTCCAGGCAAGAATACAGGAGTGTGTTGCCATGCCCTCCTCCAAGGGATCTTCCCAACCCAGGGATGGAACCCGAACCTCTTGCATTGCAGGGGGATTCTTTATCGTCTGAGCCAACAGGGAAGCCCCAACTATCTACTGAAGATGATATCAAAAGTAGACAAGACCCTCTTCCTCTGGGGACTTTTCATCCTATTTTCCTGTCTCATTTAAAATTGATAGTATATCTTTTAATAATAGTATAAGAGAAATATCTTTAAAGACAACTTTTTAAAGGGAAGATTTATAAACCACAAGAATGTTGGTCAATTTCCTCATTTCACAGATGAAGGAACTTAAGCCCAGAGAGTAGAGTCAATTGCCCAAAGTTTCTCCAAATAGACACATGAGGGAGACTAACATAAGCTTGAGAAAGTTCTAGCCATTCTCAAGAACACAAAAAACTTAATAGTACACTATCTCCCATAAATTTATTTGATTAGCTATTTTTTAACCTTAAAAGAGAAAAATATTTTAAAGGAGAGTTGACAAGACAAATAAGAGAAAAGAGAAAAGAAAACATCCAAGTTCTCAGGAGACTGGTTAGAAAGTAAACTCAGAGATCAAAAAAAAAAAAAATAAAAGAAAGAAAGAAGAAGGGAAAAAAAAATGCAGTAACAGAAGGGTACGGTGACAGGGAAATAAGATAGAAGGCACCAATCAGGGAAAGAAAGATAATGGGAAAAATCATTGTCAGTTTGACAATATAGTCTAGACTCCTGAGTTACAAATAGAAGAGCAGGGACTAACTGTATAATTATTTTCCTCAAATAATTGAAGAATCTTGATACTAACTTAAAGATGCAAGGAAAAGTCAATAATTTCCTATTTTTGATTTTGATTTGTAGTTCATTCATTCTCTTCCATTAGTCCTTTATTTTGGCCACCTTCATTAGATATCCAAGTTCACATTTTGATTTCTCACATTTGCATTTTATCTGAAAATATGAAAATGACACAAAATGAAAAAAAATTTTTTTCAAAAGTTTTGATGAGGTAAGTTAAAATCAATGTGTTCAGCTTTAATTCTGAATGTCCTTGTTTTTATGAATTGATATCAGATCCTTAATATACAATTTAAATGCTGCTTTGACTGACTCAAAAATTCTATTTTAAACCCCAGAAGACACAGATCAAAGGACAGTAAAAATGTATCCATGTTTGATTTAACGATGCTTTGAATTAAAATAAAAGTAACATATGTCAAAACCTTGATCCATTGATTATTCAAGTTCAGTTTAAGGCTAACCTGCTGTAGCTTTAAAGGTATCTATAGCCTAATGTATAAAACATAACAGAAACTACCTGTTTGTAATAAATAAATAAATAAATAAATAAATAAATAAATAAATAAATAAATAAATAAATAAATAAATAAATAAATAAATAAATAAATAAATAAATAAATAAATAAACAAATAAATAAATAAATATATATATATATATATATATATATATATATATATATATATATGCCTTCAAAGACGCATTAGGTTGCTAAGCCCAATTTTCTGTGTTGTGTTTATAGCTTTAACAGTATCTTTTTCTTCTCTTAAAGAGATCTTCACTTTCCTCTGTTGACCTCCAGGAGCACTTTAACGGGAGTTTACACCATTGTTTCTCTGTCTAGTAACAGCTGACACTTCTCTTTCCAGTTTCTTCCTTTTTTTTTCCCCCACAGTACTATTCATTCAGTTACCACAGTTCATCTTTCCCATTCTCACCTCCATTTACACAAAAATCTTGAAGATTGCTCTAATTGTATATAACACTTTGCCATTTTCTTTGATCAATCTAGGGACTTCTGCTGTCACTTCTTTCCAGTCAACTCTTACATAATGACCCTCAACTATTGTCTGAACTTCAGATCCATGTGGCCAAATGCAGATTTACATTTCCAACTGGATAGCCCACTTGTCCTTTCCCTATCAGTTCAGTTCAGTCTCTCAGTCATGTCTGACTCTTTGCAACCCAATGGACTGCAGCATGCCAGGCTTCCCTGTCCATCACCAACTCCCGGAGCTTATGCAAACTCATGTCCATTGAGTTGATGATGTCCTACAACCATATCATCCTCTGTTGTCCCCTTCTCCTCCCGCCATCAATCTTTCCCAGAATCAGGGTCTTTTTTGATGAGTCAGCTCTTCACATCAGGTGGCCAAAGTATTGGAGTTTCAACTTCAATATCAGTCCTTCCAATGAACCCCCAGGACTGATATCCCTTAGGACGGACTGGTTGGATCTCCTTACAGTCTAAGGAACCCTCAAGAGTCTTCTCGAACACAACAGTTCAGAAACATTGATTCTTCAGCACTCAGCTTTCTTTATAGTCCAACTCTCACATCGATACATGACTACTAGAAAAACCATAGCCTTGACTAGACGGACCTTTGTTGGCAAAGTAATGTCTCTACTTTTTAATATGCTGTCTAGGTTGGTCATAACTTTCCTTCCAAGGAGTAAGTGTCTTTTAATTTCATGGCTGCAATCACTATCTGCAGTGATTTTGGAGCACAAAAAAATAAAGTCAGCCACTGTTTCCACTGTTTCCCCATCTATATGCCATGAAGTGATGGGACTGGATGCCATGATCTTAGTTTTCTGAATGTTGAGCTTTAAGCCAACTTTTTCACTCTCCTCTTTCACTTTCTTCAAGAAGCTCTTTAGTTCTTCACTTTCTGCCATAAGGGTAGTGTCATCTGCATATCTAAGGTTATCGATATTTCTCCCGGCAATCCTGATTCCAGCTTGTGCTTCATCCAGCCCAACATTTCTCATGATGTACTCTGCATATAATTTAAATAAGCAGGGTGACAATATACAGCCTTGACATACCCCTTTTCCTATTTGGAACCAGTCTGTTGTTCCATGTCCAGTTCTAACTGTTGCTTCCTGGCCTGCATACAGGTTTTGCAAGAGGTAAATCAGGTGGTCTGATATTCCCATCTCTTTCAGAATTTTCCACAGTTTATTGTGATCCACACAGTCAAGGGCTTTGGCATAGTCAATAAAGCAGAAATAGATATTTTTCTGGAACTCTCTTGCTTTTCTGATGATCCAGCACATGATGGCAATTTGATCTCTGGTTTCTCTGCCTTTTCTAAAACCAGCTTGAACATCTGGAACTTCATGGTTCACGTATTGTTGAAGCCTGGCTTGGAGAATTTTGAGCATCACTTTACTAGCATGTGAGATGAGTGCAATTGTGTGGTAGTCTGAGCATTCTTTGGGATTGCCTTTCTTTGGGATTGGAATGAAAACTGACCTTTTCCAGTCCTGTGGCAACTGTTAAGTTTTCCAAATTTGCTGGCATATTGAGTGCAGCACTTTCACAGCATCATCTTTTAGGGTTTGAAATAGCTCAACTGGAATTCCATTATCTCCATTAGCTTTGTTTGTTTTGATGCTTCCTAAGGCCCACTTGTCTTCACATTCCAGGATGTCTGGCTCTAGGTGAGTGATCACACCATCGTGATTATCTGAATCAAGAATATCTTTTTCTGTATGGTTCTTCTGTATATTCTTGCCACCTCTTCTTAATATCTTATGCTTCTGTTAGGTCCGTACCATTTCTGTCCTTTATTGAGCCCATCTTTGCATGAAATATTCCTTTGGTATCTTTAATTTTCTTGAAGAGATCTCTAGTCTTTCCCATTCTGTTGTTTTCCTTTATTTCTTTCCCTTTCCATTTATTTCCTTTCCATATACATCCTTCTTAAACTGCTGTTCCTGACTTTGCTTTTCTATGAATACTTCAGCCTCTTTCCCAGTCACTCAGGGCTTGAGCACTTGCCACCCTAGACTACTTTCTCTCCCTGACCCTTTACATGTAGTCTGTTTCCAAGTGCTCTTGATTCTACTGCCTCAATATCTCTTGCATTTGTCTCCCCCTAGCTATTGTCACTGCCAACATTCTGGTTAATGCTCTCATTGTTTTTCATTTGGGGCTACTCTAAAAACTTTCTAATTGATCTCTCACCACTTATTTCCTCTTCCCACCACTGAATGCTAGTTGTACTATTAGAGGGATCTTCTTTAAGACAACTCTGATGAATCACCAGCACATTCAAAAAATTTCAGAACCTTCCTATTGCCAGCCAACAAGGTATTAATCACTGACTCTGGCATTTAATGTTGTCTAAATGGACACCAAACTCCATATGCTGTGCTTCCTCTGTATTCAACTTATGCCCAATAAAACCAAAAGTCTGACTTTTTGAAAATGACTTATGCTCCCTTTTCATTTGCCTTTGATCATGCTGATTTTTCTCTCCCTCTCTTCATGAGAAATACTTGTCAGTGCTGAGTTTTCTCTCGCTTGCTCCACAGAGAAATACTATTCATCCACCAAGGTCCATCTAAAATTGACTTCTTCCCTACAGTTGTTTGTACCTGCCTTTTAGAGCCATTTCAATGGACTAAATTGGTAAATCTAAAGGGCTACTTTTAGAGGCAACCTGAAGAAAACCTTGATCAACACTACAAAGTTGATGCAGGCCATACTAAATTTCAGGAGAAGTAATCTTTGGGTGCCATGCAGAAAAATACTCTGCATGAATAATCATTCAGTGTCAAAGGATAAGTTCAACCAGGTTGAGTTATGTCAGTTATGACCAATACCTGGGCAGGCATTCTACCTGTCCCTTTTTTAATGTCCGTGGTAGATACAAAGCAATCTTTTGCTTTTGTGACTCTAGTCTGGGGGATAATTAATCCTGAAAACATTAAACCAAGAGAAACATTAGCAGAGAAACATTGTCAAGAGAAACATTAAACCAAGTAGCTATTTCTGGGCTGGGTATTTCCTAATCCTTGGTTATCCATTTACCTATGAACTCCAATTGTATTCAGGACTTACTATGTTACAGAACATTTTTCTCTACTTTGCACTATGCATCATTTGTGTATTTCTCTTATTTTCCCCCACTGGACTATAAGACCTTTGAAAGAAAACACTATGTCTCAGTGATTGAAATCCTAAAATTTCTATATGAGAGGGAGTTAAGGTGGCAAACTAGAATCAGGAGGTGGAAGGGCTCAGGCTAGGAATCTGTTATCTGCATATCATACATACTATGTTACTCAGGCTATGTATATTTCTGGTGGCTTGGTGGGTGGGCACTAGTGGAAGTCATGGAAGAGCACCACAGCTATCTCAGGGCTCCCTGTGTCAATTGAACATTATCTTATTTCCTATTAGTTCTACCTACACTCTAGCAGATATATTTGTAATTATCAGTAATCAGTAACTATCAATAAACTCTGTACACAGACTTGCTTAAATACCATTATCTCTACTACATTCCCAAATGGGAACCACTTGCTTTCCTCTGCTCTCCTCTCTCTTTGTTCCTTTCATCTTCTTTGCTTCATTTCTTCTTTCTTTTCTTTTGTTTCTTCCTTCTTTCCTTTCTTATCAAAAAAGAAAACGGATTCTCTGGAGTATGGACAGCAAATGTGGTGCAGTGGTTTGTGGATCAAACAAACTTGACTCAGTACTCCAGCTGTGTCATTAGCTGTGTGCCTTTACACAGATGACTTGATCTCTCTGTTCATCAATATTTTTAACTAAAACTTTAATAATAGCATTTCTGCTTTAACATGGAGAATAGAGAAGAAGTGATAGTATGCTAAAAGAATTAAGGCACCAAAGTACAAAGTGCACTTATATTTCTATTTTGGGTAAAGTGGATCCCTTCAACAGTTCTTTGAATTTATACATTTGAATGAGATTGATTAAAACCAGGAATATATTCAGAATTGTAATAATCTCTGTATTTTTGTTGTAGTTTATGTACTTGTGCAATTTCAAAAATATAATTGGAAATTAATCTTTGTTCTTGAACAAATTAAGAACCTTGTGCAATGAGATAGCACAAATGCTCATTTTACTTATGTTAATATTTCCAGAAAGCCTGAGCACTATCTGTTTATGATTCTGGTAATGTAGATGGATATTGTGTTTCTATTTTTGCATCAGCTGTGAAACTACAGAATTTTACCATCCTAATGGGGCTTATCTCAATAAAGATTTAAGAAAATAATTTTGATGTTATTTGGACATCCTATTATCATCTACTCAAAATTTGGCACTAGAATGATGTTTTCTTTTTATTCATTTGCTTTTGGAAAAAATAGGAAATTTAGAACAGGTTTTCTAGTAAAATGGTGATTGGCTTTTTTTTTTTTTTTTTAAATCAGATTACGTTTTACCTGCTGCCCGGGGTTCATTTAAGTTACTAGCTACTATCTATAAAATGCTACATGATGAAAATACTTTCCTCAGTAAATATAGATTTCCTTTTTTTTTAATAAGTGTATTTTTCCTAAATAATACAGGAAATAAATTGGTTCTAATAACTAGAAGTTCAGTGACAGAGCAGTCTTTAGGATTGATGTGATCAGAAGCTCCAACTCCACATTTTCTGAATTTTTTATCTCTACTATCATCTGGGTGGTGCTGGCTACATTCTCAGGCTGATATTGAAATGGTTACAGCAGTTCTGGACCTCATATCCAGTCAAATTAATGTTCAGAAGGAAAGTGGTGTGTCTAGTTTTTTGTTTTGCTTTTTTGTTTGTTTTTAAGGAGATCTAAGGTGTTAGTAAAAAGGCTTCTCGTGACTGAATCAAAGATAGCAAGCAGGTGTTGATAAATAAAGTTTTTTTATATATGGAGGACTCTGCCATTTACTACTGCCTCCACATAGAGGGACTAGATGACTCACGTTTGTATGCTGCTTAATATATTTTTCATATAAGTAATTTCTTCTTTATATCTAAACACTGTCTCAATGCCTTTGAAGAATATGTTTTCCTCATCTGCTTTTTCAACAGTGTTGATATCTCTGTTAGTAAATTATAACATTCCCAAAGTAAACATGATTGTGTATATGTGATGTTGAGCACTTGATTAAAAATGGAAGGAAACAATAGAAATTACATGTCTGATGTCATTTAAGCAGATGATTTTCAAAATTTACGTATTTCTTAGTGAAAGACTAAATTTCCTTTGTAGTTCTTCATAGCTTCCCTTCATGTATCCAAGCACCACACCTTTGTGTAGATCAAAGACTCAGATATATGTATTAGAATCTTTATATTGCCACTAACTACCAGTGTTATGTTGAATAAATTACTTAAACTTCCTGAGCTTCAGTTTCCTTACCTGTAAGATGGACATACAATTTTTTAGCTAGTAACTTTTTCTGTCATTCATTAAATACTAGTTTCCTTCTCTTAACATTTCTCTTTACCTTTACCTTTATTTTCTTAACAAAAAGCCTTAAACATAATATTGGTTAACTGCAACAACCTAAGTACTTAAGATTGGTGTCACCAGTCTTTCAAAGGTATCCTAAACCTTTCATTTTTCTATTTCTGTTTGACTTAATCTCTCATTAGAAGTCTGTCTGCAAACCAGGTCCTTTAAATAAGAAATTGGAGGTTTTCTAGGAGTTGTCTTTTCATTTGCTTTATATACTTGAAAAATACACCATTCTTATTGTTTGCTGCTTGATAAAATCACATCTCCCTATCAATTTAGATTTCCAGGCTCATCTCAAAACAATTTGATTTTTTAAAAAAACTACTTCAATAGAACTACCATATGACCCATCAATCCCACTCCTGGGCATACACACCAAGGAAACCAGATCTGAAAGAGACACATGCACCCCAATGTTCATCGCAGCACTGTTTATTATTGCCAGGACATGGAAGCAACCTAGATGCCCATCAGCAGATGAATGGATAAGGAAGCTATGGTACATATACACTATGGAACATCACTCAGCCATTAAAAAGAATTCATTTGAATCAGTTCTAATGAGATGGATGAAACTGGAGCCTATTATACAGAGTGAAGTAAGCCAGAAAGATAAAGACCAATACAATATACTAACACATATATATGGGATTTAGAAAGATGGTAATGATAACCCTATATGCAAAACAGAAAAAGAGACACAGATGTATAGAACAGACTTTTGAACTCTGTGGGAGAAGGTGAGGGTGGGATGTTCTGAGAGAATAATATTGAAACAAGTATACTATCAAGGGTGAAACAGATCACCAGCCCAGGTTGGATACATGGGACAAGTGCTCAGGGCTGGTGCACTGGAAAGACCCAGAGGGATGGGATGGAGAGGGAGGTGGGAGGGGGGATCGGGATGGGGAACACATGTAAATCCATGGCTGATTCATGTCAATGTATGGCAAGAACCACTACAATACTGTAAAGTAATTAGCCTCCAACTAATAAAAATAAATGAAAAATAAATAAATAAAACTACTTCACAATAACTGGGAAAATTTTTACTTTGTCACACACATTTACTTCCTAGGCTTTGAGGAAACAATATGTCAGCATAACACTTTGGATTTTTTATGATGGAGATAAAAGTTTCTGCCAATAGATGAAAAAGAGTGAAATATTGCTATTACCAGAAACATGGATGGACCTAGAAAAGATTGTACTAAATGAAGTCAAGACAAATATCATATTATATCACTTATATGTAGAATCTTAAAAAATGAAAGAAATGAGTCTATGAAAAAACAGAAACAGACTCATAGACAGAGAAAGCAAATTTATGGTTACCAAAAGGGAAAGGGAGGAAGGGTGGGGATAAATTAGAAGTATGGGATTAACAGATACAAACTACTATACACAAAATAAATAAGCAATAAGGATTTACTGTGTAAGATAGGGAAATATATTTAATATCTTGTAATAACCTATAATGGAAAATAATCTGAAATATATCTATATCATTAATGCATTATTAATATATATTAACATACATATATAATTGAATCACTTTACTGTATGCCTGAAACTGACACAATATTGTAAATTGACTATATTTCCATTTTAAAAAATCCTGCTGATACATCATAGTCATTACTCTCATCCAAGTCTCAAGCTAGGATTAGCCAGACAGACAACCAATAGATTTCATCGCTGTGTTGTAGAACATGTCCCTTCATTTCGAACTGATTCAACAGAAAAATATTTGAAATTAATTTTCAGCAGATAAAGAAGTTGCAACACGGCAGAATTATAAATGTCAAGGTAACATTGATGTTAAGAAGTGCATTTTTTTAAAGGACTAGAAGTAGCAGATTAACACATCATTTCAGGAATGATGTAATGAGGCTTCACTGTATTTACTTATAAGAGCATTATTAGCATAGCAATTTTTGAAGATTAATATTCTGCTAAATCATCTCAAAGGTTTCAGATAACTCTTCTAATTTTATGGGGAATTGTTACTAAAATAATATCTTTTATGAAAAACACATATTGATGTACCAGACAAGATAAAAACATTTTAATAAATAAGCATTATATTACAAAGGAGCTATATCTTATTTGAACCTGGTGTAATGAGTAATGGAGCATTTCAGCTTGATACAATGAGTAATGAAAGCTTTCAATGACGCTGATGATTCAGTCACTAAAATATGCTGAAATTTTAAAAGAGAGACATTAAAATCATCACAGACATCCCTTCAGAGTCTATAAGAATAAAGCCTGAATTATTTTCCATGTTCTGGCAGAGCAGGAGACAGAAACTGCTTGCACAAGTTGTTCAGTAGAATCCTAAAAGAAACAGAGAGTCTGAATAATTTATTTTTCCTGTAGTTGCCCAATACTGTACTACAAAATGGTATATCTGATGAAACTAACCCTTTGTAACTTGACATCTTAATGGTCTAGTGTTAATTTTGACTAGACTTTGTAACATCATTTATTTTTCATTATCTCTGAAGATTTGCACTGAATTTGTAAGATTGTTAACAACTGAATGTAAAATTGGAGTTATACATCAAGGATGAAAATGGGAAAACCAATTTTACGATAAAATAGTGTATCATTTTCATTTCAATAATAGAATCAAATAAGTAAAACTCTTTGCCATGATCAAAAAACATTTTTAATCATGATAACATTTTTTCTATTTTCAGGGATTATTTCTAATCTCCCCATGCTTTTTCTATATAGCTTTTTGGCTGTTATTTTCCCCTTAACATATATGTGGCAGCTAATTCAATGTTGCTGATGGCTGTATTTATGCAGTAGATAATGTTAGATTGTAAAATTAGAGTGCTACTAATATTATAAAATTTCTTTTTGAATAATCTTCTAGAACCAGAGTTGAGCAAAATGTATGACCTCCTCCAGGTCAGTGGGTTCAAGGAGAGTAAAAAAGATATGTCTAAAGATTGCAAATGTTAATTGCCTAGGTCTTTTTTCTTTCTTTCTTTCTTTTTTTCTTTTGAGCTTTCTTAAGATTCAGGGAAAAGTGTTTCATCTTTTGTTGACAAAAATTTTATCTGGAGAAGCTCTTTATAAGAAATCATTCCAAATATAAGTTGGTTATCAAAAACTAGCAGCTTTGACACTGAAGGAACTTCAGTCCAATCTAGCAAAGTTTCATCTCTGAAATTTCACAACTAATGTAATTGTGTCCATTTTGCAGTTGCCAATTCTACTCAGTGATTTCATCTGTCACTTGGAATCTGTCAGACTCTCATAGATGTAATATTCAGCACCCAAACTGGAGGTCACTAAGTTGTGCAGTTGAAAAACAATATAACTTTAACAGCATGGATGCAAATACAGCAGTTGTCAAAAAGAGGCAATGGATTTCTCATAAGATTAAAAACATGAATTTAAGGTTAGAAAACATAGCTGAAGCTTTCCTGGTGGCTCATATGTTATATAGCCTGCCTGCAATGTGGGAGACCCCAGTTTCATCTCTGGGTGGGGAAGATCCCCTTGAGAAGGAAATGGCAACCCACTGCAGTATTCTTGTCTGGAGAATCCCATGGACAGAGGAGCCTGACAGGCTACAGTTCATGGGTCACAAAGAGTCGGACACAACTGACTGACTAACAACAACAACAAAACATAATTATCAACCAAGATTCTGAAAGATAGTTGTCTTGAACACACTTAAATGAATATTGCTGTTAATGTTGTTTTTAATTGATAGCTTTTTGTTCTATCTCATGTTTCCCAGTTTCTTAACTTTCATAGTTTTGGTCCTACTACATGATGATTCCTCTATGTTCGTTGTTTCTGTAGCAATAACTTTCAAAAATACTTTAAAATTTATTTGTGCTATTATTTCAGACACCAAAATAGGGTACTCACATTTCTCAGTGCAAGACATATCAATAATCACTAATTGTTATTTTGACTAGTATTTAGTGTGGTCAGTAATTCTTCCAAAAACCAATCAGCCTCACTAGCTTGAACCAATCACTTGTTCTTTCATAAAAATACTTGTTACAACCCTACAAATAAGAATTGGAAATTCTTAACTCTTAATTTTTAGCTATCTATGTGGGAATGACTTCGTTCAAGAGCTATTCAATTTCAAGCAGCATTGCTTAGAATACTCAAGTAAAATCTCATTTATGAATCCCTTTCAAACATGAATCAGAAGCTCAAAAGTTATGTCTTAAAAATAACACTCTCTTGAATGTGCTTCAATATTAGCCCAGGATCAAAAAGCATTAAATAAAAAAGGGAAACTTGATTTTTGCATTAACATATTTGGTGGTAATGTCCTTGAATATTTTTTACCATTTTGTCAAATTGCTGCATCCTGAATCTGACTGGAATTTGCTTTCTAGTGCTAAATTGTTGACTCATCACCACCACCCCCTATGCTTGTTCAAGCAACAGACAGAAAAATATATCTCTGTAGTGAAAGTATATTCATTTTGTTTCCTCAGCATGAGTTTTACCACTCTCTTTTGTTTGACATTTATTAATACCTATACAAACTGGTGGCACTAGTGCTAAAACAAACAAACAAACAAACAACAAAAAAACCCTGCTTGCCAATGCAGGAGATGTAACAGACCTGGGTTCAATCCCTGGGTCAGGAAGATCCCCTGAGGGAGGGCATGGCAACCCACTCCAGTATTCTTGCCTGGAGAATCCCATGGGCAGAGGAGCCTGATCGGGTACAGTCCATGGTGTCACAAAGAGTTGGACACGATTGAAGCGACTTAGCGTCACGAAACCTAAACCTTCACTAGTGGTCTGGTTGTTAGGATTTGGCACTTTCACTGCAGTGGCCTGGGTTCGTTTCCCAGTCAGGGAATAGGTTACTTGGGCTTCCTTTGTGTCTCAGATGGTAAATCATCTGCCTGAATTAGAGAAGACCTGGGATTGACCCCTTGGTCAGAAAGATCCCTTGGAGGGGGGCATTGCAACCCACTCCAGTATTCTTGCCTGGAGAATCTCATGGACATGGGGTTGTCCATGGGGTTGCAAAGAGTCAGACATGACTGAATGGCTAATACAGTTCACATTCATACTGATTAAATCAATATTAGCACCATCAAAGAATACTGAGTGAGCACAATGAGCACAACTACATGCCCATCAGTAGCCAAGATCATAAACCTTAAGATACAGTGCAAACTATGTTGGACTTCAGTCAAAAATTGTCTTTTCTGACAATACTGACAATTACATAGTCAGTAATCACTCAACTTTAAGGAAGCTGAAAGCTGAGTAATCTCCCAGTTCATCCTCAAGCTTTTTCTTAATTCATATGTTATTGTGTGCTAGATAACTGTCAACTAAGGGCCTAAAAGTGAAACTCTAGCAGATCAAATATCACTAGAAATGTTTTATTTTAAGTCAACAATTGGTTGAAATAAAACAAGGTGAAATACTAATGTAAAAAATTACTACACAGAAACCTCAATTACATAGAGTCAAGAGATCAGAAGGTGGAGCGCTCATGCTCTGTGATGATAAAAAAGCCCAGCTGTAATAAGAAAGACTCTTCCTTTTTCCTGGCAACATCCAGACAATGAAAACCATAGACTCTGTTTACTAAAGCCATCCCAACTTCCTTTTACTCTGTAAAAATATTCCCCTTCCCTTGCTGTTTGGAGACTTATATGTGGCCTACCATGCTTGTGTTACCCAAAAACTGAATCTGCCTCGTGGTTGGTTTCAAGACAAAAGAGACAATCAAGCTAAAGATCAGAAGAAAGAAGGATTATTACTTGCAGCAAGGAAGGAGAACACTGAGAATTTTTCCCAAAGCAGCATCTCTCCAAACAGCAATATTGAGAAAATTTGAAGCTAAGGGTACATGCATATTCATAAAGAGACTGGGTGGTTGACGATCTAAACCTTAGTTGATTGAAGTCACAAGAGTCAGAAAAAGTCAACACCATCATCCCTTAGGTTCCAGTTGATCTAGTAGTTGAGCAGTTCAGGCTAATCTTTACTATTGAAACAGAACTGGGAATCTTTACAATTGATATATTATCTTTGCTATTGTTACTTATTTTGCCTGATAGCAGTCATTCTTTCTAGGGATCCCCTATCCTATTTGCTTACAGCTGTAGAATATGAATTACAATTCTTTGCCAATATTGAATAATCCCATTTTTGCTGGAGAAATAATTGACAAGCTATTTGTTTTAGGTCAGTATTTTGGTGGCTTATATAGGAATCCAGAGAAGACCCCCAACAAATCCAAAGCTGGTAAGTAAACAGGTGTGCTGTGCTTAGTCACTCAGTCATGTCTGATTCTTTGTGACCCCATGAACTGTAGCCTGCCAGGCTACTCTGTCCATGGGGATTCTCCAGGCAAGAACACTGGAATGCATTGTCATGCCCTTGGAAAGCCATGGATCAAACCCAGGTCTCCCACATTACAGGTGGAGTCTTTACCATCTGAGCCACCAGGGAAGCCCAAGTAAACATGTGTAGTATCCACATTAAGCCTATTTTTCCTCATTGATTTTCTTGCCAACTCAAGAATTTGAAGATATGTCTTTCTCCTGGGTCCAAGCTTCTGCCCTCTTTGCATTTTGAAGCTCCCACATTCTATTCAAGATCTGTTTTAAGATTTCATCCTTTCTGTTTAAGGCCTTTTTTCTATATGCAAGTACCTATTTGGCACTTCAGTCTTATTTGAAATCAGACTGTTCCAACTGAAACTGGTTCAGCCCATTCCTTTTGGAATAGGAACTGTTCCTCCAGAAATTGACTAGCCTTTGGCCCATGACTTTGGGAGCAGAGGCTGATTCATTGTAACTATGCCAGTTCAGCCTTCAGCCCATTCCTTTAGAATAGTGGCTGTTCTATGGGAACTGAGCTGAGAATCCTTCAGCTTGGCTCCTCTGGGACCAAGCTGTTCTCTTAAAATTGGCTGGTATCAGGCCGGCAGGCTGTTTGAGAGATTTAAACTGTTTAAGATGTTTGAATTGTAAAGTGTTAGAAATATTTGAGATGCTCAGGCTGTTTGTGTTGTTTGAGCTGGAAGCTGTTTGTGTTTAAGTTGTTTAAAAATTATTCTTTTCTTTTAGAGAAAAATATCTGAGAAATGGGATCCCAGTTATCTAAATATTTTTAGTCCCCCTACAGGGACTCTGAGTGATTTTGTGTTTAAATATCATAGTCTTTCCTTAAGCACATTTCTAACTAAATGGACTGACTTGACTAAAGGCAATTTAGAATATCAATCAATGGTCACGACTTTCCTTAAAACTGAATTGGATTATCATAACTCTAAAGCTTCTAGAACTGAATGGAATGTGTGTTTTGATTAAATTTGAGGCTTAAAACTGCCTTTCTGTAAAATAAGATTTTGAATATTAACTGAGACAATCAAAGATAAAACAGCTTTCAAAGTCTCATTCTCCTCTTCCTTTGTTTCTTTGTCTCAGGACCTGTTTCCAGTGCCATCTTGTCTCTCTCCTTTAGTTTCTCATGCTCAGGCCCCACCTCCAGGAACATCAACTTCCCTTCCCTTCCATACTACCTACATCTCCTCCAAACTCTCAGTTCCACAGTACTGATTTTCTTGCAGAACTTCCCTTTTCCTCTGAACTTATCAGAACCTGTCCCTTTAAAATTAAGCCTTCTGAGGATCCAGAAACTAAACTCTTAACTTCTTATATTCCCTGAACTAAAACTGAACTGTGAGCCAGAGTAAGATTTTCCCTAAATAGTCAAAGATCCTCACAGATTTGCTGAGTAATATAATATAGTCATTTAGCCTTAATCTGGTTTCTTTTTTTTTCTTTTTCTTTTTCTTTTTTATTAGTTGAAGGCTAATTACTTCACAACATTTCAGTGGGTTTTGTCATACATTGATATGAATCAGCCATAGATTTACACTTATTCCCCATCCCAATCCCCCCTCCCACCTCCCTCTCCACCCGATTCCTCTGGGTCTCCCCAGTGCACCAGGTCGGAGCACTTGTCTCATGCATCCCACCTGGGCTGGTGATCTGTTTCACCATAGATAGTATACATGCTGTTCTTTCAAAACATTCCACCCTCACCTTCTCCCACAGAGTCCAAAAGTCTGTTCTGTACATCTGTGTCTCTTTTTCTGTTTTGCATATAGGGTTATCGTTACCATCTTTCTAAATTCCATATATATGTGTTAGTATGCTGTAATGTTCTTTATCTTTCTGGCTTACTTCACTCTGTATAAGGGGCTCCAGTTTCATCCATCTCATTAGGACTGATTCAAATAAATTCTTTTTAACGGCTGAGTAATATTCCATGGTGGATATGTACCACAGCTTCCTTATCCATTCATCTGCTGATGGGCATCTAGGTTGCTTCCATGTCCTGGCTATTATAAACAGTGCTGTGATGAACATTGGGGTGCACGTGTCTCTTTCAGATCTGATTTCCTCAGTGTGTATGCCCAGAAGTGGTTTTGCTGGGTCATATGGCAGTTCTATTTCCAGTTTTTTAAGAAATCTCCACACTGTTCTCCATAGTGGCTGTACTAGTTTGCATTCCCACCAACAGTGTAAGAGGGTTCCCTTTTCTCCACACCCTCTCCAGCATTTATTGCTTGTAGACTTTTGGATAGCAGCCATCCTGACTGGCATGTAATGGTACCTCATTGTGGTTTTGATTTGCATTACTCTAATAGTGAGTGATGTTGAGCATCTTATCATGTGTTTGTTAGCCATCTGTATGTCTTCTTTGGAGAAATGTCTGTTTAGTTCTTTGGCCCATTTTTTGATTGGGTCATTTATTTTTCTGGAATTGAGCTGCAGGAGTTGCTTGTGTATTTTTGAGATTAATCCTTTGTCTGTTGCTTCATTTGCTATTATTTTCTCCCAATCTGAGGGCTGTCTTTTCACCTTACTTATAGTTTCCTTTGTAGTGCAAAAGCGTTTAAGTTTCATTAGGTCCCATTTGTTTATTTTTGCTTTTATTTCCAATATTCTGGGAGGTGGGTCATAGAGGATCTTGCTGTGATTTATGTAGGAGAGTGTTTTGCCTATGTTCTCCTCTAGGAGTTTTATAGTTTCTGGTCTTACATTTAGATCTTTAATTCATTTTGAGTTTATTTTTGTGTATGGTGTTAGAAAGTGTTCTAGTTTCTTTCTTTTACAAGTGGTTGACCAGTTTTCCCAGCACCACTTGTTAAAGAGGTTGTCTTTTTTCCATTGTATATTCTTGCCTCCTTTGTCGAAGATAAGGTGTCCATAGGTTCGTGGATTTATCTCTGGGCTTTCTATTCTGTTCCATTGATCTATATTTCTGTCTTTGTGCCAGTACCATACTGTCTTGATGACTGTGGCTTTGTAGTAGAGTCTGAAGTCAGGCAGGTTGATTCTTTCAGTTCCATTCTTCTTTCTCAAGATTACTTTGGCTATTCGAGGTTTTTTGTATTTCCATACAAATTGTGAAATTCTTTGGTCTAGTTCTGTGAAAAATACCGTTGGTAGCTTGATAGGGATTGCATTGAATCTATAGATTGCTTTGAGTATGAAAGAGGAAATTAATAGTAACACAATAATAGTGGGAGACTTTAATACCCCACTCACAACTATGGATAGATCAACTAAACAGAAAATTAACAAGGAAACACAAACCTTAAATGACACAATGGACCAGCTAGACCTAATTGATATCTATAGGACATTTCACCCCAAAACAATCAACTTCACCTTTTTCTCAAGTGCACACGGAACCTTCTCCAGAATAGACCACAACCTGGGCCATAAATCTCGTCTTGGAAAATTCAAAAAAATTGAAATCATTCCAGTCATCTTTTCTGACCACAGTGCAGTAAGATTAGATCTCAATTACAGGAAAAAAATTGTTAAAAATTCAAACATATGGAGGCTAAATAACACGCTTCTGAATAACCAACAAATCATAGAAGAAATCAAAAAAGAAATCAAAATATGTATAGAAATGAATGAAAATGAAAACACAACAACCCAAAACCTATGGGGCACTGTAAAAGCAGTGCTAAGGGGAAGGTTCATAGCATTACAGGCTTACATGAAGAAACAAGAAAAAAGCCAAATAAATAACCTAACTCTACACCTAAAGCAATTAGAGAAGGAAGAAATGAAGAACCCCAGGGATAGTAGAAGGAAAGAAATCATAAAAATTCGGGCAGAAATAAATGCAAAAGAAACTAAAGAGACCATAGCAAAAATCAACAAAGCTAAAAGTGGTTTTTTGAAAAAATAAACAAAATTGATAAACCATTAGCAAGACTCATTAAGAAACAAAGAGAGAAGAACCAAATTAACAAAATTAGAAATGAAAATGGAGAGATCACAACAGACAACACTGAAATACAAAGGATCATAAGAGACTACTACCAGCAGCTCTATGCCAATAAAATGGACAATTTGGATGAAATGGACAAATTCTTAGAAAAGTATAACTTTCCAAAACTGAACCAGGAAGAAATAGAAGATCTTACCAGACCCATCACAAGCAAGAAAATCGAAACTGTAATTAGAAATCTTCCAGCAAACAAAAGCCCAGGACCTGATGGCTTCACAGCTGAATTCTACCAAAAATTTAGAGAAGAGCTAACACCTATCTTACTCAAACTCTTCCAGAAAATTGCAGAAGAAGGCAAACTTCCAAACTCATTCTATGAGGCCACCATCACCCTAATTCCCAAACCAGACAAAGATGCCACAAAGAAAGAAAACTACAGGCCAATATCACTGATGAACATAGATGCAAAAATCCTTAACAGAATTCTAGCAAACAGAATCCAACAACATATTTAAAAAAATCATACACCATGACCAAGTGGGCTTTATCCCAGGAATGCAAGTGTTCTTTAATATCTGCAAATCAATCAATGTAATACACCACATTAACAAAATGAAAGATAAAAACCATGTGATTATCTCAATAGATGCAGAGAAAGCCTTTGACAAAATTCAACATCCATTTATGATTAAAACTCTCCAGAAATAAGGAATAGAAGGAACATACCTCAACATAATAAAAGCTATATATGACAAACCCACAGCAAGCATCACCCTCAATGGTGAAAAATTGAAAGCATTTCCCCTGAAATCAAGAACAAGACAAGGGTGCCAACTCTTACCACTACTATTCAACATAGTGTTGGAAGTTTTGGCCACAGCAATCACAGTAGAAAAAGAAGTAAAAGGAATCCAGATAGGAAAAGAAGCAGTGAAACTCTCGCTGTTTGCAGATGACATGATCCTCTACATAGAAAACCCTAAAGACTCTACCAGAAAATTACTAGAGCTAATCAATGAATATAGCAAAGTTGCAGGATATAAAATTAACACACAGAAATCCCTTGCATTCCTATACACTAACAATGAAAAAACAGAAAGAGAAATTAAGGAAACAATACCATTCACCACTGCAACAAAAAGAATAAAATACTTAGGAGTATATCTACCTAAAGAAACAAAAGACCTATACATAGAAAACTATAAAACACTGATGAAAGAAATCAAAGAGGACACAAACAGATGGAGAAACATACCGTGTTCATGGATTGGAAGAATCAATATTCTCAAAATGGCTATTCTACCCAAAGCAATCTATAGATTCAATACAATCCCTATCAAGCTACCAACAGTATTTTTCACAGAAGTAGAACAAATAATTTCACAATTTGTATGGAAATACAAAAAACCTCGAATAGCCAAAGTAATCTTGAGAAAGAAGAATGAAACTGGAGGAATCAACCTGCCTGACTTCAGACTCTACTCCAAAGCCATAGTCATCAAGACAGTATGGTACTGGCACAAAGACAGAAATATAGATCAATGGAACAAAATAGAAAGCCCAGAGATAAATCCATGCACCTATGGAAACCTTATCTTTGACAAAGGAGGCAAGAATATACCATGGAGAAAAGACAATCTCTTTAACAAGTGGTGCTCGGAAAACTGGTCAACCACTTGTAAAAGAATGATACTAGAACACTTTCTAACACCATACACAAAAATAAACTCAAAATGGATTAAAGATCTAAATGTAAGATCAGAAACTATAAAACTCCTAGAGGAGAACATAGGCAAAACACTCTCCGACATGAATCACAGCAGGATCCTCTATGACCCACCTCCCAGAATATTGGAAATAAAAGCAAAAATAAACAAATGGGACCTAATGAAACTTAAACGCTTTTGCACTACAAAGGAAACTATAAGTAAGGTGAAAAGACAGCCCTCAGATTGGGAGAAAATAATAGCAAATGAAGCAACAGACAAAGGATTAATCTCAAATATATACAAGCAACTCCTGCAGCTCAATTCCAGAAAAATAAATGACCCAATCAAAAAGTGGGCCAAAGAACTAAACAGACATTTCTCCAAAGAAGACATACAGATGGCTAACAAACACATGATAAGATGCTCAACATCACTCATTATTAGAGAAATGCAAATCAAAACCACAATGAGGTACCATTACATGCCAGTCAGGATGGCTGCTATCCAAAAGTCTACAAGCAATAAATGCTGGAGAGGGTGTGGAGAAAAGGGAACCCTCTTACACTGTTGGTGGGAATGCAAACTAGTACAGCCGCTATGGAAAACAGTGTGGAGATTTCTTAAAAAACTGGAAATAGAACTGCCATATGACCCAGCAAAACCACTTCTGGGCATACACACTGAGGAAACCAGATCTGAAAGAGACATGTGCAACCCCCATGTTCATCGCAGCACTGTTTATTATAGCCAGGACATGGAAGCAACCTAGATGCCCATCAGCAGACGAATGGATAAGGAAGCTGTGGTACATATACACCATGGAACATTACTCAGCCATTAAAAAGAATTCATTTGAATCAGTTCTAATGAGATGGATGAAACTGGAGCCCCTTATACAGAGTGAAGTAAGCCAGAAGGATAAAGAACATTACAGCATACTAACACATATATATGGAATTTAGAAAGATGGTAATGATAACCCTATATGCAAAACAGAAAAAGAGACACAGATGTACAGAACAGACTTTTGGACTCTGTGGGAGAAGGTGAGGGTGAGATGTTTTGAAAGAACAGCATGTATATTATCTATAGTGAAACAGATCACCAGCCCAGGTGGGATGCATGAGACCTGTGCTCAGGCCTGGTGCACTGGGAAGACCCAGAGGAATCGGGTGGAGAGGGAGGTGGGAGGGGGGATCGGGATGGGGAATACATGTAACTCCATGGCTGATTCATGTCAATGTATGACAAAACCCACTGCAATGTTGTGAAGTAATTAGCCTCCAACTAATAAAAATAAATGAAAAAAAAAAAAAAATGACTGGTTTGGGGTGAGCAAGACTTTGATGAGTGAAGTTCAACTATATATTTCAGTTCAAAAGGGGAGAGAACATTTTTTTAAACTACATTTTCATCATGTGTTCCATGCATTTTCTTCTGGAATAAATTATAGTTGTTATAATTTTTAGGGAAATGTGAAAACTAATATCTTCTTATCTACTGTTGTACTTTAAGATGAATATCAAAAATGTTATATAGCAGTAAAAAGTATCCTTGTGAGTGAAACATCCAATGTCACTTTAAGACTTGCAGTTTCCTGACTATTTCATGCAAATAAATTTTAATTTTTCAATAAGGAGTCAACTATTCAAACTGATGCTGAAGCACATTGATCGACTTAATTAGATCTAAAACCCGGTGAATAAAGTCACCAAGAGTATATTGTCTCATGCCTTAGGTAACACATTCAATGTTTTTATTATTATTGTATGATAATTCCCTCAGCTTTTTCTGTAAGGAACTCTCTCTGGACTAAGTAATTGGTAGTTTCTCATGCATGTTTTAATAGTCTTCAGAAAAAAAAGGTTTCTGAACAAATGCCATCTACTATGGAATACTATTTCAACTACATTTATTTCTACAGCAGATTTCCCTAGCTGGCCAATTAATTACAAGGTATAAAGGTCTTTTTAAAGTCACTTGGAAAAAAAAAAAAAAAAAAGGACAACCGTTATGGTTCACAGTTCCCATCTTGAACTGACTCTATTAATGCAAGTAGTGTACATTAAAAATACCTTTTCAATATTGATAGGACAAAATATAAACATATATAGATAGAGACTGTTTAAAATTATTATTAAATACATGGTAATGGCTTTGAATTATTCTTATCATTTTTGTATTTGGAGAATAAAAGAAATCTATAGACATTTTTTTACTATTTCTTAAGAGAATATTTAAACCTACAGAACATTGTTAATAATTTCTTTGCTCATTACTCTAATATTTAGATTTTGATAATTAAAGAAATAGGTTCACAATACAGCAGAGATTGAGTTAATCTCCCTTTATGTGTGTGTGTATCTGTTCTTGGAACCAGATAACCACATTTTTATAACAATGTTTGGAACATAAGTTTTGCCATACTAAATATGTTTTCAAGGTAAATATATAAAAATGACTCTGGGGGAGAAGGCGAGGGTGGGATGTTTCGAGAGAACAGCATGGAAACATGTATATTATCTAGGGTGAAACAGATCACCAGCCCAGGTTGGATGCATGAGACAAGTGTTCGGGCCTGGTGCACTGGGAAGACCCAGAGAGATCGGGTAGAGAGGGAGGTTGGAGGGGGGATCGGGATGGGAAATACATGTAAAACCATGGCTGATTCATGTCAATGTATGACAAAACCCACTACAATATTGTAAATTAATTAGCCTCCAACTAATAAACATAACTGAAAAAAAAAAATGACTAGTGTATTTACTAGTCATTTGCCTCTATTAGATTGATTCCAGACAAGATTTTTATTTTCTCTTAAGTAAATTAATTTCAAACATTCTACTATCATGGCAGGATCTAAGATATCCTGGCATAAGGATTTAATCGTCTGTATCCAGAACTAAGTCAGAATATATCTATAATGAAGCTGAGAAATCTCCAGGGTGACATCAGAGGTAAAATGGAGGGAATCCTCAGGGTCACAGCAGAGGTAAGGACATTTTTTTTTACTTCATATTATTACACATTTCCAGTATCAAAGAATCAATATAAAGTGAACAGCTTATAGAAGGCACTTTATGAACATTTCATGAATGAATGGATGGACAAATTACATATAAGTTTTCATCACAATCATATTTTTGGAACACACACACACAAAATGGTTCATGAATGCTTAACCTTTAAAAAAAATAGGTAGTATTTGTAACCATTCAGGTGGATTCACCAGCAAATCACTGCTTAAGAGAAATATGACTGTATTTTAGGTTGATATTTGCTTTGTAGTCAGTCTTTTCACTTTCAAGAGATATCAGCTAGCAAATCTATTTATCAGAAATAACTCTAACCCCCTAAGTAGTGTTTGAAATTTGTAAAAAGCTTCCCTAGGGCTCCAGCTGATATTTGCCCTGGCCAGGAGTGTTGGGCCTTTTCCTTTTGGGCTCTCTGCTGATAATAATGATACAGACCTCTCACTTCATTAGCTTTGACAGGGGCATTATTTCCCCACTGCTTGTGAGGAAGAAGACTATAGGGATTCTTGAGAACAGGAGGAAATGTGGCCCTTATCACAAAGAAAAGAGTGAATTTCTGTTCTCATACACTCTTACATGTGTGAAAGCATATTCATCACACATGCACATTGTGAAGAAACTCACTCTTACATCTTTAAAAATAATTTTGATTGGTTTGTTGTAATGCTAAAAATATAACTTTGAAAACATCTATAAGAAGTTATTGCAAGGAAACGGGACTATGCAGAAGATGGTAAGCCTGAAGACCAGTACCCTTGATATGATAAATAATACATAGTCCAAAGGTAGTTTAGCATAATAATAATACATACTACTGCTACTACTAGTAATAACTAGTTTTTATATAGCACTTACTAAGTATCAGACCCTGGTTCTGAGTATTTTATATATCTTAACTAATTTAATCTTCACAATAATCTATTAAGTTGCTACTATCTTTAACCCCATCTGGTAAATAAGAAAACTGAGGTATGGAAAGGTTGAATAAAGTGCCCATGGTCAAACAGCTAATAAGTAACAGAACAGTATTTGAACTCAGAAGCTGGGACTTCCAAAAGCATACTTGGTTTAAATCCCATATTTGCCACTTAATACTTCACTGGTGGTTCAGATGGTAAAGAATCTGCATGCAATGCAGGAGACCCAGGTTCCATCCCTGAGTAGGGAAGACTCCCTGGAGAAAGGAATGGTTATCTACTCCAGTATTCTTGTCTGGTAAATTCCACGGACAGAGGAACCTGGTGGGCTACAGTCTCTGGAATTGTAGAGTCGGACATGATTGAGTGACTAATACACACACACTTGTGTGCTACTAAGCAAGCCACTTAAACTCTCTCTCAGTTGCCTCTTCAACTAAATAGGGTTAATAATGCCTACCACACACAGGGTATTTATGGGCTAATAATTGTAAATGATAATAATGGTTGATATTTATTGAACATGCAGTTTATAATTTTTACTCTTGTTAAAGTAGTTAAGAGAGTTTAGAAGTCAGGCTTTATTATTTACTTATGTGATGTTGAGAAAGTATTTAACATTTCTAGACCTATTTCTTTATCTGTAAAATGAGAAAGACATCTCCACATCTTCAAAATAAAGATAGACATTTGAACGCTGAGCAAATTCCACAAAACAACTTCTGAATGCTGGCGGAGGACATCAGGCACCCAGAAAGGCAGGCCATTGTCATCAAAAGGAGGTAGGACAAAATATAAAAGATAAAAAGAGAGACACAAGAGGTAGGGACCGAGATCAGTCCCAGGAAGGGAGTCTTAAAAGAGAAGTTTCCAAACACCAGTAAACATTCTTTTTTTTTTTTTTTTTTTTTAATTTTTTTATTAGTTGGAGGCTAATTACTTCACAACATTTCAGTGGGTTTTGTCATACATTGATATGAATCAGCCATAGATTTACACTTATTCCCCATCCCGATCCCCCCTCCCACCTCCCTCTCCACCCGATTCCTCTGGGTCTTCCCAGTGCACCAGGCCGGAGCACTTGTCTCATGCATCCCACCTGGGCTGGTGATCTGTTTCACCATAGATAGTATACATGCTGTTCTTTTGAAACATCCCATCCTCACCTTCTCCTTACTGGCGGGTCTGTGGGGAATCTTGGAATCTCAGAGGGCAACATAAACGGGAGGAAAAATAAATAGATAAATAATTAAAACCCACAGATTACACATTTAATGGCAACTCCCACTGCTCACAGCCACCACCAGCAAGTAGGGGCTGAACAGGGAGGTGCGGGCTGCATTGCTTAGGGTAAGGACCAGGCCTGAATGCCCTGAGAGTAATCTGCGGGAAATAACGTGAGATAGCAACCAAAACTGTGGGATTTTCCGGGGGCGGGGGGGGGGGGGTTGGGGGAAGAGAGAGAGAGAGAGAGAGAGAACTATCCTGTGAAAAGCCCTAACGTGAGGCACTGCCAGGCCCGCTCACAGAACAAGGGACTGAGAAAATACCAGAGGAGAGCTAGCCGGCTGTGGACCGGCCCATCCCCTGCCGGAGACAAACAGTGGGGGTGGGGGGATGGGAGTGGGGGATGGGGGTGGCGGTGGGAGTGGAGGGCAGCCAGAGCCAGAAAGGGGCAATCACTACCCCAGAGAGGTATCCTCTACCAAACTGCAAACAGAATCCATTGCTAATCAAGAGTTCTTGGGATCCTGGAGGGTTGACATCTGCCGGGAGGGTCGCAGCCAGAGATCAGCTCCCCAGAAGAGACACAAGGCACACCTGAGAAGGCACGCCTGTTGTACACCCAGAAAACCCAGCGGCTGGGACGGGGGAGGTGATAAGATGCACTGCCCAACTGGGGGTGACTGCACTCGCCAAGCACCTGGTCACCTGAGCTGTTCGGACCTGGGAAGGGCACAAAATGCAGGCCCAACTGAGTCTGTGCCTTTGGGGAGTACTCAAGAACCTGAATCTGAGCAGCTTAGACCTGGAAAGTGCACGCAACCCAGGGCCTGCCTCAGACACTTCCCAGGCAGAGCAACCTGGAGCCTGAGCAGTGTAGACCAGGAAAGCACACACGCTGTGAGCGGGGGCAAACCCAGTGCAGCTGAAACACTGCAAGCACTCCCCACACACGCCAGTGATATTTGTTTGCAGTGTTCCTCCCTCCCCACAGCACGACTGAACAAGTGAGCCTAAATAAATGACCACCTTCACCCCCTTGTGTCAGGGTGGAAATTAAACACTGAAGAGACCAGCAAACAGAAGAAACTAAAATAAACAGGGGGAACCACTTTGGAAGTGACAGCTGCAACAGATTAAAACTCTGTAGTTAGCACCGACTACATTGGAAGAGGCCTAAAGATCTTGAGAAGGATAAACCAGATCAAGGAACAATCTGAAACTGTACTGACCCCACACTGTTGGCAACAGCTCTAGAGAAATTCTTAGATATAATTTTACTATTATAATTTTTTAAATTTAATTTTTTAAAAAATTTTAAGTCCTCTATTACTCCTTTTATTTTCATTTTTATAATCTACTACTAGCTTGCAAAAAAAAAGACCTTATTTTTAAAGCAAACTTCATATACATATATTATGTTTGTGACTTTGTTTTTATTTTATTTTTTTAATATTTTATTTTTGAGAGTCTAATCTCTACTCTAGATTCTTAATCATTGCTTTTTGGTATTTGTTATTAATTTTGTATCCTTAAGAACCCAATCTTCAGTACCCATTTTTATTGGGAGTGTGATTAGTGGCTTGATTGCTCTTTCCCCATTTTGACTCTCCCTTTTCTCCACCAGGTCACCTCTACCTCCTCCCACCCCTTCTCTTCTCAACCCAACTCTGTGAATCTGTTTGTGAGTTCTGGGCTGTGGAGAACACTTAGGGAACTGATTACTGGTTGGATCTGTCTCCCTCCTATTAATGCCCCCTTTTCTCCTCCTGGTTACCTCTATCTCCCTCCTCCCTTTTCTCTTCTCCATGTAACTCTGTGAAGCTCTCTGGGTGTCCCTTACTGTGGAGAAACTTTTCCTCATTAACCTAGATGTTTTATCATCAGTGCTGTATAGATGGAGAAGTCTTGAGACTACTGTAAGAATAAGACTGAAATTCAGAGGCAGGAGGCTTAAGTTCAAAACCTGAGAACAACAGAGAACTCCTGACTCCAGAGAACATTAATCAATAAGAGTTCATCCAAAAGCCTCCATACCTACACTGAAACCAAGCACCACCCAAGAGCTAATAAGTTCCAGAGCAAGACATACCATGCAAATTCTCCAGCAACACAGGAACACAGCCCTAAGCTTCAATATACAGGCTGCCCAAAGTCACACCAAACCCACTGACATCTCAAAACTCACTATTGGACACTCCATTGCACCCAAGAGAGAAGAAATCCATCTCTATGCACCAGAACACTGACACAAGCTTCCCTAACCAGGAAACCTTGACAAGCCACCTGTGCAACCCCACCCACAGTGAGGAACCTCCACAATAAAGAGGAACCACAAACTGCCAGAATACAGAAAGGCCACCCCAAACACAGAAATCTAAACAAGATGAAAAGGCAGAGAAATACTCAGCAGATAAAGGAACAGGATAAAATCAAACCAAACAAAAGAGGAAGAGATAGGGAATCTACCTGAAAAATAATTCAGAATAATAATGGTGAAAATGATCCAAAATTGTGAAAACAAAATGGAGTTACAGATAAATAGCTTGGAGACAAGAATTGAGAAGATGCAAGAAATGTTTAACAAGGACCTAGAATAAAAAAAAAAAAAAAAAAGAGTCAATATACAAGGAATAAGGCAATAAATGAGATCAAAAGCACTCTGGAGGGAACCAACAGTACAATAATGGAGGCAGAAGATAGGATAAGTGAGGTAGAAGGATGATAGAAATAAATGAAGCAGAGAGGAAAACAGAAAAAAAGAATGAAAAGAAATGAAGACAACCTCAGTGAACTCTGGACAATGTTAAACGCCCCAACATTTGAATCATAGGAGTCCCAGAAGCAGACAGAAATAAATACCATGAGAAAATACTTGAGGAGATAATAGTTGAAAACTTCCCTATAATGGGGAAGGAAATAGTCACCCAAGTCCAAGAAACCGAGAGAGTCCCAAACAGGATAAACCCAAGGCAAAACACCCAAAGACACATATTAATCAAATTAACAAATATAAAACACAAAGAACAAAAATTTAGAGAAAAGCTAATACCTATCCTATTCAAACTCTTCCAGAAAATTGCAGAGGAGTGTAAACTTCTAAACTCATTCTATGAGGCCACGATCACTCTAATACCAAAACCAGAAAAACGTGGCACAAAAAGAAGAATACTACAGGCCAATATCACTGATGAACATAGATGCAAAAATCCTTAACAGAATTCTAGCAAACAGAATCCAATGACATATTAAAAAGATAATACATCATGACCAAGTGGGCTTTATCCCAGGAATGCAAGGATTCTTCAATATCTGCAAATCAGTCAATGTAATACATCACATTAACAAATTGAAAAATAAAAACCATATGATTATCTCAATAGATGCAGATAAAGTCTTTGACAAAATTCAAAATCCATTTATGATTAAAAAAAAAAAACCTCCAGAAAGCAGACATAGAAGGAACATACCTCAACATAATAAAAGCTGTATATGACAAACCCACAGCAAACATTATCCTCAATGGTTAAAAATTGAAAGTATTTCCCCTAAAGTCAGGAACAAGACAAGGGTGCCCACTCTCATCACTACTATTCAACATAGTTTTGGAAGTTTTGGCCACAGCAATCAGAAAAGAAAAAAGAAATAAAAGGAACCCAGATAAAAAAAGAAGAAGTGAAACTCTCACTGTTTGCAGATGACATGATCCTCTACATAGAAAACCCTAAAGCCTCTACCAGAAAATTACTAGAGCTAATCAATGAATATAGTAAATTTGCAGGATATAAAATTAGCACACAGAAATTCCTTTCATTCCTATACACCAACAATGAGAAAACAGAAAGAGAAATTAAGGAAACAATTCCATTCACCATTGCAAGGAAAAGAATAAAATACTTTGGAGTACATCTACCTAAATAAACAAAAGACCTATATATAGAAAACTATAAAACACTGATGAAAGAAATCAAAGAGGACACAAATAGATGGAGAAATATACCATGTTCATGGATTGGAAGAATCAATATAGTGAAAATGAGTATACTACCCAAAGCAATCTATAGACTCAATGTAATCCCTATCAAGTGACCAACTGTATTTTTCACAGAACTAGAACAAATAATTTCACAATTTGTATGGAAATACAAAAACCCTCAAATAGCCAAAGAAAAAAGAATGGAACTGGAGGAATTAACCTGCCTGACTTCAGGCTATACTACAGAGCTACAATCATCAAGACAGTATGGTACTGGCACAAAGACAGAAATATAGATCAATGGAACAAAATAGAAAGCCCAGAGATAAATCCATGCACCTATGGAAACCTTATCTTTGACAAAGGAGGCAAGAATATACCATGGAGAAAAGACAATCTCTTTAACAAGTGGTGCTCGGAAAACTGGTCAACCACTTGTAAAAGAATGAAACTAGAACACTTTCTAACACCATACACAAAAATAAACTCAAAATAGATTAAAGATTTAAATGTAAGACCAGAAACTATAAAACTCCTAGAGGAGAACATAGGCAAAACACTCTGTGACATAAACCACAGTACGATCCTCTATGACCCACCTCCCAGAATATTGGAAATAAAAGCAAAAATAAATGGAACCAAATTAAAATTAAAAGCTTCTGCACAGCAAAGGAAACTCTGAGCAAGGTGAAAAGAAAGCCTTCAGAATGGGAGAAAATAATAGCAAATGAAGCAACGGACGAAGAATTAATCTCAAAAATATACAAGCAACTCCTGCAGCTCAATTCCAGAAAGATAAATAACCCAATCAAAAAGTGGGCCAAAGAACTAAACAGACATTTCTCCAAAGAAGACATACAGATGGCTAACAAACACATGAAAAGATGCTCAACATCACTCATTATCAGTTAAATGCAAATCAAAACTACAATGAGGTACTATTTCACTCCAGTCAGAATGGCTGCTATCCAAAAGTCTACAAGCAATAAATGCTGGAGAGGGTGTGGAGAAAGGGGAACCCTCTTACACTGTTGGTTTGAATGCAAACTAGTACAGCCACTATGGAGAACAGTGTTGAGATTCCTTAAAACACTGGAAATAGAACTGCCATATGACCCAGCAATCCCTCTGCTCGGCATACACACAGAGGAATCCAGAATTGAAAGAGACACGTGTACTCCAATGTTTATCACAACACTTTTTATAATAGCCAGGACATGGAAGCAACCTAGATGTCTATCAGCAGATAAATGGATAAGATTGCTGTGGTACATATGCACAGTGCAATATTTCTCAGCCATTAAAAAGAATACATTTGAATCAGTTCTAATGAGTTGGATGAAACTGGAGCCTATTATACAGAGTGAAGTAAGCCAGAAAGAAAAACATTTGTACAGTATACTAACGCATATGTATAGAATTTAGAAAGATAGTAACGATAACCCTATATGTGAGACAGCAAAAGAGACAGATGTTTAAAACAGTCTTTTGGTGGGATGATTCAGGAGAATGGCATTGAAAGTCCTATTCTATAATAATAATAATAATAATGATAAAGATAGTAATGGCTATTTAATAGGGTTATTTTAAAAATCAGATGAAGACTAAGAAGCATTTGTGTGATTCCTGACATATAATAAGCACTGAATTAATTAATAATAGTAATAGGAAGCATTTAATCAACAGGAAACTTCTGTGGGCTCTGACTAAAGCAAACATAAATATAAATAATCAATATTATTCCCTCATACCAGATTCTCACTGACTGGGAAAGTAAAAAGAGACTAATAGTTACTACACACTATAGGTGTTAAGATAAGAGAAAAGCCAAAAGAAAGGCATATATTCCATGTTGCTGTGGCTTGAAGACCTTTACTTAGGTACTTAGTAGTGGAACATCATCACTATTAGAGACTCTGTTACCAAAGTTACTCTGGTTCAAGTGTATTGTGCATTATAGCAACACAAGAAGCACAGCAATAACCTGGGGACCAGTTAAGGTAGTAGCATTGAAAGGCTCAATGTAATTTGGGAAGATGTTAAGAGTTTGAACTAGAAGTCTGTAAGTCTTATTCTAAGCAATATCCAATAAGAGAAAAGTATGTTTAAGGATGATAAAGCATATTGACATAAAGAATGTTATTGGGGGGATGAAAATATTCTAAAATTAATTTTAGATGATAGATTACAATCATGATGATTGTGTCACTTGGTAAAGTTTGTAAAAATCATTGAACTATATACCTGAAATGGGTGGTTTTCATGATATTAAAATATAAATCAATAAAGATGTTAAAAACATTTAAAGTAATTTGTTGGAATTATCACCTGTTCCTTATATCATGTTTAGAGGCAGGAGAATAAAGAACTGAAATTTATTAAGCACTTAAGATATGCCAATCACTCTGAAAAATGCCTTAGGTTAAGATGCCCCACTTTTTACTCATAAGATCCTACACAGTAAGCATCATTACTTCCATTTTGCAACCTCTCCATGAAACATGGAGAAGTTGAGTTACCTTATAGCCTGCCCAGCGCCTCTGTCCTTGGAATGCCCTGGGCAAGAGTACTGGAATGGGCTACCATTTCCTTTTCCAATATAAACAGTAAGAGTGACAAATCTTATTCTTTCAAAAACAATATACTGATAAGAACAAACTGATTAAATTTTGTCTAATACAGAGTTTTCTTTTAAAATTCTACTGACAATTTTATAAGGAATATTTTTGACATCAAGTTTCTAAGGCTACAAGACACTGAATAACAATATCTGGCAATACCTGATGAAGCACAAAGATGAGTGTTGTAGTCTATCATTACTGAGGATGGAGAAATATTTAAGAGGATGGAGAAATCAATTTAAGTTATAGTAATGGGGAAAGTTGTGGGGAGAAGAGTAGAAACACACTAGAAAACATTCGACCTGAAAGACACTAAAAGGACAATGACATTGGAATTAAAGTTTCTATGATGTGGTCTAAACACCAGGTCATTACTGTGAATGTACGCCATCTGAAACAGCTACACAGAATCATTTTAGAAAACAAAGTGGTTTGACTTTCTTGCCTATTCTTTGCTTTCACTCATCAGTCTGTATTCACATTTGTATTGTTGACCCTTCTCCTCTTGGTTCTTTCTTTAATAATCTGTTTTTAAATTTTTATTATGAAAATTTTCAAGCATAAAAATGGAAAGCATTGTATGGTGACTGTTTTCACACTCAACTCCCAGAATTAACTATATTTGCCAAAACTCTTTTACTTATTACCTTTTACTTTATGTAATAAAGTACTTTATTGATAGTATATTAAGATTAGAAAGCAATAACTATAATTAATTATAGCCCAAATGTCTTCTATTTTATATACAGTCTGTATTTATAACATACCACATTACAATTTATTCTAAATAATTGACTTCTTCTCATTCAAGAAGTAATTTAGGTAAAATATGCCTCAAAACCCAAATGTTCATTCATTAAACATTCATTTTGGGGGCCACAATGTATTCCTTTCACCACATATTCATCTGAGCATGCTCTATATTTACTCTGCATTCTCAACTCTGTCATGGAGTCCTTTCATCACACAGAGCATAACCTGACCCCTCTGTACAATCTTTAATGGTGATCCTCTATCAATTTTTCCTCCAAATCCATTCTCCCTTTATTTTACAGATGCATAGACACCAAGCTTAAGAAGATATTTCCCACTTTTATTTACCAGGAGGTAAAGAATTAAGTTTGAGCCAATGATATGGGAAAGGAAGTAGATGGATACAAAAGCTTGACCATATCCACTTGAAAGCCATATTACTTTCTTTATATTTTTAATATTTTATTTTTTGCTTCTTTCTGTATGATGTAATGGGCTTCCCAGGTGGTGCTAGTGGTAAAGAACCTGTCTGTCAATGCAGGAGACATGAAAAGTGGGTTCAGTTCCTGGGTTAGGAAGATCCCCTGGAGGAGAGCATGGCAAATCACTCCAGTACTCTTGCCTGGAGAATCCTCATGGACAGAGGAGCCTGGGAGGCTACAGTCCACAGGGTTGCAAATAGTCAAACATGACTGAAATAACTTGGCACACATGCAGATTGTGATGGATTATGAATATGGAAGCAAGCCAACTTTGATGATACAGATGAGAACAACACCCTAAATGATGAATGAGTAGAGAGGAGGAATTTGTGATCATGAATGATTCAGTGGAACAGAGTTGAAAATCTAGCAGAGAACTTCAAGACCATTATGGGGGAGAAAAGTAAACTTATTTAATAAATAAATAAATATCTTATGTATGCTACTGTTTTGGGGGTCTCCCTGTTACAGCAGCTTAACCTATACCCTAATTATTGTAGTAGTGTAACATGCTGTAAGTGTAGAGAAAATAATGGCTTTGCAGATCAGTCATACCTTGAAATTCTAGTTCTATCACTTATATGTGACATTGGCAAGTTATTTCAGCAGTATGAACTCATTTCCCCACTTGAAAAATATCTACCCACAGTGTTGCTGTGAGGATTCAGTGAAACAATGGATGTATATCATCTTGAATGTTCCTGAAATGCAAAGCAGTGCTTAAGTGTTCTTTCATAGTTTTTTTGTGGCCATACTCATTAGAGAAAGTGTTTTCTACTTTATTATTGAACTTAAATTTTTCCTTCAGTGCTTTTACTAATGACATCATTGTTTCCTATTTATACAATTTAATTAACCCAATCAACATCCAGTGTTGCAGACAATTTTTTTTCCTTTTAAAATAGAGTTTGATACACACAGAGTCACTTTAAGAACACAGACAGTTGGCAAAAGAAAATCATTTTAACAGACTCTGATTTTTTGCAGATCTACATGTCAAGGCTATGATGGCTCAGTGAACAAACAAATATGTTTCATGTCTTTTGGGATAAAACGACTGGTCAGAGAAGCTTTTGTATTAATGCAAGCTTTAAATCACAAGTCCTCACAGCATTCTGGTGTTAAGACAGGAAATATGGTTAATCCCTGAAGTCTTTGCAGGATTTCTTCATTGTGATTTAGTGTCTGGACTCAAATGATGAAACTGACACAGGAATGCAATGATTCTTTAAAAATCATATAGCTTATTGGAATAGTCTAGAAAGAGGGATTGGAAACATAATGGTTGGAGGCCACAAACAATGTTTTCTTTAGTAAATTATTTAGTCTACATGTAAGAAAGTCAGCCATGAGAAACATTATTACATTATTTTCAAAGGATAAGTAGCTGTAAAGTGATAGCACAGAGCAGTTGGTAGAGATTATAACTGTGAAGTTGGTAACCAGAAGTATACCTCAAAAATATATTACATTACATATGAGATTTCCTCCGTGAGCCTTGAAAATCAATAATGTGTGCCCTCAAGCTCAGATGAGTCACATGGTGGTATGTTGGTGACAAAATACACCCTTGGATAATTTTCTCCTAGTTCATAGATATATATTTTGGAGATGGAACATGGGTTGGTAACACACAAATATTATTTGTTGCTAATAAAAATGTGAAAGGTTATAATTCTGGTGCTTGAAGCTCCTTTCAATCAACCCATCAAATAGAATAATGAGATGGAGGACAATTGGTTCCTATATCTTGCAATCAACAATGCTCACTACCTGTAAGTGATTTTTCTCCCCAGATACCTAAAAGAATTGCATTGTGAGTTATTTTCTATCAAATAGGATTAACTTTGTTCTATATGAAACACCCTTGATTTTCTCTGCCAAGGAGTTCAGCAGTTTGGTGTGTCATGCATTACTGCTTACTACAGATCGTCAAACTCATTTCATTTGTGACAGGAGCTGGAATTAAACCTTGTTCTCCAGAGATGGGATGCCCATGTATTAATCTGATCTGTACTTCCTTCCAAGCCACCTTGTATATTGTTACAAGAGTTTCTCTTTTTGCTGTGAAATCCACCTTATCTATTTGTTTGTTTGCTTGTTTTGTTAAGAAGTAAAGAGAAAAGTATTTTTGTGTTTGTTGTATGTAAAGAAAGACATTCCATTGCCTCTGTTTGGTATGGGGGTCAACCTTTTACTGAGTTCCACCAGGCTCAGGCAGGCTGCTTCATCATATCTCCCTTATTTACTACCTGCTTCTCTAGCTTTGTCTCCTTCACCTCTGATTTAGCAGCTGTCTCTAATGCTGCAAAACATCATGAAGCTTCAGTATTCGAGAAAATTCAAACTCTCTTACCTGTGTCAAATAATTGTCATTTTTCTACATTATCTGAGATTGCAAATCATTGCCTATATATAGTCTAAGATGACCAAGAGAAACCAAATCATGTAGTACTAGGTTAAGAGACTGGGTGGATGAGTCTTGATTATTGCCAATAAAGGATGATGGATAAATGGCTGAGTTCCATTTTTAAACTTATATATATTTGGACTAGCATTAATATATGTGCAAATGTGTGTAAAGTCTTTTCCTCTAAGAGAGCATATTTTTAAAATATTGGCAAATAACAAAAATATGCTTTTCATTTTGCTCAGACAGCAATTTTCAGCTGAAAAGACCAAGGTCATTTATAATTGTGTTAATTGATCTTAAACTTTAGTAAACACAGATATTAAAATAAGATACACATGTGTCATTTGCTATCATAATTAAATAAAAAGTAATTCATGGCCTCTGGAAATGTGTATTAGTTTAAATTTTGGTCAATAAAATTGAAAGCAATGACTACTTATTTGAATAGCACAATTTTGAGGAAGACTTTGAATACTATTATTTTAGAAACTGATTTTTCAAGCTAAGAATTATAATTGGACTTAATGCAGTATTAATGGTCACACTGTGGTCTCCCTGACATTTTAAAACATTCTTATGCTAATAGAAATGTCAGTTCATGTTACCTCTCAAATACTAAATGACTCTTGATTGGTTGTTGTGAAGTCATTTTTTTTTCCCCTAAGCATAATGCCTCAGCATGAAAGTATGCTGGAAGGTATACTTATCTGAAAGGAATTTCAGATATATGCTGGGATTGCCATCAGTCACCTTGTTAAGTTTGGTTTAATTTACAAACCCCATGTCAGAACATCTGTGCACTTCAACTGTCTTTCTAATAGAACCTGGGGCCTAGGACTCTTAGAGGGATATGATAATCAGATTTTATTCATAAGGTTTTTCTCTAATTTTTCCCATTACACCAGGTTAGTTATAAACCAATTAAGGCAATGATTTTATTGGGTCAGTTGCTAAACACTCAAATTAAGAGAATTTAAAATATTCTGACAATAGTATCCTTAGAATTTCTGAACTTACACTGGAATTGCATTCAAATGATACACTTTATTTATGTAACCCTTTTCTAAAGATCTTAGACTACATTTATGAAGTCAAACTGTGAAGCAGAATATATTTTTCACCATTTTCTCTCAAAGCTGGGAATTAGTGTTAAACAGATACAATTTCTTCAATGTCACCATGCCAGAGGGAGAGTGTAGTTGAGAGTGTGCATGATTTTCACTTTGTCATACAGTGTTTTTCCAGGCCAAAGGATAACTACCATTCTTCCTATCTCAAAATCATAAGGAAGCCTCCAAGATCATTGATTTCACAGCAGGCTCTGAGCAGGTCATTTCACCATAGAGGATTATGGAATCCTTGTTTACTGTCCTTTAGGTGAAGAGGAAACATCCTGTTTCTATGTATCCTGATTTCTCTCTTCCCTATGGTAACAAGCCACATACATGCATATCTGAAAGAGAAAATAAAAAGATGAACAATATCCACTGTTGACCATAGTAGGAGATAGTAATTGCTCTCATTCATTGTCATTGAGAGTATAAATCAATTAAACATTTTTTGGATGGCAATTGGTAATATGGAACAAAATTTAAAGGCACATATCTTTTATTTTCCTGTATAAATTCGATTTTAAAGAAGCTATCAGATGCCATTGCTTCTAGCAATATGGGAAATTAAATAATTTGAGCAAGTGCTCTTAATTCAGGAAAAAAAAGACTCTGCAATAAGTATAACATTTGTTGTATCATACACATAGAATAAGGAAATCTCCAACAGATTGAGAAAAAACAGGATGTAAACAGAGTGAGCAGAAAATGCATGAAAATAACTTGGGAGCCCTAATGATAAATGCCAAAAACTACACTGAAAGTAGGAAGAGGTATATTTGAACATGAGAATTGTGAGCGAAGTGGAGTCCCTTGGGTGGATGATAAAAATGAAAATGTTTCAAGTTAGTAGCACCACATGGCCCTCAGAAGAATTAAACACAATTCTACTTTGGAGGAAAGCATTCAGGATATACTAAGAAAAAAATAATTTTAAGCTCATAAATGAAGATAACAAAATCAAAATGAAATGAAGCGTGATGAGTTAAGAGTTTTGTTGTTACTATGCAGTGATTCAGACATATCTGACTCTACGTGACCCCGTGGACTGCAGCATGCCAGGCTTCCCTGTCCTTCACTATCTCCTGGAGTTTGCTCAAACTCATGTCCATTGAGTTGATGATGGATCGAACCATCTCATCCTCTAGTGTTCCCTTCTTTTCCTGCCCACAATCTTTACAAGCATCAGGGTCTTTTCCAATGAACTGGCTCTTCACATCAGGTGGCCAAAGTACTGGAGCTGCAACTTCATCATCAGTCCTTCCAATGAATATTCAGGATTGATTTTCTTTAGGATTGACTGGTTTGATCTCCTGGGCTGGCCAAGGGACTCTCAAGAGTTTTCTCTAGCACCACAGTTCAAAAACATCAATTCTTCAGCACTCAACCTTCTTTATGGTCCAACTCTCACATCCATACATGACTACTGGAAAAACCATAGCTTTGACTATATGGACATTTGCCGAGTTAGAGTTAGCAGGGATAATCAACAACAAAATCCAAACAAAGTTAGTCCCATAGGAGTTCCAGAATCTAAAATTTTCAAATACAGAATATATGAAAACAACGAAATGGAAAATCACAATGAATAAAGGATAGAAGTATAAGATGAGTAATCCACAAAAAACTACAAAATGTCAGCAGATAAATTTGAAAAAAAAGTGAAATAAAACAAGAAAATAAAAATAAATGATAAATTTAATTGCCATCTTAAGTAGTGACAAATATACACAATGAATAGAAAAAGAACTCAAAAAGAAATCTATTTTGTATGTGGAGTGTGGTACACAATCAAGGTAGCTAGGAAGACTTTATTTATTTATTTTGAAAACATATAACATGTATGTGATTGGTGACCCAGAAAGAATAGAGGGAGAAAATGGGGAAGAAGCAACATTTGAAGAGATGATAACCAAGAACTTTCTAAAACAAGTTTACAATAATTACTTACCAAATCAAACTGCTCTAAAGACCCTAAGAAAGATAAATACAAAGTATCTCCAGTTTGACTTGTCATAGTAAAACTGTGAAACTCCAAAAACAAGGACAAAATCTTAAACCATCTAGAGAGAGCTAGGAAGACTTTATATCACTCTTCTTGAGCTGAAGTCAGCAAACTATGACCAGGGGGCTATATCTGGTCAATAATGTATATTCAATTAAGTACTGTCTATGGCTGCTTTAGGGCTTCCCTGGTGGCTCAGTGGTAAATAGTCTGCCTGCAATGCAGGAGACCTGGGTTCGATCCCTGGGTAGGGAAGAACCCCTGGAGAAGGAAATGGCTACCCACTCCAATATTCTTGCCTGGAGAATTCCATGAACAGAGGAGCCTGACAGGCTATAGTGCATGGGGTCTCACAGAGTCAGATGCAACTGAGCACGCACACCTGGCTGCTTCAACTCTACAAAGGCATAGTTAAATAACTGTAATATAGACTGCATAGTCCTCAAAGTTTAAAACACTTATTATCTGACCCTTTATGGAAGAGATTTCCCCATCCTTATCAACTGATACATTATTTTGGTGGATTTACGATTCTAGGAATCTTAAAGATATTAATATTTTTCCAAATTGAATAATAATGTCAATGTAATTGCAAGTAAAATAATAACACATTATTTTGAGGAAATTTGCAAGTAATTCCAAAATTTATATGGAAGAACCAACATCAAGGAATAGTCAAGAGGAGCCTGAGAAAACAGAAGAAAAAAACAGGGGAAAAGTTAGGGGAAGTTACCCTACTGTTTATTATGAAAAATTATAATGATATGAAAACTGTAATAAACTTATTGGTTCAAACATTAATTTTAAGAATTAGTGGTAGTTCTAGTGGTGCCACTAGTAATAGTTAACACTTATATAACACTTACTGTGTGCAATGTGCTAGGTCTGGATGAAAAATAACTTATTTAATCTTTACAATAGCCTTATGGAGGAGATGGTTCCTTTATTTTACACATTGAAAAGACTGAATCACAAAGTTAAGTAATTAAAAAAAAAAAAAGCTGACCAATGAATATATAGAGATTTCAGAAGGAGATTTAGTGATCTGTCTGTATAATCTTGTGTAACAAATCATCCCAAAATTTACGACTTGAATCAACAACAATCATTCACTCCCTGTCACAGTTTCCATGGGCTAGGAATATGGGAATGCTCAGCTAAGATGATCTAGCTTAGGGTCTTATTAGGATTTTGTCAGATGGTGGTAAGGCAGGGGTCATCTCAAAGGCCTTGGTGCCTGGACTGGGAAGACTCAGATAGCTGGGGAAGCACCCTGAGTATTTATATCTATTTTTGCTGTTTTTTTCCTGCTTGTTTTCTTTAGGACAGCCAAATTCTTCCACAGTGTCTTAAGACTCAAAAGACACAGGTTCTGAGCAAACCAGGCAGAAAGAAGCTGCATCGTATTTTATGCTCTAGCCTCAGAATTCAATCAGGGTGGGGAGTTCCCTGGTGGCCCAGGGGTTAAGACTCCCCACTTTCACTGCCAAGGCCTGGTTCCATCCCTGGTTGGGGAACTAAGATGCCACAAGCCCCACAGCATGGCCGAAAAAAAAAGTCATCCAGTGTGAATCCCACTGTAGTCACCACATGGACAGATTAAAGGGGAGAAAACATGGACTCTTTGAGTATCCATCTATGGAAAATAGACTAAGCCAAAATCTGGCATTGGTGTAAATATTCTAAGATTGAGGTGCCATGGCAGATTAGTGGGAAAAGATGGACTATTTCATAGCGACTGGTTATATGTAAAAGAGAAGGATTATATCCATATATCACCAATGCTAAAATCACTTTTTGATTGATTAAGGACTAAATGTGAAAGGCAAAACCTGGAAAATTATAGAAGAAGTGTTTTATGGCATCAGACTAAGGAAGGATTTTTTTTAAAAGACACAAAAAGCGCTAATCATAAAATACAAGACTAATACATTTAATTATAGTAAAATAAGAATGTCTGTTGTTGAAAAGATACAATAAAGAAAGTGGGAAGACAAACGAAAAACTAGGAGAGGACATTTGAAGTACATAAAACTGACAAAATTTTAGCATCTAGAATATATAAAGAATTGTCACAAATCAATAAGAAAAATACAAACAGCTCAATAGAAAACTCAGTAGAAGCATGAATAACCATTTACAAAAAAAAAAAAAAAAAAAAAAGAGAGAGAGAACAAAAAGGACCATGAATATATTTTAAAAAAAGTTTTTAACCTCATTAAGAATCATGTTCAAATTACCAGCATAATGAGATACATACATCAAAAATTTGACAAAAATTAAGAATTCAGCTAAAACTTAAAAGTGTGATGATACCAAGATGTGGAACTAACATAATACCTACGTCCTGATGTTCTGCTTATAAAAGTTTGAAATTCTATAATCAATCTGGAAAACAATTTTGAACTTCCTTAGAAATTTGAACATGTATATATTATATGATCCAGCATGCATGAGAATATATTAATAAATTATAGGATAGTTACAAATTATAATGTTTAAAAATGAAAATGAATCAGCCATAGCTATACACAACAACGTGGGTAAATCCTTAATATAATATTGATGAAAAAAAGCAAATTGCAGACTACACACAGTAAAATAAAAATTTTATAAAGGTAAAAAACATTCAAATTAAGTTCATTGTTTATGCGGTAAGGAATAAGAGAAAAACCTTTTTAAAAAAGCAACATACAAAAATCCAGCAAACTCTAATTGGTTTGCAGGCAGTGGAGGCAGGTGAATGGAACAGAAATAGGGTCAGAGCACACAGGGGGTACAAAAGAATGACAATGCCATACGTCTTTTTTTTTTTTTTTTTTTTTTTTAAGTGATTTTTATTGGAGTGTACTTGCTTTGGCCTTTCCAGGTGGCTCAGTGGATAGAGAATATTCCTGCAATGCAGGAGATGCAGGAGACCCAGTTTCAATCACTGGGTCAGGAAGCTACTCTGGAGGAGGGCATGGTAACCCACTCCAGTATTCTTGCTTGGAAAATTCCATGGACTGAGGAGGCTGGCGAGCTACATACAGTCCATAGGGTGGCAAAGAATCATACATGACTGAAGCAACTGAGCACGCAGGCATAACTGCTTTACAATGTATTATTTTTTGCTAACAAAATTAATCTGTTATAAGTGTACTTATACTCACTCTGTTTTTAGATTTCCTTCCCACTTAGGTTACCACAGAGCACTGAGTAGAGTTCCCTGGGCTATATAGTAGGTTTTCATTAGTGATCTATTTTGTACCTAGTAGCATATGTCTCTAAAGAAGACATACACATGGCCAAACACATGAAACAAATGAAAGATGCTCAACTCACTAATTATTAGAGACATATAAATCAAAACTAACAATGAGTTATCATCTCACACCGATCAGAATAACCATCATCAAAAAGTCTACAGATAATAAATTCTGGAGAGGATGTGGAGAAAAGGGAACCCTCCTATACTCTTGGTGGGAATGTATAGAGAACAGTATGAGGTTCCTTAAAAACCTAAAATAGAACTACCATAGGCACAGCAACTCCACTCCTGGGCATATATCTAGAGAAAACCAGAATTTGGAAGGAGATCTGCACCCCTATGTTCATCGAAGCACTGTTTGCAATAGTCAGGGCATGGAAGTAACCTAAATGTCCATCGACAGAGAAGTGGATAATGAAGATGTGGTATATATGTACAATGGAATGTTGCTCAGCCATGAAAAGGAATGAAATAATGGCATTTGTAGAGATGTGGGTAGATCTAGAGATTGTCATACAGAGTGAAGTAAATGAGAAAGAGAAAAACAAATGCCTTACTTCTTGAGTGGTGGAGTCATGGTTATTCTTTTAGTTATTGTTTCTTTATATGTTGCATATATGCCTTAGCTATTTTAATCAAATCAATTAACACCTGATAGACATAATGATTAATAAAAAGTATTACACAAACATTGTTGCATAGCAATATAAGGACATATGCTAAAAGACATTCATTGAAGCATTATTTTTAATAGCAACATACTAGAAATGACCAAAATGTTCATACATATGCACTAAGTTGCTTCAGTCATGTCCGACTTTTTGTGACCCTATGGACTGTAGCCCCCCAGGCTCCTCTCTCTATGGGATTCTCCAGGAAAGAATACTGGATTGGGTTGTCATGCCCTCCTCTGGGGGATCTTCCCCACCCAGAGATCGAATCCAATTCTCTTACATCTACTGCATTGGCAGATGGGTTCTTTACCACTAGTGCCTCCTGTGAAGTCCCATCGTAAATAAATAATAAATTATGGCACACATAAAATGGAATGCTTTGCATTCATCACAAAGAACATGGGATATCTGTATGTTCTCACATAGAAGTTAATCTTTGATACACTGACAATAAAGCAAGTTGCACAGGAGGTTGGAATAGAACTCATTTTTGTGAGGAGAAACATTTTATACATATAAATTTATAAAAAATGTATATAATACTTTGATATATATACTATATAGATATATAAATATATGCATATATAAATATATGAAGTATATTTATATACTTTATATGAATATATAAATATTTATATATACATATATAAATATATAAAGTGATCATGGGTGGCTTCAGCCTGCAGTGGCTTGAAGAGGGGCTTTGATTCTCAGCCAGAGATTGAGGCCAGGTCATGGCAATGAGAGCACCAAATTCTAACTACTAGACCAGTGGTCAGTGGCAAGGCTTTAACCCTTCAGTTTTGTAGAAGGGAATTCCCACAAAGATGGAAACTAATGAAACAAGTAAAGTGCTTATTATGAGGAAAAGGGTACAGTACATGTGGATAGACGCAAGGGCAGACTCAGAGAGAGTCATGCCCTCGTGGTGATTTGAATCGTTTATATGGGGCATTTCTTTCAGGTTTTCTTTAGCCAATCATTTTGCTTTGCCTGGTTCTGAGTCTGTATTTGGTATATCTCGGGGTCCTCCCATGTGTGCATGTGCATCTTTTAGCCAAGATGGATTCTAGTGAAAAGGCCTATGTGTAGTTGTGTCACTTACTGTGAGATGACACCCACTCCCTTTTTGACCTTCAAGGAGCCTCTCTCCACATGTGTAGTCATGGAGGTCTCCTTCACGTCAAGAATGAGGAATACGGGGTCTTTTATCTCTTATCTGGGCAGGGCCCAATCTTCTCCATTAATTCTGCTTTTATGGAGTTTCTGCTGTTGTGGAGTTTCTGTTCACAGGGGAGAAACTGTTCAGCCTGCAGCCCATCTATTTCCTGCCTCAAACGCACATAGGAAAAACAAATGCTAAAGGACACATATTAAAATGTTACTGGTGTTGATCTCGTAAGAGTGGAAATGAAGGGGAGAAATAGAACATTTACTTTTAACTGTTTATATTTCTTTCCTGTTTGATTTTTTCCCAAAAATCATTACTATTTTGTTTTAAAAAAATTAGTGAAAATTAAGTACAAATCTCCTCTGTTTCTGACCCTCATCAGCAAACAAGGTTTGCCAAAGCCAATAAATTTCCATTCTACCTTTTAAAAAGTAATCTGCACACTACTCATGCTGTACTAAAGGAGCTCTCTTCTATGACCTGGCTGGCTATGAACTCTGGTCTTTATTTGGTGATAATGAAGTGTATCAAAGAGAGTCCTTTTGTATACAAAGTGAACTGTCAACTAATGTGTTCTATCTCAGGCATTGTCAGAAAAGCAGATAATAAATACAAATGCATTTTTCTCTTCATGGGCAGTTTCTTTTTCTCACTTCTTGATGGCTTTCTATTTTTGCTCTTTTCCATCCAGAAAAGGTCAATTGAAGCCCCTGTGAGTGTGATCTTGCCAATGTTTCAAAAGCAGTTGCATGTTTTGAACTGCAGCATAAACTCTTGTTTCCCAGAGCAGCTCTCCTCCTTTCCTCCACCTTTTCTAATAGACCTTGCATCAACAGGCTCATTGAAAATAAGCATCTGAACCCATAAACATTATTAAGAGATAATATATTATGTTTATATAGGTGTTTTTCCTATTATTCAATCTAATAACATTTTCTAAGAGACCTTGTCACAAAAGCTAGCATTTCCCCCGCCCAAGTCATACCCCCTACGCCCCCCTGCTGCGCTGCTCAGCACTGCTAGCAGTCATTTCATACAGGAAAGAAAAGTAGAATCAAGTCAGTACCATGCTGCTTTTTCCAACTGCTATACTTCTTGGCCATTATAACCCCAAAAGCTTTCTTTTTCAGATCTTTCTTCTCTCCTACCCCCCATTAGTCCATCAAACGGGCCCATTGCCTTATAAAGTACAAAAGATTAAAACATTCTGGCTGTGAATCAAAGCCCCAAACTGTCCACTTTCATTTTTTTAAACAGTATATTATAAAGTTGGAAGAATTATTACAATAGCAGTATATATCCAACAGTGTAAAACATCTTGAACTGAGAACATAGTGAAGGTTTTAAATCTGCTTTTGGAAAATTGCACCCACACCCCTAGACTGCCCCCCTCCCCCATACCCCTGCTTTGCCAAATAATAATAATAATAATAATCCACATTCTTTAAGTTGTAAATTTCAAAACAGAAGAGTGAAAAAGGTAATATTTGGAAGTCACTTGTAATTTAAAGCTACAAAAACTTCAAAATCAGTATAGAATGTACATGAGACTTGAAGAAAAATATTAATTAATTAAAGCAGAGGATGACTGATTGTTAAATAGCCTCACAAGAAACTAGCATGAGTTGATCAGACATTCTGCACTAGGGAAGAATAGATTTGGAACTCAGACGTCCTCTGCTATATTTCTCAAAATGCACCTCACCGACAGGTTTTAATAATCTGGGGACACCTTTCCTAACTCCTCCTTTTCCTTCCTCATCCTTCTCTTATCATGACCTCCTTTAGTTCATTGAATTGTTTGCAAGCTAAAAATTCACTTTCATACTTACTGTTTGCCAAAGTTATTCCATGGTTGGTTCTGCCAACTTACCTGAGAGATCTTGGTCATGACTGTTCACGTTGGCTTCTCCTTGTCTCTCCTCACCTTTCCTAGGCTGGATGTTCTTCCCTTTTCCCCTTTCTGTTGATAGCTGAAGGTAGTCTGAAAAAATAATGTTATATTTAAAAATGATATGGTTGACTTAGAATAATGGGGCTGTCCTTGGACAAAAAGAGGAAAAAAACAAAACAAAACAAAACACAAAAAACAGCTAGCTTCATGTTTTATTGCTAAGCTGTAGCCAAATGAGGGACAGAGGGCAGGCTGTGTGCCTATGTAAACCACTGGCAGTAGGAGTCTGGACAAAATATTTTGGCTTTCATACTACAGTAGCACTAGGCTGTGTTATCTTTTGTGCCAGGTTCCTGGGTTGAGGACCATGGGAGGCTGACACTTTGAGGTACATGCCAAACAAAGCATAATAAGATTTTTAAAATTGATATGTGAGAGGTGTATCCATTTTAGTATTAATTTCTACTGTGAGGAAACACATTTCTATTAAAGACTTCCTGTTGTCAAGATAAATGCAAAAATGAAATCCAAGGAAATAGTTTAGAATTTCAAAGCTTACTGGCCAAAATACTATCATCTGAAAAATCTGTTTCTTACAGGTTAAAGTGCCTGATTCATCTACAGTTGCTTGAGAATTGTAATTAGGTAAGAAAGCTCTTATAGTGTCAGCTTTTCAAGTAATGGCACTCAATAAGTTTAATGATTAAGTGTTTGTTGATGAGGTAGTTGAGTTTTTTTTGTTGTTGTTTTTGTTTTTGTTTTTTCCCATTTTGTCACTTAGCCATTTGCCAAGTTAAAAAATTCCATGAGTTCATAAATATTAGAATTATTGTTACAAATAGAGTACTAGCTGTTAAAATTCCTTAAGGTACACCCATGCCACCTAATAAAAAACTGCAATTATTTCTTGGAGGAACAAATCTTATATTCTTAAGTCAATTTGCTTCTATTAGAAAGTAGCAATATTGGAAACATGCAAACCAATGAGGTACTTGAACTATAAAAGAATTCTAATCTCAGCAAGACAGTGTAAATCTATGCTCTGTGGAGTCTTCCAGTGTGGGAAAACAGCTGGGCAATATTAAAACTTTTAAACTTGACCTCTATGAACTCCATTCCTTGTAACTGAATAAGTAAAAACATGTTCTTCCTTGTGAAGGCATGCCTATATGACTCCAAAACCATACATTAGGCTAGTCAGTTCAGTCAAACATTTAGTCAACCCAGTGGTAAAAAAAAACAAAAAAAGAATTCCGAGATACTTTTTTTTTTTTTTGTAGCCCCAAAACCATTCAACAGATTTTCTTTGCTTTTTGCCAGTTGATTTTCTATTGTGATTCCTAATCCTTGTGTAAAAACTCATCTCCAAGAATGTCAGGAGCTGTCAAAAAATTCTCAAAACAGAATTACTTTTAATTCCTTTCAAATCGCAAAGATATATCACACAGCATAGTCATTGGAAGTCATAAAATCAAATATCTAAAGTGTCACAATTTCAAAGTAGACTAGGAAAAAATGATCCAGTCCAAATCTACTGAGATTGTTGGATGGCATCATCGACTTGATGGACATGAGTTTGATCAAGCTCCAGGAGTTTGTGATGAACAGGGAAGTCTGGAGTGCTGCAGTCCATGGGGTCGCAAAGAGTCGGACATGACTAAGTGACTGAACTGAACCAACTCTACTATAGAGTTGCTCTTCTCTCTCTTTAAATTTTCAGCAGTGACATTTTTAAAACGGGATTTTCAGAAAGGATGATGATAAATGTTGATTTTCAGTGTGGTGAGTTGTTCTTCATGTGTTTCTTACATTATTTTATTTTTGTTGATAGAACTTTAGAAAGTGTTAGGCTTTGAAAACAATTCTGGTTAGGAGTTATGCTTCCACCTCTATGTGGGAAGGTATTTCTGTGGAGAAAAACAACTGTATTAAGACTTTTGATTGCAAGTGACAGAGACCCATCTGACATTGTCTTGAATGCTTGAATGATGATGATGTTTGTGATTATGATAATTCATGTTAAAGCATTTTGACTCACAAAACTAAAATGTCCAAGAAAATCAAGCTACAAGCACGTCTAATTCCAGGAGCTTAAACATTTTAATCAAAACTTGATCTCCCTGCTTCTCCTGGTTTTGCTTTTATCTGTACTTGCTTTATGTACTTTTTTCTGTGGAGACTTTTCTCTATGCAGGGAGTCTATCCCTAGGTCATGGCAACAACCCTGGGGTTACTTCTACAAGCAAGCAACCCTAACATAAAGAAGTAACCCAACAAAAAGTCTGAGAGTTCACTTTTATTTGCCTTGGTCCTGTTGATGTGGATAAATAAATGATCTGTGATGTCGACCAAGCCTGTGTCATGCTCCTACTTCTGAGACCAAGAACTTTATTCAAACTCCGTGCATTGGGAAAACTGGACGACAATTGGTTACTCATAGGAAAATGAGAGTAATGTTAAAAGGAAGATTCATGAATTATAATGTTGGGCTGGCAAAAAAAAATATATTTACTTCAGCAATATTCTATATATACATTGCTAATTTTTTATACACATACAAAAGTGTTATTAATAAAAAGTTAATCAGTTGATCTAAGAAAGATTGAGGCTTATAATTTGGGAAGAACATCTCAAAAAGCTCCAAGAACTTTTCTGCCCATTAGAATTCAAAACGCAGTTATGTAAGTTTCTTGAGAGAGGGCTATACTTTAAATGATGTATTATTTACAATTAATCTACATCTACAAGTGTAAAGTGGTGGGTTATCATGACACCTTACAAGATCAAGAAGGAAAGCTATCTTTTAAAGAGGTGTCCTGTTGCTGCTAGGAGAATGTTGCTCTTTATGGCTGAGCAGATATTTCTGCAAATTGCCGAGGTGTGACCTATGCATAATGCACACAATGCATGGTGAAGGGAGAGAGGAGGCCAAAGGGCAGAGAAAAATTTTTTTGTGTGTTTAAATATTTCTTGTCTTGCCCTAAAATATGAATTTTATTTCATAGTGTCTATAATGCAAATACAATAACCTTAAATATTCATCAATAAGTGCAATATGCCAGGCACAGTGCTTGACCAACTTTCTTTCCCAAAACTTTGAGGGATGGGAAAGGAAGCTGGGTCTCCGCTGGGTCTGCTCTCTTGAAGCTGGGGATCCTTGACAATATGAACACTGTGGGAGAGAGAACTTGCAAAGCTTCCTGAGGCAAAAGTACAAAAATGGAGCAGAGAAAGACATGTTAGGAACCTCAAGACAATTCAGGTAATGTTAAACGCTTTTCTACATGGGGCCTCCCTGGTGGCTCAGATGGTAAAGAATCTGCCTGCAATACAAGACACTCAGGTTTGATCCCTGGGTCAGGAAAATCCCCTCGAGAAGGGAATGGCTACCCACTCCAGTATTCTTGCCTGGAGAATCCCATGGACAGCGAAGCATGGTGGGCTACAGTCCATCGGGTCACAAAGAGTCAGGCACAACTCAGCAACTAACACATTCTTTCATACTTTCTCTTTATGCATTGTCTGTAATCTACACAACAAGCCAAAATAGGTTGTATGAAGTTCATTTTGCAGATGGAAACTGTTTATAAGTCTCAGAGAGGCTAAGTGGTTTGCCTGTAAGGACACAGCTAGTTAGAGTCTAAGCTGGGATTTGAACTCAGATCTGTATAGCCCCGAACCCTGTGCTCTTTCCACTGTATTATTCAGCACTCACACCTATATACAATTTTATATAAATGGATAAAATATTATACTTTGATACTAAGAATGTCTTCAGTGCAATCTAAGTAGGAAGTGTTAACACATGAAATCTGACACTAGAAAAAATGATATTTTATGTTGGAAGGAGAACAGAGTGTATTTTCTCTCTCATTTGACAAGACTGTTGACAGCACTAACCACATTAACTTCACAGAACATCCTTGATCTCACCATTCCACCCCTTTGATTTCAAGATAGCTGTACCCTGGAAATTAAATATCACTCTCATCATTGATGCTGCCTATAATGTTAGTAGAAAACATTACATTAGCTTTGAAAACTATTTTTAGTAATGTTCTTGTATCATAGAAGTTAATGCTTAAGAATATTTCATTGGAGAACAAATCACAATCAAATACAGAAATATTGAAGAGGCCCAATGCAACAAGTCAACTTCATCAAGTAGAAAACATACATTATTTATAAAATAAAATCTGGGAGTTATTCCAGAAAACACAATGAAAACTAGAGATAGGACTTTTCCAATATTTTGATCTTGAAATGGTCCCTCTAATACATTAACAATTCATGTACTAACAACATTTATAGTGCATGCAGTAGCTTTTTGCATATCAAGTGAATCTTTCATTACAATAATTTATATTATGAAATTAGTCTTTCTGTACTTGGAGGTTTACTTTTTAGCAGGTGGCATTGGGCGGCTTTCTGTGGTTCAACTCTGTCAGCATTTTCATTATCAGCATTTCTCTTTTCCCTCTGAGCCATTTCACAGTCGTTCCAAATTGTATCTGGCTAAAACTTGGCATCTAAATTGCCACCTTAGAATTCTGTCTCAAGGAAAATCCCAGTGTCAGTCTAATGAGCTGAATTGTATATATAGCACAGTCAGTTTTAGGCAGTCCCAATCTCTATTTTTAAACTCAGTTATAACTAAAACACTGAGATAATTATGATACACAAGCCATTGTTGATGAGAAAAACTTTCATTCATTACTTTTTCTAATTAGTTCTCTTAAGTACAGCTAGGAATCTTGGAATCTTTGTTTTCATCCTAAGAGGCAATTGATTCATTTCAGCAAAGTTGCAGTGAAAGTATTTTTCTTTTTAGTTGTTATTTGGCATAACTCACCTAGTTCAATGTTTTCTAAAGTGTTACATTTTATTTTAAAACTTTTTGTTTGAGCATTGACTCAGGCTGTCTTCCCATAGATAAAGTGGGACAGAATCGATGCATTGCAGGCTTCCTTTGCTGCTCTGTGTGATAAACACTGTCTAACAAGTCAGGAAAAATCCATTTTGATGCTACTTCTCCAATTAGACCTGTTAAACAGTCTTTGAATGACTGAATTTGGTTTTAGTTTTACACACAGATACATTGTTAAGCTAATGTTTTAAAAGTAAACTATAGCACCATTAATATTAATTTCTAAGAAGTTCTTTTTTTTTTTTAAATCAAATCTCTAACTATAAGCAAGTGAAGCTGTAATTGTTTTGTTGAGATTCAGTGTAACTTGATTACTCTCTAACTACTCAGTAATTTTTGGAAATCCTGTTCGTTCAGTTTGAACAGTTGCAGATGACTTGTATGTGTATAAGAAAACTGTGTCATTAGCATATGTTCTGAGAATGAGTTCCTTCCAGTATGTGCAAAGATCAGGAAGCTTGGAGGAAGGAAAAAAAAAAAAAAAAACTGCTGCCTTCTTTCAAAAACTATCTACTGAAGCTCTCTGTTACCTTGTACAAGATGCAAGAGGTAAGTCCTCTGAGGAATGTGAAGTGTAAACCAGCACACAAATTCAAGGAACTTGTTATCTTCCATGAGAAATAACAACTACATAAAATCTTAAAAAGTAAAGCAATATAGGATAAAAGTCAGATGGAGAGAGACTGCAATACTTGAGCAAAGCTCAGTTCTTTAATTTTTTTTTCCTAAGAGAGATGTTGCAAATATATTATCTTTTCACTACAATAATCCAAATTCTCTTTTTTTATACTATTTGATAAACCCTGATAAAATCAGGTCACTGTATGATGACATAATTTAGTAGGTCAAACAAAACTGCTTCACAAATCTGGCAGTGATTTGTCAAAACCTGGCAAAGTCCTTCTGCAGGCTTGGTCAGTAAACTTTCACAGCATTGTAATTTTTTAAATGACCAGATCAAACCAAGGTCACCTCTAAGCTGTTAAAACTACTGCCACTGCAACTTTATTATTGTTAAAATCTGCATTCCCAAAATGACAATTATATTTAAAACTGAGTTAGTGCTTCTTTCAGTCCAGGACCATTGTGAATGTTATTCTATGTAAGAAGCATGGGTAACCTACTTAGGTGAGATAGAGAGAGAGAAACTAGATGGTTGAAAACTGTGAAGTATGAAACAGAAGAGCTTTAAGTTAATCCTTACATCAAACACCATAAAATAATGTTGAAATTCAAAAGATTTTTCAAATCTAGACTCTCTCCCACTGGGAAAGTTAATGTTTTCAAATGAAGATCCCTCCAGATGTAATCTTGTATCCCAGCTAATGCCATCTGTTCCTGTTGACTATTCACTACTAATTCATAAACTACTACATAATTTCTGAGATAGGAACACCTTAATCAATGGTCACACATAATAAATGTGATGACACTATCTCTTAGAGCTCAAGAGATATTATGAAATTTTAATTGATTATCTTCAAAGAACTATGTGATTCCTGAAAATAAAGAATCAAAATATAAAGGCTTATAATCTTGACTACTTATGGAAACTATTTGAAGGTGAAAACATAATTAGATACATTTGTTTTACTTTCTTTTCCTGGGCAGGTTAAAATGGAGAGATTCTTTGTTCTTTCAGATTCTCTTGCTATACAACACTCAGTATTGTCTCCTAATACCTCACTCTAATCAATATTAAACAATTTTGTTCTGTTTTACAGTCATTGATCTTTTGCCAAAATTGTTTTTGAAAGGGGGTACTAAAAAGTTATTGTTTATGATTTAGCTAACAAAGGACCTACTCTAAATGAGGAGTAACCAATCATTTTTGATAACACACTGAGCTAGTGTAATCCTCACCAATATCATTTAGCAAATTTCTCAGAAATACTTTATGCTTGCTTTTCAAACTGAGGTACACAGTGATATACAGGGAGAAAGTTACTTGTAGCTTTAGACACTTATCTGAAGATAGAGTATCTTCTGGAAGAGTCAGTTTTACTCACTGATAGAACATTTTAAAAATATTATGACAGGCATATATTTTATATGTATAACAAGCATGATGTACTGTGGCATGAAATGCAAACTTTGTATAATTGGATAAAATATATGACTTAAAGAATTCCTCACCCTGAAGCAGCACCTAACCCACCCCACTGCATTCTTATCCTCTCCTTGCTGTATGTATCATCTTCTGCTTTTTAGGAATGTGTGTGTTCAATCATTCAGTCTTGTCCAGCTCTTTGCGACCCCACGGACTGTAGCTTGCCAGCCTCCTCTGTCCATGAAATTCTTCGGGCAAGAATACTGGAGTGAGTTGCCATTTCATACTCCAGGGAATCTTCCCAACCCAGGAATTGAACCTGGATCTCTGGCGTCTCCTACATTGGCAAGAGGATTCTTTACAAACTGCACCACCTGGAAGCCCAGGAATACTATGAATTTTAGGAATACTGAGAAGTAGCAAAAAGTATAATTTGGGGGATAGAAAAATAACCTGAATTCATAGTGTGGCACTAACTCGCTGATGTGCTCAGCCCCAGAAATAGTGTCTTTTTCTATTGTAAAAAATATCTAAAGGTGTTCACTGTGTAGACCTGGATGAATGATCATAGCATCTCTTGTGGAAGCTGTTTGCAGCAGGTTCAGAAACAGAAAGCCTGCTGTCTACACAGGAGACCATGAAAGAGAAAGGTTACTGTACCTCTTCCCTTGTCCACAGTGATCAAGTAAGGAGTTAGAAGAACTGGAGACAGAAGCAGGGGTCAGTTTTCTGGCTGAAGGAGATTCATAGCGCAGTTTGTTCCAAAGCTGTCAGAATCACAAACTGAATATAAATACTGACTGAGCTTGCTATCGCCTCCAGGCTAGAAGATACTCCAAATTTAAGCCTGTGACTAAATAGGCATATATTATCTCTTGTAACTGTCACAAAGATCCTACACATGTATCATCACATACATTTTACAGATGAGGAAAGGTTCTTAAGTAACTTGGTCATGATCACATTCTGTTTTCTTTGATTTTTCAATGATGTTTGAGATTATTTCTTTTCTTTTATTTTCAGTGTTAGAAATATATTTGGTTTTAAAATTAACATATAGAAATCAAATAGCTTTTCTATAATCAAGATTATTTCTTTTCATTATAGGCTATCACACTTCTCCACTTGGTAATTGAGGAATTTGAATTGAGAGACTATTTTCAGGTTCCTTGTTTTAAACACAAGAACTTTTTATCCATTCTCTTATGGGGGCTAAGTCATTTCTCTTTGAATTAAAAAGTTGTTAGGAATTTGAACTCATGCCTACTAGATCTTGGAATGGAACCATCAACTTACTCAGATGTTAATTTGAATATTCTAATTTTTTGAATGTCACAAAAATGAATACTGCATTTGGAAAAATTAATTATGATTTAAGTATTAGACCTGTTGTTTTTCTACATGAAATTTTTTTGCTGCTTGGTTGCACACCTACGTGGTGAGAAAATGAAATTGTGCTTCCTAATCTCTAATGTAGACATATTTCCAATTTTTCAAAATGAAAAGTCTCCAGTGTTTAGGATAAGATTCAATGAATGCATATAACAATTGCAGTAGAATGTCTGTTGAAATATGAATTTTGGTGGATATGACACTAGTTTACTCTTTGTCCATAGGAACTGACTAATTTTGAGTAGGTTAATTATTCTCCAGTAGCCTGATTTATCTTCTTTTAGTTGTTCAAATTTATTACTGTCATCTGATAATGTCATAAACATCAAATCATACCAAATATGTGTGGATACATTGCTGTCAATTGCTTTACATTCAGCATGGCTCTCTTTATGCTGGTTGAAAATGACTGGGCAGTAGTAAGATAATGATTCTACTTACCAGGGATCTTATAGGGACATGAATTTCAATAATAACTTACATTAAATAATAAATTAATGATATAATGTAAGAGTGTAAACAGAGGGAGATCTTATAATGCCCAGTGATCTGGCCCATGATTTGCTACTCACTCCCCAAGAATAGTTCGATGAATGGCAGTGTAAAAGCATTTGGAAAGCTTTCTTTTCTTCTACTAGCTCTATTTGCTTTTTGTTTGTGCAGGAAAACATAACCACCTATATATAAAAGAACTATACAGACAACTCTCATTAAAATAAATTGATTCCAGTTTTTTTTTTTTTTTTAATTTTTGAAGTTTTCAAAATCTTCCTTTGCTTTACTTTTTAAAAACTGGGATATTGAATTAGCAAATTAAATTGATAGGAGAAGAGGAAAATATTTGGGAATACTTGCCTTAAAAAACTCACATTTTGTATTTCCATAAAAATTATGAAATTATTTGTTCTAGTTCTGTGAAGAATACCGTTGGTGGCTTGAAAGGGATTGCATTGAATCTATAAATTGCTTTGGGTAGTATACTCATTTTCACAATATTGATTCTTCCAATCCATAAACACAGTGTATTTCTCCATCTGTTTGTGTACTCTTTGATTTCTTTCATGAGTGTTTTATAGTTTTCTATGTATAGGTCTTTTGTTTCTTTAGGTAGATGAACTCCTAAGTATTTTATTCTTTTTATTGCAAAGGTGAATGGTATTGTTTCCTTAATTCCTCTTTTTGTTTTCTCATTGTTAGTGTATAGGAATGCAAGGGATTTCTGTGTGTTAATTTTATATCCTGCAACTTTACTATATTCGTTGATTAGCTCTAGTAATTTTCTGGTAGAGTCTTTAGGGTTTTCTATGTAGAGGATCATGTCATCTGCAAACAGTGAGAGTTTCACTTCTTCTTTTCCTATTTGGATTCCTTTTATTTCTTTTTCTCCTTTGATTACTGTGGCCAAAATTTCCAAAACTATGTTGAATAGTACTGGTGAGAATGGGCACTCTTGTCATGTTCCTGATTTTAGGGGAAATGCTTTCAATTTTTCACCATTGAGGGTGATGCTTGCTGTGGGTTTGTCATATATAGCTTTTTTATGTTGAGGTATGTTCCTTCCATTCCTGCTTTCTGGAGAGTTATAATCATAAGTGTGTGTTGAATTTTGTCAAAGGCTTTTTCTGCATCTATTGAGATAATCATATGGTTTTTATCTTTCAATTTTTTAATGTGGTGTATTACATTGATTGATTTGTGGATATTAAAGAATCTTTGCATTCCTGGGATAAAGCCCACTTGGTCATGATGTATGATCTTTTAAATATGTTGTTAGATTCTGTTTGCTAGAATTTTGTTAAGGATTTTTGCATCTATGTTCATCAGTGATATTGGCCTGTAGTTTTCTTTCTTTGTGGCATCTTTGTCTGGTTTTGGAATTAGGTGATGGTGGCCTCATAGAATGAGTTTGGAACCTCAAATAGCCAAAGCAATCCTGAGAAAGAAGAATGGAACTGAAAGAATCAACCTGCCTGACTTCAGGCTCTACTACAAAGCCACAGTCATCAAGACAGTATGGTACTGGCACAAAGACAGAAATATAGATCAATGGAACAAAATAGAAAGCCCAGAGATAAATCCACGTATCTATGGACACCTTATCTTTGACAAAGGAGGCAAGGATATACAATGGAAAAAAGACAACCTCTTTAATAAGTGGTGCTGGGAAAACTGGTCAACCACTTGTAAAAGAAAGAAACTAGAACACTTTCTAACACCATACACAAGAATAAACTCAAAATGGATTAAAGATCTAAATGTAAGGCCAGAAACTATAAAACTCCTAGAGGAGAACATAGGCAAAACACTCTCCGACATAAATCACAGCAGGATCCTCTACGACCCACCTCCCAGAATATTGGAAATAAAAGCAAAATTAAACAAATGGGACCTAATGAAACTTAAACACTTTTGCACAACAAAGGAAACTATAAGCAAGGTGAAAAGAAAGCCGTCAGATTGGGAGAAAATAATAGCAAATGAAGAAACAGACAAAGGATTAATCTCAAAAATATACAAGCAACTCCTGCATCTCAATTCCAGAAAAATAAATGACCCAATCAAAAAATGGGCCAAAGAACTAAACAGACATTTCTTCAAAGAAGACATACAGATGGCTAACAAACACATGAAAAGATGCTCAACATCACTCATTATCAGAGAAATGCAAATCAAAACCACAATGAGGTACCATTACACGCCAGTCAGGATGGCTGTTATCCAAATGTCTACAAGCAATAAATGCTGGAGAGGGTGTGGAGAAAAGGGAACCCTCTTACACTGTTGGTGGGAATGCAAAGTAGTACAGCCACTATGGGGAACAGTGTGGAGATTTCTTAAAAACACTGGAAATAGAACTGCCATATTTCCCAGCAATCCCACTACTGTGCATACACACCGAGGAAACCAGATCTGAAAGAGACACATGCACCCCAATGTTCATCACAGCACTGTTTATAATTGCCAAGACATGCAAGCAACCTAGATGCCCATCAGCAGACGAATGGGTAAGGAAGCTGTGGTACACATACACCATGGAATATTACTCAGCCATTAAAAAGAATTCATTTGAATCAGTTCTAATGAGATGGATGAAACTGGAGCCCATTATACAGAGTGAAGTATGCCAGAAAGATAAAGACCAATACAGTATACTAAAGCATATATATGGAATTTAAAAAGATTGTAACGATAACCCTATATGCAAAACAGAACAAAGAGACACAGATGTACAGAACAGACTTTTAGACTCTGTGGGAAAAGGCGAGGGTGGGATGTTCTGAGAGAATAGCATTGAAACAAGTATACTATTAAGGGTGAAACAGATCACCAGCCCAGGTTGGATGCATGAGATGGGTGCTCAGGGCTGGTGCACTGGGAAGACCCAGAGGGATGGGATGGAGAGTGAGGTGGGAGGGGGGATCGGGATGGGGAACACATGTAAATCCATGGCTGATTCATGTCAATGTATGGCAAAAAACACTACAATATTGTAAAGTAATTAGCCTCCAATGAATAATAAATGGAAAAAAATTCACATTTTAGGCTAAGTATTTGTTACTGTGTATTGATATATTTTCTTTTTAAATGTTAATTTTTTAATTATAAAATACAAATTAGAAAAAAAAAAAGGCAATAAATGACCCTTTAACATTTTAATCTATAGATAGGTTTTTTTTGGCATTTTTCTCATAAGTGAGATCATATTTTTTATATTGTCTTATTTACTTTCTTCACATTGTAATTGGTCATAAAGTTCCTCTGTGCATACTCAGTCATTTCAGTCATGTCTGACTCGCTGTGATCCTATGGACTATAGTCCACCAGGCTCCTCTACCCATAGGATTCTCCAGGCAAGAATACTGAAGGGGGTTGCCATATTATCCTCCAGGGGATCTTCTCAACCCAGGGATCAAAGCTGTGTCTCCTGAGTCTCTTGTATTGCAGGAGGATACTCTACTGCTGAGCCACCAGGGAGTCCAAAGACATTATGTTATTAAATATTTTTTCAACTAAATCACTTTTAATGACTACACAGTATTTCATTCCATTATTTTTTATGTCCTCATGTGTATCTAACCAAATCTTTGTTTGATACATTTAGGATATTTCTATTTTTTCACTCTTATAAATAATACTACCATAGATATTCTAGAACATACAATTTTGCATACTTATCAATTTATTTTTAAGATAAATTTCTATAAGTGAATGTTCTGAGTTGAGAATATGACTGTTCTTAAGACTTGTAGCATATTTCCAGTCTTCTCACTAGAAAGGCTCTAAGGAAGAAAATTCCTACTAGCAGCATGTAGGAGCATTTATTTCATTCTATGCTCAAGAACATTGGAATGCTACTTTCAAAATGTTAAGTATTAATTTATTAGTAATTTTCACACTAATTTATTAGCAGTAAGCCATGTGATATGTATTCCAATAAAAAACCATTATCCAAACAAATATGTGAAATGAAGAAAAAAGCAACATGGAGCAGCATCTAGAATGTAGTAAGAAGAAGTTCAACTTGCCCTTAAGTTGATATAGTTTTATTGAAACTTCATGAATCAAAGTAGGAATCCCATGGTTTACCATTGGGTCATTTACTGGGTAATTCAGTGTCACCCATGCATTAATTAATTACATATTCCAGAATGAATTGTTCTCAGTCACCCAGTCGCTTCTGATTCTTTGTGACCCTCTGAGCCATAGCCCTCCAGTTTCCTCTGTCCATGGTATTTTTATGGCAAGAATACTGGAGTAGGTGGCTCTTCTCCAGGGGATCTTCCTGACCCAGGAATAGAACCCACATCTCCTGTGTCTCCTGCATTTCAGGCAGATTCTTTACCACCGAGCCATCAGGGAAGCCCATTCAGAATGCATATTCTGCAGCAAATGTTTAGAGTTGAGAATTTCTTCCTTTGCATTGTTCCAGAAGTTTGTTGTGCAAAATGCCTAATACACTTGTCAAATATCCTTAAGAGGACCATTGTGACTCATATATGTGTGTGTGTATATATATATATATATACACACTATCTGTCTCACAATATTCTAATAAGTCTGATTTCAAAGACAAAAACAAAGGCCCCAAAATCTTATTGTAAGGATAATGAACTGATGCTGAAGCTGAAACTTCAGTACTTTGGCCACCTCATGCAACGAATTGACTCATTGGAAAAGACCCTGATGCTCGGAGGGATTGGGGGCAGGAGGAGAAGGGAACGACAGAGGATGAGATGGCTGGATGGCATCACCGACTCGATGGACATGAGTTTGAGTAAACTCCGGGAGCTGGTGATGGACAGGGAGGCCTGGGGTGCTGCGATTCAAGGGGTCACGGAGTCAGACACGACTGAGAGACTAAACTGAACTGAACTGACTGATTCTACGTTTGATTACAAATCCTTTAAATTTTTTGAATAAATCTTAATTGATGCCTTACAATGACTGTTGTTTATAAATTTAGTCTCATACAAATATTCAAGTAGGAGGTTTTTGCCTTTTTTAATATATCTAACTTTAGTATAGTGAAGTAAATAGTGTTCTCGTAAAATTCATGTCTAACCAGCCCAGGTTGGATGCATGAGACAAGTGCTCGCGGCTGGTGCACTGGGAAGACCCAGAGGGATCTGGTGGAGAGGGAGGTGGGAGGGGGGATTGGGATGGGGAATACATGTAAATCCATGGCTGATTCATGTCAGTGTATGGCAAAAACCACTACAATATTGTAGAGTAATTAGCCTCCAATTAATAAAAATAAATGGAAAAAAAATCATGTCTATCTGGAAAACTCAGAATGTGATTTTATTTGGAAATAGGGTCTTTGCAGTAGTAATTAATTGTTTCTGTACATGAAATCATTCAGAATGTAGGGAGATTTTTAAATCTAATGACTGGTCTCCTTTTGAGAAGTGGAGAGGACTCAAGTACACAAAGAAAAATATAGTGTTAACATGGAAGCAGATATTAGAGTGATGTGTCTACAAGCCAAGAAATGTCAAGGCTTATCAACAAAGATCAGAAGCTAGGAGACAGGCATAGATGATTTCTCTCTCAGAGCCTTCAAAAGGAACCAATCCTGCCAACACCCTGATTTTGAACTTCTGGCCTCCTGAACTGTGAGACACTAAATTTCTATTGTTTTAAGCGACCTAATTTGTGATACTTTGTTATAGCAGCCCTAGGAAATTAATATCTTTAGAAAGTTCCTTGGGGCTCCAAATGTTGCTCTGGTGGTAAAGAACCTGCCTGACAATACAGGAGATATAAGGGACACAGATTTGATCCCTGGTTTGGGAAGATCTCCTGGAGGAAGGCATGGTAGCCCACTTCAGCATTCTTTCCTGGAGAATCCCACGGGCAGGGGAACCTGGTGGGCCACAGTCCATAGTGTTGCAAAGAGTCAGACATGACTGAAGCAACTTAGTATGCACACGTGCATAAAGTTCTTTAATTCAATTCTTTCAGTAATTCACTTTGGTCATACTTTTCTATGCCTACAAAATTTGAGAACACTCTACACTGACTATCAGTAGATGCTAATGACAACTTACTACTCTCTGAGGCTAGTGGTGCTATGCAGATTGGAATTGTTCCAGCTTTCATACTGATTGCCAAAGAAAAAATACTTCGCCTGCAAATCAATTCGTAGTCTGCTGCATATCTGAGCGTATCTTCTAACAGCCTTGAAGTATGTCTCACAAAACACAAGATAACAAAAAAATCAGTGAATTTCTCACAGTGAATTTAGAAAAAAGATGTTTCCCCTCCCAACTTTGGCATATTTATGAACTGAACTCTTTCTTATTGTTCTTCCTTTCAATTTCACTAAACAGTGTATGGGAAAACAAAAGCATAATAGTATCCTGTAGGAGACAGGAAGAATAAAAGAAAAGCAGGCCCCTACAAGTGCTGCAGAAGAAATTTATGATTATTTATAAACTGGATGCTATAAGGCATGAGACACTTGGAACAAGTCCAGAGGGAACAGTTCATAGTCTTGAAAACAAGATATCATCCTGGGAATCGAAAACTGACCCCAGAATGTTTCTCAACTGGCATCTCAGAGTGACATGTTTTACATATCTGGTGGAAAATCTATAGATAAGAATATTAGTCTTAGTTACTGATTTGTTATTGATTACTGTTTCTTAGTTACTTAATGGTTAATGATCATTTTGTTCTTTTGCCCTGAAGGCCACATGAGTTATAACTTAACTCCTTGCATATTCTTTCATTCATGGCAGAAAGTATAATAAAGCTGGCTTGGATTCAGTTTCAGCACCTTCACCTTGGAGTGGTGTTGGTCCCTTGGTCCTTGCTTTTCACTGAATTCTTGTGTCTTGTTTCTCATTCTCCAAAAGCCTTATCATGCTTTTTGAAACCCTGCTTGTAAGCCAGTCTCAACAGTACCCCCAGTGTTTGCTTGGCTTCAGATATGAAGCTCAGCTCTGGTGTGATTAGCTAGATATATATGGTAATACTTAATGTTGAGAAGCATTTTTCAGTGGAGAAACTGAAGGAGAATTTTGTCTTAATGCCCTGGTCCAGCAAGGTCATAGTGATATTTTCTCTTACTTTCATACTTACCTTATAACAAATCATTATAATCATCATATTTGCAGCTTAAACTTCTCTGTAATACAAGCTCCATATGGGTTAATGCTTAGATCCTGTTAATGCTATGAAGTGACAATAGAATGCAACTTTTAAAAGAGACTCTTCAAAGTCCTTGGTATGTAAATTACCTTCTTAAGTTAACAGTAGAATTTTTAAAGTATTTTGTTTTATCCCTTTTCATCTATACTACTAATATATAAGAAAATCCTTAATCATAATGAACAAAAAAATCATAAATGGTGCTACTATGATGCATCAGTTGTCTATTGCAACCTAGCAAGTAACCCCAATATATAGTGGTTTAAAACAACCAATGTTTATTATCTCACATTTTCAATGAGTCAGCATGTGTCTCACTGGGGTGTCTCTGACTCAAAGTCTCACAAGGCTACAGTAAGGTTATCTACAGCATCTGAAGTCACCTCAAGGTGTTACTACAGGACGGTCCACTTCAAAATGTATTCATATGGTTCTTGGAAGGCTGCAGGTTAGCTCTTAGCTGGTGACATCAGTTAATTGCAATGTGGTAATCTCCATAAGGCAGCTTAAAATATGACAACTCAGAGTGAGTGAACAAGTGGGAGAGCAAAAGCAAATACCCATGGATGCAATCTCTTGGCAACCTGTTCTCCTACATAATATCCCTTCACTTTTACTGTATTCTATTTTTTAAAAGGGATTCTTGGGTCATCTGATCCACACTTAATGGGAGAATGGAACCATGGCATGAATATCCAGGGGCAGGATTCATTGGGGGCTATCTTAGAGGCTGACTGCCACATATGGCCAAAATGTTGTTAAAAGACACTTATTCCTTGGAAGGAAAGTTATGACCAACCTAGATAGCATATTAAAAAGCAGAGACACTACTTTGTCAACAAAGGTCCGTCTAGTCAAGGCTATAGTTTTTTCTAGTAGTCATGTACGGATGTGAGATTTGGACTATAAAGAAAGCTGAGTACCAAAGAATTGATGCTTTTGAACTATGGCGTTGGAGAAGACTCTTGAGAGTCCCTTGGACTGCAAGGAGATCCAACCAGTCCATCCTAAAGGAGATCAGTCCTGGGTGTTCATTGTAAGTACTGGTGTTGAAGCTCCAATACTTTGGCCCCCTGATGTGAAGAGTTGACTTATTTGAAAAGATAGTGCTGGGAATCCTGATGCTGAGAAAGATTGAAGGCAGGAGGAGAAGGGGTTGACAGAGGATGAGATGGTTGGATGGCATCACTGACTCAATGGACATGGGTTTGGGTAAACTCCCGGAGTTGGTGATGGACAGGGAGGCCTGGCGTGCTGTGGTTCATGGGGTCGCAAAGAGTTGGACACGACTGAGCAACTGAACTGAACTGTAATTGCTAAATTTTGCCTTGTGGAAAAGTGGTCTGTGCTCCTATATTAGCATTTATGCCCAAACATTTTCTTTTTGTTCAGTCAAGCTTCGTTTGTTGCTGATTAAACATCCTGCTAATATTTCCAATAACATGTATCCTTGGGTATGTGTGTTAGTTTGGTGAATATTTATTAGCTTATCTGATCCATTCTCATAATATTTAAAGATTTGTTTAAAAAAATTATGTTGGCTGACCACGTTGTGACAAATGTGAATGTCAATGGTAGAATTGATGAAAACATTTACCTTTGGAATGACAAGCCTTGGTAAAAATGAAAAGCAGACCTGGTGATGAGGTTTATGAAAGGTAAAAGAAAAAGTCATAAGAGAAATAAAAGACAACAAACCTAACTATACCACAAAGCTTAAAGCTATGTTGTCAAGTCAGTAATAAGCAAGGCACATAGAAAAATAGCCTACTGCATGAGAATTGATCAAGATTGATGAAGAAACTCACCAAGTGATTAAGACAAAAATGTCACTTTTTAGAATTAAAACATTACCCAGAAAATAGAGAGAAATGGTGGGAAATTGGTATAGTAAGTCAAAAAGGAGAAATTTTAAAAATCCAAATCATGATAAACAAAAGTGAATTGGTAAGAATTGACAGTAAACAAGGTACTAGAAGAAAGCTATGGTCAATAAGCTGTTTAAACTCATGAAATAGTATTTAGCTAGAAGCTTAGTATCATAATATATACTCTAGTTTTTATTATTATTATTTTTGCCATGCCACACAACATGTGGGATCTTAATTCCCTGACCAGGGATAGAACCTGTACCCCCTGTATTGGAAGTATAGAGTCTTAACCACTGGACTGCTAGGAAAGTCCCTGTAGCATCACAATATAAAAGGACAAAAAAGAATTCTAGTGACATAAAATGTTGATGCTGTACACAATTCCTTAGTATTTCTTTACCCCAGTTTACAAAAGATAAAAGTGTTATTTTAGAGATTCCTGTGAAGGAAAACAAAGTATTGAAAAGACAGCAATTATATTCATGTCATGACAGGGAATGACACAATTAGAATGATTAAATGCTGGTAAAGTTCATTACTTAAAGGATTAAGTTATAACTCAGTGAAGTTGTAATGAGTCCAAAGTGGTAAGACCTTAAATGGAAGAGCTGGCCTTAGAAGATGGCATGCATTAGTCAGGATTGGATCATTACATCTTGATAGCAAATGAAGGATTTCATATTGTTCTGTGACTAAGCAGAGTTTCACTCATGACTATCAAATAGGTCCTCTTCAACTAAAATTATACTTATTATACTTTAAATGTCAAGACATAATTGTGTTCCGTGTCTGTATAGTAATTGCTTGAGTTTTCCCACTATGACTCAGGATATTTAGAATCTTGGAGAAGGCGAGATACAAATTTATGGCTGAGAGTACAGTTTCTGGAATCAGACAAGCTAGCTTTAAATCCTATCTCCACCACAGAGGAGCTGTATCTCCTTGGGAAAATTATTTAACCTCTCCAAAACCCTGTGTTCTGACCTAAAAATGAAAGTAAATGATAGTAGCCAACTCCTAGGATTGTTGGAGGGATAAATGAGAGAATATAACAAGTGCCTAGTACACAATAATGGTACTAAACTCAGGTGGTTCTGGAAAGAATTACAAAAGCAATGCAAGTTAGACCCACAGTATACAGGTCAATGTATAATGTTCAATATTTGTTAGTAATAATAACAATAAGTCTGTGCTGTGCTTAGTCGTGTCCGACTTTTTGTGACCCCATGACTGTACCCCACCAGGCTCCTATGTCCATGGAAATTCTCCAGGCAAGAATACTGGAGTGGGCTGCCATGTCCTCCTCCAGGGGATCTTCCCAACCTAGGGACCATACCCAGGTCTCCCACATTTCAGACAGATTCTTTACCAGTAGTGCCACCAGGGAAGCTCAAGAATACTGGAGTGGGTGACCTATCCCTTCTCCAGTGGATCTTCTGACCCAGGAATCAAACCAGGGTCTTCTGCATTGCAGGCGGATTCGTTGCCAGCTGAAAAACCAGGGAGTCAATTGGAACTTAATCTAACGCTGAAGAAGCTGAAGTTGAACGGTTCTATGAAGACCTACAAGACCTTTTAGAACTAACACCCAATAAAGATGTCCTTTCATTATAGGGGACTGGAATGTAAATGTACGAAGTCAATAAACACCTGGAGTAACAGGCAAATTTGGCCTTGAAGTACAGAATGAAGCAGGGCAAAGGCTAATAGAGTTTTGCCAAATGAACACACTGGTCATAGCAAACACCCTCCTCCAACAACACAAGAGAAGACTCTACACATGGACATCACCTGATGGTTAATAATGAAATCAGACTGATTACATTCTTTGCAGCCAAAGATGGAGAAGCTCTATTCAGCCAGCAAAAACAAGACCAGGAGCTGACTGTGGCTCAGATCATGAACTCCTTATTGCCAAATTCAGACTGAAACTGAAGAAAGTAGGGAAAACCACTAGACCATTCAGGTATGACCTAAATTAAATCCCTTATGACTATACAGTGGGAGTGAGAAATAGATTTAAGGGACTAGATCTGATAGACAGAGTGCCTGATGAACTATGGACGAGGTTCATGACACTGTACAGGAGACAGGGATCAAGACCTTTCCCATGGAAAAGAAATGCAAAAAGGAAAATGGTTGTCTGAGGAGACCTTTCAAATAGCTGTGAAAAGAAGAGAAGTAAAAAGCAAAGGAGAAAAGGAAAGATATTCCCATTTGAATGCAGAGTTCCAAAGAATAGCAAGGAGAGATAAGAAAGACTTCCTCAGTGATCAATGCAAAGAAATAGAGGAAAACAAAGGAATGGGAAAGACCAGAGGTCTCTTCAAGAAAATTAGAGATATCAAGGGAATATTTCAGGCAAAGATGGGTTTGATAAAGGACAGAAATGGTATGAACCTAACAGAAGCAGGAGATATTAAGAAGAGCTGGCAAGAATACACAGAAGAACTGTACAAAAAAGATCTTCATGACCCAGATAATCACAATGGTGTGATTACTCACCTAGAGCCAGACATCCTGGAATGTGAAGTCAAGTGGGCCTTAGAAAGCATCACTACAAACAAAGCCAGTGGATGTGATGGAATTCCAGTTGAACTATTTCAAAGCCTGAAAGATGATGCTGTGAAAGTGCTGCACTCAATATGCCAGCAAATTTGGAAAACTCAGCAGTGTCCACAGGACTGGAAAAGGTCAGATTTCATTCCAATCCCTAAGAAAGGCAATCCCAAAGAATGCTCAAACTACCACACAATTGCACTCATCTCACATGCTAGTAAAATAATGCTCAAAATTTTTCAAGCCAGGCTTCAGCAATACATGAACTGAGAACTTCCAGATGTTCAAGCTGGTTTTAGAAAAGGCAGAGGAACCAGAGATCAAATTGCCAATATCTGCTGGATCATCAAAAAAGCAAGAGAGTTCCAGAAAAACATCTATTTCTGCTTTATTGACCATGTCAAAGCCTTCAACAGTGTGGATCACAATAAACTGTGGAAAATTCTGAAGGAGATGGGAATACCAGACCACCTGACCTGCCTCTTGAGAAACCTGTATGCAGGTCAGGAAGCAACAGCTAGAACAGGACATGGAACAACAGACTGGTTCCAAATAAGAAAGGTGTATGTCAAGGCTGTATATTGTTACCCTGCTTTTTTAACTTATATACAGAGTACATTGGGAGAAATGCTGGCCTGGAAGAAGCATAAGCTGGAACCAGGATTGCCGGGAGAAATATCAATAACCTCAGATATGCAGATGACACCACCCTTATGGCAGAGAGTGAAGAGGAACTAAAAAGCCTCTTGATGAAATTGAAATAGGAGAGTGAAAAAGTTGGCTTAAAGCTTAAAATTCAGAAAACTATAGATCATGGCATCTGATCCCATCACCTCATGGGAAATAGATGGGGAGACAGTGGAAACAGTGTCAGACTTTATTTTTTTAGGCTACAAAATCACTGCAGATGGTGAATGCAGCCATGAAATTAAAAGACGCTTACTCCTTGGAAAGAAAGTTATGACAAACCTAGATAGCATATTAAAAAGCAGAGACATTACATTGCCAACAAAGGTCTGTCTGGTCAAGGCTATGGTTTTTCCATTGGTCATGTATGGATGTGAGAGTTGGACTGTGAAGAAAGCTGAGCACCGAAAAATTGATGCTTTTGAACTGTGCTGTTGGAGAAGACTCTTGAGAGTCCCTTTGACTGCAAGGAGATCCAACCAGTCCATCCTAAAGGAGATCAGTCCTGGGGGTTCTTTGGAAGGACTGATGTTGAAGCTGAAACTCCAATACTTTGGTCATCTCATGCGAAGAGTTGACTCATTGGAAAAGACCCTGATGCTGGGAGGGATTGGGGGCAGGAGGAGAAGGGGGCGACACAGGATGAGATGGCTGGATGGCATCACTGACTCGATGGACATGAGTTTGAGTAAACTCTGGGGTTGGTGATGGACAGGGAGGCCTGGGGTGCTGTGATTCATGGGGTCACAAAGAGTCGGACATGGCTGAGCGACTGAAGTGAACTGAACTGACAGAAAATGATTCGGAATGAGGGCAAAAATTGCTAAGCACAAAAAAGTCTGCAAATATAAAGTTAAATTTTTAGATGACACAAGTAATGAATGAATAAAGAAAAATGTCAAATATAGAAAAGTTTGTGTAAAAGACAATGTAAAAAATGTTAACTACCATCTTACAGTGTACCCAAAAATTAACAGAAAAAAAAAAAAAAAAAAGCCTTGAATGTGAGACATAAGATCATATAATTCCTAGGGGGAAAATAAAGCAATATAGGCCCTAAGCCCCTAGACATAAATTTTGGCAATGATTTAAAAAAAAAAATCTAACATGAAAAATAAAAGTAACAAAAGCAAAAATAATCAAATAGAACTATATCAATCTAAGGTGCTTCTGCTGTACACCAAAGGAAACCAGCAAGAAACTGAGAAGCCAACTTACTGAATTAGAGAATATCTTTTCAAATCATATATCTAAAGGGATTAAAATTCAAATTATATAAACTCATAAAAATCAATATCAAAAAACAAACTGGTTAAAAAATTGTTAGTTTCTGAATAGACATTTTGCCAAAGACGACCTAGATGGCCACAGACACATGAAAGATGCTTCAGTTCCGTTCAGTTGCTCAGTCATGTCTGACATTTTGCAGCCAGGCTCTCCTGTCCATCACCAATGCCCGGAGTCTACTGAAAATCATGTCCATCGCGTAGGTGATGCCATCCAACCATCTCATCCTCTGTCTTCCCCTTATCTTCCTGCCTTCAATCTTTCCCAGCATCAGGGCCTTTTCCAATGAGTCGGTTTTTCATATCAGGGGCCAAAGTATTGGAGTTTTAGCTTCAGAATCAGTCCTTCCAATGAACACCCAGGACTGACTTCCTTTAGGATGGACTGATTGGATCTCCTTGCAGTCCAGGGGACTCTGAAGAGTCTTCTCCAACACCACAGTTCAAAAGCATTAATTCTTCAGTGTTTAGTTTTGTTTACAGTCCAACTCTTACATCTATACGTGACTACTGGAAAAACCATACCTTTGACTAGACAAACCTTTGTTGGCAATGTAATGTCTCTGCTTTTTTATATGCTATCTAGGTTGGTCCTAGCTTTTCTTCCAAGGAATAAGCGTCTTTTAATTTCATGGCTGCATTCACCATTTGCAGTGATTTTGGAGCCCCCAACGATAAAATATCTCACTGTTTAAATAGTTTCACCACCTATTTTCCATGATGTGATGGGACCAGATTCCGTGACTGTAGTTTTTTGAATGTTGAGCTTTAAGCCAACCTTTTCACTCTCCTCTTTCACTTTCATCAAGAGGGTCTTTAGTTCTTCTTTGCTTTCTGCCATAAGGGTGGTGTCATCTGTGTATCTGAGGTTATTGATATTTCTCCCAGCAATCTTGATTCCATCTTGTGCTTTATCCAGCCTGTCATTTCTCATGATGTACTCTGCATATAAGTTAAATAGGCTGTGTGGCAATATACAGCCATGACATACTCCTTTCCCGATGTGGAACCAGTCTGTTTTTCCATGTCCCATTCTAACTGTTGCTTCTTGACTTCCATACAGATTTCTCAGGAGGCAGATCAGGTGGTCTGGTATGTCCATCTCTTGAAGACTTTTCTACAGTTTGTTGTGATCCACACAGACAAAGTTTTGGCATAGTCAATAAAACAAAAGTAGATGTTTTTTTCTGGAACTCTCATGCTTTTTCTTTGACCCAATAGATGTTGGCAATTTAATCTCTTGTTCCTTTGGCTTTTCTAAATGCAGCTTGAACATCTGGAAGTTCATGGTTCACCTACTGTTGAAGCCTTGCTTGGAGAATTTTGAGCATTACTTTGCTAGTGTGTGAGATGAGTGCAAACATTCTTTGTCATTGCCTTTCTTTGGGATTGGAATAAAAACTTATCTTTTCCAGTCCTGTGGCCACTGCTGAGTATTCCAGATTTGCTGGCCTATTGAGTGCAGCACTTTCACAGCATCATCTTTCAGGATTTGAAATAGCTCAACTGGAATTCCATCACCTCCACAAGCTTTGTTTGTAGTGATGCTTCCTAAGGCCCACTTGTCTTCACATTCCAGGATTTCTGACTCTAGGTGAGTGATCACACCATCGTGATTATCTGGGTCATGAAGATCTTTTTTGTATAGTTCTTCTGTGTATACTTGCCACCTCTTGTTAATATCTTCTGCTTCTATTAGGTCCATACCATTATTGAGCTCATCTTTGCATGAAATATTCCCTTGTTATCTCTAATTTTCTTGAAGGGATTTCTAGTCTTTCCCATTCTATTGTTTTCCTCTATTTCTTTGCACTGGTCACTGAGGAAGGCTTTCTTATCTCTCCTGGCTATTCTTTGGTACTCTGCATTCAAATGGGTATATCTTTCTCTTCTTTTCTCAGCTATTTGTAAGGCCTCCTCAGATAACCATTTTGCCTTTTTGCATTTCTTTTTCTTAGGGATGGTCTTGATCTCTGCCTCCTGTACAGTATCATGAACCTCCATTCATAGTTTTCCGGGCACTCTGTCTATCAGATCTAATCCCTTGAATCCGTTTCTCACTTTGACTCTATAATTGTAAGGGATTTGATGTAGGTCATACCTGAATGGTCTAGTGGTTTTCCCTACTTTCTTAAATTTAAGTCTGAATTTGGCAATAAGGTGTTCATGATCTGAACCACAGTCAGCTCCTGGTCTTGTTTTTGCTGGCTGAATAGAGCTTCTCCATCTTTGGCTGCAAAGAATGTAATCAGTCTGATTTCATTCTTAACCATCAGGTGATGTCCATGTGTAGAGTCTTCTCTTGTGTTGTTGGAAGAGGGTGTTTGTTATGACCAGTGTGTTCCCTTGGCAAAACTCTGTTAGGCTTTGACCTGCTTCGTTTTGTACTCCAAGGATAAATTTGCCTGTTACTCTGAAGGAGGAAAGGTACAGGCGAGCTGAGTCCATCTTGAAAAACAAGGAAACTCCATCTTTGGAATATATGCCTGCTAGCAATGGAGGTCACATACTACGGCCAAACAGGTGTCCTGGACTGATAGACACCAGATTCCATACCAAGGTTTCCCTTCGCCAGAAAGAATGTAATAATCACCTATCTAGTTAGTCACCTTTGTAATTTTAATGGCACCCATTGGTGTTGGTTACAGTTTATAACCACCTGACACTTCTGATTATCAGTTAAGGCTATAACCTGATTATATCTCCCTTTAACACTTTCCAGGCTATGTTTAAGGAATTTGGGGATGTGAGATTCAGCAGTACACTTAAAGTTTATAAGGTTTTCACAAAAGTTGGTTGGGGTCCCTGCCTAAAGAGGATGTTCTGCCTCAGACCCACCAGTGTAATAAACTTCATTTCACTATCCATGATCTCCTTCTGAGTGAGTTTGTTTCCCAGAGTGTTTGGCTGTAATAACTCCAGGTAGCTCTTGACTTCCTACTTTTGCATTCCAGTCCCCTATAATGAAGAGGGCATCTTTTTTGAGCGTTAGTTCTAGAAGGTCTTGTAGGTCTTCAAAGAACCATTCAACTTCAGTTTCTTTAGCTTTGCTGGTCGGGGCATAGACTTGGATTACTGTAATATTGTGAATGGTTTGCCATGGAAATGAATAAAGATCATTCTGTCATTTTTGAGATTGCATCCAAGTACTGCATTTTGGACTTTTTTGTTGACTATGATGGCTACTCCATTTCTTCTATGGGATTCTTGCCCACGGAAGGAAATACAAATCAAATCCACAACAAGATATCATCTCACACCTGTCAGAATTACTATTATTAAAAAGACAACGTGTTGGCAAGAATGTGGAGAAAGGAAATCCTTGGTTCACTGTTGGTGGGAACATAAATTGGTACAGCAACTATGGAACCAGTATAGAATTTACTCAAAAAATTAAAAAAAAAAAAAATAGAACTGCCATATGATCCAGCAATTCCACTTCTGTTTATTTAGCTGAAAAAAAAAAAAAAAAAAACAACCACTAACTAGAAAAGCTAGACGCACCCCTATGTTCATTGCAGTACTATTTATTATAGCTAAGATATAAAAGAGCTTCCCTGGTGGCTCATACAGTAAAGAATTCAGCCGCAATGCAGGAGATGTGGCTTCAGTTCCTCAGCTGGGAAGATTCCCTGGAGAAAGGAATTGCTATCCACTCCAGTATTCTTACCTGGAGAATCCCACGGACAGAGGAGCCTGGCGGGCTATGGTCCATGGGTTCACAAAAAGTCAGACACGACTGAGCAACTAAGCACACAAGTGAGGTCACAGAAGATATGCAAACAACCAAAACATCCTTCTATGGTTGAATGGATACTGTCAACTAAAACATATACTCACAACCTGAAAGTAGAGAGTTATTTTACTTTGTGGGTATGTTTAGTACTCTGAGTCCAGGAGACAGCATCTCAGTAGCTCTGAGAAAACTACTCTAAGGAAGCAGGAGGGGAAGTCAGGCTATACACAAGTTTGCAACAAAGGGAGTCTGAACATCAAAGACCAGTTATCAAGTTAAGGAATTTAGCAGTCTATGTATTGGAAGATGTAAGCCTCTTGGCTCACTGAATTCATTCCTTTCATATGCACCTCAACTATCTAGGGCCAATCTTCTTTCCTTATTCACCTTGCTTCTTGCATTCCCCCAGTTTCTCAGCAATCACCATGGGGGTGTGGCAGCATTCTCTGGATTTCAGTTTGGGGAGCTCCCATCCACAGTTGGAGGCCAGAAATTGCTGATGGTATTACATTTCTTGTTTATTAATATGGCAGGAGACATTTCCATTTCACAATACAAAAATTGTGTTACATATATGTACAAAGTAATATTACTCAGTTATTGAAAAGAATGACATCTTGCCATTTGCAACAAAATGGATGGACATTGAGGGCATTATGCTAAGCGAAAGGAGTCATACAGAAAAAGACAAATGCCATACAATCTCTCTTGTATGTGGAATCTAAAAACAAAAAACTCATAGATACAGAGAATTGAATGATGGTTGCCAGAGGCAAAGGATGGTGGATGGGAAAAAATGAATTAAGGGGATGAAAATGTGAATATTAAAAATATAGCAAAATTGGCACAACTATATAATATTATGACCAAAAAATTCCACTTTAAATTAAAGTGTATAAAGTCCATAAAAATGAATATTTATGTCAATTGAATAAAATTCAATTAAAAATATATATGTAGAATATTGATTATAAAAAAAGAAGTACAGATAGTCATCATGCTGTTCAATCTTTCTATGTAAAAAAATGGACTATATTTTCATTTATTACTATTTTAAACACATGGTTGTAATATTTGCATATGATCATATATGTATGTCTTAAATTGTATTCCTTGATAATGAAAATTTTCAGTACAATTTTGAATAGGATCATTATGTTCCATTATCCAATTGATTAATTTTTTGTACAGTATTTCTTAATATATTTCATTAATCAGTTTGGGAACGATTATAGACATTTTACTGGATATTTTAGTTGCTTCTTTTGGGTTTTCTCTGTTGCACAACATATGGTTTGTGAAAAAATGAGTTTTATTCCTTCCATTTTGTGATAGAGACCATGAGTAGGATTACTCAACATCCATTTGAACCCTCTTTTAGATGCAGAGAATGGAATCTGTGATCTACATTTCCCAGAGTTTCTTATAGCTTGAATTCTGCATACAATTTAGTTTCCATAAATCACATAAATGCAAATCTCACTTTATTTTGGAAACGAGTTATCTGAAGAGAGAGGCAAATGAAAGTCATCCATTTTTTCTGGCATGTTTGTAGCAAAGATATCATGGTTCTGCAGACAGCATCTGACATGGTAGCTTTCTCCATGGCAGACAAATTCCTGATACGATAATTTCCTTAAGATAAAGACAATAGCTCCCTTGGGGGTCCAGTTCTTTGACGTGATTTTAAGAGCTATTCTTGGTAGATTCTGCTTCTTCAGCTTCTCTAGTGATTTAAATACATTTGTGTTTTTGTGTTTAGTCTACCAACTGTGATTTCTGTTGTCATAAACTAATAATAATAATATCTGATCAATACACTTTTTAATATTTAAAATGAATGAAATGTCCTTGTCTTATTACAATGTTGAGATATTAGCAGTAATAGTAGATATCATAATCTTATTCCAAATTTCAATTCAAATACAATATAGAATATTTCACCATTAAGGGTAACACTAGTGAGGTTTTATACATTATACTCTTTGTCAAGGCACACAATTCTCCTCTTAATTCTCTAAGAAGAGATGATATATTTTAACTTCAAGAAGATGAATGGAATTTATTGAATCATTTTTCTTTAGTAAAGAAACATGAGATTCTATTTTCTATTTTCTTTAATTTGTTTTTATTTATTTAATCAATTTTTTTATTGAAGGATAATTGCTTTACAGAATTTTGCTATTTTCTGTCAAACATCAACATCAATTAGCCATGCTACTGCTACTGCTAAGTCACTTCAGTCGTGTCCGACTCTGTGCCACCCCATAGGCTGCAGCCCACCAGGCTACCCCATCCCTGGGATTCTCCAGGCAAGAACACTGGAGTGGGTTGCCATTTCCTTCTCCATTGCATGAAAGTGAAAAGTGAAAGTGAAGTCACTCAGTCATGTCCAACTCTTCGAGACCCCATAGACTGCAGCCTACCAGGCTCCTTCATCTATGGGATTTTCCAGGTATAAGTACTGGAGTGGGGTGCCGTTGCCTTCTCCTGAATCAGCCATAGGTACGCATATATCTCCTCCCTTTTGAAACTCCCCCCCATCTCCCTCCCCATCCCACTCCTCTAGGTTGATACAGAGCCCCTATTTGAGTTTCCTGAGCCGTACAGCAAATTCCCATTGGCTATCTATTTTACATATGGTAATGTAAGTTTCCATGTTACTCTTTCCATACACCTCACCCTCTCCTCCCCTCTCCCAATGTCCACAAGTCTGTTCTCTATGTCTGTTTCTCCACTGTTGCCCTGTAAATAAATTCTTCAGTACCACTTTTCTAGATTCTGTATATATGTTTTAGAATATGGTATTTATCTTTTTCTTTCTGACTCACTTCACTCTGTATAATAGGTTCTAGGTTCATCCACCTCATCAGAACTGACTCAAATGTATTACTTTTCATGGTTGAGTAATATTCCACTGTATATATATACCACTACTTCTTCATCCATTCATTTGTCTGTCTGATACCAAAACTAGACAGACAACACAAAGAAAAAAAAAAAAAAAACCTTCAGGCCAATATTGCTGATGAACATAGATGCAAAAATCTTCAACAAAATTTTAGTAAACAGAATTCAGCAACACATCAAAAAGCTCATACACCATGATCAACTTGGGTTTATTCCAGGGATATAAGGATTCTTCAATATACAGATATCAATCAATGTGATATGCCATATTAACAAATTGAAAGATCAAAACCATATGATCATCTCAATAGATGCAGAAAAAGCCTTTGACAAAATTTAATTTGTTAATATAGATTTCCTGATATTGGGCCAACTTTGAAGATTGGGGATAAATTTCATTCAGTCACTAAGTTGTGTTTGACTCTCTGTGACCCCGTGGATTGCAGCACACCAGGCTTCCCTGTCCTTCATTATCTCTCTGAGTTTGTTCAAACTCATGTCCACTGAGTCAGTGATATCATCCAACCATCGCATCCTCTGTCATCTCCTTCTCCTCCTGCCCTCCATCTTTCCCAGAATAAGGGTCTTTTCCAATGAGTTGGCTCGTCACATCAGGTGGTCAAAATATTGAGTTTCAGCATCAGTCCTTCCAACGAATATTCAGGGTGGTTTTCCTTAAGGATTGACCGGTTTGATCAATTTGCTGTCCAAGAGTCTTCTCTAGGACCACAATTTGAAAGCATCAGTTCTTCAGCACTCAGGTCTCTTTATGGTATAACTCTCACATCCATACATGACTATTGGGAAAACCATAGCTTTGACTATGCGGATGTTTGTTGGCAAAGTGGTGTCTCTGCTTTTAAATATCCTGTCTAGGTTTGTCATAGGTTTTCTTCCAAGGAGCAAGCGTCTTTTAATTCCATGTCTGCAGTCACCATCTGCAATGATTTTGGAGCCCAAGATAATTAAATCTGTCATTGTTTCCACTTTTTCCCCATCTATTTGCCATGAAGTGTTGGTACCAGATGTCATGATCTTCATTTTTTGACTGTTGAGTTTTAAGCCAACTTTTTCCACTCTCCTCTTTCACCCTCATCAAGACTTTCTTTAGTTCTTCTTTGTTTTCTGCCATAAGGGTGTTATCATATGCATATCTGAGATCATTGATATTTCTCCCAGAAATCTTGATTATGTTTCATCCAGCCCAGCACTTCGCATGATATACTCTGTGTATAAATTAAATAAGCAGGGTGACAATAGACAGCCTTGATGTACTCCTTTCTCAATTTGGAACCAGCTTTTTGTTCCGTGACCAGTTTTAACTTTTGCTTCTTGACCTGCATACAAGTTTCTCAGGAGGCAGGTAAGGTGATCTGCTATTCCCATCTCTTTTAAGAATTTTCCATAGTTTGTTGTGATCCACACAGTCAAAGGCTTTAGTGTTGTTAATGAATCAGAAGTAGACGTTTTTCTGGAATTCTCTTGCTCTTTCTATGATCCAATGGATAAGTATTAATTTTATTAATATTTATATTGTGAATATATATTAATTGCATATTTTATATACTTTCAAAGCAAAGGTTAATTTTATTTATTTCAAATTTATAATTAAAAATTGTACAAGTTATGCTATTGAAAATATCTATTTTTCTCAAAGGAATGAAAAATATTTTTCCAGGGATTGGGCAACACAAAGAATCATGCAGAACTTGAGAGATCTACATGTGATCAAAAAGGTGTCTAAAATATAAATATAGGTGTCTAAAAATATAAAATATGCTTTAAAGCATAGATGCTTATCTAGCGACTATAACTTCTGGTCTTGAGGTAAGTTTTGAATGCCATGACAAACTCTTCTACCTAGAAATAGGGAAAAAATGAAACAGGCTATAGGAGAGAAATCTTGAGAATTAAATTATATATGGCAATGTGGATAAAAAACAGCAATAACTAATGCAGTGGCAACTTATGAAGAATAATAACTGTAGTGGAACATCCTTACAAATAGTCATTTTATCTTTAAAGCACAATGGTGTCCCTGTAATTATAAGTTATTCTACTCTGATATCTTAGATAGGAAATAGGATAGGGGCTTAGTTAAAGGAATGAGGAGGACACAAAGGAGGATACAGTGTCTATAGATTTGATTTGCCTTAAGACATTGACTGGTGGCTCCTTAGATTGATAAAATTCACCATGCCATGGTCAAAATAGATTTACAGATTGTCTAAGTACAATCGGGCTCTTCATTTATGCTAAAATATAGCAAATTGAAAGATAGAACAAGTTAGGGTCCAAAAAGACTGGGCATCTATGTTTCATTATTTTCCTCTCTCTATTGATAAATAATCAGTTTCAGAAAAAAAGACAATAAGAATATGCAACAAATAAACAACCAAATCTTGTTTCTTTGTCATTTTACCTCAGTTACTAAGATAGGAGTCTCGAGCTCTCCAACTATAATTGTGGCTCTGTCTCTGCTCCATTCATTTCTGCTTTTCTTCTGTGTATATTAAAATCCTATTATTATATACATACCTGTTTAAGGTTTTTAATTCTCTTTGGTGAATTAAACTCTTTATTCTTATGAAATACTCATCTCCATCTATAGTAGTACCCCTAGTTCTGAAGTGTACTACTTGGTCTAGGATTAATATAGCACTTCAGCCTTCTTTCAATCAATTTTTACATAATATCATTTTTGTTTCTTTTACTTTTATCCTCTGTCATTATATTTAAAGTGGACCTCTTATGGGTAGCATACAAGAAAGTCTTGGAATTTTTATTTAATTTTTAAGTGTCTTTTAATTAGACTTGTTAAGCCATTTATATTATTGATGTGGTAGAGTTTACACCTATCATGATATTTATTTTCTATCTTTCACATTTGTTCCCTTTTATGCTTTATTATCTTCTTTTGCATAATTTGATATTTTTCAAAAATTCCTTTTTATCTCCATTTGCTTATTAGTTATATCTCTTCAGCTTAAAATGTTAGTGATTGCTCTAGTATTTATAATATGTATTTTTATTTCATTATATTTTGTCATTATCCAATGCTTATTATATTTCATCAATTTGCAAATGACGTGATACATGATAGGTGATCAATAAATATTTTTATTAGGTCCCAATTGGCATTTGTCTTTTCTAAATCTGTGCTCTGTATGCCTCACACTTCCATCTCATAAATATACTTTCCACAGTAAGCATTCTCTCACTAACTCTGCACCTTTTTAAATCTAAAACCTTAGACAAGTTACTTGACCGAATCTAATTTTTCTCATTCTAAAATGGGGACAACAATTCCTATCTCCTGAGTTGACAGGAAGATTAAATGAAGCATACATGATAATGTCTGGGGCATAGTAGGCACTCATTTAATATCAGTTTCATTTATCCCTAGGCCTAAAGCTTAGAAAAATTTCTTTTTCATTTTATCTAGACTATTTTAATATAAGTGGAGCTATAATGAGGGAGTTTTAATAGGAGTATTTTAGGAGGCATACATGTTTTCTACCTTTGGTTTTCCTCTTCATCTTTTTTTAATTTTTTTCCCCTTTTCCTTGTGCCACCTAGAAGCAGCCTTCATTTCTCAATTATTAAGCACATCCTAGGTGCTATTCTCTTTGCATTAGCTATTTAGTGCCAGAATAATTCTGAATAGCAACATTAAAACCTGATTTGTATATAACAATACATTATTATTTTTATGAGCCAAGAGTGGCTGAATAGCAGTTCTTGTTTCACCTAGCCTTGCTTACATGGGTGGGAGCTGTTTGTTAAGTGATTTAAGATGAATTCGCCTAGAAAAATGAGTGATACTGTCTATCATCCTCCATCAGGTCAACATGGGCATTTTCTCATTGTAATAGCAGAATGCAAGTGCAAGCAAGCCCAATCACATTTCAAGCCCACCTTTGTATCACAACTTGTTAACAGATCATGGGCTTCACAGGTGGCACTAGTTGTAAAGAACATGCCTGCCAATGCAGGTAGTTGTAAGAGACCCAGGTTCGATCCCTGGGTTGGGAAGATTCCTTGGAGGAGGATATGGCAACCTACTCCAATATTCTTGCCTGGAGAATCCCATGGACAGAGGAGCCTGGTGGGCTAAAGTCCATGTGGTCGCACAGAGTCGGACAGGATTGAAGGGAGTTAGCACAGTACACATTGGCCAAAGCCAATTATATCACTAAATCCAGTGTCAGAGGGGAAGGATACTACAATTCGAAGTGTAAGAGATATGAACACTGGAAGGAATAAAAATGAGGACTGTTAAATCTTATGCTTAGTTTCAGGTACTAAGGAAACAAAGGGGAGTGAGAATGAGTGAGATAAACATGTAAGCAAATAAATTCAATCACATTTACATAAGCTCAAATAGAAATCCATACATGGAACACTGGCTGGTACAAAGATTATCTTGGAGAGGGGAAAGGGAAGAAAATACATGAGAAAAATCTTCAAAGAAGTTATTTTTAATGTGAGTTTCAAAAAGAAGTCAATGTTATGATATGAGAACATCTCGTTCTGGCATTTTGAACCAACTCAAAGGACTGTCTGGAATTCATTCATTAAACCAATTGTTCCACAGACCATTGATGAGAATAAAAGTGAGGGAAAAGCCAACATATTTTCTAACTCAACTTCTTTGTAATACTGTCAAATAATATTATGACATATAAACTGCTATTTTTAATGAAAATGATTATGATTTTTATTTTTATTTTATAGAAATATGTTCAGTCATCTCAGAAGCAAAGTGTTATTTTTTTAGTATATGAAACATTTATTTTGTGAATTTATGAAGTTCTTGGGTTCAGAAATAACTGTTATAATAATATGTGCTTCAGCTATTTTTATCCTAGCCTGAAATCCAAGAAGTACTAAAAATGTCACATGGATTGATGGGAAACTAAAATAATGAACTATTTTTGGCTAGATTATGAGGCCAGTTTTTAAAATGAAGAGGCTCAGATGACAATCGATTCTCTGAAATATTAATATTATGAAGTTTTAGATAATACTCAGCATGTGATAGTAAATATAGTTAATTTAGAGGATCATCACTCTTTATTGAAAACTCAGTTAGCCTTAGATTTATAGAATCCCTAGTTTTTGCTAATTCTTCATAATCCTTCATGTCTTTCCCCACCAGTATCAAATTGCTAATATTTTTTCTAAATAACAAATATGGCAGACTACCTCCAAAAAAACTGAAAAGAAAAATTATTAGTGTCACCATTGCAAATCAAAGGGGAATGCAGTTAGTCTGCTTGCCATTTAATATAATAGCAAGTCTACTGATAGCCATCAGAAAGTAAGAGGAGTTGTTAGAGGAAAATGCTACCAAAAAAGACTAGACATTCTAGAATAAAACAGTAGAAGATCAAAACCTGAACTTAGAAGTTAAGACTCCTTGGATTGCTCCCCAAAGGACTCAGGACACAGAGATACTAAGTGAGCAAATGCTGTTGTAAAAATGTCACCTACAGATTTCGACACAGGGTTGTGATAAACCTTCAGTTTGTAAAAAAAAAAAAAAAAGTATCTGTGAAGTGCAGTAACATGAAAAACAATAAAACAAGGAATACCTGCATAAATATGTATGTTAAGGATAAAGTGTATATTCTACCAGGGGTCCTCGACCTCCAGGATCAAATGCCTGATGATTTGAGGTGGAGCTGATGTAATAATCATAGGAATAAAGTGCACAGTAAATGTAATGCCACTGAATTATCCTGAAACCATTCACCCCACCCCTCAGTCCGTAGGAAAAAACTGTCTTGCATGAAACTGGTCCCTGGTGCCAAAAAGATTGGGGACCACTGCTATACTATATATATTAATTGAAACTCATTGAATAATGTTGAATTTTTTACCTTATTTTATTACCCTACTTATTTGTTTAATGTATTTGCCATGTCACTGTAAATTCACCAAAGATAGAGAACATGCACTGTAAATATTTTTAAATTTTTTCACTGTTTTAAATGAAAGTCAATAGAAGCAATCATATCAAAGATAATTTTGAGAAAAAGAAAAGACAAAAATTAATCTGAGATAGCAGTCTATCATAACTCATTTGAATGTTTATTTTAATTATAATTGTATATTGTAATTTTTAAATGAAAACATCATTATTTTAACAATTTAACCAAAACAGAAAAAGACACATGTATCCCATTGTTCATTGCAGCACTATTTACAATAGCTAGCACACGGAAGCAACCAAGATGTCCATTGACAGATGAATGGATAAAGAAGTTGTGGTACATATACACAATGGAATATTACTCAGCCATAAAAAGAACACATTTGAGTCAGTTCTAATGAGGTGGATGAACCTAGAACCTATTATACAGAGTGAAATGAGTCAGGACGAGAAAGATAAATATCGTATTATAACACATATATATGGAATCTAAAAGAAAAAATGCTGCTGCTGCTGCTAAGTCGCTTCAGTCGTGTCCAACTCTGCATGACCCCATAGACAGCAGCCTACCAGGCTCCTCCGTCCCTGGGATTTTCCATGCAAGAACACTGGAGTGGGTTGCCATTTCCTTCTCCAATGCATGAAAGTGAAAAGTGAAAGTGAGGTTGCTCAGTCATGTCCAATTCCTCGTGACCCCATGAACTGCAGCCTAGCAGGCTCCTCCGTCCATGGGATTTTCTGGGCAAGACTAATGGAGTGGGGTTGCCATTGCCTTCTCCCATCTAGAAAAATGGTACTGAAGAATTTATTTACAGGCAATAATGGAGAAACAGACACAGAGAATAGACTTATGGACATGGGGAGAGAGGAGGAGAGGATGAGATGTATGGAAAGAGTAACATGGAAACACATTACCATATGTGAAATACTTAGCCAACGGAAATTAGCTGTATGGCTCAGGAAACTTGAACAGGAGCTCTGTGTCAAACTAGAGGGGTGAGATTGGGAGCCAGATGGGAGGGAGTTTCAAGGGGGGAGATATATGTATACCTATGGCTGATTCATGCTGAGGTTTGACAGAAAACAGCAAAATTCTGTAAAGCAATTATCCTTCAATAAAAAATAAATTACTTAAAAAATCATTTTTTAAGGATTTTATTTTAAATTAAAATAAAAAACATATTTTGTATTTTGTCCACATACAAGTATCTTTTACTTGTTTGAAATAATTTGGTACCTAACTATATACTTTAAGAACTCATTGTTCAGTCCCTCAGTCATGTCCGACTCCTTGTCAGCTCATGCACTGCAGCACACCAGGCTTCCCTGTCCTTCACCATCACCCGGAGCTTGCTCAAACTAATGTCTATTGAATCAGTGATGCCATCGAACAGTCTTGTCCTCTGTAATCACCTTCTCCCCCTGCCTTAAATCTTTCCCAGCATTAGGGTCTTTTCTAATGAGCCAGGTCTTTGCCTCAGGTGGCCAAACTATTGGAGCTTCAGTTTCAGCACGAGTTCTTCCAGTGACTATTCAGGATTGATTTCCTTTAGGATGGACTGGTTTGATTTCCTCATGAGGGACTCTCAAGAGTCTTCTCCAAGTGGTCCTAAGATGGTGGAGGAATAGGACATGGAGACCACATTCTCCCCCACAAATTCATCAAAAGATCATTTGAATGCTGAGCAAATTTCACAAAACAACATGTGAATGCAGACAGAGGACACCAGGTACCCAGAAAGGCAGCCCATTGTCTTCAAAAGGAGGTAGGACAAAATATAAAAGATAAAAAGAGTTAGGGATGGAGACCCATCCCAGGGAGGGAGTCATAAAAGAGGATAAGCTTCCAAACACCAAGGAACCCTCTCACAGGCAGGTCGGTGGGGAGTTTTGGAATCTCAGAGGGCAACATAACTGGGAAGAAAAATAAATAAACAAATAAATAAAACCCACAGATTATGTGCCTAATGGCAACTCCCAGCAGAGAAGTAACCCAGAGGTTCCCATTCGCCACCAGCAAGTGGGGGCTGAACAGTGAGGCCCGGGCTGCATTGCTTAGGGTAGGGACCAGTCCTGAATACCCTGAAGACAATCTGAGGGAGCCAACGTGAGATAGCAACACAAACTATGGGATAGCCAGAGACAGAGAGAAAAAAAGAGAGAGAGAGAGCTTTCCTGCAAAAAGTTCTAATCTAAGGCACTGCTGGGCCTGCTCACAGAACAAAGGGCTGAGCAAATACCAGAGGAGAGCTAGCCGGCCGACCGCCCCATCCCCCGCCTGAGGTGGAGAGGCCGGCAGGAGACAGCCAGAGCTGGAAAAGGGCAATTTGGCCCCAGAGACGGAATTCTCTACCAAACTGCAAGCAGGCTCCCAGTTGCTAACTAAGTCTTCCTGGGATCCTGGACGATTGACATCTGCCAGGAGGGTTGCAGCCAGAGACTAACTCCCCAGAGGGGACAAACAGCACACCTGAGATGGCGCTCACGCTATGCACCCAGGAAACCGAGCAGCTGGGATGGGGCAGGTGATAAGGCACTGCCCTACCTGGGGAGAGTGGACTCTCCAAGCACCTGGTCGCCTGAGATGCTCAGACCTGGGAAGGGCACAAAACACAGGCCCAACCGAGTCTGCACCTTTGTGGAGTACCTGAGAACCTGAACCTGAGGGGCTTGGACCTGGGACGTGCACGCAACCCAGAGCCTGCTTTAGACAGTTCCCCTGCAGAGCAACCTGGAGCCAGAGCCGTGTAGACTGGGAAAGCACACACGATGTGAACAGGGGCAAAGCCAGTGTAGCCGAGACACTGCAAGCACTCCCAACACACGCCACTGATATTTGTTTGCAGTGTTCCTCCCTCCCCACAGCACAACTGAACAAGTGAGCCTAAATAAGTGACCACCTTTGCCCCCTTGTGTCAGGGTGGAAAGACACTGACACTTCAGTGTCAGACACTGAAGAGACTTGCAAAAAGAAGACGCCAAAATAAACAGAGAGAACCACTTTGGAAGTGACAGGTGCAACAGATTAAAACCCTGTGGTTTGCACCGACTACATTGGAAGGGGCCTATAGACCTTGAGAAGTATAAGCTGGAACAAGGAACTATCTGAAACTGAACTGACCCCACACTGCCTGCAACAGCTACAGATAAATTCCTAGATGTATTTTTAATATTATCATTTAATTTTTTTAAAATTTTAAAGTCCTTTATTACTCCTTTAATTTTCATTTTTATAACCTACTATTAACTTCTTTAAAAAAAAGACCCCATTTTTAAAGCAAACTTCATATATATATATTTTGTATTTTTTTATTTTGTTTTGTTTTTTAACATTGCATTTTTGTGAGTCTAACCTATACTCTAGATTTTTAATATTTTTTTTTTTTGGTATTTGTTATCAATTTTGTATCTTAAAGAATCCAGTCTTCAGTACCCATTTTTACTTAAGAGTGTGATTACTGGCTTGATTGCCCTCTCCTCCTTCTGACTCTCCTTTTTCTCCCCTAGGTCACCTCTATCTCCTCCCTCCCTCTTTTCTTCTCTACCAAACTCTGTGAATCTCTTTGAGTATTCTGGGCTGTGGAGAACACTTAGGGAACTAATTACTGGCTAGATCTGTCACTGTCTTTTTGACCCCTCCTCTTCTCCTCCTGGTCACCTCTATCTCTTCCCTCCCTTTTCTCTCCTCTATGTAACTCCGTGAGCCTCTCTGGGTGTTCCAGGCTGTGGAGAGCACATAGGGATTTGATTACTGTCTATATTGCTCTCTTCCATTTTGATTCTGCCTCTCCTCTCCTGGTCATCTCTATCTCCCTCCTCCCTCTTCTCTTCTCCATGTAACACAGCGAACCTTTCTGGGTGTCCCTCCCTGTGGAGAATCTTTTCTCCATTGACCTAGATGTTTTATCATCAGTATAGTATGGAAGGAGATGTCTTGAGGCTACTGTAAGAATAAGACTGAAAACCAGAGGCAGGAGGCTTAAATCCAAAACCTGAGAACATCAGAGAACTCCTGACTCCAAGGAACATAACCGATAAGAGCTTATCCAAGAGCCTCCGTACCTACACTGAAACCAAGCACCACCCAAGAGACAACAAGTTCCAGAGCAAGACATACCATGCAAATTCTCCAGCAACGCAGGAACATAGCCCTGAGCTTTAATATACAGGCTGCCCAAAGTCACAGAAAACACTTAGACATCTCAAAACTCACTATTGGACACTTCATTGCACTCCAGGGAGAAGAAATCCAACTCCACCCACCAGAACGCCAATGCAAGCTTCCCTAACCAGGAAACCTTCACAAGCCACTCATCCAACCCCACCCACGAGGAACAAACTCCACAATAAAGAGGAACCATAAGCTTCCAGCATACAGAATGGCCACCCCAAACACAGCAACCTAAACAAGATGAAAAAGCAGAGAAATATTCAGCAGGTAAAGGAACATGATAAATGCCCACCAAACCAAACAAAAGAGGAGGAGATAGGAAGTCTACCTGAAAAAGAATTCAGGACAATGATAGTAAAAGTGATCCAAAATCTTCAAAACAAAATGGAGTTACAGATAAATAGCCTGGAGACAAGGATTGAGAAGATGCAAGAAATGTTTAACAAGGACCTGGAAGAAATAAAAAAAAAAAGGGGGTCAATCAATAATGAATAATGCAATAAATGAGATCAAAAACACTCTAGAGGAAACCGACAGTAGAATAACTGAGGCAGAAGATAGGCTAAGTGAGGTAGAAGATAGAATGGTGGAAATAAGTGAAACAGAGAGATAAAAAGAAAAAAGAATTAAAAGAAATGAGGACAACCTCAGAGACCTCTGGGACAATGTCAAACACCTCAGCATTCAAATCATAGGAGTCCCAGAAGAAGACAAAAAGAAAGGCCGTAAGAAAATACTTGAGGAGATAATAGTTGAAAACTTTCCTAAAATGGGGAAGGAAATAGCCACCCAAGTACAAGAAGCCCAGAGAGTCCCAAACAGGATAAACAAAAGGTGAAACATCACAAGACACATATTAATCAAATTAATGAAGATCAAACACAAAGAACAAATACTAAAAGCAGCAAGGGAAAAGCAACAGATAACACACAAGGGGATTCCTATAAGGATAACAGCTGATCTTTCAATAGAAACTCTTCAGGCCGGACAGGAATGGCAGGACATACTTAAAGTCATGAAAGAGAAAAACCTACAATCCAGATTACTATACATAGCAAGGATCTCATTCAAATATGAAGGGGAAATCAAAAGTTTTACAGACAAGCAAAAGCTCAGAGAATTCAGCGCCACCAAACCAGCTCTTCAGCAAGTGCTAAAGAATCTTCTCTAGACAGGAAACACAGAAAAGATGTATAAACTCGAACCCAAAGCAACAAAGTAAATGACAAAGGGATCATACTTATCTATAATGACCTTAAATGTAAATGGGTTGAATGCCCCAACTGAAAGACAAAGACTAGCTGAATGGATATTAAAAAAAAGACCCCTATATATGCTGTCTACAAGAGACCCACCTCAAAACAAGGGACACATACAGAAGAAAATGAAAGGCTGGAAGAAGATACTTCTCGCAAATGGAGACCAAAAGAAAGCAGGAATAGTAATACTCATATCAGAAAAAATAAACTTTGAAATAAAGACTGTGAAAAGAGACAAAGGAGACTACATAATGATCAAAAGATCAGTCCAAGAAGAAGATATAACAATTATAAATATATATGCAACCAACATAGAAGCACCACAATATGTAAGGCAAATGCTAACAAGTATGAAAGGGGAAATTAACAGTAACACAATAATAGTGGGAAACTTTAATGCCCTACTCACACCTATGGATAGATCAGTTAAGCAGAAAATTAACAAGGAAACAAACACTTTAAATCATTCAATGGACCAGTTAGACCTAATTGATATCTATAGGAAATTTCACCCCAAAACAATGAATTTTACCTTTTTCTCAAGTGCACACAGAAACTTCTCCAGGATAGGTCACATCCTGGGCCATAAATCAAGCCTTGATAAATTCAAAATAATTGAAATTTTTCCAAACATCTTTTCTGATCACAATTCAATAAGATTAGATATCAACTACAGGAGAAAAAACTATTAAAACTTCCAACATATGGAGGCTAAAAAGCACACTCCTGAAAAGCCAACAAATCACAGAAGAAATCAAAATATGCATAAAAATGAATGAAAATGAAAACACAACAACCCAAAACCTATAGGACTCAGTAAAAGCAGTGCTAAGAGGAAGGTTCATAGCAATACAAGCTTACCTCAAGAAACAAGAAAAAAAGTCAAATAAATAACCTAACTCTACACCTAAAGCAACCAGAAAAGGAAGAAATGAAGAACCCAGGGTTAGTAGAAGGAAAGAAATCTTAAAAATTAGGGCAGAAATAAATGCAAAAGAAACTAAAGAGACCAGAGCAAAAATCAACAAAGCTAAAAGCTGGTTCTTTGAGAAGATAAGTAAAATAGACAAACCATTTGCCAGACTCATCAAGAAAAAAGGGAGCGGAATCAAATCAACAAAATTAGAACTGAAAATGGAGAAATCACAACAGACAACTCAGAAATATAAAGGATCATAAGAATCTACTATCAGCAACTATATGCCAATAAAATGGACAACTTGGAAGAAATTGACAAATTCTCAGAAAAGCATAAGTTTCCAAAACTGAACCAGGAAGAAATAGAAAATTTTAACAGGCCCATCACAAGTATGGAAATCGAAATTGTAATGAGAAACCTTCCAGCAAACAAAACCCCAGGACCAGAGGGCTTCACAGCTGAATTCTACCAAAAATTTAGAGAAGAGCTAACACCTATCTTACTCAAATTCTTCCAGAAAATTGCAGAGGAAGGTAAACTTCCAAACTCATTCTATGAGGCCATCATCAGCCTAATACCAAAGCCAGACAAAGATGCCACAAAAAAAAGAAAACTACAGGCCAATATCACTGATGAACATAGATGCAAAAATCCTTAACAATATCCTAGCAAATAGAATGCAACAACATATTAAAAAGATCATGCATCATGACCAAGTGGGCTTTATCACAGGGATGCAAGGATTCTTCAATATCCGCACATCAATCAATGTGATACACCATGTTAACAAATTGAAAAATAAAAACCATATGATTATCTCACTAGATGCAGAGAAAGCTTTTGACAAAATTCAACATCCATTTATTATAAAAACTGTCCAGAAAGCAGGCATAGAAGAAACAAATGTCAATATAATAAAAGCTATATATGACAAACCCACAGAAAACATTACCTCAATGATGAAAAATTGAAAGCATTTTCCTTAATGTCAGGAAGAAAACAAGGGTGCCCACTCTCCCCACTACTATTCAATAGTTTTGGAACTTTTAGCCACAGCAATCAGAGAAGGAAAAAAATAAAAGGAATGTAGATTGGAAAAGAAGAAGTAAAACTCTCACTGTTTACAGATGACATGATGCTCTACATAGAAAACCCTAATGACTATACCAGAAAATTACTAGAGCTAATCAATGAATATAATAAAGTTTCAGGACATAAAATTAATGCACAGAAATCCCTGAATTCCTATTGACTATCAATGAGAAAGCAGAAAGAGAAATTAAGGAAATAATTCCATTAACCATTGGGAAAAAAGAATAAAATACTTATGAATAAATCTACCTAAAGAAACAAAACACCTATATATAGAAAACTATATAACACTGATGAAAGAAATCAAAGAGGACACAAATGGATGGAGAAATATACTATGTTCATGGATTGGAAGAATCAATATAGTGAAAATGAGTATACTATCCAAAGCAATCTATAGATTCAGTGCAATCCCTATCGAGCTACCAGTGGTATTTTTCAGAGAACTAGAACAAATAATTTCACAATTTGTATGGAAATACAAAAAACCTCGAATAGCCAAATCAATCTTGAGAAAGAAGAATGGAACTGGAGGAATCATCCTGACTGACTTCAGACTATACTACAAGGTCATCAAGCCATCACAGTCATCGAGACAGTATTATACTGGCACAAAGACACAAATAGGGATCAATGGAACAAAATAGAAAGCCCAGAGATAAATCCATGCACCTATGGACACTGTATCTCTGACATAGGGGGCAAGAATATACAATGGAGAAAAGACAATCTCTTTAACAAGTGGCACTTGGAAAACTGGTCAACCACTTATAAAAGAATGAAACTAGAACACTTTCTAACACTATGAACAAAAATAAACTCAAAATGGATTAAAGATCTAAATGTAAGACCAGAAACTATAGAACTCCTAGAGGAAAACATAGGCAAAACACTGTCTGACATAAATCATAGCAAAATCCTCTATGGCCCACCTCCCATAATGGAAATAAAAGCAAAAATAAACAAATGGGACCTAATTAAACTTAAAAGCTTTTGCACAACGAAGGACACTATAAGCAAGGTGAAAATACAGCCTTCAGAATGGGAGAAAATAATAGCACAGAAACAACTAACAAATAATTAATCTCAAAAATATACAAGCAGCTCCTAAAGCTCAATTCCAGAAAAATAAGTGACACAATGAAAAAATGGGCCAAAGAACTAAACAGATATTTCTCCAAAGAAGACATACAGATGGCTAACAAACACATGAAAAGATGTTCAACGTCACTCATTATCAGAGAAATGCAAATCAAAACCACAATGAGGTATCATCTTTCACTGTCAGAATGGCTGCTATCAAAAAGTCTACAAACAATAAATTTTGGGAGGGTGCGCAGAAAAGGGAACCCTCTTACACTGTTGGTTGGAATGCAAACTAGTACAGCCACTATGGAGAACAGTGTGGAGATTCCTTATAAAACTGGAAATAGAACTTCCATATGACCCAGGAATCCCACTGCTCGGCATACACACTGAGGAAATCAGAATTGAAAGAGACACGTGTACCCCAATGTTCATCGCAGCACTGTTTATAATAGTCAGGACATGGTAGCAACCTAGATGTCCATTGGCAGACAAATGGGTAAGAAAGCTGTGGTAAATTTACACATTGAATATTACTGAGCCATTAAAAAGAATACATTTGAACCAGTTCTAATGAGGTGGATGAAACTGGAGCTTATTATACAGAGTGAAGTAATTCAGAAAGTAAAACACCAATACAGTATACTAACGCATATATGTGGAATTTACAAAGATGGCAATGATGACCCTATATGCGAGACAGCAAAAGAGACACATATATATAGAACAGTCTTCTGAAGTCTGTGGGAGAAGGCAAGGGTGGGATGATTTGAGAGAATAGCATTGAAGCATATATATCATCATATATGAAACAGATCACGAGTCCAAGTTTGACGCATGAGACAGGGTGCTCAGGGCTGGTGTACTGGGATGATCCTGAGGGATGGGACGGGGAGGGAGGTGGGAGGGGGTTCAGGATGGGGAAAATATGTACACCCATGGCTGATTCATGTGAATGTATGACTAAAACCACTACAACATTGTAAAGTAATTAGACACCAATTTTTAAAAAAATTAAAAAATAAAATAAAACACGAGACCATTAAAAATAATAATAATAATGTCTTCTCCAACACCACAGTTCAAAAGCAACAGTTTCTTGGCACTCAGCTTTCTCTGTCATATCTATACATGACTACTGGAAAAGTCATAGCTTTTACTATAATGACCTTTGTCAGCAAAGTCCAAACTTTTCTTCCAAGGAGCAAGCATCTTTTATTTTCATGTCTGCAGTCACCATCTGCAGTGATTTTGGAGCCCAAGAAAATAAAGTCTCTCACTGTTTCCAATGTTTCCCCACCTATTTGCCATGAAGTGACGGGACCAGATGCCTGATCTTAGTTTTTTGAATGTTGAAGTTTAAGCCAGCTTTTTCACTCTCCACTTTCACCTTCATCAAGAGGCTTTTTAGTCCCTCTTCACTTCCTGCCATTAGGGTGATGTCATCTGCATATCTGAGGTTATCGATATTTCCCCTGGCCATGTTGATTTCAGCTTGTGTTTCACCCAGCACAACATTTCACACGATGTACTCTGCATATATGTTAAATAAGCAAGATGACAGCATACAGCTTTGACATATTCCTTTCCCAATTTGGAACCAGTCTGTTGTTCTATGTCTATTTCTAGCTGTTGTTTCTTTACCTGCATGCAGGCTCTTAGGAGGCAGGTAAGGTGGTCTGGTGTTTCCTTCTCTTTAAAATTTTTCTACAGTTTGTTGTGATCCAAACAGTCAAAGGCTTTAGTGTAGTCAATAAAGCAGAAGTAGATGCTTTTCTTGAATTCTCTTGATTTTTCTTTTTTTTTTTTCACTTATTTTTATTAGTTGGAGGCTAATTACTTTACAATATTGTAGTGATTTTTGTCATACATTGACATGAATCAGCCATGGATTTACATGTGTTCCCCATCCCGATCCCCCCTCCCACCTCCCTCTCCACCCGATCCCTCTGGGTCTTCCCAGTGCACCAGGCCCGAGCACTTGTCTCATGCATCCAACCTGGGCTGGTGATCTGTTTCACCATAGATAATATACATGTTTCGATGTTGTTCTCTCGAAACAATCCACCCTCGCCTTCTCCCACAGAGTCCAAAAGTCTGTTCTGTACATCTGTGTCTCTTTTTCTGTTTTGCATATAGGGTTATCATTACCATCTTTCTAAATTCCATATATATGTGTTAGTATACTGTAATGGTCTTTATCTTTCTGGCTTACTTCACTCTGTATAATGGGCTCCAGTTTCATCCATCTCGTTAGAACTGATTCAAATGAATTATTTTTAATGGCTGAGTAATATTCTATGATCCAACAGTTGTTGGCAATTTGATGTCTGGTTCCTCTGCCTTTTCTAAACCCAGCTTGAACATCTGGAAGTTCTTGTTTCATGTACTGCTGAAGCCTGCTTTGGAGAATTTTGAGCATTACTTTGCTAGCATGTGAAATGGGTGCAGTTCTGTCATAGTTTGAACATTCTTTGGCATTACCTTGCTTTCGGATTGGAAGGAAAAGTGACATTTTCCAGTCCTGTGGCCACTGCTGATTTTTCCAACTTTGCTGGCATGTTGAGTGCAGCACTTTCACAGACTCTTTTTTTTTTTTTTTTTTTTTTTTATAATTTGAAATAGCTCAGCTGGAATTCCTTCACCTCTCTTAACTTTGTTCCTAGTGATGCTCCCTAAGGCCCACTTGACTGTGCAGTCCAAGATGTCTGACTCTAGGTGAGTGATCACACCATCATGGTTATCTGGGTCATTCGTTTTTGTATAGTCTTTTGTATATTCTTGCCACCTCTTAATATCTTCTGCTTAGAAGAACTTCAGTTCAGTCACTCAGTTGTAGCTGACTCTTTGTGACCCCATGGACTGCAGCATGCAGGGCTTCCCTGTCCATCACCAAACCCCAGAGTTCACTCAAACTCTTCCATTGAGTCAGTGATGTCATCCAACCATCTCATCCTCTGCTGTCCCCTCTATAGAAGAACTCAGTCTAATATAAATATTTCTATGTTACAAGTTTTAATCATGGCACAAAATTCCATTCCATTAATAAACCATAACTTTATTGAATATGTATTTGTTGTATAATCACTGTGTACCTTGATCCCATTGTTTCACATGCAGAACTTGTCCATTCATTTTGTCATATACAATGCTACTATCAACATATTCATTTGTATAATTTATTGCCTAGTATATCAGCTTAGGATCTATTTATTTAACAAATTTATTTGATCAAAGGAAATGTATATATTAACTGACTTTGTTCTGCATATATTCCACATTTTTCTCCAGTTTTAAATATCACCAGCAAGTATATATGGTCACCCTTCCAGCACTAGGTACTGCTATTTTTTTAAACATTGGCAGCATATGTTACACATAGTCATGATCTCCTCAGTGCATAGCACAGTATATTGTGCAGCAGTAATGAACACATAGTAAATACATACTGCATGAGAATGAAACATCTTATACTTTGAGATAAGAATTGAGATGATAGGGAAGGAAAATTTTTTAATACTCAGAAGAAAATGCTATATGAATATTTCAAAGAGTAATATCCAACCATGACAAGCACACAACAATAAAGATGAATGAAGAAAGCTCATTAGCAAATAGCCATAAAGACACTACAAAAGTGAGATGAGAACGGATATTTTAAGGTGTCTAAACTGCTTAGAAGAGTACCTGATATATATCATCACATGCCTTTTTAATTGTTTGGGATGATGATGATGATGAATTTGATTGCCTGTTTTAAGTTATTTAATCCTCTCAAGAACCTTCTGAGGCATTATTATTGTTGCCATTTTGTAGGTGGGGAAACTGAGGCACAGAATCACTGAGTAACTTGCTCTATCCATGCCATAGAGCCAAGGAGTCAAATCCGGAATCGTGCTTTTAAATATCTTGCACTACTCTACCTCCTGTTAAAGTTGTTGATTAGATAAGTAAAAGGCTCTCTAAAGCATCATGGTACACTAAAATGTTAGTGCAGAAATCAAGAAAATTTGAGATGGAAAAGAAATAATTTACATAATTTAGACCTGATAACCTCAATATAAGCAAAGTGTGACGACAGGTCTCTAAAGGAGGATACGTCTGTGCATGCTAAGTCTCTTCAATTCAGTCGACTCTTTGTGACCTTCTGGACTGTAGCCCCCCAGGCTCCTCTGTTCATGGAATTCTCCAGGCAAGAATACTGGAGTGGGTTGCCATGCCTTTCTGCAAGGGATCTTCTCCACCCAGGAATCAGACCCGCATCTCCTGCAGCTCCTGCACTGTAGCTGGATTCTTTACCACTAAGCCTTGGGGGTGGGGGGGGTGGCAGGTAGAAGAGTAGACAGAAGATTTGAGGTTAGAAAAGAGGAAATAATTACTGGGCAGCCACTGTGGGGAATGAATCATAGATTCAATTCACTCCTTCATTCAACAAATATTTATTGAGACCAAGATTGAAGGCAAAAGAAGGGGGAGGCAGAGGATGAGGTGGTTAGATAGCATCACCAACTCAATGGACATGAATTTGAGCAAACTCCGGGAGATAGCGAAAGACAGGGAAGGCTGGCATGCTGCAGTCCATGGTGTCACAAAGAATTGGACATGACTGGACATATATGCTAGACTTTAAGTGCTAGGGATGTAGAGATAAAGCATACACACACATACACATCACACATGGTATATCAATGATAGAAAGTCCTAAAACAGAAAAATAGAGCAAATTAAAAGGTTTAATGAGTGCTGATGGTGATGGGGAAAGAATCTTATTTTATACAGACAGGTCATAGATAGTCTCTCTCATAAGATAGTATGTGAACCTAACAGAAGTGAAGGCATGGATCATGTAGATATTGGGAAAACATTACATTCCAAACAAAGAACATCAAGCACAAAATCCCCAGCATAGGGGGTTATGCTTGATGTTTACATAAAAGGGAAATTAGACCAATGTGACCATTCGAATAAAAAGAGACAGGAGGAGAGGAACTCATAGAAGTAGTCCTAAGAGTTCTATGGGTCATTGAGAGTTCTGTAGGCTATGGTAGAAGCATTTTTTCTCTCAGTGAAATTGTAGGTCATTTCAGGGTTTTGAGCAGAGGATTGACATGCTCTTACCTATGATTTAAAATTTGTCTGTTTGCTATGTAGAGGAGAGACATGGTGGGAGGGGCAAGGGTGGAAGAAGCAGCTACTCCAATTATCTAGGCAACAGAATATTGAAGTTTGGACTAGGATAATGGTGGTAGAGATGAAGAGAAGTGAATGGAGTTAAGATACATATGGAGCCAGGTGGACTAATACTGGCTGGTTGAATTGATGGAGAGGTGAAGAAATAAGTCAAGGATGATGATTTAATTTTTGGTTTCCATAAGTAAGTAGATAGTGGCATCATTTACATAGATAGGAAGCAGTGGTGAGGGAGCAGACAGGTGCAGAATTCAAAAGTTTGGTTTTCCACATTGTGTAGTAATTGGGGGAATAAGCCTTGAAGGATCACACCAACACAACCACAGAAATTACCCTCAGAGAGGCATAACATATTAAAGGATTTATCATATTCAGGACTCCCAGAGAGAGAGGCATGACATTCCTGGAGGGCCATGCAAAAGCCCCAAAAGTTTGGTCACAGCAGACAAGAGGAGAGTGGAATAAGGAATTACAGGCAAGTACCTTTATTGAGGGTCATGGGTGTGGGAACTGTGGCACATGGGTAATGAATGTAGCTGGGTCAATGTGGAAAGGAGGAAAGGGGTGAAGCAGGGAGGTTATCATGAGGCTTGCTGCCGAACACGTTGGGATGGGTTTCAGAAGTGGGCCATAAATAGTTAAAGGTTCAAAACAAGCAGGGTAAGTGCCTGCACTAAGAGAGTCATTGAGACAAGATAATAGCTTTACATGAGACACATACTAGCTTTAAAATAACTATTAGATCTCCATGTGGTAGGGTAATTGGTTAGGTAGTTAGAAATATGAGTCTGGATCTCAGGACTAAGGATGAAACTATCAACTTAAAAGTAATCAATGTGGTACTAATGGTAAAGAACCTGTCTGTCAAGGCAGGAGACGAGATACGGGTTCGATACCTGGATTGCGAAGATCCCCTGGAGGAGAGCATGGCAACTCACTCCAGCATCCTTGCCTGGGGAATCCCAGGGACAGCGGCGCCTTGTGGGCTATAGTCCAGAGGGTCGCACAGAGTAGGACACAACTGAAGCAACTTAACACGCAGGCAGCACATCAATGTATAGGTGATATTTAGAAGCAGAATCTGAGATTATTACGGAAGTGGGTGCGGATATAGATAGAAAGAGGTCCGAGAACTTCTGTACTGATTTCTGGTAAATCCAATGCTTAAGTAAGGCTGGGGTTAGAGTGAAGCAAGTGGATCATTTACCCTGGACACCAAATTCAAGAGGGGACCAAAAAACTCAGCAATGAAGGAAAATACAGTTTTACTGCAATATTATTTAAAAACCAAAATTAACGCAAAAATTCTTGATAAACAAAATACCAAAGTTTTCATTAAAAATAGGGTCAGCATTATTGATTTTCCCCTTTGAGGCTCCAATATGGTTCAGCAGGGTTATCTTCCTAGTATGGAAGATGAAGAGGAATGGGTAAAGCAGATTCTATGCTTGTCTTCAGTTAAACTCAGTTAAACTGTAGTGGGAGGACATGTACTTACTGTGGATCATATTATAATGTTTTGGACCTGGTAAAATCCATTACACCTGAGACATAACAATATTTAACTTCATAATCCTGAGGTTCTGATAAGGAGATGTGAAGATTGATAAATTTTATTATATAAATATTTAAAACTATTATATAAAAAAGGAAACAAATAAAATCAAAGAGCAAATGAAAAACTAGAGGGGAAATACAACATTTGCAGCAAAAAAAAGGATAATTTTCTTAATTTAAAAAGAGTTCTTACATCAGTAAAGGGAAAAGAAAGACATGTTTTTAAAAGATGAACAAAGGATCAGTTCACTTAATAGAGAAAGATATGGAAGAAACTTTAAAATGTGTTCAGACCCTCCCAAGTTTAAGAAATATATATCCACACAATAAGATAATGTTTTAAACTGCATGAAAGGCAAAAATTAAAAAAAATGAAAACCCAGTATTAGTGAGAGTTGTGGAAATAAAGTTCTGCCAAACATAATTGATGAAAAACTCAAATTAGTTGAATTCCTTATAGGGCAGTTTAGCTATATCTATCAAAATAGTAAATTCACATACGATTTGATGCATAAATTCCACTACTATGAATTTATCTTTCATATTTATTATCTAAATTATGCAGAGGTATATGGGCATTAATATTTTTTGCAATAAGTTTTATAATTAAAACTTTGAAACTCTCAAAGTGTATGTATATGTCTGTGTGTATGTAGCATACATACTTACAGTGTACACACACACTCCCAGAGTATCTATAAACAGTGTACAATATAGGGATTTACTGTATATACATACATGTATATAGTGTTTATACAAACATACATATAAATACATAGATAATGAATAATATTCAACCATCAAAAAGGATGAATTAAATCTATATATGCAGATGAGAAAAGATATTAGATGAAATAAAGTTTTATTTTAGCAGTCTATAGGGTATAATATTCTTCCCATAAATAAAAAGGAATCACATTATATACATTTAAACTGTATATTGTGTGTTGATTTATGAATGCACACAAAATTTTAAGAACATTAACCTTTGAAAATCAGGACTAGGGAGAGGCTTTTATCTTTCATTATATCTGTCTGTACTATTTGAAGTTTGGTTCAATTAGTACATACTATATTTTTTAATGTCACAGATGGTAGAATTATGGAATTTTTTGTTTGTAAGATATAAAATTAAATCTAATTCAAATTTAAAAATGTTTATAGGTGACAAATTACTTGGGATAGAGATGGAGTGTCATACCTAAGTTAAAAGGAGCTATGGTATATGTATGTCTTACAACCTCTTACATGAAATACATGAATTTATAAAATTGCTATAAAATGCCTTGTTTTGCAACAAATTTGCAGTTTTCTTCAAATAATCATCATAAATTACATTAAATGGTTTTCTTTTCAATGATTGCAGGTATGTGCAGCATCAAATCATTGATATAAAAGATTTAGTCATCTTAGGGACACATTGATTGCATAAAACAAGGCAACTAATAGGGCATTTCTTCTCCTGAGATAGAGGTGCTGTAATATATTTTAAGTAAATAGCATAATTTTGTCACAGCATTTGCACTCTGAGGCATATAATATTTTTATCAAATTTTCTTTAATATCATTTTAAAGCACTTTGAACATTTATGTATAATTTTCCTAATGTCCTGGGGTGCCAGATTTTTTCTCGTGACTATCTTTATTCTGGGAATAAATTTTAGAATGATTATATTTATAAAAGTTGCAAAGTGATTTGATTTATAAATTGAAGAAATTTATAGAAATTTAATTTTATTGAATATGAACTAAGAAGTTATAGTGTATGAGATCAAATACCAGGCTCCCACTTAGTATCCGTGTGACCTTGGGTAAGTGATTTAGATTCTTTTGCTTCAATTTTCTTAGTTGTAAAATGAAGATAATAGCAGTCCATGACTCATTGACTTGTGAGAATTAAATAATTTTGTCTACCTAAAGTGCTTGGGATAGTATGTGATATAAAGTAAGCACTAAATATTCTAGTTATTGTATTTGCAAGGGCATGATATGCCCGTGGGAATAAATACAGGACTGGAGAAGACTCCTGAAAGTCCCTTGGGCAGCAAGGAGAACAAACCTGTAAATCTTAAAGGAAATCAACCCTGAATATCACTGGAAAGACTGATGCTGATGCTGAACCTTAAGTATTTTGGTCACTGATGAGAACAGCTGACTCATTGGAAAATTCCCTGATGCTGGGAAGGATTGCAGGCAGAAGGAGAAGAAGGCATCAGAGGTTCAGATGGCTGGATGGCATCACTGAGGCAATGGGCATGAACTTGGTCAAACTATGAGAGATGGTGAGGGACAAGTAGGCCTGGAATGCTGCAGTCCATGGGGTCACAAAGAGTTGGACACAACTGAGTGACTAAGCACAGCACAGCACAGGGTGCTAAATTATGGGTGCAACATTTCAGTTCAGTTCAGTTCAGTTGCTCAGTCGTGCAACAGTGTGCTGTCCTAAAGTAAGAGTCAAGAGAAAAAGGGTTTAATTTACCCTATGACAGTGCCCAAAGTTGTGCAGATTTGTACAAATCACATACCCTCACTGAGCGTGTTTCCTCATCTTTAAATTGAAAGGCATGTGTTAGAAAGCCTGTAGTGTGCCTTCAGGCTTTAAAATTATCCTAACTCTTAAGTAGTTGTTCACCAAATAATTGATGCATGAAACTTGTTGATAGGAATAGGCCTGGTTAAAATATTTAATTATTACTGAACATTGGGGTGTATTTACCCATGTTGTTCGGGGGAGAGGGATGTGATAGATCAGTGCTGTGAAAACTAATTTTACAGTACTATAGTAACTTGGATATTAAGTCTATCAAATGAAAGATCAAATAATCAAGAGGTGTGAAACTTCAACTACATTCTCATTACTTTTAATGAAATCTTCATTTCAGTCTTTCCTCCTCTGCTTTCTACATTTGTAGATAAGCTTAGCATCTTTCTTAACAAAGACTTTCCAAAGTAAGCAAGCACAGCAAAGGGGCAGTTCATTCTAGTTACACTGTATCCAATCTGTGCAGAAAGTTATTTGAAAACTATGTCTATTTCCCCTGTATATGTAAAATATCAGTTTAAGGAATTAACATGGTAAAAAAAAATCCCACATTGTTAGGCAAACTGATTTAACAAGGGTCCTGCAGCTGCATTTTACTGGGTCAAACTTTCCCTATGAAGATTATCAAGGATCTTGGCAGCAAATTAAACCAGCAAGGAGATATTAATAATGCCTTTGAGATTGAAAGAGAAAGTGAAGAATCAACAGTAATGAAATCTCCACTGCTAGAAAATCAGCTTTCCAAAGCTTCCCATGCCCTAAACAATCTGAAGTTTGGTTCAATTAGTATATACTATATTTTGTAAATGTCACAGATGGTAGAATTATGCAATTTTTTGTTTGTTTGCTATAGTAGCAATACAAATTCATACAACTGGTACAATTTACAAACTCAGTGAGCTTGCTCTTGTATTTTGCATTCAAGGTCATTAGCTACAAATATAAAATACTACCAAGAAACTTTTCTATGACAACTTCCTATGTTGTCATAGAAACTTTTCTATGTTGACTTTTATAACATTCTTTTAATTATGGCCTCATGATCAGAGCTACCAAATTGTACAACTGCAGAGGGAAAAATTCAGAGTGAATTGTGGTCTATGTGAATTGCATCCTCTGGAACTACAAATGGAATGTCCTCTTCTAGATTTGTGCAATGAGTTAGTCCTATCGTGAGTGCTTAAGTATCTATTGAGCAGATGCTTGTTTTAGTTCATGGTTCCTAGTTTCAGTAATAACAATGTCAAAAGCCTTGCCAATTTTGTAGATGATTTCTACTCTTTCTTCTACATCTGTTGTGTCGCCAGTCTCTCTAGAAACCATTAGGAAATACCACCAGAGATCTAATTCTATCAGCAAGTAGTATTGATTTAATAAATATATATAAAAAGAGTCCTTAAAAAGCTAAGGTCTGAAAAAAACACATTTAGTTTATTGTAAATCAACTATAATCCAATGAAATTAAAAAATAAAATTGAAATTAAGGAAATTAAATCAACATGGATAGGTAGAATCAGTTATTTTCATTGGTTGAGTCAGTTCTACCATATTGTACAGTGGGAGAGATCCTAAGATAATTTCAATTTTACCTATTATCAAAATTCTTCATAAATGAAAGTTGAGAGGTTTTAATAAGTAATGTGGATCAAGCAACTACATCTGTTTATTACCACATCCTTGCGTGTTTTCACTACACATCAAACTGAGGCAAAATGTGACAGATTGGTGAAGATGGACAAGGCCAGGTGGAAATGGACTTAGGGTGTATATAACTGAGAAGAAAATAATTTGGGTTTCTCACACCAACAGTGCTGTAAATCATGAAGGAAAATCCAAAAAGACTGTGAGTTAGTTTTTACCTTGTCTCTCTGAAAAGTTGGAAAATCAAATATTTCCTTTCCAGTTCATTTGTATTTTCTTATACTTTGAGAAAATTCACAAGTTCTTCTAGCAGAGACATAAAGGTATAGTCGTATGACCCTTTATCCATTATGTGGATTCCACATTCCCAATCTTCCATTAGGTATTAACAGGAGCAGTTTAGCCTTAGTTATAAGTGATAATGAATAAAATCACCACTATTAACTGTTACACATTAGACAACCCCTGCTTACTTTCCACAGATGAGTAGAGGTAGGTTTTGAGCTTCCTGGCTTTCTAAATGTTCATTCTTTCTCTCCAACCCTTAATTGGCTAGACTTCCTGGCTTCCTTGACTCATCTTCTAAATCTCATACTGAATAAAAATGCAAGCAAGAAATTCCTTCCCCTTAGGGCTTATCCAAGAGTACTGTTGCTATTGAGTGGCACCTGAAGCAGAGTATAAGTTGTGGCAGACAAATTCTAAAATGCCCTTTCTATGACCCCTACCTCTGTGCAATCCCTTTTCCTTGAATGAGGTTGGGATTTATTTCCAAGACATTGAATATGGCAAAAGTGGTGGATGTCACTCCCATGAATAAGTCACATTATTCAAGATTCTGTCTTGTGGTCAGACTTGCTCTCTCTTAATCGCTAACTTTGAAGAACCAAGCATCAGTGAAGTAAGTGGCCATGTTGGAAATGCCCTTGTGGCAAAGAGCAGTAGGTAGTTTCTAGGGGAAGAAAGCCTCCAGTGAGAAACTGAAACCTTTAGTTCTGAAGCAGCAAGAATATGAATTCTGTCAGCAACCAGAGTGAGTTTGGAAGCAATCTTTCGCTACTGAGACTGCAGACCCAGTTGACACCTGTATTGCTGCCTAGTGATACTCTGAAGCAGAGAACCCAGCTGAAGCTATGTCCAGAATTCCAACCTACAAATGCTGGGAGATAATAAATGTATATTGTTTCAAGCCACTAAGCATGGTGATTTGGTTCACAGCAATTGAAAACTAATAACCAAAGTTTTGGGAAAGATATTAAAATACAAGAGTAGTGTATGACTCCATTATATAATATTGTGGTAGTACCAGCAACTCCTTCTAACTAAATGACTTTTTTTAACACTCTGAGACTGATCAACCCCTGCCTGGGCTAGCACACTGGGGAGCCTTCCACTCAAAGATAAGTTCATTAGTAAAATAATCAGTGCTTCATGGAGGATTGGGTGGAGGAGTATAAAGAAATAGGCAGCACTTTGATTCTTTGGTGATTTTACTATGCTTCCAGCCACTCCATATAGCTCTGCTTCTGCTTTTATCATCATCCCCAACTCTGCCCTTTAATTTAAATGATTCCCAAAGTAGGAAGGTATTGAAATGAATACAGCCAGAGTTTGAAGTCAATGAAAGAGATAAAATAACATAACTTTTTCTGCTTCTAGCCATTTAACTGACTCAACATGAAACAATTTTTGCAGTTTCATAAGCAAGATATCTGATATTTCTAAGGGGGCACTTTTTTTTCCCAGATAGTACAGAAAAAAAAAAAAAAGATGATGAGTCTCTGATTCAGCACAAATTAATAGGAAGAACTGAATGAGTACAAATATTTTAGAACCTGAGGCTTATTGTTTCACCTATCATGTGACTAAAGGCAGTTATAAAAATGGTGAACTAACAGGAGCCCCAGAAAAAGTGAAAGCTGAGATGGAATTACATTTCTTCATGAGAGACTTAACCAGCTTTTAAAATACAGGAAAAAGTAACAAAATCCTTTTGGTGGCATTATATTACATAACATAAGATTTATGTAAATCTTCTCTCTTGAGACTTTTTCAGTATTTTGTGGGATCAATTAACAAAGTTTTCAAGTACCTCTGTGAGAGGACTCCAAGAGAGAACTTCTGAGAATTAGGTCAGTCAAATACAAAGGAGTAACTTGGAAGATTAAATTAAGTTGAATAGAAAAATTCCAATTGGGACCTCAAAATACCAATTCTGTCTTTATTTCTAGTCACCAAAAATCAATCTCATTCCCTCACCAAAAAAAAAAAAAAAAAGGTTTTACATTGACTTTTATTTGGAAATTGTACAAACACATATGCATCTTTTATTAAAAAAATATTCCTTGAGACTGTAATTTTTCAAATACATGAATTGGAACTTCAGAGATGCCTGTGTAGTATTCCATTTCTTACCTCCATTCCCTCTAAAGCACCGGATATACCAAGGGAATAAACAAATGCACACTGAATAGAAAATGGAATAAATAATCTACCTAGCTAGAATAATCTAGAATAATTCCATTCCTTGCTAGTTAGGTGCAGTGGTAAAGAATCTGCCTGCCAATGCAGGAGACTTGCTATCAAGAGATATAGGAATCCCTGGATTGGGAAGATCTCTGGAGTAGGAAATGGCAACCCACTCCAGTATTACTGCCTGAAAACTCCATGGGCAGAAGGGTCTGGCGGGCTACAGTTCATGGGGTTACGAAGAGTCAGACATAACTGAGCACACATACACACAACACACACATGTTTCCTAAACTATGCTTCTTGGGTACCAATGTCTGTAATATACTAAGATGTATAAGTTGAAATAAAATTTCTTAGTAAAATTATGCAGTCATTTTGGGGGAAAAAAAATTGGCATTTCCTCAAAAACTTAAACATAGAATTACCACATGAGCCAGAAATTCTACTTCTAGGTATATACTGAAGACAAATGAAAACATATGTTCACACAAATATTTTTACATGAATGTTTATATCAGCATTATTCAAAGTAGGCAAAATATAAAAATAATACTTATATCCATCTATTGATCAATGGATAAACAAACCTGGTATGTCCATGCAATAGAATATTATATGGCAATAACAAAAAAAAAAAAAAATGAGATACGGATACATTCCACAATATGGATGTGCCTTGAAACATTATCCCAAGTAAAAGAAACCAGACACAAAAGACCACATATTGAATGACTTCATTTATATGAAATGCATAGAATGGGCAGATTCATAGAGAAAGGAAGTAGATTGGTGGCTACCTAAAGTTGGGCAATTGAGAGAATATAAAGTAAGTGCCGATGAGTAGGATGTTTCCTATTTTGGTGATGGATAGGTCTAGAATTAGTGGTGAGGATTTCACAACTTTATGACTATATTAAAAAACACTGGATTATACACTTTAAATAAGTGAATTTTACAACCTGTAGCTATCAATAAAACTATTATTAAAACCTAAACTTTTTATATATGAAAGAAAAACCTTTACTTTTACTTAACTGCTAATAGTAGTAATAAGTAGACAATAATATGATCTTGAAGGACAATAGGGCATAACAGAATTGTAGGATGTCTTATGAATATGAAAACAGGAAGCTTTAAAGTCATGCTGATTATCTAGACTTGTCTAATAATTTCAACATATTAATAATTTTAAAATTCTTGATATAATACTTTTAAATTGATGTGTTGTTGTTGTTCAAGCCGTAAGTATTGTCCCACTCTCTGTGACCCCATGGACTGCAGCATGCCAGGCTTCACACTATTCTTCACTACTTCCCTGAGTTTACTCAAACTTATGTCCATTGAGTCACTGAAGCCATCCAACTCTGTCACCCTCTTCTCCTCCTGTCCTCAATCTTTCCCAGCATTGAAATCTTTTTTTAATGAGTCCACTTTTCATGTGAAGTGGAAAAAGTATTGAAGCTTTGACTTCAGGATCAATCCTTCCAATGAATATTCAGGGTTGATTCTTAAGGATTAAATGGTTTGATCTCCTTGCAGTCCAAGGGACTCTCAAGAGTTTTCTCCAGCACCACAATTTGAAAACATCGATTCTTTGGTGGTCACCCTTATTTATGGTCCAACTATCACATCTATACATGACTACTGGAAAAACCATAGCTCTGACTATGTCTCAGTTTGTCATAGCTTTTCTTCCAAGGATCAAGCATCTTTTAATTATGTAGATGCAGTCATCATCCACAGTGATTTTGGACCCCAAGAAAGTAAAGTCTTTCACTGTTTCTAAATTTTTTCCCATCTATTTTCCATGAATTGATTGGACTGGATGCCATGACCTTAGTTTTTTGAATATTGAGCTTTAGGCCAGCTTTCTCACTCTCTCCTCTCACCCTTATCAAGAGGCTCTTTAGTTTCTCTTAGTTTTCTGCCGTTAGAGTAGTATCATCTGCATAGCTGAGGTTGTTGATATTACTTTCCACAATCTTGATTCCAGCTTGTGATTCATCCAGCCTAGCATTTCACATGGTGTACTCTGCATATAATTTAAATAAGCAAGGTGACAGCATACAGCCTTGATGCACTCCTTTCCCAATTTGGAACAAATCCATTGTTCCATGTCCAGTTCTAACTTTTGCTTCTTGACCTGAATACAGGTTTCTCAGGAGGCAGGTATGGAGGTCTGGTATTCCTAACTCTTTCTAAGAATTTTTGACAGTTTGTTGTGATCCACACAAAGGCTTTAGCATATGCAATAAAGCAGAAGCAGATTTATTTATTTTGGAATTTCTTTGCTTTTTCTATATGTTGGCAATTTGATCTCTGATTCCTCTGCCTTTTCTAAATCCAGCTTGTATATCTGGAAGCTCTTGGATCATGTCCTGCAGAAGACTAGCTTGAAGGATTTTGAACATTGCCTTGCTAGCATGTGAAATGAGTGCAATTGTGAGGTAGTTTGAACATTCTTTAGCATTTCCCTCCTTTGACATTGGAATGAAAACTGACCTTTTCTAGTCCTGTGGCCATTGCAGAGTTTTTCAAATTTGCTGTCATTTACTTTTAACAACATCATCTTTTAGGATTTTAAATAGCTCAGTTGGAATTCCATCACATCCATTAGCTTTGTTCATAGTAATGTTTCTTAAGGCCACTTGACTTCACACTCCAGAATGTCTGACTCTAGGTGAGTGACCATAATAACATCACGGTTATCTGTGTCATTAAGACTGTTTTTTGTTTAGTTTTTATATGTTATTCTTGCCACTCATTTTAATTTCTTTTGTTCTTTATTGTGGCCATCTTTGCATGAACTGTCCCCTTAGTATCTCCAATTTTCTTGAAGACATCTCTAGTTTTTCCTATTCTATTGTTTTCCTCTATTTCTTTATGTTGTTCACTTAAGACTTTCTTATCTCTCTTGCTATTCTCTGGAACTCTACATTCAGTTGGGTGTATCTTTCCTTTTCTTCCTTGCTTTTCACTTCTCTTCTTCTCTCAGCTATTTGTAAAGCTTTTCAGACAACTGCTTTGCCTTCTTGCATTTCTTTTTCTTGGGAATAGTTTTGATCACCACCTCCTGTACAATGTTGTGAAATTCCTTCCATAGTTCTTCAGACTCTCTGCCTACTAGATCTAATCCCTTGAATCTATTAATCACTTCCACTATATAATCATAAGGGGATTGATTTAGGTCATACTTGAGTGGCCTAGTGATTTTCCCTACTTTCTTCAATTTAAGCCTGAATTTTGCAATAAGAAGCTGATGATCTGAGCCACAGTCAGCCCAGGACTTGTTTTTGCTAACTGTATAGAGGTTTCCCATCTTCAGCTGCAAAGAATATATCAATCTGATTTCAGTATTCACCATCTGGTGATAGTCATGTGTAGAGCTGTTTATCAGGTTGTGGGAAGAGAGTGTTTGCTATGAGCAGGTGTTCTCTTAGCAAAACTGTGTTAGTCTTTGCTCTGCTTCATTTTGTACTCCAAGGCCACACTTGTCTGTTACTCCAGGTATCTCTTGACTTCTTACTTTTCATTTCAATCCTCTATGATGAAAATGACATTTTGTTTTGGTGCTTAGTGCTAGAAAGTCTTGTAAGTCTTCGTAGAACCATTCAACTTCAGCTTCTCTGCATTAATGGTTGTGGCATAGACTTGGATTACTGTGGTCTTGAATGGTTTGTCTTGGAAATTAAACTTGATCATTCTGTCATTGTAGAGATTGCACGCAAGTACTGCATTTTGGGCTCTTTGTTGACTAGGAGGGCTACTCCATTTCTTCTAAGGGATTCTTGCCCATAATAGTAGTAGTAGATATAATGGTCATCTGAATTAAATGTGCCCATTGCTGTCTATTTTAGTTCACTGACTCCTAAAATACCAATGTTCACTCTTGCCATCTCCTGCTCAATCACATCCAATTCACTTTGATTCATGGACCTAACATTCCAGGTCTCTATGCAATATTGTTCTTCACAGCATCAGACTTTGCTTTCACCACCAGGCACATCCACAGCTGATTTTCATTTCTGATTTAGTCTAGCCTCTTCATTCTTTCTGGAGTTTATTTCTCTGTTCTTCTCCAGTAGCGTATTGGACACCTACTGACCTGGGTTGCTCATCTTCTAGTGTCATATATTTTTGCCTTTTCATGCTGTTCATAGGGTTCTCAAGGCAAGAGCACTGAAGTAGTTTGTCATTCCCTATTCCAGTGGACCACATTTTGTCAGAACTCTCCACCATGACTCATCTGTCTTGGGTGGCCCTGCATGGCATGGCTCATAGCTTCAATTGAGTTACACAAGTCTGTGATTCATATGATCATTTTGGTTAGCTTTCTGTGATGTGTTATTCAGTTTTTTTAAAAAAAAATGAATGTCCAATTTTGATCTTTTCTTTCAGTGTATCTATAAGAAGTATATTTACTGTCTACTTTAAATCAAGTGTGCTCTATATTCCATGAGCTTCTGTTGTTGTTCCATGAATTTATAAAAAATTACTTTATGGACAAAATAGTCTTCTAAAGAAAAGTCTTTTCCTTTCAGGACTCAGCAACTGGACAGGAGTGAAAAAACAAAACGGTTGAATAGTTCCAGAACAACAACAACAAAATGGCAGCACTTTATTGTAGTGTGCATTCAGGAAATGCTTGAGGAATTGGCCAAAATGACCAATCCCAACCTATGCTGACTGCTACAAGGGACCTTGAAGAATCCTGAAGCTCATTTAAAGCACAGTCAAAAAAACACATATAATGTATCAGAGTTACTTCCTCTTTGGAAAATGAATCTACCTAACAAATTTTTCTAATCTGGGAGCAAACGACAGTTGATTGAAATTTGTAGGAAACTGTGCACTAATGGAATTTGCCCTATCGCCATTTGATTGTGCTATCAATGTGAGAAATGGAGAGATATATTCATTCACTCTACAGAGGCTGTTTTAACCAATCTATTAAGCGTGTTAAATGTGGATAAACTTTTCCCTTTTAGGAGTCCACTTGCTCTCTCATGATATTTGAGTTCCTTATAGTAGCGAATATATAGAAATTCTAAGACGTCTCTTAAATTCTGAGATCTTTATGTTGGTTGTTTCTTATTCAAGGTTTGAGAGTACCCTTTCCTTAAACTTAGATTTTTTTTTTCATTTATTTTTATTAGTTGGAGGCTAATTACTTTACAATATTGTAGTGGGTTTTGTCATACATTGACATGAATCAGCTATGGATTTACATGTATTCCCCATCCTGACCGCCCCTCCCACCTCCCTCTTTACCCAATCAGTTCTAATGAGATGGATGAAACTGGAGCCCATTATATAGAGTGAAGTAAGCCAGAGAGATAAAGAACATTACAGCATACTAACACATATATATGGAATTTAGAAAGATGGTAATGGTAACCCTATATGCAAAACAGAAAAAGAGACACAGATGTACAGAACAGACTTTTGGACTCTGTGGGAGAAGGTGAGGGTGGGATGTTTCGAGAGAACAGCATCGAAACATGTATATTATCTATAGTGAAACAGATCACCAGCCCAGGTTGGATGCATGAGACAGGTGCTCTGGCCTGGTGCACTGGGTAAACTTAGATTTTTCATAACTCTATTTTCCAAAGAATCAGCATCGATGACTTCTACCCTTATGGCCTTGATCAAGGCAAGCAGCTTTCCTTTAGTGAGGGCCCCAGGAAATTAGATTGTTGATCTTGATGAAGTTTTCCTTTGTTTCCAGGCTAGCTAATCCTTCCTAGGCAGATCCAGAGATTGCTTCCCTGGCTGAGACTTGATCTATCTACCTGCCAAAACAGAACTGTGATTGTGAACAGAGAAATTCAGTTATTTACTGAAAAAGGGGTTTCACTGTTAATATTAATTTCATGATCCTTGAATATAAACAAATACAAATAAAGTATGAAGTGATTGCTGGGTGTCGGGAGAGGGGAGAGGAGGTAAGGAGGCATGCAAAATTGTACATCCAAATTTGGTGACAATATGTATTGAAAAGGACATTTGAACAAGAAAGACACAAGATGCCAGTGTGTATATTTATTCTGTTTAGTTCCTATTTCATTTACAAAAGCTGTGAAAGCAGAGATGTTATTAAACATTACATAACAGGATGCTTTGATCCCAACTGTTTCTGTGTGTGTTTGGGTGTGTGTTTATACAGCATCTCCTCTTCTCACCACTGGCAATAATACAGTTTCCTTATGTTTTCTTTTCAATAGTAAGCTCACATTTTCAATCTGTTTGAGTTGAACAGTCACTGTGGATTCTGATTAATTCTTGGAGACCAGAGGATAGGGCATCTTGCCAAATGGAATTAGAAAGTTTTAAACAAAAATATTTTCCTTTTATTGTAGCAATTTATATTAGGTGGCACACAAAAAAATACCTCACCAGATGGCTATGCTTACTCCACTTTGAATAAAGTATTTAGTCTTTTAGGCCAGTGGGTTACAATTTACTTAGTACAGTCATACAGTACTGAGACAGTTTCTGCCTAAAATTAGTGCTTAGGCTAGTTTCCAGGAGTGTCTTATTTAGCTAGAATGACCTTTATATAGTCCTTTGCTGGAGTCCATGGGGTCACAAAGAGTCAGACACGACTTAGCAACTGAACAACAAGAGCAAACCTTTTTTTTTGTATAAGTTCTGGATGGCTACTGTACATAGAAAGTCAAGGTAATCTAATTGCATTTTTGCTCAGACTGTTTTTTTTTTTTTTTAATTTTTTTATTAGTTGGAGGCTAATTACTTCACAACATTTCAGTGGGTTTTGTCATACATTGATATGAATCAGCCATAGATTTACACTTATTCCCCATCCCGATCCCCCCTCCCACCTCCCTCTCCACCCGATTCCTCTGGGTCTTCCCAGTGTACCAGGCCCGAGCACTTGTCTCATGCATCCCACCTGGGCTGGTGATCTGTTTCACCATAGATAGTATACATGCTGTTCTTTTGAAACATCCCACCCTCACCTTCTCCCACAGAGTTCAAAAGTCTGTTCTGTACATCTGTGTCTCTTTTTCTGTTTTGCATATAGGGTTATCGTTACCATCTTTCTAAATTCCATATATATGTGTTAGTATGCTGTAATGTTCTTTATCTTTCTGGCTTACTTCACTCTGTATAAGGGGCTCCAGTTTCATCCATCTCATTAGGACTGGTTCAAATGAATTCTTTTTGACGGCTGAGTAATATTCCATGGTGTATATGTACCACAGCTTCCTTATCCATTCATCTGCTGATGGGCATCTAGGTTGCTTCCATGTCCTGGCTATTATAAACAGTGCTGCGATGAACATTGGGGTGCACGTGTCTCTTTCAGATCTGGTTTCCTCAGTGTGTATGCCCAGAAGTGGTATTGCTGGGTCATATGGCAGTTCTATTGGTTCATAGCATTACAGGCTTACATCAAGAAACAAGAAAAAAGCCAAATAAATAACCTAACTCTACACCTAAAGCAATTAGAGAAGGAAGAAATGAAGAACCCCAGGGTTAGCAGAAGGAAAGAAATCTTAAAAATTAAGGCAGAAATAAATGCAATAGAAACTAAAGAGACCATAGCAAAAATCAACAAAGCTAAAAGCTGGTTTTTTGAAAAAATAAACAAAATTGACAAACCATTAGCAAGACTCATTAAGAAACAAAGAGAGAAGAACCAAATTAACAAAATTAGAAATGAAAATGGAGAGATCACAACAGACAACACTGAAATCCAAAGGATCATAAGAGACTACTACCAGCAGCTCTATGCCAATAAAATGGACAACTTGGATGAAATGGACAAATTCTTAGAAAAGTATAACTTTCCAAAACTGAACCAGGAAGAAATAGAAGATCTTAACAGACCCATCACAGGCAAGGAAATCAAAACTGTAATCAAAAATCTTCCAGCAAACAAAAGCCCAGGACCAGATGGCTTCACAGCTGAATTCTACCAAAAATTTAGAGAAGAGCTAACACCTACCTTACTCAAACTCTTCCAGAAAATTGCAGAAGAAGGTAAACTTCCAAACTCATTCTATGAGGCCACCATCACCCTAATTCCAAAACCTGACAAAGATGCCACAAAAAAAGAAAACTACAGGCCAATATCACTGATGAACATAGATGCAAAAATCCTTAACAAAATTCTAGCAAACAGAATCCAACAACATATTAAAAAAATCATACACCACGACCAAGTGGGCTTTATCCCAGGAATGCAAGGATTCTTCAATATCCGCAAATCAATGTAATACACCACATTAACAAATTGAAAGATAAAAACCATATGATTATCTCAATAGATGCAGAGAAAGCCTTTGACAAAATTCAACACTCATTTATGATTAAAACTCTCCAAAAAGCAGGAATAGAAGGAACATACCTCAACATAATAAAAGCTATATATGACAAACCCACAGCAAGCATCACCCTCAATGGTGAAAAATTGAAAGCATTTCCCCTGAAATCAGGAACAAGACAAGGGTGCCCACTCTCACCACTACTGTTCAACATAGTGTTGGAAGTTTTGGCCACAGCAATCAGAGCAGAAAAAGAAGTAAAAGGAATCCAGATAGGAAAAGAAGAAGTGAAACTCTCACTGTTTGCAGATATTTTTATCCATATATTCTCTCAACCTAATTGAACGTTTAGACTGATGGAAATAATATTGTTTGCACAAAAATCGGGGCTTCCCAGGTAGGACTAGTGGTGAGGAATCTGCCTGCAAATACAGGAGATGCAAGAGTCTTGGGGTTCAATCCCTCCATGGGAAAGATGCCCTGGAAGAGGAAATGCAACCCAATCCACTATTATTGACTGGAAACTTCTCCATAGACAGAAGAGCCTGGTGGGTTACAATTCATAAAGCCACAAAGAACTGGGCATGACTGAGTACTTCTAGGCACAAAAGTTGTTTTGTCTTATTACTACTATAGCTTTCATGATACTTTCTAACTATGTTATCAAATATTCACCATATTCATCCATTAAATTAAGGTCTTTTTAATTAAAATTTGTTAGAACTTTAAACCTTAGGACACCAAAGAGCTTTCAGTTTTAGTGAATGTAATTGGCATCTTCAGACAAAATAATGTTTCATAAATGAATATTAAAACTTTTTTATACAAGTTTATTATATACCCATTGATTATTTACATATTAATCGTGCATACTTAACAAAGGTTTTCTTGTATTTTAGTAGGCAGGGTGAATAATTGAAAGATGATAAAATATAAATTTGGTCCTTATTTTTGTTTGCTGGATATTACAATGGAAAATGAGCAGAAAGGCTTGCAGCATATTCAGAACTGTTCTACTATTCTAAATAGACAACTTTCTAGTTTATTAATATTTTAGAAACCTTTCCAACTCAGCTAAGAGCAAATAATTTGGGGTCAGATTTTATTAAAGAATGTTCCTAATATTTGATCAGAGAGGCTTTGATTTTTATCTTTTTTAAACATGCTGTTAATTATTTAAAAACAAATTTTATAAATCTTTAAAACACAGACTTTGAAAAAGTATGTTTGTTTTTGCTACAAATAATTAAACTCAACATAAAAAAAAAAGCCATAGTATCAGATGCAACTAAATCAAAGAGAATATGTTCTGACAAAATTCGATGATGAGCACCAGAGGTTTTCACTTGTATCAACTTAGGCAAAGTGGTAGAATGCTAAGATCTGAATGTTTGTGTCTCCTGAAAATTCATACATTAAAATCCTAATCCTTAAGGTTATTATATTAGGAGGTGGGGACTTTGTGAGATGATTAAGTCATTAGGGCAAAGCCCTGTGAATGAGATAGTGTGTGTATGTTAGTCGCTCAGTCGTGTCTGACTCTTTGCAACCCCATGGACTGTATCCCCCCATGGATCTCTATCCATGGGATTCTCCAGGCAAGATACTGGAGTGGGTAGCTATTCCTCTTCTCCAGAGAATCTTCCTGACCCAAGAATTGAACCTGGGTCTCCTGTGTTTCAGGAGACTCTTTACCTTCTGAGTCACCAGAGCTATGAATGAGATTACTCACCTTATAAAGAGGCTCCAAAGAGATTCACAATGTCAGGATACTGTGAGAAGTAGGCAGTCCTCAATTCAGAAGAGGGATTTTGCTAAAACTCAGACAAGCTGATCTTGTACTTGCCCCCTCCAGTACTATAACAAATACATTTATGTTGTTTATAAGCCACCCAGTCTATCATTTATTTGTTACAGCAGCCAGAATCAATGGACAGAGCAAGCAAAATCCCTTCCCTCTTTTCAATCCCCATTCATTTTTATTGCGTGTATGTAGAAAGATAAATGCATGGAGTTCAAAGACCATTTTTCCCTTCTTTAAATTTATTAAGAACTAGTTTATATATAGTTAAATGTATAATAAAGCATAAACATGCAAAGCATTAATAAATCAAGCATACATGTATACCTTTCTATCCAACTTAGAGAAATACAGTGAAGAACTCTATGTGTAGGTGCTCAGTTGCTCAGTCATGTCCAACTCTTTGTAACTTCACAGGCTATATATAGCCCGACAGGTTCCTCTACACCTTCACCAATTAGATGCTCCTCTTCCATTCCAGAAAAATCACTATCCTGATATAGGTGCATATTATTTCTATTCCTGTCTTTATACTACATATGCCTACTATTAAATAATGATAGTACTGTTTCAAATATTTTAAAACTTCATATAAATGGTATAACTTGTAGCTTGTGATTTGCTCAACACTTTATATTAGATATTTATATCCATGCTGACACATGTAGATTTATATCATTCATTTTCCCTGCAGGGTAGGTATTCCATTAAATTAGTTGCTATAGTGTTAGTCTCTCAGTCGTGTCTAACTCTATGCAAACCCACGGGCTGTAGCTTGCTAGACTCCTCTGTCCCGGGGATTCTCCAGGCAAGAATACTGAAGCAGATTGCCATTCCCTTCTCCAGAGGATCTTCCTGACCCAGGGATTGAACCTGGGTCTTCTGCATTGCAGGCAGATTCTTTACCATCTGGGCTACATGGATTCCATTAGATTAGTATCAAATTAATTATTCTTTCTTTTGGTATACATTAGTGCTCTCTCAGTGTTTTGCTATTAGCAATGTTCTATGAATATTGTTGTATATATCTTATACACGTGTACACAAGTTTCTTTAAATTATATGTAGAAATGGAATTGATAGATCATCGAAGAGACTCATCTTTAAATGTATAACATAATGCAAATTTATTTCCCGGATAGACTGGATTTGTGTTTGTGTTCTCAATGCACTACATGTTCAGCAACATGTAGTATACAGATTTTTACATTTATCTAATTTTGGTAAATGGAAAATTGTGTGTTCTCAGGCTGGCAACTGTGTTTTTTCATGTTATTGAACACTTATAGTTCCTCTTTTGTGAATTATATAGTCATGCATTTACCCTTTTTTCCTGTTAGTGTTGGATTATTCTGCTTTGTAGCAGTTATGTTTATATTCAGATTTTGAATATTGGTACTTCCTTAATTTATTCCAATAGTATATACATCTTTGTGCCAACTCACGGTGACATAGTTGCAGTAGCTTTGTGATATCTTGATAACTGTTAGGGAAAATTCCTCCATATTTTTCTTCTTCAGATGTGTTTCAGCTGCTCTGGGTCTATTGTATCCACATAAATTTTAGAATCTGTTTCACATATGATAATACACATGTTTCAATGCTGTCCAAGTTCAATGTACGAGACAGGGTGCTCAGGGCTGGTGCACTGGGATGACCCAGAGGGATGGGATGAGGAAGGAGGTGGAAAGGGGGTTCAGGACGGGGAACACATGTAAACCCATGGCTGATTCATGTTAATCTATGGCAAAAACCACTACAATATTGTAAAGTAATTAGCCTCCAATTAAAATAAATAAATTTAAAAAATAAATAAAAACTGTGAATCACTAAAAAAAAAAGAAATTTTAGAATCAATTTTTCAAGTTTCTGAAAAAAAAACAGTAAAGATTTTGATTGGAATTGAATTGAATTCAATTTCTAAGATGAATTGACTTCTTTATGACATTGATTCTTCTAAACTGCACATGGAGTTTCTCAATTATGTAGATTTTCTTTTGTGTTGTTCAATTAAGTTTTTACATGATTTTTTAAACTGACTTGCACATCTTTGGAATTTATTTCCAAGCACCTAATATACTTGGTTGCTATTTTAAACGTCATCCTTTTGTAATATTACATGTTGTAAATATTTGTTGCTAGTAATTAGGCATGCAATTGATTTTGGAATATCAATCTTATATATTTATAGACTTTTATGAAGAATTTATTTATTCTAGTAATTTATTCATAAATTCGCTTGCATTTTCTATGTATGTAGTATTCTTCAGTGTAAGTAATGATCATTTTTGTTTCTTATAATTGATCAGCTTGCAAACTTGGCTGAGATCTTTACTATAAATGGTGATAGGGAGTAGTGATAGAATGCATACTTATCTTGCTTTTTTTTGGTACATGAAAAGCTTCCAAGATTATAATATTAAGCATAATGTTTTATGCAGTTTTGGTTAGATACTCTTTATGAGAATAAGACAGTGCTTTTCTCTTTTCAATTTGCTGAATATGGCAAATTTTGTCACATGATTTTCTGCATGTGATGATGTAAAGATGCAGTTTTTCTTCATTGGTCCATTAATATATGGACTTTCAAATGTTATGCAGATTTTCAAATGGTAAATCAATCTTTCCCTGATGGGATAAACCCAAGTTGGTCATGATTGCCACATATAGTATGTGTTCAGCTGCTTATATTTGGAAGATTTTTGCATCTATATTCCTAATTTATAATAGCTAGTAATTTTCCTTCCTCATAATTTCTTGATCTAATTTTGGTGTCAACCATATATTTGTCTCAAAAAACTGAGTTGAGAAGAATTTTCTGATTTTCTAATACTTGGAAAGTTTGTTTAACAATGCAAATGATCTGTTCTTTCAATGTTTATTACAAGGATATATAAAAATCTGGACTTCCCTGGTGGCTCAGCTGGTAAAGCATACACCTGCAATGTGGGAGACCTGGGTAGGATTCCTGGGTTGGGAAGATACCCTGGAGAACAGAATGGCTACCTACTGCAGTATTCTGGCCTGGATAATTCCATGAAATAGTCCATGGGGTTGCAAAGAGTCAAACGCTGCTGAGAAACTTTCACTTCACATGAAAGTCTAGGCCCATTTATTCATACAGTGAGAGGCTGGATGTGAGTTTTAGCATTGATTTGTTTATTTTAATGGTTATAAGTATAGTCAGAGCTTCTATTTTGCACTGACTCAATTTGAAGCTATATTTTTTAGTAAAATTATCAATTTCAATCTTATCACTTTTGAATTTTTGACAAAATTTTTCATAGTTGCTGTTTTTTTCCATTTATTTTTATTAGTTGGAGGCTAATTACTTTACAATATTGTAGTGGGCTTTGTCATACATTGACATGAATCAGCCATGGATTTACATGTATTCCCCATCCCGATCCCCCCTCCCACCTCCCTCTCTACCCTCTACCTCTACCTTCTACCCCTGAGTCTTCCCAGTGCACCAGGCCCGAGCACTTGTCTCATGCATTCAACATAGGCTGGTGATCTGTTTTTTAACCTCTATTGCATCTGTATTTACATCTCTGTTTCATTCTTAATACTATCTATTTATTCTAATCTTTTTTTAATAAGTCTTGCCAAAGACAAGTCTATTGGTTATTTTCAAAGAACCATTTTTTTCTTTGTTGATCCTCTTTATTGGAATGATTCTTTGTACTTGATAAATTTCTCTTGTATTTATTCCCTAATTCCCACTGTCCTTGAATATATTCTGTTGGTATTTTTCTATTTCTCAAATTTAGTGCTTATCTATTTAATTTCCAGCCTCTAATTTTTTCTAACATAAACATTTAAGGTGATAAAATTTCCTCAAATTTCTGTTCTACTTGCATCTCACAAATTTTATGTTATAATTGTTATTTAGCACTAAATATTATTTTGCTTTTATTTTTCATTATGATATTTGACCCATGAATTATAGTGCTTTTTTTAACTTTCAAAATTCTGATACTATTTTCAGTTATTTTGTTTTTGAACTTAAATGCATCATTGTTGAGTTTATGGTCTGCAAAATTATTCTTACAAATTTGTTGAACATTTGTGGATTAGTTTATGATAAATTTTTATAAATGATCCATTTATGCTTGAGAAAAATGTATATTTTCTACTTTTTGGGTGCAGAGTGTTTCATAAATTCCTAAGATCAAGTTTGTTAGTTGCAGTGTCCAAATTTCCTGTGTTTTTATTAATGTTTTTGTGTACTTGATCTACCATTTATTGAAAGAATAATTTGAAAAAATCTCCTGCTTTATGGGGAAATTGTTTCTCGTGTTAGTTTTGTTTTATATAAATTGAGTCATATTTTTAGATGCATATGAGTTTAGAAATTTTATGTTTCTTGGTGGATACACTTTAGCATTATGTGTGTGGTCTTTGTCCCTAAAAATGACTCTTCCTTAGAATACTTTCAAATAATAGTAATAAAGGTAAACCAGCCTTTCTTTTAGTTAGTATTTTATAGTGTACATTTTCCATTTATTCTGCATTCTTTATGAAGGGTTCAAGGCTGTATATTTTAAATTGCAGTTATTATATAGTCTCTGTGTTTTAACTGGTAAATTTACTACATTTGCACTATTAGGATTATGATATATTTAAGTTTATTTTTATCTTATTATTTCAAGCTATTTATACATCTTTTTTCTGTGCTTCTTTTGCTTTCTTCTTTTTAACCTTTTCGCTGGGGCGGGGGATTATTCAAATGTTTTAAAATTATTTTTGCTTATTTCCCCTTAGCATTTTTGAAGTCATACTTTTTACTTATTTTTATGATTATTCTTGTAATGATAATATATATTCTTGACAGTAAAATCTAATTTTAATCAATGTTTCTTTCCTTTTCTCAAACAACACAGGGATTTTAAAATACATTAACTTTGATAACATCTTCATTCTAAATATTATTGGTGGCCAATAATTTAGTGTTACCTTATTTTCTTACTCTAATGTTAGTTGTTATCATTGTCATTTTATCATCCTTACCATTATCATAATTTTGTAATTCCTGTCAGTTTAGGTCAGAAGTTAGAAAACTTTTTCTGTAAAGGATCAGGTAGGAACTATGTTCAGCTTTGTGAGCCATATAATCTCTGTTACTCAGCTCTATTGTTGTGATGCAAAAGCAGCCATAGACAATACATGAATGAGTATTAGTCAAGGTTGCCCAGAAAAACAAAACCAATAGGATCTATATACATATGGAGAGAGGGAGAGAGAGAGAGGGGAGAGAGAGAGAGATTTATTATAAGGAATTGACTCAAGTGATTATGGAAGCTGACAAGTCCCCAAATCTGTAGCTGACAAGCTATATGCCAAAGAGAGCCAGCAGTCATTCTAGTCCAAGTTGAAAGGCTTGAGAACCAGGAGAGCTGATGGAGTAGTTCTAATACAGTTACAGACATGCCCGAGGCTGAAGGCATATAAAAACTAACGTCTCAACTTGAAGGCAGTCAGGAAGGAGGTGTGTCCTCTTACTCTTGTTAAGGTAAGATCTTTTGTTCTATCCAGCTGTTCAACTGATAGCATGAAGAATACCAACACTAGAAAGAGCAATCTGCTTTACTCATTATACTGATTTAAATATTAATCTCATCCAGGGGAAAAAAACCTCATAGACATACATAAATAATACTTGATAAAATGTGTTTGGATTCCATGATCCAGTCAGTTTGACACATAAAATTAACCATTACAATGAACATGGCTATGATCCAATAAAACTTTATTTAGGAAAAAAAAATGATGGGTTAGATTTGGTCTGTGGGCCATAGTTTACTTGCTCTTGGTTTAGATGAAAGACATTGATCCATATCTTTGTCTGCTATTCTTTCTAGCATCTTAATCCTTCGTACTGTGTTTATTGTTATTTTTCCTAAAGTCTGTCATTTAGAGTTTCTTTAAGCACCTTGTCTTTTTTGGACTGTATCCTGTTTTTTGTAGTCTTTTGACCTCTATATTTATAAATTTTTAAGCATTTCAAATATATCTGTGTCTGATCTTTTCAATAGCTTGTGTTCTTCAGGCTTTAAATTTGATGATTGCTGTTTATGCTGACTCATTCATGGTGACATCTTTTTTTCTGCATGTTATAATTTTTCATTGCTCATATTCAGCTTGATTTTGTCTATGAGAACATTCCATCTTCCAAAGGATTCACCTCCTAATAGTATCACCTTGGTGTTAGGGTTTCAACATATGAATTTACTGGTGATACATTCAGACCATAGCAAACAGGCTGCATCAGTAGACTGAAGTTAATCCTGTAACCCTTTTAACTAAAAAGATTTTTATAATATTAAGAAGACCTGGTTTGATAGACATTTATGCCAAAACAAGAAAAAGATGTCTATTTAACAGATTACAAGCCACCAGGACTAGTTAAATGTCTTACTCAGCTCTTCACTCATTCCAAGTCCATGGTTTCAATATATGTCCTCACTAGCTTTGAATTTAGGTGAAGCCAGTTGAATTACACATTTTAAGGATCAGTACATAGTTTCTCTTCTGTCTTGTTGACCATGGAAGCAGGTTTTGTACTGGAGTTTCTGTCAGCCTGATTTGAACTTGATATGCAAGTCACAACCTAAATGACTGATGAGCAGATGACTCCATGTCAATACACATTGTATATTATGTGTGAGAAGTAAATCTTTGTTGTGTTTTCAGGAGATTTTGGAGTCCTTTGTTAGTGCGAAATAACAAAGCTTCCATTGTCTGGTATATGCCCCCACTCCAATTCCAAGATAAACCAAAACTAATTTGAAACTTACTTAAAAGAATTTTTTATAAGATTAGTAAAATAAAATAATCTCACTAAGCTTTGCATCATTAAATCATATCTGAAGTATTGACTTAATTCTGAATATTATAATTTAGGATGAGATGTTCAAGCTGGTTTTAGAAAAGGCAGAGGAACCAGAGGTCAAACTGCCAACATCCGCTGGATCATCAAAAAAGCAAGAGAGTTTTAGAAAAACATCTATTTCTGCTTTAATGATTACGCCAAAACCTTTGACTGTGTGGATCACAATAAGCTGTGTAAAATTCTGAAAGAGATGGGAATACCAGACCACCTGACCTGCCTCTTGAGAAACCTGTATGCAGGTTAGGAAGCAGCAGTTAGAACTGGACATGGAACAGCATACTGGCTCCAAATAGGAAAAGGAGTACGTCAAGGCTGTATATTGTCACCCTGCTTATTTAAATTATATGCAGAGTACATCATGAGAAACGCTGGGCTGGAGGAAGCACAAACTGGAATCAAGATTGCCAGGAGAAATATCAATAACCTCAGATAGGCAGATGACACCACCCTTATAGCAGAAAGTGAAGAACTAAAGAGCCTCTTGATGAAAGAGAAAGAGGAGAGTGAAAAAGTTGGCTTAAAGCTCAACATTCAGAAAACTAAGATCATGGCATCCGGTCCCACCACTTCATGAGAAATAGATGGGGAAACAGTGGCTGACTTTATTTTCCTGGGCTCCAAAATAACTGCAGATGGTGATTGCAGCCATGAAATTAAAAGACACTTACTCCATGGAAGGAAAGTTATTACCAACCTAGACAGCATATTAAAAAGCAGAGACATTACTTTGCTAACAAAGGTCCGTCTAGTCAAGGCTACAGTTTTTCCAGTAGTCACGTATGGATGTGAGAGATGGACTATAAAGAAAGTTGAGCACTGAAGAATTGATGCTTTTGAACTGTGGTGTTGGAGAAGACTCTTGATAGTCCCTTGGACTGCAAGGAGATCCAATCACTCCATCCTAAAGGAGATCAGTCCTGGGTGTTCATTGGAAGGACTGATGCTGAAGCTGAAACTCCAATACTTTGGCCACCTGATGCAAAGGTCTGACTCATTTGAAAAGACCCTGATGCTGGGAAAGATTGAGAGCAGGAGGAGAAGGGGACGACAGAGAATGAGATGGTTGGATGGCTTCACCAACTCGATGTACATAGGTTTGTGTGGACCCCGGTAGTTGGTGATGGACAGGGAGGCCTGGCGTGCTGCAGTTCATGGAGTCGCAAAGAGTCAGACACGACTGAGTGACTGAACTGAACTGAGCTTAAACAAACTAGAATGAGTTCAGGGAAAGGGAACCTTATTGGTGATAATTTGGAAAACATATAGATGATATATATATTTTCTTCCAGTTTTATTGAGATATAATTAACATACAGAACTTTACAAGTTTAAAATGTACAGGAGAATGATTTGACACATACATCATGAAATGATTATCACGATAAGTTTAGTGAACATCCATTATCTCACATAAACACAAAATAAAAGAAAAAGAAAAATATTATTTTTCCTTGTGATGAGAACCATTAGGGTTTAATAGATGTCATTCAACTATGACAATACTATTGATTTTAAATAACTTTTTAATGGCTTCCCATTCTCAATAAAACCTAAACTCTTCAACTTAGCACTGAAGATGTTTAGACAGGCACTGCCTCTTTATCCACGAGCTCTGCAAAGCAAGAATTACATCATGATTATGAGATGTATCCACAGGCATGTAGGTAGTTACAGGAAGAACTGGACCAGAATGAAACTATCCTTCATACAGATTCCTAAGTGTTGTTTTTTTTTTTTTTAAAGACACATCATCAGTGAAGAGATGAACAAATTGTTAAGATTTCAGTTTAGTACATATTCATTTTTAGGTTTGATATAACTACAAAAAAACTACCAGTAAGACTTTTATAATGCAAAAGAATTATACTAAACTTTATTGTGAATAGCAGAAAAGTAAGAATACCAAAGAAGTTATTGGGAAAGAAAGTGATAAAGAATGCCATCAGTCATTATAGTTTATTCAAAACATCAATAATTCAAACAGTATGATACTAGTGCAAGAATGACCAGATCAATGTAACAAAATAGAGTACACAAAACAGATTCTAGAACTCATAAGGAATATGTGGTAAAAGTGGAATAATACATTATTGAAAATATATAAATTAAAAAAAAAAATCTTGCCTGGATAATTGATTATGTTTTGGAAAACAAAAGTAAAACAATTATCTTGTTAGTCTACCAAATGAGCTCCAAGAAGATGAAAGAGATAGTTATAGTTAAACCAAAGAAACAGAAATATAAAAATATATATGTATCAGTAATATTGTTGTTGTTTAGTTGCTAAGTCATGTCCAGCTCTTTTTTAGACCCCTTGGACTATAGCCTACCAGGCTCTTCTGTCCATGGGATTTCCCAGGCAAGAATCCTGGCCTGAGTTGCCATTTTCTTCTCCAAGGGATCTTCCCAATCCAGGGATTGAACCTGTGTCTCCTGCATTGACAGGAGGATTCTTTACACTGAGCCACCAGGGATATTAGCTACCATTTATCCATATTCTTGCCTGGAGAATCCCATGGACAGAGGAGTCTGACAGGCTACAGTCCATAGGGTCGCAAAGAGTTGGACATGACTGTACAACTAAGCATGCACGATTCAGAGTTCATTGTGTCAGGTAGTATGAAAAAAATCATATATATATATATATGTGTGTGTGTGTGTGTGTACACACAATTTAATTATTGGTACAGCATCATGAAATAACTAATTAATGGCAAACCAGATTTTTAATTCAGATATGTCTGATTCCAATCACCACTCTATTCTACTATTACAAGCATTTGATTTGAGGAAATCATTGTAAAGTCATTCAAATGAATGACAAGATAAATCTTACTATATAAACACGTTTTATAAGAAGAAAGATTCGGGAGTATGCGAAGTTCTGTAAAAATGTGGTGTTTATCACTTGAATTTTTCTGTAGATGCTTCAAGTCACAAACTGAGTCTTATGTGTCATGTTGGGGGTGGGGTGGTGGTGATGGTGGTGATTCATTGTAAGTAAGGGAAAAAAAGCATAAAATAATTCAACAATTTGAAAAATGTTGGAGGATTCATATGCAGAAAAAGTCTAATGTTTACGTGGGAGGGAAGCATTGATTCTAGTTCTAACGAACATAGGGTGATTGAAGAAAACTGAGAAATCCAAAGAACATGCATCATTATGGTATGAAATAGTGCTACTGAGCAGATGTGACAAAGAATCCTGAAAGAGAGCAGTACCGGCAAGGAGATGGTAGTGTTGAGTAGAGGTAACTCTTCTCTGGACATGTGAAAAAGCATTAGTGTATATCACTGGGAGGTAGAGAAGCCTGAACAGAGAGAACGTGAAAAACACTATTAATTGTTGACAAGGTTTATTTATGAGCATATAAAAAATACTTCCGGGAACTTTTACAAAATTTGAATATTAGACCATTTAACAAGGATCTGGAAATCCTGCATTAGCAAATCTACGGGAAAAAAAAGCCAACAAAAGCTTGGTTAGGAAAATGTATATAGACTATCCATTCCTTGACAGTGGGGATTTTAACTGAATACCCTGTACTACTTTCACCTTTCAGTTTGAAATTTAAGGTTCCTAGTGTTTGTCTCAGCTAAGAGGACAAGCAAAAGCATCACAGACTACTTTCATCAGTATCCAAACACAAAAAATTGCTGCTTATTCTACAAAGAGTGCTTTTTCTGCCATAACAAAGTCTAACATCTGATCAGAAAATCTCACAGACGTTGTTAATCTCTTGATAATCCCACAGCAGCTGTATCTCAGTCCCTCAGAAAAAAAAAAGTAGATTTCTAAGCAAATCAAGTTTGATTTGAGCTGAATTATGGGATATTTAGAGAAGTGTTTTATCCCTGTTGTTAATTGTGTTTTTCACATGGAAAATAATCATGGGTCAGTGAATCAGTAACCCCTTTATGCCTTAAAGACACATCTTTTTGTTTAATGGATTGGCCAATACAAAATTCTGGACTTTTCAAATGGTTGATAATCCCAGGAAATTTCAGATTGCTTATGTTCTCTTTGTAGACAAATCTGTTAAGGAGTTTGATATTATATTAAAAAAAAATGATTAAAAAACTCCCAATGCCATCGTTCTGCTGGATTTGTTTTTAAGTTGAAGCTTTAAAATAATTAAATAGAACTTGAATTGGAAATCTCTTCCAGTAATTGCAGAGATGGTTTGCTTCTTCATGTTTTGCAAGGCTTTTAACATTGTCTTTAAATATACCAATGCCAGGTTAAGGAATACACACATCCACGCAGAGTGTTGATCATTCCAACGTGGATATGAAGATTCTATTTGTTCTGCTTTGGCTATCCTTTTGCTCTTCTATTCTCCCCAAATGATATTTAAAAATTAAACAAAGAACAGTTTCCTGGAGACAAGTACTTTTGTACGGAATAAGAATCTTGATGTTTAAGGCTTTGGGAAGGAGTTTGTAAAAATGGTAAAAAGAGCACCAAACACAGTTTTCAAATGCCTTTATGCCAATCCTCACACAGCCCTTAATCCTGGCATCATTCTAATGCCTGTTACTAGCTCTTAAAGCAGTTGTGAAAAAGAGGATATAGGGGTAAGAGTAGCTGGACAAATTTAGGACTAGATTCTCTGTCTTACTCATGGAAAAACTACCAGTTTAAAATGAGAAAAGTATTTGTGGGATTTTGGGTCTGTTTTGGGTTTGTTTGTTGCTTTGTGTGTGTGCTTGCTCAGTTGCTCAGCGGTGTCCAACCCCATGGACCAGGGGTTTCTGTCCATAGTATTTCCTAGACAAGAATACTGGAGTGGGTTGCCATTTCCCCCTACAGGGGATATTCCTGACTCAGGGATTGAACCTGCGTGTCCAGCATCGGCAGGAGGATTCTTTACCACTGAGCCACTTGGGAAGTTGTGTTATTTCCCAATCCACAAAAGGGCTAAAATCATACTGGCTGTATACCTGTTGATATTGTGAGGAACAACTGAGATGAAGGGTGTTGAAATACTTCAAAATTTATAAAACCTAAAGAAAAGTGTTGCTATCTTATGAAAGAAACAAAAGAGAACAAACAGTCAAAAGTCTTGACATTTTCCTCGCTACTTTTCAGTTCAATAAAGCGTAAAGGGAGCAAATAAGAGCCTGCTTACATTTTATAAATGAAATTATGAAATTGATTTAGCATCAATGAGTACACACTCACACAGAGTATTTATTTTGTTGTTTAGTCACTAAGGGCTTCCCTGATAGCTCAGTTGGTGAAGAATCTGCCTGCAATGCAGGAGACCCTGGTTTGATTCCTGGGTCAGGAAGATCCACTGGAAAAGGGATAGGCTTCCCACTCCAGTATTCTTGGTCTTCCCTTGTGGCTCAGCTGGTGAAGAATCCGCCTGCAATGTGGGAGACCTGGGTTCAATCCTTGGGTTGGGAAGATCCCCTGGAGAAGGGAAAGGCTACCCACTCCAGGATTCTGGCTTGGAGAATTCCATGGACTATTTAGTCCATGAGGTTGCAAAGAGTCGGACATGACTGAGTGACTGTCATTTAGTCGCTAAGTCATATCTGATTTTTTTGCAACCCCATGGACTGTAGCCCGCTAGGCTCCTCTGTCCATGGGATTCTCCAGGCAAGAATGCTAGAATGGGTTGCCATTTCCTTCTCCAGGGGATTTTCCCAACCTAGGGATCCAACCTGTGTCTCCCACATTGGCAGGCAGAGTCTTTACCACTAAGCCACCAGGGAAGCACATTATTTTTACCAAATATGTTGCTCCTTATATGTTAAGTAGTAGCCTTTGTATGCAACTGGCTTTACTGTATAGAGAATAAAGGACATATGGAGGTGCTTTTGTTATACTTGACATTATAGTCAAGCCTTTCTGTATTTTTCTAGTTTTAGCATCTGATTACTGATTCTTTTTAAAATACCCTGTAGTGAATGAGTTGTTTCCAGAAGTCTTTAGATATTTCCTTAAATCTTTAAAGCTTCATGTTTTGAAAAACTTCCACACACATAGATAACCCACCCAATCATTCCCAGACACAAGAAAATCTTTTTCATTATGTTTCATATTTTCTCCTTGATATTTTATTCTTTTGCTATTTCTAATGTAGTTTCATTGGCATTGTTTAAACAGTATAGCTGTTTATCTTGAAGTATCTACACATGGCTCAGCTTGAAATTTCAGACAGCAGTATAAATGATGGCCAAAGTATAGACTCTGAATATAAATAGATTTAGATTTTTTACCCTAACTCTACTATATATTAACTTTGTGACCTTAAGCAAGTTATAGAACTTCTCTGAACTTCACTTTGGGTGGTAATAATATATATATTGGAATTCCCTGGTGGCTCAGATGGTAAAGAGTCTGCCTGCAAAGCAGGAGACCCAGGTTCGATCTCTGGGTCCGGAAAATACCCTGGAGAAAGGCATGGCAACACAGTCCAGTATTCTTGCCTGGTGAATCCCATGGACAGAGGAGCCAGGTAGGCTACAGTCCATGAGGTCTCAAAGAGTCAGACACAACTGAGTGACTAACTCTTTTACTTTCACTTTCAGTACCTACATTACAGAACTGATGAAAAGCTTAAAAGATAAATATGATAGATTTCCACTACAGAGTCTGGCACCTGGACGGTAACTGACAAATGTGTGTGTGTGTGTGTGTGTGTGTGTGTGAGCTGCTCAGTTGTGTCTGATTCTTTGTGATCCCATGGACTGTAGCCCACCAGGCTCCTCTGTCCATGGAATTCACCAGGCAAGAATACTGGAGTGTGTTGCCACACCTTTCTCCAGGGGATCTTCCAGACCCAGAGATCAAACCTGGGTCTCCCGAATTGCAAGCAGATTTATTATGGTTCAAGCTATCCAGAAAGGATAATAATTATAGATTGGAATAAACAATGAGCATGTTCAATTTCTTGGCAGATATTCTCAGTAAATAACTAGAACACTTGGATTTAAAAATCTCTAGTGTCTTGCTTATATGCTTCCATGCATACCTCTTTGTAGTTTTTATGACTACTAGTTTTTCACCTTTACAGTTCAATTCAGCAGAAAATTATTGAACATTCACTGAATGCCAGTCACTGTGTTAAGTGCTGGGGAGTTGAAAATGAATAAGGCAGAAGCCTTGCACTGGAGGAACTCTTTAGGATCCAGAAGTGAAGATGCTCATTTTATCTGTCTTAGTACTGAGGATAAGTGAAAAATATTGATGATTATCAGCTGAAGTATGTGTTTACATTTTGATAAATGGCATTTAAGACTGTTCTTTACTTGTTAAACTGTAGAAAAATGAAAAAAAAATCCATTATTTTTGCTTATTCATTAACCTACTTCTGTGTGTTCAATGAACATCAGAGAAACAAGGCACCCACCAACATTATTTTATAAATTCTCTCAGTATTTCTTCTGTGTTTTTATTGCTTTTTTATGTGCCTTGACACGTTCATGTGAGTAAAATATAATCAGCTCCACAGTCAAGTTATTCTGAGGTCTACAAAGGGAAAAGTCATTCAATAAACATAAAAATAAGGTAAAAGAAATTGCTAGAAGCCAATACACAGCTGATATAGGTGTGAGTGTTCTTTTTTTTTTTTTTTTACTTTGATTAAAACTGCATGCAATAGTGTATTTGAGGAATATTATTTTGTTGTTGTTACTGCCCCCAAAATATAGAGTTAGAACAGGCAAAGTAACCACAGGTCATCTAGCTTCCATGTATGAATAGAAAATCTTCTAAGGAATAAAAATATTTGTCTAAGTGCACAATAGTTGATCAGATCGCAAAGGTATTCTGTTAAATCTGTGTTCTTGATGGAAGGAATTCAAATCCTTAGAGCACAGGGCTAGTTATACAAGTCCTTTGGTATTATTCCAACCCCACAGTCCTGGGCTCTGATAACAGGGTTGCTCCAGGTTTCTTCTGATACAGATCCTCAGGACTTCAACTCCAGATTATGTCTAGTCTCCAAAGGATCCTAGTGTAGTGCAGAGACTAGGAATTCATACTTTGAGGCTAGACAGTCAGTGTGAATATTGGTTCTTGCCGCTTAATATGTGCATGACCTTGGATAAATTACTTGACCCCTTGAGGTTTCAGTTTCCCAATTATTTAATGATAAGAATACTTACTTCATAAGATTATTGTGACTTTTTAAAAGTTAATAGATGTAACATGCTTAGGCTTATTCCTAACATATAGGAAGTGTCCATTGGTTTTATCAGTAGCCTGACTTGTTTAGTTGAATATCCTGTCCTTGATGACTTTTTTAAAAATCAGTTTTAATTAGTCAATAATTAGGAAGATATTGGGTGCTCATCCTGTGATCAAAACTATGATGGATGCTGAGAAAAATTATAAAGACTCAGGTGCTGAAATGTGCATGACACATATACATATATTCTTGATTTTAATGCAGGCTAAATTTTTAAAAGTGAAGAGTAATGAGATGCTTCACATTTTAGAATCTGTTTTTAAAAGAGTTGCATTTTTTTCCCTTCCTTCCTTCTTTCTTTCTCTCTCTCTCTCCCCTTCTCTGTCTCTATTAGGCAGAGTTTTGTAAAATTTCCAGTCCATTGATAAGTTCAGGGTCTTCACCACTTCCACTGAATATCATGCAAAAGCCTTGAAATAGCTTTCTTTGTATATAGATATACTTCCATTCACTTTGCTGACAAAGGTCCATATAGTCAAATCTATGGTTTTTCCAGTAGTCATGTATGGATGTGAGAGCTGGACCATGAAGAAACCTGAGCACCAAAGAACTGATGCTTTTGAATTGTGGTGCTGAAGAAGACCCTTGAGAGTCCCTTGGACAACAAGAAGATCAAACCAGTCAATCCCAAATAAAATCAACCCTGAATATTCACTGGAAGCACTGACACTGAAGCTGAAGCTCCAATACTCTGGCCACCTGATATGAAGCTCCAACTCATTGGAAAAGACCGTGATGCTGGGCAATATTGAGGGCAGGAGGATAAGGAAGTGACAGAGGATGAGTTGGTTAGATGACATCACTGACTCAAACATGAGTTGAGCAAGCTCTGGGAGATGGTGAAGGACAGAGAGCCTTATGTGCTGTAGTTCATGGGGTCACAAAGAGTCAGCCACTGAACAACATACTTCCATTCACATGGATGACTTTTTATAGCTCTTCTACCCTATGTATGATGGTCCTTGTTTAAAACTGTTGTACAAGCAGTTTAAGTATTCGACATTTCTGTAGCACACATCTTACACTCTTTTGTATTTTCTTTTCCTTGGCTTTGTGAAATATGGTTGTTTTTGCTTCATTTCTGTATTTGGGAGATCTTCCTCCTATGTTCTCCAGAGTGGTTACCTTAATGACCCTCATCTGAAAATGCTGACAAGAGTTTGATGTATTTCACATATTTTTAGAATTTCATGTATTTTGAGAATCATCAGCTTCTGGGCTATTCCACATTTTATACCTGTTGTATCCTGATGAAATCAATTTGCCTCTTAGTGTAGATGTTCAGACTCTTTCTTTGATCTTTCAAGGCATCAGCAAGAATCTGTCCTGTTTTATCTCTGCTTGAATCTATGAATGCCATGACTTGTCCTTAAATTCTAGCATAGAATAAGGACTATTCCAGTTAGCATTGACATTAAAATTATTTTCAAAGATGAAGTGGGCCAATGCGATTAACTGAGAGTATTCCTCTGTATATTCTCCTACTGAATATGAAATAAGCACTTGCTTCAGTTGTGACAGGGAAGAATATGGCATTATAAGGTTGTGGAGGGAAAGGATTGCTTCTTTCTGTTGTTTTCCTGAACAAAATCTGTTCATAGTCTACTAAAAAAAATTAAAATTCTGACTTTTACTTCCAGTCAGACAGAAATATCTGACCTGAATATATTAAACTCCCACCAAAATGCATTTAATAATAACAAACTATTTTCTCAATTTCTTTGTTATTGTCAGTACCATTTCCAATAAACAATATTTACTTCCGGAATACTTGAATTCTTACATGTTGGAAAGGGAGAAGTGTGACACAGTTCCTTTCCCATGGGAACCTTGTTGTGAGCTCATTTGAACTGTGACCTGCTTAAGCTGCCAGGACTTATTAGTATTTTTGTAGGACCTTTAAAATGGAGATCCAGAGTGAAGGACAATGTATCAAAATAAGACCTTTATACTCATAGCAAATGAAAAATACCAGAAAGTATATTTTCTTTCATAAAAAAGTGTTTCACAACTTTCTCCCTTTATCAGATCCTCTTAATATGGACAGCTTATCTGTGAAATTACTTTTTTTCAGTAAAAATTGTTCTATGCAAATTGAGCATCTTGGATCCTAGAGTTCTGACTGGCAGCAGTTAGATTTAAACTGTGATTATATCAAGGCAAGTATAAAATCTCTTTGTAGGTATGCAAGTTCTTAAGTGAATAACATAGTGGCTATAGAAATAGTCTGGAAGCTGTGGTACATATACACCATGGAATATTACTCAGCCATCAAAAAGAATTCATTTGAACCAGTCCTAATGAGATGGATGAAACTGGAGCCCCTTATACAGAGTGAAGTAAGCCAGAAAGATAAAGAACATTACAGCATACTAACACATATATATGGAATTTAGAAAGATGGTAACGATAACCCTATATGCAAAACAGAAAAAGAGACACAGAAATACAGAACAGACTTTTGAACTCTGTGGGAGAAGGTGAGGGTGGGATGTTTCAAAAGAACAGCATGTATACTATCTATGGTGAAACAGATCACCAGCCCAGGTGGGATGCATGAGACAAGTGCTCGGGCCTGGTACACTGGGAAGACCCAGAGGAATCGGGTGGAGAGGGAGGTGGGAGGGGGGATCGGGATGGGGAATAAGTGTAAATCTATGGCTGATTCATATCAATGTATGACAAAACCCACTGAAATGTTGTGAAGTAATTAGCCTCCAACTAATAAAAAAATTAAAAAAAAGAAAAGAAAAGAAATAGTCTGGTACATTTGTATCAATACATGGAATTTTTAAAATGAGTCCAGTAACAGTCTTTTAAACAGTGGCCTGATTATTATTATTATTATTATTATTATTATAAACGAGAAAAGTTGGTGAGAGGAATAGCTGTTTGGGGGATAAAGTCTTTTAATTGTTGGATTCCTTTGACTTCCATTACTGTGTAATGACAAAGAACCACCTAAGCATGTTATCCTAAGAAACAAAAAAATGTGGTTCAGTTGTAATAATAACAGCAAAAATTTGCACTTTCAAGGCATTAGTTTCTCATTCTCTCGTCTTTTTCTTCTGTGGAAGCCATAGTGTTCCCTGCATTCCCAATACCTCCTTACCTAGCTAATTTTTCATTCTCCAGAGAGTCCAACTTAAATATCACTCCCATCAGGAAGCTTTACAGGGCACACCAAATTAATGTTACATGTTCTATGGCTTTCATAGTACCTTTGACTTTCCTAGTTCAGCACATATCACATTGTGTTTTACTTATTTGTCTTAACATCTTCGTTCTTAACTAATGGTCAGCTCCCTCCACAATGCTAATAACTACTATTTATTGAATTTATATTATGGGCCAGGCTCTATTCTAAGTATTGAATACTTTACATAATATATATATTTTTTTTACTTCTCAAAACAAAACAATGATAACTCTTATCAATCCACTTTACAGATAAGCAAACTGAGATACATAACGACTGAATATCTTGCTCAAGGTTACATAGCCAATGAGTGGTAGAGACCAAATCTGAACCAACTTCAGAGTGTAGACTCTTAACCATTCATTATTTTATACTGTCTCTTTAAGGACACAGGCCACGTTTGGCTGCTTTCCTCTCATAGTCTTAGAGATCAAACAGTGTTTAGTAGATAAAAAGTACACAATAGTTAGTATACAGTAACATGTCTGTGGAATGAATCAATGCATTCATGAAGAAAAGCAACAATTTTGATATAGACAATGTATGCTGTTGCAAAGCAGCAGTAATATAACTGGCTCTTGATTGAAATCCTCCTGAAATGAAAGTGAATACATCTAGGTATTTGATTCTTCTTATTATTATTCTTATTATTCTTTTTTTTCATTTATTTTTATTAGTTGGAGGCTAATTACTTTACAATATTGTAGTGGTTCTTGCCATACATTGACATGAATCAGCCATGGATTTACATAGGTTCCCCATCCCGATCCCCCCTTCCCCCTCCCTCCCCATCCCATCCCTCTGGGTCTTCCCAGTGCACCAGCCCTGAGCACTTGTCTCATGCATCCAACCTGGGCTGGTGATCTGTTTCACCCTTGATAGTATACTTGTTTCAATGCTCCTCTCTCAGAACATCCCACCTTCAACTTCTCCCGCAGAGCCCCAAAGTCTGTTCTGTACATCTGTGTCTCTTTTTCTGTTTTGCATATAGGGTTATCATTACAATCTTTTTAAATTCCATATATATGCATTAGTATACTGTATTGGTCTTTATCTGTCTGGCTTACTTCACTCTGTGTAATGGGCTCCAGTTTCATCCATCTCATTAGAACTGATTCAAATAAATTCTTTTTAATGGCTGAGTAATATTCCATGGTGTATATGTACCACAGCTTCCTTATCCATTCATCTGCTGATGGGCATCTAGGTTGCTTCCATGTCCTGGCTATTATAAACAGTGCTACAATGAATATTAGGGTGCACGTGTCTCTTTCAGATCTGATTTCCTCAGTGTGTATGCCCAGGAGTGGGATTGCTGGGAAATATGGCAGTTCTACTTCCAGTTTTTAAAGAAATCTCCACACTGTTCTCCATAGTGGCTGTACTAGTTTGCATTCCCACCAACAGTGTAAGAGGGTTCCCTTTTCTCCACACCCTCTCCAGCATTTATTGCTTGTAGACTTTTGGATAGCAGCCATCCTGACTGGCGTGTAATGGTACCTCATTGTGGTTTTGATTTGCATTTCTCTGATAATGAGTGATGTTGAGCATCTTTTCATGTGTTTGTTAGCCATCTGTATGTCTTCTTTGGAGAAATGTCTGTTTAGTTCTTTGGCCCATTTTTTGAGTGGGTCATTTATTTTTCTGGAATTGAGCTGCAGGAGTTGCTTGTATATTTTTGAGATGAATCCTTTGTCTGTTGCTTCGTTTGCTCTTATTTTCTCCCATTCTGAAGGCTGTCTTTTCATCTTGCTTAGAGTTTCCTTTGTTGTGCAAAAGCTTTTAAGTTTCATTAGGTCCTATTTGTTTGTTTTTGCTTTTTTTCCAATATTCTGGGAGGTGGGTCATAGAGGATCCTGCTGTAATATATGTCGGAGAATGTTTTGCCTATGTTCTCCTCTAGGAGTTTTATAGTTTCTGGTCTTACATTTAAATCTTTAATCCATTTTGAGTTTATTTTTGTGTATGGTGTTAGAAAGTGTTCTAGTTTCATTCTTTTACAAGTGGTTGACCAGTTTTCCCAGCACCACTTATTAAAGAGGTTGTCTTTTTTCCATTGTATATTCTTGCCTCCTTTGTCAAAGATAAGGTGTCCATAGGTATGTGAATTTATCTCTGGGCTTTCTATTTTGTTCCATTGATCTATATTTCTGTCTTTGTGCCAGTACCATACTGTCTTGATGACTGTGGCTTTGTAGTAGAGCCTGAAGTCAGGCAGGTTGATTCCTCCAATTCCATTCTTCTTTTTCAAGATTGCTTTGGCTATTCAAGGTTTTTTGTATTTCCATACAAATTGTGAAATTATGTGTTCTAGTTCTGTGAAAAATACCATTGGTAGCTTGATAGGGATTGCATTGAATCTATAGATTGCTTTGGGTGGTATAGTCATTTTCACAATATTGATTCTTCCAATCCATGAACACGGTATATTTCTCCATCTATCTGTGTCCTCTTTGATTTTTTTCATCAGTGCTTTATAGTTTTCTATATATAGGTCTTTTGTTTCTTTGTGCAGATATACTCCTAAGTATTATATTCATTTTGTTGATCATAAGGGACTATTACCAGCAGCTATATGGCAATAAAATGAACAACTTGGAAGAAATGGACAAATTCTTAGAAAAGTATAACTTTCCAAAGCTGAACCAGGAAGAAATAGAATCTCTTAACAGACCTGTCACAAGCATGTAAATCAAAACTGTAATCAGAAATCTTCCAGCAAACAAAAGCCCAGGACCAGATGGCTTCACAGCTGAATTCTACCAAAAATTTAGAGAGGAGCTAACACCTATCTTACTCAAACTCTTCCAGAAAATTGCCGAAGGCAAACTTCCAAACTCATTCTATGAGGCCACTATCAGCCTAATACCAAAACCAGACAAATATGCCACAAAAAAAGAAAACTACAGGCCAATATCACTGATGAACATGGATGCAAAAATCATAACAAAATTCTAGCAAACAGAATCCAATAACATATTTAAAAGATCATACATCATGACCAAGTGGGCTTTATCCCAGGAATGCAAAGATTCTTTAATATCCACAAATCAATCAATGTAATACACCACATTAACAAATTGAAAGATAAAAACCATATGATTATCTCAATAGGTGCAGAAAAAGCCTTTGACAACATCCAACATCCATTTATGATAAAAACTCTCCAGAAAGCAGGAATAGAAGGAACATACCTCAACATAATAAAATCTATATGTGAAAAACCCATAGGAAACATTATCTTCAATGGTGAAAAATTGAAAGCATTTCTGTTAAAGTCAGGAACAAGACAAGGGTGCCCACTCTCACCACTACTATTCAACATAGTTTTGGAAGTGTTGGCCACAGCAATCAGAGCAGAAAAAGAAATAAAAGGATTCTAGATAGGAAAGGTAGAAGTAAAACTCTCACCATTTGCAGACAACATGATCCTCTACATAGAAAACCCTAAAGACTCTACCAGAAAATTACTAGAGCTAATCAATGAATACAGTAATGTTGCAGGATATAAAATTAACACACAGAAATCCCTTGCATTCCTATACACTAACAATGAGAAAGCAGAAAGAGAAATTAGCTATTTTATTCTAATATTATCTCTTGATACCTCTCCCACTCACATCTACAAATAATTATTTTCTTTGCGGAAAGTTCTTTCTGCTTTGTTTGTTTTTTTTTTTCCCAATTTAGTCAATATATACATATCATGAGGGCTAAGTTAGTGGTAAAGAATCAATATATACAGATCACCCAGGTAAGTTAGTGGTAAAGAATCTGCCTGCCAATGTAGGAGACGTGAGTTCAATCCCTGGGTTCGGAAGATCCCCTGGAGAAGAAAATGGCAACCCACTCCAGTATTCTTGCCTGGGAAATCCCATGGACAGAGAAGCCTGGTGGGCCACAGTCCACAGGGTCTCAGTGTCAGACACGACTGAACAACTGAGCACACACAGATGCATCCAGGTCATGAAGAGAAACAATGCGTGCAATGTGGATCTTTAAAGAGAGGAAACTGGGGACAGAAGATTCAGTATTAGTAAAGGCTGGGACAGATAAGAGGACCATACCTGGCATGCCCCAGTTGATGGATGTTTGCTTTGACTGATAGGGAGTTGTATTTGCATAGAGACTTGTGTGCTAAAAAACAAAAAAGCAACTAATACACAACTTCTACCTGAAATTTTCCCAACAATTTGCAGTTTCATTTGACACAAGTCTGTTTTTAGGTAGATCTAGTTAATGGGCATGCACGCACACACACACACACATATACACATCAAAATAAATACACTACACATGTGAACATAACTCTTGGAAAATGTCAAAAGTTAAATATTGGGTTTGACATTTTCTATAGGCTTGAAAAAATAAACCCCAGTTTCTTCATGAATCTTGGTTAAATTGTTTGTGCATGAATTGTTGTCATTTTCAGTATATAGCAACATTATGTGGTATCTTAGATGGAGCCTGATCATGCCCCAAAGAGACAAGATTACCTACTGGAGTATGTCACTGGATGACATCCAGAGGGGGGATCAGAGGATTGTTTTCTTCACTCAAAATTTGCCTGGTATGCTTTAAACAAAGTCATCAGTAATGTTGATATGTCAACATAATTTAATTTATGATCTTATAAGCTATTGCCCTGAAATCACTAAGTGGTCTAAAAAAAAAAAAAACACTATGAATGATCAGACACTATATCTTACAAAGGCCCCGAGACTTTTGTGACCTTTTGAATACAAGTTATCGGCAAAAAGAATTTTCTCTCAAGATATCCTAGAAACAGTATTCAATTACTCCTAAACCTCAGACTGAGATTGACATCCATATTAAGAAAAGAATAGAAGTAATTTCTTATATTAGAAATCATATGAAGGATTGTGGTTATGTTTTCTTGCTTCTCTGTTCGTTTTTCTTACTCAGCAAGGTTGCTATGGTTTAAAACTGGCTGTCCTTAGAAAATCAATACTGATGAGTCATGATATCATAGTCACTCATTGGGATTTAAAGAGTGTTTCTTTTTACTCTGGCCACTATTTAGATGTGTACATATGAATTAATTAACCTAAGTATACAATCTTGCACAGTTGTTATTAAATGAACCTGTGCAAACTGAAGATTAGCATATCCAAAGAAATCACAAATATACATGGGACTCAATTTGCAGTGATTTACAGGTGGCTTCAAAAATTTCCATAAAGCATTTCATTTTTTAGTATCCCTATTCATTTTTTTTGGTTATATTTACAAACCTATCTCCACCCTTAGACAACACATTTTAACAATTCCTTTTCCTCTGCCCTCCTCACAATTTTAATGGGCTTAGAGGATGTTATGAGCAGGCGTTCTCTTTTTTATAAATAAGGACTATGCCAGATATTCACTATGGATTTCAAGTATTACATATATTTTTTTGTTTTTAGATTTAAGAATTGTAATTCAAACAAATCCATAGAGCATATAAAGCATATTCTTTTTCCTTCAAGTAACGCCACTTCAAATTATTTTGAACTTTATCCAGATATAATTGACATATAACAGTGTATATGTTTAAGGTACATCATCTTGATTTGCTATATTTATATATTACAAAATGATTACCACCATAGTTTTAGCTAATACCTCTATCCTATCACATAGTTACTATTTCTTTTTTTGTGGTGAGAACATTTAAGATCTACTCTTGTAGGAGCTTTCAAGGATATAATACAGTATTATTAGCTTTAATCATCAAGCTGTACACTAGACCCCCTAGAACTTATTTGTCTTATAATTTCCCCACCCCCTAGCCTCTGGTACCACTCGAGTATTACATAAAAATCATTAAAATCACCAAGTGGGGAGAAGCAATGAATCTGAGATACATGCATATGAGAAGCTTGGGATCACTGGTTTCTGCTCACCATAAGTGGTTTGGGAGAGTTAATACTTGCAGATTTTATAAGATAATAAATGAAATTTTTTGTTGTTTCTTCTGTGAGGTTATGATTACAAACCCCATAAACCTTAGAGTTATAGGTTAATGTCCTTTGTCCTTCTTCTAAGAAGCATTGAAATAATTAAAAAATAAAGTATTTTTGTATTCTGTGCTTTGCAGAGTTAAGCTTTGTAGCTAAAACCTACATACTTTAATTTTTATGTTACTCAAGTTATATTTATATACTGGATATGTATAATTAATTTGCTATAATTTATTGTTAAATAAGGTCAACAGCAAAAATGGTGTTTCTTTTTCACTTTATTACAAGTTGAAACTAAAAGTCAAGCTTCATTTTAATCTCTTAGTACTTTAACCCAATTCCTTGAAGATTGGAATCTCACATTTGTGCTATGAGTGATGTTAGATGCCAATCAAGTTAAGTGCTACTGTGTCACTATACAGGATGTCAGAACAGCCTGTGTGAGAGTACCAGGGGAACAGAAAAAAACTACTATTTAAAAGGTTTTCATATATGCTGCTATATTTCTTTATAATAATTCAATAGTGTTTGATTGGTATGGTAGTTTTTACACTGCTACAGATGGACTTAACAGATATAAGAAGAAACTGTGTCTTCTGGTGTATATCAGGAAAAAAACAATTAACAGTAAGCATATTTGAAAAGAGATAATTGAGGGACTGCTGGAAAGAGTAATAACAGTTCAGAGTAAGTAGATTATTTTATTCTCTGAGAGAAAATTCTTTGGAAGGTTAGGGAGGGTGACAAGGTATGAAAGCCAAAGGTACATTTTAATTATGTAAGGTAGATCTGAATGATCCTGTAGGTAACACAACTAATATTTCAAATTAATGGTACAAAATCTTCAGAATGTGTTATAACTATGTCAGTTCAGTTCAGTCGCTCAGTCATGATACTGATTAGTAAATTTCTGGATAAAGAGACCTTAGAGGATTAATCAACAAATTCATTAGATACTGCCTCTATATAAACTACTTATAAGATATATAAATCTATTTGACTGATTTAAGCAAGTGTATATTAGTTAATTATGGGTTTCCCAGGTAGTGTAGTGGTAAAGAATCCACCTGCCAAGGCAGGAGGCACAAGAGACTCAGGTTTGATCCCTGGGTCAAGAAGATGCCCTGGAGAAGAAAATGGCAACCCATTTCAGTATTCTTGCCAGGAAAATCTCATGGACAGAGGAACCTGGCCATGGGGTCCAAAAGAGTCAGACATGACAGCAACTGAGCATAGGCACACATATTAGTTAATTATAAGTAAATGAAAGCTGTAACCAAATAATTTTACTTAGCATTGCAATGATCATTAAAGGGTAGAAATCAAAGAGGTCCTCATAAACAAAACTTCTCCCTCAACTACCTATATAACTGTGAGATCTGGACAGTGTGCAATTTCCTTAATGTGTCCTTTAAGCCATAATAAACATTGTATCTAGTGCCAGTTAGGTCCTAGATCACAAGCATTCTAATACATAAGCTATGCTTATTAGATACAGTTCAACTCAAATGTGTCAGTTAATTGTTTAGAGCAAATGGTAATTGAATTAACAACAACAACAACAAAATAGTTATGGTGAGCTGAAGAGGAAGTAATTAAAAGCAGGGAGGATCAGAAGCAACACTTAAGTCATTCAGTGAAATACAACCTTGGGCAATAAGATATAACTGAAACTGACTAAAACTACTACAGTTAACAAATCAGCTTTTCTATGATTCTGAGATTGCTGTTTCTGAGCAAATCACAAGTATGTATCCCAGAAGCAGAAACAATATTGTCCTGTTCTTTTTAACAGTTGATAGAGTTGCTAAGTAAGCATACTCAGTGTAAATCATGCCAATTGGCCAAACACAAGGCCTCAGATTCAAGTTTAGTTGTGAAAAGTATTGTTAAGTACCCTTGTCTTTCTGGGTACCATATATTGGTGGCAAATCCTGTCAATAGTTTCTTCTTCAAAGAAAAACAACAATGCAACTATCTTTTTAAAAAACCCTTATGACTTATGTATCAGTTAAAACAACAAAACTATTGCTTTATAAAGAGATATAAAACTTGTGGGGAATGTACGGGGATGGGGGAGAGTCAACATCTCCACAGTCATTCAACTGATGATTTATTTGGTTCTTGGCTGTTTCTGATGGGCTCCCCAGGAATTTCAGCCCAGATCAAGCCCTGGGCCAACCTCACGGCATTTTTAATTCTTACAACAGCAATAAAACCAGTTTAATTCTTCCTTCAATGTTCTAGAGTGTCTGGGATCACCAGATTCACTCCAGGCTTTCATGAACCTTCTCTTTTAGGGGAGACTCAAAGTAGTTTCCTTTTTCCAGATTTCAGCATCAGTTCAAGTGTCAGGGTAATAGATATGATTTCTTTCATTTAAAACCTAATTTGATTTATACAAAAAAAAAAAAAAGACTAGTTAATTTAACATCCATGCAGAATATAGACACACTCACTGTAATAAAGAACTTAAAAAAAAAAAAATACTTGGTTTCAGCTTGAGCCATAAGAACACAGGGAATAAATCACAAATTGAGTAGAATTATATCAAACTGTGTCCATAATGGGCTGGTGATAAAATCATGTCTAAATATCAATGAATTAAGGTGGATTAACTCAATCTCGTATTTACATGGTTTATATCACACACACTAGAAATGGTGTCAAAATTATGACTGTCATTCCTATATAAGAATTTTAATAAATTATGCTAAATGTAAGATTATATACCATTGAAAAGTGTACTTATATTATTATCTCATTGTAATTTTGGTATATTTCTCTCCAGTCTCCCATTCCACTCTAAAGACATTCTTTTTTCCCATTTGCAAAGAAAAGTTTATATTTTGAAATCTTTGTAATGGGAAGGAATGTACTTTTTTAGGGTTGCATGTCTTTTATTGAAGTATAGTTGGTTTACAATGTTGTGTTAATTTCTGCTATAAAGCAAAATGCTTTATGCATATATTATGTATACATTCTTTTTAAAATGAATTTATTTTTTATTGAAGGATAATTGCTTTACAGAATTTTGTTGTTTTCTGTCAAATCTCAACATGAATCAGCCATAGGTATACATATATCCCCTCCCTTTAGAACCACCCTTCCATCTGCCTCCCCATCCCACCTACATTCTTTTTCACATTCTTTTCCATTAGGGTTTATCACAGAATATTGAATATAGTTCTCTGTGCTATACAGTAGGACTTTGTTGTTTATCCATTCTATATATAATAGTTTGCATCTGCTAACCGCAAACTCCCACTCCATCCCTCCCTCACTCTCCCCAACCGCTGGCAACCACGTGTCTGTTCTCTATATACATTTTTTTTAACCTCACTGTAATTATACAGTATAAATGCACTCATTTGTATTATTTTTCCATTTAATACTATACTGCACCCATGTTTCTAAGTCTTTAAAAATGTGACTTACAAGGGTTGCACAATATTTCATTTGGTGGATGGCATCATAGATTACGAAACAATTCTTCTATCACTTGCTTCCAGTCTTTCACTGTTATACAACTACACTCTGATGATCATTATTGTGCATAAAATAGATTGTGCTTGGGATGATTTCTGAAGCATCCTAGATGTGAACTGAGTCATTGTAACATCATTTTTAAGAAGCCTAATATTTATTCTCAAATAGCTTTCTCAAAGGGTTTTACCAAATTCACTTTCACTAACAATATACCAGGAAGTCTGTTCCCATACACCTTTGCAAGCATTGAGTGTTTTCATTATCTTAAATAATTGCTAATTTGCTAACAAGAATCATATTTCATTATTTTAATGTGCATGTTTTATGTTACTCGTGAGATCACACATTTTCCACAGATTTGTTGACAGACTACTTATAAATTGCCATCATGTTCAAACTTTTCTGAAAGTCCCCAGAAGATATTGCATATATGCTCATGTTTACCAGTTGCTATCTTTTATAACTAAGAAATGGACTTAACAAATATCTATATTTGCTGCATTTATTAAGACTGATTTGTCCTGAGGCAGGTAGACTTTCAGAAGCAAAATAGTTTATTTCTTCTAACACTGATACTAAACGTGCACTTGAAAACCACTTGGGAAATTTGAGCTGAAAATTTCAGTAGGGAAAGACTGTTTAGGTAAGAAAGAGGCCTTTTGGAATAGTTTAATGTTTATGATTGCCTCCTCAAAAGGAATCTGGGGAAAGCAAGCATGTGAGTGACTAGAAAGGTAAGCAGGACAAATAAAAGGAGTGAATAATTTAATTATAATTTTAACTGCTACCAATATTAAATCATTGTTTTAGATAAAGCTTGAATTTTTTCTTTTACCCAAATTATTTCACAGCTCTCAAGGTTCTTTTCATCTGTATTATTGTCCCATATTATTCAAATTCATCTCCTGGTATTTATTCACTTTCCACAGTCATTTGCAGTTTTGTTTAGACTCTTCTTGTCTGAACCACCTAGGTGTCAGTGATAAGTACTAGAGAAATAGAAAACAGCAGGATGAGTGACTGTTAAGACACTTAGTTGAGTGTTTGACATGTATTCCAGACATGTGACAAGTAATAATTAAGACTGCTTAATTAGTTTCTGAATATTTGAATGAAGAACAGTAGCAAAACTGAATAGTACTAATGAAAGACTGAATTAATATAATCAAAACAATCTTTTCTTTTCACCAGGTAAAAGACTTTCACATACAATAAGGGTACTGCCTTTCTTTTTGTACAAGAGAAATAAGAGTTGAATTGCCACAGTGATTATAGCAAAGTTCTGGCTTAATTCTTATAATTAAATAATGTTAAAAATGCATTCAAGAGATTAAAACTGGAATTTATCACACAAAGGAAAGATTGTGTTATAAGACAAATAAGGCATTTTAGGTATATTGCTGTGAATATTTAATAATTAGATGTAATGGGTTAACATATATGAGCTAAAACAAGAAAAATACTGAATATAAATAAATTTGGAACACACACTGTGTTTCATTTCTCTTTTCTGAAAGTATGAACAGGTTTCATTAGGACAAAGACTTCCCTTCCCCCAATTTACTCATTACCTATTTCTTTGTTTTCTTACTTTCTCCTTTTCTCTCTTTTTCTTCCTTTCTGTTGCCTAATTGTGATGGTGTGTGTGTGTGCTGTTTTTCCCTCTTCAGGACCAAACAGCTGGGATTCCCCCCTCCCCCTCACTATTAAGACACAGCAACTGCCAAACCTAAATTTTGAAGATTGCAAAATAGATGGAATTCTGAGGGGTGCTTTGTCCCAGAGCATGTGGAATTTGAAAGCAAAAGCAGATGGAGTCCAGGAGAAAGACAGCTTGATGATGATGATTTTAATGATTAAATGAAAATCGAAGGAAGGACCGTTGAAGGGTGGAATGAACTGGAAAGCTGTCACAAGGTCACAGAAGGAGAGGAATGGAGGTTTCAGAAAGTTTCTGTGAACCAGCCTAGCTTTCCTTAAGCAATAAGCCATCGGCAAGAACCCTAATGCTCTAAGAACCCTGAAGCTCCAGGACAATAGATGTGTGTGCCGCCTTGATTAGTGATGGCAGGAAACACAGATGGCTGGTTAACCAATTAGGTACTTAGGAAGAGAGGCCACCAGGGAATCTGTGGCAGCTTCATGTAGCCAGACCCAAACAGGTGGCAGACAACTTAGGCTGGGTTCTTTGTGTTTTGTTTCTGACCTTATTTAAAATAACAGTAGGAAAATGCTTATTAGGCCCTAGCTTGACTTTTTTGTTTTCTTTTTAGCTAAGCGTTGGTGAACAAGGGAGCAATATCAGGAAGCTCAGTCTCAATTTTGCTTTGATATTTTTATCTTCCTTATTTCTTGTGATTGTCACAATCATGCTCTTTCTCTGAAAACTGCAATGGAAAATGTTTGAGGGTGACCCAGATAGCTCTCCCTTTAGAGAGAATACTGACTGCTCAACCTCAAAGCTTATCCAAGTCACCCCCATGCTAAGCAACATGATAGCCTGGTTCTGTGAATGTGTGAAATTCAAGGGCAGCCATGTCAAATGCAGATGTAATGGCAGGTCAGTTCTGTAGGTGATCACACCTGTTGTCACATGTTTGTTTATTGTTTGAAGTACACAAAAAGGCTTTAGGTAATATTATCCACTAAAGGCAGATAGCCAGAGAGGCTGATGCATAAGATAAATATATAATCTGTGAATTGCTCCAGTCATTCTTTGATTTGTTGTTAATCCAATTTTTGTGGCTCACTAAATTTTGCATTTCAGGGAAAACATTTTTAAATGCTGTAAAATAAAACAGAAGTTTTTGTTGTACAGCTACAAGGAACCAGATTTTCAGTTTGAACATGCCTTTCATATCAGGTGCTTGTGACAAAATATTTAACTGGTTCAAAAGAATGTGGTATAACCTTTGGGCCCCTTATAATAGAACAAAGGCAAAACAAGTTAGAAAAAGATGCCATAAGTAATAGCTAAGATGCTGTAAGTAATAGCTCACCAGGGTCAGTTTCAGATCAGAAATTCTGTAAGACTATATACAAAATGATTGTTTTCCCTAGACCAGAAAGATATTCATGAGGCAACACAAAAGAAAAGTAGGAAAAGCTGAGTTTATAATTACCAGACTTCCACTCTGCTCTTACGTGTGGCTAAAGTAGGTTTCATTCATAGGCATTCCTGTCAAGAAATACGCTGGGGAAATGTTGGGTTAAACAAACTTAAAGAATTATCTTTGTTAATAGTCTTCTCAGTCATTTATAGGCTTAAACACATTGTGAAATTTCCAAAGTGTATATGTACAATGTTTGCTACCCATATTTGAGAATATAGAATCTTATTGTTTTTTTGTTACAGGGCATTTCATGATGTGAGCTGAGACAGAAATAGCTTCTTGGTACTGTGAAGCATTGTCATCCCCTATGCCATATCAAAATAGAAACTAGGAGATTAGCAATTGAAATTCATGGAAGATGCAAATCTAATGAAGATGAGGGGGAGCATAACAGCTTTAACTTAATAAATTTCTAACTCAACATTTTCTAATGTGTGTGGTGCAGATTTCCTATTCCAAATGACATCATTAAATGTTGGGGGAAAAAATGTGATTTTGTGGTCAAAAGAGTTTAGGCAAAATTCAGTTCAATGAAATTAAGCAGATTTCATTTTTATTTATTTATTTTTAATATATTTTAGTGGTTTTTGCTATACATTGACATGAATCAGCCATGGATTTACATGCGTTCCCCTTCCCGATCTCCCCTTCCCGATCCCCCCTTCCACCTCCCTCTCCAGAGCAGATTTCTTTTAAAAGACACCTCTTTGAATCATTTTAAAAGCAGACAATTAGTGTGGTGGCTATCCAGTTCACAAATTTCCCCTTCCCTGAGCACTGCTCCTGTTACTCAGAAATATGTCTTCTGTAGTCACATATGTTCTGATACCCTGGACATGGCTTATTGGTCAACTGGATTTTGCTGATGTCTGTGACATTTAAGTGGCCATGAGAAGTGGTTTCCAAATTTGACTCCACCCTCACATGGAAGTTAGGCAAAAACACTGATTCCTGTGCTCCAAGATTTCTAAATTGGAATATCTTGTACTTAATTTATATAGCAAATGTTTAATAATTATAGCTAAGAATTACTGAAGCTGGCCATGCAGTATATATCAAGCACTGTAGTTCTTAACAAGATTTCCTATCCTGTCCAGTACTGATGTCAGGATGTACGTTTGGAACGTTCTGTTAATTCTTGCTGCTGAGAACTGCAGTAGTTACTCTTACTGAGATTCCATCAGTCAATAGTTTTTTTTTTGTTTGTTTGTTTGGTTTTTTGTGTGAATTACCACAATATCCTTCTAACAAATTCCCTGTAAGGCTTATGCTAGCACAAGTTGAATTCTGTTACTTGCAACCCAAAGAATCTTAACTAATACAGTTTTGGGATTTCGTAGAAGGGGATTATAACATGCAGAGTTTCACAACTATTCTTAACCACTGGATGATTTTTCTCAAGGAGCTTCTTGTTACATCAGTGTTCTGCTGCACATGGTTTGGGGACTCACTAGTTTCTGGTAATTGATTTAACAGTGCTGTGAATTTCCTGCAGACTATACACTGAATGTTGAATTTTAAGCTTAGTTTCTAGAGGTTATATTAATTGCTTTACTGTAACTTCTGCCTTTTCTAAAGCAAGCTTGTACATCTGGAAGTTCTTGGCTCATGTACTATTGAAGCTTAGCTTGAAGCATTTTGAGCATTATCTTGCTATCATGTTAAATGAGTACAATTGTGTGGTCGTTTGAACATTATTTGGCATAGTCCTTCTTTGGGATTGGAATGAAAAGTGAATTTTTACAGTCCTGGGGTCTCTGCTGAGTTTTCCAAATATGCTGGCCTATTGAGTGCAGCACTTTAACAGAATCATCTTTTAGGGTTTGAAATAGCTCATCTGGAATTCCATCATCTCCACTAGCTTTGTTTGTAGTGATGCTTTCTAAGGCCCACTTGACTTTGCATTCCAGGATGTCTGGCTCTAGGAGAGTGATCACACCATTATGATTATCCAGGTCATTAAGATTTTTTGTATAGTTCTTCTATGTATTCTTGTCATCTCTTCTTAATATCTTCTGCTTCTGTTAAGGTTCATACCATTTTTGCCCTTTATTGTGCCCATCTTTGCATGAAAATATTCCCTTGGTATCTCTAATTTTCTTGAAGAGAACTCTACTCTTCCCCATTCTATTGTTTTCCTCTATTCACGTGCATTGTTCACTTAGGAAGGCTTTCTTATCTCTCCTAGCTATTCTTTGGAATTCTGCATTTATGGGTATATTTTTCCTTTTCTCCTTTGCCTTTTCTTTCTCTTCTTTTCTCAGCTATTTGTAAGGCCACTCAGACAGCCATTTTGCATTTCTTTTTCTTAGGGATGGTTTTGATCACCACCTCCTGTACAATGTTGTGAACCTCCATCTATTGTTCTTCAGGTACTTGGTCTATCAGGTCAAATTGTCAACATCTGTTGGATCATAGAAAAAGCAAAAGAATCCCAGGAAAACATCTATTTCTGCTTCGTCAACTATGCTAAAGCCTTTGAGACTGGGTGTATCACAACAAACTGTGGAAAATTCTTAAAAGTTTTGGAATACCAGATCACCTTACCAGCTTCCTGCAAAACTTGCATGCAGGTCAAGAAGAAACAGTTAGAACCTGACATGGAACAAATTGCTGTCACTCTGCTTATTTAACTAACATGCAGAGTACATCATGCAAAATGCTGGGCTGGATGAAGCACAAGCTGGAATCAAGATTGATGAGAGAAATATCAATAACCTCAGACATTCAGATGACATCACTCTTATGGCAGAAAGTGAAGAGGAATTAAAGAATCTCTTAATGGAGATGAAAGAGGAGACTGAAAAGCTGGCTTTTAAAAACTCAACATTTAAAAAATTAAGATCATGGCATCTGGTCCAAACATTTCATGGAAAATAGATGAAGAAACAATGGAAACAGTGACAGAATTTATTTTCATGTGCTCCAAAATCACTGCAGATGGTGACTGCAACCATGAAACTAAAAGATGCTTGCCCCTTGGAAGAAAAGCTATGATCAATCTAGACAGCATGTTAAAAAGCAGAAACCTTACTTTTCCGTCAAAGGTCCATAAAGTCAAAGCCATGGATTTTCCAGTAGTTGTGTATGGATGTGAGAGTTGGACCATAAAAAAGGCTGTGCGCTGAAGAATTGTGAAAAACTGTGGTTTTGGAGAGACTCTTGAGAGTCCCTTGGACTGTAAGGAGATGGCATTCAGTTCAGTTCAGTTCAGTTCAGTCGCTCAGTCGTGTCCGACTCTTTGCGACCCCATGAATCGCAGTATGCCAGGCCTCCCTGTCCATCACCAGCACCCGGAGTTTACTCAAACTCATGCCCATTGAGGCGGTGATGACATCCAGCCGTCTCATCCTCTGTCGTCTCCTTCTCCTCCTGCCCCCAATCCCTCCCAGCATCAGGGTCTTTTCCAATGAGTCAACTCTTCACATGAGGTGGCCAAAGTATTGAAGTTTCAGCTTCAGCATCAGTCCTTCCAGTGAACACATAGGACTGATCTCCTTTGGGATGGACTGGTTGGATCTCCTTGCAGTCCAAGGGACTATCAAGAGTCTTCTCCAACACCACAGTTCAAAAGCATCAATTTTTCGGCACTCAGCTTTCTTCACAGTCCAACTCTCACATCCATACATGACCACTGGAAAAACCATAGCTTTGACCAGATGGACCTTTGTTGGCAAAGTAATGTCTCTGCTTTTTAATATGCTGTCTAGGTTGGTCATAACTTTCCTTCCACGGAGTAAAATGTCTTTTAATTTCATGGCTGCAGTCACCATCCGCAGTGATTTTGGAGCCCCCGAAAATAAAGTCTGACGCCATGATCTTAGTTGTCTGAATGTTAAGCATTAAGCCAACTTTTTCACTCTCCTCTTTCACTTTCATCAAGAGGCTTTTCAGTTCCTCTTCACTCTCTGCCATAAGGGTGGTGTCATCTGCCTATCTGAGGTTATTGATATTTCTCTCGGAAAACTTAATTCCAGCTTGTGCTTCTTCCAGCCCAGCGTTTCTCATGATATACTCTGCATATAAGTTAAATAAGCAGGGTGACAATATACAGCCTTGAATTACCCCTTTTCCTATTTGGAACCAGTCTGTTGTTCCACGTCCAGTTCTAACTGTTGCTTCCTGACCTGCATACAGGTTTCTCAAGAGGTAGGTCAGGTGGTCTGGTACTCCCATCTCTTTCAGAATTTTCCACAGTTTATTGTGATCCACACAATCGAAGGCTTTGGCATAGTCAAAAAAGCAGAAATAGATGTTTTTCTGGAACTCTCTTGCTTTTTTGATGATCCAGCGGATATTGGCAATTTGATATCTACCTTTTCTAAAACCAGCTTGAACATCTGGAAGTTCTTGGTTCTCGTATTGCTGAAGCCTGGCTTGGAGAATTTTGAGCATTACTTTACTAGCGGGTGAGATGAGTGCAACTGTGTGGTAGCTTGAGCATTCTTTGGGATTGCCTTTTTTAGGGATTGGAATGAAAACGGACCTTTTCCAGTCCTGTGGCCACCTCTGAGTTTTCCAAATTTGCTGGCATAATGAGTGCAGCGCTTTCACAGCATCATCTTTCAGGATCTGAAATAGCTCAACTGGAATTCCATCACATCCACTAGCTTTGTTCGTAGTGATGCTTTCTAAGGCCCACTTGACTTCACATTCCAGGATGTCTGGCTCTAGGTTAGTGATCACACCATTGTGATTATCTGGGGCGTGAAGATCTTTTTTGTACAGTTCTTCTGTGTATTTTTGCCACCTTTTCTTAATATCTTCTGCTTCTGTTAGGTCCATACCATTTCTGTCCTTTATTGTGCCCATCTTTGCATGAAATGTTCCCTTGGTATCTCTAATTTTCTTGAAGAGATCTCTAGTCTTTTCCATTCTGTTGTTTTCCTCTATTTCTTTGCATTGATCGCTGAGGAAAGCTTTCTTATCTCTCCTTGCTATTCTTTGGAACTCTGAATTGAAATGGGAATATCTTTCCTTTTCTCCTTTGCTTTTTGCTTCTCTTCTTTTCACAGCTATTTGTAAGACCTCCTCAGACAACCATTTTGCATTTCTTTTCCATGGGGATTGTCTTGATCCCTGTCTCCTGTACAATGTCATAAACCTCTGTCCATAGTTCATCAGGCTCTCTCTCAGATCTAGTCCCTTAAATCTATTTCTCACTTCCACTGTATAGTCATAAGGGATTTGATTTTGGTCATACCTGAATGGTCTAGTGGTTTTCCCTACTTTCTTCAGTTTCAGTCTGAATTTGGCAATAAGGAGTTCATGATCTGAGCCACAGTCAGCTCCTGGTCTTGTTTCTGCTGACTGTATAGAGCTTTTCCATCTTTGGCCGCAAAGTATATAATCAATCTGATTTTGGTGTTGACCATCTGGTGATGTCCATGTGTAGAGTCTTCTCTTGTGTTGTTGGAAGAGGGTGTTTGCTATGACCAGTGTGTTCTCTTGGCAAAACTCTATTAGCCTTTGCCCTGCCTCTTTCCGTATTCCAAGGCCAAATTTGCCTGTTACTCCAGGTGTTTCTTGACTTCCTACTTTTGCATTCCACTCCCCTATAACCAAAAGGATAACTTTTTTGGGTGTTAGTTCTAAAAGGTTTTGTAGGTCTTCATAGAACTGTTCAACTTCAGCTTCTTCAGCATTACTGGTCGGGGCATAGGCTTGGATTACCGTGATATTGAATGGTTTGCCTTGGAAACGAACAGAGATCATTCTGTCATTTTTGAGATTGCATCCAAGTACTGCATTTTGGAGTCTTGTTGACTATGATGGCTACTCCATTTCTTCTAAGGGATTCCTACCCACAGTAGTAGATATAATGATCATCTGAGTTAAATTCACCTATTCCAGTCCATTTTAGTTCACTGATTCCTAGAATGTCGACATTCGCTCTTGTCATCTCCTGTTTGATCACTTCCAATTTGCCTTGATTCATGGACCTAACATTCCAGGTTCCTATGCAATATTGCTCTTTACAGCATTGGAACTTGCTTCTATCACCAGTCATATACACAGCTGGGTATTTATTTATTTATTTATTTATTTTTGCTTTGGCTCCATTCCTTCGTTCTTTCTGGAGTTATTTCTCCACTGATAAGGAGATGACTTTAGCCAATCTTAAGGGAAATCAGCATTGAATATTCATTGGAAGAACTGATGGTAAAGCTGAAGCTTCAATACTTTGGCCACCTGATACGAAGAGCTGACTCACTGGAAAAGATCCTGATGCTGGAAAAGACTAAAGGGAGGAGGAGAAGGGGACAGCAGAGGACAAGATGGTTGCATAGCATCACCAAATCATTGGTGATGAGTCAGAGCAAACTCTGGGAGATGGTGAAGTACAGGGAGTACTGGTGTACTGCAGTCCATGGGGGTCACAAAAAGTCGGACAAAACTGAGTGAATGAACAGTATGTTCTTAGATGTAGGGCACAATTAAATATAAATAAATGAAGCCTTGATACTCAGTTTCATGAGTATTGGGGCTCTCCCTCAGTGATGCAGTAGTATTTGTACATGATAAGGCTTTCTCAATCACCTCCAGATTTTACATTAAAGACATCTAAATCTACAGTGAACCCAGAGGCAAGACCCAGATGATTTAATCCATGGCTGGCCATTGTATAGCCATAAGTAAAGAAAAAAAAAGTATTATTAATTTAAAAAAAAATCTGGCTTTCTAAATACCTGAAAGATTATCAAAAAATCACAAGATAAAATTCAGTAGAATAGCAGAAAATTCAGTTGAAATCGAAATTTTGCCATTTATTGGCTCTGTAGCTTTGGAGAAGTTCTTTTATACTTCTAGAAGCCAATTTCCTCTTCTACAAAATGGAGACAATTTCTCCCTTTCTTTGGGGGGGTTATGACTAAATTAAATAATAGTCATTATAATATAGTTACCATTTATTAACATATTTTTACATACCAGGAACTATGCTAAGCCCTTTAATTAATTTGCATATTTAATTTTCTATTTCTATTTTCTATTTTCATCCTGTGAGGTGATTACTATTCATTTTTCCATTTTGTTGCTTGGAAACCTAAGAAATACTAAGAACATTGCCTAAGGATGCTTAGTAAACAAGAGTCAAGATACAACCTAGAAAGTTGGACTTCAGTGCCCACTGTAAGTATTTAGTATCTATCCATTTCCTCCAGAAAGCTTTATCTTTCCCTTTGACTAACTGGCAGTAGAGAAACATCCTAATGGTACATTCAAATTGTAAAGAAAAACATTATAAATATGGATGGGTGATACTGGTGAATTCTGGTTTCTATTCTTGATCAAGTTAGGCATCTTTAGAAGGATGATCTCAGTGGAAGGGAGAAAGGATTGAATGGCCAAGGGAATCACAGTAAAACAAGGAAAACTGACTGGAGCACCTGTATCATAGAAAGAAACCTGAAGGAATGCTAGGTTTTGGGTGTGAGGTAAGGGTTTTACCTAGAATGGGAATGTGGATTGCTTAAAAAAGAGTAGATTAAGACACATGGGGATAAAACGTTCAAAGTTTGAAGAGTAAGGATGAGGAAACTGGTTTGTTTGGATAAAGAACAAAATTTAAATTAAAAGATATGAAACCAATGAGGATAGCTAGATTGAGAAATGTGCTGTGTGCTTAGTTGCTCAGTGGTGTCAGACTGCGACCCCATGGACTGTAGCCCACCAGGCTCCTCTGTCCATGGAATTCTCCAGGCAAGAATACTGGAGTGGGTTGCCATGCCCTCTTTCAGGGGATCTTCCTGACCCAGGGATCAAACCCAGGTCTCCCATGTTGCAGGCAGATTCTTTACCATCTGACCCACCAGGGAAGCAGATTGAGGAATAACCCAAGGATAAAGTGCCTCCCTCTGTTTCATATAGGAGTTAACATTTATTTAATGGTTACTTTGTTTGAGGCACTATCCTAATCATTTTACTTGCGTGAAATCTTCAAATGCTCATGCCAATTCTATGAAGTTGGCACAATTATTAGATCTATTTTACTGTTGAGGAAAATGAGAAACATAGAAGTTCAATAACTTACACAAGGTTACTAAGAAGTGGAAGAGCCAGAATTGAAACATAGGAAGCTGAGCTTCAGATCCTATGATATTTACCAGTATGTTCCACCACCTTGTAGCCTGGCTTGACTTAATTATATTACTCTCTTTCTCATAAAACTAAAGTAGTTTCTTATGGCTTCTACTAGCAAATTTACCTTCCTCTCCCTGACCTTTAGGGATCAATATCAAATTGAAACTCTTGATCATCAACTTGATCATCATCATTTTTCATCACTCTCTCCAAATTGACCCTCCTCTATTATAGAGAAATCAATGTTTCTCTACCCAGAATGCCCTCTCTCAAGCGATTCATTGTCTGAATTCCTCTAAAATTCAGCTCAAAAACTTTAGCTATTTCCTCCAAGAAACCCTCCCTGACTTTTTCCATTGAATATCAGTTCTAAATTACTCTTTTTTTCCTCATAGAGTGCATTAGCTCATTGGATATTGAGTGAATGTTGATTACTTTGCCCTTAGTAAACTTACTTGATAAGCGATATTGAGTCTATATGTTTTTGAGCATGTGTCCTTGTGCTAAATGGATTATCAGCTCCTTGCCATCAAACAGTATATCTGTCCACAATATCCATTCATTTGATGTTGACCACATAGAATAGGTGAAATTGTAAGAAACTAGTAGCAAAAACAGTGGGAAAGAAAGCATTTCCTTTCTCACCATCTGTCCAGAAACAGATTTTTTTTTTAAACTCCATTTTTATCTGAAATAAGTTTAAGTTCAGACTGTTAATATTTTCCCCAACCAGGAAGAAATACCAGTGTTGTAAAGGTTGAGGCTCATTTTCTTAGTTGTGAAGATCAGATCGTTGGTTCAAAAAACATCAGAGTTCAGCTTTGAAGTAAGTGTAGGTTAATCATGCCTTTTTAAAACAAAGGCTTTATTTATACAGAGCCCTGCAGAGATTGTTTATTTCATAATTACTGAAAAATGGCAAGTATCCCACATAATACCCTTTCCTTCTGAATATAGAAATATACTTGCTTACATACAGATATTTGTTTACCGACCAGACAATGGAGAAGATTCCAGCTTGTGTTTAGTGGAATGGAGTCAGTTGGTACTCACTAATTCAGTCAAGGCTCTCTCTGCTAATGGAAAAACATGTCTGTCTGTGTAGCTAAACAAATACTGGATTATTCACTTTCCTTTTGGCAAATGCCAGAGTGGAAATGCCCACGATACTTGTTGTTTATCATGAATGACTGTTGGGAGAGATCCCTTGGTAAAAGGAACACTGTACAAGCCAAGACAATAAGGATAAATTTAAATAACTGTGGAATTCTTTGTGTGTGTGTGTGTGTGTGTTAATATATATCCAATCCTTCATGTAGTTTTTGTTTTCTCTGAATACTCTGCGATTCTGTAGAATCTTTCCTCTGTAGGGCTCCAAGCTTAGATTAAAGGAACTAACATAAGTGATCCAGTGTTTACTCAAGTCCAGACAGCTCATGGCTCTTTTTGAATACTTAAAGTAACATAATAAGGACTACCCATGGTTTCTGCTCTCAAAAATCTTGTTCTTAAATAGATATATGATCATATAACTTTCTGGGTGAAGTAGTTGTGAATAAAAAGAATATGTAAACTATATATAGCAGGAGAGATGATTGAAATTTATTTGAACTAAAAAGAGGAAGTGTTAAATCAGACTAAGACACACATAAGTCATTGTTTCCAATTAGCTCAGCTGATTAAAGCAAGGTATTATTGAGGACAAAGTACAATGGAATTAGAAATTAAGTAGGAGTACAAAGATCTGAGTTACAGTTTCAATACTACAATTAATTATCTGTTTGACATGAGCAGTGAGATCACTATTGCGACCCTTAAAAATAGGAGCATATATTTGTAAAACTGCAATTCAAACTTTATTAGTCTTAGTTTTTTTAAAAACGATAACCCTATATGCAAAACAGAAAAAGAGACACAGATGTACAGAACGGACTTTTGAACTCTATGGGAGAAGGCGAGGGTGGGATGTTTTGAGAGAACAGCATCGAAACATGTATATTATCAAGGGTGAAACAGATCACCAGCCCAGGTTGGATGCATGAGACAAGTGCTCAGGGCTGGTGCACTGGGAAGACCCAGAGGGATGGGGTGGGGAGGGAGGGGGGATCAGGATGGGGAATACATGTAAATCCATGGCTGATTCATGTCAATGTATGGCAAAAACCACTGCAATATTGTAAAAAATACATTATTGAAATATGATTGATATTTTTTAAAACTGTATTTAATGTATACAACTGGATGAGTTTAGAGTTAAGAACACACACACAAAATTATCACCATAATCAATGGCATAAACATGTCACCTCTGAAAGTTTTGTCCTGCCTTCTATATTTTTGTGATAATAGCCCTTAACATAAGATCTACTGTTTTAATAAATAACTATATAGTATGCAGTAGAGTAGATATCTAGGCTTTGCACTACTGAAACTTTATACCTTTTAACCAACACCTCCCCATTTCCTCCTACACTCAGCCCCTAATAACCAGAATTCTACTCTCTGCTTCTGTTAATTTGATTATTTTAGAGTCCTTATATAAGTGAGACCATGTAGTATTTGTCCTTCTGTGCCTGACTTATTTCACTTAACATAATGTCCTCAAGGTTTATCTATGTTGTCACAAATAATAAGATTTCTTTCTTTTCTATGGTTGAATATTATCTCATTGCATGGAAGCTTTGTTTACATATTCATCCACTGATGGACACTTTGGTTGCTTTTATGTCTTGACTATTGTGAATAATGGTTCAGTGAACATGGATGTACAGATATCTCTTCAAGATCCTGATTTCAATTCCTTTGTATATATCCAGAAGTGGAATTTCTAGATCGTATGGTAATTCTAGTTTTAATTTTGTAAGAACCCTCCATACTGTTTTTCACAGTGGCTGTACCAATTTATATTCCTACCAACAATATTCTAGGAAGGCAACCTATGGAATGGGAGATTTTTGCAAACCACTTATCTGATATAAGATTAATGTTCAAAATGCATAAGGAAAAAATACTGGAGTGGGTTACCATTTCCTCCTCCAGGGGATCTTTCCAACCTAGGGCTTGAACCTGGGTCTTCTGCCACTGTAGGAAGATTCTTTACCAACTGACCACCAGGGAAGCCCATTAATTATCAGGGTAATGAAAATTAAAACCACAATAAAATATCACATCACACCTGTTACAATGGCTATTATTAAAAAAGCAGAACACCAAGTGTTGATGAGAATGTGGAGAAAAAGGAATGCTTGTAATATTTTTAGCAGTAACCAAAAGACATTAAAATATGGTTTTAGAAAAGAGATATCTTTTAGAAAAGAGATATCACAGGGTCATAGAATTTAAATATCTCATTACTCTCATTTCTTTTTCAGAACACATAAATTTTAGAGAAATTATTATTTAAATAAGTCAATTTCATCATCTATTATTTAGCTACTTCATGAAAGATAATCTGTTACAATTTGTGTGATTGAGACATAGTACTCAACTGCTCTAAACTTAAAGCCCTTCCTTTGTAAAAACAGGAATGAGGACTAAATGCATTTATGTATATAAAACATTTAGCACGGGGCTTGGTACATAGTAAGTGCTCAAAATAAACTCTGGAGGCACTATAATATTAATACTAAAGCCACTAGAAAGCAATCTAATTTATCATCACACCAAAAAGAATAAAATATCTAGGAATAAATCTAACTAAGGAGGTATAAGACCTATACTCAGAAAACTATAAGACACTGATGAAAGAAATGGAAGATGACATAAACATATGGAAAGTTAGAGCACATTTACAGATTGGAAGAATCAATACTGTTAAAATAATCACACTACTCAAGGCAGTCTACTGATTGGCATTTTTTACAGAACTAAAGGAAATACTTTTAAAATGTGTATGGAAATACAAGAGACTCTGAATAGCCAAAAATATCTTGATAAAGAAGAACAAAGCTGGAGGTATCACAGTCCTTGACTTCAGACTATACTACAAAGCTATAGTAATCAAAACAATATGATACTAGCAAAAAAACAGACACATAGATCAATGGAACAGAATAGGGAGCCCCCAAACAAACCTACACTAACATAGGCAATTAATCTACAACAAAGGAGGCAAAAATATGCAATGGGGAAAGGTGGCCTCTCCAGTAAAAGGTATTGGGAAAACTGGACAACTACAGTTTAAACTAGACTACTCTCTCATACTATGCACAAAAATGAACTCAAAATGGATTGAAAACTTAAACATAGGACCTGAAATCATAAAACTTCTAGAAGTGTTACATAGGCAATAAGTTCTTTGATATTGGTCTTGGTAATATTTTTTTTTTGGCTATGTCTCCTCAGGCAAGGGAAACAAAAGCAAAAATAAATGGGACTAGGACAAAAAAAGTCCTTTTGTACAGGGAAGAAACCTATCAACAAAATGAAAAGGCCACCTACTGAATGGGAGGAGATATTTGCAAATTATACATCAATAAGGGATTAACATCCAAAATATACAAAGAACTTGCACTATTCACCATATAAAACCCAAACATTTCAAATTAAAAATGGGCAGAGGGCTTAAATAGACATTTTCTGAAGAAAATATACAGATACTCAGTATCACTAATCATCAGGAAAATGCAGATAACAACCACAAGGAGATATCACCCCACATAATGCAAAAAAAAAAAAACTATTATCAAAAAAACAACAAATAGCAAGTGTTGGAGAGGATGTGGAGAAAAGGAGGGCCCCATGCATTGTTGGTGGTGTAGCTACTACAGAAAACAGTATGCAGATTCCTCAGAACATTAAAAATAGAACTACCACATGCTTCAGAAATTCCAGCCTGGGTGTTTATCTGAAGAAAGCAAAAACACTTATTAGAAAAGATATGTGTACCCTTATGTCCATTGCATTATTATGTACACTAGCCAAGATATGGAAGCATCCATAGATGAATGGATAGATAAGGAAGAGGTGGTGTGTGTGTGTGTGTGTACATGTGTGTGTGTGATGGAATATTGAAAGTGAAAGTGTCAGTTGTTCAATTGTGTCCAACTCTTTGCAACCCCATGGACTATAGCTCTCCAGGCTCCTCTGTCCATGGAATTCTTTAGGCAAGAATACTGGAGTGAGTAACCATTCCCTTCTCTAGGGGATCTTCTTGATCTGGGGATCAAACCCAGGTCTCCTGCATTGCAGGCAAAGTCTTTACCATCTGAGCCACCAGGGAATCCAAATGGAATATTACTCAGACATAAAAATAATGAAATCTTGCATTTGTAATAACATGAATGGACCTAGAGGATGTTATGATAAAGTGAAATAAGTCAGACAGAGAAAGACAAATACTGTATGATTTCACTTCCATGTGGAATCTAAAACAACAACAACAACAACAAAAACAAACATAACAAAATGGAAACAGCTATAGATACAGATAACAAACAAGTGGTTGCCAGAGCAGAGGGTTTGGAGAGAAGAAAGAAATGAGTGAGGGAGGTATAAACTTCCATTTGCAAAATAAATGAGTCACAGTTATGAAATATGCAGTGTGAGGAGTACATATAATATATTCATAATATAATAATAATATATTCATATGATGATACATTATAACTAGGCATCATAGTTTTCATTTTGAATTGTACAGAAATATTGAATCACTCTATTGTATAACAGGAACAAACATGGTGCTGTAACAACTTACACTTAAAAAAAAAAAACTCATAGAAAGAGATCAGATTTGTGGTTACTGGAGGTAGGGGGTGGAAGGAGGGGGAATTGGATGAAGGCAATCAAAATATATGAACTTCCAGTTATAAGATAAATGAATATAGGGATGTAGCATACCAGAAGAAGAAGGAGGAGAATCGGGGAAGGGGAGGGCTAAGAAAAGCAGAAGAAGGCCCCTAGAGTCATACTACTTGAGTTCAAATTCTAGATTTCCCATTTATTCACTGTGTGACCTTGGACAACTTTTTTAACCTTCCTAAACCTAAATTTTCTCTTCTGTAAAATAGAAATAATGGTATCTACTTTATAGGATTTTTGTGAATACTAAATACAATGAAATATGTAGAACAAGTCCTGGCACATAAAGCTCAATAAATGTAATTCATTCACTCAACACATGTTTATGGAACATTTCCCATATGCCTGTCACTGTTCTGTTGTGCAAAACAATGGAGAGCCAAGGCAGAAAATAATCCTTGTTTTCATGGATGCTTTATTCTGATTGGGAAAGTAAACCACATATAAGCAAACAAATAATATCAAATATAAGTACCATGTGGAAACTAAAGCAGAATAAGGGACTAGGGAGAGGAGGCAGGAATCATTCTATTTTTACTTAGGGTTGTTTCAAAAGGCTTCTTCCCTGAAGATATAGCAATTAATCAGAGACCTAGAAGATGTCAAAGTAGACAGCCATGTACACATGGAGAAGAAGAACATTTCATATGGAGATAGCAGTCGGTGTAATGCTCCTAATAAGGCAAACATAATCTTTGTGTTCTCTAGGAAGAACAAAGACATTTATGCGTATGGGAAATAGTGAGAAGGAAAAGAGGAGGAAAGAGGATTAGATCAGAGAGGTAGACAGGGGTCAGATCATGTTGCATGTGCATGCTAAATTGCTTCTGTCGTGTCCGACTCTCTGCAACCGTATAGACTCTAGCCCGTCAGGCTCCTCTGTCCACGGGATTTCCCAGGCAAGAATACTGGGAGTGGGTTGCCATGCCTTACTCCAAGGGATCTTCCCGATCCAGGGACTGAACCCGCCTCTTTTATGCCTTCTGCATTGGGAGGTGGGTGCTTTGCCACTAGCGACACTTGAGAAGCCCAGATTATGTTGGATTGTGTCAAATGTTAGCTGTCATCATTGCTATCATTGTCAATCTCAAGGGGTCTTGATTGTTGAAGTAATGTTTTTATTCCATTTAGTAAATCCTCATAATACTCTATGAAGCAGAAACTTCTTATGATAGTGATAATAATTGTAATAGTGGCTGACTTTATGATTTGAACTTTTACTAAGTGATTTTCACATACATAATTTCATTTACTGCTTACAACAATCCTGTATGTTGTTATTAGTAACTGTAAGATAATTACTAATATCTTTCATTTGAGGAGACTAAGGTAAAGCACTTGTGCAGTCACATGGGAAAGTAGGTGGGAGGTATGGGCCTCTAGTTCATTGCTTTATTTATATCAAGCCTCTTTGTTTTGTTGATCAAGTTAAAAAAAAAAAAAAAAAAGGTAATGGACAAAAGAAGATCTGAATTAGGAACTAGCAAGGGCTTCCCCTACGGCTCAGTGAGTAAAGAATCTACCTGCAGTGCGGGAGATGCAGGTTTGATCCTTGGGTCTGGAAAATCCCCTGAAGGAGCAAATGGCAACCCACTCCAGTGTTCTTGCCTGAAAAATCCCATAGACAGAGGAGCCTGGTGGGCTACAGTCCAAAAGGTCAAAATGAGTCAGACACAACTGAGTGACTAAGTACACAGTGCACAGAGGCCTGTTCCACAGGTACAATTAGAACTGAGAATTCTGATTTCATTCCCTCAGTATAACCAATATCTGGATTCAGGGCACCTACTTGCTATTGAAGGAAGATCTATTTGTTTCTAGTAATTTCGAATTTCATGAATAGTACAATAAAATTCTGAAAGAAGTGACTCTTGCTTAATCTCACCCTCTGGTGTTTTCCATTAGTTCAAGGATAAAGTAGACTTATGAGGGACAGCATCTGAATTTGATTGAGCAAAAAGATAATCTCATTTAGGAAGAATGATACATTTCAAACACAGAGATGCTGGAGCTTGGCGCCAATCCATTCTACATATAACATTTATTAAGATGTATTAAATGTTGACCAAGTTAACTGGGAAACAGAAGACATGGAATCAGACTGTTACTTTGTCTTTTGCTTTACATACTTTTGAGGTTGTTTTATAAGGCAAAAAAGTCAAATGATATGCAGTGATTTGTAAAACAGAGCAAAATTAAAAATAAAAGCCATATGTGCTACTCAAGAATCAATTTTTATTTTAGTCATATATTTTCTTTTGTGTATCTTTTTCTCCCTGATATTCCAGGAACCAGTTTTGTAATGGCTGCTTTTGTCTGCTCTGTGCCCTCAGGTAAGACAATTAAGCTGGCAATCCTAATCATACTAACACTCAGCTGATATTATCCAAAGAGACTTGGTTGGCTGTTGTGAGCCATACTGCACTAAACCTATTAGCTTGTTGACATACCTGTTGATAAGTCTGGCCAATAACATTATTATGTATGATGGGAAATACAAAAAAATTCATACATGGTTTTTGTCCTCAAAGTTTATGCAATCTAAATAGGAGCCAAGCATGTATAAATAAAAGCTGACTGAAGTATAAGAAATTATTATTTAATATATACTCAGTCAGATACATAATCTTGAACTTCAAGGTTTTTTTTTTTCTTTTTAGTTTTCTAGAAATTCATATTGTAAAAAGTCCCTGTCTTAAAATGAGAGTTTGAATGGTGATTGACTTAAATGATTTTTCTTATATATGGAAATGTATAGCATTAGTAAGCTATTATTGCCTATTCAACAATTCAGAAAAGATATCAGGCCACCATTTTGGAAGTTTCCCTGGTAGCTCAGCTAGTAAAGAATTTGCCTGCAATGCAAGAGACCCCAGTTCAATTTCTGGATCGGGAAGATCCCCTGGAGAAAGGATAGGATTCAATATTCTTGGGCTTCCTTGATGGCTCAGAAGGTAAAGAATCTACTGCAGTGCAGGAGACCTGGGTTCATTCCCTGGGTTGTGAAGGTCCCCTGGAGGAGGGCATGACAACCCACTCCAGTAGTCTTACCTGGAGAATCCCCACGCACAGAGGAACCTGTTGGGCTACAGTCCATGGGGTCGCAAAGAGTTAGACACGGCTGAGCAACTAAGCACAGCACAGCACACAGTTAGATATTACTGAGATATTACTATAGCCATGTCCATTTGTAGATAAATAAGCTGCTGTGGTCTGGTCTGAGGACTTAACCATTATTTAAGCATTGTTTCTCAAAGCATCATCTGTGGATCACTCTTATCAAAATTGCATGCAATATTTGTTAAATTACAAAATCTTTAGCTTCAGTTCACATCTACTAAATCTACATATCTGTAGATAAGGTTCAGGAATTTATATTTGTAACAAACTCTCTAGGTATACATCAGGTACACACAATATATTTGGAGCCAAGTTTAATAGCATAACCATAGGTTTTATAGAGTAATGCTTTTCATTTCTTAAAAAATCTGCTAATTTCAAATATATTCTTATTAATAATTGAGGGAGACATATTCCTTTCCTGAGATAACCAGTAATGTTTTCCCGTTGCTTTCTTTTTCCTTACTACTTGGTTTCATTTTATTGTGGTAAAATATATATAACATTAAAGTTTTCATTTTAACCATTTTTTTGGTGTATGAATCAGTGGCATGAAATACATTCACAAGGTTTTGCAACCATCATCATGATCTATTTCTAAAATTTTTGAGCACCTCGAACCGAAACTCCTTACATATTAATGAATAACTACACATTCCTTTTCACCAAGCTCTCATAACCTCTAATCTGCTTTCTGTCTCTATGCAATCGCTTATCCTAGATATTTCACATAAGAGAACTCATACAATATTTGTCTTTTTATGGCTGGCTTATGTCATAAAACAAAACTGCAAGGAGATCAAATCAGTCCATCTTAAAGGAAATCAGTCCTGAATATTCATTGGAAGGACTGATGCTGAAGCTGAAGCTTCAATACTTTGGCCACCTGATGCAAAGAACTGACTCATTAGAAAAGATCCTGATGCTAGGAAAAATTGAAGGCAGGAAGAGAAGAGGATGACAGATGAGATGGCTGGATGGCATCACTATGGACATGAGTTTGAGCAAGCTCCAGGTGTTGCTGATGGACAGGGAAGCCTGGAGTGCTGCAGTTCATGGGGTTGCAAAGAGTCAGACATGAATGAGGGATTGAACTGAACTGAATGTTTTCAAGGTTCATCCATATCACAGCATATATCTGAACTTTATTTTTCTTTTTATGCTTAGATAACATTCAATTATATGTATAAGCCATGTTTTAATTATCCATTTGCTTGTTGATGAACACTTAGGTTGTTTCCATGCTTTGGTTATTGTGAATAAAGCTACTATGAACATTGGCATACAAGTATCTGTAGAATTTTTCATTCTCAGTTTTCTGGGGTGTATATGTAGGAGTGGAATTGTTGAGTCAAAAGTTAGTTCTACATTAAACTTTATGGGGAAATGCCAAATTGTTCTGCATAGTGGCTGTTCCATTTTATATTTCCATCAGCAATGTATGAGAGTTTCAATTTTTCCACATCCTCATCCACACAAGTTATTTCACGTGTTTTGAAAGATAGCCCTCCAACTATGTTGAAGTGGTATTTATTTAAGTTTTGATTCCCACGTTTCCCTTAGAAGAAATGAAGTAGCCATCATAGTCAATGAGAGAGTCCAAAATGCAGTACTTGGATGCAATCTCAAAAATGACAGAATGATCTCTGCTCATTTCCAAGGCAAATCATTCAACATCGCAGTAATCCAAATCTATGCCCTGACCAGTAATCCTGAAGAAGCTGAAGTTGGTTCACAGGTTCTATGAAGACCTACGAGAGCTTCTAGAACTAACACCCAAAAAAGATGTCCTCTTCATTATAGGGGACTGGAATGAAAAGTAGGAAGTTAAGAAACACCTGGAGTAACAGGCAAATTTGGCCTTGAAGTACAGAATGAAGCAGGGCAAAGACTAACAGAGTTTTGGAAGACAACACACTGGTCATAGCAAAAATCTTCTTCCAACAACACAGCAGAAGACTCTACACATGGACATCACCTGATGGTCAATGCCAAAATCAGATTGATTATATTATTTGCAGCCAAAGATGGAGAACTCTATACAGCCCCCCAAAAAACAAGACCAGGAGCTGACTGTGGCCCAGACCATGAACTCCTTATTGTAAAATTCAGACTTAAAGAAAGTAGGGAAAAACACTAGACCATTCAGGTATGACCTAAATCAAATCCCTTACAATTATACAGTTGAAGTGAGAAACGGATTCAAGGGATTAGATCTGATAGACAGAGTGCCTGGAAAACTATGGACAGAGGTTTGTGACACTGTACAGGAGGCAGAGATTAAGAATATTCCCAAGAAAAATAAAGGCAAAAAGGCAAAATGGTTGTCTGAGGAGACCTAAAAAATAGATGTGAGTAGAAGAGAAGTGAAAGGCAAAGGAGAAAAGGAAAGATATACCCATTTGAATGCAAAGTTTCAAAGAATTACAAGGAGAAATAAGAAAGCCTTTCTCAGTGATCAATGCAAAAAAATAGAGGAAAACAAGAGAATGGAAAAGACTAGAGATCTCTTCAAGAAAATTAGAGATACCAAGGGAATATTTCACACAAAGAAAGGCATAATAAAGGACAGAAATGGTATGGACTTAACAGAAGCAGAAGATATTAAGAAGAGGTGGCAAGAATACACAGAAAAACTATACAAAAAGATCTTCCTGACCCAGATAATCACAATGGTGTGATCACTCACCTAGAGCCAGACTTCTTGGAATGTGAAGTCAAGTGGGCCTTAGAAAGCATCACTACAAACAAAGCCAGTGGATGTGATGGAATCCCAGTTGAGCTATTTCAGATCCTGAGAGATGATGCTGTGAAAGTGCTGCACTCAATATGCCAGCAAATTTGGAAAACTCAGCAGTGGCTACAGGACTGGAAAATATCAGTTTTCATTCCAATCCCAAAGAAAGGCAATGCCAAAGAATGCTCAAACTACCACACAGTTGCACTCATCTCACAAGCTAGCAAAGTAATGCTCAAAATTCTCCAAGCCAGGTGTCAACAGTACATGAACCGTGAACTTCCAGATGTACAAGTTGGATTTAGAAAAGGCAGAGGAACCAGAGATCAAATTGCCAACATCCGTTGGATCATTGAAAAAGCAAGAGATTTCCAGAAAAACATCTACTTCTTCTTTATTGACTATGCCAGATCCTTTGACTGTGTGGATCAAAACAAACTATGGAAAATTCTTTAGAGATGGGAATACCAGACCACCAGATCTGCCTCTTGAGAAAAGTGTATGCAGGTCAGGAAACATTTAGAACTGGACGTGGAACAACAGACTGGTTCCAAATCAGGAAAGGAGTGTGTCAAGTGTGTATATTGTCACCCTACTTATTTAACTTATATGCAGAGTACATCATGCAAAATGCAGGACTGGATGAAGCACAAGCTGGAATCAAGATTGTCAGGAGAAATATAAATAACCTCAGATGTGCAGATGACACCACAGTTATGACAGAAAGCAAAGAAGAACTAAGGAGCCTCTTGATGAAAGTGAAAAAGGAGAGTGAAAATGTTGGCTTAAAGCTCAACATTCAGAAAACTAGGATCATGGCATCTGGTCCTATCAGTTCATTGCAAATAGATGGGGAAACAATGGAAACAGTAACAGACTTTATTTCTTTGGGCTCCAAAATCACTGCAGATGGTGAATGCAGCCATGAAATTAAAAGACACTCACTCCTTGGAAGAAAAGCTAAGATCAACCTAGACAGCATATTCAAAAGCAGAGACATTAGTTTGCCAACAAAGGTCCGTCTAGTCAAAGCTATGCTTTTTCAAGTAGTCATGTATGGATGTGAGCGTTGGACTATGAAGAAAGCTGAGTGCCAAAGAATTGATGCTTTTGAACTATGGTGTTGGAGAAGACTCTTGAGAGTCCCTTGGACTGCAAGGAGACCCAACCAGTCCATTCTAAAGGAGATCAGTCCTGGGTGTTCATTGGAAGGACTGATGCTAAAGTTGAAACTCCAATACTTTGGACACCTGATGTGAAGAACTGACTCATTTGAGAAGACCCTGATGCTGGGAAAGATTGAGGGCAGGAGGAGAAAGGGATGGCAGAGGATGAGATGTTTAGATGGCATCACCGACTCTGGGAGTTGGTGATGGACAGGGAGCCCTGGCGTGCTGCAGTCCATGGGGTCACAAAGAGTCAGACATGACTGATCAACTGAACCGAACTTAAGTGACTGATGATATAGATATCTTTTCCATGTTCCTATAGGCCATTTTTATATCTTCTTTCAAGAAATGTCTGTTCAAGTCCTTTGCACATTTTAAATTGAGTTGTTTGTCGTTTTGTGACCCAGTATAGATGATGGCTGATGGCTGATCTTCGTTGGATAAGTTATCCTATCACCTAATTGTTGAAAGCTTCTCTGCAGCAAATACTCTATAGTGGACATTAACACAAAATACAAAGTTCTACCTACTTTATGCCCACTACCATAGGTTCATTAAAATGTCCCTTTCCGGAATCCTTTGTCTCTGATCTTCAACCTTGCTTCCTCTTTATTTCTAACCAAACAGATATATCACTGACCAGTGACTATGTGTCTTTGAATTCTAAACTCTGTTCACTTCTCCACTCACTGATTGTAGCCATGGCAGATTTGGGGATATTTGACCACTGGAGAAATTTCCATCACTGCTTTTCTATGGAGCCATCTCTGTAACACACCAATAATCAATTGTTTGCTTACACCAACATAGTGAGCTGTCTCATCTATGAGCTAGACTCAAGAAGTACTGAGATTTTGTAGCAGCAATAATATTTGGACAATATAGAATAAGTAATTAATATAAGAACTGCAGAGTTGAATTTTTTGTTTATTTTCTTGAAAACCTTGATAAAAAGAGAATTGCAGGCTCAGGTGAGTCAATCAACAACTCAGAACACACATGAAATTCAGAAGGCCATTGTATTTTTCTATACTGCTATAACATATTAGCACAATTCAGTAATAGAAATCCATTCTCTTATATTTCTGGGGTTCAAAGACTTTGGTAGGATTGTGTCCTTTTGGAGATTCTGAGGGAGAATCCATTTCATACTTTTCCCTTAGCTTCTGGTGGCTACAAGCAATTCCTGTGGCTTATGGATGCATCACTCCAATCTCTGCCTACATCTTCACATAACCTTACCTTTACGTGTATTTAGGATTTTTTTCCATCTCTTATAAATATATTTATAATTAGATTTAAGGACAACCCTAGAGATTTCACTGAGATCTTTAACTTAATTACACCTTCAAAGACTATTTCCATATTAGGACACATCCATGGGTATCAAAGTTTAGGACTTGGGCATATCTATTGCAGTTACTATTTCTATTTTACTCACTACAGCCACTATTCAGTAGTTAAAAGAGACCCTCATCTCTTACAGTCATAGGCTGACTGCTAAAAATCAAATCTAGGATTTAATTGTAAGGATAGCAGAGATACGAAGGAGACTGAATATGCGACTCAGCAGGTCACCTATCAAACAACACCAACAACCTCAGATATGCAGATGATACTACAATGTCAGAAAGGGAAGAGGAATTAAAGAACCTCTTGATGAGGGTGAAGAAGGGGAGTGAAAAAGCCAGCTTAAAACTAAATATTAAAAAACCTAAGATCATGACATCCGGTCCCATTATTTCATGGCAAATAGAAGGGGGAAATGTGGAAGCGATGATAGATTTCCTCTCCTTGGGCTCTAAAATCACTGCGGATGGTGACTGCATCCATGAAGTCAGAAGACGATTGCTTCTTGGCAGGAAAGCTATTACAAACCTAGACAGTATGTTGAAAAGCAAAGACATCATTCTGCCAACAAACGTCTGTATATTCAAGGCTATGATCTTCCCATTGGTCATAAACAGCTGTGAGAGCTGGACTGTAAAGAAGGCAGAGTGCCAAAGCATTAATGCCTTCGAACTGTGGTGCTGGAGAAGACTTTTCAGAGTCCCTTGGATAGTGAGGAGATCAAACCAGTCAATCTTAAAGGAAATTAACCCTGAATACCCATTGGAAGGACTGATGCTGAAGCTGAAGTTCCAGTATTTTGGTCACCTGATGTGAAGAGCTGACTCATTGGAAAAGCCCTTGATGTTGGGAAAGATTGAGGGCAGAAGAAGAGGGCATCAGAGGATCAGATGACTGGATGGCACCACCGATCCAATGGATATGATCTTGGACAAACTTAGGGAGATGGTGAGGAACAGGGACACCTGGTGTGCTGCAGTCTATGGGGTTGCAAAGAGTCGGACGTGATTGGGCAACTGAACAACAACAGGTCTCCTATGCTCAAATCGGCCCTGATAAGGATAGAATAAAACCCTGACACCTGTAATGTGAATTTTTCAGTGGATGCATTTGAGAAAAGGATGGAACTAAATAAAAAATACATCAATCATATTGGATTAAAGACCATCCTGATGAGTTCTTTTAAACTCGTTACCTCTATAAAGACCCTATCTTCAAGTAAGGCCACATTCTGAGGTACTAGAGATTAAGATTTCAACATCTGAATTTTGGGGGGACACAAAAAGTAAATGGTAACCCACTCTAGTATTCTTTCCTGGGAAATCCAATGGACAGCAGAGCCTGGCAGGCTGTATCCCATGGGGGTCACAGAGTCAAACACGACTTAATGACTAAACAACAGCAATTTAACCCATAACACAGAGATAATTTTTACCACTCAGAGTCCTAAGCAGAGACAAAAGTCCTTGTTACTATCCTGGTTAATTGTAGGATTCCTTTAAGTACTGATCATAACTTCATACAGGTGTCTCATATGGGCTCCAAGGGAAAATCTATTCCATGCTTCTCTCCTAGCCCCTGGTGGCTGCCAGCAAGGGTTCTCTGCCTTATCCCAACCAGAAACAGCTTCCTCTGTGTGGATCCTAAAACACATTCACAAATATATAAAAGTGTCCCCTTTCTTTTAAACTCAAAAATATATTTTAGATGTTTTTATTGTATTTATCATTTATTTCTACTATGTTTGTACATATGGGGAAGGATTCTCCCATTAGCTCAGAACACCATGTACTTGAAGCTGACATTTCATTGATTCATTTTATAAATACATATTTAGAGTCTGATATATATACCACATAACGTGCTAGATATCAGTGAGATAAAAGTGAATGTTTCAAAGCCCCTCTCTCAATTTGCTCAGATCCTAGTATAAAAATTAAAACATTAGCCATGTAACACTGGCTTAATTCTAACCAGTTAGCAACTTCCTTGGTTTCATTATTCTATTTTTCATGAGACAGAGTCTTGTGTTCTATGACAACTTCCAAGCACTCCTCCCTGAACTATAAAGATGCTAACACACAATTCTTAATCACAAAACTTGAGTATGTTCTTTAGGCCATGGAGTCTGAAATTACAGCACCGACCACACCAATTAATATAACCAATTTCTGTTATCTAGATACTTACCTTGATTGCCTCCTCTGCCTTGAGAGAATAATTTTGCTTCTTTTCCTCTGATTTAAACCACTGTTTTATTACCACATTGCAATTTGGATTCATGACTGTCTGACTGCCTTTAACTCTGGCAATGTTTTAGGTCCAGCCATCTGCACAATGGGTCTAAGAAATGTTTTGGTGAAACATCATAATATGTCAAATTCAGAACTAAGGAAGTTGATTTGGATGTAAATTAGGATCTTGAGCCAACAGAGTTACTCTAGGTTTTCTGGTTTAGTATCTAAGTGTCTATTTCGGTTGAAACAATTCTGACTAAATCAGATGTTCTTTCCCTTTGTAATTTTCATTACAGAGTTAAATGTCTTTTATATTGAAGCAGAATGCTTCAAAGTATTAAAGGGCACAGACTTTTATTCCAGTGAGGCATTTCTTAAAAGTCACTATATCAAGTCTTAATTTTTCTCTGCCCTAGAATACAAGCAAAATTTGTTTCTGTATGTATCATATAAAATGATACTAATTCATATTAAAACATTATTATTCACATCTTAAAGTGAACCATAATATTATTTTTCCAATTCTTAAATTCTTACAAGGAAAAGTGAAGAAAATCAGTTTAGAAAAATAACAGACTGTCTTATTTCTATCTTCTAGGAAAAAAAGAAAAAGAAAGAAACTATCATACAAGACACAGGTATTAATATTCATCCTTAGGTCATATCCTTGCATTATTTAGTTTGTAAAGTCTTTCTAGAAAAAACATATATGCACTTTTCAAGTTAAAAAAAAAATATATATATATATATATATATATGAGCCACCTAACTGCCTACTACTTAAAATTGCCAAAATACTCTTCTAGGAGTTTAGAGGGGCATTTCCCCAACATAATTATACCAATTTTGATATTTGAATATTTCATACAGTTACTAAGATACTGCCTTGATCCTAAGCCATGCCTGTCTAGAACATCAGCACAGATGAATGAATGAAAAGTGGGTTTATTTTAATGATTTTGATAAATGCCTTCAGTTGATCATGAAGGCTAAATCAGTTTAAACAAATTTTAGGGGAATAATCCACATATCACATAGCTAAGAAGAGCCATGCAACTTTAACCAATATTAACAGGGATCATCCAGAGAATTCTGTGGAGGTAAAGAAATTTAGTCCAGTCTATGTTGTTTGCATTTCTAGTTTTCAAAATCTCAGGCAAATCAAAGTAGGAAGTTAGCTCCCAGAAACATCAAGGGAAAGACTGAGGAAACTGTGATCAAGACAGAACCATCTGTGGCAATTTAATGATGATTTCAAGGCTTTTACCAAAATTACACTTAATAAGAAATTAAGAGGTAAAAGGAACACAATTTTGAAGGAATTTGAATACTGAATAAATTATCTGTGTATATAGATACAAAAAATGGTTTCAGTGTTAGGAGCATCTAGATCTTAACTCTTGGAATCATTGTAGTTTTTGTATTTAATGCCCATCTTTTACTTTCTGTCATTTCCTGATTTTGGCATGAGGTCAACAAAATCTACACCCCTAGGATTACTCTATGCTTTTGTTTGTTGGGAAAGGCTCTAAGTAACTAATTTTATTCTGGTGTAATGCTTAATACTGCTCCATTTACTTTCAAAAATGTTCTGGCTTGAATGATAAATTAAACATTTACTCTAAGAATGAAGGAAACTTCAATGGTCACATGTAATATAAAGTTATCTGTGGGGCCTAATTTATTTTCTTCTGTCTCTAGGCACTCTAAAATCTCAGCAATTGAAATATCTAGTTGTCAATTATTACTGTGCATTTCTGTCTCACTTAGTATTAATTAAAGTGAAATCAGATTAAAATACTCAAATATTTCTTCCAAGCTTTTATCTTGACTTATGTGATGTTCAATTTAGAAGAGCATTATGACCAATAAGAGAGTAGTTTCTAAGTGGTTGTTCCATTTATTGAATCACTCAAGGGGAAATAAGATAGTCTGGAAAGACTTCAATATAGTATTTTCTTCAAAGAAATATTTTCCATCAGACTGATGTAAATGTTGTTATTCTTATGATTTGTGTCAATCGTGTTCTTTTAAAAGAAATGCCATTCACATAATTGTAAAAAATAATAATGATACAGTTAATGGCATATGAACTTCCCAGGTATTAGCTAATCTAAAAGAAAACTTTCTTTCATATCTTTTAGAATGCTTTGCCTGTTATCATACAGGGTTTGGGGCCAGGTAGATACCAAGATTGTGCTGAGTTAGTATCAAGCACCTACAGTGGAAGTTTAGTTGAAAGACATGGTAAAGATGAAGAGTGATTTAGTAAGTAAATAAGAGATTCTTAAGACAGTTCTGAAGTTCTAATTCAGGAAGAGAACAGGGTGCCTGAAACTGCAGAGGCCATAGGGCCTGAGAATAGAATATGGAGTGAAGGGTAGCTTGACCAATTTTGCAGAATTTTATCCTTCTTGCATAGGCTGTTTTACCTGGGCCTTCTTTGCAGGAATGATGGTTCTATCACAAGGCCTCTTGAAAACACCTACTCTCTGTAATCTGCCATGTAGTCACATTGAATAGCATCTAAAATTACCCTATTCCTAGTCTGAATAGAGATGTTATAAGTTGCTAGAATCATTTTATAAGAAATACAACAGATTTTTCTCCTTCAAGCTTTAGAAATTGCTTTTTTTTTTTTTATCTTCCAGCAGACCAACTGCTTCTTGGACAATATGGATCTGTTTTGACTGAGGAAATTTTCAGTGTAATTCTCCATAAGAAAGCCTAATTTATATTAAAGAGAGCCTTAAAACTGCCTGTTTGTAAGAAACAGTTTTAGGAAGCAATATTTTTACTCAGTTCTAAATAAAACAATTTATAGCTGTTATATCTTGTTTTATACACATGGGTGTTTAATGCCCCCCTTTGAAAAGCACATAATTACAATGTTCATCTCCAAATTTCTAAAATCTGCATATTTAATGTAGATATTTATTTTACTTTTTCAGGAGAGATGTGTGGATTGGGGTTGTAAAATGTAGTGTCAACATTTATAAGGAAAATCAGTGAGCCTCCTGACACTGAAGTGCAATAATCTCAATTTTGCCTTATGTCACTGACAGGAGGTAGGCTCAACTAGAACCTTAGCCTCACTCCATTAGGGAAGTGAGGTGCCAAGTATGCCAATATATAACAGTAGGTACAATTCATGATTTGTTTTGCTTCTTGTTATCTTTTCTTTAAAAAGATTAGCCAAAATAAATATGCATAGCTTCTGAGAGATGAAATATATAGTTATTACAGTATGAAGCCCAGAGGGGAATAATCTTGTCCAAATGGAATAGATTTTCAACAGATATAAGTAAGCTCTCAAAGTCTAAGGAACAAACTGACCACAACTTCTTCATACCAATGCTTATTAAATTATTTTTTAATCTTAGAAAAGTCAAATCAGGCATTGTCAACAAATCCATCCAAATATACCTCATCTTCCAGCTGGATGATTAAAAAAAGCAATGAACAAAGTATGAACAACTGCTGTGTAAGGATTGAAAGATGATAAAAGTTTAGGATCTGGAGGTTAATGTTCAAACAAAGTGTTACAAGGGCCATAGACCTACACTGGAACAGCAGTGAATGTCCAGCCTTGGTTCCTCTTATTTTTATCCAGAAATAACATTTCTACATAGAAATACTTTTTATGTGTTTTAGTTGGGGCAGGAATTGGATCTTTGGTTTAGACTTTATTTTTTTTTTCTTTTATTTTTATTAGTTGGAGGCTAATTACTTTACAATATTGTAGTGGTTTTTGTCATACATTTACATGAATCAGCCATGGATTTACATGTATTTCCCATCCCGATCATTATACAGAGTGAAGTAAGCCACAAAAATAAAGACCAATACAGTATACTAATGCATATATATGGCTTAGATTTTAAAAGTACTATTATATAATAAGAGATCAGTGCTTGAAAGACCCTGAGAAAAGGTATAGTGTAGGAGTCTATATGAGAACATATGATGGTTAGTTTTATATGTGTCAACTTTGCTAGGCTATGGTTGTTTAGTCAAATGCTATTCTAGATGTCATCATGAAAGTATTCTGTAGATGTGCTAAATATACACAATCAGTTGACTTTAGGTAAAAGACATTGCCCTCAATAATGTGGGAGAGTATCATCAAATCAGTTGAACACTTAAGAGTAAAAACTGCAGTTTCCTGGAGACTAGAAGTTCTTTTACTCAAGTCTGTAACACAGAAATTCCGCCTGAGTTTCCAACTGGTAGCCTGCCCTAAGGATATCAGGCTGAAGACTACAATATCAATTCTTATCTGAACTTGCAGCCTGCTGACTTACCCTACAGGAATCAGACTTGCCAGGCCCACAATCATATGAGGCAATCTTTTTAAACATTCACAAGCATTCTATTGGTTCTGTTTCTCTGGACAGCACTGCACAATACAGAGCAGACACTTTTTTTGTATCACATAGCTCTAAAATGATTTTTAGTTAGAATGCCTTTGTGTGTGTTTTAGTCACTCAGTCATATCCTTCTCTTCCAGGCCCCACTGTCCATGGGATTTTCCAGGCAAGATTACTGGAGTGGGTTTCCATTCTTTCTCCAAGAGATCTTCCTGACCCAGGGATCAAACCCAAGTCTACTGAATTGCAGGTGGGTGCTTTACCATCTGGGCCACAAAGGAAGCCCAGAATGTCTTTAGGCAAATCATAAATCCTCTAGTTCCCCTGGGTACCCATCATTCCCTGTTGTCTTACACTCAGTTGTGCCCTTGAAAATATCTGAGTATGAGATTCCTCTCCTAAGCTACCCCTCTTAGGTTTTAGATGAAGAAGCTGAAATTCACAGTTTTGAAAGATCTTATCCAGATACTTAAACCTTTTAAAGTGCTAAGACTAAGGCTCAGATGACCCTGCTTCTAGAATACCATACTTCCCATGACCCGTTTCTGACTCCCAGTCCCTTCCCTTTGTGGCCCTATCATAAGCTTATCTTCAGCTTAGTTCCCAGCAGTCATCCAAAAATAAGCAACCCCCAAGTCAGCCCTGTTGAACTTCCTCTGATAAGGCACTTACTTCAGGCCTACTAGTGCTTGCTTCTGCATTTCTTCTCCAGCCAACATAGGTAAAAAATTTGAGGATGGCCTGCATAAGAGAAGGAGAGGACTTTTTTCTCACTGCAGATGAAGGAATTATCACAGGGGAGGTGGAATAAGTCAAGTTCCTCCAGAATCTGAAGAGCCATAAACAAAGTTTCAGAGAACCATAGTAAGACCAGAGTCTCAGTTGATTTGAAATTTAGTTGAAGACTCACCAAAGTCTTGACCCCCTTTCAAGAAAGTTTAGTAATAAAGTTTTTTTTTCTTTTTTTAAGTCTTGTTTTAAGATGGGCTCAACTTTATGCCATTCCATTTTAAGAATACACAAGAAAGTTTTTTTTTTGTTTTTTTTTTTTCTTTTTGTTTTGTTTTTTTAAGAATACACAAGAAAATTTTATTATGAGCTTTCAGAGCATTTTGCTTGCTGTGTGCAGAATAGAATTAAGGTTAAATGTACATTTGAAATGATGTCTAACCCTCTTATTTGTCAGAAGGAAGGCCTTACTTAGAGAAGATAAGTGAATTGCCCATAATATACAGAAAACCAGGACTGGAATCCAAGTGTCCTGCTCATATCCTCATGTGTGTGTGTGAGTGTGTGTGTGTGTGTGTGTGTTTTCATCATACCACAGATGTTTAATGTTCTGAGGCTCATTAAAGCAGCACTAAATAGGCAATTTTCCTTTCTAGATTGTTTGGGTGACTCTGTCAAAATACCTTAAGATTATGCTTTCAACGGTAATCCTCCTTTTATTTTTCAATTTGCATTAATTTTCTGTTTTTATTTTTTAAAAAGATATCTTTGATCAAAATGCTTAACTCCACTCACACAGTTACATACATTCTCATGTTGATAAACAAAAAGGAAAACATGCAGAAGAAAATGACTCCCTTTCTTGAAGGTGCACTGTCCTCTTTTCTTCTCAGATTGATGCTATCTGACATGAACATTGCAATTCACTGCATCATGCAGAAAATGTAAAAGGACAGCATTTCTGAAAAGCAAACCGTAGCTTTTAGAAATATAACTAAAATGAAAAGCAGCATGCAGCTGTGTCTTCTGGTCAGGCACATGGAAAATGTTTCTTATTTGGCAGCATTTATCCAGAGGCCAAAAGAGTTCACAACCACACATTTTGCTATTCATATAACTGTAGTTCTTTCTCTTGTTGTTCCTCACTTTATTATCTCCTTCCCACACTCTAGTCATCTTTCCAAACTACCTCTTCTGCCATTCCACCCTCCCCCCCAGCTTTCAGATGAAAACAAATAACACATCACTTGGACCCTCCTTGCCATCTGTTTTCCCATTCCCCTCAAGGTTTACTAAATCAGGAGAATGCTACAAATAATGTATATGGATTTTTCCAAGGACTATGACACATTCTCACATTATCTTTGTGCATAAGATGGACCAAGATGTGGGATTTTGTTTTAGGATACTGAAGTTGATTCAGAGCTGGCAGGAAAAAAAAAATACTAAAAGCGTACCAATTAAATGAGAAAATATCAACTTACAGAAATCGCACTAGTGAAACAACACAGGAATCTGTCCTTCATCCTGCTCTGATTTCTATATTTAGGGATGGTCTTCCCAGTCTATGAATATTATGAGGCCAAACATTTCATATTCTCCATCTCCATGTCTGGCATAAACCAGATAGTCAATAAATGTTTAAGAATCAATGACCATGATGAGCACATAAATAATATACAGATCAAACTCATGGAAGAAAGAAAACAGAAAGTGATCTCAACACATTATTGATGGTCTGGTTAACAAGCCAGATCTAATGAATACTTGGTTACAGACACACCATAAATTCATCAAATATAACAAAGAGTAAGTCTAATTTAAGAGCAGACTAGATTCAGTTCAGTTCACTCGCTCAGTCAACCCCATGGGCAGTAGCACACCAGGTCTCCCTGTCCATCATCAACTCCCAGAGTTTACTCAAACTTATGTCCATTGAGTCAGTGACGCCATCCAACTATCTCATCCTCTGTTTTCCCCTTCTCCTTCCACCTTCAATTTTTCCCAGCATCAGGGTATTTTCAAATGAGTCAGCTCTACACAACAGGTGGCCAAAGTATTAGAGTTTCAGCTTCAGCATCAGTCCTTCCAATGAACACCCAGGACTGATCTCCTTTAGGATGGACTGGTTGGGTCTCCTTGCAGTCCAAGGGACTCTCAAGAGTCTTCTCCAACACCAGAGTTCAAAAGCATCAATTCTTCAGTGCTCAACTTTCTTTATCATCCAACTCTCACATCCATACATGACTACTGGAAAAACCATAGCCTTGACTAGATGGACCTTTGTTGGCCAAGTAATGTCTCTGTTTTTTTTTTTGTTTGTTTGTTTGTTTGTTTTAATATATAAGCTGTCTATGTTGGTCATAACTTTTCTTCCAAGCAGCAAGCATCTTTTAATTTCATGTTTGCAGTCAGCATCTGCAGTGATTTTGGAGCCCAAAGAAATAAAGTCTGTTACTGTTTCCATTGTTTCCCCATCTATTTGTCATGAAGTGATGGGACAAGATGCCATGATCTTAGTTTTCTGAATGTTGAGTTTTAAGCCAACATTTTCACTCTTCTCTTTCACTTACCTCAAGAGGCTCTTTAGTTCTTCTTCACTTTATGCCATAAGGGTGGTGTCATCTGCACATCTGAGGTTATTTCTCCTGGCAATCTTGATTCCAGCTTGTGCTTCATCCAGCCCAGCATTTCTCATGACGTACTCTGCATATAAGTTAAATAGAGGGTGACAGCCTTGATGTACTCCTTTCCCGATTTGGAACCAGTCTTTTGTCCCACGTCCAGTTCTAATGGTTGCTTCTTGCCCTGCATACAGATTTCTCAGGAGGTAGGTAAGGTGGTCTGGTATTCCAATCTCTTTAACAATTTTCCAGTTTGTTGTGATCCACACAGTCAAAGGCTTTGGTATAGTCAATAAAGCAAAAGTAGATGTTTTTCTGGAAGTCTCTCACTTTTTCAATGATCCAATGAATGTTGGCAATTTGATCTCTGGTTCCTCTGCCTTTTCTAAATCCAGCTTGAACATCTGGAAGTTCACGGTTCATGTACTGTTAAAGACTGGGTTTAACATATACTTTTTTAAAAAGACTCTGGAGACATCAACAAGATGGCGGATTAAGAGATACCAGCCTTCATTTCCAAAATCAACAACAAAAACAATAGGTTATCCATAAAGGAAATAGCCCTGGGAAAGCTCAAAAGTCCAGTGAAGAACCTACAGAAACACAGTGGAGCAAAAAATGAATAATTGCATGGAAAGGATTGCTGGAGAGATCAGTTTAGCTAAGACATTTGGGAATAGCTGGGAACAAAGAAGGCCGTGGCTATCAGTATCAGCCACATAATGGGTGCTATTACACTCCCCAGTTGCCTGCTCTGTGAAGGACCCCAGTATCATTTGCTACTGAAGCCCTCAATAACAGCTGCAGATTCCTTACAGCTTTCAAAGTAGAGGACCCCATAGTGCTCATTGTCATGAATCCCAGCAGACTGCTCTGCAGAGGAAACTTGCAAATTTAACCACTGAGTTATCCAACAGCCATTTCCACCTTGGACACTGCCTAACACCACAGAAGGAAATATTGATGTACCATACTGGGACAAGAGTTGCTACCCTCAACCCTTCACAAGTTCCAGACCCCACAGCTACAGCTGCTTCATGTGAATCTGCCCTCCAGAGTTGGGCCCTGAGCCCACTCCATGTACCCACATTTCACACACTCGAGCCACCACTGCCATGAACTAGCCAGCACTCCAAATGCCATAGTTACTATCTCACCACGTACACCTGTACTAGAGACCCCAGCTCCATCACTGTCCATGGGTGCTTATGTATCAGACACCAGTGCCACCACCACTGTGAGGGCACCTGCTGGCCAGTCTTAACACCCAGAGACTGTAAATGCCTACTTTAACTAAAAAGGAAGATCTCAAATAAGCAATCTAACTTTATACAAGCAGCTAGAAAGAGAGGAATAAACTAGGCCCAAATTAGCAGTCAATCCTAAAGGAAATCAACCCTGAATATTCGTTGGAAGGATTGATGCTAAAGATGAAGCTCTAATACTTTGGCTACCTGGTGCAAAGAGCCACCTCATTGGAAAAGACCTTGATACTGGGAAATATTGAAGGCAAAAGAAAAGAGGGTGGCAGAGGATGAGATGGTTACATAACATCACCGACTCTATGGACATGAACTTGCGCAAACTCTGGGAGATTGTGGAGGACAGGGAAGTCTGATGTGCTGCAATCCATGGGGTTGCAAAGAGTTGGACATGACTTAGTAACCGAACAACAACAACAAAGTTAACAGAAGAAAGGGGAACAATGTTAACAGACAGAAATAGACAATAAAAAAGATCAACAAATTAAGTTGGTATTTTGAAAAGATAAAAAAAAAAATTGACAAACTTCTGTGTAGGATAAGAAAGAGAGTTCACTTAAATAAATGGTATCAGAAATACAAGAGGAGACATTAAAACCTATACCATAAAAAAAAAAACCTGTACCATAGAATATAAAGGATCACGAGAGACTACTATGAACAATTATCTGCAAACAAATTGGATCACCTAGAAGTAAATGCTGCTTTACACCTCTTAGAAGGGCTTTACTCAAAAAGACAAAAGATAACAAGTGTGGGTAAAGATATGGAGAAATTATACCTTGTTATAGGAATATAAAATGGTGATACCACTATGGAAAATAGTATGGCAGTTCCTCATAAAATTAAAAGTAGAACTACTATATGACCCAGCAATCCCACTTTGAGGCATAGATCCAAAAGAATTGAAATTAGGATCTCAAAGAAATATTCAGACTTGTGTGTCATTGCAGCATTATTTAAAATAGCCAAGATATGGAAACAATCTAAGTGTTCATCTATGGATGAATGGATAAAAATGTGGTAAACACAATGGAATATTATTCAGTCTTTAAAAAAAGAAGGAAACCCTGCCATATGTGACAACATGGGTGAATCTTGAGGACATTATGCTACCTGAAATAATCCAGTTACAGATGGACAGGTATTGTGTGACTCCATGTATATTAGATATCTAAAATGATCAAGCTCATAGAAAGAGAAAATAGAAAGGTGGTTGCCAGGTACAAGGAGGGATAAATTGCTGTTCAGTGAGTATAAAATTTCAGTTACACAAAATTATTAAGTTCTAAAGATCTACTGTACCTATAGTACTGTATACCATACAATATTTTGCCTACAGTTATCAAGACTGTGTTGCAGACTTCAAATTTCTTTAAAAAGATAGATCTCATGTTGTGTTCCTATTGCAGTGAAAAATAAATTTTAAATGTTTTTAAGATTCTAAGCTTATTAACTGACAGGCAGTTAAAAATATTAAAAAAGCATAATAAGGCTAACAATAAAGCAAATGTAAGCTTGACAGTGTAATGAAAGTGTTAGCTACTCAGTTGTGTCTGATTCTTTGCAACCCCATGAACTGTAGCCCACCAGGCTCCCCTTTCCATGGAATTCTCCAGGCAAGAATCGGCCACTGGAGTGGGTAGCCATTCCCTTCTCCAGGGCATCTTCCCAACCGAAGGATCAAACCTGGGTCTCCTGCATTGCAAGCAGATTTTACCATCTGAGCCACCAGGGAGAAGAATGGTGTCCTGAGATAAGTACAAATGACCCTTGAATGATGCAAGGGTTAGGGGCATGAATCCTCCATTAATTTGAAAATTCACATATAATTTATAGTTGGCCTTCTGTTTCTAAGATTCTTCTGTGTCTTTGGTTCTTCATCCACAGATTCAACCTGCCATGGCTCATGTAATACTGCAGAACTTAATACTGAAAAAATCTGCACACATATGGATCCATGTGGTTCAAACCCATGTTGTTCAAGGGTAAACTGTAGTTGAACTCCTCTTCTAGTTTCCAGAACATCCATATTAGCAAAAATCAGTTTTACTAATGATCCAATTATCTAATTATAGCTTGCCTATAATGGAACTTCCTTTTGAGTATTTTGGCATCCATTCAAGGATCCTAAAAATAAAACTCTATTAAAATTGAAATCAGGAACTTTAGGCAAATTTTCCAAAAATTTCCTTAGTAGAAACGGTTGGAAAAGCATCTGTTAGGAAAATAAACCATCCCATAATTCATAGTACTCACCATACTTGATAATTACCTTTTTAAAATATGAAATTTTGTGAAAAACACTCTTTTACATATCAGATTTTAAATATCTAAAATACCAAAAAGATCATAAAATACAGTGTGCTATGAGTGCAAAAGCACTAGAAAAGCATTGTAGTTTAGATAAAGTAGTACATAATCTTTGTCTGCTTTGGCAAGAAGTTTTCTTTTCTGGAAATTCTTTCCACCCATCCTGGTCACTATTACTGCTTCCTGATCACCTTTTATAATGAAGAACTGTGAACTGTAAGTCATTTTTATTTAGAAACTGGACGTTGAAGTTTTCAGCTATCCAGAATATTACCAAGAAGCAGATAAGAAACTGAAATATTTATTATCAAGCTCATGATACAATGTTCCATCTCTATCTGTATCAGGTTATCACAGGCTTTATTACTTTGTGTCTTAATGTAAAATGCAACAGTAATAATAAATTAGAAATTTGGTGAAAGGATGACCAATTGGGCAAACAACCCACAACCTCCATAACATCTGAGAGCATCACTCTTTTTCAACACAAAATGATCATTATTTTTAGTAATCAGAAGTTATTTAAATAATCCTATTGATCTATCTAATGGATATTTTGTTTAGGGAGTTAAGGGAATGCCTTAATTTTTTTAGAAAATTTTTCTTTAACAGATTTTTGGGCTTCCCTGGTGGCTCAGATGGTAAAGAGTCTCCTTGCAATGCAGAAGACCCAGGTTCCATTCCTGGTTTTGAAGGATCATTACCTGGGTCTAGAATGTCCCCTGGAGATGGAATGGCTACCCACTCCAGTATTCTTGCCTGGAGTTTCTGTGGACAGAGGAGCCTGGCAGGCTACAGTCCATGGGCAAAGATTCGGGCACGACTGAGTGACTAATACACACACACACACACACACACACACACACACACATACACACACACTGTTTAAATTTAAAAAATAAGGCCAAGAGAGATGCTCATTATTATATGGAATGGCGCTTATGTAAAGTGCAACCCCGCTTCCCTTCCCATGCCTAAAAATGTCAGATAAGCTTACCACACTTGATCCTAGGTTTTACTCTTCAAAAAGTGTAGGAAATTGGCCTTACTCCACTTCCAATCCTAAGGATTTGCAATTGTTATTAATTAACGTGACGGTCTGGGAGTTGGGAAGATAGATATAGCCATATCCTCCAATGTTAGCCTCAAAATATCCCTAGAAATAGAGACATGAGTACTCCATACCAAGTGTTATCCAGCTGAACTATTCAAGTGGTATTTTCCCCCTGAACTATTTTATTAAATATTCAAGATTTCTGTTATTATTGTTCCCTTTCCAATACTTAACCATTTAATTAGTAGTAGATCATACCATAATTGTGCACTATTTGATTTAACTAATAATTACCACCCAGAAAATTGGCTCATGAAGCAAATCTCTATAAACAAGTGGTCTTTTTCCATCAATCTCTATAATAATGTAAGGAATGTGTTTTCGATTTTTTTTTCCTGTTCCTGCCTCTAGGTGATTATAGCACAAGAAGAGTATAGTTACTCCACTAACTCAGAACATCTGCCACCTGCCTGAAGCCATGGCTTAATTCAGTCATGGGATGCAGGAAGTCCTGCTCTTTCCACCTTGCTTTACTTTCAAATGCTTGCCTCATGCAGGCAACTTCTTATCCCCTACTGCCACAGCCTAGATTTTATGGCTCATCCAAGATTAGGCTATGGGAGATACGAGTAGCAGCTGGTCACATCCTGCTGTTTCTGTGGCAAGATACAGACAACTGGAGATCTCATTTTGTATCTGCCCCTGGAAGCTGTTTGTCTGCTGGCAAGTTTCTGTTTATGTGAGGTTTCTGGAAGCATATACTGAATTTATTTCCTACTTTTCTGTTATGGTGAATTTCTCATTGGTGAATCCCATGTAATGGAGTACACCTGCACTGTTGAATCAAGAAGAAGGGAAGCTGCATAGTAAAATTAACAGTTGGCAATTGGTGTTAGGACACATTACTATATTTGCAAATTCACTCAGTAAATTCACAGATGTTTTATATTCCTTTGCATGTGTGTGTTTGTACATTATATTTCCAGCTAAGAAATGATCACATCTCTTGATTGCTTCACACTGCAACTCAGTGTTCAGGCAGCACTGAATCAGCATTTGCAAAGACACTTTTAGGAAGTCTTGTCTTTTAGCTAAGATGAACAGTTGAAGTCCTGATCAGTTTATACTCACTAACTATCCAGTACCACTTTTTCAAGGATATGGACATTAATTAGCTCCACTTTGCTAAACCAATTCTAAATTAGGTAATTATGTTGTATATCCACCAGTTTCTGCTGGGAAACATGTTCTTCACTTCCTGTCTCTAACTGATAGCCAGCTGTTAAATAGCATCCAAGTTTTCCCCAGAGATGGTTACAGATGAGAAATGATTATTTTATAGGGTATTTTCAGAATGTTCAAGATGAAAGGAGCTATGTAAATGATATTGGTATTGCTTATTATTATTACCAGTGACAACTCTCTTCATAGCATTATTGCATTAGTAATTTGGAGACAAATGACACTGTTGTAAAATGTATCTCAGATTTTTGTTAGGAAAATTTGGTATAGGCTGAATGCTTCTGTCCCCACAAAATTCATATGTTGAAATCATGACCCCCAAAGTGATTATATTAAGAGATAGAAGCTTTTGAAGATAATTTGATCAAGAGGATGGATTCCTCATCAATGGGATTAGTGCCCTTATGAAAGAGGACCCAGAGAGTTCTTGCCCTATTTCTGCCATGTGAGTTGGCAATCTGCAACCCAGAAGAGGACTGTCACAAGAACCAGACCATGCTGGCACCCTAACTTTGAACTTACAGCCTCCAGAACTGTGAAAAAATTAATTTCTGTTGATTATAAACCACACACTTTATGGTATTTTGTTATTGTAACCCAAACTAAAACAAACTTTTCTTAAAAGTCAATTCATATTAGTTGAGTACTTCCCAAATTCTTAATAAATTCATATATGTTAGTAGAAAATAATTTTAAACTCACTCTGATTTAATATTTCATCAAATGTAGGGTGGTAAATAGGAAAAGGAGACAGTAACCCGAACCCTATTTTAAAGAACATTGTAAATAATATTCAAAATCCTGAGTAGTCTATTGGATGAAATAATCACCTGTGATGAAAGGGAAAGTAATGGGAATTAATCTTGTGAGCTATCCATAACTCCCACTTATGAAAATAAAACTTTTCAACAGACATCTTCTGTTAAATATTCTGAGGAGTTTCCATCTCACCAAAAGAACAAGTAAAAAAGGTCATATTTAATTAGAGACCAAATTTAACAAATTTATACAAGAACACTCATCTATTATATATTATATGTTATATATTATATATTATGCTTCAAATTTTAAGGGTTACTTGCACATTCCCTAGAATGGGTGAATTTAACTCAGATGACCATTATATCTACTAAGATGGGCAAGAATCCCTTAGAAGAAATGGAGTAGCGATCATAATCAGCAAAAGAGCCCAAAATGCAGTACTTTGATGAAACCTCAAAAATGACAGAATGATCTCTGTTCATCTCCAAGGTAAACAATTCAATATCACAGTAATTCAAATCTATGCCCGGACCAATAATGTTGAAGAAGCTGAAGTTGAATGATTCTATGAAAATCTACAAGACCTTCTAGAACTAACACCCCTCAAAAATGTCCTTTTCATTATAGGAGACTGGAATTCAAAAGTAGCAAGTCAAGAAATGCCTGGAGTAACAGGCAAATTTGGCCTTGGAGTATGGAATGAAGCAGGGCAAAGGCTAACAGAATTTTGCCAAGAGAACACACTGGTCATAGCAAACACCAACTTCCAATAACACAAGAGAAGACTCTACACAAGGACGTCACCAGATGGTCAACACCAAAATAAGATTGATTATATTCTTTGCAGACAAAGTTGGAGAAGCTCTATACAGTCAGCAAAAACAAGACCAGGAGCTGACTGTGGCTCAGATCATGAACACCTTATTGCAAAATTTAGACTTAAACTGAAGAAAGTAGGGAAAACCACTGGATCATTTGGATATGACCTAAATCAAATCCCTTATGATTATCCAGTGGAAGTAAGAAATAGATTCAAGGGATTAGATCTGATAGACAGAGCGCCTGAAGAACTATGGACAGAGGTTTGTGACATTATACAGGAGACAGGGATCAAGACCATTCCCAAGAAAAAGAAATACAAAACAGCAAAATGGCCTTAAAGATAGCTGTGAAAAGAAGAGAACCAAAAAGCAAAGGAGAAAAGGAAAATATACCAATTTGAATGCAGAGTTCCAAAGAACAAGGAGAGATAAGAAAGCCTTCCTCAGTGATCAATGCAAAGAAATAGAGGAAAACAATATAATGGGAAAGGCTAGACATCTCTTCAAGAAAATTAGAGATACCAAGGGAACATTTCATGCAAAGATGGGTGCAATAAATGACAGAAATGGTACGGACCTAAAAGAAGCAGAAAATATTAAGAGCTGGCAAGAATACACAGAAGAACTATAAAAAAAGATCTTCACGACCCAGATAATCATGATGGTGTGATCACTCACCTAAAGCCAGACATCCTGGAATGGGAATTCAAGTGGACCTTAGGATGCATCAATATGAACAAAGCTAGTGGAAGTAATGGAATTCCAGTAATGGAATTTGAGCTATTTCAAATCCTAAAAGATGATGCTGTGAAAGTGCTGCCTTCAGTATGCCAGCAAATTTGGAAAACTCAGCAATGGCCACAGGACTGGAAAAGGTCTATTTTCATTCCAATCCCAAAGAAAGGCAATGCCAAAGAATGCTCAAACTACCACACAATTGCACTCATCTCAGATGCTAGCAAAGTAATGCTCAAAATTCTCCAAGCCAGGCTTCAACAATAAGTGAACCGTGAACCTCCAGATGTTCAAGCTGGGTTTCAAAAAAGCAGAGGAACCAGAGATCAAATTGCCAACGTCCATTAGATCATCAAAAAAGCAAGAGAGTTTCGAAAAACATCTATTTCTGCTTTGACTATACCAAGGCCTTTGACTTGATCACAACAAACTGTGGAAAAGTCTTCAAGAGATGGGAATACCAGACCACCTGACATTCCTCTTGAGAAACCTGTATGCAGGTCAGGAAGCAACAATTAGAACTGGACATGGAACAACAGACTAGTTTCAAATCAGGAAAGGAGTACATCAAGTCTGTATATTGTCGCCCTGCTTATTTAACTTAAATGCAGAGTACATCATGAGACACACTGGGCCTGATGAAGTACAAGCTCTAATCAAGATTGCCAGGAGAAATAACCTCAGATGTGCAGATGACAATACGCTTATAGCAGAAAGCGAAGAAGAACTGAAGAGTCTCTTGAGGAAAGTGAAAGAGGAGAGTGAAAAGGTTGACTTTGTTTTGGGGGGCTCCAAAATCACCACAGATGCTGACTGCAGCCATGAAATTAAATGACACTTACTCCTTGGAAGAAAATTTATGACCAACATATACAGCATATTAAAAAGCAGAGACATTACTTTGCCAACAAAGGTCCATCTAGTCAAGGCTATGGGTTTTCCAGTAGTCATGTATGGATGTAAGAGTTGGACTATAAAGAAAGTTGAGTGCCAAAGAATTGATGGTTTTGAACTGTGGTGTTGGAAAAGACTCTTGAAAGTCCCTTGGAATGCCAGGAGATCCAACCAGTCCATCCTAAAGGAAATCAGTCCTTAATATTCATTGGAATGACTGATGCTGAGGCTGAAACTCCAATACTTTGCCCACTTGATGTGAAGAACTTACTCATTTGAAAAGATCCTTCCTGATGCTGGGAAAGATTGAAGGTGAAAGGAGAAGTGGACAACAGAGGATGAGATGGTTGGATGGCATCACCAACTCAACAAACATGAGTTTGAGTAAACTCTGGGCATTGGTGATGGACAGGGAGGCCTGTTGTGCTGCAGTCCATGAGGTCACAAAGAGTCGGACACGACTGAGTGATTGAACTGAACTGAAAACATTCTGAAAGTTAAGGAACTATAAATAGTATTGTGTTTATACATAAATGATCTGAGTCTATAAATATGAGATGTTTGATTCATTTTGTATATAGAGATTGTGCTAGGCATGTCAGCTATTGATAGTTGTTGATGTGAGACAACTCCTAGTAAGCAAGTTACATGTAAATGGAATCCAAGTTAACACTATTTAAGTTGCATTATCACAGTAAGTACACAAGATCTTCAAGGAGATTAGGCAATTGAAAGGCGGTCATGTCTAATAATCCATTCTCTGAATCTAATAGTGAGGCAGCCCTGTGGGATGAGTTTTAGATGGACAGTTTCCCTCTGTGAAAAATTATTTTAAGAGTAACACTATAATCACCAAAAAAACAAAAATCATTGGCTTCTCTTAATAACTCTTTGTAGATTTAATACAACCTCCCCCCAAAAGTATGCCTTGTATGAAATTAGCACATTCACATTCCTTTAGGAAAGAGACTATGTCTTATTCATCTTTATAGCCACTGCTCCTTTTAAAATAGTATACTGCAGGAGCTCAATTAGAATCTTGCTGAATAAAAAATTATCTTTCTTTTTAAGGTTATTTCTTGAAACATAGCAAATTATATTATCAACTTTATAATAGTATTTACTATTTATAAATATACTATATATACTATAAATATATAGTATAAATATACTACATACATATAAATGTACTAAATATACAATAAATAGTATTTACTATGAATGAATCTGTGGTCATCTGAGTTATTATTTACCCCACAACTATTAAGCCCCTCCTATATGCAAGTAACAGTGCAGGATACAAAGATGAAAAGTCAAATCCCTATACGAATTTCCATTCTAGTGGAGGAAGATAAGACAGTAAATGTCACAAGTGCCCTAACAGAGGTACAGAAAAATACTATGTGACCCTCAAGGAAAGAAAAATGACACTATATGGGAGATGAATTAAGGAGGGGATGATCCAGCTTATAGAAACTTGTTTGGTTCAGAAGGGGTCTCTATAAAATCTAGTGTGCTAAGTCGCTTCAGTCTTGTCCGACTGTTTGCAACGCTATGAACCGTAGCCCACCAGACTCCTCTGTCCATGGGATTCTCCGGGCGAGAATACTTGAGTGGATTGTCACGCCCTTTGCCAGGGGATCTTCCTGGAGATCGAATCTGCATCTCCTGTGTCTCCTGCATTGCCGGTGGATTCTTTACCGCTGAGACACCAGGGAAGCCCACAAAGTCTAGTACTAGTAGCATTTATTGGTTAGTCAGCGTTTATCCCATTTGTGAAATTATTTCTTGTTCACAAAGTTGCTTATTATAATTTTATTAGGTAACACTTGTATTGCTCATAGAGATTGCTTAATTCACTGTTATCATGTAACGTGATACCAAGTCCTGATGTATTAAATGCTCTTAGGAAAGACTTGCTTCCCTCAAAGCTTTTCATAAGACATTCTGCACCAGTCATGCCACTTATAAATTCATTTGTAGTTCCAAAGTTAATCTAGGAAAGGCCTTATATTTGTGCTGTGCACAGTTACTAGTCAAACCAGTAAGTGAATTTCTAATGAAACTTGCTTCTTCAGATCAGAGCTATCTTTTATATCACCTTCATTTATTTCTTAAATAAGTTGTGGAGGGACAGGTCAAGCATGAATACGTCTCTGGTCAACCTGCCCTTTCTCAGCTAATGGGAAATGTCTCCTGTGTTTCCATTTATTATAAGTTATTATGATAAAGAAAGGGCAAATACCAATAATCATTAGTAAATCCGATTAAAGATGTCAAGTCTCACTAGAACTGAATGATAAAACACTGTAGTCCATTTCTTTCCTGAAATCCATTAACCTCTCTTTCATATGAAGCCTCTCACAAAATTTATTTTGATCTGAATACACATTTCTTTTATTATCAGTTACTGTACCACATGGTTTTTCAGTGTAATATATACACATGGAAAAGTTAGGTGGCCCAGAAATTAAGTAGCTATCCTGTCTTGTGATACTATATCTCTCTGGAAAATAAAAAGGTCATAGATGATAGTAACCTGAGATTCAAGAAAAATCTGAAAGCCAAAAAGATAGTTGTTTAAAATAATAGATAAAGACTCAGGGTTTCATTCATGGAAGAAAAAGTATTTTATTTCAAAAGTGATTGAAAGGAGATTATTAGGCCTCCCGTGATAAATATATATAACTCACTGTGTCTTCCCTCCTGTCCTCACTTTATGCATATTAAATCAATTAGTCCCCTAGTTACTATAAGAAAAAAAAAAAAAAAGCTTGTTCGTTGATTGATGAGAAAATATGTTCCTCACAGGTGTCTATTAGTTTATTTTCATAATACCATAAGTGAAAATATATTTTTCACTTCAAATTCTAGGGTAGAATTGTCAATACCCTAGGTTAATGTATGCAGCATAACTGTCCTGAAACTATTCTTATGTGTTGTTATACTATGTTGAGCATCTTATGGTAAAATACATCTGTGGAATACCACAGCAGTCATTCAATATCTGCAAATAATCTACACTATCATTTTGAGAAGATCACATTTAGAAATAGTATTATAGGGACCTGAAAGGGAACACTTTCTCCAAAAATAAGAGAAAATAATAACAACAACCAAAACAACAATATATAAAGGAAGCTCTTTCACACATTGTTAATTTTCATGATGCTAAAACAATGGATTAAAAATAAAGGCTTCAGCTGATCTGTTGTTTGTTCACTCTACATGATTAATAATAATCAAGTCAATGATTCCCAAACATTTATTTAACTTACCTTCTTGAAGTGGCTACAATGCATTGGTATGGTTGTGTTAGGTAGTTAGAATAGGAAAAAGGAGTCAAGAACAGTGATGGCTAAAAGACAAGGAAGGGGAAAAGCTCGTGAAAATAGAACAAAGGAAGGTCCAAGGACCATAGTGAGGACCTCAGGTAAAACAAACAGCACTCCTGACTAGCCCAATTTACATAGAGCAGGCCCAAGGGGAAGAGAAAAAACATATAAAAAGAGGAGATAAAATTGGGCCAGGGGCCTCTCTTCTCTTCACGTCTTTTGGGTTGGCACTCTCTCATGCCTCAAGGATATATTTTTCTTTACTTTCTAAATAAAACTGAGCTGTAATGTGGAGTTGTAACACTGGCCCATCCAAAAGCTTTAACAATGGTCTGTCTGTCGCTTCAAATTTTTATTATGACAAGACAGAACTGAGGAAATTACACACACTCCCTCCCACCGCCCGACATATACAACAGAGTCTGAATCACAATATGAAACATCAGAGAGTGGAAAGACTGTTCAGAAGTGAAGTAAACATGTATTTGATGATCAAGCATAGACTAAGAAGTCTATTAACAGCCTATGGCATTTATGGAACTGAAACATTTTTATCTGCGATTTGCATGGAGATAATTTCATAAAGTTTACATCCTTTGCAATTCTAACCTATATAAAGTCTTCCTTGATAAGTATAAGAATGTGTATATCTCTCAGACACGAGTGACTGGGTTTGCATTAAAAAAGAAAACCTCATTGGATTCCAACACATTTATTTTTTTTAATAAGTATACACAGAGGGATAAAAAAATATTCTTTTTTTGTAGTAAAGTTGAATCAATATCAGTTTTCAATCATAAAAAAATACTCACTCTGCTATCTTGTACTTTTAGCACCTCTCCCACCTCCACTTATTCCACATATATGACTCCCAAAATACTCTGAAAATAATTGGTCAAAATAGTTCCTAAAATATGCTAGGAGCAAATTTATAAAAGAAAAAATAGCAATAGTTTTACCACTTTTGATAAGCACTGTTATTTCATTGGGTGACCACCTGCAAATTCCTTAGCCCTCTTTAGACTCTCTCTTACCCATTTAAATATACACACACCCCCACACCCAAACATATACACACACACACACACAATTTTTAACCATGTATTGTATCTGCATCAAGTGTACCATTTCTGGAAGTCTGTTGCTGAACCACAAAAGATGCCAGGATTCTTGGCCTCCAGAGGAGAAGAATTCAATTAAGGGCCAGTGATGAGGCTTGATCACTCAGAGCTTTGGTGTAATAGTTTCATTAAAGTATAAAAGAGAGGTGGTCCTAAGATGGTGGAGGAATAGGACAGGGAGGCCACTTTATTCCCCACAAATTCATCAAAAGATCATTTGAATGCTGAGCAACTTCCACAAAAGAACTTCTGAATGCTGGTGGAGAACACCAGGCACCCAGAAAGGCAGCCCATTCACTTTGAAAGGAGGTAGGACAAAATATAAAAAACAAAAAGAGAGACAAAAGAGTTAGGGATGGAAACCAGTCCCCAGGAGGGAGTCGTGAAGGAGAAGTTTCCAAATACCAGGAAACCCTATCACTCGTGGGTCTGTGGGGAGTTTTGGAATCTCAGAGGGCAACATAACCAGGAGGAAACACACACACACACACACACACACACACACACACACACAGAATATGCACCTAACCGCAAGTCCCAGTGGAGAAGTAGCCCAGATGCTCGCATCCGCCACCAGCGAGCGGATGCTGAACAGGGAGGCGCGGGTTGCATGCTTAGGGTAAGGATGGGGCCTGAATGTCCTGAGGACAATCTGAGGAAGCTAACGTGAGACAGCAACCCAAACTGTGGGATAGCCAGAGAGAGGAAAAAAAAAGAGAGAGAGTGAGAGAGTGAGATCTTTCCTGTGAAAAGCTCTAACCTAATGCACAGCCAGGCCTGCTCACAGAGCAAAGGATTAAGCAAATACCAGAGGAGAGTTAGCCAGCTGCAGATCGGCCCATCCCCCTGCCAGAGGCATAGAGGCAGGAGGGTGACAGCCAGAGCCATAAGGCGAGGGGCAACCTCGGCCCCAGAGATGGCATCCTCCACCAAACTGTGAGCAGGCTCCCAGTTGCTAACCAAATCTTCCTGGGATCCTGGACAGTTGACACCTGCCAGGAGGGTCACAGCCAGAGATCAGATCCCCAGAGGAGACACACGGCCCATCTGAGATGGTGCTCTTGCAGTGCCCCCAGGAAACTGAGTGGCTGGGACCAGCAAGGTGATTAAGATGCACCGCCCACCTGGGATAGTGTACTCTCCAAGCACCTGGTCGCCTGAGATGCTCAGACCTGGGAAGGGCACAAAATGCATGCCCGATCGATTCTGTGCCTTTGTGGAATACCCAAGAACACGAACCTTAGCAGCTTAGACCTGGGAAGTACACAAAACCCAGGGGCTGCTTTGAACAGTTCCGCTGTAGAGCAACCTGGAGCCTGAGCAGTGTAGACAAGGAAAACACACACACAGTGAGCTGGGGCAAGTGGTGTGGTCAATACACTGGGAGCACTCCTCACACACGCCAGTGATATTTGTTTGCAGTGTTCCTCCCTCCCCACAGCACAACAGAACAAGTGAGCCTAAATAAGTGACCACCTTTGCCTCCTTGTGTCAGGGCAGAAATTGGACACTGAAGAGACTCACAAACAGAGGAAGCCAAAATAAACAAAGAATAGGGAATGGCTTTAGAAATGACAGGTGCAACAGATTAAACCCTGTAGTTAGCACCGACTAAGCATTGGAAGGGGTCTATAGACCTTGAGAAGAAGTATAAGCTGGAACAAGGAACTATCTGAAACTGAACTGATCCCACATGGCCCTCAACAGCACCTGAGAAATTCCTAGATATATTTTAGTATTATCATATTTTACTTTTTATTTTTTTTTATTTTTAAGTTATTTATTAGTTTTTTTAATTTTTATTTGTATATCCTACTATTACCTTGCAAAAAAGACCCTATTTTTAAAGGAAACTTCATATATATTTTTTTCATAATGTTTGTGATTAACTTTTGTATTTTTAATATTGTATTCTTGATAATCTAACCTCTACTCTAGATTTTCAAGCTTTGCTTTTTGGTATCTGTTATCAATTTTGTACCTTTAAGAATCTAATCTTCAGTACCCATTCTTATTTAGGGGTGTGATTCCTGGCTTCATTGCTCTCACCCCTTTTGACTCTCCTTTTTCTCCCCCAGGTCTCCTCTATCTCCTCCCTCCTCTTTCTCTTCTGTGCTTAACTCTGTGAATCTCTTTGATTGTTCCGGGCTGTGGAGAACACTTAGGGAACTGATTACTGGATAGTTTGGTCTCTCTCCTTTTAACTCCCCCTCCTCTCATCCTGGTCACTTCTATTTCCTTCCTCCATCTTCTCTTCTCTATGTAACTCTGTGAACCTCTCTTGGTGTTACAGACTGTGGAGAGCACATAGGGAATTGATTACTGGCTAGAGATTGCTCTCTCCCCTTTTGACTCCCCCTCTTCTCCTCCTGGTCACCTTTATCTCCCTTCTCCCTCTTCTCTTCTCCATTAACTCTGTGAACCTCTCTGGGTGTCACTCACAGTAGAGAATCTTTTCACCATTAAGTTAGATGTTTTATTATCATTGCTATATGTATGGAGAAGCCTTGAGGCACTGTAAGAATAAGACTGAAAGCCAGAGACAGGATGCTTAAATACCAAACTTGAGAACACCAGAAAACTCCTGACTCCAGGGAACATTAACTAAGAGCTCATTCAAAAGCCTCCATACCTAAACTGAAATGAAGCTCCACCCAAGAGTCAGCAAATTTTAGAGCAAGACATACCACACTAATTCTCTAGTAACACAGGAACATAACCCTGAGCATTAAAATGCAGGTGGCCAAAAGTCACACCAAATCCATCAGTTCAGTTCAATTCAGTTGCTCAGTCATGTCCAGCTCTTTGCGACCTCATGAATCGCAGCACGCAAGGCCTCCCTGTCCAACACCAACTCCCAGAGTTTACTCAAACTCATGTCCGCCGAGTTGGTGATGCCATCCAGCCATCTCATCCTCTGTTGCCCCCTTTTCCTCCTGCCCTCAATCCTTCCCAGCATCAGGATCTTTTCCAATGGGTCAACTCTTCGCATGAGGTGGGCAAAGTATTAGAGTTTCAGCTTCAGCATCAGTCCTTCCAATGAACACCCAGGACTGATCTCCTTTGGGATGGACTGGTTGGATCTCCTTGCAGTCCAAGGGACTCTCAAGAGTCTTCTCCAACACCACAGTTCAAAACTATCAATTTTTCTGTGTTCAGCTTTCTTCACTGTCCAACACTCACATGCATACATGACCACTGGAAAAACCATAGCCTTGACTAGACAGACCTTTGTTGGCAAAGTAATGTCTCTGCTTTTTTTTTTCCTCTGCTTTTTAATATGCTATCTAGGTTGGTCATAACTTTCCTTCCAAGGAGTAAGCGTCTTTTAATTTCATGGCTGCAATTACCATCTGCAATGATTGACACTTCAAAACTCATTACTGGATACTTCATTGCACTCCAGAGAAAAGAGATCAGGCTCCACCCACCAGAACACTGACACAAGCTTCCCTAACCAAGAAACCTTCACCCTAATACCAAAACCAGACAAATATGCCAAAAAACAACAACAACAACAACAACAAAAAAAAACAACTACAGGTCAATATCACTGGTGAGCAGATGCAAAAATCCTTAACAAAATTCTAGCAAAGAGAATTCAACAACATATTAAAAAGATCATACAACATGACCCAGGGATGCAAGGATTCTTTAATACTCACAAATCAATCAATGTAATACACCACATTAACAAATTGAAAGATAAAAACCATATGATTATCTCACTAGATGCAGAAAAAGTCTTTGACAAAATTCAACATCCATTTATGATAAAAACACTCCAGAAAGCAGGCATAGAAGGAACATACCTCAACATATAAAAGCCACATATGATAAACCCACAGCAAACACTATCCTCAATGGTGAAAAATGGAAATCATTTCCCTTAAAGTCAGGAACAAGACAAGCGTGCCCACTCTCACCACTACTATTCAACATAGTTTTGGAAGTTTTAGCTACAGCAATCAGAGAAGAAGAAAAAAAAAAAATTAAAAGGCATCCAGATTGGAAAAGAAGTAAAACTCTCACTGTCTGTTTGCAGAATACATGATCTTCTACATAGAAAGCCCTAAAGACATCACTGGAAAATTATTGGAGCTAATCAATGAATATAGTAAAGTTGCAGGATATAAAATTAATTCACAGAAATCCCTTGCATTCCTATACACTAACAATGAGAAAATAGAAAGAGAAATTAAGGAAACAATTCCATTCACCATTGCAGTGAAAAGAATAAAATACATAGGAATAAATCTACCTAAAGAAACAAAAGACCTATATGTAGAAAACTATAAAACTCTGATGAAATAAACCAAAGATGACACAAATAGATGGGAAAATATACCATTTTCATGGATCAGAAGAATAAATGTAGTGAAAATGAATATACTAGCCAAAGCAATCTATAGATTCAATGTAATCCCTATCAAGCTACCAACAGTACTTTTTAGAGGACTACAACAAATAATTTCACAATTTGTATGGAATAGAAAAAACTTCAAATAGCCATAGCAATCTTGAGAAAGAAGAATAGAACTGGAGGAAGCAACTTGCCTAACTTCAGTCTATGCTACAAAGTTACAGTCATCAAGACAGTATGGTACAGGCACAAAGACAGAAATATAGATCAATGAAACAAAATGGAAAGCCTAGAGATTAATCCATGCACCTATGGACACCTTATCTTTGACAAAAGAGGAAAGAGTATACAATGGAGAAAAGACAATCTCTTTAACAAGTGGTGCTGGGAAAACTGGTCAACCAATTGTAGAAGAATGAAACTAGAACACTTTCTAACACCATCAGTTCAGTTCAGTTCAGTCGCTCAATTGTGCCCGACTCTTTGCAACACCATAAGCAGCAGCACACCAGGCATCCCTGTCCATCACCAACTGTCGCAGTCTACTCAAACCCATATCCATTGAGTTGGTGATGCCATCCAACCATCTCATCCTCTGTCGTTTCCTTCTCCTTCTGCCCTCAATCTTTCCCAGCATCAGGGTCTTTTCAAATGAGTCAGCTCTTCGCATCAGGTGGCCAAACTATTAGAATTTCAGCTTCAACATCAGTCCTTCCAATAAACAGTCAGGAATGATCTCCTTTAGGATGGACTGGTTGGATCTCCTTGCAGTCCAAGGGACTCTCAAGAGTCTTCTCCAACACCACAACTCAAAAGCATCAATTCTTCAGTGCTCAGCTTTCTTTATGATCTAACTCTCACTTACATACATGACTACTGGAAAAAACAGCCTTGATTAGATGAACATTTGTTGATAAAGTAATGTCTCTGCTTTTTAATATGCTGTCTAGGTTGGTCATAAATTTCCTTCCAAGGAGTAAGCATCTTTTAATTTCATGGCTGCAATCACCATCTGCAGTAACACCATACACAAAAATAAACTCAAAATGTATTAAAGATCTCAATGTAAGACCAGAAACTATAAAACTCCTAGAGGAAAACATAGGCAAAAAACTCTCTGACATAAAGCACAGCAGGATCCTCTATGGCCCACCTCCCAGAGTAATGGTAATAAAAGCAAAAATAAACAAGTGGGACCTAATTAAACTTAAAAGCTTTTGTACAACCAAGGAAACTATAAGCAAGGTGAAAAGACAGCCTTCAAAATTGGAGAAAATAATAGGAAATGTAGCAACTGACAAGGAATTCATCTCAAAAATATACAAGCTGTTCCTGCAGCTCAATTTCAGAAAAATAAAGGATGCAATCAAAAAATGGGCCAACGAATTAAACAGATATTTCCCTAAAGAAGACATACAGATGGCTAACAAACACATGAAAAGATGCTCAACATCACTCATTATCAGAGAAATGCAAATCAAAACCACAATGAAGTATCATCTCACGCCAGTAAGAATGGCTGCTATCAAAAAGTCTACAAACAATAAATGCTGGAGAGGGTGTGGAGAAAAAGGAACCCTCTTACACTGTTAGTGGGAATGCAAACTAGCATAGCCACTATAGAGAACAATGTGGAGATTCCTTTAAAAAACTGGAAATAAAACTGCCATACGACCCAGCAATCCCACTGCTTAGCATACACACCAAGGAAATCAGAATTGAAAGAGACACGTGTACCCCAGTGTTCATCACAGCACTGTTTACAATAGCTTGGACATGGAAGCAATCTAGATGTCCATCGGCAGACAAATGGATAAGAAAGCTGTGGCACATATACACAATGGAATATTACTAAGCTATTAAAAAGAATGCATTTGAATCAGTTCTAACCAGGTGGATGAAACTGAAGCCTATTATACGGAGTGAAGTAAGTCAGAAAGAAAAACTCTAATACAGTATATTAATGCATATATATGGAATTTAGAAAGATGGTAACAATGACCCTATATGCGAGACAGCAAAAGAGACAAATGTAAAGAACAGACTTTTGGACTCTGTGGGAGACGGTAAGGTGGGATGATTTGAGAAAATAGCATTGAAACATGTGTATTACCATATGTTAAATAGATCTCCAGTCCGGGTTCAGTGCATCAGACAGGGTGCTCAGGGCTGGTGCATTGGGATGACCCTGAAGGATGGGATGGGGAGGGAAGTGGGAAGGGGTTTCAGGATGGGGAATACATGTACACCCATGGCTGATTCATGTCAATGTATGGCAAAACCCACTACAATATTGTCAAGTAATTAGCCTCCAATTAAAATAAATAAATTAATTTAAATAAGTATAAAAGAGATAGAGAAAGCTTCTGATGTAGACCTCAGAAGGAGGCAGAAAGAATGCCCCCCTGCTAGTCTTTAGCCTGATGTTATATAGCTACTAGCAGTCTCCTAATTAGAGAAAGGAAATGTCTCAAAACTCAGAGAATGACACCAGACCCCTCACAAACAATATGCATTGGAATAACATTGGCACCAGATGAGTCATCCCAGGCCATAAAACGATTGACATGAATCTTGAAGAAAAGCATGTTTCCAAGTAAATATGTAGTTTCATTAACATAGATTAGGAGAACAATGTATGAGTAAAACCTACTGATTAGTCAAGTTGGTTCTGAGTCTATGGGGGAACTGACTTGAGGAAAGACAGAGTCTAGGGTAGGGTTAGTTCATTAACATAGCTTAAGACAAACATTTCCATAAGAAAAACTCATTGGTTAGCTCAAGGCTTGAGAAAAGCTTAGTTCATGTGGAGCCAGTTGTCGTCATGGCAACACAGAATTTTAAGAGAAACCTCTTTTTAACTCTGTAGAGAAGGGGAAAATATCTAAGGTTTGTTTCCTCCTGTTGCTTAAGAGAGAGATAAAAAATGTCTGACACTTGAAACTTCTTTCCTCCCTTTGGAGACCCGTGGCCTTCCTGCCCACTACCCTCTCATTTCTAGTCCAGAGAAGTACTTACAATCATGCTAGGCAGCATAAAGTCAGAAACCTCTGCTACACCCTTTGTGGAGGTGAAATTGTTCTGGTAGTAAAAAGTAAAAATGTAGATTTTATCATGTGATAAGAATAACACAGAGAATGATAAATGTCTTAATCAAGAGACCCAAGGGGAAAACACTATGAAAACTTAGGTGCTAGGAAGGCTGGCTTTATTTGCATATGTTTACAGGTGTGACTCATCAGGACCCATTTAGTTCCAAGCGACAAGAATCAATTCAAATTAGGTTAAATCAAAACTGAGAATACAATTAGCTCATACTTTTCAGAAGGATGCTGGAGAAACTAAAAATGGATGGAGGAACCACAGGAACTAGGACCTCAGGGTCTAGAAATAGAGAGTCATATATATATATACACTGTGTATAATAAATGTGCTACATATGTGGTATTTTGATTAACTAGAAATTTCTCATCTTCATTTTGAAATGCCTAACATTGTCCAATATAAAAACACTGTGACATTACTTTTCAACTCCTTGGAATATTTAAAGTGCTGACTGGTGATTCTTAGAATACATTCAGGCAAAAATCTGTGAGGGGAAGCAAAAAAAAAAAAAAAAGAAAGAAAAAAGAAAAAAAAAACCTAGAAATAGAATAGAGATTTCCCAGGGATCTAGAAAAAAACAATTATATGACCCAGAAAGTAGTAAATTGTTTAAAGAATTTAACACAGTATCTATCACTTAGTGAATGTACAGTAATCTTCACTGTACTTTGATAGCTTGTCTCATTTATTTTTAGAAAGTCCCATTTTACAGCTGAAGACATTGGGGTATCAAGCAACTTTTGCAAGGTCACAAAGCTTATAAATAAATGATTCATCTGCAAGTGGAACCTAGGCAACTTTTCTTTAAAATCTCTTGTGTTGTGCTACTTGCCAAAACAATGCATTATAGCAAAATTTCAAGTATTCCACTATTTTTAAGGTAAATTTCCTCATATAAATAGGTTTAGAATAAAAACATGGATATTTTAATATAAAAAAATCTTCAGTATTGATGCTTATTTAATATTAAATGACATACAAAAGTAAACCAAGAGTCAATATATGTATTAGTAAGTCTTCCAAACTGTTCAAATATGACCCATGGGGAAAAAAAAAACAAAAAGCATTTTACATCATGACCCAGTAAACACATATGTCTTTTTCTTTATACAACTGAAACCAAAATTTTATGAAATAATATTTACCTTATCACGTGTAATGCACTATGGTACCTTGTCTGGTAATTTTACCACTTTTAAAAAATAATGATGGCCATGAACTTTGAAATTGGTTTCTTAACCCACTAATGGGTTGTAATCAACAGTCTGAATGAAAAACACTCATTCCAACAATGATGGTTAAATAGCCATGTGTACTTCTTTTTTTTTTTTTAAGCTCCTAAGTATAATTGGATTCTCTAATCAACTAAAAGAAAAAACAATATGAAACCAAAAATCCCTATTCTAGAAAGCTGTAGTCAGGATTCTTATTCTTGACTAAGGAGGAAGGAAGTGGTAGCATTGCCCCCTCAAGCCATTTTCTTCTCACTCAGCTTTCCTTAGCCAGCTAGGATCCCAGAATTTTTTCTTTATGTCTGCAAGGTAACAAGTCTTTTGTTACTTACAGTTTACATCAACACCCAATCATAACCAAGTTTCCAACTTCTATCCAGTTGAACAAAATTTGACAAAATATGTCAGAAAACCCCAGAAAAAAATGGCACTAGATACACTGGCTCCTATACACAGCCTTAGGCCACTGGTGTCAACAGTAGACTCCTTAATTATTAGATGGGTAGCTGCTGTTCTGGAGAAATCATAGACAAAAGTAAGTATGGGTAAATCTGACTAGCTTATGTTTTTTTATTAATATTTTGATGGATTTGCTATAAATTTTCTCTTTTAAATTTTCATGAAGGCAGAACAAAAATTAGTTGATATTTGAAGTTTCTGGTTAAACCCTCCAAATCGTATACACTAAAAAATAAATGGTGGCTAGTTTAGTCTAACACTTTTCTTCTGCTATTTCAAGTTGCTTTGTTATATTTTGAGGTTAATATTTTTTATTAAATATAAACTTCAACCATTGTTTCGAGATACTGGGGATACAGCTGGTTTGTGGTTTATCTAACTGACACTTTTCTTGTTCTTCTTCCCAATCCATATCTTCCTTAGTTTGCTTTTCAGGGTGTAAATGAAGTATCAGTGATTATAAATTACTAATATTTTATTCATCTCATGAATTTTACTTTTCCCCCAATCATCATTTTATTCTATCTTTAAAATACGGGTATTATGCTAAAAAATATTATAAAGATGTTACATTATTTTAAAGAAAAATATTCTGAACATCGTTTTAATAGTGTGAATTAACCATGTTGACTTTTACCATATAACAGTATTTAATAGAAGGCTAATATAGACAATTACAGTCATCTGCTCAAATCATGAATACAAAAAAAGCAAAAAACAAACAAACAAAAAAAACACCAAAGGCTTTCTGGGGGCTTCCCCAGTAGCTCAGCTGGTAAAGAATCCATTTGCAATGCAAGAGACACCAATTCGATTCCTGGGTCAGAAAGATAGCCTGGAGAAGGGATAGGCTACCCACTCCCGTATTCATGGGCTTCCCTGGTGGTTCAGAAGGTAAAGGATTCATCTGCAATGCAGAAGGTCTGGGTTCCATCCCTGGGCTTGGAAGATCCCCTGGAGGACGGCATGACAACCCACTCCAATATTCTTGCCTGGAGAAACACCATGGACAGAGGATCCTGGGGGCCTATAGTCCATGAGGTTGACTGAGTGACTAAGCACAGCACAAAGGCTTTCTGGAAGACAGGAAGCACAGAACTGAACTGAAGGCTATACACCTTTACACATCTGAAAGATTACTTCTAATTAGGAAAATAAAAGGAAGTGAACCTCCATTTCATAATCAGTGAACTTCCTCAAGTGCAGTACAAAAACAGATATATATTATCAGCATTAGCCCTTCCCTAAAAATATTTTTCAAAGAAAAAAAAAACTGACAAATTGAGGCATAACTTAAAGAATTTCTTCAAATCTTTATTTGGCCTTGAACTTTATCTTTTATACACATCCTCTTCCTGTAGCAAAGTACACACCATAAGGCAAAAGAGATTCATTAGCCTCTTAGCCAACAAACCTGACAAAAGTCCCCAAAGAATCCTATGTAAAATAATAGAATAGTTACCTGAATCATTTATACAAATAAATGTCTACTCTCGTTTCCTATTCCAGGAAGTCTTGCACTGTTGACTGAGGTTCCAGATAAAGAAAAGAAGCATAAAAATTTCTTTCCACTAGGCAATGCCTATTGTTCCTAATATAAAAGAAGTACTAACTTATTTAATGAAGATGCATGCATATGTGCTCATTTACTTCAGTCGTGTCCCAAATCCCACCATCAACCATATATTTACTGAATTGTTAAAGTTCAGTATATATGCATGGTAGTATAAGAATTGATATCCTGGTGAGAACTCTATCAAATATCAGTTCAGTTAAGTCGCTCAGTTACATCCGATTATTTGTGACCCCATGGACTGCAGAATGCCAGGCTTCCCTGTCTATCACTAAATCCTGAAGCTACTCAAACTCACGTCCATCCAGTTGGTGATGCCATCCAATGATGTCATTCTCTGTCATCCCCTTCCCCTCCTGCCTTCAATCTTTCCCAGCATCAGGAACTTTTCCAACGTGTCAGTTCTTTGCATCAGAGGGCCAAAGTATTGGAGCTTCAGCTTCAGCATCAGTCCTTCCAATGAATATTGAAGACTGATTTCTTTTAGAGTTGACTGGTTTGATCTTCTTGCAGTCCAAGAGACTCTCAAGAGTCTTTTCCAACACCACAGTTCAAAAGCATCAATTCTTTGGCACTCAGCTTTACTTATGGTCCAACCCTCATATCCATACATGACTATTGGAAAAATCATAGCTTTGACTAGATGGACCATTGTTGGCAAAGTAACGTCTCTGCTTTATAATATGCTGTCTAAGTTGGTCATAACTTTTCTTCCAAAGAGTGAGTATCTTTTAATTTCACAGCTGCAGTCACCATCCACAATTATTTTGGAACCCAAGAAAATAAAGTCTGCCACTGTTTCCATTGTTTCTCCATCTATTTGCCACAAAGTGTTGGGACCAGATGCCATGATACTAGTTCTCTGAATCTTGAGTTTTAAACAAGACTCTTCACTCTCCTCTTTCAATTTTGTCAAGAGGCTCTTCAGTTCCTTTTCACTTTCTGGCATAAGGGTGGTGTCATTTGCCTATTTGAGGTTATTGATATTTTTCTTGTCAATCTTGATTCCAGCGTGTACTTCATCCAGCCCAGCATTTTGCATGTTGCTCTCTGCTTAGATGTTGAATAAGCAGAGTGACAATATACAGCCTTGACATACTCCTTTTTCAACTTGGAACAGTCCATTTTTCCATGTCCAGTTCTAACTGTTGCTTCCTGACCTGCATATAGATTTTTCAGGAGGCACATTAGGTGGTCTGGTATTTCCATCTCTTTCAGAATTTTCCACAGTTTGTTGTGATCCACATAGTTAAAGGCTTTGGCACTGTCAATAAATCAGAAGTAGATGTTTTTTGGAACTCTCTTGCTTTTTGATGATCCAATGGATGCTGGCAATTTGATCTCTGGTTCCTCTCCCTTTTCTAAATCCAGCTTGAACGTGTAGAAGTTCTCAGTTCATTATGCTGTTGAAGACTAGCTTGGAGAATTTTGAGCATTACTTTGCTTATGCGTGAGATGAGTGCAATTGTGCCATAGTTTGAACTATCTTTTGCATTGCCTTTCTTTGAGATTTGAATGGAAACTGACCTTTTCCAGTCCTGTGGCCACTGTTTCATTTTTCAAATTTGCTGGCATAGTGAGTGCAGCACATTCACAGCATCATATTTTAGGATTTGAAATAGCTCAACTGGAATTCCATCACCTCCACTAGCTTTGTTTGTAGTGATGCTTCCTAAAGCCCAGTTGACTTTGCACACCAGGATATCTGGTGCTAGATGAGTGATCACACTATTGTGGTTATCTGGATCACTAAGTTGTTTTTTGCATGATTCTTCTGTGTGTTCTGGCCACCTCTTCTTAATATCTTCTGCTTCTCTTAGGTCCATACTTTTCTGTCCTTTATTGTGCCCAACTTTGCATGAAATGTTCCCTTGGTATCTCTAATTTTCTTGAAGAGATCTCTAGTCTTACCCATTCTCCTGTTTTCCTCTACATCTTTGCATTGATTACTGAGGAAGCCTTTCTTATCTCTCCTTGCTATTCTTTGGAACTCTACATTCAGGTGCGTATATCTTTCCTTTTTTCCTTTTCCTTTCTCTTCTCTTCGTTTCTCAGCTATTTCAAGCCCTCCTCCAACAACCATTTTGCCTTTTTGCATTTTTTCTTCTTGGTGTGTATAGGAGGGTGATCACTGCCTCCTGTACCATGAAACTCTGTTCATAGTTCTTCAGACACTCTGTATTAGATCTAATCCCTTGAATCTATTTCTCACCTCCACTGTATAATCATAAGGAACTTGATTTAGGTCATAGCTGAATGGTCTAATGGTTTTCCCTAATTTCTTCAATTTAAGGCTGAATTTTGCACTAAGTGGATCATGATCTGAGCCACAGTCAGCCCCTGGTCTTGTTTTTGCTGACTGTATAGAGCTTCTTCATCTTTGGCTGCAGATGATATAATCAATCTGATTGCAGTATTGACAATCTGGTGAGGTCCATGTGTAGAGTCTTCCCTTGTGTTGTTGGAAAAGGGTGTTTGTTATGAACAGTGCATTCTCTTGGCAAATTTCTATTAGCCTTTGCCCTGTTTCATACTGTACTCTAAGGTCAAATTTTCCCTTTACTACAGTTATTTCTTGAGGAGCAACCCCACCTCCAAGGAGCAGCGGCTGCACTGGTGAAGGAGGGCTGAGGGAAGCTACTCCACTTTCAAGGTCAGAGGGGTGGCCGTGAGGAGATACCCCTCATCCAAAGTAAGGAGCAGTGGCTGTGCTTTGCTGGAGCAGCCGTAAAGTCATACCCCACATCAAAGGTAAGAGAAAACCAAGTAAGATGGTAGGTGTTGTGGGAGGGCATCAGAGGGAAGACACACTAAAACCATAATCACAGAAAATTAGGCAATCTGATCACATGGACCACAGTTGTCTAACTCAATGAAACTAAGCCATGCTGTGTGGGGCCACTCAAGATGGATGGGTCATAGTGGAGAGGTCTGACAGAATGTGGTCCACTGGAGAAGGGAATGGCAAACCATTTCAGTATTCTTGCCTTGAGAACCCCATGAACAATATGAAAAGGCAAAATGATAGGATACTGAAAGAGGAACTCCCCAGCTCGTTAGGTGCCCAATATGCTACTGGAGATCAGTGGAGAACTAACTCCAGAAAGAATGAAGAGATGGACCCAAAGCAAAAACAATACCCAGTTGTGGATGTGACTGGTGATAGAAGCAAGGTCCAATGCTGTAAAGAGCAATATTGCATAGGAACCTGGAATGTTAGGTCCATGAATCAAGGCAAATTGGAAGTGGTAAAACAGGAGACGGCAAGAGTGAATGTCAACATTCTAGAAATCAGCGAACTAAAATGGACTGGAATAAGTGAATTTAACTCAGATGACCATTATATCTATTACTGTGGGCAGGGATACCTTACAATAAATGGAGTAGCCATAACAGTCAACAAAAGAGTCCAAAATGCAGTACTTGGATGCAATCTCAAAAATTACAGGAAGATCTCTGTTTGTTTCCAAGGCAAGCCATTCAATATCATGGTAATCGAAGCCTATGCCCCAACTAGTAACGCTGAAGAAGCCAAAGTTGAATGGTTCTATGAAGACCTACAAGACCTTTTAGGACTAACACCCAGAAAAAAGATGTCCTTTTCATTATAGGGGACTGGAATGCAAAAGTAGGAAGTCAAGAATCACCTGGTATAACAGGCAAACTTGGCTTTGGAGTACAGAATGAAGCAGGGCAAAGGGTAATAGAGTTCTTCCAAGAGAATGCACTAGTTATAGCAAACACCCTCTTCAAAAAACACAAGAGAAGACTCTACACATGGACATCACCAGATGGTCAACATCGAAATCAGATTGAGTATATTATTTGCTGCCAAAGATGGAGAAGCTCTATACAGTCAGCAAAAACAAGACTGGGAGCTGACTGTGGCTCAGATTATGAACTCCTTATTGCCAAATACAGACTTAAATTGAAGAAAGTAGGGAAAAACACTAGACCATTCAGTTATGACCTAAATTAAATCCCTATGACTATACAGTGGAAGTGAGAAATAGACTTAAGGGACTAGATCTGATAGATAGAGTGCCTGATGAACTATGGACGGAGGTTCATGACATTGTACAGGAGATAGGGATCAAGATCATCCCCATGGAAAAGAAATGCAAAATGGCAAAATGGTTGCCTGAGGAGGCCTTACAAATAGCTGTGAAAAGAAGAGAAGCAAAAAGAAAAAGAGAAAGGGAAATATATTCCCATTTGAAAGCAGAGTTCCAAAGAATAGCAAGGAAACATAAGAAAGCCTTCCTCAGTGATCAATGCAAAGAAATAGAGGAAAACAACAGAATGGGAAAGAATAGAGATCTCTTCAAGAAAATTAGAGATACCAAGGGTACATTTCAGGCAAAGATGGATTCGATAAAGGACAGAAATGGTATGGATCTAACAGAAGCAGAAGATATTAAGAAGAGGTGGCAAGAATACACAGAAGAACTGTACAAAAAAGATCTTCGTGACCCAGATAATCACAAAGGTGTTATCACTCACCTAGAGCCAGACCTCCTGTAATGTGAAGTCAAGTGGGCCTTAGAAAGCATCACTACGAACAAAGCTAGTGGAAGAGATGGAATTCCATTGAGCTATTTCAAATCCTGAAGGATGATACTGTGAAAGTGCTGCACTCAATATGCCAGCAAATTTGGAAAACTCAGCAGTGGCCACAAGACTGGAAAATGTCAGATTTCATTCCAATCCCTAAGAAAGGCAATCCCAAAGAATGCTCAAACTACCGCACAATTGCACTCATCTCAGATGCTAGTAAAGTAATGCTCAAAATTCAGGCTTCAGTAATACATGAACCGTGAACTTCCAGATGTTCAAGCTGGTTTTAAAAAAGGCAGAGGAACCAGAAATCAAATTGCCAACATCCGTTAGATCATCAAAAAAGCAAGAGAGTTCCAGAAAAACATCTATTTCTGCTTTATTGACTATGCCAAAGCCTTTGACTGTGTGGATCACAATAAACTGAGGAACATTCTGAAAGAGATGGGAATACCAGACCACCTGAACCACCTATTGAGAAACCTATATGCTGGTCAGGAAGCAACAGTTAGAACTGGACATGAAACAACAGACTGGTTCCAAATAGGAAAAGGAGTATGTCAAGGCTGTATATTGTCACTCTGCTTATTTAACTTATATGCAGAGTATATCATGAGAAACGCCTGGCTGGAAGAAGCACAAGCTAGAATCAAGTTTGCCAGAAGAAATATCAGTAACCTCAGATATGCAGATGACACCACCCTTATGGCAGAAAGTGAAGAGGAACTAAAGAGGCTCTTGATGAAAGTGAAAGAGGAGAGTGAAAAAGTTGGCTTAAAGCTCAACATTTGGAAAACTAAGATCATGGCATCTGGTCCCATCACCTCATGGGAAATGGATGGGGAGACAGTGGAAGCAGTGTCAGACTTTATTTTTTGGGGCTCGAAAATGACTGCAGATGGTGATTGCAGCCATGAAATTAAAAGACGCTTACTCCTTGGACGGAAAGTTATGACCAATCTAAATAGCATATTAAAATGCAGAGACATTACTTTGCCAACAAAGGTCCACCTGGTCAAAGCTATGGTTTTTCCAGTGGTCTTCTGTGGATGTGAGTGTTGGACTGTGAAGAAATCCGAGCACCGAAATATTGATGCTTTTGACCTGTGGTGTTGGAGAAGACTCTTGAGAGTCCCTTGGACTGCAAGGAGATCCAACCAGTCCATCCTAAAGGAGATCAGTCCTGGGTGTTCACTGGAAGGACTGATGCTGAAGCTGAAACTCTAGTACTTTGGCCACCTCATGCGAAGAGTTGACTCATTGGAAAAGACCCTGATGCTGGGAGGGATTGGGGGCAGGAGGAGAAGGGGACGACAGGGGATGAGATGGCTGGATGGCATCACCGCCTCGATGGACATGAGTTTGAGTAAACTCCGGGAAGTGGTGATGAACAGGGAGGCCTGGCGTGCTGCGATTCATGGGGTCGCAAAGAGTCGGACACGACTGAGCGACTGAACTGGACTGAAATGAACCAGGTATTTCTTGACCTCTTACTTTTGCATTTCTTTCCCCTTTGATGAAAAAGACATATTTTTTTGATGTTAGTTCTAGAAGTTCTTGTAGGGCATCATAGAACTGTTCAACTTCATCTTCTTTGGCATTAGTGATTGGGGCATAGACTTGGATTACTATCTTATTGAATGGTTTGCCTTGGAAAGAAACAGAGATCGTTCTGTCATTTTTCAGATTGTGCACAAGTACTGCATTACTGACTCTTTTGTTGACTATGAGAGCTACTGTATTTCTTCTTGCCCACAGTAGTAGATATAATGGTCATCTCAATTAAATTTAACCTTTCCCATCCATTTTATTTCACTGATTGCTAAAATGCTTACTCTTACCATCTCCTCTTTCACTACTTTAAAATTACTTTGATTCTTCATCCTAATATTCCAGGTTCTTATGCAATATTGTTCCTTATAGCATTGGACTTTACTTCTATCCACAGTCACATCAATAACTGGGCATTGTTTTCACTTTGGCTCTGTCTCTTCATTGTTTCTGGAGTTATTTGTCCACTGATCTCCAGCAGCATATTGGGAACTTACCAACCTAGGGAGTTCATCTTTCAGTGTTCTATCTTTTTGCCTTTTCATACTGTTCATGGGGTTGTCAATGCAAGAATACTGAAGTGGTTTGTCATTCTCTTCTCCAGTGGACCATGTTCTCCACCATGGTGGAGTCTGACTCTCCACCATGACCCTTTGGTCTTGCTTGGCCCTACAAGACATGGCTTATAGTTTCATTGCGTTAGACAGGGCTTTGGTCCATGTGATCAGTTTGGTTCATTTTCTGTGATTGTGATTTTCATTCTGTCTGCCTTCTAATGATAAGGTTAAGAGGCTTTTGGAAGCTTCCTGTTGGGAGAGAATGAATGTGGGGGAAACTGGGTCTGGTTCTGATGGGCAGGGCAGTAAATATTTAATCCAATTTTCTTTTGATGGGTGGGGCTGTGTTCCCTCCCTTTTGTTTGGCCTGAGGTCAAACTGTCGACCCATGCCTCCACCAGAAACTCCTGGACACTCACAGGCAAGTTTGGCTTAGTCTCTTGTGGGGACACTACTCCTTTCTCCAGGCTCCTACTGTGCACAAGGTTTTGTTTGTGCCCTCCAAAGTCTGTTTCCCTGTGGAAGTTCTGTAATCTAATCCCACTGGCCTCCAAAGTCAAATTCCCTGGGAGTTCTTAATCCCTTTGCTGGACCCACAGGTTGCGAAATCTGTTGTGAGTCCTAGAACTTTCTTAACAGTGCAAGAATTTCTTTGGTATAATTTTTCTGCAGTTTGTGGGTTATCTGCTTGGTGGCTCTATGGTTGGTAATGCTGCATGACCCAGGTCTGCTGCAGCCAGAGCCCCGGTCCCTGCAGCAGGCCACTGCTGGCCCACTCAAAGGCATGTCTGGCTCAGTCTCTGTGGGGCCTCTGGGTTCTGGTGGGAACAGGGTTTTGTTTGAGACTTCCAAGTGTCTCTGACTGGTATGGGGTTTGATTCTAAGTGCGATTTCGCCCCTCCTACTGTCTTGTTGGGGCTTCTCCTTTACCCTTGAATGTGGGGTGTCTGTCTTTTTTTTTTTTTTTTTTTTGGTGGAATCCAACATTCTCCTGTCAATCATTGTTCAGCAAGTATGAAAGTGAAAGTGAAGTTGCTCAGTCGTGTCTGACTCTTCGGGACCCCATGGGCTGTAGCCTACCAGGCTCCTCTGTCCATGGGATTTTCCAGGCAAGAATACTGGAGTGGGCTGCCATTTCCTTCTCCAAGGGATCTTCCCAACCAAGGGATCGAACCCAGGTCTCCCTCATTTAGGCAGATGCTTTACCATCTGAGCTACCAGGGAAGCCAGTACAGGTTTTATATGCAGTTCCTTTTGCCTTTGGTCTTACAGATTCCACTCATTCCCAAACTTACTTAGGTCCGCAATTTATTCCTGCATCCCTTTCAGGGAGTTTTAAAATACATTTGTAACATATTTAGATTATTTTGCCACATTTTGCATTCCTTCCTGGAATGCATACCTTAAGGATTACTTTTTGTGCCATAAAAAATGATTGGTTTTTGACAAATACTTAATGTCTTGTTTTCACCATTATAGTATCATAAAAAATAGTTTCACTGTCCTAAAACAAAAATCCCCTGTGCTTCACCAATCAATAGCCTCAAACACCTAGCAATCAGGAACTCATTTACCATCTCTATAGTTTTGCCTTCTCTAGAATGACATAAAATTACAGTTGCACAGTATGTAGCTCTTTCAGATTGTCTTTTTTCACTTAGTAATATGCATTTAATAGTGATGATTTTGAATATTTTGATGGCTTTCTTTACATCATTAAGACATTTTCCAATGTATGGGTATATGAGAATTTGTTGTCCATTCACCTACTGAAGAACTTCTTTGTTACTTCCCAGGTTTTGTGATTATATATAAAGCTACTATAAGCATTCATGTGAAAGTTTTTTCATGGACATATTTTCAAATCAATTTGATAAATACTTGGGTGTGCAATTGTTGGATTGTATTGTAAGATTATGTTTACTTTGGAAAGAAAACAACAATTGTCTTCCAAAGTAACTATCATTTTTCATTTCCACTAGCAATGAATGAGAGTTCTTTTTGCTCTGCAGTCTCACCAGCAATTGTTATCAGCTTTAAAATTTTAACCATTCTGATAGGCTCATAGTGATATTATCTTAATTTGCAAGTGCTTCATGAAAAATGATGTGGTGCATCTTTTCATATGTTTATTTTCCATCTGCATGTCTCCATTTCTTGTAATGTCTTTATTTGAATGTGGTATTAGGATAATAGTGATCCCATAGACTGAGTTATGAAATGTTCCCACTGCTTCCATTTTCTAAAGTATATTGTTGAAAATTGGTATAATTTCTTTGTTAAATGTTTAACAGAATTCACCAGTGAAATCATCTACCCCTGATGATTGTGCTTTTGGAAGGTTAATATCAATTTACTCTCTTGACTAGATTCAGAGCTATACAGATTATCTATTTCTCCTTGTGTGAGTCTTAGTTTGTGTCTTTTGAGTAATTTGCTCATTTAAACTATCAAATTTGTATATATAAATCAAAATTATAGTATTCATTTATTATCCTCTTGTCCATTTTATGTCTTCTCTCTCTTTTTCTTAGTTAATATGGCTAAGCGGTTTACCAACTTCATTGATATTTTCAAGGAATTGGCTATTGTCTCATTAATTTTCTCTATTTTTCAATTTCATTGATTTTTGCTCTGAATTTTATTATTTCATTTTTCTGCTCACTTTAGGACTAAATTGCTCTTTCTTTAGAATTTCTAAAGTAACAAACTACATAATTAATTTTTAATATTTGTTCTTTTCTAGTATATTCATTTAACGCTACAGACTTCCCTCTAAATACTGATTTTGCTGTCTCTGTCCAAGTTTGATAAGGTGTATTTTAATTTTCAATCAGTTTAAAGTGTTTTGAAACTCTTGAGATTTCTTTTTTGCTCCATGTGCTGTATAGAAGTGTACTGTTTAAGTTTCAAAGATTTAATAATTTTCAAATCATCTTTCCATTATAGATTTCTGGTTCAATTTCATTGTGGTCTGATAATATGCTTTGTATTATTTCTATCCTTTTAAACTTTGTTAAGATGTGTTTTATGGTCCAAAATATGGTCTATCCTGATGAATGCTCTATGAAAATTCAAGAAAAATGAGTATTCTCTTGTTGGATGGAACATTTTATAAATATCAGATAAATCAATGTTATTGATAGTGCTATTCAAGTGAAATAAATCTTTACTGACTTTCTGCCTGCTTGATCTCTCAGTTACTGAAAGTTGTTGAACTAAATTCCATGGACAGAAGAGTCTGACAAGCTATAGTCCATGGGGTAGCAAAGAGTCAGACATGACTGAGCAACTGAGCACAGCTAAACTGTTTGTTTCTTTCTTTTTCCTTACAGTTCTTTCACTTTTTGCTTCAAATGTTCTTATGCTTAAATACATTAATACTGCTAATTTTTCTCAGAGAAATTGTGTATGTAAAGCCCCTATTTCTTCCCTGCTAATTTCCTTGTTCTGAAGTCTATGTTTCCAAAACTACTCCAATTTTCTTTTGAATTGTATGTCATTTATTTTTCTTTATCCCTTTACTTTCAAAAAATCAGAGTCTTTATATCTAGAATGGGTTTCTTATAGAAAAAATGCAGTTATTGGTTTGTTTTTTTTTTTTTTTTGGTCACTCTGACAATCTTCGTCTTTTAATTGATATGTTCAGACCACTATTATTTAAAGTGATGACTGATACAATTGGATTAACATCTACAATGTTTATAACAGTTTTCTATTTGTTGCTAGAAACTACTTTCTCCAATATGTTGATCATATAATTTTATTTTCTCTCTTCTCTTAACATATATTTAAATTACATTTCTTTAAAAAATTATTTTAGTAGTTTCACCTGTGTTCATAATGCACAGTTTTGAACTAATATAAGTCTACCTTCAAATGACACTATTCTGCTTTACAGGTAGTGAAAATGCATTATAATAGTGTACTACCAATTCTCCTGACCTTTGTGACATTTTCTGTCATTTATTTTACTTATGTATATGTTATAATCACCCAATACATTGCTACTATTATTACTTTAAGCAATTATTTTTTAGATAAACTAAATATTTTATATTGCCTTCAATTATTTCTCCAATACTCTTCCTTTTTTATGTGTGTGTTTGTGTGTGCTCAGTTATTTATGACTCTGAGATGCTGTGGACTATAGTCCACCAGGTTCCTCAGTCCATGGAATTTTCTGGGCAAGAATACTGGAGTGGGTTGCTTTTTCCTACTTTAGTCCATACAAGTATTCAAGTTAATAACTGCAAAAATAAAAAAAAAAAACAATTCCAACCCGTGTATGCAGAGGCTTCCCCACACTAATAAGCAATTCTTGAACACCAACACAGTGTCCAAATTGTTGTTGTTGTTCAGTCACTCAGTCATGTCTGACTCTTTGCAACCCCATGGACTGCAGCACACCAGGCTTCCCTGTCCTTCACCATCTCTTGGAGTTGCTTAAACTCATGTCCATTGAGTCAATGATGCCATCCAAACATCTCACCCTCTGTCGTCTCCTTCTCCTCCTGCCTTCAATCTTTCCCAGCATCAGGGTCTTTTCCAATGATCCAACTCTTCACATCAGGTGGCTAAAATATTGAAGCTTCGGTTTCAGAATCAGTCCTTCCAATGAATATTCAGGGTTGATTTTCTTTAAGATCGAATGTTTTGATCTCAAGAATTCAACTCAATTATTACTCTATTTACCTGAAGATAACATAGATTTCACAGGTTGAGGACTCAGTCCTTCAAGATTACACACTCATTCACTCCCACTCCCACTTTACATACCAGTCACAAGCCCAGATTGTATTTTAAAATCTAAGTTATAAAAGATGTTTATATACAGATGAATGCATGCTCAAATCCAATAGCAAATATCTTCCTACTAGAAAGAACACTGTTATTTCAAAATGCCAGATAAAATTTAAGGTATTTCTACATCCATGGCTCTGGAAATAATAAGAAAGAATTCTATCATTTTAACATTGTAGAACTGGTAATTAAAATAATTTATTTTCTAGGCATCTATGTTGTGAGACACAATGTAAATTGTAGATAAGTAATACCTTTACATTCCAAACAGAATTATATTTATGCTTTACATTTCTCTTTAAACTTTCATTCCCACATTAAATTTCATAGAATGAATAACTTTAGGGAACATGGTGACCCAGTATGAGATATGTATTTTAATCATTAAGGTATTTTTTTTTTCTCTCATTAACCTCCCTTGCTAAACAAGCTATATATGGTTTTGATAGCAACCACAAGAGGATACTTTTTAACTCATAAAATGTCATAAGGTCAAAATTAACTTGAATTTGGTTTAATAAAAACACTATTGCTGATTGCTAAAACTTGGAAAAGAGTCAATACATTCTATAAAGCCAAAATCAGCACTATTTACTTAATAAAAAAATAAAATCACCAGGAAATACCCTATGGAGAATTTGTTTTCTTTCTTTCAACAATTGATTAACTATAGCAATATGTGTAGCTGGATACCCCTCCCATGATAAAAGAGCTTGGTTGGAAGAATCAATATGCAATTTTTCTATATTCTATTATTCAAAATCTGGATTACTTATGCATAGCTAGCTATTTCATATTGGTTGACATAAATCAAAAACTTTTCACCATTTTTTACTTCATTGAATTTGGGGCATAAGCTGAGTTATTTAACCTTATGTGTTTTGTTCCAGTATTAAAATAGAAAAATATAGGAATCTGAAGTGAAAGAAAGCCTTACTTTACACCAAACTTATCACTCTATAGTTGTGGAAACTAAAGTCCAAAGATATTAAATGTTGGGGTTTTTGTATATAAAAAGGAACTATCAATCAATAAATCAATTCTAATCACTATCACATAGAAGTTGACTTCAGTGAAACTGATGAAAACTATTTTGAAACAATCTAACCATTTGAAGCCTCTGGAAATGATCTTAAAGGTGAACAGAAAATAAAGAAACATCTATTTGAGCCAATATTACTATGTCCCTTTCCCACCTCCCAGCTCAAATAAGGCCAGAGACTACTCCAAACTGCTATAGCAAAGAATAGTAGCACTCTTTCTTCCAATAGCACCAAGATGGAAAGTTTCTTTCCAGAGGAGCAGGGTGTCAGCATTTCTCATCATGCCTCCAGTTACCTTTTGCTGAAGCTATGTCATCATTGAGTACAATTGAGAGAAGACCTTGTTTTGTTCAGCTCTGACTCATGAAACGGAGGCTCTATCTTGGGTGCCAAACTTCTGATAATAGTGAATTCTTTTCACTGTTGCTCCAGCTTGGGGGTAGTGGTTTTATATCAGGTAAGCCAAATTGAAAGTAGTCTAGGCTGCTGCCACCCCAGTGTGTGCTTACTCAATGAGTGTTCATCCAATAAGTATGGTGAAAGGCAATTGGGAAGAGAGTCAAGATACAGGTTAAAGTGTAGGCCAGCTAGTTTGAAGGAGAAAACAGCTGGGAATAAAACAGCTAGGAGAAGTTCTCCTAGGATCAGAACAAAAATCAAATACTGATATCAAAAAGGGTTTCTTCCAAGGAGCCAGAATTTCATTGGATTCATTTGTAGAACAATCTTTACCCCACAGCATTGTTGAAAACAATTGAGCAATCATTTACCAATCATTGGAGTTTAACATTTAAATGTGATCAGGGAAAAAGAAAAGAGCCCTTCAAAAACCACTGTCATCCCAACATAACTGAGACTATAACCAAAGCTGTGCCTCTGTGAGTAATAATATCAGAAGCTAAACACTAAGGGGAGGGTATTAATTTTACTAAAATAAGACAATCAACCATGAAATAAATTTTAAAAAATCAATAACAAGCTCCTTGGGGGAGTATTGTATCAACCAATGTTGCTACAATATACTATCTAAAATACAGTTTATAATAATAAATTATGAGGCATGCAAAGAAACAGAAGAATGTGCCCCCATCCACTGGGAGAAAAAACTAGCACTGAAAGTGCCTATGACAGTGACAAGATGTCATATTTATCAGAAAAATATTTTAAAGTTGTCATTAAAACGATGTTCACAGAACTAGAAGAAATCATGATTAAAGAAGCAAATGAAGATATGGCCACAATGTTACATCAAATAGAGATACATTGATAAAGATATATAAGTTTCAAAAAAGAACCAGATGGAAACGATAGAGTTGAAAAGCATAATAACTGAAATAAAAAAAATTCACTAGCGGGTCTCAACAATAGATTTGAACTGGCAGAAGAAGGAATAAGCAAACTTGAAGATATAGGAATAGAGATTACATAAGCCAAAAAAGCAGAAGGGAGGATGAAGAAAAATGAGAGAAATGTATATACCATCAAGTGAACCAAATTATTTGTATGGGACTTTCAAAGGAGAGAAGGGAAAGAAGAGAGAATAAAAATATTTGATGTAACTGTGACTGAAAACCTAGCAAATCTGTTGAAAAACAATAACCTACATACCCAACAAAAGGTCAGCAGACTCTAAGTGGTACAAAGAGACTTGGAAAAAGACATAGAGTAGAAAAAGCTAAAAGTCAAAGATGAGGAGAAAATGCTTAAAGGAGCAACAGAAAAATGACTCTTTATTTACAAGGGAATGTCAATATGTTTAATAACTTGCTTCTCAGTAGAAACAATGGTGACCAGAAGGCAAACTGTTCAAAAATCAAAACTGTCAACCAAGAATCCTATATCCAGCAAAGCTATCTTTCAAAAAGTAAATGTTAGACTTTCCCAGATATACAAAAACTAAGAGAATATGTTGTTGGCAGAAATGCCTTACAAGAAATACTACAAAAAGGTCTTCAGACTGAAAGCAAGTAACCTCAGAAATATAGATCAATTAAAAAGGATAGAAAGTCCAGAGATAAACCCACACACACTTATGGTCAACTAATCTATGACAAAGCCAGCAGGAATACACAATAGAGAAAAGGCAGTCTCTTCAATAAGTGATTCTGGGAAAACTGGAGAGCTACATGTAAAAGAAAGAAATTAAAACACTCCTTAACACTATACACAAAATAAACACAAAATAGATTAAAGACCTAAATGTAAGGATGGATACTACAAAACTCATAGATGAAAACATAGGCAGAACACTCTTTGATCTAAATCAAAGCAAGATCTTTTTTGATACACCTCTTAGAGTAATGAAAATAAAAATAAAAATAAGCAAATGGGACCTAACTAAACTTCAAAGTTTCTGCACAGAAAAAGAAATAAAAAACAAAATGAAAAAAAAAAAAACACACACACACAGAATATGAAAAGATATTTACAATGAAGTGACCAAGAAGGGGTTAATCTCCAAAATATACAAACAGTTCATGAAGCTCAAAACAACTTAATCAAGAAATAAGCAGAAGATCTAAATAGACATTTCTCCAAAAAACACATACAGATAGCCAGAAGGCACATGAGAAGATGCTCAACATCACGAATTATTAGAGAAATGCAAATCAAAGCTACAATGAGATATCATCTCACACTAGTCATAATGTCCATCATCAAAAATTCTACAAACAGGGCTTCTCTGGTGACTTGGTGGTAAAAAAAAAAAAAAAAATCTGCCTGTCAAGTCAAGAGACATGGGTTAAATCCCTGGGCCCAGAAGATCCCACATGCTGTGGAGCAATTTAGCCTGTGTACCACAACTATCGAGCCTGTACTCTAGAGCCCTAGAACCATAGCTACTGAAGCCCACAACTTAGAACCCATGTTACACAACAAGAGAAGCCACCTGTGATGAGAAGCCAGTGCACCACAACTGAAGAGTAGCCCCTGCTCTCCACAACTAGAGAAAAGCCTGCACAGCAATGAATACCCAGCACAGCCATAAATAAAATAAACACAAATAAATAAATAAATAAAAATTCTACAAACAATAAATGCTAGAGATGATATGGAGGAAAGGGATCCCTTCTACATTATTGGTGGGAATGTAAATTGGTACAGCCATCATGAAGAACAGTATGGAGGTGCCTTAAAAAAATAAAAATTGATCTAGCAATCCCACTCTTGGGCATATACTGGGCAAAAACCATAATTTTCAAAGATACATGCACCCCAGTGCTCATTGCAGCACTATTTAAAATAGCCAGGACATGGAAGCGACCTAAAAAATCCATTAACAGAGGAATGGATAAAGAAGAATTGGTACATACACATAGTGGCATATTACTCAGCCATAAAAAATAATGAAATGATACCCTGAGTAAAGTATGCCAGACAGAGAAAGACAAGTATAATACAATATTGCTTATATGTGCAATCTACAAAAATGGTACAAATGAACTTATTTACAAAACAGAAATAGAGTCACAGATGTAGAAAATCTTATGGCTATAATGGGGTAACTGGGGGTGGATAAATTAGGAGATGGAATTGACATATATGAGATTCCTGGTGACTCAGTTGTAAATCATCTGCCTACCATTGCAGGAGATAGGGTTTGATCCCTGGGTTGGGAAAATTGCCTAGAGAAGAAAATGGCTATCCACTCTAGTATTCTGGACTGGGAAATCCCATGGACAGAAGGAGCCTGGTGGACTACCATCCATGTGGTCACAGAAAGAATCAAACATGACTTAGCAACTAAACAACAACATTGACATATACACACTACTATATATAAAATAGATAATTAATAAGGACCTACTGTATAGCACAGGGAATTCTACTCAATACTCTGTAATGACTTATATGGGAAAAGAATCTTTAAAAAGTGGATATATGCATATGTATAACTGATTCACTTTTCTGTACAGCAGAAACCAGTGCAACATTGTAAATCAACTGTTCTCCAACAATTAGAAAAAAAAAAAAAAAGTGAAGAAAGATTTAAAATTACCAGCATAATTTTCCGCCTTAAAACACTGAAAGAAGAGAAAGAAACTCTGAGAAATAATCTCTGAGGAAAAAAGAAGTAAAGGAGAAGTAAACACATGAAAGGATCTTCAACATCTTTTGTCATAAAGGAAATGCAACTCTAAAGCACAATGAGATACCATTTTATACCCACTAGTATCGGTAGAGGAGAAGGCAATAGCACCCCACTCCAGTACTCTTGCCTGAAAAATCCCATGGATGGAGGAGCCTGGTAGGCTGCAGTCCATGGGGTCGCTAAGAGTCGGACACGACTGAACGACTTCACTTTCACTTTTCACTTTCACACATTGGAGAAGGAAATGGCAACCCACTCCATTGTTCTTGCCTGGAGAATCCCAGGGACGGGGGAGCCTGGTGGGCTGCCATCTATGGGGTCGCACAGAGTCGAACATGACTTAAGTGACTTTGCAGCAGTATCAGTAGAATCAAAAAGTCAGAAAAAAGTGTTGCTGAGGATGTGGAAAATTAAGAACATACACTACTGTTAGGGTTGTGAAGTGGGGCAGCTGTTTTGGGAAATAGTGTAGCAGATACTCAAATGATTAACCATATGGCCAAGTGAGTCCAACTCCTAGGGATTTACCCAAGAGAAATGAGAACATGTGTCCATACAAAACCTTGTATACTTATGTTCATAAAAACATTCATAATACATAAATATTAGAAATAATTCAATATGTTCATCAACTGATGAATGGATAAGCAAAATGGACTATATTGATAGAATGAAATAGTATTTAGACATTAAAAGGAATAATGTAGTGATACATGGTATAACATATGCTTGAATGAGTGCATGAGCTGGAGAAGGGAATGGCAACCCACTCCAGTGTTCTAGTCTGGAAAAGTCCCATGGACAGAGGAGCCTGTCAGGCTACAGCCCATGGGTTCACAAAGAGTCAGACATGACTCAGCAACTGAGCATACACGCACATGCTATAACATGAATGAATAAATCTTAAAAGTATTATGATAAATGAAGGAAGCCAGTCACAAAAGACTGCATAGTATATAATTCCAGTTAAATGGAATATTCAGAAAGTAAAGCAGTGGTTGCTTAGGCCTGGGGGATGGGTAAGGGATAGGGGGGTTATTGTTAAAGGGTACAGGACTTCCTTTTGAAGTGATAAAGATGTTCTAAACTTGACTGTGGTGATGGTTGCACATATCTAAATACACTAAAAACAGTTTAAGTGGATGAACTGTATGGTATGTGAATTAATTATATCTCAATAAAGTTGTTAAAATGATCACATAGGAATTTTTTAACATTAAGTTGAGCAGATGCTGATCCTCTTAGGTCAGAAAATCCATGAGTCAGTTAAGAGCTTTATCAGGCATAGAGGTGGTAGCAATCATAACTCTTGCTTTGAAAAATATTTGGTTCACTCCCAGTTATACCTGTGATTCAATTCACTGCAGAAGTGGGTTATCCATACTACAGGGAGAGAATATGAATCATATTCTTAAATTTTCATAGCACATACTTCCTACTCAATGGTTCCTCAAAATTCTCAGGATTAAAACTAATGATACTCAGGTTCTGTCAAAAGCCTATTCAAGACATTTGATAATTAAGGCTGACAGTCTAAGGTGGGATTGGCAAACTTTTGCCATAAAGAGCCACATTGTAAATGTCTTAGGTGTTATGGGTCATATGGTCAGGAGGACTGTCAGGAGGACTCAGCTCTTCAATCAAAGGGTGAAAACAAGCAATGTCAATATGTAAATAAATGAGTATGGTTGTATTATATCAAATTTTACTTACTGACATTGAAATTCTAATTTTATACAATTTTCATATGTCATGAAAGACTACTCATTCGATTTTTTTCAACCATTTAAAAATGTAAATATCATCCATAACTCATGGGTTATACAAAAACATACAGGCTGGATTTAGCTTTTGACTTTTTCATTGCTCCCTGCCCAGAAGAGCTGTTATCCATCTACACTGGCTATTTTAAATTTTAACTTAGTAACTGCTTAGTCACCAGGAATGTTTTTTACCTTAATATCACTAACTTAAATTCTGAAAAATATCTCTCTGAGTTATATTTTATCTATATTTTCCATATAGAAAAGCTAAGAAAAGGTCTTTAAAAAGAAGTTTCTCTAGTTCTATAAAATATAAATATGTCAATCAATATGTGATGGCCCTATAATGATATAAATATAAATTAATTTTGTAATCTAATATGAGGAACAGTTTAATAGTATCATTAAAGCCTATTTTTAAATCAAATAATGAGGATTAGATATTCTATTATGCTTTCAATTTCAGCCTTAGTTTCTAGAATTCAAATTTAATATTCAAATTCACTAAATATATTAACTGAAATTTTATTAGACTTGTTGCTCCATATATATGTATATATATATATATACTTGAATGATTATATTATGTTAAATATATCTATCTTTTATTTTGAAACCCCTCATCTCTGTTTTGAAGGTAATTGAAGTAAATACTTTTAAAGTTATCAGTTACTGTTACTTCAAAATTTGGCAGCAGAATTCTTCAGGGAGAGAATTCTTTTTTTGTTTAGCAAAATACCTTAATAGGTAGCTGGATATTAAAAATTTGACCTTCAGGGGACTTCTCTGGTGGTGGAATGGTTAAGAATCTGCCTGCCAGTGAAAGGGACATGGGTTTGATCCCTGGTCCAGGAAGATCCTATATACCTTGGGGAAACAGCCCATTTGCCACAACTACTGAGCCTGTGCTCTAGAGCCTGTGCTCCACAACAGGAGAAGCCACTGCAATGAGAAGTCCATGCACCACAAGTAGAGAGTAGACCCTGCTCACCAAAACTAAGGAATACCCAATCACAGAAACCAAGACCTAGCACAGCCAAAAATAAATAAATAAAAATTTTAAAAGAAGATAATTTATTAAAAAGAAAAAAAAAAATTGATCCCCAGACCATGGCCTGTCTCAGTGGAATGGCAGGGACTGAGGCAAGTAAGCAGTTGAATTTCTGTGGACAGAATTTGTCAAGAGGCGAGAGATGCATGGGGTAACAATGAGAGAGAATAAAACAGAGACAGGGATGCATAAATGACAATAAAAAAGTGAGAACTTTCTAGTGGCAAGAATGGCCAAAGAAGGCCTGATATTTCATTTTAAGTACCCTGTTCTGTCCTATATTTTTCCATCTCCCAATGCCTTTAAATCTTCAATAAAAGGCTGCTACACATAGAAGTGCACATACATCAATCCAAATCTTCCAGTTCATCCCACCACCTTCCTCCCCACCACCATGTCCAGATGTTCATTTTCATCATCTGTGTCTCTATTCCTACCCTGAAAATGACCTAGAAGGGTGGGGTGGGGGGTTGGTGGGCCTAGAGGGAGGGGATATATATATACATATAGTTGACTCATTTTGTTGTACATCAGAAACTAATACAACAGTGTAAAGCAACTATACCCCAATTTAAAAAAAAAAAAAAAAGGATGATACAAACAAATTTTGCATCATTGAGGGAGTGCTAGAGTAAGTACAGTGTTTGGTGCAGTGTTGTATGGTGACTGCACATTTAGAATATGTGAGAAACATAAAGGTAATCAAGAAAATGGAAGCATTGGGAAATCAGACAGAAGTGAAGTGACCAAGAAAAATGTAGATTAGAGATACAGGAAAAGACCCTGGGCTTCTCACCACATATGGATGGGGATTTGAGTCTGTTTTATTTAAATGCTTTTCCAAGTGAACTCTCAAGTCATATATTATTTTTTCCAGCTTTATTTAAGTATACATGACAAATAAAATTGTATTTATAAATAAAATTGTATTTATACATAAAATGCACAACATGATGGACTGGTATACACCTCCACACATTAGAAGTAATTACCACAACCAAGTTAATTAACACATTTAGCACCTCACATTGTTACTATTTTTTGGTGTGGTGAGAACACAAGAGCTATTCTCCTAGCAAATTTCAAGTATACAATACAGCCCCACAATATCATTAACTATATATTATTATATATTAACTATATTATTAACAATCCCTGGGTTGAGGATCTTCCCAACCCAGGGATTGAACTGTCATCTCCTGCATCTACTGCACTGCAGGTAGATTCTTTACTGCTGAACCACCAGGGAAGCCCAACTATACAATATAGTATTAACTATAGTCTCCAAAGTCACACATTAGATCCTCAGAACTTGCTCCTCTTATACAGAAAGTTTGTACTCTTTGGCCAATATCTCCCCATTTCCCCCACCCACCTTGCCCCTCTAGTAATTACCATTCTAGTCTCTGGCTCTGATTCAACTTGTTAAAATTCCAACATATAAGCGAGAGCATAAAGTATTTGTTTGTCTCTTTCTGGTTTATTTCATTTAGCATAATGTCCTCCAGTTTCATCTATGTTGTTAAAAAGAAGAGGATTTCTGTTTTCTTGAATTTGAATAACACTCCATTGTTTATAGACCACTACTTTCTCATCCATTCATCTACCGATGGATATTTAGGTTGTTTTCATGTCTTGACTTTTATGAATAATGTTGCAACGAACATGGGAGTGCAGATAAATCTTTGAGACACTGATTTTCTGTCCTTTGGATATCTAGTCAGTAGTGAGATTTCTGGATCACAAGGTAGTTCTATATATTTTGAGAAACCTCCAGACTGTTTTCTATAATGGCTGTACCAGGGTTCTCCTTTCTCCACATTCTTACCAACATTTGTTATATCTCGTCCTTAAATAATAGATGTGAGGTTATATTCCATTGTGGTTTTTATTTGCATTTTCCTTATTAGTGATGTGGAGCACCTTCTCATATACCTGTTAGACAACTGCACGCTTTCTTCGGGAAAAGGACCTATTAGGTCATTTGCTCATTTTTAAATCAGGTTACTTGTGTTTTTTTGCTATTAAGTTGCATGCATAAAGCAACATACAGAATGGAAGAAATATTTGCAAGCCCTATATTTGACAAGGAGGTAACATCCAAAATACATAAGGTACTCAGTTTTATTTAAATCTTAAAATACAGGTTGACTTTACATCATCAAAGGACTCAGGCATAATCTAAATGGCTATATTATTTGCCAAATAATAAAAGGTAGAACCAAAATTAGAATCTTAGACTCCTAATTTCAGTAGAGTATTTTATGTGTCATGTATTTTCAAGGAAGAAGGAAAAGAAATTCCATCTTTAGCACATTTTTAAGTTCAAAAGTCTAAAAAAGTAGAAATGCATAAAAATTCACATATATTGTAAGATTCTAAATTTTCAAAGCATTTTTCACAATAATTGTGAGAGAAAACTTTTCTGAAAAATCTAGTCACTGTCCCTATTTCAATTTTGTGAAATGTAGTAATTGTCTGTCAAATAGCAGACAAAAGGGAGCACTCGTCCCCCTTTGTTCTTATTCCCTGGGTGGAAAGCAGTAGCTAGACTACATGTTGATTCAGAAAGCTTTGCAGATTTGGTGATTTGGCAAGTATTACTAGTGTGCTTACTTTGTGTTATCATACTATTAATATTTTTAAACATAAAACTCCAAAAGTACTTTTGACTTGAATTTTCTAGCTATCTATACTTCTAGCTATCTATGTGAACTATTAATGATTCTTTTTACCTAATATATATTTAACTTCAAAATGCATTTCCAGTGCTTCTATGCCACAATATTAACATTCTGGAGTTCTTGATCTTTATTTTCCTCTCAATTGCCTGTAATCCCTAATGCTTGTTAAAGTAACATTTTTTTTTTCAGAATTCACATAATGGTAATATCTTTTTGAAACCCTTGAGTATACGAAAATAGTTGTACTATTATTATTAATCAATGCATTAGTTTCTAAAGTTGTAAAAATTCTGCCACAAACTTAGTGACTTAAAGAAATAGAAATTTATTCTGTCATATATTTCTGGAAGTCATTAAACTTGAAATCAATGAGTCTGCAGTGCTTAAACATCTTACATCATAATTTAGCCCTTACAGTGAAAGTCTAGTATTATTATTTCATTTTAAGAAGAAGAAATGGGCAAAAAGAGGCTAAGCACATTTTCCAAAGTCACCCAGTTAGCAACTGGAGAAGCATGGTTTCTAACTCAGACAGTTTGAGCCCAAATAGTCTATTAAACAGTTTATTATATTCCTCCTATGTTTGCTTCTGACCCCAAACTGTCAGAAAATTCTTAGAGGCAAGTATTGCATCTTCTTCCCATTGCTACTATGGTATAAAATGCGTAGTAATAAAGTACATGAAAGCATTATTTATCCATTCTACTGTCAATAAATACTTGGATTATTTTCAGTTTGGGGCTATTCTGTACAAAGCTTCTATGGACATTCTTCTATATTACGTTGGATGAGAGGACAAGATGGCTGGATGGCATCACCGCCTTGATGGACATGAATTTGAGTAAACTCCGGGAGTTTGTGATGGACAAGGAGGCCTGGCATGCTGTGATTCGTGGGGTCACAAAGAATTGCACACGAATGAGCGACTGAACTGAACTGAACTGAGGGATAATCTTAATATTACAATGATGGCTTAATTATAGGAAAAGATATAATTTATAAACTAAAGAAATAAATCATGTGATCATCTAAACTAACCCTGAAAAACAATGAAATGGAGAATAAAAACTATTTTAACAAATTTATATTAAAACAAAAACCACTCAGAAATATATTAACAATTTACAAAGTAAAAACAAGAAAATTCAATAAATATCTTGAAATTCGATGAATTTTACCAAATGTCCAAATGAAAACATGAAAACCATCTCATCCTCTGTTGCCCTCTTCTCCTTCTGTGTTCAATCTTTCCCAGAATCATAGTCTTTTCTGGTGAGTCAGCTATTCACATCAGATGGCCAAAGTGTTGGAGCGTCAGCTTCAGCATCAGTCCTTCCAAAGAGTATTCGAGGTTGATTTCTTTTAAGATTGACTATCCATACACTAAGTGAATTCACAAGGTTTAAGACAAATCCATGAGAATGTGAGGTTCCTATGAATTTCCAAAGGAGTAACAGTGGAATTCATCTTATATATTATTTGGTTTATATGTACATACTCTTCAAAAGCTCAGTTCTAATTCCTAGGATCTATCTTAAGGAAAACATGTTGTATGAATCCCTATAAGAGTCCATGGAATACTGCAGGCCAGAATACTGGACGGGGTAGCCTCTCCCTTCTCCAGAAGATCTTCCCAACCCAGGGATCAAACCCAGGTCTCACAAGGCAGACCGATTCTTTAACAGCTGACCTATAAAAGATCTTCATGAAAAAAAAAAAAAAATCTTCATGACCCAGATAATCATGATGGTGTAATCACTCACCTAGAGCTAGACACCCTGGAGAGTGAAGTCAAGTAGGCCTTAGGAAGCATCACTACAAACAAAGCTAGCAGAGGTGATGGAATTTCAACTGAGATATTTCAAATCCTAAAAGATGATCCTGTTAAACTGCTGCATATGCCAGCAAGTTTGGAAAATTCAGCAGTGGCCACAGGACTGGAAAAGGTCAGGTTTCATTCCAATCCAAAAGAAAGGCAATGCCAAAGAATGTTCAAACTACCACACAATTGCACTCATCTCACATGCTAGCAAAGTAATGCTCAAAATATTCCAAGCTAGGCTTCAATAGTACATGAACCGAGAACTTCCAGATGTCCAAGCTGGATTTAGAAAAGGCCGAGGAACCAGAGATCAAATTTCCAACACTGCTGAATCATCAAAAAAGCAAGAGAATTCCAGAAAAAACATCTACTTCTGTTTCACTGACTATGCTAAAGCATTTGACTGTGTAGATCACAAGAAACTGTGGAAAATTCTTCAAGATTTGGGAATACCAGACCACCTTACCTGCCTCCTGAGAAATCTGTACGCAGGTCAAGAAACAGAATAGGACATGGAACAACAGACTGGTTCCAAATTGGGAAAGGAGTACATCAAGGCTGTATATTGTCACTATGTTTATTTAACTTCTATGTAGAGTACATCATGTGAAATGCCAGGCTGGATGGAGCACAAGCTGAAATTAAGATTGCCTGGAGAAATATCAATAACCTCAGATATGCAGATGACACCACACTTACGGCAGAAAGCAAAGAGGAACTAAAGAACCTCTTGATGAAACTGAAAGAGGAGAGAGAAAAAGCTGGCTTAAAACCCAAGATTCAAAAAATAAGATCATGGCATCTGTTCCCATCACTTCATGGCAAATAGATGGGGAAACAATGGAAACTGTGACAGACTTTTTCTTGGGCTCCAAAATCACCACTTGATGCAAATAACTGACTCAATGGAAAAGACCCTGATGCTGGAAAAGATTGAAAGCAGGAGGAGAAGGGGACAACAGAGGATAAGATGTTTGAGTGGCATCACTGACTTGATGGACATGAGTTTGAGCAAGCTCTGGGAGTTGGTGATAGACAGAGAAGCCTGACATGTTGCAATACATGGGGCTGCAAAGAGTCAGACATGTCTGAGCGATTGAACTGATCTGGTGACTGCAGCCATGAAATTAAAAGATGCTTGCTCATTGGAAGAAAAACTATGACAAGCCTAGACAGCATATTAAAAAAGCAGAGACATTACTTTGCCAACACAGGTCTATCTAGTCAAAGCTATGGTTTTTCCAGTAGTCATGTATGGATGTGAGATTTGGATCATAAAGAAAGCTGGGTGCCAAACTGATGGTTTTGAACTGTGGTTATGGAGAACACTCTTGAGAGTCCCTTGGATTGCAAGGAGATCAAACCATTCAATCTTAAAGGAAATCAGCCCTGAATATTCGCTGGAAGGGCTGATGCTAAAGCTGAAGCTTCAATACTTTGGCCACCTGATATGAAGAGCTGACTCACTGGAAAAAGATCCTGATGCTGGAAAAGATTGAAGGCAGGAGGAGAAGGGGACAATAGAGGATGGGTTGGTTGGATGGCATCACCAACTCTATGAACATGAGTTTGAGCAACCTGATGGGCAGGGAAGCCTGGTGTGCTTTAGTCCATGTGGTCGCAAAGAGTAAGACACTACTGAGTAATTGAACTGAACTGATCCTAAGGAAACATTAGTATTAACACTCAAACATTCATGTACAAAGATATTCATTGTAGCATTACCTGTGTTAATAAATTTGGAAATTACCTAAATACCCATCAACTGAGAATGATTAAAGTGAAAAGGAAAAATATACACCAAGTGTGTGGAAGATATTAATGATTCCTTATTAAATGAATAAAGCTAGCTGTAGACAAATGTATAATCACAGTTTCATAGAAAACTAAGTCCAAATATATTTCTCTCTGTGTCTAGATATACTTAAGTGTATATGTATGTATGTGTATACTTATGTACACATATATGTGCGTATAAATAGCACATTGTATGTATATCCTTACCTACAGATCTGAAAGAAAGCACACCAAATTATTAGCATGATTACTTCTTGGAAGTGGAATTGGGATGGGTCAAGGCAATGTTTTTGGTTATCCCCTTACTCTTCCACAGTATTTGAAGTTTCACAATCATGCATTGCTTTTAAATTGTCTTTCTTTCTCACTAGAATTCAATCTCATCAGGGCAGTGACTTCAAATCTCTCATTATAACTTCAATACCTGGAAGAATGGCACAAATTAAATGGCTCAGTAAATATTTATTGTGTACATGAATTGACAGAGAAGGGGAGGCAGGTCAAGGAAGTAGTTTTCTCAGACAACAGGGAAATATAACATCTTTCAAGGAGAAGGGAGCAGTCAAATGCTACTTAGAACTTGTGAAAGATAAGTATCTGATGTGTCCATTAAAAGAAATTAGAAAACACTATTAGAAATAGTTCATGGGTGATAATCATATGCATAATAAGAATTTGTGAAAAATTGGTATAACGTGTTATTGTCTGGAAAATATTCTTTTTTGAGCATGTTTCTCCATTGGTTCTAGATAGTTATATAGCATAGTGGTCAAAGGCAAGGACTATGGAGCCGAAGCTTTCCCTGATGGCTTAGACAGTAAAGAATCTGTCTGCAGTGTAGGAGACCCAGCTTCAATCTCTGGGTTAGGAAGATCCCCTGCATAAGGAAATGGCTACCCACTCCAGTATTCTTGCCTAGGAAATACCATGGATAGAGTATCATGGTCGGATACAGTCCATGGGGTCACAAAGAGTTGGACAGGACTGAGCAACTAACACTTTTTTCCACATACAACCAAACTGACTGGGATTAAATTCATCTCTGCCACTGACTGGATGACCTCGGACAAGTTACTTGAACTGTCTGTGCCTCGATTCCATATCTATAAAAATAGGGACAATAATACCTCTTAAAGTTTTGTTTTGAGTATTAAATGAATAAGTATATTTTAAGCACTAAGAGCAGAGCCTTTGCATAGTAAGGTTCAGTAAATGATAGTTATTTTTGCTTAAGGAAAAGTGACGGTTACTCAGTCGTGTCTGACTCTTTGCGACCCCATGGACTATACAGCCCATGGAATTTTCTAGGCCAGAATACTGAAATGAATAGCCTATCCCTTCTCTATGGAATTTTCTCAACCCAGGGATTGAACCAGGTCTCAGGCATTGCAGGCAGATTTTTTTTTTTTTTTTTTTTTTTTTTTTTTTTACCAGCTGAACTACAAGGGAAGCCCTGCTTAAGGAAGGAGGGAAGCAAAGAAGAGAAAGGAATACACTTCATTGGTAAGAGAAATACCAATAGCTTGATTTCCTATTGTATAAGATGGCAAGTACAAGTAATCACTGACCACTGGTTATGAATCCTTTTTCTTGTCTTTTGTTAGCTTTTTCTGTTTTCCTAAACAGGAATTTTGTAGTCATATTACTCTTTCCAACTGAAGTGGGACAGTTTCATCCATCTCATTTCATGTCTCAGTCTCATATTCTAGGTGGTGTTTTAATCTAGGGTCCACACAGCTTCTCCTTGAATGCTCCATCATTACATACATGAAAACCATACTTCTCAGCAAGTGTTTATCTGCTTCTGTTTCTATATAAATGGTTTTTCAGGATTACATTTCCCAGTATGCCATGTGACATTTGCATTTCAATTCCTACTTTCTACCTTGTTGTATTATGGGACTTGCTATCTCTGAATAGATAGAGACTAGCAGAGGGGAAAGGATATATTAAAAATATCAACCAAAAAGAACTGGTACATATATGCAATGGAACATTACTCAGCCATTAAAATGAATGAAGTTGAGTCAGTTCTAGTGAGGTGGATGAACCTAGAGCCTGTTATACAGAGTGAAGTAAGTCAGAAAGAGAAAAACAAATATCATGTAATATATATATATTTCAGTTCAGTTCACTTCAGTCACTCAGTTGTGTCCAACTCTTTGTGACCCCATGGACTGCAGCAGGCCAGGCTTCCCTGTCCATCACATGTCCATATATATATAGAATCCAGAAAACATGGTACTGATGAATATAGTTACAGAGCAGGAATAGAGATGCAGACATAGAGAATAGACTTGTGGACACTGTAGGGGAAGGAGAGGGAGGGACGAATTGAGAGAGTAGCATTAAAACATACACACTACCATGTGCAAAATAGACAGCTATTGGGAAGCTGTTGTACAGCACAGGGAACTCAACCCAGTGCTCTGTTAACAACTAGAGGGGTAGGATGAAATAGGAGGTCAGAGAGAGATTCAAGAGGGAGAGGATATATGTGTACTTCTGGCTGACTCACATTGTTGTAAGGCAGAAACCAACACAAATTTGTAAAAAAAATTCAGTTCAGTCGCTCAGTCGTGTCTGACTCTTTCCAACCCCATGAATCACAGCACACCAGGCCTCCATATCCATCACCAACTCCCACAATCTACCAAAACTCATGTCCATTGAGACGGTGATGCCATCTAACCTTTCTCATCCTCTGTCATCCCCTACTCCTCCTGTCTTCAATCTTTCCCAGCATCAGGGTCTTTTCAAATGAGTCAGCTCTTCACATCAGGTGGCCAAAGTATTGGAGTTTCAGCTTCAACATCAGTCCTTCCAATGAACACCCAGGACTCATCTCCTTTAGGATGGACTGGTTGGATCTCCTTGCAGTCCAAGGGACTCTCAAAAGTCTTCTCCAACACCACAGTTCAAAAGCATCAATACTTTGGTGCTCAGCTTTCTTTACAGTCCAACTCTCATACTCATACATGACTACTGGGAAAATCATAGCCTTGACTGGACGGAACTTTGTTGACACAGTAATGTCTCTGTTTTTTAATATGCTGTCTAGATTGGTCATAACTTTCCTTCCAAGGAGTAAGTGTCTTTTAATTTAATGGCTGCAATCATCATCTGCAGTCATTTTGGATCCCCCCAAAAATAAAGTCAGCCACTGTTGCCACTATTTCCCCATCTATTTGCCATGAAGTGATAGGACAGGATGCCATGATTTTAGTTTTCTGAATGTTGAACTTTAAGCCAACTTTTTCACTCTTCTCTTTCACTTTCATCAAGAAGCTTTTCAGTTCCTCTTCACTCTCTGCCATAAGGGTGGTGTTATTTACATACCTGAGGTTACTGATATTTCTCCCAGCAATCTTGATTCCAGCGTGTGCTTCATCTAGCCCAGCGTTTCTCATGATGTACTCTGCATATAAGTTAAATGAGCAGGGTCACAATTTATAGCATTAATATACTCCTTTTCCTGTTTGGAACCAGCCTGTTGTTCCATGTCCAGTTCTAACTGTTGCTTCCTGACCTGCATACAGGTTTCTCAAGAGGCAGGTTAGGTGGTCTGTTATTCCCATCTCCTTCAGAATTTTCCACAGTTTATTGTGATCCACACAGTCAAAGGCTTTGGCATAGTGAATAAAGCAGAAATAGATGTTTTTCTGGAACTCTCTTGCGTTTTTGATGATCCAGCAAATGTTGGCAATTTGATTTCTGGTTCCTCTGCCTTTTCTAAATCCAACTTGAACTTCTGGAAATTCATGGTTCACGTATTGCTGAAGACTGGCTTGGAGAATTTTGAGCATTACTTCGCTTGTGTGTGAGATGAGTGCAACTGTGTAGTAGTTTGAGCATTCTTTGGCATTGCCTTTCTTTGGGATTGGAATGAAAACTGATATTTTCCAGTCTTGTGGCCACTGATGAGTTATCCAAATTTGCTGATATATTGAGAGCAGCACTTTCATATCATCATTTTTTAGGAGTTGAAATAGCTCAACTGGAATTCCATCACCTCCAATAGCTTTGTTCATAGTGATACTTCCTAAGGCCCACTTGACTTCACGTTCCCGGATGTCTGGCTCTAGGTGAGTGATCAAACCATCATGATTATCTGGGTCATGAAGATCTTTTTTTGTATAGTTCTTCTGTGTATTATTGCCACCTCTTCTTAATAGCTTCTGCTTCTGTTAGGTCCATACCATTTCTGTCCTTTATTGAGCCCATATTTGCATGAAATGTTCCCTTGGTATCTCTAATTTTCTTGAAGATATCCCTAGTCTTTCTTATTCCATTGCTTTCCTCTATTTCTTTGCACTGATGGCTGAGGAAGGCTTTCTTATCTCTCATTGGTAGTCTTTAGAACTCTGCATTCAAATGGGTGTATCTTTAATTTTCTCCTTTGCTTTTTGCTTCTCTTTTTTTTCACAGCTATCTGTAAGGCCTCCTCAGACCATCTTGCATTTTTGCATTTATTTTTCTTGGGGATGGTCTTGATTCCCGCCTCCTGTACAATGTCATGAACCTCCATCCATAGTTCATCAGGCATTCTGTCCATCAGATCTAGTCCCTTGAATCTATTTCTCACATCCACTGTATAATCAGAAGGGATTTGATTTAGATCATACCTGAATGGTCTAGTGGTTTTCCCCACTTTCTTGAATATAAGTCTGAATTTGGCAATAAGGAGTTTATGATCTGAGCCACAGTCAGCTCCTGGTCTTTTTTTGGTTTTGCTGACTGGATAGAGCTTCTCCACCTTTGGCTGCAAAGAATGTAATAAAAAATAAACAAATGGGACCTAATTAACCTTAAAAGCTTTTGCACAACAAAGGAAACTCTAAGCAAGGTGAAAAGACAACCCTCAGATTGGGAGAAAAGAGTAGCAAATGAAGAAACAGACAAAGGATTAATCTCAAAAATATACAAGCAACTCCTGCAGCTCAGTTCCAGAAAAATAAATGACCCAATCAAAAATGGGCCAAAGATCTAAACAGACATTTCTCCAAGGAAGACATACAGATGACTAACAAACACATGAAAAGATGCTCAATATCACTCATTATCAGAGAAATGCAAATCAAAACCTCAATGTGGTACCATTACATGCCAGTCAGGATGGCTGCTATCCAAAAGTCTACAAGCAATAAATGCTGGAGAGGGTGTGGAGAAAAGGGAACCCTCTTACACTGTTGGTGGGAATGCAAACTAGTACAGCCACTATGGAAAACAGTGTGGAGATTCCTTAAAACCTGGAAATAGAACTGTCATATGACACAGCAATTCCACTCCTGGGCATACACACAAAGGAAACCAGATCTGAAAGAGACACGTGCACCCCAATATTCATCACAGCACTGTTTAAAATAGCCAGGACATGGAAGCAACCTAGATGCCCATCAGCAGATGAATGGATAAGGAAGCTGTGGTACATATACACCATGGAATATTACTCAGCCATTAAAAAGAATTCATTTGAATCAGTTTTAATGAGATGGATGAAACTGGAGCCCATTATACAGAGTGAAGTAAGCCAGAAAGATAAAGACCAACACAGTATACTAACGCATATATATGGAATTTAAAAAGATTGTAACGATAACCCTATATGCAAAACAGAAAAAGAGACACAGATGTACAGAACAGACTTTGGGACTCTGTGGGAGAAGGCGAGGGTGGGATATTTTGATAGAATAGCATTGAAACAAGTACACTGTCAAGGGTGAAACAGATCACCAGCCCAGGTTGGATGCATGAGACAAGTGCTCAAGGCTGGTGCACTGGGAAGACCCAGAGGGATGGGATGGGGAGGAAGGTGGGAGGGGGGTTCAGGATGGGGAACACATGTAAATACATGGCTGTTTCATGACAATGTATGGCAAAAACCACTACAATATTGTAAAGTAATTAGCCTCCAACTAATAAAAATAAATGGAAAAAAAAAAGAATATAATCAATCTGAGTTCGGTGTTGACTATCTGGTGATGTTCATATGTAGAGTCTTCTCTTGTGTTGTTGGAAGAGGGTGTTTGCTATGACCAGTGCATTCTCTTGGAAAAACTCTATTAACCTTTGCCATGTTTCATTCTGTACTCCAAGGTCAAATTTGCCTGTTACTCCAGGTGTTTCTTGACTTCCTACTTTTGCATTCCAGTCCCCTATAAGGAAAAGGACATCTTTTTTGGGTGTTAGTCCTAAAAGGTCTTGTAGGTCTTCATAGACCATTTAACTTCAGCTTCTTCAGCATTACTTGTCGGGGAATAGACTTGAATTACCATGATTTTGAATTGTTTGCCTTGGAAACGAACAGAGATCATTCTGTCGTTTTTGAGATTGCATCCCAAGTACTGCATTTTGGACTCTTGTTGACTCTGATGGCTATTCCATTTCTTCTAAGGGATTCCTGCCCACAGTAGTAGATATAATGTTCATCTGAGTTAAATTCACCCATTCTAGTCCATCTTAGTTCATTGATTCCTAGAATGTCGACATTTACTCTTGCCATCTCCTGTTTGACCTCTTTCAATTTGCCTTGATTCATAGACCTAACATTCCAGGTTCCTACGCAATATTGCTCTTTACATCATCAGACCTTACTTCTACCACCAGTCACATCCACAACTGGGTATTGTTTTTTCTTTGGCTCCAACACTTCATTCTTTCTGGAGTTATTTCTCCACTGATCTCCAGTAGCATATTGGACACCTACCAACCTGGGGAGTTCATCTTTCGGTGTCCTATGTTTTTGTCTTTTCATACGATTCATGGGGTTCTCAAGGCAAGAATACTGAAGCGGTTTGCCATTCCCTTCTACATTGGACCACATTCTGTCAGACCTCTCCACCATGACCCCTCTGTCTTGGGTGTCCCCACACAGAATGGCTTAGTTTCATTGAGTTAGACAAGCTGTGGTCCATGTGATCAGACTGCATAATTGTCTGTGATTGTGGTTTTAGTCTATCTGCCTTCTAATGCCCTCTCTCAGCGCCTACCATGTTACTTGGGTTTCTCTTACCTTGGACGTGGGTTATCTCTTCACGGCTGCTCCAGCAAAGCAAGTATCCATCAATAAAGAAGGAAAAAAAAAAAAATAGCACCCAAAACTTCTACTTCTGACCAACATAGAACAAAAGGGACAAGACAAGATATGCTCTCCCATCCGCAAACAAATAGACCAAGCTGACCAAAATATATGAAATCGTGGTTTTCAAATCACTGAATTCCAAGCAATGAAGGACAGTGACACCTGTGAAGCAGGAAACAGAGTAAGGCTTACAAGTGTCCCATATCACTGACTCAAGAGAGTTTCCAGGCTGTGGCATAGGAAGAGAGAAATCAGGTTGAGCCTGGAAGAGTGTCTGAATTGAGGAGACATTGTTGAGAGTCTGGAGAGACCAAGGGGATTAGAGTTCACAAAACAGACTACCAAAAAGGAAATTGCTATACAGAGAGCAAACACCAGAGATCTGTAGAGGTCCCCGTGAGTATGAAACTGAGTACTAATCCACAAATGTACCAAAATCGCTGCAGATGGTGGTTGCAGCCATGAAATTAAAAGATACTTGCTCCTTGGAGGAAAAGTTATGAGAAATGTAGGCAGCGTATTTAAAAGCAGAGACTTGGCTTGGCCAACAAAGTCCATATAGTCAAAACTATGGCTTTTCCAGTAGTCATATACAGATGTGAGAGGTGGACCATAAAGAATGCATGAGACAAGTCCTCGGGGCTGGTGCACTGGGATGACCAGAGGGATGGGATCGGGAGAAAGGTGGGAGGGGGGGTTCAGGATGGGGAACACATGTAAATCCATGGCTGATTCATGTCAATGTATGGCAAAAACCACTACAATACTGTAAAGTAGTTAGCCTCCAACTAATAAAAATAAATGGAAAAAAATAAAATAAAATAAATAAATAAATAAAAAGAAGGTTGAGCACCAAAGAATTGACCCTTTCAAACTGTGATCCTGGAGAAGACTCTTGAGAGTCCCTTGGACAGCAAGATCAAACCAGTCAATTCTAAAGGAAATCAACCCTGAACATTCACTGGAAGGAGTGATGCTGAAGCTGAAGCTCCAGTACTTTGGCCACCTGATGCTAAGAGATGATTCACTGAAAAGACTCTGATGCTGGGAGAAATTGCATGCAGGAGAAGGGAGCAACAGAGGATGAGATGGTTGGATGGCATCACCGACATGAATTTGAACAAACTTCAGGAGATAGTGAAGAATAGTGAAGGATAGCCTGCTGCAGTCCATAGGGTTGCAAAGAGTCAGAGGTAACTTAGTGACTGAACAACAACTGATCAGCAAATGCATGCGAGAAAACTACCCAAGGCCTGGGAAATAATAGGACTAGAAATAGTCTCTGTTCCCAGCAGACAGACTGGAAAACCTTATGATTCACAAGTCATTGAGTAGAGGATTTTGGCTTATTTTTGGGAAATAATAAACATAGGTTGGATAAATTTTCAGTCCTACTCAACAAATCAAACAGCAATTTCCAAAAGTACCAGTCTATATGCAAACAGTTCAACTGCATCTCAGAAAAAAAAAAATCAAAAATATTTTTAGGAATGGAAAAATATGCAACACCCAAGAAGGTAAAATTCACAATATCTATTATCCAATAAAAACCTGAGTCATGCAAAGATGCAGGGCAATACAACCAATAATAAGAAGAAAGACCGATCAATTAAAATGAGCTCAAAACTTACACAGATGTTAAAAATAACAGACAAGGTCTTTAAAACAACTATTGTAACTGTATTACACAGTAGACATAAAATATATAAAATTGATTCAAATCAAATATCTAATGATGATGGCTACCATGAATGTGGTAAAAAAAAACATACACTGGATGGACTGAGATTATATATTGCAAAAGAAAATATTAGTTAAAATTTAAGATATAACAATAAGAATTCATCAAAATGAATTATGGGGAGGGAAAATAAAGGAAAGAAGGAAAGAAAGAGAAAGAAGTAAAGAACAGAGCATCAGTAAATCATGAGACAATTTTAGATGACATAATATATGTGCGAAGAGCTGACTCATTTGAAAAGACCCTGATGCTGGGAAAGATTGAGGGAATGAGGAGAAGGGGACGACAGAGGGTGCGATGGTTGGATGGCATCATCGACTCGATGGACATGGGTTTGGGTGGACTCCGGGAGTTGGTGATGATCACAGAGGTCTGGTGTGCTGTGATTCATGGGGTCGCAAAGAGTCAGACACGACTGAGCGACTGAACTGAACTGAACTAAGCAATTTCAAATCCTGAAAGATGATGCTGTGAAAGTGCTATACTCAATATGCCAGCAAATCTGGAAAACTCAGCCATGGCCACAGGACTGGAAAAAGTCAGTTTTCATTCCAATCTCAAAGAAAGGCAATGCCAAAGAATGTTCAAACTACCACACTATTGCATTTATCTCACATGCTAGCAAAGTAATGCTCAAACTTCTCTAAGCCAGGCTTCAACAGTACATGAACCATGAACTTCCAGATGTTCAAGCTGGATTTAGAAAAGGCAGAGGAACCAGAGATCAAATTGCTGACATTTGTTGAATCATCAAAAAAGCAATAGAGTCCAAGAAAAACATCTATTTCTGCTTTATTGACTGTGCCAAAGCCTTTGACTGTGTGGATCACAATAAACCTGGAAAATTCTGAAAGAGATGGGAATACCAGACCACCTGACCTGCCTCTTGAGAAAACTGTATGCAGGTCAGGAAGCAACAGTTAGAACTGGATGTGGAACAACAGACTGCTTCCAAATTGGGAAAGGAATTAGTCAACTCTGTGTATTGTCACCCTGCTTATTTAATTTATATGCAGAGTACATCATGTGGACTGCCAGGCTGGATGAAGCACACGCTGGAATCAAGATTGCTGGGAAAAATATCAGTAATCTCAGATATGCAGATGACACCACCCTTATGGCAGAAAGTGAAGAAGAGCTAAAGGGCCTCTTGATGAAAGTGAAAGAAGAGAGTGAAAATGGTGGCTTAAAACTGAACATTCAGAACACTAAGATCATGGCATCCTGTCCCATCAATTCACAGCAAATAGATGGGGAAACAATGGAAACAGAAAGAAACTTTATTTTGGGGGCTCCAAAATCACTGCAGATGGTGACTGCAGCCATGAAATTAAAAGACACTTGTTCCTTGGAAGAAGAGTTATGACCAATTGAAAAGCAGAGACATTACTTTACCAACAAAGGTCCTTCTAGTCAAAGCTATGGTTTTTACAATAGTTATGTATGGATGTGAGAGTTAGACTATAAAGAAAGCTGAGTGCCAAAGGATTCATGCTTTTGAACTGTGGTATTGGAGAAGACTCTTGAAAGTCCCTTGGACTTCAAGGAAATCCAACCAGTCCATCCTAAAGGAAATAAGTCCTGAATATTCATTGGAAGGACTGATGCTGAATCTGAAACTCCAATACTTTTGCTACCTGATGGGAAGAACTGACTCATTGGAAAAGACCCTGATGCTGGGAAAGTTTGAAGGCAGGAGGAGAAGAGGACAACAGGGGATGACATGGTTGAATGGCATCACCGATAGGATAGACATGAGTTTGAGTAGGGAGATGGTGCCTTGCTGCAGTTCATGGGATCACAAAGAGTTGGACATGACTGAGCGACTGAACTGAACTGTTTATATGTGTAATTAGAGTCCCTGGAAGAGACAGTAAGATAAAGAGAGAACACACATATTACAATCCCAGGAATAAGAAAGGTGATCTTCCCAGAGACTCTACAAGTACTAAAAGAGAATTATATGAACAAGTTTATGTCAATAAATTCTACAACTTAAATGACAGGGACAAAGTCCTTGAAAGACATAAATTACCAAAGCTCACTTAAAAAGAAATAGATGTCTTGGATAGACTGATGTTTATTGTTGTTCTTTAGCATTATCAATTGGAGAAGGCAATGGCACCCCACTCCAGTACTCTTGCCTGGAAAATCCCATGGATGGAGGAGCCTGGTAGGCTGCAGTCCATGGGGTCACGAAGAGTCGGACATGACTGAGCGACTTCACTTTCACTTTTCACTTTCATGCATTGGAGAAGGAAATGGCAACCCACTCCAGTGTTCTTGCCTAGAGAATCCCAGGGACGGGGGAGCCTGGTGGGCTGCCCTCCATGGGGTCACACAGAGTCGGACATGACTGAAGCGACTTAGCAGCAGCAGCAGCAGCAGCATTATCAATATTCAGTCTCTAAGTCATTTATTTTGATTGCAACACAAACACATTTTGAAACAGTCTTCTACTTTCCAACACCCACTACCACTCTTATTCTAAGCTTCAAATTTTGTCTTTGACTTGAAGTATTACAGTAGCTGCCGATGTTGCTCTTCAGAATAAATCTATGGTGCACACTTTCTCGGATAAACTATTATACAAATTACACTTTTTTTTAAATTGGCCATTTGATAAAATCTAGATTCTTATAATTTAATACGTGACCCTTGATGATCTAGCTCATTTCCTGTCCATTTGCACTTCTCATTCTATCCCCCAGAAACTTGAAACCAGATGTACTTCCTCAAACAAACTATGCTCTTTAATGTTCCTGTGAATTTGTATAAGCTTTGCTATTGACATGGACTCTTATCTTCCTTGCTGTCTGGTGAAAACTAGTCATTCCTTAAAACCTTACTGTACCAAAACTTGACCAGGTCATAGTTTCTTAGTTAACTGTCTTTACTTTGTTATTAATACAATAAAAGCTATTAGTAAAATTCCACTTTCAGTGGATCTTTTATACATGATTTTATACCATCTGATATTCATCATTTGGAAAATATTCATTCACTAAGTTATAAAGATCTTCCACATATTGACATATTTTACTATACAATATCACAAAGGCACCTTTATTATTATCACCACTAATGTTATCAGAAAAATTTTCAAGTATTGGGAATTTGTCAATCTCATAGAAGTGATAATAGTAACAAATCTCCAAAAATGCTCACTTTGTTTGAAATCTTAAATATGATCATTATTGGCTAAAAATACTGCCAGTTATTTTCATTGAAGTAACAGACTCACCTCATTCATTTTTGAGAAAATATCGGCCACATATCCAAGTCTGAATAGCAATAATCTACTTACATTCATCCTTAGTCTACCTACACGCATCCTTTCTAGTGAGACAAGTGCTCTGGCCTGGTGCACTGGGAAGACCCAGAGGAATCGGGTGGAGAGGGAGGTGGGAGGGGGGATCGGGATTGGGAATACATGTAAATCCATGGCTGATTCATACCAATGTATGACAAAACCCACTGGAAAAAAAAAATTAAAAAAAAAATAATTTTCTATAAAAAAAAAAGTCTTTTGAGCACATACCTCAAGCAATTACATAAATGCTTTTCTTTGAGACAATTGTAGTACTTCAATATACCTAAGTAATTTACATGAGCTTCCATTTCATCAGAGACTGGTAAGACATATATATTAAGATATATACATAAGTGTTAAGCTTTAATGAAATTAACAAAGTATATATTTCATCAAGGACATTCTTAAGTGAAACTAGTGGTGAAGAATACAAAGACTAATCTTACAACATAGTAGTGTCACTGGGTTATTTCATACCAAAGCTCCTGCAGTTTTAACCACCACAGTTTTGTACCATCAACGTGAATATCAACACAATTAATGAATTAAAGAATTATTATAAAAATAGTGAGCATAGAGATTATCAAACCAAGTGAAGTCAGACAAAGACAAATATCATATGGTATCACTTATAAATGGAATCTTAAAAAAAATGATGCAAATGAACTTACTTACCAAACAAAAACAGCCTCACAGACATAGAAAACAAAATTACGATTACCAAAGGGGGAGCAGGGTGAGGCTTAAATTGGGAATTTGGGGCTGACATATACAAATTACTATATATAAAATAGATAACCAGTAAAGATGTACTGCATAGCACAGGAAAGGCTACTCAATATTCTATAATAATCTAAATTGGAAAAGAGTTCTGAAAAGAATATTATATATTTGTGCACGTGTATCACTTTTTTGAACATCTGAAACTGATAAAACATTGTAAATCAATTATAATCCAATATAAAAAAAAATAGTGTGAACATTGTAGATTCCCTGAAAGGAACTTGCAGACTACACTTTGAGAAATAGAAAATCATGACAGAGAATTATGGTACCTGCCAATGCCAAAATAACTGGGACTTAGGTAAATTTCCAAGAATTGTCTGCTGAGATTCATTGAGTATTATTGAGATTACCCTCTTCCTAAGGATTTCTTTACTTGAAATTACATTGTTCATCCTTTTTATGGTTTCTATTGTAAGAGTATTCTCCTACAAGCCAGCCTACAGCGAGCAAATACTTCTGAAAGTGTTTTCTGTGTTTTGGTGGAAGTTTTTGGAGAAGGGATGGGGATTGGAAGTGGAGAGGGGTGTGTAGGAAGGGGCTATTACAACTGGCACTGTTACTGAGATTACAATATGTGTTAACATATTGAGATTATTATGTTCTCACTACTCTGTTAAGCATTGAGGATATATTGGTCTATGAAGCAGAAATTTCAAAAAAAAATTTAGCTAATATTTGTCTATGTCCCAGTGGAATTTACATACTAATAGAGTAAGTCAGTTTGAGCTGTAAAGTAACTTAGGACAAATGGTTATGGTTGCAGAAGTTATCCATACTGTGACTCTTATTTGGGATTCGAATAACATAATAGCTAAAACTTTTAATTCATCATAATTGAATGATATTTATTTTGCATAATAAGCTCACAAGTGAACAGCTGTGAATCTTTTTGAACCACTTTGTGTTCAGTCCTGGCTTGGAGAATTTTGAGCATTACTTTACTAGTATATGAGATGAGTGCAATTGTGCTGTAGATTGAGCATTCTTTGGCATTGCCTTTCTTTGGGATTGGAATGAAAACTGACATTTTCCAGTCCTGTGGCCACTGCTGAGTTTTCCAAATTTGCTGGCATATTGAGTGCAGCGCTTTCACAGCATCATCTTTCAGGAATTGAAATAGCTCAACTGGAATTCCATCACTTCCACTAGCTTTGTTCATAGTGATGCTTTCTAAGGCCCATCTGACTTCACATTGCAGAATGTCTGACTCTAGATGAGTGATCACACCATCATGATTATCTGGGTCGTGAAGAACATTTTTGTACAGTCCTTTTGTGTATTCTTGCCACCTCTTCTTAATATCTTTTGCTTCTGTTGGGTTCGTATCATTTTCGTCCTCTATCGAACTCATCTTTGCATGAAATGTTCCCTTGGTATCTCTAATTTTCTTGAAGAGATCTCTAGTCTTTCCCATTCTGTTGTTTTCCTCTATTTCTGAGGAAATAAAGCTGAGGAAGGCTTTCTGGCTATTCTTTGGAACTATGCATTCAAATGAAAATATCTTTCCTTTTCTCCTTTGCTTTTCACTTCTCTTCTTTTCACAGCTATTTGTAAGGCCTCCTCAGACAACCATTTTGCCTTTTTTGCATTTCTTTTCCTGGGGATGTTCTTGATCCCTGTCTCCTGCACAATGTCACGAACCTCCATCTATAGTTCATCAGGCACTCTGCCTATCAGATCTAGTCCCTTAAATCTATTTCTCACTTCCACTATATAGTCATAAGGGATTTGATTTAGGTCCTACCTGAATGGTCTAGTGGTTTCCCCTACTTTCTTCAATTTAAGCCTGAATTTGGCAATAAGGATTTCATGATCTGAGCCACAGTCAGCTCCTGGTCTTGTTTTTGCTGACTGTATAGAGTCTCTCCATCTTTGGCTGCAAAGAATATAATCAATCTGAGTTTGGTATTGACCATCTGGTGATGTCCATGTGTAGAGTCTTCTCTTGTGTTGTTGGAAGAGGGTGTTTGCTATGACCAGTGCGTTCTCTTGGCAAACTCTATTAGCCTTTGTCCTGCTTCATTCTGTACTCCAAGGCCAAATTTGCCTGTTACTCCAGGTGTTTCTTGACTTCCTACTTTTGCATTCCAGTCCCCTATAATGAAAAGGACATCTTTTTTTGGGTTTTAGTTCTAAAAGGTCTTGTAGGTCTTCATAGAACCGTTCAACTTTGGCTTCTTCAGCGTTACTAATTGGGGTATAGGCTTGGATTACCGTGGTATTGAATGGCTTGCCTTGGAAAAAAACAGAGATCTTTCTGTCATTTTTGAGATTGCATCCAAGTACTGCATTTTGGACTCTTTTGTTGACCGTTATGGCTACTCCATTTATTGTAAGGTATCCCTGCCCACAGTAGTAGATATAATGGTCATCTGACTTAAATTCACCTATTCCAGTCCATTTTAGTTCCCTGATTCCTAGAATGTCGACATTCACTCTTGCCATCTCCTGTTTGACCACTTCCAATTTGCCTTCATTCATGGACCTAACATCCCAGGTTCCTACACAACATTGCTCTTTACAGTATTGGACCTTGCTTCTATCACCAGTCCCATCCACAACTGGGTATTGTTTTTGCTTTGGCTCCATCCCTCCATTCTTTCTGGAGTTACTTCTCCACTGATCTCCAGTAACATATTGGGCACCTAACGAGCTGGGGAGTTCCTCTTTCAGTATCCTATCATTTTGCCTTCTCATACTGTTCATGGGGTTCTCAAGGCAAGAATATTGAAGTGGTTTGCCATTCCCTTCTCCAGTGGACCACATTCTGCCAGACCTCTCCACCATGGCCTGTCCATCTTGGGTGGCCCCCTACAGTATGGCTTAGTTTCACTGAGTTAGACAAGACTGTGGTCCATGTGATCAGATTGGCTAGTTTTCTGTGATTATGGTTTCAATGTGCCTGCCCTTTGATTCCCTCTCACAACACCTATCGTCTTACTTGGGTTTCTCTTAGCTTGAACGTGGGGTATCTCTTCAGGGCTGCTCCAGCAAATCGCAGCTGCTGCTCCTTACCTTGGATGAGGAGAATCTCCTCATGGCTGCTCCTCCTGACCTTGAACGTGTAGTAGCTCCTCTCGGCCCTCCTGTGCCTCCACAGCCACCGCTCCTTGGACATGGGGTAGCTCCTCTCAGCCACTGCCCCTGGCCTTGGGTGTGTGGTAGCTCCTCTCGGTTGTCATCCCTGACCTTGGGTGGGGGGTAGCTCCTCACAGTCACGCCTCTGCCAGGCTTCAGCAATACGTGAACTGTGAACTTTCAGATGTTCAAGTTGGTTTTAGAAAAGTCAGAGGAACCAGAGATCAAATTGCCAACATCTGCTGGATCATCAAAAAAGCAAGAGAGTTCCAGAAAAATATCTATTTTTGCTTTATTCACTATGCCAAAACCTTTGACTGTGTGGATCACAATAAACCTGGAAAATTCTGAAAGAGATGGGAATACCAGACCACCTGACCAGCCTCTTGAGAAACCTATATGCAGGTCAGGAAGCAACAGTTAGAACTGGACATGGAACAACAGACTGCTTCCAAATTGGGAAAGGAATTAGTCAACTCTGTGTATTGTCACCCTGCTTATTTAATTTATATGCAGAGTACATCATGTGGACTGCCAGGCTGGATGAAGCACAAGCTGGAATCAAGATTGCCGGGAGAAATATCAGTAACCTCAGATATGCAGATGACACCACCCTTATGGCAGAAAGTGAAGAAGAGCTAAAGGGCCTCTTGATGAAAGTGAAAGAAGAGAGTGAAAATGGTGGCTTAAAACTGAACATTCAGAACACTAAGATCATGGCATCTGGTCCCATCACTTCATGGGAAATAGATGGGGAAACAGTGGAAGCAGTGTCAGACTTTATTTTTTTGGGCTCCAAAATCACTGCAGATGGCGATTGTAGCCATTAAATTAAAAGACGCTTACTCCTTGGAAGGAAGGTTATGACCAACCTAGATAGTATATTAAAAAGCAGAGACATTACTTTGCCAACAAAGGTCTGTCGGCTCAAGGCTATGGTTTTTCCAGTGGTCATGTATGAATGTGAGAGTTGGACTGTGAAGAAATCTGAGCGCCGAAAAATTGATGCTTTTGAACTGTGGTGTTGGAGAAGACTCTTGAGAGTCCCTTGGACTGAATGGAGATCCACCCATTCCAACCTAAAGGAGATCAGTCCTGAGTGTTCATTGAAAGGACTGATGCTGAAGCTGACACTCCAATACTTTGGCCACCTCATGTGAAGAGTTGACTCATTGGAAAAGACCCTGATGCTGGGAGGGATTGGGGGCAGGAGGAGAAGGGGACAACAGAGGATGAGATGGCTGAATGGCATCACCCTCTCAATGGACATGAGTCTGAGTAAACTCCGGGAGTTGGTGATGGACAGGGAGGCCTGGCGTGCTGTGATTCATGGGGTCGCAAAGAGTTGGACATGACTGAGCGACAGAACTGAACTGAACGGAACTTGTGTTCATGCCTATATTTATTGTAGCCTTTCAGGTCTAGAATCCAGGATGCAACATTGCTTACATTTCATTTCTTTCTTTCACGTTTCATTTTCCTTGAGACTGGGAGACTGACTTCTCAAAGAAGATTAACTAGTGATGTAGGGATTACAGAGACAAGCAAGCCATCAGCCTCACCAGTACCTAAAATAGCAATAGTCCTATAGAACTTGCTGATAACCTGAGGCCATAAATGTCTCCCATTGTCACCTGGGGTTTTTTGTCAGTGTCACTCTCTATGCAGTCAAGGTCTTTTTCAGATTCAGTTATAGTCATGAACTCAGTGCTTTACTAACTTTTCACTCCTCTGCTGTCAAAATCTAGGGAAATGATATTCACAAATGAAAACTCACATGTGATTTTAGCAGAGGGTCTATGAAGACTCATTAACAAGAAAAAGCTTCAAATGGCTAACGGTGCCACTGAATTGAAACACATCACCAAACTGATTCCATCTAAATTGATTTGCCCTGTCCAGATGGTGTAAGTCATTGAAACTATTTCCAAGAACAAGTTAACAATTTTAAAGGTGATTCAGGGAGGTGTGGTTGATGATGGCAAATGAGTTCAGCTTTGGTCCTGAGGGATAAGAATTTCTGTTCTGAATTACATTAAGCTCTGATATTGAAGTAATTCAATTAAACTCTATTGGCTTCTGTTTTCTCATCTAATAAAATGGGACTATAAACACTTCAAACAAATATCATGAGTTTCAAAATGGAAGAATGTATTAGAAAGTACATTGTACCTGTGAAAATTTTTAATGATTTAAAATAATAATTACTCTTCTAAAGAAGCACTGTAAAGTTGAGTATTTCTAGAAATGGCCATTACTCTTAGATATAAATGTTGACCTCTGAAAGAGGTATAGAATAGTTATAAAGCTATCTTTCCATTTTAAGTCCTCTTGTACTATTTATTCCTCCAGTGAGAAATAATACGTTGCATAAGTAGTAAGAAGAAAAAGGTTACCATGTAGCTCAGTCGGTAAAGAATCTGCCTGCAATGCAGGAGACCAGGGTTTGATTCCTGGGTCAGGAAGATCCCCAGAGAAGGAAATGGCAACCTACTTCAGTATTCTTGCCTGGTGAATCCAATGGACAGAGAAGCCTGGCAGGCTACAATCCATGGGGTCGAAAGAGTCAGACGCGACTTAGTGACTAAACCACCACCACCACTACCAAGAAGAAAAAACAAGTATTTTCAATCATTCCTTAAATTGAAGAAACATTTCTACTTTCACCTTCCATTTGTTCTTCCCTGAATACCCATAATAAGGAAGTAAGAAGTACTCTAGCCATAAACTTTATTCTAGGACACACACCAACACATGTTATTTTGTGCTATGTTTTGCATCTTCTATGTAATTCTTTTTCTTTAACTCCTTCTCACCTATAGAAACTCAACTGAAAGGCCATTTTTGTTGTGAAGCTTTTCCTGATTCCCCAAGATAGAGCTAGTAGAATATCATCTCTCTTCTCATCACATTGTGTACTAATTTTGTACAAGTAATAATCGAATTTACATACCACCACTTATTACATTTTTTTTGTAATTTTTATGTTTTTTCCTCCCACTAGACTGTGAGATCATTGATGGCATTGATCATATCTTCCTCCCACTCTCTGTACCCAGCACAGTTCCAATTGCACAACTGTTTAAATAGAAATAAATGAAAGCATGAATATATCCTTGTAGCTAGACTTAGCTAGCCTGCTCTAGTATATAGCTATGTGACAGATAGGGACGACCCTGTGTTGTGTCAATTGTGACCCATCACTGACTAGATGATCTCTCTGTGATATTCATGTAGATGTATTTCTCTCATCTTTGCCTCTTTATTTGCCCTGGCACTCCAGAGAATGTCTTAAATGTTCCTCAAATATGCTTCTCCATAGCATTATTTAAATAAGATATATTTGGCATTTAAAAACAGCATACAAGCAAGTATAAAGCCATTCACGTAAAGTGAAAACTTAACTTCCTTGTACTGACAAAATGCATGTCAAAACCTGAGCATAGAAGGAAAAGAATGTTTTGTCTGGCTAGTTGCCTTTTTTTTTTTTTCCATTTTTGAGGTTTTCCCTGTCTTTTTTAATAAACCCATAGAAGGGGTTAATTATAGGCATCAGCTCTAAACTTTTAATGGGATAGATATTTGAATCTCTCACACTTATTTGCCACTGCTTGGTCATTTGAGTTGTTTAAAATCTACAGCACATGATTTCCAATACCCCAGTGAAGAACAAAAGAAAAACACAAAGCAAATTTTAAAAACTCTACCTATGGCTTGCAGGCTACAGGATTATTTCCAATATTTCTTGATTCTTTTTCCAGTAAGTTCCCCAACATTTTATGCCAGGGATTGACTTTTTTTTTTTTTCTGTAAAGGAACAGATAGTAAATGTTTTAGGCTTTGTAGGCCAAGAGGCAAAATTGAGGATATTATGAAAGCACTTACATTATAAAAGAGAAAATAAACTGTCTATATTTTTCTTGACAAAATTAAAAATATACTAAAAATAGAGAACCTTTTTCTAATACAAATCTACTAATGAGAAGAATGGAATTTTTTTTTTTTTAAAGAAGCAGTAACATTTCATTTGGCATTCAAAGTCAGTGTTTCTAATCAATAGAATTAACTGCAAATTTCATTTGTTAATGCTAATCTGTAATAAGATTTTAAGTATTTCACTTTTGAAACTATCTTTTTACACAGATAGGTAATATACATGACATTCAGAATGCTGATAACTGCATCATTATGGTTTATAGTAGCAGTGAAAAATGATAAGAACATTCTATAGAGTTTCTTTGGGAACTACTCAACTCTGCTGTTGTAGCACAAAATCATCCACAGAAAATGGATGAGTGAGTGTGGCTGTGTTTCAATAAAACTTTATTTTGGGACTGATAAATGAATTTCATAGAACTGTCACATCCCCAAATATTATGCTTCTTCTGACTTTTTTCAATTGTTAAAAATGTAAAAAATAATTCTCAGCTCATGGACTGAACAAAAGCAGGAGACAGGCTGGCTGTAGCCCATGGATTATAGTTTGCTGACTCTGGCTCTACAGTATGCCCCTGGATTACAGCCATGATGATAACTGACTTTGGATGTAGTCAGTGGCAGAAAGTTCGGGGGTACAAGAGACTGAAAAGAAAAACAAAAAGAGAATCTAGGTTGTTCCTTTTCACTAAGCCCTCTCTTAACTCTCTCATTTCCATATTTCTGCTCCTAGATTCCTACTCTCCTTCTCTTATGCCACCATCCCCAGACTGGCCATACTCATCACTCTGCAGTGCTGTGAACATGCTATCACTGTATGGAAGACAATTCACTCCTTCAGAATACAATATTTATACTGTTTCAAACCCTACTGCCTCTACTCTCAGGCAAGCAAAGAGTCCTGAAAAGTGACTCATAGGCTTCTCATAAGAGGTATGTGTGTGTATGTATTGGCAATGAATGAAAGTCTAGGCCAGTGAGCATGAATAGGGAACTAACTAGGCCAATGGACATACATGAGAGGAATACAGGGAACCAAGGTTCTGGAAGATTAAAGAAGAGAATAATGGTTTTTCATTGTGAATAGATGAAGAGCTATGTGTTTCTATATGGTGATTAAGATACAAGATGTTTGAATCTTCCCTGCTATCTATGGAAACTGTTTGTAACTGTGCAATTGAGGAACAATTAAATGAGAAGAATGCGATTCTTCCTTTGGGGAAGGGGGGAACCTTTCACTTGTGGTGCAAAGTTAGTATTTCCTAGCATTAAAATTGATTGCAAATTTTGTTAATGCTGATCTATGAAGATATTTTACTGTATTTCTAAGTCAGAAAAGAAAAACTAAAAACTAATTTTAGGCAAGCACATAAACTGCTAAATGTTTTAGGCCTAATTACCATGAAGCACAGTGGAAGACATCATGCCAAACAGAAAAAGAATATATGTAATATTCACATAACCATGATTCTTAAATCCATTTCTATCCCTTACTATTTAAATGATCTCAAATTATTCAAACTCTCTAAACATCTTGTTTTCCTATTTTAAACCTCACAACGTAGGCATAATTATCTTCAATTTGTAGATGAGCCAAATATGTAACACACATAAGTATAACTCAAAAACATTCATTTTAATATTTATAAATGATGTATATCATTACATGTGTACTATTAATTTTGTACCGATCACTGCTTGATAATAACAGCATATTGATCACATTATTCTCCTTGGATTTCCTTTTGCCCAAAGCCTACACACCCTACATTATCCTTTCAGGATCCACTCAGAATGCCACAAAATGCTATAAAGGGTTTAAGATAATCCCAGACCAAAAAGGACATCTCTCTTCTCTGAAGTGTCACAGCTTGTATCTCTTTTTTTTTGGTATTTATTGCCTATTTTCAATTACACTTACATTTATTCAAGTTATTCACATGCTTGAAATCATAGAATATTGGACCTGGAAGGGACATAAGATACCCCCTCACCCAAATCTCCTTATTTTACATAGGGGCCAAGAAAAACTGAAGGGCAAAATGGATTGTCAAGAGTCACACAGAGCTTTAAAAACAACTCAGATTTCTCGACTCTGAATTTATTTTCCCACTATACTATTTGTCTCCAATTTCTAAATTTTCTCTTACTTCTTCTGCCTTAACTAGGAACAATCAACAAGTCTTATCATATTTATCCTGTTTTCATTTCCTTTCAAATTCTACACATAACAGCATATTCCATGGCATACTAACTATAGACCAGCAACTACTAGTTATTAATCTATAGTTTTGTCTTCTCATTACAAATCTCTTCCCAGTCCAAGTCACAGTATCATTTGCTGCCAAATTAACTTTCTGAAAACATCAGTTGTCATTCTACTACTCAAAACAATTTTCAGCACTCTATTTTTCACATAACTACCTGGATTTGGAAGATCTTCACAACTTAGACTTGCTTTGCTGCTGATTAAAAATACTGAAGAAATAACTTAGGTAAATTGGAAGTGGTCAAACAGGAGATGGCAAGAGTGAATGTCGAAATTTTAGGAATCAGTGAACTAAAATGGACTGGAATGGGTGAGTTTAACTCATATGACCATTATATCTACTACTGTGGGCAAGAATCTCTTATAAGAAATGGAGTAGCCATCATAGTCAAAGAAAGAGTCTGGAATGCAGTACTTGGATGCAGTCTCAAAAAAGACAGAAAGATCTCCATTCATTTCCAAGGCAAACTGTTCAATAGCATAGTCTTCCAAGTCTATGCCCAGACCAGTAATGCTGAAGAAGCTGAAGTTGACCTACAAGACCTTCTAGAACTAACACCCAAAAAAGATGTCCTTTTCATAATAGGGGACTGGAATGCAAAAGCAGGGAGTCAAGTAATACATGGAGTAACAGGCAAATTTGGCCTTGGAATACAGACTGAATCAGGGCAAAGGCTAATAGAGTTTTGCCAAGAGAATGTACTGGTCATAGCAAACACCTTCTTCCAACAACATAAGAGAAGACTCTGCACATGGACATCACTAGATGGTCAATACCGAAATCAGATTGATTATATTCTTTGCAGCCAAAGATGGAGAAACTCTATACAATAAACAAAATCAAGACCAGGAGCTGACTGTGGCTCAGATCATGAGCTCTTTATTGCCAAATTCAGACTTAAATTGAAGAAAGTAGGGAAAACCACTAGACTATTCAGGTATGACATAAATCAAATCCCTTACAATTATTCAGTGGAAATGAGAAATAGATTTAAGGGACTAGATCTGATAGACAGAGTGCCTGAAGAACTATGGGCAGGGTTTTGTGACATTGTACAGGAGGCAGGAATCAAGACCATGCCCAAGAAAAAGAAATTCAAAAAGGTAAAATGGCTCTCTGAGGAGGCCTTACAAATAGCTGTGAAAAGAAGAGAAGCCAAAAGCAAAGGAGAAAGAAAAGATATACCCATTCGAATGCATAGTTCCAAAGAATAGCAAGGAGAGATAAGAAAGCCTTCCTCAGTGATCAATGCAAAGAAATAGAGGAAAACAATAGAATGGGAAAGACTAGAGATCTCTTCAAGAAAATTAGAGATACCAAGGGAATATTTCATACAAAGATGGGCACACAAAAGGACAGAAATGATATGAACCTAACAGAAGCAGAAGCTATTAAGAAGAGGTGGCAAGAATACACAGAATACACAAAAGAACTATAAAAAAAGTTCTTCACGACCCAGATAATCACAATGGTGTGATCACTCACCTAGAGACAGACATACTGGAATGTGAAGACAAGTGGGCCTTAGGAAGAATCACTACAAACAAAGCTAGTGAATGTGATGGAATTCCAGTTGAGCTATTTCAAATCTTAAAAGATTATGCTGTTAAAGTGCTGCACTTACTATGCCAGCAAATTTGGAAAACACAGCAGTGGCCTCAGGGCTGGAAAATACCAGTTTCCATTCCAATCCCTAAAAAAGGCAATGCCAAAGAATGCTCAAATTACCACACAATTGCACTCATCTCAAACACTAGTACGTACATAACAGTATGCAAACCATGAACTTCCAGATTTTCAAGCTGGATTTAGAAAAGGCAGAGGAACCAGAGATCAAATTGCCAATGTCCATTAGATCATCAAAAAAGCAAGAGTTCCAGAAAAATAACTACTTCTGCTTTATTGGCTATGCCAAAGCCTTCGATTGTGTGGGCCACAACAAACTCTGGATAATTCTTCAAGAGATGAGAATACCAGACCACCTGACTTGCCTCTTGAGAAATCTGTACACAGGTCAGGAAGCAACAGTTCGAACTGGACATTGAACAACAGACTGGTTCCAAATAGGAAAGGAATATGTCAAGCCTGTATATTGTCATCCTACTCATTTACCTTATATGCAGAATTCACCATGAGAAATGCTGGGCTGGATGAAGCACAAGCTGGAATCAAGATTGTCAGGAGAAATATCAAGAACCTCAGATAAGCAGATGACACCACACTTATGGCAGAGAGTGAAGAACTAAAGAGCATCTTAATGAAAGTGAAAATTCAGTTTGGTCGCTCAGTGTTTGACTCTGCCACCCCATGAACTGCAGCACGCCAGGCCTCCCTGTCCATCACCAACTCCCACAGTCTACCCAAACCCAAGTCCACTGAGTCAGTGATGCCATCCAACCAACTCATCCTCTGTTGTCCCCTTTTCCTCCTGCCCTCAATCTTTCTCAGCATCAGGGTCTTTTCAAATGAGTCAGCTCTTCACATCAGGGCGCCAAAATATTGGAATTTCAGCTTCAGCATCAGTCCTTCCAGTGAACACCCAGGACTGATCTCCTTTAGGATGGACTGGTTGGATCTCCTTGCAGTCCAAGGGACTCTCAAGAGTCTTCTCCAACACCACAGTTCAAATTCATCAATTCTTTGACACTCAGCTTTCTTTATAGTCCAACTCTCACATCTATACATGACCACTGGAACAACCATAGTCTTGACTAGAGGGATCTTTCTTGACAAAGTAATGTCTCTTCTTTTTAATATGCTGTCTAGGTTGGTCATAACTTTCGTTCCAAGGAGTAAGCATCTTTTAATTTCATGGCTGCTATCACCATCTGCAGCGATTTTGGAGTCCCCCAAAATAAAGTCAGAAATTGTTTCCACTGTTTCCCCATCTATTTGCCATGAAGTGATAGGACCAGTTGCCATGATCTTAGTTTTCTGAATTTTGAGCTTTAAGTGAAAGAGTGAAAAAGTTGGCTTAAAACTCAACATTCAGAAAACTAAGATTATGGAATCCAGTCCCATCACTTCATGGCAAATAGATGGGGAAACAGTGTCAGACTTTATGTTGGGGGCTCCAAAATCACTGCAGATGATGACTGCAGCCAGGAAATTAAAAGACGCTTGCTCCTGGGAAGAAAAGTTATGACCAACCTAGACAGCATATTAAAAAGCAGAGACATTACATTGCCAACAAAGGCCCTTCTAGTCAAAATTTTGGTTTTTCCAGTAGTTATGTATGGATGTGAGAGTTGGACTATAATGAAAGCTGAGCACCAAAGAATTGATGCTTTTGAACTGTGGTGTTGGAGAAGATTTTTGAAAGCCCCTTGGACAGCAAGGAGATCCAACCAGTCCATCCTAAAGGAAATCAGTCCCAAGTATTCACTGGAAAGACTGATGCTGAAGCTGAAACTCCAATACTTTGGCCACCTGATACGAAGAAATGACCCATTGGAAAAGACCCCAATGCTGACCCCAATGGGGAAGATTGAAGGCAGGAGGAGAAGGGGATGACAGAGGATGAGATGGTTTGATGGCATCACTGACTTAATGGACATGAGTTTGAGCAAACTCTTGGAGTTCATGATGGACAGTGAGGGCTGCCATGCTGCTGTCCATGGCTGGACACGACTGAGTGACTGAACTTAACTGAACGCAACTTAGGTAAAAGTGAGAAACTCAAAATTCCTATATTTCTCATTTTTTCTCCAGATGATATCTCTGTCCCAGAGGTGTGACCTCTTCATCACTCTGTGTTTTTGCCTCTTTATTTTCATTTTGTTTGAATGCTTTCCTTCATTTTCATTTATTTAATAACCATTCGGTCTTCTAGATTCAGCTTTAATTCCAGTTTATTTATGAAGATTTTCCTTACTACTACACTTCATGGAATTACCTCTTCCCTTGTTTTCTTAGATATATTATTAGTAATAGCATATTTTACTTTTTTTATGTATTTTTATTAGTTGGAGGTTAATTACTTTAGAATATTGTCGTGGTTTTTGCCATACACTGACATGAATCAGCCATCGATTTACATGTGTTCCCCATCCCGATCCCCCCTCCCGCCTCCCTCCCCATCCCATATTTTACTTTGTGTTAGTATTGCTCTTCTTTTGAAATATTTTATCTCCAAGCAGATTTTAGAAAAAGATCATAACTTGCATATAGTTTGATTTCAGTATCTGAAAATCAATAATGTTTATTGATCAACAAAATTATATATATGTCCTTTTGGTAAGTAATAAAAGTCCTCAAAAGACAGCATGACTCTTGCTTTAATTGATTAAATAGCATTTCCCATAGACAGATGTACTTATTTTTTTCCTGATGGCTTCTTAAGACATGATTGTATTAGGTAGCTCTGGTTTATTCCAATTAAGAAATAACTTTGTTTCCACAGTTTGCTTCCAAAATTATAGTCTTGAAAACCAAATGAAAAGTGTGCTTGAATGACTTCCATATTTCAGCAAGTTGTTGGCATTGTGTAGCTCTCAATTTGATTTTCATAAACTTCAAATATATTGTCCATTCATAAACAAATGATAGGAACAATCAGCTGTTGTGATATATAAAAAGGATGTTAAACAATGAATAATTATAACCTGATTCACATTTGGCAAGTGGACTTGACTAAAGAGTTCAACTATAATATCCAACTATAATTAAATGAATAAAATCAGCTCCTAGAAGATCAGTTATATGGCCAAAAGTCTATACAGATGACTTTCTTCATTGCAAATCACATTGCACAGGAATTAAAATGAATTGATAATATAGGACACATGTACATTTAAGTCACTTCGGTCGTGTCCAACTCTATGTGACCCTATGTACTGTAGCCTGCCAGTCTCCTCTGTCCATGGGATTCTCTAGGCAAGAATACTGAAGAGAGTTGCCATGCCCTTTTCTAAGTAGGATATGGTTTAATAGAAATTAAACTTATGTGTTTTCCAAATGAAATACATAGTGTGGATTTCAGAAGCATAATATGGGACTAAATGTTCTTAAATTTTTTAAGGATGTCTGCTAAAATTGTAAATGATGTCTCAGGTCTTATTTTACTTTAGAGATAAATTATGTGCTACCAACATATAAGTCAAGAATATTGCTAAGCTGCACATTCAAATGTGCAACACAAATATCAGAGGGACTCATTGCCAGGGAGCACATATTTTATTTCCATTCCCAGTGTGGACATGCTCTTTGACTTTGGAAAATGTCAATTTTAAGCAGTACTCATGGGGCTCCAATTGAACACAAAGCTTTGCACATTTACATAACGGTAAACATCTGGGTCAGGGTGACAGAATGCCATCTCCCCCTCCCTGCCATTAGACTCAAGATTTATGTCTAGGTTCAAAAGTCATCTGATAGGCCAGTTATGCCAAGGTATTTTCAATAAAGCATTTGGAAACAAAAAAGAAAAGAAGGTAGAAATTGAAATGGTTTTCTGCAGAGTATATCCTTGTCATAAATCACAAATAAAAGAAAAACTTTAATATAAAGTACCATTTTATTAAATGTCACCCAGCATTCATGATTTCATCTGTCTGGTAGTTTAGAGAGGGTACAAAGTGACTGATAGTCCAAAAATCAGTATGCATAGCCAGAGCAGTACAGTGTTGAAGCCATGGAAAACCATGGAAGGTAAAAGTACAGAAAGAAAATAAATTCACCTATAGAAAGCAGGCAACTCCACCACTTTGATCACTCTGAAATTATTACTGCAATTCCAATAAATTACATTTTTCACACCGGTAGCCTAAGATTATTTGTGCACTTTTCTATTTAACTTTATATGTGTGTGTGAGTGCCTGTATCTTTCCCTCTGTGTATATATGTGTCCATACACACAGAGAAAGAAAGACATATACACAACTAAATCAAACAAAATTCTATTGTAATATATGTAACTGATAAAACAAATATGTGAAACAAATTAAGAAAATGAATTAATATAGCAAATACAATTTACCATGGCACATTTACAAAATACTGGATCTGGGGAAAGGTTTTGAAAACTGATTACACTGAATATTAAGGAAACAAACAGAGACACATACATTCCCAGCACTATGTATAGATTGGAAGAACGGATTTATCTTGAAGATTCAGGAAACAGAACTTGCTGTAAAATTTTGTTCTGTCCTCAACAAGAATGCAAAACAATCTGTGATTAGAACTCAAAGGATATAGATAATTTCTTATAAAATCTATATATGTGTGATTTTAAAATGGTAGTTCAAACCAAAGTCTAAAACTCAGCTTGTAGATTTCGTATTCTAGTTTGCCATGTCAAAATGTACAACTCAGTTGAGTTCAGTTCAGTTCAGTCGCTCAGTCGTGTCCGACTCTTTGCGACCCCATGAATCGCAGCACGCCAGGCCTCCTTGTTTATCACCAACTCCCGGAGTTTACCCAAACTCATGTCCATCGAGGCAGTGATGCCATCCAGCCATCTCATCCTCTGTCACCCCCTTCTTCTCCTGCCCCCAATCCCTCCCAGCATCAGGGTCTTTTCCAATGAGTCAACTCTTCGCATGAGGTGGCCAAAGTATTGGAGTGTCAGCTTCAGCATCAGTCCTTCCAATGAACACAGGACTTATCTCCTTCAGGATGGAATGGGTGGATCTCCTTGCAGTCCAAGGGACTCTCAAGAGTCTTCTCCAACACCACAGTTGAAAAGCATCATTTTTTTGGCGCTCAACTTTCTTCACAGTCCAACTCTCACATCCATAAATGACCACTGGAAAAACCATAGCCTTGAGCCGACAGACCTGTGTTGGCAAAGTAATGTCTCTGCTTTTTAATATGCTATCTAGGTTGGTCATAATTTTCCTTCCAAGGAGTAAGCATCTTTTAATTTCATGGCTGCAGTCACCATCTGCAGTGATTTTGGAGCCCCCAAAAACAAAGTCTGACACTGTTTCCACTGTCTCCCCATCTATTTCCCATGAGGTTATGGGACCAGATGCCATGATCTTAGTTGTCTGAATGTCAAGCTTTAACCCAACTTTTTCACTCTCCTCTTTCACTTTCATCAAGAAACTTTTTAGTTCCTCTTCACTTATTACCATAAGGGTGGTGTCATCTGCATATCTGAGGTTATTGATATTTCTCCTGGAAATCTTGATTCCAGCTTGTTCTTCTTCCAGCCCAGCGTTTCTCATGATATACTCTGCATATAAGTTAAATAAGCAGGGTGACAATATACAGCCTTGACGTACTCCTTTTCCTATTTGGAACCAGTCTGTTGTTCCATGTCCAGTTCTAACTGTTGCTTCCTGACCTGCATACAGGTTTCTCAAGAGGCAGGTCAGGTGGTCTGGTATTCCCATATCCTTCAGAATTTTCCTCAGTTTATTGTGATCCACACAGTCTAAGGCTTTGGTGTAGTCAATAAAGCAGAAATAGATGTTTTTCTGGAACTCTCTTGCTTTTTTGATAATCCAGCAGATATTGGCAATTTGATCTCTGGTTCCTCTGCCTTTTCTAAAACCAGCTTGAACATTTGGAAGTTCTTGGTTCTCGTATTGCTGAAGCCTGGCTAGGAGAACTTTGAGCATTACCTTACTAGCATGTGAGATGAATGCAACTGTGCGGTAGTTTGAGCATTCTTTGAGATTGCCTTTCTTAGGGATTGGAATGAAATCTGACATTTTCCAGTCTTGTGGCCACCTCTGAGTTTTCCAAATTTGCTGGCATATTGAGTGCAGCACTTTAACAGCATCATCTTTCAGGATTTGAAATAGCTCAACTGGAATTCCATCACATCCACTAGCTTTGTTCATAGTGATGCTTTCTAAGGCCCACTTGACTTCACATTCCAGGATGTCTGGCTCTAGGTGAGTGATCACACCATTGTGATTATCTGGGTCATGAAGATCTTTTTTGTACAGTTCTTCTGTGTATTCTCGCCACCTCTTCTTAATATCTTCTGCTTCTGTTAGGTCCACACCATTTCTATCCTTTTGAGCCCATATTTGCATGAAATGTTCCCTTGGTATCTCTAATTTTCTTGAAGAGATCTCTAGTCTTTCCCATTCTGTTGTTTTCCTCTATTTCTTTGCATTGATCACTGAGGAAGGCTTTCTTATCTCTCCTGGCTATTCTTTGGAACTCTGAATTGGAATGGGAATATCTTTCCTTTATTCCTTTACTTTTCACTTCTCTTCATTTCACAGCTATTTGTAAGACCTCCTCAGACAACCATTTTGCCTTTTTGCATTTCTTTTCCATGGGGATGGTCTTGATCCCTGTCTCCTGTACAATGTCACAAACCTCCATCCATAGTTCATCAGGCTCTCTATCAGATCTAGTCCTTTAAATCTATTTCTCACTTCCACTGTACAGTCATAAGGGATTTTATTTAGGTCATAACTGAATGGTCTAGTGGTTATCCTTACTTTCTTCAGTTTAAGTCTGTATTTGGCAATAAGGAGTTCATGAGCTGAGCCACAGTCAGCTCCTGGTCTTGTTTCTGCTGACTGTATAGAGCTTCTCCATCTTTGGCTGCAAAGAATATAATCAATCTGATTTCGGTGTTGACCATCTGGTGATGTCCATGTGTAGAGTCTTCTCTTGTGTTGTTGGAAGAGGGTATTTGCTATGACCAGTGCATTCTCTTGGCAAAACTCTATGAGATTTTGCCCTGCTTCATGCTGTACTCCATGACCAAGTTTGCCTGTTACTCCAGATGTTTCTTGACTTCCTACTTTTGCATTCCAGTCCTGTATAATGAAAAGGACAACTTATTTTGGGTATTAGTTGTAGAACGTCTTGCAGGTTTTCATAGAATGTTTCAACTTCATCTTCTTCAGTATTACTGGTAGGGGCATAAACTTGGATTACTGTGATATTGAATGGTTTGTCTTGGAAACGAACAGAGATCATTCTGTTGTTTTTGAGATTGCATCCAAGTACTGCATTTTGGAGTCTTGTTGACTATGATGGCTACTTCATTTCTTCTAAGGGATTCCTGCCCATAGTAGGAGATATAATGTTCATCTCAGTTAAATTCACCCATTCCAGTCCACTTTAGTTCGCTGATTCCTAGAATGTCGACATTTACTCTTGCCATCTCCTGTTTGACCACTTTCAATTTGCCTTGATTCATGGACCTAACATTCCAGGTTCCTATGCAATATTGCTCTTCACAGCATCGGACCTTGCTTCTATTACTAGTCACATCCACAACTGGGTATTGTTTTTGCTTTGTCTCTATGCCTTCATTCTTTCTGGAGTTATTTCTCCACTGATCTCCAGTAGCGTATTGGGCACCTGCCGACCTGGGGAATTCCTCTTTCAGTATCCTATCATTTTGCCTTTTTATACTGTTCACGGGGTTCTCAAGACAAGAATACTAAAGTGGTTTTCCATTCCCTTCTCCAGTGGACCACATTTTGTCAGACCTCTCCACCATGACCTGACCGTCTTGAGTGGCCCCACACGGCATGGCTTAGTTTCACTGAGTTAGACAAGACTGTGGTCCTGTGATCAGATTGGCTAATTTTCTGTAATTATGGTTTTAGTGTGTCTGCCCTCTGATGCCCTCTCACAACACCTACCATCTTACTTGGGTTTCCCTTACATTGGACGTGGGGTTTCTCTTCACGGCTGCTCCAGCAAAGCGCAGCCACTGCTCCTTAACTTGGACGAGGGCTATCTTCTCACGGCTGCCCCTCCTTCTGGCAATAATGGAATAAAATCTACCATTTTGTCTTAAGGAAAAATCAAGCAAAATACTTAAAGAATGTTTCTTCAGATATTGGATAAGAGTTTAGAATAGTTATTTTTGAAAGAAAGGGAAAAATAGGGTAAACCCTATTGATTGTCTTGGTTTGGTGTCTGGGGAGTGCCCAGGCTGTAGCACAGGGAAGGGAGACCCAAAGAGTGCCTGGAAATTTCCCAGACTTGAGACAAACTCCAGCATTCAGAAAAATTGAGGCAAATAGAGTTCATAGGGCTGAGTACCATAGAGGAGAGAGCTGCCCCAAAAAAGCAAAAAAAGAAAATTCTGAATCAGGGGACCGGGGAGGGTTTCAGGAAACCAAAAAGAGCAAGCAGAAAAACCCTGGCGCTCACATAGTGCTGGCATAGTCATGTTCAATTAAGCCAAAATGGCAAGATCTTCTAAAATCTTGGGAATCAAATGAAGCACTCAGAAGGGTATTTGCATCAGTTATTGGAGCCAAATCAGTCCTAAGTTGAGGGCTATCTAGATCTCCTTAACAAAACATAAAACTAAGACAGAAAAGGAAACTGTTTTCAAGTAACTTATTTACATCACAGAACAAAGTTCTAAGCTTATCAAAAAGGATACCAAAATATCTAGTGCCAATGATGTAAATTTTCCAATGTCTGGTGGAAATAAGGAAAGAAAGAAAGTGAAATTGCTCAGTCATGTCTGACTCTTTGCAATCCCATGGACCGTAGCCTACCAGGCTCCTCCGTCCATGGGATTTTCCCGTCAAGAGTACTGGAGTGGGTTGCCATTCATTCTTCATCACAATGTCTGATGGTGGTGGTTTAGTCCCTAAGTCGTGTCCAACTCTTGCGACCCCATGGACTGTAGTCTGCCAGGCTACTTTGTCCATCGGATTCTCCAGGCAAGAATACTGGAGTGGGTTGCCATTTCCTTCTGTCATTTCCTTATTCCCAACCCAAGAATCAAACCCAAGTCTCTGGCACTGCAGACAGGTTTTTTATCGACTGAGCTATGAGGGAAGCCCACTTTAGGAAGTGTAGTAATATCAAATCTTGTTTTAAACAAATAAATGTCTATATTACTTATCTATTATAAATAAACATCCAAATATTTTTTTTTCAAAATTCATTTGCTGTAATGTCTTTTATTAAAAGACAAAAAAAAATTACCTCACTGAAAAAATAACTAAAACTTTTTTTTTAGTTTTTTCCAAGTTTTTTGTTTATATTCTTAATTGCTCTTATTAGCATCTGTAAGATCCATTGAGAAAGCTTCAGTGAAGCTTCCTAAACTAATTTTTCTCATTCAAAAAAGTTCTTAGGTTAATTTGACTTTTGTTCTATAGGTACCAACAAAACAGTTGTTTACAATGAGAGTGCTCTAGATTTAATAATTTGTTAGTTTCTCTAATTTTAAAAGGATCCATCATTTTGCCACCAATTAAAAACACAAAAAGACTTCTTACAAGGCTGATATAAACAAACACACACAAAATAGAACATAAGATATTTACTTCTCAAAGACATAGAAATCTGAAACTGTCATTAAAAGATCTTGCTTAAATTTTTACTAAGTCAGCTTTAATTTTTAACTGCATACCCATTAAAGAGCCCCCTCAATATTTAGGCAGTTAGAATTGGACATGGAACAACAGACTGGTTCCAAATCAGAAAAGGAGTACCTCAAGGCTGTATATTGTCACTCTGCTTATTTAACTTATATACAGAATAAATCATGAGTAATACTGGACTGGGTGAAGCACAAGCTGGAATCAAGATTGCCAGGAGAAACATCAATAACCTCAGATATGCAGATAACACCACCCTTATGGCAGAAAGTGAAGAACTAAAGTGTTTTCATGAAAGTGAAAGAGGAGAGTGAAAAAGTTGGCTTAAAATTCAACATTCAGAAAACTAAGATCATGGCATCTGGCCCCATCACTTCATGCCAAATAGATGGGAAAACAGTGGAAACAGTGATAGACTTTATTTTGGGGGGCTCCAAAATACTGCAGATGGTGACTGAAGCCATGAAATTAAAAGATGCTTGCTCCTTGGAAGAAAAGTTATCACCAATCTAGATAGCATATTAAAAAGCAGAGACATGAGGAAGGTCGAAGGTGGAGGAGGAATAGGATGGGGAGAACACTTTCTCACCCCAAAATTCACCTCAAAACTCACTACTTGACACTTCATTGCACTCCAGAGAGAAAAGATCCAGCTCCACCCACCAAAACACCGACCCAAGCTTCCCTAACCAGGAAACCTTCACAAGCCACTTGTCCAACCCCACCCACAAGGAGGAACCTCCACAATAAAGAGGAATCACAAACTTCCAGCAAACAGAAAGGCCACCCGAAACACAGCAAGATAAACAAGATGAAAAGGCAGAGAAATATTCAGCAGGTAAAAGTACATGATAAAAGCCCATCAAACCAAACAAAAGAGGAGGCAATAGGGAGTTCAACTGAAAAAGAATTCAGAATAATGATAGTAAAAGTGATCCAAAATATTGAAAACAAAACAGAGTTACAGATCAATAGCCTGGAGACAAGGATTGAGAAGATGCAAGAAAAGTTTAACAAGGACCTAGAAGAAATAAAAAAGAGTCAATCAATAATGAATAATGCAATAACTGAGATCAAAAGCACTCTGGAAGGAACCACCAGTAGAATAACTGAGGCAGAAGATAGGTAAGTGTGGTGGAAGATAGAATGGTGGAAATGAATGAACCAGAGAGGAAAAAAGAAAAAAGAATTAAAAGAAATGAAGACAACCTCTGAGACCTCAGGGACAATGTCAAATGCCCCAACATTCAAATCATAGGAGTCCCAAAAGAAGAAGACAAAAAGAAAGGCCATGAGAAAATACTTGAGGAGACAATAGTTGAAAACTTCCCTAAAATGGGGAAGGAAACAGCCACCCAAGTCCAAGAAACTCAGAGAGTCCCAAACAGGATAGACCCAAGGAGAAACACCCCAAGACACATATTGATCAAATTAACGAAGATCAAACACAAAGAACAAATATTAAAAGCAGCAAGGGACTACTAACGCATGTATATGGAATTTAGAAAGATGGTAACGATAACCCTATATGCAAAGCAGAAAAAGAGACACAGATGTACAGAACAGACTTTTGGACTCTGTGGGAGAAGGCGAGGGTGGGATGTTTTGAGAGAACAACATCAAAACATGTATATTATCAAGGGTGAAAGAGATCACCAGCCCAGGTTGGATGCATGAGACAAGTGCTCGGGGCTGGTGCATTGGGAAGACCCAGAGGGATGGGATGGGAAGGGAGGCGGGAGGGGGGATCGGGATGGGGAATACATGTAAATCCATGGCTGATTCATGTCAATGTATGGTAAAAACCACTACAATATTGTAAAGTAATTAGCCTCCAACTAATAAAAATAAATGGTTAAAAAAAAAAAAGCAGCAAGGGAAAAACAACAAATAACTCACAAGGGGATCCCCATAAGAATAACAGCGGACCTTTCAATAGAAACTCTTCAAGCCAGAAGGGAATGGCAGGACATACTTAAAGTGATAAAAAAGAAAAACCTACAAACCAGATTACTGTTACCAACAAAGATCTCATTCAAATATGAAGGATAAATCAAAAGCTTTACAAACAAAAGCTCAGAGAATTCAGCACTACCAAACCAGCTCTTCAACAAATGCTAAAGGATCTTCTCTAGAAAGAAAACCCAGAAAAGGTTTATAAATTCGAGCCCAAAGCAGCAAAGTAAATGGTAACAGGATCATACTGGCACAAAGACAGAAACATAGATCAATAGAACAAAATAAAAGGCCAGAGATAAATCTATGCACCTATGGACACCTTATCTTTGACAAAGGAGGCAAGAATATACAATGGAGAAAAGACAATCTCTTTAACAAGTCGTGCTGGGAAAACTGGTCAACCACTTGTAAAAGAATGAAACTAGAACACTTTCTAACACCATACACAAAAATAAACTCAAAATGGATTAAAGATCTAAATGTAAGACCAGAAACTATAAGACTCCTAGAGGAAAACATAGACAAAACACTCTCTGATGTAAATCATAGCAGGATCCTCTATGACTCACCTCCTAGAGTAATGGAAATAAAAACAAAAATAAACAGAGGGGACCCAATTAAAATTAAAAGCTTTTGTACAATGAAGGAAACTAAAAGCAAGGTGAAAAGACAGCCTTCAGAATGGGAGAAAATAATAGCAAAGGAAGCAACATATCTCAAAAATATACAAACAAATCCTGCAGCTAAATTCCAGAAAAACAAGCGACCCAATCAAAAAATGGGCCAAAGAACATTACAGACATTTCCCAAAGAAGACATACATATGGCTAACAAACACATGAAAAGATGCTCAACATCACTCATTATCAGAGAAATGCAAATCAAAACCACAATGAGGTACCATATCACGCCGGTCAGAATGGCTTCTATCAAAAAGTCTACAAACAATAAATGCTGGAGAGGTGTGAACCCTCTTACACTGTTAGTGGGAATGCAAACTAGTACAGCCACTATGAACAGTGTGGAGATTCCTTTAAAAACTGGAAATAGAACTGCCATATGACCCAGCAATCCGACTGCTGGGCATTCACACCAAGGAAACCAGAATTGAAAGAGATACATGTACCCCAAAGTTCATCACAACACTGTTTACAATAGCCATGACATGGAAGCAATGTAGATGTCCATCGGCAGATGAATGCATAAGAAAGCTGTGGTGCACTGGGAAGACCCAGAGGGATCGGGTAGAGAGGGAGGTGGGATGGGGTATCAGGATGGGGAATACATGTAAATCCATGGCTGATTCATGTCAATGTATGACAAAACCCACTACAATATTTTAAAGCAATTAGCCTCCAACTAATAAAAATAAATGAAAGCTGTGGTACATTTGCACAATGGAATATTACTCAGCTATTGAAAAGAATGCATTTGAGTCAGTTCTAATGAGGTGAATGAAATAGAGCCTATTATACAGAGTGAAGTAAGTCAGAAAAAAAACACCAATACAGTATATTAACGCATATATATGGAATTTAGAAAGTTGGTGACGATGACCCTATATGCGAGACAGCAAAAGAGACACAAATGTAAAGAACAGACTTTTGGACTCTGTGGGAGAAGGCGAGGGTGGGATGATTTGCGAGAATAACATTGAAACATGTATATTATCACATGTGAAATAGATCGCCAGTCTCAGTTTGATGCATGAGACAGGGTGCTCAGGGCTGGTGCACTGGGATGACCATGAGGGATGGAATGGCGAGGGCGGTGGGAGGTAGAGTCAGGATGTGGAACACATGTACACCCATGGCTGATTCATGTGAATGTATAGTAAAAACCACCACAGTATTGTAAAGTTATTAGCCTCCAGTAAAAGTAAAGAAAAAAATAAAAATAAAAAGCAGAGACACCACTTCCTTTCCAACAAAGGTCCTTCTAGTCAAAGCTTTGGTTTTTCCAGTAGTCATGTATGGATGTGACGGTTAGACTATAAAGAAAGCTGCGCTCCAAAGAATTGATGCTTTTGAACTGTGGTGTTGGAGAAGACTCTTGAGAGTCCCTTGGACTGCAAGGAGATCCAACCAGACCATCCTAAAGGAAGTCAATCCTGAATATTCATTGGAAGGACTGATACTGAAGCTGAAACTCCAATACTTTGGCCACCTGATGCGAAGAACTGACGCCTTGGGAAAGACCCTGATGCTGGGAAAGTTTGAAGGCAGGAGGAGAAGGGGAAGACAGAGGATGAGATGGTTGGATGGCATCGTTGACTCAATGGGCATGAGTTTGAGTAAACTCTGGGAGTTGGTGTTGGACAGGGAGACCTGGCGTGCTGTAGTCCATGGGGTTGCAAGGAGTTAGACACAACTGAGCAACTCAACTAAACTGAACTGAATATTTAGGCAATGTCTAGCATTCAATTAAAAATTATCTGCCTTGGGAAGAAGCAGGATGATATAATTCTTAACAATAAAGACAATCAATGAAAGGAAAAAGGCCATCAAATGAAACAAATAATATACTTAGTAAATAAGGAAATTAAAATAACTATTATAAACATGGGACTTCTCTGGTGGCTTAAATGTAAAAGAATCCACCTGCCAATGCAAGAGGCACAGGTTCAATCCCTGGGTCAGGAACATCCCCTGGAGGAGAAAATGGGAACTCGTTTGAGTACTTTTGCTTGGGAAATACCATGAACAGAGGGGCCTGTGGGCTATAGCCCATGGGATTGCAGAGTCAGACATGACTTATTACAAACAACAAATTATAAACATAGTGCCATGTTCAAAAAAGTAGAGGAAATCATAAACATAATAAAAATAGACATGAGACATATAAAAATGACCGAAACTGAACTTCTAGAGATGAAAAAATACAAGATATGAATTGAAAAAATACACTTGATGGTGTAATAGGAGGGAAAGGGTTAGGGTACAGCTTTTGAAAGAATGATATAGCCCAAGGACACGACATAAACCAATTAGAATCAAATGTGACCAAGATGGTAGACAAGACTAGACCTTGATCCTCAATCAGCAAGTGAAATGGTGAACCCAGAGGTGACATGACAGTTCCAAGGCACTGTTAAAAGACAAAGGAGTAGGTGGTGGCCCAAAATCCTGGAAATCTCTGCCCCTTCCCAAAAATAGTTGGAATAATCCTCCCACTCATTAACATATGAAATCACCCAGCCTATAAAAACTAACCACACTGGATTTTGCAATGGCCCACACTCTGTCTGTGGAGTGTGCTTCTCTATGAATGTGAATAAATCCACTTCTTACATATCACTTTTTATCTCACTGAATTATTTCTGTGATGAGACATTGAGAACCTGAGCTTCATTATGTCCTGAAACCATGTACTGTGGGTTTTATCTGGGTTTGAGTCTCAGCCACGTGAGTTCAAGTCCCAATCTGTGGTAAATGGTTTCAGTGGCATTAATAGCAGATCAGATTCTGCAAAAGAAAGTATAAGTAAATTGGAGATATTAGCGGTAAAAACTATTGACACTGGAAAAGAGAGAGGTAAAATGACTACAAGAAAAATGCTCAGATCCTCAGCATTTTGGAACAACCTGTGTGGCAAAGACAATATTGCCCACTTTCACCACTTCAATTTATGACTTTTACTGGAAGTCATTGAAAATAGTTATTTCATAACATAATCTGAGTTTAAAGTGACTGAAGAATGAAGCTGTAAGAATAGTCTGCATGAAACAATTACAGGTAAGAATATTTTTTAAGAAGTTGAGGAAACGTTAATTGAATATAACCCGAAGTAGAGTTTGCAACATGCATGCATGCTAAGTTGCTTCAGTCATATCTGACTCTGTATGACACTATGGACTGTAGCCTGCCAGGCTCCTCTGTCCATGGGATTCTCCAGCCAAGAACACTGGACTGGGTTGCCATTTCCTCCTCCAGAGGATCTTCTTGACTCGAGGATCAATTGAACCTGCGTCTCTTATGTCTCCTGCATTGGCAAGAGGGTTCTTTACCATTACCACCACCTGGTAATTCCAGAGCTTGCTAAGATATGTCAATTTGACAGTGGTAAAAAGTGTGTGGAGCAGACAAAAAGATTCTTTGAGAAAATTCCCAAAGCTCATGAAAAGGTGACACATTTAAAGGCTTTACTTATTCATTGTACTATTCATCAGCAGGTAAATGATAATCAGCAGGGGACAATAGAGGATGAGATGGTTGGATGGCATCACCGACTCAATGGATGTGAGTATGAACAAGCTCCGTGAGGTGGTGAAGGACAGGGAATCCTGATGTGCTGCAGTCCATTGGGTTTCAAAGAGTTGGACATGACTGAGCATCTGAACAACAAATGGTTATATGTTACTGAAGCAGTAGAGTCAATGGTAAATTTCACTCACACTTGTGTATGAAACTATTGTCAGTATTAAAATTTGAATATCTAGGCTTGCCTTTCCAGACAACAGTTTGATGACTTAGCAGTCATATTGTTTTATTATGATTTTTTGAACTCAGGGTTGACACTAAAATAGTTCTGAATAAAAATTGTTTTCAACTACTATTTTTGAACACTGAAAGGCTTTAGGAATTGGCTTTTGCTGCAAACTTCATAATGTTTCTTAAATAATTCAACCTACAATTACAAGGCAAACAGCACTTATATGTGAAACTTATATTGTGACAATTTTGATGACAATTAACATTTGCATCACAAGTGGTGTCAAGATGCTCTATATACTTCCCAGCCTATAAAAAGTTAAAATAAGAAACAAGCTTTACATTTCCCCACAAATTTGCATGGATATATTTACTGATTTCAGTATACAATTCCATATGTATTTTTATGACATTGATGTCAGTGTAAAATAAAATTTCTGTTTTTCAAAATCCAAACTGTGCCACTAAGGAACTTCCACCTAACTTTCAATATATACAATCAAGAAAAGAATAGAATAGAATTATTTACATTTTCCAAGTAATGAATATGCTCACTTAAAACAACAGGTCTATGAATTGATATCAATGTTTGGAAGTAACCTATCTGCGTGAAAAAACAAACAAACATTTCAATGATAAAACGCATGAATCAGTTCAGTTCAGTCACTCAGTTGTATCCAACTCTTTGTGACCCCATGGACTGCATCACGACTCCAGGAGCAATATTAAGAGCTGAACATTTGCAGTTGATGTTGATGATAAAGAACACTACCTTTGAACTTCAATTAAGCTAAATTTTAAACTCTTCCAACCAAAAAAGAATGCCATTCTTCTGGATAGTAAACTTGTATTACAAAAAAATTATACTCAATTATTATACTTTGAGTTTTATCAATAAAAAGAGTGGAAATTTGTTTTCTCAGTTATTTTTGTTGTCGCTATTTAGTTGCTCAGTCGTGTCCAACTCTGTGACCCCATGGACTGTAGCCCTCCAGGCTCCTCTGTTCATAGGATTCTCTAGGCAAGAATACCAGAATGTGTTGCTATTTCCTCCTCAAAGGGATCTTCCTGACACAGGGATCAAACCCGAGTCTTTTGCATTGGCAGGCAGATTCTTTACCACTGAGCCACCAATGAAGCCCTGGGAATTCTCTTACCGTAGTTTAAAAATTACATTGACCATTTTTCTTAAAAATTACATTGACCATTTTTCTTAAATGACAAGCTTATAAAATCAGAAGGAAAAACCCATTGTTATATAAGTACCTATACAATGTCGACGATTTTGCCTTCTGGCCCACAAAGCTTAGAATATTCGCTATCTGGCCCTTTACAGTAAGAGTGTGCCAGTTTCTTGTCTAAAAGGTCTTACGTGGTCTGATCTCTTTCTACCTCCCTAAACTCATGTTCTATTACTCTCATTGTAACTTTACTCCAATTGCCCTGGCTTGTTTGTTTTCCTTCAAATACTCCAGACATGTTCTCACTGGAAAGTATTTGCTTTTGCTCATCCTTTGACTTTGAATATTCATCCTTTAAATCTAAATGTATGTACTCTCTTAACTTCTTTGAGATTTTGTTCAAATGTCACTTCAGTGAAGCCTTCCCAGGTCACTCTCTGTAAAATTGCAACAGTATCAACAACTCTCTAGTACCCTCAATCTGGCATCTCCTTGTTCACCTTTGTCTTCATAGCATCACAACAGACTACATAGCTACTTCATAGCATCTTTATCACTATGCAACAGACTACATTGTCTATTTTCTTGTTTGTTTACTTCCTGTCTCTTTTGACTAGAAAGTAAATGGCACAAGGGTACCAGAATTTTTTTGACAAATAGTAGATCCTCAATAAATATTTGTTCAGCACATGAAGTTTTCTGAATTGGTTCTTAGAACTTAAAAAAAGAAAATTCTTAAAATGAACTCCTTTTCAGATATCCATGCCTTGCATTCATCATCTTCTGTTCTTTTAGTCTTTTTGCTCAAAATCACCATGTTTGTTTTGTTGTTGTTGTTGTTTGTTTGCTTTTTTCTTTTCTGTTAGCCTACAATTACTATTCACACATGAAAATAAATAGTGCACATTTATATTGGGTCATCACCCTGTATTTTTTTATTTCATGATAAAATAATAATAAAAGCTAACACTTTAGGTTTTAGAATGTGCTAAGTACTTTGCTAAACACCAGTAGTAAATGTCTGTTTTTGCTTACTTTCCACCAGCCTCTCCTCTTCTGGCCAAAGCAAATAAGCAAAACTCTTATTTTTCCCTTTTGAGAATTACCCCACTTAAATCATGGTATTCCAGTGCTATTCATGCTAAATCATGCTATTCTTCAACATTTGCTGAGCATTCTTTTCACCTAACTTAATGGTTATGACCCAGCAACCTCTATTAAAAAAAAAAAAGCCTCTCAGGTGTTTCTAACATTCAGCCAGAGTAGAGTATCACTGTACCACACCATTTGCATAGGCCTGAAAATGACAAGGTCTATTCTTCCCCCAATGGTGGGTACATGAATCAACCTGGTCAATCAGTACTCATACCCCTGGGGACAATGATTGGTTCCATCAGAACAATCATTTATAAGGAACAAACAATTTATAAGGATAGATAGAAATTCAAAGAGAGAGATTGTCTTTTTTTTTCCCTTCTGAAAACCTGGGCATCAAGGACAATGTCATCCCAGAGATTCCAAGGACCATATATTTCACAGTATAGAGTGGATCTGCTTAACAGTGATATCAAATAAAGAAAAGGAATTCTTGGAGACAAAGAAATAGAAACAAAGCAACAGAGGGGGAAAGATAGAGAGGGAGAAAGAGAGAAAGGAGGAGAGATCTGAAGCCCTCAGGACATTATTTGAAATCTTAGATCTAGCTGGTCCTATTGTAATTCAGCCCTGTTCTTTCCATCCAAATTATATTAATCAATATATTCGCTGTTATGTTTTGGTTACTTGAAGAGTCTGCAAGTTACAACCAAGAATTCTGAATAACATAATATGACATTTTATATGCATCACTTATTTTTTCCCAGATTTATTGAGGTGCAATTAGCAAAGAAAATTGTGAGACTTCCCTGGTGGTCAAGTGGTTAAAAATCTGCCCACCAGTTCAGGGCAAAAGGGTTTGATCCATGGTCGGAGATGATTCCACATGCCACAGGGCAACTAAGCCCTTGCACCATAACTACTGAGCCCACGTATAGCAACTATGAAGCTCACACATCTAGAGCCCGTGCTCTGCAACAAGAGAAGCCACCACAATGAGAAGTCCACACACCACACCTATAGCAGCCCCCGCTTGCTGCAACTAGAGAAAGACAGTGGGCAGTAACAAAGACCTAGCACAGCCAAAAATAAATAATAAAGTTAATTAATTAATTAAAAAGAAAAAAGACTTCCCTGGTGATCTAGTTAAGACTAGATCTGGTTAAGACTCTGAGCTTCCAATGTAGGGGGCGGGGGTTCGATCCTATCCCCGGTCTAAGATCCCACATGCCACACAGTCAAAAAATACATTGTGTATATTTAAAGGGTAGAATGTGACAATTTAATATATGTATATGTTATGAAACGGTTACCACAATCAAATTAATTATTACATCCTCACCTCACAAAATTACTGTTGTGTGTACATGTGTATGGGGTAAGAATGCTTAAGATCTACTCTCTTATTAAATTGCAAGTGTACAATATAGTCTTATTAACTACAGTCATCATGTTGTACATGAAATCTCCAGAACTTATTCATCTTATAGATGAAAGTTTGTACCCTGTAAACTTTGTACCCTGTGCTAAAATCTTCGCACTCTTCCAATGCCCTAGCTACCATCATTTTATTCTGTTTCTATGAGTTAAAAATATTTTTTGACTCTACAAATGAAACCATATATTTGTTATTTTCCATCTATCTTATTTCAGCAAGCATAATGTCCTCCATGTTCATATGTTTATCTATGTTATTGCAAATGGCAGGATTTCCCTTTTTATGGCTGAATAATATTATATTATATATATATGTTTATTTATAAATAAGTTATATATAGAACATATATATATATATAATGTTTTCTTTATTCATCCACTGATGGGCACTTAGGTTGTTTCTATATCTTGGCTATTTTAAATATGTACTAACTTATTTAAACCACACAAGAGCTCTGCAAAATATGTAAAATCATTTTCTCCATTTTTCAGATGAGGAAACTGAGATTCAGAGTAATTAGATAAAATATACAAGGTCATATAGTCAATCCATGATGTTTGTAGGTGCCTTTCAAGCCCAAGTTTCTTTACACTGTGCTCCATACCCCTTGATTTTATCACATTTATCTATGACGGTCATCTGTTGAAAGAGCTTTTTTTTTTTTTTTTACTTGTTTTTTTTTTTTTTTTTGTCCAAATAGTTTTTGACAAGGAATTTGTCATTTGATTTAAGGCCTACTATGACTGAGTGACTAAGCATAGCACAGCACATAACATAACACTATAATAACTACTGTAACCATACTTTATTCTTAAATTGACAGGCCACTCACAGGTTAAATTTAGCATTTAATACTTAAAACTTTTTTCCAGTATTTTTTCCCATATATATTAGCCTAGCTTTCAAGAGGCAAACAAAAGCCAACTGTCTGTAGAGAGAACAATGCCTGGGAGTGATGCTCAGGGTGGTTGTGGGAGGAGTGGCAGGTGTGTGGGAGGCAATGTCGTCTGAGGCAAGCCATCTCCTGTACTTCCCACATTCCTACAGATTCACCTCTTCCTGGTCCCCTAATACATGCACCACCTCTCTCACCTGCCCAAAGTTCAGTGCCCAGACAAGGGAGAATGGATTCAAGGAGAGTGATTCCCTGTCTCTCTCTTTTCCTGGTCAGTCAAGACAAAAGGTCTTGAGCAAGAGGGTCTTCCATAGTCAGGATCAGGAAAACCACATCTGGGCTGATATCACAGCAGGCCATCAGCCTCTTTTTAGTCCTCTAGTCTGTTTTCATTCTTGCTCAACAAGAAAGGAATAATTAATAAGGAACAGAGCAGTATGGAGGGAAGATAAGGGGAAGGAGCTGCTTGTCTTTCAACCCTGTACCCTCACCTTATTCCATCCCTGGTCATCTCCTGATCAGTGCCTTGGGCACTTGTAGACCTTGTTCCCCTCTTCTTTCTCCTCTCTTTTCTTAAAAAAATGTCAATAATTTCTATGATTGTTTCCATTTTTTCTTAAGCATAGACCAATTTGCTCAAACTTACCATGTCCAATTATTTGCGGCCCCATGGACTCTAGCCCACCAGGCTTCTCTGTCCATGGAATTTTCCAGGCAAGAATAGTGGAGTGGGTTGCCATTTCCTACTCCAGGGGATCTTCCTAACCCAGGGATCAAACCCCGGTCTGTTACATCTCCTGCATTGGCAAGTGGATTCTTTACCACTGAACCACCTGGGATGCCCCAAACTTACCTGCATGCATGCTAAGTAGCTTCAGTTGTGTCTGACTCTTTGTAACCCTATGGACTTGTAGCCCACCAGGCTCCTCTGTCCATGGTATTCTCCAGGAAAGAATACTGGAGTGGGTTGCCATGTCCTTCTCCAAGAGATCTTCCTGACCCAGGGATTGAACCCACGTCTTTTGCATCTTCTGAATTGGCAGGCAGGTTCTTTACCACTAACACTACCTGGGAAGCCTCAGACTCACCTAAATAGCATTCATTATAAAAAGACAAGTACTGCTATTAAAATTATTTTATCAAATGGCATTTTTTATAAAGTTCAGTGCTACATAGGTTCAAAAGAAACAAAAATCTGGACAGTCATACTACAATAATGATCTTTTTCCATAGAAACTAACATTTTTTTATTTAAAATCATAATTATTTATAACATAAGTTAATAAATGTAGTTAAAAATACTTATTATGAGTCCTAAAAAACAGGTGACCCACTTTGCCTTACTTTAATGTCACTTATTTGGGGCACTGAAAAGGGCTAATTGTTTTGTTTCTCCACCTAACTCTTCCTCTGTGGCCTATGTGGAGGCACATACTTTTGTTTGGCAAACTACCAATAGACCAGAGAATGCATGTGTTAACGATGAGCTTGTTTCTGAATCCAGGTACATACATTTATGTATATAAATATTCTACCTATACTTGTAGAGATGGAGTTAGTTTTAATGAAAAAGGAAAAAACTGGTGCAATTATTTGTAGAGTTATATGGCCCCTAAGTTAATTGCAGCATAAATGGGGAGAATGAATATAAAATTCAGGGTGCCCAATGAGGAAGGAATTTTTTTTTTTTAATTTCTTAGGCTTCTGTTCGGGTAGAAATTCTAGTGGGAAAGAGACAATCTAAAGTGAACAAAGGCTTGCACATAATTTATTCACACTTAAGTATTTCAAATTTTCATAAACTTTTGAGTGCTTAGTTTATTTTCTGTCATTTGTTTGCTTTAAGTCTAAAGAGGAATTTCTCTATAGAGCAAAGTAGCTATTCCTTCTTGGTCCTTTCCAGGAAAGCTTCTCAGAATGTGTTAGAGAATAAAGTTACAAGTTCAACATCATCTAACAACTCACTTTCTGCATAGTTTACAAGCCAGGGTTCAGACAAAGTATGAGGGGATCAGAAGAAAAGGGTTATTGCATTTATTCCTTTTATTTTTGAGAGGGGATAGATTTGTCTATTGTTTTTTGTTTGTTTTCTCTACCTCACAAATTATTTCAATACGAGAGACAACTGTATTCAGTAGTTGAATAATTGAAAGAGTTTGAGTGATGTGGAGATGTTTCCAAAAGAATATGGAAAATAGCATTGTGACTTTTCTGTAAAATATTTTGAGAACCTTACTAGTAGAAGGCAATTGTCTGGTCATAAGTGTCAACAAAATCTCTCAAAAGATAGAAGAGAAATAAGTCAGACAGAGAAAAACAGGTACTGTATGAGCTTACTTATCTGTGGAATCTTAAAAAGAAGGAGATAATAGAGGTGTTAATTAACCCTAATGGAGTAATCACTTCACAATATATAATGTGTATCAAATCATCACCTTGTACTTCTTAAATTTACATGATGCTATAAGTCAATTATATCTCAATAAAGCTGGGCAAAAAAGAGAATAGAAGGGCTTTATAATAATTATTTCCTGCATTTTAGTAGTGTGAAATGAATACTGAAACTATCTAGAACATACTTAAAAGATCTCAAAGGAAGATGCCAAGGCCTCAGAGCATATGTTTCTCCTCAGCTCTCAGTACTTGTGTGGATTGTTTTAAATTTTGAGCAAATAACATGACTATGACTAAAATGGAAAGAAAGTTAACACAAAAATATCAAGGTTACATAAGATTTAGTAAAATGACTCATTTTTTAAATTATCATTACTGTAGTATAAGTCCAAAAATGTTTGATGTGAGAGCCTTGTAGATGACAGACCACCTAACAGTGAAAAGCTCCTTGTCATATTACTTTTGAGGAATATTAACAATTCATCAGTGAGAGAACTTTTCTTGTCATAGCAGTTTATACCGATGGGAAAATTCTTTCATTCAGAATGCTTTAAAATATAAAAATCACTATAGTAATGCATCAAGGATTTATGGGTCCCTCAGACCTGTTTGAACTCTAAATTGTCCATGGGGAACTACAGCATAGACAATAATTTCAATCTGTGCACCCATTACTTCAAATGGTTAATAATGAACTAAGCAAATATCACAGAGAACAATTATCATTTTTGAAACATTTTGAATATTTTTTTTTCATATAGTGTGAAATGATGTATTTAGAGTCCAGAGTGAGGCACAGTACTTTATATCTTCATTTTCTGTTAATAAGCACTAGAATTCTAAACTGCAATGTTTAATGCCTGGAAAAATCATGATGCTGAAATCCCGGCCTCTGTGCTGAATCAAATCTGGGAGACAGAATTTTGGCTGAAGTAGAAAAGAATAACTTTATAGCTTTCTCGGGCAAATGGGGACAAGGCAGGCTTTCGTCACCAAAAAAAAAAAAAAAAATGTGCTCCTACCCAGGAGAGTTTGGTGAGCAGTTTTATGGTTCAAAGTTGGGGTTGCTGGTAAGATTAGTGTGTGTGAAAGGCCTGCACCTCTCTAATTTGGTCATAGGTTATCTTCTTGACCACCTTACCTGCCTCCTGAGAAACCTGAATGCAGGTCAAGAAGCAACAGTTAGAACAGGGCATGGAACAATGAACTGGTTCCAAATTGTGAAAGGAGTGTGTCAAGGCTGTATGTTGTCACGCTGCTTATTTAACTTATATGCAGAGTACATAGTGCTAAATGCTGGGCTGGATGAATCACAAGCTGAAATCAAGATTGCCAGGAGAAATATCAATAAGCTCAGATATGCAGATGATACCACCCTTCTGGAAGAAAGTAAAAAGGAACTAAAGAGCCTCTTGATGAAGGTCAAAGAGGAGAGTGAAAAAGCTGGCTTAATACTCAACATTCAGAAAACTAAGATCATGGCATCTGGTCCCATCACTTCATGGCAAATAGACAGGGAAACAATGGAAACAGTTACAGACTTTATTTTGGGGCTCAAAATCACTGCAGATGCTGACCATAGCCATGCAATTAAAAGACGCTTGATCTTTGGAAGAAAAGCTATGACAAACCTAGAGAGCATATTAATAAGCAGAGACATTGTTTTGCCAGCAAAGGTCAAAGCTGTGTTTTTTCTGGTAGACATTTATCAATGTAAGAGTTGGACCATAAAGAAGGCTAAGTGTGGAAGTATTGATGCTTTTGTACTGTGGTGCTGGAAGAGGCTCTTGAGAGTCGCTTGGACAGCAAGATCAAACCAGTCAATCCTAAAGGAAATCAACCCTAAATATTCATTGGAAGAACTGATGGTGAAGCTGAAGCTCCAATACTTTGGGCACCTGATGAGAAGAGCTGACTCATTGGAAAAGACCCTCATTCTGGGAAAGATTAAGAACATGAGGCGAAGCGGAAGACAGATGACAAAATGGTTGGATGGCATTACTGACTCAGTGGACATGAGTTTGAGCATGTCTCTGGGAGATAGTGAAAGACAGGGAAGCCTGGCATGCTGCAGTCTTTGGGGTTGTAAAGAGTCGGACAACAATCTTCTTGATAAGCTTCTCTGATTCCTTTATTCCTACCTCAGGTGGTTTCTTGGCTGCTCTTCCCTTGATTAGCAACTGTTTGAATCTGCCCTTTGAAACTCAAGGAAGGTAATAGAGGCTAGAGTCTGTTCCCTACAAATAAGAAATGGGGACAAAGAAAGGCTTCCTTGACCAGGAGGCCTGTAAACCTACTCAGTTTCACTGACCACAATATTCAGCAGTGATTGCCATTAATAACTGATCACTTTTGCACTTTAAATATTTTTCTCTAAGAAACACAAAATCCTTCTAACCAATCTAAAAATATGTTAGGAATTAAGGAGAATTATACTGTGAATTTTCTCACTTACATGAAATCAGAACACCATAATTCAAATTTGATTTAACAAACTTTCTTAAGTGTTAAATCACAAAAAATCATTTGGCTAAGCCATGTAGTGGAATTCCAAAATAATGAAATAACTTCTTTACTACAAATGCATTCATGTGCAAACATGCTCTCTAACATCTGATTAACTTTCTCAAACACAAATATTTCTTAATACTCTTCAACTGATCCCATTTCACGTTTGTGGCAAATCAATGATATTTCACAAGACCCTTTATCTGACTCCAACCTCTCCTTCTAGCTTCATTGTTTCCTTAAACTGTGTTCATTATCTCTATAATCCAATCATAATAACAAGTTAATTGGTCATCATTATTGTTTTGTTGTGATTGTTATTTTTTAGGCTAATGTTTAATTAAACAAGCAATAAATAAATATGTTCCCTTGGTAAAATAACTAAAATATTTAATATTACAAGACTAAAACACAATTTGCCCAGTCCTGTCACCCAGTGGTAAGTTTAATTATCAGTTGAGGAATGTGTCCTTCCAGATATTTTTTAACACAATTACATGCACAGTATTTCTTTATCTTGTGTTTTAATCTGAATGGGATCACATTTTGAATGTATTTATTTTATTCAACAAATATCTTGGTGATTTTACCATATCAGTGTAAAATACAATGTAATATTTCCATTGTTGTTGTTGTTCAGTCACCCAGTTGTGTCCAAATCTTTGTGACACCATGGACTGCAGCACGCCAGGCTTCTCTGTCCCTCACCATCCCCCTAAGTTTGCCCAAGTTCATGTCTATTGCATTGGTGATGCCATCCAGTCATCCCATCTTCTGATGCCCTCTTCTCCTTCTGCCCTCATCCTTCCCCAGCATTAGACACTTTTCCAGTGAGTTAGCTGTTCTCATCAGATTACTAAAATACTGGGGTTTCAGCTTCAGTATCAGTCCTTCAAACAAGTATTCAGGGTTGATTTCCCTTAAGATTGACTGGTTTGATCTCCTTGCTATCCAAGAGTCTCTCAGGAGTCTTCTCCAGCACCACAGTTCGAAGGCATCAATTCTTTGCTGTTCTGTCTTTACAGTCCAGCTCTCACAACCATATATGACCACTGAGAAGACCATAGCATGTCCATGGCCTAGATTAATAAATAGTTTTAATTTCTTCTTTATCCATGTCCACTTTCTACTCTTTAAGCTATTTATTTGAATTTCCCTTCCTTTTTTTTCCTTAATTTTATGTAACAACATTTTGCCTAATTCTTTTGATCCTTACAGTGTATTAGTTTTTATCGATCAAGTTTCTATTTTATTTTGTATTATGACTGCACTTAGTTTTATCAATTTCTTTCTTCAATTTAATGGAATTTATGTTGTGGTTCTTCCACCAGTTTCATGAGTTTGTTTATTCTTCACTAAATTCATTTTATTAGGGCTGTGTATACATATCCCTAAATTGCCTTTTCATCACATTCTACCAGTTTGATATGTGGTATTCAATTTTAAATAAATTGTATTTCTAATTTATTTTTCCTTTTTAACCCAAGATATATTCCAAAGTGTGCTTTTAAATTTGCAGGTATATAGGACTTTGTCTTACTACATTTTGGTTATTTCTTTCTGATTGTATTGTGTGATGGTCAGTCAGGGTAAAGTGGCAAGAAGATTTTCATTTTTTGATTTCTTGAGAATTTTTTTCTTCTGCAGGCTTAGTATATCGTCCGTTTTTGAGAATATTTCACTTGTGCTTGAAAATAGTCTGTGTTTTTTTGTTTGTTTGTTTTTACAACTACTGAGACAGGAAGGAAGTGGGCAGGGCACAAGCTTTAAAAGAATAATATAGACATTGAGATGCAACAAAAACTAGTTAGTACCAACTGGGTCCCAGGTGGCAGAAGATTCGATTTCCCATACACCTTGAGCCTCACTATATGCTCATTTTAATACATCAGCAAGCTAGATTATACACCAACAGGCACCATGACAGTTCTGAGGCTGACAATAAAGGCCAAAAAATGAGCCGTGGGCCAATTTCTGGAAATTCCCACCCATTCCCCAAAATAGTTGGAAGAAGCCTCACATTTATTAGTTTATGAAACTACTTAGCTTATAAAAACTAACCACATCAGGGCCACTCTTGCCTTCTCAGATGGACCAAACTCTGCCTCTGGAATGTGTATTTCTCTAAATAAACCTGCTTTCACTTTACTATGGTTCATTCTTGAATTCTTCCTGCAGGAAGTCACTTGTCCCAGGAACTCATCCAAGACCTGGGACATGACCATACTCTCATGTCCCCTTCTCCTAAAACAGTACAGCTGTGTGTGTGTGTGTGTGTGTGTGTGTGTGTGTAATATGTGCTTATTAAGTTAAATATTTAATTGTTAAATTCAAATACTATATTATTTTTTTTTAATGTACTTGGTCTAGAAACTTGGTGAAATATATTATATTCTCATACTGATTGCACATTTCTCCTTGAAATTCTATCAGTTTTTGTTGATATATTTTGAAACCCCATAATTAGGTAATAAAAGTTCATGACATATATTTTGATGGATTATTCTTTCAGTTATGAAATATTCTCTCTGTGCCCTTTTGATATTTTTCTTTGAATTCTGTTTTTCTGATATTAATAATGCCACACCTGCATTTCTTTATTAATATTTTCCTAGTATATTTTTCATTTCTTATTCTCAAACTTCTTTTGTCTCATATAAATTACACTTTGACATTTTTAGCCAACCTGAGAGAGTATAACCTCTTTACATTACTTCTATATGTATTTGGTTTTATTCCCAATGTGTAATTGTGTCTTTCCTATTATCTATGTGCATAGTTTTTTTTTTTTTAATTAATGTCTTTTTTTTTTCTTTTTTTGAAATATGCATTTGTGTATATGTTTGTATTTAGGTTTATATGCATGTCTCTCTACATGTGTATTCTGCTAGTGTAGGAGTGCTAAGTCGCTTCAGCTGTGTCTGACTCTTTGCAACTCATTGGACTTAGCCCACCAAGCTCCTCTGTCCATGGAATTTTCCAGGCAAGAATACTGGAGTGGATTGCCATGCCCTCCTCCAAGGGTTCTTCCCAACCCAGGGATCGAACCAAGTCTCCTGCATTGGCAGACAGGTTCTTTACCACTAGCACCACCTGGGAAACCCATTCTGCTAATGGTTATCCTTAAATTTTAATTCTGAAACTGAGTTCCCCTAAGTCCAAGTTTCTGCTGAGTTTATGATTAATCTTTCTAACCAAAATGTTATTCCTTTTTTTGGTCCAGCATCTATTCCTCCCAAGATTGAGGCGTATCAAAGAAAACAAAGCAGATTAAAACCAAGCAGAACCCTGTGAGGCCCTTTCAAGTACAAAAACCTTTCCACGTTCCTGTTTCTTGTTTGTAGGAAAAAAGTTTAAGCCTCCTAAACCTTCCCTGAGTTCCAAAGGGCAGATTCACAAAGTTACTAATTAGGAGAGTGAGAAAATACAGAAGGAAGCAATAGTTTCATGGGCCCTGGTCCTGTTTCCTACTCTGGGAATGTGCATAAAAATTTGAAACTTCTCTCTGAGTTCTTCTACAGGAAGTATAAGGCCCCCATCCAGGTGGAGGATGGTAACTTCAGACTGACCAAAGCACATGGGACTGGTTGGAACCAGACTGGATGGAAACAGGAGGCTGATGATTGAGATTCCTGGAACACCTCCCTATTATCTGACAGCCAACCAATCAGAAGAGGCTTACACATCCTGCAGGCCTCCTCTAAATTTTGTATGTAAAAACTTCTTTCCTGAAATTCATTGGGGAGTTTGGGTCTTTTGAGCATGATCCCCTCATTCTGTTTGCTTGGTCCCACATTAAGCCTTTCTCTGCTCCAAATCCCAGTGTTAGGTTTGTTTGGCCTCACTGTGCCTCAGACACAGGAACTTGGGTTCAACATACAGATATTTAAACCTAGATTCCAGAAGTATTCAGTGGTATTTATTTTATTTCCCTCAATCCAAATCAAGAAATGCATTACATATTTACATACCTCTTTTCTTCCTGCCTTGCCTCTCTTTCTTCCCCTTTTAAAATGTGGGATTCAGTTTCAGTTTTGAATTTCACTTTTTTTCTTACCATCAACAACTATCAGCTTTAACAATTTTCATTAGTTCCTGTAAGGGAGGAAAAATAATTTTTCCTCTACCCTTCTGAGTTCTTGGCTGAGACCTCTGTAACAGAAGACAGATTAACAAGAAAAAAAACAGAAGTTTATTAATGTACATCTCATGCATACATAGGAGATACCCAGGGAGAAATAAACACTCAAATTTGTTTAGAATTCCAATTTACATAGCATTTTAAATACAGAACAATAAATTTGTGGAGAAATGACAGGGCAAAGGAAAGCAGCTTTAAACCTCCATGGGCAGAGGTAAAGTCTAGTTAGTAAAGTTTGCTATGTACATTCCTCTGGCGCATTATCTAGGCTGTTAAGGGTCTAAAATTTTCTCTGGTAAAACTGTTTTCTCTGGTAAACTTTTATCCTTCAGGTAGAGAGGGGAGGAGGAATACCTTTGTAAATTTATGTCTTAATTTTGGGCAAGTGAGGGGAGAAAACTTTTCTTGCATCAGTTTCTTCTCAGTTACCTTCAATTCAATATAATCCTTATGCAAAATTGGCATATGCTGGGGTAGCATAATCTGCTACCCTTTGGTCTTTATTCATCAATGCTTCCTGTATTTGACTTGGTAACGCATATTCTAGTACACTATTTCTCAAACTTAAGTCAATTGTTCATCACTCTCATAATTTTTATATCTGAGCACCACTATAATTATATTTTATTAATAACTTATTTAAATTAATTCACTTTTAACTCATTTTATATTCACTCTAAGTAATTATATATGAAATCATAGGTTACTATGCCAGTTTACATATAACTATTAATTTAAAAATTTTTTCAGTGTATTACCAAAAAACAAAATCATCTCATATATCATGTGGTGAAAATGCCACATTTAGAAAATACATCTTTAATAATTTTTTTCAGAAAGGTTCTGTAGTTGAGAAATTTTATGGGTTCTTACATGTCTGAAAGAACCAAGATACACTGTTTAGTCTTTGGTTTCAAGCTGGGGTAAAAGTTGGGGAGTGGCAAGGTCCACAACAATCTATGATAACAGAAATTACCTCAGCTTCTAATCTGACCATTAATGCTTCTGGCTTCTTCCTTGGAGTCACAACCATCTGGAGAAACTCCTCACCTCTCAAACCCAAGTTCTTGCTTAAAAGTAGACACTGACACAGTTACCAGCTACCCCAAATGTCAGGTGGGATATAACTTTCAGTGGCCAAATTGGCTGATTTCCCATTCTGTGGTACTCCAAGTATCCATGCTGTTGGTTGCCCTTGTACTTCTCCTTACTACAGGTATTACCTTTATACAAGTATGGCTAACTCTTGGTGCTTACTCCCATGTTTCATAGTAGAAGAGTCCCTCATACATTTTTGGGTTATGTCTTTTTTGTTGTTGTTGTTGTTGTTGTTGTTGTATTTTCTTTAAGCTGATCATCTATTGGCCTTCTCATTCCTCCAAGCTTTTTTCACAGAGTCTAGTCCACCATTATTGTTTTTACTATTACTACTATTGCTTTAGGATAATCATAATTTTATTATTTTTTTATTTCAATTACACCTCACTTGTTGAAATTTAGTGGTTGAAAGAAAAAACTGAGAAATGAGCTCAAGCTTTCATCTTAAAATGAAACTCACTGGTAAGATTTTGACAGCTGGCAATGTAAAGAGAGACAATCCAGGTGGAAAGACTAATACTGTATGTCTTTGGAGGTTAGAGAATAGTCCAGTCTGACCCACAGTAGATAAGGAGGGAAATTATTGGAAGAAGCTGCAGGAAACATTGGCCATGAGAAGGAGCACATAGAACTTAGAGGTTAAGTACTCAGAAAGAAATAACAGTCTTTGAGGTTTTCAGCACAATTACACAAGCATCTAGCACAGTGGCTGACATAGTAATTACTAACCAAACATGAATGAATGAGTGAGTGAGTTAATGAAACTGAGATGTTTCACAGCACAAGTGTAGGAATAGAGATGATAAAGTTTATTTATTTATTTATTTATTTATTTATTTATTTATTTATTTATTTTCCTTTTGGCCTTGCCATGCAGCTTCCTGGATCTTAGTTTCCTGACCAGGGATTGAACCCAGGCCCTGGCAGTGAAAGTGCCTGAGTCCTAACCACTGGACCACCAGGGAATTCCCAGTAGATTTTCATAAAGTCTCAGTTTTTAAAAGGGAAGAAGTGGGGTTAAGAGAAGGGAATTAATGCATATCTATTTATAGTAAACAGTAAATATGGGCTTATCCATTATAAAATGGATAGTTCTCAATGCAGATATTGACACATGAATAATCCCTACAGAATTCAAGATAATGATGCTTAGGTGAGCAGTCGGGTTTTTTTTTTTTGTTTTTTTTTTTTCTGTAAAGGGCCAATTAGTAAATATTTTAGATATTGCTAATAGACCCTATTGTCTATTGCAACTTTTCAACACTATTTGTCTATTCAACTATTCAACAACTATAACAACAGTAGTTATAGTGTGAAAGCAGCAATAGAGAATATATAAACAAATGAATTGTGGCTGTGTTCCAATAAAACTTTATTTACAAGAACTGATGGCAGGGAAGATTTGGTGTGTGGGTCACAGTTTGCTGAGTCTTACTTTAGATGATAATACTACAGTCTAAGAGGATTTTTCTTATTGAAATCTTGAATAACTATTTTACTTTCTCAAAGCAGAAAGATGCTGATCATTATGTGTTCTAAACAGGAAGTAACTTTCACAACTTTCCAAGAATTTCACAAGTATTCTACTTGTTAAGACATCTGAGAGGAAGCTATCATATTTTCTGAACTCAAAGAAAAAGTAAATGGTTACATTGCTGCACAAAGAGCTAGTAGAAAAGGAAAAATAATAAAAATAAACCCTATCCATTCAAGATGAAACTGAACTTTTCAAGTACCGGTTTTGTTAGAACAGTTGAGCAATTACATAGATTTGCTTTACAGGCCCCAAAAAAGCCGCTTTTCAGGAACCCTGGCTTGTTTACTGACAGAGATATAAAAGTGCCACCAGGATGGAAAACTATATAAAAATAGAATCTGTTCAGTTCAGTTGCTCAGTCATGTCTGACTCTGCGATTCCATGGACTGCAGCACTCCATGTTTCCCTGTCCATCACCAGCTCTTGAAGCTCGCTCAAACTCATGTCTATCAAGTTGAGCAATGAAATAAAAACAGAATAGATCCTATTTTTTCACAGATATTTTCCCCTTTGACAAGGGGTTATTATTTAATTAATAGCCATTAGTCTTTTGTTCACATTCTTATATGGGTATATGTATGGTGGGCTTCCCTGATAGCTCAGTTGGTAACGAATCTGCCTGCAATGCAGGAAACCCCAGTTGGATTCCTCGATTGGAAAGATCCGCTGGAGAAGGGGTAGGCTACCCACTCCAGTATTCTGGGGCTTCCCTTGTGACTCAGCTAATAAGGAATCTGCCTAAAATATTGGAGACCTAGGTTCGATCCCCCGGTTGGGAAGATCCCCTGGAGAATTCCATGGACTGTATAGTCCATGGGGTTGCAGAATCAGACAGGACTGAGCGTCTTTCATTTTCACTTTCATGTGCGTGCTCAGTCGTGTCCGACTCTTTGTGAACCCATGGACTGCACCCTGCCAGGCTCCTCTGTCCATGGGGATACTCCAGGCAAGAATATTGGAATGGGTTGCCATGCCCTCCTGACCCAGGGACTGAACTGAGTCTCTTATGTCTCCTGATTGGCAGGCCTGTTCTTTACCACTACTAAAACCTTTATGGGTGTGTTCAGTTCAGTTCAGTCACTCAGTCATGTCCGACTCTTTGCTATCCCATGAATCGCAGCACCAGGCCTCCCTGTCCATCACCAACTCCCAGAGTTTACTCAAACTCATGTCCATTGAGTCAGTGATGCCATCCAGCCATCTCATCCCCTGTCATCCCCTTCTCCTCCTGCACCCAATCCCTCCCAGCATCAGGGTCTTTTCCAATGAGTCAACTCTTCGCATGAGGTGGCCAAAGTATTGGAGTGTCAGCTTCAGCATCAGTCCTTCCAATGAACACCCAGGACTGACCTCTTTTAGGATGGACTGGTTGGATCTCCTTGCAGCCCAAGGGACTCTCAAGAGTCTTCTCCAACACCACAGTTCAAAAACATCAATTCTTCAGCACTCAGCTTTCTTCACAGTCCAACTCTCACATCCATACATGACCACTGGAAAAGCCATAGCCTTGACTAGACGGACCTTTGTTGACACAGTAATGTCTCTGCTTTTTAATATGCTATATAGGTTGGTCATAACTTTCCTTCCAAGGAGTAAGCGTCTTTTAATTTCATGGCTGCAATCTCCATCTGCAGTGATTTTGGAGGCCAAAAAAATAAAGTCTGACACTGCTTCTACTATTTCCCCATCTATTTCCCATGAAGTGATGGGACCAGATGCCATGATTTTAGTTTTCCGAATGTTGAGCTTTAAGCCAACTTTTTCACTCTCCTCTTTCACTTTCATCAAGAGGCTCTTCAGTTCCTCTTCACTTTCTGCCATAGGGTGGTGTCATCTGCATATCTGAGGTCATTGATATTTCTCCTGGCAATCTTGATTCCAGCTTGTGCTTCTTCCAGCCCAGAACTTCTCATGATGTACTCTGCATAGAAGTTAAATAAGCAGGGTGACAATATACAGCCTTGATGTACTCCTTTTCCTATTTGGAACCAGTCTGTTGGTCCATGTCCAGTTCTAACTGTTGCTTCCTGACCTGCATATAGGTTTCTCAAGACGTTGGTCAGGTGGTCTGGTATTCCCATCTCTTTCAGAATTTTCCTCAGTTTATTGTGATCCACATAGTCAAAGGCTTTGGCATAGTCAATAAAGCAGAAATAGATGTTTTTCTGGAACTCTCTTGCTTTTTCAATGATCCAGCAGATGTTGGCAATTTGATCTCTGGTTCCTCTGCCTTTTCTAAAACCAGCTTGAACATCTGGAAGTTCACGGTTCACATATTGCTGAAGCCTGGCTTGAGAATTTTGAGCTTCACTTTACTAGCATGTGAGATGAGTGCAGTTGTGTGGTAGTTTGAGCTTTCTTTGCTATTGCCTTTCTTTGGGATTGGGTATAGGGGATGAACATTTTTATCCTTACTTTCTTAAGGTTTTTCAACTGAGCCTGTGAATTAAACTGACATTAGACAGGTCAACATCAGAAAAGCATGTACATTTATATTAAGTTTATATGACACAGGGCTCCTTACAGGGAACCAAAACCCAAAGAAATGTCAGGCCTATATGATTTTGTAGTAGATTGAAGAGAGAGAGGCAAGTGTGGAAGAGTAGTTAAGCAATGTGAGGAGGCTGAAGGAAGATAAGATTTATTTAATGTCTGTGTGTATAGAATTCTCTCAGTCTCCACTTCTCATCTATGAGATGAACATTTCTTTCTTTCCTTCTAATATAGAGAAGAAGGGTTTCCCAGGTGGCTCAGTGGTAAAGAACCCACCTGTCAATGTAGGAGACCAGGTACAATCCCTGGATCAGGAAGATCCCCTGAAGAAAGAAATGGCAACCCATTCCAGTATTCTGGCCTGGAAAATCCCATAGACAGAGGAGCCTGGAGGGCCACAGCTCATAGGGTTGCAGAGTTGGGCAGGGCTTAGCAACTGAGCATGCATGCATAGAGAGTATATCTCATATAGGAATTTCATCTCTTGCTTTCAGGAATTTAAAGGAGCATCAGAGTGCCATTCTTGCATCTACTGTTAATTCAAAATAATCAACATGCTATAGTGGCATGTTTTGGGATGACATACTCTAAACTCTTTTCTTGGCAAAAATTAAGAAAACATCAAAGGAATTGTGGTAATGTTGACGCGCTGGTCATCTGCACTAATTTTTTATCTCTATTTCCCTGCAAAGCCCTTAAAAATGTCCTTAATTTTCTCTTGAAACATATATATGTAAAACATATTTTTCAAGAAGACTCACCAAAAAACACAAACAACAAAACAAAAGCAGAATTGTTTGCTAGCACCATTTTGAAACATTTGACCAGAGAAACTTAAGTGTAAGCATGGTGCCAAAGCTTTAATATTGAATGGATACAAGGAATTCATTTGTCCTTTGTCCTTATGAAGAAAAGATCAGGCCTATCTGATCAGTTATTTTCAGAAAAGTGATTTGATAGAAGTGTCTTTCCTTTTCTCCAATTCTGTTCACAAGATCCAGAGAATTATTCTACTTTTACTCTTAGCTGTGAGATTTCAAAGGATTTGTTTATCAAAATGCCACTCTGAAGAGTATTTGAAGGAAAGTTTGAAGTATATTAATTATAGAGTACCATGGTTGCCTTTAAATTTCCAAGTTAGTAAGTGTTGCGTCACTGACTTGGGATGACATCTTTTTCTTCTAAATACTTTTAAAAATGCAAACATAGAAACAGAAAACTCACTTCAAAGAGAAATAGAACTGTTTTGAAAGACAGACTTTGAATGCAATCTTATTCAAAAAGAAGCCTATTTAGAGAAAATGAAATCCAAAAATGTCAACACCTGTATTCTGCCTGAGACTATGCCTTCTTTTTGACAACAGCACTGATAAGCTAAGAATACTTTTAAAAGTAACCACACTTCACTGCATTTGGTTATTAAAAAAAAAAAAGATAGTTGAAATTTTATGGTGCTTCTACATTTATAAAATATTTTTGTTAAAAAATAATACATTTCACAAATTTGGTATGGGCAATTGCCTAAACCTACATAGTATATATTGGAAGACAATCTCATTTTAAACAACAAGTTAGAATGCATGTATGTGTATGTTTATTTTCCAAAATATAAACTGGAACCTGGAAAAATGGTTTCTTTGCTATAATTTTGATCAATTTTCAAAGTTAGAGTATAATGGAAAAAATTAGTTCTAATAACACAGAATTGATTTTGTGTTTTTGTTTTTACAGAAGACTATTATAAAGACTTTTTGATCTAAAAGAAAATACTCTTTCTTATTGTTAACACAAAAGATATGAAATATGACAAAGATATGCTTTTTTATAATAGGTTAAATGAAAACATTGTGGATAACAATGCTTGCATTCCTAGACTACCAATGAAGTTGCTCATTTGTGTCTGACTCTTTGCAATCCCATGGACTGTAGCCTGTCAGGATCCTCCATCCGTGGAATTTTCCAGGCAAGAATACTGGAATGGGTTGCCATTTCCTTCTCCAGGGCATCTGCCCAACCCAGGGATCAAACCCAGGTCTCCCGCATTGCAGGCAGATGCTTTACTGTCTGAGCTACCAGGGAAGCCCCAGTGCCACTGTCACTGTTACTTAAATAAGGGCAATGCAGAAATTGCAAGGAGGATGTTGGTCGGCCAGGGATTTCTGGTGGCCATTTCTAATAATACATGCAGTTTGGCTTCAGAAGTTTACAACAATAAGGTATAATGAGACAAAAATGGTGCATAAATCCCTAAAGAAAAAGAATGCACATATTATTTAAAACATCTTGTCTTTTGTAATTTTGCTCACAATTCTCAAATGCATCATTTATTTTCCAGAAGAATATAATCACAAGTGAAAATAATGTGGAAGCCACATAAGGTGGAAGCCATTGATATTATTTTGGGTAAACATATTTTTGTCTATATAATTCATTTTCTTCCAAAAGCATTTTTTGTTTTACTTCAAATAGAGCTTACCCTCACCTTGAATAGGCACTACAGATGGTCATATAAACAAAATGGTAATATTAAGTGGCTTGCAATATAAGTGCTATATACTTTTCTAAGTTGCCTGACACGTTTTAAATTTTACTACTTAAATGCAAACTCTATATTTTACATGTAAATTGTAGGAGTAAAATGATATATAATGGGAATTCATTCATCCTTCTATACTGTTATACTTGCAACCTCATCAAGAAAAAATTCTAATCTAATGATAACTGTGTTTTAGCCTTTAGAACATCTTACAAATATATTCAGAAAAAGTGAAGTATTTGGTTCTCTAGTTCTTTTTTTTTTAATGCTGGCATGGTACATTTTCTTCCTTTTACCTTACTTGCCCTTTTGTATTTCTAATGAGGCAATCTACTAAACATTGCAGAAGTGGTTCAAAGGTCTCTGTCGTTCCAACAGCCCAATCATTTCTAAAACACAGAATTTTTTTTTTTAGGATAATGTAATAAAAGAAGATAAAGAAGGGTGGACATTAAGAAGAGTGGATTTCGCCCCCTCCCCCTTTAACAACACATTCATGCATGCATCAATCAATACTAAGATTAGAAAAATGTGTACTTTAGCCATTAACTTTGTCAAAGTTGGGAATCAAATTGCAGTTAAGAGAGGCAAAATTGGGAAAAGGTGAAGTAAAACACAATAATCTTAGGATTTGGTTACTTCAAACCCATGATTGAACACATTAGATTATAATTCTAAAGAAAGATATGAAATCTGAAAATCAGGCCAGCATGAAAAGCAGAAGATAACTAAATAATGGGAATTCAGGCAGACATGGCATTGAAAAAAATATTGTTTAGGTATTTTAGAAGCATTTATAAGTCAACAATTCCACTGGCAGAAGATGTGAGCACTAGGGAAATTGTATTCCAGGTAGTAAATTTAGTGACTGGGGATACTGAGGTGCAAGGCGTGAGCTAAAACATCAAAGTTGCGTGTGTGTCAAGTCGCTTCAGTCATGTCTGACTCTTTGTGACCCTATGGACTGTAGTCTGCCAGGCTCCTCTGTCTATGGGATTCTGCAGGCAAGAATCCTGGAGTGGATTGCCATGTTCTCCTCCAGGGGATCTCCTGACCTAGGAACTGAATCTGTGTCTCTTATGTCTCTCCTGCATTGACAGGTGGGTTCTTTACCACTAGCACCACCTGGGAAGCCCTAAAGCATTGAAGTTAGAAGACGAAAAGCAGCATTCATGTGTCTCATGTATATGAGACTACCCTTCCCAGCGCAACCACCACCCCTACACACACACACACACACACACACACACACACACACATAAGAAACCTACCACCACCACCACCACCCCCAGCAAGAACAAAAACAACAAATTCTGTAGTACTCTGGAGTCTGAGATGTGGCAGATCCTGAAACAGGGTGAAGTGGGTATAAGAATCACTGTTGGTGGGAGTGCAATCTAGTACAGCCACCATGGAAAACAGTGTGGAGACTCCTTAAAAGACTGGAAATAGAACTGCCATACGACCCAGGAATCCCATTGGCAGACAAAAGAATAAGAAAGCTGTGGTAAATATACACAGTGGAATATTACTCAGCTATTAGAAAGAACAAATTCTAATCAGTTCTAATGAGGTGGATGAAACTGGAGCCTATTATACAAACTATGCCAAAGCCTTTGACCGTGTGGATCACAATAAACTGTGGAAAATTCTGAAAGAGATGGGCATACCAGACCATCTGACCTGCCTCTTGAGAAACCTATATGCAGGTCAGGAAGCAACAGTTAGAACTGGGCATGGAACAACAGACTGGTTCCAAATAGGAAAAGGAGGACGTCAAGGCTGTATACTGTCACCCTGCTTATTTAACTTATATGCAGAGTACATCATGAGAAACACTGGGCTAGATGAAGCTCAAGCTGGAATCAAGATTGCCAGGAGAAATATCAATAAACTCAGATATGCAGATGACACCACCCTTAGGGGAGAAAGTGAAGAGGAACTAAAAAGCCTCTTGATGAAAGTGAAAGAGGAAAAATATAAAAAATAAAAAAAATAAAAAGAAAGTGAAAGAGGAGAGTGAAAAAGTTGGCTTAAAGCTCAACATTCGGAAAACTAAAATCATGGCATCTGGTCCCATCACTTCATGGGAAATAGATGTGGAAAGAGTGGAAACAGTGCCAGACTTTATTTTGGGGGGCTCCAAAATCACTGCAGATGGTGACTGCAGCCATGAAATTAAAAGATGCTTACTCCTTGGAAGGAAAGTTATGACCAACCTAGATAGCATATTAAAAAGCAGAGACATTACTGTGTCAACAAAGGTCCATCTAGTCAAGGCTATGGTTTTTCCAGTGGTCATGTATGGATGTGAGAGTTGGACTGTGAAGAAAGTTGAGCGCCAAAAAATTGATGCTTTTGAACTGTGGTGTCGGAAAAGACTCTTGAGAGTCCCTTGGACTGCAAGGAGATCCAACCAGTCCATCCTAAAGGAGATCAGTCCTGGGTGTTCATTGGAAGGACTGATGCTGAAGCTGACACTCCAATACTTTGGCCACCTCATGCGAAGAGTTGACTCATTGGAAAAGACCCTGATGCTGGGAGGGATTGGGTGCAGGAGGAGAAGGGGATGACAGGGGATGAGATGGCTGGATGGCATCACTGACTCAATGGACATGAGTTTGAGTAAACTCCGGGAGTTGGTGATAGACAAAGAGGCCTGGCGTGCTGCGATTCATGGGGTCACAAAGAGTCGGACACGACTGAGCGACTGAACTGAACTGAACTGAACTGAAGTGATACAGAGTGAGTTTGAGTAAACTCCATAGTTGGTGATGGACAGGGAGGTCTGGCATGCTGCAGTCCATGGGGTTGCAGAGTTGGACACAACTGAGCAACTGAACTGAACTGAACTGATACAGAATGAATTAACTCAGAAAGAAAAACACCAATACAGTATATTAATGCATATATATATATGGAATTTAGAGAGATGGTAACAATGACCCTATATAGGTCTTACATATGCAATACAGCAAAAAAGACACAGATATAAAGAACAGACTTTTGAACTCTGTGGGAGAATGCAAGGGTGGGATGATTTGAGAGAACAGCATTGAAACATGTATTTTACCATATGTGAAATAGATCACCATTCCAAGTTCAATGCATGAAACAGGGCACTCAAAGTCAGTGCACTGGGACAACCCTGAGGGATAGGATGGGGAGAGAGGTGGAGGGGGATTCAGGATGGGACACATGTACACCCATGACTAATTCATGTCAATATATGGCAAAAACCACTACAATATTGTAAAGTAATTAGCCTCCAATTAAAATAAATTAATTTAAAAATAAAAAAAGAATCACAGATTGCCATAACTATTGGATTTCTTAGAAGTATCCTCTGTTTTTCTCAAGATGGGGAATATGTGCCTCAGAAAAGCTATTTAACCATTCATCTTTTCTGAGACTATTTCTTCCCATAACGAATTCTTGAGGGAACTAAATATGATATAACAAGTGAAGATTCCTAACTATTTGCCTCTGATCCTTATGTAAAACCATCCATAATCTTTTCATTTAGAAGTATTCTAAGGGAATCCTGAAAACTATGTATACCATCACTTTAGCCCCATTTATTTACTCTTCAACTGCCTCACATCTTGGCAGGAAGCATTTTCTCAGAGGAATAAAATTTGTCTCACCTGTGAAGTGCTACATCAGATGGAATGATGACTAGAGAAACATAAGGCTGCATGCTATGTTAAGTCTTTCCTCTAATGCAGAGTTATTGATTATAATTATAAAATATAAACCTCCTCAAAGCAAGGATTTTCAAGGTCATTTATAATTAGTGGAGTCACAATTGTTAAGTTTGTGTACCATAATACACTTTTTCTGTGAAGAATAAAACAAACTTGAAGTATGCATACCCTACGTCCAGAAGATGTCAAATTAATTACAATTTGGGGTATTGTCATACTTGAAGACAAGATTATATTTCTCCATTCTCATACTCACTCTCTAATGTTCAAAATCACTCTAAGATCAAGCCATATTGTAACTGACACTGGGTTCTTCTCAAACTAAATGCAACCAATGATGGCAAATTTATGAGTAGCCATTTTTCTCTAGAAAGCCAAAGAGCTTTTCAATGGGGGGAAAAAGGAGCTGATGTTCATGACAATATGATAAGGTATTTTGGCATCCCCAGAGTGTAACTTTAGTGATATACAGGTGTCAGAACAACACATCTTTATGGTGTGCACTAATGGAAGGAACATGATGAATGCCCTTGAACAAAGTGTAAGGGGGAGAGAAGCAGCAGAGCCCAGGGACAGATGGTGCTGATTTACTACTTTGAGAGGTCAGAGGGTAAGTGCTTTCTGTATATTGAGTTAGAGGTAATGCAGAGGTAATGTCTGAAATTATTGTGTTGGGCTTGATATTTTGATACTGAATTTGAATCAAAATCATCTCATTTCTTAAGCAGGGTTGTTGACAAAAGAGATGACTGGATTTGAAAAGGCCTGACATCTTTGGGGATATGCTCCAGAAAACAATGTCCTGGTCCTATGGCTCTTGAATATATTTGAAATGAACACAGGCTTTTTTTTTTTTTTTCATTGTTTTCATTTTCTGTGACAATTAAAGTGTGATTCAAAGTGACATAGCCAAAATTCATTGTAACTAAAACAGCTACTGTGTTGTGTCTTGCCAATGAGATTAAATCTAAAAGAGAATATTGTGGCCAGAACATCCACAAAGCACAGACATTCTCTTGGCTTTTGCTTTATAGATCAGCTTTGTGATATGCAGATTTGGTTTCAAAGAAACAGCTATCAGATGATGTTTTTTGACCCCTTCATTACTTTAGTATAATTTATGATACCGGATGTCTTAAATTGTTTGATAGTTCAACTGTATTAGGTTTTCTAGACTTCAAGAGTTAAAATAAGCACATATAAATTGCTTGGTGACTAAATTTAAAATAGGAAAGAACTCTAAATTTCATATAATCTGTGCCCTACTGTCTGAGAAGGGGACAAGATTTTTTACTGTGTTATATATTTGACCACATTTTTTTTTCTATGTCTTTTTATTTGTTTTTGGTTTTATTTTTATTTTTTTTCCATTTATTTTTATTAGTTGGAGGCTAATTACTTTACAATATTGTAGTGGTTTTTGCCATACATTGACATGAATCAGCCATGGATTTACATGTGTTCCCCATCCCAATCCCCCATCCCGCCTCCCTCTCCATCCCATCCCTCTGGGTCTTTCCAGTGCACCAGCCCCAAGCACTTGTCTCATGCATCCAGCCTGGGCTGGTGATCTGTTTATCCTTGATAGTATACTTTTTTCTATGCTGTTCTCTCAGAACATCCCATCCTCGTCTTCTCCCACAGAGTAAAAGTCTGTTCTGTACATCTGTGTCTCTTTTTCTGTTTTGCATATAGGGTTATCGTTACCATCTTTCTAAATTCCATATATATGCTTTAGTATACTGTATTGGTGTTTATCTTTCTGGCTTACTTCACTCTGTATAATGGGCTCCAGTTTCATCCATCTCATTAGAACTGATTCAAATAAATTCTTTTTAATGGCTGAGTAATATTCCATAGTGTATATGTACCACCGCTTCCTTAGCCATTCGTCTGCTGATGGGCATCTAGGTTGCTTCCATGTCCTGGCTACTATAAACAGTGCTGCAATGAACATTCGGGTACACATTTTAAATTAAGCTTTCTCTTTTATGACCCCTGAACTGGTATGTACACTACTGGACAAGATGTGTTTGCCTATCAGTGAGGTTACTATATGGTTTCACAATCTACAGCTGAGCATTTTAAAACTTGTTATTTTCATTTCATTATTCATTAAGACATTTTCATCAATTTTAGTTTTCAGAAACAGGTAGACAGGAAGATGTGGTCTACCACATAAAAACATCAGACTGCAAAGGAGATTGAAATTATATTCTGTTTCTCCCCCACCTTATTTCTCTGACTAAAGTTCTTCACTTATAAAAAAGTAATCATTTACACTTATGGTACACCATAAATATTGTGTGGAAAGTTTACAAAGAACTTTGATCATACCATAAAATGGAACTTTTAAAAATAAGTGTGTAGTTAGTATATTTAGATATGCAACACATTTATATATCACTTTAAAATCTTGGCACATTTAAAAAAATGATTTGTAAATTCCTATGTGTAACAATAAGACAGTCAAAGTTTGTATCATTGACTCCATTTTTATACATGAGCTAACTGAGATTCAAAATAAATAACTGACTGATTTATGGTCATTCATCTATAAAGTGGAGCATGCTGGATAATAACATAGGTCTTCAAAGACAAACTTTCATTATCCTATATCACACTGTTTCATTTTATGCATAATAGATATAAGTGCACTATCATCATATTTCTACATTATGGGTAATGGTGTGTCTAGTCTGCTATTCATAAAAATAGCAGAAAAAATATTAACAGAATATAAACTATGTAGACAAAATAATATTTGGTGAATTAAAACATTTGCTAAATTAAAAAGTAAATTAAATAGCATAGGGGACATTTCTTCTCTTAAGAAGTTTATTTTTATTTTTTTATTTTTTTTCCATTTATTTTTATTAGATGGAGGCTAATTACTTTACAATATTGTAGTGGTTTTTGTCATACATTGACATGAATCAGTCATGGATTTGCATGTATTCCCCATCCCGATCCCCCCTCCCACCTCCCTCTCTACCCGATCCCTCTGGTGACCGTCTACCAAATGCCAGGTCTTGAAAAACTTTCTATGTATTCATAGATTATTTTGCCCTGTCTAGCTGTACATCAGAGAAGGCAATGGCAACCCACTCCAGTACTCTTGCCTGGAAAATCCCATGGATGGAGGAGCCTGGTAGGCTGAAGCCCATGGGGTCGCGAAGAGTCGGACACGACAGAGTGACTTCACGTTCACTTTTCACTTTCATGCATTGGAGAAGGCAATGGCAACCCACTCCAGTGTTCTTGCCTGGAGAATCCCAGGGGCGGCGGAGCCTGGTGGGCTGCCATCTATGGGGTCACACAGAGTCGGACACGACTGAAGCGACTTAGCAGCAGCAGCAGCAGCTGTGCATACATGCTAAGTTGCTTCAGCCGTGTCCGACTCTGTGCTACCCCATGGATTATAGCCTGCCAGACTCCTTTGCCCATGGGATTCTCCAGGCAAGAATAATGGAGTTGGTTGTCATGCCCTTCTCCCCTGTCTAGCTACTTTGATGTACTCTTAAACTCATTTTGAAGGTTAAAAAAATTTCAAAGGTATGATAGCATGAGGGAAAAAAAAATGGAGTGGAACCATCTGTCCTTTAATAGAGCCTCCCAAAATTAAAAAAAAAAAAAAAACATTTAAAATTAAATATCATGCCATAGGGGACTTAATCAGCTCAGTCTGTAAAGAATCTGCCTGCCATGCAGGAGACCCAGGTTTGAGTCCTGGGTTGGGAAGATCCCCTGGAGAAGGAAATGGCAACCCACTCCAGTACTCTTGCCTGCAGAATCCCATGGACAGAGGAGCCTGGCAGGCTACAGTCCATGGGGTCACAAGAGTCGGACACGACTTAGTGACTAAACCACTACCACCATCATGCCATAGAAAGATGGGGAAAAATCAAGAGAGCTAACCATTCAGCAAGCCACGCTAGAGGCTGACTAGTAGAGGGCAGTATAACAAAGATCAAAGAAGCTGCCTCAAGTTCACATGCCGTTGACTGGTCAACTAATACGGGAGCCTTTGTGAATATGATTTAAATCAAATCCATACTCACCCTATAGAAATGTGATAAGGACTAGAGTGTTCATAAAAGGAGGCAGAAGAAGCTCATTCCTTGAAGATTTCTAAAGATATAGTCTTTTATATCTGGCTATATTGTTCCACAGCAGTGTTTCTGTCATTTTCTACCAGTAACTACCATAAAGATTCTTATCACCTTCCCATCAATATCCTGTGTTCTTCCCTCAAACCTCTCCAGCATTTCTATTTGCAGGTTTCTTCACCACCTGACACAAAACTAACAAATTCAGCCAGACTGGGGTTCCTTTTTCAAATACATTTTAAATTAAACATTTCCTTCATTGACATTAGTTGTCCCAATTTAACCACAATTATGGGAGAGAAAATATTTACATATTAGCTCATTATAGGCATCCTCACCAAGGAAGGCCCAGGGTAATGACCACAAAAGGTTAAAAAATTAGCAAATTAATTAATTGTACTTTCATATACAGATTTATTCTCCAAATTAATGATTTGTTTAATTAAAATAATTTTCACTTAATTGAGTGGATATCTGAAATATTCAATAAGTTTACCTTTCTAGTGAGAAATACAAGCTTCAAAAGAAAAAGATTCATGGTTTATATGACTATAAAAGTAGTCTGTACTTATTGTAGGAAATTTAGGAAATAATAAGATGTATAAAATATCTTATAAAATTGTACATTTCATCACTCAGAGATGAACTTTGTTAACACTTTTGTGTAAATTAAATAAGTCCTTCTCTGACTAAGCACACACACAGAAGTAATGTATTGAGTGACAGTTGGCAATAACCAGTGACAATGATTTTAACCTTCAAAAAGTTTAGATATTGGAATTACAAGACAGAGACTATAAGATAAGCTTAATATTTTTAAACCAATAAAATAAAGAACTTAAAGTAAATTTATCATAGTTATATGACCTTGCAATGTTTGGGAGAAGGATAAATATACTTATTCATTTTAGATTTTGATAACATGAGTGAAACATTCTACAGCCGCTACCAAGATAGAGTAACCATATTCCTTCCACAGCCGCTACCAAGATAGAGTAACCATATTCCTTCCAGGTCCTCCCTCTTATAACTAAAATTACACTGGACATAACACAACAAACAAGCATAGCAAATTCCTGACATATGGAGAGATGAGCTGCCTAGGGACCTCAGAACATGAGGAAGGATGCAGTAGTGAGCTCTCTGGATTTCCCTATTATCTCCCATATGTATCAGACAGGGTGCTACAGAAGCCCCGAACCCAGAAATACCAACAGGCATGGAAAAAGGAAAGTTCCAAGAAAAACCTGCTCTGCATAACCAACGGAGTAGGAAATGGTGGCCTAATAGCTAGAAAATATTTTGACTATGCCTGCCTGTAAAGTAATTAGCCTCCAATTAAAATTAATTAATTAATTAAAAAATTAAAAAATGAAGTCTGCCCCAGGCTGCCATAACACATGAAACAAAAACTGATAACACTGAAAGGAGAAAAAGACAAATTTGTACTTAGAGTTGGAGACTTTCAGCATCCAAATTGGCAGAACTATCAGAAAATCAGTATATTGAACTGAACAATGTGACTAATAGGACCTAACTGAAATATATAGAACACTCTACCATAACAAAATATCACAGGCTGAGTGAATTAAACAAAAGCAATTTATTTTCCTTCACAGTCTAGAGGCTAGAAGTCCAAGACCATGGATCAGGATTGGTTTCCCATGAGGCCTCTACCCCTGGCTTGACACCTGCCTTCTGGCTATATCCTCACGTGGTCTTTCCTCTGTGCACACATGCAGAAAGGGAGAGAAATCACTGGCCTCTCTTCCTTTAATAAAAAGATGCTAGTCCTATCAGATTACAGCTTCATCCTTATGACCTCATTATTCATTATCTCCTCAGAGACTCTCTCTCCAAATATAGTCACATTGGTGGTTAGAGTTTCAACACATGACTTTGGAGGAGGACGGAGATAACACCACCCTACTCCAGTCAAACACTAAATAGGAATCACTCTCCCATCACCCACCTCTACTGTAGTTTCAGCAGGGCAAAGTGAGGAACTGATATTCATCCAATTTTTCAGCCCTGTTGGAGCAGATAGCATGCCTAGATTCCTCTTTGGGGAGGTGATGGTGGAGCCTAATAAGGAGCTAATCCTCCTCTACATTGTTAATGGAAACAAGTGGTATTGGCACTTTGACAGGAGATATTGGCAGGGCACCGGGCTTCCCCCATGGCTCAGCAGTAAAGAATCACCTGCAATGCAGGAGCCACAGGAGATGTGGGGTGGGGAATATCCCCTGGAGGAGGGCATGGCAACCCACCCCAGTATTCTTGCCTGGAGAATCCCATGAACAGAGGAGCCTAGCAAGCTACAGTCCAGAGAGTCACAAAGAGTTAGGCAGGAATAGTTGAAGTGACCTAGCATGCATGCACATACTGGCGGGTCAAATACAGGAATAAACTTCCATTCCTTCTCAGAAGAATCATACAGTACTCCTAATCCCCTCAAGAGTAGTTTCCATGTGCTCTAATGGTGAGCTGTGTCTCCACTGTTATGCAGCAGTCATGAGCCTGAACAAAATGGCACAAGTTGGTGCTAGTAAGCACTCCACTTTCCCTCTACTCCAGAGGTCAGCAAGGTCAACTGGGAAGCTGAACCACGACACCTACCCAGCAGCAACAAGGCTGAAGGAGATGATGTAAAACAGGGCTAGTTGACATGCCACCTGCCTGATCAAGCTGTTACTAGGACTCAATGGTAATATGAACTTCCAGTTTCACCCTACATCACCCTACATCTCCAATAATGGGAGACTGGTGACATTCTTCTCTCCCCTTGCCTAAGTGTCAGGGGACTCCATGGGGAGTTAAGTCTCTACCCAATATGGTATCAAGTCATGGGATGTTATAAGGTATATAGCTAACTGGCACCCTACTTTCCCCTACTCCTCTTCCCTGGTGTTATTGGGTTCTAGTGAGTAGTTGAGTTTATGCTGCCCACTCTGTAGCAACAAAATGGTGTAGGTGAGCCCTCCACTTCCATATTCCTTGATGGCAATGTGACCCAGTAGGGAACTGATCTTAGATATCCACCTGAAGGCAATATGTATGATGTATGATAATTATAATTATATTATCATAACTAAGAAAATGACTCAAAATTATATACTCAGGAAAACTATAAATAAGTCAAGATAGAATCCTAGCTTGAACAAATGTTCAAATAACCCAAAGAAAAAAAGATAAATAAACAAATAACCAAAGGAAGGCAAGAAAAAAGAAACAAAGGAGCCAAATGTAAACAATAAAATGGAGCAGTTAAGTCTTAACATATCAATAATTTCCTTAAATATAAATACAAAATACCAGTAATTATCTTAAATTACCTTGGTCTAAATACACCAAGGAAAAGGAGAGATTGGCAAAGTGGATTAAAAACATGATACAACAATACGATGACCACAGTTGATGCTTGAACAACACAGGTTTGAACTGCATAGATCGACTTACACTCAATTTTTTTTTCAATACTTTAGTACTACACCATGTGCAGCTGGATGAATCCATGAATGCTGAACTTTAGATACAGAGGGCAAACTACAAAGTTATATGCAGATTTTTGACTGCACAGGGGATTGACACCCCTAACCTCCATGTTCTTCAATTATCAACTGTATATAAAGCTTAATTCAAATATAACATAGGTAGGTTGAAACTTAAAGGATGAAAAAAATATACTATGTAAACTTAATTTACAAGCAAGAATATCTATATTATCTGTATTATACCTGATAAAGTTGACATCAGAGCAACATATATATTATATACATATAAACATACAAGTAGATATAGTGTACATATGTATATAAACAGTAATCAGGACTATGTGGTGTTGTCAGAAAGATAAGCACACAGAGATCAATGGATCACAATAGAGAACTACAAGAATATGCTCACCTAATTTTCTACAAAGGTGAAAAGCAATGAAATGGAGGAAGAAAAGCCTTTTTGATAAATTGTAACAGACCAAACGGACATCCATAGGCAAAAGATGAACTTTGACCTAAACTTCACACCTTATACAAAATGTAACACAAAATTGATGACAAATATGTCAAATATGACAAAAATGTCAAACTATAAAACTTTTAGAAGAATCATAGGAGAAAAATCTTCAGGATTAAGGATGAAACTAAAAGTTCTTAGACTTGACATCAAAAGTAGAATCCATTAAAAAAGTCAATAAATTGAACTTTATTAAAGTAAAAATAACAAAGTTTGCTATGCAAAAGACTTCAAGAATATATATATATATATATATACACACACAGAATGTGAGTGAATATTTGCAAACCACATTTCCAACAAATGACTACTATCAAGAATATATAAATAACTCAAAATTCAACAATAAAAAACAAGCAATTCAACTAGAAAATAGGCAAAAGATATGAACAGACATCTCACCAATGAAGAATATGCATATAGCAAATAAGCATATAAAAATGCTCCACATCAAGTGTCATAAGGGAAATGTAAATTAAAACAACCATGAGATACCACTACATGTTAGAATTGTCAAAATCCAGAACACCGACAACACCAAATGATGATGAGGATTTTGAGCAATAAGAATTCTTATCCATTGCTGGTAGGAATTTAAAATGATACAGCCCATTTGGAAGGCAGCTTGTCAGTCTCTTATAAAACTAAACATACTCTTACCATAGAGTAGAGCATTCACACTTCTTGGTATTTACTCAAAGGAGTTGAAAGCTATGTTCACGCAAAACCACTGCACAGATGTTTATAGGAGTTTTATTCATGATTGTCAAAATTTGGAAGCAAACACATTGTCCTTCAGTAAGTGAATGGATAAATGAACTGTAGTACATCTACACAATGAATATTTTTAACATTAAAAAGAAATGAGCTATCAAGCCACAAAAAGGCATGGGGGGGGGAATTAAGTGCATATCATTTAGTGAAATAAGCCAATCTGAAAAAGCTACATTTCAGCTTTTTATATAGAGTTGTATAATTCCAACTCTATGACATTCTGGAAAAGGCAAAGCGATGAAGACAGTAAAAAGATCAGTGGTTTCCTAAGATTGGAGGGGACATAAGTAGGTGGAGCACAGAGAATTTTTAGGGCAATGAAGCTATTCTGTATGATACTGTAATGGTGGATACATGTCATTATATTTGTCAAAATCCATAAAATGTGGATTCATCAATTGTGATAGATGCACCACTCTGATGGGGGATTCTGATTGTGGAGGATGCTATTGCATGTATAGAGGCAGATATACGGGAAACCCTTGTTCCCTGTAACCCTTGGCTCAGTTTTGCTATGAATTTAAAACTACAAAAATAAAGTCTATTAATAAAAAAAAAATTGCTAAACATTGTTAGCCATAAAGGAAATGTAAATTAAAGTCACAATGATTGATATATATATGTGTATATATATAATTACACACTTGTAATTATGGGTAAAAAGAGTGATAACACTTTATTCTGGCTAGAACATGGAGAAACTGCTCTGCTACTGGGAATATAAAATAGTACACAAACTATGGAAAACAGTTCAGCTATTTTTTATAAAACTAAACATGCAATTACCATACAACTCAGCAAGTGTACTCTTAGGCATTAATGCTAGATAAGTAAAAATTTGTTATTGCTGCTATACAGTCACTAATTTGTGCCCAACCCTTTGAAACCCCATGGGCTGCAGCATGTCAGACTTCCCTGTCCTTGACTATCTCCTGGAATTGGCTCAAACTCATGTCCATTAAGTTGGTGATGCCATCCAACCAGCTCATCCTCTGTCACCCCCTTCTCCTTCTGCCCTCAGTCTTTTCCAGCATCAGGGTCTTTTCCAATGAGTCCTTCAAATTTGCTCTAATTCATGTCCATTGAGTCGGTGATGCTATCTAACCATCTCATCCTCTGCCACCCCATTCTTTTGCCTTCAATCTTTCTGAACAGCAGAAACTCAGGGTCTTTTCCAGTGAATCTGCTCTTCGCATCAGGTGGTCAAAGTATTGGGGTTTCAACTTCAGCAATAGTCCTTCCAATGAATATTCAGAATTGATTTCCTTTAGGATTGACTGGTTTGGTCTTCTTGCTGTCCAAAGGACTCTTAAGAGCCTTCTCTAGCACCACAGTTTGAAAGCATCAATTCTTCATCACTCAACCTTCTTTATCTCCAACTCTCACATCTGTACATGACTACTGGAAAAATCAGTAGTCATATATTCTATAGCTTTGACTATACAGACCTTTGTTGGCAAAGTGATGACTCTGCTTTTTAATGCTCTGTCTAGATTTGTTATAGCTTTTCTTCCAAGGTCCCATCGTCCTTTAATTTCATGGCTGCAGTCATTACCTACAGTGATTTTGCATTCCAAGAAAATAAAATCTGCCAGTGTTTCCACTTTTCCCCCATATATTTGCCATGAAGCAATGGAACTAGATGCCATGAACTTAGTTTTCTTGAATGTTGACTTTTAAGCCAGCTTTTTCATTCTCCTCTTTCACCTTCATCAAGAGGCTCTTTAGTTCCTCTTTGCTCTGCCGTTAAAGTGGTATTATCTGCATATCTGAGGTTGTTGATATTTCTCCCTGCAATCTTGATTGCAGTTTGTGATTCATCCAGACCAGCATTTTGAATGATGTACTGTGCATATAAGTTAAATAAGCAAGGTTACAGTGCACAGCCTTATCATACTCCATTCCCAAGTTTGAACCAGTATGTTGTTCCATGTCTGTTTCTAACTACTGATTCTTAACTGACATACAGGTTTCTCATGAGGCAGGTAAGTGATCTGGTAGTCCCATCTCTTTAAGGATTTTCCAGTTTGTTGTGATCCAAACAGAAAAAGATTTTGCATAATTAATGAAGCAGAAGTTGTTTGTTTGTTTGTTTGTTTTTCTGGAATTCCCTTGCTTTTTCTATGATCCAATAAATGTTGGCAATTTGATCTTTGGTTCTTTTGCCTTTTTTAATCCCAGCCTATAGATCTGGAAGTTCGCCATTCACACATTGCTGAAGGTTTGAAGGATTGTGAGTATTACCTTTTTAGCATATGAAATGAGCACAATGGAATGATAGTTTGAACATTCTTTGGCATTGCCCTTCTTTGGGATTGAGCTTCCCTTGTGGCTCAGTTGGTAAAGAATCCACCTGCCATGTGGGAGACCTAGGTTTGATCCCTGGGTTGGGAAGATCCCCTGGAGAAGGGCAAGGCTACCATCTCTAGTATTCTTGCCTGGAGAATTCCATGGGCTGTATAGTCCATGGGGTCGCAAAGAGTTGGACACAACTGCATGACTTTCACTTTCACTTTTCTTTGAGATTGGAATGAAAACTGAACTTTTCCAGTTCTGTGGCCACTGCTGAGTTTTCCAGATTTGCTGAAATATTGAGTGTAGAACTTTAACAGCATCATCTTTTAGGATTTGAAATAGCTCAGCTAGAATCCCATAACTTCTATTAGCTTTGTTCATAGTGATGGTTCCTAAAGCCCACTTAACTTCACACTCCAGGATGTCTGGCTCTAGGTGAGTGACCACACGATCATGGTTATCTGGGTTATTAATACCATGTTTTTGTCTAGTTCTTCTGTGTCTTCTTGTCACCTCTTCTTAATCTCTTCTTGCATTAGTTCATTACTGTTTCTGTCCTTTATTGTGCCCATCCTTGGATGAAATGTTCCCTTGATATCTCCAATTTTCTTGATGAGATATCTAGTCTTTCCCACTCTATTGTTTTCATATATATATAATATATATATTTCATATAAATATAATATGTATAGCTATAATAGCTATATATAGCTATTCTTTTGTTTTCTCTATTGTTTTCATATAGCTATATATATATTATATAGCTATAATTGCTATAATAACTATATATATAGCTATTCTTTTGTTTTCTCTATTGTTTTCATATATATATTATATATATATATTTCATATATATATTTCATATATATAATATATATAGCTATTATAGCTATAATAACTATATATATAGCTATTCTTTGGAACTCTGCATTCATTTGAAGATATATTTCCCTTTCTCCCTTGTCTTTCCCTTCCCTTCTTTTCTCAGATATTTGTAAAGCCTCTTCAGATAACCACCTTGCCTTCTTGCATTTCTTTTTCTTTGGAATGATTTTGGTCACTGCCTCCTGTACAGTGTTATGAACTTCCATCCATAGTTTTTCAAGCACTCTGTCTACCAGATCTAATCCCTCAAATCTGTTTGTCACCTCCGCTGTATAATCATAAGGAAATTGATTTAGGTCATACATGAAGGGCTTAGTGGTTTTCCCTACATTCTTTAAGCCTGAATTTTGCAGTAAAGAGCTGAAGATCTGAGCCACAGTCAAATCCAGATCTTGTTTTTGCTGACTGTATAGAGTGTCTCAATTTTCAGTTGCAAAAATATAATCAATCTGATTTCTGTATTGATCATCTGGTGATGTCCATGTGTAGAGTCATCTCTTGTGTTGTTGGGGAAGGGTGTTTGCTATGACCAGTACATTCTGTTGGGAAAACGCTGTTAGTCTTTTCCCTGCTTCATTTTGTATATCAAGGCCAAACTTGCCTGTTACTCCAGGTATCTCCTGATTTCCTACATTTGCATTTCAATCCTCTATGATGAAAAGGACATCTTTTTTGATGATAATAAAATAATAAATAATTAAAAATAATAAAATAGTAAAAATTTAGGTTAACCCTACAACTTGTGCACAAAAGTTTACCATAGCTTTATTTCTAGTAATAAAAAACTGGAAAACAATCCAGAAAAAAAAAAAAGATATCCTTCAACAGATTAATGACCAAACTGTCATAGACCCATACTATGGAATTCTACTCAGCAATATGAAGAGATGGATTATTCATACATTCAATAATTTGGATGAATCTCCAGGGAATTTTGCTGAGTGTGTGAAGCCAAAGCTAAAGGTCACATACTATAATTCCATGCATATAACATTCTTGGAATAATAAGGTTATAGATATAGATAACAGAAGTGGTTGCCAGGGATGCAAGCAAGTGGGAAAGGAAGTGGGTGTGGCTGTAAAAGGAGAAAAGGAGGAATCCTTGTGGTGATGAACTGCTCTACATCTTGTCTATGTCATTGTCAGAATCTTGGTCTTGATGTAGTATTACAGTTTTTTTTTTTTTTTTTTTTTTTTTTTTTTTTAAGATCCCACCATTGGGACTAACTGGGTAAGTGAACATGGAATATCATTATATTATTTCTTACAATGTTTGTACTTTTTTTTCCATTTATTTTTATTAGTTGGAGGCTAATTACTTTACAATATTGTAGTGGTTTTTGCCATACATTGACATGAATCAGCCATGGATTTACATGTATTCCCCATCCCGATCCCCCTTCCCACCTCCCTCTCCACCCGATCCCTCTGGGTCTTCCCAGTGCATCAGCCCCAAGCACTTCTCTCATGCATCCAACCTGGGCTGGTGATCTGTTTCACCCTTGATAATTTTTTACAATTATCTCAAATTAATAGGTTTAATAAAAACTCTAGGATAAACATTGAAAGAATAAATGTAGAATATATATATATTGCAAGGTGGTGATGAGAAAAAAATGGAAGGAGAAAAAAAATAAATCTAAAAGAAGGAAATGAAGAGGAAAAAAGAAAAACATAGGATTTGTGGGACAAATACAGAGTTCAAAACAAAATATTACAAATTCATACAATGAAAATATTTAAGCAATTATTTCCCTTAATTTTGATGGCTGTGGCTCTATTGTTTTAAAATATTTAGTATTACAGGGATGTGTCTATAGGAACTGATTTTATTATTTTGAAAGTAAACCCTTTCCCTCTAGAAGTTTATAATGTCACGTATTTGAATGTCTTACCATGATAAATTTAACATATATGATCCTAGCAAATATACATATATATATATATGTGTATATATATATATATATATATATATATATTCTGATAAGACATTCAAATATGTGGCTGCATAAATTTTTAGAGGGAAAGTGTTTACTTTCAAATATATATATATACACACACACACACACACACACACATATATATGGGTATATATATATATATATATATATATATATATATATACCCATATAATGTATATATTATCATATAAAACATATAATATTTGTATATTAATTTCTATATGATGTCTCTTTGATACATGGTGATTATCTGTTTGCAAAAGTTATGTTTCCGTCTCTTCCTAGGCTTGTAGTAGAATATCTTTTGCCCACTTTTCATGAAGTAGTGAAGTGAAGTGTTAATCACTCAGTCATGTCTGACTCTTTGTGACCCAATGGACTACAGCCCACTGGGCTCCTCTGTCCATGAAATTCTCCAGGCGAGCATACTGGAGTGCGTTGCCATTTCCTACTCCAGGGGATCTTCCCAACCCAGAAACTGAACCAGGTTCTCCTGTATTGCAGGCAGATGCTATACCATCTGAGCCACCAGGGAAGCCCTTTCATGAAGGTAGGGCTGGACATACATGACTTCCATTTGTCAAAGAAATGTGAGCACCAGTGACTGTGTATAACTATTTGTTGGTGAATTCCTTAGTATAATCTGAAATGTATTATTTTAATCTCTTTAGCTCTTTAAAAACTAAAATAATCCCATCTTTTGAAATTCCCAAACTGATGACAATATATTATTTTTGCTTCTAGACTTCTAATTATTGGTTCTTTATTATATTTTTGAAAAAAAAAGAAATATTTTTGAATATGCAAGGACTTGAGATATATATTCTCTAAGGATTCTTGAAAGGTAACTTAAGCTGTTCTGTTATTTAAGAAGGCAGGAAGCAATAAATCTTTATAGAAAAAACTTATAATAAGATCTGATAATGAACACTGAACCAAGTTATGTAGATTTGTCTAAACAAATATTATACATTTTGGAATAATATAAATATCAACCATTGGTATTAAGATGAATATTACATTTAAAATATATTTGGGAGATAAATAATGTTTAAAAAATGGATTTGCATAATATATAAAACCAGATAAAATATTATCTCCCATGAGTTGCTTTGAGGCTTCAGCATAAAATATTTCTGGTGTATTATTTTCACTTCACTTATTGTTTTTAGAGAAATGGTAAGTTTTATCAGCCTAGGCCCCCAGTTCAAAAATATCAAATTCAATGGCAGTCATTCACCATTATAATTTTATTTCTTTGTAATTTGAAGCCTTTGCATCCAAAAGAGTCCTATTTGAAAAGCAAATTCTATTGGAGGAGGTCACTCAAAAATCAGTTAGTATGTTAATATATAGCTAGAACTATAGTATAGGAATGCTACATTTATGGACTTTGGCTATGGGAATGGACAAAAAATTAAGACTCTGACATGAGAGGTGAAAGGATCAGCAAATGCAAATTTTACTTTTGTGTCACAGGTCTAAAGCATACTATTTAAAAATGCATCAAAAGTGAGGCTTTTGGACTGCAAGATAGAGGAGTAGGTGGACGTGGAATCCATGGAATCCATGGATAAATCAGGAATACACCTTCAGACACAGAAGTGCATGCAGAACACCAGCTGAGAGCAGACAGGAGTACCTGACCAGTGGAAAAGAATATATAGACCCATGCAAAACTGGGTAAGATGAAGGAACTAGCTGGGGGGAAACAGGAGTGTTAGTAGGACTGGACCTGCCCTCAGCGGGTGGGGGAACTGAAGCAGGAGTCTGATCCCCATGTCGGCAATTGTCTGAGTCAAAGGAGAAACATTTAAGGCTGAGAGGGAAGCAGCTGATCTGTGGAGCCTAAATGGAATGAGAATCAGACAGTCCTTGCCACAGCGATACATACCCTAGATGGCACAGTGGCTGGCGGCTGGAGTTTAGGGATTGTGGAGCAATCCCAGGGTGAGGGCTGCTGTTGACTATAGAGAGATGGATCAAAGGAATGTGAGGGAGGAGATCATGGTGGGAAATGCCTGTGAAGGAAAGCTGGGCAGCCATGGAAGCAAGGCGATACTGCTGAGTCACGTGTAGGTGGCGGAGCCATCACCATAGCCTATCTCTCCCCACATGCCGGCATTGGCAGCTGAACAATAGAGCAGCTGGCCCATCAAATGCCTGACACACTGAACTACAGAGCAGGACCCCACCCAGGGTGCCCCTTTAAGTGCCTGACATGCAGATCTACAGAGTAAGACCCCAGGCAGGAGGCCCCTCTATGTGCCTGATGTAATGAACAACAGAGAAGGACCCAAGACAAGAAAGCCCTCTAAGTGCCTAAATGGGAGGTGCTATGGAGAAAGACTGGCCAAAGAGGCCTTCTGATTGCCAGCTACAAGAGGCTCAAAAGAAGACTCTGATAGGGCCGTAACTCCTGTCGTGTACGCAGTACATGGCCCTGCACACTTGGCACCACGAGGGTCCCTGCAAGCCAAACAGTTGTGCTACCTTCACGCTCAACTTTCATTGGGGCAGAGTTGCCACAGGCAAAAAAAAAAAAATTGTGCCTATGCACACAGGGTCACTTTGCTACCTCATTGCTACCTCATAGCTACCCTATGGACTGTGGCCTGCCAGGCTTCTCTGTCAGGGAGGGGGATTCTCCAGGTAAGAATACTGGAACATACTGGCCAATACTGGATACCATACCCTTCTAGAGCACTGTATTTCCTGCTGCCCTAGCTGCCAACTCTCCTGAGTACCTGGTGCTGCCAGAACCTCTGCAACTCAAGCAGCTGCACTCTCTCTACACTGTCTGATTTTGTAACTGCCATTTATCTTTGGCTCATCTTTGGTTTACTTCCCTGGTGGCTCAGATGGTAGAGGGTAGAGCGTCTAACTACACTGTGGAGACCTGGGTTTGATTCCTGGGTCGGGAAGATCCTCTGGAGAAGGAAATGGCAACCCACTCCAGTACTCTTGCCTGGAAAATCCCATGGATGGAGGAGCATGGTAGGTTATAGTCCATGGGGTCGCAAAAAGTCAGACACAACTGAGTGACTTCACTTCAACTTTGGTTTCTCGTTTTTGTATATTTACATTAATCTCACTTAATGCCATAACAAACCACTTGTGGAATCTTTTTTCCTGACCAGAGATCAAGCCCTGAGCCTTTGGAGTGGGAGCACTGACTCCAAGACCCTAGACTACCAGAGAACTAACCCTAGAGAGTATCAAATAGTAAGAACTCACACAAAGGAAACCACTGTAATACAACACCCGGCATCACCCGACCACCAGTAGCAACCTATGCAGGACATGTCATCTAAACAACAAACAAAAGAAAAATACAAACCCAATCATCAGCAGACAGGATTACCACCTCACTCATCCTTGCCCATCAGAGGAAAAACAAATAAACAAAAACTCACTACAAATCTCACCCTATAAGAAATTTAAACAAACCACTGGACCAACCTTAGAGGGCAGAAACAAAGATGAAGAAAGAATTTAACCTTTTAGCCTGGGAATAGGAGACCTCAAACACAGTAAGTTTAACTCTGTGGGAGAAGGCCAGGGTGGGATGATCTGAGAGAATAGCATTGAAACATGTATATTATCAAGTGTGAAACAGATTGTCAGCCCAGGTTGGATGCATGAGACAAGTGCTCAGGGCTGGTGCACTGGAAAGACCCAGAGGGAAGGGATGGGGAGGGAGGTGGGAGGGAGGATCAGGATGGGGAACACATGTAAATCCATGGCTGATTCATGTCAATGTATGGCAAAAACCACTACAATATTGTAAAGTAATTAGCCTCCAACTAATAAAAATAAATGAAAAAATAAATAAATAAAAAATTAAAAAATGAGAAAGAATTCAGAATAATGATAATAAAGATGATAAAAAAAACCTTGAAAGCAAAATGAAGAAAATGCAAGAATCAATTAACAAAGACCTAGAAAAATAAACATACAGAGACAAACAACACAATTACTGAAAATAAAAATATTCTAGAAGGAATCAATAGCAGAATATCTGAAGCAGAAGAACGAATCAGTGAGCTGGAAGATAAAATGGTGGGAAAAACTTCTGAAGAGCAGAATAAAGTAAAAAGAATGAAAAGAACCGGGAATAGTCTCAGAGACCTCTGGGACAATATCAAACACATCAACACATAAACATTTGAATAATAGAGGTCCCAGAAGAAGAAGAGAAAAAGAAAGGGTATGAGAAAATTTTTGAAGAGATTATAGTTGAAAATCTCCCCAACATGGAAAGGAAATAGTCAATCAAGTCCAAGAGGCACAAAGAGTCCCATACAGGATAAACCCAAGGAGAAACATGTCAAGACACATACTAATCAAACTAACAAAGACTAAACACAAAGAAAGAATATTAAAAGCAGCAAGGGAGAAGCAACATATAAGGGAAACCCCATATGCTTAACAGCTGATATTTCAGCAGAAACTCTTCAGGCCAGAAGGGAATGGCAGGATATATTTAAAATACAAAAAGGGAAAAATCTACAACCAATATTACTGTACCCAGCAAGTATCTCATTTAAAATTGATGGAGAAATCAACAGCTTTTCAGACAAGCAAAAGTTAAGAGAATTCAGTACCACCAAACCAGCTTTACACCAAATGTTAAATGGATTTATATAGTCAAGAAACACAAAAGAAGAAAAAAGATCTACAAAATCAACCCCAAACAATTAAGAAAATGGCAATAGGAACATATATATCAATAATTACTTTAAATATAAGTGGATTAACTGTTCTAACCAAAAGATACAGACTGGCTGAATGGATATAAAAACATGACCCATATGTATGCCGTCTACAAGAAACCCACTTTAGACCTCAAGACACATATAGACTGAAAGTGAGAGGGTGGAAATATATATTCCATGCAAACGGGAAGCAAAAGAAACCTGGAGTAGCAATCCTCATATCATACAAAATAGACCTTAAAATAAGGATAACAAGAGATAGGAAGGACACTGTATAACGATCAAGGGATCATTCCAAGAGGAAGACATAATAATTGTAAATATCTATGCACCCAACATAGGAGCACCTCAGTACATAAGACAAACACAAACAGACATAAAAGAAGAAATTGACAGTGACAATAATAGTAGGAAGCTTTAACACCCCACTAACACCAATGGACTGATCACCAAAACAGAAAATTAATAAGGAAACACAAGTCTTAAATGATACATTAGATGAGATGTATCTCATTGATATCTTCAGGACATCCTATCCAAATGCAGAAGAATACACCTTCTCAAATGCACATGGAACATCCTCCAGGATAGACTATATCTTGGGTCACAAATCAAACCTCAGTAAATTTAAACAACACGTTTCTCAATAACCAATATGTTACTGAAGAAATCAAAAGGGAAATCAAAAGTTTTCTAGAAACAAATGACAATGAAAACATGACAACTGAAAACCTATGGGATGCAGCAAAAACATTCCTAAGAGGATTTATAGCAATACAATCCTACCTCAAGAAAGAAGAAAAACATCAAATAGACAACCTAACTTTACACCAAGAACAACTGGAAAAAAGATAAAAAAAAAAAAATTAGTAGAAGCAAAGAAATCATAAAGATCTGAGCAGAAATAAATGAAAAAGAAATGAAAGAAACAATTGTAAAGATTAATAAAACTAAAAGCCAGTTCTTTGAGAAGATAAACAAAATTGACAAGCCTTTAGCCAGACTCATCAAGAAAAATAGAAGAATCAAATCAACAAAATTAGAAATGGAAAAAGAGAAGTTACAACAGACAATGCAGAAATACAAAGGATGATAAGAGACTATTATGAACAACTATATGGCAAGAAATTGGATAACTTGGAAGAAATGGACAGATTCTTGTAAAAGTTCAATCTTCCAAGACTGAACCAGGAAGAAATGAAATATGATCAACCCAATGAAAAGCACTGAAATTGAAGTTGTGATCAAAAATCTCCCAAAAAACAAAAGCCCAGGACAAGATGACTTCAGAGAATTCTATCAAACATTTATAGAAGAGGTAATGACTATCCTTCTAAAACTCTTTCAAATAATTGCAGAGGAAGGAACACTTCCAAACTCATTCTACAAAGCCACCTTCACCCTGATGCCAAAACCAGACAAAGACAACACAAAATAAGAAAATTACAGCCCAGTATCATTGATGAATGTAGATGCAAAAATCCTCAACAAAACTCAGCAACACATCAAAAAGCTCATACACCATGACCAAGCTGGGTTTATTTCAGGGAAGCAAGGATTCTACAATATATGCAAATCAATCAATGTGATACACCATATTAACAAATTGAAAGATAAAAACCATATGGTCATCTCAATAGATGCTGAAAAAGCCTTTGAAAAAATTCAGCACTCATTTATGATTAAACCTTGTCCAAAAATGGGCATAAAAGGAACCTACCTCAGCATAGTAAAGGCCATATATGATAAGCCTACAGCAAACATTATTCTCAATGGTAAAAAATGGAAAGCATCCTCCCTAAGATCAGGAACAAGACAAGGGTGCCCACTATCACCACTATTACTCAACATAGTTCTGGAAGTCCTAGCTACAGTAATCAGGGAAGAAAAAGAAATAAAAGGAATCCAGATCAGAAAAGAAGAAGCAAAGTTCTAACTGTTTGCAGATGACATGATACTGTACATAGAAAACCATAAAGATAGTATCAGAAAATTGCTAGAAATAATCAGTAAATTTAGCAAAGTTGCAGGATACAAAATCAATACACAAAAATCACTTGCATTTCTATATACTAACAATGAAAAATGAGAAAGAGAAATTAAGGAACCAATCCCATTCACCATCACAACAAAAAGAATTAAATATCTAGGAATAAACTTACTTAAAGATACCAAAAAAAAAAAAAAAACTATACACAGAAAATTATAAGACACTCACAAAAGAAATAAAAGACAACATAAACTGACTGAGAGATATTCCATGTTCCTGGGTAAGAAGAATCAATATTCAGACATTTCTCAAAATCTAAATGTAAGACCAGAAACTATAAAACTCCTAGAGGAGAACATAGGCAAAACACTCTCTGACATAAATCACAGCAAGATCCTCTATGACCCACCTCCCAGAATATTGGAAATAAAAGCAAAACTAAACAAATGGGACCTAATGAAACTTAAAAGCTTTTGCACTACAAAGGAAACTATAAGTAAGGTGAAAAGACAGCCCTCAGATTGGGAGAAAATAATAGCAAATGAAGAAACAGACAAAGGATTAATCTCAAAAATATACAAGCAACTCCTGCAGCTCAATTCCAGAAAAATAAATGACCCAATCAAAAAATGGGCCAAAGAACTAAACAGACATTTCTCAAAATCTAAATGTAAGACCAGAAGAATCAATATTGTGAAAATGACTATACTACCAAATGCAATCTACAGATTCAATGCAATCCCTATCAAATTGCCAATGGCATTTTTCACATAACAAAAAATTCCACAATTCATATGAAACACTAAAGACCCCGAATAGCTAAAGCAGTCTTTTTTTCTAATATAAATTTATTTACTTTAATTGGAGGCTAATTACTTTACAATATTGTAGTGTTTTTGCCATACATTGACATGAATCCACCTGGAGGAATCAAGCTTCCTGACTTCAGATTATACTACAAAGCTACAGTCATCAAGACAGTATGGTATTAGCACAAAAACAGGAATATAGACCAATTGAACAAGATAGAAAGCCCAGAAATAAACCCATGCATCTATGGGTATCTAATTTTTGACAAAGGAGGCAAGAATATATATTGGGGCAAAGAAAGCCTCTTCAATAAATGGTGCTGGGCAAACTGCTACATGTAAAAGAATGAAATTAGAACATCTTCTAACACCATACACAAAGATAAACTCAAAATGGACTAACGACCTAAATGTAAGACCAGAAGCTATAAAACTCTTAGAGGAAAACATAGGCAGAACACTCAATGACATAAATCAAAGCAAGGTCCTCTATGATCCACCTCCTAGAGTATCAGAAATAAAAACAGAAGTAAACAAATGGGACTGATTAAACTTAAAGGCTTTCACACAGCAAAGGAAACTATAAGCAAGGTGAAAAGAAAGCCCTTGGAATGGGAGTAAGTAATAGCAAATTAAACAACTGACAAAGGATTAATTTCCAAAATATACAATCAGCTCATACAAATCAATACCAGGAAAACAGGCAACACAATCAAAAAGTGGGGAAAATACCTAAACAGACATTTCTCCAAAGAAGACATAATAAACACATGAAAAGATGCTCAACATTGAGCATTATTAGAGACATGCAAATCAAAACCACAATGAGATATCACCTCACATTGGTCAGAATAGCCATCATCAAAAAGTATACAAACAGTAAATGCTGGAGAGGGTGTAAAGAAAAAGTAACACTCTTGCACTGTTGGTGGGATGTAAATTGATACAGCCACTATGGAAGATGGAATGGAGATTCCTTTAAAAACTAGGAATAAAACCACCATATGACCTAGCAATCCCACTCCTAGGCATATCCTGAGGAAACCAAAATTGAAAAAGACATATGTATCCCATTTTTCATTGTAGTACTATTTACAAAACCTAGCACATGGAAGCAACCTAGATGCCCATCAACAGATGAATGGATAAAGAAGTTGTGGTGCATATACACAGTGGAATAGTACTCAGCCATAAAAAAAGAATGCATTTGAGTCAGTTCTGATGAGGTAGATGCAGAGTGAAGTGAGTCAGAAAGAGAGATAAATATTATATTGTTACACACATATACGGAATCTAGAAAAATGGTTCTGAAGAATTTATCTACAGAACAGCAATGGAGAAACAGACATAGAGAATAGACTTATGGAAATGGGGAGAAGGAAGGAGAGGGTGAGATGTATGGAAAGAATAACATGGAAACTTACATAACCATATGTAAAATAGATATCCAATGGAAATTTGCTGTATGGCTCAGGAAACTCAAACAGGGGCTCTGGATCAACCTAGATGGGTGGGAGGGAGAGGGAGATGGGAGGGAGGTTCAGAAGGGAGGGGATATATGTATACCTGGGGCTGATTCATGTTGAGGTGTCACAGAAAACAACAAAATTCTGTAAAGCAATTGTCTTTCAATAAAAAAAATAAATTAAAAAATATATAACTAATAAAAAAAAGAGAAAAAAAAGTGAGGCTTTACAATGATATGTGGATGCTACATGGACTTTTCAGTGAAAATAGAGGAAATTCATATAGCACCAACTTATATGATTCAGTATACCCTAAATATGATCTGGGTGATCTGAGGACAAAAAACTATAGAAACAACTGCCTTTCATGCCCTTTTTTTTTTGTTGTTGTTCTTCCCTGTGTGTATCTCCTGTATTTTGAGAGGAAGGCAAAATAAAGAAATTGCCCCATGATTTAGTTACCATATCTGTCATGTCTTAAAAAAACATGAAGGTAGAACCTTGAAAATTATCTAGAAAATAGATACATCTGTATTTTTCAAATGGATGCACTTGGGCTATATTCTTTTGCTCAACTGTATCTGGTCGACTGTTGAGCCACTTCAGATAAATAAAAAATGTGGGATTTGTAAAATACAATACCTAAGGTAAATTAAATGATGCCACCTCATTATAAAGGACTCAACATTCATCCTATAAGAATATGCATTAAGTCATTTTCCATGTGCATGGTGTTTGATTGGCACTTGAGAATATGACAGTGAATAAGAAGTAAATGGTGCTGGCCTTCTTGGAACTTATACTCTTGTGGAAAACACAGTTAAAACTACTACCAAAATTAACCATTTAATTATAATTTTGACCAGTACTCTAGAGGTGGTTAGAGAGTGCATCACAGGGACATCTGCCCTAGACTGGGATCTGAGAAGATAAGAGGGAGAGAGAATTTCAAGCAAAGAGAAGAACATGGCGAAGGCCCTGAGATGGGGAGGAACAGAGTACAATTCAGAATGGACGAAAATTGGTGTGAAACGGGCACATAAGGGCCATATGAAGGGTTTTAATCCCCATCCTATGAGCAATAGGAAACGGTTACACTTTTCTAAGAAAGAGAATGGCAGAATCCAAAGGCATTTTTTAAAATTATTCTTAGAAAGAGATAATAAAGTTAGATGAGAATTTCCACAGTTTAGGTGAGGAATCATGGTAGCTAGCACCAAAGGTGTGGCAGTGAGAATGAGAAAAGCAGACATACTGAAAGATTTGAGAGATGTTTTAGGTGTAAAAATCAATAGGACTCTTTTTTTGGTTAAACTTTTTACAGTATTAATGTTTTAAGATAATTGTATATTCACATGTAACTGTAAGAATACAGAAAAATTCCAATTTTCCTGAGGTAACATGTGGCAGAATTGTAATACAACATCACCATTAAGACATTGATGTTGGCATAATCAAGATACAGTACATTTTCATCAGTGCAAGGATCCTTCATATGACCCTTTTATATAGCCCCATTTACTCCCATCATTCCTTCCCACCTCCACCTCTCCTTATTCCCTGGCAAACATTAATCTATCACTCTTTGTATAATATTTCAGCAGGACTTTTATGACTAATTAGTTGTGGAGTATGAGAGAAAAGAGAGGAGTCAAGGGTGACTTCCAGGTTTCTTGCATGCATAATTGGATATATAAAGTGTGAAGTCGGATAAGGTTGTTCAGTTTTATTCATACTTAATTTGAGTGGTTTGTGAAATATACAAATGGAAATGGTGAAGAAAATTGTAAATATGAGTCTGACCTTTACTGTGACTTTTCACAGCAACCTGTGTTAAAACAGATATAATTTCCAATTAAATTATGCAAGTAAATGGTTTTGTCCCCATTTTACAAGTATTATGTCACTGTTTGTTTCCAGTCAATTGTTTTTCATCTTTTTTGCCATTACTTCTACAAGAATATGCTCACAACATTTTTGGTAAACCAAAAACTTTTAATTAATGTCATATATAAGAAACAATCACCTGAAAATTAACAGGCTAAAAATGAAAGAACTGGATAGTAAATGTTTCCATATCTCCTTAGCTACTGCTGACTTGCTTATAATTTTTCCTTTCTGGTTTGTCTCTTCATCAGCTTTTTGAACAAAAATTTTGAAATGGACACAGATTCTAAAAATATCTTTGTCCACCATCAAATCACTTGAACTTTCATATCCGATGAAGACAATGGATTAAGAGGGCTTAAAAAATATCCCATCAAGGATGCATATGTTTGAAATTAATGAAGAACTGGCCTCATTATCATCAAGTTGAAATAAAAGCCACTGTTGAACAAAACAAATTTTATAGATGTTGACTAGAATACATAGCTTTTCCTATGTATTTTCAAAGGCAAATGTGTTAATTCTTTCCTGTGCCTAAAATAGGTAGCACAACCCATTTCTGAATGCCAGCGGTACTGCTGCAAACACACACAGACTGTGGGGGAGTCACATGGATAACATTTTGCACAACACACTAGCAAACTGTGACACAGAAAGGCAGGAACGTGCCTGCTGGGTGTTCACTTTACTTGATCCTACACTTCACAAAATGTTTTTCTAACACTCTTGATTCTTTGATTGCTGATGCAGCATCCACCAGGCCTTCAAAATATGATCTGCAGTTAAAATGAAGAAGATATATTTTCAGAAAAATGAACACTTGGTGTTACATTTTTCCATTTCCAAGAAGGAGCATTAAAAGAAGCTGGAGAGAGTGGGAGAAGAGGCAGAGATTCTAGAACATGCATTTAGTAGGGGAGGTAAAATCAAGTTTGGTTCCCAAATTGTTCTTGGTTCTAACTGCAATTTTCCTGTTCATGTGGAAAGCGAACATTGACTAGAAACATCTTAATGTTAAAATGCTTGAATGGAATATAAATTTTGTCCACATAACTTTAAATGACTGACCTTTTTAGTTATTGCTGTTCTTCCTTGGGATTATTCTTTTATATACTCTGTTAGAAAGTCCATTCAGTATACATTTTTCTAATAAGAAAAAAAGAGAATAGGTCAGTATTATTATGAAGATTAGTCATATTATTTTTATCTGCCTATAAAAATTCAGAGAAACAAAGAGGAAGAAACAAAGGGACACAGAGACTATCACTGACTTTGGTTTCCCAAATTCGTCAATAAATTTGAGGAGGATAGAAGGTTAGGTTACCAGAGGTGAGGGGTAAGGAGAAAGGTTATTGGATGAAGGTGGTCAAAAGGTACAAACTTCTAGTTGTGAGATAAATAGGTACCAAGGATGTAATGTGCAACATGGTTAATAGAATTAACATTGTTGTATGTTACATTTTAAAGTTGTTAGGAGAGTAATCCTAAGAATTCTCATCACAAGGAAACAATCTTTTTTCTTTGTCTTTTGGTCTTTATGTATATGCAATGATGCATGTTCACTAAATCAACTGTAATAGTCATTTCATCGTGTGTGTGAGTCAAATCATTTTGCTCCATACCTTAAACTTGTAAAGTGCTATAATATGTCAGTTATAAATCAATAAAATTGAAAAGAAAAATACATGTATATTCATATACATAAATAAGTTTGAGGAAGGGAAGACATGAATGGTTGCAGTCTATGGATCACCATAGAAACAGCATCTTTCTTCCACATTGTCCATCACCTACATCAATGTGCTTCACCAGTCCCTGCTCTTACTCCCTTCATTTCCCACTCCCCCATTCCCTACACATACGGTCTGCTCCAGATGTCTTCATTCTGGGGAACCAAAACACAGCTTCTATTCTCAAAAAAGGTTGTCATCCTAAAAATGTCTTCCTGTGAGAGGCCTACTGTGCCAGTCTACTGCTGAGATCAATTCCCCACAGTTCCAGATTGATTCTTTCAAATTTCCATCAGAAGCAGGGAGAAAGAAAAAAAGAAACTGGGACAATTCTACATTAACTGATGTAATCTCTCCAAACTTAAGAAATTTGCTCACACATTGTCTCATTAATGGTAAATTTAACTTGCATCTGCAGACAGGAACTTTCCTCTTCAGTAATGTTCATCCTTAACAGCATCCTGGAATACACTTATCTTTGCCAAAAAGCATCTGGAAGAGAGAATGTTATCTTTTACAAACCATTCTCAGCTAGGAAGACTACAAGGTAAATAAGAAAAGTAGTTTTATTACAGTTAAGGTGAAATCCTGTTTCATTTTCCCTCTCTCATTCTAACTCAGTCATACTGGCCTCCCTGCTAGCCTTCTGATCTGGAGGCTCACTTCTGCCTCAGGGCCTTTTCATTACCGTTCACCTTGCCTCAGAAGGTCTTCCCCCACAAATTTCTCTCCTTATCTTTCTCTAGTCCTGTCAACTTATTAGAGGAGCTTTCTCTGTTTCCCTGTTTAAAACTGCAGACCTCTCTCCCCTGTTCCAACTCTCATTTCATGCTTTTGTTGTGCTTATTCACTAAGTTGTGTCAAATTCTTGAGACCCATGGACCATAGCCTGTCAGGCTCCTCTGTCCATGGATTTCCTAGGCAAGAGTACTCAAGTAGGTAGCCATTCCCTTCTCCAGGTGATCTTCCTGACCCATGGATCAAACCTAAGTCTCCTGTATTGTCTCCTGCATTGCAGTTGGATTCTCTACCACTGTGCAACCTATGAAGTCCTACTCTGCTTCTATCTCTCTTTATATATTTTGTATGACTTTCTTTTTCTGATATCACTTGAATGCAAGCTCCATGAAGGTAAGGATGTTGATCTGTTTTATTCATTGCTACATACTCCACACTTAGAAGATTCAGTCAGTCAGCTGAGCCCGTCAGTCATGTCCTACTCTTTGCGACCTCATTGACTGCAACACTCCAGGCTTCCATGGCCATCACAAATACCTGGAGTTTGCTAAAACTCATGTCCATCGAGTCAGTGATGCCATCCAACCATCTCAACATCTGTTGTTCCCTTCTCCTCCTGCCTTTGATCTTACCCAGCATCAGGGTCTTTTCAATGAGCCAGTTCTTCACATCAGATGGCCTAAGTATTGGAGCTTCAGCATCAATATTAATCTTTCTGATGAATACTTAGGACTGATTTCCTTTCGGATTGACTGGTTTGATCTTCTTGCAGTCCAAGGGACTCTCAAGAGTCTTCACCAACACCACAGAACAAAAGCAGCAATTCTTCAGTGCTCAGCCTTCTTTGGGGTCCAAATCTCACATCCATACATGACTACTGGAAAAATCATAGCTTTGACTAGGCAGATATTTGTCAGCAAAGTAACATCTCTGCTTTTTAATATGCTGTCTAAGTCGGTCATAGCTTTTCTTTCAAGGAGCAAGCATCTTTTAATTTCATGGCTGCAATCACCATCTGCAGTGATTTTGGAGCTCAAGAAAATAAAGTATCTCACTGTTTCCATTGTTTCCCCATCTATTTGCCATGAAGTGATGGGACTGGGTGCCATGATTTTCTCTTTTTGAATGTTTGAGTTTTAAGCCAGCTTTTTCACTCTCCTCTTCAAGAGGCTCTTTAGTTCTTCTTCACTTTCTGCCATAGGGGTGATGTGATCTGCATATCTGAGGTTATTCATATTTCTCCCAGCAATCTTGATTCCAGCTTGTGCTTCATTCAGCTTGGAATGTCACATGATGTACTCTGTACATAAATCAAATAAGCAGTGTGACAATGTACAGGCTTGACATACTCCTTTCTCAATTTGGAACCAGTCCATTTTTCCATGTTTGGTTCTAACTCTTGCTTCTTGACCTGCATACAGATTTCTCAGGAGACAGGTAAGGTTCTGGTATTCCCATCTCTTTAATAATTTTCTAGTTTGTTGTGATCCACACAGTCAAAGGCTTTCATGTTGTCAATGATGCAGAAGTAGATGTTTTTCTGGAATTCTTTTGCTTTTTGTATGATCCAATGGATGTTGGTAATTTGATATCTGGTTGCTCTGCCTTTTCTAAATCCAGTTTGGACATCTGGAAGTTCTCGGTTCATGTACTGTTGAAGCCTAGCTTGGAGAATTTTGAGTATTACTTTGCTAGCATGTGAGATGAGGGCAATTGTGCAGTAGTTTGAACATTCTTTGGCATTGCCTTTCTTTGGGGTTAGAATGAAAACTGACCTTTTCCAGTCCCATGGACACTGCTGAGTTTTCCAACCTGCTGGCATATTGAGTGCAGCACTTTCATTGCATCATCTTTTACAATTTGAAATAACTCAGCTGAAATCCCATCACCTCCATTAGCTTTGTTCACAGTGATGCTTCTTAAGGTCCACTTGACTTTGCCCTCCATGATGTCTGGTTCTAGGTCAGAAATCACACCATTGTGGTTATCTGGGTCATCAAGATTTTTTTTTTTTTTTGTATATTTCCTTTGTGTATTCTTGCCACTTCTTAATATCTTTTGTTTCTGTTAGCTCCATGTTGTTTCTGTCCTTTATTGTGCCCATCTTTGCATGAAATGTGTCCTTGATATCTCCAATTCTCTTGAAGAGATCTCCAGATGGTCATCACATGGACATCACCAGATGGTCAATACCAAAATCAGATTGATTATATTCTTTGCAGCTGAAGAGGAGAAAATCTATACAGTCAGGAAAAACAAGACAGGGAGCTGACTGTGGCTCAGAGCATGAACTCCTTATTGCCAAATTCAGACTTAAATTGAAGAAAGTAGGGAAAGCCACTAAGCCATTCAGATATGACCTAAATCAAACCCCTTACAATTATACAGTAGAAGTGAGAAACAGATTCAAGGGATTAGATCTGATAGAGTGCCTGAAGAACTATGGACAGAGGCTCATAATGTTGTACAGGAGGTGGTAATCAAAACCATCCCCAAGAAAAAGAAATACAAAAAAAGAAAATGGTCTTCTGAGGAGGCTTTACAAATAGCTGAGAAAAGAATAGATGTAAATGGCATAGGAGGAAAGGAAAGATATATCCATCTGAATGCAGAGCTTCAAAGAATAGCAAGGAGAGATAAGAAAGCTTTCCTAAGTGATCATTGCAAATAAATAGAGGAAAACAATTGAATGGGAAAGATCTAGAAGAGTAGGAACTTAAATATTTGTTCAATAAGTTAAACAGGTGAATGAGTGAAAAATTGAGTGAGTGAGTAAATGAATGTAATGCTAAAATAGCACTGTATCTAAACCTGTACTCTATCCTGTACAAATAAAAAGTGTCAAATTGCACCACAAGTGATTCACCATCATCTTCAGCTTAACTTTATTTTGACTTACAGGTAACATCATACACTTAGTGTTAGGCAATAATTTAATTTGTTCGTTGACTTGTTAATGACATCATGAACACAAAAGAATCTTTCCAATTGTGTGCTAGTAAGTCAGCTAGACATTGAAACGCTGACAGATTTGGTGGTCCCTAATCATCGTTATTGTGTTGTTTCCCACCCTCACTACATGTTAATGGGTCTCCTGTCATTCCTTTTTGGTGCCATTAGATTTGCTGTCTGCCATGTTAGCAAAGGACAGCTAGAGAGCAGATGTTTCTGAAGTATCATTGGTAACAATGTCACAAAGATTGTGCGAAATCAAAGACCAACAAGCCTGACTAATGAGGAGGAGGTTTGGGCAGCTTATATACTGCTTCAGTGAGGGAAGTTTTGTACTTCCCATGCCTCAGTGGCTTCTGGAAGCAGCCAGCCATTTTTAACCAGGAGCCACAGCTGTACAGCAATACCTGGTCTCTTGATTTTTACCACTTTGACATCATTCATCATTCTCCACTTTAGCTATCTTTGCATTATTTAGTTCCATGGCTGCTAAATTTGTGTCCTCCTACATTCTCTTCATTAAAGTTGCTTCTCAGCACCTGTGGTTTATGGTGCAGAACTCTGACTTACAATATCACCTGACTAGGTTTCTTTTGCCATTTTGTATGCTTTCAGATTAGACTACTAGGAGAATTTTTAAATAGAACACATTTAACTTATCAGAATAATCAAACCCCTCCTCCTCTCTACCAAAAAAACTCAGCTATGATATAATGAAATACTCAGTGTTGCTGTTTTTATAGTTTTAATTACTTTTGAGTAGTATCAACATATCTGCAATTTCATATAATCATAGATCACATGGAACATTAGGGATTATCCATTTCAATGATCTTAGCTTTGAAGATGAGGGAATTAATGTCCCCAAATTATAAGTCTCCTGTGAAAGATTACAAAGCATTTAACTATGTACATGAATATAATTCTATAGTAGAACCTGTGTAAACCTGGTTTTTAAGCCTTGTTATCTAAGAAATGGATGTATTAATAACAAATGATAAGGATATGTGTAAAATTTATCACTGTAATCTTAATTTCCTTCACTATTCTAAAACATAGTTACAAAATGTATTACATTGGGACAATTTATTTAGTCTCTCAATATATATTATAAACCCGCATTGTGCTTGGGACTGTGCTAGGGAGATGAGGATATAAAAGTTATTAAGAGTCATAATCCCTGTCATCATGGAGCTTACAATATACTGGAAAAAAATAATGAGTAAATAGATAGGATTACAGTTAAGTATAATAAGTGCCAATACAGGAGAAATATAGCAAGTTACAGGAGCATGGGAGAACAGTACATAACCTGGAGTGTGATGGCAGTCAGGGAAAGCTCTCTAGAAGAAGCGATTTGAAGTTAGATATGAACAATGCATAGGATTTAGCTGGGTGAAGTGTTGGTCAAGGGTACTGCAGTGAGACAAAGAGAAGACCGTGTGTGAAAACTTTGAGATAAGAGGATGCATGGCATGTTAGCAGACAGTACGGCGGCTTAGCATGGCTGGAAGATCAAATATCTGTAGATTAAGGCAAAACAGGAAGCTCAAGAAATAGAAAAGACTTTACAAATTATCCAAAGGGGCTATGGCTTTATCCTAAGACCAATGAAAAAATATTTCTATTAAGGGAATAGCATGATAAAATGCAACATTGAATGATAGTGATTCTAGCTACCAAAAATAAAAGAAGAAGAACAGTGAATGAATTAATTAAAGAGTGTAAAATGAGTCAGGGAGAACAGTAATATGGTTGTTTAATAATCTGGGCAAGAATCTTGGTGGCCTGAACAAGGGTAGTGATAGTGTAGATGGAGAAACATTGATGAGATTAATAGGGAATTCAACAGATAGATCCAGCAGAGCATGGATACTGACTTGATGTGTTAGAAGACAAAATGGAGAAATCATATATGACTACCAGGTTTCTAACTTAATAAGCTGGGTGGATGACAGCATCATTTGTTGAGATGGAAACCACCAAAGAGCAAAATTGAGAATGGAAGGCAAAGAAATCAATTTTAGACATGTTCTATTTAAGGTGCTTGTAAGATATCCACCTAAATTTGTATAGTAGGCCACTGGATACACAGGTCCAATGGTTAGTGAAGAGATTTGGGTTGAAGATATAGGTTTGAGAGTCTTCAGAACAGACAGGTTAATTGAAGCAATGAGAGCAGATGATATTATCTGGTGAGAGAATATAAATTAGTAGTGAAAAGGGTAAATAAAAGAATCCTGAAGACCATGAATGTTGAAGTAATTAGCAGAGGAAGAGGAACTAGATAAAGGCCCTGAAAATGAATAAATCTAGAAGTCCAAAACATTGATTGTATTGAAAAACAAAGGGAGAAAATTTCTCAGGGAGCACCAGTTTAAAAAAAAAAAAAATTCATATGCTGCAGAGCGACCAAGAAATAAGAATTTTAAAACATCTGTTTAATAACAAAGTTATTAACACCGTTAAGAACATTTTCAGTGATGAGGGTATAATCCTGTGGCCTCCATTTGCCCTTTTAGTCAACAGACATTTTTATTGAATGCCTACTCTTAGCCTGGCACTGTGTTAGATATCGCAGATGCAATTGTAAGCAAGAAAGTTATTCTCATTCTCATGGAGCTTGCAATCTTGTGAGGGAGACAGATATTAATAAAGCAGTCATGTAAATAAATTCTAAGTTGCTGCTCTGACAAGTGAAAGTGTTATGTATGAGCATACATGAAATAGAGGGGTTGTGACCTGGAAGGTTTCTCTGTGGAAATGACATGAACTAAAATGTAATGGATATGTATAAATCAACTAGACATAGCAGAGTGAGGCTACTGTGATGATTAGGGTTCTGGGTGAAGGAGAGGGCATTTGCAAAGATCTGGGACAGGAAGAAACATGGCCTATTCATGGAATTTAAAAAAAAAAGAAGTGTGTCTATGGCATAGAGCATAAGGGGGAACATGGTAAGAAAGGTGAAGAGAGGTGGGCTGATGCAGATCACACAGCTAAGAATTTGTTTTTTGCCCAAAAAGCAGTGAGAAGCCGTTGAAAGGGTTCATTACAGGTATCTGTCTGAGGGCAGGGGACAGAGTTGACATAATCAGGTTTGCAATTAAAAGGTTGTTCTGGTTTCTGTTAGTAAAAAGAATTTGAAAGAGAGGAACTGTAGAGAAAGGGAGAACTGTTAGGATTTAAGTTTACAGTGGTCCAGGCAAGAGAGAGCAATGGTATGAACTAAAATAATAGAAATGTAAAGAAGTAAATGGGCTCAACTTTATTTAGAAAGCAAAATGAGTAATACTTTCTGATCAATTAGATATGAATTTGAGGAAGAGGGAGGTGTCCAAAAATAAAAAATAAAAAGTATGCACACACACACACACACAAAAAAAACTTTCCAAATTTCTGAATAAAGACAGCTGCAGCATATTTTCTGAAACATTTGGCTGAAAAATTGGAAAGACAAGAGAGAGTATCTGGGGATAGACATGAGGTTAGTGAAGAAAATTTTTCCTATTCGTTTTTATTTTTATTTCTTTCCTCTTTACTAAACCTTTTTAAATTTTATTTAATTTTAATTTAAAGGATAATTGCTTTCCAGAATTTTGTTGTTTTTTGTCAAACCTCAACATGAATCAGCCATGCGTATACATATATCCCTTCCTTTTTGAAACTCCCTCCCACCTCCCTCCCCATCCCACCCTGCTAGGTTGATCCAGAGACCCTGTTTGAATTTCCTGAGACATACAACAAATTCCCATTGGCCATCTATTTTACATATTATAATGTAAGTTTCCATGTTACTCTCTCCATACATCTCACCCTCTCCTACCCTCTCCCCATGTCCATAAGTCAATTCTCTATGTCTGTTTCTCCACTGCTGCCCTGGAAATAAATTCTTCAGTACCATTTTTCTAGATTCCACATATATGTGTTAGTATATGATATTTATCTTTCTCTTTCTGACTCACTTCACTCTGTATAATAGGCTATAGGTTCATCCACCTCATTAGAACTGACCGTTAAGAGTGGTATGGCCATGGACTGTTTTTATTTTTTAAGATGGTAAACACATAAGTATGATGAAATGTTGACCTAGAGAGATGGAATAAAATTCATATACAAGAGAAAGAAGAAATAATCAAAGACCTCGTTCTCTGACAATGCAGAAGGAAGCAAATTCTATAAGACTTAAGAAAGAAGCAAATAATAGGTGGGTCTGCAGGCAAGTCATAAAGCTGGTGAAGAGATGATAAGGACATCCCCTTCTGATATCTGCTATTAATATTTACCCTGTGAACTCAATGGCTGAAAGTGAAATGGGATGTGGTTGTGTGAACGTTTGTCACCGTGTTATTTATATTAGTAAAGTTTTAAAAGTAATCCAAATGTTTACCACAGGGGATGGGTAAAATAAATTATGACATGTGTTACACTGTTCTAGTACAAAATATTTTAAAATCCTGTTGTAGAAGAGTCTTTTAGGTGGAAGGAAACTATTTACTATGTGTTTTACATGAAAATAATAGTTTACAAAAGAATATGTATGGTATGGTATTGTTGTTGTTTAGTCTCTAAGTCATGCCTGACTCTTTTGCAACCCCATGGACTATAGCCTGCCAGGCTCCTCTGTCTGTGGAATTCTCCAGGCAAGAATACAGGAGTGGGTTGCCATTTCCTTCTGCAGGGGTTCTTCCTAACCCAGGGATCAAACCTGCCTCTCCTGCATTCTATACCACTGAACCACCAGGGAAGCCAGAAAAAAATTTTTGCTACTGTGATAAAATAATGTAAGCATTAATTTGTATCCCCCATTTAACATCTAGCTCTGGATCATATGGACTGTCTTAGTAAAAAGAAAATTTTAATAAGAAATAAATGTTTACATATCAAAAAAGATAATGGCATAAATTACTCTACTGTTAAGAATAGAAAATGTAAAGAAATGGTTGTAGAATTATATTTCCATTGAAAAAGCATAGGGCTGAATTGTGCATTAATCAAAATAGCTATCACATTTTTAAGCCATAGGCCAGACACTGTGGTTAGTGCTTCACCTTTGTAATTCGATGAGGGTGTCAATATGATCTTTACTGTGTGGATGAGAAAACTGAGGCCTTGAGAGTCCATTTGGTTAAAATAGTTCACCAGGAAGAGGCAGACTTGGGTTTGGAACCCAGGTCTGTCTGATCCTGTTGACAGTGTACTGCACTACACAATGACAGGGATTTAAAAAACAGCTTCAATGAGCCTGCTTCACAAACCTACACCTCTGCTAGCAAAATCACCATTTTAACTGAAAAAAAAAAAAGAAAGAAAGAAATGAACCAATATAAGAAAAAAAAATCCACTTTGATTAATAAGCAAACACCATTTATTTCACAAAAGATATTTAGACAGTTTTTCTGGAGGAAAATTAATATTGCCAACGCTGCAGAAACGATCACAAGCCCTGTCTCATTTCTTAAATAATTACCAATAGCTTAAAAGGTTCTTAAAGGACAAAAATAAAATCAAGTGAAAATTGAAAATGACACAAAAGGCACTTTCACATCATCAAAAAAGCTTTCAACAACTGTAGATCTTGTCTAAGGATATTTGCTAAGTGTGCTGCTGTTTCAACCATTACCATTGCCAGCTTTTATTCTTACCTCGGATCAGGAACAGTAAGCAAGCTAGAAACAATACTCTTTTCTACTCTTAATGAAGCCCTAAAACCATTGCCCTAATCCATCTTCTCTTCATTGTTTCAACAAATATCTGTTGAGCACTTACGCTGTGCTTGTTTTCAGAATTGCCAAATGGGATGTTATTCTGATACAATTTGATTGAAGTCATGAAAACTCCCAGTTGATAAAGTGAAAAAGTCAATTAATCTTTATCATCAAGATATTTGTAAAGGGATATTGTTTTAATTAATGCTGTAGAATTTGTTTCAATGTCCTCTACATTCTGTCCTCCACATCAATCAACCAACCAACCAAATAATAATTAAGAGGCAAAGTGAAATATATGTTTCAGCGGCAAGAGTCAACAGACATCTTCTTTCTTTTAGACAGTCTTATCTGGTGGTATTTGAGAGGGTTGGTTTGTTTGCTGTTGAATCTATTAAAATAATAATAAAAATATTTTACATCTCGTTCTTTTCAGCAGAAAAACTTGAAGAATTTACAAAATTGAATTCCTCCACACAACCTCTATAAAAGCAGGAGAAAATGAAAGAAAAATATCTACTATATTAAAATAGAACTCATGCTATAGCTAGGAAGTAGTTTCATGAATGACAGTTTTAATATAGTACATCTAATCATCAAATTATGGCATATTTTAACCCTAATGGCAAATTAATTAATTAGAATTGTTTGCTCAATAAATAGAGGAGTTGAAATGTCACTGCCTTGGTTGGCCTAGATGGATGTCCGATGTGGGATATAAAGTAATGTATTTGGGACCTTTAAACATCATCGACTCAATGGATATGAGTTTGAGTAAACTCCGGGAGTTGGTGATGGACAGGGAGGCCTGGCGTGCTGCGATTCATGGGGTTGCAAGGAGTTGGACATGACTGAGCGACTGAACTCAACTGAACTGAAACAAAGTAAGAATGGATTACTTTCATTCCTTGTCTTAGCATGGGTTTTTCCTGAAACCAGAGACTAAGACAGAGAGAAAGGCTGATAGAGGTAGTTGAATCTCAAAGGGCAGGAGCAAGGGACAGAGACAGGGAAATAGGAAGGAGGGAAAGCCTTATCTGAACATTCATGGACTCCTTTCCTCCTACCAACAGATTCACTCACTCCCTCTAAATTCTTTCTTCTCCTCAACAATTCTGAGACCAGGACTTCATGGCCTGAAATGGGCCACATCACAGAGAAAAGCAACTGCTTTCGACAAGATTGCAACACTTGCCTGACCAAATCAGGCCATCAATTGTACAACTGCACTCGGCTGTTCTTGTCTCTTTTCTCTGTAAAATCCTTATCAACCCCCAAATTTATTTGTCTGCCTGTTGCAACTGTTAGAATAAAGTACCAACTATAATACTTTGCAACTTTTGTGTTGAAAACTTTTTTGAAAATTGGACCATGTATTTCCCATCATTACAGGGTGAGTTGTTGATCTTAAAGAGGACTACTGAGGAACTTACTGCAATGAATCTCAAAATCATCTACCTAGGGAAAGAAAGGGATAAACATTATCATCATGAGTCAAAAGTTGGCCTACAGGGCTCTAATTCCCCCACACAACTGAGTGGTATAAGCTTGAATGTGAGTAGGTTTCAATGGGTGTCTCAGGCTTCAGCCTCAGAAAAGCTCTGGGGTAGGAAGCCCAAGAATCAAGGTGCTAGCCTAAGATGACGTGCCATCAGTCTACACCTGTGAGGAACTGAGAGCACCTGTGTCCATGTGAACGGGCTCTTCTGATCAGGGCTGTAATGAGAGGTGAGGCTGAGAGGGTTTGAACTGATGCCAGAGGTACTTGCATGTGTAAGATTTGTTTGGATGGAGTTCTCACTTTTATATCTTCTTGGGGAGAGACATTTGACCTTCAAAAAATCTCCCCCACTGTTGTCTGTGTTGGGCTGCACTCCACAGGCCTACACATCTGTAGTTGCCCAGCTTCAAGACCAAAGAAAGATCCCAGAGTCAGTGACAGACAAATCAACGGTTTAATAGATGGGGAGCTTACATGTCCGAAGTAAGGTCCTGGAGCCACACTCCACACTGTGAGGTGAATGGTAGGCAGGACCCAGCAGCAGTTTTTGCTCCCGGTGGGGGGGTGGGGGGTAGGGTAGTTACCAGTTATAGGGGGAATTAATGTCAGGTTTTATTTTGGGGGGCTCCAAAATCACTGCAGATGGTGATTGCAGCCATGAAATTAAAAGACGCTTACTCCTTGGAAGGAAATTTATGACCAACCTAGATAGCATATTAAAAAGCAGAGACATTACTTTGCCAACAAAGGTCCATCTAGTCAAGGCAATAGTTTTCCCAGTGGTCATGTATGGATGTGAGAGTTGGACTGTGAAGAAAGCTGAGCGCTGAAGAATTGATGCTTTTGAACTGTGGTGTTGGAGAAGACTCTTGAGAGTCCCTTGGACTGCAAGGAGATCCAACCAGTCCATGCTAAAGGAGATCAGTACTGGGTGTTCATTGGAAGGACTGATGCTGAAGCTGAAACTCCAATACTTTGGCCACCTCATGCGAAGAGTTGACTCATTGGAAAAGACCCTGATGCTGGGAGGGATTGGGGGCGGGAGGAGAAGGGGACGACAGAGGATGAGATGGCTGGATGGAATCACCAACTTGATGAACAAGAGTTTGAGTAAACTCTGGGAGTTGGTGATGGACAGGGAGGCCTGGTGTGGTGTGATTCATGGGGTCACAAAGAGTTGGACACGAATGAGTGACTGAACTGAACTGAACTGAATGTCAGGTTGGCTCATCAGTTACCAGGGAAACTAGTAGGGGGCACAGCCCTTACAGCCTCTTTGATTAGAATAGTCACCAGATGGGATCAGGGGCAACTATGTAGAAAGGTTTGTCATGTGAGTAGAGTATAGCTGAAGCAGGCACTGGATGCACAGGAAATGTACAAAGAACAAGAGAATAGCCCTCTTGAGTGTCCTGATCATATAGTATGAATCACTTTTTCTATCTTTATTTGATGGACTTTAGAACTTGATCAACCTGCATCTCCACCCAAATGTAAAATGACCACAGCAAATTATGTCAATGGCCCACCTCTTTCTCTTTTGCCATGCTTAAGTTGCTGTGAGTATTGGCTGATAAATTGCTTCTAGCAGAACCTTCTTTGAAAAGTCATCCTAGATGATTAATCTTACAATAAAAATGAGAGAAAGATATATACAGTATTCTCACCCCAGAAATCATGACCTCCACCCCACCCAGGTTTCAATCTGCAGCCATTGACTGACTGACCAACTGCTTCAGGAGTCTCCTAAAGGCAAGACTTTTTCCATAATGAGATTCATGTAGTGGTGTTCTGGTAAACTGACTCTTGGCGGGGTGGTGGGGTTTGTAGTGTTTGCTCCTGATTTCTGTAGTACAAATTCTTCCACTATGACAGCTGTCAATCTACCAACCTGACATCACTAAAAACAGAGTTGGGATAAGATATTGTAGGGGAGTAAAATTTACCACCCCCAAATGTCTCTACTTGGCTCAGCAAACATTTGTTTACCAGACATTTGCTTTTCCATCTCCATGTCAATTGCCTTCCTCCCCTAAAGGGAGGAAGTGGTTTAGGAAGTCCTAAACCACAATCCCCAACATCTTCCTTTGTCTTTGGCTGCAGATGGTATGTAAGTTGAGTGTTTCAGCCAGTTTCAAGAGTTACTCAGCTCTCCTGGGTCTCTCCCATGTATTTGTTGTTGTTGTTGTTTTTCATTCACTGAATTATGTCTGACTCTTTGTGATGCCATAGACTGCAGCATGCTAGGCTTCCCTGTCCTTCACTATCTCCCAGAGCTTGCTCAAGTTCATGTTCATTGAGTCAGTGATACTATCCAATCATCTCATCCTCTGTCACCCCCTTCTCCTTTTACCTTCAATCTTTCCCAGCATATGGGTCTTTTTCAATGAGTTGGCTCTTTTCATTAGGTGTCCAAAGTATTGGGGCTTCAGCTTCAGCATCAGTCCTTCCAATGAATATTCAGGGTTGATTTCCTCTAGGATTGACTGGTTTGATCTCCTTTCAGTTCAAGGGACTCAAGAATCTTCTCCACCACTACAATTCAAAAGCATCAATTCCATTTCTTTGGTGTTTGGCCTTCTTTATGGTCCACCTCTCACATCCATACATGACTACTGGAAAAATCATAGCTTTGACTAAATGGATTTTGTCAACAAAGTGATGTCTCTGCTTTTTAATATGCTGTCTAGTTTGTCATGACTTTCCTTCCAAGGAGCAAGCATCTTTTAATTTTGTGGCTGTAGTCACTGTACATAGTTATTTTGGAACCCAAGAAAAGAAAATCTGTTACTGCTTCCACTTCTTCCCCTTCTATTTTCCATAAAGCGATGGAACCAGATGCCATGATCTTAGTCTTTTGAATGTTGAATTTTAAGCCAACTCTTCCCGCTCTTCTTTCACCCTCATCAAGAGGTTCTTTAATTCCTCTTCACTTTCTGTCATTAGAGTGGTATACATCCCATGTTTACATGTTATTAAAACTGTGTTTGATTTTCTCCTATTAAACTGTGAATGTCAATTTAATTGCTTAAACTAGCCAGAAAAACCTCAAAGGGTGGAGTAAAATCTCTTCCTCCTCAATAATGAGTGCAATCTCCTCTTACAAGCCTGCTCCAGCATACTGATCAATTCATGCCCAGAGCTTGCTGTGGAAAGCCTAAGGTAAGCTTTCAGTAAATATCTGTCGGAAACTACGTTTTTTTTTTTTTTTTTTTTTTTCTCAACAACTTTCCCTGCCCTGGTTTGGTTCTCTCACTTCCCTACAGACCCCTCCAGAGAGTCTTCCCTCAGTGAAGCACTTATAGGAGAATTCTGGCCTCAGGCTGTGCTTCTAAGGAAGCCAACTCACAACAAAGAAAAGAAGAGTCAACTGCTGGGAGTACTGTGCTCCTTAACCATCTCTATAGGGCTGTGTGAGTTAGACCCCTTGGCTAACATTTCAATCCTGCCTCTTGTTAAGATAATTGTGCCCACCTTGTTTCTGGTTAAGATGACAACCTGGTGGCTCAGATGGTAAAGAATCTGCCTGCAATGCAGGAGACCCAGGTTCGATCCCTGGGTCAGGAAGATCCCCTACAGAAGGGAATGGCTACCACTCCAATATTGTTGCCCACAGAATACCATGGACAGAGGAGCCTGGTAGGCTATAGTCCATGAGGTTGCAAAGAGTCGGACATGACTGAGTAACTAACACATTACTTCAGGATCCCTTAATCTACTGTTATTGTCAGGAGACTGTTTACTAAAAATAACTTTTACTATCAGTCCTTGCCTACAGTGAATGAGAACCACTGTACTTCTCAGTGCCAGTGGTGCTTGTTTCACTAACACATTCCTCACCACTTTGGTCAACGGGGTATTTCCAGACCTTACAGGAGGAACACAGACAGCAGTTGCATTTTCTGGTCATTCAGAATATATCCTCTGTAGCATGATCACTTCAATAAGCATTTTGATTTCTTTTTCTGTCGTCCTCCATGGTAGTTCTGAAAATTTTACTTCACTTACTTGGGGCCACCACTTTATTCAAAAGTGCAAGTGCCATCCTAGCAGCACACTAGCCTCATCATCCAAGTTTCTTGCTAGGGTGGGGTGTTTAAATTGTGTTAGAAGAGAGTGTATCAGTATTGATAAAATCTCACTTCTCTGAGAATGAAATCTCTGCTTGCACCATCCCTTGATCCAGCATCCTTGGGATACCACCCCCCACACACTGTATCAGATCCTGGCACTTGTTGGCTAGGTTCTTCAGATTGTTTGTGTTAGTCTTTCCCTCTCTTCCCATGCACCACACTTCCACATTCAAATTGGGTGTAACATAGCTCTGAGAATTGGTGTGGTGGCCAGGAGGGCACCTAAGGGTAGACCATAAGGGGCCACAAGTTTTCTTGTAAGAAAGGCTTCTGCATTACTGTTAAGCACTAGTCTTTAAGAGGGAGGAGCAGATCACTTCTGCAAGTCCAGAGTATTTGGGGAATTAATGAATTCAATGTATTTTAAAAACAGCTTTACTGAGATACAATTCACATACCATACACTTTACCCCTTTAAGGTGCACAATTCAAGGCTTTTTCAAATATATTACAGGTACATGCCACCATCACCACAGTCTATTTTAGAATATGCTCATCAATCAAAAAGAAACACTGTGCCCTTTAACTATTCTACAGTCCTGCTGCCATAAATATAAACCATATAATATATGCTCTTTGTGACTGAATTCTTTCACTCTAGCATCATGTTTTCCAGGTCCATCCATGTTGTAGAAGTCAAGGGTGTCTACCAGATGCCCCCAGCCCACATCTCAGGCCTCTTCTCTATCTCAGCCGGGGCCTCCATTTTGCTGTTATACCAGAAGTGGGAACATAACACTTCCATGGACTTTCACTGTCCTTATAATTAAGTCCTGGGCCAGATCCTCTGGCTATAGAAAGTGTAAGTCTCCTTCAATGCTTCCAAGGCCTTCTGACTTCCACACTTCACCTTGAATTGGTCGTTAATCACCCTCAGCCTTTCATTGTTTCTCCCATGCATCCGTCACACTCACCCACAACTGTCCATTGTCCTTATTGCTTATCATTACTACTTGTTCTGAACCTCCCAAACTCCTGAGCTATTGCCACTAACAGTGCATTCCCCTGTACCCTAAGAATGTTAACAATTATTTTGCTGTAACATGCCAAAAGCTATCTACACATCACCTTCTGCTAATAGCAGCATTCTTATTTCCAATCACCTGATGGGTGATTCAGCTCCAATATTTCATTTTAAAGTCTACTTCTTCAGAGCATGCTTAGCAGCTGCTATGCAATGTCAGGCTGTTTGTGAAACAGACTCTGAGGTGGATACTTAAGTGTAGGAAGTTTGTCAAGGAGCACTCTCTGAAACAACATCTATGATGCAATGCACCAAGCAAGATTGGGCAGAGAAAAGTTAGTTACAGATTAATAGTAATAAAGACTTCATTTGATCCCACTGGAAGTTCTGGAGCTGAGAGGCTCTCTCAGAGCTTTAAACTGACCAGTCATTGAATATGGGCTGCCCCCACTTAGGGACATAACTTTGACCAAAGCAGTTGCTTTCAGTAGAGGGCAATGCCCAGGAAGAGTTTCAAATATTTGAACTCTCAGCAGACCACACTTCCAGAAGCTGGGGAAATGAGTGTCCATGCTCGGAAAGGATATTTGAAGCAACAGACTAAAGCATCCACTGCAAGATCATAATTCAGAATTTATCATTGTCAATAACTGCCTTGCCCCCAAAAACCTCAATTTCAACTGCCTATTCTTTAACCACTACTCCCTATCTTTTTTATTTTATACCTTAAGAAACCTTAACTCCAACAGTCTTTGAATGGACACTTCCAATGCACCCATCCTACCCATATTTTTGATTCTTCACTCCCTTAAATTGTCTCTTCCTCCACCCATCTTAAATCTATATCTGACTAATATAATCATCAATTTGCATATCACATGGGATACAGCTGATATGTACTGAATTGTGCCTCCCCCCAAACCTATGTGAAAGCCCTAATCCCCAATATGACTGTATTTGGAGACAGGACCTTTACCAGAAACTGAATATGGCTAGACCTTAATCTGGCACTTCCACATCCACGACTGTGAGAAAAAGAATTTTTTGTAAGTCACCCAATCTGTGGTATTTTGTTATGGTAGCTTGAGCTGACTAATATACCAACTCTCTGGCTAAAGAAAACTACCCAATCACACTAACTAGCTCATTTTAAAGGCTTGACCATGAATCTCAAGTACATAATGATGCCTGAAAATCATAATAACTTTTCTCAGTTCAGTTCAGTCGCTCAGTTGTGTCCGACTCTTTGCAACCCCGTGAACTGCAGCATGCCAGGCCTCCCTGTCAATCACCCACTCCCAGAGTGTACTCAAAATCATGCCCATTGAGTTGGTGATGCCATCCAACCATCTCATCCTCTGTCGTCCTCTTCTCCTCCTGCTTTCAATCTTTCTTAGCATCAGGATCTTTTCAAATGAGTCAGCTCTTCACATCAGGTGGCCAAAGTATTGGAGTTTCAGCTTCCACATGAGTGCTTCCAATGAATTCAGGACTGATTTCCTTTAGGATGGACTGGCTGGATCTCCTTGCAGTCCAAGGGACTCTCAAGAATCTTCTCCAACACCACAGTTCAAAAGCATCAATTATTTGGCACTTAGCTTTCTTTATAGTCCAACTCTCACATCCATACATGACTACTGGAAAAACCATAGCCTTGACTAGATGGACCTTTGTTGGCAAAGTAATGTCTCTGCTTTGTAATATGCTGTCTAGGTTGGTCATAATTTTTCTTCCAAGGAGTAAGCATCTTTTAATTTAATGGCTGCAATCACCATCTGCCATGATTTTGGAGCCCCCAAAAACAAAGTCTGACACTGTTTCCACTGTTTCCCCATCTTTTCACAATGAAGTGATGGGACCGGATGCCATGATCTTAGTTTTTTGAATGTTAAGTTTTAAACAAACTTTTTCACTCTCCTCTTTCACTTTCAGCAAGAGGCTATTTCGTTCTTCTTCACTTTCTGCCATAAGGGTGGGATCATCTGCATATCTGAGGTTACTGATGTTTCTCCTAGCAATCTTGATTCCAGGTTGTGCTTCATCCAGCCCAGCGTTTCTCATGATGTGCTCTGCATATAAGTTAAATAAGCAGCGTGACAATATACAGACAATATATAGATGTACTCCTTTTCCTATTTGGGACCAGTCTGTTGTTCCATGTCCAGTTCTAACTGTTACTTCCTGACCTGCATACAGGTTTCTCAAGAGGCAGGTCAGGTGGTTTGGTATTCCCACCTCTTTCAGAATTTTCCACAGTTCATTACGATCCACACAGTCAAAGGCTCAGGTATAGTCAATAAAGCAGAAATAGATGTTTTTCTGGAACTCTTTTGCTTTTTCAGTGATCCAGTGATTGTTGCCAATTTGGTCTCTGGTTCCTCTGCCTTCTCTAAAACCAGCTTGAACATCTGGAAGTTCATGGTTCACATATTGTTGAAGCCTGGAGAATTTTGAGCATTAATTTACTAGCATGTGAGATGAGTGCAATTGTGCAGTAGTTTGAACATTCTTTTGTATTGCCTTTCTTTGGGTTTGGAATGAAAACACCTTTTCCAGTCCTGTGGCTACTGCTGAGTTTTCCAAATTTGCTGGCATGTTGAGTGCAGCACTTTCACAGCATCATCTTTCAGGATTTGAAATATCTCAACTGGAATTCCATCCTCTCCACTAGCTTTGTTCATAGTGATGCTTTCTAAGGCCCACTTGACTTCACATTCCAGGATGTCTGGCTCTAGGTGAGTGATCAGTCCATCATGATTATCTGGGTAGTGAAGATCTTTATTTAATTGTCCCCACTCTCTTAGGTGGCTATTTCATACTTCTCACTCCTCAAACTCCCAGTACTTCACTACCCATCCTCAGGAGAGCTGATGACTTTGCTTCTTATCATTGAGAAAATTGAAGCAATCAGCAAAGTATTTCCAGGGACTTCCCTGGAGGTCCAGTGGTAGAACTCTGTGCTTCCACTGCAGGGGCTTGAAACCTGGTTCGAAACTAAGATTCTACATGTCACAGGTTAAAAATGTTTTCATATCCCATCAAAACTATAACTATTCTCCTATCAGTATCTACCACCATATTCCTTGCCTTCCCACTTGGTACCACAGATGAAATATTCATGTTATCACCCAAAGTCTCTCCCTCATCTGATGTACCAAATCCCATGTTGTCTTCCCTATTCAAAGGGATCCATCCAACAATCTCCTTCCCCTTCTTTTATTTTTTTCCCTCTCTCTGAGATCCTTCTATCAGTATACAATCATTTGATTATTTTTCCCATCTTAAAGAAAACACTCTAATCCTGGTTTCTATACTAAATAGTGCTCCATTTATTTGTTCTCCTTTCAGTGAAACTTTTGGAAAACTTGTTTATACATTGTTATTTCCAATTCCTCTCTTCCAATTCTTTTTTAAACCCACTGTATTTCATCTTTCAACTCCTAGTATTCCACTGAAAGTGCTAAAGGTCATCAAAGACCTCCATGTCATTAATTTTAGTAGTTAATTCCCAGGCCTCAGTTTACTTGATCTAACACAGCAGTTCTGAAACAGAGGTGATTTTTGCACATGAAGTACTAAATGTCTGAAGACATTTTTGGTTGTCACAATTCAAGGGATTTGGCCAAAGAATTCTCTGGCCCCAAATGCAAATAGTACTAAGGCTGAGAAGCCCCAACCAGCCTCACCTAACAAACAATATATTTTCTGCATTTGGATTTCAGGGTACCACATTCTCCTGACTTTCCTCCTGCTTCACTGTATGGTTCTTCTCAGTGTTTGTTGCTAGTGTTTCCTCTTCTCCCCAACCTCCTAATGTTTGATAGACCTGGGGCTTGGTATTGTACTTATTTCTTCTTTATTTATACTCACTCATTAGTTAGTCTCCTCTATCCTCATGGATTTAACCACCATCTATGTACAGTTAACTTCCAAAGTTGTACTTTCATCAGTCCTTTCTCTAGATTTCTGTACTGAGTTCTGTATAGATTTCTATACAACTGCCTACTCACCCCTCCACTTGATATCTGATAAACATTTCAAAACCTGATATAGTTTATTTCCAAAATGAAGTTTCTTACCTTCTTCTGAAAAATCTGAGCAGAGAGTCTCACAGTCTTCTCTGCTTTGGAAACTGGAAACTCTAATTCTTCTAGTAGCTTAGGCCTCAAGTCATAGAGTCATATTTCACTTGTATTTCTCTCTTGTAATGGGTTAGCCAAAAAATTCATTCAGGTTTTTCTGTAACATGTTATGGAAAAACCGGAATGAAATTTTTGGCCAACTCAGTACCTTACATTCAGTCTCTCATCTCGGTCTACCTTCATGTTATATCAAAATCTGACTACTTCTTACAATGCCAACTCTTGTTTCTCTGGTCTCAGACATCATCACCTCTCACCTCTGAATATTATTATCACCTCTGAATAACTGAAATATTGTCCTAGTTGGTCTCTCCATGTCTACTCTTCTTACTACCACAGTCTATTCTTACATAGAAGCTAAAGTGATCTTTTCAGATGCTGTATCAAATTACTCCTGTGTTCAAAATCTGCTAATGGCTCTCTGTTTCACTTAGTATAAAAATCAGTGTCCTCATGATGGCCTACAGGTTCCTAAATGAACTCTTTCCTTTTTATCTCTGATCCCATCTCCTACCACTCAAAAAGTCTGTATTTTAAACTAATTTTCTTTTATGTATGATTATTCTAGGCATCAACATTGCTCCTCTTGGGTTCGGGTGCATCTTCATTCTTTGATCACTCATAGCTACTTGTTGCTAGTGTTTCCTCTGAGTCTGAGAAAGCATTAATATTTCCTATTTATCTTAAGTTTATCAGTTATACTACCCAAATTGAGATCTTTTGTGCACATATTCATTTTGAAGCAACACTTTAGGCCTAGTCCTATTAAACCTCTCCCTATTAAACCCTCATCCCCACCTTACTTTTTTAGAGAGAAGAAACTGGCTTTCTACACCAAGATTTCTTTGAAATAAGGTCTTTCCTTTTTCTTTCTTAATCAGAATATAGAAAAACCTTTGCTTGTTCTCTTCTGCTAAAAACAAAAGAGAATCTTTGAAAGCACATTTCATGACTCTAAGTACTGAGCAACTCTTATAAACAATTCCATTTTTTATCTTGGAAGATGGCAACTGAATCCATTCACTTGTCTGCATCCCATCTTCTTTTATCATTAATACTTCTTTGGCTCCAGTACTAAAGGTAATTCATTTAGTTATCTAGCAGACTCCTAGCATTTTATTTTTGACCTAACTCACTTCCAGATACTTCTTATAGGTGCCGACCCCCTTGCATATATTTTGACTTTTCTAAAGATTTAAGTAAAACTCAATGACACATTCTAGATTTTAAACAAAGATAATATTCTTTTTTTTTTCACCACATGACTTTAAGGATTTTAATTCCCCAACCAGGGCTCAAACCCAGGCCCCCAACAGTGAGAATGCAGAGTCTTAACCACTGGACTGCCTGAGAATTACTACACAGTCATTTCTTCACAATAGATAAGTGAACTAAGTCTGTAAATCTAAGAACTGAAAAGTTGAATGATGTATTGGGGTTTTATATAGCCTACTATGGGACTTTCCTGGTGGCTCAGATGGTAAAGAATTCACCTGCAATGCAGAAGACCTGGGTTCAATCCCTGAGTTGGGAAGATCCACTGGAGGATAACATGGCAATGCACTCCAGTATTCTTGCCTGGATAATTCTATGGACAGAGGAGCCTGGTAGGCTACAGTCCATGGGGTCACAAAGAGTTGAACATGACTGAAAGACTAAGTACAGCACATAGCCTATGATAGAACCAAACCTGAAGCAGATGTCCTAAACTGCCAGGCTTAGAATGGCAGCATGAGTCTCTTAGATGTAGGCACAAATAACATTTGCATTTTCTGTCATCCTGTGCTTTGAAGCTGTCTCTTTCCTGACTGCTTTCATGTGTTCATTTTTATGTTTGCCTTTCTTTGTATAAAAAATTATTAAAATCAAATGCATTCTGGTGATGTAGGTTTTTGTATTATGTTAAACTCTGAGTTTTTGTGATTTATGATGTGACATAATTTTTTATGTATTGGCAGAAAGCAGTGTAGAGTTAACTTTTTAAATTCCTTCTTAACTGTCTTGATATGAATGGAAGCCATTTGAAAGCATTATGTATTGACAAGGTTCTGTCAAAAATCTACAACTGACAGAACTTGGGCCCAGGTCAGTTTATTGCAGTCACCACTCTTGTCTAGTACATCAGCAAGTAATGAGTGATTCTATTGGTCACTGTCAACCTATATTCCCTCTCTGTTCTACAACTTGAATCCAGAGTACTTGGGTTCAGAATTGACAGTCAAAATCAAGCTTATTCGTATACATGAGCATTTTACTGTTAGTAATTAAGATTTTGCTCAGCTTTCAGTCTTTGAGGTATGTGGGTGGGAAAGGCAACAGTAAAATAGTCAAGGGAACTGGAAGATCACTGGGATTTGGTGACACATTAGATGTGGGTGGTAGTCACTGGTAGAAAGCTAGACAGGAAGTGCCTCCTGAGTCACTGGGCTAACTAGCAAGATGTATCATGTTTACAAATAAATAGGATAGCAGCAAACTTGTAATTTACTTTCCCCACTGCAATTTAAACAGGATAGAACTAGTCTGAATTGTTCCATTCCTGGCCTCTCTCTGGATATTTGATGGTCTCTTCTCAGGCATTTTGTTAACATCGCAGTTGCAGCTTCATGAGAAGCTAGCTTTCATGAAGAGAATTTCTGAATACGTAGGACTAAAATGGAATACAGAAATTGTTTTGCCCATCCCTCTGATGTATACAGATAGAAAACTGGGGCTCACAGACTTGAAGGACCTTTCCAATCTATACATCAAATTGGAGACAGAATAAAATCTAGAGGTCCTGACTCACATCTACTGTGTTTTCCTCTACACCACATTGCCTGACCTAGAAATTATTAATAATTTTAAGCCTTCTTTTTCAGAAACTGAAAATGTGTTATCAGCTAGCTTTGCAAGTATATTTGAGTTGTGATATTTGGTTGCTTGCAGAATCGGTTTTTAGATACCATCACAATGCTATAGGATTAGTTAAAATCCTCAGTGGGATTTGCTAACATTTTCCAAATGTGGGGCAACTTTTATTTGTACTAAACAGTAACCATAGAAAGTTTTTGCCACCCCTGAGGTTTATCACATATTAACTTAAGATTTAAAAATGGCTAGGAAAACAATGCTGCTTGTTGGTAAGGTATTTGCATGTGTTTTCCTAAGGAGTCTGTAGAAAGATCTGCCAGGTACCACTAAAAGAACATCAATAAGACTTCTCAGGGGTGAAATCAACTAACTTCACTAGCTTGAAGGCTCCATCAGAGGTCACACCAAAGTGCAGTGGGTTCTGCACTGTTGTAGTACATTCCCCAGATAGCTGATTTGCTTGTCACCAATTAGAGCAATAGCCCTGACTTTCTGTAATGCACTGTCTGTATCCTTGTTCTTCATTGCAATTAATGCTTGCAGGAAATGGAAGCAAAGATAAGAAAGTAAATCCCAGTAAATCACATTTAACCAGCTTCCAATTTTTGGTTGCCATTGACTGCTTTGTCCCTCCCATCCCTCACAGCTTCCCAGGACTGCATTTGAAATAATGCTTGTACTTACTTCTTTCTATGGTTTCCTGATTGATTGGCAAACTGTATAGCAGCATTTTATTCTGTACTACCATTTTCCCAGTGGGCAGTACTGCACAATAGTGATGGGGAACTGTAATGGCACTGCATCAAAAAGTCACTAAAATATAAATGATACAAACTTCCTCATTGCATGAGGCTGGATCCCTTTATCCATTTATATGCATCACTTTTGTATGTAGCAGTAGTAGAAAATGTTAACACTCTGCTTTCCAAACCTGCTCAAATAGGATTTGAATCTAAATGATCTTTGGAGACATGCTTTAATACAGGTGTGTTGGAGGACTTCATGCACGGTCACTCTTTGTACTTAATACAATCTCCTTTCTAAGCATTTCCTATCAGAGGAGATCAAAAGTGAATGAAAATTGTTCAATGCAGTTCTGAATCGAAAACTCATAAGCTAGCTACTCTTTAGAGTGCTCAGAACACCTGGGCCAGCACAATTGCTGAAGTAGACAATGGCATTTATACTGAGATTACAGCATCATCTTATTCTAAATGGTATTTTTGTCTTGAAGAGTGCATGGGGGATGCCAGAGCTTCTCAGTGCTTAATTGGTTTTCTCCCTTGACTTTAATTAAACTCATCCTAAGCTTGCAAAACTCTAAGGCTGATGTTTCAGGGTGAGAAGACCCAGTGTTTCCAGCTTTGAATACAGTATGATAAAAGAATCTATTGTACTGTTTGATTAACTATATATGCAACTATTTTACCCTTTTAGACAGCAACATGATTATATAATCAAGAGCATTATAAAAATTGTTCTTTTGTAGATGAAAAGACAAAATTTTTGTAAATCTCCAACAAGGATTTTAGAAAATATTTAACTTGCCAAGACATAATGCATATGCTCACTGCCAGGCAACGCATCATTTATATTATGCCCAATTATAAAGCCTCATTATGTACTATTATGACATTATTTAGGTATCATTTACATCATTTAATGTAAAGCTCAGCTTCTGTATTTGTTTCATTTAGTGGTATGGCAACAATCAAGATCTTAAGCATTCTGGACATAACCCAATTCCCATCTGCTTACTCAACCCTTTATTGGAAGGTCGTTTGAACTGACTGAGTCAGTTGTACCTGAACCAGGAAGGGAGTCTTCTGTCTTTTCTGGGATGAGTCAGCACTCAGTTTTAATATTAGACCTGTAACTGGGGAATGGAGAATAAAAGCACGAATAGAAACACGTATCCTTACAGCAGGTATCAGAGTTATATAGTGCTGGAAGCCATCCGGGCCAGCAAACAAAAATTAAATATTGAGTCAGGAAAAGAGGACAGAATAGAAACCTATTTAAAGTGCTCCCACACTACCTACATATAAATGATTGAAACTCTAGAATAGCATTTCAGGAATTCAGAGTTCCTGGCATGTGTTTTTTCTCAATAATAGGTTCTGCTACTTCTTTAGGACTTAATAGGCACCAGGCACTGTGTTGGACACCTAAAATATATTACCTAATTTAATCTTTATATCAGCCCTATGACATTAGGAATATTATTACCCTCACCACTTAGACACAAAAACAGACACAGAGATGTAAAGTAATGAACTGAAGGTCACATAGGTAGGAAGTGGTGGGCCCAGAGGAAAACCCTGGCAATTAGATGCCAAAACCCATATGTTTAACCACCATATTATAGTAAGACAGAGCACTGAACAAATCTCAGTGTACTAATTTGCAGAAAAGGGTGAAAAATTGCTGTTAGGCTCAATGACCCTGAAGATTAAAAAGCTATTCTAGGAACATGATTAGTAATGTCTTAATAGCCCAGTTAGAATTCAAGTAAATGTCCCCAGAAGCCTTATAGGCTGAAGACTGTGTTAATATTCTCATTATGCACTGTTCTCCCAAGAACATGACTGGGAAGAGACACCACTGAATCAAAACTGAAGACAAAGTTCATCTTGTCCAAATTAATTTCAATAATTTAAATATTCAGCAAATATTTATTTGGCTTCTCACTATGTGTTAGGTCCCAAACTAGGCAGTAGGATGTGTGCTCCTCTCATTTGAAGAGAAAACAATATCATACACTAGACGTTCCTGCAAGTTGAAACATGAAATGAAAGCACAACATGGGAAATAAGGCATTAAGTTCCATCAGGTTTATTAGGAGGGATAAAACATGGTAGCTACCTTTAGGAAGCTTTTATTCTAAGTGAAGAGACTTAGAAAAACTAACTGGTTTAATTTGACAAAAATATAGACAAAAAAACTAACTAGTTTAATTTGGTAAAAATATAGACAAGAACTACTAGGGAAATGTGAAGTAAATGAAAGCTCACTATGGGGGCGGGGGAAGAAGAGGTCTCAAATGTTCATTTACATGCAAAAACCTGGTGATCTTGTGAAAAAGTAGATTCTGATGCTTAAGATCTGTGAAAGGGCCCAAGGTTCTGCATTTCTAAAAAGTTTCCAATTCATGTTGCTTTGTTTATCCACAGTTCATACCTGGAGTAAGGAAGAGCTAAGAAAATTTGCTGTTGTTCAGTCATTCAGTCATATCTGACTCTTTGCAACCCCATGGACTGCAGCTTGCCAGGCTAACCTGTCCTTCACTGTCTCCTGAAGTTTGCTCAAACTTATATCCATTGAGTTGGTGATGCCATCCAACTATCTCATCCTCTGTCATCCCCTTCTTCTCCTGCCTTCAATCTTTCCCAACATCAGGGTCTTTTCCAATGAGTCGGCTCTTCACATCCAGTGGTCAAAGTATTGCGCTTCAGCTTCACCATCAGTCCTTCCAATGAATATTCAGGGTTGATTTCCTTTAGGATTAATTGATTTGAGTTCCTTGCAGTCCAACAAACTCTCAAGAGTCAGGAAGATGTTTACAAAGAAGGTGAGGCTTGAGCTGGATTTTGAAGGGGGGAATAGGATATGGATAAATAAAGAAATATAAAGAGAACAGTGTCAGGAGCACAAGGTAAAAGTGTCAGACTGGATCACAATTTATATTGCCAAATACTAGGTGACAGTGATGGAAAAAAGGTTAAGACTAAGTCTTGAGGAGGGATGGAGACAGGTGGGATACATGACAGGTTCAGAAATTTGAGTCTAAAGAAATGATGAATGATAAATGATGTTGTTTTAGATTTTTTTTAAAAAATTATAAAATTAGCTGTAAATGTTTTCTACTTGATTTGGATAACTGAGTGTCTGTTTATTTCCTTGAGAAACAGTTTGAATTTATTTGTCACCCTAAAGCATTGACTTCCTATTTTATGGAAATGTACACAACATAAAACATTCAGGTACTAATTTTGGAAAATTAAGAAAATTAATCCATCATTATATTGTTTAGACAACCGTGTTGTAATGTAGAGACAGTGGCCTACTGAAGGTGATTTGAAAAATTAACTTACTTACAGAACTTCATTGCTGCATTTCCTATAATTCTAAAAAGTCTTCTGCTTTAAATGAGAACGTACCTACCATGGTTGAAATAGTTTTTTGAGGAGGAATTACACAAAGGTTTCCCTGGTGGTTCAGAGGGTAAAGCATCTGCCTACAATGCAGACCTGGGTTCGATCCTTGGCTCAGGAAGATCCCCTGGAGAAGGAAATGGCAACCCATTCGTGTTCTTGCCTGGAGAATCCCATGGACAGAGGAGCCTGGTGGTCAACAGTCCATGGGGTCACAAAGAGTTGGACACAACTGAGTGAGTTCACTTCATTCACTTCACTACACAAAGAAAGCTTAAAAATGAGGAAGATGGACACAAAGATGATGTGAATGATTGTGTCATCATGCCTGAGAAGCCAGCCTGCATTTTGCTTAGAATGTTAGTGGTGATTCTAGGAATCTAGAATCTAGTGAATTAGTTAGTGAATTATAGTAATCTAGAATTCAAGAAAAGTCATCTAATATTTTAGTTTTATTTCTCATAAAAATAAAATGGATGAACTAGTACCTATATGATAAAAAAAAATGTCATCAATTTATTGAAAATGAGTCAATTTGATATTTTTTTAAAAAAATTACTTTCATTTCTCAACCATGGTTTTGTCCTTGAAGACATAGCTTTACAGTATTCTACAGTATTTAGTGTATTAAGTATTTTACAGTATTTACAGTACTGTAAAGTATTTTTGAAACACAGAATATTGTACTGTTCATTCATCATTAAAATAGTACAATTCTACAGATGGTAGTTATTACTTGACTCTGAAATCTGGAGATAAGTAGCACTGTAGAGTATTGTATTCTTTTTCTTGTACACAATGAATAAATAACCAATCCTCTCATGTGTAAAAGCTCAAGGATCTCAATATGTTCTCTTCATCAGAAAAATGCAGATTTTGTGAAAAGTCAGTATAAAACACAAACTCTTGTGGCTGTCCTTGAATTTAGAAGTCAGATCGCATCAGTTCTTAAATGAACAAGAACTATCCACTTCAGACACTGGAAACATTAGGCAAAGACAGAAATAAAACTTTTCAATATTGCAAATATGGATAAGTCCCAGCTTTATAAAAACTATAACAACTTTAGCAGAGAAATGTTCATTTTATTACTGTATACTTGTAAACATACTTCTCAGAAAATTATTGCAAATAATCAGACTCATTGAACCAAGCAGGTACCAATTAAGGCAGTAAACCTGCATGAAGTCAGAATCATTAGGATGTAAATTACAATTTAAACTTCAAAACAATAGAATTCTTGAGGTCTACTGACAGCATTGCAGATTGTTATTCATATTTAAATATCCTCCTTGGCTCCTTCACTCAAAAGTCTCAAATGGAAAAGATACTCAGGGAAGCAACAAGTCAATTGCTACTATTATTTAAAATGAAATTATTCTTGTATGTATCTTATAGTGCTGGTAGGTCTGTCTTGATTTCTGTGGTCTTGTAAGATTTTACTCTGCATTTAAGAAGAACAAAACTTGGAGACTTATCCCTTCCTGACTTGAGACTATACTACAAAGCTATAGTAATCAAAACTATATGGTATTGGTACCAGGAAAAAAAAAAAAAAAAACGGAACATAAATAGATCAATGGAACAGAATAGAGAGCTCCAAAATAAAACCATGTATCTACAGTTAATCTATGACAAAGGAGGCAAAAATATACAATGGAGAAAGCATAGTTTCTTCCATAAGTGTTGCTGGGAAAATTGAACATCCATACATAAAATACTGAGATTAAACATTTCTCACACAATACATAAAAGAAAACTCAAAATGGATTAAAGACCTAAATGTGACAACAACAACAACAACTCAGAAGAAATATAGGCAGAACACTGTTTGACATAATGGTAGAAATATTTTTTCGGATCTGTCTCCTAAGGCAAAATAAATAAAACCAAAAATAAACAAATGAAACCTAAACAAACTTAAAAGCTTTTGCACAGCAAAGAAAGCCAACAAAATGAAAAGAAAATGTACTAAATGAGAGAAAATATTTGCAAATGGTGCAGCAGATAAGGTACAATTCAATTTCAAAAAGATAATAACCAAATCAAGAAATGGGCAGAAGATTTAAATAGACATTTTTCCAAAGAAGACATACACATTGCCAACAGGCACATAAAAAGATGCTCAACATCACTAATTATTAGAGAAATGAAAATCAAAACTTCAATAGAGGTACCACCTGACACCAGTCAGAATGGCCATCATTAAAAATTTACATACAACAAATATTGGAGAGAGTGTGGAGAAAAGGGAACCCTCCTACACTGTTGGTGGGAATATAAATTGCTACAGTCACTTTAGAAAACAGTATGGTGGTTCCTTAAAAACCTAAAAATAGAGCTATCATATGATTCAGCAATCTCACTAATGGGTATATATCTGGGGGAAAAAAAAACAACAACTCTAATTTGAAAAGATACAGGCACTCCAATATTTATAGCAGCACTATTTATAATAGCCAAGACATGGAAACAAGCCAAGTGCCCATCAATGGACAATTGGCTTAACACACACACACACACACACACACACACACACACACACACAGGAATATTACTTAACCATAAAAAAGAATCAACTATTGCCATTTGCAGCAGCATGGATGGACCTAAAGAATATTATACAGAATATTATACTTAGTGAAGTGTCAGACAGAAAAAGACAAACACCATGTAATATCACTTATAAGCAGAATCAAAAAAATAATACAAATGATCCTACATACAAAATAGAAGCAAACTTGAAGAGATAGAAAACAAATATATGATTAACAGAAAGGAAAGGGAGGGAGGGAGGAAGAAATTAGGAGTATAACATTAATAGATACAAACTAATATACATAAAATAAATAAGCAACAGGGTTTACTATACAGCATAGGAAATTTTATTCAATATCTTGTAACAACCTATAATGAAATACAATCTGAAAAAATACTTATAACCAAATCACTTTGCTATACACCTGAAACTAATATAATATTGTAAATCAACTATACATGTCAATGTATGGCAAAAACTACTACAATATTTTAAAGTAATTAGCCTCCCACTAATAAAAATAAATGAAAAAAAAAGAAAAGTTGAATTTATTTTCTGCATATAGCCAACTACTGAATTGCCATAAAAATTATAAATATTCCCTAGTGTATCTGGAAGAAATTTGAAAGTTTCTAGGTTCAGGTTATTAGCAATAGCTTTCCCTCCCACTAAAAGTATTTAAATTTGTACTAGTAGGACAGTACGTGCTGTATCAGGTGAGAAGTATGGTATGATATTTTAGGTTTAGAGAAAATGGAAAAACAGGGGTCATCTTTTTTATTAACTGAATCAGCAATATAAATTTTGTACTATGTTCAAAGTGCAAATGGAAATTTTAACCTCTGGCCAAGAGCTAGTAACAGGGACCAGATTTACTTTCCTGCCTGAAACATCAGAAAGCCAGTCAAAGTATATATGAAACAAGTTGGTAAGCCACTCAGCATCAAATAGCAAAGGAGAGTGATCCCTGATTGACAGGAAAGAGACAAAGTGAGCCCTAGGATTGGCCCAGATTGCGGATTGAGAGAATTTATAGGCCATGGTTATTCAATGAGGCAAAAACCTTTCTGGGCCTGGCAGATGACTTGAGATCAGAGGTTGGAACTAGAGAGACCACGGCAACTTGAGTTTGTAGGACAGAGTACTATAAAGAAGAAAGCTGCCCAGAGCAGAAAGCCGAGATATCTAACAGAAGATACCTCCTGGAGTATTCTGTAGGATGCTGATCATTGCATCCATGTGAGGAGACTTAGGAAAAGAACCACATGAAAAGATTAGAGATAATAGTATCCAGCACTCTTGCCAGGCAAGTATTTAGTACCTATTGCCACCAGCCAGACTAGCAAACCTCTTAGTTCATGCATCAAATATTTGGAAAGATATTGCCTCAGTAGTGGGAAATAACTGGCCTTAGACTAAACATGGCTGTGGTCCTCTCTAACAAATCTTAAAACCCAGGACAGAAAGGATCAACCTATTTCAAATTAACTTATCTGCATCCTAGAACACAGCTCAGTAGATTTGTAGTAATACATAAATATCCAGGATGCAGAATTGAGATGTGCTGCTTAGATGTCCTTCAAGAGAAACTGCCATGAAGTTCCTAGTTAACTGCCAGCCTCCATATATGTTCCCTCATGAAGGGTAAGAGGACACACATGTCCTGGTTCTCCCAGTTAGTGGGGGAGCATGGTAGAAGTACTAGTACAGTCTCATTCTTGCCTAACTAGGGATTCCTCTACCAGGTAACCATGGATCAGGAATTCCCAGATTGCCTGGCCAAGGCTTTCTCAAAATGAAGAGGCAGTCTAAGCATCTTGTTGCCCAATCTTCCTTTATATCTTCACTTCTTTCATAGGTATCACACCAGCACTGCCTTCTGAAGTCTCTCCTTGCCTACTCTAGTTCCCTCTACCTATGTTCCTTCACAGGTGTTTCCTGCATAATTGCAGATATCTCTTGCTTTTCCAGTCTATCGTTTTTCTAAAACTATCTTGATGTTAACTTCTTGTAGGTCCCAATGTAACACAACCTAGGAAGTCCTTAGGTGGAAACATTTAACCAAGGAGACACACCATGATATGTCATGCCAAAAAAAAAGAAAAGTGACAGCAGGGTTATTATATTTTATAAAGTTATACACTTATGCTTATCATCATTATCATCAGTAATAACAATGATGTTGATGATGTTAACACTAACGAATGTTAATATTCATTACACACTCACTATGTAATATTCTTGGGGCTGTCCATATATTCTCTCTTTTAAGTCTCCATAGTAATTCAATGAAGTAGACACTATTAATTTTCCCTTTTTAGAGATGATTAAAGAGGATTTGAGAAATTAACCAACTTACCCATGTCCATACAGGTTGTTGTTGTTCAGTCATTCAATCATGTCTGACTCTTTGCAACCCTATGGGCTGCAGCACTCCAGGCCTCCCTGTCCTTCACCATCTCCCGGAATTTGCACAAACTCATGTCCATTGAGCTGGTGATGCCATCCAATCATCTCATTCTCTGTCACCCCCTTCTCCTCCTGCCTTCAATCTTTACCAACATTAGGCTCTTTTCCAGTGAGTCGTCTCTTCTCATCAGGTGGCCAAAGCATTGGAATTTTAGCATCATTCCTTGTAAAGAACATTCAGGGTCGATTTCCTTTAGGATTAATTGGTTTGATCTCGTTGCCATCCAAGGGACTCTCAAGAGTCCTCTCCAGCACCACAGTACAAAAGCATCAATCCTTCCATGCTCAGCCTTCTTTAAGGGCCAAATCTCATATCTATACATGACTACTGGAAAAACCATAACTTTGACTACATGGACCTTTGTCTGCAAAGCCATGTCTCTGCTTTTTAATATGCTCCCTAGGTTTGTCATAGCTTTTCTTCCAAGGAGCAAGTGTCTTTTGATTTCATGGCTGCAATCACCACCTGCAGTGATTTTGGAGCCCAAGAAAATAAAGTCTGTCATTGTTTCCATTTTTCCCCATCTATTTGCCATGAGGTGATGGGACTGATGGCATCATCTTAGTTTTTTGAATATTGAGTTTTAAGCCAGCTTTTTCACTCTCCTCTTTCACCTTCATTGAGAGGCTCTTTACTTCCTCTTCACTTTGCACCATTAGAATGGTGTCATCTTCATATCTGAGGTTATTGATATTTCTCCAAGAAATCTTGATTCTAGCTTGAGCTCCATAGAGGTAGTTAATGGCTAAAATACATTACAAACCCAGGCAGTCTGCCACTATAGCCCACATTTTTCATATCACATCATTTAGCCTGTATTCCTCAGTAGGCTTCTCCAAATCCATGACACCTACCAGCTTCAAACATTTCAGCCAGGCTTCATAAGTTATCAGTTTTCAGGCTTACTTGACACAAGGTATGCTGTGACCCAGATCCAGAAGCCAATATAGTAAAATGTGGCTCTGTACTCTCTTGCTGAGAGAAACTTAGATCCTAAAAGACCAACAACATTACCATCTAGATATCAAGGGAAGATTCAGTTAAAGTCCAGTGGCTCAGTACTGTCCGACTCTTTGCGACCCCATGGACTGCAGCACACCAGGCTTCCCTATCCATCACCAACTCCCGGAGCTTGCTCAAACTCATGTCTATTGAGTCGGTGATGCCATCCAACCATCTCATCCTCTGTCATCCCCTTCTCCTCCTGCCTTCAGTCTTTCCCTTCATCAGGGTCTTTTCCAGTGAGTCAGTTCTTCGCACCTGGCAGCCAAAGTACTGGAGTTTCAGCTTCAGCATCAGTCTTTTCAATGAATATTCAGGACTGATTTCATTTAGGATTGACTGGTTTGATCTCCTTGCAGTCCAAGGGAATCTCAAGAGTCTTCTCCAACACCAGAGTTCAAAAACATCAATCCTTTGGTGATCAGGTTTCTTTATAGTCCAACTCTCTTATCCATACATGACTACTGGACAAGCCATAGCTTTGACTAAACGGACTTTGGCAGCAAAGTAATGTCTCTGCTTTTTAATATACTGTCTAGGTTTGTCATAGCTTTTCTTTCAAGGAGCAAGAGTCTTTTAATTTCATGGCTGCAGTCTCCATCTACCATGATTTTGGAGCCCAAGAAAATAAAGTCTCTCACTGTGACCATTGTTTCCCCGTCTATTTGCCATGAAGTGATGGGGCCGGATGCCATGATCTTAGTTTTTTGAATGCTGAGTTTTAAGCCAGCTTTTTCACTCTCCTCTTTCACTTTCATCAAGAGGTTCTTCACTTTCTGCCATAAAGGTGGTATCATCTGCATATCTGAGGTTATTGATATTTCTGCCAGTCACCTTGATTCCAGCTTGTGCTTCATCCAGCCCAGCATTTCACATGATGTTCTCTGCATATAAGTTAAATAAGCAGGATGACAGTATACAGCCTTGATGTACTCCTTTCCCAGTTTAGAACTAGTCCATTGTTCTATGTCCAGTTCTAACTGGACATGGGAAGATTAGCACATTGGAAAACATGGCTTCCATGTTGATTCTTCTAGGAACCATACATTTATCAGCATCAATCTAAAAGTAAATATTCATGTTGAAATGTCTAGTAAGATTTGGCCATGTGATATTTGCTTTATATATGCAAATCCCAGTGTTTATTAGAGGTTGAATGGAAAGCACCAGAACAAAATTACACTTGTATTGGTATACTCAAATAGGACCTAGGAGTCCCTTCTGAATTATGAGAAGTTTAAAGAAATATTATTAAGAAGAGATAACCAGAAGAAACCCTGAGGGATGGGATGGGGAGGGATGTGGGAGGGGGGTTCAGGATGGGGAACATATGTACACCCATGGCTGATTCATATCAATGTATGGCGAAAACCACTACAGTATTTTAAAGTAATTAGTCTCCAATTAAAATAAATAAATTAATTTAAATAAAAAAGAAAGAAATCCTTAAAAATTTCACGGAACTAACTTTTGAGTTCTTTGCAAATTTATATAGAATCGAAAATGGATTATAAATGTTAGGAAGCTATAAAACATCAGTGTAAATCCATAACAAGGATCAGCAAACCTGTTCAGATAAAATTGAAATGAACATTCTGAAACCTACAGATATTTAACCAAATCAGAACTTCATTAAATTTGGAAAAGTTTCATTGAATATTTTAGAAATATGCCTCTCCACAGTTTCAAGTCTATTTTAAAGCAACAATAAGAAATAAATAAACTCATTGTGAGGAAGCCAGGTCTACTTTTACTTTTGCAAATGTTTGACAAGCTTAGTAAATATTAACTTATATTAATAGACTAGGAAAGTCAGGTCTCAAAGAGGTATTGATAAACAGAAATCAGGAAAGATTCACCAGTCAAGATAAAATAAGAAATCATTTGAGTTTTTGTTCACTTATATACAAATGGATATGATGAATGTTATTCACTGTAACCACATAACACAAAATAAATTGTATAGTCATGGCACTGATAAACAGATCATCTTGAGTTTGAGTTTTACTTGCTCTGTCCTACATTGAAGATAATTTGAGGACAGTTAACTTGGAAGGACTGAATACAAAAACAGGTAGCATATACTAGCGTTACCTACTTTATGGATACACTGATCTTAAGCTCAGCTGCATTAATTAGCTTGTATTAAAATTCATTACTACACCACTTTACATGGTGTCAATCATGGAACAAATTTATATGGATACAATATCCTCATATCTGATAACAATTTCTGTACCACTCTTTTTTGGAACCATCTTTAAATATGTGAGTTTCTCTTGTCTGCTAAACTTGTTTGTTTTCACACTTCTGAGACTGACTACTGTGATTAAATGCAAGAAGAAATTTTACTTAGAAGATTTTCATATTTTCGCTATTATTTTGGCAATACCAAATTTTACAATTTTAAAATTCCTTGACAACCAAGTGTTAATGTACTTGCAATTTGTATTTGTTGTTGTTTAGTTGCTAAGTCATGTGGAACTCTTTGCAACCCTATTGACCACCAGGTAACCCACCAGGCTTCTCTGTCCATGGAATTCTCCAGGAAAGAGTGGAGTGGGTAGTAATTCCTTTCTCCAGGGGATCTTCCTGACCCAAGTATCGAACCTGGGTCTCCTGCATTGGCACATGGATTCTTTACTACTGAGCCACCAGGGAAGCCCTTCAATTCATTGGTGATTGATAAAGCCCTTTTATTGTTGTCATTGCTGTTGTTCAGTAGCTAAAGTTGTGTCCAACTCTGCAATCCCTTGGACTGTAGCACACCAGGCTCCCCTCTCCTTCACTATTTCTTGGGGTTTGCCCAAAGGCACATCCATTAAGTCAGTGATGCTATCTAAACATTTCACCCGCTGCTGCTCCCTTTCCTTTTGTCTTAAATCTTTCCCAGCCTCAGGGTCTTTTCCAATGAATAGGCTCTTCTCATCAGGTGGCCAAATTATTGGAGCTTCAGTTTCGGTATCAGTCCTTCCAATGAATATTCAAGGTTGATTTCCTTTAGAATTGATTGGTTTGATCTCCTTGCAGTCCAAGGGACTCTCAAGAGTTTTCTCCAACACCACAACTCAAAAGTATCAATTCTTCAGTACTCAGTCTTCTTTATGGTCCTACTGTCATATCCATACATGACTACTGAAAAAAAAACATAGCTTTGGGTTTCCCTGGTGACTCAGATGGTAAAAATATCTGCCTGCAATGCAAGAGGCCCAAGTTTGATCCCTGAGTCAGGAAGATCCTCTGGAGAATGGATTGGCTACACACTCCAGTATTCTTGCCTGGAGAATTCCATGGACAGAGGAGCCTGGTGGTCTACAGTCCACTGGGTCACAAAGAGTCTGTTGCTTAGGTTTGTCATAGATTTTCCTTGCGATCTTGATTCCAGCCTGTGAGTCATACAGCCCAGCATTTAGCATGATGTACTCTGATATAAGTTACATAAACAGAGTGACAGTACATAGCCTTGTCATACTCTTTTCCCAATTTTGAACCAGTCTATTGTTCCACGTCCAGTTCTAACTGTTGCTTCTTGACCTGCTTACAGGTTTCTCAGGAGGCAGGTAAGGTGGTCTGGCATTCCCATCTCTTTAAGAATTTTCCACAGTTTGTTTTGATCCACACAGTCAAAAGCTTTTTCAATTTTTCAATTAGATAGGTAAGTTAAGTGGCTGTCATTTAATAAGTGATCAAAAATGTTAGCTCTTTTTTCTACTTAGTGAAGCTGAAGTAAATAACATGCACAAAACTGAAGAATCTGTAGACAGTGGACACATAAATAACAAAGAGATTTTCATGTACCCAAAATAGATGAATAAGCTCTCCAGGTACCCATTGTACTTTTCATCAAAACACAGAAGCATATAATGTTGCCAAAATTATTTCCTTTAATAGTGAGAAAAGTAATATTAATATTTCAAGAAACAAATTTTTCAGTTAACAAATCCTCAGATGTTTTCTAATTAAGCTATCTAATTGCCTTTGCTTCAAATTGTCCATAGGTAATTTTTTGTGGGTTCATTTTACCATTTCTTTTTCATTTTACCATTTTTATCATGCCTTCATTATTCAAAATTTTTCTTAGTATGCAAACATGGCTAATTTTCCCTTTTGATCTATCAGGGTCTATTATCAAAAATTACTTGAGCTTACTTAATTTTGAAAAGTAATATATTCCCCTATCATATTTAAATAGTAATCTATAAAAGGTATGATATAGATTTTATGTTATTCTTTCTGCATGATTTTCCCAAACAACAAACACATGTACATGAGAGCAATGTAAACTGAGATCAGGACGATTAAGTACCAGAGGTTGTGACGTAAAAATCTGCTCACTGACTCATCATTTTGTGGTTGTTGTTTATTTTCATTTAATCAGTCATTCAATTCCATTAAATATGTTTATCTTAAATTGCAGAGTCATTAGGTTAATCTTAGAAGGTCAAAACTAAAATGGTAACAATAGTCAATAAAGCTTGAAGTTGTGATGAATTGAACTCTAGAAAACTGGTGATGTATGTCAAAACTTCTATGGACTACAGGTATATCCTATTAAATAACAATATGTCTGATATATAATATATTTATTATAGAAGGGGATGCATTTTTGAAAAAAATAATCAGTCTGGAAGATTTTTTTTTTTTTGTAAACAGCCTGAAGTTGATTTAGGTAAGTTGATGTGACACAGTACTTTTGTTCATTATGTGGTTTTTAAACCATCACATGGTATAACTAAGAAATCAGTATTTGTATTTAAATGGCTCTTGATGTTAAATGTACAACCTCTGAGTGTCTTTAAAGCATTTTCTATTTTTTTATATAGCTGAGTTTTTTTGTTTTTTTTTTGTTTGTTTGTTTTTGTTGTTGTTTTGTTTTGTTTTTAAATAGCTTCAACAATTCAAGCCATTTTAATGCTTGGATCTAATTTTTTTTTTTATCTAAATTTTTAAAGAACCATTTTATATGTGGCTTTGCCAGGTTTTGAGATTTAGCATCATTGTCAAGTAGGATGAAGAAGATCCTCCTGAACACTGGCTCCTGCTCTTCCTAGCCAAGAATAAGAAGGTCCTTAATTTATCTTATCTCCCACAAGTGACAATCCATTCCTGTACCAACTCAAAATGTGAGACAGTCTAGAGAACAACACTGGTTTTTACCATGCCAAACCTAGGCTGAAGATGAATTCATTTAGCAGGAAAACTTCATCTCATTATACTTTATTTTCAAAAATCTCCAATCACATTAACCAGTTACTTCATTTGGGGAGTACTTTATGGTGATTAAAACATAAATATCATGCTATTCACTTCTAACTTCAGTTCCATAACAATCAGGAACAATGTAAAGTAAGGGAATTAAAATGGAACTTTGAGCTAAGCAATAAACTCTCAGTAATGAGTTGTGATTTATCTTTTTTAGGATATCAGTTCTCCTTATTTCCTAGACAACTGTTAGCTTTGAAGGATAAGTGTTTTCTATTTCCTTCTAACTTTTTGACTGCCTTCTGACTATCTTTCAAGGCATCCTCTCTCTATAATGAAAGGATAAAATTATGTTTTCTGAGCTATTAAATTTTCATTGGGTCTGAAAACTGAAAAAGCATCATATCTGGGAATAGGAACTCTTGAGATTTATTTCCAGTTTCATTTCTGGTTGTGACACTTAAGACAACTCATTTACATTCTTTTATACTCTCATTTACAATGTGCTCATGCACTGCAGTCTCTGTCACCAAAATACAGGCAATAAGAGATTTCCAACTAAAGAAGATACAAATTGGAAATGAATTATATCACTAAAGACAAACATGAGCATCTGGAAACAAAGACTAGCCCAGGTCTTTCAGTCCCCACAGAACACCTCACTGTCTATAAGGACACTGTAACTCTCTCACCCCTTGAGGTGGCTTTCCACTCCTTTAGCTCCTGGTAGAGACCAAGAACAATGTCATGACAATTAGCAATAAATTTTCTCTTTCCTCAGGCTTCCCAGGTTGTTCAGCAGTAAAGCATCCTCCTGCCAATGCAGGAAACTCAGGATACGTGGGTTTGATCTCTGGGTCTGGACTATCCCTTGAGAAGGTAATGTCATTCTTTTTAATGGCTGAGTAATATTCTATCCATCTGCTGATGGGCATCTAGGTTACTTCCATGTCCTGGCTATTATAAACAGTGCTGCAATATTATCAATTGTGAAACAGATCACCAGTCCAGGTTTGATGCATGAGACAAGTGTTCAGGGCTGGTGCACTAGGATGACCCAGAGGGATGGGATAGAGAGGGAGGTAGAAGGGGGGTTCAGGATGGGGAACACATGTAAATACATGGCTGATTCATATCAGTGTATGGCAAAATCCACTACAATATTGTGAAGTAATTAGCCTCCAACTAATATAAATAAATGAAAAAAAAAAAAAAAAAAGGTAATGGCAACCCACTTCAATATTCTTGCCTGGAAAATCCCATGGACAGAGTAGCCTGGCGGGCTACAGTTCATGGGGTGGCAAAGAGTCAGACACAACTGAGCAACTGAGCATAATGCTTTTTCCTAAAACCATACTGACTCAAATATAAAAATTAAACTATAATATTTCTGTCTGTGGTATATTATTTGAATTAAATTCAAAGACACTGAATATTTGGCACATAGTTTCAAGTGTCCTTCCTCATTGTCAGAGTGCACACACACCTTATTCTTATATATACATAAGTAGTCAGTCAGACAAATCGATGTACTGCAAGTAATAGGCAACATTTACAAATGAAAAACATTAAATAAATGCTATTCTTTGCTGTTCATCTTATTATTATTATCTTTTCAGCTTAACTGTGACTCATAAAAGCACACCCATGAACTGTAAGTTCTGTAAAGGAACAAAATAACTCATAATTCAATGGGAAGGCAAGAAGGGACCCAAGTCCTTCCTACCAGATTTTAAATGCTCTGTCCACCTGATAGCCAACATATTTGTCACTTATGTGCTAAATGCTTTGTTGAGATTATACTACTCAACTTTCTTTAAAACCCTACTAAACATGTAGTATTATCATCCTTATTTTACAGCTGAGAAAACTGAATCTAAGCTATATTAAATAATTTGTTCAGTTTAAACCAGCTGAACCAGGACAGTTTGCTTCCACATCCTGTCTTTTTAACCACACTAAACCTCTTATCCCTTCTTGGATTTCTGCACCTGTTGTCTTAGCTCAGTGGCAGGCAAACTCTTTTTTTTTTCTATGAAATGCCAGATAGTAAATTATTCAAACTTTTAACTGTATGGTCTCCCCTGAAACTATCAAACTCTGCTGTGGTAAGGCAAAATCAGCCACAGACAATATGGAAACGAATAAGCATTTCAGTGTTCCAGTAGACTTTATTTATGGATACTGAAATTTTAATTTCATGTAGTTTTCTGTATTAAAATACATATTTTTCTTTTGATCTTTTCCAATCATTAAAAAATATAAAAGTCATTTTTAGCTTACAGACCCTATAAAAGCAGTCAGGGGGCCAATGTGACCCAAAGACTGTAGTTTGTCTGACCCTTGACTTAGCCAATTGCACAAGTGGACTCCACAGTGTACACTTATAATTCTGTGTGTGCCTTATCTTCCCAGAGACCTCCTTTTTGATTTCTATGCCAAGGATGCAACTTGGGTTGGCTTCCAAAGCCATTTATTTATTTTCCAAAACTCCTTCTCTGACCAACCTCACCTTCTCTTTGACATGCAAGCTTTCAGTTTCTTAAATTAATATTCCCCCCTCTCATCAATAACATCAGGAAATAGCTAAAATTTGTTAGCAAACTTTTCAAGATTGGACATTGCCACAAGATTCTGTGGCAGAGAGGATAGTAATTCTATTAATGGGGTTGTCAAGAGAGGGAAAAAAAAAGACCTGTTATTCCAACTCTGTGCTTCAGTGTCTGACATCCCATGGTCAATCTGCCATCACTCTGCCATCAATGCTCCTTGAGGCTCCTCAATATCATTAGATCCATAATAGAAACCTTTACATTTAGTTTGAAGAATACCATCTATGTATACTTTGAGCATTAACTTTTTTTTTATAAATAACAATTTAAGCCCAGATCATTTTCATGGTAAGGCTATGGAAAAGGGCCATGAGTGCAAAATGGGAAAAACTGGTTGGTACCACTGTTTTCATCCCTTACTATCATTGAGATCTATGCATTGTGTCTTGTGTTTCTTATTCTTTTGCTTTCTCTTGTTCCCTTTTTTTCTTCTCTACATCTCTATTTTTTTTTTTAATTTTGCCTCTATTTTACCTGATAGCATGGGGTGCTAGAAGGAATTATAAGCTTGCACTGTGAAGAATCCAGGGTCAGTCAGAACATTTTCCATTCTAAGAAGCAGAAAAGAAGCTGAAAGTATCTGAATAAAATGTCAAGAGGCTACGGGGAGAGGCTAAGAATTAATTGATTTAATGGTACCTCATTGTGGTTTTGATTTGCATTTCTCTAATAATGAGTGATGTTGAGCACCTTTTCATGTGTTTGTTAGCCATCTGTATGTCTTCTTTGGAGAAATGTCTGTTTAGTTCTTTGGCCCATTTTTTGATTGGGTCATTTATTTTTCTGGAATTGAGCTTCAGGAGTTGCTTGTATATTTTTGAGATTAATCCTTTGTCTGTTTCTTCATTTGCTATTATTTTCTCCCAATCTGACGGCTGTCTTTTCACCTTACTTATAGTTTCCTTTGTAGTGCAAAAGCTTTTAAGTTTCATTAGATCCCATTTGTTTAGTTTTGCTTTTATTTCCAATATTCTGGGAGGTGGGTCATAGAGGATCTTGCTGTGATTTATGTCAGAGAGTGTTTTGCCTATGTTCTCCTCTAGGAGTTTTATAGTTTCTGGTCTTACATTTAGATCTTTAATCCATTTTGAGTTTATTTTTGTGTATGGTGTTAGAAAGTGTTCTAGTTTCATTCTTTTACAAGTGGTTGACCAGTTTTCCCAGCACCACTTGTTAAAGAGGTTGTCTTTTTTCCATTGTATATCCTTGCCTCCTTTGTCAAAGATAAGGTGTCCATAGGTTCGTGGATTTATCTCTGGGCTTTCTATTCTGTTCCATTGATCTATATTTCTGTCTTTGTGCCAGTACCATACTGTCTTGATGACTGTGGCTTTGTAGTAGAGTCTGAAGTCAGGCAGGTTGATTCCTCCAGTTCCATTCTTCTTTCTCAAGATTACTTTGGCTATTCGAGGTTTTTTGTATTTCCATACAAATTGTGAAATTCTTTGGTCTAGTTCTGTGAAAAATACCGTTGGCTGCTATCCAAAAGACTACAAGCAATAAATGCTGGAGAGGGTGTGGAGAAAAGGGAACCCTCTTACACTGTTGGTGGGAATGCAAACTAGTACAGCCACTATGGAAAACAGTGTGGAGATTCCTTAAAAAACTGGAAATAGAACTGCCATATGACCCAGCAATCCCACTTTTGGGCATACACACTGAGGAAACCAGATCTGAAAGAGACACGTGCACCCCAATGTTCATTGCAGCACTGTTTATAATAGCCAGGACATGGAAGCAACCTAGATGCCCATCAGCAGATGAATGGATAAGGAAGCTGTGGTACATATACACCATGGAATATTACTCAGCTGTCAAAAAGAATTCATTTGAATCAGTCCTAATGAGATGGATGAAACTGGAGCCCATTATACAGAGTGAAGTAAGCCAGAAAGATAAAGAACATTACAGCATACTAACACATATATATGGAATTTAGAAAGATGGTAATGATAACCCTATATGCAAAACAGAAAAAGAGACACAGAAATACAGAACAGACTTTTGAACTCTGTGGGAGAATGTGAGGGTGGGATGTTTCAAAAGAACAGCATGTATACTATCTATGGTGAAACAGATCACCAGCCCAGGTGGGATGCATGAGACAAGTGCTCGAGCCTGGTGCACTGGGAAGACCCAGAGGAGTCGGGTGAAGAGGGAGGTGGGAGGGGGGATCGGGATGGGGAATAAGTGTAAATCTATGGCTGATTCATATCAATGTATGACAAAACCCACTGAAATGTTGTGAAGTAATTAGCCTCCAACTAATAAAAAAATTAAAAAAAAAAAAAAGAATTAATTGATTTATATAACCAAGAAGTCCAGTGCAGGGAAGGGGTGGAAATGTTTAATGCATAGTTTAATCCACTTCAAAAAATTGCATTAAGACTGTTTCTTTCTCTAACTCTTAACTACAACTCTGCTTGTTTCTACTTGTCTTCTTTTACAGGAAACTTTCTCTATGTGGCAATAATTGCCAGTAGCCCCCAAACCCATGTCATTCTTACAGTTCCTAATTCTAGCTCCTAATTCTAATATATTCCTAATAGCTCTTGGAAAATTTCAAAGTAGGTTTTTATTAGGCTGTGTTGGGTCACATGACTATCACCAAATTAATTACTCTGGTCAGAGTCATGAGTTCTGGCTAGTTTGGGGGTGGTTTCTGTCCCAAAGCCATGTGGGAAACCAATGTGAATGGAACCACATAAACATAGAAAAATTACAGTGCAATGTAGAGGAGTGATTCTTGAAAGGAAAGTAGGCTAAGAAGATGAATACATGTCCATTAACTAGTGTTCATCAATGACTTCCACTAAAGCAACTGTATGACACCAGATTACTCAAGGTACACTATAAAGTGGGGAAAACTCTGTATATTCAATGGCTCTGAAATATTTATATATATGAAATGTACAAGAGATGATAATGATTTAGACTTGATGGTGAACTCTATGGTTTCCCCAAAGATTATTTTACCCCTACTGAGTACAAGGATCTAACCTTTATTGATTGCTTTCTTAGACAATCTAAGAGGTATACAATCACTGTTCACAAAACTCTACATAGAGATTGTCTCTCATGTTATTCTGTGAGATTGCTATTACATTAGCATCTTAATTATACAGATAAAGAAATGAGACTCAGAGAGTTGAAGTAGGTAATAAGGCCAAGATTCAAACTCACTTTTGTTTTTCTCTCTAATTTCAAAATTTAGGTTCTTCCTGCTACCATGTTGTCCCAAAACCTTCCGAGCTAAGGAGGGATTAACTCCTACAGGCTCATCCTCACTGTATTTACACATAAAAATATGCATTCTATAGAACAACACCCACAAATGCAGCCCTATAATTTATTTAGACAGTAATGTAGACACTTCATCAGGACAGTGATGTGTGGTTTAAAGGCTGGGGAGTTTTCAGGTTATGGGTTCCTCTAGTCTACAAACAATGTTCCTTTTCTCCTTTGCAAGTTTTCTGAAAAAGGAAAGTTTTTAGTAGGGAAATTTTTCTAACAAAGTATAAATAATCAAAAATCTTATGCAGGAACAATATCCTGCTGGCTGCTTATTCTAATGGGATAAGCTGGGGGGCATAAAATTTTATTTACACTATATAATAATTTGATGTTGATTTCCAGTTAATTTCAACTCAGTACTTAGAATTTTCTCAGATTGCCAAAAAATATTCCACTTAAATATTTTTGAGAAAGCAGAATATCCTATAAACTCTCCCTTGGTCTTAGAAACTGATAACATTTTTCAAAGGTGATTCTTTACTTCATACTTGTACAATTGGTATTCTTAAACCAGCAGAAAGCTCTGTAAGGACTCTTCTTGCAGCCTGTTAAAAATGTAATTATAGGGACTTCCTTGGTGGTACAGTGATTAAGAATCCACTTTCCAATTCTGGGGACGCAAGCTTGATCCCTGGTAAGGGGACTATGATCCCACATGTTGCGGGACAACTAAGCTCATGCACTGCAACTAGAAAGAGCCTGCATGCCACAATGAAGAGCCCACATGCTGCAAAAAAGACATAGCTGCTGCTGCTGCTAAGTCGCTTCAGTTGTGTTCGACTCTGTGCGACCCCATAGATGGCAGCCCACCAGGCTCCCCCTCCCTGGGATTCTCCAGGCAAGAACACTGGAGTGACTGAAGTGGCAGCACAGATATATATATATATATATATATATATATATATAACTACACTCCACTTGCAGATAAAATGACAATCTATATACAGAATTTTAAGAAATCCTCTAAAGAACTATTAGAATAGGTTCAGCAAGTTTGCAGAATACAAGATCAATATACAAAACAAAGTATTTCTGTACATTAACAATGAAAAGTCCAAAAATAATATTAAGAAAATAATTCCAATTATAATGGTACCAAAAAATAATACAATACTTAAGAGTAAATTGCACCAAGATTTTTGTACAGAAAACTACAAAATATCACTGAAAGAAATAAAAGACCAAATAAATGAAATGATATCCCACACTCAGGGATTAGAAGACTTAATATTTTGAGGTAGAAATATTTCCCTAAATTGATCTACAGATTCAATGAAATCTCTATCAAAATCCCAGCTGCCTTTTTTTTTTTTTTTTTTTTTGCAGAAATTGATAACGTTTTCCTCAAGTTCATATAGAAATGAAAAAGCCCTCTCCACCTGATTCCTCTGGGTCTTCCCAGTGCACCAGGCCCGAGCACTTGTCTCATGCATCCAGCCTGGGCTGGTGATCTGTTTCACCCTAGATAATAGAGGGAGGTGGGAGGGGGGATCGGGATGGGGAATACATGTAAATCCATGGCTGATTCATGTCAATGCATGACAAAAACCACTACAATATTGTAAAGTAATTAGCCTCCAACTAATAAAAATAAATGAAGAAAACACACACACACACACAGACACACACACAAAAGAAATGAAAAAGCCAAAGAAAAAAGCCAAAGCAATCTTGATAAAAAATAATGAAGTTGGAGAACTCACAACCTTATTTCAAAATTTACTACAAGGCTATGGTAATGACAACTGTGTGGCACTGGCATAAAGATAGACATATGTTTGGAATCAATGGACTAGAATAAACAGACTTCATATTTAGGGTTAATTTTATTTTTGGCAAGAGTGCCAAGATAATTCAGTAGGGAAAGAATAGTCTTTTCAATAAAATGGTGCTAGAACAATTGGAGAGACACATGCCAAAGAATGAAAGTGAATCCTTCCCCTACATCATATATAAAACTTAACTCAATATGGGTCAAAGACATAAAAATAAGAACTGAAATCATAAAACTCTTAGAAGAAAATAGCTATAAGCCATTGAGACCTTGGATCAGGCAACGCTTTTTTAATTATGTCATCCAAAACTCTTGTTTTGGAAATAGACAAAACTCTTGTTTTGGAAAATATACAAATTGGACTTCATCAAAATTAAATAGTTTTGTGCATCTAAGAAATGAGATGACCAAAGAATGAACCAAAATATTCACAAATCATAGATGTGAAAAGGAAGCTGTATTCAGATTATAAGAACGTTGGAACTCAATAGCATAAAGATGAACAACCCAATTTAAAAAATAGACAAAGAAGCTGAATAGATATTTCTCCAAAAAAGAAATACAAATGGCTAATAAGCATATGAAATGATGCTCAACATCATTAGTCAGAGAAATGCAAATCAAAGCTATAATGAGATACCACTTGATACAACTAGAATGGCTATAATTAGGAAAAAAAAGCACAGTAACAAGTGTTGGTGAGGATGTGGAGACAGAATCATCAAGCATTGCTGTTGAAAACACAAAATGGAACAGTGGCTTTGGAAAACGCTTGGCAGTGCTTCAGAAATAAAATATATAATTATCCTTCAACCCAGAAATTCCACTCCTAGGTATATGCCCAAGAGAAATGTAAACATATTTCCACACAAAAACATGTACACAAATGTTCATAAAAGTATTATTCACAATAGTCTTAAAAAGTAAACTCAAATATCCATCAATGGACAAATGGATACACAAAAGGTATACCCATGGACTTGCCAGGTAGCTCAGCAGTAAAGAATCTTTCTGCAGAGCAGGAGCTGCAGGAGGTGTGAGTTCGATTCCTAGGTAGGGAAGATCCCCTGGAAGAGGACATGGCAACCCACTCCAGTATTCTTGCCTGGAGAATCCCATGGACAGAGGAGCCTGGCGGGCTACAGTCTGTAAGGTTGCAAAGAGTAGGACACAACTGAAGCAACTGAGCACACATGCATACAGTATATCCCTTACAATAGAAATCTTGCAAAAAAAAAAAAGAAGAAGAAAGAAAAGAAAACTCTGATATAAGCCAGAACATGGGTGAGCCTTAAAAACATTATGCTTATTGAAATAATTCTGACACAAAAGATTACATGATTCCATTTATATGAAATGTCCAGAATAGGCAAATCTATAAAGACAGAAAATTGATTAGTGGTCTCCTAAGGATGAGAGGAGCGGCAAGTCCAAGGAAAATACAGAGTAACACCTAATGGGTAGGTCATTTCTTTTCGGGGTCATGAAAATGTTCCAATATTGATTTGGGGATTGTTGGACAACTATGTGTATATACTAAAAACTATACACTTTAAGCAAGTGACTTGTAAGGTACATGAATTATATCTCTATAAAACTGCTGTTTAAAAAAAAACTGCTCTTTTAAAAGAACATAATCATAACTAACTAGTATAAACCATCCTTGAGTTATTTTGAACTAGACTTTTCTTGGCACTCTAAAGTTTCATTCAGTTCAGTTCAATGTATATGTATCTAGTACTCTGCCACAAGGGCTGAAAAGATGAAGTCCCAGTCTCTGCCCTGAGGGTAATCTTAATCTAATAGTAAGACAAGACAAGTCAACAAATACCTTTAATATAAGGCAGTATATAGTATATTAGTTACGATTATACTAGCTGCTTTAACAAATAAATCTCAACATTTCAGTAGCTTCATACATTCATTCTGCTCACATAATAGTCCAGTGCAAGTGTTGGCCTTCCATATGTTGATGATTCAGGCACTCTGGTACCCTTCACTTTGTAGTTCTAGCATCTAGTAGGGCCCCAGAATCATCAGTATACACCCGATAAAGGTAAGAAAGAGCAGGCAGAGAAGGCACATCTGTTTCTTTACATCCCCAGATCTGTTTGGTTCTTTCCATTGACAAAAGTGGTCCTAAGGTCCCACTTAGATGCCAGAGTAACTTAGAAATATAGTCTCTGGCCAAGCAACCACTCCCAAGTGATAATTGTATACAATGGAAAAGTTTAATCCTGCTGAAACTAAAAAGGGTTCATTGGCTTGCATAACTAAAATTTATGAGAATAAGTCTCACTTCAAGCTTGGCTGGATCCCAGGTGCTCTAGCAAATGAACTCGAGATTTAATGTCTGCCTTTTCATCTCTGATTAGCTCTGCACTGGATTCATTTTGGGATAGTAGGCAGTATGACAGGAATGTCCTCTTGCAGCTCCTCACTTACATAGTTTAGTACTCACTCTCTTGGAAGATAGAGATCAATTTTAGAGACACATTTTCTATCAAAATTGATACCAATCACTATAAAGAACTATGGTTGGCCTAGTTAGTATCACATGACCAATCTTGAATTGATCACTTTATGTATATGATGATGAAGTGCTCTGACTGACCATTTCCAGCCAATGTGTCTACCTCCATGTCAGGAAAAGGGAGGATCACTGAACTGAAAATTTACCAGGTGAACTTTTTACAAATTTTTACTCATACACATAAAAATGGTTCTTTATTAGAACAAAAGGAGAAAGGATGTGGGCAGATAAAAATCTGTACCTACTTTAGGTAGATATTATGAAACTGTATGTGAGGCCCTTGGCAAGATTAACTGACAGTGATCTTTTGTTTGTTGTTTTTCCGTCCCTCGGTTGTGTTTGTGTTTGGCTCTTTGCAGCCCCATGGAAAGCGGAGCAAGGTTTCCTTGTCCGTCATTTTCTCCCTCTTTCACCTTCATCAAGAGGCTTTTTAGTTCCTCTTCATTTTCTGCCATTAGAGTGGTATCATCTGCATATTTGAGGTTGCTGATATTTCTCCATGCAATCTTCATTCCAGCTTGTGATTCATCCAGTCCAGCATTTCACCTGATGTACTCTGCATATCTGAGCATATATCTGAGGCTAAAGTTGAAGCTCCAATACTTTGGCCACCTGATGTGAAGAACTGACTCATTGGAAAAGACCCTGATGCTGGGAAAGATTGAAGAGAGGAGGAAAAGGGGGTGACAGAGGATGAGACGGTTGGATGGCGTTACTGACTTGATGGGCATGAGTTTGAGCAAGCTCTGGGAGTTGATGATGGATGGGAAAGCCTGGTATGTTGCAGTCCATGGGGTCACAAAGAGCCAGACATGACTGAGTGAAGCAGAAGTAGATGTTTTTTCTGGAAGTCCCTTGCTTTTTATATGATCCGACAAATGTTGTCAATTTGATTTCTGGTCCTCTCCCTTTTCTACATCCAGCTTGTACATATGGAAGTTCTTGGTTCATGTACTGCTGAAGCCTAGCTTGAAAGAATGATAGCATTAACTTGCTAACGTGTGAAATGAGCACAGTTGCATGGTACATTGCATGAACATTCTTTGGCATTGCCCTTCTTTGAGATTGGAATGAAAACTGACCTTTTCCAGTCCTCTGGCCACTGATGAGCTTTCCAAATTTGCTGACATATTGACTGGCAGCACTTTAACAGTGTCATCTTTATGATTTTAAACAACTCAGGGGGAATTCCATCACCTCCAATAACTTTGTTCATAGTAATGCTTCCTATGGCCCACTTGACTTCACACTCCAGGATGTCTGGCTCTAGGTGAGTGATCACACCATTGTGGTTATCCAGGTCATTAAGATTTTTTCATGTATAATTTTCCTGTGTATTCTTGCCACCTCTTCTCAATCTCTTCTGTTTCTATTAGGTTTTTGTCATTTCTGCCTTTATTGTGCCCATATTTGCATGAAATGATCCCTTGGTATCTCCAATTTTCTTGAAGGGAACTCTAATCTTTCCCATTCTATTGTTTTTCTCTATTTCTTTGCTTTGTTCACTTCAGAAGGCTTCCTTATCTTTCCTTATTTTCCTTGCTATTCTCTGGAACAATGCATTCAGGTGGATATATCTTTCCTTGTCTGCTTTACCTTTTGCTTCTTTTCTTTTTTCAGTTATTTGTAAAGCCTCCTCAGACAACCACTTTGCCTTCTTGCATTTCTTTTTCTTTGGTATGATTTTGGTCACCACCTCCTGTAAAATGTTATGAACTTCTCTCCATACTTATTCAGGCAATTGGTCTACCAGATCTAATCCCTTAAATCTATTTGTCACTTCCACCGTATAATCATAAGGGATTTGATCTAGATCATACCCAAATGGCCTAGTGGTTTTCCCTACTTTCTTCAACTTAAGTCTGAATTTTGCAATAAGAAGCTCATGATCTGAGCCACAGTCAGCTCCACGTCTTTGTTTTGCTGACTGTATAGAGCTTCTCCCAATAGATATTCAGAAACTGTATGCGATGCCCTTGACAAGATAAATGGAAATTGATCTGTTACCCAAATAAAATACAAAGATGTGACTATCAAGATATAGAGATTTACAAAGTAGACAGTGAAAAAGTTTCCAAGAGAAAAAGACAATCTAGACTATTTCTAGGGACACTGCAAGGATCTCTGGTTTGGAATGAACAGTCATTGGCTTTTCTAAGTAACAGTGGTCCCCAAATTTTGTGTGTAAAATAATCGCTTCAGGAGTGAGAAGAAAAATAATTTACTTATAATTTACAGGATGTTAATTTTGAAAAAAAAAAAAAAAAACACCAAAAAATTAAATAGTAGAATCTCTTCAATATAGGTTTGGTGAGTAACCCAGAAACTATTTTGCATTGTAGAGGTCCTTTGATTATCCTATGACAAGGTACTTAGAGAATTGTGAAACTTAAAGATGCATTAGACATTTTCCTTTTACTAAAAGATAAGTGTTCCAAGTGTGCCGACTTCATTCTGATGACAAAAGATTTTCAGTAATGTGCTACCTAGAATGTACTTAAAAACAATGAACATTCCATCAACACCTTCAAAAGAGTGATATTTTAACAGTAATGCAAAGGACGTCTGATTTTCAAAAGAAATTCACACTATGGAGAGAACACCTTAAAAAAGAAATATTTGGAAATGTCTCCAACTTTATGTGACTTTATGACTGAAACTATGGATGGCACCTGTAAAAGCAAATAATACACACATATTCAAGTCCTTGCAAATTTGAAAACACAATAGAAAAAAATGTATATTAAAAAAATATAGGAAAGATGGAAAGGCTTAATAGAAACATATCTTAAACTAATAAAAATGGAAGAATGAAGTGGAGAAAAAACAGGTTGCCTCCTTGAGTTTATCTTTTTACATATCGTTGACTGGACTATGAGAATGCTTTATCTAAAAAACAAAAGATATTTTTGAAAAGTATAAACCTTTAAACACAAATAGAAACACATGAGCATAAATGTATATCAAACAAAGTCATATAGAGAAAATTATTAATGTATATTTTGACACAGTACTCTGTACATCCTTAATTAGATATATTTCAAAGACAAAAAGAACTGCAAAGAAAGCTCAGTAGGTTTCTTGTTGTTAGTAATATTGATTATATTTGAAACTGATCAAGGTATGTCATAAGGTAAAGTAAATAAATATACATGTATGTATATATAGTTTTCTGTGTGTTCAGTTGCTCAGTCATGTCCAACTCTTTGAGACTCTTTGAACTCTAGCCCACCAGGCTCCTCTGTTTGTGGGATTTTTCAGGCAAGAAAACTGAAATGGGTTGCCGTTTTTCATCCAGGGGATCCTCCTGAAGCAGTGTTCGAACCCGCATTTCCTGCATCTCCTGCATTGTAACCGAAGTCTTTATCACTGAGCCATCAGGGATACCCCATATATTTTGTAATATAATAATATAATATAATATTTTCAGAGTTAAGGAAAAGGGATGCATCAGAAAACTCTAATTAAAAAAAAATGAACTGAAAGTTGATATGGAATATAGTATGGAGGGTCCGCAAAAAACTAAACATAGAATTTCGATAAGATCAAGTAATTCCACTTATTGGGTCTATAGCTAGCAGAATTAAAAGCATAATATCATACCTTTATTCAATGCAGCATTATTCACAGTAGCCAAGATGTGAAAGCAACCCAAATGTCCATCAATATATGAGTAAATAAAGGTAAATGAGGTATATTCATACAATGGGATGTTACTTCCTTAAAAGGAAGGAAATCTTGTCTCATGCTAGATGATATATTAGCCTTGAGGACATTACACTGAGTAAAATAAGTCCCACACAAAAAGAAAAATACTATAAGATTCCACTTACAAGAGATATCTAGAATAATCAAAAATCACAGAAGTAGAAAGCAGATTGTCTGGGGCTGTAAAGAGGGAACGATAGAGAACTGTTGAATGGACATAGACTGTCAAGTACAGTACTTAACCCAATTAATAACAGATGTTCAAGCTGGATTTAGAAAAAGCAGAGGTACCAGAAATCAAATTGTCAGCATACACTGGATCATAGAAAAAGCAAGAGAATTTCAGAAAAACATCTACTTCTGCTTCATTGACTATTCTAAAGCCTTTGATTGTGTGGATCACAACAAACTGTGGAAAAGTCTTAAAGAGGTAGGAATACCAGACCACTTTACCTGCCTCCTGTGAAACCTGTATGCAGGTCAAGAAGCAACAGTTAGAAACAGACATGGAATAATGGACTGGTTCAAAATTGGGAAAGGAGTACATCAAGGCTGTATTCTGTCACCCTGATTATTTAACTTATATGCAGAGTTCATCATGTGAAATGCTAGGCTGGATGAAGCACAAGCTGGGTCAAGATTGCCAGGAGAAATAACAATAACCTCAAATATGCAGATGACACCACCCTTATGGCAGAGAACAAAGAGGAACTAAAGAGCTTCTTGATGAAATTGCAAGAGGACAGTGAAAAAGCTGACTTAAAACTCAACATTCAGAAAACTAAGATCATGGTATCCGGTCTGATCACTTCATGGCAAACAGATGAGGAAACAATGGAAACAGTAACAGACTTTGTTTTCTTGGGCTCCAAAATCACTGCAGATGGTAACTGAAGCCATGAAATTAAAAGACCCTGGCTCTTTGAAAGAAAAGCTATGACAAACCTAGGCAGCATATTAAAAAACAGAGACATTACTTTGCCAACAAAGGTCTGTATAGTCAAAGCTACAGTTTTTCCAGTAGTCATGTACAGATGTGAGAGTTGGAACATAAAGAAGGCTGAGCATCAAAGAAGTGATGCTTTTGTACTGTGCTGTTGGAGAAGACTCTTGAGGGTCCCTTGCACTGTGAGGAAATCTAACCAGTCAATCCTAAAGGAAACCAGTCCTGAATATTCATTGGGAGGACTGATGCTGAAGCTGAAACTCCTATACTTTGGCCACCTAATGTGAAGAGCTGACTCATTAGAAAAGACCCTGATGCTGGGAAAAATTGAAGGCAGGAGACGAAGGGGATGACAGAGCATGAGATGGTTGGATGGCATCACTGACTTCAGTGAACATGAGCTTGAGCAAGCTCCAGGAGATGGTGAAAGACAGGGAAGCCTGACGTGCTGCAGTTCATGAAGTCGCAAAGAGTCGGACACGACTGAGCCACTGAACAACAAGAGGAACAATAAAATTTACCCTTGTACCCATTTTTGAATGCACTGTTCTGTTATGCTATGTTTGCATTGGTATATTCATATAATTTTTAAAGGTTACTTTCCATTTATAGTTATTACAAGGTATTGGCTATATTTCCTGTGTTGTGCAATATATCCTTGAGCCTATCTTACACCTAGTAGTTTGTACCTCTCACTCTCTCACCTCTGTTTTTCCCCTCACCCCCTCCACTGTGGTAATCACTAGTTCCTTCTTTATATCTATGAATCAGCTTCTTATTGTTATGTTTTTAAGATTCCATATATAAGTGACATACAGTATTTATCTTTGTCTAACTTATTTCATTTATCATACTGTCCTCCAAGTTCATCCACATTGCTACAAATGGCAAAATTTCATTCTTTTTTTAAATGGCTGAACTATTCTATTGTGTGTGTGTGTGAGTGTGTGTGTGTGTACCACATCTGTTTTATCCATTGATGGAAACAGGTTGCTTCCATATCTTGTCAATTATAAACAATGTTGCTATGAACATTGAGGTGTATGCATTTTTTTACATTGGTGTTTTTGTTTTTCTTTTTTGGATATATCCTTAGGATTAGAATCCTGGGCCATATGTTAGCTCTATTTTTAGTTTTTTGAGAAACCTACATACTGTTTTCCACATTGGCTGCACCAATTTACATTCCCACGAACAGTGTAGGAAGGTTCCCTTTTCTCCACATTCTCACCAACATTTGTTATTTGTGTTCTTTATGATGGTAGTTATTTTGACAGGTATGAGGTGATACATCATTTTGGTTTTGATTTGCGTTTCCCTGATGATTAGTGATATTGAGCATCTTTTCATGTGCCTGTTGGCCATCTGCATTTCCTATTTAGAAAAGTTTCTATTAAGTTCTTCTTATCTCTGTCTACCAGATCTAATCCCTTGAATCTATTTGTCACTTCCACTGTATAATCATAAAGGATTTGATTTAGGTCATACCTGAATGGCCTAGTGGTTTTCCCTACTTTCTTCAATTTAAGTCTGAATTTGGCAATAAAGGGTTCATGATCTGAGCTACAGTCAGCTCCCGGTCTTGCTTTTGATGACTATATAGAGATTCCCCATCTTTGACTGCAAAAAATATAATCAATCTGATTGCAGTATTGATCATCTGGTGATGTCCATGTGTAGAGTCGTCTCTTGTGTTGTTGGAAGAGGGTGTTTGCTATGACCAGTGCGTTCTCTTGGCAAAACTCTGTTAGCCTTTGCCCTGCTTCATTTTTGTACTCCAAGGCTAAACTTGCCTGCTACCCCAGGCATCTCTTGACTTCCTACTTTTGCATTCCAGTCGCCTATGATTAAAAGGACATCTTTTTCTTGGTGTTAGTTCTAGAAGGTCTTGTAGGTCTTTATTGAACCACTCAGCTTCAGCTTCTTCAGCATTAGTGGTTGGGGCATAGACTTGGATTACTGTGATATTGACTGGTTTGCCTTAGAAACTAACAGAAATCATTCTGTCGTTTTTTTGGATTGCACCCAACTACTGCATTTCAGACTCTTGTTGACTATGAGGGCTACTCCATTCCTTTTAAGGGATTCTTGCCCACGGTAGTAAATATAATGATCATCTGAATTAAATTCATCCATTCCTATCCATTTTAGTTCACTGATTCCTAAAATGTCAATTTTCACTCTTGCCATTTCCTGTCTGACCACTTCCAAATTACCTTGATTCATGGACCAATATTCCAGCTTCCTATGCAATATTGTTCTTTACAGCATTGGACTTTACTTCCACTACCAGACATATCCACAACTGAGCACTGTTTTCGTTTTGGCTCGGACTCTTCATTCCTTCTGGAGCTATTTCTCTTCTCTTCTCAAACAGCATATTAGGCACCTACCAATCTGGGAGTTCATCTCTCAGTGTCATATCTTTCTGCCCTGTCATACTGTTCATGGGGTTCTCAAGGCAAGAATATGGAAGTGGTTTGCAATCCACTTCTCCAGTGGACCACATTTTGTAAGACCTCTCCAACATGACCTGTCCGCCTTGGATGGCCCTACATGGCATGGCTCATAATTTCACTGAGTTAGATAAGTCAGTGATCCATGTGATCAATTTGGTTAGTTTTCTGTGATTGTGGTTCTCATTCTGTCTGCCCTCTGATGGATGAGGATAAGAGGCTTGTGGAAGCTTCCTGATGGGAGGGAATGGCTGTGGGGGAAATTGGGTCTTGCTCTGCTGCACAAAGCCATGTTAAGTAAATCTTTAGTCCAATTTTCAGCTGATGGGTGGGGCTGTGTTCCCTCTCTGTAGGCCAAACTATGGCAGAGGTAAAGGTGGTAATGGCAACCTCCTTCAAAAGGACTTATGCAAGCACCTGTGGCTCCAAGGACTATTGTAATCAGTGCCCCTGACCCCACAGCAGACCAGTGACAACCCATGCCTCCACTGGAGACTCCAGAACACTCACAGGTAAGTCTGCTCAGTCTCTTATGGGGTCACTGCTCCTTTCTCCTGGATCCTGGTGTGCAAAGGTTCTATTGTGCCCTTCTCTGTTTCCCTAGTTCTATGGAATTTTTCTAATCAAATCCCACTGGACTTCAAAGTCATATTCTCTGGAGGTTCTTAGTCCCTTGATGGATCTCAAGGTTGGGAAATCTGTTGTGGGCCCTAGAACTTTTGCAGCAGTGCAAAAACTCTTTGGTATAATTATTCTCCAGTTTGTGGGTCATCTGCTCTGCAGCTCTAGTGGGGCTAATGGCAACCTCCTACAGGAGGATTTATGCCACATGGTATGCCTCCCAAATCTGCTGCAGCCAGAGCCCCTGTCCCCCTGGCAGGCCACTGCTGACCCATGCCTCCACAGGAGACACTCTAACACTAAAGGCAGGTCTGGCTCAGTCTCTTGTGGAGGATCATTTCTCCTTTCTCTGGGTCCTGTGCACACAAGGTTTTGTTTGCACCATCTCTGGTGGGTATGAGGTTTTATCCTAAACATGATTGCTTCTCTCCTACCATCTTGTTGGGACTTCTCCTTTGCCCTTGGTTGTGTGGTATCTTCTGTTGGTGGGATCCAACATTCTCCTATCAATGGTTTTCAGCAGTCAGTTGAGATTTTGGTGTTCTTGTAAGAAAAGATGGCCACATGTCCTTCTACTCTGCCATCCAAAGGGACACATGACAGAGAATATTTTCCATTGCTTCATTCTGAATTCTTTCCTAGAATAAGTTTGTCTTTAATGTTTTTTGCTAGTTTGCAAGAGGTCCCTGTGCTCAGCTCCAAGGCCCAGGGCTAAAGCCAATCCAAGGGGCCCCTAACTTGTGTGGGAAAGGCTCATTTACTCATTTCAAGTGTTGGCAATGACAGGTGTCTGATCTGACAGAGAGTTGGGGAACTACTGGCACTCTTCTGGAGCCTGGAATCTGCCATTTAACTTCTCTCTCTGCTATATAAAATAGTAAATTTTATACTATGTGTTTTTTCTTATCACAATTAAAACTTTTTTAAAATAAAATGAACTGAAAATATCACTATGAACTCGTAATTTTAAAAAGTATTTCTCCTAGCTCTGACACAGATGGTCCTAGAAGCAATGACCTCCTGGAAGCATTAACACACCTAACACGTGTAGATCCATGGCTGATTCATGCCAACATATGGCAAAAACCACTACAATATTGTAAAGTGATCAGCCTCCAACTAATAAAGATAAATGAAAACACACACACACACACACACACACACACATACCCCTAGCAAACTCCTAAATTCGATTTCTTAATTAAAGGAACCAAAGCTCCTTTGAGAAATGGTGATTCCAGGTCCCAGGCAGGGTGAGATTGAGACAGCTTGTGCCATAAAGAACAATAAGGTGCTCAAAGATTAACAGGAACATGTCACCCTAGAAGAATACAGATTCAGCTTGAAGAAGCTTCTACTGGCCATATTTGAAACACTTTAATCATTCAAAAGAATAATAACTATAATTAACTGTAACATACTGAATAAATTAAAACCTATTTGTCCATAATGATACTTACTCTCTGTAAAAGAAAAAAAAAAAGGTGAATGAAAGGAGAGCTCTTCTTTATAGAATATTAGTTAACAAATTAAATGTAAAATGAATAATGGATTTAGAAAATTACTATCTTGTAACCTTCCCTTGTGGCTCAACTGGTAAAGAATCTGCCTTCAATGTGGGAGTCCCCAGTTCGATTCCTGGGTTAGGAAGATCCCCTGGAGAAGGGAAAGGTTACCCACTCCAGTACTCTTGCCTGGAGAATTCCATGGACTGTATGGGGTCGCCAAGAGTCAGGCACAACTGAGCTACTTTCACTCACTTCACTAACCTCCAAAGTAAAAATGGGTCAAGGCAAGGATCACTGATGAATGCTAAAGCAATTAAGTGGAAGATTGCCGTAGAGAAGAATACTCACCATGTGGAAGTGCTCCTAGGGGAAAAGACCTTTACAGTGAAGGGGTCTGTAAGTGGGGATTGCCTCAAAATGAAAGCGAGAAGCATGAAAGGTTTAGTTGATCAGTCATGTCTGACTCTTTGTGATTCCATTGATTGTAGCCTGCGAGGCTCCTCTGTCCATGAAATTCTCCAGGCAAGAATATTGGAGTGAGTAGCCATTCCCTTATCCAGGACATCTTCCTGACCCAGAAATTGAACCTGAGTCTCCCTCATTGCAGAGAGGTTCTTTACCTTCTACAAGTGATCAAACTTAGTGTTTCTAGTATGGGTACAACCAGACCTAATGAGCAGACTAAGATGATGAAAATTGAATTAAACAATATCACCTCTGAAATATTCTGCTAAAGTGCATGCGTGCATGCTAAATTGCTTCAGTCATGTCTAACTCTTTGTGATCCTATAGATTGTAGCCTGCCAGGCTCCTCTGTAGGTTGCCATGCCCTCCTCCAGGGGGTCTTCTCGACCAAGGATCAAACCCATGTCTCTTACCTCTCCTACATTGGCAGGCAGATTCTTTATTACAGGTGCCATCTTGGACACCCCTACTGAAGTATTTCATCTTAATCGAATCAACCCTCTATAGGCCTTACTTGTACTGTATAAGGAAAACATGAGATTTTTACGTTAAATAATACCAGGAGGAAACAATCAGATAAACCCAGAATTCAGGACATTGTACAGGATGACAGTCCTGGGTTCTTAAAAAATGTGAATATCATGAAAAATACACAAGATGAGGGAGACATACTCTTTTCTAAAAGAGGCTAAAGTAACAAAAAATGTAATACATGAACTTAGATTGCACATCAATACAAAAAACAGCTATAAAAGACAAACACATGAAAAGGTGCTCAACATCACTCATTATTAGAGAAATGCAAATCAAAACCACAATGAGGTACCATTACACACCAGTCAGGATGGCTGCTATCCAAAAGTCTACAAGCAATAAATGCTGGAGAGGGTGTGGAGAAAAGGGAACCCTCTTACACTGTTGGTGGGAATGCAAACTAGTACAGCCACTATGGAAAACAGTGTGGAGATTCCTTAAAAAACTGGAAATAGAACTGCCATATGACCCAGCAATACCACTTCTGGGCATACACACTGAGGAAACCAGATCTGAAAGAGACACATGCACCCCAATGTTCATCGCAGCACTGTTTATAATAGCCAGGACATGGAAGCAACCTAGATGCCCATCAGCAGATGAATGGATAAGGAAGCTGTGGTACATATACACCATGGAATTTTACTCAGCCGTCAAAAGGAATTCATTTGAACCAGTCCTAATGAGATGGATGAAACTGGAGCCCCTTATACAGAGTGAAGTAAGCCAGAAAGATAAAGAACATTACAGCATACTAACACATATATATGGAATTTAGAAAGATGGTAACGATAACTCTATATGCAAAACAGAAAAAGAGACACAGAAATACAGAACAGACTTTTGAACTCTGTGGGAGAAGGTGAGGGTGGGATGTTTCAAAAGAACAGCATGTATACTATCTATGGTGAAACAGATCACCAGCCCAGGTGGGATGCATGAGACAAGTGCTCCGGCCTGGTGCACTGGGAAGACCCAGAGGAATCGGGTGGAGAGGGAGGTGGGAGGGGGGATCGGGATGGGGAATAAGTGTAAATCTATGGCTGATTCATATCAATGTATGACAAAACCCACTGAAATGTTGTGAAGTAATTAGCCTCCAACTAATAAAAAAATTAAAAAAAAAAAAAAAAAGACATCTGTTGGGACAACTGAGGAAATTTTAATATGGAATATGTATTAGATGATACTAGGTAATTACTGTCATTTTCTTAGGTGTGATAGTAGAGTGATCATGAAAGAGGATGCCTTTATACTCAGATGCAAGCTGAATATATAAAAGCATATCACTATGAAGTCTGCAATTTACTTCCAAATGATTAAAAACAAAAACAGCTAATTTAACCCAAAAACTATTAAAAAATTGGTGCTTGGAACTCACTATTGAGCATCAGTATTTAGCAAATACATCCAACAGTACACTCCTTTCTTTCACATCTATATATTTTTGTGAAGTACCTTTTTGACTATGAAAATATACTGAATTTACAATCAAGCCATTAAGTCATTGTATCACAAACTATCAAACCAAGAATTTAAAGTAATGAACATCATCCAGTCTTAAGTAGATTACTCTCACTAAAATATAATTTTGTATTATATTTGTAGAAGGAAATGGCAACCCACTCCAGTATTCTTGCCTCAAGAATCCAATGGACAGAGGAGCCTGGCAAGCTGCAGTCCATGGGGTGGCAAGAGTCAGACATGACTTGGTGGCTAAAGATAGAGATGAGTGAGAACGAAAGGCCTTTTTGTACTATTAAAGATAAAATACAGAATATTTTCTGGCATTTTTATTTCAATCTTATCTCCTTTTTCATTTCTATTTGTAGAATATGCATTAGAATATTCATAAACTATTATTACACTACTACATATACATTCTTGAGAATAGTTCTAATAAATAATTCAGATAATTGTTATCTAATATAAATAATATTATTTATAAATGTATAAATACTATTTATATAATATAATAATATAAATATATATAATAAATAATATATTTATTTAAATTATTAAATTAAACATTCTATATTTAATAATAATTTTATATTAAATTATTGAATTTAATAATATTATTAAACTAAATAATATAAATATTGTTTATAAATAAATTATTTATAAATAATAAATAATCCAATTTATCCATGATTTTTATATTTATTAAAAGTTTTGACTGGCTTGAGTGATGCAATGTGAGTCAATGTGTAAGGCTTAGCCTTTTGTGAATAAATCTTGAAACATGTAAAATTTTGAGAAAGAAAATGTATTAGTTTCTTAGGGTACCACAAGCCTGGTGATTTAGCACAGTTTATTCCCTCAAAGAAATCTATTTCCTCAAAGTTCAGGAGGCTAGAAGTACAAAATCAAGGTGTCAGCAGGAGCACTTTCTCCTGAGGGCTCTAAGGGAAAAGCTGTTCTGTGCCTCTCTGCTAGCTTCTCATGATGGTGGCCAGTTCTTGGAATTCCTGGCCTTGTAGCTTCATCACTCCAATCTCTATCTCTGTCTTTGCAAGGCTTCTCCTTAGGTATCTGTATCTCTTCTAAAGACATCAGTTATATGGATTAAAGACCTATCCTAAACTAATATGGCCTCATCTTAAATAATTACATCTGCAGCAAAACTATTTCCAAATAAGGTCATGATCCAAAGCACTAAAGGTTAGGACTTCCACCTATCTTTGTGGGGGGAGGGGCACAATTCAACCCATTACAGAACCTAATGGATGTATTCTCCATCTTGCTCTATGTGGTGATTCTCTGTCTTAGTCTCTTCCATAATTTTCCTTCAATCATTTAGTAGAGAGTGATCTGAGAAGAGGGCTTCCTTGATAGCTCAGTTGGTAAAGAATCTGCCTGCAAAGCAGGAGACCCTGGTTTGATTCCTGGGTTGGGAAGATACCCTGGAGAAGGGATAGGCTACCCACTCCAGTATTCTGGCCTGGAGAATTCCATGGACTGTATAGTCCATGGGGTCACAAAGAGTCAGAAAATAAGTTCAATATGTCTGAGAACACATTTTGTGTTGTGATTAATTTTACAATATTTGAACTAGAGATGATGAATTATTTTGAGACTGTTAAAATTATCATGTCTTATCATGAAATAGATTTTTTTTCTTTTTCCAAATACCAGAGATAAGGATTGTGAGTTCTTTCCTTGAATCTTCCTAATCCACATTATAAAGCGTGACTCTTTTTTTTTTTATTAAATTTTCTGTAGTCTTTAAATTCTCAGCTTCACCCTTTCAGTTCAGTTGAGTCACTCAGTCATGTCCGACTCTTTGCGACCCCATGAATCGCAGCACGCCAGACCTCCCTGTCCATCACAAACTCCCGGAGTTTGCTCAAACTCATGCCCATCGAGTCGGTGATGCCATCCAGCCATCTCATCCTCTGTCGTCCCATTTTCCTCCTGCCCCCAATCCCTCCCAACATCAGAGTCTTTCCCAATGAGTCAACCCTTCACATGAGGTAGCCAAAGTATTGGAGTTTCAGCTACTAAAATGGACTGGAATGGGTGAATTTAACTCAGATGACCATTATATCTACTACTGTGGGCAGGAATCCCTTAGAAGAAATGGAGTAGCCATCATGGTCAACAAAAGGGTCCGAAATGCAGTACTTGGAAATCTCAAAAGCAACAGAATGATCTCTGTTCATTTCCAAGGCAAACCACTCAATATCACGGTAATCCAAGCCTATGCCCCTACCAGTAACACTGAAGAAGCTGAAGTTGAATGGTTCTATGAAGACCTACAAGACCTTTTAGAACTAAAACCCAAAAAAGATGTCCTTTTCATTATAGGGGACTGGAATGCAAAAGTAGGAAGTCAAGAAACACCTGGAGTAACAGGCAAATTTGGCCTTGGAGTATGGAATGAAGCAGGGCAAAGGCTAATAGAGTTTTGCCAAGAGAACGCACTGGTCATAGCAAACACCCTCTTCCAACAACACAAGAGAAGATTCTACACATGGACATCACCAGATGGCCAACACTGAAATCAGATTGATTATATTATGTGCAGCCAAAGATGGAGAAGCTCTATACAGTCAGTGAAAACAAGACCGGGAGCTGACTGTGGCTCAGATCATGAACTCATTGCCAAATTCAGACTTAAACTGAAGAAAGTAGGGATAACCACTAGACCATTCAAGTATGACCTAAATCAAATCCCTTATGAATATACAGTGGAAGTGAGAAATAGATTTAAGGGACTAGATCTGATAGAGTGCCTGATGAACTATGAATGGAGGTTCGTGACATTATACAGGAGACAGGGATCAAGACCATCCCCATGGAAAAGAAATGCAAAAAGGCAAAATGGTTGTCTGAGGAGGCCTTAAAAATAGCTGTGAAAAGAAGAGAAGCAAAAAGCAAAGGAGAAAAGGAAAGATATTCCCATCTGAATGCAGAGTTCCAAAGAATAGCCAGGAGAGATAAGAAAGCCTTCCTCAGTGATCAATGCAAAGAAATAGAGGAAAACAACAGAATGGGAAAGACTAGAGATCTCTTCAAGAAAATTAGAGATACCAAGGGAACATTTCATGCAAAAATGGGCTCAGCAAAGGACAGAAATGGTATGGATCTAACAGAAGCAGAAGATATTAAGAAGAGGTGGCAAGAATTCACAGAAAGCTGTACAAAAAAGATCTTCAAGAACCAGATAATCGCAATGGTGTGATCACTCACCTAGAGCCAGACATCCTGGAATGTGAAGTCAAGTGGGCTTTAGAAAGCATCACTATGAACAAAGTTAGTGGATGTGATGAAATTCTAGTTGAGCTATTTCAAATCCTGAAAGATGATGCTGTGAAAGTGCTGCATTCAATATGCCATCAAATTTGGAAAACTCAGCAGTGGCCACAGGACTGGAAAAGTTCCATTTTCATTCCAATCCCTAAGAAAGGCAATCCCAAAGAATGCTCGAACTACCACACCATTGCACTCATCTCACACACTAGTAAAGTAATGCTCAAAATTCTTCACCCTTTAGCACTATCATAATTCTTGTTCTCTTCAAGTTATCTGGTCCAACATGTACAGTGTCTCTTTAAAATAGCTTTTCTGCAGATTATTACCTTCAAGGTCTAATTTATCTTCCTTTAAACTATGGATTCTACTTCGTTTGACACGATATGTTCCTACGTTTTGCTTCTAGCCAATAAATCTTAAGGCTCATCAATGTGTGACCTGTTTAATTGATTGATGCATTTGCAACTGCATTCCTAATGGATACATTAGGCTCAAACTAAAAAGAGGAAATGTTTGGTTTGTTGTTCTCAGCTTTTCTAAATACAGAAATGTGAACATTGATTCCTATACCCCAGTCTGCTTCAAATTGTTCTCTGTTGTTTAATATGGTTTCAGTTTGATGGGCAGGAGGAAAATCCTATTTAACTCACAAATGTAAAGAAGAAAAACGTTTTCTGTAAGATAAAGCCACTATGGTGGCTACTTAATAAATATTAAGTAATAACAGCAGTACTCATGGGGGAAATAGCACAAAATAGTCTTTTATTGTTGGACCAAAAAAAAAAGAAAACAACAATCACAGTTTTTAAAGGCCAAATGACTTAGAAAAGCATGGTATATTGGTAAACTGTTAAATAAGCATTTATCCCATTTATTGAAATTCCCCTTTTAAGATGTAAAGAATATTGTATTTAGGAAGTTGTATTTTCTATTCCCAAGGTGAGTGCACTGTGCCAGTTCCACAACTACACATTGCATTACACATAGCATTTCAAACGTTTCTGCTTGCTAGTTCAGGCCTTCAGAAAATATATAAATCCTGCTTTTCTTAGAGCAATTCTTATTCTTCATTTTTCTTGCTTCCTCCTTTTATGCTCCCTTGCTCTCTCTTTATCTTTCAAAAACTACCCTAAGGTAATGATCTGATAGCCTCATTTACACTAAGCCAGGGGTTCTCAGAGAAGCGTGATGCCTACAACCTCAGCATCTGCTGGGAACTTGCTATGAATGCATGTTTTCAGATGCCACCCCAGATTGACTGAATCAGAAACTCTGGGGATGGAGCCAAGCATCCTGGGTGGTAACATAACCATCAGGGTATTTCGGTAACCCTTGATGTTTGAGAACCACTCCACTTAGTCGTAAATGACAGATAGGTTTTTAAGTGCTAGCCACACCAGGAATATCTACATTGTTTTCAAAAAGTGGAAAAACAAACAAACAAACAAACAAACAAAAAACCCTGAATTTCTAACTAAGGAATTTTAGCCACTAGCTGCCTTAGTCTGTTTTGGATGTTATAATCAAGTACTATAGCCTTTCCAGATGGGTTATTGGTAAAGAATCTGCCTTCCAATGCAGGAGACATGGGAGATGCAGGTTTAATCCTTGCTTGGGAAGATCTCCTGGAGGAGGAAATGACAACCCACTCTAGTATTCTTTCCTGGAAAATCCCATGGAAAGAGGGGTTTGGCAGGCTACAGTCCATGGGGTCTCAAAGAGACAGACACAACTGAAGCAACTGAGCATGGATGCAACCTACTATAGAGTGGGTGGCCTATAAACAGCAGAAATTTATTTCTCACAGTTTTGGAAGCTGGATGCCTAAGATCAGGGTACCAGCATGATAGGGTTTTGATGAGGACCTTCTTTCAGGGTACAGACTGCCAACTTCTCATTGTATTCTCACATGGTACAGAGCAGAGAGGAGAGGCAAGTTGTTCTGTGACTCCCAAAAGGGCATTAATCCCATTCACGAGGGCTTCATCCTCATGACCTCATCTAATCCTAATTACTTCACAAAGGCCCCACCTCCTAATATAGTTACCAAGACTGTTGCCTCAGAGTCAAACTCTTGCCCCTCCCTTGAATAGAAACCAATTACTTTTATCTAAGTTTCAGGAGGAAGCTGTAAAGAGAAAAAAACAAGAACTGGTTAGAGCCAACTAGACCCAAGATGGTGGAATACTTGACTTCCAGTAAACCTCGAACCTCATTATGTGCTCATTTTAATTCATTAGCATGCTGAATGACACATCCACCAGCACCATAGCAATTAACAGTTGCCATGCCAACAGCCAGAAAAACCCATACAGAGCCTAAAAGGAGAGCTGCATCAGCTTTGTGTCCAAGCTACACCCGTGTTTCAGATAAGTCATGAATATTCCTCCCACTCTTTCCAGTTCCCTCCCTATTACCTTGACTGTCATAATATTTGGCATCTTCACCTGAACTGGGTTGAAAAGTTGATTTGAAAACTAGATTCCTGCTTCTCCATTCTTTGCCCATTGAATAAAACTTGTGCTGTTCTGGTATCAGCATTGGTTTCATTATTAGTGGTTCAAATCTGATCAGAAAAAGAAACTCCCTGGCCAAGACAGGGGGTCTTGGCCCAAGCTAGCACCCCAGTGTGGATCCAACCAACCAGTTCAGTAACAATACCATCACATTAGGGAGTAAGGTTTCAACACATAAATCTGAGGTGATACAAACAAAGGGCTCAAAGGGCTTCCCTAATGGTTCAAGCGATAAATAATTCACCTGCAATGCAGGAGAAACAGGAGACACAGCTTCAAATCCCTGGGTCAGAAAGATCCCTTGAAGGAGGAAATGGCAATGCATTCCAGTATTCTTACCTGGAAAATCCCATGGACATAAGAGACTGGCAGGCTACAATCAATGGGATCACAAAGAGTCTATCATGACTGAGCATGCATGTGAACACACACACACACACACACACTAACATTTAGCTTCATAAAAACAACCAATCAGTGGGGAAGGTGATCAGAGGTGGGATGCTTTGAAGGCCAGTGGCATTAATACTTTGCTGACATCCCTGCTTCCTACCTGGCTGCATCAGAGCTGCCTATCCCTAGGATTCCCAACGAGATTTGCCAGGATCCCTGGGTCAAGTGACCCTGAAATCAGCAAATTTTACATTTTGTGATGCTTTTGTTTATTATGTTGATTTTGATGGAGTGGGGGAAACATCACAGATAATCTAGATGAGTAGTTCTCAAAATGAACATAATTGTTTAAGCTTAAAGATAGGAGTTGTCTTTAAAATACTATATATTTTTAAGTTGGCTGTCTATGCTTTGCTCTTCTTTTTGCCACTTATGTATATCACCAGAGCTCCACTAATTTCTGTGAGACTGTTAGGTATGTGTTTTGTGCTTACATGGCAAACTCCCTGGGCCAATATACCATATCACTGTAATAGTAAAAATAATCAAGAGCATTTTGTGTGCTAAGTATGGCTCATTTTTTTTAAAAATTAATTTAATTATTTTAACTGGAAGCTAGTTACTTTACAATATTGCAGTGGTTTTTGCCATACATTGACATGAATCAGTCATGGATGTACATCTGTTCCCCATCCTGAACATCCCCCCCCATCTCCCTCCCCATCCCATCCTTCAGGGTCATCCCAGTGCACCGGCCCTGAGCACCCTGTTTCATACATCAAACCTGGACAGGCAACCTATTTCACATATGGTAATACACATGTTTCAATGCTATTCTCTCAAATCATCCCACCCTCACCTTCTCCCACAGAGTTCAAAAGTCTATTCTTAAAAAAAAAAAAAAAAAAGTCTGTTCTTTACATCTGTGTCTCTTGCTCTCTCACATATAGGGTCATCGTTACCATCTTTCTAAATTCCATATGTATGCGTTAATATACTGTATTGCTGTTTTATTTTCTGATTCCACTCTGTATAATAAGCTCCAGTTTCATCCACCTAATTAGAACTGATTCAAATGCATTCTTTTCAATACCTGAGTAATATTCCATTGTGTATATGTACCACAAATTTCTTATCCATTCATCTGCTGATGGACATCTAGGTTGCTTCCAAGTCTTAGCTACTATAAACAGTGCTGTGATGAAAATTGGGGTACATGTGTCTCTTTCAATTCCAGTTTCCTCGGTGTGTATACCCAGCAGTAGGATTGCTGGGTCATATGGCAGTTCTATTTCCAGTTTTTTAAGGAATCTCCACACTGTTCTCCATAGTGACTGTACTAGTTTGCATTCCCACCAACAGTGTAAGAGGGTTCCCTTTTTTCTGTACCCTCGCCAGCATTTATTGTTTGTAGACTTTGTGATAGCAGCCATTCTGACTGGCATGAGATGGTACCTCATTGTGGTTTTGATTTGCATTTCTCTGATAATGAGTGATGTCGAGTATCTTTTCATGTGTTTGTTAGCCATCTGTATGTCTTCTTTGGAGAAATGTCTGTTTAGTTCTTTGGCCCATTTTTTGAGTGGGTCGTTTAATTTTCTGGAATTGAGCTGCAGGAGCTGCTTGTATATTTTTGAGATTAATTCTTTGTCAGTTGCTTTGTGTGCTATAATTTTCTTCCATGCTGAAGGCTGTCTTTTCACCTTGATTATAGTTTCCTTGCTTATAGTTGTGCAAAAGCTTTTAAGTTTAATTAGGTCCCATTTGTTTATTTTTGCTATTATTTCCATTACTCTGGGAGGTGGGTTATAGAGGATCTTGCTGTGATTTACGTCAGAGAGTCAGAGAGGGTTTTGCCTCTGTTTTCCTCTAGGAGTTTTATAGTTTCTGGTCTTACATTTAGATCTTTAATCCATTTTGAGTTTATTTTTGTGTATGGTGTTAGAAAGTGTTTGAGTTTCATTCTTTTACAAGTGGTTGACCACTTTCCCAGCACCACTTGTTAAAGAGATTGTCTTTTCTCCATTGTATATTCTTGCTTCTTTTGTCAAAGATAAGGTGTCCATAGATGTGTAGATTTATCTCAGGGCTTTCTATTTTGTTCCATTGATCTATATTTCTTTCTTTGTTCCAGTACCATACTGTCTTGATGACTGCAGCTTTTTAGTATAGTCTGAAGTCAGGACAGTTGATTCCTCCAGTTACATTCTTTGTTCTCAAGATTGTTTAGGCTATTCGAGGTTTTTTGTATTCCGTACAAATTGTGAAATTATGTCTGCTAGTTCTCTGAAAAATACCGTTGGTAGCTTGATAGGGATTGTATTGACTCTATAGATTGCTCTGGGTAGTATACTTATTTTCATTATATTGATTCTTCCAATCCATGAACATGGTATATTTCTCAATCTATTTGTGTCATCTTTGATTTATTTCATCAGTGTTTTATAAATTTCTATATACAGTTCTTTTGTTTCTTTAGGTAGATTTATTCCTAACTATTTTATTCATTTCATTGCAATAGTGAGTGGAATCGTTTCCTTAATTTAACTTTCTGTTTTTTGTTGTTAGTGTATAGGAATGCAAGGGATTTCTGTGTGTTAATTTTATATCCTGCAACTTTGCTATATTCACTGATTAGCTCTAGTAATTTTCTGGTGGTGTCTTCAGGGTTTCTATGTAGAGGATCATGTCATCTGCAAACAGTGAGAGTTTTGCTTCTTCTTTTCCAATCTGGATTCCTTTTATTTCTTATTCTTCTCTGATTGCTGTCGCTAAAACTTCCAAAACTATGATGAACAGTAGTGGTGAGAGTGGGCAAACTTGCCTTGTTCCTGACTTTAGGGGAAATGTTTTCAGTTTTTCACCATTCAGGATATATGTTTGCTGTGGGTTTATCATATATATCTTTTATGATGCTGAGGTGTGTTCCTTCTATGTCTGCTTTCTGGAGTGTTTTTATCATAAATGGATACTGAATTTTGTTAAAGGCTTTCTCTGCATCTATTGAAATAATCATATGGTTTTTATCTTTCAATTTGTTAATGTGGTGTATCACATTGATTGATTTGTGAATATTGAAGAAATCTTGCATCTCTGGGATAAAATCCATTTGGTCATGATGTATGATCTTTTTCATATGTTGTTGATTCTGTTTGCTAGAATTTTGTTAAGGTTTTTGCATCTATGTTCTTCAGTGATATTGGCCTTTAGTTTTCTTTTTTTGTGGCATCTTTATCTGGTTTTGGTATTAGGGTGATGGTGGCCTTATAGAATGAGTTTGACAGTTTACCTTCCTCTGCAGTTTCTGGAAGAATTTGAGTAGGATAGGTGTTAGCTCTTCTCTAAATTTTTTGTAGAACTCACCTGTGAAGCCATCTGGTCCTTGGCTTTTCTTTGTTGGAAGATTTCTGGTTACAGCTTCGATTTCTGTGCTTTTGATGGGTCTATTAAGATTTTCTATTCCTTCCTGGTTCAGTTTTGGAAAGTTATACTTTGTTAAGAATTTGTCCATTTCTTCCAAGTTGTCCATTTTATTGGCATATATTTACTGATAGTAGTCTCTTATGATCCTTTGTATTTCTGTGTTGTCTGTTGTGATTTCTCCATTTTGGTTTCTAATTGTGTTGATTTAATTCTTATCCCTTTTTTTCTTGAGGAGTCTGGCTAATGATTTGTCTATTCTATTTATCTTCTTAAAGAACCAGCTTTTAGTTTTGTTGATTTTTGCTATAGTCTCCTTCGTTTCTTTTTCATTTATTTCTGCCCTAGTTTTTATGATTTCTTTCCTTCTACTAACCCTGGGGTTTTTCATTTCTTCTTTTTCTAGTTGCTGTAGAGCAGGGTTATTTATTTGATTTTTCTCTTGTTTTTGAGGTAAGCTTGTACTTCTATTCACCTTCCCCTTAGCACTGAGTTTACTGAATCCCATAGGTTTGGGGTTGTTGTCTTTTCATTTTCATTCGTTTCTATGCATATTTTGATTTCTTTTTTTATTTCTTCTGTGATCTGTTGGTTATTCAGAAGTCTGTTGTTTAGCCTCCATATGTTTGCACTTTTAATAGTTCTTTTTTCCTGTTCAGTTCAGTCACTCAGTTGTGTCCGACTCTTTGCGACCCCATGAACCACAGAATGCCAGGCCTCCCTGTCCATCACCAACTCCCAGAGTCCACCCAAACCCATGTCCATTGAGTCAGTGATGCCATCCAACCATCTGATCCTTTGTTGTCCCCTTCTCCTCCTGCCCTCAATCTTTCCCAGGATCAGGGTCTTTTCAGTAAGTCAGCTCTTTGCATCAGGGGGCCAAAGTATTGGAGTTTCAGCTTCAACATCAGTCCTTCCAATGAACACCCAGGACTTATCTCGTTTAGGATGGACTGGTTGGATCTCCTTGCAATCTAATGGACTCTCAAGAGGCTTCTGCAACACCTCAGTTCAAAAGCATCAATTATTCTGTGCTCAGCTTTCTTTATAGTCCAACTCTCACATCCATGCATGACTACTGGAAAAACCATAGCCTTGACTAAACAGACCTTTGTGGACAAAGAAATGTCTCTGCTTTTTAATATGCTGTCTAGGTTGGTCATAACTTTCCTTCCAAGGAGTAAGAGTCTTTTAATTTCATGGCTGCAATCACCATCTGCAGTGATTTTGGAGCCCAGAAAAATAAAGTCAGGCACTGGTTCCACTGTTTTCCCATCTGTTTGCCATGAAGTGATGGGACTGGATGCCATGATCTTAGTTTTCTGAATGTTGAGCTTTAAGCCAACTTTTTCACTCTCCTCTTTCACTTTCATCAAGAGGCTCTTTAATTCTTCTTCACTATCTGCCATAAGGGTGGTGTCATCTGCAACCCTGAGGTTATTGATATTTCTATCCCGGCAATCTTGATTCCAGCTTGTGGTTTAGTTGATATTTAATTTTACTGCATTGTGATGGGAAAAGATGCTTGGAATGACTTCATTTTTTGAACTTATCAAGGCTAGATTTATGGCCCAGGATGTGATCTATCATGGAGAAGGTTCTGTGGGCACTTGAGAAAAATATGAAATCCATTGCTTTGGGGTGAAATGTCCTATAGATATCAATTAGGTCTAACTGATCCAGTGTATCATTTAAAGTTTGTGTTTCCTTGCTAATTTTCTGTTTAGTTGATCTATGTTTAGGTGTGAGTGGGGTATTAAAATCTCCCACTAATATTGTGTTACTGTTAATTTCCCCTTTCACACTTGTGAACATTTACCTTACATATTGAAGTGCTGTGTGTTGGGTGCATTTATATTTATAACTGTTATATCTTCTTCTTGGACTGATCCTTTGATCATTATGTAGTGTCCTTCTTTGTCTCTTTTCATTGCCTTTATTTCAAAGTCTATTTCATCTGATGTGAGTATTGCTACTCCTGCTTTCTTTTGGTCTTCATTTGTGTGAAATATCTTTTTCCAGCCCTTCACTTTCAGTCTGTATGTGGGTCTTGTTTTTGTATCCATTCAGCCAGTCTTTGTCTTTTGGTTGGAGCATTCAACCCATTTCCATTGAAGGTAATTATTTATAAGTATGAACCCATTGTCATTTACTTTGTTGTTTTGAATTTGAATTTATACACATTTTCTGTGTTTCCTGTCTAGAGACGATCCTTGAGCATTTGTTGAAGAGCTGGTTTGGTGGTGCTGAATTCTCTTAGCTTTTGCTTGTCTGTAAAGCTTTTGATTTCTCCTTCATATTTGAATGAGATCCTTGCTGTGTATAGTAATCTGGGTTGTAGGTTTTTCTCTTTCATGAGAAAGAGAAATGAAGAGAAATGTTTAAATATGTCCTGCCATTCCCTTCTGGCCTCAAGAGTTTCTATTGAAAGATCAGCTGTTATCCTTATGAAAATCCCCTTGTGTGTTATTTGTTGTTTTCACCTTGCTGCTTTTAATATTTGCTCTTTGTGTTTGATCTTTGTTAATTTGATTAATATGTGTATTATGGTGTTTTGCCCTGGGTTTGTCCTATTTGGAACTCTCTGGATGTCTTGGAATTTGGTGGTTATTTCCTCCCTCATTTTTAGAGAAGTTTTCAACTATTATCTCCTCAAGTACTTTCTCATGCTTTTTTTATGCCTTCTTCTTCTGGGACTCCTATGATTTGAATGTTGGGGCATTTAACATTGTCCCAGAGGTCTCTGAGGTTGTCCTCTTTCCTTTTAATTCTTTTTTCCTTTTTTCTCTCTGCTTCATTAATTTCCACCATTCTATTTTTCACCTCACTTAGCCTATTTTCTGCCTCAGTTATTCTACTGTTGGTTCCCTCCAGAGTGCTTTTGATCTTGGTTTTTGCAGTATTCATTATTGATTGACTCTTTTTTATTTCTTCTAGGTCCTTGTTAAACATTTCTTGCATCTTCTCAGTCCTTGTCTCCACACTATTTATCTGTAACTCTGTTTTGTTTTCAATATTTTGGATCATTTTAACTATCGTTACTCTGAATTCTTTTTCAGGTAGACTTCCTGTCTTCTCCTCTTTTGTTTGGTTTGGTGGGCATTTATCATGTTCCTTTACCTGCTGAATATTTTTCTGCCTTTTCATTTTGTTTTGATTGCTGTGTTTGGGGTGGACTTTCTGTATTCTGGCAGTTTGTAGTTCCTCTTTATTGTGGAAGTTCGTCCCTCTGGGTGGGGTTAGACGAGTGGCTTGTCAAGGTATACTGGTTAGGGAGGCTTGTGTCAGTGTCCTGGTGGATGGAACTGGATCTCTTCCCTCTGGAGTGCAATGAAGTGTCCAGCAGTGGGTTTTGATGTGTCTATGAGTTTGGTGTGCTTTTTGCCACCTGTCTTTTTGTGCTCAGGGTTATGTTCCTGCTTTGCTAGAGAATTAGCTTGGCATGTCTTGCCCTGAAACTTGTTGGCTCTTGGGTGGAGCTTGGTTTCAGTGTAGGTATGGAGCCTTTTGGATGAGCTCTTCTTGATTAAATTCCCTAGAATCAGGAGTTTTCTGGTGATCTCAAGTTTTGGATTTAAGCCTCCTTCCTTTGGATTTCAGTCTTATTCTTACAGTACCCTCAAGACTTCTCCATCCATACAACACTGATGATAAAACATCTAGGTTAATGGTGAAAAGATTCTCCACAGTGAGGAACACCCAGAGAGGTTCACAAAGTTACATGGATAAGAGAAGAGGGAGGAGGGAGATAGAGGTGACCAGGAGGAGAAGACGGGGAATCAAAAGGGGAGAGACAAATCTAGCCAGCAATCAGTTCCCTAAGTGCTCTCCACAGCCCAGAACACCCAAAGAGATCCACAGAGTTAGGTAGAGAAGAGAAGGTGGAGGGAAGAGATAGAGGTGACCTGGGGGACAAAAAGGAGAGTCAAAAGGGGAGAGAGCAATCAAGCCAGTAATCACACTCCTAAGTAAAAATGGGTACTGAAGATTGGATTCTTAAAGGTACAAAATTGATAACAAATACCAAAAAGCAAAGATTAAAAATCTAGAGTAGAGATTAGACTCTCAAAAATACAGTGTTAAAAATAAATACAAAGTCACAAAAATTATAAAAAAAAAAACATATATATGAAATTTGCTTTAAAAATAGGCTCCTCTTTTGCAAGGTAATAGTAGATTGTAAAAATAAAATTAAAGGGTTAGTAAAGAACTTAAAATAAAAAAAATTAATGATAATAGTAAAATATATCTAAAAATTTCTCTGGAGCTGTTCAGGGCAGTGTGGGGTCAGTTCAGTTTCAGATAGTTCCTTGTTCCAGCTTATATTTCTTCTGAAGTTCTATAGGCCCCTTCCAATGTAGTCAATGCTAACTACTGAGTTTTAATCTGTTGCACCTGTCACTTCCAGAGTGGTTCCCTCTTCTTTGTTTATTTTGGCTTCCTCTGTTTGCAAGTCTCTTTAGTGCCTAATCTCTGCCCTGACACAAGGGGGCAAATGCTGTCACTTATTTAGGCTCACTTGTTCAGTTGCACTGTGAGGAGGGAGGAACACTACAAACAATATCACTGACATGTGTTGGGAGTGCTCCCCGTGTATGGACAACACTGGTCTTGCCCCAGCTCTCGTGTGCTTTCCTGGTCTACACTGCTCAGTCTCCAGATTGCTCTGCAGGGATACTATCCAAAGTGGGCCCTGTATTTTTTGCACTTCCCAGGTTTAAGCTGCTCAGATTCAGGATCTCGGATACTCCACAAAGGCACAGACTCAGTCGGGCCTGTGTTTTGTGCCCTTCCCAGGTCCGAGTAGCTCAGATGACCAGGTGCTTGGCGAGCACACTGTCCCAGGTGGTCTGTGCATCTTAATCACATTCCTGGTCCAAGCCACTTGGTTTCCTTGGTGTGCCAATAGAGTGCCATCTCAGGTGTGCCGTGTGTCTCCTCTGGGAAGCTGATCTCTAGCTGAGACCCTTCTGGCAGATGTCAACCATCCAGGATCCCAGGAAGACTTGGTTAGCAACTAGGAGCCTGCTCACAGTTTGGTGGAGGATGCTGTCTCTGGGACCAGGATTTCCCCTCACCTTTTGGCTCTGGCTGTCGCCCATCTGCCTCTCTGCCTTCGGCACGGGGGGTGGCCAGTCTGAAGCCGGACAGCTTTCCTCTGGTATTTGCTCAATCCTTTGTCTGTGAGCTGGCCATGCTGCGACTCAGGTTAGAGCTTTTCACTGGAAAGTTATCTCTCTCTCTCTGTTTTGTTTTTCATCTTTCTCTCGCTATCCTACAGTTTGGGTTGCTATCTCACGTTAGCTCCCTCACACTGTCCTCAGGGCATTCAGGCCTGGTCCTTACCCTAAGCATGCAACCTATGCCTCCCTGTTCAGCCCCCATTCACTGGTGGCAGATGCGAGCATCTGGGCTACTCCACTGTGAGTTGCAGTTATGTGCGTATTCTGTGTTTTTTTTTTTTCCCCCTCCCAGTTATGTTGCCCTCAGAGACTCCAAAACTCCCCACTGACCCGCCGGTGAGAGGGTTTACTGGTGTTTGGAAACTTCTCCTCCTTCAAAACTCCCTCCCTGGGATGGTCTCCATCCTTAACTCTTTTGTCTCTCTTTTTGTCTTTTATATTTTCTCCCACCTTCTTTCAAAGAGAATGGGCTGCCTTTCTTGGTGCCCAGTGTCCACTGCCAGCCTTCAGAAGTTGTTTTGTGTAAGTTGCTTAGCATTCAAATGATCTTTTGATGAATTTATGGGGGAGAAAGTGGTCTCCCCATCCTATTCCTCTGCCATCTTAAGACTGCCTCCTGATTTAATCTTGAGACCCTGATTCTGCTAGATACAAACGCTGGAGAAAATGTTTGCCCAGAATGCATATTTCCCCCATACATGATTTTTTTAAAGAGGTTTAATAAATAAAACATTATTTCAAATGCTTTAAAGTATCTCTGGTATCAACTTTCACTGAATGTATGGTGTCTTAAGCTTCCTTGTGGATTGTAAACATTGAATGAATCCTGTAGACCTTTGTATTCACCTTGAGTACTTTGAAATATAAACACATTTCTTATTACTTAAGAGCCTATTCATTTTAATAGAGACAAATAAATATATCAGTTGTGATAAACACTCATTTAATAAATATTTGAAGGCTTACTATGTGTACTTACTGAATTTCATATTCTATGAACGTGGGCACTGTCTCTATTTTGTTTGCTGCAGTTGAATAAATAAATGTGTGGGTGAAGGAACAAAGGCTAGAAACTGTGGGAATATAAAGATAAATGCCAAGTAGTCTCTTCCCTCAAGAGGTGTATATTCCTACTATGAACTAGCTAAAACATGGCTCATTAACTGCAAGGTAATAATTCATAGGTACCATGAGGAAAAAAACAGACTATTTCTTTTGGATTTCTGAGAGCAGGGGAGGTTACATTAGGCTAAAGAATCAGAAAAATTTTCCTGGAGGGGATGAACCTTCATTTGGAGAATTTGAATATGTGGAAGTGGGAGCATGAGCCATTTTGGGCAGAGGAAACAGTTTCTCCACAAAGAAACTAAAGCAGGAAATGCAGAACATGGGTGGAATGTAAAGTGTTGAAAGAAAAAGTGAGAATTAAAACAGAAAGGGTCGGTTGCAGCCAGGCAAAATACTTTAGAATGCTTTCAATCATCAGCAGGAAGCAGGTGAAGTTATCTGACCAGAAAATAAGAACTATTACAATAACCTGATGAGAGATAATGGCCCAGACTAGAATGAAAATGGGAAAGGAAGAAAACAACAGAAAAAGATGAACTATATTAATGTCTTTGATGAAGATTTTGCAAGGTCCTCGTGCCCCTAAATCCTCAACTAACTTTCTGCTGGAGCCAGTTTCCTAAGGATTAAATGTGCAAGAAACACTCCAAGAAAATACATATACATCTCCTAGCAAAGTTTTGACCCCAAAACTTCTTACCTGGGATTAGGAGTGGGCTATATGTGAATCATAAAAATCTTGGTTTTGTCCATAAAAGAATCTCTGATCCTACCCCTGTAGGTTTTACCATTTCACTGTGAGAAGTACAAAATGGTAGGGAAAAAAATCCCTACTTTCTCAGCCTGGGGGAGAACTACCTACTTCCTTATTTTCTGTCCCTGGTCCCCACCCAAATGAGAAACGACCCACTTTAACATAGTAAAATGGCCAAGTTCCAAGGAGAGCCAGAAGGTGGGCCTTCTAGGTGGGCCAGTTTGGGGAGGAGAAGGTTATCTGCCAAGGAGAGAGAGAAAGAGACAGATCCCAGGGAAGACAAGCATTTTACTATACTCCTTCCTCCTTCTAGAAGAAGCACCATCCCCTAAAAATCCTACTAAAGAGTTTGGAGCAATGGTGAAAATGATGGGATTTTGATGCCAGCCCCACTGGATTGAAACCCTGTTTTTGACATTATGTGTGACTTTGGACAAAATACTTAAAGCTCTCTCTCACTTAGCGTCTCCATTTTAAAAATGGAGACTATAATAGTACACCAAGCTTACTGTCATTGCTATCAGTAAACAGGGCAATGTTGGTACTTAGCCCTTTCCACACTACTGGATGTGAGCTAGTCCTTTTTTTTTTTTTTTTAATTGTGAGTCTTTAATGCATGTGCGGAGCTACTGTTTCTTGGAAAGAGTTAGAAGTAAGAGACATGAGTACCATTTTAAATTAGGACATATAGCTTTTTAAAAGTTTCTTGGTACAGGATCATAATTAAGGAAGGAATGGTGGTTGGACACAGGAAAAAAAGAAAAAATTACAGCAAGACTTCCCACCTGGTTAACTAGAAAGAAGAAAGTCAGACATCTGGAAAAGGAGCAGGTATTACAGCATACATGTTGTTTACTTTCAGGTTCTCAATGCCACTTCAAATACCATTGGTCAGCTTAGATTACACTGTGTTGGAGTAACAATCACGAAATCTCACTGGCTTAGAACAACCAAAAATTATTTTTCACTCAAACTACAGGTCTATTGATGGTCAGCTGCAGCTATGCTTCATGACGTATTTACTCTAGGACTCAGATTAATAGATCACTTCCTTTCTAGGATAGTTCTGATCTCAGTGTAGAGAGAGAAGAAAGAAGGTGAGCACAGAATAGCACATGTTGACTCACAAAGCATCTGTTTGGAAGAGTCTTATACTTCATTGTTCAGAGCAAGTCACATAGTCAACCTTGGTGTCAATGGAGTAAAGAACTGCCTTACAAAGGATTCCTACAAGATAGGGTCAATTGATTCTCAACAGTACAATTTACCACACAAGGATTTTGTGGTATAAGATCAAGGAAAGAATAGATGAGCCTAATCTACTCTAGTACATGGATTATGGCCTCTCTGGAGTGGGTTGCTGTTTCCTTCACCAGGGGATCTTCCTGACCTAGGGATCAAACCCATGTCTTGTCTCCTTCATCTCCTACGTTGGCAGGTGAATTCTTTACTGCTGAGCCACCAGGGAAGCCCCTTCATGAGACAGGAATCATCGGTAGAATGTTCTATGATGGTTAAAATCTGTAAATAAATTTACATACACTACAGGGGGGAAATGCAAACAATTGGTGAATAAGAGGTTACTTGGGCAGAATTGAAGATGAGTTGTAATGAATGGGTGTAGAACTCAAAGATCATATTATGCAATCAGGTTTGAGTAGGAAACGAGTGATCAAGGTCCCAGTTAAAATAATGTTGGCAAAGGTTGAAGAAGAGATTAACGATTACAAAGAAATGATAGTTAAATGAGATATCCAAAAACTAAGTGGTGCATATGTGTGTGAGTAAGAGAGAGGGGGGAGATGAAGTAGAAGTATTTGGCAATTCAGTTAGTAAGGTAAACAAAAACCATCAGAATAAAAAAAAAACACAGGAAATTCACAAGATTAGAGAAAAAATAAATAATATTATTATAATCAGTACATTTGAAAGTGTTTAATACATTTCTCATACTAAGAAGATGAGAAAGTATCTCAGTTAAGTTTTCTTGAGATGGAGCTTTATAACAAGCCTATGGATGTGAAGGTGAAATTAGAAAATGCTCTTCAACTAAGTTATTATTAACTTAATGCCTGTAATTCTTATTTGCATTTAATCACTTTCTACTTTAAAATGTTGACATATTATTATTTATAAATGTATTTAACTTAAATTTATTCTATATTTTAGCCACCTGATGCAAAGAACTGACTTATTGGAAAAGACTTTGATAATGAGAAAGATTGAAGGCAGGAGGAGAAAGGGGACAACAGAGGATGAGATGGCTGGATGCCATCACCTACTCGATGGACATGAGTTTGAGCAAGCTCTGGGAGTTGGTGATGGACAGGGAAGCCTGGCATGCTGCAGTCCATGGGGTTGCAAAGAGTCAGACACGACTGAGTGACTGAACTGAACTCAGCTATTCTATGTTTATAGAAATGATCACCTCAGTTTCTTAGGATGTCACAAACAGATATGCTTGAGGTGATCATTATCAAACAGAGCTCTAAAAATGAAGTGTGTTCTATTCCCTTGTATCATTCACAGTTATTGTAGTGCTTCATCCATAATAAGCAATCAATTGATAACTGTTGAGTGAATGAAAGAATTATAGTTTTACTCATGATATTTTCTGTAGAATGATTATTTGACTGGACTTCCCTAGTGACTCAGATGGTAAAGAATCTGCCTGCAATGCAGAAGACCTGGGTTCAATCCCTGGGTCAGGAAGATACCCTGGAGAATGGAATGGCAACCCACTCCAGTACTCTTGCCTGGAGAATCCCAAGGACAGAGGACTCTGGTTGGCTTACTGTCCATGGGGTAACAAAGAGTCAGACATGACTAAGCTATCAACACACACACACACAGCTATCTGAATGACTGGTGAATCCAGCAATTGCAGTTCTTTGGGCTTCAGCAGCCTCAGATGTTAAAAGTAAAGTGGATTATCCACTAAACACTTTGCAGGACTGTTGAGAAATAAGAAATGTCAGAGTGAAATAATTTGTACACATAACATTTGATGACTCTTTGGAAGTAAACTGATGCAGTGATATTGTAAGTTAGAATTATGTATTTTTCAATAGCTCAGACATGCAGACAACCTAAATGTCCATCAACAGATGAATGGATAAAAAAGATGTGATACATATACACAGGAAACACTTCTCAGTCATAAAATAGAATGAAATAATACTGTTTGCAGAGATATGGATGGGTCTAAATATTATCATACTAAGTGAAATAAGTCAGACAAAGACAAATACCATATGATATTACTTATATGTGGAATCTAAAAAATAATAATACAAATGAACTTAGGTACTAAACAGAAGTAGACTCACAGACAAAGAATGAGTGGTAGTTGAAAATGTGGAGGGGTTGGTGGGGGAGGGATGGAGTAGGAGTTTGGGATTAGGAGACACAAACTCATATATAGAATAGATAAGTAATAAGGTTCTTCTGTATAGCACAAGAAGCTATATTCAATATCTTGAGATAAACCATAATGGAAAAGAATATGAAAAAGAATAAGTGTGTGTGTGTATATATATATATAAAACAAACTGAATCACCAATGCAATGGACATGAACTTGGGCAAACTTCGGGAGGTTTGGTGAGGGACAGGGAGGCCTGCTGTGCTACAGTACATAGGGTTGTAAAGAATTAGACATGACCTGACCAATAATAATATAAATGAATCACCTTACTATACAGTAGAAATTAACATAACATTATAAATCAACTATACTTCAATAAAATAAACTAAAACAAAAGATTCTGTATGTTCCAAATCTTAGCATTTTCTATACAAACAGAGATCTAAAATGGTGTCTTTAGAGAATTATGCTAGATCTATGTGATACCAAACACCCAATGAAAACCGAAAATACTGAACAATATCTGAATATTTTTATGCATTCAAAAAAGCACTATCATATACACAAAATAGCTGAATGTGTAGCCATAGAAAATCCGACTTCCAATTATATGTCCTGAAACTGACAGGCGGCATGTTAAAAAAATTAAAAAATTCTTGAACTTAGCAGAAAGAACATTTAAGTTTTCATGTAAGGCCTTGACATAAGAAAAGTTCAACCAGAGAAAGCAAAGATGCCAACTATAGATTCTATAGGAATTTATTTCTCCATGACTTTGCAAATATCATAACCTGCATTCAAATAACATATTTATTTCTTCATACTAGGCAAAATAAAAAAGACCAAAACAATTCCATATTTTTAAACTGCAATTTAACAGCATAACTATTTCTGACAATTTTAGAAGTTCTGAATGGATCATTATCAAACAAAACATTAAGAGATAAGAACTTGTTTTGGTTTTAGTCTGTTACCATATTTGTTATTGTTTATCCAAAAATCACTTCAGTTAACTGAGAACAACATTTAACAAGGTCCCTTGCACATTCAAATATATGCTTTTGGAATATCAAACAACTTATATATGTTCATGGAAAGTAACAACCAAAGGTTAAGAGGGCTGATGGTAAAAGTTAAAACTATACTCTTCACTTACATTAAAATCATTAATTTTTACCACAATATAAGTTCCTAGCTATCAATATATTAATTGACTTTCTTTTAACAAGATTCCTTAAATTATGTATGCATTACTAAAAACAGTGGTGATAGTTCAATATATTTGGGAAGTTATCATCTAACACAAATAAATCTGATAAGATGTTTAATGGATAGGAAGATGCCATCACTTATTGAACTATCAAATCAGGTACATGGATTCTTTCTTGGATCCTTTAAATCATTTAAATTCAAGCATTTTGGGTCATTTTATTTCAATAACTAGACTTTAATATGCATAACTTATAATAGGCACTAATATACTTAAAGTGTTTCAGTTATTGAGTGTACTGTATCACAAAGCCGTTTTCTTCAAATCAATCATACAAAGCTTTTAACTTTGTTTAATTTGGCATGTAGACAAAAATACTAGGAGATAGCATAAGGCACTCTGTCTGCAATCCTTTCTCCATCCTTCAGGCCAGGCAAACTTGCAAACCATTCTGAAGCTCTTAGAACTAATTGCTAAACAGCATAGATGCCACTTAATTAGAGAATTAGGAGGAAGCAGTAATCTAGAAACCACAATTTGATTGGAAGTAGGAATATCATTAATGCACACAGTTCCCTTACTGAACATTACTAAGGCATCTAAAGTCAAGGGAAAGGAAGTGCTTCTGAAAGAGGAATCTCTGTGGTTCCTTTGAAAAAGAAATCCAACACAACATGAGTTTTATAAAGTTCAGTACCATTTTACTCCTTTCCATCTTAAGTAGTATGTTAGTTGCAGAATCATGGTTTTTGTTCTGCCCGTAGTCCGAATACCCGATCGGGAAAGAAGACTCCTTGAGACAATGCAACTTGCAATAGGGGAATTTATTACTGACTCGAGCCAGGGCCTCCCGCCCTCACTAAGGGTGTGAGGATGAAAAGGCCCCGAGCCCCAGTTCTCTCGGGTATTTATTGGGTACAATCGGGTAGTTGGCGCAAGCGGATTGGTTACACAGTTGCAAGGCAATTTTTGTTGGCCCAATCCTTGTGGGCTTTCAGCTTTCCCCTGATAGGTTCCCTTTTTCTTGCTAGGCACATGTTGATTGGCTGGCTCCAGGTGGCCTGATAATTATGTTACTCCGGGAAACCAGGCCTACTCCTAATCTAGGCTGCCTGTCATGGCGTTAGCCATGACAGCCTCACAGTTTTCTCTCGGCTATCCTTTATGTTGCTTATGAAGAAGTTCTGTTTGTCTGCTCTGGCTGTTTTTCAGTGTATTCTTTTAAAAATGACATTCAGTGCTAAAGACCAAGCAATTCTGTTTGCCTAGAGGGCTGCCTTTCTATCCCTATCAGGTCTGGCTCTTTCCTTTTTTCCTGTTATATCTCCTGATAATGTTTTTGAAAGAAACTCCTAAATACCCTTGGTACCAGATTGCCTGTCTTGTCTAGCCATAGGTATGTGGTTTTTTGAGAGAAACTGTAATATAATAGCATTGTCACATTTAAATCTCAGGCTGTGGAGTATAGGGGTAAAAGCGTATAAAATCTGAGTATTATACAAGATGTTGGCATATGTAAGATGCTATCTCAAATCCATCAGGGAAGCAATGTGCAGGCTGGTGGGACTTGCTATGAATAAGCAAATGATGGTTGAGCATGGAGGGTGAACGGGTGTGCAGAATCAGCACAATCCATGAACAGAGCTTTGCTTTCATTGACTGATGTTTGTACCAGAGTTCCAATGCAAGTTTGTTAAAAACACCGTCAAGACTGATCCTCTAGGGACACATCCTTTCAAAGTGGTAATTGCCAATAAATGTGCAGCTGTCAAGTTCTACAATTTATTATGGGTTTTGATAGCACAAGAAATGTTTATGGATTAAAAAAATATCTTGGAGGCAAGGGAACACCCAGGTGAAGGGAATGCCTTTATTTCTACCTTATTTGGTTATGAGTACATTATCAGAAAAAATAGAAAAGCTAATTCCCTCATCTTCAACATGGCACCCCTTGTAAACCAACTGTATTAGAGATCAGACAGTAGGACAAGAATGAGGACAGAGGCTAAAGATGAATGAGAAAATTGATACCATCCAAAGAGGAAAGAAGTATAAGAAAGGAGAAAAAGCTAAATAAAAATAGTTTTTGTTTGCCCTGAAAAACCATGTGAGAATGTAGGGAGCCTATAATTCAGTTTACAAGACTGGAACAGACTGGCAAGTAGGTCTGGGACTAGAAGAATGGCAAGTCGAGAATTGCTATCATTGTTCAGCTATTCCTTCAGAGAATCACTACCAGGTATGTCTCAGAGGAATCTTCCCAATAGCTTCCTGCAAGCTAGCTCAGAGTTGGAAACCTGTACTGGTCTCTTCATCATCATTCTTGAAAATAGATGGAAAGGAGTATTCTTGGTGGTAATTTTAAGTCATGTTTCCCCAGCTTAGTCTCTAATGAAGAGGGGTTTGAGTTACAATGACAGTCATTTCTGACTGTGAGATAAATAAAAATTGCCAACATTCCATCCCTTGAGTCCTCCCATTACCACTTAGTGAAGCCTTCTTAGAGACCAGCACTGTGATTGTCCTGAGCAGCTACTAGCATGCATTTATCTGTTCCATTCCAATGCATTTACTACTCCAATGCTCTCCATTGACTTTGGTATAATCTAATCATTTGTCAATGCCTCATTTTCATGACTCCTCCCATAATCACATGGCCCTTGTAACTACTAATTAGGATAACCATACATCCTAGTTAGCCCAATACAATCTCAAATTAATTCTTGTAGACCCAGCATAATTCTTTATAGTGTCCCCTTTCATTCTCAAAAGTGCTACTTTCTATTGGTGATGGACTTTATTCCATTAGTTTATAATTCTTGTTCAATGAGGCTTCCAAGTAGAACAATCTAACTCAGGTTCCTGTAGTTCTCATATTCTCAGAATTCTTTTTTTTTTTTTTTTTTTTTTTTTTTGTTCAGAATTCTTTTGCTTGGCTTGTTCATTCAGATGCTTCCACCCCATGTTACAGAAGAAAGAGCACAGATTTGGGAGTCCAATCAATTTGTGCTCAAATCTCAGTTGTAGTACTTACTAACTAGGAAAGCCAAAGTCTCAGCTTTCTCATCATAAAAGTGGAAATAATAATATGACTTAGCTCATATGATTGTATTGAGGATGAATCAAACATAATATGAAAATAAAACCAAAGCACAATAGCTAACATTGTAGAGAATGAATCAGTTCAGTTCAGTTCACTCAGTTATGTCAGACTTTTTGCGACCTTATGGACCACAGCACGCCAGGCCTCCCTGTCCATCACCAACTCCCAGAGTTTGTTCAAACTCATGTCCATTGAGTCAGTGATGCCATCGAACGATCTGATCTTCTGTCATCCCCTTCTCCTCCTGCCTTCAATCTTCCCCAGCAGAGAATGAATACAAGTCACCTTTGCACTCCTTCCTTCTACAGCTGAGAATGTAAAACAGCTTCTTCAAGGCTTAGGCCTTGAAAACATTTACCTAATGATATTTAACAAGTTATTCAAAGCTTCCTCTTATTATTGACAATTTCCCTTACAGGATAGTGAATTAATTCCCTGACCACTGAATAGAAGTGACCCCCTACCCTTCTCTTCCATCCTTTACTTCAATTCTTAGTCTTAGATAGAACTATAAATTTCAATGAGCCCATTATTATTTCCCTAGGAGACCAATAGGAAGTTTAAATGAAAAGAACTCTTGGGCATCACCACTTTAGTTAGACCAGAGGTCAGCAAACGTTTTCTGTAAAGGGCCAAATTGTAAATATTTCAGGCTTTGTAGGCCATACAGTCTCTGCTATAACTACTCATCTTTGCCATTAAGCACAAAGCAGACATAGATGATTTACAAATGAATAAGTATGGCTACATTCTAATAACACTTCACTTATGGACACTGAAATTTGAATTTCACACAATTTGCATGTATCACAAAATAATATTCTTTTCTTTCAATCATTTAAAAATGGATAAAATCATTCTTAACTCACAAGCAGTATAAAAATAAGCAACAAGCTAGATTTTGTACATGAGTTTTAGATTGCCAATCAACTTAATAAAAAATAAATTTACTGATTCATCTAAACAAAAATGTAGCAATATATGTTTCAGGTATAGATTGATCCAGGGATTCCAAACAATATAATCTGTCTCTGTCTCTCAACTTCTCAAACCCCCTCTCCTTTATGTTGACTTCATTCTCATGTCCTGATTGTGTTAAGATGGCTGTCCATATTTCTAGGTTTTTTTTTTCTTCCATGTTCAAATATAGCGGAAAAGAAAATGAGCATTCTTTTTTCTAAAATTGTTAACATAAAGTACTCGGCCTGATAATCAGTACTCTGAACTTTATCATGTGTCCATTCCTGTTCAATAACTATGACCACAGGTATGAAATGTCCTGATTGGCTTAGACCAGTAAGATAGTCCAGTACCTCAGACTTGGATAGGATCAACTTCAGCCAAACTATACAGAGATCAATGATTCCCCTGGGGTATTTTAACATACTGCTACCAAGGGCTTCCCTTGTAGCTCAGTTGGTAAAGAATCTGCCTACAATGCAGGAGACCTAGGTTTGACTCCCGGGTTGGGAAGATCCCCTTGAGAAAGAAATAGTAACCGACTCAAGTATTCTTGCCTGGAGAATCCCATGGACAGAGGAGCCTGGCAAGGGGAGTCCATGGGGTCGCAAGAATTGGACATGACTTAGCAACTAAACCACCACCAACACCAAAGAATAGGAATGGGATATGTTAAAGGGTATATTAAAAATGTGACAAATGTATACCATATACCATAGAACATGCCTGATTTCATGGGCATTCAAATTTGGCCCTTCCCAATTCCCTCAAAAGAAAAAAAGGTGAACTTAAATATTTTGAAAATAAAATTAGTCTGTGGCATAAATTGATCTTTCAGAGAAGGCCATTTCATATATGTGTGTGTCTGTATATGAATGAATAGGCCTCAGTTTTTTACTCTATAACACAAAGAGGTTAAATTAGCCTATGACAAACTTTTCTGTAAAGGACCAGATAGAAAATATGTTAGGCTTTGCAGGCCATATACTTAGTCATATTTTTTTTTCTTTTTTTTCCTCCCCTCCCCGTTTACAACTTATTTAAAATGAAAAATCATCCTAAATCCAAAGGTCATAAAAATAAAGGCAAGATTTTACCTGCAGTCCATAGTTTGTCTAATTTTAAGCTGAACAACCACTAGCTGTCTTTCTAGCTATGCCAGTCTATGACTCTAGGCTTCTGTCTGTTTTTTTGTTTGTTTGTTTGTTTTTGGAAAGTTGCTCAGTCATGTCTGACTCTTTGTGACCCCATGGCCTATACAGTCGATGGAATTCTCCAGGCCAGAATACTGGAGTGGGTAGCCTTTCCCTTCTCCAGGGGATCTTCCCAATCCAGGGATTGAACCCAGGTCTCCTGCATTGCAGGTGGATTCTTTACAAGCTGAGCCACAAGGGAAGCCCTCTGTCTGTAGCAGTTGATTCCTACTCCTCTGTGAAAAGAGAGTCTCATGGACAGAAGAGCCTGGCAGGCTACAGTCCATAGAGTCACACAGAATTGGACACAACTGAGTAGGCATGCACACCTCTGCCCAGGAAGGGCTCTCCTTTCACAAAAGTATTCAAACGCCAGTGCCATCACTATCCCTGCCCTAGGAAGTATGGTGAAAATATCTAAATGTTCTGTGCTCACCTGCATCCTTTTTGGCCATTGAAATTAATACTCAGATATTCATATTTTTACTGTTCCCAAAAGATACTCTCTTCTCACGGTTTTGTTCCTTACTTGTGGGAAGCAGCTTCTGCCAGGCCAGAGATATGAGGTAGCAGGTAAAGATTACCTTTCTGAAATACAAATATCACTACACTTTTAAAAAACCCTTACTGATGATCATCACCAGCAGGACAGAGACTGTACTTCTCAAGTATGGCATTTAAGGACCATAACAGTCTAACTCCACCTGGCTTTTCAGCCTTATATCTTATGACTTTCCTCAACTGTTTTATTCACTACCAAGCCCATTCTACTCATATTATTCACTACCAAGCCCATTCTACTCATATTACCTAAACTCATTATGCGTTGGGTGCTTTGTGTGTCTGCCTGATAATAAACTGCTCACTTTGCCCATGTTGGAGTTCAGAACCTGCTACCCCAAAATACGGCACCTTGACATATGGAATATTTTGGGCTGATGGAATTGGAGAATTGGGAGGTACGGGGTCTCTCTGACTTTTCCCTTATTCCCTGAAGCAGGTCATAAAACCCTCATGTGAGATGTATCTTCTCTATACCTGGAGGAAAGGACCATCCTTCTCTCTGAAGATGGGAATCTGAAGAGGCAAGCCTTGCTAAGTTTCCCTCAGTTTACAACCGTTACCTTATATGCTTGTATCCTATTACATTTTCCCATGACTTTCAACCCTTCATCAAATTTAGTATAAATATGCTCAGGTTTAACTGTTTCTTTGGGTTTTCATTTCCTTATGAAGGCTTCTGTGTCATGTAAAGAAGAAGCCCCCAACTTTTTTGGCAATTTTTCCATGGACTGGGGTAGGGTGATGGTTTTAGGATGATTCAAGCATACTACATTTATTATGCAGTTTATTTCTGTTATTATTACATCAGCTTCACCTCAGATCATCCTACATTAGATCCTGGACATTGGGGACCCCTGATATAAAGCATATATTAAATATATTTGTATGCCTTTATCCTGGAAATCTGTTTCTGTCAGTGTAATTTTCAGGTCCATCCCCAAACTCTAAGAGGATCAAGGAAAAGTTTTTCCTTCCCTACACCTTTAAGTGGCTTTCTTTTTAGCATGCCCTTCAGATCGTTTCTTCATAGGCCACATCCACTTTGAAGCCTTCATTGCCCCCACCTCTGGCAATAATTTATTCCCTCTTTGTGTACCTTTATGATTATATACATACTTAGTTATACAATGAAGTTATACCTTATGTGGGTAGTGGAATTCTAAATATATATTTATATAAAAGAAAACCTCACATTAGTTTTTAATTCACCTTAAAAATGTCTTCTTAAAGGTTATCCCTTAGGCTGAATAGTAGGTGAAATAGTTGCTTGCATGTAGAGACCAAGTTGTGTAAAAAATATAAATCTTAAACTTGAGAATCATAGACAGCACAGGGAGATGTTCACAGTAAGAGGTAAGTGGAAACTGAGACTAAGGGAATTGCAGTTTCCTGTCTTTCATTATGACTTCCCTGGTGGCTCAGATGGTAAAACATCTGCCTACAATGTGGGAGACCTGGGTTTGATCCCTGGGTTGGGAAGATCCCCTGGAGAAGTAAATGGCAACCCACTCCAGTACTCTTGCCTGGAAAATCCCATGGATGGAGGAATCTAGTCGGCTACAGTCCACAGGGTCCCAAAGAGTGGGACATGACTGAGCGACTTTCATTATCATGCTAATTATAGGGCCTTTGCTCACTAAATGGATTAGTGGGCAAGCCAAATTGGATTAGCACACCAGCCAAATTCCCTCTCTCTCTCTCTCTCACTCATCCAACTTATCTAGTTAAATATGTACACTTTAAATGTGGAGGATGTAGTCTACTGTCTCCTTCCAACCTGAGATTATAAGAGTCTTGTGGGCAAGGATAATATCGTCTTCACTTTGGATCCTTCATGCTCACAGGTGGGACATTATAGATGCACTCATTAAATGTGAAACAGGATTGAATTCTGTGTTCCTTCAGTGTTTTCTTCTTATTTATTTCTTTTGGTGCTTAACAAATTAACTCAACATAATTTGCTGATGGTGTGGTGGATAATCTTGAGATTAACTTCAAATCTCTAAAATTTTTGACAGTTTTTCTATACCTTTCCAAATAACAGGATAATTTTTTATTATTTTTTCTTCCAGTATTGCAATGAAGGACTTTCTGATATAGAATTATCTACTAAACTTCTCTGGGAATGAATTACATTTTGACATTTTAAGTATGGCAAAGTATTCTGTCCTCTTACCAGTTTTAATGACTTTGACTTCAAAAACACCCCAAAGGATTCAGGACTTGGAGTCTTATGTTTCTATGATGTTCTGATTCTCAGGTCAACTGATAATACTTGAGAATATATTTTGGCTGCCAGAGAATATTATGTCATAAACAATGTTCAAAAACAGTTTAATAATTAAAGCACTAAATATTAACTAAATAGATGAATATGTATGAAAGATATAAATATATAATCACGACTTAATAATTAATTCTTATATTTTCAGTTGGTTTCTCCCTAGTGCAACTCAATCAGAGGGAAGGGATATAGCTGAGTCAAGACTCATGTAACAAACTAAAGGACTCCTTTCATGCATAGCCTAGGATTTACCTTAGCTCTTTCTATATCCTCACTCTTAAGCCTCTTCTGCTGTTGGACTAGTAGACTGTGTGACAAACAATAAGCTGATTAATGTTTGTTTTGTGATCAAGTCCAACATAAATCTAAATCACTCTAAGGTCATTCAGTAAGCAGGTTGAAGAGAAAGGATATAAACCCAAGTTGGTCTGATTACACAGTCTGAGCTCTTACATGCTCTATACTATCTTCTCAGGTAACCTATCACCCTTTGTTTCTTGGTTCTGTAAGGTCAATCAAGACTGAATAGAACACATGATTCTAATCTGTCATTATATATAAAGATAGCCATATAAGTGACTGCTTTGGTTCCTTCCTGTTCTGGAGCAAGGTCAATGAGTCACAGTATATTGGACTGACAAATGGTCTTTCACATTTAACTAGGCTGCATGTGCTGGACAACGTGGACTATAAAATGGTGATGTTAAAACATGTTTTTTGTTTCCCCTTTATTAAAGATTTGACAGAATAGCATCCAAATAGCTATAATACAGAGCAAAAGCATGGCCTGGTAGATGTCTAAGGAATGTAAAATCATAATGCTGAAACACTTAATGAACAATTTAAAAACAAAGGCACATTAAAAGATCCACAGAATTATCTAGTAAGGCACTGAGTAAAGGAAAAGTGTTTCTCTTGGGTGCTTTTGCCGTTTGATGTTATGAAAAGCTGGGAAATAAGTTACCATAAGTCCCCCTTTGTAAGACAGAACACACATATTCTCATTCCAAGAATAGCAGGGAGTGGATCATCTTTTGCCAGTGCTTCAGGTGTCTACCTAGAACTATTGCTTAATCCAGTGGTTAGAAAATTTGGCTTATTGTTATTTAAGTCCATTTCCTACCAAGCTACTCCGTAGAAAAAAGTGGATCTACCAAATGAAAACATCGTTTTCCTTTTCTACAAACAATCACATTGTAGAATTCTATTAACTATCAGGGGAAACAAAATGATGCTGCTGACTGTGCTAAAGCTTTCAGATATAAACACAGCATTCAAATCTGCAGAACCTGATTTTTATTCCAAGATTCTGTAAAAATTGGGTCAAAGTTATTATGGGACCATGCAAGGGGTATATTTATACCTTTTTCCCGGGAAGAGAACGATGATACTAGACATGATAGGCATGTAGGCTTAACTTGTTATATATACATATATATATATAAATCAAATGTTGTCCTCAAATCAACTTGTAGGCAAACTAAACAGGAAAAGAAATTAACTAAAAGCCATAATAGTAACATTGTAAAACCAACTTGTAAAAACCAATCCTATCAGAGTAAACTCACCTCTTTCTGCAGTAGACCTAATAGAGTAAAGTAGATTTTTTTTTTTTTCAAATCCACCCTGCTAACACAACCATCAGTGAAATGGGAAAGCGTGGCATGAACCATGTAGCTAGTAAACTGGACCACAGTTGTTTGTAGCATTGTGTTTATATAATGTCACCAATCTAGGTAATATAATAATTAGGAATTTAAAGTTTCCAGTCCCATAATTTTAGAAAAGTGACTCTTCTTGGATTTTAAACACCATTGCTACTAGTTTAGCTAAAAATTAAAAGATTATACCTGTACTTCCTAATAGGTCAGAACTTTAAGATACATAAACAAAAATAAAGCATAATAGAGAAGAATGGATAAGCAAAACAAATGGACTCTCAGACTTTGAACTTAGTAGGATTTCAAAAGCATTTGCTCGCAGATTTAATTTATGTGTTTTGGTGTCATAGCTATTAATCATTCATTCATTCCACATATATTTAGAGACAGCTTAGTATGTGCCAAACACTATACTAGGCGCTAGAGATCCAAGAGATATCTATTAAGCAGTGGAATTTGTCTTCATTGTTTTCTTTTCTCCACCTTTTTTATGTTAGATACTGCAGGACTCTGCTAATATCTTTATGTAGCATTATTTCTACTTTGTCATTCAAGGAATAAAAACCCAGAACACGGACAAAAATCATGTATTTATAGTATTCATCCTTAAGATAGCCACTGGGCTCATTAACATGATATGGCTATCTCTGAAGATGTTAAAAGATTATTTCGGACTGAATAATTCTTGGTACTTTTAGCTGAGCCAGTACTATACCGTTAGCCTTGTAAAAAACTCATATCAAATCAAGTATGTAAAAGATGTCAAAGATTCCTGCCAACTCTGTAGCTACTTCTACATGATGTATGCATTTTCCAAGTACACTAAATTGTTTGACCCCGAATCATGGTCTTTTCTTGTTTCTTTTAACTTGTCTCCCTGACAAGTCAGAGACTGGGAGAGAAGTAATCATTTAAGGTCTCCAATACAGATATTTCATTTTATGGAATATAATATGATCCTAATCTCAGATCTATGATCAGATCTCAGATCCTATGATCTGAGCTTGGTGGCTCAGACAGTAAAAAATCCACCTGCAATGTATGAGACCCAGGTTCCATATCTGGGAATGGCTACCCACTCTAAAATTCTTGCCTGCTGAATGCTATGGACAGAGAAGCCTGTGGGGCTACAGTCTACAGGATAACAAAGAGTCAAACACAGTAGAGTGACTAGCATTACTGAACACTATAAAAACATACCCACAGATCCATAGACCCATCCCGTAATATGAGTTCCTGCTCAGAGACAGAAAAGACATCCTCAGACACATGGATTCATTACCAGTTGAGCCAGAAGGGAAGTCCAAGAATACTGGAGTGGGTAGTCTATCCCTTCTCCAGCAGATCTTCCCAAGCCAGGAATCAAACCAGGGTCTCCTGTATTGTAGGCAGATTCTTTACCAACTGAGCTATCAGGGAAGCAAGTAGGGAAAACCACTACACTATTCAGGTATGACCTAAATCAAACCCCTTAGAATTATACAGTGGAAGTGAGAAATAGATTTAAGGGACTAGATCTGATAGATGAGTGCCTGATGAACTATGAATGGAGATTTGTGACACTGTATAGGACCAGAGATCAAGACCATCCCCAAGAAAAAGAAATACAAAAAAGCAAAATGGCTGTGTGAGGAGGCCTTACAAATAGCAATGAAAAGAAGAGAAGTGAAAAGCAAAGGAGAAAAGGAAAGATATTCCCATTTGAATGTAGAGTTCCAAAGAATAGCCAGGAGAGATAAGAAAGCCTTCCTCAGTGATCAATGCAAAGAAATAGAGGAAAACAACAGAATGGGAAAGACTAGAGATCTCTTCAAGAAAATTAGAGATTCCAAGGGAACATTTCATGCAAAGATGGGTTCAATAAAGGACAGAAATTGTATGGACCTAACAGAAGCAGAAGATATTAAGAAGAGGTGGCAAGAATTCACAGAAAACTGTACAAAAAAGATCTTCATAACCCAGATAATCATGATGATGTGATCACTCACCTTGAGCCAGACAGCCTGCAATGTGAAGTCAAGTGGGCCTTAGGAAGCATCACTACGAACAAAGTTAGTGGAGGTGATGAAATCCCAGTTGAGCTATTTCAAATCTTAAAAGATGATGCTGTGAAAGTGCTGCACTCAATATGCCAGCACATTTGGAATACTCAGCAGTAGCCACAGGACTGGAAAATGTCAGTTTTCATTCCAATCCCAAAGAAAAGCAATGCCAAAGAATTCTCGAACTACTACACAATTGCACTCACCTCACATGCTAGTAATGTTCAAAATTCTCTAAGTCAGGCTTCAGCAATACATGAATTGTGAACTTCCAGATCTTCAAGTGGGTTTAGAAAAGGAAGAGGAAACAGAGATCAAATTGCCAACATCCGATGGATCATCGAAAAAGCAAGAGAGTTCCAGAAAAATATCTACTTCTGCTTTATTGACTATGCCAAAGCCTTTGACTGTGTGGATCACAATAAACTGTGGAAAATTCTGAAAGAGATGGGAATACCAGACCACCTGACCTGCCTCTTGAGAAATCTGTGTGCAGGTCAGGAAGCAACAGTCAGAACTGGGCATGGAACAGCAGACTGGTTCCAAATCAGGAAAGGAGTATATCAAGGCTGTATATTTTCACCCTGCTTATTTAACTTATATGCAGAGTACATTATGAGAAATGCTGGGCTGGAAGAAGCACAAGCTGGAATCAAGATTGCTGGGAGAAGAAACATCAGTAACCTCAGATATGCAGATGACACCACTCTTATGGCAGAAAGTGAAGAACTAAAGAGCCTCTTGATGAAAGTGAAAGAGGAGAGTGAAAACTTTGGCTTAAAGTTCAACATTCAAAATCAAAACCACAATGAGGTACCATTACACGCCAGTCAGGATGGCTGCTATCCAAAAGTCTACAAGCAATAAATGCTGGAGAGGGTGTGGAGAAAAGGGAACCCTCTTACACTGTTGGTGGGAATGCAAACTAGTACAGCCACTATGGAAAACAGTGTGGAGATTCCTTAAAAAACTGGAAATAGAACTGCCATATGACCCAGCAATACCACTTCTGGGCATACACACTGAGGAAACCAGATCTGAAAGAGACACATGCACCCCAATGTTCATCGCAGCACTGTTTATAATAGCCAGGACATGGAAGCAACCTAGATGCCCATCAGCAGATGAATGGATAAGGAAGCTGTGGTACATATACACCATGGAATTTTACTCAGCTGTCAAAAAGAATTCACTTGAACCAGTCCTAATGAGATGGATGAAACTGGAGCCCCTTATACAGAGTGAAGTAAGCCAGAAAGATAAAGAACATTACAGCATACTAACACATATATATGGAATTTAGAAAGATGGTAATGATAACCCTATATGCAAAACAGAAAAAGAGACACAGAAATACAGAACAGACTTTTGAACTCTGTGGGAGAAGGTGAGGGTGGGATGTTTCAAAAGAACAGCATGTATACTATCTATGGTGAAACAGATCACCAGCCCAGGTGGGATGCATGAGACAAGTGCTCGGGCCTGGTGCACTGGGAAGACCCAGAGGAATCGGGTGGAGAGGGAGATGGGAGGGGGGATCGGGATGGGGAATAAGTGTAAATCTATGGCTGATTCATATCAATGTATGACAAAACCCACTGAAATGTTGTGAAGTAATTAGCCTCCAACTAATAAAAAAAAATTTAAAAAAAAAATAAATAAAGTTCAACATTCAGAAAACTAAAATCATGGCCTCTGGTCCCATCACTTCATGGGAAATAGATGGGGAAACAGTGGAAACAGTGGCTGACTTTATTTTGGGGGGCTCCAAAATCACCGCAGATGGTGACTGCAGTCATGAAATTAAAAGAAGCTTACTCCTTGGAAGGAAAGTTATGACCAACCTAGACAGCATATTAAAAAGCAGAGACATTACTTTGCCCACAAAGGTCCATCTAGTCAAGGTTATTGTTTTACCAGTTGTCATGTATGAGTGTGAGTGTTGAACTATAAAGAAAGCTGAGTGCTGAAGAATTGATACTTTTGAACTCTGGTATTGGAGAAGACTCTTGAGAGTCCCCTGGACTGCAAGGAGATCCAACCAGTCCATCCTAAAGGAGATCAGTCCTGAGTGCTCATTGGAAGGACTGATGTTGAAGCTGAAACTCCAATACTTTGGCCACCTGATGTGAAGAACTGACTCATTTGAAATGACCCTGATGCTGGGAAAGATTGAGGGCAGGAGGAAAAGGGGAAAACAGAGGATGAGATGGTTGGATGGCATCACCAACTCAATGGACATGAGTTTCAGTAAACTCTGGTAGTTGGTGATGGTCAGGGTGGCCTGGCGTGCTGCGGTCCATGAGGTAGCAAAGAGTCGGAAACGACTGAGTGATTGAACTGAACTGAACAGGCACATGATGAAAAACCATCCCAGATTGCCCAAGACTGTTCCAGTTTTAGCACTGAAAGTCTCAGAATAGGGAAAACCTTCTCATCCCAAGAAAAGAGGACAGTCAGTGACATTAAATGCCACTAAGTCTTAACTTGACAAAATTTTTTGCCAGAGTGTAGAATAAGATTCCACCGGTTTGGACCACTTTTCCAATTAGTGTGTTAACTGGATTTACTGGGATGGCAGGAAGGAGGAAAGCAATCTAACTTTAATAATCTTTTTTTTTTTTTTTTGTAACAACTTTTTTCATCTTTATAAATTTTTTGCTAATTTATTTATTTTTAATTGAATAATAATTACAATATTGTGTAGGTTTCTGCCATACATCAACATGGATCAGCCGTAAGTGCATATATATCCCCTCTCTTTTTAGCTTTCCTCCCACCTCCCACCCTATCCCACCCCTCTAGGTTGTCGCAGAGCCCTGGTTTGAGTTCCCCGAGTTATACAGCACATTTCCACTGGCTATCTGTTTTGCAAATGGCAGTGTATGTTTCCATGATGCTTTCTCCACTTGTCCCACCCTTTCCTTCCTACCCCCAATCTGCCCCTTTCTATAAGTCTATTCTCTTTTTCTGTGTCTTCATTATTGCCCTGCAAGTAGGTTATCAGTGGGGCTTCCCTTGTAGGTCAGTTGGTAAAGAATCTGCCTACAGTGCAGGAGACTCGGGTTTGATTCCAGGGCCGGAAAGATCCCCTGGAGAAGGAAATGGCAACCCACACAAGTATTCTTGCCTGGAGAAGCCCATGGACAGAGCAGCCTGGCAGGCTACAGTCCATGGGGTCACAAGAGTCAGACACAACTTAGTGACCAAACCACCACCACCACCATCTTTCTAGATTCCATATATATGTGTTAATGTAAGATTTTTTTTTTCTCTTTCTGACTATATCACTCTGTGTAATAGGCTCTAGGTTCATTCACCTCATTAGCACTGACTGAAATGTGTTCTTTATATGGCTGAGAAATATTCTGTTGTACATATGTACAAAGCTTCTTTATCAATTTGGTTGACTATCTTTTCATATGTACATACCATTGTTATAGTCAGTATAAACCTTTTTTTTCAGTTCTTATATATAGGCGAGTTCACAACAAATTTACAGTTGAAATATTTTTTAGAAAGTTTTTGTTTTGCTATCAAGAATATGATTTTAACAACAGGATATATTTTAATTCTTCATAAATCTCACATATACATGTGTGTGGCCATAATATTTATGAGATCAATTTTACATGTATATTCATATATGTAGTATGTATACATTTAATTATAGCATCAATGGGCTTCCCTAGTAGCTCAGCTGGTAAAGAATCCACGTGCAGTGCAAGAGACCTGGGTACGATCCTTGGGTTGAGAAGATCTGCTGGAGAAGGGAATGGCTATCCACTCCAGTATTCTGGCCTGGAGAATTCCATGGACTGTATAGTCCATGGGGTCACAAAGAATAGGACATGACTGAGTGACTTGCACTTTCACTTTCATCAGTTCAGTTCAGTGGCTCAGTGATGTCCAACTCTTTGAGACCCCATGGACTGCAGCAGGCCAACCTTCCCTGTCCATCACCAACTCCCAGAACTTGCTCAAACTCATGTCCATCAAGTCAGTGATGCCACCCAACCATCTCAGCCTCTGTCATCCCTTCTCCTCCTGCCTTCAACCTTTCCCAGCATCAGGGTCCTTTCCAATGAGTCAGTACCTTGCATCAGGTGGCCAAAGTACTGGAGTTTCAGCTTCAGCGTCAGTCCTTCCAATGAATATTCAGGACTGATTTCCTTTAGGATTGACTGGCTTGATCTCCTTTCAGTCCAAGGGACTCTCAAAAGTCTTCTCCAAAACAACAGTTCAAAAGCATCAGTTCTTCAGGGGTCAGATTTTCTTATGGTCCAACTCTCACATCCATACATGACTACTGGAAAAACCATAGGTTTGATTATATGGACATTTTTTGGCAAAGTAATGTCTCTGTTTTTTAATATGCTATTTAGGTTGGTCAAAACTTTCCTCCAAAGGAGTAAATGTCTTTTAATTTCATGGCTGCAGTCACCACCTGCAGTGATCTTGGAGCTCAAAAAATAAAGTCTGTCACTGTTTTCATTGTTTCCCCATCTATTTGCCATGAAGTGATGGGACCAAATGCCATCATCTTTGTTTTTTGAATGTTGAGTTTTAAGCCAGCTTTTTCACTCTCCTCTTTCACTTTCATCAAGAGGATCTTTAATTCTTCTTCACTTTCTGCCATAATGGTGGTGCCATCTGCATTTCAGGTTATTGATTGATATTCCTCCCAGCAATCTTGATTCCAGCTTGTGCTTCTTCCAGCCCAGCATTTCTCATGATGTACTCTGCATATAAGTTAAATAAGCAGGGTGACAGTATACATCCTTGGCATACTCCTTTCCCAATTTGGAAGCAGTCCATTGTTCCATGTCCAGTTCTAACTGTTGCTTCTTGACCTGCTTACAGATTTCTCAGGAGGCAGGTCAGGTGGTCTGGTATTCCCATTTCTTGAAGAATTTTACACAATTTGTAGTGATACACACATTCAAAGGCTTTGACATAGACAGTAAAGCAGAAGTAGGTGTTTTTCTGGAATTCTCTTGCTTTTTCTATGATCCAACAGTTGTTGGCAATTTGATCTCTGGTTCCTCTGCCTTTTCTAAATCCAGCTTGACCATCTGGGAGTTCTCAGTTCACATACTGTTGAAGTCTCGCTTGGAGAATTTTGAGCATTACTTTGCTAGCATGTGAGATGAGTGCAATTGTGCCATAGTTTGAACATTCTTTTACAGAAGGAAATGATAGCCCACTCCAGTATTCTTGCCTGGAGAATCCCATGGACAGAGGAGCCTGACAGGCCATGGTCCATAGGGTCGCAAAGAGTTGGACACGACTGAAGCGACTAAGCATTTAACGTTCTTTGGCATTGCTTTTCTTTGGGATTGGAATGAAAATTGACCTTTTTCAGTCCTGTGGCCACTGCTGAGTTTTCCAGATTTGCTGGCATATTGAGTGCAGCACTTTCAGCATCATAGTTTAGAATTTGAAATAGCTCACCTGGAATTCCATCACCTCCACTAACTTTTTTTGTAGTGATGCTTCCAAAGGCCCACTTGACTTTGCACTCTAGGATGTCTGGCTCTAAGTGAGTGATCATACCATCATGGTTATCTGGGTAGTTAAGATCTTTTTTGTATAGTTCTGTGTATTCTTGCCATCTCTTCTTAATATCTTCTGCTTCTGTTAGCTCCGTACCATTTCTGTCCTTTATTGTGTCCATCTTTGCTTATAAAGTTCCCTTGGTATCTCTAATTTTCTCAAAGAGATCGCTAGTCTTTCCCATTATATTGTTTTCCTCTATTATTTTGCATTTGATCATTTAGGAAGGCTTTGTTATCTCTCCTTGCTATTCTTTGGAACTTTGCATTCAGATGGATTAATCTTCCTTTTCTCCTTTGCTTTTTGCTTCTCTTCTTTTCTCAGCTCTTTGTAAGGCTTTCTCAGATAACCATTTTGAATTTCATTTTCTTGAGGATGATTTTGATCGTGACTTCCTGTACAATGTCATGAACCTCTGTCGGTAGATTTCAGGCACTCTGTCTATCAGATCTAATCCCTTGAATCTATTTGTCACTTCTCTTGTATAATTGTAAGGGATTTGATTTAGGTCATACCTGAATGGCCTAGTTTTCCCTACTTTCTTCAATTTCAGTCTGAATCAAGTCTGAATTTTGCAAAATGTGGTCCACTGCAGAAGTGAATGGCAAACCACTTCCATTTTCTTGCCTTAAGAACCCCTTGAACAGTATGAAAGGGCAAAAAGATATAACACCAAAAGATGAACTCTGCAGATCCTTTGGTGCCAAATATGCTACTGGAGAAAAGTGGAGAAATAACTCCAGAAAGAATGAAGAGATGGAGCCAAAGCAAAAACAATGCCCACTTGTGGATGTGACTGGTGATGTAAGTAAAGTCTGATGCTGTAAGAACAATATTGCATAGGAACCTGGAATGTTAGTTCCATGAACCAGGGCAATTTGGAGGTGGTCAAATAGGAGAGGCCAACAGTGAAAATCAACACTTTAGGTATCAGTGAGCTAAAATGGACTGGAATGAGTGAATTTATTTCAGATGACCGCTATATCTACTACTGTGGGCAAAAATTCCTTAGAAGAAATGGAGTAGCCCTCATAGTCAACAAAAGAGTCTGAAATGCAGTACTTGGGTGCAACTCAAAAATGACAAAATCATCTCTTTTTGTTTCCAAGGCAAACCATTCAATATCATAGTAATCCAAGTCTATGCCCCAACCACTAATGCCAAAGAAGCTGAAGTTGAATGGTTCTATGAAGACCTACAACACCTCCTAGAACTAATACCAAAAAAAAGATGTCCTTTCCATCATGTGGAACTAGAATGCAAAAGTAGGAAGTCAAGAGATACCTGGAGTAACAGGCAAGTTTGGCCTTGGAGTACAAAATGAAACAGGGCAAAGGCTAACAGAGTTGCCAAGAGAACACACTGGTCATAGCAAACACCCTCTTCCAACAACACAGAGACGACTCTACACATGGACATCACCAGATGGTCAATACCAAAATCACATTGATTATATTCTTTGCAGCTGAAGATTGAGAAGCTCTATACAGTCAGCAAAAATAAGACTGGGAGCTGACTGTGGCTCAGAACATGAACTCAGTATTCCCTTTCATAGTATCAATAAACTTTTCCATACATTTTCACCAACTTTTTTCATAGGATTAAAAAAAAAAAAATGAGCATTGTTCACTACACCGATAGAAAAGACCTAATCAAAATTTTAAGTTTGGTACAGACATTTATAGCAAGGCGTTTCTAGATCGAATGTGTCTACTTCTAACTGAACAAAATCCTAGGCTTTGTCACAGCATGGATTAACAGGAAGAGTTAGAAACAGAATGGATTTTTGTCTACAATGTAACTATAACAGCAAAAAGTTTTTGAGTGTTTTTGTGGCAGAATGCCATGCTTAGAAATCAGGGGTCCTAAAGGCCCTATTAACTGATAATTAATTTTTCAAAGTTATGAACCACTCTGAAAGTCTGTCAATCCACCATTTCCCAGCAACTGGCAGAGTCAGAGATCCACCAGTCATAGAAGCTTCCCATGTTGAACATTACAGCATAGTTGCAGAGCCAGGGTAACTCTACTGGTACCTATAGCCTTGACCTTCACGGTGCTACTAGGATATCAAAGAAAAATATTTAGAAAAATGTTTTGATTCTTAATCATTTTCTCAGTTTGCTCTCTCAGGACACACACAATAAAGAAAAAACATAGCAAACCATCAAAACTCCGTCTAGTCAAGGCTATGGTTTTTCCAGTGGTCATGTATGGATGTGAGAGTTGGACTATAAAGAAAGCTGAGTGCAGAAGTATTGATGCTTTTGAACTGTGCTGTTGTAGAAGACTCTTGAGAGTCCCTTGGACTGCAAGGAGATCCAACCAGTCCATCCTAAAGGAGATCAGTCCTGGGTGTTCATTGGAAGGGCTGATGTTGAAGCTGAAACTCCAATACTCTGGCCACCTGATGCGAAAAGCTGACTCATTTGAAAAGACCCTGATGCTGGGAAAGATTGAGGGCAGGAGGAGAAGGGGACGACAGAGGATGAGATGGTTGGATGGCATCACCGATTCAATAGACATGGGTTTGCGTGGACTCTGGGAGTTGGTGATGGACAGGGAGGCCTGGCGGCCTATGGTTCATGGGGTCGCAAAGAGTCAGACACGACTGAGAGACTGAACTGAACTGAACTGAACTGATATTTGACTTATTCTCAGGAAAAAAAAAAAGTTTAGTTGAAGTATAATGTGGGAGAGAACAAAGAGTTCATTTTTCTTTCTTATAAATTCTCTCTATTCATTTTAGGTTATTTTTATAATTCGAGAATTGAAAGTCAGCATCAGTGTTAAACAAATGTAAAAGGAATTTTGAGCAAAATTTTGAAGCAGTTTGGGAGTCAGGAGAGCCAAAGTCGAGATTATTACACTACAGGAATTTACAGATAAAGTGTGATTTATTGATTTGAGATACATCCAGACAATTTTATTGTTGCCTTGAATTACAGATGCAGAGAAATGCTGAAGGCTGGGGAGGCAGGTGTGGGAGCCTCCCCACAGTATTGCAGGGGGTAATATTGAAGAAATTGTACCATGTATCACCCAATATAGATTGTTGAACTACCTGAAATTAATAAAAAATAATTTCTATTTTCTCTTCAAAATTTAAATAGAAGTCAGATTGTCTATGTAAGTATACTTTAAAAAATTGCCAGCTTCAATATCATCTTCATCCCCAAGTTTTATGCAGATGACTCAAGGCACTTTATTGGTACATTTACCAATCATCATAAATTAACCAGAATACCAGGTACCAGGACAAATTAAAAGGGACAACTTTAATAATTTAATGATCCATTCATACGTCTAATTTCGATGACACGTCATTATACAAGAAATAAAGTTGAGCTGCTTCATTTCAGTTTGCACTCATACCTCTGAAATTTGTAAGCATTCCCTTCAGTTTCCACGCTGAAATCATTAAAAGAATTCTAAAAATCAATGACTGCTTGATTTGTATATCAACCTATACTGTAGTAAAAGAAAGATAATACTCAGTAATCTCAAAATTCTTTAAATCCATTGATTTAAAAGTACTCAAACTATGTCTTAACTCCCTGTGGTTTGGTCTTGAAGACTTTTTACTGAATTGAAAAACATGTATTTGCACTTCTATTGTTGCCCACTTTTGCTTTAATATGGGTCATCTCAAACGTTTCTTATCTTCCATAACAAATTGTTATCGATTTATCCTCCATAATTTATTAAAACTTTTCTTGAACTTATTTATCTTTTGGAGTTAGTTAATTTATCATTCTAATTACTTTCATAGATTTACTACCTGTTTCATGAAAAGATCTTCATTTGCTCTTAAATTAGCTGTCTTCAAATGTAATATTGCCCTGGCTCTAACTTTTATGGGATTTATTTAAACAAGTCAAAATTCAACAACTTGTGTATTTCATAATGTTAAAAGATATGATCAAGTACCTATATTCAGAAGCTTTTATTTTGGTAAACATAACCTAAATGTAGTAAAAATTTTAGACTCTTTCTGATGTTCTTGGGCCCAGAGTACTAAAATGATTATTTAAATTTAGCAATATCATTTCACATTGGGATGCAGAAACTGAGCTATGGAGAAGAGAAGCAGTATTACAAGCATGGACATCAAATCAATTTTGCTGCCAAGAACAGGATCTGGGCTGAGATGTTCAATTTAAGGCAGAAAAATTCCCAAGCATGTGTCTTTCTGGTTGTGTCAGAATAACTGGGGATTGAGGGTACTGGAGAAAATAAAGATTATATGTACATAGCATCAATGTTTCTGATCCAACAAGTCTGAGTAAAGCCCAGAAATCCTGATTTTTAATGATCTCTTATATTTAATTCTGATGAGCATCCAAGTGTGGGAAACCACTGATATAGTATATCTTTGATGTCTGCCAAAATACTGTAAGGGAGATGATGTTGTGTTATTTTCCTGGACTCAGCCCTCACTGTACTGTCACTAGTATCTCCAGCTCATAGCGTGTCAAGCCATTCTCTGGGAGGTTAAAAAATAATTGAATAGCATTATTGTGCTTTTACTGATCTTTCATATAATGATTTAAGATATGTAATGTACAACATGAGTTATATATAGCCTTCTGACGAGTGGATCTCATTTTTTACAGAAGATTAATCTTCTGCATTGGAAGCTGCCTTGTAATACATATCCCAGTGTTTTATTTTCATGAAATGTATCTGTCAACTAAAGACATGTAAATCAGCACATACTGTGTTCCAGCACAGCTGAATTAGAAACCCATTAAGGGCTGGAATTATGGAAATGATGACCTAGTCTTCTGTACAGCTTCAATAGTCCATACCTCCAGCTGTTGTATATCCAAGCTATAGCAGGAACATTTAAGTACGATCTTGGGAGAGCTTTGAAGAACTTAACAAAGCATTGACCTAAATTATTAGGCTTGGTTTTAACTAATTGTGTAAGGTGTGTGTGCACACATATGCATAAGCATATGTGTGTGTGTGAGTGTGTGTGTGTGTGTGTGAAGGGAGAGTAAGGAGAAACACACAGAGAGGAAGAGAGACTGAGAATGAAGCACTGCAAACTTCTCTTCAAGCTCACATCCTGAATAATGATGAATAAAGAACAGCATAATTCATTGGTGAAATCAAGTTGTATTTCATTCAGTTAGGCACATACAACCCATGCTTTTGGATTTTTTTTTATTTTTCAAAGGTGGTGACTGTCAGTGCATTGATTTTTAATTTATAATATCAGAAAAAAAATGATTGTGTTATAGAATTGGTGATCTTGTGAGGGAAAATCTCCTTTGACAACCTAAACTAAGAGGGTTTGATGCTGGGGCAGTGCATTTTGTTGTTGTTGTTACAAAAGAGAAAATTGTTCTTTCAGCTAGCTATAGCAATAGTGTCTAACAGCAACTGCTTCCTGTGAAATTGTTCCAAGCACATTTCCATAAATAAGGGTTCTGTTCTACTGCTTATATTCCAACTCCATCTACATTCTACTCCAGGCTTTGGTGTGTTTCTCCCCCCAACAATTTGGCTATTTAATGCTTGTACAGACCTATAATTGTGCTGATGTCATCCAGCCAATCAATCATAGAACTATTCATTAAGATATCTGCAATCAGGGCAGTGTCAAAATGAACTATATTCATTTTGCTACTAAACACCAAATGATGGCAAATTAAACTCTTATTGTAATGATAGCATTAAAGTGAATGGTGTGCAGTTATATTTTTTTCACACCAATGCATTATTTTTACTAGAGAAGGTAGTAAACATGAGTTTTTACTGATTTGAAGACTGGAGCAGAGCTGAAAGAAAGAGGCCAGGGGGATTTATATTTCCACATGAAAAGCCCTTTATATGACATTGATGGAAAACAATTCAGTAAACACTACATTTTAGCAAAATAAGAATATATGAGCCTATTTTCCATATATAGTCAGTCTCTGACCATGTGTCAGCACTAAAAATAGATGAATGTAGGTGCACCGGAATACTCCAACAGCAGCACAAATCCCACAGAAACAAATTGCTAGTTATAACCGAAGAAAAAATAATTCACATGCTTACATGTTTCCCTCCTGAAAAAATGTGCTCTTTTCAAAATTAAGGTTAAGACAATATTTTATCATGGAAAAACTTCACCATAACCTTTCATAAATTTGCCCAATATAAAAGGTCATTAGTGGAAAGTAGAAAATTGAATAGCTTTGATAAGAATAATTATTTAGTGTTTTCTCCTTTTTTTCAGGCACATAAAAGTCAAATGTTGATTAAAATTATTAAATAAATAAAAAGAAAGGTTTAAAGTAAGTTAAATTTATCCTCTGCAGCTGTTTTTGTCTTGAATTGCTTCAAGATATATTAAGAGCTCTCACATTAGAATCATTAAGGACAGTTTAAAATGAATTTTCACAGCAAGAGACATTAACATTTTAGTAAAATTTTAATGGAGGATTTTCACATGAGGCAAAACTGAAGAGGAAGAATGCTTTAAAATGAAACTATTAATTAACCAACAATTTTCTGTTGTTCTGATGTTTCTCTCTCAGTAACATTCTCTTTCTTCTAGACTTTGAAATAAGGTCAAAATAACCCTTCACTTATTGCATCATATTCTCTTTCTTTCAGTGCCCCAGTTTCTGGGCATGATTTCACGATAGAATGGAATAGAAGATCAGTTAGACCATAGAGAATATTTTATGTATCAAAGTACACTTGGACAAGAGCCAAATTCACAAGCATGACTATGAAAATCTTGACATTATAAAAGAGTTTTAAATACATTCTGAAACATCTTCTGGTATTTCACACTACGGCAGTGTTTCTTAAGTTCTAAAAATAATTCTATAAAATAAATACATCTTAAGAATGCTGTTGAGAATATCACACATTTATTTATTAAGTACATATTCAGCCAGTGATGAAGCAAATCCAAATTTTCTCAAACACAAGAAATAAAATTTTATAATTTGATAAAGGTAGTCTTCTCAAACTACATGTTTACTCCAACCATATTTACTCCAAGGCAAAATGCATTATTAATTCTAAATTACACATTAAATTGAGCAACTGAAATATATTATAGACCAATGATCTCAATTGTAAAAAACAAAAATCATTTTTGTCTAAATAAAACTATTTCTATTAAGAAATAATAAAAACACATTTTTATTCAGTATTTCTGGAGGGGCCTGAAAACTGGATGTGCATATTGTACAATGAACAAAAATACCCTTAATCACACTGCAGAGCTGACTTAGTAAAGACATTGCTGCTGGTCCCAAAGGGCCCAGACAACGCAGTGTATACCACTGAGGAAGGCACTGGGCTGTTGCTCTTAGAAGCACCCACTAGCTTCAGGCCTCTAAAGCTGTCATCACTTCTACCCCTGCCAAGATGATTTTCACCCAGTTCCTTTTTTTGCATCACTTGTTTCCTATCCAAAATCTAGGGAAGGATCATTTGATTAGCAATGTCTATATTACATGCCCAAGTCCTAGCTACACTAAGGCTGAGAAAGCATGTAGCTGGACTTTTCAGCTTCTATAAATGGGATGTTAGCTTTGCCTCCTGTGGTGAAGGATTCCACAAACAAGAAGAGAAGGTTAGATCCTGAGTGACCAAAACACAATGACAAATGACCACCAAGATACACTATTTCAACTACCCAACGTCAGCATACACTGTTCTTTCCATACCTTATTTTATCTAGTATTGCATAACTCTAACTTTGTGCTAGGAATTTTTCTAGGCATATCACTTTCATCTCTTAGTATTTGTAGGAAATTGATTCTAGGACCCCCTGAAGACACTAAACTCTGTGGATGCCCAAGTTTCTTATATAAAATGGTTTAGTACAGTCAGTCCTTTGTATCCACTGGATGAGAAACTCACAAAGGCCTGATACTATATTTACTCATTTAATTTTCACTATAACTCTATGAGGCAAGTACTATATGTTTCTCATTTTAGAAGTAAGAAAACAGGCCAAAAAGATTTATTTTCTCAAGGTCCCAAACCACTGTATAATACCACATTCTTACGAGATACAATGTAGTTGTTTTTTATACATCCAAAACTGCCTTATCTCTCTAAAAAGTATACAGTGGACTAAATGTTTATGTGTGTACTCAGTTACTCAGTCATGTCCAATGGTTTGCAGCTCTAGGCACTGTAGCCCACCAGCCTCCTCTGTCCATGGAATTTTTCAAGTAAGAATACAGGAATGGGTAACCATTCCATTCTCCAGGGAATCTTCCCAACCCAGGGGTTGAACCCATATATTCTGCAATGGCAGGCAGATTCCTTACCATTGAGCCACCAGGGAAGCCCAACTACAAAAGAGAGTCTCCCATACTCTATGAGTTTCTTGTCTGACTGACCCTGTAATATATTTACTGCCTAAGTCCCCCAAACCACATATTATTTTCAACTCTCAGAAAGATCTATGTAGTTTGTTTTGCTGTTGTTGCTTAGTTGCTAATTTGTTTCTGACACTTTTGCCCAAAACCACAATGTGTATTGGGAGGCATTGTGTATTTGGAGATTAGGGCCTTCAGAAGGTGCATACATGTTCAGTCAATAAGTCATGTCTGACTTTTTGCAATCCTATGAACTGTATCCTATCAGACTCCTGTCCATGGGATTTCCCCAGGCAAAAATACTGGAGAAGATTGCCATTTTCTCCTCCAGGGAATCTTCCTGACAGAGGGATTGAACCCAAGTCACCTTCACTAGCACACGGATTCTTTACCACTGTACTACTTGGGAAACCCTTAAATGTTTATCCCTCCCCCATTCATATATTGAAATCTCAAGCTCTGAATTGAGGATATAGTGAGAAGACAAGCATCCTCAGGAAGCCAGCTCTTAGCAGACTCCAAGTCTCCCAGTGTCCTGATCTTGGACTTCCCAGCCTTCAGAACCATGACAAATAAATTTGTGTTGTTTATAAACAACCCAGTTGAGTGGTATTTTGTTATAGAAATTTGAATGGACTAAGACAAAGTATCAACCAAAAGTTGCTTATCACTTCATCCAGCTTTAAATCCATGATGTCTTGGTAATGGTCATTATTCCTCTTTTTGCATCACAACACTTCCTCAATATTCTAGTTGGTAAATTTAATGATATTAAGACATCCCATAATTTTAATGATTATCAACACACTTGAAAAATATTTGGGGAGGTAGAAGTTAGTTGAATTATGCAAATCTTATAGCATAGCAAAGAAAATGATATGGATCAATGCTGTAGTCCTTTTTTTTTGCATCTAATCACAAAGTCACAAATGGGATTCATTAAGTGATTCCTTGCTTTGTTGCCTGTTAATCTTCCCTTTTCTCTCAGCTAGCACTTCTACTTGCAAGGGCTCTTTACCAAGTCAGGTGAAGGATCTAAGCTTAGTGGTTCTGACTTATCAGGACCTATATTTCATTTTACCACTGGTCACTGGACATAATAGTACTAGGACCACCTTCATGGATGCTACTTCTATCTACCTCAATCATATAATGACAATCTTATTCAAGTTAATGATGCAACCTCAGGCCCTCCAGGCTCCTCTGTCCATGGGATTCTCCAGGCAAGAATACTGTAGTGGGTTGCCAGTCCCTTCTCCAGAGAATCTTCCCAATCCTGGAATCGAACCTGAGTCTCCTGCACTGCAGGTACATTCTTCACTGTCTGAGCTACAGGGAAGTCTTATTAGATTCACTATATTAGTACTTTATTAGGTGGAATACCATTCACACTTTCTCTCATTGGTTCCCAAGACTGTGTAAATGAGTATTAGAGATGTTGTACCATACACTGATCATCAGTCAGTTCATATCAAAAACTTCTATGCATCCCACAGATGAATACCTGAATCTCTCATGATCTGTTCAGTTGGCACAGTGACTGTGCCTTCAAGGCACAGTGCTCCAGAAATCGATCTATTTCTAGGTGATGGAGTTCATGGAAAGATCAGTGAATCTAATGGGAAATAGCTAATTCATTCCTTAACTTATTTTGATAAAAGTTTAGTTCTTTGGTTGACGCTCATATTGTGTGGGATACTATGAATATTTCTATGGCATTCATGTATAAAAATGATGGTACTAGCAGAAGCATGATGGGAAAATATCAAAATATGTTATGCCAGCAAGGAAAACACAGTCCTCTTTATGACAGAACCCATTGTAGCCACATGTGTGTAGTTAACAGAGTGTATCGGGGCTTAGGGTCAGCAGTTCTTTTTTTTTTTTTCTTTTTTTTCCCTTTATTTATTTATTTTTTTTTTCAGTGGTCTTGTAGGCAAATTGGCCATTCAGTAAGACCAAACTTGGTAAGAGGGATTTCATAGTATTGATGTCAGGCCAAAACTCTGTTCCTGCTACTATGGCTGTGAGTGAAGTGAAAATCACTCAGTCATGTCCGACTCTTTGTGACCCCATGGACTGTATAGTCCATGGAATTCTCCAGGCCAGAATACTAGAGTAGGTAGCCTTTCCCTTCTCCAGGGGATCTTCCCAACCCAGTGAGCGAACCCAGGTCTCCCACATTGCAGGCAGATTCTTTACCAGCTGAGCCAAAAGGGAAGCCCAAGAATCCTGGAGTGGGTAGATACTATGGCTATCACCTACCTGTGAACAAGCACTAGGGAGACTGAAAAAAGAACTCTTATTGTTATTATAAAACACAATTATTTTTTCTATGATTATTGAAAAAATTTTATGCTAAGGATGATATTTGATGAATGTTCACTGGAACACAAACATTCTCATACTTGATGCCCAATCTGAGAGGTACATGCAGAAGCCTCTTACTCAAACTTCCTTATCACCAAACCTTCAATTTTTTTCTTTCAAACTCTCTGATCATACAGCCAAACCACTTGCCACTACTCATGAATAAGTAATGATCCACACCTCAGGCCATATATCCTTCCAAGCAAAGTGGACAATGAGATATACAGCTTGAGTTTCAGCCAATTGGAAGGAATTCCCTTTGTCAATGTCTTTCAGGGTAACCTCTAAGTGAGCTTGTAATACTGCAGTAATACTTTTTGCCTGATGTCAGCATATCATTCAGAGCCATCTATAAACCAGGCTCATTTTTCTTTTCTTAGTTAGCTGGTCATCAGCAAATCTCCAGGAAAGCAAAGGTGTCATTTATAAGAAGGATGACAGTGCAACCAAAATAGGAATATTGGTTGTGAATCATCCACTCACACAAACTACATAAGTCCAGTATTCTGAATACTGCTTCCTCTGAATGGTGGAATGCTGTTGTATGCCCAAGTTTATGACTTAGTGGATTAAATAACACCTAGCTCATGATGACTTACTCAGGTCATATAAGTATTTGATCTTCATGGTCAGGTTTTCAGTTCTACCAGAGCCCATATCAGGAAGCTAGGAGTTATTTATCAAAGAAGAAAGATGACTTCACAAAGAAAATATAGCTTTATTCTAAATCCCATTGAGTCTGCATTGTGATTCTCCTTGCTACAAAAGGCTTATCCTGGATCCATCTCACATCTCAACTTGCCATGAGTACCTTTTATATGGAGTCATATGTTCTAAGTGATAGAGCAACTCACCTGCAGCCTTCATTTGCTCTTGACTGCTTTATATTGTTTTTTCCTTCCAGCCCTACAACTCTGGGTTCAGCTGATATAGAGATCTTAAAACCCAAAAGAGGAATTATTTTACCTTTGGACCCAACAATGGAGCTCATCTGTTAATACAATCTGGATGTGCACTGCCTTCCATTGCAACCAAACCCAGAACCAATTTGAGATTTCCCATATTTCTTAGAAGATATTTTGCTGCAACTAATCTTTGCTGGAATAACCTTTAATGTTTTTATGAACTAGTATCCTCAGATGCAAACTCCAGGAGATGGTGAAGGACAGGGAAGCCTGGCATACTGTGCTGCAGTCCATGGGGTCATAGAGAGTTGGACACTATTTATTGACTGAACCAACAAAGATACAAGCAATGGAAACCATCTTCTGTTGGTTACACATAAAAGAAGCTTACTCAAGAATATTGAGCAGCTCCCAGAATACTCAAAAAGTGTTGGAGAATCTGTAATGAAGAATATGTATAAAAGAACTGTGCCACAGAATTGGTCCAGTGATAAATCCACTACTACTATCAATGCTATTGCTTCTGCCACTGGAAACAAATATGGCAATTTACACACCCAGGATGCTGGATTATGCCACTAGACCCACTAATACTATTGCTTCCTTCATGCTATAAATATGTAATAAGTATCAACCATATGTGAGGTGCATTCTCAGTGATTAAATCATAGCTGTGTAAAGAGAAAAAAAAATGTCTGCTCTTATGGAATTTACAGTGCAGTGAAAGAAGAAAAACAAAAGTAGGTTAGCAAAATATTTAGTATTTTAGATAATAATTACTATGGAGAAAAATAAAGCAAAACAAAAGGGAGAGGCAAAGTTAGAGAGAAACTGTAATGTTAAGTAAGGTGACCAGAAAAATTCTTCCCAATAAGTTGACATTTGAGTAAAAATCCAAAGAAGGTAAGGCAGCAGAAAGACATCCAACTATCTGAGCAAGAGCATTTCAAGTTCAAAGGCTCTGAATTCAGAGTAGACATGAGATGTTTAAAAAAAAAAAGCAGGTAGACCAGTGTGACTAAAAGAAAGTAAGCAAGGAAAATGAGATCTGATCATGTAGGACCCTATAGACTAAGAACAAGACTGCAGCTATCACTCCAGAATGGAAAAAGAGTGGAGAATTTCAAGCAGTGGAATGAGCTGATCTCATATACTCTAATTGGATAACTCTGGCTGCTACGTAGATAACCCAAAAGAATGACAAATGTATGCATTCATTCATTCAACAAATATGTATTGAATACCTAATATTCCAGACACATCTTTAGTTGCTAGAATGCAATACTAAATAAGACAACAAAAAATCCTTGTGCTACTGTAGTTTGTAATGTAATAGGAGAAAATAGAATGCATATAAGCAAATAAATATATGATACATAAAGTGGTGCTAAAGGTTCTGAAGAAGTCTAAGCCAGAATTAAACTTCATAGCACAGATAGGAAGTATCTTTATAGCTAAGGTGGTCAGGCAACTCTTCTCTGATGTTGAGACATTTGACCAGATATGTGAATAAATTAATAGAGTAAGCCATGCAGAAGCCTGGAGATAGCAGGTTCTGGAAAAATTACATGATGAGTCCAAACACCCTGCATAGGAGTATTATTTGTATATTCAAAGAACAGCAAGGAAGACTGTGTGGCTAGAACACAGTGAGAGAGAAAAGTGGTTTCAAATGAGGTCAGAGATGTATGAAAGTCCCGGATCATATGAAGGCCTTGTAGGTCATTGCTGTGACTTTAGCTTTTCTTTAAAGTGGCATGGGAAGCAATTGAAGGGTTTTGAGCAAAGCAGTGGCCTAATCTGACATAGTATTAAAGACTTCCTTAGCAGTTGTGTAAAAAACAAACTAATGAAGCTTGTGGTCAGGTGATGTGTCTCTACTATAGCCCAGTACCTCACAGCACAGGACCCCCATCTGAGGATTAGTTTTGAAAGGTGTATATCCATTCAAAGCTCCCCATGATAACCTAGGTCCTCTCAGATCAACCAAATCTTAAGGTCATGCAGGACCAAGAGCAGTCCATCATTATTTGGAGGTGGTACATTCAGGATCACCAGAGTCAGAAGTTACATGCAAGCTGCATGAGAAGGTGGTACATATCTCTAAAACATTCTAACTCCATACCTATGATCAGATGGGGGAGGTACCTTATGGTTAGCTAATTCAGAAAGCAAAGGAAGGAGCTTAATTAATGGTTGGACCAGCTTAGTATATGGGTGGGAGCATAAATAAACTCTAGCTGCACTATCGCTCTACCCAGGGGTGGCTTCAAAAGACATCCATGAAAGAAAATCCTCATAATGTGCAGAATTTCATGTGGTGTACCGAATTATTCACTTCATGAGAAAGAAGTGACTCGGGATTAGAATATATATAGATTCATGGGTATTAGAAAAGAGCTTGGTTGATTGATCAAGGGCCTAGAAGTAAAGAGATTAAAAGATCAACAAGAAGGTCAGTAAAAGAAACATAGTGGATGTACCTTTGGGAAGATATTTATTTTACACTTTAACACCTGTCAGAGAGTATCCAGTGGACAGAGGAACCTAGCAGGCTACAGTCATGGGATCGCAAAGAGTGGGGCATGATTGAGTGACTAACACTACTCATGTCATGTCTGTCATAGAAAGCATCCAACATCGAAGAAGCACTAAATAACAAAGAAGAAACATGACTAGACTACTTCAGTCTGACACAATAGGCTCATGATTGGAGAAACCCAGATTGCAATTATGGAGGTTAAGTATGGGCTAACTATTGAGTAGTCTCATTAACCAAGGTTAATCTAGTTACTGCTGCTTCTGAAAGTATAACCAGAAAGCAATGGAAAAGTGACAAATTTGAGTCACTATTATCACAGCTTCCCTCAAGGAGACCAATCAGCCACTGGAAGGCAAAGAGATTACACTGGATGTCCTCCGCACTGGAAAGAGCAATAATTATTAATCAGTACAGTTGACATGTATCCTAAGAATGGGCTTCCCTTTCTTATCTTAGTCAGCATGACAACCTGAGAACTCTCACAGTGTTTTTCTACACCAACAGGGTACCACAAGGTATTTTGGCAAATCAAGGGACCGATTTTCCAAAAAAGAAGGTTCAATAGTGAGCCCATGTTCATAGTTTCCACTGATCCTAGAACATATTGCACAGTTTAAATGCTACTGGCTTGTAGGGTGATGGAGTAGCTCTTAATGAATCAATTGAAACACCAGCTTGAGACCATTTCTTTTGAGGATGAGATACCACCCTCTAGGAAATGGTATATAACCTAAATCAATGACCATTATATGGTACTAAGCCCTCAATTGGTATAATATATGTCTCTGAGAACGAAGGGTGAAACTAAGAACTGTCTTGCTTACCATTACTCAGTGACCCATTTGGGCAATATGTACTTCTTATCTCCACAATTTCAGACTCATTTTCCTTTTTTTTTTCCTGTAAAAATTACCACAAACAGAGCAGCTTAGAACAACACAAATTGTTATCTCATAGTTTTGTAGCTAAGAAGTCTTGTTTGCTTTTCTCTGCCTAAAGTCTCACAAAGCTGAAATTACAGTGTCAGTCGACATGTGGTCTTATCTGGAAGTTCTGGGTAGAATCCACAACTAGCTTCCCAGGTTGCTGGCCAAATTCAGTTCTTTATGGTTATAGAGTTGAAATTATCATTTCATTGCTGGCTATCAGCTAGAAATCTTTCAACTCCTTAAGGTTGTTCATATTCCTTGTCATGTTACCTCCTGCATCTGAAAACCAGAAACAGCACAGTTCTTCTCATGCTTCAAACCTCTGACTTCTGCTTCTTCCACTTAAAGAATATTGTTCTGCCTCTAACAGTTCATGTGATTTTTTTGTGCCCAATTGGTTATCCAGGATAATTTTCCTATTTAAGAGTAAGTGATGAGTAACTTTACATCTGCAATGTCCCATATGTCATGTTATATAACATAGTCACAGATAATAGGGATTAGGGCATGGACATTTTTAGGCATCTAGCAGCCCTGGTTCCCAAGGACATAGTAAAACCTCATTGAACTTTAAATTACATGTGCCCTCCACTTACTTTCAGCTCCTTGCATCAAGAAGCTAGGAGGCAAGAAAATTAGTTACCATATTGACAGGGGAATTCAACCTTCATTATCTGAAGGAGGTAAGGCTACTATTACTAATGGGGGCAGAAAAGAATACATTCAGGCACCTTGTTGATCTACTGCTTCATTGTATTCCCTGATAATTTTGATAATGAATGGACAAGGGCAGAAGTCACAGACTGAGAAAGGCATAGTGGCAGAGAACTTAGATCTCTATGGGATGAGGGTGTATTAGTTTTCCCAGGCTGCCATGACAAAATATCATAGACTGGTTGGCTAAAACAACATAATGATTTATTTCTCATAGTTCTGAAGATTAGAAGTCCCATATCAAGGTCTGGCAGAGTATAGCTTCTGATGAGAACTCTCTTCTTGGCTTATAGATAGCTACTTTGTCCTCATGTGGCCTTTCTTAGCACATGCAGATGGAGAGACAGTGATTTCTCTGTCTTTCTCTTCTTATAAGGCTACCAATACTATCAGATTAGGGCCCCATTCTATAACCTCATTTCACCTTAATTACCTCCTAAAGGCCTAGAGAACAAAATGGCAACCTACAAGCATTCTTGCCTGGGAAATCCCATGGACAGAGGAGCCTAGTGGCTCCTAGCTTTTTGTGCACAAAAAGTTGGACACAACTGAGCATGCGCTTACTTCCTAAAGGCCTTAGTCTCCAAATACACGATACCCACCCCCCCCAATACATGTTGTGATTTAGGGCTTTAAAATATGAATTTGGGGGGAATAAAATTCAATTCATAGTAGGTGTTGTGAGTCATCTAACCTGTTGTGCCCTCCGGACAAGCAGGAAACTAGCTGAGAGTGAGGGTGCTCTAGAAAAGACAGAAGACAAAGGAGATAAGGAGTATCAGTTGTTGTCTCAAGAGAACTATAGCAACAAGGGCTCATACCACTAATTTTCATGTATTTTTTTTTTTTTTAAAGAGCCTATGGTGATATTTTCTCTGATTCTACTTCGACACCAAATATGTAGTTTTTTTTTTTTTTTTTTCCTAACACCAAATTGGATTCTCTGACACTACCTGGGTGTGCAACAACTCAATTTAATTCTGACAATGACATTTGAAGTTAGCAAAGACCCCACAGGTTAAGGACTCAATACAACATGACTGCCCTTACTTCAGATGTCATTCACAAGTCTCAGGGGCAACCCATATTTCTAACTGACTGACTATAAATTCTAGGTTCCCACAACTATTTCCTAATGTTTAATCATTCACTAGACCAACTTGCAGAACTCAGGAAAACACTTCACTAATGTTTACCAGTTAGTTTATCACAAAGATTGCATGCAACTTGGGTAGAGCCAAATGGAAAAAATGTGTAGGACAAGGTATGGCAGGAGAGGGCACAGAGCTTGTACGCCCTCTCCAGGTGTGCCATTTCCCAGGTCTTCCATGCATTCAGAAATTCAGAAGATCTATGAATCTCTTTGTTCAAGAACTTTGATAGAACTCAATCTCCAGCCTCTCCTCACCTCTTCTGACTTCAGGGCATTGACCTGAAAGTTCCAACCCTCTAACACCATGTTTGGTCTTTCTGATGGTCAGCTCCCAGAGTAAAGCTGTCTAGGGTCCCCACCCAGAGTCATCTCATTAGCATATTCTGAGGTGTTGAGTGTGGTTGAAAGGGGTTCATTATGAATAACAAAGATTCCCTTGTCATTAAGGAAATTCTGAATTTGAGGAGGTCTATGACAGGAACTAGAGACAAAGACCATGAATATTATAGCAATAAAAGCAAGTCAAATTCTGGAGGAGCTTTTCCCAAATGGGCAAAAATCATATGAAACAAATGAATCTCAGCAGCACTGGACAAACTGTAGTTGCTTCTCTGATGAGCCTTTGGATCCCTTCCTACCCATCCTCCTAGCTGCCAGAAGTATTGTTACTGAAGGTCCACAGTAGAGTCTCTCTCTAAGAATTGTCCTCAGTCAAGAAGAACTATCTTACCTGGGCTATAGCTCCCCCCCCCCAGGAGGGCAACCTGCATACACACACCATTTTATTCAGGGTCCAACATCCTCACTCCTTTTGTCTCCACTGAAGACAACTCTGAAGGACATCCTGGTTATACAGCTGCCCATTGAGTCAGCTGGGCTTCCCTGGTGGCTCAGACGTTCAATCCCTGGGTTGGAAAGATCCCCTGGAGAAGGAAATGGCAACCCACTCCAGTACTCTTGCCTGGAAAATTCCATGGACTGAGGAGCCTGGTAGGCTACAGTCCATGGGGTCACAAAGAGTCGAATATGATTGAGTAATTTCACTTTCTTTTCACTTATAGAATCAGCTGATACCTGATGGGGAATGTGTGTTACAGTTCAGTTTCTCCCCATGACCAATTCTGTTTTTCTCACAGCCTTCCAAGTGTCATTCCTAGAAGTGCTCCCCAAATGTGCACACACACCTCTGTCTTATAGTCTGTCTACTGAGGCGCCCAGGAAGCACCAATCAGAAAGCAGAGAAATGAGACAGGGAAGAGAAGAAAGCTAGTGCAGAGTACATTCATTAGTGGGTTACTCCAATGTGTAGCTGAGGCCCATGCAGCTGAAGGAGAATTCTGAGAAACTGTAGAACATGCCTTAATGCTGTCCTGTCCAAGAAGTGAGGAAACAGAAGCATTTATCCACTCATTCATGTCAGTTATTGATTAAAAGCTGTTCTTGGAGATGCTAATTTCCTGGGGTAGCCTGCTGAAGTTAGCAGTGGAACACCTCCCACCTGCACACCTTGGCCAGAGAAAATCCTCAAGTAGAAATTCACAAGACTTACAGTCAAAAGACACAGGGAATAAATTTGAGTCCTGGGGCATTCTAACACTTAAGATAACTGGAAGGTAAGGATGATCCAGCAAAGTATGCCAAGAAATAGTAGTCAATAAAGTAAAGATATATAAAGAAGGAAAAAATGTTTTTTTCCTTCTGCCCTTATAGGCTGTTGGCTGGTCTCAGTAACAAAAGACAAATTAACAAAAGTAAAATAGACAGACGTTTATTAACATACATACATCATATATAGAGGAGAAACTCAGGGATGAGTAATTTAAAGGAACAGCTAGGGCTTGGGTTGATATTGCATCTTAACAAAAGAAATAGGTTTTAGAGAAGTGACAAGACAAAGGTAAAATAACTTGACTCCCTAAGGGAGGCAAACACATGGGAAACTAATGATAGATAAATCTTAGTTAGTAAAGTTTGGTTTGTAGATTCCCCTGGTATTTTCTCTAGGATAACAACTTAAGGTTTTCTCCAGTGATTAAATTTTGTCCTCCCTAGGAGAAAGCAGAGGAGGAATACCTTTGTAAATGTGTGTCCTCCTTTGAGGCAAATACGGGAAGGATGTTGAGATTTTCCTGTATCTGCTTTTCTTCAGTTATCATCAGCTCAAAATAATCTTTATGCCAAAGAGGCATATTTTATGGTGGCAAAAGAGAGAAGATTTTCCCGTAAGTCAAGAGGACGTAATCAAATTATGTTAAATGCAGCTCATAGGTGAGTAATATGAGGACTGAGAATTAAGTGTAAGATTTAGGAACATGGAGATCATCGGTAAACTTGTCAAGAGCTACTTCAGAGGAGTGGTAGAGATAAAAACCTGACTGGAGTGAGTTCAAGAGAGAACAGAAGAGGATGAAGTAGAGTCATTGAGGATTGGCAATTTGAAAGTAGTTATGTTAAACGGGAAGCAAAGAAAAGTAATAGAAGCTTGAAAAGATATAGCATCAAGAAAGATTGTGTCAAGGTGGGAAATACTGCCACATAGGCACATACTATTGGGAATGATACTGCAATAATGAGAAAACAGATGAAACAAGTAAGGAAAGGGGTACCTGCATAGTCGAGTGGATAAGGAGGAATGAAATTGAGTGTACAAATAAAGGGGCTATATTCTATATATGTTCACTGTGTTTACATCTTTTTCATGAAATACCCGATAATGAAATCCAACAAATTAAAGCCACCTTTACTTGATTTTACTTTGAATTCTTGATAAGATTTTGTTCACTGGTTCAGAATGTCAGACTTAGCCTAATTTTTTTAGCCTTAATTTCTCCACAACTGTACTGATTGACCCTTACAACCTACAGTAGAAGACCAATCTTGTCTTTAATAGATAGGAAATACAGATTTTCTAGCCCATCACTTAGCTGTGAGTGATCTTTCCACCAGTGCAGCCTAAACCTGATGCCTCTGCTCTGAAAACAGCCTTCTGCTGTTTCTTTTGTAGCAGAAAACTAGTTCCCCCACTAGCACTCAACAGCCAATAAATCTAGTTGCGAGGTTCTGTAACTAAGAAGGATACGTTATTCAGAAAAGCTGGCAAACTGGGGAGAAGGTGGTCCTAGAGAGACCAACTCCAAAGATTCTGCTCAGCCATGACAATTTTTAAAGGGGAAAAAGGGGAAATAATCTCAGTTAATCATTAAGGCAGGAGATCAGATACTTCAACATTTTTTTCATGGCGTTCAGGCCTGCTGACTTCTTCCAATCTTCCTTGAGATGCTGTCTTGCTTGCATGGTCTGCCTGTAACTGGCTGTTCTCTTACACGCGTGGTCTACCTGCAAATTTACTAAGGGGAAACTAGAGGTAGAGAGTGAATCATTCTTTAACTACTTAACTCTTCTTATTCCTTCTAATCCATGAAAGGAATCAACAAGTTAGGTAAGGTGTTGTGTATATTTAAGAAAGCAGAAATCAAGAGCTAAGTTAAATGTTTCCTGATGATCTTATTTTTTATGATTAAGGTCTAAGGAAAATAGGAATGAACAAACAGAAAAGGAGCAAAGGAGCTGCTTACACTTTGAGTTCCTGTTTTGTTAATATGCCTAATACTTAGATCTCTGTAGGACTCAGGAACTCTCTTTCTTGCCAATAATGTTCATCCTTGGGATTTGCCTGCTTCCTCTGAATCTTAGTTTGGTAGGTAGAATCCTTGCACATTCTGGCAATTTCCTGGAATGCTGCCCACCTCCTAGTTTCTTTGATCTTCCACTATACTTCACAGCAAAGTCTTTTGATCATCTGTTGGTATATCCAATCATCTCATGTTTGAATACCCCTCCGATTCTCTTGTTCTTTCTCCGGGTTACTGAGTCTTTCTCTGGGAACATGTGTGTGCTCAGTTGCTCAGTCATGTCCAACTCTTTGTCACCCTATTTTGTAGCTACAGCTCTGCTTGGAAGTCTGGCAGAACCTGAAGCTGACTCAGTTATCTGAAGATCTAGGTATCCCACAATCTAAGAAACTATAGTTACCTGAGCCATGCTTGGCTATGTGTGAAAAATTACACTGAGATTATTGTGAGGTATTAATAAAATATATCAGATGGCATATTTTAATATTAATGAGAAAATTAAGTCTAAAATGATCAATCAAATGCTACTATCATTTTCATTTTTCTGCCAAAACAGCTGAATGTAGTGTTACTGAGTCCAAGCTCTCTCTGCTAACCGAAACGTAAGTCAATAAATCCAAGACAATGTGCTGGGATAAGGAAGGGACTTTATTGGGGAGCTGACTGACTGAGAAGATGGAAGGTTAGTGCCTCAAAATAACCATCTTATTGGAGCCTGGATGTTAGATTATTTTACGGATTAGAGATGGGGAGAGGTGAGGAAGCAAAGTAAAAAGACCATTTAATTGCTACAAATATCTCTTAGAATGGCAAGCCTCAAGTAGGGGGATGTGTTAGTTTCACTTCCTTATAGTCATTTCATGGGTAATGTGAAATGGAACATCTCCTGTCATGTCAACAAACAAAAATGTCACATCTACCATACACAAAAATAAACTCAAAATGGATTAAAGATCTAAATGTAAGACCAGAAACTATAAAACTCCTAGAGGAGAACATAGGCAAAACACTCTCCGACATAAATCACAGCAGGATCCTCTATGACCCACCTCCCAGAATATTGGAAATAAAAGCAAAACTAAACAAATGGGACCTAATGAAACTTAAACGCTTTTGCACTACAAAGGAAACTATAAGCAAGGTGAAAAGACAGCCCTCAGACTGGGAGAAAATAATAGCAAATGAAGAAACAGACAAAGGATTAATCTCAAAAATACACAAGCAACTCCTGCAGCTCAATTCCAGAAAAATAAATGACCCAATCAAAAAATGGGCCAAAGAACTAAACAGACATTTCTCCAAAGAAGACATACAGATGGCTAACAAACACATGGAAAGATGCTCAACATCACTCATTATTAGAGAAATGCAAATCAAAACCACAATGAGGTACCATTACACGCCAGTCAGGATGGCTGCTATCAAAAAGTCTACAAGCAATAAATGCTGGAGAGGGTGTGGAGAAAAGGGAACCCTCTTACACTGTTGGTGGGAATGCAAACTAGTACAGCCACTATGGAAAACAGTGTGGAGATTTCTTAAAAAACTGGAAATAGAACTGCCATATGACCCAGGAATCCCACTTCTGGGCATACACACTGAGGAAACCAGATCTGAAAGAGACACGTGCACCCCAATGTTCATCGCAGCACTGTTTATAATAGCCAGGACATGGAAGCAACCTAGATGCCCATCAGCAGATGAATGGATAAGGAAGCTGTGGTACATATACACCATGGAATATTACTCAGCCATTAAAAAGAATTCATTTGAATCAGTCCTAATAAGATGGATGAAACTGGAGCCCATTATACAGAGTGAACTAAGCCAGAAAGATAAAGAACATTACAGCATACTAATACATATATATGGAATTTAGAAAGATGGTAACGATAACCCTATATGCAAAACAGAAAAAGAGACACAGAAATACAGAACAGACTTTTGAACTCTGTGGGAGAAGGTGAGGGTGGGGTGTTTCAAAAGAACAGCATGTATACTATCTATGGTGAAACAGATCACCAGCCCAGGTTGGATGCATGAGACAAGTGCTCGGGCCTGGTGCACTGGGAAGACCCAGAGGAATCGGGTGGAGAGGGAGGTGGGAGGGGGGATCGGGATGGGGAATAAGTGTAAATCTATGGCTGATTCATATCAATGTATGACAAAACCCACTGAAATGTTGCGAAGTAATTAGCCTCCAACTAATAAAAAAATAATAATAATTAAAAAAAAAACAAACAAACAAACAAAAAAAAATGTCACATCTATCTATGATTCTGGCTTCCTCAAATGTGAATTTCTGGGCCTCACGGGTAAGCAGCAGTTGAGGGGCCAAGTGCTGTGCCACTTGCCACACAAAGGATTCAAGAATGTCAGTCCTTCACAGGTGGGCGGGGTCAAGTTATCTCCCTGAGGCAGGGCACTGTGTATGCCTATAATAACAAAAGCTGCAAGATAAGGGTTAAAGTCACAGAAGCAGATCCAGTGTAAATTCAAAATTAACCCTTCCTGGTTACAGTTCAGTCCCTCAGTTGTGTCGGACTCTTTGCGACCCCATGGACTGCAGTACGCCAGGCTTCCCTGTCCATCACCAACTCCCAGAGCTTACTCAAACTCATGTCCTTTGAGTCGGAGATGCCATCTCATCCTCTGTCATCACCTTCTCCTCCCGCCTTCAATTTTTCCCAGCATCAGGGCCTTTTCAAATGAGTCAGTTCTTCACATCAGGTGACCAAAGTATTGGAGTTTCAGCTTCAGTATCAGTCCTTCCAATGAATATTCAGGACTGATTTTCTCTAGGATGGACTGGTTGGATCTCCTTGCTGTCCAAGGGACTCTCAAAAGTCTTCTCCAACACCACAGTTCAAAAGCATCAATTCTTTGGTGTTCAGCTTTCTTTATAGTCCAACACTCACATCCATACATGACTACTGGAGAAACCAAAGCTTTGACTAGACTGACCTTTGTTGGCAAAGTAACATCTCTGCTTTTTAATAGTCTGTCTAGGTTAGTCATAACTTTCCTTCCAAGGAGTAAGTGTCTTTTAATTTCATGGCTGGAGTCACCATCTGCAGTGATTTTGGAGCCCAGAAAAATAAAGTTTGTCACTGTTTCCATTGTTTCCCCATCTATTTGCCATGAAGTGATGGGACCAGATGCCATGATCTTAGTTCTCTGAATGTTAGGTTTTAAGCCAACTTTTTCACTCTCCTCTTTCACTTTCATCAAAAGACTCTTTAGTTCTTCATTTTCTGCCAGAAGTGTGGTGTCATCTGCATAACTGAGGTTATTGATATTTCTCCCAGCAATCTTGATTCCAACTTGTATTTCATCCAGTCCTGGTTACAGCAGCCCAAACTATTTCTGTGTCATGAACCTCTTGGCTTTGCTCATGCATATGGAATATAATCAGTAATCTATATCACCTTGTTCACATGGAAATAAACAGCAGCTGAGAAGTTAAGTAAACAGTCCCAGTTGTGTTTGGCTTTCCATGAATCTCCTCTCCCCCTGCCCTTTAACTGGGTTACATTTAAATTTGCCTTGTTCACTAGGAATCCAGTTAAAAACACAGAATACGATTCTTCTTGAACTTGACCATCATATTGAATAGTTTGAGTTCTTATATTTTATACTCTTTAAATCACAAAGTAGTGTCATTCATTTGCGTGTAAATCTTCTTTTACATTATTTCAGATTGACTACATTCAAAATAGAAATGTCTTTCTTTTTTTTTTTTCCAAGTTGAGATATTCCTTTTCTGTTCAGCAACACTACTTTCATTTAACAACTAAAGTGTGAATGAACCAAGACTACTAACAATTGAGCAAAGTTGCCGCTATGCTCAAGATATTTTAAAAGTTTATATACAGCAATAAAGGTCTTCACAATGAAAAAAATATGCAAATGTGATTCATCCTCTTAAAAAGGAAGCTGAAAGTCAGCATATCAGCACACAAAGATCTTGCCTGTAGCAAGTGATCTACATTGTTAATTACCAAGCTTATTCTGAAAACTGAACCATGATATCAATAAGATCAATGAGCTTGCTGCTGCTAAGTCGCTTCAGTCCTGTCTGACTCTGTGTGACCCCATAGATGGCAGGCCACCAGGGTCTTCCATCCCTGGGATTCTCCAGGCAAGAACACTGGAGTGGGTTGCCATTTCCTTCTCTGATCAGTGAGTTTAGTGGTCTGTTAAATAGCCAGCAAATACCTCTTTACCTTAAATATAATCTTTGGGATTAATTTGAATGGTTTACCAAAACATAGTTAAGTATAAATCTATTGTACTGGGAAATAATAGGGTAAAGCAATAAATTATATTTTTTGCCTTACTTTTTAAATCCACAAACAATTGGAAAACACACCTTCTCACTGATTAAAAGAATAAACAACAAACTAGATCTCAGAACATAAATATTCAAATTCTGTCTTTTGAAAATGACGAAGGACTTTGAAGGGAATCAAAATATGCCACCCTAAAATGTGCCACTTTGGGAAATGGATTATTTTGAAAAACAGCAGGTGCGGTAAGAGCCCTCTTCCCTTCCTTATCTGATGAAAAGAAGAGTATAAATTCCCCACAAGAAACCCAGCCCCACTGTATCACAAAGAGGAGAGCAACTCATCACCAAAGATGGGGACTGATGCCGAGATAAATGTTTTTTAAGCATTGTCTGCTAAAATAACCATTATCTTCTGTCAGTTGCTCCATGATTTCCTAGGCAGTTTCCCACAGTTTATCACCACTAGAAGCTCAAATCTCCTTCTCCTTGTCTAGTCACTCGTCCATAATTTATTGCCCTTTGTTAAAATGGTATATAAGCTCTTGAGTATAACCATATCTTTGGGTTTTTATTTCTTTTCTGTGAAACCCCCAGACACATAAAAATATTAACATCAATGAAAATTGTATACATTTTATTCTGTTAATCTGTCTTTCATCAGTTTAATTGGCAGGCCTGAGCCATTTATCCTAAGAGGGTAGAGGGAAGGTTTTTCCTCTCCTACAATCTACAATGACGTTTCATCTTCATATAAGAAAGGGGGATAGGTAATATTGTCAGTATTGAGTCATCTTTAGTTACATAAAAAGTGAAACTTTGTCAAAGGAAATTACTAGAACCATTACTTATTGCCTGTTCTCTTGGAAACTTTTAGTTGATAACAGAGCCATTATATGGCACTGAATCCTACAACTCTTTTCAAAGTACTTGTAATTATACATACATTCTTAATACAGTATCTACTCATGTACTGTTCTGTTAATAAATATTTATTGAGCTCCTATTTGATGCTACCTGTTGAATAACAGATACAGTACTTGTTCTTATGAAACAACTTATCACAAGATGATGTAACAGAGTTTTATGGTATCAAATGAAAAACCAATCTGAACTTGGAGAAGGAGAGACTTTATTCAAAAGGATTATTGCAGGAAGGATAACAAGGACTATTGCAATAGAGGGAGGAGGGCAATTACAATAGAGAGTCCTGTCTGAATGCTGCAAATGTCTCAAAGGTCAAGCATAAAAGGGCTTTTCTTTAGGGAGGGGTGAACAAAGCTAGAAAAAAGTGAGTGTGTAGGAGCAGGAAGAATTGGTGGAAGTGGTATGATCAGGTGGTAGATCATGACAGAGACTCTCTCCTTTATTAAACTTTGGTCAGGCTCTTCTGAGCTCTCTTCTCAAGTAAACTTCAACCTTGGGCTATGAGAGCTGCAGACTCTGCACAAAGGATTTCAGGTGCCCCTCACACTAAGAGGCTGTAACAAACACTAGCATTATTTCTAACAGCTCAAGACAGCACCCCTAGGATCATGACCCTAATCCCCTTAAGATTCTGTCTGAGAAAAGATCACTGATGTGAAAAATATGTACTATTTGTTCCAACCAAAACCAGACTACAGCCCCACCCACACTTTACCTTAGAAGAATTTACTTTAAAAACTTATTTTTATAAATCCTCCTTCTCTCCCTTTGAGTTGTATATGTATTTCCTTAAATCTAAGAGTGTTTTTCTCAAGGACCTGAGAGCCTCTCCTTTGAAAGTAATCATCAGGAAGCCTAGAGCGCCTGTCTCCTAGTCTTTGTGGGAGAGTGGGAGCCTAACTTTGATAAGTGCCACTTAGCAGGCACAGGTGGTCTAATCATATTAGAATGATCAATGTCCTTACCTGCTTCTTACAGTTTTTCACTTCCCTGACTCTGCTCAAGCACCCCACACATTTCCCTTTCCTAATTCCTCATTATTTTGTTGAAAGGTTCAGTCACTTCTGTACAGATCAGAATTGAGCTCAGGTTACACTGGAGTCTCTCCCCTACTATGTTCATTTCAGTTCAGTCGCTCAGTCGTGTCTGACTTTTTGTGACCCCATGGACTGCAGCACGCCAGGCCTCCCTGTCCATCACCAACTCCTGGAGTTTACCCAAACTCGTGTCTATTGAGTCAGTGATGCCATCTAACCATCTCATCCTCTGCCATCCCCTTCTCCTCCTGCCTTCAATCTTTCCCAACATCAGGGTCTTTTCAAATGAGTCAGCTATTCACATCAGGTGGCCAAAATATTGGGATTTCAGCTTCAAAATCAGTCCTTCCAATGAACACCCAGGACTGATTTCCTTTAGGATGGACTGGTTGGATCTCCTTGCAGTCCAAAGGACTACTATGGTGGGACTATTAAATAAAATCTATCTTAACTGACTTTAACTACTGTCTGTCTTTGTATTTCTTTAGTAGTCAGAAACCGTTTTATCCTGAAGTCAGCCTAGTCTCATGAGGGGGCCACTAAGAGGGGATTGTTTGCCAGCTTGAGGTAGAGTGAGTCAAAGTTGAGGAGCCTGTGAAGGAGAGAAGCTTAACTAAAGTTTGACCAGATTAGATGAATGGTCGTTTTGTTTCAGTTTATTAGTGGGGACAAACAGTTTAGCTAATCATTTATGAGATGGGAAAAAAAATGGAACTTGAGGAGCCTCTGTTTTGGGCTATGTAAATGACAAAGAGATTTGTGAGTCTTATTGAAATCATATAAGAAGGATGGCCCTTTGCAATAAACCAATTCACAAAAGGTTGAGGGGATTTCTTAATTGTTGCTGTTTTCCAGAAGCACAGGGCTCAGATAACGTTCACTACTATCAGTGGCAAGACACTTCAGGACACCAATCTTTGTTCAAGGGTTAGAACGAAGCACCCAGTTCAGTAATACATAAGTTCCTTGCTGAGTGATGGGTTAGAATAAGCCAGATAAGTGGTGCTTGGGTAGAAACTGTTAGCCTGTGAGGATACAAATTAATGCCTGTGTGAGAAATTTCACAGGCTTCCCAGGTGTTGCTAGTGGTAGAGAACCCGCCTGCCAATGCAGGAGACATGAGACTGGTTCCATGGGTTGGGAAGATCCCCTGGAGGAGGGCACGGCAACCCACTCCAGTATCCTTGCCTGGGGAATACCTAAGGACAAAGAAACCTGGAGAGCTACAGTCCATAGGGTCTTAAACTGAAAGGATTTAGTATGCATGCATAAGTAATTTCAGATTTATCCTTCTTGTAACAAAAGGAGTACAAAAAGTGAGAGAACTGAGTAATGTCATGACAATGGTGAATTTTATCTGAGCCCTCTGCTCCTGGAAAACAGGGAAGGTTAAGAAGTTACCCCATCCTTCCTGTTCCAGAAAATGGTTTACTACAAAGAACCACCTTTTGCTATGTGACTTAGATAAGACTCACTGACTCTCATTTACATATTATGAAGAGAGACATAGACCTTCCAAATTCTTATGCCTTGCCTCACAATTAATTTGTTGAACTGTTTTGTCCTCACTGATGTATGGGAACAATATACCTATTAACCAAATTTTGGTTAAGATTCTATTCTTCCCCCAAGCCCCTGAACTTGATTCATCTGCAGCCTGAGCTGAAATATAGCCTTCTCAGCACTCTGAGAACAGGCTGACCTCAGGATAAAATATTCTGTGATCTACTTGCTATCCCATAGGACCACTCTTTCAGCTAACTTCACCACACTCAATTCCTTCTAGCTCTGTTTTTTCCTATATAAAAGAAAAGGTTTTTGCTTAATACGTGAGACTTGCAGATCTTATGTAGTAGTTCCCTCTATTGCAATAGCTCCTTTGTCTCTTGCAATAGTGCTTTTGAATAAAATTTCTCCTTACTGTGTTCCAATTTGATTTTTGACAGTGGGAAGAGTGGCAGGCAGGGGACAGATCACTGAGCCTTTCTATCCCAAGACAATGGCAAAGCACTGAAAGTTTTAAAAAAGAAAGTGATAAGGTCAGATTTGCATAATGAAAATCTTTCAGGCCTAAGGGAGGCCACTTGTATGGTTGATGGGGCTTTCACTGAAGACAGAGAGAGAGAAGATAGGGGCGGAAGGAGGTGATACACTCATTTTGAACATGGTGAATTTGTGATGAACTGGAGACATTCAATTAGAGCAAGAGATGTGATTCTGAAGCCTAAGGGAGAGATATGTATCAGAGAATTAACAGTACATACAAGATTATCGAAGCCCTGGAGTAATATGCTCTTCAATTTCAAACTATAACATATAGGTCTCTTCTCTTTTAGTCTTGGCTTTCCCTGGATCATCAAATCAATTTTAACCCCTATTTTTGTTTCTCTTTGTTCTTCCTTCTTTAAAATATATGAACATGGATGTATAAACTTCAAAAGTAACTCCACATCAATAAAAAACTATGTGAATATTTATTATTCCTCTCAGGCCATATAGATTCATTTACTGTTGTTGTTCAGTCACTACATCATGTCCGACTCTTTACAACCCCGTGGACTACAGCACATCAGGCTTCCCTGTCTTTCACTGTCTCCCAGCAGTTGATCAAACTCATGCCCATTGAGTCAGTGATGCTTCATTTAGCACATTTAAGTAGGTGCTAATTGCTTTCTCATAATGAAATGGAATAAGTACCAAATTCTGCTTGAAACATTTACCATACAAGTGTCTAACACAGGATCAGCAACTTCTTTAGTCTTAAGTGTAACAGGTTGGGTAGAGGAACTAAGAAGTGTCTAAGGACTTTACTACATGCTATGATAGAAGTCATGAGGCAAAAGACAGCCAAAAAGATGAGAAGAAGACATTAAGAAAAAAGTAACAATGTAGAAGATAAAAGAAAAAAAAGAAAAAAAGAAAGGTCTAAAAACAGAAATAATTAAAGCACCCATAATGGAGAGTTTTAAAGGATAAGTTGGTTGGTGACACCAAATATTCATGTCAAGGTATTCCCAGTGATTTACAATACTGAAAGTTTAATTTTAAAACAATTTAGTTAATACTGGAAAATAACTTTGTTATGGTAGACCAACTTGACAGTACAGTTACTGTTTATCCTAGATCTTTACCATTCTGTGGCTACAAAATAAAGTTAAGTTTACCTTAAGAGCAAAATAATGAAATCTCCAACCAGTTTGCTGAAATATTGAAGTTGAATCTGGCCTCTGTACCCTGATATCAAATTAAATCTCAAAGGCAGAGTTTTGGGTAAAGTAGAAAAGAATAGCTTTATTGCTTTGCCAGGCAAAGGGGGACACAGTAGGGTAAAACTGTGGGCCCCTACCTGGAAGGGATAATGAAGAATTTTATAGTAATGGTTCAAAATAGCTCATGGATATTCTTCTGATTGGTTGGTGGTGAGGTAAATGGGAAGTCACCATTATCAACCTTCTGATTCCAACCAGTCTACAGTCTATGTGCTTATGGTTGCCATACTGTTAACTTCTCCCAACTGGTGGGGGTTTCAGTATCTGCAAAACAACTCAAAAATACTATGTTTATCACCTGAGGGAGAACCAGGACCCTGCCCCAAGGCTGCACTTTTGTTTCTTTTGAGTGTTCCTCCCTTGTCTCCCTTCCTTAATTAGCAACTGTTTGAACCTGCTCCTTGGAACTCAGGGAAGATCATGGAGGCTGAACAAAAACTATTTTCTGAGAGGGAGATAGGAGGGGGGATCGGGATGGGGAATACGTGTAAATCTATGGCTGATTCATATCAATGTATGACAAAAAAATAAATAAATAAATAAAAATTAAGAAAAATAAATAAATAAATTAAAAAAAAAAAAAAAGAAATGGGTGACAAAGAAAGGTTTTTGTGCCCAGGAGCTCCACAGAGTCCTGCTTGCTATCAGTCTGTGTGTGTGTGTGTGTGTGTGTGTGTATGCATGTGATTGCATGTGGGTCAGTCGCTCAGTCGTGTCCTTCTCAAACACTTCCCCACTGATTTTAGGAGGTTCCATAAATAAATCTATCAGCTCTAATCCCCCCCTTTCTCTGTGATCCACTGTCAACATCCTATGCCCATTAGTACACTTGATATAGCCCCCGCACAGCAAATGCTTATCATGAAAGTCCTATGTATGTGCCAAGACAGCTGCTTCCAGATCCTCCCAATATTTGCAATGAGCCACACAAAATTTCAGGTACTGAGAGCATCTTCTCATTCTCAAATCTCTGCCACAGTTTTCACCTCAAGCTACTTCTTTGTGCAAGAATCTTACATAGGCTCTTTTAAACACCTTTGTCTTCTAGCCCTCTCTCCTCTAACCTTTTAATTATTCAATATACTATGTCTCCAACACTGTATCAGATGTCAGAGATACAATGGTCAAGAAGACATTGCAGTCTTTGGCTTTTGCAGAGACTATAGTCTAGTGATGATATTAACCCAAATAATGAAGGCTTAAGTGCCTTATGGGAATTACTTTCTAGTTCTCATCACTACTCTGTCAGTTAAAGTCTATTTTGATTCTCACTTTATAGTCTTAAAGTCGTTAAGTTGCTCACTCAGAGTCACAAAGCTAGTGAGGGCAAAACTGATCTTTAAGTCCTGGCCTGACTATAAAGCCCATGTTCTTGACTCCTAATAGGCCTCCTCAAAACAAGTCTACTGGGCTGGACAGTTTATAGAGATCGCATCTATTAGAGTCCTCACCCACCTTACTTTTTCATCAACACCTTTGTGGGAATTCAGTGCCCCTCTCTGAGTTTGCTTCCCAAACTCCATTAAGAGCTTAGGTATATATCAAGGTATAAACACAAATCAGGGTATAGGAGGTAGGCAGAAAGGAGATATTCTGTGTATTAAGAGCATCTGTGAAAAGCTTCATAGGCCAAAAACCCTTTCATACTAGTCTAAACAAAAAAAAAGTTGCGCCTGCAAAATGCACCATACCTTTTAACTAAATATTGGTAATCAACCTGCTCTAAAGAGAGCTCTTCTTGACCACTGGAAATCCCTTTGGTTATAAACAAGATCTAAAGAGTCACTGTGACTCTCTGTGATAGACATTGGAGCAATGAAATCTACTCCATGGAGTAAACCCTCAACCTGTTGGGGTTCTAGCCAGTGCTATAGTTTTAATTACAATTTATTTTCTAGCGTGATAGAGTAAGATATTTTTAAAGTCTAAATTGTTCTAGTGTCTTTAGATTATACTCTCCTTCATGAAATGCCAATCTCCTTGGAACCAGAGTCTAAGATTTCTTCTTTTGTTGATATTTTAAAAATTTTGTCCAGCATACGGGGTAGATGAAAGGTCTCTCTGTACAATGTAACACCAGTCAGGTGAGGGAAGAAAAACATGCCAATCAACTGATGGTTTAGACTCTACTTGACCATAGGGATTACTTGATACTCAACAGAATTGACTGAGTCACACACCTACTAAATCAGAGTAGTCATAGTCTGTTATCCAATATCATAGTCATGTAGCTATTTTTAATTTAGATTAAAGTTAAATGAAATTAACATTTCAGTCCTTCAGTCACACTAGCCTAATTTCAAGTATTCAATGGCTACAGGTAGCTAGTGGATGTTATATATTGGACAGCACAGATACAGAGTATTTCCATTACCACAGAAAATTCTATTGGGCAGTGCTGTCTTGAGGATAAAACTACCATTGCTTTATTGAGATAATTCTCAATAAAAGTTGATTTAAGTACAACTACTCTGGGTAAATGATCATTTCTACTCTTAAGGAGTTAATATTTCCTTGAAACAGATATATGTATCCCCACACATTGTAACATGAGGCAAAGGTGCTAAGTGTTCTAATTATGGGAGCAAGGAGAGGGCTCTTCTGACTCAGGTGAACGGAAAGTCTTACTGTTGGAGGTGGTTTTTCAAAAATGGTCAGATGAAAATAGTCAGAAATTAACTGGCTGGTGGGAGGACTGGGGAGGAGTAGAAGAACCATTTCAGCAGAATGTGAGCAAAGGGCACTGAGGTGGAAAGTTTGAACCTGCATGGGGAAGTGTAACTGTTATATTGGTGGTTGGCATGTGCTTGTCAAGCTCATATTTCAGAGTCTAATTCTTTTGATTCCTTTATAAAACTCTGCAGTTTCAGTTATTTTAATATTCATGATAAAAACGCCTTTTTGACTTCCCTTGTGATTTGAAGATAAGGTTGCAATCTAACTATTGCTGCCAAGCTAACATTTCATATATATATTCATATGAATTCATATTCATATGAATATATATATTCATATATATATATATATAAAACATTTCAGATATTTAATTTATAATAAACATAACTACAAGCCATTTAGCTGTTTGTGTACTGAGAAATACATTCTACTTCTGTAGGCAATTTTATGAGAAGTCAAATTATAAGCACAAGATTGCTTGGAGAGCCTGAAATCTGAGCAAGGGAGTTAGTCAGATGTTCTAATAGCTAGTGTCATCCAGCTATGACAGCCTAATACATCTATCATCACTATTAGAATTTACCTGGATGATTCTTTCTTCAGGATGATGTATATCATGCCATTCCTGTTTTCAGAATCTGCAATAGTTTCTTGTCTAAATTAGTAAATCTAAACTCCTCTACCTGGCATTTAAGGCCAGACTTAATCAAATGACATCTTACTTAGTTGAATTTATCCCCCATTAGAGTATATAACATAAAACAGTATAATGCAGCCATTTTGATGTGACCATTTTAACACAGTCATTTTGATGCTAGAACCTTTTGATGACACTGCCTGAGCAAGAGTGTTTTAACATAGACATATTTGACAGATTCTAAAACACAAACTATTAAGCTGTCAGCAGTTTTGTTCTGCTTTTTTTTTTAATAACCAAATATGGAATGCAACATCTGTGACCCCAACCTGTTCCCAATTTTTTCCTATATCCACCTAAGCACATTCTACTCTGTGTCCCCATGCCTTGATCAGTAAATGCTCAGTAAGCATTTGTTGAATAAATTAATGAGTGAATGCTAGGCAATTGTTACATTGTTCCATACAGTTGCTATAGCTTTCTATCTTTTCAGAGTGAAGAAACTTTCCTTTAACCTGTATCTTATTGTAAGTAGCTTGAAAGGTGATTTTTTTCCTCTGCTTATCTTATTTAGATGTCTTGTGGTAACTTTTAACCCCTGTGTATGCAGTCCAGTAACAATCCACCAAACAGCCTGATTTCCAACCAGCTAGCCACTCTGGGAACCATGAGAGATATCCAAGCATATTTTTCTATTTGTATTAATGTTTAAAACATGGCAGTACATAGCTATATTGTTCATAGCATGAATTAAGATTTGTGACATTTAATTAAATGACATCATAGTATTTCACTCTAAAGCAACTCTCTTTCTTTTATTTATTCTGATGAGGTTGTATCATAAATAGGAGCAAATAGTCTTTATAAAGATCATCAATGGCTTGATACTTGCTAAATCCAATGCAGTTTTTCATACATTATCTTCTTTATCCTCATGAAGTACTTGAAACTTTCATGTATCATTCTTCTCTTGGGTTTCACATCATCAAGCTCTACTAGTTTTCCTTCATCCTTTATGATTTTTCTTTTTTGTCATCTTCACTGCCTTCTATTTTTCAAGCGACTCTTTTCATGATAGTGACCTCAAGGGTCTCAAAGGCTCCTCACATTCCTCACATTGAAAACTAAACTCATGTATTTCATACCACTTCCATAAACATTCAACATTCTTTTTTTTTTTTTCAATTTACAATGTGTTTTATTTTTTTTTTCCTTTTTTATTTATTTCATTTATTTTTATTAGTTGGAGGCTAATTACTTTACAATATTGTAGTGGGTTTTGTCATACATTGACATGAATTAGCCATGGATTTACGTGTATTCCCCATCCCGATCCCCCCTCCCACCTCCCTCTCTACCCGATCCCTCTGGGTCTTCCCAGTGCACCAGGTCCGAGCACCTGTCTCATGCATCCAACCTGGGCTGGTGATCTGTTTCACCCTAGATAATATACATGTTTCGATGCTGTTCTCTTGAAACATCCCACCCTCGCCTTCTCCCACAGAGTCTCAAAGTCTGTTTTGTACATCTGTGTCTCTTTTTCTGTTTTGCATATAGGGTTATCGTTACCATCTTTCTAAATTCCATATATATCTGTTAGTATACTGTAATGTTCTTTATCTTCCTGGCTTACTTCACTCTGTATAATGGGCTCCAGTTTCATCCATCTCATTAGAACTGATTCAAATGAATTCTTTTTAAAGGCTGAGTAATATTCCATGGTGTATATGTACCACAGCTTCCTTATCCATTCATCTGCTGATGGGCATCTAGGTTGCTTCCATGTCCTGGCTATTATAAACAGTGCTGCGATGAACATTGGGGTGCACGTGTCTCTTTCAGATCTGGTTTCCTCAGTGTGTATGCCCAGAAGTGGGATTGCTGGGTCATATGGCAGTTCTATTTCCAGTTTTTTAAGAAATCTCCACACTCATAAACATTCAACATTCTTTAGTTCCCCTCCCCCTAAAATGTTATCACTTTTACCTAGTTTTTAAACCAGAAAATTGGAAGTTAATCTTGTCTCCTCTCTCTTTTTCACTTTTCCATGTTATTCATCATCAAATCTTGCCAATTATACTTCCTAGATGGCATTTTTCTCTATTTTGCCATTTTCATCCTAGTTTATTCCATCATCATCATCTCTCACTTGTACTAACTGGTCTCCTTAAATCTAGTCTTGCCCTCTTCTAATCCATTCCTTACTTAAAGTGAAGTGAAATCGCTGTCGTGTCTGACTCTTTGTGACCCTGTGGACTGTAGGCCATCAGGCTCCTCCGTCCGTGGGATTTCCCAGGCAAGAATATTAGAATAAAGAACAAAATCTTTAAGTATCTAGAAAAGCCATCCATGATCTGGATTTTGTGTCACTCTCTAGCATCTCAGGCCATTCTTTGCTTTGCTTCTACCAGGTTTCTTGAATATGAAGATTTACCTCTTCCATCTCTTCGGGAAAATTCTTAGCTGCTGTTGCTTTGAATATTGCCTCTTCCCATGCTCATTATTCTTTCCTTCTGGGATTTCGATTAAACATGCTTTGGGCACTCTTAATCTATCCTTAACCTCTCCTATTGATCTCTCTCTTAAAGTTGTATTCAGGATTATTTTCTCTGGATCTGCCACTTATTAATTCCTGTTAGCTTTTGCTAGTGATGTTTTGTATATTGATATTCTTTGTGCTTTTGGATTCTGAATTTGTGTCTGGTAGGGTTTTTATTGTTACAATACTTTGTGGCAATCCAGAAATGAGTGTATATCCTTCTGGAGACATTTAATATTTGTGTTTGCATCTGATAACTTCCTTAGAAATGTCACAGAGTGGGCTCACTTCTTTTTTTTTTTTTTGTCTTTTTTTTTTTTTAATTTTTTTTTTACTTTATTTATTTTTTTTTATTATTAGTTGGAGGCTAATTACTTCACAACATTTCAGTGGGTTTTGTCATACATTGATATGAATCAGCCATAGATTTACACGTATTCCCCATCCCGATCCCTATTTGTGTTTGCATCTGATAACTTCCTTAGAAATGTCACAGAGTGGGCTCACTTCTTATATTAACTTATTAGCTTTGTTGTTCCTAGAATATATAGGTAGTGGAAAGTTCATATGAAAGAAAATCTGCGGTAACTAATTTTCAAGGAGAAAAAAAATTACCATAGATAAATATAGGCAGGCTTCCATTGTCGAGGAGTTTATTTTTTCCTAGTTCCTCCTTATGCTTATGGTGTGGGTTACACAGGATCTTATTTTCCTTTAAGGGAGTCTAAATTTCAAATTCTCACTTCTTACCGACCCTAGATTTTCTTGCTTCTATATGACCATTACACTCCGATTCCCATTTATGAAGAACAGCAAATACTCTCAAATCCACTAAAGTGTACATTCATTCATATTGATATACTTAATAAACATTTATTAATGTCTGCTATGCCAATATTATCATATGTATTGTAGATACTGTAGATTTACCATTCTGATTTTGAAGTTCCTATTTAGAGCCTGTTAAGCAAAAGAAATATCAAAAACTTAAAAATTAAGTGATAGTATAGCTATTGTCTCATTCAGTGTAATACTGGAGCATTGGATAAAGGGCTCAAGAATGAACTATTTAATATTTTAGGAGAAGGTATTTAGTTTGACATAATATTTACTTTTGACTAGGGCCCAGAATCTGAAATGATTCATGTTGGCTTATTAGATTTTTGTCTAGCAGATATGCAAATCATTCCTATCAGGTAAAATAATAATAATAATAATAATCTTAATGAGTATAGTCTTTTTGCCATATGGGACATTAACCAATTCTGTATCTAATATGCCTGAGGGTTAAAACCCCTATTCCTCTAATTCTCTTTTGACCTAACTTTACCATACTGCTTATTCCCCTGTTAATGAATTAAATCTTTGAAACACACACACTTTATATTTGTTTGAGAGTCATATTTATAACTTTTTATGCATCATGTTTATAGGCCCATAGTAATTTCCTTTCTGCAAGTTCTGATATGCTTATAAAAGGATGCTTATTATAGTCTTTCCAGCATTGCCAGATGTTTAATAGTAGGGGATTTTCTGTTCATCTAACCTTCCATATCTATAGAAAAGGAACACAACTCCTCCTCTGTGCTTTAAGCACACAGGCCTTCTTTCTTTTCTACAGAGTTCTACCATTTCTCTGCCCTCCAGCACTTTTCTATCCCTGGAATTCTCCTTCTAATCCCCGCTTCCTTTTGTTTGGTTAACCTCTACTCTTCTTTCAAATCTCAAAAGTTATTTCCTTAGGAATCTTTCTTTGACTACCTTCAGCCCCCCAAAATATTTCAGATTCATCTGCTATAGGATTATTTTTTTAGGACCCTGTACAGTTTCTTCACAGGTACTTATTAAAATTGCTATTCATTACGCAATTTTTGTTTGACATCTGTTTCCCCACACAAGGTTGTAACAATAGACTGTGTCTCTTTTCTTACAATTTTCTTCATTGGTGCTATTGCACCTCTTTGTTAAGAGTTTATTTAGTGAATTAGCAAGTCTTCATTATCTTCTTTCTCTGCAGGTTTTCAAATCATGCCCATTACTTCAATTAACATCTATGCTGATAATTCCTGAATCTGTACATATAGCTTATGCCTCATTCCATAGTTCCAGGTTCATGTTTCCAATTGTCTCTTAAAGATATATACCTGATTATAGTATAGGTACTTAAACTTGGTTCAAAAGTTAAATCACTGTCTTTTCCTATAAATCTGTCTTCCTATTTCATAGTGTACCACCATCTACATAGTCATCAATATAGGAAACTCAGAATCAACTTTTTTATGCCTACTTTTCTTTCATTAACTACAATTAGTCACTAAATCTTGTCAACTCTACCTCCAAGGATCTTGATTATATTTGTCCTTTCTCCATGATTTTCTCTTAGTTGAGTTCTTCATTTATATTATTTAAATATTCCAATAGTTCTCATCTCCCTATCTGTTATCTACAAATTATTTTTTTTTCTAAAATACTCAGCAATATAATTCTCCAACTGAAAACCTTCAATGAAAAAAATTTTTCTAATTGTTTAAACTTTAATGCTCCCATTACCTATATGGAAATAAAATTTAAATAGAATTTAAAAAAGTAAAATTTAAGTATCTTAGCACAACATAAGTAGCTCTTCACAATCTAACTAGATTTATATTACTATTTTCATCACATTGGTCAATTTTGTTCTTTAAGAATAAGGTTATTGGTTCATTCTTGAACATATCACATGTTTTCATGCCTCCATGGTTTATTCAGATACCCTGTACCTACAAAGTCTTTTCTATCCACTTTCTTCATTTAGCAAAATCACACGTATCTTTCAAGATCTATTCTTTTCTGTAAAAAACTTTCTCATTGCCTAGCTTTTCAGCTTTCCTCATTCCTCTACAGGCAAAATTAGTTCCTCTATCCTTCTGTTTTTTTTACAAAACTTTTTCTGCTGTATTTTGTACATATCTTGGCAAAAATTGTAATATTATAGATCATAGGTGCATAGCCAGAAACAGCTAGGGCTTCAGACATGTTTGGTCATGTTCTGATGAACTGATGAGACAGGCTCAACTGAAATCTATTTTCTGAAGAGTCTTCTGAAAAATAACTCCAGCTGTGCCCACTGCTAGGGTTCAAACATATATGGGCATGTCAAGCAAGTCTAAGGATTAACTAAACAAAAATCTATTTGGAGAAAAAAATGAAGAGGTTTCATAAAAGAATTTATCTTTAAAAAAAGAAATAGGAAGGCACAATGAACATACTAATACAGGAATATTTTGCAAAGGGAAATAAGAGTTTTTTGTGTATGTTTTGTTTGTTTGTTTTAATATAGTACAGCTTGTGTTCAAATCTTCAAGGATTAGAGGTCTAATATCGGAAGGTATAGAAGTAGTGAGTTAAAAATTTTATGTACTGTTTAGACCCAAAGTGGAATCATTTATGCTAAGCCCCGCATCAGCAAACCAAGACTTAATACCTAACCTAATTACAATTTCAACCTCTCCCAGGAATATAATCTCAACTCATCAATCTGGAATTCCCTGGTCAGCAATAGTGAAGTAATTTGCCTGATAAACCCCTTAATATCCCACAAACAAAGATGAAATAATTTGCTTCTTTTTTGTCCCCACCCCCTTGGCTTCCCTGATAGTTCAGTTGGTAAAGAATCCACCTGCAATGCAGGAGACCCTGGTTCAATTCCTGGGTCTGGAAGATCCCCTGGAGAGAGGATAGGCTACCCACTCCAGTATTCTTGGGCTTCCCTTGTGGCTCAGCTGGTAAAGAATCCGCCTGCAATGTGGGAGACCTGGGTTCGATCCCTGGGTTGGGAAGATCCCCTGGAGAAGGGAAAGACTACCCACTCCAGTATTCTGGCCTAGAGAATTCCATGGACTGTATAGTCCATGGGATCACAAAGAGTCAGACACTTTACCTCTGCTGAGCTTCTCTCCATTTACTAGATGAGATACTGCTTGATTCATGAATTGTTGAATAAAGCTAATGATATCTTTAAAAATTTACTGTATTTAATTTTGTTTTTTAAAAGACTTGGTAGCAGTGGTAGGATCTGAAGTGAACTTCTGATTGATTCAGGAACAATGAAAAATACAGCTGTGGCACCCATGAGCACTTTTGAGTTCTCTGTATTTTTCACCATATCTGAGAGCCATGGGTAAGTTTCTTTTGCTTTCAAGCTTCATTCTCTTTGCTGTGAGCACCTGATCTAATGCGAATTCTAGATCCCAGTCCACAATTTCCCATTTGTTTGGAATCCTAGCCTAGTCCATAGTCCCCATTTGTTGAAGTGTGCTGTTTCAATCCTTTCTCCAATACAAGGTTCCATGGTAGGTATTACTGGAGGTGCACAGAGAGCCGTCTTTTGGTCAGGACACATTAACATCTCTTGGATACTGCTTATATATTAAGGTGCACATGTTTGTCTTCTTTTGTGTAGATAAGTCCTATTGCTAATAGGGATCTCAGACGACCTTCTGGATGGTTGGATTAAGCACTTACAAGCTATTAGAATACTCACCAACTAACTTAGATTCCCATGTTAAGATAAATTGGTCACATAATGGGTTAGATTGACACTAGGTCATCTTCCAACCTCAAGAAAACTTCAGTGCAATGAGACATACTGTAAAATACCATACAATCTCCAACCCAGAAGCATATCCCTTTTATTTTGGCTCTAAGAGACCCAGAGGTTTAAAATAATGGAATTTTTAAATGTCAAGGAATTGTATATGCCACCTTTAGGCAAACCTGCTTATTTTATATCTAAAAAATGTAGTCCTAGAAGCTGTAGGTCACCAGAAAAAAAATGACAAAATCATACTAAAAACAACCTAAAGTTACAATGGTCTTTATGCAGAATGTTGCCATTAGATAACATTATTCATTTTAAAAGTATACTTGAAAATAAGGGTTCCCTAATCAACTAGAATGGGATACCTAATTTAACTGGCATGTAGAAGCTTCCAAAGTCTTCAAGATTCCAAAATACCTTCACTGAAAGATGCATTGCAAATAAAATAATGAAAAATAAAGGACACAAGAAACACCTAAAACAAAAGACTGACATAACTCCTACTACTCCCATCTATCCTCCTTTATTTGAGTACTAATTTTAGTAATCTTCTCTTTGGGATAATCTTTCCACTCTCAAGAAACTACAAGACCATAAACAAAATTTTGCCAAGTAGTGGCCTTGTACATATCCTCATATCTACCCTCAAAGGAGGGCCCTTCCCAAAGTTGAGGAGACTCAGGGATTTTCTAGCTAACTACTATGTTATTCTTTTAAACAGTCAAGAGAAAATCAAATTAAAGTTAACACAAAATCTTGCCAAATTCTGGTAGATAATGGAGCTACACTGTCTACTTTAAACTCCACTCAGAACTTGTATATGGGATCCTGGAAAAACTGGCAAAAGCTAGCTAAGAGTGAGAAGTCTTACCATAGTCAGCTCTCCTGAATCTCTGTCTGTAATATCCAATAAAGAGAAGAAAATAAAATATCTTTTGCACCATCTTTGCGGTTGCTTCTTGAGTCAAAGGGGTTGTTGAATACTGCCAGAAATGAAATACTTATTGTTTGTCTCAGCTAGGAACAAAAAAGTAGCTTTGTGGTCAGAAATTGACCAAACTGAAGAATCAGATTAAAAAAAAAAAAATAGGCCTTCACCTCTAAGCTAAAATAAAATGATAGAGGGAGGTGTGGCAGGGAACTTCTAAAGCCCTTGTGAAAGGATTTATGGGTGAATCAATTTATGATGTCATTTAAGATGCAACCTAATTTCCAGAGAAATTGAAAGCAACTGTCCTTATCTTACAAATCTTTGAAAAAACAGAAATGTGGTTACAGGAGCTCTATATAGGTCATCTCTTTAAACATCAACTTTGGGGAGGTAATTCTCATCAGGAGAAAAATAAAAGGGGAAAAAGTTATATAGAAATTTAAGCAAATAAAAAATCTGAAGTATCTTTTTTCAAAACTATAAACAGTTGTAGTCATCTAAGGAGGTAGTCTTAAACTTTTCCAACTAGTGTAAATTAAATTTGGATACAAATCTCTTCTATAAAAAGAGAGCTGTTATTCTAATTAGGTTATTTAATATGTTAAATTACATGGGAAGTATTGCAAAACAAGAAGTAATACCAAGACTTCTTTATCTGTTATTTATATATACACATAAGTGTTCCAGAAGTTCTGTGAAATTTCTGGAAATTTAATATATCCTGGTTTAGTATTATCATTCATAATTTCAGTTATCATCTTAAAATGTAATATATCACAGAAATAACTGCATTTCTTTATCAAATGAGCTCATAAGATATTTAACTGATAAATCTGATGCCATAAAACTGAACTAGATTCAAGCAGAACAAGTATTAATTACATGGGAGTGAATGACCTGTGGAAGACTATAATTTTTGTGATTTTTTTTGGTTGTTGCTTGAAACATTACTGATTCCTTAAGGTTTTGTTTTTCTAGATGTAAAGAAACCTTTTGTCTTAAGCATTTGATGATTTACAGCAATTTGGTAAAGTATACCTTTGTAAACAAAGATGAAACACTAATTTTTTCTTTTGCCTGATCGCTTCATAATTTGGAAACTCTTAAGCATTTTTTTTTTCATGAAAGTATAAATAATTCTTTGCTTAAGTTCAATAAAAATCTTTTCTCCCTGTTATAGGACACACTTGGAAATATTGGCTAAATCACCAAATCTTACAGCTGAGAGTTGTGTATAAATGTGTATAGAATCTAATATGACCAGACAGCTTTAAGAAACTACATGGAAAAATCATCCTGGTACCTCGCTTATAGGGTTTCCAGCAGCCTTCAGAAGAGTAAGGAAAGTCAGTGTCTGGCAGGCCCAGGAATCTCAAGATATTTAGGGGGAACTTGAGAAGAAAGGAATTCACCCAAACTATATATATTGCAGATAAAGTCCAATAGTGAATTCTTGCCTTGGCCATAGAGGCCTTTAAGAGTTCAGTCTGAGATTTCTCATGAAAATTTTCAGCAAACTGGTCTTAAAAAGAGTTTATATGTTCAACTATCATTTTTGTTGCACTCAGTTCAGTTCAGTCGCCCAGTCGTGTCCAACTCTTTGCGACCGCATGAATTGCAGCAGGTCAGGCCTCCCTGTCCATCACAAACTCCCGGAGTTTACTCAAACTCATGCCCATCGAGTCTGTGATGCCATCTAGCCACCTCATCCTCTGTCGTCCCCTTCTCCTCCTGCTCCCAATCCCTCCCAGCATCAGGGTCTTTTCCAATGAGTCAACTCTTCACATGAGGTGGCCAAAGTATTGGAGTTTCAGCCTCAGCATCAGTCCTTCCAATGAACCCCCAGGACTTAGCCTTCAGGATAGACTGGTTGGATCTCCTTGCAGTCCAAGGGACTCTCAAGAGTCTTCTCCAACACCATAGTTCAAAAGCATCAATTTTTCGGTGATCAGCTTTCTTCACAGTCCAACTCTCCCATCCATACATAACCACTGGAAAAACCATAGCCTTGACCAGACAGACCTTTGTTGGCAAAGTAATGTCTCTGCTTTTTAATATGCTATCTAGGTTGGACATAACTTTCCTTCTAAGGAGTAAGCGTCTTTTAATTTCATGACTGCAGTCACCATCTGCAGTGATTTTGGAGCCCAAAAAAATAAAGTCTGACACTGTTTCCTCTGTCTCCCCATCTATTTCCCATGAGGTGATGGGACCAGATGCCATAATCTTAGTTTTCTGAATGTTGAGCTTTATGCACTAATATACATAATTAGGCCAAGTTTAATGTGAACAAATTAGTTTTAATATGATTACTTTTGGTTAAAATCATAGAGAAAAGTCTTATGTTTACCTCTTTGTAGATGTTACATTCTAGTCCTGTTAATTATTTTGGGGGTTTTGTTATATACTTGTAAACTGAACTGGATGCTGAATTCTTCTATTTCCCTCAAATAACCGGCATCAGTTCTCCAAACTAACACTGCCAAATTTATCTCACTCTTCTGATTTGGAATCACTAAGAACAAAGATTTCCCTTGAGTATCCTTCAAAGGAACTACAACAGAAACTCCTCACTACCTAGATGGCAACCAAACTTCAGGGACTTGAACCTTAGATATACATCTCACAGCAGAAGAAGTCTCCACCTGACATCTGAATCTGTACACCAGCTGGAAAACTCAAAATCAAACTGACTAAGATGAGAAGTAGCCTACATCGAGGTAGATTGCTCCCTCCCAAGATACCCAATCAAGACTTCATACGTTAACGAAACATGAAACTTTCTCCTTCTCCTCCACCCTCCTTTATTCAAGGATTGTCCTGGAAATATAGTGCCATAATCCATACTTAATACTCCTAGGCAGGGTAACCTCTGGAATTCAGAACAGCTTTTTATTTCAGGCTAGATTTACCTTCCAAGTGTGGTGAAAGCTTAAATGACTCATGGCTTGAATGGGTAGATGCAAGAGTCCCTGAGAATGAATCCATTAGCAGTGCCACCTAACTGGAAGTGGCCTATGCCCTGATAGGGTTTATCTTTGTCTGTGTCTTTGGGAGTATGGATGTCTGGATGGCTAGATAACCTCTTTGGTTATCTAACCATGTCCTTAGCTGTTTGCAAATAAACTGAGAATGAGACACTTCATCGGTCAGCTCCTCCGAATTTACATCACTAAGTTATAAGGGACCTGCCAGGATGTTCATGACTCAGAATTTGCTTCTTTTGGCAGGGCCCTACTTCCCTGGTTAGGAGTAAATGTAACTAAGAATATGATCAGGAACCTCTCCTTAACTCTTAAAAATGTTGCATAATCCGCTACTAAGACAATAGCTGTCCAACAAAAACCCTTAGATTTTCTGCCAAAGTTCTTGATAATAGGATAGGTCCTAATTATCTCTTAGCTGAACAAAGAGGTGTCTATACTATAGCCAGGACCTCCAGCTGCACCTGGATTAACACTTCTGGGGATGTTGAAACTCAGTTATGTAAGACTGAATAAGCTACTTGGCTTAAAAAGGTGACTCCTTCAATCTTTCTCTGACTTATTTGATTTTGATTGGGTCATGTCTTGGCAAAAATAACTTCAAAGTGCACTTTGGAACACTGGGAATTATCCTGCTTATAAAAATTATAGCCTCCCCAGCACATGTATTCTCTCAAAAGTTTTAAATGCATGTCTATAACCACTAATCACCAAACAAATAATCTCCTAAGACTGGAACACCAGAAAAGATGAAGAAAATGACTAGTTAAAAGATTGTGAGTCTAAAGTTGTGACTTAGGAATACCACATGGAGATCAACAAAATCTGTGAGAACTTCAAAGTCATAACTGGGAGAGGTGCTAATACCTTAAATTTTGATCACATGTCTCAGTTAAGGTGAGAGTTTGAACAAAAGGGGAGAATTGTTTTAAAAAGAGACAACAGATTCAAAATGGAGTCACTTGTACTAAGCCCCATGTTATCAAACCAAGACTTACTACCTAACTAAACTGCAATTTCAATCTCTCCCAGGATTTTTTATGTTTATTTTTTTATTGAAGGATAATTGCTTTACAGAATTTTGTTGTTTTCTGTCAAACCTCAACATGAAACAGCCATAGGTATACATATATACTCTCCCTTTTGAACCTCCCTCCCATCTCCCTCCCCATCCCACTCCTCTAGATTGATACAGAGCCCTTTTTTGAGTTTACTGAGCCATACAGCAAATTCCCATTGTATATCTATATGGTAATGTAAGTTTCCAAGTTACTCTTTCTATACATCTCACCCTCTTCTCCCCTCTCGCATGTCCATAAGTATATTCTCTAAGTCTGTTCCTATATTGCTGCCTTGTAAATAAATTCTTCAGTACCATTTTTCTAGATTCTGTATATGTGCATTAGAATATGATATTTATCTTTCTCTTTCTGACTCACTTCACTCTGTATAAGACATTCTAGGCTCATCCACCTCATTAGAACTGACTCAAATGTGTTCCTTTACATGGCCAAGTAATATTCCATTGTGTATATATACCACAACTTCTTTATCCATTCATCTGTCGATGGACATCTAGGTTGCTTCCAAGTTCTAACTATTGTAAATAGTGCTGCAATAAACAGTGGGATACATGTGTCTTTTTCAATTTTGGTTTCCTCAGGGTATATGCCTAAGAGTGGGATTGCTAGGCCATATGGTGGTTTTATTCCTAGTTTTTTTTTGTTTTTTTAAGGAATCTTCATACCATCTTCCATAGTGGCTGTATCAATTTAAATTCCCACCAACAGTGCAAGACGGTTCCCTTTTCTCCACACTGTCACCAGCATTTATTGTTTGTAGACTTTTTGATGATGGCCATTCTGACAGGTGTGAGGTAATATCTCATTATGGTTTTGATTTGCATTTCTAAAATAATGAATGATGTTGAGCATCTTTTCATGTGTTTGTTAGCCATATCTATGTCATCTTTGGAGAAATAATTGCACTCATCTCACGTGCTAGCAAAGTAATGCTCAAAATTCTCCAAGCCAGGCTTCAGCAGTATGTGAATTGTGAACTTCCAGATGTTCAAGCTGGATGTAGAAAAGGTAGAGGAACAAGAGATCAAATTGCCAACATCCACTGGATCATCAAAAGGAAAAGAGAATTCCAGCAAAACATCTACCTTTTGCTTTATAGACTATGCCAAAGCCTTTGACTGTGTGGATAACAACAAACTGTGGAAAATTCTGAAAGAGGTGGGAATACCAAACCACCTTATCTGCCTCTTGAAAAATCTGTATGCAGGTCAAGAAGCAACAGTTAGAACTGGACTTGGAACAACAGACTGGTTCTAAATCAGGAAAGGAGTGCGTCAAGGCTGTATATTGTCACCCTGCTTATTTAACTCATATGCAGAGTATGCCATGTGAAATGCTGGGCTGGATAAAGCACAAGCTGGAATCAAGATTGCCAGGAGAAATATTGCATTCATAGTTATTTACAATTGCTATGTCTTCCTCTATAATTAATGCCTCAGTCATTCCTTATTGCTTGTGAAAAGTGAAAGTGAAAGTCACTCAGTCATGTCCAACTCTTTGCGATCCCATGGAATAAACAGTCCATGGAATTCCCAAGGCCAGAATACTGGAGTAGGTAGTCTTTCCCTTCTCCAGGGGATCTTCCCAACCCAGAGATCAAACCCAGGTCTCCCACATTGCAGGCGGATTTTTTACCAGCTGAGCCACAAGGGAAGCCCAAGAATACTGGAGTGGGTAGTCTATCCCTTCTCCAGGGGATCTTCCTGACCCAGGAATCGAACTGGGGTCTCCTGCATTGCAGGCAGGTTCCGTACCAACTGAGCTATAAGGTAATTTTCTTTATTTTAAGGTCTATTTTGTCTGATATAAGGATTGCTACCCCAGGTTTCTTTTGCTTCCCATTTGCATAGAATATATTTTTCCATCCTCTCACTTTTGGTCTATATGTGTCTTTAGGTCTGAAGTGGGTTTATTGTTGACAGCATATATATGGGTCTTGTTTTTGTATCCATTCAGCAAGTATGTGTCTTTTGGTTGGAGTATTTAATCTATTTACATTTAAAGTAATTATTGATATATATGTTCCAAATGCCATTTTCTTAATTGCTTGGGGTTGATTTTGTAGAACTTTTTTCTTCTCTTGTATTTCTTGACTATATAAGTCCCTTTAACATTTGCTGTAAAGCTGGTTTGGTGGTACTGAATTCCCTTAACTTTTGCTTGTCTGAAAAGCTTTTGATTTCTCCATCAATTTTGAATGAGGTCCTTGCTAGGTACAGTAATCTTGGTTGTAGATTTTCCCCTTTCATTACTTTAAGTATATCCAGCCATTCCCTTCTGGTGTGCAGTTTCTGCTGAAAGATCAGCTGTTAAACATATGGGGTTTCCCTTGTATGTTATATGTTGCTTCTCCCTTGCCACTTTCAATATTCTTTCTTTGTGTCTAGTGTTTGTTGGTTTGATTAGTATGTGTCTTGGCATGTTTCTTCTTGGGTTTATCCTGCTTGGGACTCTTTTTCAGGTAGTATGCCTATTTTCTCTTCATTTTTCTTGGACTTTTGTATTTCTAGTTTGTTCCTTCATTTGTGTAGTATTTCTATGCCTTTTCATTATTTCTTTTTTTAACTTATTGTGTTTGAGGTCTCCTTTTCCCAGACTTCAAGGTTGAATTATTTTTTTCCTTTTGGTTTCTGCCCTCCTAAGATTGGTCCAGTGGTTTGTGTAAGCTTTGTATAAGGTGAGATTTGTGCTGAGTTTTTGTTTGTTTGTTTGTTTTTGTTTTGAGTGAGGTGCTAATCCTGTCTGCTGATGATTGGATTTGCATTTTTGTCTTGTTTGTTGTTTAGATGAGATGTCCTGCACAGGGTACTACTATTACTGTTGGTTGGGTGATGCTGGTTTTTGTATTCAAGAGGTTTCCTTTGTGTGAGTTCTCACTATTTGATACTCCCTAGGGTTAGTTCTCTGGTAGTCTAGGGTCTTGGAGTCAGTGCTCCAACTCCAAAGGCTCAGGGCTTGATCTCTGGTCAGGAATGAAGATTCCACAAGTGGTTTGTTATGACATTAACTGAGATTAAAACAAATATCCAAAAAGGAGAAAACAAAGATGCACCCCAGACAAATGGCAGTTACAAAATCAGGAAAATAATAATTAAAATAGTGGAATATACACGTATACACATACACCCATGAACAAAGTCGAAACAGTCAAACAAAAATAAAGAAGTACAGTAGACTGACCTGGTGAACAAAGGAAATCAAAAATTATGTCTATCAGAACAAAACTAACTAAAGCACAAACTGGGAAACAAAACTAAAGCAAGATGCCAACTGGGGAATAAAACAATGAAAATAAAGCCAACAAATATGTTGAGAGGAAAGGAAATAAAGAAAAGAAAGAAAGAATAGATATGCAAAGTTATATAGAGGTAGTTAAAGAAGATTTAATTTATATACATTAAATATTAACTGCAAGGGAAAAAGAACTGTAGGAAAGGCAAACAAAGGAATAAATGTAGAAAAAATATAATAGGTTTAAAACATTAAAAACTAAAATTATAAAAAAAAAAGAGAGAGAGAGGAAAGAGAAGGAAAAAAACAAAAAACAGAAGGAAGAAAAAAGGAAAGCTCCACAGAACTGCATACTCCCAAAGTAGAGGCAGAGGTTTACAACAACAGTAAAAAGTATGACTGAATATACACATATACAGATACACCTATAAGCAAAGTCAAAACAGTCCAACAAAAGTGAAGTATGGTTGATTGATCCGGCAAACAAAGGGAACCAAAAATTATATCTACCAGAACAAAACTAACTAAAGCACAAACTGGAAAACAAAATTAAAGCAAGGCGCCAATTGGGAAATAAAGCAATGAAAATAAAACTAACAAATATGTTGAGAGGAAAGAAAAGAAAGAAAGAATAGATATGCAAAGTTAAATAGAGGCAGATAAAGAAGATTTATATATATTAAAAATTAACTGCAAGGGGAAAAGAACAGTAGGAAAAGCAAACAAAGGAATAAATGTAGGGAAAATAGTAGTAGGTTTAAAAAAATTGAAATTAAAACAAAGCAAAAATAAATAAATAAATAAAGCTCAAAAGATTAATTAGATTTCATAGTGCTGATAAAATCAACAAATACGACAGAGGGGGGAAAGTGGGTGGGGGGGGAAGAAAGAAAGAAAAAATCCAAAAGAATCTGCAGAGTCAAAACATAAGAAAAATAAATGTTTTACTTGAGTCAATGATGTCAGTGTCCTTTCCCTCGCTGAGAGTCATAGTCCACCTAACCTCCCTAGGATGCCCTCTAACACTGTGCTGAACTCTGGACCTGCTGTGGGGGCAGCTCAGACTCTAATCTGGTCCTACTCTTCTGTGTTCTAGCCTCCAATGTCCACAGCTATCAGAACTAGTGCGTCTTCTTTTGTGGGAGCTCTCACTGACCTTTTATATATTCCACAGACACAGAGTCTGCCTAGTTGATCATGTGGATTTAATCTTCAGCTTGTACAGCTGGTGGGGTGTTTTGAGTCTTCTTCCTTAGTTACACTGCCCCTAGGTTTCAATCGTGGTTTTATTTTCACCTCTGTATGTGGGTCACCGAGTGGGGTTTGCTCCTGAGGCTGCCCTGGAGGACTTGCCCCTGTGAGGGCCAGGTGTGGAGATAGTGCAACTGCTTGAGTTGCACGGGTTCTGGCAGCACCAGGTACTCAGGAGAGTTGGCAGCTAGGGCAGCAGGAAATATAGTGCTCTAGGTATGGCAACCAGTATTGGCCATTACACCCCAGTATTCTTGCCTGGAGAACCCCCCTTTCTGACAGAGAAGACTGGCAGGCCACAGTCTACAGGGTCACAAAGAGTCAGACTAGCTACCGACATGGCCCTGTGTGCATAGAGACAAGACTTTTTTTGCCTGTGGCAGTTCTGCCCCAGTGAGAGTGGAGCATGAAGGTGGGGCAGCTGTTTGGCTTGCGGGGACCCTGGCGGCACCAAGTGTTCAGGGACACAGACTGCCTCCGCTGCTGGAGGTATGGCCCTATCAGAGTCTTTTTATCAAGCCTCTTGTAGCTGGGGATCAGAAGGCCTCTTTGGCCAGTCTTTCTCCATAGCTCCGCCCATTCAGGCACTTAGAGGGCTTCCCTGCCTGGGGTCCTTCTCTGTTGTTTGGCACATCAGGCACATTGAGAGGGCCCCCTGGCTGGGGTCCTACTCTGTAGTTCTGTGCAACAGTTGTTTGATGGGCCAGCCTTTCTATTGTCAAGCTGCCAAAGCTGGAGTGTGGGGGGAGAGAGGCTATGGTGATGGCTCCACCCCCTATGTGTGACCCAGCGGTATCACCTTGCTTTCATGGCTGCCCAGCTTTCTTTCAGGCATTTCCCACCACAATCTCCTCCCTCACATCCCCTCAATCTGTCTCTCTGCAGTCAACAGCAGCCCTCACCCAGGGATTGCTCCACAATCCCTAAACTCCAGCTCCCAGCTGTTCCCCCTTCCAGGGGATTGTGCGTCCCTGTCTGGGGTATGTATGGCTGTGGCAAGGATGGTCTGATTCTCATTCCATTTAGGCTGCCACAGATCAGCTGTTTCACTCAGCCTTAAATGTTTCTTCTCTGACTCAGACAATTGTCCTGATGTTAGGGTCAGACCCCTGCTTTGGTTCCCCCACCCATAGAGGGCAGGTCTAGTCCTGTTTTTCCCCCTAGCTCCTTCATCCTACTGAGTTTTTTGTGGGTCTATATATTTTTTTCTGCTGGTCAGGTACTCCTGTCTTCTCTCAGCTGGTGTTTAGCATGCCCTTCTGTGCCTGAGGGTATCTCTGTTGAATCCACGGAGAAAGATGTACTCCACGTCCATCTACTCCTCCACTATCTTGTTCTCTCTCCCAGGAATTTAAGGACTGTAATCTTAAATTAGTCCATCTGGAATTTCCTGTTTAGCAGTAGTGAGGCAATCCACCTCCCAACTTCCTAAAAGAAAGATAAGGTAATCTGCTCTTACCTTATCCCTCCCCCCTTTGCCTATTAAAGTCTCTTACTTTGTTTGTGCCTTCCCATTAGGTCAGTTTTCTCTCCCTTGGTTTTTGTCTTGTCACAGAAAAGAATTGAAATGGCAGATCAGGACAGCTCAGGCAGACAAGTTTTACTGAGCAAGCAATAAACAGTACATTCTTGAGATGTAAGACAGTACGAACCCCCACAGGAGTGGTCGCATCTTGTTTTTTGCTTTCCTTTTTTAATTCTTTGTTCCCTTTCCTCTGCAGTCCCTGGAGCCTGATTGGTTCTGCCCTATGCAAATAGGGCATATACCTGAGACTAATCAGGGAGGTGGGCATGTTGGGCATGCTTTCCTGCTGCAAGTCTTCACTCCAGTCCGCAATTTCCCTCTTTTGTCAGGTTTTTTTTTTTTTTTTTTGGTCTTTGTTCACCCTCCACGTGGTTCTTCTAGTTGTCTCTTCTTCTGACTGCCATTTTGGACCCTTTTCCCCTACTCTAACTACCCAACATTTTTATTTGCTATTTGGGATGTTACTTGATTCATGAATTGTTGAATAAAGCCAATAAGACCCTTAAAAATTTACTCAGCTAATTTTTTTTTAAACAGTACTAATATTACCTTGATCTAATCTGTGCCCACAGGTTGGTAAATCCTGGGAAACTTCAATTTTTTTTTTTAATATTAGTAACAGTTTATACTAGTTATTTATACTCATTGACCCTATTGTATAACAGTGATCATATATGGAGATTTATTTTCTTCTATTGGCTTCAAAGAAACCATTATTTCTTCTCTGTTGATCTTCTTGGTTGTTTCTTTTCAATCCCTTTTGTTGGATCTTTCTCATCTTCCAGATATCTAAACATTGTAGTTTCCCAAGTTTAAATCCGAAGAATTCTCTCCTCTTCTATTTACATTCATGTCTTGGATGATCTTATTCAGGCACATAGCTTTAAAATGCTGTCTCTATACAGAAAGTTAAATCTACAACCTTGGTCTCCACCATGAATTCCAGACTCAATCAAATTATCTCCTCAAATTCACCATTTAGATGCATAACAGACAACTCAAATAAATTGTGTCCCTAACTGAACTCTTGATTCTTAACACCCCCTAACCAGCTTGGCCCACAGACTTTTTGATCTCAGTATATGCTAACTTCATTTATTTTGTTGCTTGGGACAAAATCCTTGGTGTCAACCTAATTTTTCTATAAAACCCACACCATACATACATATTTTGTTGTTGCAATTATTCAGTCACCCAGTCATGTCTGACTCTTTGCAATCCCATGGGCTTCAGCATCCCAGGCCTCCCTGTCCCTCACCTTCTCCCAAAGTCTGCCCAAGTTCATGTTCACTGCATCGGTGATGCCATCCAGCCATCTCACACTCTGATGTCTTCTTCTCCTTCTGCTCTCAATCTTTCCCAGCATCACGGACTTTTCCAATGAGTCATCTGTTTCCATCAGATGACCAAAACACTGGAGCTTCAACTTCAGCATCCGTCCTTCCAGTGAACATTCAGTGTTGATTTCCCTTAAGGTTGACTGTTTTGATCTCCTTGCTGTTCAACAGACTTTCAGGTGTCTTCTCCAGCACCACAGTTCTGAAAGCTTATGGTGAACAATGTTGGATTCATGATCTCTGAAGAAGATTTAGCGTCAAGATCAGTACCAGGCTTGATCACTCAGAGATTTTTGGTGGTAGAAGATTTACTACAATGAGAAAGAACAGAGAAAACCTCTGACATAGACATCAGAAGGGGGATGGAGAGTGCCCCCCTCGATAGTCTTACCAAGGCCTTATATACTTTTACCAGACCCAGTCCTACAACATGCATCTTAAATTAACAAGATGAGAATTAACGATCAATTCAGTTCAGTTCAGTCACTCAGTCATGTCTGACTCTCTGCGACCCCATGGACTGCAGCATGCCAAGCTTCCCTGTCCATCACGAACTCCCAGAGCTTACTCAAACTCATGTCCATTGAGTCTGTGATGCCATCCAACCGTCTCATCCTCTGTCATCCCCTTCTCCTCCTGCCTTCAATCTTTCCCAGCATCAAGGTGTTTTCAAATGAGTCAGTTCTTCACATCAAGTAGCCAAAGTACTGGAGTTTCAGCTTCAACATCAGTCCTTCCAATGAACAGTCAGGACTGATCTCCTTTAGGATGGACTGCTTGGATCTCCTTGCAGTCCAAGGGACTCTCAAGAGTCTTCTCCAACACCACAGTTCAAAAGCATCAATTCTTTGATGCTCAGTTTTCTTTATGTTCCAACTCTCACATCCATACATGACTACTGGAAAAACCAAGGCTTTGACTAGACAGACCTTTGTTGGCAAAGTAATGTCTCTGCTTTTTAATATGCTGTCTAGGTTGGTCATAACTTTTCTTACAAGGAGCAAGCATCTTTTAATTTCACGACTGCAGTTACCATCTGCAGTGATTTTGGAGCCCAAGAAAATAAAGTCTGTCACTGTTTCCATTGTTTCCCCCTCTGTTTTCCATGAAGTGATGGGACCACATGCCACGATGTTACTTTTCTAAATTCTCTTCACTTTCTGCCATAAGTGTGGTGTCCTCTGCATATCTGAGGTTACTGGTTATTTCTCCAGGCAATCTTGATTCCAGCTTGTGCTTCATCCAGCCCAGCACTTCACATTATGTACTCTGCCTATAAGTTAAATAAGCAGCATGACAGTATATAGCCTTGACATACTCCTTTCCCGATTTGGAACCAGTCTGTTGTTCTAAGTCCGGTTGTAACTGTTGCATCTTGGCCTGCATACAGATTTCGAAGGAGACAGGTATGGTGGTCTGGTAATCCCATTTCTTTAAGAATTTTCTAGTTTGTTGTGATCCACACAGTCAAAGGCTTTCATGTAGTCAATGAAGCAGAAGTAGATGTTTTTCTGGAACTCTCTTGCTTTTTCGATGATCCAACAGATGTTTGCAATTTGAGCTCTGGTTCTGCTGCTTTTTCTAAATGCAGCTTGAATATCTGGAATTTCTCAGTTCACATACTGCTGAAGCCTTGCTTGGAGAATTTTGAGCATTACTTTACTAGCATATGAGATGAGTGTGATTGTGTGGTAGTTTAAATATTCTTTGGCATTGCCTTTCTTTGGAATTGGAATAAAAATGGACCTTTCCTAGTCCTGTGGCCACTGCTGAGCTTTCTAGATTTGCTGGCATATTGAGTATAGCACTTTCACAGCATCACCTTTTAAGATTTGAGATAGCTCGGCAGGAATTCCACCACCTCCATTAGTTCTGTTGGTAGTGATGCTTCCTAAGTTCCACTTGACTTCACACTCTAAGTTGTCTGGCTCGAGTTGAGTGATCACACCATTGTGGTTATCTGGGTCATGAAGATATTTTTGTATAGTTCTTCTGTGTATTCTTGCCACCTCTTCTTAATATCTTCTGCTTCTGTTAGGTGCATACAATTTCTGTCCTTTATTGTGCCCATCTTTGTATGAACTGTTCCCTTGGTATCTCTAATTTTCTTGAAGAGATCTCTAGTCTTTCCCATTCTATTGTTTTCTTCTATTTCTTTGCACTGATCACTTAGGAAGGCTTCTTGTCTCTCCTTGCTATTCTTCAGTACTCTGCATTCAGATGGACATATCTTTCCTTTTCTCCTTTGCATTTTGCTTCTGTTCTTTTTTCAACTATTTATAAGGCCTCCTCAGACAACCACTTTGCCTTTTTGCTTTTCTTTTTCTTAAGGATATATTATTTAATTTACATCCATAGTAAATATTCCATAAGTTTATATCTACTTTGTTCTCCCTAACTTATGCCATTTCCAATTGCATTTCAACTCTTATTTTCTTATTTCAACTATTTATACCATGATACATAAAAAGTGTATGTACCATTGTATTAATTATTGATTGCGTGTTTGCTTGCTAAGTCGTTTCAATCATGTCTGACTTTTTGTTACGCTATGTACTGTAGCCTGCCAGGATCCACTGCCCATGGGATTTTCCAGGCAAGAATACTGGAGTCAGTTGCCATGCCTTCTTCCAAGGGATCTTCCCAATCCAGGGATAGAGCCAGAGTCTCTTATGTCTCTTGCATTGACTGGGAGTGGGGGTGGGGGTTTCTTTTCCACTAGCACAACCTGAGAAGCCCCAATTATTGCTGAATAAGAGCGTGCATATGATAATAATTTATATATTTGCCTCAATATGACTTCAGCCAGATATTAAAGTTCCTAACATTAAAGCTTATGCATTATAGAGACAAAGAACAGATCATCCCCTAATGTTGGGGATGGAAGCTGAGAGTGACTGCAAATAAATTTAAGAAAAGTTTGAGGGATGAGGAAATATTCTAAAATGATTTAGAAGGGGAGGGGGGCTACTGCACAATTCTATATGTTTTTTTTTTAATCACTCAGGGGGGAGGATCTAAGATGACGGAGGAATAGGACAGGGAGACCACTTTCTCCCCCACAAATTCATTGAAAGAACATTTGAATGCTTAGCAAATTTCACAAAACAACTTTCGACCGATAACAGAAGACATCAGGCACCCAGAAAAGCAGCCCATCGTCTTCAAAAGGAGGTAGGACAAAATATAAAAGATAAAAAGAGAGACAAAAGAGCTAGGGATGGAGACCAGTCCCGGGAAGCGAGTCATAATAGAGGAAGTTTCCAACCACCAGGAAACCCTCTCACTGGCAGGTCTGGGATAAGTTTTCGAATCTCGGAGGCAACCTAACTGGGAGGAAAAATAAATAAAACCCACAGATTACTTTCCTAAAAGCAACTCCCAGCAGAAAAGTACCCCAGACGCCTGCATAAGCCACCAGCAAGTGGGGGCGAAATGGAGAGGAGTGGGCAGCATTGCTTAGACTGGCCCTAAATGCCCTGAGGGCAATCGGAGGGAGCTAACGTGAGATAGCAACTTAAACTGTGGGATAGCAAGAGAGAGAGAGAAAATTAACTGGCCCGAACACACTGTGGGCCCATTTGCAGAACAAAGGAAGACCTGAGCGACCCCAGAGAAGAGCTAGCCGGTGGCGGACCCGCCCATTCCCCCGCCAGAGGCAGGAGGCAGGGGGGAGGAGAAAGGGGCAAACTCGGCCCCAGAGACTGCATCCCCTACCAAACTGCGAACAGGCTTCGAGCTGCTCACCAAAGACTTCCTGAGATTCTGGATGGTTGACATCCGCCGGGAGGGTTGCGGCTAGAGACCAGCTCCCGAGAACAGACACAAGGCGCACCCGACTGGCATGCGTGGAAACTGAGGTTGGGACCCTGGAGGGGATAAGGCGCACCGCACACGGGGAGAGTGCAAGCTCCTGGCTGCCTGAGCTGCTCCGCCGGGGAAGGCACAAAACGTAGGCCCAACCGAGTCTGCGCTTTTGTGGAGAACCCAAAAACTGAAACCGCACGCCACGCAGGGCCGGCCCCCTATAGAGCAGCCTGGAGCCTGAGCAGTGTAGACGGGGAAAGCACACACGCCCGCTGTAAGCAGGGGCAAACCCAGTGTGGCCAGAACACTGTGAGTGCTCCCCACACAGGCCAGTGACATTTGAGTGCTGTGCCCCTCCCTCCCCACAGCACGACTGAACAAGCGAACCTAAACAAGAGACCACCTCCGCCCACCTGTGTCAAGGCAGAAATTAGACACTGAAGAGACCAGCAAACAGAAGCCAAATAAATAAAGGGAACCACTTCAGAAGTGACCGGTGCAACAGATTAAAATCCCTGTAGGTAACACTGACTCCACGGGAAGGAGCCTATAGATATCGAGAAGTGTAAGCTGGAACAAGGAGTTATCTGAAACTGAACCGAACCCACACTGACTGCAACAGCTCCAGAGAAATTCCTAGATATGTTTTTACATTTTTTTTTTAATTAAAAAGTTTTTTTTTCTTTTCTTTTTTTTTTTAATTTTTTCTCTTTTATTTTCTTTTAAACTTTCCAATTACTCCTCCATTACTCCTTAACTTTCATTTTCATTTTCATATATTTTTACTATTTTTAATTAATATTTTTTTCTTTTCTTATTTTTTTTCTCTTATTTTCTTTTAAAGTCCTCTATTACTCCTCTATTACTCTTTAATTTTCATTTTCATTTCACTATAACCTTGCCAAAAAAAAAAGAAGAAGAAGAAGAGGCCCTATTTTTAAACCGAATTTCATAAATATTTCTAAAATTTTTTGTGTTTTTGTTTTTGTTTTTAATATTGTATTTTAAAAGTCTAACCTCTACTCTGGATTTTTAATCTTCATTTTTCAGTATTTGATATCAATTTTGGACGTTGAAGAATCCAATACTCAGTACCTATTTTTACTCAGGAGTGTGTTGATTACTCTCTCCCACTTTTGACTCTCTGTTTTCTCCCTCAGATCACCTCTATTTCTTCCCTCCCCCTTCTCTTCCCAATCCAATTCTGTGAATCTCTGTGGGTGTCTGGGCTATGGAGAACACTTAGGGAACAGAGAACTGCGTAGATCTGTCTCTCTCCTCTTGAGCCCCCCCTTTTCTCCTCCTGCTCATCTCTATTTCCCTCCTCCCTCTCCTCTTCTTCATGTAACTCTGTGAACCTCTTTGGGTGTCCCTCATGGTGGAGAATCTTTTCACCATTAACCTAGAAGTTTTATTATCAGTGCCGTATATTTGGGAGAAGTCTTGAGGTCACTGGAAGAATAAGACTGAAATTCAGAGGCAGGAGATTTAAGCCCAAAACCTGAGAACACCAGAAAACTCCTGAATACAGGGAACATTAACTAATAAGAGATCATCCAAACACCTCCATACCTACACTGAAACCAACCACCACCCAAGAGCCAATAAGTTCCAGAACAAGACATACCACGCAAATTCTCCAGCAACGCAGGAACATAGTCCTAAGCGTCAACATACAGGCTGCCCAAAGTCACACCTAACACATAGACCCATCTCAAAACTCACTACTGGACACTCCATTGCACTCCAGAGAGAAGAAATCCAGTCCCACGCACCAGAACACCGACACAAGCTTCCCTAAACAGGAAACCTTGACAAGCCAATCGTCCAACCGCACCCACTGGGTGAAACCTCCACAATAGAAAGGAACCACAGACCTCCAGAATACAGAAAGCCCACTCCAGACACAGCAATCTAAACAAGATGAAAAGGCAGAGAAATATCCAACAGGTAAAGGAACATGAAAAATGCCCACCAAGTCAAACAAAAGAGGAGGAGATAGGGAATCTACCTGAAAAATAATTTAGAATAATGATAATAAAAATGATCCAAAATCTTGAAAACAAAGTGGAGTTACAGATAAATAGCCTGGAGACAAAGATTGAAAAGATGCAAGAAATGATTAATAAGGACCTAGAAGAAATAAAAAAGAGTCATTTAAAAATGAATAATGCAATACATGAGATCAAAAACACTCTGGAGGGAACCAAGAGTAGAATAATGGAGACAGAAGATAGGATAAGTGAGGTAGAAGATAAAATGATGGAAATAAATGAAGCAGAGAGGAAAAAGAAAAAAGAATCAAAAGAAATGAGGACAACCTCAGGGACCTCTGGGACAATGTGAAGCGCCCCAACATTCGAAACATAGGAGTCCCAGAAGAAGACAAAAAGAAAGGCCATGAGAAAATACTCAAGGACATAATAGCTGAAAACTTCCCTAAAATGGAGAAGGAAGTAGCCACCCAAGTCCAAGAAACCCAGAGAGTCCCAAACAGGATAAACCCAAGGTGAAACACCCCAAGACACATGTTAACCAAATTAACAAAGATCAAACACAAAGAACAAATATTAAAAGCAGCAAGGGAGAAACAACAAATAACACACAAAGGGATTCCCATAAGGATAACAGCTGGTCTATCAATAGAAACCCTCCAGGCCAGAGGGGAATGGCAGGACATACTTAAAGTCATGAAAGAGAAGAACCTACAACCTAGATTACTGTACCCAGCAAGGATCTCATTCAGATATGAAGGAGAATTCAAAAGCTTTACACACAAGCAAAAGCTGAGAGAATTCAGCACCACCAAACCAGCTCTTCAACAAATGCTAAAGGATCTTCTCTAGACAGGACACACAGAAAGGTTGCATAAACGTGAATCCAAAACAACAAAGTAAATGGCAATGGGACCATACCTATCCATAATTACCTCAAATGTAAATGGGTTGAATGCCCCAACCAAAACACAAAGACTGGCTGAATGGATACAAAAACAAGATCCCTATATGTGCTGTCTACAAGAGACCCACCTCAAAACAAGGGACACATACAGACTGAAAGTGAAGGGCTGGAAAAAAATATTTCATGCAAACGGAGACCAAAAGAAAGCAGGAGTTGCAATACTCATATCAGGTAAAATAGACTTTAAAATAAAGGCTGTGAAAAGAGACAAAGAAGGACAATAATAATGACCAAAGGATCAATCCAAGAAGAAGATATAACATTTAAAAATATATATGCACCCAAATAGAAGCACCGCAATATGTAAGGCAAACTCTAACAAGTACGAAAGGGGAAACCAACAATATCACAATAATAGTGGGAGACTTTAATATGCCACTCACAACTACGGATAGATCAACTAAACAGAAAATTAACAAGGAAACACAACTTTAAATGACACAATGGACCAGCTAGATCTAATTGATATCTATAGGACATTTCACCCCAAAACAATCAATTTCACCTTTTTCTCAAGTGCACAAAGAATGTTCTCCAGAATAGATCACACCCTGGGCCATAAATCTAGCCTTGGTAAATTCAAAAAAATTGAAATCATTCCAGTCATCTTTTCTGACCACAGTGCAGTCAGATTAGATCTCAATTACAGGAAAAAAAATATTAAAAAATCAAACATATAGAGGCTAAATAACACACTTCTGAATAACCAATAAATCATAGAAGAAATCAAAAAAGAAATCAAAATATGCATAGAAATGAATGAAAATGAAAACAAAACAACCCAAAACCTATGGGACACTGTAAAAGCAGTGCTAAGGGGAAGGTTCATAGCATTACAGGCTTACCTCAAGAAACAAGAAAAAAGTCAAATAAATAACCTAACTCTACATCTAAAGCAACTGGAGAAGGAAGAAATGAAGAACCCCGGGGTTAGTAGAAGGAAAAAAATCTTAAAAATTACAGCAGAAATAAAGGCAAAATAAACTAAAGAGACCAGAGCAAAAATCAACAAAGCTAAAAGCTGGTTTTTTGAAAAAATAAACAAAATTGACAAACCGTTAGCAAGACTCATTAACAAACAAAGGGAGAAGAACCAAATTAACAAAATTAGAAAGAAAATGGAGAGATCACAACAGACAACACTGAAATACAAAAGATCATAAGAGACTACTACCAACAGCTCTATGCCAATAAAATGGACAGCTTGGAAGAAATGGACAAATTCTTAGAAAAGTATAACTTTCCAAAACTGAACCAGAAAGAAATAGAAGATCTTAACAGACTCATCACAAGCAGAAATCGAAACTGTAATCAGAAATCTTCCAGCAAACAAAAGTCCAGAACCAGATGGCTTCACAGCTGAATTCTACCAAAAGTTTAGAGAAGAGCTAACACCTATCTTACTCAAACTCTTCCAGAAAATTGCAGAAGAAGGTAAATTTCCAAACTCATTGTATAAGGCCACCATCACCCTAATTCCAAAACCAGACAAAGATGCCACAAAAAAAGAAAACCACAGGCCAATATCACTGATGAACATAGATACAAAAATCCTTAACAAAATTCTAGCAAACAGAATCCAACAACATATTAAAAAAATCATACATCGTGACCAAGTGGGTTTTATCCCAGGAATGCAAGGATTCTTTAACATCCGCAAATCAATCAATGTAATACACCACATTAACAAATTGAAAGATAAAAACCATATGATTATCTCAATAGATGCAGAGAAAGCCTTTGACAAAATTCAACATCCATTTATGATAAAAACCCTCCAGAAAGCAGGCATAGAAGGAACATACCTCAACATATAAAAGCCACATATGATAAACCCACAGCAAACACTATCCTCAATGGTGAAAAATGGAAAGCATTTCCCTTAAAGTCAGGAACAAGACAAGCGTGCCCAGTCTCACCACTACTATTCAACATAGTTTTGGAAGTGTTGGCCACAGCAATCAGAGCAGAAAAAGAAGTAAAAGGAATCCAGATAGGAAAAGGAGAAGTGAAACTCTCACTGTTTGCAGATGACATGATCCTCTACATAGAAAACCCTAAAGACTCTACCGGAAAATTACTAGAATATAGTAAAGTTGCAGGATATAAAATTAACATACAGAAATCCCTTGCATTCCTATACACTAACAATGAGAAAACAGAAAGAGAAATTAAGGAAACAATACCATTCACCACTGCAACAAAAAGAATAAAATACTTAAGAGTATATCTACCTAAAGAAACAAAAGACCTATACATAGAAAACTGTAAAACACTGATGAAAGAAATCAAAGAGGACACAAACAGATGGAGAAATATACCGTGTTCATGGATTGGAAGAATCAATATTGTCAAAATGGCTATACTACCCAAAGCGATCTATAGATTCAGTGCAATCCCTATCAAGCTACCGACGGTATTTTTCACAGAACTAGAACAAATAATTTCACAATTTGTATGGAAATACAAAAAACCTCGAATAGCCAAAGTAATCTTGAGAAAGAAGAATGGAACTGGAGGAATCAACCTGCCTGACTTCAGACTCTACTACAAAGCCACAGTCATCAAGACAGTATGGTACTGGCACAAAGACAGAAATATAGATGAATGGAACAGAATAGAAAGCCCAGAGATAAATCCACAAACCTATGGACACCTTATCTTCGACAAAGGAGGCAAGGATATACAATGGAAAAAAGACAACCTCTTCACCAAGTGGTGCTGGGAAAGCTGGTCAACCACTTGTAAAAGAATGAAACTAGAACACTTTCTAACACCATACACAAAAATAAACTCAAAATGGATTAAAGATCTAAATGTAAGACCAGAAACTATAAAACTCCTAGAGGAAAACATAGGCAAAACACTCTCCGACATAAATCACAGCAGGATCCTCTATGACCCACCTCCCAGAATATTGGAAATAAAAGCAAAACTAAACAAATGGGACCTAATGAAACTTAAAAGCTTTCACACAACAAAGGAAACTATAAGCAAGGTGACAAGACAGCCCTCAGAATGGGAAAAAATAATAACAAATGAAGCAACAGACAAAGGATTCATCTCAAAAATATACAAGCAACTCCTGCAGCTCAATTCCAGAAAAATAAATGACCCAATCAAAAAATGGGCCAAAGAACTAAACAAACATTTCTCCAAAGAAGACATACAGATGGCTAACACATGAAAAGATGCTCAACATCACTCATTATCAGAGAAATGCAAATCAAAACCACAGTGAGGTACCATCTCACGCCAGTCAGAATGGCTGCTATCCAAAAGTCTACAAGCAATAAATGCTGGAGAGGGTGTGGAGAAAAGGGAACCCTCTTACACTGTTGGTGGGAATGCAAACTAGTACAGCCACTATGGAGAACATTGTGGAGATTCCTTAGAAAACTAGAAATAGAACTGCCATATGACCCAGCAATACCACTTCTGGGCATACACACTGAGGAAACCAGATCTGAAAGAGACACGTGCACCCCAATGTTCATCACAGCACTGTTTATAATAGCCAGGACATGGAAGCAACCTAGATGCCCATCAGCAGACGAATGGATAAGGAAGTTGTGGTACATATACACCATGGAATATTACTCAGCCTTTAAAAAGAATTCATTTGAATCAGTTCTAATGAGATGAATGAAACTGGAACCCATTATACAGAGTGAAGTAAGCCAGAAAGATAAAGACCAGTACAGTATACTAACACATATATATGGAATTTAGAAAGATGGTAACGATAACCCTATATGCAAAACAGAAAAAGAGACACAGATGTACAAAACAGACTTTGAGACTCTGTGGGAGAAGGCGAGGGTGGGATGTTTCGAGAGAACAGCATCGAGACATGTATACTATCAAGGGTGAAACAGATCACCAGCCCAGGTTGGATGCATGAGACAAGTCCTCGGGGCTGGTGCATCGGGAAGACCCAGAGGGATGGGGTGGGGAGGGAGGTGGGAAAGGGGTTCGGGATGGGGAATACATGTAAATCCATGGCTGATTCATGTCAATGTATGTAAAAAACCACTGCAATATTGTAAAGTAATTAGCCTCCAACTAATAAAAATAAAGGGAGGGGGGAAATCACTCAGTTGAATACTCACAATTGGTAGAGTTTATGGCATGCAAAGTATTCCTCAATAAAATTGCTTTGTAAAATTGTGTATAGAACCTGAGAATATCACTAGTAGTTCATAGCACAATGCATTAAATAGAAAATTTAGAGATAAATGTAATTATTTTCACTTAATATTTATTTGGAACAAATATCAAATAAAGTAACAATATGTCTTTTCCAGAATAATGTTAACAAACATAAATTTTTGAATATCATCATAATGGGCTGTGAAGGGGAGCAGGATATGCCATCTCAAAATATGGCATATTGATCTTTTGAGACTGATTACTTTTTAGGGCTTCAGACACTGAAGAATTTCTGAAAACAGTAGAAGGTGACGTTTTGTGAGTGAAATTTACATTTATAAGAATAATCTCCATTTGTAAGTGTGTCTCCCTCTCCTTACTGGAAAGAGGAGAATGACTAAATATACAGCAACTCTTATCACTGTTTTAAAGTGATAAAGGCACTTTATTTTTATTTTATTTTATTTATTTATTTATTTATTTTTATTTTATTTTAAGACAGGGTTTTAAAGCTGCATGACATGTACACCTGCGCCTGATTCATGTCAATGTATGACAAAAACCACCACAATGTTGTAAAGTAATTAGCCTCCACTTAAAATAAATTAATTAATTTTAAATAATAAATAAATCTGCATGATAATGAGAGAGTTAATTCCTAGGCAGGCTGATAAGAAGTCCAGGGTCCTGAGGAGGAAAATGGGGTCTGGGCTCTTAAGGAGAAAATAGGGGTCTGGAATTCTCAAGGAGGAGGAAAGGGCAAACTTTTTTTCTACATTCCTTAGTAAGGGTTATATAACAGTAATGTGTTCTGCTGGAGGACATGTTTCTCCTTCCTGAAAACCTCCTGACTAACCCTGTTGTCTTAAAATGTAAATTATGGGAGTGGGTCTAGTAAGATCTTTACAATCTTGAGACATTCTTTTGATTTATTGTAATAACCAATGAAAAAGTATATAATCCCCTTGCTAAGACTAGGGATTGGTACACTCTCCATCCCCCTTCTGATGTCTATGTCAAAAGCTTTCTCTGTCTCTTTTCATACTTTAATAAAACTCTGCTACACAAAAGCTCTTGAGTGATCAAGACTGGTCCCTGGTTCTTCTTCAGAGATCAAGAATCCAACACTGATCACCATAAGCTATCATCCTGGGAGCTCATCCATTATCTTCAGGACAAGGTAAGAACACTCAGAGCTCTAGCCTCCCTGCTTTCTCAGTGTACGTGTTTCCTACTTTACTAACTCTACGGTGTGCTTGTGTGAATGAATAACACACCCTGCATGAAGCAAGTGATGAGCTTTGCTCTGAGGTTTTGAGGTATCTTGTGATGACTGAAGGCAGCCCGCCAAAGAGGAGCCTTGTTGGGTGTTTATATAGAACTTCCAATGTCAAGAGACACCCAACATCCCTGCAAGGGGAGTGGCCAGAAGTTAGAGAAGTATATTTACTTTATTGGTCACCTTTTCCTGGTCTCTTTGACCATTTCCTAATTGTGTGGGAAATTAGAACCACTAACCTAACCTGTTGGATCATGGGCTTGTGATTCATGCTGTTACTGTGTACTTTCACTTAGATCCCCTGTATGGAAGTGCTTAGCCTTGCTAGGAGCAGAAAGTTACAAGAGCACATTTGGGAGCAAGGCGGAGCTCTAGCTCCAGGAAAGTCTCTCAGTCTAGAGGTCACTCTCTTGGTTGCCTGCCTCAGGGGTCAGAGTCCTAAAAGTGACTCCTTGTCATGGCTGTGCCTCTGATCTATGTGGATAGAAGCACTGCTAGTGACCATGAGGTTTTTGAGGACACAGATCTGGAATTGCAGGATGTGGTCAAATTGGAAGTGCAATGGGCTTCTTCCTTTGGTAGTGTTAGCTCTTAACAGGCCAGAGAAAGCTCTCCAGTGGCTTTTATTTCAACTCCTTAGATATTCTTTTTGTGGAATCTGTGGAAATGAACTGGAAAGATTGCTAATAGCTTGAGGACAAAAATCACTTTTTCCTTGCTGGCCAACTCTCGACCACCTCTTCTACTCTCACACATAATAGCGTGGTGACACTTAAAAGGAATATCTTGGTGGTTGTTCATCCTTTTATGACTCACTGCTTCTACTGCAGTCAGGACTATACTCAGGAATGTGAACGGGCACATGGAACACAGATGCTTCTTCTAATAGTCCTAGTTTGGAAAACATTCCAAAAAGCTACTCTGCTTCACACCTGGTGGCATCAGAGAAAAGGGCAAATCAAACAAATATCTTGGTGGTATGGAAGTAAATCAGTCTGGGATGCCATCAGGTCAACCCCTGCTGCATCTCCACCCTGCCTCAGTGGTAGAACTGGGAGGGACAAATAAGGTGCCTGTGTTGGTAAGGGACAAACTAAGTCTGACAAGGGAAGTAAAGTTTCAGTGGAAAGTCTGCCTACACCCCATCTAGAGCAGGGAGGGATACCTCTGGTGGAAAGAAGCCATGGCTTTGGATACCGCTTTTTCTCTCTTACAGATGGGAGCTAGAATTTCCAGAACCAATCCTTTAAAATGCATTTTAAAAACTGGGGCAAATTTGATCCCCAGAGTTTAAAAAGACCTGCCTGATCTTCTGTGATATTGAATGGCCATAGTATCCTTTGGAAGATGGGGAACACTGGCTTGTTGAAGGGTCTCAATTATAATACTGTTTTACAATTCGATTGGTTCTGCAGAAAACAAGGGAAATGGGAAGAAGTGCCATATGTGTTGCTCTTTATCTCTCTGTGAGACTTGCCAGACTTATGTCCTAAGGGTGAAGATTTGGGTGTGAAACCTGCAGCTGCCTCCTGTTCTCTTACTTTGCTCCTGTATCTGGGGATCCCAACTGAACAGGCTGAGAATCAGGGCACCCTTCCAGGAGTGGTTGCCTTATTATAGGTAGAAATTCAAACAGTCCCAATTGTGGTCAAGACAATCAAGAGGATTAAAAGATTACATAGAAGCCTTTACAGGACTAACTTTACTTTATGACCTTACTTGGAGAGACGTAATATATGTCTTGGGACAGACACTGACTCCTGACTCAAAAACTTGAGTTTTGGGGGAAGCTAGTACTTTTGGAGATGAATGGCTTGAACATGAGACAAGGGGAAAGAGAGAACACGAAATAGCCCTCCTCCCTACTGGGAGCCAAGCAGTTCCCTTAACAGAGCTACTTTGCTGGATGTATTCCTGAAGGACTCAAGCAAGCGTGCACTAAGACTTGAAACTATGCTAAGTTGGCTGACATAGAACAGGGAGAGAAGGCAACTTCTAGTAAATTCCTGGATAGACCATGGGAGGTTCTCTGCAAGTTTACTGATGTTAATTCCAAAAGTGCAGAGGAGAAATGATCTTAAAAGATAGATTTCTCACTCAGTCAGCTCCAGATATCTGCTGTAAGTTACAAAAACAGGCGTTTGGACCAAATCAGTCTTTAGAAAAACTGTTGCAGCTGGCTCAGATGGTATATCATGGTAGAAAATAGGAGGAGAAACAACAACAAAAATGAACCAGGCAAAAGACTGAAGCCCCAGCATGGCTGTTAGATCTACTCTGAAACAGCCTGAGAAAAATGCCCAGAGAGACACAGGGGAAAAGGGATGGACTTGTTATTACTTTGGAAAGGAGGGGCATCTCAAGTGGGATTGCCCTCAGGCTTCTAAGCCGCCCCACCTTCCCCCCAGCTTCATGTCTGGTCTGCAAAGGACCACACTGGAGAAAAGACTGCCCTCTGAGGTGTAGGCCTCAGAGGTTGGACTCTCAAGACAATGGGGACTGAAGGTGTGTGGGTACCCCTACACAAGCTCCCATCTTAATTACACCTAAGGGGCCTTGGGTATTAATAATTGTGGGGGGCCAATCAGTCAATTTTCTTTTGCACACTCAGGCAACTTCCTCTGTGCTCACTGAAGCCCATGGTCCACTTTCTTCCCGATTCACTACTTGTAATGGGCCTATCTGGATGAGTCAAGCGTTATTATTTCAGTTGTCCTTTAAGCTACAACTAGGACTCTGTGCTATTTTCTCAAGTTTCTAATCTAGTCTCCCTCACCCCTTCTGGGGAGGGATATACTGAGCAAGGTACAGGCCTCTATTTTTATGAAAATGGAGCCTGCTCTTTATCTCCCATTAATTGAACAAAATGTAAATTCTAAAGTGTAGGCTGGTGAAAAAACTGTGGGTCGAGCACAAAATACCGTTCCTGTCATTATCAAGCTCAAAGACCCTCACCTATTTCCACATCAAAGCAGTACCCACTAAAGCCCGAGGTTAAAGAAGGGTTAAAACCCATCATTGAAAATTTAAAGGAACAAGGACTATTAAATCCCTGTAACAGTCCACACAACACTCCTATTTTGGGTGTAAAAGTCAAATGATAAATGAAGACCAATTCAAAATATATGAATAAGTACCTAATCCTTATACTTTGTTGTCTGAAATTCCTAAACGAGCCAAATCTGTCTTTAATACAATTGAGCGGATTCTTGGGCATTACATGCTATTGCCACATTTGGGTTCTGGGTTATGGGGAACTTGCCCAGTCTCAGTTGAGACTCAGCAGGCCCAAACTGACAAGCTGGTTTGGTCCCCAGAGACCCAAAAGGCTTTTAAGGCTCTTCAAACTGCTCTCCTGCAGGCTCCAACTTTGAGCTTGCCCCACAGGATCAGAGTTTAGTTTGTTTGTTACTGAAAATAAAGGCTGTGGCCACATTCCTTAGGGATAATTCTTACTATTGTTTTGCTAATGCCTGAAGTTCATAAGTTTATTAATGGACAAAATCTTACTGTACTGACTTCTCATGATGTAAGTGGGATCTTAAACTCTAAAGTTCAGAGTGGCAATGGCTTCATCTTTAAAGCTGCTGTAACTCAAAGGGTGTTAAAAGCTCTAAGAATAGAATATCACTTACACTGTTCCTGGAGACCCCAATCTTTGGCAAAGGTAGAAAAAAGCTAATGACATTATTAAGAGGCATCTGTGTAAGCAAACTCAGGAAACACAAGACAGTTGGTTTAAAGTTTTACCCATATCTTTAATGAGGGCTTGAACTGCCCCCCCCCCCAAATGGGATTATCTCAATGACAGACCATTTTTGTGCACAGATATTGTCACAGATTCTGCAGCCTTGGAATTAACTATGTGACTCAGCTTTAACCTTTTCAACGTCCTCATCAATTGAAGGCTTCACATGGTGGGTTTCTTCACTTCAAAAAAAGGACTTTCTTCAACTCTGCGAATACCTTTACCAACAACAATTGTATGTGACGCCTCTTCTTGAGCTGATGACATCTAACAATCCTAAGATGGACTGATGTAACTATGTACATAATATAACTTTTAATTTTGATTATGTTTCAACTTGGTTTGATGACTATTTTGCCTTATATCTGTAACTGTATAACTGAGTTTCTTCCTAACCATCTGAAAGCTTTTAAGTTACAAATGGTTGTCCAGGCTCCTATGAGTGCCCCAGACTCCTCTATTACTTGGGGCCCCTGGATCAGAGTCCCTCCATATGAGGGTTAGGAGAATATGTTGCCTCAACAATTTAAGGACCACACCCCTCAATAGCAGGAAGTAGTTATGGAATGAAAATGACACCCCTTTCCCTTGGCAACATAATTCTTTTAAAAGAAAAGGGGGGAATGAGAGAGTCAATCCCTAAGCAGGTTGATAAGAAATCTGGGGTCCTTGAGGAGGAAAAAGGGGTCTGGGGCTCTCAAGGAGAAATAGGGGTCTGGAATTCTCAAGGAGGAGGAAAGAACAAACTTTTTTTTCTACATTCCTTAGTAAGGGTTATATAACAGTAATGTGTCCTGCTGGAGGACATGTTTCTACTTCCTGAAAACCTTCTGACTAACCGTGTTATCTTAAAATGTATATTATGGGAGTGGGTCTAGTAAGATCTTTACAATCTTGAGACATTCTTTTGATTTATTGTAATAACCATTTAAAAAGTATATTCCCTTGCTAAGACTAGGAATTGGTACACTCTCCATCCCCCTTCTGATGTCTGTGTCAGAAGCTCTCTCTGTCTTTTTTCATACTTTAATAAAATTCTGCTACATAAAAGCTCTTGAGTGACCAAGCCTGGTCCCTGGTTCCGAAGCTAAATCTTCTTCTTTGGAGATCAAGAATCCGACACTATTCACCATAAGCTATCCATAAAAATCATACCCATTCACCTCTGGTAACTGACTCCCCAACCCAGACATCTTTTGTCTCTAGCTGGAGATGATATTTAAGCTTGGGCCATTTAAGGGAGTTACTCGGTTTTCCTGGTATCTCCCAAGTATAGGAGATGCACAGGTTTTCAAACTTCTGTTTGTTTTTCTCCTATTAATATGTTATTTATTACAAATGAGGGAGTCTAAAGCCAAGAATATAGGAGAATTGAAGGAAAACTATTTGCCCCCTTACCAGTGGAAGCAATTATAAAAACAAATTATTTGATTTCTATAAGCAAAACACATAAGAATTCTGAATATAAATTCATAAAAGCATTTTAGTCTATTTTGATTCTATAATACAATTTGCATTTCAATTTACATTTTAATGTATAGTTGCTCCTGAAACACAAATATATTATATGCTATTTATATATGAGCAAGCCACACTTTTTCTCACATAAGTGATTAAAATTGAATAGTGTTTCAATTGGGAAAAATAAAAATCTACACTTAATAAATATCTAAGATGTACAATAGACTTTGCTTAAAATAAATTTCGTAATGTAATATTTAACAATACAGTGATCAAACATAATTTTTAATTTAAAATTATTTCTGTATAACTATTGATACTGAAAACTCAGTCTCTGTGTACAAGTGCAAAGTGGAATCTCAGAGTTTTGGGTGAAGTAGAAAAGAACAGCTTTATTGTTTTGCCAGGCAAGGGGAACACAATCAGTTCCTACTCTAAAAACTGTATGCCTTAACCCAGGAGAATTTTGGTGAGGAGTTTTACATCAAAGTTTCAAGGGCAGAGTTACTGATAAGATTAAGGTGTTTGTAGGACCTCCAATCCTTTAACGGGTCTTAGGGGTCTTTGCATGGGTGGATGTGAGAGTAGGACCGTAAAGAAAGCTGAGCGCCAAAGAATTTATATTTTTGAGAGTCCCTTGGACTGCAAGGAGATAAACCAGTCAATCCTAAAGGAAAAGATTCATTGGAAGAACTAATGCTGAAGCTGAAACTCCAATATTTTGGCCACCTGATGCAAAGAACTGACTCATTGGAAAAGACCCTGATGATGGGAAAGATTGAAGGCAGGAAGAGAAGGGGATGACAGAGGATGAGATTGTTAGATGGCATCACCGATTCGATGGACATGAGTTTGAGCAACCTCCGAGAGTTGGTGAGGGACAAGGAAGCCTGGTGTGCTGCAGTCCATGGGGTCGCAAAGAGTTGGACAATACTGAGCAACTGAAATGAAATTAACTGAACTGAACTGAACTGAACTGAAAGAGAAAGATATTTAAGAACTAGGCTAACATCATTTTATGGTTGGTAAGTTCAAAATTCATAAAGGAGACTGGCAACCTGGAGACTCAGGCAGAAGTTGATGCTCCAATTTTAAGACAGAATTTATTTTTTTTTCCCAGAAAACTTCAGTTTTTGCAGTTGTTGCTCCTAAAACCTTCAATGGATTGGATACTACATTACTGACGTTTTTTTCTTTTGCTTAAAGTCAGCTGATTGTAGATGTTAACCACATCTATAAAAAATACTTTTACAGTAGTGCCTTGATTAATATTTCTTTAAATAAGTGGATACTACAGCCTAGCCAACTTGGCACATAAAACTAACCGTCACAATAACTGTATATACAAAAATTAAAGTGACGCCTATCAAGAATTGGCCCTTGGCAACATTGTCATGAACATAATGGGGGGGGTGGTGGGGACTACGGTATACTGGAACAAAGAGATTCTATTTGAAACACAGCTGCTCCTCTCCTCTTGCCAGTTGATACCCTAAAGGAATGCAGGTTCTGTGTTGGCAGATCTCCTAGTTTTTCAACAGCTGAAAACCAGGATTTTTATGTAAGATATTTTGATTTAAAAATTTTGGAGTTTTTGTGTAAGATCTCTTAACTTCAAAAGTTGTAATTAATTTTAAGAGAGGTTTAGCAGTTCATAGAATAAACAAATTATGTTGCAGGCCATATTTAACAACCTGTTTGCAGTGTTTGGCTTTTAGTATCAAAATTTCAGATCATTTTAATTGATCAAATATATCAATAGCACTTTGTTTCTAATATTTTCCATTGCCAATTTATCCTTAAAATATATAACCTTTAGATTTGAAGAAAAAAATAACATAAAGGCCTAAAGTAAATATTTGATTACTGGTCATATATTTACATTTGGTAGATGAAAACATTTTCCTATGCTAAAAGTTACCATCTGTTTTACCAAATAATTTTTTGCTATGTGCCTTCTCTAATAAAAAAAAAAATACTTAAGTAGTGCTTAAGTAGTTAAGAGAAAAATTCCACATTTCAGAGCTCTTGGATAATTAGCAACTTGCTTTTCTAAAAATTTTAAGATAATTAAATAATGTTTTTTAGAAATAGATTAGCAGCTGATATTATTCCCCTTACTCTTTTCTACACACACACACACACACACACACACTGTTGCAGTTGTACTCCATTAAATAATTATAGTTCTTATAAATTTTTATCTTCCCTTTCAGGAATACATGTTTTCAAATCCAACTGGGGAATAAAACTGTATTTTGGTAATTTATAGAAAATAGATCTTGCTTACTTATAATGAAGATATGAAAAAAAAATCTTTGAACACTTATAGAGAAAAGATTGTTCACACTTCAACAGTTGTTTTTTTCCCAGTGAGGTGGCTGTTGTTAGTTTCCTTTCTTTATTTACTCTAACAAGGCATTTTCAATTTTCTCTCCCACTCAAAAGAAAATACACGGTATTGTGATTACTTGAAATATAATAGAGTAATTAGATGGAAAACGTGCATAGAATTTTGATAGAGTTCTCATTTGGTCATATGAATATGTTCAAGGTTGCTTTGCTTTGGCAAAATTCCAACCACTGCAGCAGCATCTGTTACTAACCAGGTTTTTATATCCTTTGAATTCAAATTGCATAACAGAGCACAATTAAGTAAGATTTTGGGCAAATAGTTTCTATTTTTGTACTGGACAGGAAGGAGTACTAAACATGTCAAAATAACAGTTTTGGAAAAAAAGATATAATTTGAAACAGAATGAAAAGCTTTTGATCTATACTCTTTGCATTTTTATATTAAGTTAAAAGGATGGAAATGAAATTTTGCACAGTTCTCAGCATGTCATATGCAGCATGGCGTGCTTGAAATGTGATCTTTGTTTCAACTTGGCCACCCAGAGTAGTAGACATGAATAAGAGATGTTTTTATACAGTGTGTGCTGTTTAGCACAGATACCTCCAGACAAAGACTTTGGCAAACAAATTCAGCAAAGTGTTTGTATTGCAAAGGTTTTGCCCTGCTCTGCATTTGTGCATGGGATGACAAAATGGATGAGGTATGTAGGTCCTGTCAGAGGCTTGAGGGAATTGATAAACTTGGTTTGCTCAAACATAGCATCTATAATCTTTTATTCCCCAAACAAGAACATAACCAGATAAATTATTTTTTTAAGAAAAGAAAACAATAATTTTAAGTTCAATTGTGATGACAGTCTTCAAATCTGCTGATTAGCCAGTAACTTGGAATTTTGTCTCACATTGACAACTCTGTATTTCTTTCTGCAAGTTATTGTGTGTAAACTTCATCAATATTCTTAGAGGGAGAATTAGCAAACCCCAGAAAATTAGGCTTATGTTTTTGTAACAATGAGAAAAAAATATAGTATAGATATGTGGATTGTTATTCTCAGACATCATCATGTTATCTTTGCTAAAATAGTGGCACATTCTCAGGTTCTAATATGTACTCTTTTATGGGAACCTTTCCAAACCCAATTATCACCAAAATAAAACACAAATTTGTCAGAATGACTTATGATTGTGGATAGACTGCAAGAAGAAACCTTCCATGACCAGAACCAGTCTTAATCAAAATACATAACAAAAGCAAGACGTTTTACATGGAATTCAAAGTTACCTAAATCAAGTCTTTGGTTTAATGCCTTGTGATCATGCAAATCCACAGAGATACACTTGAAAGTATAGATTTCCAGACCTTACCCCAGAACTACTGATCTCCAAGAAAGATATCTGAATTTTTAAACCAGATGTTTGGGAAATGCTGTTATAGCACAAATGTGATTGTTCCAAGAAAAAATTTCATGATAAGTGGAGGGAACTGGACATGTATTTTTGTCCCAGCCAGGACACTTTGAGAGAGAAAGGGGGCATTACTAAAAATATACCATAACAATAGACATAAATGGGATCATTCTGGGAAAAATAGGATCATTTGTGAATCTAATATTACTTCACACTTTGGTATCACTTAAAAAAAAATAAACTTTAATCTGGGGACTAGTTTTAGGTGCACAGCAAAACTGAACAGAAGGTACAGAGAGTTCCTTTTTACCCACTCTCCCCACACATACAACCTCCCTCAGTTAACAATATGTGGTATATTTGTTAAAATTGATACACTTACATTGACAGACTATTATCAAAGTACGTAGTTTACATCAAGGTTCACTCTTGGTGGTGTACATTCTATGTACAAATGTATAATATCATGCATCTAGCATTATAGTATCATACAGAATAGTTTCATTTCCTTGAAAATCCTCTATGCTTTGCCTATTTATACATCCATCCTCCCTAAATCCAGGCAACCACCGATATTTTTACTGTTTCCATAGTTTTTGTGTTTTTCAGAATGTCAGAGTTGGAGTCATAAAATATGTATGTAATCTTTTCTTCTTTCACTTAATATGCAATTAAAGTTCTTCCATGTCTTTTCTTGGCTTGCTAGCATTATTTCTTTTTAGCTCTGAATAATATTCCGTTGTCTGGATGTACCACAATTTTGTTTTGTTTTGTTTTTTTCAATCCGTTCACCTACTGAAGCATATCTTAGTTGCTTCCAAATTTTGGCAGTTATGAATAAAGCTGCTTTAAACATCTGAGTGCAGAGTTTTGGGTGGGGTAAGTTTTCAGTTTATTTGGGTGGATACCAAGGAGTACAATTGCTGGATCGCATGGATAAGAGTACAATTGCTTTTGTAAGAAACTATGAAACTATTCCAAAGTGGCTGTAACATTTTTCTTTCCGACTAGCAATGAATGACTAGAATGACTCAGGAAACTCTCTCTCTATCATCTGAAGACATTGTAGAGAATTGATATAATTTATTTGTTAATGTTTATAGAATTCTCCAGTGCACCTGCTTGAGCTTTGCGCTTTATGTTTTGGAAGGTTATTAATTACTGATTCAATTTCTTTAATAGATATAGGCAAGATCAGATTGTCTATTTTTTCTTGCCTGAGTTTTGACAGATAGTTTCTTTCAAAGAATTGGTTTATTTCACCTAGATTATCAAATTTGTTGGCATAAAAATTGTTTATGATATCCTTTATTATACTTTCAATATCCATGGGATCTATAGCTATGTCTTCTCCACCATTGCTGATATTAATAATTTGTCTTTTCAATTTTTTTTTCTTAGCCTTGCTAGAGGCTTCTTGATTTTATTGACTTTTGTTTTCAAAGAACCTACTTTTGATTGTGTCAATTTTCTTTATTGATTTCGTATTTTTAATTTCATTGGTTTCTGCTTTGCTGTTATATGTTTTGTTCTGCTTCGGATTTAATTTGCTATTTTTTTCTAGTTTACCAAAGTATGTTCTAGTTTCCCCCAGCTACTTTGCGTGCATGCATGAGTGGCTCACTCAGTCATGTCCCATTCTTTGAGACCCCGTGGACTATAGCCCACCAGGCTCCTCTGTCCATAGAATTTTCCAGGCAAGAATGCCGGAGTGGGTTGCCATTTTCTTCTCCAGCAGATCTTCCCAACCGAGGGATCAAACCCATGTCTCTTGCATCTCCTGCATTGACAGGCAGTTTCTTTACAAGCTGAGTCACTGGGAGAGCCCATTTAGTTCAGGTCTTCCTACCCAGCCATTGGTTCCCATGGCTGTTTCTCTGCTGGTGGGTTCTGTTTTGGTAAATTGTGATTGTTTGTGTCCACCTGTCTTGTCTCTCCAGTTTTAGCAGCTGTGGTTTGCTCTTTGACCTCACTTCCCCTCCTGATTGAAGAAGAGCTGATTTTTCATTTTGCTCAGCTTTTTACTTCTCATTAGAATAGAGTGGAAACTTCTAAAATGCTTATATGCCAGACCAGAAACTGAAAGTCTGGATACTATTTTTGTTTCCATTTTCAAAGCTCTTTCAAGTGGAATCTTAGGTGGGCTCCACTGGGCTATGCTATGAGCTAAACCTTGTAACCAACACTTAGTATCTGAGGAAAGATAATTCACTAGAATGCACAGATTCTTTTCCTACACAGTGAGGGTTAGTGCCTGAAACTGTGGAATAGGATGTTTTCAATACCAAGCATCATAGCTTTTATGGAGAAACCTTTTACAATCTCCAGGGATTTTGCAAATAATTCACAGGTGTAGCTGATTTGAGAACAGATGTGTTCTTGAAGAGTTGTGTGCAAATTGAATTTTTGTTAAATGAATCTTATTTAGAATTCATTTTAGGAAAATTTTGTTTAAATTAGCCCTTTGGTGAATTCTTTTGTGAAATGAATAATTGCTCCTTAATTCATCTTTCTTATAATGCTAGTTTTTATATGTGACACTTTCTTAAAGCTATGGACCAATTCTAGGCCTGTGTAGGATGCACAGCTACTTATGGCTCTTGGTAACAATACAACTCATTCTTCTATAATTAAAGAAAATGCTGTGTATAAATAGATGAATATATCCTATATGCAGTGCTATGTTTGGAAACAGATATAGCCTAGAACTATGATCTTAAAGAATAGCAACAATCTGAAGTAAAGTAAACTGGGTGTTCAGTCAACATTGACCAATATAAATAATACAGACTCACATGACATAGTACTGGTGATTCTGATTCTAGAAGTCTAGTATAGGACCCAAGCATGCAGATTTTTAACAAAAATTCTGTACCGCTTAGGAGAGTGGATAGGATAGTAGTTGGTAGCTACCTATGGGTATTTAGATTTAAATTAATTAAAATTAAATTCAGTTCCTCTGTGGCACTAGTTACAATTCAAGGGCTCAATAACTACTTGTGGCCAGTGGATACCATATTGGATAGCACATATTATAAAACGTTTTCATCATTTTGAAATGTTCTATTCAACAGTACCGCAGTGATTCTAATAACAGATGATATTGGGAAACACTGGTTTAATTATAAGAAGACTCTTCTTAGAATCAGGACCCTAAGGTTATAGGATCTACCAGAGAAGTAACTTTCTGTGATATTAGTTTATTTGTTGTCACAGGTGCCATTGGGAGCCATTCTGCTGAAAATAAAGAAGGTCTTGTCTCTTTCTCAATGTTAACCTTTATCATATGGGTAATAATTTTATGCTTCTGCCTTATAGGTATAAATTAAAAATGAAGAGTGGTTTTCATTGACCACAAATGAAAATCAGTTTGATTACTTTTAGAGGCACACCTCAAAGACTACATGAGCACCCATATAATTTCTGAAGAGGGTGCAAAGAGAATTGAGAAATTCCAAGTCAAGTAATAAATTTTGGCTGGAGATATTTTCATAGAGTAAATATAGTAGAAGACAGGAAATGTGTTATTGGAGTCATATGTTGTATTAAAAGATATTATAGAGCCTGAGAAAGTGCTCAGTATTTATAGTTCAGAACTTTTTTTTCACAGACAAACTGATATTCCTTCTTTCCTTCTATCACAGATAAATGAGTTGAATTATAAAAGCCTCTAATCTAACTGCTCTTTCCTCAGTTTCTCTCTATAAAGTATGGATAATAAAGTATGTTATGAGGATTTCATAATGAATAATAAGCACTTGGGACAGTAAAACCTACACATATCAAGGGTTTTACACATTTTAGCCATTGCTGTTGTTAATATTCTCATCAACTACATCACAGAGTTAATCACATACCTGGGAATAGGACTAACCTTGCTAGCATTTTAGTCCTTCTGTCTGTATAATGTTGTTTGCAAATATAATCTTCCATGTTCCACTATGATACTTGACTCGCATAGAGTACCTGAGATCTGGGCTATATTTGAAAAGAGAGGAACTGCTTAGAAAATCTACTTTTGTCCTGTCCTGACTTTTTGTTTTCCAGATCAGTCAACCTAAAACTTAAGAGAACCCGAGGACCCTGGAGACTCAGGATTGGACCAGGCCTCAGGGCTCTGATGGAATTTACAAGCATTATAAAATAGTCAAAATGTCTCTGCTTCTGTTTATCTATATTGAAAAATATATGCATTCACAGAACTATTTTGTATTTTTTTTATTTTTATTGGAATATAGTTGATTTACAATATTGTGTTAGTAAGACTGCTTTATTTGCAGTAAACATTTAGAGAGGCAGTGATAAAGCTCATATCATTTTTTCTTCCTTTAATGCAGTCTGATGATGACCTCTGAGAGGTAGGACTACAAACCAAACATCACTTTCCTGGTTCAAGTATGTACTAGACATTTCAGTGTTTCTGATAAAGACTACATTTTCCGTATGGTTACTCTTTGATTTGTTTTCCAAGCCTCCAGTTAGTACTTGGTCTTGAACTTGCATGTTATGGTCATCTTTTCTGGGTGAGGTCAGTGATTCTGACAGGATGTGTATTTTTCACTCTATAGTATATAAATTTACACAGCACCATATCTGAAGGGAGAGAAGTATCATATGTTGTTATGGGTTTGGCAGGTAAACCCTTATGAAGAGTCAATCTCTTCAAATACAGACTGGCACAGAGTCTACCATCAGACTTCTAGCAAAATAGATCAAAACCAAAGGAAAATAACTGTATTGTAGAGTAGATTGTAATTTACTCATTAAAAGAATTTGAATCCCCACACTCAAAATACATTTAAAGATCAGGTAACTCAAACATTATGTTCTGAATAACCTCCCAAGAAAGTATTTGGTGAGAGATATAAAAGACTGCTTTGTTTCAAACATCTCTCAGACATTTCTCGTCTCCTATAGACTCAGAACTAAAGACCTTGATTTTTCATGTTCCCTGGGAGTCGCTTTCGACTCATCATTTAACTGATCTTAGGGTCCACTTTCCCACCCATCTCACTCATGGCATGGACTTTCCCTACTGTTTTTCATGCCTCTCTTCTTTTCCTTCATAAATCTCACATGTCATTGCTTGTTCTGCTGGTCTTAGTGCCTCCTCTGTCACAACCAATTACTGAGGAAGCAAGTCAACTAGGGGATACAGATTTTTTTTTTTCCTAAGCTTTCTTCTACTCTCATCCTCCACCATTAGAGTTTTATCAGTAATAACTTAGTTGGAAATCTCGGCTTTTCTTCCTTCTTTGTGAGCAAGTTAGAATTGTTTGTGTTTGCCTATTTCATATCATCTTGTCTCAGGGTAAAACAAGGGAAAGCATTTTAAAGGGGTCCATGTAGATGGTAGGGTTGAAATAAATTTCTAGGCCCAAGATGAAGCCACTTCTGCCCAGGGTACCATGTCAAGAAACCAAAACTTACATAACTTTTCTGCCCTTATAAATGCTTTGCTTGATCAAAAATGCAGTATATTCAGTTAAGCCAATCCCCAAATACCGAGCCAACTCTGAGCCTTCTCATTCCAAACAAGTTTGGCTCTGTGCCCCAGCCAATCATATATTTTCTATTTGTCCCTTCCTTATTCTTTATTTTTTATCATATAAAAGTTTCCTTCCTTCCACCCCATCTTGCAGTTCTCTGCAGGAGACTTTCCACATCACGAAGTGTTAAAAGTTTGTATTGTATCACCTACATTATATTCTTTAATCATTTTTTAACATCATTCATCAAAGAAAGATAAATTTAAATAGACTCTTTTGCCCTTAATATTTCCAAACTGGGCTCAGGAGGAGAATTATTTGGAAGCTTGTTAAGAATATGGATTCTTGGACCCCATTCCAGAAACAGAATCTGTAGATTAAGGCTTTAGTTTTCTTCAAAGTGTCCCAGATGGGCTTGATTGTGAATGGGCAGACAGTTGAGAATTTATTGATGCTTGCCTTCTAGATTTCCTTCTCCAAATATTGTGGTCATAGGAGAGAAAGTCCTGGCTGACTATTAACATTTCTGAGTGCTGATACTCCCCTGGGTCAGCACAGGTAATTGAGAGTTAATTTCTTAAATTTTGAAGATTATCATAGAAGAACATAAAGGAAAGGAAGAAGGGTTTCTTATCTAACAGGAAATTTGTTTGCATCTTGTCCAGTGTATCAATGAAAAAAGGAAGGAAAAAAAAAGTTTAATGCAATAGCAGAAATGTCACAATGAGACAGTTCCTGAAAACAGGTTGCTATTGCTCTTAGCCAAATTCAGATTGCTTTTACCTTATAACCACTTAAATCATTTTATATTTTTCTTGCCTTCTCTTTAAGACATCAGGCAGGCACACATGGGGGGAGTTTGCCTGTGTTTTACATCTGCATTAAAAGCATTGCTCTCATCAGGTGCTGCTAAAAGACAATTTTCACAAAAAAAGATAAAATCATGACTGTCACACAGATATAAAATAGCCATGTGTTAATGATTTTAAGTATTTTATTTACGTTATTAATGAAGTAACTTGGCAGCTTTTACAACAGTTCCAAACATAGACACATTTCTGGATCTTGAATACTGGACTTGTAAATAAAGGCAAACTGGCACCTGGCTTCTTTTTTTTTTTTTTTTAAGAAATTTTATTTAATTTAAAGTTTTTATTGAGGTATAATTAATGTACACTGGGAACACCTGGCTTCTTTATTTAATTTTTTTTTTTTTTTTTTTTTGGCGAGTAGCCTCCCTTCTTCCTCCTTGGGATAGAAGCCATTTTCGTGTTCAGAGAGGAGAATCAATTGCATTATTGTCATCAGTTCTTTACAACTTACAGAATTATAAAATCCCTCAAAAATAATGAAAGACTAGAACCAGATAATTTTGAACTGTGTGCCCTAAACAATGTACAATTTTCCACTGAAGCACAAATGTTTCCCTATGCTACTGAATATGTGATAGCTCCCTATTGCTATTAAATCCTAACTTTTCTCCATGACTTTCAAACCTCTCCTTTACCTTATTTGCTTTAGGCTGCTCCCTTGATTTATGTCCTGTTTTCTGACTTCCAATTATGAGAAAATGTCTTATTTATAGATGATTATAAAATTAGTGCATTTTCATTTTGGAAATTTTGTAAACTACAAAGGAAAATTATAAAGAAGAGAATGAACATTACTAGTAATCCTGCCACATCTGGAGGAGGAGCTAAACTATAACACTATTAATGGTCAAAGGAGTTTGAAGACTTTTCAACCTATTGTTCCATGGTTCTCAACACCTAATTTGTTAATGGTTCTATCCACCTACCAGATGAAGACTTCTGCTCTTGCCATGGTGTGGATTTTACAAAGTCAGCACCTGTCAATTCAGTCTGCCCTTTTCCACTCCCATCAATATTTCTGCCATACAGACTCAGCCCTAGTACTCCGCCATAACAGAGAGAAACATCCCTCGTTTTTCTAAAGCCACCTATCAGTGGCATTCCCCTGCACCTCTCCATGAAACTGTAGCTGAGCTTCTACATAAAGGCCATCAGAGGCATTTGGGAAAATAGGAACTTTGAAATAGTTTTTTTTTTTGTTTTTTTCCTCCATTTGTTTTGGTTTGGAAAGAATAGATCAATGTAGGGTGAAGTGTTTGAGGAGGGGAGGTTTTACATCAAGCTATCGTTGAATGCTCAAAGTCTTATATCCAGTATGTCTTCATTACTCTAGAGTATAGGCTGCTAGTCCATGCCATGATCTTTAATCTTTGGAACTAGAACCTTAAAGATGCTGTGGGCCAGCAGCCTTCCTACACTTACTTCTTCAAGACTTTCAGTGTTCAGCTGAATAGTAACAAAGTTGGAGAGACAGACCACTCCCCACCGCCATCCTCAAATGCAGGAGCCAATGGCACAGTCATTACCAACACGTGAACATACTCATTAAACATATGCTTGGCCGTTGTTGGTTGTCACACGTGTGTGATCATGATAAACATTTAACAACCGATGCTCTGAAAACAAAAGCCTTGATCTGCGACAGCTGCCAGTTTCTATGGTTATAAATACTCCCACTATGGCTTTGATTGCTTGCTAGGTCACTTCAGTCGTGTCTGACTCTGTGCAACCCTATGGACTGCAGCCTGCCAGGCTCCTCTGTCCATGGGATTCTCCAGGCAAGAATTATGGAGTAAGTTGCCTTTCCTTCTCCAGGGGATCTTCCCAACCCAGGGATCGAACCGGGTCTCTTATATTTTACCTGCATTGGCAGGTGGGTTCTTTACCACTAGCGGCCCCTGGGAAGCCTAATTTTAAGCTACTGCCATGATGTCACTGAACATGGAGCTGGGAAGAGATTGTGCTCAATAGGTTATCATGAGGCAGGAGGGACCACAACACTGCCTCCCACCCTGTAACCTTCACAGAGAGCTCTGAGCATATGGAGGACACTCAAGCCAGAGTCAACCTCAGAGAGAAGCATGCTAATAGCTACTGGCTGAGGATGATCTCACCAAGTGACTCACAAGCCTTTTGTGGCTAGCTGGGTCTTAAGTCATCACATCTCCTCCCCTTCTTTCTGTCCTTAGACTTGAGCTTAGGTGGTCTAGTACAGCTATTCTGGCCCAGGTATATAATTACTTAAGTGATCCAGAGCCAGCTTCCCTTCACACAACTCACAAAATGCATTCAACTTCTGCTTGATAGTAAACACATGTTGGATAGGAAAATTCCACTCCAAGGGGAATCCTGTGGTCTGGTGTCCCCTGAAATAACATTATCCATTCCAGGTATTTATTCCTGGCATAAAAACCAATATCAGGGTTCTTTTTTTTTTTTTACAACTCTATAAAAGTATAATTTGTAAACCATAAAATTCACTCATTTTAAGTGTGAAATCCACTGTGTTTTTATTTTGGTTTTGTTTTTACTATATTTACAGAGTTGTTCAACCATTATCACAATCTAATTTTAGGTCATTTTTATTGCTTCAGTTAAAAACCCGATACCCATAAGTGAGCAACTGCCCTTCCAACTACCCTCCCTTCTAAGTTATAAGCAATCACTTCCTGTCTCTATAGATTAGCCTATTCTGGACATTTTATATGAATGCAGTCATATAATATGCGGCCTTTTGCATCTGGCTTCTTTCACCTATCATGATGTTCTCTTGGACTGCAAGGAGATCCAACCAGTCCATCCTAAAGGAGATCAGTCCTGGGTGTTCATTGGAAGGACTGATGAAGCTGAAACTCCAGTACTTTGACCACCTGTTGCAAAGAGCTGACTCATTTGAAAAGACCCTGATGCTGGGAAAGATTGAGGGCAGGAGGAGAAGGGGACAACAGAGGATGAGATGGCTGGATGGCATCACCGACTCGATGGACATGGGTTTGGGTGAACTCCGGGAGTTGGTGATAGACAGGGAGGCCTGGCGTGCTGCGGTTCATGGGGTTGCAAAGAGTCCGACACGACTGAGCGATTGAACTGAATGTTTTTAAGGTTCATCCATGTTGCAGCTTGTATCATTACTTCTTTTTGTTGCTGAATAATATTCCATTTTTTAATGCATGCTATTTTATTTATCCATTCAGAAGTTGATGAAGATTTTGTGTTTTTTTTTTTTTCCTACCTTTTGGCTATTCTGAATAATGCCACTATGAACATTTGTGTACAAGTGTTTGAGTGGACTTATTTTTTTTCATTTCCCTTAGGTGTATCCTAAGATATCTTTAAGTGGAATTGTTGGGTATTAAGCTGCTTTTAGGACTTCCCTGGTGGCTCAGACAGTGAAGAATCCACCTGCAATGTAGGAGATCTGGGTTTTATCCCTGGGTCAAGAAGATCCCCTGGTGAAGGGAATGGCAACCCACTCCAGTATTTTTACCTGGAGAATCCCATGAATAGAAGAGCCTGGAAGGCTACAGTCCATGGAATTCAAGGAGTCAAACATGACTGAGCGACTAACCATGCATACAAGCTGCTTTTATGTATATCTGAGCCAAGACCAAGAGTGCCTGCAGACTGATCACAGAAAATGGTACAAACACCACATCAGTGATGTGGCCTCATCAAAATCAGGCTCTTATTCACCTCTCCCTCCATCAGTCTACATCCCTGTACTACTTCCCCCCTCTCTCACTGTGTTTCTCCTGGCCTTCGAAGGAACAGTTGTGAAGCCTCCAGAATCTCACACCTGGCACTCATTTTAGAGTCTGGTATATTTCCTTTTGGAGAAGGAAATGGCAGCTCACTCCAGTATTCTTGCCTGGAGAATCTCATGGACAGGGGAGCCTGGTGGGCTGCTGTCCATAGTGTCACACAGAGTCAGACACGACTGAAGCGACTTAGCATGCATGCATTGGAGAAGGAAATGGCAACCCACTCCAGTATTCTTGCCTGGAGAATCCCAGGGACAGAGGAGCCTGGTGGGCTGCCATCTATGGGGTCTCACAGAGTCGGACACGACTGAAGTGACTTAGCAGCAGCAGCAGCAGCAGAGAGAAGACACAGGAAGTACAGCCAGAAGCTATTGAATGTACTTCCTCTGCCTTGGCGTTTGTTGTCTCTGAAGCAAGTGCCTGTCTTACTCTTTTTCTACTGTAAGAATAATGAATTTTATTGACTTTTAAAGAAGATTCACTGTTGAAGTAATAAATCTTTATGAATACTGTATAAATAGTTTTGCATTATCCTTTTCATTGACTTATCAGTATAACATAAGCATTTTTCAATCAAATAATTCTTCAAAAATATAATTTCAATAGCCATATCATATTCTTGCACATTGCTGCACTATAACTTATTTAACCATTTCTCTTTGGGAGGCACATAGGATTTTTAACTATTTTAAGGTGTCTTGGAAGACATATTTTGCTGCATTAAACTGGCTAGATTTAAAATGGTTAGATTGGGCTAAATTATTTTTAGTAGATTTGCTGGTCAAAAGGTATGAATATTTTTAAAGTTTGTATTGCTGATTCAAAAGTCAGATTTAACTCTATGTTTACCATGAAGCCTTCTCTAGCCAACTGTAGCCCTGTGAGTACCCTCTTTCTCTAAACCAATTGCACTTAAATAACTGTGTATTAATTACTACATAAGGATTTCATTTATTTTTCTCTAATTATTTGTTTTCTTTCTATTTCTTTCTTTCTTTTTTTTTTCACTAATGGTTACACTGAAAAATCCACAAGAATGGAAACCATGCCTTTTATGCGATTGAAAATTCTTCACCAAATTTTGTTTCAATTCCATGAAAAACAGGAATAATATCCTCAATTTCTCAGAAAAACAAGCATTTCAAAGTACAAGTGGCACTCTTCTAAAAACAGGAATTAGGAATTTGCTGACATTATAACACTTTTGTGTCTGCTCCCTTAACCTTTTAAGTTTGATAACCCTGTTCCTTCAATTACTACATTTGCATATTCTAATAACCCTCAAAAATCTTAGATTTTATGTTATAACCACTTCTCTAGCCTATGACCTTTTGTACTTAAATTAGTAGAATAGATCTAGTTAATCCTCCCTGCAGTTACAACATACACCCTTCCTAATATACTGAGTTCTTTCCATTAACCCCAAGAAGGGATCAAAAGAATAGAGAATAGAATAAGACCTATTTTGCTGCAGTCTTTGATTTTCTAGATAGCCAAACAAAAGATTATTTTTTCAGTCAAGCATAATAGGGCAGAAATCTAGAAATTAGGGAAGATGGGCTTTAGTTCCAATTAGGCACTGAATGTGTGAACATTATAATGTCATTTAGCCTCCCTGGGCCTCAGTATCTTTACTTGTGTGGTATACAGAGAAGCAGTCCCCAAGGATGCCCATATCCTAATTTTCTGAGCCTGTGAAAATGTTAGATTGCATGACAAAGGGGGCTTTACAGGTGTGATAAAGTTAAGAGTCTTATGGTGGGAAGAATATGGTGGATTAACTAGGTGGGTCTAATATAATCACAAAGGTTGTTAAAAGTGCAAGAAGGCAGGAGAGAAGAATCAGAGGGAAATGTGAATTTTGAAGATGGAGGAAAGGGCCATGAGCCAAGGAATGCAAGCAGTGTCTAGAAGCTAGAAAAGGCAAGGAAATAGATTCACCCTTTGATTCTCTAGCAAGAAACACAGTCCTACCAACTCCTTGATTTTGACCCATTGAGACTCATTTCAGACTTATGACCTATAGAACTATAAGATAATAAATTTATGTTGTTTTAAACCAGTAAATTTGTAACAATTTGTTACAGTGGCAATAGAAAATTAATATACCTAGAAGGGAATGGAATAGATGATAAAATTTGAAGCAGACTTGTCAGATGTTAATCATATAATTTCTCATCTCCTATAGTAGAGCTTGAGCTTCCCAGGTGGCTCAGAGGGTGGAGAATCTGCCTGCAATGTGGGAGACTCAGGAGATGTGGGTTTGACCCCCTGGAGGAGGAAATAGCAACCCACTTTAGTATTCTTTTTTTTTTTTTTTTTCCGGGTGTTTAATTTATTTTTTTCCTATTTTTATTTCTATTAGTTGGAGGCTAATTACTTTACAATATTGTAGTGGTTTTTGCCATACATTGACATGAATCAGCCATGGATTTACATGTGTTCCCCATCCTGAACCCCCCTCCCACCTCCCTCCCCATCCCATCCCTCTGGGTCATCCCAGTGCACCAGCCCTGAGCACTTGTCTCATGCATTCAACCTGGACTGGTGATCTGTTTCACACTTGATAATATACATGCTTCAATGCTATTCTCTCAGATCATCCCACCGTCACGAATGGATAAGAAAGCTATGCACATATACACAATGGAATATTACTCAGCCATTAAAAAGAATACATTTGAATCAGTTCTAATGAGACGGATGAAAATGGAGCCCATTATACAGAGTGCAGTAAGCCAGAAAGATAAACTCCAGTATTCTTGCCTAGAAAATTCCATAGACAGGGGAGCTTGGTGGAGTCGCAAAGAGTCGGACATGATTGAGCACACTTGCACACATTGTAGTGCTCAGATATCTATCAAAAGGAACGAGGCAGTCATTATTAGAAATATTTGAATTAGTCCCCAGATACCTGAAGTGGTATTTAACGTCAAAACGTACTAAAATAAAATAATTAAAGAGCTATAATTTGGTGGATGATTACTTAGTAACATAATTCATACTCCTTACTTTGCAGATGATGGTGGGAGTGGGGATCGGGATGGGGAATACATGTAAATCCATGGCTGATTCATGTCAATGTATGACAAAAACCACTACAATATTGTAAAGTAATTAGCCTCCAACTAATAAAAATAAATGAAAAAAAAAAAAGAAAAAGAAATTAAGACCAAGGGTAGTTTAACGACTTGCCTAAGGTTACAAAGGTGAAGGCAGGATTCAAACCTAGACAGCATGACTCCAAAACCTGAGCTCACTATCTTCACCTCACTATACTGCCTCTCAGGACTAGTGTAAGCATGTGATAATAGGGGAACTCTTAGTGAGGAACAAGGCCCAGAAGAATCACTGGGGCCCCTGCCTACTTAGGGGAATTAAAAATCTCCTTAAATCTTAGGGCCTTAGGTCTCTAAAGTCACAATTCTACTCATCCTCTTCTTAGAGACGTTGAACCTATTGAAAACAATGCACAGGGTTCAGATGAGAATAAAAACATCACCTGTCATGCTTATAAATCTGACTGGCTTTATCTTGCAGTAACAAATGGGCTTTCTAACACTCCTGAATGGAACTGACTTTTTTACCAAACAGCAGAACCAAGAAGCCAAACATTTTTCCAAATTTCACCAGTCAGATGAAAAGCTCCTCACTCCATGAGAAGGAAGGAAAGGAATTTCTATCAGAGAAAGATATTTCTCATACTCAATTTGCTCTAGCAAAGTGTTATAATTCTCCAAATCCTCTCTTCTACTTCAACATCTGAATTTCTAGAAGCTGAGCAATATTTTGCCTCAAATTTGTTTTAAAGATAAATGTTCTAATTATCTGTCCAGGGGTATAAATGTTACTTATTTATCAGTGTAATATATTGCACTTTTTGTCTCTCTTCTTCCCTTGGGAAATACAGATCAAAATATTTGAGAGATTACCTTCTTTCCTGAACAATGAAGCAAATAATTCATTTCAAAACTCAGCAGTTCCAATCAACCACACTAATTTTATGGCCAATAGTAGCACTGGTTATTTTGTACATGAAGATAAGGATAATCAAAGTTATGCCTCTAGTCATAAAACAACTTTCACAAGAGTCATGATTTTTTTTTTAATATCACAGGAGTCAGGAGTTCAGAATTTCTATATTTAAAACTACAATTCTCTTTAGTTTTGACTTCTGTCAAATTCTGGAAGTTAGAAAGAGAATCATTATTAATGGTGTTATTGTGGACAACATACACCTGCAAAAACAGTTGACACACACACATTCCTAGACATTGAATTGGCCAAACCTATTCTTGATTATTTTGCAGGATGTTGAAATCATCAGTCTATGGCAGTGTTCCGTTACTTACTTGAAACAAAGAACCAGGATCGAGCCACTTTCTGAAGCTGGAACCCACAGTTGACTCATTTTTCTTATATATCTCAGAAAACTTGAGATAGGCTGTAGCTTATTACCAGCACTTCATGCATTTCCTCCCAATTCTTTCCCTATAGTACTTTCAAAGTTGCTGGTTGTTTCTTTATGAAAGGTTGGTCTGTGTGTAGGAACAGATTTAACTTTCTTAATTATGTGTTTCAGTTCTCAGTGCCAACCCTATTCTGTTTTCAATTCCAAGTTAACCTTATAGCTCAGGCTAACTTTAATCATTTTTTTTTTCTTGATTAACTGATTTTCTTGATTAAGCTTATATGAGCTTAATAATATGATTCCTACACATTCTTTATATAAAACTTTAGAATATTATTGAACAGAACACTGTTCAATAAGTGAAAAAGTAGATTCTGTTTCTATTAGCAGTAAGGCCATGACTGATCTTAGATATAATATATAGAGAAACAATCTTCCAAGTAATATACCCCAGATAGGTTGAATCTTCTGAATTGAAAAGCATTGCAATATGTAAGTACAAGGAATTTATGACTATAAAATAACTTTCCATTACCAAATTACATGAACAATTTTTGTTAAATTATGAGGTTTTATGTTTATCAAATATAGTCAGATTTTTTACCATCTGAGCCACTAGGGAAGCCCAGTATCTTATACAGATGATTTTTTAAAATGCAAAATTTTATTTTTTAGCAAGTATTCATATTGATATTAGTAGGAATACTTTGGTTATATTCCATTTTTTCCAACTTAATTCTTCTATGACAAACAAAATAAATGAATTACATTGATTTCTTTATTGTGGTGTTTCTGAATGGGCTTATTTCATTTGTCTCTTCTTTTGGCACCTCACACACCTTGACTCTATGAATATTTTATATATTCTGTTGAATTCCCTTTGTATTTGACTTTTAAAGAAAGAATAAATATTTTTTAAATTAGAAAAAAATGCTTTAAATTGTGACCGGAAGCAAATGGATATCATTTGAATGTATATAAAACCTTTGAACATGTTTATTTTGTATCATTGTAATTCATCCAACAGTTTCTGAACTCAGTTTCTTCCAAAGAGACCCTGAAACCTACATCTTAGTAGTGAGGCAAAGTTGGACACTGAGATTTCTAATTTCATTTCTTTGACAGGTGAAATGACATGCATCCAGAAATTGCTAGTATTTACTCAGCAGTAACTACAGATGAGACCAGGGAGATTTTCTTGCCAACACTGGCATTCATTTGCTTTGAGATTTTTTCACACTTCTCTTTTTCTTCACTCACAATAGATGCCTAGTTGTTTCAGATAGATTACACATGTTTCTGAGCAAATGAAATACATTTAAAACCTTCCCAACATACATGTGGAATTTGTGTACTGCCAAGAAATTCACTGTTTTCCAGAAAGTATAAATCTCGAAGGCATAGTTGGACAATCTCTGTCTTAGTCTTGGCTATGCTCAGGGTTCCTTTCTTCTGTTTGTTTTGTTTGGTTTGTGGCTTGATGAATTGATTTCTTCATTAGACAGAACCACCTGGAAGCTGAGGAACACGGTTTCTGCATTCACTGATTCTGTATCCTAGCTCTCAGCCCCAGAAGAGCTTTGATCTTTCTCTCTCTCCATTCACTGTAGATGTGATAATCCTTCTTTTCTGTCTCATCCACACACATGCACATGATAGTTTGCTGCTTTTTTTTTCAATAAATATAATAAACCAAAGAAGCAACAAGGCATTTTGGTAGTCTGTAATCACCATTTGCCTGTCCCTATGATTTTTTCTTTCAAAACATTTATTTTAATCCTAGTTTCTGGTTCAGTCACAGTTGCTCCAATATCCTTTATCATTAATTTTGTATGTTTCTGTATGTTCATTTCTCTAACTATTTTTTTATCTTTATTTTTCTTCATGCTATTTGGGTCAGAAGCTGGCCACTTGTCCCACATCTGACCATCCTAATCACCACTTTCTAAACTCTTCTTCTCAGTATCTTTAAAAAAAAACAAACAAACAAGTGTTAGAGTCCTAGAAAGGTTGCTGCTGAAACACAACATGATTCAATGTGTTTGTAGCTGTTTAACTATATGTTACTTAACATCATGCTCATGTGACTGGGTGACACGCATTGAGTCAAAAAGCAATCAAGTTCCAAAGCAATAAAAATCTTCCAGTCCTGTGTCTTCTACTTAATATTCCCAGGCTCTCCCAGGATAGTTAAAATCTCTTATTACTACTTCCACTCTGGCCTCTTTATTAGCCTTTTTTATGTGCTCAAATCATTTCACAATCTACTTGCTCCTTTTTGTCTGGTGGTCTACAATGCACGGTATTTGAATATGTCCCAACATGTCCCAGAGACGTAGGAGCCTGGTAGGCTGCCGTCTATGGGTCGAACAGAGTCAGACACGACTGAAGCGACTTAGCAGCAGCAACATGTCCAACTTCAAAGCCCTAACAGCTCTGTGCTATTACTAGGCTCTTCTCTACTCTCTACTATTATGATAATAAGCCCTTTAGGTATATAATTCCTAATCTACATTGCTTCATATCACTACAAAACAGGGTTCTGATAAGTTTGACTAAAGCGAAGGCCTTCCAAATCCTGTTCTCTATCCATATTAGTCAAGAGCATAGTAACCAGGTATCTCACCTAGTATCAACCAAAAGAAGTTTATAATAAATGAGGCATGTCCATTGAAATCTAATCTCTAAGAAAAATGTTGTAACCATTTCTAAAATGCTTTAAACAAATTTAAGTTATATACAGCAACAGCTACAGTAACTGTGAATTCATAGCTTAAAAATAAACAGTATTTCTACTGATTCCATCCCAGCCATGCTTTTGACACTTCACATCTGTATTGTGGCAATGATTATATAATCAAGTTGCCTAATGACAGACTCTCTCTGGTGCTTCTTTCCAGAAAATTACTGAGTGAACAATCTTCCTAAGACACCCTTTACACTAACATTGCCCTATGATGTTCTTACTAAGTGTCCCTAGAAAGTTTGTATTTCCTACCTTGCTTTTAAATGTTTGCCATGAGAGGGCCCATGATGCATATCCAAACTTATTTCACACTAATACATAGTCTCTGTTTCGGTCACACCAGCTTCCACAATCTACAGTGTTCCCATTATATTAAGTGGAGAAGGAAATGGCAACCCACTCCAGTACTCTTGCCTGCAAAATCCCATGGATGGAGGAGCCTGTTAGGCTACAGTCCATGGGGTCGCCAAGAGTCGGACACAACTGAGTGACTTCACTTTCACTTTTCACTTTCATGCATTGGAAAAGGAAATGGCAACCCACTCCAGTATTCTTGCCTGGAGAATCCCAGGGACAGAGGAGCCTGGTGGGCTGCGGTCTATGGGGTCACACAGAGTTGGACACGACTGAATCGACTTAGCAGCAGCAGCATTATATTAAGGGAGTTTTTGCTAACTGTGACTCCTCCCTGCAGACAATAATGTCTTTTCTCCCTTAGACTGATTATGTTTCCCATGCCACAAGGTACACTTCAGTGCCCACTCTGTCTATGAACACTATTCTCCATCATACAGGAAAGCAGAAAGTAAATATCCATGAATCATCACCTAAATTCTACAACCAATTAGCATTTTGTCCTGTTTTATTGCACACCTACCCATTTATCTATCCTTCCATCTATCCATTATTTCATCTTATTTTGGCATACATTTCAAGTTTTATACATTAGTTCACTTCACTCTGAAAACTTTATTATGTAGATCATTAACTAGAATTCAATATTTGGTTTGGGTTCTTTTTGTTAGATAAAACTTACGTACAATGAAATACACAAACAGTAATTGTACAATTTGATGAGTTTTGACAAAGGCATGTGGTTGTGCAACCCAGAGTCCCATCAAAATATAGAACACGAAAAAAAATAGAATAAAATATATAGAACATGGCCATCACTTGAGAAATTTCCTTCATTCCCCTTCACAGTCAATTCTTTCTCCAGCTCTGGCAGAGGCAAAATTGTTCTGATGATTTCTACAATAAATTAATTTTCTTTTTTAGAATTTATTTAGACAGTATCATATAATTGATACAATCCATGTCATTGTCAATTTCTCTCTTTTTTTTTTCAGAGTAACATTGTATTGTTTATAAATGTTTCTGTTGATGAATATTTTGAGCTGTTTCCAGGTTTTAGCTAGTACAAATAAAGCTATTTTACTGTACAAATGATTTTGTAGACATGTTTTTATTTCTGTTAGATAAATACCTAGAATAACAGGGTGGTGCATACTTAGGATTTTCTTTCAGATTTTAGTTTTCTAAATGTGATGTGCTCTAATTTTTGTTTATTCCATTCTTTCTGTGCACATGATTTTTTTAAATCATAATTAAATATACAGAATATAAAATTCATCATTTAAACCACTTTTTATGTACACTTCAGTTGTTCTAAGTACACTCACAGTGTTGTACAACCATCACCACTATCTATTTACAGACTTTTTTTCATCAACCCAAAAAGAAGTTTTGTATCCACTAAATAATAAATCTCCACCTCCTCTCTCTCATTCCTAGCCCCAGGTAATCTTCATTCTATTTTCGGTCTCAATAAATGTGCCTATTCTAGGTATCTCATACAAGTAGAATCATACAATGCTTATGCTTTTGTGCCTGACTTATTTCAGTTAGCATAATATTTTCAAAGTCTACCCATTGTTTAGCATTATAAGAAACTACCAGACTTTTCTACAAAGTGTATTATTTTATGCTTCTACCAGCAATAGATGAGTTTTAGTTGTCTCACATCCTTGCCAACATTTAATGTTGTCATTTGTCTTGACTTTTAACCATTCTGGCTACTTAAGTAAGCTCAGTTTCACTATATGCTTTTCAGACTTCCTCTTGCCTTGATAGTTTTCACACAGTTTAGATTAAACAGTTCTCTAAACATGCTTTATGTATGAATTCCTTTCCCCTGATGGACTTCAAACTCCTTGAGAACAAGGACTGTTCCTTTATACTACATTTATTTACTTTGTAGTACCTAGCATTGGATCATGCTCATAGTAACTGTGACAATTTGAAAACACACTCAATCCAAACTGAGACAGAAGATTTAGTTTTAGTATGCTAGTTATGGTTCTGGTGGCAGATTTTCTAATTGCAGGTTGAGATGTGAAAATTTCAAATCATTTTTAGTTTATTTTTTACCTTTCTTAACTATGGACATTATACAGAGTGAAGTAAGCCAGAAAGATAAAGACCAATACAGTATACTAACACATATATATGGAATTTAGAAAGATGGTAACGATAACCCTATATGCAAAACAGAAAAAGAGACACAGATGTACAGAATAGACTTTTGGACTCTGTGGGAGAAGGTGAGGGTGGGATGTTTTGAGAGAACAGCATCAAAACACGTATATTATCAAGGGTGAAACAGATTACCAGCCCAGTTTGGATGCATGAGACAAGTGCTTGGGGCTGGTGCACTGGGAAGACCCAGAGGGATGGGGTGGGGAGGGACGTGGGAGGGGGGATCAGGATGGGGAATACATGTAAATCCATGGCAAAAACCACTACAATATTGTAAAGTAATTAGTCTCCAACTAATAAAAATAAATGAAAAAAAAAAACATATTAGGAAACAAAATACCAATAATATCTAAATAGTGAGCTTATATGCATCTATGGTTGCTAAGGGACTGTTAATTCAGCCATAGATTTAATTTTCTTTAAATTCCTTTGATGAATATAAACTCAGACAGAAACAGTAATTAACTGGAAAATGAAAAAAAAAATAGTAAATGAAATAAAAACAAGGAAACCAGCATATTTAATGTCTTTCTAGGAAAATAACTCTTTGACAAATTGGGCTTTTTTTAATCTAAATTGAAAAGTTGTTATAAGCTGGAGGATAGCTCATTTATGTATTAATTTTTCTGTTTATGAATAGCTTATTATATATTAGGAAATTAAGTGTTTAAATAACCCTATCTTCAATACCATATATCACCTACTGCTATGGACTGAATTGTAGCCCCTCAAAATTTATTTGTCAAAGTCTTGACCCTAAATTTGATACTATTTGGAGGTGGGGTCTTTGGGAAATAGGTTTAGATGAGGTCATGACAGTGGGGTGCTCACAATGAGGTTAGTGCTCTTACTGGAAAAGAAACCAGAAAGCTTGTTCTCTGTCTACCCCACTTGCCAGCATGTCAAGACCTAGGGAAGGTAGACATCTACAAACCAGGAAAGGAGTCTTCACCCAAAACTGACTGTGCTAGCACCTGGATCTTGGGTTTCTACCCTCTAGGACTGTGTGAAAATAAAATTTTGTTAAGCCACCAAGTCTATAGTATTTTGTTATGACAGCCTGAGTTGACTGAGACATAGTTTTTTACCAAAATTCTACCCTCCACAATAAGGCAATTTTCTCAGGAAAAAAAAAAAAAAGTTAAAGGTTCTCAATAAAAAAAAAAAAAAAATCTCCTGATTGGCATGTGGTAAACTTTCAGTAAATGTGTTTTCAATTGAATTGGTCTCAGTTCACACCTTCTATGGGCTTCCCAGATGGTTCAGTTGTAAAGACTCTGCCTGCCAATGCAGGAAATGCAGGAGATGTGGGTTTGATCCCTTGTGTGGGAAGATCCCTTGGAGGAAGAAAGGGAAACCCACTCCAGTATTCTTGCCTGGAAAATCCCATGGATGAAGCAGTCTGGTGGGCTACAGTCCATGGGATCTCAAAAGAGTCAGAAACAACTGAGCAGCTGAGCATACATGCACACTTTATATAACACTCCTCTGGAACAAGTCTACTTACATTGGCAGAGACAATCAGCTTATATATCTTCTGATTTTAGAGGACCCATAATCCTCTCTTCTTCAAAACAGCTATCTATCCTTATGGCCACCTACCATTAGGTATCAATTCCTTCCTAAGTAAAGCATTGGTCTCAGTTTAACTGCAGACGTAGTTTTGAAGTTATATTAAAACAATGACAATGGTAAACACTTTAATAAAAGTTAGTGGATGGAATTACCTAGCAGAGTCTGAAGAAAGGAAACATGGAACAGGTACAACAGGTAGTTTTGTATTTGTCTGACTGAGTATGGATGAGGTGAGGAGTAAAGTAGATGGAAGTTGTTATCTAGAGTGCTCAGTCGCTCAGTTGCCCAAATGGCAGGCAGATTATTTACCTCCAGTGCCACTTGGGAAGATCTATGTATTATCTAGAGTAGTGGTGGAAAAGTGACTAAGATTTAAACATCGGGAGAATTCACACAAAATTCTGGATTTTAGCCTCCTTGAAAAATTAGATCCAGAAGCACTGGGCCAATATTCTTGTCCGGCAACAAACACCTGGAGTGACACAGTAGCTGCCTCTTTAAAAAAGGGCATGTGCTCTGTCTTACCACTGTCTCAACCATCCCAGAGTCTCTTACACCAGGTGTGAATTCGTTATGGTATTTACCAAGCCCCTGTAGGCTTTCATTTTGCCACTCCTGGCCTAAGACTTAGGGGCACAGAACTAAATATGACAATAACTGGGGGAGAGGAGACCTCTGGGCACTTAATAGTGAAGGAGATGTTGAACACAGAATGCAATAATGAGAGGGAGTGAGACTACTTAGGAAGGCGACGTGGCTTGCTTATGTGAAGTGAACATTGGTGAAATGCATAGAACTTTACAATCTGAGCCTTTATTTTCTGGAATGCCTCCTACCTATTTTCCATATTTCTCTAAAAAATTAATTAGGTGACCATATGAGACAGTTATTGCCTTAAGCCACTTCCAATGAAGCATTGCATTTCCAATTCATTCTAACAATTTGAAAAGAATCTGTAGTTACTGTTCTGAGTACTTTTATTGTTCAAGATGAAGGTTAATCAGAATTTTGTCATTAATATACCACATTTGTAATAACATTTTAAATAATCCATTCACTCAGAAGTCCCCACTTTCAAATGGACTCCATACTTCCAAATTATACTCACTGTGAAATACAAAGTAAGTGAGGTTACAAAGACATATTAACACACATTCACTCAAATTTGCTTTAAGAGTTATCTTGTTTTTATTGCCTTAAACTCTGAAAGAAGTGGTTGTCATTTCTTCAAGCTTGACGATCTCTGTCTTCAACTAGACAATCTCTAGTTCACTGACATAAGTAAAATGCTTAGCATAGAGCCTGAAAAATTCAATAATAAGTATTACCTTTCTTCCCAGATACACCCTCTTCCTTTCTACTGTTTTACTTAATATTATTTTAGATGTGTGTGTGTGTGCTCAGTCACCCAGTTGTGTCCAGCTCTTTGCGACCCTATGGGCTACCCTATTGTAGTCTATCAGGCTTCTCTGCCCTTGGGATTTTCCAAGCAAGAATACTGGAGTGGGTTGCCATTTCCTCTTCCAGAGAATCTTCCTGACCCAGGGGTCGAACTTGTGTCTCTTGCGTCTCCTGCATTGGCAGGTAGATTCTTTACCACTGAGTCATCTGGGAAGCCATTATTTTAGATAGGAAAATTGAATTAGAATTAACCTAAAGGCATCTCAGTGGTAAAGAATACACCTGCCAAGCAGGAGACACAGGTTTGATCCCTGGAGAAAGAAATGGCAACCCACTCCAGTATTCTTGCTGGGGAAATCCCATGAACAGAGAACCCTAGAAGACTACAGGCCATGTTCACAAAGAATCAGACACGACTTAGCAACTTAACAACAACAGCCACACTCTACAGATAAAACCCCTTACCAGTCCATGTAAAATATTGCTGGGAAGTTAAGAATGTTAGAGGGATGGTAAAATAGAAGAGCAACTAATCTTTCAAATTAAACATCAGTGTAATCTCAGAAAGAAACATAAGAAACTGATGACAGAAAAAATCACTTTCCTTCTTGTGCAAGCATCTTCATTCCTTGTCTGGAGTCTTAGATCCAAGACCATTGTTCACTGCCATGTACACTGTGTGAGATGCTGTGATCAATAATGATGGCAGGATTTTTTTTTTTTTATTTATTCACTGCTGTGTCCTATAACCTAGCGAACCATCATTAAAACACATGACAGCCAGCACACTAGAGAACATAGTTCATGCCCCTGAAGAGTCTGAAGTTGAAACAAGGAAATAACAAAGTATGACACAACTAGCAAAATTACAGAGCATGACTAAACATATCCCTTATACCTCCCTAGTTTCTCTTGTTTCCCCCTTTTCCATTTAAATGCATGTATAGGGGTGAAACTAAGTAAATGACAAGGAATGTGCAATCTTCACTGATGTTTATGTCATTTTGCATCTCAACTCACAGACATCTACTATGATAGTGCTGATCCAAAATTGCAAAGCTTTGAGTTGCAAAGATTTCTTTTGGAATGTAGATTTAATAGTGCTTCTTATTTTTTATTTAGTCAAACAATTTCCTTTTATTTTCATTCTTAAAACACTGGGTATATGGAGAGTGGGAAGGGTCAGGCACGATGCTTTAATTAGATTCATAATGTTCCAATGTATAGTGTTTGTGACAACCGTGTATATACATTGCTTCCTTTGAACTCCAACAAGAGGATCATACTTTCGTAATGCAGTCTTCAGGACACAGGCTCCCACTGATACAATTGCTAGCAGCTTGGAGCTCCCCATTGAGACACTCCCATTGCCATTCTAGACAACATTTTCAAATCACTAGTTGCCAGATCCTGTCTGTGTGTCAGGGAGGAGAACTGAGACATGGAAAGCATCACATTTTATTTTTCCTCATTTATTTTTCAGCATGGTGGGAGACCAGAAAGAAAACAATGAGCAAAGAGAGTAAATATGTGAGCAAATACCTTAGCCTTCACCACATACTTCAGTTCAGTTCAGTTCAGTTCAGTTCAGTCGCTCAGTCGTGTCCAACTCTTTGCGACCACATACTTAAAGTTACCAAATGCAGGTTTGTGTGCCTGACACACAGTGAGGCCAAATGATACTAAGATGTTGGAGTCTGGAGCAAAGAAAGGTTTATTGCAGGGCCATGCAGGGAGACGGGTGGCTCATGCCCCCAGAGTCCTGCACTCCTTGAAGGGCTTCAGCAAAGCACTTTTAAAGGCCAGGTGAGGGAGGGATGTGGTTAGTTGTTGCAAACTTCTTGGTGTAGGAATCCTTTGTTCTTGCAGTTGTCCACATGGGTCAGGTCAAAATGTTCCTGTAAATCTCCAACAAGACAAATGTTATTCTCTGTTCAGCAACTTTTTATCTCAATATAGATGGACTCTTAAAGGTCAGAGCCTTAAGAATAGGCTATCCTGTATATTTCAGGCTATAGGTGACATTCTTTTACAAAAGGTACAAAGCCAGTATGACTAAGCACAGACAACAAAGCACAAAGGTTAAAGCAAAAGGAACATATCTAATATGAAGTCAGATTTGTTCTTCTCTATTACATAAGTGCCGAAGAGATTTTTCACATAGAAACTCCATCCTTGTAACTCCACCACTTAGAACAGTGCTGGGAACAGAACAGGTACCTACCAAATATCTGTTGAATGAATGAATTCTATGTAATGGAATGATTAGAATCAAAGCAGTTAGTATACAAAGACAATGTGGAATTACATGATGTCAGTTTTTGTATAAATGGGCAATAAGTAGATCAGGTTGTAGGAGGCAGAGGAATGTGGCTGAGAGATATGAAATGAGGTATCTGAAAGTGATAAGTTATATGTAGAGAAATAATATAATTTATTATCCCAGACTGGACATTTTGAAGAGTGAAAGATAACACTAATTATTCCAGAATGACCTATATAAATTATGACTCTCCTGAGAAACTGGGATATATGGACATACTCTTTATACGAAACTAGTAAACTGAGTTACTAGTAAAATGAGGAAACTGAGTAAGAGAGGTTAGGATCATGAAAATAAAATTTGAGACAGATTGTTTTCTTTTCTTTTCTTTTTTTTTTTTTTAGTTCTACCACTTTATTGCTACCAACCCATCTCCCTCCACCCTCGTGCACACATGCTCAGTCATGTAACCCCATGGACTGCAGCCCGCCAGGCTCCTCTGTCCATGGACTTTTCCAGGCAAGAATATTTGAGTGGGTTGCCATTTCCTTCTCCAGGAGACAGATTGTTATCATTTCCCAATAGATATATACTTTAAATCTGAAAGAGAGAGAGAGAGACTAGAAGACAGAACACCTGCTAGAACTGTAATAATTACAGTCTAGGGATGTTAGCCAGAGAAGGCAATGGCAACCCACTCCAGTACTCTTGCCTGGAAAATCCCATGGACAGAGGAACCTGGTAGGCTGCAGTCCATGGGGTCGCTAGAAGTCGGACTGAGCTACTTCACTTTCACTTTTCACTTTCATGCATTGTAGAAGGAAATAGCAACCCATTCTAGTATTCTCGCCTGGAGAATCCCAGGGACAGGAGAGCCTGATGGGCTGCCGTCTCATGGGGTAGCACAGAGTCGGACACGACTGAAGCGACTTAGCAGCAGCAGCAACAGGGAAGTTAGCTTCAAGAATAGAGAGGAATGGGTAGCTCTGAAGGAATTTGTGAAGAATCAAGTAGAATTGATTAACCATGGAATATATATGTTCAGTCATAATACTGCCTGCAGTGTTATTTCAAAAATATACAAAATGCAAGCTCTGATAAATTCTGCACTAAGCTGAAGCTATCTCCACACCTTCCAGCCCTGTAATATTGGAACACTTACTTAACTTCTCTGACCCTCAGTTACCTGAGGGTTTAATGTAAGTAACGGTAAGTCATCCACATAAGCCTTCTCATATTTCAGACCATATTGGAAATTCAAATTTGGTCCCTTAAAATTGTTTTTTACCTCTATTCTGAGACAGGAAAGTTCTTAAGTAAAATAATATTCTAGATTTATTGAATGTACCTTAAAATAAAACAACAACAAAGAAAATCAAGCTCTAACTCTAAAATCAGGATGTCTAAAAGTCCTTCATGGAAAAACAGTTAATTTGACTCAATTTTAAGCCAAATAAAAAGATTTTATCTTTAGGGGCTATTCTTCCATCTTTCCTATATCAGAAAGCATTTCTGCAAGAAATCAAAACAAAAACGGTTAGATTCGGAAAAATTTGAGTTCCCCCTGGTAACACTCAACTTTCAGTAAGAAAATTATTGAACAATGCCTATGAGCAGGAGAAACTCTAGTTCTATCAGATAACTTTGTGGTCTCTTTCCTCCAACTCTGAGAACTCCTCTTGTATCCATAACAGACAGCTACAGGCTTTCAGGCTTTACAATTTTGGTCACCACTCATCTACGTGAACATTGCCTTCTCCAGAATGGCCCGCCTACTCTGATTTTCCATTTTTTTCTCATACAGAACCCTGGTTTCAACCTCAATACAGTTAGCATTTTGCCTAAACTTCAGAAAAAGAGAGAAATTGTTTTCCAATCTCTCCTTCTCAATTTTGTGTTTACACACTTGACTTAAGGGATAATTGGTTACATAATTATCTTTAGTGACTCTTTATCTAACATAATTGCAGCTAAACATCACTGCTGTATAGGGATTAGTGAAAAGAATAGTGGAAATTGTTGATAGCACCTAAACGTCATGAGACTCATATTTCTAACTGTAGAAATTGAACCACTTCTGAGTTGTTGAAATTATTGCTAAATTTATTTGCAGCTTTTTTTATAATAAAAAAGCTTTATTACTCTTATTATGGGCCAAAGAAATGCTTTAAATCTTGAGTTCTGTAGTAATATCTTCTGTCCTAAAAGCAATGAAGCTTTTCAAGAGAGAGGAAGAAAGAAAGTACATTCTGAAAAGGTAGTGTATGGTTTCAGAATTTTGTTGCAATTTTGGTTCATATATTTTTACTAAGTGTAGCCTTTATATGTAAATTAAATGATTATTTAAGAAAGAACACTGCTTTCATAAAGTAAGAAATGATTTTATATCCTAAAAGACATAGGAGTATAAACCAGTAAGGCAGCTCTACATGTGTTTGATGGCTATGAGATGACCTGTTTGACTTTCTATTACAGACCAGCAGACCATGTTGCCCTGGCCCACCAGACCCAGACTGGGGTAACCGACTTCTCATTAGGGAGTCCTATGGTACAGAGTTCATTCATAGCCTGTAATAAATAAAGTGTGTTTAAAACCTCATGTATAGAAACAGCCCTCCATTGTGAAAGTAGTAGCATAAAAAAGATTTTTATCCTTTGAAACGCTATTGGAGAGGGAAAAAAAAAATTGGCTAAACCCTAACAAATGAGTTTATCATTTGGCCATATGGGATAGTGTATGCACACATGTCCAGATAGTCAAATCCATTCAAATTGATCTGGACAGACTAATTCATCAGTTCTTTGGAGGGAAAGCCCAAGCTGAGTTAAATAAAATGTTAAAATAAAAGCAGTTTAATTACCTCGGGTGAGAAGTAGAGAGAATTTGGCTTCAAGTCTTAACAGAGTTCTATAATGACTTTAGTGAGTAGAAAATCATTTGTGACTAGGACATTCATTGTACACAAAAGATTCAGGGAAAGTAGGAATCTTTTTAATCTTCCCATTTATCTGTTTATGGAGCAGACTGTGTATATGTCCATAGTACAGACATACATTTAGCTTGGTCAAGTGGAAATTATTGCAGATTCCAAACTAATGGAGTTGGGTTAATGAGGTTTTACTCTTTGTGTAGAGATGACAGACACAGGCAGTAAAGAAGAAAATGTGCCACCTGTACCCCAGATTTTAACTCATACTGTTTTCCTCATTGCCAGTGAAATAAATTCTACATGTGATATGAGAATCAATCTATTTCTTCCTGTTTCTGACATTGTCCTTTGTGATAAAAAATTATGTGGTCAGAATTTACCTGAAAATTTGTAGATATGTAAAGCTAGATATGTGAAGCAAGATACGCTTGGTTATAATTTTCTCTGTTAGGATGGTTATCTACTGTAAGTATTTCTTTATTGAACTCCAGTAACTCAGAAGATGTTATATTTATGTTATATTTATGATACTTTCCTAAATACCTTAAAGTCTATAAATGAAATGATGCACAAAAGTTCAGTGACAAGGGAGGTATACATAGATGAGACATTTTTGAAAGAGAAAGAAAGATTTAGAGAGACTAGCAAGAGCCTAAAATAGAATTTAATGAATTGGAGGGATTCTGGGAAAATGGCAGAATAGGAAGCACCAGAATCTGTCTCCCCACCTAGACAACAATTACACTGGAAGAATCTGTCTGGTGTAACTATTTTGGAACTCTGGAATCTATCTCATGTAGCTATTTTGGAACTCTGGAGGCTATTGAAGAGTCCAACTTTCAAGAGAAGACTTGCATGGTACATTATGGTTAATTTTAGTCAATTTCAATTCTTAGCTCAGCAGCCACTACCCACCCCCACCTGCAGCCCTGTGGAAGGCAGCTGTGCATCTCCCTTGAAAAACTCTCACACAGCCTGTGGGAACCAGTGTGGACAATATGGACCCTGTCCTTCAAATATTTGGGATCTGTGTTCTGATTACTGATGTTGACAGATAATGGAAGTGCAGACACAGGTATACAGTCATTTTTTCACACTACTCAGTGTGGCAAGTCCCTAATCCTCCAGCTGAAGTGACTTCTAAGGAATTTAAAGAGCCAGCACTTTCTTTCCCCCTTAATCATTTCCTTTTCCCCACTTTGAGAGCCAGACATTAAAGAATAGGGCATTCATCATCAACTTCACATACAGAGGAAACTAGAAAGTCACTGCATGTACCAAGGGAAATATGCAGAATCAGAAAGTACTAGAGAAATGCTTAAGTTTCCATCTCAGACTGATCTTTAATACAAAGACAACAATAAAAAAAGAAAACCCTGGTAGTAAGTGAACCTAATTTCCAAGAGTTATCACTTCATTACATACAAATATACTGCTGCTGCTACTGCTAAGTCACTTCAGTTGTGTCTGACTCTGTGCGACCCCATCGCTGGGATTCTCCAGGCAAGAACACTGGAGTGGGTTGCCATTTCCTTCTCCAATGCAGAAAAGTGAAAAGTGAAAATGAAGTCGCTCAGTTGTGTCCAACTCTTCGCTACCCCATGGACTGCAGCCTACCAGGCTCCTCCATCCATGGGATTTTCCAGGCAAGATTACTGGAGTGGGGTGCCATTGCCTTCTCTGTACAAATGTACAGTCTTCAGCAAAAATCACAATGAAGTGAAAGTCACTCAGTTGTGTCTGACTCTTTGTGACCCCATGGACTATACAGTTCATGGAATTCTCCAGGCCAGAATACTGGAGTCGGTAGCCTTTCCCTTCTCCAGGGGATCTTTCAAACCCAGGGATCGAACCCAGGTCTCCTACATTACAGGCAGATTCTTTACCAGCTGAGCCACAAAGGAAGCCCAAGAATACTGGAGTGGATAGCCTATCCCTTTTCCAGCGGATCTTCCTGACCCAGGAATTGAACCAGGGTCTTCTGCATTGCAGGTGGATTCTTAACCAACTGAGCCAAGAAACAAAAATGTATGGCCTATTCAAAACAAATAAAAGGTAAACCAACAGAGACTGTCTTAAAGAAAGAGCAGATTATGGACATACTAGACAAAGTCTTTTAAATGGTTTTTTAAAAGCTCAGAGAACCAAAGGAAGGCATGAGAAAGTCAAGAAAATGATGTCTTAAGAAAACAGAAATATCAATAAAGAGACAGAAAACCTAAAAAAGAAACCAATGATATACTATCTACAAGGGCCTCACTTTAGGTTCAAAGACAAAAATAGATTGAAAGTAAGAGTATGAAAAAAGATATTCCATGCAAATAGTAACCAAAGAAAGCAGCATTGATTATCTAATATCAAACAAAATAGACTTTAATGCAAAAAAAGGTTGCAATTGACAAAGAATAGCCTTATATATGTATAATTAGTATTATAAAAGGTTCATTATAACAAGAATATAACAATTATAAAAATTTATGCACTAATGACAGACCATCAAAATATATGAAGAAAAGCTGACAGTTTAAGACTTCAATATCTTTTCTCTAATAATAGAACAACCAGAAAGAAGATAAGAAAGTAAAGGGCTTCAACAACATAATAAACCAACTAGATCTAACAGATATACAGAACACTCTAACGACCAACACTTTTCAAGTGTGCATGGATTATTCTCTAGGATTGACTATATGTCAGTTCACAAATTGTCTCAGCAGAATTACAAAGATAGACATCATAAAAAGTATCTTCTCCAAACACAACAGGAAATCAACACAACAGGAAATGAAACTAGAAATCACTAACAAGGAAAAGTAAAAATGTCACAAATATGTGGACCTTAAACAACACACTCCTAAATAACTAACAGGCCAAAGGAGGAGTCACAATGGAATTTAGAAAATGCTTAGTGACAAATGAAAATGAAAATACAACATACCAAAACTTATGGGATAAAGCAAAAGCAGTGCCAAAGGAAGAATTTAAGTCTATAAATACATTTAAAAAAAAGATCTCAAATCAACAACCTAACTTATTGAACTGGAAAAATAAGAATAAATTTAACACAAAGCTAACAGAAGAAAAGAAACAGTGAAAATAAGAGGAGATATAAATGAAATAGAGAAGAGGAGAAAAACAGAGAAAATCAACAAATCCTTTTGGCTTTAAAAAAAAAAAGATCAATGAAATTGGTGAATCTTTAAAAAGATGACTAAGACAAAAAGAGAAGATTCAAATTACTAAACTAAAAAATGAAAAAGGGGATATGACTTCTGTTTCTACAAGAATTAAAATGATTATGAGATGACTATGAACAACTGTTCAACAACAGCTGTTAGTTTAATAGTTGAATAACTATTCTAGTTGAATAACAATAGACACCCAGGCAGAAAGTAAAGAGGAACTAAATAGCCTCTTGATGAGAGTGAAAGAGGAGAGTGAAAAAGGCTGGCTTAAAACTCAACATTCAAAAAAACTAAGATGATGGCATCCAGTCCCATCATTTCATAGCAAATAGATGAGGAAGCAATGGAAACAGTGACAGATTGATTTCCTAGGGCTCCAAAATCACTGCAGACAGTGAATACAGCCATAAAATTAAAAGACCCTAGCTCCTTGGAAGGACAGCTATGACAAACCTAGACAGTGTATTAAAGAGCAGAGACATCACTTTGCCAACAAAGTTATGTTTTTTTCCATTAGTCACATATGGATATGAGAGTTGGAAGTTGAGTGCCGAAGAATTGATGCTTTCAAACTGTAGTGCTGGAGAAGACTCTTGAGAGTCCAATGGATTGCAAGGAGATCAAATTAGTTAATCCTAAAGGAAATCAACCCTTAATATTTGTAGGAAGAACTGATGCTGAAGCTGAAGCTCTAATACTTTTGGCATCTGACATGAAGAGCCGACTCACTGGAAAAGACCCTGATGCTAGGAAAAATTGAAGGCAGAAGGAAAAGGGGGCGACAGAGGATGCGATGGTTGGATGGCATCACCGACTCAATGGACATGAGTTTGAGCAAACTCTGAGAGATAGTGAAGGACAGGGAAGCCTGGTGTACTGCAGTCCATGGGGTCACAAAGAGTCAGACACAGCAACTGAACAACCACAAATAGCACACATAAGATATATGGAAGTTGCATGTATCAGTGGTTTCTTCTTTTTTTATTGCTGAATATTATTCCATAAATTAAATATATGCCAGTTTGTTTAATCACTCACCTGTTGAAGGATATTTTCAGTTTTTACAGTTGTTGACTATTGCTAATAAAAGTTTATGTGAACTTTTTTGTACTCAGTTATGTGTGGTTATATGTGTTAAATTTCCTAAGAGTGGAACTTTCAGATCATATGGTTTAAATTTCTGAGTTAATGTTTTAAGGAGCCACCAGACTATTAGCCAAAGCAGCTGCATCATTTTGCTGCCCCACCAGCAATGTATGACCTATCTAGTTTCTTCATGTACTTGTCAGAATTTAGAATTATTAATATTGTTTTATTTTAACTGTTCATATAAGTGTGTAGTAATATCTCATCATGGTCTTCATTTTATTTCCCTGTTAGTGATGTTGAACATCTTTTAATGTATTTATTTGGCACCCCTATATTCTCTTTGGTGAACTGTCTCTTCGTGTCTTTTGCCAATTTTCTAATTAGATTGTTTTATTTTTCCTTTAAGTGTTGCTTATATGTTATTGTTTAGTCACTAAGTCATGTCTGACTCTTTTTGAGACCCCATGGACTGTAGCCGACCAGGATCTTCTATCCATGGGATTTCCCAGGCAAGAATACTGGAGTGGGTTGCCATTTCCATCTTCAGGGTATCTTTCCCACTCAGGGGTCAAACCTGAATCTCATGCTTGACAGGCAGATTCTTTACCACTGACTGAGTAGCCAGGGAAGACCGTTACTGATATGTTGATACTACAGATATTACTCTTCTGTCAGATAAATGGCTTGCAAATATTTTCTCCTAATCTGTAACTGCCCTTTCATCTTCTAAATGGGATTTTACAGTAAATTTTTTTTAAAAAAATTATGACATTCAGTTTATCAATTGTTTTATGGAGAATGCTTTTATGTCTATGAAAAATTTATTTTCTTGTGGCAATTTTGGGAGTTTATGACTTTCTACAAATATATCTATTTCATCTATATTTTCACATTTTTAGCACATGGATTCATAATACTTTAATCAATTTTATCTAGTTAATTTAAATTTTTCATATATTTGTTTATCTACATCTTTCTAGATTATTTACATCTTACTAGATTACCCTTCTTCACTTTGATACTGTTCTCTTCTGGGCTATAATCTATCCTAATTTTGAAATTGTTTCATCTATTATTTTCCCTATTTCTTTTTTTAAAATTTTATTTATTTTTATTTTTTTTCCATTTATTTTTATTAGTTGGAGGCTAACTACTTTACAATATTGTAGTGGTTTTTGCCATACATTGACATGAGTCAGCCATGGATTTACATGTGTTCCCCATCCTGAACCCCCTCCCACCTCCCTCCCCATCCCATCCCTCTGGGTCATCCCAGTGCACCAGCCCCGAGCACTTGTCTCATGCATCCAACCTGGACTGGCGATCTGTTTCACACTTGATAATATACATGTTTCAATGCTGTTCTCTCAGATCATCCCACCCTCACCTTCTCCCATAGAGTCCAAAAGTCTGTTCTATACTGGCACAGGATCCTCCCTGTTTTCTACCTTATTATTTCTCTGCCTCTTTTCTGGACTTGCTGAACTATCAATAACCTTACACAACTCCTCTCTCGTGTGTATGATAACTTCTATTATCAGTTTTATCATTTTTCTCCCCCACACAGGTGTATCTCTATGCCTTTCCTTACACTAAACTTCTCCTCTGGTTGGGATGCTCTTCTTTCCTTGCCATTCCACATCCTGAGCATCCCTCAAGATTCCATGTCTAGCTAGTACTTGAAGTCTTTCGCTACCACTCCAGTTTACTGGGCTTCCCTGATGGCTCAGTTGGTAAAGAACCTACCTGCAATGCAGGAGACCTGGGTTCAATCCCTGGGTGGGGAAGATCCCATGTAGAAGGAAATGGCAACCCACTCCAATATTCTTGCCTGGGAAATCCCGTGGACAGAGGAGCCTGGTAGGTTACAGTCCATGGGATCGCAAAGAGTTGGATACAATTTAGCAACTAAATGGGCTTCCCTGATAGCTCAGTTGATAAAGAATCCACCTGCAATGAAGGAGACCCTGGTTCGATTCCTGGGTCAGGAAGATCCCCTGGAGAAGGAAAAGGCTACCCACTTCAGTATTCTGGCCTGGAGAATTCCATGGACTATATAGTCCATGGGGTTGCAAAGAATTGGACACAACTGAGTGACTTTCACGTTCTTTCACTTTAGCAACTAAACCACCACCAACTTAGTGGAATTCACATTCCTTGGTCTTTCAGGATAATATTGAACATATAGCACTTAGTTCATCTGTAATTGATTTGTAAATTGCAGCTTTGATGCTCCAAATACATAGTAAAATTCTTCAGGGCAGGGAGTCACATCTGGCATTAAAACATTGCCTTTGCCTACTTTACAGTGCTTAGCATAGTGGTAGAGATATAGAACTCCCATAAATACTTATTAATAAGTTCAATTGTTTTTCCTTCTCTCTCCCTTCTTCATTATAGTAGTCTTAAGTTTTTTCTTGAGAGGTAAATTCTTTTTATTTTTAATTGATTTTTTAATTGACTTTTTTTTATTGAAGGATAATTGCTTTACAGAATTTTGTTGTTCTCTGTCAAACCTCAACCTGAATCAGCCATAGGTATACATATATCCACTCCCTTTTAAACTTCCCTGTCATCTCCCTCCCCATCCCACGACTCTAGATTGATACAGAGCCCCTGTTTGAGCTTCTTAGCCACATAGCAAATTCCTGTTAGTTATCTATGTTACATATGGAAATGTAAGTTTCCATGTTAATCTTTCCATACAGCTCACCCTCTCCTCCCCTCTCCCCATATCCACAAGTCTATTCTCTATGTCTGTTTCCCCATTGCTGCCTGGTAAGTAAATTCTTCAGCACTATTTTTCTAGATTCCATATAAATGCATTAGAATATGATATTTATCTTTCTCTTTCTGACTTGCTTCACTCTGTATAATAGGTTCTGGGTTCATCCTCCTCATTAGAACTGACTCAAAGGTTGTCCTTTTTATGGCTGAGTAATATTCCATTGTGTATATGTACTACAACTTCTTTATCCATTCATCTGTTGATGGACATCTAGGTTGCTTCCATGTGCTAGCTATTGTAAATAGTGTTGCAATGAACAATGGGATACATGTGTCTTTTTCAATTTTGGTTTCCTCAGGGCATATGCCTAGGAGTGGGATTGCTGGGTGATATAGCGGTTTTATTCCTGGGTTTTTTTTTTTTTTTTTTTTTTTAAGGAATCTCCATACTGTCTGCCATAGTGGCTGTATCAATTTACATTCCCACCAACAGTGCAAGAGTGTTCCCTTTTCTCCACACCCTTGAGAGGTAAATTCTTGACAGCAGGACAGAGAGCAGGTAATGAACTATAAGGGGGTGAGACAGAGTCTGACATAAAGCCACACAGGCCACACATTGCAATATGCATTTTTCACATGTGGTGATTAAATTCTCACTGACATGAACATATGACAACATGTTGAAATGATTTGTAAGTCTTTTAGGGTTTTGCAAACAGCTTTATCTCTCAATTCTACATGATGAAATGGCAAAGAATTATTTATTATGTCTCTCCACCAGTGGCATGTGGAATTTTTAAAAGATTTATTTTAACTTTAGGGTTTTCTTGAGATTAGGAAACTGGCAAGAAAAAGAATGAAATCTTTGTCTCCTCAGGCCCATAGCAATATAAACTCTACCATGTTATTTCGTCAAGGATCTTTCTCTTATCCATGCAAAGAAGTGCTTTCTTTTTATTGTAATGTAGTTGTAAAACTCAAACAGTCATCATAATTTCATTGAGTCATGCTGAACTTCATAGAATTGCTTCAAAGGATCCATAATATGCAATATTTGTTCTGCAAACTGACTGAATATTTATAATATTTAGTCTATACCATGCTATTTATTCTAAAAAATGACATATTTGTTTTTGTTTTCTTAGTAGAGCATAAGGCAAATTATATTAATTAGGCTATTTACATGATTTCCTAACTTAGAACAGTGAAACTTGCCTTCAGCTAGCAAATAATTGGAATTACAATTGCTAGAGATATCACAAGTTTGTTAATTATATCAGGCTTCATCAAGCTCTGAAAGGTCGCTAAATGGTCTTTTTTCCCTCTTCCCCCTTCCTTATTCTCCTCCTCTGTTTCAACCCTTGTCCCATCCATCATTCCTTATATAGAATGAAGTTGCCATAAAGTAGACAAACAATATGTGATCATTCGAACTACAATTTCTACTTCAGATGTGGAAGTCTATAATCTTCTAGAGATGAATGGATTCATTTGCTATTGTTTTCTTTTCGAGAAAATGAGGCCTAAAAGTTGAGAGAGGTTCAGGTTTTACTCTCTCTACTTTTCAAAAATAATAGAAATTTTTAAGAAGAAACATTAAGTCAGACAGTAAAAGAATGAAATCTACCAAATATAGTACTAGGGTAATACCTCTGCAAAAGTACTTTTTTTTTTTTTTAAAGACATATTTATATGTTTTCCTAGGGTTTTTTTTTTGCTGTTGTTTTTGTTTTTGTTTTTGTTTTTACAATTTGGATGAGAAGCCAGCTGGGGAGAGGTGTAGGTAATAGGGTAATAGAAAAACATGATTTGAAAGAAATCACTAGTTAGTGAAAAGAAAACAAAACTACAGGGTTATCTGAGTATGTCATTGTTGCTTAAAAATTTACAATGCCTCCCCATTTTTCTTGGAAGAGCACTTTCCAAAGTGCATTTTGTGAAGACAAACTGCTTAGCACCCTACTCCTGAGGTATAATTCTAAAGTCAGTGGGAGGTGTTCCATAGTCAATTCATTCCAGGAAATTGGTGTGTACTCTACCTCACCCTGGGAGAGCCAAGCTCTGTGTCAAAAGATTAAAGACAGAGAAATCCTACAAAAAGGATGACCAGTATTTCAAAAACATTTTTAACCATGGGTTTTGTTTGTTTCCGTACACCTACTGGCATGTTGCAGACTTACTGGAGAAGATGGTGCTTTAGACTAAAGTCCAAACTACTTATCTATTCCAAGGAGGCTGATCACAATGTCTCCTTCTCTAAATCTCCAGCCTTGCCTCATGCTACTTTCCCTCCTGCTCCCACTCTTTTCAGTCCCTTAAAAGAAGCCATCCTGTCTCATCTCCTGGCCTTCCTTCACTTAATGAACTCTTTCTGATGCTCTGGTCTCCAAGTAAATGTTAGTTCTTTGGGAAAACTTTCCTGTACCCTCATCTTTAAGACTGGGTTAGGGGGTCCTTTTAGGGGCAGCTTTCTCTATCTCCTTTCCCAGGCATGCTCTATTTGCTCATGCTGTGTGTCAGTAGCCATGGAAAGACAGACATTTCCGTGGTATTCATGGATATATCCTCCAGCAGTGGTGTGTTGGAGCTGCCTTGTACTGGCTCACAAGAGCCCACTGTTACATTTTCAGGAATTTTGTGAGTCAGTTGATATCCCCTTGGTAGCTTGAAATCAGCCATAGTGGGAACATTTTTGCCACAGAAATTGGCATACACAACAAAGCAGGCTTGTTTTTAACCTGGTTGCTAAATAGTCACTAGAACACCACTGACTCAGTACCCAGCATAGTACCTGGTACCTTGTGTATCATGAGCATTTATTTAGTGATTTGGGGGGAAATGAATAAATAAATAGACAAAGAAGCTCTATTTTTAAAATATGTTCTGTTGTTTCTGTTTTTCTTCTTAGGCTCTAGGAACATCCTTCTTCATGTTGTGAAAGCCTTTCTCCTGTCTTAGTTTTTTAAGCCTATTTTGCCTCAAGGAAGGGACTGTGCCATTTATTTCTACATATTTGCCAATGCCTTACAGAGAGTAGGCACATCATAATTTTTAAATGTCAGCTATATCTGTGAATTGAGCTTATACTGTCTCACCACCTTTAGTCAGTCAATCATACTTCCTGTCTTACTCCAATGGTAGTAGCAGTCATTGAACCTCATGCTTCTTCAAAAATATGCTGAGTGTAGAGTCACCATAGGGCAGACATCGGTTATGATTACCGAAGGCCCAATTCTACTTAGAGTTTCCAGGTGAGAAGAAGAGATAAACACAAATATTTTTCTCTCAAAGCTTGGGGTATTGCCTAATTTACTTGAAGCATTCATTAGATTACCATCTTGAGTCAGGTTTCCCAGAAGCTGACCTGGAGACGAAGATTTGTGGTCAAGTGATTCATTAAGGAAGTTCTCCCAGGAGAAATTGGTAAGAGACTGAGGGAAACAGGACAGAGATGGGAAGCCAACAAGGATATAATCTTGGCAAAAGCTCTGGGGAGCATAGGTCCCAGCTGCATCCCACAGACGAACTCTAGAGTGTTACATGTCAGAATTATTGCCACCTGAGATGCTGACCTCCATATTCCTTTGATCTGAAGACCATGGTAGTTGGAAACAAAAGCACATGGGAAGGGACACACAAATATTATAGGAGAAATCTAAAAAGATCTGGAAGGAACACTGTTAAGTCTAAAATATGATGATCAACAAATTCAGAGTTACAGTTGTTTGCTTTTTGGACATGATTTAATTACCTTTAGTTCAAGTTCTCTTGTTAGTCATCTCTTTGACCATGAATAGGTAAATTAAATTCTGAGCCTAAATTCTCTAATTTATAAAATAGGGAGGATTGGACTACATATGTCCCTTTTAGATCTGACATTTGTCAAGAACTGTGAAGGGTTTGAGATTTTATCCTACTTACATGCTAACAAGTTAGCCTTGCAGAAGACATGAGACTCCAGGGTCAAAGACAACAGATAGTTTATTATTCATAGTGATAGCAATACCCAGAGTATCAGCATTAATATAAGTTCTCTGAGCCCCAATTCCCAAAATCCATATGAAGTGGGCCAGGTGACATCTGCATAGGCAGTGGGTTATATTATAGAAGGGGAACCTCAAGCTTAACCTAAATAGTTAATAATAGTCGGTGAACATGTTGATGTTTTCCCTGGAGGCAGACATTATTTTTAACATATGTACAGAAGCAAATCTGCCTTTTATTCCAGCAGGAGACACTATTTATCTAGCAAAACTCTTTGCCTTACACATATCCTTAAAAAGATGATCCAGGACAAAGACAGTGCATCTTCTTGCTCCATATGTGGAAACACTTGATAGCTATTTGTTATCATTGTTCCAGAGTCTGTTTCACCAATTGTTTCTTTTAAGGTCAAAGCTAAGATGGCTGAACTAGAAATGGGTAAACATTTTTCTGAAACTTGAGTACATGTACCCATTTCCGATCAGATCATCTCTTTGAAAACAGTGGAAGTCAGTGAACTTGATAGGCATGTTCTTAGATTCAGGATATGTATCCCATAATATACATGGATGTGTCTTTCTTCTCCCTTTCCTTCCTTCCTTCCTTCCTTCTTCCTTGCCCTGTTTATCCAAACTTTCATCATTTCCTCCTTGACAATACCAGCTGCCTAGCAGCTACCAGGAGGAGGCACACCATTTCCAATGTGCACTAGGACCACACTATTTGATTAAGAAATACAGTAAAATTTGAGAATGAACAGCAGATACTATTCACCAACTTCCTAGCAAATATTTCCAAGTTACTTCCTCATCTATGGAAAGTTTCTCACCTTGGACCACCTTCAGAGAGAGTATAATCAAGCCAGGCAGATAAGTATACCCTCACAGGCCCAGGGCAAATCATAATTTTAATAAAATTGAAAATATGATCCACAGTATAGGGACTATGCCTCTCCAGACTGTTCAAATGCATCATTTTCAAGGTATGGTATACAGCAGGATACATACATTGTAGAGTGTGAGGAACATTCATTGTTTTCCTCAGTCTATTTCTCTTAAGTGACAAGGTAAGCACCTTGAATATTTTCTAGTAGTGTAAAATGTATATATTATAAATATAAGAAATAAATATTTGCAAAATTGATTTCTACTCCAAATAATAATAAAATCATCCTCAGTCAAAATACTAAAAAATGGTCGACTGAATTGATTAGCATGAGAATTTACATCAAATATCAAATTCCCTGAAATTTCAAGTAACATGGACAATATTGCTATTCTAGGAGAAGTAGTGGTCAGGAAACTTTCATATTGTTTTAGTCTTTTGTAGGCGTGAATCTTTCAGTCAAGGGTCCTGGCATTTTTCACATGGGTATAGGGCAGAGTCTTCAGTGCAAATAAAAGTATATTGGGTAACATTTTCAAGTCATTATGTCACACAGTAAGCCCTGTGTCTCCATTTTCAAACCAGAAGTTGTATAAATGTATAATTTGTCATCCACATGCATAAGAAACTTAGAGTGCTTCCTGTGTGTGAGTTGCATAATGAAACTCATTTATTTTTCCTTATATCTCAGTGATATATATACATAGCTGCATTATTAACCTAAGTGCATAGGACAAAATCAATAGCATTCAAGAATGCCACAAATGATAAGTGAAGGAAATCCCAAGCTGTGTGTTGGATCCCATATTTCCTCTGGGAATGAGTTGACGACTGAAATTTGAGAATCGCATGCTTAAAATTAGTATTTGGCCCCACCTGTGTGTACATAGTGTAATTATCAGAATAATAGAAAGTCATATTTCAGTGTGGTTTATTTTCTATCCTTCTCAGCAAGTCTCCTCAGGAATCAGTTTTATTAATGAGACCAAATTAGAAGCAGCCCTGGTTGCTTGTCCTTGCTATAATGAATTTAAGCAAATAGCCAAAAATAGTCCCTGGTAATTATGTTTTATAGGTATGTATTCCGTGTCATTTTTCAAGTTGCTAGCAGAGTGTTATGTACCCAGTAGGTGCTCAATAAATATTGATGTTGATGTAACAGTTTCCTTCTGGAAGTAGTCAATTTCTCATATGTGTGCATCCTTTGTTTTTCTCTCTGCTTCCCTGATTACAAGGCCCTGATCAAAGACTTTCCCACCTCCTCATGCTTAGAAAAACACATACTTAAAAAATTGCTAAATTCCTTTTTCAAAACAAAAGAAACTTCTGTCAAAATGATTTTCTAGGCACACTTAGCATTTTCCTCTTTAAAAAAACCCCACAAAACACGGTATAATATCTTGGACAGTATTTATTAATATGGAAAAAATGCCTTTTAGAAATTATTCATTTTTTAACTGAAAGATAATTGCTTTACAGAATTGTGTTGGTTTCTGCCTTTTATAATCAACTGAACCACAAGACTCCTTCCTTTAGCAAGGCCAGGGCTAAAGGCTATTGGAATAGGTGGCTGACTGCTCATCTGAGGCTCAGATATATTATTTTAAACAGTCATGCTTGAAATTCCCAACTTTAGAAGAGCCTTAAAGTCTATTTAAACTAGGTTAAGGGACTGCGATACCAAAGTGGGAATGCACATTAATTTGCGCATGACCTGGGATTGCTTTTCCTGATTAACCTGTTTCTACTCACTAGCAGAAAAGGACAAAATAGGGGATGGGGCAGAGACTTTGCTTCTGATGACAGGAGAAAGCCAGGCCAAGGGACAGATGAGGTCATTAAGTCACTGTGATAAGAACACCAGGGTAATTTGTGCCCTGAGAAGGAAGATTCGTTATGACAAGGGCCCAGAAAGGAGAAATGACAAAGAGAAACTCTATTAACTGCACAATTTCTACTTAGATCAACCGTATCCCTAAGTTTAAATAAAAAGGCAATTTGCACTGTAAGAGTGGTTCTCAACTCTGTCTGTACATTAGAATTACCTAGGGAGCTTTCTAAATACAGATGCCTGGGGCCAACCCCCAGAGATTTTGATTTAATTGGTGTGGGATAGGACCAGAGCATTGGTAGTTTTTACCTCTCACAAGGTGATTTTAATGTGTTGCAGGGTTGGTGAACCACTGATCTATAGTAAATTGAGGAAGTCAGGATTGCTTCACATATGCGAATGATTTGCAGTCACTGTTTTTCTGAAGGCAGTGGTTTTCCAACTTTAGTGTGCATGGAAATCACTTAGGGCTATTTGCATATTTAATTAGCACCTTCAGACAATTCTGATTCCTATTCTCACATGTTGATAAAAGGAGCCTGAGAGGAATGAAAATGATCAAAGTCTGGTATAAAAATAGAAAAGTTTTGGAATGCACATGGTAGACTACAGCTTTGCAACTTAAGGCCAGATCCTCAGGCCAGGAGCAGAGTAGCATCCATCACCTAGAAGCTTGTTTGAAATGCAGACTCTCGGGGACCTCTTCCAAACTTCTTGAATGAGTCAGAACTTGATTTTTCACAAGATTCCCAGGTACAGGAAAATTTTGCACAGGAAATTTTGAGAAGCACTGAACTATAGAACAGTTGAACCTCCCTTATACCTTGACTATTCTCTCAATACTTATTCAAACCAGATGAGTGGTTCTCAAACTTTGGTATGGAACAGAATCACCTGGAAACGAATAAAGAACACAGAAATGCAGGCTCCTTGAAGTAGGATAGGACCTGAGTCATATTTGTATCAAAGTCCCAGGTAATTGTAACACAACAAAGTCTAGGAACTGCATAATATGACTACTGGTGATGCCTTTTTTTTTTTTTTTTTTGGTCTGTTTGGTTATTTTTTGTGTCCTCTACTAGATAATAAATTCCACGAATCTTTGTTCAGCATTATACATCCAGCATCTTGTGTAACTCCTGGTAGGCAATCAATAAATATTTGAATAATGATTGAATTGAGGCACTGTCTACCTTTAAGTATCAAATATTGGGAAAAATATGTCCCAAATGACTTTTCTTCCCTCACCTTGAATTTTGGACACAGAGTCTCTATAAACCCAAGGGAGGTTTATGCAGGAAAGGGAGACTGTCCAAAGGTTAACTTGAGAAGAATTGTCTCTTACCTCTGGTCGCACACTCCCTCCCACATAAAGTTCATTAGCTCTATATCATAGTCTCCTCTTTACCTGTGGCTTCGCTTTCCATGGTTTTAGTTATCTGCAGTCTACCACTGTCCAAAAATTATTAAATGAAAGATTCCAGAAATAATTGATAACTTTTAAAACACACGCTATTCTGAATAGTGTGATAAAACCTTGAACTATCCTGTTCTGACCTACACGGGATCCCCAACCATCAACATCATCATGGTTTGATGACCCAGGATCACTAGATGATCTGACATCAACAGAAAGTGAGTAGTACCCTGAAGGTATATCACAATGCTTATGTCATTCACCTCATTTCATCTCATTGCATAGGTATTTTATCATCTCACATCATCACAAAAAGAAGGGTGCCTCTTGTTGTTCAGCCACTAAGTCAAGTCTGACTCTGAAATGCCAGGACCTGTCCATGGAATTTCCCAGGCAAGATACTGGAGTGAGTTTTCATTTCCTTCTCTAGAGGATATTCCCGACCCAGGGATCAAACTCCAGTCTCCTGCTTTGTCAGGTAGATTCTTTACCTCTGAAGCCAACAGGGAAGCTCGTAAAAGAAGGGTGAGGACAGTAAAATAAGATATATTGAGAAAGAGAACACATTCACATAATTTGTGTTACAGTATATTTTTTAAATTGTTCTATTATTAGTTTATTGATGTTACTCTCTTACTGTGATTAGTTATAAACTTATACTCTCATTGGCATTTGTATAGGGAAAAAAACATAGATTATATAGAGTTTAGTACTACCTGCAATTTCATGCATACCTCTGGGGTCTTGGAACATAATCCCCACTGATAAGGGAGGATAATTGACAAAGGTAATTCTCCTCTGACCTCCCGTTCATTTCAGAAGGGTCTATGTGTACCCCGAGGCAATGCATGTACTTTGCTTCATCTTTTCTCTGCATGTCAGGCACATGTATACATGTGTATTCCAAAGCTCTTGCAGCTTCTTATGCACCTACATTCACTAGCCTGCATAAGGATGGCTAGATAGCATGGGGGATACAATGAAGAGAGTTGGCTCCTACATTACTAATATTCTTGCTAATCTCATTATCATATCTGTAAGGTAATTGAATGATGATGAAGATTTATATGTTTGGTTGACATGTTTGTGATACTGTTGATTCAGATAGCCAGAAAGATACATCTGTTCATAATTCAAAGGGTACTTAGTAATTTCTTTTTATTGCCACTGCTAGAAAATGGCATTAAAATTTTACTTTGCTTAGTTAACTATACCAAACCCTCCAGCCCTGAACTGAATATCCTTGAGCATAAGGAACACTGTCATTGCATTTTTAATAAGCACCCTAGGTTATGCTGATAAAGATATTCTCTTGATCACAATTTGAGGTAACTTGGTCCAAAACAGCAACCAGGAAGGAGGAGGAAAAGCAAATATTTACTGAGTCTTTATTGTTGGCCATTCACTGCACTGTTAGGTGCCTTTCTGTGTGTCAAATAAGGCAATCCACACCATAGCCCTCTATTTTTCCATATGTAGAGAATGAGGCTCAGAAAAAGAATGTGCTTGACATCACACAGCTTCTACATGGCAGAGATCAGAGTTGAATCCAGATTTAGTTGAGCTCACACCTTCCAGAGTCTGACCACCTGGACTAGAAACTTAATTCAGCTAGTTACTACGTGACCTTGGGAAATTGCCTAACCACTCTATGCCTCAGTGTCCACATCTATAAAATGGAAATAATGGTAGTACATGGTTCACTGGGTTGATGAAGGATTAATTGAAATACCAGATAATAATTGATATTAATTGAACTACAGATCTGCCCCACTTCTTAAAAGTTTGTATTATGCCATTTTGATGAAAGACCTACACTAGTACCTGTTTTCACTAACCAAAAGAAATTCATAGAAGATATTGATTTTATAAAAAGAGGGCAAAAATCTAAAATAGCATTCAGGGTTTGTTGCAGCAGGCTGTTACAGAGGCAGCGTTCACCCCAAGGTGGTGGAGCGGTCCCACCAAGCTCCTCCCCTGGGAATTACACTCTTATCTCAGCATCAAGCCACCATAGCTTTGAATTATGCCTATGAGCCCTTTGTGCTTTCTACTGACTTATTTTGTGCATTCATTAGCAAGATGGGTCTTTTTTTTTTGTAATTGGAGGAAAACTGCTTTACAATGTTGTGTTGGTTCCTGCCATGCAACATCGAGAATCAGCCAAAAATATACATATATCAATTTCCTTTTGAGCCTCCCTCCCATCCTACCCATCCCACCCATCTAGGTTGTCACAGAGTACCAGGCTAAGCTCCTTGTATTATACAGCAACTTCCCACTAGCTATCTATTTTACATATGGTATTGTATATATGTCAGTGCTACTTTCTCAATTCATCCTACCCTCTCCTTCCCCTGCTGTGACCACAAGTCCATTCTATATGTCTGCATCTCCATTCCTTCCCTAAAAATATTAATAGGTTCATCAGTATCACTTTTGAACTGTGGTTTTCTCAGGGTAATGTCCAGTAGTGGGGTTGCTGGGTCATATGGTAGTTTTATTCCTAGTTATTTTAAGGAATCTCCATACTGTTCTCCACAGTGGCTATATCAATTTACCTTCCCACCAACAGTGCAGGAGGGTTCCCTTTTCTCCACATTCTCTCCAGCATTTACTGTTTGTAGATCTTTTGATGATGACCATTTTGATTGGTGTGAGGTGATACCTTGTTTTAGCTTTGATTTGCATTTCTCTTATGAGAGACATTGAGCATCTTTTCATATTTTATTGACCATCTGTATGTCTTTTTTGGAGAAATGTCTGCTTAGGGCCTAGCAAGATGGGTCTTAAGGTAATGTTCTTCACTCCATGCCCTTTTGGCTTATGAAAGTTTTCATAGACATACTCTACTTTTGAATAGTGGGGGAAACCTCTAACAGGTGTAAAATTCTCAGAGGGGCACCTGACACATGGCAATAAATGAGAGCTGCTGCTATTACTATCATTATTACATGGCTCCAAAGAACTTGCTGTTTTCTACATCACTACTTCCCTTTGGTTGTAATTCTAATGCATTCTATAGAACACAAAATTGCCCTTGTGTTCTATAGAAAAGTGAAAGTTGCAACCCCATGGACTATACAGTCCATGGATTTTTCCAGGCCAGAATACAGGAGTGGGTAGCCAGTCCCTGCTCCAGGGGATCTTCCCAACCCAGGGATCGAATCCAGGTCTCTCGCATTGCAGGTGGATTCTTTACCAGCTGAGCCACAAGGGAAGCCCAAGAATACTGGAGTGGGTAGCCTATCCCTTCTCCAGCAGATCTTCCCCAACCCAGGAATCAAACAGGGATCTCCTGCATTGCAAGCGGATTCAAGAGAATAAATATTATGTAATAGTATATTTGACCCCTTGCATCAGTCACACCACTCTCTCCTTTCCAACCTCTCCCTCTTTATTTGCTCCTTTGCATCAGTCTTCAAATCTCACAGATCTCTTTGGGATTCAATGGACATCACTGAAAATGGTGGTCAAGTAGAGAAACATTCAAGAAGCTGTAATTGAGAAAAAATACACAGATATCAGGGGCCCCGGCAAAGGATTTGCACATCATTAAGCAGATGAACATTTATTTCAAAGGATAATTCACCTGCCAATTAAATATTTTAGCAATAAGATGAGCCTCAGGATATAGTGGTATCAATTTCACCTTACAATTTAGACAAGTTATTTTACAATTTAAGTAATTAGAAAAGTCTTTGGCCACAAATATTATTCAGGAACAGAAATCACCTTGACTTTAACCATACCTACTTAGGTTCCATACTTCTGCTTCTTCCCTAGTCAGGAGGGCAAATACAGTACATGGGTTATTAATGTGGATTTTAGAGTAAGAGAAGGCCTGGCACTGCAAGATTATTAGCACGGTACCTTTGGGAAAATTATCTCACCACTCTGAGCCTAACTTCTTCAGTGGTAAAACAAAGATAGTAAGAATTACAACCTTAAAGGGCTGTTGTGAAGATTACATGAAGTATTGTCAATAAATGCACAGTGACCAGCCACAAGTGCTAAAAAATATTTGCTAATACGGTAGCAATTATTCTGCCACCCTGTGTCCTACTGTTCCTAGTTAAGCCTTTAAAACCTGCTTACAGCCCCTGGCCGCTGGCTGTGACACCTTACAACACTACGAGGGTCATTTATTGAGTATCCAAGAGCTCAAACTGGATTTTCTCTGGTCTCTGGAGAGCTCACCTTGGTAAGGCCCATGGATTTGTGCATTGAAACAGAAACCAAAGATAATTTTTTTAAAGAATAAACGTCGCTTCTGGTGGCTCAGACGCTTTAGCGTCTGCCTACATTGCGGGAGACCAGGGTTCAGTCCCTGGGTCAGGAAGATCTCCTGAAGAAGGAAATGGTGACCCACTCCAGTATTCTTGCCTGGAAAATCCCATGGACGGAGGAACCTGGTAGGCTACAGTCCGTGGAGTAGCAGAGTCAGACACGACTGAGTGACTTCACTTTCTTTCTTTCTTCACATATATAAGAACATGAAGTAGAATTATAGTATACTTCCTAAGATTTAATAAGATTTTTTTGTTTTAACTTATTATATTATTTGATATTCTTTCCATTGGGAAGTCAAAGCTGAAAATGATACAATTGTTCAACCACCCACATATTTTATTCTCATTAAATAAAAAATGCAGTATTCCAAGGATGAATCTTTGTGGAGTGAGACTTTTTGGAAGATGTGATCTTTCCTTCTGTTATCATCTGAAGGAAAATCAATGTATTTTCTGCCTTAATGCATGCTCCAGTGTAATTATTTCATTATAAGAAGGAAAACCTAAATATAGGGTCTTCTAGTTTAAATAAATTAATACTTAAAAGAAATCCACCATTGAAAAACCCCAGTGAACCAAATTCATATATGATTACTGAAAATGTAACATTTTCACCTCTTTAGGAGTTTTATTAAAAACAAATCCCCAAGTTGCAACACTTCACACAGGACATCTTGTCTTAGAGCCCCTTGGCACAGGAAGAGTCCCTAAACTCTGTGTTCTACTTTTTGTACTCTTTGTGGAAGACTGAAAGAGAACCTATCTGGGTGGAGGAAAAAAAAAAAACAATTATAAGCAAAATTTTGAAAAATGCATTCCAAGGAATTTGGAAACTAAAATGGAACTTTCCCTAGTAAATTATATTAATATAATGTACCCAAAATATAACTTATCAAACTGACTCACCATAGAAATAGGAAACTTGAATAAACCTATAAATGGTAAAAGCAAACTGAATCAGAGTTTTAAAATCTATACACACATACTGAAACACACATGTATACCACATGTCAGGCTCAGAAGATTGTACAAATTTATTTTCTAGAACATTCAAGGAGTAAATAGTCCCCACTTTATACAAAACACTCCAGAGAATTCAGTATGTTTAATCTCAATGTTGTGTACATGAGAGTTTGTTAAATTATTATCTTGCTTTTCTACACATTTGAAATATTTCCTAATTTAAAAAGGTAAAAAGTCTGTAAAGTAAGACAGACAAAGACAAATATATGATATCACTTTTTTCGAGAATCTTAAAAAATAGTACAAATGAGCTTATTTACAAAAAAAACAGACCCACAAACATAGAAATCAATCTTATGGTTACCAAAGGGGAATAGAGGAAGGATAAACTAGGAGTTTGGGATTAACATATACACACTACTGTATAAAATAAACAAACAACAAGGTCCTACTGAATAGCACAGGGAACTATATTCAATATCTTGTGATAACCTGTAATGAAAAAATAAGTATACACGTGTAACTAAATAATTTTGCTGTATTCCTGAAAATAACATAATATTATCAATCAACTATATTTCAATTTAAAAAAAAAAGAAAGAATTAGGAAAGCATTTCTCAGGGAAGAGTTAAAATAAACAAGGCCAGAGGAGGAAGCAAGAATAGGAATGGGTGGAAACAGAAAAATAAGTGAGTGTGGATTGAGCATGGGGTCAGAGAGTAGGGCCAGATACTGAGGAGAGATTTTTGAGTAACTGGTGTGGAGAAAGAAAAATTTAGAATGTTTTGTTTTATGTTTTGTGAACCTGTTGAAAAGCAAACCTCCACACACTTAAACATTCTCTGAGTCAGACTTATTCCTCTTTGGATGTGACACCAAGTTAAGATTACTCTAAACACCAGTCTGAAAGAGCTGAAGCTTTATTTGGGTTGTGTGTGTACATACTCAGTTAAATTCCTCAATCTTGTGTTACTACCCAGAGGAAAGTACCGTCAACATAAGAGAGACAAGTTGAAAATGTGTGAAAATAAAATTTCAGAGTGTTCTGTTTTGCCTTTTGGCCACAGTCAAAATTATAGAAGCCTACCTGCTCTCACAAATTAATAAAGGAAGACATAAACTTGCAAAAAAAAGAAAAGAAACATGTAAATTATGGTTCCTCCTTTTCAAGACATCAAGAAACAAATTATTCAAATGTTATGATTTATGTTTTTCTTCTACAAGCAGTTAGACTATCCAATCTCCCAATATTCAACCCCTATTACTTTGTCAACAAAGGTCCATCTAGTCAAGGCTATGGTTCATGTCAGTTCATGTCAGTCATGTATGGATATGAGAGTTGGACAGTGAAGAAAGCTGAGCACTGAAAAATTCATGCTTTTGAACTGTGGTGTTGGAGAAGACTCTTGAGAGTCCCTTGGGCTGCAAGGAGGTCCAACCAGCCCATCCTAGAGAAAATCAGTCCTGAATATTCATTGGAAGGACTGATGCTGAAGCTGAAACTCCAATACTTTGGCCACCTGATGCAAAAAGCTGACTCATTGGAAAAGACCCTGATGCTGGGAAAGATTGAAGGCGGTAAGAGAAGGGGACAACAGGGGACGAAATGGTTGGATGTCATCACCGATGCAATGGACATGAGTTTGAGTAAACTCTGGGGGTTGGTGATGGACAGGAAGGCCTGGCATGCTGTGGTCCATGAGGTCGCAAAGAGTTGAACATGACTGAGCGACTGAACTGAACTGAAACAGATGAGAGAAGGAAGAATGTAGTAAGAGAGAAAATTTTGTTGGATCTTTGTAAGGGCAGGAATTCTGTGAACGCTTAATGTCAAACCCCTAATGAATGAATTGAAATCATTTCCGATCAACTTCTCAGCATGGTAACTACTCTTCTAGAGTGCAGAAGCCAAAACTATACCTGAATGATGATGGGCTGTATTTGTGAAGGTACACAGTTACACCTCGGGATCACAGGAGACCAGACTCCAGAAAGTATACCCTTAGAAGCCTAAATCAAGTGAACCTGCTCTAGAGGATTAAGTTTTCAGAGTACATGAACCATTCCAGAAAAATAAAACTTCAGAAATTTTAAAAAGCAACAGTTGTATAGCTTAGTAATATTCCAAACTTAAAAAGATTAGCTTAGTTTTTCTCAAATAGAAAGTAAAAATGGCATGCACGCAAAGGATATCTAAAGTGCTGTAACTGCAACAAAATGAAATTCTCTGGGCAACTGTTACATAATCTACCTAGACATGCCTTGAACTGGTGCAGTGGAAACTGCATAAACAAAAAAGGCTGCATGCACATCAGCTATTGTGTTATGATGGCTTTATGCCACTAATTTATTCTCCCTGGTCCTGACCTGGATGTTAGCAGCAAATAATAGAACATAAAAAAAAAAAAAAGAAGAAGAAAGAAAAGAAAAAAAAACTGACCCTTTTACCTATTTCTTTCTTCCAATTTTCAATCTGATACTTCAACAAGCAGCTGCCATGGTCATGAACTACTTGCATTTTATTACACCTACAATGATTTTTAAACAGAAAGAAAACTGCTCGTAGGAACCCTAATCCTTCCATTATAGAAATAATTAAGCTCTTTTATTTGCAAGAGGAAAATCTTTGGGGAATGTACAAAAACTATCAAATAGCAAAAAAGAAGAAGACAACGACAAGGTATAACAGACCCTGGATACTGAATTTTCAGTTAGCGCTGCATGTTGAAATGTGCAAAGGAATTTTGTACTGGATTTCTCCTGTGTCTTTTCTTGAAAATTTTCAGTATGATCAGCAATTTAAAACACCAAGACACAGAGATATGCAAGCATAGAATTGTATAAGTCATTTTCTGCTGTAAATACATATAAGGGAATGCAAATTCCAAACCCGCTTTACGGATTTTTATCACTCTCTTGATACTTAAAAAGCAGGAGGAAAGCTTGCCAGAGCTCTTTTCCTAATGCAGGACTCTCTGATTCACCATTAAACACGATAAGTAAGAGGGTTATTTTCTGAAATGTCTGGCTAATTAGAATCTTTGTTAAGGGTGAAATCTGCCTGCCCCATTGTAGAAAACTGCAGTGTCAGCAAGTCCAGATTCAGTTCAGTTCAGTCGGTAGTCGTGTTGGACTCTTTGCAACCCCATGGACTGCAGCACACCAGGGATCTTTCATTTTCTTTTTCAAAATAGTACAAATATGTGTTGTTGTTTTTCAGTCTTTCAGTCATGTCTGACTCTTTGCAACCCCATGGACTGCAACACGCCAGGCTTCCCTGTCCTTCACTATCTCCTGGAGTTTGCTCAAACTTGTGTTCATTGGGCTGGTGATGCCATCCAACCATCTCATCCTCTGTTGCCTTCTTCTCCTCCTGCCCTCACACTAAGATTTATGATTGATGAGAACTTCCAGTATGGCATGAATAGTTTAGGATACTAATTCTAGTATGCTATAACACTAGGAGCTAGATGACTAGACATCTCTCTTCTTTCTACAAGCCTCCAGGCTCTCCATGTATAAAATTAGTTGAGTTTGTTAGATGATCACTGTGGTGGTTCGTTTTATGTGTCAATTTCTCTAGTCTATCATTGTTGTTGTTGTTGTTCAGTTGCAAAGCTGTGTCTGATTCTTTGAGACCCTGTGGATTGCAGCATGTCAGGCTTCCCTGCCCTTCACCAATTCCCAGAGCTTGCTCAACTCATGTCCATCGAGTTGGTGATGCCATCCAACCATCTCATCCCCTGTTGTCCCCTTCTCTTCCTGCTTTCAATCTTTCCCAGCATGAGGGTCTTTTCCAATGAGTTGGTTCTTCACATCAGGTGGCCAAAGTATTGGAGCTTCAGCTTCAGCATCAGTCCTTCTAATGTATATCCAGTGTTGATTTTCTTTAGGATTGACTGGCTTAATCTCCTTACAGTCCAAAGGACTCTCAAGAGTTTTCTCCAACATCACAGCTCAAAAACATCAATTCTTTGGCACTCAGCATTTTTTATGGTCCAACTCTCACATTCATACATGAAAAACCATACTGGAGAAACCATAGCTTTGACTATATGGACCTCTGTCGACAAAGTGATGTCTCTGTTTCTTAATATGCTGTCTAGGTTTGTCATAGTGTATTGAAGTTAAAATAACTTCTCCATATAATTTCTGATTGCAAAACACCAGATTAGCTTGTTATATTTCTTTGCTGCCCTTGATGTTCTGGTGTCTTAGCCATGCAACTTGACCTGCCTATTGGGTAAACCAATACTTCAAGATTTCCTACTGACTGTATGGTTCCATTTATTTGTTTGCTTTATTATTTCCCCTGTTTTCTGTAATGATTCTTTTGGAATTATACTTCAGAGTGCCCCTAAACTCTCTAACTTTAACAATATGGACATTATATTGATTTCAAATTGACAATCTGGCAACAAAAACTCCAAGCAAAAATTCTTTTTTGGATTCTTTCTTAAGAAAGATGCTTCTCAGAAAAGAAATATCAGTGCCAGAGGAAAAGAATATTTTCTTCATTTGTACATCATTCTTCCATTCAACAAATGAAGTGCCTATTATGTGCTATGTATTCTGTTAGACAATGGCAAAATAGAAATGAACATGATATACTTCTATTCTAGAAGCGTTTTAAATCCACATAAGTAAAAATCAGTGGTTACCAGGGGACAGGAGGTGGGGGAATACGACTGATGATTTGTAAGGGTACAAACTGGTAACAAGTACTAAATAAGCCATAGAGATCTAATGTACAAGTGTATTGAATATAGACATAAATATCATGCTATATGTAATGTAATAAATATTATTACAAATGCAGCTGCATTATAATCTATAAATGCATCAAAGTAAAATGCTATACAGCTTAAATCTACACAGTGTTACATGTTGAATTTATCCAGGAAAAAAATGATTATCTTGTAAGCCCCACTTCTCATCTAACCACACAGAAAGGAAATTCCATCTGAAAGGAGGAGACAGCAGAGGGGCTTTTATCAGTTTGCAAGCACACGGACAGTATCCCACCAATTTCCTCTGTCCATGAGATTCTCCAGGCAGGAAGACTGGAGTGGGTTGTCATTTCTTTCTCCAGGGCATCTTCCTGACCCCGGGATCGAATCCAGGTCTCCTGTGTTGAAAAGCAGATTCTTTACCATCTGAGCTACCAGGGAGGCCCTATCAAATGTGAGGATTTCTACCCCATAAACATAATCACATTGTAAGCTCTACATACCAGGGGATGATTTTGCCTTCTTCGGAATTTGCCCATAGTACTTAAAATATACTTCCTGTGCACATATTAGGTATGTGATACATATATGTTTAAGAACTAATTGTCACAAAGAAATTGTGCTGTGTTCATACATTTGTTCTTTACATAAACTTGTGAAACATTTAGCATCATTACTTCAAATGGAGCTGTTTTCTTTAATTTTTGCTTGTGATATAAATAAAATATTAAATACTAATCACTATGCCAAATCAATATACAAATGCAATCAAACATCGGTCTGGGTTTCAAAATGAAAGTTCACATTTTTAGAAGCCAAAGATCCAAATATGCTGTTCTATATGCAAAATCAATCTTCAAATGAAAGGAGACATAAATAGCAGGGGAAAAAAAGCTGAAGACTTTGATTGTGAGTTAGCAAAGAATAAAGAATATTTCATTCCTCTTCCACTCCCTAGCTTGTTGCATAGAGCCTGGACCAATAAATTCAACAAATAATTGGAAAAAAGAGAGAGATTGCTGAAGATCAGCTAACCGATGAGCATGCAATGGTAGTCCACAAGTGAAGGGGGCAGCTCTCTGCATTTCAGGTATCAGAAGCCATTATGCAAAGCTCTTTAAATGTGAAAAAGCAAGATGTATTTAGAGATGGCAGGAAAGCTCAGTAGATTTGGAGAATCTGATATGTGGAAGGAATAGCTAGAGAGATGAGGTTGAACACATATGTTAGGTAGTTAGAATAGGAAAATGGGGTCCAGAAAGGCGGTGGCTAAAAGACAAGGAAGGGAAAAACTGGTAAAGCCCACAAAAATAGAAGAAAGGAAGGTCTGAGGACTGGAGTGAGGACCTCGGGTAGAACAAACAGCACTCCTGGCTAGTCCATTTTACATAGGGCAGGCCCAGGGGGAGAAGAAAAAACATATAAAAAGAGGAGCCAAGAGGCCAGGGCTCTCTCTCTTCTCCTCTTTTGGGTTGGCATGCCCTCTTGCATCGAGGATGTATTTTCCTTTATTTCCTAAATAAAACTGAGCTGTAACACGGAACTGTAACACTAATCTGTATGAGAGCTGAGAAATGGCCTGTCCAAGAGCTGTGACACACCAAGGGCTTTAACCCCCTTCGCTTCAAATTTTTGTTATGACGAGACAGAACTGAGAAAATTACACACTCCCCTGACACATGGATAGAGACAGACCAAAAGAGCTTGTGTTTTATCCTGAACTCCATGGGGAGCCACTATTAAGTTTTAAGAAGAGAGAGTAGCATAGCAAGACTTTTTTGTAGAAAGATCATTTGGAAGCACTGGGTAAGATATATTGGAATTGAAAACCCTGTGGATTCAGGTAAACAACTTTAGGAAGATGTGGCAGTCAGGTTTCAAAACCTCACAAAGATTTCTAAACCTCTTGTCCTCTCCTCCAGTAACAAATCACCTCGCTTTTCTTCTGTCACAAAGTTTTTCTTCTCCCTGTTCAGTCTTCTTTGCATTCTGCCATTTACCCTCAATCTTACCTGGTACCATTAATTTATCTACTTATGTTCCTTAGGTAACTACTGATTTTTCACCTCCCTCTCCAAAATCCCCAACTTCGTACCCAAAGTAGAAATAAGTAGGAAATACATATGTAGAGGAGGTAGAGAGGAGGGTTTCAAACCTAGGTCTGTTCACACTGTGTTACTAGGCAATATTGCCTCTCTAACTGGCATAGTGTTGGTTAACGCTATTTTTTCCACATCCAAAGTCTAAGAAATAGTCATATTGTTTAGTATACTTCAAAAATTGACACTTTTTAAAAATTTCTCTTTAACACATAAGTGCTATATTTTACTCTTGGCTTTCCTTGAGGTTATAATTTAATGGGAGAAGATAAGAAAAGAATGCTATAATCTTCTCTTTAATTTACTATTTTGTATTTTACCCAGAAGCACTTCACCTCAGAGAGGACTCCATGAAGTCTTAAGTACCAACAAGATCTACAGTCCCCCTGTGAGAAAAGTGACCTCAAGCTGTGCTTTCTGCATTAAAATGCCAAAGCTCATGCACAGAGATTCTACCCATAATATGGGTAGGCCTTGATATGGAAGGCCATTTTCCTCTAAGGTGGCTTTGAATGAAACTGCCCAAGAGGAATGCTTCATGTTGGATATTAGCACGCTAAACTGGAGAAAAAACAGGAACGTTCAGAAGAAACTGGTGCTCAGTATGTCTGAAATGATGCTAAAACATTTTGCCAGTTTTCTGGATCTATGTACATCCCAGGCTAGAAAGTTGCTGAAACACAAAGCAATTGGAGAAATGATCATTTTTCTATCTCGTTTCCCTGTGTATAGCTACAGAAAAAAAATACCAAACAAAACAAGGAAACATCACTGAAGGTAATCTGTGTCTGCCTATTCCTTGTTACCCTACATCTTTTTATAGATCTCATATATACTCTCACCCTGCTGTGAAGATCACATAGATATGATCTTAATTCCGTAGATAGGTGAAGAGTAACTGAGAGATACTCATGACCAGTAGCAACCAGTGTTAAGTTGGGAATCGGAGATTCCTAAATACAAGTCACAGGTATTAATCATGGACAAGTCACTTAATCTCTCCAAGACTTTTTCTTTCTCTTTGAAATGGTAGTGTTAATGGTACTTTGGTCACAGGGTTTTTGTTAGGAATAAATGAAAAAATGCATGTCAAGTGCTGGGAACAACATTTGCTGACAATAAGCAAGTAATAAATGCCAACTACTATTTTGAAAGTTATAGGTACTTGTATTATTCACTTTCAAACAACTATTAAGAGATGGAAATAGGATTATTCTTATTATTTATTTCTAGCCTAGGACCTTTTCCCCACAATACCACAGTGTGTGTGTGTGTGTGTTTTTTTTTTTAATCAATCAATCAATTTTTGGCTGTGCTGGGTCTTTGTTGTGACACATGGGTTTCCTCTAGTTGCAGAGAGTGGAAGCTATTCTCTAGTTGTGATGAGTGGTCACAGTGAGAACATTGTGGTGACTTCTCTTGTTGTGGAGCACGGGCTCTAGAGTGCAGACTCAGTAGTTGTAGCATACCAGCTTAGTTGCCCCATGGCATGTGGGAATATTCCTGGATGAGGGATTGAACCCACGTCCTCTGCATTGGAAGGCAGATTCTTAACCACAGGACCACCAGGGAAGTCCACTACACTGTTAATATGATAAGCCTTTGCTATGAGGGTGCAAAAAGGCACTCATAGTATTTGTGATACTATTAAAATGAAGTTCAGCATTTATTGCTTGTAGACTTTTGGATAGCAGCCATCCTGACTGGCGCGTAATGGTACCTCATTGTGGTTTTGATTTGCATTTCTCTGATAATGAGTGATGTTGAGCATCTTTTCATGTGTTTGTTAGCCATCTGTATGTCTTCTTTGGAGAAATGTCTGTTTAGTTCTTTGGCCCATTTTTTTACTGGGTCATTTATTTTTCTGGAATTGAGCTGCAGGAGTTGCTTGTATATTTTTGAGATTAATCCTTTGTCTGTTGCTCCATTTGCTATTATTTTCTCCCAATCTGAGGGTTGTCTTTTCACCTTACTTATAGTTTCCTTTGTTGTGCAAAAGCTTTTAAGTTTCATTAGGTCCCATTTGTTTATTTTTGCTTTTATTTCCATTATTCTGGGAGGTGGGTCATAGAGGATCCTGCTGTGATTTGTGTCGGAGAGTGTTTTGCCTATGTTTTCCTCTAGGAGTTTTATAGTTTCTGGTCTTACATTTAGATCTTTAATCCATTTTGAGTTCATTTTTGTGTATGGTGTTAGAAAGTGTTCTAGTTTCATTCTTTTAATGCTGGGGAGGGTGTGGAAAAAAGGGAACCCTCTTACACTGTTGGTGGGAATGCAAACTAGTACAGCCTCTATGGAGAACAGTGTGGAGATTTCTTAAAAACACTGGAAATAAAACTGCCATATGACCCAGCAATCCCACTTCTGGGCATACACACTGAGGAAACCAGATCTGAAAGAGACACGTGCACCCCAATGTTCATCGCAGCACTGTTTATAATAGCCAGGACATGGAAGCAACCTAGATGCCCATCAGCAGACGAATGGATAAGGAAGCTGTGGTACATATACACCATGGAATATTACTCAGCCTTTAAAAAGAATTCATTTGAGTCAGTTCTAATGAGCTGAATGAAACTGGAGCCCATTATGCAGAGTGAAGTAAGCCAAAAAGATAAAAAAACATTACAGCATACTAACACATATATATGGAATTTAGAAAGATGGTAATGATAACCCTATATGCAAAACAGAAAAAGAGACACAGAAATACAGAACAGACTTTTGGACTCTGTGGGAGAAGGCGAGGGTGGGATGTTTCGAGAGAACAGCATGTATATTATCTATAGTGAGACAGATCACCAGCCCAGGTTGGATGCATGAGACAAGTGCTCAGGCCTGGTGCACTGGGAAGACCCAGAGGAATCGGGTGGAGAGGGAGGTGGGAGGGGGGATCGGGATGGGGAATACATGTAACTCCATGACTGATTCATGTCAATGTATGACAAAACCCACTGCAATGTTGTGAAGTAATTAGCCTCCAACTAATAAAAATAAATGAAAAAAACATAAATAAAAAAAAATGAAGTTCAATGACTTAAACATCTGAGGCAATAAAATAAATCTGAAACAACATTACAGAAGGGTAAACTAAATTGGTGGTTGATAAAATATTAATTAATTTTTTAAGAAAAGGTTGGGATGTTTAACACATATAGCTAACTTCTGAGCATAACGTCTTAGAAAATAGGCTAATAACTTTTATTCTCCCTCCATCTTACTCTCATAAAAATAACACTGGGTTGGATAAAACCTGAGTCTGTCCCAGGCTGACATTTCAAAAAAAAGTTCATTCCCATGGTGTATGCTATAATTCTTTTTTTTTTTTTTTTGAGGTATAGTTGATGCACAATATTATATAATTTACAGGTGTACAATATAGTGATTCACAAATTTTAAAGGTTATACTCCATTAAATTTTGACTATATTCCATGTTTTACAGTATATCCTTGTAGCTTATTTTATACTTAATGGCTTGTAAGTCTTAGTTTTATTCCCCTATATTTCCCCTCTTCCTTCCCTCTCCCCACTGGTAACCGCTAGTTTGTTCTCTATTTCTGTTAGTCTGCTTCTTTTTCATTATATTCACTGCTTCATTGTATTTTTTGAGACTCCACATATAGGTGATATCATACAGTACTTGTCTTTCTCTGTCTGACTTACTTCACTCAGTATAATACTCTGAGTCACTTAGTATAATATTCTCAGTCAGTCCAGTTCAGTTCATTTCAGTTGCTCAGTAGTGTCCGACTCTTTGTGACCCCATGAATCGCAGCACGCCAGGCCTCCCTGCCCATCCCCAACTGCCAGAGTCTACCCAAACCCATGTCCATCGAGCTGGTGATGCCATCCAACCATCTCATCCTCTGTCGTCCCCTTCTCCTCCTGCCCCCAATCCCTCCAAGCATCAGGGTCTTTTCCAATGAGTCAACTCTTCACATGAGGTGGCCAAAGTAATGGAGTTTCAGCTTCAGCATCAGTCCTTCCAATGAACACCCAGGACTGATCTCCTTTAGGATAGACTGGTTGGATCTCCTTGCAGTCCAAAGGACTCTCAAGAGTCTTCTCCAACACCGCAGTTCAAAAGCATCAGTTCTTCGGTGCTCAGCTTTCTTCACCGTCCAACTCTCACATCCATACACGACTACTGGAAGAACCATAGCCTTGACCAGATGGACATTTGTTGGCAAAGTAATGTCTCTGCTTTTAAATACGCTATCCAGTTTGGTCATAACTTTCCTTCCAAGGAGCAAGTGTCTTTTAATTTCATGGCTGCAATCACCATCTGCAGTGATTTTGGAGCCCTCCAAAAATAAAGTCTGACACTGTTTCCACTGTTTTCCCATCTATTTCCCATGAAGTGATGGGACCAGATGCCATGATCTTAGTTTTGTGAATGTTGAGCTATAAGCCAAATTTTTCACTCTCCTCCTTCACTTTCATCAAAAGGTTTTTTTTTAGTTCCTCTTCATTTTCTGCCATAAGGGTGATGTCTTCTGCATATCTGAGGTTATTGATATTTCTCCTGGCAATCTTGATTCCAGCTTTGCTTCTTCCAGCCCAGCATTTCTCATGATGTACTCTGTATAGAAGTTAAATAAGCAGGGTGACAATATACAGCCTTGTCATACTCCTTTTCCTATTTTGAACCAGTCTATTGTTTCATGCCCAGTTCTAACTGTTGCTTCCTGACCTGCATACAGCTGTCCCAAGAGACAGGTCACATGGTCTGGCATTCCCATCTCTTTCAGAATTTTCCACAGTTTATTGTGATCCACACAGTCAAAGGCTTTGGCATAGTCAATAAAGCAGAAATGGATGTTTTTCTGGAACTCTCTTGCTTTTTCAATGATCCAGCAGATATTGGCAATTTGATCTCTGGTTCCTCTGCCTTTTCTAAAACCAGCTTGAACATCTGGAAGTTCTCAGTTCACGTATTGCTGAAGCCTGGCTTGGAGAATTTTGAGCATTACTTTACTAGCATGTGAGATGAGTGCAATTGTGCAGTAGTTCGAGAATTCTTTGGGACTGGAATGAAAACTGACCTTTTCCAGTCCTGTGGCCACTGCTGAGTTTTCCAAATTTGCTGGCATATTGAGTGCAGCACTTTCACAGCATCATCTTTCAGGATTTGAAATAGCTCAACTGGAATTCCATCACCTCCACTAGCTTTGTTCATAGTGATGCTTTCTAAGGCCCACTTGACTTCACATTCCAGGATGTCTGGCTCTAGGTGAGTGATCACACTATCATGATTATCTGGGTCATGAAGATCTTTTTTGTATAGTTCTGTGTATTCTTGCCACCTCTTCTTAATATCTTCTGGTTTTGTTATGTCCATACCATTTCTGTCCTCTATGGAGCCCATCTTTGCATGAAATGTTCCCTTGGTATCTCTAATTTTCTTGAAGAGATCTCTAGTCTTTCCCATTTTGTTGTTTTCCTCAATTTCTTTGCATTGATCACTGAGGAAGGCTTTCTTATCTCTCCTTGCTATTCTTTGGAACTCTGCATTCAGATGGGAATATCTTTCCTTTTCTCCTTTGCTTTTTGCTTCTCTTCTTTTCACAGCTATTTGTAAGGGTTTCTCAGATTGCTTTTTGCATTTCTATTCCATGGGGATGGTCTTAATCCCTGTCTCCTATACAATGTCATGAACCTCCATCATGACATCAGGCACTGTGTCTATCAGATCTAGTCCCTTAAATCTATTTCTCACTTCCACTGTATTATCATAAGGGATTTCATTTAGGTCATACCTGAATGGTCTAGTGGTTTTTCCTATTTTCTTCAATCCAAGGAGCGGTGGCTCTGCAGGCGCAAGAGGACTGAGAGGAGCTACTCCACGTCCAAGGTCAGGAGGGGTGGCCGTGAAGAGATACCCCTCATCCAAGGTAAGGAGCAGCGGCTGCGCTTTGCTGGATCAGCTGTGAAGAGATACTCCACGTCCAAGGTAGTAGAAACCCAAGTAAGATGGTAGGTTTTGCGAGAGGGCATCAGAGGGCAGACACACTGAGTCAATCCAGGTTGTTGCAAATGGCAAAATTTCATTCTTTTTAATGGCTGAGTTGTATTCCATTTTTCCTGCACCATCTCGACCTAGGTCTAGAGCTAGCTCCTCCATTTCCTGCTGTGTAGCCTTTGGCAAACTTTTTGACCTGAGTTTGTCTGCCTATCAATAGGATTGCTGTTGTGAATATCGAGTGTGACCGTGTAACTCTGTCTCACTCTGGGTGGCTGTTATTATCAAATAATGGAGACAGGAGGAAGGTCTGCACAGAGGCCACTGTAGGGGCAGGTAGGAGGGAGTGTGGAAAGGGACCTGATTCTGGGATATTTCCAGGGTTTCTATTGTGGCTCAGCTGGTAAGGAATCCATCTGCAATGCAGGAGACCTGGGTTCGGTCCCTGGATTGGGAAGATCCCCTGGAGAAGGGAAAAGCTACCCACTCTAGTATTCTGGCCTGGGGAATTCCATGGACTGAATAGTCCATGGGGTCACAAAGAGTCACAACTGAGTGACTTTCACTTCACTTCAGTATTCTGTTGTATATAGATACATACTATATCTTCTTTATCCATTCATCTGTTGATGGACACTTATGTTGCTTCCATACCTTGGCAATTGTAAACAAAGCTACTATGAACATTGGGGTGCATGTATCTTTTCTTTTTTTTTTTCAGATATATACTCAGGAGTAGAGTTGCTGGGTCATAGGGTAGTTCTATTTTTAGTTTTTTAAAAACCTCTATGTTTTCTACAGTGACTGCACCAATTTACATTCCCATAAACAGTGGACAAGGGTTCCCTTTTCTCCACATTCTTGCCAACATTTGTTATTTGTCTTTTTGATGATAGCCATTCTGACAGGTATGAGGTGATACCTCGTTGTTTTGATTTGCCTTTACCTGATAATTAACAGTGTGCAATGTCTTTTCTTGTTCCTGTTGGCCATCTGTATTTCATCTTTGGAAAAATGTCTATTCAGGTTTTCTGAACATTTGTAATTGGTTTTTTTTTTTCTTCATGTTGGGTTGTATGAACTATTTATATATGGTGGATATTAACCCCTTATTGGTCATATTATCTGCAAATATTTTCTCCCATTCAGTAGGATGTCTTTTTGTTTTGTTGATGGTTTCCTTTGCTGTGCAAAAGCTTTTAAGTGTATGCTACAATTCTTTTTTATTGAGGTATAGCTGATGCACAATGTTTAAGTAGGTCTCATTTCTTTATTTTTTATTTTATTTCTTTTTTTTTTTTAGGAGACAGATCCAAAAAAAAAAAAAAAAAAAGGAATGCTGCAATTTATGTCAGAATGTTCTGCTTATGTTTCACTCTAGTAGTTTTGTGGTTTCCAGTTTTACAATTAGGTATTTAATCCATTTTGAGTTTACTTTTGTATATGGTGTTAGGGAGCGCTCTAATTTCATTCTTTTACACATAACTGCCCAGTTTTTCCAGTAGCACTTACTGAAGAGACTTTTCTCCATTGTACATCCTTACCTCCTCTGTTGTAAATAAGTTGATCATAAGTGTGTGGTTTATTTCTGGGCTTTCTGTTCTGTTCCATTGATCTATGTGTCTGTTTTAGTACCAGTGCCACACTGCATTGATTACTATAATAGTCTGAAGTCAGTGAATATGATTGCTTCAACTCCGTTCTTCTTTCTTAAGACTGTTTTGCTAAAAAAAAGAAAAAGAAAAGAAAGACTGTTTTGCTATTCAAAGTCTTTTGTGTTCCAGTACATATTTTAAAATTTATCAGTTCCAGTCACATTCTATTAGCCAAAGGAAGTTACTAGCCAAGTCAGTCATTAATGGAATGAGGAAGTACACGTGATACTTGGATATCATGGGTTTGAACTGCTTGCATCTATGTATACATGAGATCTTTTTCAACAGTATATACTGTAGTACTACACAATTTGCAGATGCAGAATCGTGTATACAGGGGACAGTGTATACTAAGTGCCAGCTACAAAGCTATACATTGATTTTTGACTGCATGGAGGGTCAGAGCCCCAATTCTTTGTGTTGTTCAAAGGTCAACTGTATTCTTTGCTCTGAAAGGTAGAGAAAAGGGAATGAACAGTTGCTTAAAATGAATCAACTTGACACATCATTTGACAATATTTATGCAATTAAATTAAATGTAGTTACTGAGATATAAATAACATTTTAATATAAGTATATACACATATTTATGTATATAGATCCATTATATCATATATGCATCATATATACATATATATGTATATACATGTAGTGACTGCCAGTAAGACTGTCTATAGGAAAAAATAAGGAAAATTCATTAAAAATAACAATAAAGAGGACAGCAATGTCACTCTCCTTTGTTTTATCAGGAAAGGTGTTACATTGCCAAAAAGCTGTCCAGAAAATGTTCTCTCATCATTATGATATTGTACAGTTGAACTATGGATCAGCTTCAACTAAAAGAGCAAAATTGAGCCAAGATGCCTTGCAGTATTGCAGGTGGTGCTGAATGTTGGCACTTTTTAGAGTTCTGCACAGCAGTGGGGCCCTAAGGCCTAGCAGAGGGGCAAGTGGCATGTGGGGGCTGGCCCAGCTAGAAGCCAAACAGGATATTGTCCTGATTTACAAAACTAACACTATGGCATGACTAATTTCAAAGCCATTTGGTGAGGTCAAAAGAAGCCAGAGCTGCTTCTTTTTTTTTTTTTTTTTTTGGTGGTTGATATCTTTATTCTTTTTAAATGTATTTATTTATTTTAATTTAAGGCTAATTACTTTACAACATTGTGGTGACTTTTGCCATACTTTGACATGACTCATCCACGGGTGTACATGTGTGTATACATGCCATCCAGAACCCCCTCTCCCACCTCCCTCCCCATTCCATTCCTCTGGTTTGGCCCATTGCACAGGTTTTGAGTGCCCTGTTTCTAACTGAGCTCTATCTTCTCCAACTAAATGGTTAATCCAATCTCAAATCTTTTCTTTTCAAAATTAATTTGGTAATTAGCTCAGAGACCTCCATATTTCTCTTACAAGCATAGCTGTTTAAGCTCAAAATCCGGTGATCAAAATCTCAGAAGTTTAAGCTTTCCAGATTAAGTTTGAATGTGACATATCCATGAATTTGATATTGAGGAAGCTGCAACAGCTGAATTCTAAACCTCCCTAACAGGTGCTGATTCAGCTAATGGCAACTTTGCATGGGGGGCAAAAGTTGCTTGCTTTCAACAGCACATAATTTCCAAAGATGGCCTTGAAGCTAGCAAGTTCAGAAGCTGTAAAAAAAAAAAAAAAAAAAAAGAAAGAAAGAAAGCACTCTTTTCAGCTGTGTCACACTGGACAGAATATAGATTTTTGAACAGTTTGCTGTCCAAATGCTAATTGGTGATGTGTTGTCCAATCCTACAGCTAGGTGACTTAGAAAATAAGGAACTGTCCTTTTGCTCTAACACTGTGGTAGAAATCCATTTCTCTTTGCCTCTGCTAAGTCCCAAGAGAACAGTTGTCTACATATAATTATATACAGTTGGGCAGTCAGTGGCTTCACTTAGGAGAGACCTAGCTCTGATCTTTGCTGGCTCTCCAGTGATTCCTGAACCATAAAGAAGGTGGTCATGCCAGGTCAGGGTTCATTATGGAAACGGAGAGTTTGAAGGGACTGACATTGGAGCTGACAGCAAGGGGCTTGACTTTTGGAGGAAGGACTTCATCCATGGAAACCTGCATGAGCAGAATGCAGAGAACCTACCTGTATGTTTTCTTATCTTACCCAGAGTGAAGGAGAACGACAACAACAAAAAGAACTCCTTGACTTTGCCAGCAACTTTCCTTTCCTTTAATATTCACTGTAAGCTGTTCACAAATTCTATTCTGTTCTTTACAGGTATACACTAAGGGAAAGATTGTGAATTCTAATATAATCAGACTAAGATACTTGAGGACTTCCCTAGTGGCTCAGATGGTAAAGCATCTGCCTACAATGCGGGAGACCTGGGTTTGATCCCTGGGTCGGGAAGATCCCCTGGAGAAGAAAATGGCAACCCACTCCAGCACTCTTGCTTGGAAAATCCCATGGACAGAGGAGCCTGGTAGGCTACAGTTCACAGGGTCACAAAGAGTTGGACACGACTGAGTGGCTTCACTTCAAGATACTTGAACTTTTATAAAGCAACATTACTTTACTAGGCTGAATGTTTATACAATTCATTGTAGACCTAAGCAATTTAGGCTATTAATATATAGTACTGGTAGGTTATATTTGGCCATAAAGATACCTTCTGCGGCACTCCCTACCCTTTTAAGAAACATTATCATAAGCCAAGACACCAAGATAGCATAACAAGAAACTGAATTTTTTCATTAAATTGAAAAGCAGTATTGTTTGTATATTGTGATAAAGGATGCATACATATACTGCAGAAAAATTCATAGATCCATGTTATCACCTTTCTACATCCCCCACAAAAACTTGAAAAATGATGTTCATGGAGGTAAATTAAAAATTTTAAATGTATTCCTAAGGTGGAGGCTATTTTTGTTTTATTTTTTTAACCAGAAATTGGAAACCTGAGAAAGAATACATTAAAAAAAAAAAAGAAGAAGGCGGGGGAGGGGGGGAATCCTGAAGAGACATGCGTATGAAAAGATGCTCAACATCATATATTGAGATGAAATTAAAACAAAAATGAGATACCATACACACCTATTGAAATGGCCAACACCTATGGATATGGAGCAACAGGAGCTCTCTCATTCATGGCTTGTGGGAAATCAAAATGGTACAGCCACTTTCAAAGATGGTTTGGCAGTTTCTTACAATAGCAAACATATTCTTACCATATGACCCAGGAATCATGCTCTTTGATATTTACCCAAATGAACTGAAAACTTATGTACACACAAAACTTGCACAGCAAATTTTTATAGCAGCTTTATTTATAATTACTAAAACTTGGAAAACTTGTCCAAGATATCCTTCAGTAAATGAAGAGATAAACTGATACCTCCAGACAATAGAATATCATTCAACATTTTAAAAAATGAGCTACCAAGCCACAAAAAAATAAAGGAAGCTTGGATACATGTTACTAAGTGAAATAAGTCAATCTGAAAGTGCTACATGATTTATGGTTCTACTATGACATTCTGGAAAAGGCAAAAGTGTTTAGAAGAGAGAGAGAGATGAATAGGTAGAGAATGGAGAAGATAGTGCAACTATACTGGTGGATACATGTCATTATGTCTGTGAAAACACAGAAAATGTACAATATCATGAGTGAGCTCAAATGTAAACTATGGACTCTAGGTGATAATGATGTCTCAATGTAGGTTCAACAGTTATAATAAATGTATTACTGTGATTCAGCATACTGTTAGTGGGCAATTTTCACTCATTTGCTGTGAACCTAAAACGGCTTTAAACATATAGTTTATTAACTTAATAAAAGATATATGCACACATACACACATATATGCACTTGCACACACATATAGCAAATAATTAAGCTGGTTTACCCACTACCCAGCTTACAAAATAGAAAATTGACATGAATATTGAAGCTCTTTATTATGCCTCTCCCCAATCCCATCCCCTCCCACCATCCCATCCTCAACCTTCTCCCTGAGATAAATATTATACTGATTTTTGTTTTCCTTCCAATGTCTTTCTTTACTGCATTTGCTTATATCTCTAAATAATGTGTTGTTTAATTTTATATACTGTTGAACTTTATATAAATGGAAGCATGATAATCCTGAGATTGGTTTCATTTCATTTCATTTTTTTTGGGGGGGGGGCGGACCTTAGAATAATGTGATTATTCCTGTAGCAGAGGTTCATTCTTCTAACAACAGTATACAATTCCATTCTAAATTGAGTTCATCACATTTTTTCCTTCTCCTCTCTCCTCTCCCGTTTTTGGACACTTGGTTGTTACACGTTACTTTTTTCTTTCTTCTTATCATGCTGTTACAAACTTTCTTAACTTGTCTTTGTGTGAACGTTTATAAGAGATCTTAGGATTAGTGTGCCGGCTGCGACAGACCACGGAGAAGCGTGGCCGTGAGGAGCTACCCTTTGCCCAAGGTCAAGGGTAGCGACCGAGAGCGGCAGGCTGCGACAGCCCTCGCAGGAGCGGCGGCCGAGAGGAACTACCCCACCCCTGAGGTCAGGGGCCCTGCCCGAGAGGAGCTACCCCACCTCCAAGGAGCGGCTGCTGCCCCGGTGCAGGAGGGCCGAGAGGAGCTACTCCACGTTCAAGGTCAGGAGGGGCGGCCGTGAGAAGATAACCCTTGTCCAAGGTAAGGAGCAGCGGCTGCGCTTTGCTGGAGCAGCCGTGAAGAGATACCCGACGTCCAAGGTAAGAGAAACCCAAGTAAGATGGTATGTGTTGCTAGAGGGCATCAGAGGGCAGACACACTAAAGCCATAATCACAGAAAACTAGCCAACTTGATCACAGGACCACAGTCTTGTCTAACTCAATGAAACTAAGCCATGCCATGTGGGGCCACCCAAGACTGTCGGGTCATGGTGGAGAGGTCTGACAGAATGTGGTCCACTGAAGAAGGGAATGGCAAACCACTTCAGTATTCTTGCCTTGAGAACCCCATGAACAGTATGAGAAGGCAAAATGATAGGATACTGAAAGAAGAACTCCCTAGGTCGGTAGGTGCCCAATATGCTAATGGAGATCAGTGGAGAAATAACTCCAGAAAGAATGAAGGGATGGAGCCAAGGCAAAAAAAAAAAAAAAAAAAATACCCAGTTGTGGATGGGACTGGTGATAGAAGCAAGGTCCAATGCTGTAAAGAGCAATATTGCATAGGAACCTGGAATGTTAGGTCCATGCATCAAGGCAAATTGGAAGTGGTCAAACAGGAGATGGCAAGAGTGAATGTCGACATTCTAGTAATCAGCGAACTAAAATGGACTGGAATGGGTGAATTTAACTCAGATGACCATTATATCTACTACTATGGGCAGGAATGCCTCAGAAGAAATGGAGTAGCCATCATAGTCAACAAGAGTCCAAAATGCAGTACTTGGATGCAATCTCAAAAACAACAGAATGATCTCTATTCATTTCCAAGGCAAACCATTCAATATCACGGTAATTCAAGCCTATACCCCAACCATTAATGCCGAAGAAACTGAAGTTGAATGGTTCTATGAAGACCCACAAAACCTTTTAGAACTAACACCCAAAAAAGACGTCCTTTTCATTATAGGGGGCTGGAATGCAAAAGTAGGAAGTCAAGAAACACCTGGAGTAACAGGCAAACTTGGCCTTGGAGTATGGAATGAAGCAGGGCAAAGGCTAATAGAGTTTTGCTAAGAGAACACACTGGTCATAGCAAACACCCTCTTCCAACAACACAAGAGAAGACTCTACACATGGACATCACCAGATGGTCAACACCAAAGTCAGATTGGTTATATTCTTTGCAGCCAAAGATGGAGAAGCTCTATACAGTCAGCAAGAACAAGACTGGGAGCTGACTGTGGCTCAGATCATGAACTCCTTATTGCCAAATTCAGACTGAAACTGAAGAGAGTAGGGATAACCACTACACCATTCAGGTATGACCTAAATCAAATCCCTTCTGACTATAACAGTGGAAGTGAGAAATAGATTTAAGGGACTAGATCTGATAGACAGAGTGCCTGATGAACTGTGGACGAGGTTCATGACACTGTACAGGAGACAGGGATCAAGACCTTTCCCATGGAAAAGAAATGCAAAAAGGCAAAATGGTTGTCTGAGGAGGCCTTACAAATAGCTGTGAAAAGAAGAGAAGCAAAAAGCAAAGGAGAAAAGGAAAGATATTCCCATCTGAATGCAGAGTTCCAAAGAATAGCCAGGAGAGATAAGAAAGCCTTCCTCAGTGATCAATGCAAAGAAATAGAGGAAAACAACAGAATGGGAAAACTAGAGATCTCTTCAAGAAAATTAGAGATACCAAGGGAACATTTCATGCAAAGATGGGCTCCATAGAGGACAGAAATGGTATGGACCTAACAGAAGCAGAAGATATTAAGAAGAGGTGGCAAGAATACACAGAAGATCTGTACAAAAGAGATCTTCACGACCCAGATAATCACAATGGTGTGATCACTCACCTAGAGCCAGACATCCTGGAATGTGAAGTCAAGTGGGCCTTAGAAAGCATCACTGTGAACAAAGCTAGTGGATGAGATGGAATTTCAGTTGAGCTATTTCAAATCCTGAAAGATGATGCTGTGAAAGTGCTGCACTCAATATGGCAACAAATTTGGAAACCTCAGCAGTGGCCACAGGACTGGAAAAGGTCACTTTTCATTCCAATCCCAAAGAAAGGCAATCCCAAAGAATTCTTGAACTACTGCACAATTGCACTCATCTCACATGCTAGTAAAGTAATGCTCAAAATTCTCCAAGCCAGGCTTCAGCAATACGTGAACTGAGAACTTCCAGATGTTCAAGCTGGTTTTAGAAAAGGCAGAGGAACCAGAGATCAAATTGCCAATACCTGCTGGATCATTGAAAAAGCAAGAGAGTTCCAGAAAAACATCCATTTCTGCTTTATTGACTATGCCAAAGCCTTTGACTGTGTGGATCACAATATACTGTGGAAAATTCTGAAGGAGATGGGAATATCAGACCACCTGACCTGCCTCTTGAGAAACCTGTATGCAGGTCAGGAAGCAACAGTTGAAACTGGACATGGAACAACAGACTGGTTCCAAATACAAAAAGGAGTACGTCAAGGCTGTATATTGTCACCCTGCTTATTTAACTTCTGTGCAGAGTACATCATGAGAAATGCTGGGTTGAAAGAAGCACAAGCTGGAATTAAGATTTCTGGGAGAAAACCTAAGATATGCAGATGACACCACCCTTATGGCAGAGAGTGAAGAGGAACTAAAAAGCCTCTTGATGAAAGTGAAAGAGGAGAGTGAAAAAGTTGGCTTAAAGCTCAACATTCAGAAAACTAAGATCATGACATCTGGTCCCATCACCTCATGGGAAATGGATGGGGAGACAGTGGAAACAGTGTCAGACTTTATTTTTGGGGGCTCCAAAATCACTGAGGATGGTGACTGCAGCCATGAAATTAAAAGATGCTTACTCCTTGGAAGGAAAGTTATGACCAACCTATAGCATATTAAAAAGCAGAGACATTACTTTGCCAACAAAGGTCCGTCTAGTCAAGGCTATGGTTTTCCCAGTAGTCATGTATGGATGTGAGAGTGGACTGTGAAGAAAGCTGAGCACCGAAGAACTGATGCTTTTGAACTGTGGTGTTGGAGAAGACTCTTGAGAGTCCCTTGGACTGCAAGGAGATCCAACCAGTCTATCCTAAAGGAGATAAGTCCTGGGTGTTCATTGGAAGGACTGATGCTGAAGCTGAAACTCCAATACTTTGGCCACCTCATGGGAAGAGCTGACTCATGGAAAAGACCCTGATGCTGGGAGGGATTGGGGGCAGGAGGAGAAGGGGACGACAGAGGATGAGATGTCTGGATGGCATCACCGACACGATGGGCATGAATTTGAGTAAACTCCGGGAGTTGGTGATGGGCAGGGAGGCCTGGCGTGCTGCGATTCATGGGGTCGCAAAGAGTCAGACACGACTGAGCAACTGAACTGAACTGATAAGAGATCTCTCTAGGAAGTATTCTTAGAGGTAGAATTGCTGAGTTCTATGTTATCTTCACCTTTACAAATCAGTGCTAAATTGTCTTTCAAATTTGTTGTACCACTTAATACACCTATCAACAGTGTATGAAAGCTCTGATTACTCTACATCTCTTATAATATCAGATTATTTTTCTTTCTCCCTTCCTTTCATTTTTTGGACCATTTTTTATGGGTTTAAAGTGATATCACATTTAATTTGCATTTCCTAACTATTAGTGTGATTGCTTTTTAATTTTTCATATATTTAACCTTTTTTGTGTTCCTCTTCTATGAAATGCTTGTTTAATTTGTTTTCTTATTTTCCATTGAATTGTTTATCCTTTTCTTATTGTTGTATCATCTCCCAACTTGTGATTTCTCATTTCACCATAGTTATGCTGCCTTAATTTTTATATTGTCAAAATTAACAATTTTTCCTTGCCATTTGCATTGTTGGTATCATATTCAAGAAATCCTTCCATATAATAAGATCATAAAGGCAGTCTTTTGTGCTTTCTTCTATGCTTTTTGCATTTTTATTTAGCCAATCTGAAACTTATTTTGTGTATAAATATAGTTTATGTTTTCCTGTATAGATAGTCAATTGTCTAAGCATAATTTGTTGGATGTTTTACTCATTGATCTGTAATACCAACCGTATCATAAGTCATTTCTATATATGTGACCGTCTGTTCCTAGATGTTTACTATTTTATAGGACTATTTATCTATCCCTAAGCAAATGCTACACTATCTTGTTGACTGGGCGTCCCTGAGAGCTCACTTGGTAAAGAATCTGCCTGCATTGCAGGAGACCCTGGTTCAATTCCTGGGTTGGGAAGATCCACTGGAAAAGGGATACACTACCCACTTCAGTATTCCTGGGCTTCTCTTGTGGCTCAGCTGGTAAAGAATCCACCTGCATTGCAGGAGACCTGGTCTTTAGATGATCTTTATATCTATTAGTGCAAAACCTCCCCAAACCCTTGTTCTTTGTCATCAGTTTTTTGGCAATAGCTGTCCTTTTCTTTGTCATATAAATCTGTATTAGTTAAGGTTTTCCACAGGCAGACATAGAACCAATAGGATATAGATAGATAGATGATAGATATAGGTAGATAAATATACATACACGTGTATCTGTCAAAGAATTTTATTATTAAAATTTACCTCATGTGATTGTGAAGAAGTTCTGAGAAGTCCCAGGATCCTTTATATGCAAGATGGAAACCCAGTAAAGCCAGTGAGTAGTATAATCTAGTCTAAGTCTGAAGGCCTGAGAACCAGGAGCATCAATATTGTAAATCCCAAACTAGAACAAGAGACAACCAGTGTGTCAGTTCAAGTATCATTTTATTCAGACCATTAACAGACTGGATGATGTCCACCAACATGGGGGAGGGCAATCTGCTTTACTTAATCTTTTCCAGCAACAGTCTCACAGACTCACTCAGAAACAATGTTTAGGCAAATATCTGTGGCCCAGGCAAAGTGACACATAAAATTAACTGTCATGGAATCTTAGAATCAAGTCCTCAGAGTATAAACACACACACACACACCTTTTTTCATCAAATGTAAAGGTAGATTTAGGAAGAATCGGTATATGTATGGTATTGATATATATATGTGTGTATATATGTGTGTCTAAAAATATAACAAAAATTTATTAAGCATGTTAAAGAAATTAAAGAAGAAAGGCATATAAGGACTCTTATTCATACATGTATAGATATCAAGTAAGATTACTTACTGGTAGTAGGCTGATAATTTGATAGCACCAGATCAGAGCAGATTTCTGGGGCTCATGTTTCTAATGTTTTTATTTCAAATTGTTTGATCTTCAGTAATTAAATTTATCCCAGCTCTGGAATTCCTAACATTACTGTAGTACTAAACACATTTGTTTCCAATTTACACATTCAAAAATTGGAAACCTGTGAGTTTTCACCTATTCCTTCTTTTATATATTTAGATGAAATCCTAATCACTACCAGAATATTGAGTTTTATACTACTGTTACTACTAATAATATTACATGTCTACTTTTATTTTATACTTATTTTTCCAAACTATCCTGCAAGTTATTATTGTCTCCATTTAACAAATGAAGACACTAGGAGAATCACACAGTTATTTAGCAGAACAGCAAGTCATGAAGCCACCTGCAACCACAAAATTCCCTATGCTTTACCTACCCCAGATTGTGTCCCATGCCCCACAAACCCACTAAACACTTTTAGACTTCTAGGCCTTTCTTTATAGTACTGCCCCCTCTTCCCAAAGGCCTTTTATCCTTTATAGGGCTAATGAACAACTAGACATGGTTTAAAGTGAAACCCAAATATCATCTCCTTCAAGAAAATATTTGTGAACCCTTGTTGGTCTCCCAGCCTATTTGTTTCCTAGAAATTTGTGTATTACCAGTCACCTTGTTCTTTAATGAATTATGTGTTGTTGTGATACAGGGAGAGAAAGATATCTCCTCATTATATTTCCAACAGCTAACATGGCCTCTGGCACATTTAGCTTAATGAATCAGTGACTAGATTTAATGGAACCAGTTAGAATTAACATGGAAAAAGCTCATGCTAATAGTTCTTACGTGGTTTTAACCCTTCAGCTATCAAACAAGCTTTCCTCTTTTACTAAACCCTCTATACTCTTTGAGGCATCCTCAGAAATGGTCTTTTAGGTATAATGAAAATAATATAACAATACTTTAAACTTGTGTAGAGATATACAGTTTCCAAAGAATTTTCCATTGCATGTTGTTTTCTTATCAGACATCTGAGTTAGCCTGCGGTAACAAAGAACCAGAGCACATGCTCAAGAAATGTTGGAGCCAGGAGTTGGTCTCTTATCTGCTAGCATCTAGCCCAGAAATTTAGTCTGTCCTTGTTGTTAAAACTATCATTGGAAGAGGGGAAACTTCAGTAATTTGAATCATGTTAAGTTTAAATCGTTAGATGATGTGATTCTTCAACTTGAATGTAACCATTGGGAAACCTTGTTTAAATGATAGATTGCCAGGCTCCATCCTCAAAGATCATTCAGAAAGTTAAGGGTGGAGCCAGAGAATCAATAAAAACTCCAGGTGATTCTGCTGTATACAGTTCTTAGGTCACAATTAGGAAAACACTGGATAAAGACTTGGCTAAATTTATTATTTTATGGCATACTTAGGGCAAAATGTGGTCTCGTGACTCTTGAGTGAAATTTGTATCTATTAAGATGAATAATAAGGAATGTGTGTTTGGGTTGGGGTTGTGGATGATGGCAATGGAAAAGTGACCTGGCTGAGGGACAGAGAAAGAAAAGCCAAAGTGTATACTGCCTGATTTGCCTGTTTGTCTTTTTTCTAAGGCATAGGAAGAAAAATCAGAGAACATGTTATGTCGAGCTTGTAATATTTGCTACATGTTTCCAAGGCATTTTCTATTGGAAAAAGAACTTTGTTGAGGCAAGCCCATATCTAGCCTTGCCATTTGTTCTTTTTCTTCCACAGAAGGTGTTACTTTCTATTTTTTCCCTTTCTGGCTCTCTAAACTAGGTAACCATTTGGTTGTTTTTAATTGTCACATTTCTCATACCAACATGCTAAATGTAGCTTGAGCAAAAGCCAAACCTGCAAATCCTTTTTTTGCGTTCTCTGAAAATCCACACAAAACTGAAGTTCCTTACTTTCTGAATTTGAGATCTTCATTACATGTCTGAAGTTATCGACTTACTACTGCCCTGGAGTTGGAGAGAATCTGGATTCACTTTCAGCTACTCAACATCTTCTGGATATTCTGATACGAACAATGCAGATGGAGACAGAAAATTAAGTATTTTTGACATCAAAATTTACCTGTGAAGTAATATTTGTTTTGCATATCCTATTTTCTTACTGGCTTCCATTTAAATTGGCAGCATTTTGTCCAAAATAAGATTTGACTTCCAGGCCCTGATAAAATCTGGAAAGAGAAAACAACAATCGCTTAAAATCACACCTAAAAAGGAGACTATTTGATAGGTTAATAGCAGTCAAAATAAGTCAACGATGTATGAATGTAAAGTAGCTGAGTTTTTAGTTTATGCAACAAACCAAGTTTTTCTGAAGGGAAAAAAATAACTAAAAGTTTAAGGATACAGAACTCGCTGAACCAAAATGTCAAGATTTAATTTCAACCATCCATTCTCATATTCAACTCCTTCACTTATACTCTATAACATAAGAATATTCTTCAGGGTGATCAAACATTAGTGGGAGCTAAGAGGGAAGGATGGACAATTATTTTAAGTCTACTGTGTGACAGACCCTATGCTCAGGATATTTTGTTTCAATCTTATAGGATCTCCTAAGATTATGTCCAATTTATAAATCAAGAAATGAGTCTCAGATATTTAGCAGCATGTTTAGAGTTACATACTATTAAATGATAGATTAAACTCAGACACATCTGATTTCAAAGTTTATGCATTGCCACAAGAATAATGTGTTCCCAAGCTTTTTAGGTATAATATCTCATTTTTCTTGAAAATGGTAATTATTTTATTACACAATAAGAACAAAGAGAGCCTAGAACAATGGTCTATCATGTCTTATTACTTTTCAGTCTACCTCTGAAACATTATATCTTGTAGAGGGTACACATTCAATTACAAAGGTGGAAAGAGTATTTGAAATAACTGGCACTTAGCTTTTGGAAAAAGTGATTTGAGTCACTGCACTGGAAAATGAAAGTATAACTTCTGAAATCATGTTTATTATGTATCAGGATAATGTAGAAATGCAAAACTAATAAAATAACAAAAAAATATATTTCTGGTAAAAGTCTATACACACAAAGCATTGATAAACTTTTGGCAAGAATGTGCTTTGAACATCACTAGTTAGACATCAGTGATAAATAGTCAGGTGTATAGATGCATCTGGAAGTCAGGGATGGAGATTTAAATTTGAGGAATCATCAACATGTAGATCATATTTAAAGCCGTGAAGGAAGATAAACTGCCTCAGGAGAAAGTGGTGATAGAAAACAAAAGCAGAGGGAGAAGACAGAGGCTTGAAGCTCACGCCTATAATAAATCATTTTAATGCCCAAATTTTTCAGAGTGATTCTCCAACACACACAATGATAGTAGTTATACTCTTAGTATCTAGTTGAATTTTAGACACTGCATATACTTAAAACATATACTTCTTATTAAGAAGAGGTGGCAAGAATACACAGAAGAACTATACAAAAAAGATCTTCATGACCCAGATAACCACGATGGTGTGATCACTCACCTAGAGTCAGACATTCTGGAGTGCAAAATAAAGTGGATGTTAGGAAGCATCACTAAGCACAAAGCTAGAGGAAGTGATGAAATTCCAGCTGACCTTCTTCAAACCCTAAAAGATGGTGCTGTGAAAGTGCTGCACTCAATATGCCAGCAAATTTGAAAAACTCAGCAGTGGCCAGAGGACTGGAAAAGGTCGATTTTTATTCCAATCCCAAAGAAAGGCAATGCCAAAGAATGTTCAAACTACTGCACAATTTCACTCATCTCACAGGTTAGCAAAGTAATGCTCAACATTCTCCAAGTCAGGCTTCAACAGTATGTGAACTGTGAACTTCCAGATGTTCAAACTGGATTCAGAAAAAGCAGGAGAACCAGAGATCAAAGTGCCAGCATCCATTGTATCAAAGAAAAAGCAAGAGAATTCCAGAATAAAAAAAAAAAAAAATCTGCTGCATTGAGTATGCTAAGGACTTTGATGGTGTGAATTAGAAAAAACTGGAAAATTTTTCAAGATATGGGAATACCAGACCTCCTTACTTGCCTCCTGAGAAACCAGTATGCAGGTCGAGAAGCAACAGTTAGAACTGGATATGTAACAACAGACTGGATCCAAACGGAAAAGGTGTACATAAAGGCTGTATATTGTCACCCTGTTTATTTAACTTATATGCAGAGTACATCATGCAAACTGCTGGGCTGGATGAAGCACAAACTAGAATCAAGATTGCCAAGAGAAATATCAGTAACCTCAGATATGCAGATGACACCACACTTATGGCAGAAAGTGAAGAGGAATGAAGAGCCTCTTGATGAAGCTGAAAGACAAAAGTGAAAAAGCTGGCTTCAAACTCAACATTCAAAAAACGAATATCATGACATACGGTCCCATCATTTTATGGCAAATAGATGGAGAAACAATGGAAACAGTGAAAGACTTTATTTTCTGGGCTCCAAAATCACTGTGAATGGTGACTGCAGCCATGAAATCAAAAGATGCTTGCTCCTTGGAAGAAAAGCCATGACAAACCTAGGCAGCATACTCAAAAGCAGAGACATTACATTGCTGACAAAAGCCCATCAAGTCAAAGCTACTGATTTTCCTGTAGTCATGTGTGGATGTGAGAGTTGGACCATGAAGAAGGCTGAATCAAAGAATTGATGCTTTTGAACTATGGTGTTGGAGAAGACTCTTGAGAGTCCCTTGGACAGCAAGGAGATCAAACCAGTCAATCCTAAAGGAAATCAGTCCTGAATATTCATTGGAAGGACTGATGCTGAAGCTGAAACTCCAATACTTTGGCCAACTGATGTGAAGAGCTAACTCATTAAAAAAGACCTTGATACTGGGAAAGATTGAAGTCAGGAGGAGAAAGTGATGACTGAGGATGAGATGGCTGGATGGCATCACCGACCCAATGGTCATGAGTTTGAGTAAGCTCCAGGAGATGGTGAAGGACAGGGAAGTCTGGCATGCTGCCATCATCCAAGAGGTGGCAAAGAGTCAGATATGTCTGAGCCGCTGAACAACAACATACTTACAGTATGTAACATCACTGGTAAAAAGTGAGTCTATTAATAGGTACAAGGTCTTGAGACTGGCTGCTTGGAAACGTTTAGGGTCACACAGAACCAAAGCACCACTCAATTTAAATATCCTTGTGGCATACTAGTTAGCAGCTTGGGTGGTAGAGCCAAGTTATTTGAGTTTGAATCCCAAATTAACTAAACCTGTCTAGTTTCCTTGGGTAACTTACTTAATTTTGTTCTCCTTCAGTCTCCTTGTTTATATAATTAATGATGTCTACTTTAAATAAGCGAAAATATGGAAAACATATGAGAACTCAATAAATATTCACTATTCTTCTCCAAGAATGGTGTTAATGCTGATGGGATCCTAGCAGTTTTCTTTGCCAAGCATCTCACCCTCCAAGCATCATCTCTAGGAGCACACTGCATCACAAAGCAGTTGTTTCTATCTTGGCAAGCTTTAAGCATTGCACAGTCACTTTCCACAGGGAAGCCAAAACCTGCCTCCCTGTCTCTTCTACACTTTGATCCTATTCTTGCACTGCAGAGAGCTGCAGAATAAGTTTACTCTTCTAAGTGATGAGTTTTTAAATCCTTGAAGCAGCTCCCATGGCTCCCATTGCTCTTTCATCTTTTCTTCCCTGGGTAAAGTATCAGTTCAGTTCAGTTCAGTCACTCAGTCGTGTCCAACTCTTTTTGACCCCATGGACTATAGTACACCAGGATTCCCTGTCCATCACCAACTCCTGGCACTTACTCAAACTCATGTCCATTGAGTCGGTGATGCCATCCAACCATCTCATCCTCTACCATCCCCTTCTCCTCCCGCCTTCAATCTTTCCCAGCATCAGGGTCTTTTCAAATGAGTCAGTTCTTCACATCAGGTGGCCAAAGTATTGGAGTTTAAACTTCAGCATCAGTCCTTCCAATGAATATTCAGGACTGATTTATTTTAGGATGGACTGGTTGGATCTCCTTGCAGTCCAAGGGACTTCCAAGAGTCTTCTTCAACACCACAGTTCAAAAGCGTCAATTCTTCAGCAGTCAGCTTTCTTTATAGTCCAATTCTCACATCCATACATGACCACTGGAAAAACCTTAGCTTTGACTAGATGAAAATTTGTTGACAAAGTAATGCCTCTGCTTTTTAATATGCTGTCTAGGTTGGTCATAAGTTTTCTTCCAAGGAACAAGCGTCTTTTAATTTCATGGTTGCAGTCACCATCTGCAGTGATTTTGGAGCCCCCCAAAAATAAAGTCTGTCACTGTTTCATTGTTTCCCCATCTGTTTGCCATGAAGTGATGGAACCAGATGTCATATTAGCTTTCTGAATTGAGTTTTAAGCCAGCTTTTTCACTCTCTTCTTTCACTTTCATCAAGAGGGTCTTTCATTCTTTTTTGCTTTCTGCCATAAGTGTGGTGTCATCTGCATATCTGAGATTATTGATATTTCTCCTGGCAATCTTGATTCCAGCTTGTGCTTCATCCAGTCCACATTTCTCATGATGTACTCTGTATATAAGTTAAATAAGCAGGGTGACAATATACAGCCTTGACATGCTCCTTCCCCGATTTGGAACCAGTCTGTTGTTCCATGTCCAGTTCTAACTGCTGCTTCTTGACCTGCATACAGATGTCTCAGGAGGCAGGTCAGGTGGTCTGGTTTTCCCATCTCTTTAAGAATCTTCCACAGTCTGTTGTGATGCACACAGTCAAAGGCTTTGGCATAGTCAATAAAGCAGAAGTAGAGGTTGTTCTGGAACTCCCTTGCTTTTTCAATGATCCAATGGATGCTGGCAATTTGATCTCTGGTTCCTCTGCCTTTTCTAAAACCAGCTTGAACATCTGGACTATCACGGTTCATGTATTGTTGAAGCCTGGCTTGCAGAATTTTGCACATTACTTTACTAGTGTGTGAGATGAGTGCAATTGTGCAGTAGTTTGAGCATTCTTTGGCATTGCCTTTCTTTGGGATTTGAATGAAAACTGATCGTTTCCAGTCCTGTGGCCACCGCTGGGTTTTCCAGATTTGCTGGTATATTGAGTGCAGCACTTTCTCAGCATCATCTTTTAGGATTTGAAATAGCTCAACTGGAATTCCATCCCCTCCACTAGATTTGTTCATAGTGATGCTTCCTAAGGCCCACTTGACTTCACATTCCAGGATGCCTGGCTCTAGGTGAGTGGTCACACCATCGTGGTTATCTGGGTCATGAAGATTTTTTTATATAGATCTTCTTTATATTCGTGCCACCTCTTCTTAAAACGTTCTGCTTCTGTTAGGTCCATACCATTTCTGTCCTTTATTGTGCCCATCTTTGCATGAAATTTTCCCTTGTTATCTCTAATTTTCATGAAGTATACCCTCCTCCTTTAGCTGTTCTGTATACAAATTGAATGTGTCTCTTCACATTCCTAGACCTCCTCATCTATAGATATTACTATTTACCAAATTTCCTTTAAAATTTACTCATGAAATGTCTATATCAAGGCACAACAAAGCTTGTAATAGTGCAAATGTTAAACCACATCTGACTAGAACTGAAAGGGACAAAAGAAAACAATGAGCCCATTAGGTATTTGTTAGGCTTTTAGGCTTGACAACTTTAAAAGGAATAAAGGAAAACTAGCTTAATTATTCTCCTAAGTTTAAAGCTGAAAGAACTTTCCTAAAGTGTTTTTCCGAACTTGAGCAGAACTCACCTGGCCTTTTGAAGATAGGCATGCCTATTTATAAGTGAGCGATTTCAGCATGCAGGTCATAACATATATATGAGAAATATTCTTTCAATTCTGGAGTGGCTTTTCATTAAAGATACCCAAGGTGGACACCTGTGAAGATTCATAATCCATTATTTATCTTGTGCATTTCTATAGAGCCTGTTGCCATAGTAACCAACTCAGAGCAAGATATGAGACAATAAACAAATCAGCTTGGAAAGACCACTATTAACATGTACCTTGAATCATGATTATTGTACTATAATGAATGGTACAGTTGATGTTCTCTTGAAACAAATGATGAATTAAGATTCTGTAGGACCCTGGAATAACATGCTATAAAGAGAGACTGCTGACCTGTTTATGAAAAAAAACTGGGTTTAATGGTGAGCTCCATCATTCACTAGATGTGCAACTTTGCCAGATTATTCAAACTGATATTTAGTTCCCATGTTTAAAATCTGAGATTATAAGTTCTGCTGTAAACCTAGTGCCTTTATGTAAAGCAAATGAAAGGACTCTGCAAATAGGCTGTAGGGCAGGGCAAATGCGAGACAGTATTGTAAAATACACTTACCTGCATTGCTGTGTTTCATTTTAAGAATGTATGCATAAAATGAGACAAAAAATAGGCCTGGGTATCCAAAACTGATACATCATGACATGATTAGCACTCTTTAACAGTATTCTCCTAAGTTAAACAACAAGTTTCCTTGTAGAGTCAAATTAGTTTTATAGAAACTTCCATTTAAGTGATGTATCCTCTATTTACATCTGGAATTACTTCCAGGGATTTTCAGTAAAATAATTTTCTACAACTACTGGTTGCAACAAATAATTTCTGAGATCCCTTACTATATTTGGTTTTGGTGGTGGTAGAAATAGCTAAACTGTATGAGGTAATAGGCTAACTCATCTGTGAAGGAACTTGAAATATCAGCCTATTTTATTTTTAATTTTATTGGAATGTAGTTGATTTTAAATGTTAGTTTCTGCTGTACAGCAAAGTAAATCAGCTACATGTATACATATTTCCCCTCTTTTTTGGATTTCCTTCCCATTTATGTCACCACAAAGCAAGAGTAGAGTTCCCTGTGCTGTGCTATAGGTCCTTGTTAGCTATTTAATTCTCCTAATCCATTCCACCCCACACCCCACCCTTTCCCCATTTATGACCCATACATTTGTTCTACACCTGTATCTCTATTTCTGCTTTGCAAATAAGTTCATCTATACCATTTTTTCTAGATTCTGCATATATTCATTAATATATGTCATTTGTTTTTCTTTCTGACTTACTTTGCTCTGTATGGTAGTCTCTAGGTCCATTCACATCTCTGCAAATGGCACAATTCCATTCCATTTTATGGCTGAGTAATAGTCCATTGTCTATATATATATATACCACATCTTCTTTGTTGGACATCTTCTTCTCTGTTGATGGACATTTAGGTTACTTCCATGTCCTAGCTATTGTAAATTGTGCTGCAATGAATATTGGGGTGCATGTATCTTTTAGAATTATGGTTTCCTCAGGGTATATGCCCAGTAGTAGGATTGTTGGATCATATGGTAGTTTTATTCCTGGATTTTTAAGGAATCTCCACACTCTTCTCCATAGTGGCTGTATCAATTTGCATTCCCATCAACAGTGCAAGAGGGTTCCCTTTTTGCAACACCCTCTCCAGCATTATTTGTAGACTTTTTGAGATGGACATTCTTACCAATGTGAGGTGGTACCTCTGTGTGGCTTTGATTTACATTTCTCTGAAAATTAGTGATATTGAGCATCTTTTCATGTGTTTGTCATCCATCTGTGTGTCTTCTTTGGAGAGATTTCTATTTAGATCTCCTGTCCATTTTTTATTGGGTTGTTTGCTTTTTTAATATTGAGCTGCATGAGCTGTTTGTATATTTTGGAGATTAATAAAGTGTCAATTGTTTCATTTGCAAATAGTTTCTCCCATTCAGAGGGCGGTCTCTTTATCCTGTTTATGGTGTCCTTCACTGTGCAACAACTTTTAAGTTTCATTAGGTGCAATTTGTTTATTTTGGTTTTTATTTTCATTACTCTAAGAGGTGGGTCAAAGAGCATATTACTGTGATTTATGTTAAAGTGTGTTCTGCCTATGTTTTCCCCAAGGAGCCTTTTAATGTCTAGCCTTACATTTAGGTCTTTAATCCATTTTAGGTTTATTTTGTGAATGGTGTGAGGGAGTGTTCTAATTTCATTTTTTTACATGTAGTTGTCCAGTTTGTTCAGCACCATCTACTGAAAAGACTATCTTTTTTCCACTGCATATTCTTGCCTCCTTTGTCAAAAATTATGTGACTGTAGATGTATGGGTTTGTCTTTGGGCTTTCTATCCTGTTCCATTGATCTATATTTCTTTTTTTTGTGCCAGTATCATACTGTCTTGATTACTGTAGCTTTGTAATATAGTCTGAATTCACGAATCCTGATTCCTCCAGCTTTATTATACATTTTTTTTTCTCTCAAGATTGCTTTGGCTATTTGGGGTCTGTTGTGTTTCCATACAAATTGTAAAATTTTTTGTTCTAATTCTGTGAAAAATGTTACTAGTAATTTGATAGAAACTGCTTTGAATCTATAGATTGTTTTGGGTACTATAGTCCTTTGGAAAATATTGATTTTTCCAGTCCAAGAATATGGTATGGAAAATATTGATTTTTCCAGAGTAAGAATATGGTATATCTCTTCATCTATTTGTGTCATCTTTGATTTCTTTAATCAGTATCTTATAGTTTTCTGAGTATAGGTCTTTTGCCTCCTTATGTAGGCTTATTCTTAGGTATTTTATTCTTTATGGTGTGATGATAAATGGGATTGCTTCCTTAATTTCTTTCTGATCTTTTGTTGTTAGTGTATAGGAATGCAAGAGATTTCTGTGTTAACTTTGTATCCTGCAACTTTACTCAATTTATTGATTAGCTCTAGTAGCATTGGCTCTAGTGGCATCTTCAGGATTTTCTAAGTCTAGTATCATGTCATTTGCAAATAGTGACAGTTTTACTTCTTTTCCAATTTATGACTCTTTTTTTTTTTGTTTGTTTCTTTTTCTTCTCTGATTGCCGCGGCTAGGACTTCCAAAACTATGCTGAATAATAATGGTGAGCGTGGACATTCTTGTATTTTTCCTGATCTTTGAGGAAATGTTTTCCATTTTTCACCATTGAAAAGGATGTTTGCTGTGGGTTTGTCATATATGGTCTTCATTATGTTGAGATAGATTCCTTCTATCCCCACTTTCTAGAGGGTTTTTATCATAAATGGTGTTGAAGTTTGTCAAAAGCATTTTATGTATCTATTGAGATGATCATATGGTTTTATTCTTTAATTTGTTAATGTGGTATATCACATTAATTAATTTGCATATATTGAAGAATCCTTGCATCTCTGGGATAAATCCCACCTGATCATATTGTATGATCCTTTTAATGTGTTTTTGGATTCTGTTTACTAGTATTCTGTTGAGGATTTTTGCATCTATATTCATCAGTGATATTGGCCTGTTGTTATCTTTGTTTCTACTGCTCATGTATAAGCAATACACAGTGTTGTAAACCAATTGATGCAGTTTTAACATTTGGGACTCCCTTCTTGGCAGTGTGATATAGTTGAAAAAATAGTATTGGGGGTCAAATTTAAGTCCTATCACATACTAAGTGTGTCCTCTTGGGTGAGTCATTTAACATCTTTTTAAGAGAAATTCATCTCCAAAATGGAAATAAGAACATTCCCTTTGTAGAGCTCTGTGAGGCAAAGTGATAATGTGCACAAAACAACTAGTATGCAATAAATAATAGCTGTTATGATTAACCTTGATCTAGTTTCTAGTGACATAGCTTTTATTTTATGGAAATAAATCTGATTTTAAATGTATTCTGGACACAGAAGCTAACCTTAATCTTATTGCACAAATAAAACAAAAATGCATACTAGTAATGATTAAGAATGTTATCAGCCAAAATATTCATGGTTTTTCAATCATGTGTACAGCTTATCAAACTTGGAACATTAGATAGCATTTCTGTATATTCATCTGCAGTTGGGTTCACATTATAGAAGTCGTACGTTCCCCAAGTAGATTTTTGGAACACATGCAATTTGGGAAACTGTTACAGAGTCACTTCCTTACAATGTGGCTGGCATATCTGGCAGACTGTAGGAGAAAGTTATCATCTACAAAATAAAGATAGTGGTTACAACTACTAATTCATAAGGATGCCAATTCCTCTGTGAAGACTTCCAGGAAGGATGAATCTTTGTTTCCTCTTCACTCCCATGTGCTATGTTTGCATTTCTATCATAGAACTCAGCAAATTCTGTCATGTATTGTACTCAGTTGTAAACATGATGCTTAAATTCACTGGACTAAGATAGATCACTCTCATTTCCCACACTTTAATCCACAGGAGGAAAGGAAGAATTCAAGAATTTAAGATAATTCAGACAAGTCCCCATTTCTCTAGTTTCCACATCATCCTTGCCACTCTGAAGTTGGGGAGAGGCAAGAGTAGATCTCTGCTTGTTTCTGGGAAAATAGAAAGATAGATACCCTTCCCTCTCTGGCAATGCTCATAGTTTTACCACTTTAGTTTGCCTTGAGATCATCCAGATTACTCTCATTATGCCTTCATTTCTGTTTACACCATAAGAAGCCCAGGACTCCTCGGTTATCCTTGAGCTCCCAACTCTAACTTTTTTTTTTCATTTATTTTTATTAGTTAGAGGCTAATTACTTTACAATATTGTAGTGGTTTTTGCCATACATAGACATGAATCAGCCATGGGTTTACATGTGTTCCCCATCCCGATCCCCCCTCCCGCCTCCCTCCTCATCCCATCCCTCTGGGTCTTGCCAGTGCACCAGCCCTGAGCACTTGTCTCATGCATCCAACCTGGGCTGGTGATCTGTTTCACCCTTGATAGTATACTTGTTTCAATGCTATGTAAGATACTAAGAGTAGTGATTAAACTTCCTTCCTAAAACACCTCTCACAATCACTCTATATAAATCTTCACATTTTTTTTTTTTACATAGCACTTATCAACACTGGATATTTTCTTTTTTCTTTAGTGTCTATATCTCTGTATTAGACTGTAAGATTCCTCAGGGCAGGTATTTTTCAGTGTTTTATTTATGACTTTTATTCTCAATGCTTGGAATCGTGCCTGTCATGTAGTAAGTGCTCAATACATATTTATTGAATGAATATTGAATTAACAGTAAATTTCCTGACCTCAGAGGCTGCATCCTATTTGTAATTTTCTCTGTCTCACTGCATTGGATATTAGACATTCAATAAATGTATATTGTATTGAAATAAGTTGAACATCTCTACTAATCTAAGTCTTAGGATTCTTCCAACTATGCTGACATTACACACTGGGGAACAGAGACCAACTGAAATACTGTAGTTCATATAATGTACAAGTGGACTATGAACATTAACTTAGAACCTCAAATAATTTTATAGTGAAGAACTGGGAGTGGGAAAAAAATCAAATTATATATAGCACCTATTTTTTACTACTTTTTCTTTAGTCTGTAACAAAACTGACTATACTAGAACCGCTTCCCAAATTTAATAAAAATATAATACAATATACATCTAGCCCATGAGAAAATAGGGAATGATGAGAAATATCAAGCAGTAGGAATCTTCATACCTCACTGTACATTAGTAACAATCAGACATCTACTCATAGACCCCAAGATACCCAATTAAAAAGGTCCTAGCAAATATGTCCATGGCCTGGTTATCCTGAGAAATGAAGACTTGCCTGACTGGTAAGGGGGAAAACATAGCTTGCAGGAAGAATCAGTTGCTATGCAGAAACCTAGTAGGTAAAGGGTTTTTTGTTTGTTTGTTTGTTTTTTTAATGACTGTTTTCTTTGGACAATCTTTCCAGGAATGTCAAAACCATTTGGAGTCTTTCATCAGAAAAAAGTTGCTGTTGTTCAGTTTTTCTGTCATGTCTGACTGTTTGCGACTCCATGGAATACAGCACACCAGGCTTCCCTGTTCTTTACCATCTCCTGGAGCTTGCTCAAACTCATGTCCATGTAGTCAGTGAAGCCATCCAATCATCTTGTCCTCTGTCATCCCCTTCTCCTCCTGCCTTCAATCTTTCCCAGCATTAGGGTCTTTCCTAATGAGTCAGCTCTTCGCATCAGGTAGCCAAAGTATTGGAGCTTCAGCTTCAGCATCAGTCCTTCCAGTGACTATTCAGTATTGATTTCATTTAGGATTGACTGGTTTGAGCTGCTTGCAGTCCAAGGGACTCTCATGAGTCTTCTCCAATGCCATAGTTCAAAAGCATCAGTTCTTTGGAGCTCAGCCATCTTTATGGTGCAACTCTCACATCCACACATGACTACTGGAAAAAACACAGCTTTAAAAAAAGTTAAATAGAAATAAAACAAACCACTGACTGAAGTGAGAAAATTCTAATATGTTGATAAACATATGAACATTTAAGGTTTGGTATGGGTCCTTCTGAATAAACTCAAAAAAAAAAAAGAAAAGAAAGAAAGAAGAGGTATTTACCAAGTATTTAAGATTTATGTATGTATAGCACATTTTGGTATCTGTAGTACTTATTTTGTAGCTTATTTTGACTAAGTTTTAAGGAAATATTTTTTGTTGTAATTTTTTGCTCTTTACAATTTCACTATTTTCTCTATTTTGTTAAGCTAATTCTTATGTCCAAAAAAATGTGCAAGAAAAACATTGTTGTACATGTTAGCAGTTTCTAGATTTATATGCTTTCAATGTCTATGGGCATTTAAAGATAAATTACAAAGCTCTAAAGGTAGAAATAACTTTAGAAAGGTGCTTAATGATGGATTTGAAAATTTCTCAGATCTATAGAAAATTACTCTTAGGTAGCAGTCACACTGTCATAAGCTAAAATTAATACAAACCCCAAAACTCATGCATGGAAGGAGTAGTGCTCATTGGTTGAAGCCCAGAATTGGGTCTCTTCTCCTGGGCTTTAATCCCAGCACTGTGACTAGGAGTAAGTCATAACCATTTTAACCCCATTGTGCCTCAGTTTCTGATTTTTTTTTTATAAGGAAATAATGCTGACCTACCTTGCTGAGCCTTAGAGATTTAAGGATGAAATATTACTGCTCTTGGAAATATGAGCTGCAATACAACTAATTATTATTACAAAAATAAATGCATGTTCATCATATGGTAATTTAGGCAGAATGAGGTTGGGGAAAGGAGATTCTCAAAGCTCTTTTGTGTCAGTTAAATGAGTCCTCTTCATTTACTTTGTTCCCTAATAACAGTTGGCTGAACATAACATTTGCAAACAGTACTATGAAGACAAGGCTGGCAGAGAAAAAGATTAAAAGAAAAATTCTCAGTTTTATGACTCATCTAGATTATGGGGCAGCAGTCTAGCTCATGGCAACACCTTGATACCAAAGACCAGTACGTTCATAACCAGAATTTACAAACTATCAGTTAGTCACGTCGGCAAGACTTTATCAGCATCCCTCCAAAATCTAAGATACATATAAGGCTGAAGAACTTGTTTTGCAATTAAAAACAGTCCCTTCTTGCTAATTAGTATTATCTTTATAATTAGTATTATGCCTATCTTTTAATTATACAATATCCTTTCTGCATGACAGTGACCAAAGATAGAAGCAGTATATCAAACTGGCACTTGAGAATTTCATGGGTTCTACCTCACATAAGTTCCCTGCTTCTGCCAAATAAATATGTATATTTATTTTTATTTTATATCTTTATTATTGTGTTGCATGGTAGACATACATAGGGCTTTTTAGGCACTAGGATAGAGATAATATTGTTTTCTGGTAGGGTCATCAAACAGGCTGGTCATGGAACAGTAGAGAACTTAAGTGGGCATTGGTTTCAAAGAGCATAGAGGGAAGCTGCCAGACCAATTTCAATGCATGAGGGGATGACTTAAAACAGTAACTCAAGAGTTTTACCTAAATTAATTGGCAATAGAACAGAAAGAATTGAGGCAGAATTGTACTAAAGTGGCATGGGGGCAATACGAGAAAATATTTGTTGGATATATACAATAGGCAACAACATGGAGAGAAGACATTTGATTCACCTGTTTCAAGGGGTCATTTTGAAGTTACCTTTAAAAATTATCTTAGGGACTTCTCTGGTGGTACAGTGGATAAGAATCCACCTGCCAATGAAGGGGACATGAGTTTGATCCCTGATCTGAGAAGATACCACATGCCGTAGAGTAACTAAAGCCTAGTGCCACAACTACTGGAGCCCACCCACTATAGGGCCCATGAGCTATAACCACTGAGCCTGTGTGCTGCAACTACTGAAGCCCACACCCCTAGAGCCTGTACTCCACAATAAGAGAAGCCACCACAATGAGAAGCCTGCATACCACAATGAAGAGTAGCCTCTGCTTACTGCAACTAGAGAAAAGCCTAAACAGCAACAAAGACCCAGCACAGCCAAAAATAAGAAAATAAGCAATTAAAAAATTGTCTGACTGAAAGCCTTTTTAAAAATCAGTGGCTGAAATCACATGAGAATGATTTTGCTTCCAGCTTTCCTCCTTACTACCCATCCTTTACTGGGTTACTACAATGACCTTTTACCTAAAATACATATTTATCATGTGACACCCCACCTTGAAATTCTTCAATGGCTCCTCTTTTCTTAAAACAGAAAGTCCAAACTTCTTTTTTTTTTTTTCTTTTTTTTACATTTCAGTGGGTTTTGTCATACATTGATATGAATCAGCCATAGATTTACACTTATTCCCCATCCCTATCCCCCCTCCCACCTCCCTCTCCACCCGATTCCTCTGGGTCTTCCCAGTGTACCAGGCCCGAGCACTTGTCTCATGCATCCCACCTGGGCTGGTGATCTGTTTCACCATAGGTAGTATAACTGTGATTGTAAAGGACTCTAAAATCTAGTCCCTGTCTCATCACTTAATATTTGCTGCTTAGAACTTTTTCTCATTCCCATGACCTTCGGGGTAAAGGTCAAAATGCTCAGCATGAGATCAATGCCTACCTTCTAGCCTCCTAGACTACTACAGCAGGATTCTCAAGGATTTTCATATCTTTATGCCTTTGCAAATGTCATTTTCTCTGTGTCTAAAAAACCAGTCCATCCTACAGGATTCCATGTTTAAACATTGCTTCCTCTGTGAATTTTTTTCTAGCTATCTGTTCCACTAATAACCCCTGCCCCACCATCATCATCACCACAAAACCAGGAAAAAATAGTCACGCTCTTCCTATTGCACCTAAACTAATTTATATAGATCACATTTCATAAATGATAAGTGGTACATATTTACTTACGTGCCTGCTTCTCCCTCTGGATTAGTGTTTTCCAAACATTTTTGATAACACACGCCTATCAGTAACAGGTATTAATTATGTACTCTAAATATATTTATTAACATATAAATTCCATATATATGCTGTTGTACCAATATTTTCATGCATCTGTGCTCAGTTGTGTCTGACTCTTTTGTGACCCCAGGATTGTGGTCTGCCAGGCTCTTCTGTCCCTGAGATATTTTGGCAAGAATATGCAGTGGGTTGTCATTTCCTCCTCCAGGGGACCTTCTTGACCCTGCATCTCCTGTGTCTCCAGCATTGGTAGGCTGATTATTTACCAGTGAGCCACCTGGGAAGCCCATCCAATATTTTATGTACATATAAAACATAAAAATAAAAGCAAAAATGATGAATGACATATGAAAAGAAATTCTATTCATCTAATATATTGCTTTGCACAGCCGTCACTAGAATGCATGCACCCCTCTTTGACTTAGCATATAATAACAAGAATGATAATAAAACAAGTTTTGATATATTAATATACATATTAGATTAATTCAACAAATGTTAATAAGTGCCAAGTCTATGTCATATACTGGTCTAAACAATGGAAATACAGCAATGAGTTGGACAAAATCTTGTTCTTGAACTTGCATATTGGAAAGAGGGATGGACAAGAAACAAGATAATTGCATAACTTGACTGTAAGCAACTTGAAGGGATGATGTATAGTATAGTAAGAAACAACAATCTTTAAAATTTGGAAGACATGGTTCAAATTCATGGTTGACTGTTCACAAATTCCATGACCTTAGGCAAATAACTTGTTTACCTTGAACTTAAGGTTCTTGTAAAATGAGGATAAGTCCCATCTCAATAGCATGCTTTAAGAGTTTAGAAAGCTAATGGTTAAAGTTTCTGGCATAAATGTCTAACTGGTAATATTTTTATAAGGACTTTACTGTCCCCAATGACTCCTTCTTCATTGCTAGCACCTCCCCTCAAAAATGTGCATTCCATCTGGGAGACCATTCCTCTGTTTAAGCTATATGCATCTCTAGAACTTTTGCCTCTTTAGGTAGATTTATTCCTAAGTGTTTTATTCTTTTCATCTCAATGGTGAATGGGATTGTTTCCTTAATTTCTCTTTCTGTTTTCTCATTGTTAGTGTATAGGAATGCAAGGAATTTTTGCGTATTAATTTTATATCCCACAACTTTACTCTATTCATTGATTAGATCTAGTAATTGTCTGGTGGTGTCTTTAGGGTTTTCTAAGTAGAGGGTCATGTCATCTGCAGTGAGAGTTTTACAATCTGGATTACTTTTATTTCTTTTTCTTCTCTGATTGCTGTGGCTGAAACTTCAAAAACTATGTTGAATAGTAGTGGTGAGAGTGGGCACCCGTGTCTTGTTCCTGACTTTAGGGGAAATGCTTTCAATTTTTCGCCATTAAGGATAATGTTTGCTATGGGTTTATCTTGTATGGCTTTTATTGTGTTGAGGTATGTTCCTTCTAAGTCTGCTTTCTGGAGAGTTTTTATCATAAATGGGTGTTGAATTTTGTCAAAGGCTTTCTCTGCATCTGTTGAGATGATCATATGGTTTTTATCTTTCAATTTTTAATGTGGTGTATGACATTGATTGATTTGTGAATATTGAAGAATCCTTGCATCTCTGGGATAAAGCCCACTTGGTGATGATGTATGATCTTTTTAATATTTTGTTGGATTCTGTTTGCTAAAATTTTGTTGAGGATTTTTGCATCTATGTTCATCAGTGATATTGGCCTCTAGTTTTCTTTTTTCTTTCTTTCTTTTTTTTTTTTTTTTGTGGCATATTTGTCTGGTTTTGGTATCAGGGTGATGGTGGCCTCATAGAATGAGTTTGGCAGTTTACCTTCCTCTGCAATTTTCTGGAAGAGTTTGAGTTGGATAGATGTTATTAGCTTTTCTCTAAATTTTTGGTAGAATTCACCTGTGAAGCCATCTGGTCCTGGGCTTTTGTTTGTTGGAAGATTTTTTATTACACTTTCAATTTCCACGCTTGTGATTGGTCTGTTAAGATATTCTATTTCTTCCTGGTTCAGTTTTTGAAAGGTTATACTTTTCTAAGAATTTGTCCATTTCTTCCAAGTTGTCCATTTTATTGGCATAGAGTTGCTGACAGTAGTCTCTTATGATCCTTTGTATTTCTGTGTTGTCTGTTGTGATTTTTTCATTTTCATTTCTGATTTTGTTGATTTGGTTCTTCTTTGTTTTTTTTTTTTTTTTTTTTTTCTAGATAAATCTGGCTAATGGTTTGTCCATCTTATTTACATTCTCAAAGAACCAGCTTTTAGTTTTGTTGATTTGGGCTATAGTCTCCTTTGTTTATTTTTCATTTACTTCTGTCCAATTTTTTATGATTTTTTTCCTTCTACCAACCCTGGGGTTCTTCATTTCTTCTTTTTCTAGTTGCTTTAGGGGTAAAGTTAGGTTATTTATTTGATTTTTCTCTTGTTTCTCGAGGTAAGCTTGTAATGCTATGAAACTTCCCCTTAGCACTGCTTTTACTGAATTCCCAAGGTTTTGGGTTGTCATGTCTTCATTTTCATTTGTTTCTATGCATATTTTGATTTCCTTTTTTATTTCTTCCATGATTTGTTGGTTATTCAAAAGCATGTTATTTAGCCTCCATATGTTTGTGTTTTTAATAGTTTTTGTTTTCTGGTTTTTTTTTTTTTTTTCCTGTAGTTGACATCTAATCTTACCACAATGTGATTAGAAAATATGCTTGAAGTGATTTCAATTTTTTTTAATTTATTAAGGTTAGATATATGGCCCAGGATGTGATATATTCTGGAGAATGTTCCATGTGCATTTGAGAAAAAGGTGAAATTCATTGTTTTGCAGTGGAATGTCCTCAGTTCAGTTCAGTCGCTCATCTCTAGGTTAGAAAATATATAATTTTGTGCCACTGTGCTTGAACCATAGTGAACATTCCTTAAATTCTTGTCAAATGAACAAATAATGATATGTGTTTAATCAATCTGTAATGAAAAACCAATCCAGCCATTTCCCCATCCATCCTCCCAAACACTGGTTTTAAGTCATATAAAATTAGATTGAAGTATTTTTTTAAAGAGGAGATTTGAGAATTTTTGATTTGTGTCTTTCTAAAATAGGTAATATCTCAAGTCATGTTTCAGGGACCATGCCATAAACCAGATGCATGATGAAACTTCAAAGTTTAACACCTTAACTTTCTGAGCATTACTATTGACCTTTCCTTTATTCAGTGAGTTCCCTCTCTTTCAGAAACACAGACCTTTTTCAGTAATAATGTGATTGTTCATAGTTTAATGGATAATTGCCAGTGCAGTAGAGATGACACACATGGGTCATGTGTGTGTGTTAGTCGCTTAGTTGTGTCTGATCCTTTGCAATCCCATGGACTGAAGCATGCCAGACCAACCTGTCTATCACCAACTCCTGGAGTTTACTCAAATTCCTGCCCATTGAGATGACGATGACATCCAACCATCTCATCCTCTGTCAAACCCTTCTCCTCCTGCCTTCAATCTTTCGCAGCATCAGGGTCTTTTCAAATGAGTCAGTTCTTTGCATCAGGTGGCCAAAGTGTTGGTGTTTCAGCTTCAGCATCAATCCTTCCAATGAATATTCAGGACTGATTTCCTTTAGGATTGACTGGTTGGATCTCCTTGCAGTCCAAGACTCTCAAGAGTCTTCTCCACCACCACAATTCAAAAGCACCAATTCTTCAGCACTCAGCTTTCTTTATAGTCCAACTCTCACATCCATACATGACCACTGGAAAAACCATAGCTTTGACTAGACGAAACTTTGTTGGCAAAGTAATGGCTCTGCTTTTTAATAAGCTGTTTAGGTTGGTTATAAGTTTTCTTCCAAGGGGCAAGTGCCTTTTAATTTCACTGCTACAGTCACCATCTGCAGTGATTTTGGAGCCCCCCAAAATAAAGTCTGTCACTGTTTCCATTGTTTCTCCGTCTATTTGCCATGAAGTGATGGGAGCAGATGCCATGATCTTACTTTTCTGAATGCTGAGTTTTAAGCCAGGTTTTCACTCTCCATTTTCACTTTCATCAAGAGACTCTTTACTTCTTCTTCACTTTCTGCCATAAGGGGGATGTCATCTCCATATCTGAGGTTATTGATATTTCTCCCAGCAGTCTTGATTCCAGCTTGTGCTTCATCCAGTCCAGCAATTCTCATGATATACTCTGTATATAATTTAAATAAGCAGGGTGGCAATATCCAGCCTTGACATACTGCTTTCCCAATTTGGAAGCAGTCTGTTGTTCCATCTCCAGTTCTTTTGCTTCTTGACCTGCATACAGATTTCTCAGGAGGCAGGACTTACAAATATTTACCTAAATCAGAACCATAAAAAAGTTTAAAATGGAGGTCACTCAGTCTTGTCTAACTCTTTGTGACCTCATGGACCCCATGGAGCCTGCCCAGCTTCTCTGTCCATGGAATTCTCCAGACCAGAATACTGAAGTGGGTAGTTATTCCCTTCTCCAGGGGATCTTCCCAACCCAGGAATCGAACTCAGATCTCCTATATTTCAGGCATATTCTTTACCATCTGAGCCACCAGGAAAGCCCAAATCAGAACCCTAATCAGTGGCCTAATAGCAAAAAACCTATTGGTTCCTTCTTAGGGTGGGAGTTACTGTTTGTCTGAGCACATGGGTAAACTGGGCCTTTGCTAATTCTCTTCAACTATCTGATTTCCTCAAAATAAATGTAAGTTAGTGTTTCCTAAAGAAGTACACCCCAGAATGACCTATAACATCAGGATTTTAAAGTATAATTGTCACAATTAATAATCCAGTTTCCATTTTAGACTCTGGAAAATTTAATTTTTCAACTGAACATTTAATTTAGATATAATAATGAATTTACATTCTGCTGCAAGAAATAATACTGAGGGATTCCATACCTTTTACCCGATTAGCTCCACTTGTACAGTTTTTTAAAGGATAACATTCTTCAAAACAAAATGGAGTTTAATAAAATTTCAGAAGACATTATTACACTTGATACCTTACTTTAAGTCACTGTGAATGTTTAGTAATGATTCTGAAAGGGTATAATATGAGAAGAATGAGAACTTAGTCATCTTCTGATCTTCTCTTATCCATATACTCATGTTGTTCTGCTTCTTACCCCTGATGACCTTCATGCCATTGCTTATGCTGTGGCCACTGTCATGCTCACACCTCTTCACACCTCTTCCAAATACTATGTCCTCCTCAGAGTCTAGACTAAGTTCTTTCCCCTGACTTAATAGAACTTATTAATTATAACCCAATTTTAGCCAATTAAAATGTCTTTGGGAGGAGACAGAGTAAAATTTATATATGACTAAAAAGCATATTAAATGACCAAAAGCACATGTTTAAGTCAGATCAAATTGCCATAACAAAATACAGTAGACTGGGTGACTTCAGCAACAAAATTTATTTTCTCACAGTTCTGGAGGCTGAATGTCCAAGATCAGGGTGCCATTATAGTTGGAGTCTGCGCTCTTCCATATTTGCAAACAGTTGCTATGAGGTAACATGACCTTTCATCCTTGAGTTTCAGTGGCAAGAGATCTCTCTCTCTCATCACAATGCTGTCTTCTTACAAGGACACCAATCCTTATGTTAACACCTTACTTTTATGACCTCTTTTAACCTTAGTTAGCCCCCTAAAAACCTTTCTCCAAGTATAATCACATTGGGCATTAAGTCTTCAATATATGAATATGGGCAGGGGCTTAGTTCAGTCCATAGCAGTATGCTAGTGGTTTGAAAAATAATCATGTACTGCATATTAACATCATTTTTTATTTCCTCGTGCATATTTGAAAAGAATAACCCATTATTATTCCAATTACAAGAAAATTAATCTTCCTATAACTTTTAAAAGCAATATGTAAAGTGAAACTACACCAAAAGAAAACAAAAAAATAATAATAATTCCACTGCCCAAATTGATCAACTGCTAATATATTGTTGAATATATTTTTAGGCATTTTTCACTGTATACATTTGAAATACAGTTTCTACTGAATGCAAATCACTTCTGTACCATTGTAATGTCAAAAAATCATAAAGTCTAACCGTTAGCACTTAGGGGTTATCTGTACAAATATCTAAAAATGTCAGCAATGTAGAAGGTATCTATCCCACCAATTATGAAATTATTATTTTAAAATATTTGAGAATTGCATAGGCCAACAAATATTTTCCTATTTTAATTTCCATAGTAATGATTACTGCTATAATTAAACATTTTTTCATATCCTATTGGGAGTTCATATATTGTGTTTTGAACTTACATGTTCATATCCTTTGCTCACTTAAAAAAATTAGTATGTTTCTCCTTTCTTTGCTTTGTTATATAGTAATTTCTTGAACTGTTACTGGTATTTTACTGAGCTCTCACAAAATTTTTAATTAATTTGTCTTTGTTAAAGTTGATTTAAATATTATATTATTTTTAAGGGTAAAACAAAGTGATTCAAATTTTTATAGCTGATACTCAATTCAAAGTTATCATAAAATATTGGCTGTATTCCCTGTTTTGTACACTATATCCTTGTAGCTTATGTATTTTATACATAATAGTTTATACCTTTTAATCCCTTCTCCCTTTCTCTTTCCCTACTGGTAACCACTAGTTTGTTCTCTATATCTGTGTGTCTGTTTCTGTTTTTTCACCACACATTTTTATGAAATAAAACCCTTCCTTTCCTAACTAAATGATGATGTCACTAGTAAAATGTCTGCACTACTTCTGTGACCTAAAATTTGATCTCATTCTGTCTTGTTTACCCAGCATCAAATTCATTTATGAAGATTCTAGTTTAAATAGGTAAATATTGAAAGTCTCATTGCATCCTGTCTTTGATGCTAAAGCCACATCTTGTGTAGCAAACTCAAATTATTTAATTAGAAATCTTATCTCCTATCATAAAAAATATTTTCCAGAATTTATAAGCATTGTTTAGAAACTAATTTATAAAGTAATCTCACTGGGAGCTTTTAAGTATCCTTGTAGAGAAAAATGCAATTTTTTTTATAAATAACACATCTTAATGTAACCTGATTTGTAAAGTAAGTAAATGTGAGTTAAACTAAATTCATTTTATATATTAACTAATAGACATTTTTATTAAAATGGAATTGTAAGTTAGATATAAAATAAAAAGAAAATTAGTGGTCTTCAGTCACTCAGTTTATAAGACAGCTCAGCAATATTTTCATGTGTTTCAAATATCTTAGTTTGGTTCTTAAGACTTGTAAATTTTGACATATTCAATATATTCTATTTATTATGTGTATCTTAGTAGCAGCATTCAGTTGATCAATGTAATATATCCTTTAATAAGTCACTCTTAATGTTCTCAGAATAATCTTTCCAAATTAATCATAAGCATAAGAAATTCCATGATCAGCAAATACTTAGAAACTATAAATATGGTGGTACACATTAAGATTTATGATTGAGGAGAACTTCCAATCTGACATGAATAGTTTAGGATACTAATTCTAGTATGCTATAACCTTAGGAGCTAGATGACTAAACACCTCTCCCCTCTGCAAGCCTCCAGACTCTTCATTTATAAAATTCATTGAGTTTGTTTAGATGATCACTGTGCTGGTTCGTTTTATGTGTCAGTTTCTCTAGCCTATTGTTGTTGTTGTTCAGTTGCTAAGTTGTATCTGACTCTTTGCGACCCCATGGGTTGCAGCACTCCAGGCTTCCCTGTCCTTCACCATCTCCCAGAGTTTGCTCAAACCCATGTCCATTGAGTCGGTGATGCCATCCAGCCATCTCATCCTCTCTTGCCACCTTCTCCTCCTGCCCTCAATCTTTTCCAACACCAGGGTCTTTTCCAATGAGTCAGCTCTTCGTGTCAAGTGGCCAAAGTATTGGCATTTCAGCTTCAGCATCAGTCCTTCTAGCCAATATTCAGGGTTGATTTCCTTTAGGATGGACTGGTTTGATTCCCTTGTTGTCCAAGGAACTCTCAAGAGTCTTCTCCAGCACCACAATTTGAAAGCATCAGTTCTTTGGCATTCAGCCTTCTTTATGGTCCAACTCTCACATCTGTACATGACTACTGGAAAAACCATAGCTTTGACTATGTAGACCTAGGTCAGCAAAATAATGTCTAGCCTACAGTACTCACTTATTTAACCAAACATTAATCTTAGTCTAGCTATGAAAGTATTTTGCAGATGTGGTTAATATATATATCAGTTGACTTTAAATGAGAGATTACCCTTGATAATGTGGATAAGCTTCATTAAGGCCTTGACAACAAAAACTGAGGTTTCCCAGAGAAGAAGAGATTCTGCTTCAAGACTGAAGCAGCAACTCCAGCCTGAGTGTTCAGCCTCAGGCCTGAATAAAAGATTTGGGACTTGCCAGCCTCCACAATTACATGTCAACTTCTTAAAATAAAATCTTAAACCACTCTTCCTTCCTCCCTCTTTCCTTCCCTTCTTCCTTTTCTCTCTAGCTAGAGATAGACATAAACATAGACATAGATATATAGACATCATACATATATCATATATATGTATATGCACATGTATATACATGTGTACATTATATGTATATATATGTGTGTGTATATATATATATATACATATATATATCCTGTAGGCTCTATTTCTCTAGAGAATCCTGACTGATATAATCACTAATATCACCTTTAGTTCCGGCATTCCATGCTTATATCAAAATGAATTAAGAAGACCATCACAATTGCTTGCTTATGGTAGACAAATAATTAAAAAGTCACTTCTCATTAGTATATCAAGCTACAAAAAATGTACCTAGTGGGGTTACTTTTCTTAAGAGAAAAAGTATATGTGTGTGTGTATGTGTGTTGTGATACTGTTTATTTGTGTGGAGAGACAGAGACAAAGCCATAGACAGAGTTCTGTTACATGGCTTTTTAAGGATTATTTCTTGCATATTCTTCTTTGAACCTTGAGGGAACATGTCAAAGTGACAGCGCTGGACATTGAAATTCTCTATCAGTGGCTGTCTAGTGAGGTAAGGCCAAGAGAGTGCACATTTTTCATGCAAGGTGCTGCACAGCTATATAAACTTCTCAATACTTAAACCACCTCTGAAAAATGATGGATTAGTCATTGTTGAATACTGTGTCTGACTCAATATTAATATACTAGTAATAGCTCCCCTGGTGGTTCAGATGGTAAAGAATCTGCCTGCAATATGGAAGACCCCAGTTTGATCCTTGGGTCAGGAAGATCCCCTAGAGTAGGAAATGGCAACCCACTCCAGTGTTTTTACCTGAAAATCCCATGGACAGAGGATCCTGGTGGGCTACAGTCCATGGGGTCAAAAAGAGTCAGACATGACTGAGCGACTAACATTTTCACCTTCATTAATGAATGTGGTGAAACTTCCATTCCCACACAAGGCATTTTAACTATGCTAATTTGGATCATGTGAATAAGCATCTAATCACCAATTTCGCAGCAATGAAATCAGCATAGTTGGAGTAGTAGAGTGTCAATAGAGAAGTACAAAATGCACTGGAAAATACAATGTGCATTCCCCTCTGCAACCTCTACACTTAATAGGAAGGAATGAATGAAAGACTCTTTTCTGTTAAACTGCTTCTTATTTGGTATTATAAAAGGTGTTAAAGACAGACAGCTAAGACTACCAGGAATACCAGTAGCCAAAGTTAGATATATTAGGCTTGCCACAGCAAGGGAGAATGAACCCTGGGGGAATATGGGGTATCTTCAAAGGAGGGAGTTACAAAGGAGGACTTTGGGGATTTTGGAGGCTGAAGTTAGTAATAGGATGGTTTGGGCAGAAATTGGACCGAATCTATCAACTAAGGAGTAGATGGGACAGTGAGTGAACTTATCTTTACAACACATGCATCTGTGGAGATTTACAAGGCGTTCATGCTCTATCTAAAGGAGTTGGTGTTAAATCTTCACAAGTTTGTGATTATGGTTTGGTTTGGTATAGTTTGTTTTAAGAGTCATTATACAGTTTTTCAGGTGTGATTTCTCTTTCATTTCTTAGTTTCCCCTCACAGCTTTAGCTGTCACCAGGACCATTTTTCATTGTAACGTCCCCCTGTCCCCCACCACTTCTAATCATTCTCCAACCTAAGCTAAACGATAGACCATTATCTTCTGGGAGCTTGATCAATCCAGATATGTACCACTATTTGATGGGTTATGATGATGAAATGTGTATTTGATGGTAGTTGTTTTGATCGTGGCAGGTGTCAGGCCTTCTTATTCTTTGTGTTGAATGATCAATTGTTGTAACATCAGGCATGACAGTGACAGCATAATACTTAAAACTCAGGAATTCACATATCTGGCCACTGCAACACAGACAAACACTAAGACAGGGATGATATTAGTTTGAAAGGTAGTTCAATACCACAATCTTAGACCTCCAAATATAGGCTATAAAAACATGTCCAAAATCTATTTAAAATTTCCTCAGATAAGCAAGTTGCTTTTTCTCTTTGACTTGAATATCTATTGCTCAACTTTTTCAGTTCAAACCTCCAGAATTACTATATATGAATAAAATCTATGATGCTGAATTAAGAAATGTCATATTTGAAAAGAAGAGAAACAACTGTGGAACTCATCTAAAAAGTTCTGGCTGAATATTTTGCAGTGCTCAATGTCTATTTCTTATTTCAATACCAGTTTGAAATTATAGTTTTTGTTGTGTGTGATCCAGCACCACCACGTGAGTATTTATTCGCAGGTCAAACAATATTGGAACAAATTAAATGTTGCAAAATGTTTGCATAATAAAGCAGAGTTACTGCTGACTCTGGGATTTCCTAGACCTGATTTACTAGCTATGTGAGCTTGAGCAAGTTTTTCTGTTTTTTTTTTTTTTTTAATACCTCTATAAGGAAAGTTATGACCAACCTAGATAGCATATTAAAAAGCAGAGACATTACTTTGCCAACAAAGGTCCGTCTAGTCAAGGCTATGGTTTTTCCAGTGGTCATGTATGGATGTGAGAGTTGGACTATGAAGAAAACTGAGCACTGAAGAATTGATGCTTTGGAACTGTGTTGCAGAAAACTCTTGAGAGTCTCTTGAACTGCAGGGAGATCCAACATGTGTCTTTCAAACAATTGTAATCTTTAGAAAAGGCAGAGGAACCAGAGATCAAATTGCCAACATCCGCTGGATCATCATAAAAGCAAGAGAGTTCCAGAAAAACATCCATTTCTGTTTTATTGACTACGCCAAAGCCTTTGACTATGTGAATCGCAATAAACTGTGGAAAATTCTGAAAGAGATGGGAATACCAGACCACCTAACTTGCCTGCTGAGAAACCTGTATGCAGGTCAGCAAGCAACAGTTAGAACTGGACATGGAACAACAGACTGGTTCCAAATAGGAAAAGGAGTATGTCAAGGCTGTATATTGTCACCCTGCTTATTTGACTTATATGCAGAGAACATCATGAGAAATGCTGGGCTGGAAGAAGCACAAGCTGGAATCAAAATTGCTGGGAGAAATATCAATAACCTCAGATAAGCAGATGACACCACCCTTAGGGCAGAAAGTGAAGAGGAACTAAAAAGCCTCTTGATGAAAGTGAAAGAGGAGAGTGAAAAAGTTGACTTAAAGCTCAACATTCAGAAAACTAAGATCATGGCATCTGGTCCCATCATTTCTTGGGAAATAGATGGGGAAATAGTAGAAGCAGTGTCAGACTTTATTTTTTTAGGCTCCAAAATCACTGCAGATGGTGACTGCAGCCATGAAATTAAAAGACACTTACTCCTTGGAAGGAAAGTTAGGACGAACCTAGATAGCATATTAAAAAGCAGAGACATTACTTTGCCAACAAAGGTCCGTCTAGTCAAGGCTATGGTTTTTCCAGTGGTCATTTATGGATGTGAGAGTTGGACTGTGAGGAAAGCTGAGCGCTGAAAAATTGATGCTTTTGAACTGTGGTGTTGGAGAAGACTCTTGAGAGTCCCTTGGACTGCAAGTAGATCCAACCAGTCCATCCTGAAAGAGATCAGTCCTAGGTGTTCATTGGAAGGACTGATGCTGAAGCTGAAACTCCAATACTTTGGCCACCTCATGCGAAGAGTTGACTCATTGGAAAAGACCCTGATGCTGGGAGGGATTGGGGGCAGGAGGAGAAGGGGACGACAGAGGATGAGATGGCTGGATGTAAGCTCTGGGAGTTTGTGATGGACAGGGAGGCCTGGTGTGCTGCGATTCATGGGGTCGCAAAGAGTCAGACATGACTGAGCGACTGAACTGAACTGAACTGAACTGATACATACTATTGGCTTCTCAGCTGGCTCAGTGGGTAAAGAATCTGCTTGCAATGCAAGAGACACAAGAGTTGCAAATTCAATCCCTGAGTTGGGAAGATCTCCTGAAGAAGGACATGGAAACCCATTCCAATATTCTTGGCTGGAGAATCACATGGACAGAAGAGCCTCGTGGGCTACAGTCCATAAGCTCAGAGAGTGGGACACAGCTGAAGCTACTGAGCATGCATACATGCAATTCTGTCTATATCTTTTATTCCTTTAATATTCTTTCCTGACGATTCTCCCATTCAGTCCTGATAGTCTTGGTTTTTACTGACGGCATCATCAGTCATTCTGTCATTTCAGTTGCTCAGTCATGTCCAACTCTTTGTGACTCCATGGACCGCAGCACTCCAGGCTTCCCTGTCCAACACCAACTCTCAGAACTGGCTCGAACTCATGTCCATTGAGTCGGTGATGCCATCCAACCATCTCATCCTCTGTCGTCCCCTTCGCCTCCTGCCTTCAATCTTTCCCAGCATCAGGGTCTTTTCCAATGAGTCAGTTCTTTGCATCAGGTAGCCAAAGTATTGGAGTTTCATCTTCAGCATCAGTCCTTCCAATGAATATTCAGGACTGATTTCCTTTAGGATTGACTGGTTGTATCTCTTTGCTGTCCAAGAGATTCTCAAGAGTCTTCTCCAAAACAACAGTTCAAAAGCATCAGTTCTTTGGTGCTTAGCTTTCTTTATAATCCAACTGTCACATCCATACATGACTACTGGAAAAACCATAGCTTTTACTAGATGGACCGTTGTTGGCAAAGTATGTCTCTGCTTTTCAGTAAGCTGTCTAGGTTGGTCATAGCTTTTCTTTCAAGGAGCAAGTGTCTTTTAATTTCATGTCTGCAGTTACCATCTGCAGTGATTTTGGAGCCCAAGAAAATAAAGTCTGTCACTGTTTCCATTGTTTCCTCATCTATTTGGCATGAAGTGATGGGACATGATGCCATGGTCTTATTTTTCTGAATGCTGAGTTTTAAGCCAGCTTTTTCATTCTCCTCTTTCACTTTGATCAAGAGGCTCTTTAGTTCTTAGCTTTCTGCCATAAGGGGGGTGTCATCTGCATGTCTGAGATTATTGATATTTCTCCTGGCAATCTTGACTCCAGCTTGTGCTTCATCCAGCCCGTCATTTCTCATGATGTACTCTCTCCATTTAAGTTAAATAAACAGGGTGACAATATACAGCCTTGATGTACTCCCTTCCCAATTTGGAACCAGTCTGTTGTTATATGTCCCATTCTAACTGTTGTTTCTTGACTTGGATACAGATTTCTCAGAAAGCAGGTCAGGTGGTCTGGTAGTCCCATGTCTTGAAGAATTTTCCACTGTCTGTTGTGATCCATGCAGTCAAAGGCTTTGTCATAGTCTATAAAGCAGAAGTATATGTTTTTCTGGAACTCTCTTGCTTTTCCAATGATCCAATGAATGTTGGCAATCTTATCTCTGGTTCTTCTGCCTTTTCTAAATCCAGCTTGAACATCTGGAAGTTCATGGTTCATTTACTTTGAAGCCTTGCTTGGAGAATTTTGAGCATTACTTTGCCAGCATATGACATGAGTGTAATTGTGCAATAGTTTGAACACGCTTTGGCTTTGCCTTTCTTTGGGATTGGAATGAAAACTGATCTGTTTTCAGACTGAAATTGTAGAAAGTAGGGAAAACCACTAGGCCATTCAGGTATGACCTAAATCAAATCCCTTATGATTATACAGTGTATGTGACAAATGGATTCAAGGGATTAGATCTGATAGACAGAGTGCCTGAAGAACTATGGATAGAGGTTCATGACATTGTACAGGAGGCAAAGATCTAGGCAATCCCCAGAAAAAGAAATGCAAAAAGGCAAAATGGTTTCTGAGGAGGCCTTACAAATAGCTGAAAAAAGAAAAGGCAGACGGGAGAGGCAAAGGAAAAAAAGGAAAGATATACTCATTTGAATGCAGAGTTCCAAAGAATTGCAAAGAGAGATAAGAAAGCCTTCCTCAGTAATCAACGCAAAGAAATGATGGTGTCATAGTATCCAACTATATAGATGCATAATAATTTATCAAACCATTTTCTATAAAAATCATTTAGTTTGTTTTAATATTTTTTATTAAAAATAATGATATGATGACTATCTTACTGTATATATGTACAAGTATGCATGAGGAATGAATTTTTTTTTTTTTTTTTTTTTTTTTTTTTTAGGAATGAATTCTTCAAAGTAGAATTGCTGGGTGAAAGGATATCTGCATTTGAAATTTGGATATAAATTGTCAAATTGCTTTTTAAAAAATTCATTCCAATTTACCATCCCAGCAAATATATGAGAGTGTCAGACACTGCTACTGTGCCAATCTGGAGGTGAAAATATCTATTTCTTTGAAGTTTGAATTTGCATTTATTTGTAATGAATGAAGCTGAGTATATTTTCACATGTTTCAAAGAGATTCCTCTTTGAAATCAGAATAAGTGATTCTTATTCCTCTTCTGTGAAGTCTGTCTTCATGATCTTTGCCTGGTTTCTATTAGATTACTGTTTTTCTTATTGATTTTTTCTTTATATATTACTAAAACATCCTTTTTTCATATGCCACAAATATTTTATTTCTAGTATATTGCTTGCTTTTTATTTTGTTTTTGATGCTTTATCTTGTAGAAGAATTTTATTGTATACATTCGAATTTGTATGCTTCATTTCCTATATTTATGTATTCTGTCATGTTTTTAAAGTCCTTCCTTGTATCAAAATTGTTTTTTAAACTATGCTATACTTTCTCCTAGTATTTTAATGGCTTCTTTTTAATGTTAAAAAAAATTTGATCTATCAATTTGGAATGTCACCTTTATTGTGTACTAAATTTCCATATATACTTGGGTCTATTTCTGGCTTCTTTATTCTGTTCCATTAAGGTGTCTCTGAAGATTTATGTGTATCTTATCCTATAATTACCATAGCTACATAATATGTGGTTGTATCTGGTAGTACTAGGCTCCTCTCATTCATCCTTTTTTCCAGAATTTTCCTAGTTCTTTTACACATTTAATTTATGTTTAGTTTTGAGTCAGCACATTCAATTTAAAAAGTTTTTTTTTTGAATTTCATTGAAAATGTATATTCATTTTGCAGAGCACTGACATCTTTAGAAGTCTTCTTAGCCAAGTATAGGGTGTTCTGCCATTCATTCAATTCTGTTAAGTCTGCCAGTGGCAAAGTGACCAACAAGCAAGCCTTATTTAGATGCAGATGTGGGGCCCTTGAGTAGGCTCCTTCACTAGTTAAATGACTAGTTTTAACCCAGAAACCAGCTCAGCATTATGTGCATTTCATATTTGGTCTTTAGCTAAACTTTAAAGGACTATAGGGGTCCCAAGATTTGGATAGGACTGAGCGACTAATACTTTCACTTTCACTTTTTCACAGACCATGGATATGTTAAATTTGTGAATGCTTAGAGTCTGTTGTAAACTATTGGGTAATCTATTGTGAATGCTTGAAGTCTATTGTAAAGAAGGAAATGGCAACCCACTCCAGTATTCTTGCCTGGAGGATTCCATGGACAGAGGAGCCTGGTGGGCTATATATAGTCCATGGGGTCACAAAGAGTTGAACAGGACTGGGCGACTAACACACACAGAGTTTATTGTACAATTAGTCATACATTTTCTTTTTTATCCAGAAAAGTTGCCAAATCATAAATATATACTGTAAAACATAATAAATATGTACAATGAAACAGTTCATGTTACTTGTGACATGTGAACATTATTTCAAATTTCATTGTCAAATGCCACCAATAAAAGCCCCCCAAATTAGCTCTATGAGTGTCTCTGGCAGCTAATTACTAATTGCTAATAAATTATATCACAGTTAATGAATTATATTCACAGTAGGTGAATAAATGTTGTGTCAGCTGGCTTTCTCTTTGGCCTTAATGTTCAAATTGACATTGTGGTCAGTGCAACACATGACTTCCATTTATGGTTGTCTTACAGGTGATAGCAGATGAAACAGTTGCCATAATCTATTTTACTTTCCTTTCCCATCTGTTAGAGAACACACTATCACAATATGCCATGGGAGTAAATTTGCCCCAAATGTACTCTTGTCATATTGAGAACACTTTTTCTCTATTTTTCAAGTCACTTGATGCCCTTCAACTTGTTTCTGAGAAAGTATAACAGTATTCATCCAGAATGTTCTCAATACAACTGCCACATTAGTATTTAAAAATGCAAACAGAAGCCCTTTGGGAAATTATTCACTACTTTCCCTTCCTCATCCTGACAAATTCCAAATTCATTACCCTGGATTACAAGGTCCTTCAAGATCTGGTTTTACATGCTTTTCCAGTCTCATTTTCCCAATCCAGCAAGTCAAACTATTTTCAGTTCCTTAATTTACTATGTTCTCATTCACTTCCAGGGGAGTGCTAGTAAATTAGCTGAGAGTGAGGTGGAATAGAAACTTGTGAAGGGAGGGACCTGATTTGTAGCTTTTGCTGATTTCTGTAAGATAACTACTCATGTTTCAAGCTACAAACAGTTTAATAATTGTCTTACAAAATTCGTCCAGCACACCAACATTTCTATGCCTAGAATATTCCTCCCAGCCCCAGTGTCTTGCAATCATCCTTCAGGTCTCAGCTTTGATATATTTAGATTCCTACAGAGAATCATCTCTGATTAACTCCTGAACGAGTGACAGGCCCATCCTATGTATGTGTGTGTGTTCTATTTTGTTTGTAAACTCATTTCTTTTATTTTTTAAAATTAATTTGTTTTTATTGGCATATAATTGCTTTACAGTGTTGTGTTGGTTTCTGCTGGACAACAAAGTGAATTACCTATATTTGTACATATATCCCCTCCCTCCCATCCCCCATCCTACCCATATAGATGATCACAGCACACCAAGCTGAGCGCCCTGTGCTATACAGCAGGTTCCCACTTTCTATTTATTTTGCAGATGGTAATGTTTGTATGTCAGTCCCAATCTCAAATTTATCCCATTCCCCCGCCCCCATCCACATGTCTATTCTCTATGTCTATTTGTTCCTATAATACCTCTGTTCTTCTTTATTGTGTTTATTATCTTCAGTTGCAATTGTTAATTTACTCTTCTATACCCCCCATGGACACGACTTAGTGACTGAACACAAAAACAATTCCCCAATTGCATGAAAGCTTAATAAAGGCAGGGATTACGATGTTTCTAGCACTTCATTCACAGAGTTTCTAGTGTATAGTAAGCCAATAAGTACTTGCTCAATTAATTAGTGAGAATTCATTCATAAAAGTGACTCATTATCTTAAATTTGTATCATTTCATTATGCTATGACAGAAATAAGTAATAGTAATAAAATGGAATTTAATATTCTAATTGTTTAAAATGCAAATAACATAAGAGTAAACATATTATCAGAAAATAAATATTTGCATCTCATTAGTAAAAGCTTATTTTAGGGATCTACTAGAATAAGAGCACCCGGGTACTGAATATTTTATGTAATATTAACAGGTTATCCTAAGGTTTCTGGTCAAAATAAGTAATGAGCACCTAGTTGGCACTTGAGAAATCTGTGTTGAACTACTAAAACTGCAGAGTTAGTGCTCCCTTCAAGTGAAGAGGATACGGGGGTGGTAGGATCCTTTTTTCAGGGGCATCCCAATGAGCCAGGTTTGCTTTGTAGTATAATGTCCAGGTATAAATTATTAGTTAGATCAGGTATAAAAGCTATGACAAGCCTTGACAGTGTATTAAAAAAGTAGAGACATCATTTTGCCAACAAAGGTCCACATAGTCAAAATGATGGTTTCTCCAGTAGTTATGTATGGATGTGAGAGTTGGACCATAAAGAAGGCTGAGCACTGAAGAATTGAGGTTTTCTAATTGTGATGCTGAAGAAGACTTTTTTTTTTTTTTTTTTGGTCATACATTGATATGAATCAGCCATAGATTTACACGTATTCCCCATCCTGATCCCCCCTCCCACCTCCCTCTCTACCCGATTCCTCTGGGTCTTCCCAGTGCACCAGGCCCGAGCACAGGTCTCATGCATCCCACCTGGGCTGGTGATCTGTTTCACCATAGATAGTATACATGCTGTTCTTTTGAAACATCCCACCCTCACATTCTCCCACAGAGTCCAAAAGTCTGTTCTGTATTTCTGTGTCTCTTTTTCTGTTTTGCATATAGGGTTATCATTACCATCTTTCTAAATTCCATATATATGTGTTAGTATGCTGTAATGTTCTTTATCTTTCTGGCTTACTTCACTCTGTATAAGGGGCTCCAGTTTCATCCATCTCATTAGGACTGATTCAAATGAATTCTTTTTAACGGCTGAGTAATATTCCATGGTGTATATGTACCACAGCTTCCTTATCCATTCATCTGCTGATGGGCATCTAGGTTGCTTCCATGTCCTGGCTATTATAAACAGTGCTGCGATGAACATTGGGGTGCACGTGTCTCTTTCAGATCTGGTTTCCTCAGTGTGTATGCCCAGAAGTGGGATTGCTGGGTCATATGGCAGTTCTATTTCCAGTTTTTTAAGAAATCTCCACACTGTTTTCCATAGCGGCTGTACTGGTTTGCATTCCCACCAACAGTGTAAGAGGGTTCCCTTTTCTCCACACCCTCTCCAGCATTTATTGCTTGTAGACTTTTGGATAGCAGCCATCCTGACTGGTGTGTAATGGTACCTCATTGTGGTTTTGATTTGCATTTCTCTAATAATGAGTGATGTTGAGCATCTTTTCATGTGTTTGTTAGCCATCTGTATGTCTTCTTTGGAGAAATGTCTGTTTAGTTCTTTGGCCCATTTTTTTGATTGGGTCATTTATTTGTTAAAAATTCAAACATATGGAGGCTAAATAACACGCTTCTGAATAACCAACAAATCATAGAAGAAATCAAAAAAGAAATCAAAATATGTATAGAAATGAATGAAAATGAAAACACAACAACCCAAAACCTATGGGACACTGTAAAAGCAGTGCTAAGGGGAAGGTTCATAGCATTACAGGTTTACATCAAGAAACAAGAAAAAAACCAAATAAATAACCTAACTCTACACCTAAAGCAACTAGAGAAGGAAGAAATGAAGAACCTCAGGGTTAGCAGAAGGAAAGAAATCTTAAAAATCAGGGCAGAAATAAAGGCAAAAGAAACTAAAGAGACCAGAGCAAAAATCAACAAAGCTAAAAGCTGTTTTTTTGAAAAAATAAACAAAATTGACAAGCCATTAGCAAGACTCATTAAGAAACAAAGAGAGAAGAACCAAATTAACAAAATTAGAAATGAAAATGGAGAGATCACAACAGACAACACTGAAATACAAAGGATCATAAGAGACTACTACCAGCAGCTCTATGCCAATAAAATGGACAACTTGGATGAAATGGACAAATTCTTAGAAAAGTATAACTTTCCAAAACTGAACCAGGAAGAAATAGAAGATCTTAACAGACCCATCACAAGCAAGGAAATCGAAACTGTAATCAAAAATCTTCCAGCAAACAAAAGCCCAGGACCAGATGGCTTCACAGCTGAATTCTACCAAAAATTTAGAGAAGAGCTAACACCTACCTTACTCAAACTCTTCCAGGAAATTGCAGATGAAGGTAAGCTTCCAAACTCATTCTATGAGGCCACCATCACCTAATTCCAAAACCTGACAAAGATGCCACAAAAAAAGAAAACTACAGGCCAATATCACTGATGAACATAGATGCAAAAATCCTTAACAAAATTCTAGCAAACAGAATCCAACAACATATTAAAAAAATCATACACCATGACCAAGTGGGCTTTATCCCAGGAATGCAAGGATTCTTTAATATCCGCAAATCAATCAATGTAATACACCACATTAACAAATTGAAAGATAAAAACCATATGATTATCTCAATAGATGCAGAGAAAGCCTTTGACAAAATTCAGCATCCATTTATGATTAAAACTCTCCAAAAAGCAGGAATAGAAGGAACATACCTCAACATAATAAAAGCTATATATGACAAACCCACAGCAAGCATTACCCTCAATGGTGAAAAATTGAAAGCATTTCCCCTGAAATCAGGAACAAGACAAGGGTGCCCAGTCTCACCACTACTATTCAACATAGTGTTGGAAGTGTTGGCCACAGCAATCAGAGCAGAAAAAGAAGTAAAAGGAATCCAGATAGGAAAAGAAGAAGTGAAACTCTCACTGTTTGCAGATGACATGATCCTCTACATAGAAAACCCTAAAGAATCTACCAGAAAATTACTAGAGCTAATCAATGAATATAGTAAAGTTGCAGGATATAAAATTAACACACAGAAATCCCTTGCATTCCTATATACTAACAATGAAAAAACAGAAAGAGAAATTAAAGAAACAATACCATTCACCATTGCAACAAAAAGAATAAAATACTTAGGAGTATATCTACCTAAAGAAACAAAAGACCGATACATAGAAAACTATAAAACACTGATGAAAGAAATCAAAGAGGACACAAACAGATGGAGAAACATACCGTGTTCATGGACTGGAAGAATCAATATTGTCAAAATGGCTATTCTACCTAAAGCAATCTATAGATTCAATGCAATCCCTATCAAGTTACCAACGGTATTTTTCACAGAACTAGAACAAATAATTTCACAATTTGTATGGAAATACAAAAAACCTCGAATAGCCAAAGTAATCTTGAGAAAGAAGAATGGAACTGGAGGAATCAACCTGCCTGACTTCAGACTCTACTACAAAGCCACAGTCATCAAGACAGTATGGTACTGGCACAAAGACAGAAATATAGATGAATGGAACAGAATAGAAAGCCCAGAGATAAATCCACAAACCTATGGACACCTTATCTTTGACAAAGGAGGCAAGGATATACAATGGAAAAAAGACAACCTCTTTAACAAGTGGTGCTGGGATAACTGGTCAACCGCTTGTAAAAGAATGAAACTAGAACACTTTCTAACACCATACACAAAAATACACTCAAAATGGATTAAAGATCTAAATGTAAGACCAGAAACTATAAAACTCCTAGAGGAGAACATAGGCAAAACACTCTCCGACATAAATCACAGCAAGATCCTCTATGACCCACCTCCCAGAATATTGGAAATAAAAGCAAAACTAAACAAATGGGACCTAATGAAACTTAAAAGCTTTTGCACTACAAAGGAAACTATAAGTAAGGTGAAAAGACAGCCCTCAGATTGGGAGAAAATAATAGCAAATGAAGAAACAGACAAAGGATTAATCTCAAAAATATACAAGCAACTCCTGCAGCTCAATTCCAGAAAAATGAAGAAGACTTTTGAGAGTTCCCTGGACTGCAAGGAGATCAAACCAGTCAATCCTAAAGGAAATCAACTCTGAATACTCATTGGAAGGACTGGTAATAAAGCTGAAGCTCCAGTACTTTGGCCTCCTGATGTGAAGAGCCAACTCACTGGAAAAAAATTCTGATGCTGGGAAAGGGCAGGAGGAGAAGGGGCAACAGAGGATGAGATGGTTAGTTAGTGTCACTGACAGAATGGACATGAGTTTGAACAGACTCCGGGAGATAGTGAAGGACAGGGGAGCCTGGCGTGCTTCAGTCCATGGGGTTGCAAAGAGTCAGATACAACTAGCTACTGAACAACAACAAATAAATGAATTGAATGAGAGGAATCAAAAGAACTAAAAACTAAGAAGTCACAGCTGCTCACAAGCCAACTAGAGTTCATTTATGTGAGGAGTGAGCAGTAATTAAGGGTTAGTGTGCATGAAGAGTCCAGTGAGCTTTCTCTTAGACAGTTAAATCCATGCAGATAGGAAAAAAAAAAAAAAAAAAAAACATGGCTCAGCTGAGCTAAAATAAAGCTCAACCTTGAAGATCCTGTCATTGTAGTCTGCCTACTTAACCTGGATGGTCAGGAGCCTCTGGATGATGGCTATGACTAATTGCAGAGTTGTTAGAACTTGAAAGTCTGGGAAATTATTGCTTGGGTAATAATTCTGCTAATATTTTGCTAATACTCTGCTGTGGATAGAAAATCAAGTTCCTCCTATTTTAGTCTTTATATCTTTAGCTAGTCCCCAGTGAATTGAGAATAAGTGTAGAAAATAATTGATCTGTGGTCCTTTGTACTAGAACATGATGTGGAGGTTCACAGAAGATGCCAATTCATGGAGTAAATAGAGATTCATCACTGGGGTATTTTTAGCATGATTTCTTAGTAGTCATCCAACATGTTTTCCTAATACCCATCACAAGCTGAAATCAAGATTAACAGGAGAAATATGACTTAGTGACTGAACAACAATCCAAATAGAGTGTTTTCAATGTGAAATCCTGACCTTTGCACCTTTGACTGTTCATCACACAGCAGGTCACTCTGCTTAGTCTCTGGGTCCATGGACATTTGCAGAAGTAATGTTGAGACATATATTGGTGAGGACCAGACCTTACAGAGTGCCACCCAGGTCCCTCATTGATTCTTGGATTTTCTTGTTGACATCCTTACCTTCAATATTGTGCCCTGACCACTTCATTGCTGTTACTATGAGCCTACCTGGAAAAATCTAGAGCAGCAACAGAAACTTAGGGAATCAGGTGGAAAATAAGAAGAATGGTCAGGCACTGTCACCTGAAGAAAACCCTCTCTAGGGAAGACCAAAGTAGGGGAGACCCTAGGAGAGAAGATGATCCTGTCTAGATGATACAGATCTGTCTGTCTGTCCAGGGAGCATCTGAGAGAACTGGGGCCCTTGTGGATAAAGAAACGGAGAGCTCCAGCAGGTTTATTCTTTTCCAGGTATTTTTAAGTCCCATGGGTCACTACCACACAATTGCACTCTTCTGACATGCTAGCAAAGTAATGCTCAAAATCCAAGCCAGGCATCAACAGTACGTGAACTGTGAACTTCCAGATGTACAAGCTGGATTTAGAAAAGGCAGAGATCAAATTGCCAACATCCGTTGGATCATTGGAAAAGCAAGAGAGTTCCAGAAAAACATCTATTTCTGCTTTATTGATTACACCAAAGCCTTTGACTGTGTGGATCACAACAAACTGTGGGAAATTCTTAAAGAGATGGGAATACCAGACCACCTGACTTGCCTGCTGAGAAATCTGTATGCAGGTCAAGAAGAAGCAGTTAGAACTGGACATGGAACAACAGACTGGTTTCAAATCAGAAAGGGAGTACATCAAGGCTGTATATTGTCACCCTGTTTATTTAACTTATATGGAGAGAGTATATCATGAGAAATGATGGACTGGATGAAGCACAAGCTGGAGTCAAGATTGCCAGGAGAAAGATCAATAACCTCAGACATGCTGATGACACCCCCCTTATGGCAGAAAGTGAAGAATTAAAGAGCCTCTAGAAAGTAAAAGAGGAGAGTGAAAAAGTTGGCTTAAAGCTCAACATTCAGAAAACTAAGATCATAGCATCTGGTCCCATCACTTCATGCCAAATAGATGGGGAAACAATGGAAACAGTGACCGACTTTATTTTCTTGAGCTCCAAAATCACTGCAGATGGTGACTATAGCCATGAAATTAAAAGACACTTGCTCCTTGGAAGAAAAACTATGACCAACCTAGACAGCTTACTGAAAAGCAGAGACGTACTTTGCCAACAACAGTCCATCTAATAAAAGCTGTGATTTTTCCAGTAGTCATGTATGGATGTGAGAGTTGGGCTATAAAGAAAGCTGAGCACTGAAGAATTGATGCTTTTGAACTGTGGTGTTGGAGAAGACTCTTGAGAATCCCTTGGGCAGCAAGGAGATCCAACCAGTCAATCCTAAAGGAAATCAGTCCTGAATATTCATTGGAAGGACTGATGCTGAAGTTGAAACCCCAATACTCTGGCCACCTGATGCAAAGAACTGACTCATTGGAAAAGACCCTGATGCTGGGAAAGATTGAAGGCAGGAAGTGAAGGGGATGACAGAGGATGAGATGGTTGGATGGCATCACCAGCTCAATGGACATGACTTTGAGCCAGTTCTGAGAGTTGGTGATGGACAGGGAAGCCTGGAGTGCTGCGGTCCGTGGAGTCACAAAGAGTCGGTCACAATTTAGTAACTGAACTGAAGTGAACTGGGTCAACTGTGGGCAGCAATGAGATATACTTTTCCTGTCTGCTTCCTGATCCCTGAGGTAGCAGGCATTGGGTGAGAATTGGTAGACAGTGGCTTAAAAGAAGCTTACTGTTACCTATTGTGTGGGCCACTGTAGGAAGTTTGAGGGCACTGATTCTAAGACAGGGAAGATCCCAGCAACTCAACTAAAGCTCATCATCTGCCACTTTTTGCTGTCCCAAAAAATCTACTAACTGGATGCCAGGAAAATTAATACATGTGGTTCTGAGATCTCCCCTTTACTTCCTATAAATCTATTATGCACAAAACATTAACAACTGGGCTTTCTTATACTAGAATAACTTCCCCTATTCTGCCTGGGTTCTATCTAAAGGATGTACCAGTGATACAGTTCCTGTCTTTGTTGTATCTTCATGTAGCCAGTTAAAAGTTAAACTATTTGAAGAAGATGAATGGATGCTCTTTCTCTTTGTCCTTCCCCATTGATATCTATATTTTGTTTATGCATTTGCCGTGCAAGCAAGCCCCAGATATCTACCAATTTGCAAACCACTTCTTTCTTTGTGACTCAGGAAAATGTGTTCTCATAAATTTACAGCTGAATTAACCAGACAGAAAGATGAAAAGAAGAGAAGGAAAAGAATGCATGAAGCAGCAAGCACGGGAAACAATAGGGAGATAGAAGGACGGGAAATAGAAGAAAAAGCAATTACCTCAGAGTTAAATGGTAGGATCATGGAAATAGTAATCATTTATATAATGATCTTTATTTTTAAGAAAATCAAAGCCTTTCTTTTCTGTAGGTAATTTTAGTAATTTCAGTGAAAAAGAAAAGGGATTAATAATTCAATGTTTTCTAGGCATAGGTACCTGGAAGTAAAGTGTTTTCTGGATTTTTTTTGAGAGTCAAAGAAAGGAAAACCAAGGTAGGATGTAAAAAATAAATTAAATGAAAGATGAGTTTTATTGGGGTGACTCAGCTGGTAAAGAATCTGCCAGCAATGTGGGAGACCTGAGTTCGATCCCTGGGTTGGAAAGATCCACTAGAGGAGGACATGACAATCCACTCCAGTATTCTTGCCTGGAGAATCCCCATGGGCAGAGGACCCTGGCATACTGCAGTCCATGGGGTTGCAAAGAGTTGGATATGACTGAGTGGCAAAGTACAGCACAACACAAAAGGTCAAACACAGTGTTCAAATTACGTGAAGCCTCACTTTCAGAGTTTTATGTGATGCAAACAGACATCTTGGTCCCCGATCATTTTATTAGTTGTCAATCAGCAGCATCACAGAAATCTAACTAAATTAAAAATTAATTCATTCACAAAAAGCCAGTGTTCTTTTTTTTTTCAAGTGACTTTGTGTCTATTTTTAAGTAAGTTATTCCAAAACACAAGAATACTGCTATGTCAAAATAAGCAGCCTGTGGAACAGAAGAAAACATTTTAATTATTTTGAATAAAAAAGTCTCAAATGATCTTGGCAAGGAAGTGCTGCTTCTTTCAGGTTATTTTTCTTTAAGCTTAATTTTTTTTAATCTAGCACATAGAAGAATTTTGAAGGTTAAGCTTTAAAGTACTACCATCTTCAAACCCGAAAATCTACTTTTAGGAACTGACATAACTTCACATCTTGATTTTATACAAATCCTCCCTTTATAATTTCAAGAAGAGCTTGCTAGCAATTTTTTTTCTTTTGAAATAGTTTATGATCACTGACATTGAGCTATTAGACATTGTGCTATTAGAAGGGAGTCATATTTCCCAAATTACCTTAGAATATTCTATGGCTAAAATTTTTAAAAATGGAATATCTTGTACAGAACATGAGTTAGTGTTTGACTTTAGTGTTTAAATAAATATATTGTCCCATTCTGTGTTGGAGCAATCACCTGGAAGATTGAAAAAAGTGGCAGTAATTTATTTCAAAGTCAGAGAGAACAAAATAAAGGCCTGCTGGAGATGAAGGCTTTTTCCCTTCCTTGAAGAATAGAAATGGGTGAACCACTGAGTGAAGGAGTGAAATGGAAAGAACAATTTACAATCATCAGGATATAAAAATTTGCAAATGTAAACTCCTGGTACCAAAAGGTGCAAGGGAGTGTGAAATAGGGAATGAGATTTCTTAGTAATACTCAAGGTCCCTGTGGGATAGTGCAGTTGCTGCGGGTGATGTAATGCTTAATATAAAAGACTGGTATTCAGTTCCTTGACCTGCATTTTAAGAGCAGACCAAGCAGAAATGTGCTTAGGCAGTGAAGGTGACCAAAAAATTTATGGCACTTTCTCCAATCTGTGTCTTAAAATCAATTTGTCCTTAGTTTCCATGGCTGCTTACCAAACAATAATATCAGCTGCATTCAATTTCTAGACAAATAGCTATTTTGTCTAAGAAATGAAGAAATTAGAAATCCATTTTAAAAGGGTAATTGGTGGCTCAGTGGTAAAGAATCCAGCTACCAATGCATGAGACGTGGGTTCATTCCCTGGGTCGGGAAGATCCCCTGGAGAAGGAAATAGCAGCCCCCTCCAGCATTCTTGCCTGGAAAATTCCATGGACAGAGGAGCCTTGTGGGCTACAATTCATGTGGTACAAAGAATCAGACACAACTGAGTATGTGCACACACAAATTACTTTAGGGAATTGATAATGGGATTTTACCACTGATTCATTCCAATAAATACAGTCTGTTTGTCATCACTGGAGAGCTGTGCAATGAGATTTTGAATGAAACCCTGGTTCCAAGTCTAGAACCTAATTGACAGGTGTTCATTTCAGTATGATAGAAGAGAATTCGAATTTCAATTCAAATTTTAACAGATCTTACTGTCACAGATACTAAATTACACTATCAATGATAGATATAATCCCCATGTTAAATCAGAGATTAGCATTAAGGCAACATGTGCTAGAGCATCACAAGAGGATATGCACTAAGGAAGAGAAGTTCTAATTTTGAAATGAGATTGAGAGAATCAATAAAGGACCATTAGTGTTTTTCAGAATCACTCAGAAAATTACTTTGCAAAATCAGTGTGAGCTGGAGCAAGATAAGTATCCTAATATTTTTAAAAATTACATTTGGTCTGCCCATATATCATACAAAAAATTAATACCTTGCTAATCTAAAACATAAGTATTAAAATTTGAAAAGAATTTATACAAATATTCAATAAGCAGAAAATGACTCATACATTAAATTTATATGCTAGAGTCTACTATTTAATAAATTGACAGACTCTTTTGTTATTTATTATCACAACAGTATTATTTCTTTTCAGAAGTGCTATATTATCAGCAGAGTTGTGATGTTTATTTTAGTATAACATTGAGTAATTTATCTTTTTTAGTAGTAATCATTTTCACCATAAATCTATTTGCTACACCTTTTGGCTTCCTATTTACTTTTCAGCTGTTAAATATATAAAGAACTGTGATTTGGTCACAAATTGTAGAAAATATAAAACATTTTCATTCACAGCAAGTTTTAAGTTATGTCCTATTCAAGATATTCTGGAAGCGACTTAAAATGTATTTTTAGTTCCTTCAAATGACCTTCTGTTTAACTCAAAGCAAAGGAACTTGGCAATAAGTAACTGCAAGGAATATTCTACAGCAAGAAACACCATGATGCCAGATGAATGTGAGGAAACCATATGGCTTCAACCTTTCCCTCAGATAACTGTGTTTACAACATAGACACAGAATGTCTTGTGACAGCTAAGTGTGTGATGGAGACTGGTCCTTGTCAAGACATAGCAATGTTTCTCTGTTCTCCAAACTACCATAAGTGATTTTCAGATAAGATGCTTTGTTGTTACCTCCAGGTTATTCCTCTCTTATGTGGAAGCATGTAGAGTAGCAGATACTATTGCGTCATAAGCCTCTGGGAGAATTGTTACTCAAATTTCGTTCCCGCTAAAGTTGAATTGCTGTATGGATTTAGAAGTTGACTTTGGTGTTTAGTCAACACACTTGGATCCTGCTCTTTCAATAAGGAAATTTATTTCGTCTGCATAGTGTGAGAGTTTAGGGACTAATTCATAGATTGTAATGGACTTTGCATTTACTGCACTGCATGGGGTGACAATCACTGTTTTGTTCTGCCTAAATTTGATTTTATATCATCTTCACATATGTCTCTTCAGCGTTATCACCACTGGACTTTGCCATAGGAGCTGTGTACTCTTGTTCTACAGCTCCAGTTGTGACGGGGTACATAGAGAATGGCACTGGATAACTGAGCCTGTCAAGAAAGGATGGGTAGAGAAGAAAATGGATGTGTCATTTCTTTCTCATTCAGCTTCACCATAAAACTACTTTTAAATGTGACTAGTTATTTGGTGAAGATAAGATTTTCCAGCTAAATTTCTATGAATGAAATGGTTGCACCTCAATCTTGTTTAAATGTGAGTATGTACTTGATTCTTAGTAATATGCCACTGGCTCATTTAAATGCCTAGCAGAGTCTCGGGCTACCAACAATCATGTGACAGGACAAAAAACTCAAGCTTGGGCTTCAAGGAAAAAATATATGTATATCATCATTATTGTCCTAGTTATGGCATGTATATTTATTATTGTTCACACCATCTATTGAGAGCTTTCCATGTCAGGCACTGAACTCAGCCCAGTTCCAAATATAATTTCACTCAATCTTGGCAACAGCTCTGTGAGTTATCATCAATGATTAGTGTCACTTTACTGATGAGGAAAATGAGGGTCAGTGAAGTTAAGTAACTTTACCAAGGTATATGATTAAATGAGACTAGAATTGGAACCAGACTCCAGACCCCAAGCTATCCAGTGCTGTTTCCCATAGCTATGCACTTTATTTTTCAGGTATCTTTCAATTGAATTCCAAAGAGAGAAATAAATGAATCTTTTAGATCATCTCCATGTCCTTTATCCATCCTTTCCATAAGCATAACTATTTCAGGAGTTGACTTTGTCTTGAAGACACTATGTCAAATTTTATACTCAGATAAAGGTCACTGAAGTAGTGAGCATGTGCCTATGGGATGAATTTGTCTACCATGAATTGTATATCATCCCAACACTGTGGTTAGAATGACTATATTTACTATGTGGACTGGGGTGGAAGTGAGGAATGGATAATTGTGCTGCAGCACTAAAAATCTATTACAAAATTTGCCTGAGAATTCATGAAGTTTCCAAAATATCCTGTATCAGTCAGTTACATTCATATTCCTGAATATTGCTGGCTTCTTCATTTAATTAAGTACCCTATTTTAAAGCCATATAAAATGCATTATGCTCTATGTATCTTTTGACATACGGCCAATTGTGTATAACACTCTCAAGTTTGCCAGCTGTGTTTCAGGAACAAAAATGTTTTGTTTTCAGACATCTTGATAGAAATCCTAAAGTTTGGAAGAAAACAGAACTTCTTGAAAATGTGATTTTTTTTTAACCACTGGAAACTGTGAGGTGATATTAAAAAAAGAAGAGTCCTTGATTTTACCATAATGGCAGCCTTGTTGTTTTTCAATAATAGCACATTGCCAGATTGTATTCAGCTTATTTTCCACCGTGACTTCTAGTTAGTCCCTTTACTTTTTGTTTCAGGATCTGACAGAATAAAGAATGCTTCTCCGATCTGAGCCAGACTGTGCTTTGCTGTGTTAATCACAAAAAGAAAATTTTAGGACCCACAGAGACTGGTTAAAGGGATTTAGACCCTAAGAAATGTCATGTCTAAAACATAATTAAATGTTATTTTCAGCGTTTCCTTCCATCCGCCTTAAGGACAGACTCTTCACTTACACAAATTGCTTAGAACTGGTGACTGAGACCGATGGTGGGTGGGTGGGTGGTGGTGGTGCTGGTGCCTTTACTCTGAGCCTTGGAGCTCTGGTTCAGAGCGGGTTCTGACTCCCTTTGTTACCTCTACCAAAGGAGAGAATGGGAATCTATGATGACATATATTTCCAACCTCTGCCAAAGGTATGATCATACTAGACTAGTGTTTTTGCAAACTCTGGATTGCAACCCACTGGTGGGTCATGAAATCAGTTTAATGAGTTTGACCAGCATTTTAAAAATAATTTGAAATAAGGTTTACTGCACATTTTCTTTTTTTTTTATTTTTTAAATAAAATTTTATTAGAACACAGGCATGTTCATTTATGCCTATATGATTATTTACTGTCTGTGGCTGCTTTCTTTTTTTTTTTTTTTTTTATTAGTTGGAGGCTAATTACTTCACATTTCAGTAGGTTTTGTCATACATTGATATGAATCAGCCATAGATTTACACGTATTCACCATCCCGATCCCCCCTCCCACCTCCCTCTCCACCTGATTCCTCTGGGTCTTTTCAAACCTCTGTTTCAGTTGTGTGTGTCTCTGTGTGTGCTGGGTCATGATATAAAATGTATTTCTTACTGATGGCTGCAAAATGACAAGTGTGAGAACTATGGCATTTGGACATGTATAAATTATGACATTCTTTTGCTTTGTTTCAGAAGAGTCTTTCCCCCCTTCCCCACCCCTGAGTAAATTAGGGAGTCAAACAAATAAGTAAGATTTCTAAACAAAGAACTTCAAGCTGCCAGTTTGCATATGTTGCTCATTCTTATCAGTGCAGATATGCATCTCTGGTAGAAGGCCATCACCTTTGCGTTGTAGGAAAAAAAGCATATCTTGCATAAGAAAAGCGGCCATAATTAATTAATGTCTTCTATTTGCATAGGGGGGGAGAAGCTAATATATATACCGGAAGCAAGAGATTCAAATCCAAGTGAAAAATTTTCATCAGTACTTATAACTGAACACCCATAATGAACAAAAGCACAGCATTAACAAGAGAAGAGGGTCAGGAATAGAAAAAGAAATGATACCCAGGCTCTGTTGTCAAAGATATTTATAGTCTAGTGAGAGAGACTTGGAAAGCAGTAATTTAAGGGAACAGCCAGTGTGGGATTGTCCAAGTCCTTAGTCTATTGGGTCTCAAATCAATCCCTCACACTTCCCTGCTCTGTTCTGTGTCATGATGTGTTGACCCCTACAGGTGGCATTTCCAAGGTTCTTTTGTCAAGTTGCTTTTATATGGGTTTGAGCTATGAAAGCTCCTGGTAAGATGTCAGAGGACAGGAAGGTGAAGTCATGATACTCTTCTCCCTCTTTCTTGGTGTCCCTGACACCAGCTAGCTTTTGTAGAAACCTGCTGTGGTTCCAGGTTCCTGTCAGTAGCTCTGACCCTTGGGTTCCAGTTCTGGTTACCTCTGCACTTCCCTTGGCCTTATTGTCCAGTTACTGTAGCAAATTCCTGTTTATGTTCATTTTTTGATTGCTTCACCATTCTCTGTTGGCCTCTCAGAGATTTTTTATGAGCTGTGTTAGATTCCCTTTGTTTTGGGTATTCAGAGTTGTTTCTCTTTTCCTGCTTAGGCTCTGGTTAATACATGACTTTAGAATGAGATATTTGTGCATCATTATTATCATTACAATGTGTGTTTGGTGTTCAGTCGCTAGCTCATCTGAATCTTTTGTGACCCCATGGACTGTAACCACTAGGCTCTTCTGTCCATGGGATTTTCCAGGCAAGAATATTGGAGTGGGTTGCCATTTCCCCCTTCAGGGCATCTTCCCCACCCAGGGGGTGAACCTGTGGCTCCTGCTGCATCTCCTGCATTGGCAGGCAGATTTTTTACCACTGAGTCACAGAGGAAGCCCTATCATAACAATAAATGAAGTGAAAGTCGCTCAGTCGTGTCTGACTCTTTGCTACTAAGTTAATACTTACATATGTAAGGTATTATTCTAATTATTATTTATATACTAGCAGCTCTATTTCACAGATGAGGAAACTGAGACACACAAAGGCTACCTAATTTGCCCAAGGTCATATGACTAGGATAGCATTGCCTTGCTCTGATTTTCAGGTTAGAATTTTTTTTTTTCAACTACTGAGTGCTTTACTCATAGAATTCTTCTGTTAGGTATAAGTATTCCTCAAATTTATCATGTATTTTGTAAATTCAGGTATCTTTTTTTTTATTTGAATCATTGTTGACATACACTATTCATTTCAGATGTATAATATACTGATGTGACACTTATATACACTATGAATTGATCACCAAGATAAGTCTAGTACATAACCATCTGTGACCATACAAAGTGATTGCAATATTATTGACTATATCCCTTATGCTATATATTACCATCCCATGACTTACTCTGATTTTACAACTGAAAGTTTGTACTTTTTACTTCCCTTCATCTATTTTGCCGATCTTCACTCTTCTCCCAGATTATAGTATTTTTTGATACTGAAGGATTGCTTGATTGATGTAAATGCAAATGTATTAAGCATCTATTATATACCAAACACTATGAATAGGTGCTATGGTTGCAAAAGACATGATTAACTGTGCTCTGTAAATAAAAAGCCCTTCTTCCAATCTGATTTTAAAAGTGTGATGGCACTGCTAAAAATCAAGGACTAAAATCAAGTGAAATAGACATCCAAATCCCAGTCAAGTGAGATCTAGATGGTTGCCTGGAAATGATACCAGTTTACTTTTGAAATAAACTGGCATTCAGAAATATTGCTCTCTGATTCTCAAAGAAATCGTTTGCAGCCTTGTCCTGAAAACCAGTACTCCTTAATTTGTCCATTTGAAGTAAGCATTCATTTTAGTACCAGGGTAAATCAGGTCGGTGAAGCAATATTTCCTTTGCAGCTAAGCAATCATTGATACCCAACATTATGGTTGTTTCTCATTACTGTAGTTCTGCGAGCTACTTTTCTCAAACTTTCTCAATCAATATAATATAAATCTATCAGCTATCATCCAAACAACCCTCTGGGTATGGGTTACTCAGTATGCATACAAGGCTACTCATATTATGGACTGAAATGTAAAATCAAGCAGAATGATGTGCACACAGCTGTTTTATATTTAGTTGGTTTTCTAACGTGAGCTAATTTGTTGTAGGGACTGAGGGCATTACTAAGATTTATTTCAAGTTTCGGATGAGATAAAATTATTGTTTGAAGGTGAAACTTTAGTCTCCACTCAACTTGAACAGACATTACTTCTGAATTTCTTAATGTTGGGTGGAGTAAAGTGTTTGATATATTAGCACATACAAAGATAATAAGGCTTCACAACACTTCCTCCCTCTGTGAAACCAACACCTTAAAGTTCCTACTTTCCTTGTATAATGATAAATGTGAATAAAAGCAAAGGTGATATGAATATCACTTGGACTTGAAAATGGTCTATGTGAAAATTAGATGGCGACTGCATAACAAAATGCAGTGTTCACATTGTTCTTAGATTTATATCTTAACTAAATGCTCTGACAGAAGGTAGGGCTGTTCAATGGATACCTAATGTATGGAAGTTGTTTTCATTTATGTATATTTTCCCCTTGGGCAAAAATGAAGCACAGAAGGGAGAAAAAAGACCTTGAGGGGAGGGAAATAGCATCCTCTGGTTTCAGAATTAACTGGTGCTCTCTCTCGAAACTACTCTATGGGAGAAAACCTTGTAAGAAGAGGGTCAGCATGAACCATTATTCAGGAGAACTGCAACTTCTAAAATGGATGAAGTCAGCAACCCCAAATGGTACAGTATTGTACGGGTTGTGAAACCTACATCTACTTTGTTGGCAGGTTAACAGGGTACAGAATGTTAGTTATAACATTGGAAAAAATAATTGTAACAATGGAAAAATAGGTGGAACAGAATCATTTAATTTTATCAGTGGATATTTTAACTTATTGAGAAATCTAAATTTTAGAGGAATGCTAGTCTCACTTCATAAGAATTTCTGTTGTTCTTGTTGGCTCATTATGAAGAGTTGGATTTGTTGTTTAATTTGAGACACTAGCAAGTGGAACACATACCTATTTTCTGCTTCTAAATAAACAGGTATGTTACCCATGTTATAGAATAAGATTTTATTTAAACACCTTGCTTATATTAGTGACCCATTAAATGTGTAGTGAAACAAATGTTATAATTGAACAACTTTAAAGGCAATATTGTTTAATAATAGGAAATCACCTATACAGTTCAAATATTAGTATAGGGCCTGAAGAAAAAAAAATATGCAAACAAGCTAAGTTATAATCAAAAATTAATATTTTATGTGCCACTATTACTATTTGATTTCTTTACTCAGTTATGTTCACTGCCATCTTCACAAGGAATCTAATGGTTTCTATCTCCTAAATATCTTTCTAATCTATGTATTTACTTCCATTCTCACAGCCTCTACACTGGATCAGGTCACCTCTCATGTGGACCATTACAATATGATTCCAAACTGTACTATTCCCTTCACACTGGTCCTCCTCCAATCCTTTCTAATTCATTTTCCATTCTTCAGTCAATGTGATATTTCTAACACTTTAATCATATCAATTCTCTGCTCAAAACATTCCAGTGTTTCTCCTTTTTCCTCAGGATGAAGTTCAAATTTCTTAATATAACTTATTAGTTCCCACCAAATCTAACTTTGGCTTGTTATCTCTGAGATTTAAGCACAGTCAAGGTAGATATTCTTAGAAGACTGAAATAACCAATTTTTTAGCACATGCCATTATAAAGTACCTTTTTATAATGTTCACGGGATTCTTGAGGTAAGAATACTGAAGTGGTTTGCCATTCTCCTCTCCAGTGACCACTCTAATGGCAGAAACCAAAGAGGCACTAAAGAGACTCTTGATGAGGGTGAAAGAGGAGAGTAAAAATCTGACTTAAAACTCAACATTCAAAAAACTAAGATCATGGCATCCAGTCCCATTACTTCATAACAAATAAATGGGGAAAATGTAGAATAGTGACAGATTTCATTTTCTTAGGCTCCAAAATCACTGCAGACAGTGACTGCAGACAGGAAGTTAAAAGACACTTGCTCTTTGGAAGAATACTTATGACAAACCTAGACGGTGTATTAAAAAGTAGAGACATCCCATTGCCAACAGAGGTCCACCCAGTCAAAGTGATGGCTTTTCCAGAAGTCGTGTATGAATGTGAGAGTTGGACCATAAAGAAGGCTGAGTGCTGAAGAATTTATGCTTTTGAATTATGATGCTGAAGAAGGCTCTTGAAAATCCCTTGGACAGGAAGGAGATCAAACCTGTCAATCCTAAAGGAAATCAACCCTGAATATTCATTGGAAGGACTGATGCTGAAGCTCCAATTCTATAGCCACCTGATGTGAGGAGTCAACTCATTGGAAAAGACACTGACGCTGGGAAAGATTGAGGGCAGGAGGAGAAGGGGATAACAGAAGATGAGATGGTTGTGACTCCATGGACTGTAGCCCGCCAGGCTCCTCAGTCCATGGAATTTGCCTGGCCAGAATGCTGGTATGGATTGCCATGCCCTCCTCCATGGGATCTTCCCTACACAGGCATTGAACTTGTGTCTCCTGCATCTCCTTCATTACAGACAGATTCTTTATTGCTGAACCACTGGGGAAACCCTTGTCAGCCCTTAAAAAAGATTAAATTCCATTAGAGATGAGCTGAGTACTCCCTTCTCTGATGAAGGATAAATTTTGACAAGCTATTTGAAGTCTGAATCCTATTTGGGACTTCAAGGAATTCCTGTAAACAAGTATCTCAACTTTAAGTTTCTCCAAAGATTTCGGTCAAAGCAGAATAGGGTGAAGTGAGCTCCTCCTCAAGAAGTTAACTTCTTCTTGAGGAGGAGCTCTGGCCTCTCCAGGTTGATTTTTAGTAGTGGCCAGTGAGCCCAAATTACCTGGATTTACAATCTTTTCCCTGAAAATTTATTTTCGGAGTCTCTCTTCTCTACCCTGACAAATGTATCTCTTTGGGGCGGGGGGAGGTCCTAGTTCTACTTAGAATAGTATTTTAGGTACCAGATTACATCACCTCCTCTGGGTTTCCTTTAATAAACTTTATCTTAAGTAACTTTCTCCCAGCACCATCTGACATACAACAAACTGACTTGGAATCTTACTGACATAGGTGAAAATACTGTTCTGGAGTTATCAGAGTGACCTTAGACAAATCACTTAAATTCTCTGGGTTACTCTGAAAAATGAATATACTACCCCCTGGCAGGTTTGATGGGCAGGTTTGATGGGCTCCACAGACATCGTGCTTCCCCAAAGCTTTCTCCATATCACATGGTTTTACCATTTCCATCAGAATCATCTATTTTTCCTTCAGTCAGTCATTCAATATTTGTTGAGTGTCTATTCTGTGCTAGCCACTGTTCAAAGTAATCAGAATAGTTATATGGGAGGGAGGCTCAAGAAAGAGGGGACATATGTATACCTATGGCTGATTCATAGGTATAACTGTTGATAAATGGCAAAAAAAAAAAAAAAACCAATATTGTAAAGCAATTATCCTCCAATTAAAGATAATTTTTTTTAAAAAAAGATTACTGTCTTAAGGAGCTTATATTCTAGTAGTGGGAGACAAACCATAAGGAAAATAGATGAGTAAAATATATAGTATATAGAAAATCAGCACTGTCAAGGAGAAAAGTAGAGCAGAGTAAGTAATGTTACAAAGGCCTTGGTGGAGTGGGGGGGTTGCAGTAATCAAGGTAAGCTTCATTGAGGAGAAGAGTTTGAGTGCAGATCTCAAGGAAGTAAGTGAATTAGATAAATGGATATTGGGAGAAGAAAATTTCAGACAGAAGGAACAGACCCTTAAGCAGATAGCGTGTTTGACATGTTTGAGAGAGCAAGGAGGGCAGTGTGATTGGAGCTCAGGAGAATGAGTGGGAACATTCATTAGGAAAAGGTAAGAGAGGTCATGGGGAGTAAATCATAGAGGGCTTCATGGGCTATCTTCCCTGTGGCTCAGACGGTAAAGAGTCTGCCTATAATGCGGGAGACCTGGGTTCCATCCCTGGGTCGGGAAGATCTCCTGGAGAAGGAAATGGCAACCCACTCCAGTGTTCTTGTCTGGAAAATCCCATGGATGGAGGAGCCTGCTAGGCTCCATGGTGTCGCAAAGAGTTGGACACGACTGAGCGACTTCACTTTCTTTCACTTTCATGGGCTATCATGAATACTTTGGCTTTACCTCTGGTTGAAACAGAAATGTTTTACAGGGTTTTGAGCAGGAGATTGATGAAATCTGATTTTTATTTTTGCTTTCTTAGATGAAAATAGACTCTAGGGTAAGAAGGAGGAGAGCAGGAATACCAGTTGGGAGGCTACTGCTGATGGTGGTGGCAAGGGCTCATCCCTCTCACATCCTCCCATTAAGATTTAATGGTTTTGTGTTCTATTCAAACATGTTCTCAAAATTCCTAACTAACTGGTTAATTAATAAATATTATTTCATAAGAGTTTTAGTTTTTTAATTCATTGTTTTAGGTGGACTCTACTTAAGTAGCCCAAGGATGTAGAGATGTTTGATTTACTGAGCTGAGGTTCAATAGAGGATTAGGAACTCCACTTCCCAGGAAATCTTTGTGCTGCAAGCCCAAGTTCTTGTGACAAATTGGGTTCCATGTGTCACTTTGGCAGCTTACTTTTGTTTAGACTCAGAATTACTTTGGCTCTGAACTCCTTTAGGTATATAATTAGGGACTAAATCTAGGTTCTTAAAAAGAACTCAGAAGGCAAGACCTAACTATTGCAAGTAGTAGGAACATTTATCCTCATTCACCTTAATCCGTCTTACTGGGCTTCAAAACTGAGCACTTTAAATCTAGCTCATAAGCAGAATCTTCCCGATTCATTTCCCACCTCTCAGTCCAAAAAGTTTATGTTTCAAGTTTCAAAGGTTTCTGAGTGTCCCCATGAAAAAAGCAAAATGCTTTATACAACAAATGTGATGGCAAATTCTTCTCCTCTGGATTAATCCCAGAAGCATGACTATCAATTTAGTCCCCAAAATCATCATTTGAGGAAATGCATGAAAGAGTAGGGTCAAGAAACACCAAAATATGTATTCGCCATTTGAATCAATACAGAAAATTTGTTTTCCAGGTTTCATATGTTGACTTGAGCAAAGAAAGAAAATCTAGCATTTGATTAGCCCCTCAGGGAGGGGCTTCCCTGTTGGCTCAAACAGCAAAGAATGCCTGCAATGCCAGAGATCAGGGTTCAATCCTTGGGTTGGGAAGATCCTCTGGAGAAGGGAATGGCTACCCACTCCAATATTCTTGCCTGGAGAATTCTATGGACAGAGGAGGCTGGTGGGCTATGGTTCATGGACTCACAAAGAGTCAGACACGACTGAGCACCTAACACTTTCACTGTCTTTGCTCAAGAACATGGTAGGACTAAAAAGGATTCAGCCACTGACCATTTCATCTTTTTTTTTTTTAAATAGATGTTTAAGGGGAAATAACAAAACAGTATTCACCAAAGTTTTGTGGTTCCTTCTTTTAGAACTTTCTACTTCTGGGTCAACCTAAAAAATTACTGTAGTATTTAAAAATCACTTTAGGGAAGGTGTTGATCAACAAAGACATGCCTTTTCACTTTTTCATGAATCAAGATGAGACATTTTGTCTATTTCACTCTCTGACTACTCTTTATCTTCAGAAATTGTTTATTCTTTGTCTAGAAAACTCCCCTTGACCTTCATGTTTGTTCACCGTAAGACATTTGAAATTTCTTTATCCTTTCTCTAAAAATAACCATCTAGCACAAAGAAATCTAGCAAATAGGTATCATGTTGTCATGTAATATTATAGGATAATTAAATTCATCTAAATATGAAATATTTTTTATTTGACATGACTGAGCTTGGTACCTAAAGGCTCCAATCGCCCTCAGCTAAATTGACAAAAATTGGAAAATGAAAGCATAGTTTCTAGATTGAGAGTGTATATATAAAATCAACAAAGCCTGACTTCTTCTTTCATTATATATTAGCTTTGGTCCCCTTACAATTATCACCTATTTACCTCATGTATACTAGAGTATCACATCACACAACTTTATGAGACTCTTTTTGTGTATGCAATGCAGTACCAAATTCTCTGGGGGTTCAAAACAAACCCGCCAAATTCCTTAAAATCTTAATATATTGGGTTGGCCAGGAGAGTTGTTCAGGTTTTTAAGTAAGATGTTACAGAAAAACTCAAACAGACTTTTTGACCAAATCAATATTACCATGAGTTTCCACTGTATTTACCATCTGCCAAATTAAGTATTGTAGATATGAGTTCATGAGGATAAGCAATATAGTAGACTTATCTTGGCTAGGAAGAATGATCATTTCTTCTAGAAATATTAACTCTTTAAGACTTTTAGAACTCTTATTAAGAAACTACAGACCTAAAACAAAAAAACAAACACACAACAAAAGACATTTACTTGAGTAAATGTTTACTGATGCATTTTATGTTTATGTTGAATATGTCTTCCCAACCCCCAGTCTCCTCAACACTGTGAATATAATTAATTCTGCTGCTATCATTGCACATTGCCTCTTGTTATGTTTCCATTCATTTGTTTGGCCATTAAAAACTTGAGTAAATGATTCACCTCTTTAAATTGTTGGTATTCTACCTGGTAGGCTGCAGTCCCTGGGATCGCAAAGAGTCGGACACGACTGAGTGACTTCACTTTTACTTTTCACTTTCATGCATTGGAGAAGGAAATGGCAACCCACTCCAGTGTTCTTGCCTGGAGAATTCCAGGGACAGGGGAGCCTGGTGGGCTGCGGTCTATGGGGTCGCACAGAGTTGGACACGACTGAAGCGACTTAGCAGCAGCAGCAGCTACATTCTAAGATTTTGTACATATTGTTAATTTCTCATGAAACCATACTCCATCTTGTGTTCCGTAAAGTGCTATGGGCTGAATAGTGTCAATCCAAAATTCATATTTTGAAATCCTAACCCTCAGAGCCTCAGTATGTGACAGCATTTAGAGATAGTGTCATTAAACAGGTAATTAAAGAGGGCACAAATCCAATATGGCTGGTATCTTTATGCAAAGAAGAGATTAGGACACAGACATGTTCAGAGGGATGACGACATGAAGAAAACAGGTAGAGGAAGAGGGAGACTGAGGAAGAAACCAAGTCGGCTGACACCTAGATCTTGGACTTCTAGCCTTCAGAACTGTGAGGAAATACATTTCTGTTGTTTAAGCCACCCAGTCTGTAGTACTTTATCATAGCAGCCCTACTAAAGTAATATAAATAGTTAGCCATCTGTTTAGGAATTTGTGTATAGAGCATAAGTATCTTATAATGTGGGGTTGGGAGTAGAATTCTTTGTGAGGCATTTGTAATTGATGATTCTTTTCATTCAGTGTCATTTTTTGTCACATTCAAAGTGTTTCCTTTCACTTTGACCTGTTTCAGAGTTGAGTCACAAGGCATCATTGTTCATGTGATTTGTTTTTCAACTCTAGATGTACACCTTCATTCAACACATAGTTGTTGTGTGCTTATAGTGTGCCAGGAAGTCATCTAAATATTGAGGACACAGTGTTGAATAACACAAATTCCTTCCGCTTTTGGGGGTTGCAGTCACATGTTGGCAAGAGTCAATGAATATCAGTGGTTCATTTCTTATCTTTACAAGAGTAGATTTTCTACATTAATGGCTTTAAGACAAGAGTCAACTACTTCCTATTGTTACATTAGTATAGTTTTAAAGTTTGGAACTTTGTAAAAGTCCAAATATTTTCAACTACTACATTTTAATGACATTCAACAGTGCATATAATATTGTATACAGCAGTTCAGCACATGCTTGCTTGCTTGATAAGCTGTTATAATTGCTCCTTAAATTTGCTGTGGTAGAAAGTGTCAGGTAGCATCACACACTCAGTTTTCCACAATGTTAGCTGTAATAATTGCCACTATTTTCCTTTACCACATTGAGTTGCTATTTCATTTGGGTATTAATTACCATCTATATTAATTTCTGCCTCATTTTTATTTTATAAGATAGTAGAACATCAACTTGATATTGAATTTTTTTTGAAAATTATTTCAGACTCTGTCGGTAGCCTGCCTTCCATATAATACAAGCTTCAGTGGCTAAATATAGTGTGATAACATACTGTTGAAATGGAAATATCCTGATAATATGGCAAATATTTAGGAAACAGCCTTTTGAATTGTTGCTAATTCAGATGATAAATCTCCTAGATTAAAATAGTATTTGAGCTGTTCTTATGGGAAAAAAATGTCAGGGTAACTGACATATTTTTATATCTGCTAATTTCAGCATTTGGAGTCCTCCTCTTCCCACTGTCTATAGAATTCTTACAGTTTTCCTTATTTTATTTTTTAAGTTTTTTATTTTGTACTGGTGTATAGCTGATTAACAATGTCATGATAGCTTCAGGTGAACAGCGAAGGGACTCAGCCATATATATATATGTATCTATTCTCCCCCAAGCTCACCTCTCATCCAGGGTGGCACATAACAATGAACCAAGATCCCTGTGCAATACAGTAGGTCCTTGTTGTTATCCATTTTAAATATAGCAGTGTGAACATGGAGTCTCAAACTCTCTAACTATCCCTTCCCCTGAGCAACCATAAGTTCTTCCCCTAAGTCTGCGAGTCTCTTTCTGTTAAAAGGCTTTTTTTTTTTTTTTTTTTTGCTTTTGCTTTTTTGTTTGTTTGTTTTGAGAGCAATGAGGGGGAGTTCTATTTTTCCTAAACTGATTCCTACCTGATGCACAGACATAGCAAAATGTTCCCCTTCTTAGTTTCATGCATTAATCTTTACCATACCTGTTCTGACATGGATTTGAATATGATGCAGCTTATACATTTCTAAAGAGAAAAAATGGAGAGTAAATGTTCCTTGTTTTATGACTGCCTTTTAATGTTGGGGGTTTTTGAAGATGATACAGACACACACTGAAAATTCAACAGATGACCTTAAAGTGCACTAACATTTCAACTGACATTTTCCTACATGATTTATATTTTGCCCAGTGGTCAGACAGTGAATCAGTCAAGCTGACTTATCCTGATTCGTGAAAAGGTGAAAAGGTGTGTTCTCTGTGACTCAACAGCTTTCCTGGGGTGATTTTGGAAACAGTTTTCAAAGACTTATTATAACTTTCTTAGGCTGACTCTGAACTTCAAAACCCTGAAAACAAAGACATCAAAACAGCAAAATGATAAAAAAAAAATATGTAGTTATTATATTGTAAAACATGACTCCTTCAAGACTGGATGATATCTTTAAAATTCATTGCTTCTTTCTCCCCAGCAAATACATGCATTCTTATTTATTGTGAGAACTGATCCAGTGAAATTATTCCTTCATATGTTGGATTGTGGGTTGGGGAATTATGCACATATTTGAGAATCAGGATATATTTAGAATTTCACAAAGATTCACTAAAAAGAAAAGAAAAAAAAATGGATCCAGAAAAAATTGACATTAAAGAACTAAACAGTTTATTCCCAGGAAGAGATAGAGTACTTGGAGGATGACAACTCAAATAGATTTAGCTGTAAAGAACCCTTTTAACCAGAAAGCATTTATAACTAACAAGGTCATTTACTTAGGTGAGAGAATTGATTTGTTGTTGTTGTTGTTGTTGTTTTTTCCGAATAAGCATATTCATGCAATTGTTTTTGCCAAGAGTCAAAGCTTTTGGTGGTATATGCAGAGGCAAGAAAAAGGCTGCCTTTGCCAATAAGAACCCCCAGAGGCAGAAGTTACACAGGTTTTAGGAGTGATGGAAATGTATTTCTGCCTCAAATAGTATATAGGCTTCATTCCTAGGAGTTCATTATTTTAAATCATGTGAACAAAGACTGTACATAGTGTGATCGTCAAAGACCAGTGGAAGAGCAAAGGAAAGAACTGAGTGTCCCATTAACCTTTGCTTCTTATGTCAGAGCAAAATCAGTAGTGAAAGGAAAAGGTAAAGTTGAAAAATAAAGAAAAAAAGATCTAATTCTATGAACAACACAAATAACAGAACTGTTAAAAGCATAAAAGAAAAAAAAATCTATCCTTCTCACATCATCTGTATGAGCTTAAGACTGGAAAGCAAAGCAATATATAGCATTTGCTTGACAGAATGTGTTATGGCACAGCTCATTGCCATAAACAAACAGCAGCAATATATACCTCCCCTTTGAAATGACATAGAGATCAGTAAACATCCTTCATTATATCAAGGGACTTCAATAAACAGATCTGTGGATTTTGGTGTCTACAGAGTTTCAGTTTTTTAGTTCGATTATAGCCATTTAATTGGGCAGCCTGTTTGGGTTTGAAACACATTGCACATTCAGTCCATTCTTTGTATATCTGAAGGGCCTTCAGGTTTCATTAGATAAGTTTAATTTTGTGGGGAAGGGTGATATTAATAGTGTTTCAAATGATAGAGAACTTTTATTATAGGTAATTGTTCTATCAATCTGTAACACTTCTAACTTTGTGACCAGGTGACAAAATTCAATCTTATGTTTACAACAGAAATGGAGACAACAATGATGCTTTATGGAAGAAGAAAAATCATTGGACTTTTTCACTCTAGCAGTTTAAAATTTCAGAGTGTAGTGTATTTCTAGTTGTTAATAAAAGTTGCTATGGACAACCTTGGTTAGAGAAGGGATTGGGGAGAGAGAGAGCAACTTAATCTTCAAACAGTGCAATTTTGTAAAAGTTACTGTAGAAACTTCAGAGAGATGCCACTGACTATAAAGTTGATAGTTATATGATTATTGCTACTCAAAAATGACAATTTTTTTTATATATCAAATCATATTTTGTATTTGGCATTGCAAAATATTGCTATTAAGAGATGGCATGTTTCTAAAAGTCTAAATTATTTTAGGTCATCTGGACCTCTGGTGGGAATACCAGATCACCTGACCTACCTCCTGAGAAATCTGTATGCAGGTCAGTAAGCAACAGTTAGAACTGGACATCGAACAACAGACTGGTTCCAAATGAGGAAAGGAATTCATCAAGGCTGTATATTGTCACCCTCCTTATTTATATGCAGAGTACATCATGCGAAATGCCAGGAAGGATGAAGCACATACTGGAATCAAGATTGCCAGGGGAAATATCAATAACCTCAGATATGCAGATGACACTCCCTTATGGTAGAAAGTGAAGAACTAAAAGGCCTCTTGATGAAAGTGAAAGAGGAGAGTGAAAAAGTTGGCTTAAAGCTCAACATTCAGAAAACTAAGATCATGGCATCCAGTCCCATCACTTCATGGTAAATAGATGGGGAAACAATGGAAACAGTGACAGACTTCATTTTTGGGGGGCTACAAAATCACTGCAGATGGTGACTGCTGCCATGAAATTAAAAGATGCTTCCAAGGAAAAAAGTTATGACCAACCTAGACAGCAAATTAAAAAGCAGAGACATTACTTTGCCAACAAAGTTCTGTCTAGTCAAAGCTATGGTTTTTCCAGTAGGCATGTATAAATGTGAGAGTTGGACTAAAATGAAAACTGAGCACTGAAGAATTGATACTTTTGAACCGTGGTGTTGGAGAAGATTCTTGTGAGTCCTTTGGACTGCAAGGAGATACAACCAGTCCATCCTAAAGGAAATCAGTCCTGGGTGTTCATTGGAAGGATCGATGCTGAAGCTTAAACTCCAATACTTTGGCCACCTGATGCGAAGAACTGACTCATTGGAAAAGACCCTGATGCTGGGAAAGATTGAAGGCAGGAGGAGAAGTGTCCGACAGAGGATTCTATGGTTGAATTGTATCACTGACTCAATGGACATAAGTTTGAGTAAATTCCGGGAGTTGGTGATGAACAGGGAGGCGTGCTGCAGTCCATGGGGTCGCAAAGAGCTGGACACGACTAAGCAACTGAACTGAACTGATACTCATACAATCTATTAATGTTTTTACCCTATTTTTATCTTTAGGTCCCAAAGAAACAAACAAACAGAAAAATGTTTGTACTTCTCAGTTTTTCAATTTCTTCTCAGTTCAGGATTATGAGAGCTAAAAGCAGAAAACACTAGCCTTAATAATAAGTGAAGTAAGCTTCAGTCTTGGGAATGATGAAAACCAACATTTTTTTTTTTAATTTTCATAGCTATTACCTACGGTACTTGACCTGATTCATATACAAAATGATGGGTGTGACGAAGGACATAGAAAAAATCAGATGCAGCCAAAGAATAAAACAGAAACATGAGAAAGAAAAAATAGAGAAAAGAATAACAATAAAGTAAGTCAGCAAAACCAAGGTTAATTTTTATACTAAAGTTGTATGCTCTCTATATGTCACATGAAGTCTAAATTTCAAGGGCATAATTTTCAACTATTAATAATTTAGGTCGATAATGGATTTTGAATCATCCACTAAAATATATTCTTTTATTTATTTATTTATTTTCTTCTTAGAGCCTATTATGGACTCTGGAGACAGACCTCCTGGGTCTGACTCCCAGTTCTACCACTTATTGGCTATGCAAGGCATGTCAAGTCACATCATATCTTTGTGTCTCAGTTTCTGAAAAATGGGGAATCAAGGCTTGTTCTGAGTATTTAGTGAGTTTACATATGTAAAATCTTGGAATAGTGCCTGCCTATCAGTTCAGTTCAGTCACTCAATCATGTCTGACTCTTTGCGACCCCATGGACTGCTGCAGGCCAGGCTTCCCTGTCCATCACCACCTCCCGGAGTTTACTCAAACTCATGTCCACCACGTCGGTGATGCCATTCAACCATCTTATCCTCCTGTCTTCAATCTTTCCCAACATCAGGGTCTTCTCCAATGTGTCAGTTCTTTGCATTAGGTGGCAAAAGTATTGGCGTTTAAGCTTCAACATCAGTCCTTCCAATTAATATTCAGGACTGATTTCCCTTAGGATGGACTGGTCGGATCTCCTTGCAGCCCAAGGGATTCTCATGTGTCTTCTCCAATATCACAGTTCAAAAGCATCAATGCTTCGGCACTCAGCTTTTTTTTATAATCCAATTCTCACATCCATACATGACTACTGGAAAAACCATAGATTTGACTAGACGGTCCTTTGTTGGAAAAGTAGTATCTCTGCTTCTCAGTATGCTGTCTAGGTTGGTCATAGCTTTTCTTCCAAAGAGGAAGCATCTTTCAATTTCATGGCTGCAGGTGCCATCTGCAGTGATTTTGTAGCCCCCCAAAAATGAAGTCTGTCACTGTTTCCATTGTTTCCCCATCTATCTGCCATGAAGTGATGGGACTGGATGCCATGACCTTAGTTTTCTGAATGTTGAGTTTTAAGCCAACATTTTCACTCTCCTCTTTCACTTTCATCAAGAGGCCCTTTAGTTCTTCACTTTCTGCCATAAGGGTGGTATCATCTGCATATCTGAGGTTATTGACATTTTTGATTCCAGCTTGTGCTTCATCTAGCACAGCATTTCACATGATGGACTCTGCATTTAAGTGAAATAAGCAGGGTAACAAAATACAGCCTTGACGTACTCCTTTCTTGATTTGGAACCAGTCTGATATTTCACCTCCAGTTTTAACTGTTGCTTCTTGACTATATAGATTTCTCAAAAGGCAGGTCAAGGGTTCTGGTATTCCCATATCTTTAAGAATTTTCCACAGTTTGTTGTGATCCACACAAAGGCCTTGGCATAGTCAATAAAGCAGAAGTAGGAGTTTTTCTGGAACTTTCTTGCTTTTCCAAAGATCCAGTGGATGTTGGCAATTTGATATCTGCTTCCTCTGCCTTTTCTGAATCCAGATTGAACATTTGGAAGTTCATGGTTCACTTACTATTGAAGCCTAGCTTGGAGAATTTTGAGCATTACTATGCTAGCATGTGAGATGAGTGCAATTGTGCAGTAGTTTGAACATTCTTTGGCATTGCCTTTCTTTGGGATTGGAAAACTGGAAAACTGCCCTTTTCCAGTCCTGTGGCCACTGCCGAGTTTTCCAAATTTGCTGGCATATTGAGTGCAGCACTTTCACAGCATCATCTTTTCAGATTTGAAATAGCTCAACTGCAATTCCATCACCCCCACTAGCTTTGTTAGTAGTGATGCTTTCTAAGGCCCACTTGACTTCACATTCCAGGATGTCTGGCCCTAGGTGAAAGATCACACCATTGTGATTATCTGGGTCATGAAGATCTTTTTTTTTGTATAGTTCTTCTGTGTATTCTTGCCACCTCTTCTTAATATCTTCTTCTTCTGTTAGGTTCATGCCATTTCTGTCCTTTATTGTGCCCATCTTTGTGTGAAATGTTCCCTTGACATCTCTAATTTTCTTGAAGAGATCTCCAGTCTTTCCCATTCTATTGTTTTCCTCTATTTCTTTGTATTGATCATTGAGGAAGGCATCCGTATGTCTCTTTGTTGTTCTTTGGAACTCTGCATTCAAATGGTTATGGAAATCTGCATTCAAATGGTGACTGATACTGGAAGTAAAGTCTAATACTGTAAAGAGCAATATTGCATAGAAACCTGGAATGCTCAGTCCATTAATCAAGGCAAGTTGGAAGTGGTCAAACAGGAGATAGAAAGAGTGAACATTGACATTTTATGAATCAGTGAACTCCAACGGACTGGAATGGCTGAATTTAACTCTGATTGCCATTGTATCTACTACTGTGGGCAAGAATCCCTTAGAAGAAATGGAGTAGCCATCATAGTCAACAAAAGAGTCTGAAATGCAGTACTTGGATGCAATCTCAAAAACGACAGAATGATCTCTGTTTTTTTCCAAGGCAAAGCATTCAATATCACAGTAATCCAAGTCTGTACCCTGAGCAGTAATGCTGAAGAGGCTGAAGTTGAATGGTTCAATGAAGACCTATAAGACCTTTTAGAACTAACACCCCAAAAATATGTCCTTTTCATTATAGGAGACTGGAATGCAAAAGTAGGAAGTCAAGAGATGCCTGAAGTAACAGGGAAATTTGGTCTTGGAGTATAAACTGAATCAGGTCAAAGGCTAACAGAGTTTTGCCAAGAGAACACACTGGTCATAGCAAACACCCTTTTCAGACAACACAAGAGACGACTCTACACATGGACATCACCAGATGGTTAACATCAAAATCAGATTGATTATATTCTTTGCAATCAGAGATGGAGAAACTCTATACAGTCAGCAAAAACAAGACCAGGAGCTGACTGTCTCAGATCATGAACTCCTTATTGCCAAATTCAGACTGAAATTGAGGAAAGTAGGGAAAACCACTAGACCATTCAGGTGTGACCTAAATCAAATCCCTTATGATTACACAGTGGAGTGACAAGTAGATTCAAGGGATTAGATCTGATAGACGGGAGTGCCTGAAGAACTATGGATGGAGCATTCGTGACATTGTACAGGAGGCAGAGATCAAGACCATGCCCAAGAAAAAGAAATGCAAAAAGGCAAAATGGTTGTCTGAGGAGGCCTTACAAATAGCTGAGAAGAGAAAAAACGTGAAAGTCAAAGAAGAAAAAGAAAGATATACCCATTTGAATGTAGTGTTCCAAGGAATTGCAAGGAGAAATAAGAAAACCTTCCTCAGTGATCAATGCAAAGAAATAGAGGAAAACAACAGAATGGGAAAGACTAATGATCTCTTGACCTATAGCATGCAATTTTACATATATATATATATATATGTACACACATATATATGTGTGTGTGTGCGTGCGTGTGTGTGATTATTATTAATACAGACATATCCATTAAAAGGTAGATAGAAAAAAAGTGAGAATATATACAAGTATAAGTTTATATTCATTCATTAAACATTTACTGAGATCCTAGTGTGTGCTAAACATGACATTAGTTGCCAGGAATACACAGATAACAGTGTCTGTAATTATGGGCAATCTGATGATTAGGAAACAGTGTGATGAATGCTTCAGGATAAGGGCACCTAATCCAATGTAGTGAATCAGTGAATGCTGTCTAAGAGCAAGTACTCATTCAAGGAACTGTAAAGAGTTCAGTATTATTGGATTATAGAGTATAAGGGGAAAGTGTTGAGATATGAGACTGAAAAAGTAAGGACGGACTTTGAATGCCATACTGAAAAGAGTAGATTTCATTCTGAGAGCATAGGGAGATACTTAAAGATTTTAAATTAAAGGAATGTCATGACCTGATTTAATTTTAAGATAATGTTGTCAGGAGAGTGGAGGATGGATTGAAGGAAGAGTGTGAGGGAGCAAATTAAAACCTGATATTAAAGATGAGACCATTTCCATAATACAGGCATAAAATGATAAGGATCTAAATGAAGCAATGTCATAGGGATAGATAGGAAAAAAACAGACTCCAGAGATGTTTAGGAGACATAGATCAGCGGATTTGGAGATCAGCTTGGATGGGTGGACAGCATGAGGAAAAAAGATTAATGAAGGATGACTTTAAACATTCTACCTCAGGGAAATAAAATGGAAAATACAGGAAGAAGAATAAATTCTGGAGAGGGAATTGTGCATTCAATTTAGGCCATGTGAGCTTAAGTTACTTGTTAGACATCCACATAGTAGACAGTTTAACATGAGTCTGAATATCAGGAAAGAAGTCTGAGTTGGAGATAAAGACTTAAAAACTGGTGGCATATGGTGATAGCTGAAGAAAAGGGAATCTGTGGGTTTAGCCAGGAAGAGAGAGAATGATTACTTGGGAAACAACAATACATAATGGATACATTTTAAAAATGAAAATCTGAGAGGTAAGTGAGGAGGAATATAGAGAGAAGTAAAAGGAAATCCCTCTTGTTTATCTTAACTTTGTTAAGAGAGTCAAGGAAATAGAAGATTTTATGAAGTGTAGAGGTGTCAAATGATGCTATGATGTCAAATAAAGTTAATTCACTCCACATGTTTTTACCAAGTACAGAATATAGCCAGATCCTATTGTAGGGCTACAGAGGGAAGAAAGAATCCACTGAATTTAGCAACAATGGGGCAATAGATGACACTTACTAGAAAAGATTCAAGACTTGATGATGATACAGCATCCAGATGATATAAGTGGCAGTAAGTTGAGGAAAGTATGGTTATGAGACAGTGGACAGAAAACATAATAGAGCAATTCTGGAGCACTGATAGACCCAACTAGTGGGGAAGCCTTCCTACTGCAAACACCTGAAAAGACTAGATAAAAGATAGCCCACATTTCGAATACACATTTAGATGTCCATGCTCTCAGGAAGCAAAGAGAAATCTCTACATGCCAGAGGAAATTGAGAGGTATATTGGTAAGTACACAGACCAATGCTTTTTCAGCCATGTAGCATGGGCTGGCTTGGGCCTGGGGTGAATAAGTAGGAAGCAGAATTTTTAAAAGCTCAATACTATCTAGGAGCTTTGGTTTTAAATACCTATGAAAAGAGGACCGGAAATAAGGTCTTGGACCCACTCAAGATAGAGGCAACAGAATTGAGATGTGTGTGACTCCAGAAGAAATAGAAAATCAGAATAGACCATTAGAGAAACTGAACATGTCATGTAACTACTCTTCCATGTATAAACAAAATAACACATTAACAAAAATAACAGCATGATTTTAAGTTATTTTCCCCAAACATCAAAGATCGCTATAATATACAAACTTCCAGGGTTTGAAAATGAGTTCAATTTCTCCAACTCTGTAGAACTACTGTAATCAAAGATGATACAAGAAATGAAAATTACAGGCAATTTCACTAGAAACATAGGTGCAAAACTCCAAAATAAAATTGCAGCAGACAAAAGTAACAGTGAAAATAGTAACAGTGGCAGCTAGTGAAAAAAGTAACAGGTAGAAAAATAAATAAATAAAATTAAAATCATGACCAATTAGATTTAAATCCCAGTGTGTCTAACATTTCATTATTTTTATTAACATTTCTGTCCCTCCTCACATCATACATCTTTGTCTTCATCTTATCTAGCTACAAAGGTTGTTCTTTCCATAGTAAATATGGTGATAATGATTTTTCCTGCCCAGGCTCAAGATAAGTTATGAATTAGAAACTACCAGGAACTATCACACTTAACTGCTTAACTTAACAGAAAAGACCTTTCTAGAAGTCCCTTTTCTTTTGACCAGTTAACAGATATGCTGTCAATATTTATTTTAGTAGGGAGAAAAGGAGCATATGAATACATGTGAATATAAATTCCTGTTGTGTAGACGTACATGTAGTTATGATACAGAAAGTCTACAATCATCTCTTAATTTTATAAAATGTAACTACAGCAACTATACCGGTTGGAGACAGACTCCTGCTCTAATGCCACAATTTAAACCTCACACCTTCATTCCATTGATGGCATTGAGTTTCCATTTTGAAGGGAAAATACTGTCTTTTACCTTTGTCAAAGAAATTCATTCTCTTACTTCCTTGACCATTTCCAAAATATTTGGAAGGCTTCACATTTTAAAAAATGATGCCCAGAGGTTATAAATCTGGAGGCTCTGGGTGTGGTTGACACACTGTAGGTATTCAGATTAAATGGAATGTTCTAGTTAACTTGAGAAAAAGAGATCATTTTATAGTCTTCGTTGGTCTTTTGAAAATAAACATTTTAGAAGTTTTGTTTAAGAGAGGGTGAATGGCTTGTCAATATGGCATCAGTTAGTCAAAATGTATTGACTGAGCACCTACTTTGAACTGGTATAATGCTAGGTTTGTAGAATATAATGCATAAGTCAAATCTCACCCTTGCTCTTATAACTTCATAGATTGGAAATAGCCCTGGTTTCAAAACTCTCCAGGTGTCAAAAGCAGCCAACTATGTATTTTCCTCTTTTGCCTCCCTCCCAGGGACATGCTCCTGTCTGCTAGTTTAACAAATCATGCATATAGAGCCTGCTTTGACTGAATAAAGTCAGAGTCTTTTCCTCTTGTCATAATGACCTCTGACCACTCAGAGAAAACATTATACCAAAGGTAGGAATTACTTGCAATTTATCTGAAAACTTTATTAGTTACCCATTCCCAATGTTTTTCCACTTGTGAACTTAATTAAAAGGAAGAAGAAGAGATTTTGAGATGCTTAAAGGAAACATATTTCTTAAGACTGTCAGTAAAGGTATCCAAAAATCTTTCAATAAGGATTGGATGATTAAAACATTAAAACTTGTAAACTTGAGGCTTCAAGACCAAATAAAACATGGCACAAGTGTTAAATGAGTGAGTGCATAAAAATTTCATTATTATTTTTAACAGAGAATTTTGAAAGTTTGAACATTGAATTTGGGGGATAATCTAGATCAGATTCATTAGAATTTGTTGAACTAGTGGAGATGTGAAATTCGGGATGTTGGAGTACCATAAGTCCTTTTTAATTCACTAGTTTTATTTGAGAAATACATTGTAAATACAAATGCATGCAAAACAAAGAATTCATCACATTTTAAAAAGCATTAAAACCCAATACCATATATGTATACTTTACCTTCAGTTGTAATGACAAGCGCCATTATTCCTCTGCTGCCAATTTTGTGGATAATTATAAAACTTTGCTAGCTGTGGAAAATTGTCTTCTTGTCCATTCTGTTCACAAGATATACCATCTGAACCACAAAGGAAGATTACAGAATCAGAGTAACCAGTTTTAATGCCTTTTATCATCATTGGCTACTAACACTAGGCACATGTTTATTTGTAAAATTTATTCCCCCTGTATTTACTTAGATGCTATGCCACTGATCTGTCCAGAATGTTAATCTCACAAGCTATAAATACTGTAACAATGGAGGAAGTTGATCTTAAGGTAAATTATTAATTTTTCCTCTGGTTGAGAATAGTCTCAATGCCCATGAATGAAAACGGAATGCAGAAGTTGCCTACAGTCTTATGAGAAAAATTTTATTAAAAAACACAGCATTTAGACAATTCCTAAGACTGTTTGTATAATGAAGAGGATACTGAGGTGTATCTAAGGTAGCATGGGTTCTATAAAAAAGAACTTGAGAAGATAATAGCAATTGGCAGTAATATCTTGGGTAAGAGTCTGGGATCACAAAGCTTTACACTTTGGAGCACATGTACAGTAATTCTTTTCCTGATATCTTGCAATCTGGCCCCTTTACTTTGGTTTCTTTTTCTTTCTTTCCTTTTGGTTGTGCTGGGTCTTCACTGTGGCTTGAGCTTTCTCTAGTTGTAACGATCAGGAGTTACTCTTCATTGCAGTGCGAGGGCTTCTCATTGCAGTGGTCTCTTTTGTTGAGGAGCATAGGTGTTGCCATGAATCAAGGCAAATTGGAAGTGATCAAACAGGAGATGGCAAGAGTGAACGTCGACATTTTAGGAATCAGCAAACTAAAATGGACTGGAATGGGTGAATTTAACTCAGATGATCATTATATCTAATACTGTGGGCAAGAATCCCTTAGAAGAAATGGAGTAGCCATCATAGTCAACAAAAGAGTCTGAAATGCAGTACTTGGATGTAGTCTCAAAAATGACAGAATGGTCTCTGTTCATTTCCAAGGCAAACCATTCAATATCATGGTAATCCAAGTCTATGCCCAGACCAATAATGCTGAAGAAGCTGAAGTTGAACGATTATGTGAAGACCTACAAGACCTTCTAGAATAAACGTGCAAAAAAGATGTCTTTTTTTGTTATAGGGGACTGGAATGCAAAAGTAGGAAGTCAAGAAACACCTGGAATAACAGACAAATTTGGCCTTGGAGTACAGAATGAAGCAGGGCGTAGACTAATAGAGTTATGCCAAGAGAACGCACTGGTCATAGCAAACACCCTCTTAAAACAACACAAGAGAAGACTCCACATGGACATCACCAGATGGTCAACACTGAAATCAGATTGATAATATTCTTTTCAGCCAAAGATGGAGAAGCTCAATACAGTCAGCAAAAACAAGACCAGGAGCTGACTGTGTCTCAGATCATGAACTCCCTATTGCCGAATTCAGGCTTAAATTGAAGAAAGTAGGGAAAACCACTAGACCATTCAGATATGACCTAAATCAAATTTCTTATGATTATACAATGGAAGTGAGAGATAAATTTAAAGGACTAGATCTGATAGACAGGGTGCCTGATGAACTATGGACGGAGTTTCGTGACATTGTACAGGAGACAGGGAGCAAGACCATCCCCAAGAAAAAGAAATGCAAAAAGGCAAAATGGTTGTCTGAGTGGGCCTTACAAATAGCTCTGAAAAGAAGAGAAGCAAAAAGGAAAGATATACCCATTTGAAAGCAGAGTTCTAAAAAATAGCAAGGAGAGATAAGAAAGCCTTCCTCAAAAACAGATCTGAAAGAGACACGTGCACCCCAGTGTTCATCACAGCACTGTTTATAATAGCCAGGACATGGAAGCAACCTAGATGCCCATCAGCAGACGAATGGATAAGGAAGCTGTGGTACATATACACCATGGAATATTACTCAGCCTTTAAAAAGAATTCATTTGAATCAGTTCTAATGAGATGGATGAAACTAGAGCCCATTATACAGAGTGAAGTAAGCCAGAAAGACAAAGACCAATACAGTATACTAACGCACATATATGGAATTTAGAAAGATGGTAACGATAACCCTATATGCAAAACAGAAAAAGAGACACAGATGTACAGAACAGACTTTTGGACTCTCTGGGAGAAGGTGAGAGTGGGATGTTTCAAGAGAACAGTATCAAAACATGTATACTATCAAGGGTGAAACAGATCACCAGCCCAGGTTGGATGCATGAGACAAGTGCTCGGGGCTGGTGCACTGGGAAGACCCAGAAGGATGGGGTGGGAGGGGGGATCGGGATGGAGAATATATGTAAATCCATGGCTGATTCATATCAATGAATGGTAAAAACCACTACAGTGTTGTAAAGTAATTAGCCTCCAACTAATAAAAATAAATGAGAAAAAAAAAGAAAGAAAGAAAGCCTTCCTCGGTGATCAGTGCAAAGAAACAGAGGAAAACAAAAGAAGGGGGAAGACTAGAGATCTCTTCAAGAAAATTAGAGATACCAAGGGAACATTTCATGCAAAGATGGGCTCAATAAAGGACAGAAATGGTATGGACCTAACAGAAGCAGAAGATATTAAGAAGAGGTGGCAAGAATACACAGAAGAACTGTACAAAAAAGCTCTTCACAACCCAGATAATCACAATGGTGTGATCACTCACCTAGAAGCAGACATCCTGGAATGTGAAGTCAAGTGGGCCTTAGGAAGCATCACTATGAACAAAGCTAGCAGAGGTGATGGGATTTCAGTTGGACTATTTCAAATGCTAAAAAATGATGCTTTGAAAGTGCTGCACTCAATATGCCAGCAAATTTGGAAAGCTCATCAGAGGCCACAGGACTGGAAAAGGGCAGTTTTCATTCCAATCCCAAAGAAAGGCAATGCCAAAAAATGCTCAAACTACCACACCATTGCACTCATCTCACACGCTAGCAAAGTAATGTTTAAAATTCTCCAAGCTAGGCTTCAACAATACATGAACCGTGAACTTCCAGCTGTTCAAGCTGGTTTTAGAAAAGGCAGAGGAACCAGAGATCAAATTGCCAATATCTGCTGGATCATCAAAAAAGCAAGAGAGTTCCAGAAAAACATCCATTTCTGCTTTATTGACTATGCCAAAGCCTTCGATTGTGTGGATCACAATAAACTGTGGAAAATTCTGAAAGAGATGGGAATACCAGACCACCTGACCTATGTCTTGAGAAATCTGTATGCAGGTCAGGAATCAACAAGTAGAAGTGGACATGGAACAACAGACTGGTTCCAAATCAGGAAAAGAGTACGTCAAGGCTGTATGTTGTCACCCTGCTTATTTACCTTATATGCAGAGTACATAATGAGAAACGCTGGGCTGGAGGAAGCACAAGCTGGAATCAAGATTCAAGATTGCTGGGAGAAGAAATATCAATAACCTCAGATATGCGGATGACACCACCCTTATGGCAGAAAGTGAAGAAGAACTAAAGAGTCTCTTGATGAAAGTGAAAGAGGAGAGTGGAAAAAGTTGGCTTAAAGCTCAACATTCAGAAAACAAAGATCATGGCATCCTGTCCCATCACTTCATGGCAAATAGATGGAGAAATAGTGGAAACATTGGCAGACTTCATTTTTGGGGGACTCCAAAATTACTTCAGATGATGACTGCAGCCATGAAATAAAAAAACACTTACTCCTTGGAAGAAAAGTTATGACCAACCTAGACAGCATATAAAAAAGCAGAGAGATTACTTTGCCAACAAAGATCCGTCTAGTGAAGGCTATGGTTTTTCCAGTAGTCATGTATGGATGTGAGAATTGGACTATAAAGAAAGCTGAGTGCTGAAGAATTCATGCTTTTGAACTGTGGTGTTGGAGAAGACTCTTGAGAGTCCCTTGGACTTCAAGGAGATCCAAACAGTATATCCTAAAGGAGATCAGTCCTGAGTGTTCATTGGAAGGACTGATGTTGAAACTGAAATTCCAATTCTTTGGCCACCTAATGCAAAGAACTGACTCATTGGAAAAGATCCTGATGCTGGGAAAGATTGAAGGGGAGAGGAGAAGGGTTCGACAGAGGATGAGATGGCTGGATGGCATCACCGACTTAGTAAACTCTGGGAGTTGGTGCTGGACAGGGAGGCTTGGTGTGCTGCAGTCCATGGGGTCGCAAAGAGTCAGACACGACTTAGTGACTGAACTAACTAACTAACTAACTATAGGCTTTAGGTGTGTGCGTTTCAGTAGTTTAGGCACACAGGCTCAGTAGTTGCAGCTCCGAAGCGCAGGTTCAATAGTTGTGGCTCGAGGGCTCAGTTGGTCCGTGGCATATGGAATCTTCTTGGACCGGGGAGCAAATCCGTGTCCTTTGGTTGGCAGGGGGATTCTCATCCACTGATCCACTAGGAAGGTCCATACTTTGGTTTTTTGAGTCAGGTTTTATACTTTGGGACCCAGTAGGTGACAGTGGTATACGGAAATAGATGCATACCTCTCATACCAGCTAAAATCATCCAATGTTTCCTAGTTTCCATTCAAATGAAAGTAGTATGTATATAGGGGCTTCCCTGGTGGATCAGCTGGTAAAGAATCCGCTTGCAATGCTGGTGAACATGAAAGTGAAGTTGCTCAGTCGTGTCCGACTCTTTCCTACCCCATGGACTGTAACCTACCAGACTCCTCCGTCCATGGGATTTTCCAGGCAAGAGTGCTGGAGTGGGTTGTCATTTCCTTCTCCAGAAGATCTTTCCAACCCAGGGATTGAACCCAGGTCTCCCACATTGTAAGCAGATGCATTACCGTCTGAGCCACCAGGTAAGTCCGCAATGCGGGAGACCCGGGTATATATAGACCTGAGTACATATAGCATTATGCAGGACTTCTAGGGATTGGCTAAGTGGTTTTTGAAATAACTTAGGTCTAACCTTAGTAGGACCAATGTTTTGCTTAAACCTTTTTTTTTTTTTCTTAAATGGATACCATCCAAAATGTACTATACTGTATAAGATTATATGAAACATAATTTAATGCCTTCTTAATTACTCAGAGTTATCAAGTATATCACTATAGATACACATTCAGTTGCTAAATAAAATTATACAAGTACTGAAGTCCGGAATTCACTTTCTTGAAAGATTCCTTTTATTGGACTGAGTTTTGGTCATTTTTCTCATAAAATAAAATATAGTGCAACAATGTGATTTCCTGTGGATGTAACATGACTACCGTTCCGCAAAATTGATTGTTGAATCAAAATCCAAAGAAGACTTCTCCTAAGTCATTGTTTTACTTTCCAGAAATCTTCACTGTTGCTATAAGCCTCTTTTTGGATTTGTCAGCAGCACAGCAGCATCCTGAACATCATCTGCTATTTCTTAGATTTATCACAATATACCAGGCTTTGTTCTTTCATTAAAACTGTAACTCTTCAGACTGAAAAAGAAAGTCTGAGGGTTGATATGCCTATAATGAAGGACAATGATGTATAATATTTAAGGACTATTGAGAGGTAGGTGGCTATTCTCAACCTCCACCCACCACCACAAAATACACACACACACACACATTTCCACCCCTGACCTTAGTGTTTACAGGCCTCCTGAGAACTGAAAATGAAATGGCTGTTAGAAGACTACAGAACATGCAACAATATGATGTCAATTATCTTTCTGCTACTTGCCTTCCTTGGTGTCAGAGTGTCCACCATTGTTTTTCTTTCTCTGATTTTTTTATGCTTTCTCCATGACTTCCTTTTCTTTTTAGATTTCATACATGGAAGATTGACTTTTCGCAACTGTGTTCTCTATTGATGAAATAACCACTCACAGTATAAGGGGTTACCTGCTCTTGGCTCTTTAAAACATTTATCCCCACTTGTTGCACAGAGGCTATTTCTCTTCTCTAAGAGGCATCCTCTTTCAGCCCTGTTTTAGATCTTTGAGATTTCTGCGGCTTTATAAAGAATTCCTCAGCTTTCTAATTTATTCCCTCTCGATAATGTTTATTTGTTCAAAAATATTTATTAACTGTATTAACTGTCCGTCATGTCCCATGCAGTATGTTAGGTGCTGGAGACCAAATTAAGAGCAAGTTAGTCATGATGTCTGCTTTCATAAAGCTTCTAGTCTCATGAAAAGATAGAAATGCAATTGCTGGCACTAAACCTAACACTACATGTAAGCTCTCTTCCTCCCTTAGGTTAACAATACATTATAATACTTAAAGAAGTGACAAAACTGTCATGCTTTTGATACAGCACATGAGAATTCATTTCTACATTCATTTACAGTAACTTTTTTTTTCTTTTGGTTTTAACAGAAATGCTAGACACGGATAAGGTTTTGTGACACTTTACCTTCTGTCTGTAACACTTTAGAAGGAACAATTTACATGGAATTCTCTACAATTAACAAATATGCTATTTTTGAGACTGGCTTCTTTTTCATTTAATGGTCATAAATCTAAGAGTAACTGTATGTCATGACATAAAAACTATGAGGTTCCATCTTGAGACTGCTTTGATCAAAATCAGCATTTTGTTTCAGATGAAATGTTTTAAATTTGATTAATACTACATTTCAAGAAAAATTATTACATTTTTATATGCACCTACTTAAAAAGAGAAAAACTTTGGAATCTGACTTTGGTGTAGCTTTATGCATTAGAATAAAGTGAGTGTGCTCATATATAAGTTCTTGTTTTTAACCCATGTCTTTCTTCTTACTCCCATGAACTACAGATACTTGTAGAGATATTTATTTCCAAACTTAATTTTCAATACATTTGCATTTTTACAGTTAAAAAGCAACTCATAGGTTTTCAAGTAAAATTTGGAGCACTTTATAATTATATTATTGAATCCAAGAGAAGCTTGCTGAATTTAAAAGAAGACAATAGTTTAGAGTTCATCTCTCCAAAAATAAATTATATGAATAAAACTGATGTATCTCATGAGCAGTTTTAATATCAAATATTTTTTAATTCTAAGAATCTCTTCATCAAATCAAAAGGTAAATGAAAGACTAGCAGATTATTAGATTGATTATTAATTATAAGCCTTTTGCATAGTAATAGAGGTAAATAAGCATTTGTTGAACATTTATTATATCTCTATGGCAGAGTATTGCTTATTGCTAGAAGCTTAAAATGATCAAGGATAAGATATCTGTAGATGATGTTTTCAGAAAGGTAGTGATCTCAGGAAGAAAACTCAAATTTCCCTGTAGTGTTGAGGAATCTTCTAGATTCTATACTAAATCTGCAGCTAGGATTTATAGACAACCACACTCAATTTGACCTAATATGATTCTTCTAAATTCAGGAGCAGTGTAGTAGATAGGAAAAAGTATTAGACCTGGATCTAGAGATCTGAGTTTCAGTCTCAACTTTCTATACTTTAATCTTGGGTAAGTCAATTCAGCTTTCTGAACTTCAGTTTCTTTGTCTCTAGAAGGGAAAAAACATAACTTGTCTTGCAAACCTCATGGGATGACTGTGAGAATCATACAAAAGAATGGGCTTGTGCTCTAATATTATGTATACAAATGTAGCATTATTTTCCTGTTCACATATTTATTGATTAACAAGTATATGGCGTTGCTTTGGATTGTTTACATGGAATGAAAAAAAATGTGGAACTCTCTTGTACTGTTGTACAGTCATTCCATCCCTTTTGTAAATTTGATCAAGCTTGACATATTCTTGAGTGCATAGTTTGTGCCACAATGCTATGCACTTTGTACTTTAAGGAATATACCTAGAGGACTCTCTTCGCATTTGAGTCATAGTTTCAAGTTTTATTTTCTTCTAATGCTCAAGAGACCAGTGTTTCAGTGTAACAAACATGTGTGTGTCATTTAAACATCAAGTGAGAGGGTCATATTCTTCTAAAAGTAACCAAAATGCTATATTTTAAAAAGCTGGGCCCAGTGGTGTTCTCTGCCCAGAATATATATTGCTTTTTAATTGCTAACAAATCATCAAACTCTGTTTCTCTTCATTTTCTATCCTGAAAAGCTATGTGCACAATTTGTTCCTATGTTTAGCGCAAGTTAAAACACTAAGCATTTAGTGTTTTGATGTAAGAGTATAATTTACCCCTCTTCTAATCAGAGAATTAAGTATTGACATTTGTGGTTTTCCTTTCATTTCTTCCGTCCCTTTTCCTGGTTCTCTCATTTTTCTCCTTGTTGAAGTTTCTCTTTTCTGCAACCATCCCACCCTTCCAACTTCCCAACCACATTACAATCTTTTTTTTTTAAGATTCATGTTTTATTATGTTTGCAATTATTTTTTCCCACCAGTGCTTTCTACAATAGTCTCGTCTTTTCAAAGTAAAATTTTAATTAAAATGAGATTGTCTCCTGGATAGTGGGAGTTTATTTTGTTTCACATGGTTTTGTTTTACTGCCTTTACAATATGATGAGTCAAGAACTTTTAAGTTGAGAAAATAAAGCTAAATAATTTCCCCATCAACATGGTCTATAATTTAATGTTCTCTCACCCAAACAGTTCCAAAGTCTTTTTCCTTCTTCCTTTCTTTCTTCCTTCTTTCTTTCTTGGCATGAGGGAGGAAAAGAAAGAGGAAAAGGAAAATCAAGCAGGATCAAAAAGGTATAGATGAATGGATAAGGAAGCTGTGGTACATATACACCATGGAATATTACTCAGCCATTAAAAAGAATTCATTTGAATCAGTCCTAATGAGATGGATGAAACTGGAGCCCCTTATACAGAGTGAAGTCAGCCAGAAAGATAAAGAACATTACAGCATACTAACACATATATATGGAATCTAGAAAGATGGTAATGATAACCCTATATGCAAAACAGAAAAAGAGACACAGAAATACAGAACAGACTTTTGAACTCTGTGGGAGAAGGTGAGGGTGGGATGTTTCAAAAGAACAGCATGTATATTATCTATGGTGAAACAGATCACCAGCCCAGGTGGGATGCATGAGACAAGTGCTCGGGTCTGGTGCACTGGGAAGACCCAGAGGAATCGGGTGGAGAGGGAGGTGGGAGGGGGGATCGGGATGGGGAATACGTGTAAATCTATGGCTGATTCATATCACTGTATGACAAAACCCACTGAAATGTTGTGAAGTAATTAGCCTCCAACTAATAAAAAAAAATCCATATAAAGAAATAAAAAAAAAAAGGTATAGATTGAAATGGTTGAATGAAATAAGCTGAACACTCTTCACCACCATTCTAGCAAAAAGGGCCAAGATTCCCACAGAATCACTTAGCTGGAGCTTGTCCATTTTGTCTATTTTGTAATCTTCTCCAAGAAGAATAAGAAGGTAAAATATGATCTCTGACATAGCTCCTTTCTTTCCCCATACCCCACATATTACTATATTGACAGTAGTTACATTATTGCACAATGCCAAATTGTTCCCACTAGAGTGTCCTTACTCAGGAAGTCCTGCCGTGCAGAATTCAGCCTGCTGTATGCACAGACTTCACTGAGCTCTGTATTTGAAAGCTGTCATGAATGTGGCTGGAGCAGATGTCTATGTGTGCATGCTCAGTTGCTTCAGTCATGTCAGACTCTTTGTGACCCTGTGGACTGTAGTCCACCAGGCTCCTCTGTCCATGATATTCTTCAGGACAAAATATTGGAGTGGGTTGCCGTGTCCTCCTTCAACAGATCTTCCTGACCCAGCGATCAAACCAGCGTCTCCTGTATTGCAGAGATGGTCCAGAGATGTTTCTGAATACCTTTTTGCTATGCATTTCACTAACCAAGTGTGATTCTTCACAGTAGGAACATTTTTTAATTGCAGTTTTGAAAAATGCCTAGTTCATTTGCGTGGTTTATATTCTCAAGAACATCCTCTTGGAATATACAAGAGTACAACCATTGGAGGACGTTTGAAACAGTTTGGGGTTAAACTGTCTGTTGAGGGCATTCAGAGGCATGAGAAAGGTAGAAACATTTTAAAACCATGAAAGGAGTAAACATATTTAGTAAGTCAAAAATTGACTCGGTAACTTTATTTTTTCTTCAGAACAAAGAAAGGACATCTTATTAATATTTCTCATAAGTAACCAAAGGCTTTGGCATTTGTGCCCTCAAAGCATCAACAATCGTATGTTTTTTGTTAAAATAGATTCAATCTGTCTCACTAGCTTTTTCCCTTTTCTCCTTTGAAACACAAACACCACACTCTTCTTACAGATACACTGCATTCCTCCTATGTGCCAGCCCAGAGTAAATCTCTAGTTTGAAGGAAAATTTTAGAACCAAATTTAAGTCTCACCATCCTCATCAGGTCTGCTGCTCTGACCAGTGCTGGATAACTAATGATGACCTGAACTGAAAGTTCCAAAACCTGTAGAAACTTCTCCTGGCAGTGACTTACTGTCACTGACATTTTGATGTTGATATACTATAGATGAAATCCATAAATGCAATCCTAAATTTCATGCATTTGGATTTGTCAGTTTAATTCAGGCATCACCTTAGTTAAAGCTCAACTTACTGTATTTATGCAAAAAGAAAGGGGGAGGACGGGGCAAAAGACATTTTCATTCTGCAATAAATATTATCAGAGTTTTGTGGTATTATAATCAGTGCGTACAGAATAGCACAGCTCCAAACAGTAAGCCGGAGTTGCAGTCTGGCAAAATAAACCCTTCAAAGCTCATGAGCTTACTGCTATTCACCTGGTGGATTCTCTCCATCACAAAGCTGAGTGAGTCCATTAAGCTTATGTAACACAAGCTTAAAGGTGAAATGGAAAGCTCTTAAAAAATAAACTATTTAAGTTTCTAAATCAGGAGTGTGCATTATGTGCTGAAAACGTAAATATGCCAGTAATGCTACGTACATTTGTACAAAAATGATAATCACATTCACATTTTAAAGCAAAACATTTAAAAAGTACATTTCCTTCACAGTCCTAAAAAAAAAAGGAAATCAAAATCAGTATTCCGGCTTTGCTCTGAAAGAACTGAAATGAGTGTAGCAGTCGGAGCATGCTCTATGCTTTGCAAGTGCTGTCATCAATTCTAATAAATCCTTAATCCAGCCCTTGATAGGCAGGTGAAGAAGAAATTTATTTTTTCAGATGTTTTGGTATAATGAAATACAGAATATTAGAAATGTAAGCATATACAAATATTTCCACAGATAGAGGATCTTTTTGATTTTAGTATCCAATTTAGTGCAAGGAAAATAGAATGCATCCACTTAAGGTATTAAATGGGTATTACATCATCAGAACCACTGAATGGCATGGGAGTTTATTTCATGCATGCCCAAGCACTTAAAAAGGCAACTCAGCCATAGGCCCAATCTTAGAAGAGTTCAGTGAGATAAGCAGTTGTTCCTTTTATTTTCAGAAAGAGTGTGTTTTAATGGACACTTGGACTGAGGCTTAACCTGATAAAGCCAAACTCTTTTTTTTTTTTTTTAATTTATTTTTTATTAGTTGGATGGAGGCTAATTACTTCACAACATTTCAGTGGGTTTTGTCATACAGTGATATGAATCAGCCATAGATTTACACGTATTCCCCATCCCGATCCCCCCTCCCACCTCCCTCTCCACCCGATTCCTCTGGGTCTTCCCAGTGCACCAGACCCGAGCACTTGTCTCATGCATCCCACTTGGGCTGGTGATCTGTTTCACCATAGATAGTATACATGCTAGGCCAAACTCTTAAATGCTGGCTCCCATGACCATAGCAAGAATATCAGAGTCCACAGCCAAATGTGAATGAGTCTACCTTTCTTCCAAATGTTCTTTGACCTTAACTCAGTTTCAGTCAAAATGCTGGTAAAACAACCCAAGAGAAAGACACACTTTGTTTTCCAGATTAATCCTAGGTTTCACAGAAACTTCATCATTTATAAAACTTAAACTTCTCAACAGACCAAGGATTGCTAGGCTTCTCATTTTGAAAGAGGTATCTTCTGAACTTTCATCTGATAAAGACTACTTCCTCTCTGGAACTAGATGACTAGTCCTACAGTTGTGAGTGTTTAGGGAAATGATTGATCTGTTTCAGGGGGAAAATTGTTTGTTATCTTGTTGTAAAATGAGCTTGAGCTTTGTTCCTCATGACCCAGATTCCCATGACAACAGCAACAGTGACCTTGCCTTAAGGTCCAGGAGCAGGTGAAGTTATTGTACAGAATGAACTCAGATTTCTGGTGTTGATTTTTCAGGTGTGTTTTAACGTTTCAGCCTTAAATTTATTTCTTACAAAACAGACAGAGACAATCTTGACAAAGGACATCTATGGGTAGTATTTCTTGTATTAGATCCACCCAAATAAAAAGACAGATCTTTCCCTTCGGGACAGGCAGCCAAAAGAGTGACAAAAAAATCAGTTTGTAGAGAGTTTGGCACCAAGTATAGTCCAGGAAATTACTCCAAACCTCACTATTGTAATGGACTCTAAATTTTCAGCAACTGAAAACCACACTGCACTAGCCAATTGGTAATAAATTTAAAGTACCAGAAAATAATTTCAGAGAAAGAAATTGCAGCCGTGGAACAACATATTTCTAAGATCAATGGGACATATCTGTCTTACCGGAATAGGATACACTTCTGGAAAATAAAGTAATGATCTTAGAAGGCGGAACAGAGACTTTTTTAATACCTTCCTCCTACTCCGTCTTAGAGGAATAGGATGAGAGTTAAATGTAGTTCTCTTGGAGGTTTTAAGATAGAAGCTAAAAAATAGCATTTATAATTCAAATCTTCCTGACTCTCAAATCTTCTGAATTTATGAAAAATGTATAACATTTATATCTGCTTAATGTACTATATTTATAGCTTGTGCATTTGAGAAATTCTGATTACAATGGTTTGTACTCTTCACATTATGCCCACACAATAGACAAGCATTAACACATGAAAACAAAATACTTCCTAGTTACCTAGCATCAGTAATGTCAATATACCAAGGATTTAGCAGTTAAAAAGGGAAGGAGATTCCAATGTCAAAAATCCTTTTGGGAAAATACCATGCTTTCCCTTTAAATTTTCGATCACAGGAAGATAAGAGTGTTCTTATCTTTTCCACAAAAGAACTTTTAAAGAAAACTAAAGGGCTATCTATGTCTTTAGAGATGAGAATCAATCTGTAAGATTTTTCCAAGTTTGGAAGAAATTGTGTGGCTTTACTCAATTCAAGCTAATTTGTTACAATAATAAAGCCAGTAAACTCTTACATGTTAGCAATTTTCTTTAGTACTTCATGCCATTTATTCAATCATTCATTCATGCTACAAATATTTATTTGATATTATCACCTTGGGCAGTATGCTTGACAGTTGGGATACAGAATAAAAATAAAGCATGTCCTTGTCCCAGAAACGCTTGCAGTCTTGTGGATGAGAGAGACTATATTGGCAAAATTTGCCTTGTTCATCCCAAACTGATGAAATTAAGGCCTTTGAGGTTCAGATTTACCCATGGAGAATACAAAGTAGAATCAAGGATCAGAGACTACCTTGAGAAATTCATTAATAATTAAAATTGTCTCAAGACTTGGTTTTGAAATTTGAAGGAAAACAGAATGAGCCCCATACAACCTGAGCAAATTCTCTGAGCAAAGAGCAACCACTGCCAGTACTGATCCATCTAATCCCAGGATTACACAAGATCCCAAGAGAACAGGGAGGTTTGTTTTAAGTGGGATTTTGCTACATGAGAATTGCCTGAAGCCCTGTAGGCTCCCTTGCAGAGCTCTTTTCTCCATACAGTGGCATTTGCTATGCCTTTGCTCAAATAGGTTTATTACCTATTTGAACCCTCCAGGTGATGATATCAGTTGCAAAGAATACAGAAATTCAACCACAGGTTGTTTTTTTGTTTGTTTGTTTTGTTTTTTTAATGCAGTTTCAGTTTTTCCAACCTGTTGTGCACTGCATGTAGTTACACATTTGGGTAAATACTGCCACAGAATGAAGTGTTGTAAGTTCTTTTCAGAATGGTATCTGATACTATTCAAAAAAAAAAAAAAATGGAAACTGTTCAGCTCTATAAGATAAGGGCAATCTAATCTTGCCTGTGGTGGCATATATCTTATTTAGAGGTTGTACAATCCTTGCATTATAAGGAATTATGGGGAAAAAAGTGTGAATTTCTGCTAAAAGGCTCTTACCATTCAAATTTCCATTTGTCAAAGTGATTTTGGTGCATGTGGAGTTATATTATGGTGTGTAAACCAGGTACAGAGCATTTAAAAATATAAAAATGAAAGCTTAAAATTCCTTTGAAAATAGTATGAGGGTTAAAATATATTAAAAAGGTTAAACATAGCGAAGTGTTCCTTGCCCTGGGGGACAAAAACCCTATATCACCAGTTAAGAGCTAAAAAGCTATCAAATTCATTTTGTCTAGAAAATGGTGTCTAATTCGTTTTAGGCATTTAAGGAGAAATTATAATTCAGGGATTAATCATCATCCAATGAATTCACTCTGTTACTGAATGATGGTTGTTTTCTGCTGCTGTTTCACTTTCTACTCCTTTTCTTTGCCCCCTTTTGTTTAATCCCAGGGCCAGGTAGCATATTCACTGGGCATACACCTATACCATCATACAAATTGTTAAACTACTGAGGGCTTCCCTGGTGGCTCAGTGGTAGAGTCCATCTGCCAATGCAGGAGACACTGGTTTGATCCCTGGTCCCGGAAGATCCCACATGCTGCAGGGCAACTGAGCGCGGGCACCACAACTACTGAAGCCTGAGTGCCTGAGAGCCTGTGCTCAGCAACAAGAGGTATCACCACAATGAGAAGCCCACATACCACAACTGGAGAGTAGCCCACGCTTGCTGAGACTAAAGAAAAGTCTGAGCAGTAATGAAGACCCAGCACAACCATAAATAAATAAATAATAATAATAAAAAAAAAAAAAAACCACTATTGAGATACATCATGCATACAATGCATGCTAAGTTGCCGCAGTCGTGTCTGACTCTTTGTGACCCCATGGACTGTAGCCTACCAGGATCCTCTGTCCATGGGGACTCTCCAGGCAAGAATACTGGAGTGGGTTGCCAGGATCTTCCTGACTCAGGGATCAAACCCAAGTCATGTCTCCTGCATTGGCAGGCTGGTTCTTTACCAGCTGAGCCACCTGAGAAGAGATACTTCATACCAGTTAATAAATGGCTGCAGCTCTGCAATCCTAGGGTACTACCCCACTACCTTCTTCCCACAGCTCCCATCTTCACTAGGACCTTGTAACTAAAGGGGTATGGCCTGGCAGAGTTAGTGGATTGGGGGTTACTCCAGAATCCTCCAGTGCTATGGCTGGTTTCCATTCTAAAGTGTTGGTTTCTGTGTTTTCCCAGTTGCTAAATATTTTGGAAATTCTCTTTTCCTAGTTCTTCAAATATAAAAGAGATTAATCAGAGATGGCCCAAGCAATGTATCTTTCCAGTGGCCCCACCTGACCTTTCAGTAACTTTTCCTGTCCCCTAGCTGCTCTGTCCTAATTCCACCTACCTGTCCTATGCACAAAATACCTGATCCATTTACTCAGATTATAGAAATATTGGTTGATAAATGTCTAAATGGGTTGTTTCTAAGGCTGAATTGTCACAGGTAACTCATGGAAAAATAATGTTTTAACACAAAGTAATAATAATAACCATCTTTTGCTTTACATCTATTGAAGGGTAAGCAAATATTTAGAGGTACTGGGCTTCCCTGGTAGCTCAGCTGGTAAAGAATCCGCCTGCAATGTAGGAGACCCCAGTTCAATTTCTGGGTCAGGAAGATCCTCTGGAGAAGGGATAGGCTACCCACTCCAGTATTCTTGGGCCTCCCCAGTGGCTCATGGTGAAGAATCTACCTGCAATGCTGGAGACCTGTGTTCAATCCCTGGGTTAGGAAGATTCCCTGGAGAAGGGAACAACTACACACTCTAGTATTCTGGCCTGGAGAATTCCATGGATTGTATAGTCCATGGGGTTGCAAAGAGTCATTCAGAACTGACTGAGCTTTCACTTTTTCAGAGATACTAACTCTAATCCTTATAGTCCAGTTCACAGATGAGCAAATTGCTTCTTAAGAGCCTAAGTTAGTGGCTTAAAATCAGAGATAACGTGAACCAAAGCTAGGATTCAAAATCAGGTCTATCTGAGAGAATGAACTTACGGTTACCAGTTGGAAAGGGAGAGGGGAAGGGATAGTTAGGGAGCTTGGGATTGACATGTACACACTACTATATTTAAAATAGATAACCAACATGGACCTACTGTAAAAAAATAAAAATGCACAGTATATACTGGAATTAAATTTGTTTCACATTTTATATGCAACCCACAAAAATAAATAAATATTCTACATGCATGAAACAATAGTTCCCCATTCACTGCCTTCCCCTTCAGTCCCTGGTCACCACCATTACACTTTCTGTCTCTATAAATTTGACTGTTCTAGGTACCTTATGTAAATGGAAATGTAAAATCATATTTGCCTACCTACTGTATAGCACAGGGAACTATACTCAATATCTGGCAATAACTTATAATGGAAAAGAATCTGAAAAAGAATATATGAACTGACTTGACCAGAAAGTTCATTTGAGTTTTTCCTTAAGATGTCGTGGAAAAACCCAAATTAACTTTTTGGCCAACTCAATATAACTGAATCACGTTGCTGTACATTTGAAACTAACACAACATTAACTATATTTTAATTAAAAAAAAAATCAAGTCTATCTCTGAAACTTATGCTCATATATCAACATAAGGCCTAATAGCAGAATTTGAGGGTAAGTAACAAAATGGAAGGGGAGTATTTTAGCGATTGAGACTGAGAGGGAGGCGGCAATTCTGGTAATTCTAGCGTTTAAATTAGACGATTAAGGATGTGTCTACTCTGCCTCCATTTAAAACATGCTTGAAGTAGAATTGGAATCCAAGCATTTAAGGAAAAAAAATAGTGTTTGCTACTTAATCACAAAGGCATAGTCTTAGATTTAGAAGATGTATTAGATGTAACCTCACATTTATGATAAATTTACCATGACATATGTACTCCAGCATCTTCTTGAAGATAACTTATTATATCATTGAACATATTTGATTACTTTTTAAAAATATACCATATGTTAGGCCTAGAATATATATATATATATATATAATATATATATAGAGAGAGAGAGAGCTATTTTTGTTCAGTCATGTCCAACTCTTTGCAACTCCATGGAATGAAGCACACGAGGATCTTCTGTCCTCCACTGTCTCCTGGAATTCTCTCAAACTCATGTCCATTGTGTTGGTGATGCTTTCTAACTATCTCATCCTCTGCCACCCTTTTCTCCTTTTGCCTTTAATCTTTCCCAGCATCAGAATCTTGAATGAGTAGGCTCTTCGCATCAGGTGGCCAAAGTATTGGAACTTCAGCTTCAGCATCAATCCTTCCAATGAATACCCAGGGTTGATTTACTTTAGGATCGACCAGTTTGATCTCCTTGCAGTTCAAAGGACTCTCAAGAGTCTTCTCCAACACTACAATTCAAAAGTATCAATTCTTCAGCACTCAACTCTCTTTATGATCCAACTCTCACAGCAGTACATGACTACTGGGAAAACTGTAGTTTTAACTGTGTGGACTTTTGTCAACAAAGTAATGTCTCTGTTTTTTAGCATGTTGTCTAGATTTGTCACAGTTTTTCTTCCAAAGAGTAATAATCTTTTGATTTCATGGCTACAGTCACCATCTGCAATGATTTTGGAGCCCAAGAAAATAAAATCTGTCCCTGTTTCCACTTGTTTCTTTTCTATTTGCCACGAAGTGATGTTACTGGATGCCATAATCTTAGTTTTTTAATGCTGAATTTCAAGCCAGCTTTTTCACTCTCTTCTTTCACATTCATCAAGAGGCTCTTTAATTTCTCTTCACTTAGTTCAGTTAGAGTGGTATCATCTGCATATCTGAGGTTGCTGATAATTCTCCTGGTAATCTTGATTCCAGTTTGTGGTTCATCCAGCCTGACATTTCACATGATGTACTCTGCATATAAGTTAAATAAGCAGGGTGACAATATATATCCTTGTCGTACTTCTTTCCCAATTTTGAACCAGTCCATTTTTCCACATCCAGTTCTAACTGTTGTTTCTTGACCTGCATACTGGTTTCTCAGGAGAGAGGTAAGGTGGTCTGGTATTCCCACATCTTTAAGGATTTTCCAAAGTTTGTTGTGATCCACAAACTCAAAGGTTTTACCATAGTCAATGAAGCAGAAGTAGATGTTTTTCTGAAAATCCATTACTTTTTCTATGATCCAATTAATGTTGGCAATTTGATCTCTGATTCCTCTGCCTTTTTTAAACTCAGCTTGTACATCTAGAAGTTCTCAGTTCATGTATTGCTGAAGCCTAGCTTGAAGGATTTTGAACATACCCTTACTAACATGTGAAGCGAGGACAATTGTACAGTATTTAGTTTGAACATTCTTCGACATTGCCCTTTGGGGTTGAAATGAAAACTGAAAGTTTCCAGTCCTGTGTCCACTGCTTAGTTTTAAATATACATTTATAATGCATATAATAGGCATAAGAATATAGACACTATAATATATATAATAAAGTGAGAAGAGTATATATAAATATATTCATGTTCTCAAGTCTCTTCTTTTTCAGAGTAAACATCACAAATATTTCCAACTGTTTATTTTTTTAATTAATTTGTTTTAATTGGAGGCTAACTGCTTTACAATATTGTAGTGGTTATTGCCATACATTGGCATGAATCAGTCATAGGTGTACATGTGACCCCATCCTGAGCACCCCTCCCACCTCCCTCCCCATCCCATCCCTCAGGGTCATCCCAGTGCACTAGCCCTGAGCACCCTGTCTCATGCATCGAACCTGGACTGGTGATCTATTTCACAAGTGGTAATAGACATGTTTCAATGCTATTCTCTCAAATCATCCCTTCCTCGCTTTCTCTGACAGAGTCCAACAGTCTGTTCTTTATATCTGTGTCTCTTTTGCTACCTTGCATATAGGGTCATCGTTACCATCTTTCTAAATTCTGTATATATGCATTAATATAGTGTATTGGTGGTTTTCTTTCTGACTTACTCTGTATAATAAGATCCAGTTTCATTCACCTCACTAGAACTGATTCAAATGCATTCTTTTTAATAGCTGAATAATATTCCATTGTGTATATGCACCATTGCTTTCTTACCCATTCGTTTACCAATGGGCATCTAGGTTACTTCCATGTCCTAGCTATTGCAAACAGTGCTGTGATGAATACTGGGGTACATGTGTCTTTTTCAATTCTGGTTTCCTCGTTTTGTGTGCCCAGCAGCAGTATTGCTGGGTCATATGGCAATTCTATTTCCAGTTTTAAGGAATCACCACACTGTTCACCATAGTGGCTTATCTAGTTTGTATTCCCACCAACACAGTGTAAGAGGGTTCCCTTTTCTCCATACCCTTTCTAGCATTTATTGTTTGTACACTTTTTGAGAGCAGCCATTCTGACCGGCGTGATGTGGTACCTCATTGTGGTTTTGATTTGCATTTTTCTGATAACGAGTGATGTTGAGCATCTTTTCATGTATTTGGAGAAATGTCTGTTTAGTTCTTTGGCCCATTTTTTGCTTGGGTCATTTATTTTTCTGGAATTGAGCTGCATGAGGTGCTTGTATATTTTTGAGAGTAATTCGTTGTCAGTTGTTTCATTTGCTATTATTTTCTCCCATTCTGAAGGCTGTCTTTTCACCTTGCTTACAGTTACCTTCATTGTGCAAAAGCTTTTAAGTTTAATTAGGTCCCATTTGTTTATTTTTGTTTTTATTTCCATTACTCTGGGAGGTAGGTTATAGAGGATCCTGTTGTGATTTATGTCAGAGTGTGTTTTGCCTATGCTCTCCTCTAAGAGTTTTATAGTTTCTGGTCTTACATTAAGATCTTCAATACATTTTGAGTTTATTTTTGTGTATGGTGTTAGAAAGTGTTCTAGTTTCATTCTTTTACAGGTGGTTGACCAGTTTTCTCAGCACCACTTGTTAAAGAGATTGTCTTTTCTCCACTGTATATTCTTGCTTCCTTTGTCAAGGATAAGGTGTCCATAGGTGCCTGGATTTATCTCTGGGCTTTCTATTTTGTTCCATTGATCTATATTTCTGTCTTTGTGCCAGTACCATATTATCTTGATGACTGTGGCTTTGTAGTAGAGCCTGAAGTCAGGCACGTTGATTCCTCTAGGTCCATTCTTCTTTCTCAAGATTGCTTTGGCTATTTGAGGTTTTTGGTATTTCCATACAAATTCTGAAATTATTTGTTCTAGTTCTGTGAAAAATACCGTTGGTAGCTTGATAGGGATTGCATTGACTCTATAGATTACTTTGGGTAGTTTACTCATTTTCACTATATTGATTCTTCTGATCCATGAATACAGTATATTTCTCCATCTATTTGTGTCATCTTTGATTTCTTTCATCAGTGTTTTATAGTTTTCTATATATGGGTCTTTTGTTTCTTTAGGTAGATTTATTCCTAAGTATTTTATTCTTTTTGTCACAATGGTGAATGGAATTGTTTCCATAATTTCTCTTTCTGTTTTCTCATTGTTAGTGTATATGAATGGAAGGGATTTCTGTGTGTTAATTTTGTATCCTGTAACTTTACTATGTTCATTGAATAGCTCTCGTAGTTTTCTGGTGGTGTCCTTAGGGTTTTCTATGTAGAAGATCATGTCATCTGCAAACAGTGAGATTTTATTTCTTCTTTTCCAATCTGGAACCCTTTTATTTCTTTTTTCTTTTCTGATTGCTGTGGCTAAAACTTCCAAAACTATGTTGAATAGTAGTGGTGAGAGTGGACACCCTTGTCTTGTTCCTGACATTAAGGGAAATGCTTTCAATTTTTCACCACTGAGAATAATGTTTACTGTAGGTTTATCATATAGGCTTTTATTATGTTGAGGTATGTTCCTTTAATGCCTGCTTTCTGGAGGGTTTTTATCATAAATGGATGTTGAATTTTGTCAAAGACTTTCTCTGCATCTATTGAGATAACCATATGGTTTTTATCTTTCAATTTGTTAATGTAGTGTATTACATTGATTGATTTGCAAATATTGAAGAATCCTTGCATCCCTGGGATAAAGCCCACTTGGTCATGATGTATCATCTTTTTAATATGTTTTTGGATTCTGTTTGCTAGAATTTTGCTGAGGAATTTTGCATCTATGTTCATCAGTGATATTGGCCTGTAGTTTTCTTTTTTGTGTGTGGCATCTTTTTCTGGTTTTGGTATTAGGGTGATGGTAGCCTCATAGATTGATTTAGATAGTTTACCTCCCTCTGCAGTTTTCTGGAAGGGTTTGAGTAGGATAGGTGTTAGCTCTTCTCTAAATTTTTTGTAAAATTTACCTGTGAAGCCATCCGGTCCCGAGCTTTTGCTTGTTGAAAGATTTTTGATTATAGTTTCAATTTCCTTGCTTGTGATGGGCCTGTTAAGATTTTCTGTTTCTTCCTGATTCAGTTTTGAAAGGTTATACTTATCTAAGAATTCGTCCATTTCTTCCAAGTTGTCCATTTTACTGGCATATAGTTGCTGATAGTAGTCTCTTATGATCTTTTGTATTTCTGTGTTGTTTCTTGTGATCTCTCCATTTTCATCTAATTTTGTTGATTTGATTCTTCTCCCTTTTTTTCTTGATGATTCTGGATAATGGTTTTTCTATTTTATTTATCTTCTCAAAGAACCAGCTTTTAGTTTTGTTGATTTTTGCTATAGTCTCCTTTGTTTCTTTTTCATTCATTTATTCCCTATTTTTTATTATTTCTTTCCTTCTACTAACCCTGCAGGTCTTCATTTCTTCTTTTTCTAGTTGCTTTAGGGGTAAAGTTAGGTTATTCATTTGATTTTTCTCTTGTTTCTTGAGGTAAGCTTGTATTGCTATGAACCTTCCCATTAGCACTGCTTTTACTGAATCCCATAGGTTTTGGATTGTCGTGTTTTCATTTTCATTCATTTCTATGCATATTTTTGTTTCTTTTTTTAATTTCCTCTGTGATTTGTTGATTATTCAAAAGCGTGTCATTTGGCCTCCATATGTATGCATTTTTTTTTTCTTTAGTTGACATCTAATCTTACCTCATTGTGATGAGAAAAGATGCTTGGAATGATTTCAATTTTTTTTTTTTTTTTTAATTTACCGAGGCTAGTTTTATGGCCCAGGATGTGATCTATCCTGGAGAAGGTTCCGTGTGCACTTGAGAAAAAAGTGAAATTCATTGTTTTTTGGGGTGAAATGTCCTATAGATACCAATTAGGTCTAGCTGGTCCATTGCATCATTTAAAGTTTGTATTTCCTTGCTAATTTTGTATTTATTTGATCTGCCCATAGGTGTGAGTGGGGTATTAAAGTCTCCCATTATATTGTGTTACTGTTAATTTCCCCTTTCATACTTGTTAGCATTTGCCTTACATATTGCAGTGCTCCTATGTTGGGTGCATATATTTTTATAATTGTTATATCTTCTTGGACTGATCCTTTGATCATTATGTAGTGTCCTTTGTCTCTTTTCACGGCCCTTATTTCAAAGTCTATTTTATCTGATATGAGTATTGTTACTCCTGCTTTCCTTTGCTCTCCATTTGCATGAAATATTTTTTTCTAGCCCTTCACTTTCAGTCTGTATGTGTCCCTTTGTTTGAGGTGGTTCTCTTGTAGACAGCATATTTAGGGGTCTTGTTTTTGCAACCATTCTGCCAGTCTTTGTCTTTTGGTTGGGGCATTCAACCAATTTACATTGAAAGTAATTATTGATTAGTATGATCCCGTTGCCATTTACTTTGTTGTTTTGGGTTCGAGTTTATACATCTTTTCTGTGTTTCCTGTCTAGTGAATATCATTTAGCACATGTTGAAGAGCTGGTTTGTTGATGCTGAATTCTCTCAGCTTTTGCCTGTCTATAAAGCTTCTGATTTCTCCTTCATATCTGAATGAGATCCTTACTGGGTTCAGTAATCTGGATTGTAGGTTTTCCTCTTTCATGACTTTACCTATGTCCTGCCATTCCCTCCTGGCCTGAAGAGTTTCTATTGAAACATCAGCTGTTATCCTTATGGGAATCCCCTTGTGTGTTATTTGTTGGTTTTAGTATTTTCTCTTTCTGTTTGATCTTCATTAGTTTGATTAAATTGTGTCTTGGGGTGTTTTGCCTTGGGTTTGTCCTGTTTGGGACTCTCTGGGTTTCTTGGACTTGGGTGGCTATTTCTTACCCAATTTTAGGGAAGTTTTCAGCTATTATCTCCTCAAGTATTTTCTCATGGCCTTTCTTTTTGTCTTCTTCTTCTGGGACTCCTGTGATTTGAATGTTGGGGTGTTTAACATTATCTCAGAGGTCTCTGAGCCTGTCTTCATTTCTTTTAATTCTTTTTTTTCTTTTTTTCCTCTCTGCTTCATTTATTTCCACCATTCTACTCCTACCTCACCTATCCTACCTTCTGCCTCAGTTATTCTACTGTTGGTTCCCTCCAGAGTGTGTCTGATCTCAGTTGTTGTATTATTCATTATTGATTGTCTCTTTTTATTCCTCAACTGTTTCTTATATAATGTGAATTTTAGATCAAATATGATATTCCATGTGTCTGCAATTGTTTCTCAAGATGTTCAATTGTTCTGAAAAAAAATTGCCATGTGGTCAAATATGTTGGACTAAATTTCCTGCATTTTTTGGATTCTTTGCAAAGTTCATGTGCATTATGTATTAGCAGTTATTGAGCTAGTCTCCAATTCACCTGATTCTCAGTAATTCAGGCACTTCTATGAGTCTACTAAGTCCATGCTGTTCCCAAACTAAATGAAAGAGAGAGGAAGACAGAGCAAAGGATTTAAAAGAGCCATTAGTTGGAGATTCTCTGGGGTTTGTTCTGAATAGGCAGTTTCTTGTGAGATGCATGCAATCAACAGGTGTTTGAGGAAGTGTATTCACAAGTGCTTCTTTGGAAATGTGCCCAAGCAAAACAAATGTACTGAAGCATTTTAAGTCAATGACAATGGTATATGCATCAACCTGGACCTAGAGGCAATCTTCTAGTACTCTTTCTAGTTTATCTCATCTCAAATCACATCCATTAACAGCTTTGTGCAAAAAAATGATTGTTAGAATGTGTGATAGGATGACTTCTGAACTCTACTTGAACTGAATATAGAGAATAGTTGACACCACCATAATTTATTTTAGCAATTTGTCCAAATAAATCTTCAGTGTATGCTTTGGGAATTTCAGAAACAAAAGCATGAGAATTCAACTAAGAGCGTAGAGGTCTGAGAGAAGGAAAACACTCAAATAGTTGAAGCTACAGTTTCACTTCCACTAGCTAGAAAGCAGTCTCTCATGTCAGTTGAATATTATGTTGTTGGAGCCCTGAAATTTGGATTTATGACTCCACAAGATTGGCTACTCACCAATAGAAACAAATTCCTGTCACTGTTATGTACAACAAACAGTCACCACTGTGAAGAAATATTACAAGTGGCAGCAGATATCAGATTTCAAACATGTTCATTAGTGAAACTGCTCATAACTGGCAGAGATGATTGTCAAAGTGTTCATGAGCTGAGTTCTTTGAATGACTTATTTTCATGACATAGCAGTTGTGTTACATGTATGAGCAGCTTAACTAAGTGCCAAAAGACACTACCTTCTGGGTTTTGGCTTTCCTTCTACCAGGAAAACCTAGCTTCAACCATTGCTTGTAAATCTTTGTGTTATGGTTGTGTTAAATGGACCAGTGAAAACTTTCTATTCAATGATGGTACCACTAAAAAATTAATTTGGTAGGAGAAAAAAATTCATGATGGAAATGGTTAAAACTGCAAAAGCAGTTATAGGAGGAACTACTTACCAAATTAAAAAATGAAGAGAGAGTAGGGACATAGAAAATACTCTGATAGTTGTTGCCAGTAACACTGAGATGGTTGGCTGCATTGGCAATCTGGTCAAATCTACTTATCAGCAAGCTTTAAGAGACATGTTAAATTTAAGTTTGATGCCCACTTACCTGGTAATTGTGGAGTCACTGATTCTCCAGATATAGTAGCAGTCTTCAGAGAAGGCAAATGGACTCTGTGACAATGGACAGATCCATGCCATTTATCATGTCATAGAAAAGTTTCATCCAAACTTTTATCTTGATAATGTGGCTTTAAAAGTGGTTGAATCACTGTGGGACAGTGGTCAGACAACGTTTCTCCCCTGTCTGGAAGATTTGCCTCCTCTCAAAGAGCAAGCTCCAGAGTTATACTCTTCTGCATCTCCTGACTTGACGGACTCAACCTCAGGAGAACCCTGAGACTGGTGACAAGTGAAAAGTAGAGGAATTTCTTAATCTCCATCAGCAAGATTTGCTTTATTTGGAGGGTATTATTGATAAATATATCCTTGTTTCTGCTTCTTCAGTACAGGCTGCACTAAATAGTATTTGGAATCATTTTAGACATTTTGAAGAAGATTCCAGCCAGTGGCTTACTTTGTGGAGTGATTAGCATTCTGAACCTGAGAGTAAAGAGTTTATCAATTTCTGATCTTCATCCAGAGCTTACTGAATTATATGGTGTAGTAAGAGTCAATTCTGAATAAAATCACTCAGTAGTTGCATTCCACACTGCTTCAGGTGAGTCTCATGTGATCAAACTGACCTAAATGGACTGGAGAGGATTCTGATCCTTGGCAGTGCAGCGACTGATGCTATTAGTATAGGTACTTGGTTTAAAAAGAGAGAGAGAGAGAGAGAGAGAGAGAGAAAAGTAATGAGCATGACTTGCTTGCTATTTACAGGCAAAAGCCACATTATCCCAGAAAAAGTCACATTAATATTTGAAGACTGAAAGACCGAAAAATGACCCACTGCATTTCTAAGCCAAAATCAGATTTTTATCTCAAATATAGCTCCTCCTGGACATGAGAATTTCAATTCTGTGTCTGTTGGCATATGGCTTCAGATGCACCTGAAAGAACCAGGTTATATAAACAACAATATAAGTGTGGACAAGTTTGATAGTGGTAGAGGTGGCTTGCATCTTACTGTATAGCCTAATATTTCAGGCAACTATCTCATTTTGAGGTTGCTGGACTTATTTAGGGTGAAATGATAGTTGCTCATGTGATAAAATTTATAGAGGGTTGTGAAAGGCTTCCTATACTCTCTTTTCATCTTATCTGAAATCTTTTTGTAATTCATTCTTTTAGCACTAAATCACTGTTGACTTAAAGCCTTTGTGAAATGTGAATATTTCATTTATTCATTTTAATATATTAAAGTACTATCATTTTATGATGGCTTGATTCATCATTCATTTTTATTAACAGGTATTTGTCAGGCACCTATTATAGGCCAGGAAATATGCCAGGTGCTGTAGAATATACATAGGTGAAGGAGACATAGAGTCTAATTCTAAGGAGAAGAAACAACAGAAATAAGACATATACACAGATATCTATCATGAAAAGTGAAGATCAACAAATACTATGAGAGATAATTATAAGCTTGCCATTAAACTTCAGTGGAAATTTCATTTAGTAGGATGATTCTATCTTTTATTTAGCCATTTTTAAACAAACATTGGCTTCCCTGGTGGCTCAGTTGGTAAACAGCCTCCTACATTGCAGGATATCCAGGTTCAATCCCTGGGTCAGGAAGATCCCCTGGAGAAGGAAATGAAATGGCAACCCACTCCAGTATTCTTGCCTGGAGAATTCCATAGACAGAGGAACCTGGCAGGCTACAGTCCATGGGGGTCACAAAGAGTCAGACATGACTGAGTGAGTAACACTTTCATTTTCATAGAGCATTTGTTATGGTTCAAGTATCATGCAGGATTCTGAGGTGACACAGATGAAAGGGGTAGCCTCTACCCTGGAAGGGCTCAGTGAAGAAGAGATAAGTAAGCAAATATACAAATACAAAGAATAAAATAAATAAATAAATATCAAATGTAAGAATAAAGTGGCCCAGGAGATAAACATTAGGAACACAGAGGAAGTTTATCTCAGCTAGTCCAAGGTCAGGCAAAGGTGGACCTTATGATGGAATGAAACTTTATGGAGGAAAAAACTATAGGACTGATAACTGAAGAAGAGGGAGAAATAAAGGTCAGTGCAGGAAGAGATAACAGCTGTTTCAAAAAGACAGAGACATGAGAGAGCATGGGGAATCCAGGAACTAAAAGAGTTCTGAATTCCCAGAGTCAAAAACATCAATACAAGTGGAGTTAATGCAGACAATAGCGGTGATCAGACTGAAGATCATGAAAGGTCTTGGACTTTTTCCTAAAAATAAAAGAAAGTAAAAAAAGAAGTTTTATGACAAGAAAGAATTCCAGTCCTGAAGTAGTTGTGAATTGGGAAGAGAGAGGGAGAAAAAGAGAGTGATAAGGAGAGAGTGAGAGAAAGCAAGAGATTGAGAAAATGGAAAACACTGAAGACATGATCCATGAGAAGAGCAAGTCTTGGTGGCATACTGTGGTGAGGGATTCCATACTAGCAAAGGGTAGAGAGTAAAGACAACCTATAATTTCATTCATTCATTTTACAAAACAAAATTTTATTGTTATTAGAAAATACTAAATACTGTCCTAAGAATTAAGGATATACTCTTTGCTTTCCTGAAGCCTGGTGAAGGTGGCAGATATTAACCAAATAATCAACTAAAACATATACTTAGAAAATAAAAGAAGTGCTATGAAAGAGACGTCCATGTACCAAGAGACCACATAACAGGGATATAGGATTACACTCTTCAATTGTAAGTAACCAAATTTTATTGAGGTTAACATGAACAAAAATCAGAAGTATTGGTATATGTAGAATCTAAAATATAACACAAATGAAGCTATCTACAAAATAGAAACAGATTCACACACATGGAGTACAGATTTGTGGTTGTCAAGGGAGGGGGGGCAGGGGAGGGATGGAGTGGACGGTTGGGATTAGCAGATGCAAACTATTTTATATAGAATGGCTAAACAACAAGACCCTATTGTATAGCAGAAAGAACTGCATTAAATATCCTGCAATAGACCATAATGGAAAAGAACATAAAAAGAGATATATGTGTATAACCAAATCACTTTGCTGTACAGCAGAAATTAACACAACATTGTAAATCAACTGTATCTCAATTAAAAAAAATTCCAAAAAAAAATCAGAAATATTGGAAAGATACAGGGCAACTCAGTGTCAAAAAGAATGACTGATAAACCAGGAGTCTCAAATCAGGAAGCAGAGCCAATTCAGAGATCCAGGTAGCAAGGATTAGTGGACAGGGTCTTCAGATAAATCATCTCAATTTTCCATCTCTATAATGCTGCTCAAGGTACACATTCCTGTGAGGGAGAGTCTGGGTTGCCGAGTGCTGTTTGCAGTCCTGTTATTTGGTTATAGAAAAGAAGATTATCTCAATGGATAGTCCCATTAGTGTTTACATGCACGGGGGAAAGGAAGTTCTCAAGAAAACTAAGCTGTATTTCTCAGAAGTAGAATGGTTGTTGCTCTGGTTAAAAAAAAAAAAAAAAAGATTTTTGCTGCTAAGGAGGAAAACTGGACTACATCTTAGGGAAGTTTTCCTAGAAGAAAGTTATTATTGACTTGAGATATGAAGGATGAGGAGGAAATAACTAAGGAAAGACTAAGTGTGCATTGTCTTCAGGGGGTGGCTTCCTAGGCATCCAGAAGGCACAGTATGTGATCAGATGGAAGGCTGATTAAAGACAAAATTAGCACCTTAACATTTTTGCCTTGTGGGTGCCCCAACTGCATTATTCATTAGCAAATGAAAGTCGCTCAGTCGTGTCAGACTCTTTGCAACCCCATGGACTTCTCCAGGCCAGAATACTGGAGTGGATAGCTTTTTTTTTTTTCTCCAGGGGATCTTCCCAAACCAGGGATTGAATCCAGGTCTCCCACATTGCAGGCAGATTTTTTACCAGCTGAGCCACAAGGGAAGCCCATTCATTAGCAAGCAACTCCATTATCAGCAGCATCATTGATACCTCTAAGCTTGGGAATAAAGTACACAGTCTATGAAAGTCAACAGAATTATCTACATCTTCTCCCCTTTCACATGCTTGCTTATGGCCTTTAAGAAAATGTTGGAGAGAAAAGCCGTTCTGGAGACTAATTTCCCAGCAGTATAGTCTATCACCCTTGTCGTCTCTTTTCTAAAGGGTTTCCTAAGGAAACAATTACTGTGAACTGTAGAGCAGTAGGGAATTTCTCCTCTTTACCTGTTATTATACTAAGGAAGTAGATTTTACTATGCACCTTAGCATGTTAGAAATATAGTCCTTTCTTTCTTTACTCTCTTGAACTGTGTAGATAATGACCCCTTGCTAGGCAATAGTTATGTCATTTTGGAGACTGAAGCAGTTTCTCTCTAAGACTCACTGTGCAACACTGAACGAAGTAGTTCACTTGTCTCTGCTTGGGTTCCTTTGTTTATGCAAGTGATGGTGAAACAGACCACAGAGACCTTGCCAAAATTAACCATTTCTCTTATTTTATGAACAAGGAAAAGAGGGCCCAGAGAAGGAGTGTAATTTGCCCAACATCACACAGCTTCTTGGTGAGAGAGTTGGATTTATGATCAGGTCTGTCTTGCATTTATCATGCTTTCTTCTTGGAGAAGTGTCATGTGTAATGCAAAGAAAACACTGCATGTGAAACAGAAACCAGGGTTTTGAATCCTAGAGGTAACACTTATTAGCTGTGTGATCTTGGGTGTTCACTTAAGCTTTCTAAACTTTGCTTCCTCTCATTTGCTAAATGAAGATAGCAATGTCCACCCCACCCCTTTCAGGATCATTGTAAGGATCAAAAGAAAGGAACATACATTAGGCTACTTTGCACACCATAATGTGAAATGCAAATATTTGATGTTGCTGCTATAAACTACATTTTGAAAAATTAGGAAATTGAAACTCTAAGATGTTGAATAACTTACCCAAGTTTCGCTGGGTCATTTTCTGTCTAAGGAGACTTCTGAACTTTAAACTTCTTTCTATTTCCTCTATACACTCCTGCTTTGGTCTGGAAACACAAAGTGTCATATGCTAATATTTTTTACATTTAATCTTTAATTAAGCACTGTCTAGAGTGTTACAATATGGTAATAAATGTGTATTTCTTTATAATTAACTTTATTCCCAAATCCCTACCTTGTTAAAACTGAGCAAGAAAAATAAAAGTCGTAACATGTAAACTACTGTTTTACATAGGAAGAAAGCAATTAAGAATTTTTTTAAAAGTTGAATTTTGACCTTCAATTGAAAAGAAGAGAAATCATTTCCAAAGGTCATTGTACAGCTTAGAAACATAAGAATTTCCTCTTATGGTATCTAATACTGATAACATCGACCTTGGATATCTCTCCTAATTTCCCACAAGGAAAGGAAACTCAAATGACTGGCCAATGAACCCCTTGTCTCAGTCTCAGGTAGGATGCTTTGTCTTCATCTTACCATTTCAATATTAATCTTGCCTTACATCATGCCAACATCATTCTTCACCACCAACCATAACTGTCATCATCCTAATCCTCATCACTGATAAGATTTATTAAGAAGTTGCTACTTTCCTAGTGTGAAACATGATACAAATCTCATTGCATGCCCTCTCTCTGTCAAACCTTACAAATAGCCTCAAGTGGTAACTATTATAATTATCTCAGGTTTTTAAGGGTCAGCAATGTGCACCTCACACATCTTTGTATTCCCCCAGAGTGCTTGTAAATATAGACAACTTATATTTCCTCTTTTCTGATATAAAGATAAAAATAGTTCCCTCCAAGTGTTGCTGAAAGGGTTATATGAAACACCATAAAGCACCTAGCACCCAGGCTGGCCTTTAGTGTGCTCTCAATAATAAGTAATATTTATTACTTAGATTTTAATCAAACTCATGTTTGTTTGGGAAGCTTATGATGGAGAGAAATCTCTAAAACCGAGGGATGATATTTTTTTTTTTAATTGAGTGACCAGTTTAAGCTCCCAATGGTAAACTTGGGATACATCAGGCTCTCAGCAAATGTTGCTTCATAAGTTTTCTATCCCTTCCAGAGTCTCTCTTTGAACTCAAGTTAAAATCTATATTCTTCATTCTCCATGGTAATGCAATTCTCTAAAAACAACTGCAATTATAAAAAGAGTTACATATTGTAGAACCTATGAATAACATAAAACGGTTCTTAAGTGAAGTATTAAGCTAAAACACATTTAGTGTGTCCCTGTATATATGCATATGTATACACACAGACATGTGTGTGTGTGTGTGTGTGTGTACATAATCATAGACAAAAGACTGGCAGAAATACATAAACACACTGAGAATGAGTTACAGATGACTTTTTTTCTTTTTCCTTTTAGAAATTTCAGGACATTTTACAATGCGCTTAAATTAGTTTCACTTTGAAAGAAAGGAAGAAAAAAGGAGGACAGATAAAAGTGGTAGGCAGTCTTATAAGACAACTGCAATAGACCCTATATTTTTGATGTCTGTACACTCATAGCTCCACCCCATGTTTTCCAGAACCCTGCAATCAGACAAGGCCACAACAGAGCTGGTTCCAGCACTCCCTACCATTTCCTTATAAAACCACATTTTTTTTATAACCAGCTTCCAAATGGAGCAAGTGGGGAATCCTGCTCATTCATATTCAAGTTTGAGAGTATAATCTTGATGATAATAATAGTAGCTTAACATTTATTGAAAATTTACTGTGTGCCAGGCTCTTCCACTCTTCCATGTATTCATTCATATGCTTCTCATAATAACCCCAGGAGGTAGGTTCTCTTCACTAAGTAAGCATTAAGCTCCCATCCTGTAAAAGAAATTCTTCAAAGCATTTGTGAAACTGAACAAAACAAAGATTCCTTGTGGAGCTTCCATTCTAGAGGTAGAAGACAAATAATGTCTCTAAGTTACAAACATAGAAACTGAGGTACCACACAATTAGACAACTTTCTCAAAGTCACAGAAAGCAAGCATTGGGCCTGTGATTTGAACAGAGTATCCCATCCCCAATATTTGTGCTCTCAACCAACTAAACTTGTAATGGGTGAAAAAAGAAATCCCATTGAAAGAATGATGCAACAGAACTTGTAACTTGCACTTACTGAGATGAATCTTGAGTACAAATGAACATTCTGACCTTGTATGTTATACATAAAAGAATAACTTCAACTTCTTTCAGTTGAAAAATTTGGGCTGTGTGGTCAAATGTCATTTGATTTGAATAAGAAGAGACAGGGTAATCCCCAAATTCCAAATATTTCTAGACATATGTATATTCATTACATGCCAGAAATACTAATGAAGGAATGTGATAGATTGGAAGATGTCTTCTGCCTAATATTCAGTTCAAGTGTGTATGGAGAGCAGGCTTTCCTAAAACTAAGTCTGATCAAGGTTTATAGAAGGTGGAGAAGAATGACAAGGAAATGTATCTCCTCTCCTCCTATCTTGAAACTGAACATGGTTACTCCACTCTGCAAGTCAACTTTTCAATAAGAATGGTCTGGGCTTGGCTCCAGGCCAAACTCTGGAAACATACCCAAGAAAAAATCCTCTAGGTCAGTGCACACAAGAGAGATGAGGTGTTTGAAAAGTTTTGACTGAACCAGATTGTACCAGAGCACATTTCTTTTATGTCTCTGCTAATTGGTCTGTATGCTTATGTTTAATTGAAAGGAAAAGTATTCAGAAATAATGCATGAATAATAAAGGTAACAAATCAAAACATCCTGTTACTAGCTGTGGCCTACTCTTCAATTTATTTTGAACCGTTGACTGATATAAATTTAAATTCCAAGCTAATGTCCTTCAAAAGCAGTTAAGTCTACTGCTATCCTCATATAAGTGTGCTCCAAACTAGAGTGGAGGGAGCTGAACATGATCCCAGGTCCTTCTGAGTCCTTGGCTTGTTCATATTGAGGGATTTCAAATGAAAGCAATGGGACCAACAATATCCCTCTGTTTTAAAAACACTGAGTTTCTCCACAGAGGAGCCCTTCAACTTCTTCATGGTTACAGTCACTATACATAGCATATACTAGGCTCTTAATAATTGTCTGTTAGAGCAATGGCTCAGTACATAGTTTTGATTCCTTATGCAGGAATGAAGAGGATATTTTTTAGAGGTCCTCTATCTACAAGGAGCTTTTTATGCAATTTCCACAAAAGTCTTGAAGAAAGGCAAAGAGTATTTATTAACTCTGTCAGATCTATTAATAGATAAGTAACTCTTGCTCCTAAAATTTGAGTTCAGAGTAGATGCAGAATAACACCAAAGCAAAGCCTCTGGAAGAAACATTATATGAGTCACAGAAAAGAAACATTCAGAGAAAGTCACAATAATACATGTTCCTTTAGTCATCTTGAAATAGTTCCCTTCTGAGGTACAAGCAACTTCCACCCTCTCTTCTACACCAGGGTTAAAAAAGCTTTCAGAAATGGTTTGTGAGGCGCACATGGCTGTGGGAAGCTGTTCTTTATTCCTCCTTGGTGCACACAGCACCCTCTCTTTCTAACCCGGAGCTCACTTTTTGTACCTTGCTAAGCAGAATATACAACGGCATACTGGGTTCTTTGGGGGGAGTTTCAATAGTGCCAATTCTTCCTGTTTTCATTAAAAGAATGAATGTCAGTCTTTGCTTCAGTGTGACTGCAGGTTAATTGGTAAGCTTTTTGCTGGGAGGGGTTGTCAGTTTGGGAGTTGTCAGACCCTGTTGTGCAATGCTGATAGATGCAGCTGTGGAGCAGGCCCAGCAGAAACAGCCTGATTAGCCCTGTGATTATTTCACATGTGATAGAACCAGGCTGAGATATTATAACAATGAGGTGTCTGTCTTCTTTCCAAACAAAGTACAAGAAGCAGCAGCAGACATGGAGAGTTGGGGAGAGGGTGGAAGACTTCATGTGCAATCAATCTCCAGGGATCCCAGAAGAGTCTGGTGGAATCTTGGTTCTACAAAAGTGGCCATGCTCATTTCTTAGTTTTTTAATCTTCTTCTTGTGGTAAAATACACAGAACATAAAATTAATAATTAAGTACAGTTTAGTACACTTAAAATTGGAAAATTCTTTAAGAGATGGGAATATCAGACCACCTTACCTGCATCCTGAGAAATCTGTATGCAGGTCAAGAAGCAACAGTTAGAATGGGACATGGAACAACAGACTGGTTCCAACTTGGGAAAGGAGTATGTCAAAGTTGTATATTGTCACCCTGCTTATTTAACTTATATGCAGAGTATATCATATGAAATGCTGGGCTGGATGAAGCACAAGCTGGAATCAAGATTGCCAGGAAAAATATCAATAACGTCAGATACGCAGACGGCACCACCCTTATGGCAGAAAGTGAAGAGGAACTAAAGGGCCTCTTGATGAAAGTGAAAGAGGAGAGTGAAAAAGCTGGCTTAAAACTCAACATTCAAAAAAGTAAGATCATGACTTCTGGCCTCATCACTTCGTGGCAGATAGATGGGGAAACAATGGAAATAGTGAGAGACTTTATTTTCTTGTACTGCAAAATCACTACAGATGGTGACTGCAGTCATGAAATTAAAAGACACTTGCTCCTTGGAAGAAAAGCTATGATCAACCTAGAAAGCATATTAAAAAGTGGAGACATTACTTTGTCAAAAAAGTCCATCTAGTCAAAGCTATAGTTTTCCTAGTAGTCATGTATGGATGTGAGAGTTAGACTATAGAGAAAGCTGAGTGCCTAAGAATTGATGCTTTTGAACTGTGGTGTTGGAGAAGACTCTTGAGAGTCCCTTGGGCTGCAAGGGGATTAAGCCAGTCCATCCTAAAGGAAATCAGTCTTGAATATTCATTGGAAGGACTGATACTGAAGCTGAAGCTCTAATACTTTGGCTGCTGCTGCTGCTAAGTCACTTCAGTCGTGTCCGATTCTGTGCGACCCCATAGACAGCAGCCCACCAGGCTCCGCCATCCCTGGGATTCTCCAGGCAAGAACACTGGAGTGGGTTGCCATTTCCTTCTCCAATGCAGGAAAGTGAAAATTGAAAGTGAAGTCGCTCAGTCGTGTCCAACTGTTTGCGTCCCCATGGACTTCAGCCTACCAGGCTCCTCCGTCCATGGGATTTTCCAGGCAAGAGTACTGGAGTGGGTTGCCATTGCCTTCTCCGAATACTTTGGCTACCTGATGGGAAAAGCTGACTCTTTGGGAAGGAGTCTGATCCTGGGAAAGATTGAAGGCAGGAGGAGAAGGGGATGACAAAGGATGAGATGGTTGGATGACATCACCAACTCGATGGACATGAGTTTGAGCAAGCTCCCAGCGTTGATGATGGACAGGGAAGCCTGGAGCACTGCAGTCCATGGGATCACAAAGAGTTGGACATGACTGAGAGACTGAACTGAACTGAAGTGAAGCTCATGCCCAATTTTGTACAACCATAAAATTGTTAGTTGCTCAGTCTTGTCCTACTCTTTGTGACCCTATGGACTGTAGGATCCTCTCTGTCCATGGGATTTTCTGGGTAAGAATACTGGAGTGTGTTGCCATTTTCTTTTCCATAGGATCTTCCCTGACCCAAGGATCAAACCTGACCACAGTGTATTTCCAGAACTTTTTCATTACCCAGACAGAAACTCTGTACCCATTACCTGGGACTACAGAAAGATTTCTGGGCTTCCCTGATGGCTCAGATGGTAAAGAATCCACCTGCAATGTGGGAGACCTGGGTTCAATCCCTGGGTTGGGAAGATCTCCTGGAGAAGGAAATGCCTACCCACTTCAGTATTCTTGCCTGGAGAATTCCATGGACAGAGGGGCCTGGCAGGCTACAGTCCATGGGGTCACAAAGAGTCAGACAGGGCTGAGCGACTTTCACTTTCAAGGAAAGATTTCTCTTACTCAAATCCAGATGCAATGAAATACTTTTGATTATTCAACCATCAAAAAATTTGCATGACATAAACAAAAGACGAATGAGGGCAAAATACTGGTAACATAATCATAGATAAAGTTTTTGTGTGTGTGTGTGTGCTGATTTTAATCACATATATTAAGAAGCAAATTTCACAAAGTCACCCTTTGAGGACTAAGCTAGGTAAACAGGGAAACAGACAGACAAAGGGTTTAATGTGTTTTGTAAACCAACCAACCAACAGTCCAATGAGATAAAAAGATCGTCCCCTTTTATAAAAGCACAGTCTGACAGGTATCTGCCTCCTCTTCTAAATTTGCTGCACAGACTGCACTATGAAAAATCAATCCCACCAGAGAGGCTTGTTTTGTAATTTGCCCTGTGAGCAAGCTTCTTCCTAAGAGTATACAGAAAGTTCAGAGGCACATTAACTCTGTTGTGGCTGTTAAGATTTTATGCAGTAAAGCATGGCTGTTGCTCACTAAATATATGCCAGTGTGTCACTTAGGAAATGCCTTAGGCCATTCAAGCTTAGCAACAGACTGGGTTGATGAAAAACAACAGAAATATTCTTCTCATAGCTCTGGAGGCCATAATCAAGTCCAAGATCAAAGTGCCAGCATGGTCGTCTTCTGGGCACGAGTCCTCTTCTTGATTTATAGCTGAAACCTTCTCTGTGTCCTCACATGGAAGAGATGAAGGAGCTGTCTGCAGCCTCTTTTGTAAGGACTTAGTCCCATTCATTTCCCTAAGCACCTTCCAAAGCCTCCACTTCCTATCATCTTTGGGAGTTAGGATTGCAACATAGGAATTTTAGGGAGACACAAACTGATGGCTCAGGACAGTAAAGAATCTGCCTGCAATGCAGGAGACCTGGGTTTGATCCCTGGATTGGGAAGACACCCTGGAGGAGGGCATGGCAACCCTCTCCAGTAGTCTTGCCTGGAGAATCCCAAGGACAGAGGAACCTGGTTGGCTACAGTCCCTGGGGTTGCAAAGAGTCGGACATTTCTGAGCAAATTACTGGTGCAACACAAAAATCAGTATATCCTAATGGCCTCCAAAGGTCAGCTGACCTCAGAAACTTCTTCAGTCCTTTAAGGACTCCTTCGCCATCAAGGAGATGGGTGGCAGCTGCAGAGACAATAATAATTTTGCCAAAGTAATAAGAGGTCCTATTGTCATTATCCCTCTTTGAACCCATTCACCATCCTTTCCCAGACACACTGCTTAATCGCCTGAGCCATTACAGAACATAGATCTTTTCACTCTTCAGCACAGGGAATGTGCTGGTCTCCTACCATTATAACAACATCAGCTTCTACTTTTCCACCAAACCAAACCTCTCCTTTGCCTCAAAATTCTACTGGAGATTTACATCCCATAACAAGCCTTCACAGCTGACCCTACCAAGATAAGATGACTTCAGCTGTCCAAACTTTCATTTTCATCTCTATGGATTGTATGGCACTGATAATTGTTTATCTAGATACCTACACATACATCATACAAACACACACACACCCACGTGTTCATGTGTTTTTAGACTTATTGCTCTTGGTGGGTCTATATTCTAAGGTATTTCAGAAGCTCCTCTTAGACTGGTAGTGGCTACTGCATTCACATTGCCACTGAATGATGGCTAAGAGCTTGAAAAAGAATAAATTTCTCGAATCAGAAGTTTGAAAAGTATCCATCAAGAAATGGTATACCCTTTCTGCTCTTCTCCTTTATTTTTACTTTTGCTTCCATAAAAATCACTCCTTGAGCCCACATAACTTTCCACATATTCCCTAAAAATGCCATTATACATCCAGAGTTATTCAGTCCCATTCTTGGTCATGACCATTACTAGTGATATCAGACATTCCCATGTACAGGGAAGAACCAATTATCAGGAGAAAACTCCTCTCCTCTGCTCAGATTGAACTCACTGATTAAACTAGCATATATATATATGTAGAAATATACACACACATGTACTCACCCATATATTACTTTGTAGTGGACAAGAAAAAAAAACATTTAGAAAAGAAATTTTGTATTATGCTAGTCTGAGACATGGAAGTCTATTTAGATTTGAGCATTGAAGAACTACATTTTTCTGGTCAAAGTTTGCTCACGGAAATAAACACAAATTTTTTTAATGTAAACAGTTGATTATAGAGTCAATACAGATAGAAACTAAATTCATTGGCACATTTTCTATTTTTTATTCAACCCCATGTATTACCAAGGATTTGGTGCTGTGATAGAACTCTGAAAGGCAATAGCTGCAGAGACAATAATTCTGCCAAAATGACAGGAGACCCTTTAGTCATCGTCCCTCTTTGAACCCTTTCACCTTTTATTATGGACCCCTGTGGCAGAATCTGAGTAAAGCAACAATAGCAACATGACTTCAAAAACAAAGAAGTAGATAAAAAATTTGGATTGAATATTTGCTACATCCAGCAAGCATTCAGGACTAGGCTTGATGCCATTAAATGCACTATGAATGTTATTTGCTATGAAACACAAATTATATCTTCAAAATATGAGTTGTATGTTTGTCTCTTAACCTCTTCTGTTTTAGAAAACAAGAGACTTCCATTGAATTCCATAATATAGCTTTCTAATAAACCCAAACAGAAATGGAGAGGAATACCTGATTCCCTGACTGGTAATATTTGCTGCTGAATATTTCTCTGGATATTATCAGCTAGAGCAATTTTTCGATCTTTAGAATTTTTCAGAAGAAGGTATCAAATTCATTTTCTCCCATTGGCCCAATTGTATTATGGAAATTTGAACATAAAAAATAGAAATATCACATGCTAAATCAATCTTCTTGGATTGTTCAATACTTATTCATGCTTTGGGTATATTGTGGATTGTGTCAGATTATAATATAGTGCACATATTTTTTTTCCTCAGCCTGAAGCAATGAATTTTAGGACCACTCAGTTCAAATGTCTCACACTATCCCTGTCCTCACACACATACCTAATAATCATTGTAGACTGCATCCTCCCAAACTTCTAGTGGCAGATCCACAGATTTTATAGTAATAGGGAAATCATTAGGTTTGGCCATTTAGGGATACAAAAATGACAGAAAATATTGTGGTTGCCCTTAGCAACTACTGCATCACATGCTATTGTGTCATCTGTGAGCTGCAGAGCATCACCTTTTTTTAAGAAGCACAAATATGCACATAGAGTACAAGCCATGATAGTTTTCAGCTAACAACAGATTCAACAATAATAATAGCATGATAAGTGGAGCACACATTCCTTTGGTTTCACTTTCCTGTTTATCATGCAGATCTTTTCAAGATGTAATATTTTATTTTGCCTTGTTTTTAAGAAACAACTCCACTGAATGATAGTTTTATGAAGAAAATAGTCTGTGGAGCATTAGATTTAATTGCAGTAGCTGGCTGTTTAACAATAACTACCTCAGTCAATAATTTGAAAGACTCCTCAGTATTGAAACCTGGCTTTCAGATGATTTTCTCTCCAATTTCTTGATGTGTATATATTAATTTTTTTCTTCTTTAAAGGTCATAGCACAGTGTTTGTTATAAAGGGACATCAAAACAGGAATATCAATTTTTATCCTTGGTATTCTGAATGCAGTCAAATAATGTTTGAAAAATTTTATAGGTCAAAAGGAAGTTGTTTCGAGCCAATTTAGTTAATTAGACTTTTAATAGTCTTACCTCTGAAAATTAAGCATTTTAACTATATGGATTGGCTGACCTACCTGTCCTTTCAAATAGGCAATTGTAATAAGGAACTAATAGAAAACTGTTCAAGTATTCTTCAGTATGTCTGGTATGTCTCAATGTAAAAATAAATAATATTCTTCAAGAAAGTGATAGCCACTCAGTCATGTCTGACTGTTTTCGACCCTATGGACTGTAGCCCACCAGGCTTCTCTGTCCCTGGAATTCTCTAGGCAAGAACACTGGAGTGGGTTGTCATTTCCTTCTCCAGGTGCTCTTCCCAACCCAGGGCTTGAACCCACATTTCCTGTATTGCAGGCAGAGTCTTTACCATCTAAGCCACCAGGAAAGCCACAATATTCTTCAAAGTTCCCTGTGAAACAAAAGACTTCACTTGAGGGTTTTGTTTTTTTTTTTAAGTCTCCATTGATGGAGACTTTAAGAATCACTTCAAGAATTTCTCTCCCATGAGAAATGGTGTAGTCATTAGGGTTGTTCTCAAATATTATGCTTTTCATACTTCTGGTCCATGGTAGGATTGGATTGTACATCTTTGCCCCTTTGAGTTTAGTTGAGGTCATATGACTCGTTTTGGCCAATAAAATATGAACAGAAAGGACATGGGATACTTACAGATGAAGCCTTTAGAGCCAGTGCTCAGTTGGGTACTTTCCCATTTCCTACCTCCTCAGCATTTGTGGAAACTCATGTGGAGATGGAGTTTCCATCGGCTCAGACTCCTGAGTTGCTACCCTGAATAGGACCCCAACCTGAAGCTAAGATTTTGAGGACTTTCAGTTACTACAACATTATCATGCACAACTAGATGAATATAAAGGTAAAAAGAAAACAAAAACCCTAAAATGCTACTGAATTTTAATCATGGTAGAGGAGATTAGATTTTTTGGTTTCATCTTTGGCTTACAAAATTGAAGATAAGGTTGTATCTTTTTTCCAGGAACCCTGTGGTAGATTACAAAATTTATAATGTCTTTTTTCTGTTCTCTCTCTCTCTCTCTCCCTCTCCCTCTCTCTCTCTCTCTCTCTCTCTCTCTCTCTCTCTCTATATATATATATATATATATATATATATATATATAAATAATACACACACACACACACACACACACACATATATATATATATATATATATATATATATATATTAGATTTTTCTATTTGACTCTGGATTTAGTCACATGACCTTCTTTGGGAAGTTAGCAAACATGAAAGAAGAGTCTTAAAAATAATTACACCATCAGACATACTCTCTCTCTTCTTTGGGGCTTCCCTTGTGGCTCAGCTGATATAGATTCCGTCTGCAATGTGGGAGACCTGGGTTTGATCCCTGGGTTGGGAAGACCCCCTGGAGAAGGGAAAGGCTACCCACTCCAGTATTCTGGCCTGAAGAACTCTATACAGTCAATGGGGTCACAAAGAGTTGGACACGACTGAGGGGCTTCCACTTTCACTTTCTCTCACTTTCTCTTCCATTGGCATCAGAACACGTCTGGGATAAGATGCTGAATGGTGAGAGATGTATGAACAGAGCCAAGTTGCCCTAGTCACCCAGCCAAGGTCAACTTAAGTAAGTGGGGAGCCAGCCAAATCTTAGACATGTGAGAGAACCCAACTAAGATCAGCAAAGCCCCTCAAAAGCCATTGTAGGCATATAAGCAATAAACACTGAAGTGTTGCATGCCAACAATGCTTTGTATTTTTTTGTTGCAGAACATTATTGTGGAATTACAAGACTGATACATCCTCCTAACCCTTCACTTCTCAGTCCTACTCTCCATAGGCCACTCTGAAAAATTATCACCATATAGCAACTGTATACTTGCTGTTACTTCACCAGTTTTCCTCCCACTCCTCTCAGGAAAATGGACAATTATTTCCTTGGGAGGTACATGGTATGAGTTAAAGTTTACAAAACTGGTGGTATGTAATCTTCATCTTTCTATCTTTTTTTTATGCTAATGCCAGGCATTTTGACTCTTCCTACCTAGCTACCTTCCTTGTTTGGATTAAAAAATGGTCTTCTACCCAAATCACATGTGTCTATGTGCATTAAAAAAAAGCACACATTTTGAGGTATTTCTTATATGCAGAAGTGTTTCTAAACATGTGCAATTTTCATTAATCAAGTCTCTTAATACACACAACTGGCCCAGTAGGAGGATTAAACTTGTGTATTTTATACTTCAGCTAGCATTCAAGTGGCTCTTTTATATTCCCTTGCCTTACAACTGAAGATAGGTTAAGGAAGGCAAGACACTACCAGAGGATGAAAAGAATCTATCTAAAATTTTGGTAACCAATTTTCCAATTTGTTACCAGTTTCTCTTCTGAAAATTGCATTAAAGTGATATTTAGTTGGTTGAGTTCAACTTATAAGGAAAGAAAAATACATTTTTGAGAATAATTATAAGTGAAAATGCAGAAAATATTTAGACTATCCCAAAATATATTACTTTACAGATTTCTTAAGATTTTCTCAATCCACTATGGTATTTTTGCTTATAAAACATCTCACCCTTGTCCAAAAATGTTCACAGATGCTAAAAAGAAATGTTTTAGGCACGTCAATATTATATTGAATCAATATTACTTCTAACAGAGCCCACTACTACATTATTTTAATACTTTCTGAAGATTTTAATCCCCAGGTTTGTAATGCCTTTTCAAGAACATGAAAATGCTTTTACTTTCCTCATTCACTCTGTCTTTCCCCATCTGGAAAGTATTGATCCCTCTGTTTTTCTCTTAAGTGTATATTATAAGCTTCCAGCCAATGTTATTACATTCCTATTTTTTGTTTTATGAACATCAAAGATATATTAGTAGCTCTCTAGAAGTAATTTTAGCCATTTTATTCTACTTTTTGGGCAGAGTTACAGAAGTCCCATCTTAAAAATCAAATCTGAACCTTTAATGAGACAAATCAGAGAGACTAAGATTTACTTGTCTTTTTCTTTCTGTTATGCTGTTTATCAGAGAACAAACAGAGCTTATTTTAATTGGCCCCATTCTGCAGGCATTTCTGCTTACATATGCACTTAATAGGTATATGGATAGTTTTGACTAATTTATAAAGTATAATAGTTTGCCTGACAATAAACTGTCATTTGCTCATTGTAAATCCAGAAAGTCTATCAAAGCAAGTCACAATTTTGGAGCACTGTTAAACACTCTGCATATTTTCATAGTAAACCAGTGCTTGGTTATTTAACACAGGTGTTTCTGTAATTGCACTACTTTAGGAAAATTCAGTGCTCAATGGCCCTCAAGCACTTCCACCTGTCAAGTGTATTGGTTCATCGTTAGTGTACCGAACGAAATTATAAAATGTGCAAAATGTTAACTGATTAAAGACTTGGTTTTGATTATTCTGATTCTGGTTGTGTTTTTCTTGTCACTTCATTTACATTAAGCACATTTTAACCTCCATCAAAAAAAAAATTACAGCTGCCAATGATATATTTAGCAAGAAATACAGATTTATATTCACATTAAATCTTGAGTTTAAGGAACAAATAGTTTTCTGTGTTACAAATTGGATTTTGAAAATGAAGGAAACAAAATAGAAAGTCAGTAGACTATTGCATCAATGTAATTTTATGCTATAGTATTCTAAACTATGCTGGGATGATAGCTCATTGCAAAGTTATAAATGATTTTGTAAATCATTCAAAAAACTTTTTTTTTTTTTGAGCACAAATAGGCATGGAGCTGGGAGGGAATGGTGTTTTGCATTGTACTCTGAGAAAATGTAATGTACTTGCCCCCCTCGAAAACCTTACCATTATCTAGTTTGGAATGCAAAATGAATATGGCAAACAATTAGCAAACAAGCAGAGGCTAAGGCTTCACAATGAGGTGAAACCGGAGGTGAACTTTTCAAAACTTGAATAGAAAAAAAGATGATTTTCTCAAGGTGGGTGGGAAGCAATTAGCACTAGCAAAGGCATAAAGGCTGAATAAACACAAAGAAGGCCTTGAAAAGTGTAGCTTGAGAAACTGGAAAAATGAGCTACCGTTCTTTGCTATATTCGAAAGTTTGGATTGTAGTGATTTTATTACCATTTATTACTCAGCATCTTCAAATTTCAATTATAAATTTCTTGTTCTATGACTGATTTAGAAATGCATTTTTAATTTATGAAAGTATCAATATCCTTTGTTATTGATAATTCAATTTAATTGCTTTATCATTAGAAATTACTCTGCATGATATGCATTCTCTGAAATTTTTGATCACTTCATTATATTTAATGTATATTCAATTTTCATATCTAGCACTACATAAGTAAATACCAAGAACAATAATATTACTGACTAAAATTGATTGGTGAGAAGATGAGGAGGAACAGGAGATGTGCTAATTTTATCATTGCTTCCAGTAGGAAACTAATAAATACAGTTTGAGGAAATACAGTACCAAGGTATTATGAACAGTCATTACAAATATAATTACTTCAGCAAAACTACAAACTTTTCTAAGAGTCAAAGGATCTAAGAAAATAAAGCAAAGCCAGCAAACCACATTGTGGAAGACTTTAAAAAAGCAAATGAGATACAAAACACTATGACACTAATCACATATCTGTTAAATCACTAAATGTAAATTGGCTAAATTGACAAAAAGAAAAATAATTTGTGATTCTATCCTAAAATTAAACTTTTTATATATATATATGTATATATATATATATGAAGTAGATACTGAACAAAGTGATTGAGACAGATTGAAAATAAAACAATGGACAAACTTATTCTGAGAACAGGCAAATAAAAAGAAAGCATTGATCATGATCTTACTGTTAGATAACATGATATTCAGTTTAGCTGATTTAAGGATGAAATTTAAAATTGTAGGTAGATTAGAAGTAAATTGCTTGATAAATAAAAAATAAAAATTATAACCATGTATTTGAGATATTTAGGCAAAAAGAGAATTTTACTATTATCTGGAAGCTATACCTGGACCAAGTGGAAAGTAACTTTGCTCAATCACAGGACTGCTATCAAGTTCTCATTTCTTTCTTTCTTATTTTTCCAAGAATTTATTGAATACCAACTATGTGACAGATACTGTGTTAGCCACTTGGAAATTAGCAGTAAATAAAACAGAAATAATGGCTATCACAAATCTGCATTCTAGTAGGGAGAGACTTCCAATAAAGATATAAACAGTCAGAGAATACTCCTAGACTAAAGATCAATGTCAAGGAGGGAAAAAAAAAAAAACAGAAAAGTGAGAAAAGAAGACATCGAAATTTTAGATAGGATGGCCAGAGAAGGCCTCATCAGGAAAGAAACATTTGAACAAAAACCTCAAGAGGTTAAAACACACACACACACACACAAAACCAAAATCAGGAAGAGTGCTAATGGCAGAGGGAACAGTAGATGCAAAATCTTTGACATGGGTATATATACATATGGCAAATGTGAGGAGCTGTAAGAAAGCTAGTATGACTGAAATTGAGGGAATGGAGTACAGATGGAGATGAGATCAGAAAAATAATGAGGAATCAGTAGCATAGTCTTCAGTGGCTTGTAAACCATTTGTAACTATCATAGGGACATTGGCTTTTACTTTGAGTGAGATAGGCAGCCTTTAGAGGACTTTAATTGGAGGAGTGATGTAATCTGCTTATAGGCGGACAGAAAAGGAGGGAGAAAGAATCAAATTGGTCAAGAGAGAGGGCATAATTAAGTTCCTAAATCATCACGCACTTAAAGCTGAAGTTCGTATTTTTTGTTTCCACCTCTTCAATAAAGCTATTGTGTGCCCTTAAAATACATAGAGCACAACATTTATTAAATGTTCATTCCATGATGAATTAAGTTTACAACTGCTGAAAATTAAATAAAACATTCTAGAACAATTATCGAACTTCTGGGTGCATCAGAGTTTTTTGGAGGGTGTGAAATGAAGTGTTTGCTGCTCTATGCTCTACCAGTAAACAAGCCTTTTCCAAATGCAAATTTATGAGCCCAGGTGAAACAAAGCCAGTTTATTTGGAAGCCAACAGCTACTTCTTCCCCTGTAAGCACTGAGGAGCTGGGGGGATGTGAGAGGCTGCTACCTGACAAATTTGCCATCTCTTAAAGTACACTAGGGCTTCCCTAGTGGCTCAGTTGGTAAAGAATCTGCCTGCAATGCAGGAGACCTGGGTTTTATCCTCAGGTACCAACCCCAGATCGGGAAGGTCCACTGGAGAAGGAAATAGCAACCCACTCCAGTACTCTTGCCTGGAGAATTTCATGGACAGAGGACCGGGCAGGCTGCAGTCCAAGGGATTGCAAAGAGCCGGACACGACTGTGTGACTAACTTTCACTTTTTCATGGTGGTAAACAAGGAATTAGTATGGGAACAATAAAGAAAGCAGGATTGGCCCCAGATAGCAAGATGCATATGAAAGAAATTATTTCAGCAAGCCCAGATGCTTGCATCTTCCCATACATGTGCTTAGTCACTCAGTCATGTCCAACTCTTTGCAAATCCATGAGCTATAGCCTGCCAGGCTCCTCTGTCCATGGGGATTTTCCAGGCAAGAATACTGGAGTGAGTTGCCATGCCCTCCTCCAGGGGATCTTCCCAACCCAGGGGTTGAACACAGGTCTCCTATATTGTAGGCAGATTCTTTACCATCTGAGCCACCAGGGAAGCCCATCATAACCAGTACTTCCAGCTTTTCTGCCAGGACTATGTCTAAGGTCAGTCAGTTCTCCCAGGTCATCTTACTGGTTGAGCTTAATTGTTCTACTATTCCCTTGATAGCGTCTCTAAGTATAGTTGACAAATCTCTGCTGGTTATAATAAATATCGTTTATCCAATCCACATTTTATTGATGGTGGGCCCCCAGAATACACAGAAGGTCGCTAAACCTCCTCAATTAAGAGATTTAGTTTTCTCTTAATTCACAGTAATCTTTTAATATTCAGATTAGCTTCTCCTTGCTGCAAACTTGTATATAGCCTGGCTCCCCCCACCCCCACCTCCTTGGAGTCAGCTCTCTCAGGGTCAACTAAGATACAGTCTCCTGGGCTCAAGTCTTAACATTCCCACTGAATAAAACCTAACTCTCAAATTTAGAAGCAACAGTTAGAACCGGACATGGAACAAGGGACTGGTTCAAAATTGGGAAAGGAGTAAGTCAAGGCTATACATTGTCACCCTTTTTGTTTAACTTATATACAGACTACATCATGTGAAATGCTGGGCTGGATGAAGCACAAGCTGGAATCAAGATTGCTGGGAGAAATGTCAATAAACTCAGATATGCAGATGACACCACCCATATGGCAGAAAATGAAGAGGAATTTTCTTGATGAAGGTAAAAGAGGAGAGTGAAAAATCTGGCTTAAAATTCAACATTCAAAAAACTAAGATCATGGCATTTGGTCCCATCTCTTCATAGAAAATAGATGGGGAAACAATGGAAACAGTGAGAGACTTTATTTTCTTGGGCTCCAAAATCACTGTGGATAGTGACTGCAGCCATGAAATTAAAAGATGTTTGCTCCTTGGAAGAAAAGCAATGACAAACCTAAGCAGCATGTTAAAAAGCAGAAATATTACTTTGCCTACAAAGGTCTGTGTAGTCAAGTTTATGGTTTTCAGTAGTCATGTATGGATGTGACAGCTGGACAATAAAAAAGGCTGTGTGCTGAAGAATTGATGCTTTCCAACTGTGGTGTTGGAGAAGACTCTTGAGAGTCTCTTGGACAGCAAGGAGATCAAATCAGTCAATCCTAAAGGAAATCAACCCTGAATGTTCATTGGAAGAACTGATGCTAAAGCTGAATCTCCAAAACTTTGGCCACCCGATGTGAAGAGCCAACTCATTGGAAAAGATCCTGATGCTGGGAAAGATTGAAGGTAGGAGAAGAAGGGGACAGTAGAGGATGAGATGGTTGGATGGCATCACCAACTCAATGGACATGAGTTTGAGCAAGCTCCAGGAGATGGTGGACAGAGAAGCCTGGTGTACTGTAATCCATGTGGTCACAAAGAGTCAGATATGACTGAATGACTGAACAACAGCAACTCAATTTTTAGGTTGCACCTATTGATTTTTTCTTGTTTGTTTTTGTTTTTAGTCAACAACAGTGTGTTAAATCAGAGTTCTGAGCCCTACTCACAGTGTCTAACTCAGTACTGCTGAGGTGGGATCTGAGAATTTTGCATTTCTCAGTTCCCATGTGAGGCCTGTGCTGCTGATTCAGGGCCTAAACTTTGAGATCTAGAATATGTAGTGCATGTAAATATTGCAGTCATAATCTGAGAATTATTGGCATTTTTAGTAATCTTGCTGAGGAAACAACATTGTGTTTTGGCCTCTAGTTTTTAGAATCTCTAAAAAGTTGTAAGAAACTAAACAAACTTTTCCAAGAGGCTCTTGTTTTGATTTTATAAATTGTGCCTGGAAACAGTTGACTATTACTGGAATGCTTAAATGTATTGAATGGCATTAGCATGTTAAAGGTTTCACAGTGTAAGAAGTCTTTCATAAATATTCTTTGCTATCAGCAAGGTGAAGAGGAAAAGCATTTGGTATTGCTGAATTTTTAAGGATTTATTATTATCAAGGGACATTTCTTCAGTTTAGTGGCTTTACAGATTTTCAGTTAACCAGTGAGGTTTCACACGTTAGTTTGGTACTTAGAAAATCTGCAAGCAAGTGAGAAGCAAGAACAAAACCAATGAAATAAATGTGGAAAAGAGGGGAAATGTGTTTTTTTTTTTTTTAAGTTAGTGTAAATGTCTCAATTTCTTCCTGCAAGAAATGTTGGCAATTGACCTGTTATGCCCTGAAAATGAAAGGTAAGTGTATCTAGTTACATGTACATTTGTTTTCCAAATCCCAAAGAAAACACAAGACTATATAAGTAATTTAGATTCAGAACGTGTGATCCATTAAATCTGTCAGTTTGGTGAAAGATGATTTCAAGATGTAGTTATCTTGTGACTCTGTGCTTGAAGTGAAAGAGGAGACAGATCAATTGGGCTTAGATTATTCCAAAACGCTTTATCTTTAAATTGTGCTTTTGATAAGTTTTTGTTTGTTTGTTTATGTGTGAGAAACATTCACAAAGAAGGTACAGCTGGTGATATGCTTATATTTTTATACTTGGTATTTTTATTTGAATATTTACCTTAGAACTTCTGAAAGTGTATTGATTATTTTAAATATGTGACTTCCTCAGCATGAACAAAGACAATTTTAAACTGTCCATATTTGCTGCATTCCATAGGTCAAATAATTGTAGCATATAGTTTGTGTCACTCATCACTAATGAGAAAATTTTTGTTTTGTATATTTAAGTAATTTTAATAATCATTAATAATGCTAGGTATATATGTTCACTGAGAAGATCTGTGATCTTAATGAATATGAGTCTTACTATTAAAGTCTGATATTCTTCCAACTATCTGGGCAGAAGCTATAAAGCTAAATAATGTTTATTTATTTATTTACTTTTTGCATTTTCCTTATCTTACACATAGCAAACATGAACAAATAAAAGTTTGTTAACGAATGAAAACAAGATATTTCAAGTAGTTAATGGAAAACACTAGACCTTAACACAGTAGTGCAATTTCTCATTAAAAATTTTACTATTTATTACTTATATATTTATGTGAGTGTGGTAGATCAATAGAATGAGATATGAGACTTTACAAACATTTATTTAACACTTAATATCTGTGCTTTACTAATATTAACTTGTTTAATCCCATTTTTCCAATGAGGAACCTCAGGAACAGAGAAATTAAGAAAGTTTCTGAAGACAGAGCTAAAGATCAAAGCCCATCCTGCCCTATAAAGCATGCTGTGAACCAGTTCAGTTCAGTTCAGTTCAGTCTCTCAGTCATGTCCGACTCTTTGCGACCCCATGAATTGCAGCACACCAGGCCTCCCTGTCCATCACCAACTCCCGGAGTTTACTCAAACTCATGCCCATTGAGTCGGTGATGCCATCCAGCCATCTCATCCTCTGTCATCCCCTTCTCCTCCTGCCCCCAATCCCTCCCAGCATCAGGGTCTTTTCCAATGAGTCAGCTCTTCCCATGAGGTGGCCAAAGTATTGGAGTTTCAGCTTCAGCGTCAGTCCTTCCAATGAACACCCAGGACTGATCTCCTTTAGGATGGACTGGTTGGATCTCCTTGCAGTCCAAGGGACTCTCAAGAGTCTTCTCCAACACCACAGTTCAAAAGCATCAATTCTTCAGTGCTCAGCTTTCCTCACAGTCCAACCCTCACATCCATACATGACCACTGGAAAAACCATGGCCTTGACCAGACGGACTTTTGTTGGCAAAGTAATGTCTCTGCTTTTTAATATGCTATCTAGGTTGGTCATAACTTTCCTTCCAAGGAGTAAGCATCTTTTAATTTCATGGCTGCAATCACCATCTGCAGTGATTTTGGAGCCTAAAAAAATAAAGTCTGACACTGTTTCCACTGTCTCCCCATCTATTTCCCATGAGGTGATAGGACCAGATGCCATGATCTTGTTTTCTGAATGTTAAACTTTTTTTTTCCCCATTTATTGTTATTAGTTGGAGGCTAATTACTTTACAATATTGTAGTGGGTTTTGTCATACATTGACATGAATCAGCCATGGATTTACATGTATTCCCCATCCCGATCCCCCCTCCCACCTCCCTCTCTACCCAATCCCTCTGGGTCTTCCCAGTGCACCAGGCCCTAGCACTTGTCTCATGCATCCAACCTGGGCTGATGATCTGTTTCACTATAGATAATATACATGTTTCGATGCTGTTTCCTCTAAACATCCCACCCTTGCCTTCTCCCACAGAGTCTGAAAGTCTGTTCTGTATTTCTGTGTCTCTTTTTCTGTTTTGCATATAGGGTTATCATTACCATCTTTCTAAATCCCATATATATGTGTTAGTATGCTGTAATGTTCTTTATCTTTCTGGCTTACTTCACTCTGTATAATGGGCTCCAGTTTCATCCATCTCATTAGGACTGGTTCAAATGAATTCTTTTTAATGGCTGAGTAATATTCCATGGTGTATATGTACCACAGCTTCCTTATCAATTCGTCTGCTGATGGACATCTAGGTTGCTTCCATGTTCTGGCTATTACAAATAGTGCTGCGATGAACATTGGGGTGCATGTGTCTCTTTCAGATCTGGTTTCCTCAGTGTGTATGCCCAGAAGTGGGATTCCTGGGTCATATGGCAGTTCTATTTCCAGTTTTTTAAGGAATCCCCACACTGTTCTCCATAGCGGCTGTACTAGTTTGCATTCCCACCAACAGTATAAGAGGGTTCCCTTTTCTCCACACCCTCGCTAGCATTTATTGCTTGTAGACTTTTGGATAGCAGCCATCCTGACTGGCGTGTAATGGTACCTCATTGTGGTTTTGATTTGCATTTCTCTGATAATGAGTGATGTTGAGCATTTTTTCATATGTTTGTTAGCCATCTGTATGTCTTCTTTGGAGAAATGTCTGTTTAGTTCTTTGGCCCATTTTTTGATTGGGTCATTTATTTCTCTGGAATTGAGCTGCAGGAGTTGCTTGTATATTTTTGAGATTAATCCTTTGTCTGTTTCTTCATTTGCTATTATTTTCTCCCAATCTGAGGGCTGTCTTTTCACCTTGCTTATAGTTTCCTTTGTTGTGCAAAAGCTTTTAAGTTTCATTAGGTCCCATTTGTTTATTTTTGCTTTTATTTCCAATATTCTGGGAGGTGGGTCATAGAGGATCCTGCTGTAATTTATGTCGGAGAGTGTTTTGCCAATGTTCTCCTCTAAGAGTTTTATAGTTTCTGGCCTTACATTTAGATCTTTAATCCATTTCGAGTTTATTTTTGTGTATGGTGTTAGAAAGTGTTCTAGTTTCATTCTTTTACAAGTGGTTGACCAGTTTTCCCAGCACCACTTGTTAAAGAGGTTGTCTTTTTTCCACTGTATATCCTTGCCTCCTTTGTCGAAGATGAATGTTAAGCTTTAAGCCAACTTTTTCACTCTCCTCTTTCACTTTCATCAAGAGGCTTTTTAGTTCATCTTCACTTTCTTCCGCAAGCTATACTAATTCTTTTCACATTTTAACCTTTCCTTCAGCTATGGTGCAGGCCAGAGTCAGGATTTGGAGAATGCAAAGTAGGTGACCTCTGTTGTGGGTAGTAGGAAACTAAGATGTAGCTAGTAGAATAATTGACGGTAACATAGAGGTGAGATCAGGAAGTTTTGGAAGAAGACTAGATAGCCTATGACTTATTCAGGGAGTGAGAAGGTAGCTGGGAGAATTCATGCAGAAGACAGCATCATGCAACTACTTCCATCACCGTCATTGTACTCATCATTGTTTGCTTTGGGAAAGAAAGTTCATACCAGCAAAACTTGACTTTTTAAAAAATATTTCACAAAAGCCTCTCTCACAGCATTTTAGGCTTCATTTCACTGTTCAACAGTGGGTTACATGACCCCTTGTAGACAGAAGGCAGCTAAAAATAAAGGAGTTATAGCTGGAATTGGACTCAATCATCTCTCCACAAAAAAATCACAATGAAAACAAAATTTACATGTGGAGATTGCCCTTGTGGCTCAGCTGGTAAAGAATCTGCCTGCAATGTGGGAGACCTGGGTTTGATCCCTGGGTTGGGAAAATCCCCTGGAGAAGGGAAAGGCTACCCACTCCAGTAGTCTGGCCTAGAGAATTCCATGTGACATGGGGTCATAAAGAGTTGGACACAACTGAGCAACTTTTACTTCCATTGTTTATAAAAACAAAAAAATGGAAACAACTTATGTATTCAACAATAATGAGAAAACTAAATAAATTATGGCATATTCATATGATGGAAAATAAGCAACCTTTAACATCATATTTATGAAAAGAAATGTCATAGAAAATTCTTACAAAAATATTAAGTGAAATAAAGCAGTATACACAGCAGTACAAAATGTAAACTATAGATCTCCATAAGATAGTGGAAAATACGTGATTTTCAACATTTTAGTTATACTAGTCAACATTTTTCAAGGTTTTTATGTCAGTGTTTTCTATAAGTACACTAACTAGCAGACTTTCAAAAAATAAATCTTGAAAGCTTTAAAAAAATAACACTGACTATACCAAGAAAGAAAAAGATTAATTGGATGGATACTGTGTCCCTCACAAAAGCAAAGGAAGAATAAAAACCAGCTCTCATGAAGAAAAGGAATCAGAGCAATTTGAAGTAACTCAGTTTTAGTTATTCTAGCACCATCTCTCCAGAGTAATTCCATCTGATCTCTTAGATTCAGTTGCCTTAGTTTTTAATGTAACACAATCAAAAACCAAATTCTCAAGCAAAGTCTAATAAGCCTCCTTTGGGTCACATACTTATTCTATGGTCAGGGTCGCAGAGTTCTGTCAGTGACAGGACTATCAGAATGATGTGGAGTGGGGAATGCGGAAAGGATTCATTCAGGAAATGAATACTGAATGAAAAGATTCTGGTCAGACAAAACAACCTGTGTAATAACAGCAGAAAAACAATGTTTCTTTTTCAAATTCACACTCATTAAATCCCAAAGTCGTGACAACACAGAAAGAATTGACCCCATTTTGGGAACTCCCAGGAATGGTCAGTGACAAAGGTGAAGAAGACTAGGATTTGGGTAACTAACTTTCAAAGAGGGCACACTATTCATTTAAGATCATAATATTCAAAGGGGAATGCTGAATTCAGATTTTAGATTGCAATTAGTATTCAAGGAGGTTTAGTCTGCAGGAAGGGTCCTATAGCTTGAGATTTTCTGCAGTGCAAAGTTTAGAGTCAAATAGGTAGACATATTTTAAGTGAAGAGGAACTAAAGAGCCTCTTGATGAAAGTGAAAGAAGAGAGTAAAAAAGCTGGCTTAAAACTCAACATTCAAAAAACTAAGATCATGGCATCCGGTCCCACCACTTCATGGCAAATAGATGGGGAAACAATGGAAACAGTGACAGACTATTTTCTTGGGCTCCAAAATCACTGCAGATGGTGACTGCACCCCTGAAACTAAAAGACGCTTGCTCCGTGGAAGAAAAGCTTTGCAAACTTAGACAGCATATTAAAAAGCAGAGACATTACTTTGGAGACAAAGGTCCATGCAGTCCAAGCTATTGTTTTTCCAGTAGTCGTGTATGGATTTGAGAGTTGGACCATAAAGAAAGCTGAGTTCCTAAGAATTGATGCTTTTGAACTGTGGTGTTGAAGACCCTTGAGAGTCCCTTGAACTGCAAGGAGATCCAACCAGTCCATCCTAAAGGAAATCAGTCCTGAATATTCATTGGAAGGACTGATGTTGAAACTGAAACTCCAATACTTTGGTCATCTAATGCAAAGAGATAACTCATTGGAAAAGACTCTGATGCTGGGACAGATTGAAGGCAGAAGGAGAAGGGTGTGACAGAGGATGAGATGTTTGGATGGCATCATTGACTCAATGGACATGAGTTTGAGCAAGCTCTGGGAGTTGATGATGAACAGGGAAGCCTGGTGTGCTGCAGTCCATGGGGTTGAAAAGAGTCGGACGTGACTGAGTGACTGAACTGAACTGATTATATATTTGAATAGAATGAAGAAATATTCATTCTCTAGGAAGGTACACTCCAAAGAAGGAAAAGAGTGAGTGTCCTTTGTGGCCCACTTTTGGGCTAAGAACTTACAAATGTGATATTTTCTCCTCCAACTCTAAATGGTAAGACCTATCCATATTTCAGACTTGAAAAACCAGCTCAGGGAAATTTAATCGCTTATTCAAATAAGTGAAAATAAGTGATACTAAGATAAATACCGGTTCCTAAAGATTTGACCCATATAAACATGATAAGGGTTGGAGAGAGGAGGCTGGAGATTTCATCGAAGCCATAAAAGACACCAAAACAGAGTGGAAGAGCCTATTTACTACTGATAGGAAATAAAAAAACAGTTTTACTTGCTTGTTTTGGTCCACATTGACTCAGAGTTTGAGAGAAGCATGAATGATTTGTACTGGAACTCAGTGACTAGATGAGTAAGAATCAAATAAAATCTGAGATATTAAGAATGCTCAATTTTCTAGACAAGACAATCTATAGACTGGAATATCAAGAGAATATGACAAATCCAAGAAAACATAGGAACAAACCTAAAAGCACACTAAGGCTATGGATCAAGGTGTAGTAATCTACAGTTGTATAACAAATTCTACCAAAAATGTTCACTGCAATAACATTAAAATTTGGCAACTTAAAATAATAACATATATGTTTTATGAGTCAGAAATCTGGAAGTATCTTAACTGCATCCTTTTGGCTTAAAGTCTCTCATGAGGTTGTAGTCAAGATATCGCTCTGTCTGCAGTCATGTAAAGGCTTGAATGGATCTAGAAGATTCATTTCCAAGGTGATTCATTCATATGCCTAATATTCTGGGAAAGGCAAAACTGTGGAGACAATAAAAATGTCAGTTCTTACCAGAAGTTCTAGGGGAGGGAAGGAAGGATGAATAGGTGGAACACAAGGGTTGTATAGGACAGTGAAACTATTCTGTATGATACATAATGATGGATAGATGTCATTATATATTTGTCAAAACTTATAAAAAGTACAACAGAAAGTGAACCTTAATGTAAATTATGTGCTTGCTGTGATAAGTCGCTTCAGTTATGTCCAAATCTTCGCAACCCATGGACTGTAGCCCACCAGGTTCCTCTGTCCGTGGGATTCTCCAAGCAAGAATACTGGAGTGGTTTGCCATGCCAGCCTCCAGGGTATCTTCCCAACCCAGGGATGGAACTCATATCTTTTATGTTTCTGTTCTTTACCACTAGCACCACCTGGGAAGCCTGTGTGAACTATAGGTTTCAGTTGAGAAAATTGTAATGTTATTGACTCATCAATTGTAAGAAAATGTACCAGGCTAATAATGAAAGTTGTTGTGAGACCTGGACCATAAAGAAACTGGAGTGCCAAATAATTGATGCCTTCAAACTGTGGTGCTGGAGAAGACTCCTGAGAGTCCATTGGACAGCGAGGAGATGAGAGCAGTCAATCTGAAGGGAAATCAACCCTGAATACTCCCTGGAAGGACTGATGCTGAAGCTGAAACTCCAGTATTTTGGTCATCTGATGCAAACAGATGACTCATTGAAAAAGTCCCTGAGGCTGGAAAAGATTGATGGCAGAAGGAAAAGAGGGCGTCACAGGATGAGATGACTGGACAGCATCACTGATGTAATGGACATAAACGTGGGCAAACTTTGGGAGACGGTTGAGGGACAGGGAGGCCTGTCATGCTGCAGTCCACGGGACTGCAAAGAGTTAGATATGACTGGATGACTGAACAATAGCAACAATGCAAGCTGTTAATATTGTAAACTGGGGAGGTTAAGGGGTCTTTGAGAAATATCTGTACCTTTTGTTCAATTTTTCCATAAACATAAAGCTGCTAAAAACGGTTTATTCAGTTAAGTTCAGTCGCTCAGTCGTGTCTGACTCTTTGAACCGCAGCACACCAGGCTGCCCTGTCCATCACAAACTCCCGGAGTTCACCCAAACCCATGTCTATTGAGTTGGTGATGCCATCCAACCATCTCATCCTCTGTCGTCCCCTTCTCCTCCTGCCCTCAATCTTTCCCAGCACCAGGGTCTTTTCAAATGGGTCATCTCTTCACATCAGGTGGTCAAAGTATCAGAGTTGAAGCTCAGCTTCAACATCAGTCCTTCCAATGAACACCCAGGACTGATCTCTTTTAGAATGGACTAGTTGGATCTCCTTGCAGTCCAAGGGACTCTCAAGAGTCTTTTCCAACACCACCGTTCAAAAGCATCAATTCTTCAGCACTCAGCTTTCTTTATAGTCCAACTCTCACATCCATACATGACCACTGGAAAAACCATAGCCTTGACAAGATGGACCTTTGTTAACAAAGTAACATCTCTGCTGTTTAATATGCTGTGTAGTTTGGTCATAACTTTCCTTCCAAGGAGTAAGTGTCTTTTAATTTCATGGCTGCAATCACCATCTGCAGTGATTTTGGAGCCAGAAAACATAAAGTCAGCTACTTCTTCCACTGTTTCCCCATCTATTTGCCATGAAGTGATGGGACCGAATGCCATGATCTTAGTTTTCTGAATGTTGAGCTTTAAGCCAACTTTTTATCTCTCCTCTTTCACTTTCATCAAGAGGCTCTTTAATAATTCTTCACTTTCTGCCATGAGGGTGGTGTCATCTGCATATATGAGGTTATTGATATTTCTCCCGGCAATCTTGATTCCAGTTTGTGCTTCCTCCAGCTCAGAGTTTCTCATGATGTACTCTGCATATAAGTTAAATAAGCAGGGTGCCAATATACAGCCTTGACATACTCCTTTTCCTAGTTGGAACTAGTCTGTTTCTCCATGTCCAGTTCTAACTGTTGCTTCCTGACCTGCATAGAGGTTTCTCAAGAGGCAGGTCAGGTGGTCTGGTATTCCCATCTCTTTCAGAATTTTCCACAGTTTATTGTGATCCACACAGTCAAAGGCTTTGGCATAGTCAATAAAGCAGAAATGGATGTTTTTCTGGAACTCTCTTGCTTTTTTGATGATCCAGTGAATGTTGACAATTTGATCTCTGGTTCCTCTGCCTTTTCTAAAGCAGCTTGAATATCTGGAAGTTCATGGTTCACGTATTGCTGAAGTCTGGCTTGGAGAATTTTAAGCATCACTTTAATAGCGTGTGAGATGAGTGCAATTGTGCAGTAGTTTGAGCATTCTTTGGGATTGCCTTTCTTTGGGATTGGAATGAAAAGTGACCTTTTCCAGTCCTGTGGCCACTGCTGAGGTTTCCAAATTTGTTGCCATATTGAGTGCAGCACTTTCACAGCATCATCGTTCAGGATTTGAAATAGCTCAACTGGAATTCCATCACCTCCACTATCTTTGTTCGTAGTGATTCTTCCTAAGGCCCACTTGACCTCACATTGCAGGATGTCTGGCTCTAGGTGAGTGATCACACCAGCATGATTATCTGGGTCGTGAAGATCTTTTTTTTGTACAGTTCTTCTGTGTATTCTTGCCACCTCTCCTTAATATATTCTGCTTCTCTTAGGTCCATACCATTTCTGTCCTTTATGGAGCCCATCTTTGCATGAAATGTTCCCTTGATATCTCTAATTTTCTTGAATAGATCTCTAGTCTTTCCCATTTTATTGTTTTCCTCTGTTTCTTTGCATTGATCACTGAGGAAGGCTTTTTTATCTCTCCTTGCTATTCTTTGGAACTCTGCATTCAAATGGGAATATCTTTCCTTTTCTCCTTTGCTTTTCGCTTCCCTTCTTTTCACAGTTATTTATAAGGCCTCCTATGACAGCCATTTTGCTTTTTTGCATTTCTTTTTCTTGGGGATGGTCTTGATTCCTGTCTCCTGTACAGTGTCACGAACCTCCATCCATAGTTCATCAGACACTCTGTCTATCAGATCTAGTCCCTTATATCTATTTCTCACTTCCACTGTATAGTCAGAAGGGATTTGATTTCGGTCATACCTGAATGGTCTAGTGGTTTTCTCTGCTTTCTTCAATTTCAGCCTGAATTTGGCAATAAGGTGTTCATGATCTGATCCACCGTCAGGTCCCAGTCTTGTTTTTGCTGACTGTATAGAGCTTCTCCATCTTTGGCTGCAAAGAATATAATCAATCAGATTTTGGTATTGACCATCTGGTGATGTCCATATGTAGAGTCTTCTTCTGTGTTGCTGGAAGAGGTTGTTTGCTATGACCAGTGCGTTCTTTTGTCAGAACTCTACTAGCCTTTGCCTTGCTTCATTCTGTACTCCAAGGCCAAATTTGTCTGTTATTCTAGGTGCTTCTTGACTTCCTACTTTTGCATTCCAGTCCCCTATAATGAAAAGGACATCTTTTTTGGGTGTTAGTTCTAGAAAGTCTTGAAGGTCTTCATAGAGCTGTTCAACCAGCTTCTTCAGCATTACTGATCGGGGCATAGACTTTACCGTGATTTTGAATTGTTTGCCTTGGAAACGAACAGAGATCATTCTGTCGTTTTTGAGATTGCATCCAAGTACTGCATTTCGGACTCTTTTGTTGACTATGATGGCTACTCCATTTCTTCTAAGGGATTCCTGCCCACAGTAGTAGATATAATGGTCACCTGAGTTAAATCCACCCATTCCAGTCCATCTTAGTTTGCTGATTACTAGAATGTCGATGTTCAGTCTTGTCATCTCCTATTTGACCACTTCCAATTTGCCTTGATTCATGTAGCTAACATTCCAGGTTCCTATGAAATATTGCTCTTTACAGCATCGAACCTTGCTTCTATCACCAGTCCCATCCACAACTGGGTGTTGTTTTTGCTTTGGCTCCATCCCTTCTTTCTTTCTGGAGTTATTTCTCCACTGATCTCAAAGTAAAATAATTAACAATATTTAAATAGCAATAGTAATTAAAATCTGTCTTTATACATTGACTATTTTATTAAAATATATATTTAATAAAATATTTCATTTTGACCATTTTAAAATGTACAATTTAGTGACATAAATTATATTCAAAATGTTGTCAACCACCACCACTATCTCTTTTCAAACCTCTGAAATCATTAATCAATAACTCCTCATGCCTTCCCCCTCCCAGTCCCTGATAAACTCTCATCTCATTTCTGTATTTTTATGAATTTTCCTATTCTAGATATTCCAAATAAGTGGAAGGACATAAGATTTGTCTTTTTTGTGTTTGGCTTATTTCTTTCAGCATAATATTTTCAAGATTTGTCCATGTTGTACCATGCCTCAAAAATTAATCACTTTTGATGTCTGTGTAATATTACATTGGATGTATATACCACATGTTTATTCATTCATCTTTGATGGACACTATGGATGTTTCCAACTTTTGGGCATTGTAAATACCACTGCAATGAGCACTGATGTACAAACTTTTCTCAAATCTCTGGTTTCAGTTCTTATGGGTGTATACCTAGGATTTCAATTGCTGAGTTGTATGGTCATTTTATGTTAAGTTTTTAAGGAAAATGCATAACTGCTTTCCACACTGGCTGCATCATTTTACATCTTCACCAGAAATGTTCAAGGATTCCAATTTCATCAAATCCCCATCAACATTTATTTTTCTTTCTTTCCTTCTCTCTTTCCCTCCCTCTTTCCTTCTTTCTTCCTTTCTTTCTTTTACCTTCCTAGTAAGTGTGAAGAAATGAAAGAGTATCTCATTGTAATTCAAATTTTTCTGATGGCTAAAAATATTGGGCACCCTTGTATGTACTTATCAGCCATTTATATAGCTTTATTGGATAAATACATATTCAAGTTTTGTGATCATTTTTCTACATTGTATTGTCTTTCTGGTGTTGAATTTTAGTAGTTTTAAAATATTTTATGCATATTAAACCCTTACCAGATATATAATTGGCCAATATTCTCCCTCATTCTGCCTTTCTGCTTTCTTCTTCTTTTTTAATGTATTTATTTGGTTGCACCAGATCTTCATTGCTGTTCTCTTGTTGCAGGGCACAGACTCTAGGCACAGGCCTTCAGTAGTTTGAGCATGCAGGCTCAGTAGTTGTAGCACATGGACTTAGTTGCCCTGTGGCATGTGGAATCTCCTCAGGCCAGAGATTGAAACTGTGTCCCCTGCATTGGCAAGCAGATTATCTACTGTACCACCAGGGAAGTCCTCTTTCTGCTTTCTTGGTAATGTTTTTTGGTTTACAAAGGTTTTTCCTTTTGACAATGTACAATTTATTTTTTTTTTATTTTGCCACTCATTCTTTTGGTGTCACAACTAAGAATCCATTGCCATGTTTAAGGTAATAATGATTTAACTTCTAAAAATGTGGTTTTATCTCATATATTTAGGTCATTCATCCATTTGAGTTACTTACTGCCTATGGTATGAAGTAAAAGTTCAATGTCATTCTCTTGCATGTGGAAATCTAGTTATCTCAGCACTATTTGTTGATGAGATTGCTCTTTTCTCATAAAATGGACTGGGAGTCCTAGTCAAAAATCAACCAACCATAGATTTATGGATTTATTTCTGGGCTCTCAGTTATATTCCATTTGTCTATATGTCTATCCTTATGCCAATAGCACACTGTTTCGATTACTATAACTCTGTAGTAAGATTGGGAATTAAAAGGTGTGAATCTCCCAACTTTACTTCTCTTTATCATTATTAATTTGGCTATTTGAAGCCTCTTGCAACTCTATATAAATTTAAGGATCAAGTTTTCCATTTCTAAGAAAGGCTGTTAGGATTTTGACAGAGATTGCATTGCATCTGTGTTCGATCACTTTAGGTACTGTTGACATTTTAACAATATTAAGCTTTCCTATCCTATCCATAAATGGGATATCTTTTCATTTGGTTAGTTTTTAATTTCTTTCAGCATAGTTTTGTAGTTTTCAGTGTATTTCTATCACCTCTTTGGTTAAACTTACTAAGTATTTTATTCCTTTAGATGCTGTTGTAAATGAAATTACTTTCTTAATTACTTTTTTCAATTGTTCATTGTATATATTTATAAACAACTTTTGTGCACTCATCTTGTATCCTGCAACTTTGTAGATTCATTTTTTGTTCTAGTACCTTTCTTGTAGATTTTTTGAGATTTTCTTTATATAGGATAATTTCACCTGCCAATTGAAGTAGTTCTACATCTTCTTTTCTAATTTTAATGCCTTTTATTTATTTTTATTGTCTAATTACCCTGGATAGAACTTCTGATACAATGTCAGGTGAATGAGCATTCTTGTCTTGACCCCTGTCTTACGGGGAAAGCTTTCAGTCTTTCACTACTGAAAATGATATTAGCTGTGTGTTTTTCAGAAATGCCTATCATCATATTGAAGAGGGCTTCCTTGGTGACTCAGACAGTCAAGAATCTGTCTTCAAAGCAGGAGACCCAGGTTCAATCCCTAGGTCAGGAAGATCTCCTGGAGAAGGGAATGGCTATCTACTCCAGGATTCTTCCCTGGAGAATTCCATCGACAGAGGAGTCTAGCAGATTACAGTCCATGGGGTCACAAAGAGCAACTAACACAACTGAGCAACTAACACTTTCACTTTCATACTGAAAAAGTCCACTTCTATCCCTAGCTTTTCCAGTATTTTTTATCAAGAAAGTATGTTGGATATTGTCAAATGTCTCTGCATCTACTGAGACAATTGCATTTTTTTTCTTTGTTCTACTAATGTAGTACATTAAATTTATTTTCTTATGTCAAACCACCCTTGCATTCCTGGGATAAATTTCACTGGTCTTAGTGAGTAATCTTTTTAACATGCTGTTGAATTCAGTTAGCTAGTACTTTGTTAAAAAAAAAAAAGTGCTTCAATATTTATAAGGGATGTGTTGTGCTTAGTCGCTCAGTCGTGTCTGACTCTTTGTGACCCAATGGACTCTAGCCCACCAGGTTCCTCTGTCCATGGGGATTCTCCAGGCAAGAATACTGGAATGGGTTGCCATGCCCTTCTCCAGAGATTTATAAGGGATATTAGTCTGTAATTTTCTACTGATTTAGCAACTGATGTTTGGTTACGTGTACTCTACTATTTATATTTTACATTCTTGCTCAGTATATGCATATATCACTTAAAGTTATACTTTCTTTTTTTACCTTACATCAATGTGTTGCATCCTTTACATATTTCTACTCAGTCCTTAAATACATCATTTTTGACAATAATTAGAAAAGCGTTACTCCATTAACATAAAACAGTCTGCTCTTTTATCTAGCACAGTGATCATTTAGACTATTTCTAGCCCCAGCTGAAATGTATAGTTGAGACACAGTGATTTATATGTCCATCCTTTATTTAAATTGCTTCTTTGAAATAGAGTTTCAAAAGCAGTTTTACTGGGTTAAAAAAGTATGTTTACCTTGATTTCCATATCATTGCCAAATAATTCTTCAGAAAATTAATGTCACATTGAAGGACCACTCTAAATATTCATTTATAACTAACCCCTGCACTGATTTTTTCTTCAGTATTTTCTTGATGTTTTAATAAATATCAGCTGATATTTCACATTTTTTTGTAAGAATTCTTTATCTGTGTAACTTTTGGCTTATAAAATTTAGTGAATCATAAGGAAGAATCTAGATATAATCCATTTTGAAAAACATTGTGTGGATTTAGAATACATTTTAATATCAAATGGATTAGCCAGGTTTCAATAGAAAACAGATGGCACCCTTAAATTAATATAATTCTAAGTGAGTTTAATAAAAGGATTGTTTTACCAGCTGTGGACAAGATGTAAGGAAATCATAATAACTCTCACAGAAACCCAGGGCTAGTAATAGTGGACTCCATTAATACCCTAGGTCTGAATATACAAGTTACAGGAACTCTAAGACAGAAGGGGCTGTGGAAAGAGCTATCTCACAGGAACTGTAACATTTGTTAAATTGAAATAGCCAATTAACAATGTCTCTGAAGAGAAGGAGTAAGGGAAATCAACATCCTCACTTATCTCCTTCCCCTTTTTCCCTCTGATCTCTTTCTGGAGCCCTCCATTCAGTTCAGTTCAGTCACTCAGTCATGTTCTATTCTTTGTGACATCACGGACTGCAGCACGCAAGGCTTCCCTGTCCATCACCAATTCCCGGAGCTTACTCAAACTCACGTCCATCGAGTTGGTGATGCCATCCAACCGTCTCATCCTCTGTCGTCCCCTTCTCCTGCCTTCAACTTTTCCCAGCATCAGGGTCTTTTCCAGTGAGTCAGTTCTTTGCATCAGGTGGCCAAAGTAATGGAGTTTCAACTTCAGCATCAGTCCTTTCAATGAATATTCAGGACTGATTTCCTTTAGGATTGGCTGGATGGATTTCCTTGCAGTCTTGCAGTCCAAGACTCACAAGAATCTTCTCCAACACCACAGTTCAAAAGCATCAATTCTTTGGCGCTCAGCTTTCTTTATAGTCCAACACTCAAATCTATGCATGACTACTGGAAAAACCATAGCTTTGACTAGATGGACTTTTGTTGGTAAAGTAATGTCTCTGCTTTTTAATATGCTGTCTAGGTTGGTCATAACTTTTCTTCCAAGGAGCAAGCATCTTTTAATTTCATGGCTGCAGTCAATATCTGCAGTGATTTTGGAGCCCCAAAATAAAGTCTGTCACTGTTTCCATTGTTCCCCCATCTATTTGCCATGAAGTGATGGGACTGGATGCCATGATCTGAATAGCATTCTGAATGCTGAGTTTTACAACAACTTTTTCACTCTCCTCTTTCACTTTCATGAAGAGGCTCTTTAGTTCTTTTTTGCTTTCTGCCATAAGGGTGGTGTCATCTGCATATCTGAGGCTAGTGATATTCATCCCAGCAATCTTGATTCCAGCTTGTACTTCATCCAGCTCAGCATTTTGTATGATTTACTCTGCATATAGATTTCTCAGGAGGCAGGTCAGGTGGTCTGGTATTCCCATTGCTTTAAGAATTTTCCACAGTATGTTGTGATTCATGCAGTCAAAGTCTCTGGCATAGTCAATAAAGCAAAAGTAGACTTTTACTGGAACTCTCTTGCTTTTTCTATGATCCAGCAGATGTTGGCAATTTGATCTCTGGTTCCTCTGCCTTTTCTAAATCCAGCTTGAACATCTGGAAGACACTTGCTCCTTGGAAGGAAAGCTATGACAAACCTAGACAGCTATCAAAAGCTTTGCTGACAAAAGTCCACATAGTCAAAACTATGGCTTTTCCAGTAGTCATGTATGGACATGAGAGTTCGAATGTGTTAGTGGGACCATAAAGAAGACTGAGTGCTGATCTCTTTGAACTGTGGTGTTGAGAAGATTCTTGAGAGTCCCTCAGACTGCAAAGAGATCAAACCAGTCAATACTAAAGAAACAAACCCTGAATAGTCATTGGAAGGACTGATGCTGAAGCTGAATCCCAATACTTTGGCCACCTGATGCAAAGAGCCAACTCATTGGAAAAGACTCTGAGGCTGGAAAAGACTGAGGGCAGGAGAAGAGGGCAACAGAGGATGAGATGGTTGGATGGCATCAATGACTTAATGGACATGAGTTTGAGCAAACTCGGGGAGATAGTGAAGGACAGAGAAGCCTGACATTCTACAGTCCATGTGGTTGCAAAGAGTTGGACAAGACTTAGTGGTTGAGAAACAACAACATAGCTTCTCTACAATGTTGTGTTTGTTTCTACTGTACAACAAAATGATTCACCCCTACATATACACATAACCTTTTGGACTTCATTCCCATTCAGGTCACCACAGTGCATTAAGTAGACTTACCTGTGTTATACACTATATGTTCTTATTTGTTATCTATTTTTATACATGATATCAACTTTATCCATGAATCTCTTCTTGTGTCAAGTTTTCCAATGTTAATTCAAATTGAGGAAAAGGAGAAGAAATAAGAGAAAGAAAATAGCAAATAAGAAACTATGTAGAATTATTTATAGACTGTAGAAGTTTATTGACTATGCCAAAGCCTTTGACTGTGTAAATCACAACAAGCTGGGAAATTCTTAAAGAGACGGGAATACCAGACCACCTGACCTGCCTCCTGAGATATCTGTATGCAGGTCAAGAAGCAACAGTTAGAACAGGACATGGAGCAACAGACTGGTTCCAAATTGTGAAAAGAGTACGTCAAGGCTGTATACTGTCACCCTGCTTATTTAACTTATATGCAGAGTACATCATGTGAAATGCTGAGCTGGATGAAGCACAAGCTGGAATCAAGATTGCTGGGAGGAATATCTATCAATAATCTGAAATGCAGATGGCACCACCATTATGGCAGAAAGTGAAGAAGAACTAAAGAGCTTCTTGATGAAAGTGAAAGAGGAGAGAAAAATGTTGGCGTGAAACTCAATATTCAGAAAACTAAAATAATGCATCCAATCCCACCACTTCATGGAAAATAGATGAGGAAACAATGGAAACAGTGACAGACTTTATTTGGGGGGGTTCCAAAAATCACTACAGATGATGGCTTCAGACATGAAATTAAAAGATGCTTGCTCCTTGGAAGAAAATCTATGACCAACATAGACAGGATATTAAAAAGCAGAGACATTACTTTGCCAACAAAGTCCATCTAGTCAAAGCTATGTTTTTTTCAGTAATCATGTGTGGATGTGAGAGTTGGACTGTAAAGAAAGCTGAGCTTTGAAGAATTGATGCTTTTGAACTGTGGTGTTGGAGAAGACTCTTGAGAGCCCCTTGGACTGCAAGGAGATCCAACCAGTCTATCCTAAAGGAAATCAGTCCTGAATACTCATTGGAAAGACTGATGCTGAAGCTGAAACTCCAGCACTTTGGCCACCTGATGTGAAGTACTGAGTCCTTGGAAAAGACCCTGATACTGGGAAAGATTGAAGGCGGGAGGAGAAGCGGACGACAGAGTCTGAGATGGTTGGATGGCATCACCAACTCGATGGACATGAGTTTGAGTAAGCTCCGGGAGTTGGTGATGGACAGGGAAGCCTGGGATGCTGCAGTTCATGGTGTCGCAAAGAGTCAGACATGACTGGATTGAATTGAACTTTGAAGTTAGAAAGTTAGATTTTATATTTACAATAAAATTCCATTAAAAGTAAAAAAAAAAAAAAGAAAAAAAATTAAAATAGATACTAATAGCCATAGATTTTTGTATGTTTGTTTTTAGGTTGGGAATCATAGATACCTCTACCTTAACTGCTTCTTCTATTTTCAGTATTAATCTGTTACTCTTTCCTTCTTTAGCATACACATTGTATCACGTAAGATGCAAAATATCTTGGGAGGTACATTGACATTTTGCTAATAGATATATTAAGGGAAAATATTTCGTTTTAACAGCTTAATTACATCTACAGAGAAAAATATACATGTAGGTAAATTTATGAGTCTTCCTTTAGACTATCTATCAACTTAAATACTCAAACAAATCCCTTTGCTCACTGAAATGAGAATCTATTGCTTTTTGAAGTTAACAAATAACAGTTTCAGTATGAATAATAAGCATGATGCTATGAATTGATGTCCATTAAGATAAAAGATTGGCTACATTTTTTATAGGAGTAGTTGTGAATAAGTTCTGAATCCTAAGCTATAAATAGAAAAAAAAATCACAAACATAGGTACACATCCTTTTAAATACTCAAAATTTCTGCATCTGTTTTGCGGGAGCTTTTTTTATTCATCAGGAAAATAATTTTGAATGACAGATGATGCTGGGATATTTTGCCACTTGCACAAAACCAGATGATGCTGGTTCATGATGGTAGTGATATCTTTCATTTCCCTTAATTGCCTCTTGATTCTTAAGGTTTATCAGTAGCTTTATGGAGCCAGCAATAAAACTTTAGTAGGATATACCTGGGTTCGATCCCTGGGTGGGGAGGATCCCCTGGAGAAGGGAAAGGCCACCCACTCCAGTACTCTGGCCTGGAGAATTCCATGGGCCGTATAGTCTATGGGATTGCAAAGAGTCGGACACAACTGAGCAACTTTCACAGGGCACAGGATAGACTATGTCAGTTAGCAACACTGAATGAGATTGTCCGTTTAGGCAGACAAAGCCTTCTTGTTATGGCATGATCAGAAGCATTTAAACAAATATCCAAACATGTTCCCTGATACGAATTTTTGTAAGGCTTCCAAAGAAAAAAAAACTTTGTATACATCTGGAATTCAGATTGTACTGATAGGAAGAGGGGTGATATGATGGGAGGAAGAACTTAATAAGCAGTTCATTATAAATGAGGAAGTCATCTGGCAGAGCAGGCCAGATTCAAAATACAGTCTCATTGCCCTTCTATTTTGCAATTGTCTTTGGTATTGTTGCTTGTATAATTTTCCAAATGAATTTTGGAATCAGCTTTTCTAGTTCCAGTTTAGAATAATAGCCCATTAGTATTTTTATATAGGCCATATTATATTTATAACTTTTCTTGTGGAGAACTTCCATATCCGTAGCATTGAATCTTTTTTCTACATAGGAACTTGGTGGGCCTATCCACGTGTTCTTGTATTCTTTTCAGTGTTTTAAAGTTTTCTATAGCATTACTGAACTATAAACTTTAAAATGACTAAGAAAGTGAAATTAGTAAGATAGAGAAAGACAAATGTTGTATGATCTCACCTACATGTGAAATCTTAAGAAAAAAATAATAATAATAGTAAATCTCTGAATTCACTGATATAGAGAACAAAATGGTGGTTGCCAGAGATGAACAAAATGCCAGAGAGAACAAAATGGTGGTTGCCATGGGATGAACTGATGAAGGTTGTTCAAAAGATATAAACTCCTAATTGTAAGATAAATAACTAAATAAGTCACAAAGATATAATGTAAACATTTAACAGTAGATTTTATATGTATTTAACCACAATTAAAAGTTTTTAAAAATGAAAAAGGTTTATTGATAATACAATATAATTGAAAGTGAAAGTGAAGTTGCTCAGTCATGCCTGACTCTTTGTGACCCCATGATCTGTAGCCTACCAGGTTCCTCTACTCTGTCTGGGATGTAAACTAGATTATCTACCATGGGAGAAGTTTTCTTCATGTAAGCACTACATATTTATAAGTTTATTCTTGGGTATTTTGTAATATATTGCTATTGTTGATTTTATTTTTTGCCATAGAACTTTTGACAAATTTTATGCCTATATGTATATATTGAATATATATATGATACCCATTAATAAATATTTATTTCACTAACTTACTTGTTTGCAGTAGTTTTCTCAGTTGATTCTCTTGCATTTTCCAGTTTACATAATTTGCAGAGAATAACAATACTTTTTTCTTCTTTCTAATTTTTATACTTGAGTGTCCCTTATCTTGTCAAATTGCTTTAGCTATAGTACATAAGTAGCTCAGTCGTGTTGGACTCTTTGTGACCCTATGGACTATACAGTCCATGGAATTCTCCAGGGAATCTTGACAACCCAGGGATCAATCCCAGGTCTCATGCACTGCAGGCAGATTGTTAAGCAGCTGAGCCACAAGTTCCAAAGAATAGCAAGGAGAGATAAGAAAACCTTATTCAGTGATCAATGCAAAGAAATAGAGGAAAACAATAGAAAGGGAAAGACTAGAGATCTCTTCAAGAAAATTAGAGATACCAAGGGAAAATTTCATGCAAAGATGGGCACAATAAAGGACAGAAATGGTATGGATCTAACAGAAGCAGACGATATTAAGAAGAGTTGGCAAGAATACACAGAAGAAGTATACAAAAAAGATCTTCACAACCCAGATAATCACAGTGGCGTGATCACTCACCTAGGGCCAGACATCCTGGAATGTGAAGTCAAGGGGGCCTTAAGAAGCATCATTACTAACAAAGCTAGCAGAGGTGATGGAATTGCAGTTGAGCTATTTCAAATGCTAAAAGATGATGCTGTGAAAGTGCTGCACTCAATATGCCAGCAAATTTGGAAAACTCAACAGTGGCCACAGGACTGGAAAAGGTGAGTTTATATTCCAAACCCAAAGAAAGGCAATGCCAAAGAATGCTCAAACTATCGCAATGGCATTCATCCAACACACTAAAAAAGTAATGCTCAAAATTCTCCAAGCCAGGCTTCAACAGTACGTGAACTGTGAACTTCCAGATGTACAAGCTGGATTTAGAAAATGCAGAGGAACCAGAGATCAAATTGCCAACATCTGTTGGATCTTCAAAAAAGCAAGAGAGTTCCAGAAAAACATCTATGTCTGCTTTATTGACTATGCCAAAGCCTTTGACTGTGTAGATCACAATAAACTGTGGAAAATTCTGAAAGAGATGGGAATACCAAACCACCTGACCTGCCTCTTGAGAAACCTGTATGCAGGTCAAGAAGCAACAGCTAGAACTGGACACAAAACAACAGACTGCTTCCAAATAGGGAAAGAAGTATGTCAAGGTTGCATGTTGTCACTCTGCTTATTTAACTTATATGCAGAGTACATCATGAGAAACGCTGGACTGAATGAAGCACAAGCTGGAATCAAGATTGCTTGGAGAATTATCAATAACCTCAAATATGCAGATGACACCATATTATGTCAGAAAGTGAAGAAGACCTAAAAAGCCTCTTCATGAAAATGAAAGAGGAGAGATAAAAAGTTGGCGTAAAACTCAACATTCAGAAAACTAAGATCATGGCATCCAATCCCATCACTTTATGGCAAACAGGTGGGGAAACAACAGAAACAGTGACAGACTTCATCTTTTTGGGCTCCAAAATCACTGCAGATGGTGACTGTAGCCATGAAATTGAAAGATGCTTCCTCCTTGGAAGAAAAGTTATGAGCAAACTAGACAGCATATTAAAAAGAAGAGATGTTGCTTTGCCAACAAAGGTCCATCTAGTCTTAAGTATGTTTTTTCCAGTAGTCATATGGATGTGAGAGTTGGACTATAAAGCAAGCTGAGCACTGAAGAATTGATGCTTTTGAACTGTGGTGTTGGAGAAGACTCGAGAGTCCCTTGGACAGCAAGGAGATCCAACCAGTCCATCCTAAAGGAAATCAGTCCTGAATATTCATTGGAAGGACTGATGCTGCACCTGAAACTCCAGCACTTTGGCCACCTGATGCAAAGAACTGACTCATTTGAAAAACTCTGATGCTGGGAAAGATTGAAGGTGGGAGGAGAAGGGGACAACAGTGGATGAGATGGTTGGATGGCATCACCGACTTAAGGGACATGAGTTCGAGTAACCTCTGGGAGTTGGTGATGGACAGGGAAGCCTGGCATGCTACAGTCCATGGGATCGCAAAGATTTGGACACGACTGAGAGACTGAACTGAACTGATCGTACATAGTAAAGTGTTAAATAATAATGGATATAGTAGACATTCCAGACTTTTTACTGATTTTAGTGGTAACAATGTCTAGGTTTCCCCATAATATTACATTTTGAGCTGAGTAAATACAATAATTCATGTTAAAGATGTAATGATTTATTTTCATTGAGTTTTTAAAAATTGAGATGTCATTGAATTTTGTCAAATGCCTTTTCAGCATCTATGGAGATGAGCATATAATTTTATACTTGAATCAATTAGTATGATCAATTATTTTAATAGATTACCAAATAGTGAATCATTCTTGATCCCTACAGTAAAGCTTATTGGCCTGGATACATGTTTCTTAAAATGTACTGCTGGATTCTGGTTTGTTAATGTTTTGTTTAGGATTTTTTTTAGTATGTTTTTATGAAGATATATCTCATAAACCATGATATTCACACTGTTAAACTGTATAATTCAGTGATTTTGATAAAATAACAATGTTGTGCATCCTTGGTCACTAATTCCAGGATATTTTCAACACATCAAAAAGAAACCCCTTACTTATTAGTAATCATTCATGAATTCCCAACCTTAGCTCTGGAAGCTATTAGTCTACTTTCTATATATATACATGTGCTTATTCTGGGTATTTCATATAAATGGAAACATACAATATACGGTCTGTATGTATGGCTTCTTTCACTAAGCATAATGTTTCCAAGATTCATCCATGTTGTATCAGGTATTTCATTCTTTTTATTACTGAGTAAAATTCTATTGTATAAGTATACCATTTTTGTTTATATATTCATCCATTCCAAACTGGGGCTCATAAGTAATGCTGTTGTGACTATCAGGTACAAGTTTTTGTGTAGACATAAGATTTCCTTTCTCTTGAGTATATACCTAGGGGTGAGATTTATGAATTATGTTGTAGCTTTATTTAACATTTTGAAGCACTTTCAAACACTTTCCAAAATGATTGCATCATTTTGCTCATTGCACCATGAGCAATGAACATTTCCAACTTCTTCATATTCTTGACGAAACTTGTAATTGTATGTCTTTTTTATTATAGTCATCTAAGTAGGTATAAAGTGGTACCTAATTTTAGTTTAGGTTTCCATTTCTCTAATAACTTCTGGGGTCAGCATCTTTCCATGTGTGTGTTGGTTATTTCTACGTTTTTGAGAAATGTCTATTCAAATATTTTTAATTGAGTTATTTGTCATTTTATAGTTTTATGCTGAGTATTTTATGCTTTTAAGATAGTAGACATTATCAGATAAAGAATTTGCAAATATTGTATCTCATTCTGAGCTGTCCTTTCATGATAATATCTTTTAGGCACAAATATTTTTAACTTGAAATAGTTCAATTTATAAATCTTTTTCCCTGGTGGCTCAGACAGTAAAGAATCCACTTGTAATGTGGGAGACCTGGGTTCAATCCCTGGCTTGGGAAGATTCCCTGGAGGAGGGCATGGCAACCCACTCCAGTATTCTTGCCTGGAGAATCCCCACGGACAAAGAAGCCTGGTGGGCTACAGTACATGAGGTCACAAAAAGTTGAGCATGACTGAGCAACTAAGCACACGACATAGGGTAGGGATCCAATTTCATTCTTTTGAATGTGGATCCAGTTTCTACGTACCTATTGTTGAAAAGTTGATTCTTTCCACCACTGAGTTGTTTTGACAACCTTGTTATTAATAGGTTCACTATAAATTTATTGATTTATTTCTGGACTTCCTATTTTGTTCTATTGATCTTTGTTTTTATCTTTATGCCCAAACTACAGAGTCTCAATTGCTATAGCACTGTACTAGCTTTTAAAATTGGAAAGTGTGAGTTCTCCAACTTCTTTGTGCCAATATCATCTAAAAATTACAGTTTTATAGACTGCATATCCATCAACTGAGTTTACTTGTATTTTAATAATAGAGAAGAAAAAATGAGTGACAAACAAAAATACACTTATACTTTTATATGTATACCTGTGTGTTGACTTAATGATTGTCTTGATTTCTTAATGAGGACTGGAGATATTGTCTAGTGTTCTATCCTGTCATTTCATTTCTTTCAGATACTCCCTTTGGTATTGCTGAGATGTAGGTCTGCTATCCATAAATTCTCTCATTGTTTTTGATCATCTAAAAATGTCTTAATTTTCCCATAATTTTTGAAGGGTAATGTTGCCAGATAGAGAAATCTTTGTTGCCAGACTCTTTTTTTCAGCCTTTAGTGTCATTTCACAGCCCTCTGTACCCCTTGTTTTCTGAAGAAAATAAAGTTAATCTTAGAGGATCCTTTACACAAGATGAGTCTCTCCTTTCTCATTGTTTTCAATTTTCTCTTTTCTTTGGATTTCAGCAGTTAAATTATAATATATCTAGATATGGATCTTATTTTATTTTACATGGATTTTATTATATTTCTTGAATGTATATGTTATTGTTGAGCATATTTAAGAAGTAGTAAGTAATTATTCCTTCACTATATATATATATATTTTCCATTTATTTTTATTAGTTGGATGCTAATTACTTTACAGTATTGCAGTGGTTTTTGCCATACATTGACTTGAATCAGCCATGGATTTACATGTATTCCCCATCCTGATCCCCCCTCCCGCCTCCCTCTCCACCCGATCCCTCTGGGTCTTCCCAGGGCACCAGCCCCGAGAACTTGTCTCATGCATCCAACCTGGGATGGTGATCTGTTTCACACTTGATAATATACATGTTTTGATGCTGTTCTCTCTAAACATCCCACCCTCACCTTCTCCCACAGAGTCTAAAAGTCTGTTCTGTACATCTCTGTCTCTTTTTCTGTTTTGCATATAGGGTTATCGTTACCATCTTTCTAAATTCCATATATATGTGTTAGTATACTGTATTGGTCTTTATCTTCCTGGCTTACTTCACTCTGTATAATGGGCTCCAGTTTCATCCATCTCATTAGAACGGATTCAAATGAATTCTTTTTAATGGCTGAGTAATATTCCATGGTGTATATGTACCACAGCTTCCTTATCCATTCGTCTGCTGATGGGCATCTAGGTTGCTTCCATGTCCTGGCTATTATAAACAGTGCTGTGATGAACATTGGGGTGCACGTGTCTCTTTCAGATCTGGTTTCCTCGGTGTGTATGCCCATAAGTGGGATTGCTAGGTCATATAGCAGTTCTATTTCCAGTTTTTTTAAGGAATCCCCACACTGTTCTCCATAGCGGCTGTACTAGTTTGCATTCCCACCAACAGTGTAAGAGGGTTCCCTTTTCTCCACACCCTCGCTAGCATTTATTGCTTGTAGACTTTTGGATAGTAGCCACCCTGACTGGCATATAATAGTACCTCATTGTGGTTTTGATTTGCATTTCTCTGATAATGAGTGATGTTGAGCATCTTTTCATGGGTTTGATAGCCATCTGTATGTCTTCTTTGGAGAAATGTCTGTTTAGTTCTTTGGCCCATTTTTTGATTGGGTCATTTATTTTTCTGAAATTGAGCTGCAGGAGTTGCTTGTATATTTTTGAGATTAGTCCTTTGTCTGTTGCTTGGTTTGCTATTATTTTCTCCCAATCTGAGGGCTGTCTTTTCACCTTGCTTATAGTTTCCATTGTTGTACAAAAGCTTTTAAGTTTCATTAGGTCCCATTTGTTTAGTTTTGCTTTTATTTCCAATATTCTGGGAGGTGGGTCATAGAGGATCTTGCTGTGATTTATGTGTTTTGCCTATGTTTTCCTCTAGGAGTTTTATAGTTTCTGGTCTTACATTTAGATCTTTAATCCATTTTGAGTTTATTTTTGTGTCTGGTGTTAGAAAGTGTTCTAGTTTCATTCTTTTACAAGTGGTTGACCAGTTTTCCCAGCACCACTTGTTAAAGAGATTGTCTTTTCTCCACTGTATATTCTTGCTTCCTTTGTCAAGGATAAGGTGTCCATAGGTTCGTGGATTTATCTCTGGGCTTTCTATTCTGTTCCATTGATCTATATTTCTGTCTTTGTGCCAGTACCATAATGTCCTGATGACTGTGGCTTTGTAGTAGAGCCTAAGACAGGCAGGTTGATTCCTCCAGTTCCATTCTTCTTTCTCAAGATTACTTTGGCTGTTTGAGGTTTTTTGTATTTCCATACAAATTGTGAAATTATTTGTTCTAGTTCTGTGAAAAATACCGTTGGTAGCTTGATAGGGAGTGCATTGAATCTATATATTGCTTTGGGTAGAATAGCCATTTTGACAATATTGATTCTTCCAATCCATGAACACGGTATATTTCTCCATCTGTTTGTGTCCTCTTTGATTTCTTCCATCAGTGTTTTACAGTTTTCTATGTATAGGTCTTTTGTTTCTTTAGGTAGATATACACCCAAGTATTTTATTCTTTTTGTTGCAATGGTGAATGGTATTGTTTCCTTAATTTCTCTTTCTGTTTTCTCATTGTTAGTGTATAGGAATGCAAGGGATTTCTGTGTGTTAATTTTATATCCTGCAACTTTACTATATTCGTTGATTAGCTCTAGTAATTTTCTGGTAGAGTCTTTAGTGTTTTCTATATAGAGGATCATGTCATCTGCAAACAGAGAGAGTTTCACTTCTTCTTTTCCTATCTGGATTCATTTCACTTCTTTTTCTGCTCTGATTGCTGTGGCCAACACTTCCAAAACTATGTTGAATAGTAGTGGTGAGACTGGGCACCCTTGTCTTATTCCTGATTTTAGGGGAAATGCTTTCAATTTTTCAACACTGAGGGTAATGCTTGCTGTGGGTTTGTCATATATAGCTTTTAGTATGTTGAGGTATGTTCCTTCGATTCCTGCTTTCTGGAGAGTTTTAATCATAAATGGATGCTGAATTTTGTCAAAGGCTTTTTCTGCATCTATTGATATGATCATATGGTTTTTATCTTTCAATTTGTTAATGTGGTGTATTACATTGATTCATTTGCAGATATTAAAGAATCCTTGCATTCCTGGGATAAACCGCACTTGGTCACGATGTATGATTTTTTGAATATGTTGTTGGATTCTGTTTGCTAGAATTTTGTTAAGGATTTTTGCATCTATGTTCATCAGTGATATTGGCCTGTAGTTTTCGTTTTTTGTGGCATCTTTGTCTGATTTTGGAATTAGGGTGATGGTGGCCTCATAGAATGAGTTTGGAAGTTTACCCTCTTCTGCAATTTTCTGGAAGAGTTTGAGTAAGATAGGTGTTAGCTCTTCTCTAAATTTTTGGTATAATTCAGCTGTGAAGCCATCTGATCATGGGCATTTGTTTGCTGGAAGATTTCTGATTACAGTTTTGATTTCCGTGCTTGTGATGGGTCTGTTAAGACCTTCTATTTGTTTCTGATTCAGTTTTGGAAAGTTATACTTTTCTAAGAATTTCTGCATTTCTTCCAAGTTGTCAATTGTATTGGCTTAGAGCTGCTGGTAGTAGTCTCTTATGATCTTTTGTATTTCAGTGTTGTCTGTTGTGATCTCCCCACTTTCAGTTCTAATTTTGTTAATTTGGTTCTTCTCTCTTTGTTTCTTAATTAGTTTTGCTAACGGTTTGTCAATTTTGTTTATTTTTTCAAAAAACCAGCTTCTAGCTTTGTTGATTTTTGCTGTGGTCTCTTTAGTTTCTTTTGCATTTATTTGTGCCCTAATTTTTAAGCTTTCTTTCCTTCTACTGACCCTGGGGTTCTTCATGTCTTCCTTCTCTAGTTGCTTTAGGTGTAGAGTTAGGGTATTTATTTGAGTTTTTTCTTGTTTCTTGAGGTAAGCCTGTATTGCTGTCAACCTTCCCCTTTGCAATGCTTTTACAGTGTCCCATAGGTTTGGGGTTGTTGTGTTTTCATTTTCATTCACTTCTGTGCATATTTTGATTTGTTTTTTGATTTCTTCTATGATTTGTTGGTTATTCAGAAGCATGTTATTTAGCCTCCATATGTTTGAATTTTTAATATTTTTTTTTTCCTTTAATTGAGATCTAATCTGACTGCACAGTGGTCAGAAAAGATGACTGGAATGATTTCAAATTTTTTAATTTACCAAGGCTAGATTTATGGCCCAGGATGTGATCTATTCTGGAGAATATTCTGTGTGCGCTTGAGAAAAGGTGAAATTTATTGTTTTGGGGTGAAATGTCCTATAGATATTAATTAGATCTAGCTGGTCCATTGTGTCATTTAAAGTTGTGTTTCCTTGTTAATTTTCTGTTTAGTTGATCTATCCATAGTTGTGAGTGGCGTATTAAAGTCTCCCACTATTATTGTGATATTGTTGATTTCCCCTTTCATACTTGTTAGAGTTTGCCTTACATATTGTGGTGCTTCTATTTGGGTGCATATATATTTTTAAATGTTATATCTTCTTCTTGGATTGATCCTTTGATCATTATTATTGTCCTTCTTTGTCTCTTTTCACAGCCTTTATTTTAAAGTCTATTTTACCTGATATGAGTATTGCAACTCCTGCTTTCTTTTGGTCTCCGTTTGCGTGAAATATTTTTTTCCAGCCCTTCACTTTCAGTCTGTATGTGTCCCTTGTTTTGAGGTGGGTCTCTTGTAGACAGCATATGTAGGGATCTTGTTTTTGTATCCATTCAGCCAGTCTTTGTGTTTTGGTTGGGGCATTCAACCCATTTACATTTGAGGTAATTATGGATAGGTATGGTCCCATTGCCATTTACTTTGTTGTTTTGGATTCACGTTTATGCAACCTTTCTGTGTGTCCTGTCTAGAGAAGATCCTTTAGCATTTGTTGAAGAGCTGGTTTGGTGGTGCTGAATTCTCTCAGCTTTTGCTTGTGTGTAAAGCTTTTGAATTCTCCTTCATATCTGAATGAGATCCTTGATGGGTACAGTAATCTAGGTTGTAGGTTATTCTCTTTCATTACTTTAAGTATGCCCTGCCATTCCCTTCTGGCCTGGAGGGTTTCTATTTATAGACCAGCTGTTATCCTTATGGGAATCCCTTTGTGTGTTATTTGTTGTTTCTCCCTTGTTGCTTTTAATATTTGTTCTTTGTGTTTCATCTTTGTTAATTTGACTAATATGTGTCTTGGGATGTTTTGCCTTGGGTATATCCTGTTTGGGACTCTCTGGGTTTCTTGGACCTGTGTAACTATTTCCTTCCCCATTTTAGGGAAGTTTTCAGCTATTATCTACTCGAGTATTTTCTCATGGCCTTTCTTCTTGTCTTCTTCTTCTGGGACTCCTATGATTCGAATGTTGGGGTGTTTCACATTGTCCCAGAGGTCCCTGAGGTTGTCCTCATTTCTTTTGATTCTTTTTTCCTCTCTGCTTCATTTATTTCCACCATTTTATCTTCTACCTCACTTATCCTATCTTCTGTCTCTGTTATTCTACTGTTGGTTCCCTCCAGAGTGTTTTTGATCTCATTTATTGCATTATTCCTTTTTAATTGACTCTTTTTTATTTCTTCTAGGTCCTTATTAAACATTTCTTGCATCTCCTCAATCTTTGTCTCCAGGCCATTTATCTGTAACTCCATTTTGTTTTCAAGATTTTGGATCATTTTTATTATCATTATTCTAAATTCCTTTTCAGGTAGATTCCCTGTCTACTCCTCTTTTGTTTGACTTGGTGGGCATTTTTCATATTCCTTTACCTGCTGAGTATTTCTCTGCCTTTTCAGCTTGTTTAGATTGCTGTGTCTTGAGTGGGCTTTCTGTATTCTGGTGGTCTGTGGTTCCTTTTTATTGCTGAGGTTTCACCCAGTGGGTGGGGTTGAACGATTGGCTTGTCAAGGTTTCCTGGTTAGGGAAGCTTGTGTCAGTGTTCTGGTTCATGGGACTGGATTTCTTCTCTCTGGAGTGCAATGGAGTTTCCAGTAGTGAGTTTTGAGATGGGTCTATGTGTTATGTGTGACTTTGGGCAGCCTGTATGTTGATGCTCAGGGCTTTGTTCCTGCGTTGCTGGAGAATTTGCGTGGTATGTCTTGTTCTGGAACTTATTGGCTCTTGGGTGGTGGTTGGTTTCAGTGTAGGTATGGAGGCTTTTGGATGGTCTCTTATTACTTAATGTTCCCTGTAGTCAGGAGTTTTCTGGTGTTCTCAGGTTTTGGGCTTAAGTCTCCTGCCTCTGGATTTCAGTCTGATTCTTCCAGTAGCCTCAAGGCTTCTCCAACTATACAGCACTGTTGATACAACTTCTAGGTTAATGGTGGAAAGATTCTCCACCGTGAGGGACACCTAGAGAGGTTCATAGAGTTACATGAAGAAGAGGAGAGGGAGGAAGAAGATAGAGATGATCAGGAGGAGAAAAGGGGGACTCAAGGGGAAGGAGACAGATCTACACAGTTCTCTGTTCCCAAAGTGTTCTCCATAGCCCAGACACCCACAGAGATGCACAGAATTGGATTGGGAACAGAAGGGGGAGGGAGGAAACAGAGGTGATCTGAGGGAGAAAACAGAGAGTCAAAAGTGGGAGAGAGTAATCAACACACTCCTGAGTAAAATTGGGTACTGAATATTGCATTCTTAAATGTCCAAAATTGATATCAAATACTGAAAAACAAAGATTAAAAATCTAGAGTAGAGGTTAGACTCTTAAAAATACAATATTAAAAACAAAAACACAAAAATAGTTAGAAATATATATGAAGTTTGGTTTCAAAATAGGACCTCTTCTTTTTATTTTTTTTTGCAAGGTTATAGTGAAATGAAAATTAAGGAGTAATAGAGGAGTAATAGAGGACTTTAAAAGAAAATAAGAGAAAACAATTAAAAAAAATAAATTTTTTCTAATTAAAAATAATAGTAAAAATATATGAAAATGAAAAAGTTAAGGAGTAATGGAGGAGTAATAGGGAATTTTATAAGAAAATAAGAGAGAAAAAAATTTAAAAAAGAAAACAAAAAATTTTTTTAATTAAAAAAAAAGTAAAAATATATCTAGAAATTTCTCTGGAGCTGCTGCGGTCAGTATGGGTTTGGTTCCATTTTAGATAGCTCCTCTTTCCAGCTTACACTTCTCATTATCTATAGGCCCCTTCCGGTGTAGCCGGTGTTACCTACAGGGATTTTAATCTGTTGCACCGGTCACTTCTGAAGCAGTTCCCTTCGTTTATTTGGCTTCTGTTTGCTGGTCTCTTCAGTGTCTAATTTCCACCCTGACACAGGTGGGCAGAGGCGGTCTCTTGTTTAGGTTCGCTTGTTCACTCGTGCTGTGGGGAGGGAGGGGGGCTGCAGACAAATGTCACTAGCGTGTGTGGGGAGCAACCACAGTGTTCCGGCCACACTGGGTTTGCCCCTATTCATGGGTGTGTGATTTCCCCGTCAACACTGCTCAGGCTCCTGGCTGCTCTATATGGAGCAGACCCTGTGTTGTGTGCGGTTCCAGTTTTCGGGTATTCCACAAAAGCACAGACTCGGTTGGGCCTGCATTTTGTGCCTTCCCCGGCTTCTCAGGCAGCCCGGAGCTTGACATGCGCACTCTCCCCGGATGTGGTGTGCCTTATCCCCTCCGCGGTCCCAGCCTCAGTTTCCATGCGTGCCAGTTGTGTGCATGCACCTTGTGTCTGTTCTTGGGAGCTGGCCTCTAGCCGCAACCCTCCTGGTGGATGTCAACCATCCAGAATCTCAGGCAGTCTTTGGTTAGAAACTGGGAGCCTGTTTGCAGTTTGGTAGGGGGTGCTGTCTCTGGGGCCGAGTTTGCCTCTTTCCCCTCCCCCCTGCCTCCTGCCTCCGGCAAGGGATGGGCCAGTTCACAGCTGGCTAGCTCTTCTCTGGAATTGCTCAGTCCCTTTGTTCTGTGAATGGCTGGCAGTGTGTTCCGGCCGGTTAATTTTCTCTCTCTCTCTTGCTAGCCCACAGTTTAAGTTGCTATCTCACGTTAGCTCCCTCCGATTGCCCTCAGGGCATTCAGGCCCAGTCCTTACCTGAAGCAATGCCGCCCACTCCTCTCCATTCCACCCCCACTTGCTGGTGGCGGATGCGGGCGTCTGGGGTACTTTTCTGCTGGGAGTTGCTTTTAGGCATGTAATCTGTGGGTTTTATTTAGTTTTCCTCCCAGTTAGGTTGCCCTCCAAGATTCAAAAACTTCCCCCAGACCTGCCACTGCAAGGGTTTCCTGGTGTTTGGAAACTTCCTCTATTATGACTCCCTTCCCAGGACAGGTCTCTGTCCCTAGCTCTTTTGTCTCTCTTTTTATCTTTTATATTTTGTCCTACCTCCTTTTGAAGATGATGGGCTGCTTTTCTGGCCACCTGATGTCTTCTGCTAGAGGTCAGAAGTTGTTTTGTGAAGTTTGCTCAGTGTTCAAATGTTTTTTCAATGAATTTGTAGGGGAGAAAGTGGTCTCCCAGTCCTGTTCCTCTGCCATCTATACATGCATTTTCCCTTCATTATATTCTTTATCCCTTTGTCTCTGTCTTCTCTTTCTGAGACTCCACTTTTCACATGTACATATTGTTGATGGTGTCCCACAGGTATCTAAGTTTCTATTCACTTTTCTTCATTATTTTTTCATTCTGTTCCTCATATTAAATAATTTCAATTGACCTATCTTCATATTTGTCATTTTTTCTTTTCCCTAGCCTGCTCAAATTTACTATTGAGTCCCTTTAGCAAATTTTTGAACTTAGTTATTGTACTTTTCAATGACAGAATTTTTATTTTCTTCCCTTTAAAATTTCTCTCTCTTCATCAATGTCTTCTTTTTGGCAAAAAGCTATTCTCACACATATTTTAGATCTTTAGAAGTGGCTTCCTGTAGCATTTTTAATGTATTTTAAATGGCTGATTTAAATTCTTTGTCTATTAAATCTTACATCTGGCCTTCTTCAAGAATAGTTTCTATTGATTCCGTTTTTCCTGTTTCTTTATATTGCTCATATCTTTTGTTGCAACAGTTTACATAATATAGAGTTAAATAATACTTACATTGTTAAATAATATAAAACAGCATTTTATATAATAACTATGCTGTTAGTGCTGCTTGTTGTAGTTTTGGTTTTTTTGTTGTTTTTTTTTTTTTTTTTTTTAGTGATCTTTCTGAACTAATTCTATAAAGTCTATATTCTTTTTCGTATGTGAGTGTGAAAGTCTGTTTAGTTCACTTAATGGTCAAGTAATAGTTGGACAGAGATTTCCTTAAACACTTACACCCAATATGTATTCCAGGCTTTGCTGAGAGGTTCAGTGTGTGTGTCGATGCACACATTGACTACTACTCAGTGCACAGTATTGAGCCAGGCTGTTGGCAATTCTGCCTTAGCCTCTACTTCCTGTTTGAGGACACTGTAGGTCAACTAGGCATGAGAGTCTAAGCCCTTCTCAAGTCTTTTCTGAGCATATGCACAGGACTGAGCATGTGTACAGCCCCTGGTATGCACACAGCCTGAAACATATGCATAACCTTCAAAATTCCAAAGAATATTTCTGAGCTTTACAAAAGCTCCTATTAAACATCTCATTCCCCAGCTTTTCCTTTCAGATTATCTTGTTATAGTATATTGTTTGCTCCAGGTGTTACCTACCTCCTCAGGCATCCATGAACTCAAACATGCCAGTACTTTTTTGACAAATGCCCACAAAGAAAGGCTCTTTTCACTGACTTAGCATTGAGTCAGATTAAATAAAGATATCATTGCAAGTGGAGTATTCCGGGAAATCACCACACAGGTCAAATGTCTGAAAATAAGGAGACAAAAGGAGCTCCAACTTCATTCTGCCCCCTCTGGTTGCTGCCAGTTTGCTACTTTTCACCAAGATTTCAGGCTGTTGGTTTTCAAGGCTACGCTGATGCTGCAAAGAATCAGATAAGATCAGGGCAAGTTATATCGCCACAAAACTTGCTGGTATTGCTAAGATTCGAAGATTTTTCTTGAATAAACACTTCCAGGATTGCTGCAAACATTGGGTTAATTTCCAGAGGTCTGAATATTTTCTATATGATCCTTCTCCATTCTATATGATAATTTGTCCCAATTTTCTATTTTCTGAGGCTCTATTTTGTTGTTGTTGTTGTTGCTGCTGCTGTTTTGCAGCTGTCCCTCTTGTTTAAGAGATTTGCACTGATACACAAAAATTATATTTGTAGCCTTTTTAAAATTCAATCTTTTTCAAGTTTTGATTTTTAAACTTTAAATTCACTTCGTGAATAGAATTTGGAAGTTTTACCTTTTAGAGCAGTTTCACCAGTTTTGTAATTATCTGCCCTTTAAAAGTTTTGGAAAATCTTATATGAAAATATCTAAATCTATTGTGGCCTGAGGGATAGCACTTTGATCATGCTTTTCATTTATCTCATATAAATGGATATGTTTAGGTTTTCTATCTTTTCTAAGATAAATTTGGAAAATTATATTTTCCTAGAATATTATATATTCCATTCATACTTACAAATTAAATTGTATATGTTTAAGGAGAGTAGTTTCATCCTTTTAATTAACTGTATAGATATAGCTTCCTTATCATTTTTATCTTTTATTAGTATTTTTTATTATTCTTTATGGATTAGCTGGCAATATGTTTTTTAAATTTTTTATTAATTCTAACATGTTTTCTTTAACTCAATTTCTTTCTATACTTATTAAAGTGAAAGTGAAAGTAAACATTGAACTCAGTCGTATCCGACTCTTTGCAACCTCATGGTCCGTGGAATTCTCCAGGCCAGAATACTGGAGTGGGTAGCCTTCCCCTTCTCCAGGTAATCTTCCCAACCCAGGGATCATATTTCTAGTTTTAAGTCCAGTTAGTAATTCATTTATTTTCATTTTTATTTATTATTTATATACATATTTAAGACCAAGAACCTTCCCCCTGAGCACTGCCTTAGCTATATTTCATAGGTCCTGCAAAATAATGCTATCTATCTTTAACAACCCATATCTTCACTGAACATTTCCCAGTATGACCATTCTGGTTCAATTGTCTCTTACACACAGTGTCCCTTACACAGTTGCTTTCTTTTTCTTCAGTAGAGTTTAATTAACTATGTGATTAAATATTTGTTTTATTTCATTGTTTCAGTTGTCATCTGCCAGTACTCTGACTACACATATGTTCACTCTCATCTGCTGGCTTATAAATCCCTCATTTTCTTGCTCATCCCTGAAAAATTCTTTATTCATTTTAATTGTTATTTATATTTTTTTAATTAATATATTTACCTTAATTGGAGGCTAATGATTTTACAATATTGTAGTGGTTTTTGCCCTACATTGATATGAATCAGCCATGGGTGTACATGTGGCCCCATCCTGAACACCCCCTCCCATCCCTCAGGGTCATCCCAGTGCACCAGCCCTGAGCACCCTGTCTCATGCATTGAACCTGGACTGGTGCCCTATTTCACATATGATAATATACATGCTTCAGTGTTATTCTCTCAAACCATCCCACCCTCGCCTTCTCCCACAAAGTCCAAAAGACTGTTCTTTACATCTGTGTCTCTTTAGCTGTCTTGCATATAGGGTTATCGTTACCATCTTTCTAAATTCCATATATATGCATTAATATACTATATGGGTGTTTTTCTTTATGACTTACTTCACTATGTATAATAGGCTCCAGTTTCATCCACCTCATTAGAACTGATTCAAATGCATTCTTTTTAATAGCTGAGTAATATTCCATGGTGTATTTGTACAACAGCTTTCTTATCCATTCGTCTGATGGCCATCTAGGTTGCTTCCACGTCCTGGCTATTGTAAAAAGTGCTGTGATGAACATGGGGATACACGTGTCTGTTTCAATTCTGGTTTCCTCAGTGTGTATGCCCATCAGTAGGATTACTAGGTCTTATGGCAGCTCTATTTCCAGTTTTTAAAGGAATCTCCACACTGTTCTCCATAGTGGCTCTACTAGTTTGCATTTCCACCAACAGTGTAAGAGGATTCCCTTTCCTCCACACCCTCTCTAGCATTTATTGTTTGTAGACTTTTTGATAGCAGCCATTCTGACCGGCATGAGATGGTATCTCATTGTGGTTTAGATTTGCATTTTTCTGATAATGAGTGATGTTGAGCATCTTTTCATGTATGTGTTAGCCATCTGTATGTCTTCTTTGGAGAAATGTCTGTTTACTTCTTTGCCCCATTTTTTGATTGGGTCATTTATTTTTCTGGAATTGAGTTGCATGAGCTGCTTGTATATTTTTAAGATTAATTCTTTGTCAGTTGCTTTGTTTGCCATTATTTTCTCTTATTCTGATGGCTGTCTTTTCACGTTGCTTATAGTTTCCTTCATTGTGCAAAAACTTTTAAGTTTCATTAGGTCCCATTTGTTTATTTTTGCTTTTATTTCCATTACTCTGGGAGGTGGGTCATAGAGGATCCTGTTGTGATTTATGTCAGAGTGTGTTTTGCCTGTGTTTTCCTCTAACAGTTTTATAGTTTCTGGTCTTACATTAAGATCTTCAATACATTTTGAGCGTATTTTTGTGTATGGTGTTAGAAAGTGTTCTAGTTTCATTCTTTTACAGGTGGTTGACCAGTTTTCTCAGGACCACTTGTTAAAGAAATTGTCTTTTCTCCATTGTATATTCTTGCCTCCTTTGTCAAGGATAAGGTGTCCATAGGTGCCTGGATTTATCTCTTGGCTTTCTATTTTGTTCCATTGGTCTATATTTCTGTCTTTGTGCCAATACCATACTGTCTTGATGACTAGCTTTGTAGTATAGTCTGAAGTCAGGCAGGTTGATTCCTCTAGTTCCATTCTTCTTTCTCAAGATTGCTTTGGCTATTCGAGGTTTTCTGTATTTCCATACAAATTGTGAAATTATTTGTTCTAGTTCTGTGAAAAATACCGTTGGTAGCTTGATAGGGATTGCATTGAATCTATATATTGCTTTGGGTAGTATACTCATTTTTCACTCATTGATTCTTCTGATTCATGAACATGGTATATTTCTCCATCTATTTGTGTCCTCTTTGATTTCTTTCACCAGTGTTTTCTAGTTTTCTATATATGGGTCTTTTGTTTCTTTAGGTAGATTTATTCCTAAGTATTTTATTCTTTTCATTGCAGTGGTGAATGGTATTGTTTCCTTAATTTCTCTTTCCGTTTTCTCATTGTTAGTGTATAGGAATGCAAGGGTTTCTGTGTGTTAATTTTATATCCTGTAACTTTACTATGTTCATTTATTAACTCTCATAGTTTTTTGATAGTGTCTTTATGGTTTTCTATGTAGAGGATTATGTAATCTGCAAACAGTGAGAGTTTTACTTCTTCTTTTCCAATCTAGATTCATTTTATTTCTTTTTCTTCTTTTATTGCTGTAGCTAAAACTTCCAAAACTATGTTTAATAGTAGTGGTAACAGTGGGCACCCTTGTCTTGTTCCTGACTTTAGGGGAAATGCTTTCAATATTTTTACCATTGATGATAATGTTTGCTGTGGGTTTATATTATATGGTATTGATTATGTTGAGGTATGTTCCTTCAATGCCTGCTTTCTGGAGGGTTTTTACCATAAATTGATGTTGAATTTTGTCAAAGGCTTTTTCTGCATCTATTGAGATAATCTATGATTTTTATCTTTCAATTTGTTAATGTGGTGTATCACACTGATTGATTTGCGAATATTGAAGAAATCTTGCATCCCTGGGATAAAGCCCACTTGGTCATGATGTATGATTTTTTAATAAGTTGTTGGATTCTGTTTGCTAGAATTTTGTTAAGGATTTTTGCATCTATGTTCATCAGTGATATTGGCCTGTAGTTTTCTTTTTTTGTGGTATCTTTGGTTTTGGTATTAGGGTGATGGTGGCCTCATAGAATGAGTTTGACAGTTTACTTTCCTCTGCAATTTTCTGGAAGAGTTTGAGTAGGATATGTGTTAGCTCTTCTCTAAGTTTTTGGTAGAATTCACCTGTGAATCCGTCTGGTCCTGGTCCTTTGTTTGTTAGAAGATTTCTGATTACAGTTTAAATTTCTGTGTTTGTGATGGGTCTTTTAAGATTTTCTATATTCCATCTCAGGTGTGCCGTGTGTCTTCTCTGGGGAGCTGATCTCTATATTTCTATTTCTTCTTGGTTCAGTTTTGGAAAGTTATACTTTTCTAAGAATTTGTCCATTTCTTCTAATTTATTTCTTCATCTATTTTATTGGGATATAGTTGCTGATAGTAGTCTCCTATGACCCTTTGTATTTCTGTGTTGTCTCTTGTGATTTCTCCATTTTCATTTATAATTTTGTTGATTTGATTCTTCTCCCTTTGTTTCTTGATGAGTCTGGATAATGGTTTGTCTATTTTATCTTCTAAAAGAACCAGCTTTGAGCTTCATTGATTTTTGCTACGGTCTCCTTTGTTTCTTTTTCGTTTATTTCTGCCTTAATTTTTATGATTTCTTAATTTTTATGATTTCTTTCCTTCTACTAACCCTAGGGTTCTTCATTTCTTCTTTTCATAGCTTCTTTAGGTGTAGAGTTAGTTTATTTATTTGATTTTTTCTCTTGTTTCGTGAGGTAAGCTTGGAATGCTATGAACCTTCCCCTTTGCACTGCTTTTACTGAATCCCATAGGTTTTGCATTGTTGTGTTTTCATTTTCATTCACATACCTATGCATATTTTGATTTCTTTTTTTTATTTCTTCTGTGATTTGTTGGTTATTCAGAAGCGTGTCATTTATCCTCCATATGCTTGTATTTTTAATAGTTTCTTTTTCCTGTGATTGACATCTAATCTTGCCACATTATGATAAGAAAAGATGCTTGGAATGATTTCATTTTTTTTTTTTTTTAATTTACAAAGACTAGATTTATGGCCCAGGATATGATCTATCCTGGAGAAGGTTCTGTGTGCACTTGAGAAAAAGGTGAAATTCATTGTTTTGGGGTGAAATGTCCTATAGATATCAATTAGGTCTAACTGATCCATTGTATGATTTAAAGATTGTGTTTCCTTGCTAATTTTGTATTTATTTGATCAATCCATAGGTATTAGTGGAGTATTAAAGTCTCCCACTATTATTGTGTTACTGCTAATTTTCCCTTTCATACTTGTTAGCATTTGCCTTACATATTGTGGTGCTCCTATGTTGGATGCATATATACTTATAATTGTTATATCTTCTTCTTGGACTGATCCTTTGATCATTATGTAGTGTCCTTCTTTGTATCTTTTTATAGTCTTTATTTCAAAGTCCATTTTATCTGATATGAGTATTGCTACTCCTGCTTTCTTTTGGTCTCCATTTGTGTAAAATATCTTTTTCCAGCCCTTCACTTTCAGTCCGTATGCATCCATTGTTTTGAGGTGGGTCTCTTTTAGACAGCATGTATAGGGGTCTTGTTTTTGTATCCATTCAGCCAGTCTTTGTGTTTTGGTTGGGGCATTCAACTAATTTACATTGAAGGTAATTATTGATAAGTATGATCCTGTTGCCATTTACTTTGTTGTTTGGGGTTCGAGTTTATACACTTTTTCTGTGCTTCCTATCTAGAGAAGATCCTTTAGCACTTGTTGAAGAGCTGGTTTGGTGGTGCTGAATTTCTCAGCTTTTGCTTGTCTGTAATACTTTTGATTTCCCCTTCATATTTGAATGAGATCCTTGCTGTGTATAATAATCTGGGTTGTAGGTTTCTTTTCTTTCATGAGTTTAAGTATGTCCTGCCATTCCCTTCTGGCCTGAAGAGTTTCTATTGAAAGGTCAGCTGTTAGCCTCATGGGAATCCCCTGTGTGTTAATTGCTGCTTTTTCCTTGCTATTTTTAATATTTTCTCTTTCTGTGATCTTCATAAATTTTACTAATATGTGTCCTGAGATTTTTTGCCTTGGATTTATCCTGTTTTGGACTATCTGGGTTTCTTAAACTTGTGTGACTATTCCCTACCCCGTTTTAGGGAAGTTTTCAATTATTATCTCCTCAAGTATTTTCTCATGGCCTTTCTTTTTGTCTTCTTCTGGGACTCCTATAATTCAAATGTTGGGGCATTTGACATTGTCCCAAAGGTTGTCTCATTTCTTTCAATTCTTTTTAATTTTTTCCTCTCTGCTTCATTTATTTCCACCATTCAATCTTCCACCTCATTTATCCTATCTTCTGCCTCAGCTATTCTACTGTTGTTTCTCTCCAGAGTGTTTTTTATCTCAGTTATTGCATTATTCCTTATTGATTGACTCTTTTTGATTTCTTCTAGGTCCTTGTTAAACATTTCTTGCATCTTCTCAATCCTTGTCTCCAGACTATTTATCTGTAACTCCATTTTGTTTTCAATATTTTGGATCATTTTCACTATCATTATTCTGAATTCATTTTGGGTAAACTCCTTATATCCTCCTCTTTTGTTTGGTTTGGTGGGCATTTATCATGTTCCTTTACTTGCTGAATTTTTCTCTGCCTTTTCACCTTGTTTAGGTTGCTGTGTTTGGGGTGGACTTTCTGTATGCTGGAAGTTTGTGGTTCCTCTTTATTGTGGACGTTCCTCCCTGTGGGTGGGGTTTGACGAGTAGCTTGTCAAGGTTTTCTGGTTAGGGAGGCGTGCGTTGAAGTTCTGATGGGTGGAACTGGATCTCCTCTCTCTGGAGTGCAATGAAGTGTCCAGCAGTGAGTTTTGAGTTGTCTATGGGTTTGGTGTGACTTTTGGCCGCCTGTATTTTACTGCTCAGGGTTATGATCCTGTGTTGTTGAAGAATTAGCATTGTATGTCTTGCTCTGAAACTTGTTGGCACTTGGGTGGAGCTTGGTTTCAGTGTAGGTATGGAGGCTATTGGATGAGCTCTTGTCGATTAATGTTTCCTGGAGTCAGGAGTTTTCTGGTGTTCTCAAGTTTCAGATTTAAGCCTCTTGCCTCTGGTTTTCATTCTTATTCTTACAGTGGCCTCAGGACTTCTCCATCCATACCACACTGATGATAAAACATCTCGGTTAATGGTGAAAAGATTCTCCACAGGGAGGGACACCGAGAGAGGTTCACAGAGTTTCATGGAGAAGAGAAGTGGGAAGAGGGAGATAGAGGTGACCAGGATGAGAAGAGGGGGATTCAAAAGGGGAGAGAGCAATCTAGCCAGTAAATGATTCCCTATGTGCTCTCCACAGTCTGGAACACTCAGAGAGGATCACAGATTTACATAGAGAAGAGAAGGAGGAAGGCAATAGAGAGGACCAGGAGGAGAAGATTGGGAGTCAAAAGGAGAGAGACAGATCTAGACAGTAATCAGTTCCCTAAGTGTTCTCCACAGCCCAGAACACCCAAAGAGATTCACAGAGTTGAGTAGAGAAGAGAAGGTGGAGGGATGAGATAGAGGTGACCTAGGGGAGAAAAAAGAGAGTCAAAAGGGGGGGGAGCAATCAAGCCAGTATTCACACTCCTAAATAAAAATGGGTACTGAAGATTGTATTCTTAAAGGTACAAAATTGATAACAAATACCAAAAAGCAAAGATTAAAAATCTAGAGTAGAGGTTAAACTCTCAAAAGTACAATATTAAGAAAATAATCACAAAGATTATAAAGTAATATATGTGAGATTAACTTTAAAAATAGGGTCTTCTTTTTTGCAAGGTAATAGTAGGTTATAAAAATGAAAATTAAAGGAGCAATAAAGAACTTAAAATTTTTAAAAAAATAAAATGTTAACAGTAAAATATATCTAGGAATTTCTCTGGAGCTGTTGAGGGCAATGTGTGGTCAGTTCAGTTTGATAGTTCATTGTTCCAGCTTATACTTCTTCTCAAGGTCTATAGGCCCTTTCCAATGTAGTCAGTGCTAACTTCAGTGTTTTAATCTGTTGCCCCTGTCACTTCCAGAGCAGTTCCCTCTTCTTTGTTTATTTTGGCTTCCTCTGTTTGCAAGTTTCTTCAGTTCCTAATTTCTGCCCTGACACAGGGGGGCAATGATGGTCACTTATTTAGGCTCACTTGTTTAGTTGTGCTGTGGGGAGGGAGAAACACTGCAAACAAATATCACTGGCATGTGTGGGGAGTGCTCGCAGTTTCTGGGCCACACTTGGTTTGCCCCTACTCATGGCATGTGTGCTTTCTTGGTCTACACTGCTCAGGCTCCAGGTTGCTCTGCAGGGGAACTGTCTAAAGCGGGCCCTGGGTTGCATGCTCTTCCCATGTCTAAGCCACTCAGGTTCAGGTTCTCAGGTACTCCACAAAGGCACAGACTCAGTTGGGCCTGCGTTTTGTGCCCTTCCCAGGTCCAAGCAGCTCCGGAGAACAGGTGCTTGTTGAGCACACTTTCCCTAGGTCTTATCACCTCCCCTGTCCCAGCTGCTCGGTTTCCTGGGTGCGCAGTGGGAGCACCATCTCAGGTATGCCGTGTGTCTTCTCTGGGGAGCTGATCTCTGACTGTGACTCTCCCAGTGGATGTCAACCATCCAGGATCCCAGGAACACTTGGTTAGCAACTGGGAGCCTGCTCACAATTTGGTGGAGGATGCCATCTCTGGGGTTGAGATTGCCCCTTGCCTTTCAGCTCTGGCTGTCGCCCACCTGCCTCTTTGCCTCTGGCGGGGGGAGGGGCCGGTCTGAAGCCAGCTAGCTCTCCTCTGGTATTCACTCAGTCCTTTGTTCTGTGAGCGGAGTAGGCTGTGCCTTATAGCTTTTCATGGGAAAGTTCTCTCTCTCTCTCTCTCTCTTTTTCTCTGTCTCTGGCTATCTCACAGTTTGGGCTGCTATCTCACATTAGCTCCCTTAGATTGTCCTCAGGGCATTCAGGCCTGGTCCTTACCCTAAGTATGCAGCCCTCGCCTCCCTGTTCAGTCCCTGTTTGCTGCTGGTGGACGTGAGCATCTGGGCTACTTCTCCATGAGAGTTGCAGTTAGGGTCATAACCTGTGGATTTTTTTTTTTTCCATCCCAGTTATGTTGCCCTCTGAGATTCCAAAACTCCCCACAGACTTGCTGGTGAGAGGGTTTCCTGGTATTTGGAGCTTTCTGCTCCTTCACAACTTCCTCCCCGGGATGGGTCTCCGTCACTAACTTTTTTGTCTCTCTTTTTATCTTTTATATTTCGTCCTACCTCCTTTTGAAAAGAATGGGCTGCCTTTCTGGGTGCGTGGGGTCATCCACCAGCGTTCAGAAGTTGTTTTGTGGAATTTGCTCAGCATTCAAACGATCTTTCAATGAATCTGTGGGGGAGAAAGTGGTCTCCCCATCCTATTCCTCCACCATTTTAGCACTGCCCCCTTATTCATTTTACTATCATCATCTTTGATTTCTAATTTCTATCTTCTAGGTTTATAACCCTTTCATCCATAATATTTATTCTCTTTTGCGATTCATCACTTCTGTTTTTGTTTCTGGCGTTATTATTTTCACCTACTTATCATCTTAGTTATTCCAGCTCACACTCCATTTCTTTGGTTGTCTCATTATTTCTTTCCCAACTACATGTTTCTTAGCTATGATCTTCTTTTGTAAATGTAATTTGTTAATTAAAGTAATTTTTTTATTTGAATATATTCTGGTGAATGTTCTTTTGTTTCTAAATTCTGCAGTTTTTCTTATATCTTTTCTTATAATATTTTTGCATCAATAACATGACAGTTCCTTTTTATATTATTTATCACTGACTGTTTCTTTGCCTGGACCATCTATCTGTAGCCTTGTTGGAGTGGGAGCCACTGTAGTCATCCAGTCGTTACATCCAAAGAATTTCTCCTTCTCTATTGCCACAGAAGCAGGTGTTCAGTTCAGCTCAGTCATGTCAGACTCTTTGCAACTTCATGGACTGCAGCACACCAGGCTTCCCTGTCTATCACCAAACCCTGGAGCTTGCTCAAACTCATGTCCATTGAGTCAGTGATGCCATTCAACCATCTCACCCTGTGTCGTCCCCTTCTCCTCATGACTTCAATCTTTCCCAGCATCAGGGTCTTTTCAAATGAGTCAATTCTCTGTATCATGCGGCCAAAGTATTGGAGTATCAGCTTCAGCATAACTCCTTCCAATGAACATTCAGGAATGATTTTCTTTAGGATGGACTGGTTTCATCTCTTTGCAGTCCAAGGGACTCTCAAGAGTCTTCTCCAACACCACAGTTCAAAAGCATCAATTCTTTGGCACTCAGCTTTCTTTATGGTCGAACTCTCACAGCCATACATGACTACTGGAAAAATCATAGCTTTGACTAGACGGACCTTTGTCAGCAAAGTAATATCTCTGCTTTTTAATATGCTATCTAGGTTATTGATAGCTTTTCTTCCAAGGAGCAAGGGTCTTTTTATTTCAAGGCTGCAGTCATCATCTGCAGTGATTTTTTAGCCCCTCCCCCCAAAAAAAATCTCTACTGCCACAGAGACAGATGACTTCTTGTAAATATTTCTTGCTTGTGATTCTTGATTTACCTCTATTTCTTATTCTTTGAAATAAACTGAGATTAGCCCTGCTAACCAATTTTTCACACTTAATTTTTACCAACAACAAAAACTCCATAGTTTTTGCACTTTATGGTGAGAACCTATCCTTCAGGTGTTATCCTTTGTGCTGTTATTTTTTTTTAAATCTGCTGCTTCTGGGATAACATGTCACTCTCCATGTTTCTTGTCCACATTTCCTTTCTTGTGGGTTTTGACTGATCTGTGGATTATATATATCTCATGGTCTGTGGGAACTGTGGTTTGAAGATCATGTACATATTAGAATTCCCTCCTTTTCCTCTACTGTGAGAGGAGAATAAAGACAAAGATAGAAGCAGACATTACTAAGTTTTCTTTTTTTTTTTCTGACTTGATGATGATGTGGCAACTTCACTATAACATATTTTACTTTCTCTATGAAGTATGAGAAATAGGGCAGTGATGGATAGCTTTAATATTTAGGAAGAATAAATAAAATATGAAAAAGTGATTGCAGAGAGATCAAAAAACTAAAGAGATATTTATTAAAATTGATGGAATTTGTTGAGTGTTCATTTAATTTGCACAATTCCACATATAGGGTAATAGATACTAATGTGCATGGTTGTTTGGGCAAGAGATTGATCATCTAGATTCAAATTTTTCTATGTTAATACTATTGGGGAAAAAAAGGTGAACTGTAATGACATTTCCAAAATTGGGAATGGCAACACCTCAGCCCCTTTCACCAGTATCTGCTGGAGACAATATAAAACTGTCTGAACTTGCTGTTGAGTGGAAATTGCCAGAACCTATGCTCTAGATAAATATCTACATTCCTTTTCTTTAAAAATCTTTTAAATCCTCAAAGTTTTACAGTATAATAATGAATGACTTGGGCTTCCCTGGTGACTCAGATGGTAAAGAATCTGCCTGCAATGCAGGAGATCAGGGTTCAGTACCTGGGTTGGAAAGATCCCCTGGAGAAGGGAGTGGGTACCCACTCCAGTATTCTTGCCTGGAGAATTCTATGGACAGAGGAGCCCAGTGTGCTACCATCCATGGGGTCGCAAAGGGTCAGACATGAATGAGTGACTAACACTTCACTTCTACAATGGATAATTTAGTATTTAGAATGAAGTTGGGTGGCAGTTTTAAAGACTGTTAAGTATTGAACAAAAAGTTCTCTATTTGACAACTTATCTGAAAGATACTTTACTTCAGTAATTGTTTCTTCAGTATATGTTTCTCCTCTATTTACTTTTCCTTTAATTAATAGCATAGTAAGGATGCAGATGACCAAAGCCACTCCATATTGAATTGACAGGGTTCAGTCAATTAGGTATTGGTGCCTTGCTGATACTTCCACTGTCAGACTATGACAACAGCTGGCAAGGGTGAAAGATACCCTGGGAGTATTTCTAGGAGTTCAAATGAGATGTCTTTCCTTGAAGGTGATAGATGTTGTTTATAGATCCCTTAAGGACAAAATGTCTCTCTCAATATGACTTAAATGCTTAATCTTTGTACAATGCTGAGGATACTGCCCAGGCTAAACAAATCATGTCTCTTTATTCCATTTATATACAATTGAACAAAGAATTTTCACTTTAACAGCATTTAAACATGACATGTCTCCATGCAGCAATTTCTCTATCTATTAACTCTAGATAATATAGTATATAATTATGTAATATAATCATGTACAGTATTTGTAGTCTCCTACAATAGAACAATATTGAGTTGTGACAAATGAATCATGTAAAACATGTATGGATTCCTTGATAATTGGTCAGGTACTAAAATTGAGGAATGAAAGGGCATACCAGTTTGATATTTGCAAAATCTTTATTTTCCACTGGTTCACAACCTTCTAGAGTAAATATATCCATTGACCAGATTCAGAGCACAGCTGTGCCAGCTGTAAAATTGAATGCATTCTGAATTCCTACTTCCCCTCTATTTTCAAAGATTGCTGAGGAGTTGTGGAGAGTGGCTCACTTGTTTTCAAAGTAAAATGACAGTTTTTTTTTTGTTTGTTTGTTTTTTGTTTTTTATCAGTCAGTGGCTGAGTGCATATGGGGTGGTGGTAGGGATTATGGAGGAAGGAGGGAATAAAGTCAGAGCAAGCCACACAATAATGACATGTTTGTTGGGAGTGACTACTGGATTACCATAACCTAGCCTCTACATTAAAAAAGATAAAAAGGAGACATTATATCAGACAAAAGAATGATGAAAAATGTATTATATGACTTCTAAGGCACATAGGCTTTTGATATTTTTTTTCTTTAAAAAAAATTGCATCCAAATCCAATAAGCTAACTTCTGAATGGATTTCCCTTCACAGTTCTGAATTTATGAATTCTAACGGAACACCAGATGCTAAGTCTGAGAAAACTGCCTTGCTGATGATTACCAATTGAACAACAAAGCTCTTCAAAGGGAGTTGGATTTTTTTTTTCCTCTGCAAACCATTCATTCTATTTAATAACATCACTGTATTACTAAGATTTAGAGTGGTATTCTTATTGAAATGCTAGTAGCTCTATACAGCTAACTGCTCACTGGTATCACATGAAATGATCTCCAGTTATCATACTTCAGGGAAAAGAATATTATTTTGGCATAGAGGCTTGAAACGTGGAAAAGAAAGCCACAAGTCATAACCTTTACCATGCATGCTTAGTCGCTTCAGTCGTGTCTGACTCTGTGTGATCCCGTGGACTGGGGCCGGTGAGGCTCCTCCGTCCGTAGGATTCCCCAGGCAAGAACACTAGAATGGGTTGCCATGCCCTCCTCCAGGGGATCTTCCCAACCCAGGGATCGAACCTGTGTTTCTCATGTCTCCTGCATTGGCAGACTGTTCTTTACCATTAGTGCCACCTGGGAAGCACAACCTTTACCATACTTGCGTCATATTTTCACACTCTCCACATTACCTTGAGCAGACAATTATATTGTTCTTCAAAGCCTCTGCAAGCAAATGTCCCTGAAAATTACTAACAAAATAGAGAGACCACACAGACATAAGGTTTTCATCTTATGCAATTGATATAATTAATCTGGATTATGACTTCAGTGATATAAGTACTAAGTATTCCTCTTTTGTCATCTCTAAAATGACAATAATCAAAGTGTCCTGCAGCAGGAATTAGCATGAGTAATGTTTTCTGGAAATTATAAATGAAAGGTAAAGAGTTTTATGATGATATTGCCTGCTGAAGATAGCAGCTCTCCTATCTTATTGAGTTGGAGCAATGAAATACCAAAGAAGTGAAGTGCCAGAGTAACAAAGAATGAACTTAAGTTTACAAAGGAGAATTGACCTGGGCTTGTTCCTCCTCTAAGTCCAATTGTTTCTGATCTCCCAGTTTCCTCAGAATGGAAACTGGGAGTTTCTCTCACTAGATACTACTCTATAGGTGGAATGAGAAACCCCTTTTATTAGACACCCCTCTTCCTTAGAATTCACTAAAATAGAACTCAGTGTAGAAGTGCAGAGAAAGTAAATGTGTGTAGAAGAGTTAAATCTCCAAAGAACATACACATTTCTCCTTTCTGGATTAGTTTAATGAAGTTTTTTTGTTTGTTTGTTTGTTTGTTTTTAGCTCTGTTTTCTTTAACTCATTTGGATGCTTCAGGATTGAGAAATAGGCATGTGCTCAATTTATTCTCAACATATTTCAGGTCAGTAAATCACAAAATGAGGTCCAGTGAGTATATGCATAAGAATCACTAAGACGCTAGTTAAAAATTAAAATTCCAAAGTCATACCCAAGAGCTATGAAAGAAAATATCTTAAAATAAGACTTTTAAAATAAGACTTTCTGAAAGTAGTGGAGAAGAAAGCAGCTGACTGTAAAATGGCATTTAGATAGTATTTGGTTAAGGACAAAAAAGCAAAATGAGAAACACTATGAAACCATTGAACTTGAGTTGGTAAATTTGTTTCTCACAGTGAAACAAGTAAGCAATTCTGAAACTGCATGTACACTGGTTTTGAAAAAATGAGTAAAGATGTTGTAGATAATATAAGTGAGGTTTCACATTGTCAGAAGAAGAAGTTAAAAAAAAAAGAAGAAGAAGAAGAAAAATGCTAGAATGAACCCTGTGGTGTTGGATTAGACTTGGAGAACTCAATATGAACTCATGCTTATTTTAATGTGTGTACAAAAATCAATAAAGGAGCAAATATAGATGGATATAAATACATGGGCTAGCACATCTACAAATATTTGCTACTTCTGTCCTCTTAGAGGCTTAGAAGCAGTGACATCAAGTCACAATGAACATACATAGTGACCAGATCTTGGTTTTGAAATACTATTCTCCAATAAAGCAAGCCAGGGATATTAGTGAAATGTCTGAATTTATAACTAGAGTAGGAAAAATACAAGATGCCCCTATAGCATCTTGTGACCCATGAAAACAAAGACTGGTTCAAGGAAAAAAACAAAAAGAACACAGTATTCAGTCTCAGAGAATGGTCAAAACTGAAACAAAAGTGAAATTAGAAAAATAAATAATAATATTGGATTATAATCCAAAGAATGAAATAAATATTCATGAGTCCACTCTGATATAAATAAATTGTTGAATGCCTACATGCATGTTCAGTCACTTCAGTTGTGTCTGACTCTTTGCGACTCTATGGACTGTAGCTCACTAGGCTTCTCTGTCCAAGGGTTTCTCCTGACAAGAATACTGGAGTGGGTTTGCCATGCCCTCCTTCAGGGGATCGCCCCAACCCAGGGATTGAACTTGTGTCTCCTGCATTTCCTGCGCTGCAGGCAGATTCTTTACTGCTGAGCAACCAGGGAAGGCCAAATTATTGGTTAAATATATACATAATGGGGAAAAGAGAATAAATATTCTTAAAAGAAGAATTTCAATTGATAAATGTAGAAGAAATGAAAGAATAAGAAAATCACCATTAGAATATCACAGCAATAATTCCTGCAGCAGTATCAATGGATAAATGATAAAAATTTAAGGGAAAAGGGGAAATTTGTGTAGTTTCAAAATATCTCCACTCAGATATTAATTGCTGTTTGTTTTTTATTTTTTTCTAACACATGCCCACAAATTCTTCCTAGAACAGGTAAAAACTTAATTTCCCTTCCCTTGAGTGTGGCTGGACTTATTGACTTGTTTCTAATGAAATTACTATGGAAAGAGAAAAATAAGAACTTTGCAATGTAGAAACCTAGTCAGATGCCACCTTAGCCAAGTAATCTAGGTTTAGATCACTAGTAATAATTTATATTGTTATTGTTGATATGGAATAATGAGAAGGTAATGTCAACTCTTTAATATACACCCCTCAAATCTATAACTTCACACCAGTCATGAGAAAACATGAGACAAATGATTAAGGTAGTGAAAGACAAGGAAAATTTGAGATATTGTCACAAACTGGAAAAGATTTAGAAGACATGACAACTAAATGCAATGTGATATCCTGCTTTGGATCTTAGAACAGCAAAAGGACATGAATACAAAAATGGGGTAAATTTAAATAAATTCTATAGTCAAGCGTGTTGTACCAATGTTAATTTTCTTTTAATTTCAATCAGTGTACCATATCATGTAAGATGCTAATGTTAGGGAAATCTGGGTGAGGAGTATATGAGAACACTCTTGCGTTAGTCAGCTTGGGCTGCCATAATAAGATATCATAGACTGGGTGGCTTAAATAACAGAAATTTATTTTCTTCATAGTTCCATAGACTGGATTTGGAGTTTAGGGTGCCAGCATGGTAAACTTCCTGACTTGTAAACTGACACCCTCTCATTATGTCCTCACATGGGCTTTCCTCAGTGTGTGTGTATGGGAGGTGAGGAGAGAGGTGGGGGGAGGGGAACTGTAAGATGATAATTTCAGTAGAGCCATTATGACAATTTCTCCTCATTCATATATGATAATCTAGTTTGTTACTGTTTATAATAGCCAGCCAAGGCCCTTAAAACTTGGTTGTGACTACTTGCATTTTCATAAATGCTAGTCTGTTCATAAGTGTTTTTTTATGTGTGGTAGGATAGCAGAAACATGACTTTAGTTGTGAAACACAAAAGATGCTAATAAAGAACTGAGAACTGACATTTTTTATTAATGTATTATAAAACATTATATATATACCAATAAATAGACATCAGTGAGGTAATGGATTGCAAAATCTCGTTTTGACAGCAGTCCAACTCTCCAAGGTCAATGAGATGTGAGGAAAAATGTCAACTATTTAAGATTGAAATCATTTCTGAAGAAGTTTATTCCTGCTGCCTTTTCATCTCCTATAGAGAAAAATACAACTAAAAATGCAAACTAACAAATGTCAGTGGTTTGTTAATAATCAGTCTGCAGTGAATTAAACCTGAATTCATTCTGTTATATGTGTTTGGCAGCTTGGAACTCTATATATTTTAGTTTTTCTCTATTCCCTAAATGCGGATTGCTTGATGGTGTGTAAGAGCTAATTAGATATAAATACCAACCAGCACCCAAATAACAAGTATCATAATGATCATACAGTGAACAGCTGTGCCATTCGATAAATTGGTTTCATTTCTAATACTGCAGCAATTCAAACATTTTCTAGCTCCAAAAATGTTTTTCCCCTTCATAGGCCAGATTCAATTAAAAAAGAAAAAAAAGTTCTGTTAATGCGGGACTTAATGAAGGCCACAAAAATCTGAGGCTTTGCGAACTTTTGTTGCAAAAGCCAGACAGATATATGATTGAATGTGGGCCTTCTCTGATTTTTTAACTGATAGCACAACATACAAGAGTAATGTATATGGGATCAGTACAAGGAGGGAATACTGGATTATAATTGAGAACTGAGAACTAAATAGTTGTCTTCTATAAAATCGAACCTTATTCAATTTTATTTTCTTTTGATTTCTCCATTTTCTGTTTTGATCTATGGGGAAAGATTTGTTTAAAAAGGTTTGAGGCAGTGTTTCAGTGCCACTTTAGATTGACAGCTCTAACTTCAATTTAATTAAATTCATATTTATTTAATACCTACTCTATGCCTGGTGCTACTTTAAGTGCTGATCAACCACAGACATTGTTCCCCTCCTTCCCTCAAGGAGCTATCAGTTTAATTTAAATTTCTTAATATTATAAAACAAAAATACAAATTGCCATTTCTATTGGGGGGGGGCGGTGAGGGAAGGAGAGGCACTACCCTAGGAAATCATGAAGGACTAAGAAATGACCTGAAATAAATACTCAGGGAAGCTTCTCTGTGGAAGTGACATTTAAACTCAGACCTAATTTAAGTTGCTGAAAAGGGAAAACTTCATGCTTCTATAGAACAGAAGCAGCAAGATTTCCTACTACTTACTTTGTGATAACATCTCAGTCTTATTTTGAAGTTTTAAAAATGCTTAAATGCCTTGTCACTCTCTTAAAACTCTGTTAAAATGATAGCCAAAAATTCAAAACAAGAAGGGGGCATAATAAGTAATAGGATTTTTAAAAATAGGAGAGGAGACAACAGAAAACAAAATTTTGCAATACAGAAAGCAGATGGATAAGTAGAAACTGACTTGGTACACTCAAGAAAGCTAAATCCCAAGTTTGTAGTGGAGAAAACCGAGTAACAACCAGTTTTATTGGACCTACCCCAAAACCTCAGAGAGGACAGTGACAGGAATCTCTGGTAGGTGAATAAGGGACTAAGAGCAGAAAACTGGTTTAAAGCATCTCCATGAATTTACTTGAACAGTTAGAGCCCAAACTCCTTCTTTATTTCATGTATCCAACACATTGCCCTCTTCCTACCCATGGAAAAATAATGGAAGTCAGTTTCCTGCAGAAGGTAAAATAAAGGTTCTCTGGAATGAGACAAACCAAGTATAACTAAAGACTGGGCTACTGTATTGAAACAAGTGATTGTGTGAAAGTCCATATGCTGGGTTGTAATAATCATCTAATTCTCTCACTGAGATTCCAGAATGCTGACAGCCAGGTCCCTACACTATAGTAAATAAAATTTAAAATCTGGAAGTCCATAAGGAAATCATTTAGCTAGATCACAGGACTATAAAGCTACAGTCAACAAAACCCAGGCTGTGCATAGAGCTTCCAATCTGAGTGCCCAATTTTGAGTGCCCAAAATTAACTGTGAAGTGTTAATAATGATCACTAAACATTTGAAAAAACAATTCTCCAGTATAAAAGATGAATATCAAAATAATAGATATAACAAAGCAACTTGGGAGAAACAGATTATGAATGAAAACACAATTTTAAAAACATTAATGTACTTAGATGTGTGTGTTAGTCTCTCAGTCATGCCCTACTCTTTGTGACCCCAGGGACTGTAGCCTGCCAGGCTCCTCTGTCCATGGAATTCTCCAGACAGGAATACAGAAGTGAGTTCCCATTCCCTTCTCCAGGGAATCTTCCTGACCCAGGGATCAAACTCAGGTCACCTGCTTTGTAGGCAGATTCTTTACCTGCATGAGATTTTATTAACCCTTGTTATTAACCCATGAAACAAGAACAGTTTGCTCTAGAAAAAGAAACAGTAAAAGAACAATGAAGAACTTTTGAAAATTAAAAACTTGCCAGATATGAGAAGCTAAATAAGAATAGTTAAAAGGTAAAGTTTCAGAAATATCCCAGAAAGTGGAGTAAAGAGGCAAAGGTAGAAAATAGGAAAGAAAAGACAAGAAAAATGGGAGACCTATGTATAAGACACAAGAGTCCAAAAGAGGAGTTGTAGAAAGAGAGAATATGAAAATCAAAGGGAAGAAAATAACAAAGAAATTATTCAATAAAATGCTCTAGGCCTGACGGACATGCATTTCCAGGCGGAAAGGGCCCATCAAGTATCTACCACAGTGAACAAAAATAGTCCTCACCAGAACACATCATCAGAAAATTTTAGAACTCTGGAAGCGAGAAAAATTTCCCATAAGATTCTGGGAGGAAGAACTCTTTTTACACAAAGGATCAGATCTCAGAATGATTTCTGACTTTTTCAACAGTACTGGAAGCTAGAAGACACTGCAACATTAACTTCAAGATCCTGATAGAAAATTATTTCTAACCTTGAGTTCTATTCCTAATGAACTATCAAATAAGCTGAGGGTAGAAGAAAAGCTTTTCAAATATGCAGGGTCTCAATGTCTGGGACACCCAGGCATCCTTTCCCAGAAAGCTACTACACAGTATGAAACTTTGAAATCAGAGAAAATACACAGAAAGAGGAATAAAACAGAAACTCCATCACATAAAAATCTGGTTCTTAGAAGGATATTAAGAAGGTTAAAATTGTGCTTGAATATATGAAACAAGATTTATATAACTGGGTAGAGTTTAGGGGTAAATGAGTGGTAAACAGAAAGCAAAGCAATCAAAACCAATATAATATTTAATTGAGGGCAAAACCAAAAGTTTGGTAGTAAAGTATATAGTTTAATGTATAATTCTGATCTGTTAAGCATTTGCTTAGTCATTATCATATAAACACTGAGTGATAAATTAACTGATTGATAGGACAAGCCACAAGAAGGGTAATGCAAGTTGTGAAAGAGAACTTACTCCTCATCTTCTATGGTAAAATTAGTGACAAAATTAAAATGTAGCAATATAAAGATTAATACATTATGTGGTGGTAAAAACCAAAATGATCCATTAAAAGAATGAGGTTAGTTGTTTCTAGTTGGCAGGAAATGTGGAGTAGGAGTCAGGGAACTGTTTTTAATATGTCTAATAGAACTATTTGATTACTCAAACTATGTACTTCTATCACTGAGATTAAATAAAAACTAAATTAAGACCAAAAAAAGTTAATAGCTGCCAAAATAGAAGCTTGCTTACATATTCAGGATAAGCCAACATAATGGTATTAATTACTTTGAAATAGAGTGATCACATTGCAGAAAATTATTTACCTCTTGCGCACCACCTGCGACAGACTGCGCAGAAGCATGGCCGTGAGGAGCTACCCCTCGCCCAAGGTCAGGGGTAGTGACTGAGAGCGCCAGCCTGCGACAGCGCAGGGGCGGCGGTCTGAAGGAGCTTCCCCAGGTCCGAGGTCAGGGGTGGCGGCCGAGAGTAGCTACCACTCCCCCAAGGGCAGCAGCGGCCGCTGAGAGGAGCTACCCCACCTCCAAGCAGCAGCTGCTGTGGGGCGCAGGAAGGCTGAGAGGAACTACTCCTCGTTCAACGTCAGGAGGGGAGGCCATGAGAAGCTACCACTCGTCCAAGGTAAGGAGCAGCGGCTGCGCTTTGCTGGAGCAGCCCTTAAGAGATACCCCACGTCGGAGGTAAGAGAAACCCAAGTAAGACAGTAGGTGTTGCGAGAGGGCATCAGAGGGCAGACACACTAAAACCATATCACAGAAAACTAGCCAATCTGATCACAGGACCACAATCATGTCTAACTCAGTGAAACTAAGCCATGCCATGTGGGGCTATGCAAGACAGTCAGGTCATGGTGGAGAAGTCTGACAGAATGTTGTCCACTGGAGAAGGGAATGGCAAACCACTTCAGAATTCTTGCCTTGAGAACCCCATGAACAGTATGAGAAGGCAAAATGATACGATACTGAAAGAGGAACTCCTCAGGTCAAGGTGCCCAATATGCTAATGGATATCAGTGGAGAAATAACTCCAGAAAGAATGAAGGGATGGAGCCAAAGCAAAAACAATACCCAATTGTGGATGGGACTGGTGATAGAAGCAAGGTCCGATGCTGTAAAGAGCAATATTGCATAGGAACCTGGAATGTTAGGTCCATGAATCAAGGCAAATTGGAAGTGGTCAAACAGGAGATGGCAAGAGTGAATGTTGACATTCTAGGAATCAGCAAACTAAAATGGACTGCAATGGGTGAATTTAACTCAGATGACCATTATATCTACTACTATGGGCAGGAATCCCTTAGAAGAAATGGAGTAGCCATCCATCATAGTCAACAAAAGAGTCTGAAATGCAGTACTTGGATGCAATCTCAAAAATGACAGAATGATCTCTGTTCATTTCCAAGGCAAACCATTCAATATCATGGTAATACAAGGTGATGCCCCAACAAGTAACGATGAAGAAGCTGAAGTTGAACGGTTCTATCAAAACCTAAAAGACCTTTTAGAACTAACACCCCCAAAAAATGTCCTTTTCATTATAGGGGACTGGAATGCAAAAGTAGGAAGTCAAGAAACACCTGGAGTAACAGACAAATCTGGCCTTGGAGTACGGAATGAAGCAGGGCAAAGGTAATAGAGTTTTGCCAAGAGAACTCACTGGTCATAGCAAACACCCTCTTCCAATAACACAAGAGAATACTCTACACATGGACATCACCAGATGGTCAATGCTGAAATCAGATTGATTATATTCTTTGCAGCCAAAGATGGAGCAGCTCTATTGAGTCAGCAAAAAGATCAGGAGCTGACTGTGGCTCAGATCATGAAATCCTTATTGCCAAATTCAGACTTAAACTGAAGAAAGTAGGAAAAACCACTAGACCATTCAGGTATGACCTAGATCAAATCCCTTCTGACTATACAGTGGAAGTGAGAAATAGATTTAAGGGACTAGATTTGATAGACAGAGTACCTGATGAACTATGGATGGAGGTTTGTGACATTGTACAGGAGAGAGGGATCAAGAACATCCCCATGGAAAAAAAGTGCAAAAAGGCAAAATGGTTGTCTGAGGAGCCCTTACAAATAGCTGTGAAAAGAAGAGACGCGAAAAGCAAAGGAGAAAAGGAAAGATATTCCCACTTGAATGCAGAGTTCCAAAGAATAGCAAGGAGAGATAAGGAAGGCTTCCTCAGCAATTGATGCAAAGAAATAGAGGAAAACAAGAGAATGGGAAAGACTAGAGATCTCTTCAAGAAAATTAGAGATATCAAGGGAACATTTCAGGCAAAGGTGGGTTCGATAAAGGACAGAAATTGTATGGACCTAACAGAAGCAGAAGATATTAAGAACAGGTGGCAAGAATACACAGAAGAACTGTACAAAAAAAGATCTTCACAACCCATATAATCACAATGGTGTGATCACTCACCTAGAGCCAGACATCCTGGACTGCAAAGTCAAGTGAGCCTTAGAAAGCATCACTATGAACAAAGCTAGTGGATGTGATGGAATTCCAGTTGAGCTATTTCAAATCCTGAAAGATGATGCTGTGAAAGTGCTGCACTCAATATGTCAGCATATTTGGAAAACTCAGCAGTGGCCACAGGACTGGAAAAGGTCCGTTTTCATTCCAACCCCTAAGAAAGGCAATCCCAATGAATGCCTAAACTACCGCACAATTGCACTCATCTCAAACGCTAGTAAAGAAATGCTCAAAATTCTCCAAGCCAGGCTTCAGCAATATGTGAACCGAGAAATTCCAGATGTTCAAGCTGGTTTTAGAAAAGGCGGAGGAACCAGAGGTCAAATTGCCAATATCCACTGGATCATTGAAAAATCAAGAGAGTTCCAGAAAAACATCTATTTCTGCTTTATTGACTATGCCAAGGCCTTCGACTGTGTGGATCACAATAAACTGTGGAAAATTCTGAAGGAGATGGGAATACCAGACCACCTGACCTGCCTCTTCAGAAACCTATATGCAGGTAAGGAAGCAACAGTTAGACAGTTAGAACAGTTAGAACAACAGACTGGTTCCAAATAGGAAAAGGAGTACGTCAAGCCTGTATATTGTCACCCTGCTTATTTGACTTATATTCAGAGTACATCATGAGAAACACTGGGCTGGATGAAGCACAAGCTGGAATCAAGATTGCCAGGAGAAATATCAATAACCTCAGATATGCAGATGACACCACTCTTATGGCAGAGAGTGAAGAAGAACTAAAAAGCCTCTTGATGAATGTGAACAAGGAGAGTGAAAAAGTTGGTTTAAAGCTTAACATTCAGAAAACTAAGATCATGGCATCTGGTCCCTTCACCTCATGGGAAATAGATGGGGAGACAGTGGAAACAGTGTCAGACATTTTTATTTTTGGCTCCAAAATCACTGAGGATGGTGACTGCAGCCATGAAATTAAAAGACGCTTACTCCTTGGAAGGAAAGTTATGACCAACCTAAATAGCATATTAAAAAGCAGAGACATTACTTTGCCAACACAGGTCCATCTGGTCAAGGCTATGGTTTTTCCAGTGGTTATGTATGGATGTGAGAGTTTTACTGTGAAGAAAGCTGAGCACCGAAGAATTGATACTTTTGAACTGTGGTGTTGGAGAAGACTCTTGAGAGTCTCTTGGACTGCATGCAGATCCAACCAGTCCACCCTAAAGGAGATCAGTCCTGTATGTTCATTTGAAGGACTGATGGTGAAGCTTAAACTCCAGTACTTTGGTTGCCTCATGTGAAGAGTTGACTCATTGGAAAAGACCCTGATGCTGGGAGGGGTTGGCGACAGGAGGAGAAGGGGGCGACAGAGGATGAGATGGCTGGATGGCATCACCGACATGATGGGCATGAGTTTGGGTAAACTCCGGGAGTTGGTGATGGACAGGGAGACCTGGTGTGCTGCAATTCATGGGGTCTCAAAAAGTTGGACACGACTGAGTGGTTGAACTGAACTGAACTGAACTAATGCTCACTTGAATCTAAATTCTGTAGTGTTGCTGATCCAGCAACTAGAGTACAGTACAGAGTTGACACTCAATAAATGTTTACTTTCTCGTTTCTCTCTTAAGGGCTATTTCCCCTATATAATTTTACAATGGCTATCTCTATCTGTTTTTGTGTTAGTTTATTGTGTCTGTTTATCCTAGCTTCTCACCTGTAGGCTAAATATCGTGTAATTCAATATCACACTCAACTTTCCTAGCCCTGCCCACAGAACAATTTGGGGAGTAAATCTAAAAGCTTTTGCTCACTTGAAGTTTCAAGATCTTAAAACAGATTTTTTTTCCCCAATTCTGAGATTGTTCTTTTCTTCTTTAAATTTTGAACTGATTGACTAGGATGTTAAATGGCTTATGTTCAAAAAAGTGATGATAAATTAATGATAAAATATTCCATGGGATACAAAGGGATTCAGTGTCACTGCTGTTAGTTGTTCTGATAAGAAAGAAGTTGAAATATATATTAATATACTTTAGTCTGAAGTTCTAATATTTATTAGGTTGGCCAAAAGGTTACTTCAGTTTTTTCCATAAGATGGCTCTAGTAATATTTAGCTGTTTTTAATTTCATTCAGAACAATTTTGTTAGATTGTATTATGACAGCTGTCATATCACATGCATTTAAAAAAATTATCAAAATCGATGAGTTTGTGTGGACCCATTTTAATATTGAAGATGGAAGAAAAAAAGCAACATTTTTGGCATATTATGTTTTATTGTTTCAAGAAAGGTAAAAATACACAACAAAACACACATAAAAAATGATTTACATAGCATATGGAACAGGTGCTGTGACTGATGAAACATGTCAAAAGTGGTTTGCAAAGCTTCGTGTTGGGGATTTCTCACTGGACAGTGATGCACGGTCGGGTAGACCAGTTGAAGTTGATAGCAATCAAATTGAGACATTAATTGAGGATAATCAGCATTATACTACATGAGAGATAGCCAACATGTTCAAAATATCCAAATCAAGCACTGAAAATCACTTGCACCAGTTTGGTTATGTTAATCAATTTGATGTTTGGTTCCACATAAGTTAAGTAAAAAAAAAAATACTTCTTGACCATATTTCCACATGCCAATATTTACTTAAATGTAATGAAAAATATTCCATTTTTAAAACAAATTGTGATGGGTGATGAAAGGTGGATGCTATGTAATAATGTGGAATGGAAGAAATGGTGAGGCAAGTGAAACAAACCACCACCACCAACCACACCAAAGGCTGGTCTTCATTCAAAGAGAAAAGTGCTGTGTATATGGTTGGATTGGAAGGGAGTCCACTATTATGCACACCTTCCAGAAAAACAAACAATTACAACATGTACTGCTTCCAGTTATACCAACTGAAAGTAGCATTTCATGAAAAGCCTCTGGAATTAATCAGAAAATGCATAATCTTTTATCAGGATATTACAAGTCTGCATGTTTCTTTGATGTTGGTACTAAGTCGCTTCAGTCATGTCTGATTCGTTGTGGCCCCATGGACTATAGCCTGCCAAGCTCCTTTGTCCATGGAATTCTCAAGGCAAGAATAGTGCAATGGGTTGCCATGCCCTCTTCAGGGGATCTTCCTGACCCAGGGATTGAACTCACATCTCTTGTGTTGCCTGCATTGGCAGGCAGATTTTTCACCATTAGTGCCTCCTGGGAAGCCCATTTCTTTGATGACCAGGCAAAAACTATTACAGATTGGCTGGGAAATTCTGAATCATCCAGCACGTTCACAAAAATTACACCTTTCTAGAAATGTCCATTTGCTTTGATTTGTACAAAATTCTCATAATGGAAAGGATTTTCAATTCCCTGGAAGAGTGTAAAAAGCAACTGGAAAAGTTCTTTACTCAAAAAGATAAAATGTTTGAGGAAGATGGAAATATGAAATTGCCTGAAAAATGGCAGAAAGTAGTGGAACAAAATAATAAATGCATTGTTCAATAAAGTTCTTGGTGAAAATAAAAAACGTGTCTCTTATTTTTACTTGAAAAACTAAAGAAACTTCTTGGCCAACCCAATATACCTAGGTCTTCTATCTAAAAAATCAAGCTATTATTCACTCAATTCAGTTCAGTCGTTCAGTCGTGTCTGACTCTTCGTTACTCATGGACTGCAGCACGCCAGGCCTCGTTGTCTATCACCAACTCCTGGAGTTTACTCAGACTCATGTCCATTGAGTCGGTGATGCCATCCAACCATCTCATCCTCTGTTGTCCCCTTCTCCTCCTGTGTTCAATGTTTCCCAGCATCAGGGTCTTTTCAAATGAGTCAGTTCTTTGCATCAGGTGGCCAGATTATTGGAGTTTCAGCTTCAACATCAGTCCTTCCAATGAACACCCAGGACTGATTTCCCTTAGGATGGACTGGTTGGATTTCTTTGCAGTCCAAGGGACTCTAAAGAGTCTTCTCAAACACCACAGTTCAAAAGCATCAATTCTTTGGCACTCAGCTTTCTTTATGTTCCAACTATCACATCCATACATGACTACTAGAAAAACCATAGCCTTGATAGACGGACATTGTTGGCAAAGTAACGTCTCTGCGTTTTAATTTGCTATCTAGGTTGGTCATAACTTTTCTTCCAAGGAGTAAGCGTCTTTTTATCTCATGGCTGCAGTCACCATCTGGAGTGATTTTGGAGCCCAAAAAATAAAGTCAGTCACTGTTTCCACTGTTTCCTCATCTATTTGCCATGAAGTGATGGGACAGGATGCCATGATCTTTGTTTTCTGAATGTTGAGTTTTAAGCTAACTTTTTCACTCTCCTCTTTCACTTTCATCAAGAGGCTCTTTAGTTCTTCTTCACTTTCTGTCATAAGGGTGGTATCATCTGCATATGTGAGGTTATTGATATTTCTCCCGGCAATCTTGATTCCAGCTTGTGCTTCATTCAGTCCAGCGTTTCTCATGATGTACTCTACATATAAGTTAAATATGCATGGTGACAATATACAGCCTTGACATACTCCATTCCTGATTTGGAATCAGTCTGTTGTTCTATATCCAGTTCTAACTGTTGCTTCCTGACCTGCATAGAGATTTCTCAAGAGGCAGGTCAGGTGGTCTGGTATTCCCATCTCTTTCAGAATTTCCCACAGTTTATTGTGATCCACATAGTCAAAGGCCTTGGCATAGTCAATAAAGCAGAAATAGATGTTTTTCTGGAACTCTCTTGCTTTATTGATGATCCAACAGATGTTGGCAATTTGATCTCTGGTTCCTCTGCCTTTTCTAAAACCAGCTTGGACATCTGGAAGTTCATGGTTCATGTATTGTTGAAGCCTGGCTTGGAGAATTTTGAGCATTACTTTACTAGCGTGTGAGGTGAGTGCGACTGTGTGGTTATTTGAGCATTCTTTGGCATTGCTTTTCTTAGGGACTGCATTGAAAACTGACCTTTACCAGTCCTGTGGCCACTGCTGAGTTTTCCAAATTTGCTGGCATATTGAGTGCAACACTTTCACAGCATCATCTTTTAGCATTTGAAATAGCTCAACTGCAATTCCATCACCTCTGCTAGTTTTGTTTGTAGTGATGCTTCCTAAGGCCCACTTGACTTCACATTCCAGGATGTCTGGCTCTAGGTGAGTGATCACACCATTGTGATTATCTGGGTTGTGAAGATCTTTTTTGTATAGTTCTTCTGTGTATTCTTGCCACCTCTTCATAATATCTTCTGCTTCTGTTAGGTCCATAACATTTCTATCCTTTATTGAGCCCACTTTTGCATGAAATGTTCCCTTGGTATCTCTGATTTTCTTGAAGACATATCTCGTCTTTCCCATTCTATTGTTTTCCTCTATTTCTTTGCATTGATCACTGAGGAAGGCTTTCTTATCTCTCCTTGCTAGTCTTTGGAACTTTGCATTCAAATGGTATATCTTTTCTTTCTCCTTTGCTTTTGACTTCTCTTCTTTTCATAGCTATTTGTAAGGCCTCCTGAGATGGCCATTTTGCTATTATTACTTAAGAATATTCACATATGGCTAATGATCTGCATCAGGTTCAAAGGAATTTGTAGCATGGCCAACAATCAAACTGAAAGTTTCAGGTCATCAGTTCCCTTTTGCTGCTGTTTTTAGTTACTCAGTCATGTCCAATTCTTTGCAACCCCATGGAATGTAGCCCACCAAGCTCCTCTGTCCATGGATTTCCCAGACATGAATACTGGAGTGAGTTGCCATTTCCTTCTCTAGGGGATCTTCCTGACCCAGGGATCATACCCAGGTCTCCTGCTTGGCAGGTAGATTCTTTACAGATGAGCCACAGCATTGTTCAGTTGCCGTACCAGCACCAAATGAGTATTTCCAAAAAAGACTTTTTAAAAGTATCTGGTGTACAGAAAGGTCACATTTAAAAGGTGAAAGCTGGTAATACATTTAATGGGATTATAGGTCTGTATATCCATTTAAACTCAAGTCATATTAAATCTCAGTGGGCAAATTGTACATTTTATTTTTATATACTCATTTCATAAAGTAACTTTTCTCTTGTAAGTAACATAGAAAAGGTATACTATAGAAAAAGTGCTAGCACAAGACATATTATATAAAAGCACCAGCATAAAATAACAATTAAAATGATGTGTAATACCTCTACTCAAATATAAACCTAAACATTTTGTCAGATTGCTACATATTTTACTGTCTTTTTTCTAAGTGTACATGTATATTTTTGTATAAAGACACACTTTTATTTTCCCCCAAATTTAGATTGTATATTACACATTGTTTTAATTTTATTTTTAAAAAGTTTAACAATATATTAAGCATTTCCCATGTCAATAAATAACCTTATATAGTATGATTTTTTAAAGTAGCATATAGTTCAATTATAGGTATCCAATTCACATTATGCAACTTGGCTTTTGCAAAACTTTCAGTAGTATCTGTTCTCACTAGGAGAAATCCAAAGAGTCCTTTGACTTTTACCAAAAAAGACAAAAAGGGAAAAGTGCATGCACTGTTTGTTTTGCAGTGAGTTATTGTAGAGGCAGTACATACCCCATGCAGGGAGATTGGCACCACTAAGCTCCTTCTATGGGAGCTATATTCAGCATCCCAGCATCAAGCTGCCATAGGTTTGAACTGTGTCTGTGAGCATCTGTGATTCATCTCAATTTATTTTGTGTATCCATTAGCAACATGTGTCCTAAGGTATTAATAAAGCCTAAGAAAGCTCAGATAATCACGATGGTGTGATCACTCACTTAGAGCCAGACATCCTGGAATGTGAAGTCAAGTGGGCCTTAGAAAGCATCACTATGAACAAAGCTAGTGGATGTGATGGAATTCCAGTTGAGCTATTTCAAAGCCTGAAAGATGATGCTGTGAAAGTGCTGCACTCAATATGCCAGCAAATTTGGAAAACTCAGCAGTGGCCACGAGACTGGAAAAGGTCAATTTTCACTCCAATCCCAAATAAAGGCAATCCCAAAGAATGCTCAAGCTACTGCAGAATTGCATGCATCTCAAATGCTAGTAAAGTAATGCTCAAAATTCTCCAAGCCAGGCTTCAGCAATATGTGAACCGTGAATGTCCAGATGTTCAAGCTGGTTTTAGAAAAGGCGGAGGAACCAGAGATCAAATTGCCAACATTCACTGGATCATCGAAAAAGCAAGAGAGTTCCAGAAAAATGTCTATTTCTGCTTTATTGACTATGCAAAAGCCTTTGACTGTGTGGGTCACAATAAACTGTGGAAAATTCTGAAAGAGATGGGAATACCAGACCACCTGACCTGCCCCTTGAGAAAGCTTTATGCAGGTCAAGAAGCAACAGTTAGAACTGGACATGGAACAACAGACTGGTTCCAACTAGGAAAAGGAGTACGTCAAGGCTGTATATTGTCACCCTGCTTATTTGACTTATATGCAGAGTACATCATGAGAAACGCTGGACTGGAAGAAGCACAAGCTGGAATCAAGATTGCCAGGAGAAATATCAATAACCTCAGATATGCAGATGACACCACCCTTATGGCAGAGAGTGAAGAGGAACTAAAAAGCCTCTTGATGAAAGTGAAAGAGGAGAGTGAAAAAGTTGGCTTAAAGCTCAACATTCAGAAAACTAAGATCATGGCATCTGGTCCCATCACCTTATGGGAAATAGATGGGGAAACAGTGGAAGCAGTGTCAGACTTTATTTTGGGGGGCTCCAAAATCACTACAGATGGTGACTGCAGCCATGAAATTAAAAGACGCTTACTTCTTGGAAGGAAAGTTAGGACCAACCTAGATAGCATATTAAAAAGCAGAGACATTACTTTGCCAACACAGGTCCGTCTGGTCAAGGCTATGGTTTTTCCAGTGGTCATGTATGGATGTGAGAGTTGGACTGTGAAGAAAACTGAGCGCCAAATAATTTATACTTTTGAACTGTGGTGTTGGAGAAGACTCTTGAGAGTTCCTTGGACTGCAAGGAGATCCAACCAGTCCATCCTAAAGGAGATCAGTCCTGGATGTTCATTAGAAGGACTGATGCTGAAGCTTAAACTCCAGTACTTTGGCCATCTCATGCGAAGAGTTGACTCATTGGAAAAGACCCTGATGCTGGGAGGGATTGGGGGCAGGAGGAGAAAGGTATGACAGAGGATGAGATGGCTGAATGGCATCACTGACTGGATGGACATGAGTTTGAGTGAACTATGGGAGTTGGTGATGAACAGGGAAGCTTAAGCGACTGAACTGAATGGAAGAAAGCTCAGGCTGCGCTTCCTGTTGGCTCAGACGGAAAAGCATCTGCCTACAATGTGGGAGACACGGGTTTGATCCCTTGATCGGGAAGATCCTCTGGAGAAGGAAATGGCAACCCACTCCGGTTCTCTTGCCTGGAAAATCCCATGGACAGAGGAACATGGTAGGTTCAGGCCATGCGGTCACAAACAGTCGGACACGACTGAGTGACTTCATTTTCACTTTCAAGATAGCTCAGAAGGGGCTTACACTTAAGCTTAAAAGTGGATGTAACTGAGCATTTCAACCATAGTGAATGAGATAAAGACATTGAGCCTCCGTTGAACTTGCCTCCCTCCACCATTCATACTATTTACAGTCAGAGAGAATCTTGAAAGCTGCCAAAGTTGCATTGGTTCCACTAGTAGCAAAGTGGTCTTATTTTGTAGTAGACATACAGCAATAAATACAATGGGCTTCCCTGATGTCTCAGCAAGTAAAGACTCTGCCTGCAATGCTGGAGACATAGGAGACACGAGTTCAATCTCTCGATCAGAAAGATCCTCTGGAGAAGGGAATGGCAACCCACTCCAGTATTCTTGCCTGGGAAATCCCGTGGACAGAGGAGCCTGGCAGGTTACAGTCCATAGGTCTGCAAAGTCAGACACAACCGAGTGAATAAGAAATGAATACAATGAAAGTTTTTTGCTTGAGTGGATTGATGGGTACAAAGTGTGTTGTTCTGTTAAATATCTTATACTTAAGGAGAAAACAGTGTCTTTTTAATAAGCTGGAATAGAAAGCACTGGATTATGGTGATGGCAGTACTTGCTAAAGTAGAATTTAAAGTAGTTGTGGGTGGTTTGATTGGTTTTTGAGGCAAATGAAGTTTTACAGCCTACATCTTACTGGAGACAGTGCTTTATCTGATACTGGCAATGAGGAAAAAGTTCCAAGAAAAAGTGAAGAACATAATTTCTGAAGGTGGTTATTCATGTAAGCAAGTGTTGAACTGTGATGAAATGCCATTTATTGGGGCGAAAATGCTGAGCAAGATATGTATTTCCATAAAACAAAAGCAAGCTTAGGGACATAATGCATGGAAGGACAGGTTTACTTTAATGCCTATTATTAATGTCACTGGTGATGATGTCCTTAGGCTTCTAATGGTATACCCTTCAGGCAATTCAAGGGGACTTTAAAGAATCCTTTACATTTTTATATACTAACAATGAAAAATAAGAAACAAAAATTAAGGAAACAATCCCATTCACCATTGCAACATAAAGAATAAAATACATAGGAATAAACCTACCTAAAGAGACAAAAGACCTGTATGCAGAAAACCATAAGACATTGATGACAGAAATCAAAGATGACACAATCAAATGGAGTGACATACCATGCTCTTGGATAGGAAGAATCAATATTGTGAAAATGACTATACTACCAAAGCAAGCTACAGATTCAGTGCAATCCCTATTAGACTACCGATGCCATTTTTCACAGAACTAGAACAAAACATTTCACAATTTGTATTCAAACACAGAAGACTCTGAATAGCCAAAACAATCTTAAGGAAGAAGAATGTTGCTGGAATAATCAACCTCCCTGACTTCAGATTATACAACAAAGTTACAGTCATCAAGACAGTATGGGACAAAGACAGAAATATAGATAAATGGAGCAAGATAGAAAGTTGAGAGATAAACTCATGCACCTATGGGTACATTATCTTTGACAAAAGAGACAATGAAGAAAAGATAGTCTCTTCAATAAGTGGTGCTGGGAAAATTGGACAACCACATGCAAAAAAATGAAACTAGAATACTTCCTAACACTATACACAAAAATAAACTTAAAATGGATTAAAGACATAGATATAAGACCAGAAACTATAAAACTCTTAGAGGAAAACATAGGCAGAATCCTATTTGACATAAATCAGAACAAGATCCTCTATGAACCACCACCTAGAGTAATGGAAATAAAAACAAAAATAAACAAATGGGACCTAATTAAACTTAAAAACATTTGCACAGCTAAGAAAACTATAAACAAGATGAAAAGACAGCCCTCAGAAGGGAAGAAAATAGCAAATGAAACAAGTGACGAAGGATTAATCTCCAAATTATACAAGCAGCTCACGTAGCTCAATACCAGAAAAACAAACCCAATCAAAAAGTGAGCAGAAGACCTATACAGACATTTCTCCAAAGAAGACATACAGATGTTAATAAACACAAGAAAAGAGAACATCACTCGTTACTAGAGAAATACAAATCAAAACTGCCTTACACCTGTCAGAATGACCATCATCAAAAAGTCTACAAACAATTAACTCTGGAGAGGGTGTGGAGAAAAGGGAACCCTCTTGCATTATTGGTGGGGATGTAAATTGATGGAGCCACTATGGAGAACAGTATGGAGATTCCTTTAAAAACTAGGAATAAAACTACCATATAACCCAACAATCCCACTACTGGGCATATACCCTGAAAAAAAAAAAACGTAATTGAATGAGACATGTACCCCAATATTCATCACAACACTATTTACAATAACTAGGACTTGGAAACAATCTAGATGTCCATTGATAGATGAAGGGATAAAGAAGATTCGGTACATATATACAATGGAATATTACTGAGCCATAAAAAGAACACATTTGAGTCTGTTCTAATGAGGTGGATGAACCCAGAGCTTATTATACAGAGTGAAGTAAGTCAGAAAGAGAAAAACAAATATTGTATATCAATGCATATATATGGAATCTAGAAAGATGATACCAATGAACCTATTTGCAGGGTAGCAATGGAGATGAAAACATAGAGAACAGACTTGTACACACAGCAGGAGAAGCAGAGGGTGGGATGAATTGAGAGAGTAGCATTGAAGCATATACATTACCATATGTAAAATTAGACAGCCAGTGGAAATTCGCTGTATGACACACGGGGCTCAAATATGGTGCCCTGTGACAACCTAGAGGGATGGGATGGGGTGGGAGGTGGGATGGACTTACAAGAGAGAGGGGACATATGTATACCTATGGCTGATTCATATTAATATATGGCAGAAACCAACCCAATATTATAAAGCAATTATCCTCCAATTAAAAATAAATAGTTTTTTAAAAAAGCATTGATAAAAATGTACTTCCTCTTGTGTTTTCTCCATATATAGGTGGTTAAACTACCAAAGTGTTTTTTTTTTTTTTTCTGAGTACACGAGTGGATACATTGGTCCTTTTGTTGAAAAATCAGTAAGAAAATAACTTCCACTATAGGTGTATTCTGATTGTCTATAATTGTGCTGCTTCTCTATCTGTCATTACCAAGTATGGTAGTAACGTTTGTGTTGTGTGCTTAACACAAAATACTATGTCATTGCTGCAGCCATGTAACCAAGGCCCGATAGCCACAATTAAGGCCTATCATATGCCAAATGAGATGTATTTTAAGTGCCACTGACAGAGGTCAACTCTGAAACATCATTCAGAGAGATTCACAATATAAAATTGGCAATTGTCAACCTTGGAGATGTTCTCAATAGGCTAACAATCTCATTGAGAAATGTTTAGAGGAAACTGTCCTGAATGAAGTACTGAGCAATTTTAAAGGCTTCAAAGCTGTAACAATAAATACATCAGTAGGAACTTTGGATATGGAAGCTGGGTTTTTGGATGTGCACAAAGATGACAGTGAAGAGGTTTTGGCATCTCATGACCAATAGCTGGCAGATGAATAGCTGATAAAATTGCAAAAGGAAAGGATATGAATCAAAACCAAATACAATAGTGAAAGGCCTGAAAGTAAAGTCATCCAGGAATTAAACATGCAGTACTTATGAGATTTCCACTACAATTGACAGTGTTACAATGTTACAGAAAAGTATGGCTTTAATTTTGAAAGGGCACATAAGTTTAGGGCAGGTTTGCAGGATGTTTTGAGTTCCTACAAAGAAGTATATGATAGAAAACTACACAAGGCTAAACAGTCATGTAAAATGTGGTATTTCCAGCCTTCCACTTTAGCCACTGCAGATGATGAACCTCAACCCTCAACAATGAGACAGGCAGACATAGAAGACGGTGTAAACGTTAGTGGAATCAGATAGAGATGAGATATTAAAAGAGGACTCTCTTCCTCTCTCCCCTACACCCCAGTCTCCTGTACCTCTCAAAGCCCCAATCTTTCAAGACTCAGCCTAATACACCATCATCACCACCTCACAGTCTTCAGTGTGCTCTGTCTTCTCAATTCTGGTAAGTGAAATTATGTTGTACATATGTTATTTCTACTTTATACAGATTGTGTATTTATTATATAATACCTGCTTTTATTATATGTTAATATTATTTTACATTTTATCTGTTATTTGCTATGATTTGATAGTTTATTTTTATAGTGTGAGAATGCTCAAAACTTTTTCTATATAAATTAATGGTAATTGCTTCTTGATTTTACACCATTTCAGTTCAGGAAAGGTTTGATAGGAAGGCCCTAATTTTGGGAGGTAGAGGAAACCTGTTTATATAACCTTACATGATTTACATAATTGGTCTCCTGCTATAGGACATTTGTTTCCAATATTTCTTGATTATAAATTAAGCTAATGTGAATATCATTGTATCCACTATGCTGTGTATATCTCTGATTATTTCTTTAAAATAAATTTTTAAAACTGGAATTTCTGGGTCAAACCCATCTTAGTATTTGCTTTTTTTTTTTAATTTATTTTTATTATTCAGAGGCTAATTAATTTACAATATTGTAGAGGGTTTTGCCATACATTGACATGAATCAGCCATGGATTTACATGTGTTCCCCATCCTGATCCCCCCTCCCACCTCCCTCCCCATCCCATCCCTTTGGGTCTTCCTAGTGCACCAGCTCTGAGCACTTGTCTGATGCATCCAACCTGGGCTGGAGATCTGTTTCACACTTTATAATATACATGTTTCAATGCTATTCTCTCAGATCATCCCACCTTCACCTTCTCCCACAGAGTCCAAAAGTCTGTTCTATACATCTGTGTCTATTTTTCTGTCCTGCATATAGGGTTGTCATTACCATCTTTCTAAATTTCATATATATGCATTAGTATACTGTATTGATCTTTATCTTTCTGGCTTACATCACTCTGTATAATGGGCTCCAGTTTCATCCATCTCATTAAAACTGATTCAAATGTATTCTTTCTAATGGCTGGGTAATATTCCATTGTGTATATGTACCACAAATTTCTTATCCATTCGTCTGCTGATGGGCATCTAGGTTGCTGCCATGTCCTGGCTATTATAAACACTGCTGCGATGAACATTGGGGTACATTTGTCTCTATCGGATCTGGTTTCCTCAGTGTGTATGCCCAGGAGTGGGATTGCTGGGTCATATGGCAGTTCTATTTCCAGTTTTCAAGCAGTCTCCACACTGTTCTCCATAGGGTCTGTACCAGTTTGCATTCCCACCAACAGTGTAAGAGGGTTCCCTTTTCTCCACGCCCTCTCCAGCATTTATTGCTTGTAGACTTTTGGATAGCAGCCATTCTGACTGGCGTGTAGTGGAACCTCATTGTGGTTTGATTTGCATTTCTCTGATAATGAGTGACGTTGAGCATCTTTTCATGTGTTTGTTAGCAATCTGTATGTCTTCTTCGGAGAAACGTCTGCTTAGTTCTTTGGCCCATTTTTTGATTGGGTCATTTATTTTTCTGGAATTGAGCTGCAGGAGTTGCTTGTATATTTTTGAGATTAATTCTATGTCTGTTGCTTCATTTGCTATTGTTTTCTCTCATTCTGAATGCTGTCTTTTCACCTTGTTTATAGTTTCCTGTGTTGTGCAAAAGCTTTTAGGTTTCATTAGGTCCCATTTGTTTAGTTTTGCTTTTATTTCCAATATTCTGGGAGGTGGGTCATAAAGGATCTTGCTGTGGTTTATGTCGCAGAGTATTTTCTCTATGTTCTCCTTTAGGAGTTTTATAGTTTCTGGTCTTACATTTAGATCTTTAACCCATTTTGAGTTTATTTTTGTGTCTGGTGTTAGAAAGTGTTCTAGTTTCATTCTTTAACAATTGGTCGACCAGTATTCCCAGCACCACTTGTTAAAGAGGTTGTCTTTTCTCCACTGTACATTCTTGCCTCCTTTGTCGAAGATAAGGTGTCCATAGGTATGTGGATTTATCTCTGGGCTTTCTATTTTGTTCCATTGATCTATATTTCTGTCTTTGTGCCAGTACCATAATGTCTTGATGACTGTGGCTTTGTAGTAGAGCCTGAAGACAGGCAGGTTGATTCCTCCAGTTCCATTCTTCTTTCTCAAGATTGCTTTGGCTATTCGAGGTTTTTTTGTATTTCCATACAAATTGTGAAATTATTTGTTCTAGTTCTGTGAAGAATATCATTGGTAGCTTGATAGGGATTGCATTGAATCTATATATTGCTTTGGGTCCTATACTCATTTTCACAATATTGATTCTTCCAATCCACGAACATGGTATATTTCTCCATCTATTTGATTTCTTTCATCAGTGTTTTATAGTTTTCTATGTATAGGTCTTTTGTTTCTTTAGGTAGATATACACCCAAGTATTTTATTCTTTTTGTTGCAATGGTGAATGGTATTGTTTCCTTAATTTCTCTTCCTGTTTTCTCATTGTTAGTGTATAGGAATGCAAGGGATTTCTGTGTGTTAATTTTATATCCTGCAACTTTGCTATATTCATTGATTAGTTCTAGTAATTTTCTGGTAAAGTCTTTAAAGTTTTCTATGTAGAGGATCATGTCATCTGCAGACAGTGAGGGTATTACTTCTTCTTTTCCTATCTGGATTCCTTTTATTTCTTTTTCAACTCTGATTGCTGTGGCCAACACTTCCAAAACTATGTTGAATAGTAGTGGTGAGAGTGGGCACACTTGCCTTGTTCCTGACTTTGGGGGAAATGCTTTTATTTTTCACCATTAAGGATAATGTTTGCCATGGGTTTGTCATATATAGCTTTTATTATGTTGAGGTATGTTCCTTCGATTCCTGCTTTCTGGAGAGTTTTTATCATAAATGGATGTTGAATTTTGTCAAAGGCTTTTTCTGCATCTATTGAGATAATCATATGATTTTTATCTTTCAATTTGTTAATGTGGTGTATTACATTGATTGATTTGCAGATATTAAAGAATCCTTGTCTTCCTGGGATAAAGCCCACTTGGTCATGATGTATGATCTTTTTAATATGTTGTTGCATTCTGTTTGCTAAAATTTTGTTAAGGATTTTTGCATCTATGTTCATCAGTGATATTGGCCTGTAGTTTTCGTTTTTTGTGGCATCTTTGTCTGGTTTTGGAATTAGGGTGATGGTGGCCTCATAGAATGAGTTTGGAAGTTTGCCTTCTTCTGCAATTTTCTGGAAATGTTTGAGTAAGATAGGTGTTAGCTCTTCTCTAAACTTTTGGTAGAATTCAGCTGTGAAGCCATCTGGTCCTGGGCTTTTGTTTGCTGGAAGATTTCTGATTACGGTTTTGATTTCTGTCCTTGTGATGGGTCTGTTAAGATCTTCTATTTCTTCCTGGTTCAGTTTTGGAAAGTTATACCTTTCTAAGAATTTGTCCATTTCTTCCAAGTTGTCCACTGTATTGGCATAGAGCTGCTGGTAGTAGTCTGTTATGATCTTTTGTATTTCAGTGTTGTCTGTTGTGATCTCCCCATTTTCATTTCTAATTTTGTTGATTTGGTTCTTTTCCCTTTGTTTCTTGATGAGTCTGGCTAACAGTTTGTCAATTTTATTTATCTTTTCAAAAAACCAGCTTTTAGCTTTATTGATTTTTGCTGTGGTCTCTTTTGTTTCTTTTGCATTTATTTCTGCCCTAAGTTTTAAGATTTCTTTCCTTCTACTAACCCTGGGCTTCTTCATTTCTTCCTTCTCTAATTGCTTTAGGTGTAGAGTTAGGTTATTTATTTGACTTTTTCTTGTTTCTTGAGGTAAGCCTGTAATGCTATGAATCTTCCCCTTAGCACTGCTTTTACAGTGTCCCATAGGTTTGGGGTTGTTGTGTTTTTATTTTCATTCATTTCTATGCATATTTTTATTTCATTTTTTATTTCTTCTATGATTTTTTGGTTATTCAGAAGTGTGTTATTTAGCCTCCATATGTTGGAATTTTTAATAGTTTTTTTTTCCTGTAATTGAGATCTAATCTTACTGCATTGTGGTCAGAAAAGATGACTGGAATGATTTCAATATTTTTGAATTTACCAAGGCTAGATTTATTGCCCAGGATGTGATATATTCTGGAGAAGGTTCTGTGTGCACTTGAGAAAAAGGTGAAATTGAATGTTTTGGGGTGAAATGTCATATAGGTGTCAATTACATCTAGCTGGTCCATTGTGTTATGTAAAGTTTGTGTCCTTGTTAATTTTCTGTTTAGTTGATCTATCCATTGGTGTGAAAGGGGTATTAAAGTCATCCACTATTACTGTGTTATTGTTAATTTCCCCTTTCATACTCGTTAGCAATTGCCTTATATATTGCATTGCTCCTATGTTGGGTGCATATTTATTTATAATTATTATATCTTTTTCTTGGATTGAGCCTTTGATCATTATGTATTGTCCTTCTTTGTCTCTTTTCACAGCCTTTATTTTAAAGTCTATTTTATCAGATTTGAGTATTGTGACTCCTGCTTTCTTTTGGTCTCCGTTTGCATGAAATATTTTTTTCCAGCCCTTCACTTTCAGTCTCTATGTTTTGAGGTGGGTCTCTTTCAGACAGCATATATAGGGGTCTTGCTTCTGTATCCATTCAGCCAGTTTTTGTCTTTTGGTTGGGGCATTCGACCCATTTACATTTAAAGTAGTTACTGATAACTATGGTCCCATTGCCATTTGCTTTGTTGTTTTGGGTTTGCGTTCATACAACCTTTCTGTGTTTCCTGTCTGGAGAAGATCCTTTGACATTTGTTGAAGAGTTGGTTTGGTGGTGCTGAATTCTTTCAACTTTTGCTTGTCTGTGAAGCTTTTGAATTCTCCTTCATATCTGAATGAGATCCTTGCTGGATACAGTAATCTGGGTTGTAGGTTGTTCACTTTCATTACTTTAATTATGTCCTGCCATTACCTTCTGGCCTGAAGAGCTTCTATTGAAAGATCAGCTGTTATCCTTATGGGAATCCCCTTGTGTATTATATGTTGTTTCTCCCTTGCTGCTTTTTTTTTTTTTTTTTAATTTTTTTATTAGTTGGAGGCTAATTATTTCACAACATTTCAGTGGGTTTTGTCATACATTGATATGAATCAGCCATAGATTTACACTTATTCCCCATCCCGATCCCCCCTCCCATCTCCCTCTCCACCCGATTCCTCTGGGTCTTCCCAGTGCACCAGGCCGGAGCACTTGTCTCATGCATCCCACCTGGGCTGGTGATCTGTTTCACCATAGATAGTATACATGCTGTTCTTTTGAAACATCCCACCCTCACCTTGTCCCACAGAGTTCAAAAGTCTGTTCTGTATTTCTGTGTCTCTTTTTCTGTTTTGCATATAGGGTTATCGTTACCATCTTTCTAAATTCCATATATATGTGTTAGTATGCTGTAATGTTCTTTATCTTTCTGGCTTACTTCACTCTGTATAAGGGGCTCCAGTTTCATCCATCTCATTAGGACTGGTTCAAATGAATTCTTTTTGACGGCTGAGTAAAATTCCATGGTGTATATGTACCACAGCTTCCTTATCCATTCATCTGCTGATGGGCATCTAGGTTGCTTCCATGTCCTGGCTATTATAAACAGTGCTGCGATGAACATTGGGGTGCACGTGTCTCTTTCAGATCTGGTTTCCTCAGTGTGTATGCCCAGAAGTGGGATTGCTGGGTCATATGGCAGTTCTATTTCCAGTTTTTTAAGGAATCTCCGCACTGTTTTCCATAGTGGCTGTACTAGTTTGCATTCCCACCAACAGTGTAAGAGGGTTCCCTTTTCTCCACAGCCTCTCCAGCATTTATTGCTTGTAGACTTTTGGATAGCAGCCATCCTGACTGGTGTGTAATGGTACCTCATTGTGGTTTTGATTTGCATTTCTCTAATAATGAGTGATGTTGAGCACCTTTTCATGTGTTTGTTAGCCATCTGTATGTCTTCTTTGGAGAAATGTCTGTTTAGTTCTCTGGCCCATTTTTTGATTGGGTCATTTATTTTTCTGGAATTGAGCTGCAGGAGTTGCTTGTATATTTTTGAGATTAATCCTTTGTCTGTTTCTTCATTTGCTATTATTTTCTCCCAATCTGACGGCTGTCTTTTCACCTTACTTATAGATTCTTTTGTAGTGCAAAAGCTTTTAGGTTTCATTAGATCCCATTTGTTTAGTTTTGCTTTTATTTCCAATATTCTGGGAGGTGGGTCATAGAGGATCTTGCTGTGATTTATGTCGGAGAGTGTTTTGCCTATGTTCTCCTCTAGGAGTTTTATAGTTTCTGGTCTTACATTTAGATCTTTAATCCATTTTGAGTTTATTTTTGTGTATGGTGTTAGAAAGTGTTCTAGTTTCATTCTTTTGCAAGTGGTTGACCAGTTTTCCCAGCACCACTTGTTAAAGAGGTTGTCTTTTTTCCATTGTATATCCTTGCCTCCTTTGTCAAAGATAAGGTGTCCATAGGTTTGTGGATTTATCTCTGGGCTTTCTATTCTGTTCCATTGGTCTATATTTCTGTCTTTGTGCCAGTACCACACTGTCTTGAGAATTTAGAGAAGAGCTAACACCTACCATACTCAAACTCTTCCAGAAAATTGCAGAAGAAGGTAAACTTCCAAACTCATTCTATGAGGCCACCATCACCTTAATTCCAAAACCTGACAAAGATGCCACAAAAAAAGAAAACTACAGGCCAATATCACTGATGAACATAGATGCAAAAATCCTTAACAAAATTCTAGCAAACAGAATCCAACAACATATTAAAAAAAATCATACACCACGACCAAGTGGGCTTTATCCCAGGAATGCAAGGATTCTTCAATATCCGCAAATCAATCAATGTAATACACCACATTAACAAATTGAAAGATAAAAACCATATGATTATCTCAATAGATGCAGAGAAAGCCTTTGACAAAATTCAACACTCATTTATGATTAAAACTCTCCAAAAAGCAGGAATCGAAGGAACATACCTCAACATAATAAAAGCTATATATGACAAACCCACAGCAAGCATCACCCTCAATGGTGAAATATTGAAAGCATTTCCCCTGAAATCAGGAACAAGACAAGGGTGCCCACTCTCACCACTACTGTTCAACATAGTGTTGGAAGTTTTGGCCACAGCAATCAGAGCAGAAAAAGAAGTAAAAGGAATCCAGATAGGAAAAGAAGAAGTGAAACTCTCACTGTTTGCAGATGACATGATCCTCTATATAGAAAACCCTAAAGACTCTACCAGAAAATTACTAGAACTAATCAACGAATATAGTAAAGTTGCAGGATATAAAATTAACACACAGAAATCCCTTGCATTCCTATATACTAACAATGAAAAAACAGAAAGAGAAATTAAGGAAACAATACCATTCACCATTGCAACAAAAAGAATAAGATACTTAGGTGTATATCTACCTAAAGAAACAAAAGACCTATACATAGAAAACTATAAAACACTGATGAAAGAAATCAAAGAGGACACATACAGATGGAGAAACATACCGTGTTCATGGATTGGAAGAATCAATATTGTCAAAATGGCTATTCTACCCAAAGCAATCTATAGATTCAATGCAATCCCTATCAAGCTACCAACGGTATTTTTCACAGAACTAGACCAAAGAATTTCACAATTTGTATGGAAATACAAAAAACCTCGAATAGCCAAAGTAATCTTGAAAAAGAAGAATGGAACTGGAGGAATCAACCTGCCTGACTTCAGACTCTACTACAAAGCCACAGTCATCAAGACAGTGTGGTACTGGCCCTTGCTGCTTTTAATATTTGTTCTTTGTGTTTGATCTTTGTTAATTTGACTAATATATGTCTTAGGGTGTTTCACCTTTGGTTTATCCTGTTTGGGACTCTCTGGGTTTCTTGGACTTGTGTGACTATCTCCTTCCCCATTATTGGGAAGTTTTCAGCTATTATCTCCTCGAATATTTTCTCATGGCCTTTCTTTTTGTCTTCTTCTTCTGGGACTCCTATGCTTCGAATGTTGGGGTGTTTCACATTGTCCCAGAGGTCCCTGAGGTTGTCCTCATTTCTTTTGATTCTGTTTTTTTTCTTGTTTCCTCTCTGCTTCACTTATTTCCACCATTTTATCTTCTACCTCACTTATACTATCTTCTGCCTCCGTTATTCTACTGTTGGTTCCCTCCAGAGTGTGTTTTTTTTTTTTTTTCCCCCCTAGGTCCTTGTTAAACATTTCTTGCATCTTCTCAATCCTTGTCTCCAGGCTATTTATCTGTAACTCCATTTTGTTTTAAAGATTTTGAATCATTTTTATTATCATTATTCTAAATTATTTTTCAGGTAGATTCCCTATCTCCTCCTCTTCTGTTTGGCTTGGTAAGCATTTTTCATGTTCCTTTACCTGATGGGTTTTTCTCTGCCTTTTCATCTTATTTAGATTGCTGTGTTTGGGGTGGCCTTTCTGTATTCTGGTAGTCTGTGGTTCCTTTTTTTTGTGGAGGTTTCTCCCAGTGGGTGGGGTTGGACAATTGGCTTGTCAGGAATTACTGGTCAGGGAAGCTTGCATCGGTGTTCTGGTGAATGGAACTGGATTTCTTCTCTCTGGAGTGCAATGGAGTGTCCAGTACTGGGTTTTGAGATGGGTTTATGGGTTTGGTGTGACTTTGGGCAGCCTGTATGTTGACGCTAAGAACTATGTTCCTGTGTTTCTGGAGAATTTGCATAGTATGTCTTCCTCTGGAACTTATCGGCTCTTGGGTGGTGGTTGGTTTCAGTGGAGGCTTTTGGATGATCTCTTATTAATTAATGTTTCCTGTATTCAGGAGTTCTCTTGTGTTCTCGGGTTTTGGGCTTAAGCATCTTGCCTCTGGATTTCAGTCTTACTTTTCCAGTAGCCTCAAGACTTCTCCATCCATACAGCACTGATAATAAAACATCTAGGTTAATGGTGAAAAGATTCTCCACAGTGAGGGACACCCGGAGAGGCTCACAGAGTTACATGAAGAAGAGGAGAGGAGGGAAGGAGATAGAGGTGAGCAGGAGGAGAAAAGGGGGGATTCAAGAGAAGAGAGACAGATCTAGGCAGTACTCTGTTCCCTAAGTGTTCTCCACAGCCCAGAACTCCCACAGAGATTCAAAGAATTGGATTGAAAAGAGAGGGGGAGGGAGGAAATAGAGATTATCTGGGGGAGAGAAAGGAGAGTCAAAAGTGGGAGAGAGTAATCAAACCAGTAATCACACTCCTGAGTAAAAATGGGTACTGAAGGTTGGATTTTTAAATGTCCAAAATTGATATCAAATACTGAAAAAGAAAGATTAAAAATCTAGAGTAGAGGTTAGACTCTTAAAAATACAATATTAAAAAAAACAAAAACAAAAAATTTAAGAAATATACATGATGTTTGCTTTAAAAATAGGGTCCCCCCCCCTTTTTTGCAAGGTTATAGTGGGTTATAAATATGAAAATTAAGGAGTAATAGAGGACTTTAAAAAAAAAGAAAAAAATTTTATTTTTTAATTAAAAAATTGATAATAGTAAAAATATATCTAAGAATTTCTCTGGAGCTGTTGCAGGCAGTGTGGGTTCAGTTCAGTTCCAGATAGCTCCTTGTTCCAGCTTACTCAGGCCCCTTCCAGTGTAGTTGGTGTTAACTATAGGGATTTTAATCTCTCGCACCTGTCACTTCTAAAGCGGTTCCCTTTGTTTACTTGGCTTCTGTTTGCAGGTCTCTACAGTGTCTAATTTCCTCCCTGACACAAGTGGGCAGAGGTGGTCTCTTGTTTAGGTTCGCTTGTTCAGTCGTGCTGTGGGGAGGGAGGAACACTGCAAACAAATGTCACTGGCGTGTGTGGGGAGCACTCGCAGTGTTCTGGCCACACTGGGTTTGCCCCCGCTCACGGCGCATGTGCTTTCCGTGTCTACACTGCTCAGGTTCCAGGCTGCTCTACAGGGAGCGGACCCCGAGTTGCGTGCACTTCCCAGGCCTAAGCCGCTCAGGTTCAGGTTTTCAGGTATTCCGCAAAGGCTTAGACTCAGTTGGGCCTGCGTTTTGTGCCTTCCCCTTCCAAGCAGCTCAGACAACCAGGTGCTTGATGAGCACACTCTCCCCAGGTGCAGCGTGACTTCTCCCCTCCCTGTCCCTGCCTCAGTTTCCAGGAGCGCTGGTCAGGTGTGCCTTGTGTCTCTTCTGGGGAGCTGATCTCTGGCTGCGACCCTCCCGGCGGATGTCAACCATCCAGAATCTCAGGAAGTCTTTGGTTAGAAACTGGAAGCCTGTTTGCAGTTTGGTAGGGGATGCCGTCTCTGGGGCCGAGTTTGCCCCTTTCCCCTCCCCCCTGCCTCCTGCCTCCAGCAGAGGATGGGCCGGTCAGCAGCCTGCTAGCTCTTCTCTGGAATTGCTCAGTCCTTCCTTTGTACTTCAAACGGCCAGCAGTGCCTTCATTTAGGGCTTTTTGAAGGTTAATTCTCTCTCTCTCTCTTTTGCTATCCCACAGTTTAAGTTGTTATCTCATGTTAGCTCCCTCAGATTGCCCTCAGGACATTCAGGCCGGCTCCTCTCCGTGCAGCCCCCACTTGCTGGTGGCGGATGCGAGCGTCTGGGGGTACTTTTCTGCTGGGAGTTGCTTTCAGGCATGTAATCTGTGAGTTTTATTTATTTTTCCTCCCAGTTAGGTTGCCCCCTGAGATTCAAAAACTTCCCCCAGGCCCACCGGTGAGAGGGTTTCCTGGTGTTTGGAAACTTCCTGTATTAGGACTTCCTTCCTGGGACGGATCTCTGTCCCTAACTCTTTTGTCTCTGTTTTTGAATTTAATATTTTGCCCTACCTCCTTTTGAAGATTATGAGCTGCTTTTCTGGGTGCCTGATGTCCTCTGCTAGCGATCAGAAGTTGTTTTGTGGAGTTTGCTCAGCGTTCAAATGATCTTTCAATGAATTTGTGGGGGAGAAAGTGGTCTCCCCATCCTATTCCTCCGCCACCTTCCCCATCCTACTCTTTGATTCAACAATTCTCCCACTAAAAATCTAGTCTAGAGGAATAATTAAAGTCCATTTAAATATATTTTTAAATCCTTTTAAATTTAATGCTCATTTAATAAATAGAAAAAATAGACTTTGAATCTTTTAATTTGGTCAAATCACAAAAATTAACATTTCAGCCCAATCTCCTTCCCCATCACAACTCATTGATGTAAGGGAGAGTTTTATTTGAAAGAGCTTCAAGAAATTCTGGGAATTATCTGTACAAGCAATATCTGCATCTCTATGATAGAATAAAACCCCTTGCTCAGATATGGTATTGAATATAATTAGCAGATTCTATTCAAGTAAGAGAGTTGAGTGAGATATAGTTCAAACTGAATTGGGAAGGAAACATTTTTCACAGAAAATGATTTGATCTTTCCAACATAAGGCAATGGTTTGATCATTCCATTATAAGGGTTCTCCCCAACCATGATTTTCTGTCTATAAATTGAGTGAGGAGTTCTACCATTCTTCATCTCTGCCTTCATAGCTTCCATAAGCCATTTAACTAACAATGATATTTTTAAAGTTTTGCTTTTAAGCAACTAAGAAGACAGGCTCCGGTGTAAGTGAAGTAATGGAAACCACACTCAAAAGAGTCAATGGAGAAGAAGAAGTCATGTGTCTTAGTTGATAATTCCATTTTACTTTTTAAAAAACAGTTAGTTGCCAAATCCCCTAACTCAGTGAGTTTTTCAAATACATGCTGTGGCCAGAACAACCTGGGCTCCTTGTTAAATATGCAGGTTCCTGGCTCTACTCCAAATCTACTGAGTAAGAATCTCTTAGGATGAAATCTGAAATCTACCTTTTTAATAAGAATCCCAGGTGATTCTTATTCATATTGCATTCTGAGAACCATCAGGAACGAAAGTATAATAGAAAAGAGAAGAAAGTGGAGAGTAGATCACAAATGATCATCTTCATAATCATTAGGTCTGAAACCCACACACAAATTATACACACACATACATAAATATTGTTTTATTAGTTTGTATCTTTGTAAATGCTTCTAAATATTTTTTTTAAAAAATAAAAACACAGAATGAAGTGTGTAGTAAAATGCCATTATATAAATTAAAATATATATACAAACTAAACATCATGACATATTGTTACAAGGATTTATCCTTTGATAAGTATCCTTTTTTTTTTTCTCTCAATAATTGGAACTCAGTTCTCAGCCTCTTTGGTGCTCAGCACGTCCATAAAATAAGAGCAGATCAACAGGTTGTTAGTAGAATTGGTGTGTGAAAATTGGGGAAAGCGTTCTTTTTTTGGGGGGTGGGGGAGTGTTCTTAAAAGGAATGGAAGTGTTAGCCTATTTCCTACTGGGCAGAATATTGATGTGTTGACTGGAATGCTGACATGATGGTGGAGTTAAAGTAGCCAAACTGTAAACTTTTGAAAATGGCTGTACAGTGCTGCGGAGGAACGGCTGTTGGCCTGTGGTTGATTCAAGCTCCCGGCTGGTCGGGGGCTCCAGTGCTCTCCTTCTCCTCGCTGAGCGGCTGCCCGGCTGCCCGGTGCAGAAGAAGCCATGACGCTCCGGATCACCAGGAACAGTAAGATAAATGCTGAAAATAAGGCAAAGATCAGTATGGCAGGGGCCAAGCGCATGCCTGTGGCCGCTGTTGCAATCTCTAAGCCCGGACAGAGGCCCCGAACAGCTCTTGGAGACATCAGTAACAAAGTCAGTGAACAACAGCAGGCCAAACTGCCTCTGAAAAAGGAAACAAAAACCTTAGCTGCTGGAAAAGTTACTGCTAAAAAAGTACCAAAACCTCTGGAAAAGGCTCCGGTACCTGTGCCGGAGCCAGAACCGGAACTGGAGCCTGTTAAGGAAGAGAAACTTTCCCCCGAGCCTATTTTGGTCCTTCCCTCTCCAAGCCCCATGGAAACATCTGGCTGTGCCCCTGCAGAAGAATATTTGTGTCAGGCTTTCTCAGATGTAATTCTTGCAGTGAGTGATGTGGATGCAGAAGACGGAGCGGATCCAAACCTTTGTAGTGAATATGTGAAAGATATCTATGCTTATCTAAGACAACTTGAGGAAGAGCAAGCCGTCAAACCAAAATACCTAATGGGTCGTGAAGTCACTGGAAACATGAGAGCCATCCTAATTGACTGGCTAGTGCAAGTTCAAACAAAATTCAGGTTACTGCAGGAGACCATGTACATGACTGTTTCCATAACTGATCGGTTCATGCAGGATAATTGTATGCCCAAGAAGATGCTGCAGCTGGTTGTAGTCACTGCCATGTTTGTTGCAAGCAAATATGAGGAAATGTACCCTCCAGAAATCGGTGACTTTGCCTTTGTGACTGACAATACCTACACCAAGTTTCAAATCAGACAGATGGAAATGAAGATTCTAAGAGCTTTAAATTTTAGTCTGGGTCGCCCTCTACCCCTGCATTTCCTTCGGAGAGCATCTAAGATTGGAGAGGTTGATGTTGAGCTACACACTCTGGCCAAATATCTGATGGATCTAACTATGCTGGACTACGATATGGTGCACTTTCCTCCTTCTCAGATTGCAGCAGGAGCTTTTTGCTTAGCACTGAAAATTCTTGATAATGGTGAATGGACACCAACTCTGCAGCATTACCTGTCGTACACTGAGGAATCCCTTCTTGCTGTTATGCAACACCTGGCAAAGAATGTGGTCATGGTGAACCGCGGGCTTACAAAGCACCTGACTATCAAGAACAAGTATGCCACATCTAAGCATGCTAAGATCAGCACTCTAGCACAGCTGAATTCTGCACTAGTTCAAGATTTAGCCAAGGCTGTAGCAAAAGTGTAACTTGTGAACTTTGGAATACTATCTGCAAATAAAATTGGCACCATGTGCCATCTGTACATATTACATGTTACATTTATTTACTTTTAATAAAGTTGCAGTTCTTTAAAAAAAAAAAAGAAAGAAAAGAAAATGGCTGTACAATTGGATAGAAGACAGTGATAGCAACCATGTAGTATCATACTAGCCTGAAACTGTCTACACTGGATGAGAAACAGATTTCTGCCTTAAGCATTGTCCATGTTAGTCACAGATAAACCTTTTATGTCTTCATGTTTGGGGGGGGGGGGGGATGGGTGGGGTTTAAATTCCAGGAAGTGAAAGACCAAAGATGTATAGCTTAAACATCTATGGATATGTCACAGTTTGGCTCTTTGGGGAAAAAAAAAAAAAAAAGATTAACAAAACTGAGAAATCTTTAGCTGCACTGACCAAGAGAAAAAGAGTTTCCATTACTAAAATCTGGAATGAAATAGAGACATCACCATGAATGTTACAGAGGAAAGAAATTATGGAGGGAACTATGAATATCTATATGCCAAAAAATTGTATAACCCAGATGAAATGAACATATATTCTTAAAAAGATATAAGCTATCAAGATTGACTAAATTTAACAAAAGAAGTAGAGGAGAGCAACTCCTCTACTCTGAAAACTACAAAATATGGTTGAAATAAATTAAAGAAGATGTAAATAAAATGGAAAGATACTCAGTGTTCATGAATTGCAAGACGTAATATTATTTAGATGGCAATCCTCACCAAATTGATCTACAGATTTAATACAAATCCTATCAAAATTCTAGCCGTCTTTTTGTCAAAAGTGATGTTTATCCTTAAATTCATATGAAAGTACAAGTGATGAAGAATAACCAAAATAATCCCGACAAGGAACAAAGATGGAAGACTTATACTTTTCAATTTCCAAAGTCACTACAAAGCTACAGTACCAACACAATATGGTTCTGTTATAAGGATAGATATTATAGATCAATGGAACCAAATTGTGAGTCTAGAAATCAATCCATACATTTATTATTGATCATTTTTCCCCAGTTTTATTGAGATATAATTGACATGCAGCACTGTGGTCAATTGATTTTTGACAAAGGTACTAAAAAACTTTAGTGAAAAAAGAATAGTTTTTTCAACTACATGGCGCTTGAGCAACTAGATATTTACATGCAAAATGAAGTTGGACCCCTTCCTTACTACTCTATACACAAATATTAACTCTAAGTGGGTCATAGACCTAACTTCTTAAGTTACCAAAAAGAGTAATTGACAAAAGAAAAATAGAAGTCAGTGTCTTTATTCTAACAGACTCTCAGAGTTCACTGGCAGTTAGCTTCATCCTTCTTTCAAAGATCACAACTCCCAGAAGGAGGACCTTCTCTTACAGTAGGCTAATCTCTCCAGGATCTGGTAATATTTTACTCCTCTTGTCAGGTCAAAGGACAGAAAGAGTTCCTCACTGTCACTAGTCCTACTGTGCTTCACCATTTTGGGTTTGTTTCCCTTAACCTTGGCCACACCCTTTAAATAATCTTTTCATTTTAAATCTCTTCACTTTTTAAAAATGTACCATCATTCCCTACCCAAACCCTAATAATTACTTTGTAGTTTTAAACAATAGATCCTTCTTTTATGTAGGTGTTCTACTTTTAATGACTTTCATACATAAGCTATTATATTATATATTATTTTAGTTAATCTACATACTTGTTAATCTATCCCTAGATAATGGAAATTGCTGCAGATATTTACTATTCTTTTCAAACTAATTTCTCTGAGCAATGATGGGCCTATGAGTGCATTAATTCACAGTTACATACTCACATATAATACATCTGGTTTTGTTTTCACAAATGCTTCTGCTGAGGCAAACTCATCATCTCACTTTGTGGATTCTGTTCTCATCACCTCCAAACACTCAAGCCAGAGGGACCCTCTCCAGAACTAACAACTCACATTGGCTCTGAAGGAAAAGTACACAATCAAGGACAGAGAGTGAAACTAGGAGAGTTGAGGGTAATGGAATACATAAAAAGAAGACAGTAAACAATCCAGATTGGTATTTTCATCAGTACAAAGATCAAATAGGGATGCAAAGAATGATAATTTGTCCCATTTAGCTATGTATGCTACCAACTTAATGAGAACACATGTTGGTAAAAATGTTAGTAGCTTTGAATAGGCATTGGCAAACTGGTTGCTTTTATGACTCTGGCTGTAGGGATGAAGTAATAGGAACTTAATTTGAATGCCAAAAGAAGCTTCCTAGAAGGTGAAAGTAAATGACAGTGCTAACTGGTTGTACAATTTATCTTTAATTTAAAGTCAGATTTTTACACAATACGTGTAAATCTATGGCTGATTCATATCAATGTATGACCAAAAAAAAATAAATTAAAAAAAAATTAAAAAAAAATAAAAATAAAAATAAATAAAGTCAGATTTTTAAAAATTATTTTTTTTAAGTGTAAAGCTTCTCTTGATCTCAACAACTTTTTTTTTATTAGTTGGAGGCTAATTACTTCACAACATTTCAGTGGGTTTTGTCATACATTGATATGAATCAGCCATAGAGTTACACGTATTCCCCATCTCGATCCCCCCTCCCACCTCCCTCTCCACCCGATTCCTCTGGGTCTTCCCAGTGCACCAGGCCCAGGTGAGGGTGGGATGTTTCGAAAGAACAGCATGTATATTATCTATGGTAAAAATTATTTTTTATGAAACATTCATGCATCTATAATCACAGAAGCATGAAATTTTACAGCTTGGAGAATCCTCAAGGTCATTTGTTCAAACCCCTCATTTTATAATTAAGCAAGCAAGGTCTGGAATGATTGGTCAGAAGTCAAAACTAGAGTTATAATTCCTTGTGTCTCTCTTTTTCCATCCCTGTTCTTTCCTTTCGATCAATTGTTTTCCAAATATATCTTGCATGGTCAAGAATGTGGTGGAGCTGGGTAGAGTGGTCAGGTTGGCAGATCCAAGGCCTAGGGAAAGAGAAAGGCCAGGGGATGGCATATCCTTTACAGTCAATTAAAGCATCTCTGCTTTTTTTTTTTTTTTTGTTCCTTCATAGATGTTTTTATATAAGATTTTGTCTGGAAAATTTTTCTTGTGTTAAAAAAAGAGAGACATTTGAATAGCACCATTGTATGCCATGCTGTTAACTCAGTGAGAAACTAACTGAAGAAATCCACAAGAAAAATTGCATTAATTTGATTGAATCTGGTGGTGCACAGGTAAATGTTTAAAAACTTACTGTTTCAGGGGGAAAAAGTCTTGATTTGTAGCATTTGCCAATTTACATCCCATCATGGCTTTCAAGCTACTGACTTGATATCAACAAGCTTGCAAAATTCCTGAAAATATAATGATCAGTTTTTGCTAGCCATTATGAGCTAGTTCAGGCATGCCACTAATTAAATTCCTTCTGCATGTGATTCCCTCCTCTGATTTTTCTGATTGTATTTAAATAACCAACTAATAGAGAGCTTTAATTTTTGAACAAATAAATAAAAGGCAAGGAATCAGTCTACAGGCCTTGAAAAATATTCTCTTTTTTTGGTGAGTTATTTATTTCTTTGTTTGCGGTTTGGGGGGATGGGGTGTGCCCACAGATAAACACATAGATGGGGAAACAATGAAAACAGTGACAAACTTTATTTTCTTTGGCTCCAAAATCACTGCAGATGATGATTGTAACATTGAAATTAAAAGATGACTCGCTCCTTGGAAGAAAAGCTGTTACAAACCTAGACAGGTATTAAAAAGCAGAGACCTTACTTTGCCAACATTACTTTGACCATATAGTCAAAGCTATGGTTTTTCCAGTAGTCATGTATGGATGTGAGAGTTGGACCATACAGGAGGCTGAGCGCCAAAGAATTAATACTTTTGAAGTGTGGTGTTGGAGAAGACTCTTGAGAGTCCCTTGGACTACAAAGAGATCAAATTAGTCAATCTTAAAGGAAATCCGTCCTGAATATTCATTGGAAGGACTGATGCTAAAGCTGAAGCTCCAGTATTTTGGCCACCTGATGTGAAGAGCCAACTCGGATGCTGGGCAAGATTGAAGGCAGGATGAGATTGTTGAAAGGCATTCACTGACTCAGTGGACATGACTTTGAGCAAGCTCCAGGAGATGGTGAAGACAGAGAAGCCTGGCATGCTGCAGTCCTTGGGGTCACAAAGAGTCGGACATGACTGAGTGACTGAACAGCAACAAAACACATGTGATCTCTGAGATGAAAAGTAACATATTTAAAATGAAATGCTGACAAAACAACTGTGGATGAAATCAATGACCATCCTGGGGGTGGATAAAATGTTTACACACAAAGAGATGTTTCTATGCACCAGTAGCATCTGTTTCTATAAGCAGAGAGGTGCTATTTTCATCAAATATGAGGAAATGTCTTGGGGAAGATTGCACTTCTTCCTTCATCTCCCTAGGAAGCCATTCAATTATATCCCACTATTCTCTTTGACTCCAGTGGGTGATCTATGCTCAGATTAGCTCTTTTTATTTTAACCCTAATGGCTTCCTTTTGTGTCTTTCATATTAGTGTACTGCCTGCTGCCCCCAAAACGCAGAGAAAGACAGAAATTTCCACACTAAAAGAGAAAAGTTTCAAGGGATAAGAAAAGAAAAGAAGGAATAATTGTCTGAATATTTATGCCGTGGTCTTTTCAATGTATATGGCCTCTTTTTCTTTTTCTCTAGTCCAGATTATGGGGAGAGCATGGGAGCAGGATTGAAATATGCCTCACATCATTATATCCACAGTCTTATCTTACACTGGGTTCATTATAACTCAATTGCATGTATTAAAATCATGCTAGCTAATGTTTCAACTCTTCTCTGCAACATTCTTAACTTCTGGCATTAAAAATCTCAGGGATAGAAAATATATCTCCATTTTGTTTCATTTCTCAAAATTTCTTTCAATCATGCAGAACATTTAGCAATAATAAAATAGTAACGGAACTATAGTGTTCACAGAGGTCTACCTGCTGACTTTCAATTCCTGTGTATGTTGGTGATGAGAAGGGAAACAAAGTTATCAAGCTCCAAGCCAGTCTATAGATTTATTTTACTTTTTGAAGAATGTTTATGTTCAAACTGATTGAAAATGGATATTTCAGTAAAAAGATATTTCCTGTAATGCATTTTTCATGGAGTGAAAAATCACTTTGATTACTTTAAAACATAGTCAAGCCTTATGCAAATATATGTGTGTGTGTGTGTATATATTAGCATATATATATATATATATATATATATACATACATATATAGAGAGAGAGAGAGCAAAGACAGTTTCATAGTCCAATTCATGAGTTCTCTTTCATTACCTTATGATAAAGAAGTGGCAACTGCTCTAATATGGATTATGTTAGTCCACACCAAAACTGCTGCCCTAAGAAGTTCATGAAATATTCCAATTAGCCCATGCTCCTTCATCTTAATAACCAATAAACAACTTCAGTTGGTAATGGTCCTTTGAGTCCTACACTCATTGTCCAATCTTCGTCTATCTTTGATGATCATCACAGGTTTTACTGATACTGGGAAAGAGTCTGACATTTTTTTTAATCTCAAATCATGTTATCTAGTTTGACAGTCTTGTTCTTTTTCTTATCAGTAGTCACAGTTGGATTTTAGGCTGAAAAATAAACTAAACTATGACATTGCAGGGTTTCCTTTCAATTAATTAATTTTCACTTAATCAAAGACACATCTGCATTTGCTTCATTTGTAAGCTAAAATAATATTTTCAATGGCCGATCTGAAATTTTATCCAGAGATCTGAGCAAGCTGTGTCCTTTCTGCTTCTTTTATCACTGCCACTGATAAAGATTCTGCAACCAGACTTAGTTAACAGTTTGAAAGATGATGTGTGAGCCACAACAGAAAACACTTTGGCTCTTCCTGAGTGATCTTGGTCTTGGATTCTTGAAAGCATCAAAAATCTGAATCCATCAAAAATTAAGGTATGATTCAAAGACGTTTATAAAGTAGGCATACAGAGAATTGGTAGTCCACATGGGCTTTAGTATGTCATTTCTGCTTTGATTTATGGTGTCTAAATAAAATGGGGAAGGAGGGAAAGGAGATACAAATAGCAATTCACTTTTATTTAAACCAACTTTAAAGAACAAAGGGATCAAAAATACCTGAGTCCAATTTATTGTTTTGATTAATACAATAGCTCTCAAACTTGTATGCATGTGGGAAATTTAGAGAATTTCATCAAAAGTATACATGTGTAAGTAAGTTTGGTCAATTGGTAAAGAAATGACTTCTAAATTACTGGAAATAAATGTTAGATGGATGAACAAAACACAGTGTATATTTTCTGTTAATGATTATTCCATGTGATATTGCTTTGTCTTTCTTTTTCCCTATACCCTGACCAATGACAAGTTGGGTAATGAAACAGCATAACATCTGATCCCTTCCTCTGTTTTCAATAGCCAGCCACTGAATTGCTCATCTCTCCCCTCTATTGTGAATCTAGCTATGTCCCATTATTTTTTATAATCACATATTAGTCATTCTCAACTGCATTAAAATCTAACCCAAGCATTATCCAACTACTCTTTCTTATCTCTTTTCCCCAACAGGAGTACTTTCCATATATAAACCTCTATAAACTGGCATGGCCTTCTTCCTTTCCTATTCTAGGTAGTGGAATTTCATTCCCAACACACCCTGAGGTTCTATATTACATAAAAGAAGTCTACAGGATTTGCCTCTATGTGAGAGGAATAAGTAAAAGAATACAAGAGCAGTAACCTTTACATTATGTCCTTTAGATTATGTCTTCCACATGGTAGACATGATGCTAACAGATAGCTATTATCCAATTGTCCAATTCAGTCTTTAAAATAATCCTTGTAGCATCATTATAGATATTATCCAATTGTCCAATTCAGTCCTTAAAATAATCCTTGTAGCATCATTATCACCATTTTACAAATGAGGAAGCTGAAGTTTCAACTCAATTTTATTCAACTCCAAAGCCCATACTATATGATGCACAATATTCACTTCACTGATTGAATTGAAAACATACTCAGTAGGTTGTAGAAAGTAACAAGTTGCATAGGTTTGCCAGTATCTTTCCAAACAAGAACAAAGCTCAAATGAAAAAATATTCATTTAATATAGGAAATAGAAAACAGTTCAGTTGAGTTTTCTTATTAAAAAAAAATATATATATATATATATAGAAACCATGTCCCTACAGGTGACTACTGCCTTGATCATTCTGAGGAAACTGACCAATTGATAAAACCAGTTTGCTAGATTTCCACTGTATTGAAATATCCAACTGGTAGTTTTGTTATCATTTATATTTACCCTGAGAGTCCAGACAAAACTGGCATGATAAGGAAGGAAGGGTGATTGACTAGGTTACAGCAGCAGAGCTAAATCTAGTCATCCTAGTGGTTCATAAGTTGAATGTAAGTAAATACATTAAAGATTGGCAGATGGGAACTTACAATTCTACAATAAGAAATAGGAAAAGGATAGACAAAAGATATGCATGTTTTACTCATTTTGTAAGGTTCCTATAAAAGTATTGCATTTAGTATTGAATTTCACATGTTGAGAAATTGGAGAGGCTATAGAGAAGAGTAACAGAAGTACTAGACTAAGGAAAAAATGAGTTTAAAGAAAGTGATTTTGTAATCCATTCATATTAAATATTATATCATACTTTTATATAAGGCACAGACCACTTAGATTTGACTCTTGAACTACACAGAGACCTAAGGCACCAACTCCCCATGCAGTTGAAAACTCACATATAACTTTTGACTCCATTAAAATTTAACAACTAATAATCTACTGTTGACTGGAAGCCTTACTGATATCAGTCAATTAACACATATTTTGTATGTTATGTTTAACTACATATACTCAATATTTTATGACATGCTTAATTTTTTTCAATATTTTTAGCTATGTAGTTTGAGAAGTTTTTCAAATTGTTGAAAATCTCCAAAAATGTTTCCAATATATTTATTGAAAAAAAATACTCATGTAAATGAACTCACACAGTTTAAACCCTTGTTCAAGAGTCAACTTTATTTAGAAATATCTAATACTACAAAATCAACAATACTATGAACATAAAAACTGAACATAAACAAAATGAAGTTGTAAAAAAAGGTCAAAAACACTGGGTGCTATGATAGGTAATTTACATGTATTAGTTTATTTAATACTCACATTTAATCTGAGTTTTCCTCTTTTTAATAAAGGAGAAATTAAGCACTAGAGAAGGTAAATTATTTTCCCCAATTTATACACCTAAAAGTGTAGCAGAATAGGGACTCAGACCCTGAATTCCTTACTCTAACGTTTGGATATTTGAAAGTACTTCAGTGATACTGGAGCATAATGAAGCCATAGATGCAGGGGCAAGGAGGGAAGTAGAAAATGAGGTAAGAGAAACCTGTAGGAACCAGACCACAAGAGTTTTATATATGGAATTTTTATTGAAGTATAGTTTACTTAACAGTGTATAGCTGAATCACTTTGCTCTACACCTGAAACTGTCATAACATTGTACATATGGAATTTTGATTGCATTTAAATGAAAGATAACTAGAGAGTTTTAAAATGGGAAGGGGATGCTTAGATTCATGTCAGAAAGGTCACTTTGGTAGTATTTTGAAGAAGTAACGATGTATAGAGGCACAACTAGAGGAGAAGAGCTCTACTATAGCAAAAAGTTATAGGGACCTGATCTAAGGCAGTATCAGTAGGAATGAAGAATATGTTAGGGACTAGACTGAAAAGTTATCTTAGAAAGAATAATAGATTTTGATGACTGCTTGGGTGTGGATGATGAAAGGGAGAAGTCTATGAAGATTTTCAGATGCTAACTTGAGTTGCCAATAAGGTCCTTACATAATACAAAGAGATGAATAAAAGAAGAAGAAAAGTTGTGTAGGGACATATTGGGTTGACATTCAGACATGTTAAGTTTAAAATGACACTACAAAATCCAGTTGAAGATTTCTAGTAGGTTAGTATGTAGATTTGCAGCTCGAGAGAGATATAAATTTGAACTCAAGGACGTTTAGACAGTAATAAAAAATTGTAGAAGAGAATGACATTGCTTGAGGAAAGCATGTGGAATGAAGAGGACTGACAAGATCCTACAGGACACTAAATTTAAATGGCAGGTGGAGTGAGGGGAGAGAACACTGATTTAACATCTTCAATGGGACAAGCGCTTTGCCAGGTGCCTTACATATACCATCAGTGAAGTAGAGAGGGGGGAAAAAAAAAAGTTGAGCAGAAACCCCGGAAGACAGAACTTAAAGAAGGAAGGAGTTATTAACAAAGTCAAATGTCAAAGATGGATTAAGAAAAACATCCGATAGATTTGGCAGTCAGGAGACTATAGGTAGCCATTTTAGTGTAGTAGTGTGAAAAGAAGTGAGAGTTAGGACTAATAATGTAGGCAGTTACTGGATATAACTTTTTTTTTTTAATTTTCAGGAAGCCTGGTTAATAATAAGGGAGTGCCTAGAGGAGACAGCATCTTATAATATGGTAGTCCTTGTATTATAAGAAATATGCAAATGTTGGCACACAAATTCCTCTCTTTCATTGTTGTACTATGGGTCACATAAAGACCTCATTGTTATTTTCTTAGGCCCCCTCTTAACTATGGACTTTAACATTTGATCAGCTTCCAGCCAGTAGACAGGAGTTCAAATATTCTCTTCAGTTTAACCATTCTTAATGGTCCCTAGTTACTCATATTTACTTTTTGATTGAGGTAATTGGCCTCTGCTTCCTAGAATTTGTCTGTATTAAGTCCATTTTACATCATTACATTGACTGTAAATCCAGGTATTGGTTGCACTTTGAGCAATACAAATACTTCAGCACTTTCTTTCCCACACTGTGAAAGATTTCACAATGACCTGTCACTGCTAAATAGCGCCACTTGACCAAGTTTGCTAAACTCATATTATAAACCAAGGAAAAAAGATATAGGTTAGAATAATTATTTTGTTATTTGGGTTTAGAGGTGTGATTTATGCTGAAACACCATTTAGATTTAAAGCATCCTATTTTCTCTCATCTTCATTCCTTTAGGTCTTCCCTCCCATTACTCTTCCATCCTTCACAACTACTGACAATTTGATGACAAATTCCGTGTATTTCACAAGCTGTCTTTTTGCTGTTTGCTTTTTACTTTCCTTTCCTACAATGCTAGAGTCACCAAAGAAGATGGAAAGTGAATGTTTTAGCACTGATTATTTTTCTTTTGTCATACTATTATGTAGAAAATAGCTTTTATTCCATCAAAATTTTAATATGCTGACTGATTCTAGATGGACTGATCTTCCTAAAATTTAGATTCCTAACCCCATCACCACACCAGAATGCTATTGTTTGCATATCTGTGAGTCTAAGGATAAGATTTTGCAAAATAATAATTAATGTGTGTTTTCCACACTTGATAAAAAATGGTATTTATACTTATTAGAGCTTTGCTTTCAACTTTTAATTAGCCTTTTTACTAATAATTAATACTTTTTTGCTGCATACTCTACAATTGCTAGCTTTAGAGAAATAAAGAAATTTGGTAATTAGCATTCAGACTGCTAATGAAAATGTGAAAATACTGATGTTACAAATAGATCTAATGGTAATTGTTGACTTTCTATAAACTAATTCTTATTTGTTGGCTTCCTAGAAATAATACAATTTGCTTCAGCAACCAGTTAAAATTGGAATGCTGTAATTTAGGTGGTGGAAAAAGAAAAGAACTCTTGTTGGTCAGTTTACGTATTACATTGTCCATCATAAAGAACAGCTGTTTTTATCCACTGCCTGTGAGAGTGCAACATGAATTTTGAATTTCTCATTATCTCAATAGTTGTTACAAACACACCATAATCTTTTTTCAAAACAAATTGATTCTTAATCTATTATGTTTTAAACTGTATGTTGTTTATATTATTTAGAATGGAGTGCATGTTTCACAAAATCAAATTGCTGGTAGTATGTTACTGTTATAATATGTGGGAAACTATTAGGCTAAAGCTTGGTGTGCACAAATCTCTGTATCTCTGTTTTTGAAAGCTTATGTAATTATCTCAGTGGTGGTCCAAATCCCAATCATATCATATCACATGAGTCGTTTTGTATACTCTGCACTAGTTTCAAACTACATACATTATTTCATCAGCCAATGAGTGAATGAAAATATAATATATATATATATATATGTTTATAAAATAAACAAGATTAGCAGGATGATATGATTGGTAAATGGTATTTCAAAACCAAATGTATAAATCTTTAAGACCACATGATCAGAAATTGCTTAGCCACATTACCATTCCTCATTTTAATACAGCTATAAAATTCCTTAGCAGGTCCCCTTTCACTGTCTGCCTTAACCCTCTAGTGCCAGCAGATAGGGGGAGGAATTTTGCTTAGAGAAAAACAGGAAATCCATCATTTCAGGGAGTGAAATCCATCATTTCTTCTGTTTGGAGCAAGATTTTATGTCTTTTGCACTTGGCTCAAATCAGGAAGAAAATACACACTCACAAGCAAGCTTTTGGTTAGCTTTTCTGCAAAGTCTGAATTCTACCTGAATCACAGAAACTTCAAATAGGCTTCAAAGATCTGGAGTTGCAAGGCTATTAAAAAATGCTATGGGCTTTAGATTTTGACAGTGTTCAAAAGCTGATACTTTCATTTGAAAGTGTAATTTTCAAAGAAGAAAAAGGGATGGCTAAAGGAAAATAAACAATTTTACTTCACTGATTTTACCAAAGTGAGAGTTTGCTGTACCACGCAGGGAACCCAAAGCCTGTGCTCTGTGACAATCTAGAGGGGTGGGATGGGGAGGGAGGAGGGAGGGGGGTACAAGAGGGAGGGGACACATGTGTACCTATGGCCAATTCATGTTGATGTATGGCAGAAACCATCACAATATTGCAATTATCTTACAATTAAATATAGATTTAAAATATGTTGGCTATATTTAAGAAGACTTAGTATCTGTGCCATGGCAAAAACATTGTTTTAAATGGCGTGTGATTGCTGCTGCTGCTGCTAAGTCACTTCAGTCATACCTGACTCTGTGCGACCCCATAGAGGGCAGCCCACCAGGCTCCTCCACCCATGATATTTTCCAGGCAAGAGTACTGGAGTGGGGTGCCATTGTCTTCTCTGGCGTGTGATTAGGTGGCTACAAAAAAAAAAAAAAAAAAAAAGTGAAGGGCAACTAAAACATTCCAGCCAGTATCATATTAGCATATTTGAACATCAGCTGTGAGAGGATGACCAAGTAACATCCGTCTATATGAGTTGCCTCTTCATTATTGGTATTAGTATCTGATTAAAGCTTGAGTGTGAAGAAAGCTGAGCACCGAAGAACTGATGCTTTTGAACAGTGGTGTTGGAGAAGACTCTTGAGAGTCGCTCGGACTGCAAGGAGATCTAACCAGTCCATCCTAAAGGAGATCAGTCCTGGGTGTTCATTAGAAGGAATGATGCTGAAGCTGAAACTCCAATACTTTGGCCACCTCATGCGAAGAGTTGACTCATTGGAAAAGACCCTGATGCTGGGAGGGATTGGGGGCAGGAGGAGAAGGGGATGGCAGAGGATGAGATGGATGGGTGGCATCACAGACTTGATGGACATGAGTTTGAGTAAACTCCAGGAGTTGGTGATGGACAGGGAGGCCTGGCGTTCTGCGATTCATGGGGTCTCAAAGAGTCGGACACAACTGAGCTACTGAACTGAACTGAAAGCTTGAGTTATTCTGCTTTGGTTCTTTATCTGAAGGGCCAGAGGGTAGAAAGTTTGGATGAGGTTGTGGACCAAGAAAAAAGAGTTCCCACCAATTTCTGTTTTTCCCAAGTTGTCCAGTCAGGTACAGTTTTGTACTTTATCATTCTTCAAATACAGTTGTTTCCTCAGAATGAAGGATATGATTTTTTGTTTTGCCACTTTATTTTTTTAATTTAAGTTTATTTGGATTACATAGAAGCATAAAAGTCAAGTCCATAGAAAACAGACCTAACTATGTGACTTTTATGCCTCTTTGTAACCCAAATAAATCACAGAGCCCTACATGGCCTAATCTGTGAAAGGGTTTGCATTTAAAAGAAAGATAAATTTTGGAATGCTCAGGCTGGTCCAGAAAAATTGCACAGCCCTGTGCACCAGAAAGCTTAACAGAAAGTTAATGCAGATATCTTCTGATTTCAAGCTCCTTTCCTGAGAATTACATTCAGCATCAAGCCTCCATAGCTTTGAACTGTGTCGGTGATCATCTGTGCTTTATCTCAATTATTTTGACATCCATTAGCAAGATGTATCCTAAGGTAATTGCTTCTTTGCTTTATGCCACTTTGGCCTATGAAAGCTTTCATAGGAACACTGCACTTTTGGACAGCAGGGGAAACCTGTATATATATATATATACACAAACACACACACATACTCATATTCCTCTAGTCTCAGTTCTTTAGTGTAACAACTGCTAAAAATCTTCCCTGCTCTCTCTCATCTACTAAGTTCTTCCATTGCCATAAAGCTCCCTCTGTCCTCTTCTTCCTTCCCTGTCCTGTGGCACACTGTCTAGCCCTCTGAGCAGTTGTCTCTTCTCATCCACAGGCCATTCTAGAAAGGCTAGCAATCCAACAGCTTTATTCCCTCCTCTTGGCAAGTATGGTTCTTTCCTTACCCTTACTACTCTCTTGTAGGAAATTGTCATGAAACATCTCATTGCATTTGAAACCCCAGTAGTACCTAGCACATCCCTAAGGTCATTTTAGGTGTTTAAAAACTATTTGCTGGTTGAATATGTACAGGATTTTACTAGTTTTTTTCAGGAACTACTTCTCTTCACTCCTCCTTTTTGCCATGCCATAGAAAAAAGATGAACTTACAATGTACTTTCTGATCTATGAGAAATGTTAAATCAGACTCACATTTTAAGGTACCTAAAATATGATCTGTGAGATCAACACTGAAAGGGATGTTAAAAGACTACAGGCATATCACTCTGCATATCAAACTGACAGTGGTGTCATCCACAATAACCTGTGCCTCTGTCTGAGAAGTATGTCCCTCCTTCTGATATCCCTGGGCTAAGAGTTCATTCATGAATAAAATAAAATGAATGCCAAATTCACACACACATACACACACATATCATTTCTATGAAGAAAAAAAACTACTATTAGGTCAATTCAAGATCTTCCATATTAAAAGAAAGATCAGGGACATAAAGAAACTAAAAAAATTTTTTTAGAAAAATTAAGGCAATCTGACATTTTTTAGTTGCACATTTTCCTTGAATCAAATTTACCATAGTTCAATAGTGCAAGAGTTTGTATTCCTTGAGCACACTACAAATGAGAGTGGCAAAAGACAGACTGGGAACATTTTTGGTGTACACTTAGGAAAGAAATCACAAAGCCATTCTAAGTGGATCCAGTACAAATCCAGTTGTTCTTCCTCTGCTAGTGAGAAACTGTTTCATTCCTTTTTAACCAGCTTTCTGTTGTACTTCTTACAGTGATTTGTCCAGACAAGTTAAAGTGTTCTGGTGTCAGTTTTCAACATGTGGGTTTTTTTCCCCACACCAGGGCTTCCCTGGTGGCTCAGTGGTAAAGAATCCACCTGCAATGTAGTACACACAGGAGACACCAGTTCAATCCCTGGGTGGGGAAAATCCCCTGGAGGAGGAAACGGCAACCCACTCCAGTATTCGTGCCTGGAGAATCCCATGGACAGAGGAACCTGGAGGGCTACAGTCCATGAGGTCAAAAAGAGTCAGACACAACTGACCATGCACATGCAGAAGGTACACTTTCCCACACCAAACCACTCTCAACACCAACTTGGCCTACTACAACTTAATTCAATTCTGACACTATCTACTTGAAGATATTATCACATCCTAGATGTTAAGGATTCAGTCCTATAAGACTGCCCTACCCCTGCCCTTCAGATGCCAATGGCAAGTTCAGGTTGTCACTTGTGCTTTTGACCAACTGACTATACATCAGAGGTACCCAGGACCCTTTCCTTACATTTGTCTAATTTTCTAGAGCAGCTCAAAGAACTCAGGAAACAGTTTAATTACTGGATTATTGCCAGTTTATTATAAAAAGATATAACTGCCCAATGGAAGAAATGGATAGGGTCTGGCAAGAGGAAAGGGCACAGAGTTTCTATGCCCTCTCTGAGCTGTGCCACTTTCCCCAAGTTTCCACATGTTCACTAGCCCAGAGGCTCTCTGAACCTCATCCTCTTGAAGTTTTATGGAGGCTTCATTGGATAGACATGACTGGTTAAATCATTCACCCTCCAGCCCATCCCTGTCTCAGGAGGTCAAGGGGGTGAGCTGGGACTGAAAGTTCCAGCCCTCTAATTACTTGGTTGGTTCTCCTGGCAACCAGCCTCCATCCTTAGGTGCTTTCCAAAACACAGCAAGAGATACCTTTATCCCTCTCATTAGAGAAAATTCCAAGAGTTTTAGGAGGTCCCTGCTAGAAACAGGGACAAAGATCATATATATACTTTTTATTGTAAATCACAATATCACACAGGCCTTCTCCACATTCCCAAGCCCACAGTTCAAGTATGGTATTCAAAACATCCCTATGAGGAACCTCATTTTATACTTTCCTGAGAAAATTGAGGGGCATCAACTTCTGTGAATTTTCTCCTCTCCACATCAGAATATCTTTCACCACATTTTCACTATTATTGTATAACCACAAGAAAGACACCCTCTTCTGCTTTGATTCATGACCTTAACTTTGCTCTTGATTCTATTTTGACCCATTTCCCCCAAAACCTTGCTCCATCCTTTACACCAGGTGTCATTAACTCAAAGTTTGATATTAGCCCACAGACTTGATTTTTGCTGTATAGAGTTTTGTTTTGGTTTAGCTTTTTAATGCTTTTAGACAGGACATGCAGTCTTTTTTAAAAAAGAAATTTTGTTGAGGTATAGTTGATTTATCGTGTTGTGTTAATTTCTGCTGCACAGCAGTGATTCAGTTATGCACATAGATACATCCTCTTTTATATTCTTTTCTATTATGGTTTATCCCAGGATATTGAATATATTTCCCTATGCTATATAGTAGGCCTTGTTGTTTATCCAGGGCACACACTCTTGACTTTATCTCCACTCTTTCTTTTTGAATTACATTCTCTGGCTTTAGTTATTTAACCACATGCTCATTCCTGAAGACATTTGAGCTTCTGACCCCCGCCTTAGATCTTCAGGCCTTTTCACTGGCTCCTTTGCTTCTATTTATGTTCTCAGATTCTCCATATCTTAAAAATATAAAACATCTCTTCTCTGGACCCTGCCACCCCCTGGAGCTACCATCTGATTCCCATGTTCTTTATACCATTTAAGTCCTCACTTCGGCATCCGACACTATGTTCCCCTTTGCCCAGTTTTGTGCAAAGAAAATACACACATCAAGAAGTTTGATTCTAAAAGTAACAGTAATACATATTAATGAATTGTGAACCCAGCTCTTTTACTTACCAATTTTGAATAAAATTTAACCCCTGGGATTCAGTTTCTCTATTTGTTATAAGGATTAATATCTTTCCAGCCTACTACACAGGGTAGATTTAAAAAATAAAGGAATAATAATAGATTCTATTATTTGATGTCTGTGGTGTGCTGGGTGCTGTGTTGAGTGATTTATATATATTATGCCACTTACTTTTCACAATAACCAAGTGAAGAATATGCCATTATCATCACCACTTTATAAAAATGAACCTGAAGAGTTTGAGTAACTGGTCCAAACTTACAAAATGAGAAAGCAGAAGAGCCACAAAAAGTATATAACTCACAGGAAAATATCTGGATATTTCCTTTAAGCTCTGAGTGTGAGCAGATTTTTGTAGCTATATTCGTCCAGTGTAGAAATAAATTAACATAGCTGTTAGTACCTCCTGTCCTCTAGTGTCATTGAGCTCTATCTAGATGTAGACTCTTACAGTATTTTTCCCAGTATTCTAGAACCATGTAGAATTTCTTTTTTAGTCCTGTGTCTGTCACCTTCCTCCTTCACATTGGCCTTACCATTTCTAAGGATAGATAAACGTGAAAGAGGATGTTTGTTTTATCCCTGAGTATGGCCTCTTGCAGGTCCAATGACTGAATGAATGAATGAATGACCTGAGAACAGTGCTCTTGTAATTTAACCACAGGGACATAAACCTCAGTTTCTCCTTGTTTGTCTTTCACTAAATTCCAAGAATTACGACAGAAAAATTGCAGTTATCTGACAAATCTGAATCACCAGCCAGAACAGGAAACTTACCAATGTAATTATATTGACTAAAAAGGTCAACTTTATTTTGCTATCTTTTGATTTTTTAAAATATCTATACTGATTATCACAGAAAGAAGCACAAAAGACTTTAACTAGAAATGAAATTAATCACTCAAATGCATAAGTCCTTCAGGTATCCTCACTGGATGAAATATCAAGATTGGCAAGGCAGGTGTAAAACATAAGCAATGTGGCTTGATAAGAATTCTGGGAAGACCTTCTGTTTCTCTCCCTAAATTTACCTCCATGTTGTTGCCTGGTCTAGGAATGCCTATAAGCCAGAATAAACATTTTCATTCTACATTAAGAGCCAAGGCTGAACAAGTAGTCTCCCAAGGGAGGCAACACATAAACTTACCTTATTCACATTAATGTAAAAATGACTGATATCAGATCTTTCCCTGAAAGTGGACATTGAAAGGAGATGGAAAGTTTCAAGAACTGCTTTTATCTCAGCCTACTTATTTCCCAAAATGATTGACGTCTTCACTTGCATTCCTAAACTAGTCAAATTTAGTGACTGACTACTTTAACAAGCCTCTGAAAGCTCCAAGCCTGAGGCAAAAGGTTGGTTCCATATCAAAATCCATCTTGCTGCTGTTACCTCATAGACACTGCTCAAGTTCTTGGTCATAATACTCAATCCTTTGTAACAGAAGCTGTTGATCTGGGTTTCTGACTGTGATGTCCAAGTTCTTTGCCTAGGTTTTAAACTTATTCACTATGTTCTTTAATATTTGTGTGATTTTTTTCCAACCTTGTTTGACTACCTGATTGCCTAGTTTTCATCCCAGATCTGCTCTTTTTGAATGAATCCTCTGCCTGGACCTGTTTCAGACTCCTTGTTCCAAATAGACCATGAGCCTGATGACAGTGCCTATCCCCCAATCATATCCTCCATTTTGCCTCAGATATCCAACAAAATCTTGTCTTTTGTGCTCTGTATGAAGTAATAATAAGCCCATCATAGAGCAGAGCATGCATGCTCAATCATGTCCAGCTCTTTGCGACTCCATGGACTACAGCCTTCCAGGCTCCTCTGTCCATGGACTACTCCAAGCAAGAAAACTGGAGTGGGTTGCCATTTCCTAATCTAGGGGATCTTCCTGATCCAGAGATTGAATCTGCCTCTCCTGCATTGGCACTGAACCGTATGGGAAGACCCGTAGAACAGAGAGGTGGCTACAGATCTGAGTATTTCTTGTCTTACTTTAAAAAAGAGAGAAAGTAATGATCATAGAAGAAGCAGAGAAGCGGCGCCAAGCAACAGCTAAACAGGGGGCTTCTTGAGTCAATCTGCTTTCAAATTCTAGCTTCTCTCTTTACTATTTTTATGGTATTAGACAGGAAATGATGAGGCCAATGTGAATGAGTGAGAATAGACACAGGACTGGAAAAGAAGTTCTACATGGCTCCAGAATGCTAGACAAGGTACAGTAAGAATTTATATCTAGATAAAAGTAAATGTCTTTAAGTGGGACAGAAAATGCTAGTGGCTGTGCTGGTTTCTTTCACACACAATATTCAATATGTACTCATACCCAGGGCTTAAAATAAATACCCAACTCCATTCAATATTACATTTTTCATGTATAAAATGGTGAAAACAATACCATCTACCTCAGAAAGCCATTGTGAACATTAAATGGTGTATTCAGGTGAAACATGTTAAGTGCTCAATAAATGTAGGCTGGCAACAGCAGGGTTAATCTCTTTGGTTTTGGCTGAGAAAAGTAAATCACAATTCCAAGTGATTATCAAGAAGCTCTGCAGGTGCATCCAGCTTCTTCGGTACATCTATATGTTTAAATTGAAATCGAGGGTACCAAATATTGTGGGTACTCACTACTGAGGCCAAGGACTCAATGGCGGATTTAAGCATCTCTTTGTGTTTTACACTTTGTTGACTTGCATTTGTCTGGTTGTTCAAGACTTTTTCTTTTCATTCATGCTTTCACTCGAAAGGATTTTGGCCAAGATACTGCTTTACTCCAAAGGCATAGTAATATGTGCCTAAGACATAGTAATGTGTGCCTTTCATTGTACCATTTTCCCAGGGTAAAAAATATTTGGGTTTTTTTGGTTTTTTTTTTTTTTTAAGAATGCATGGAGGTAAGGTCAAATATCTTGAATAATATTTGCTATGCAAGGGAATTCAATAAGATGTATATTTTTATTTCAGGAAACAGATAGGTTAAGTTTCAAAGGCCTCAATGAACCCACATATTTTGGCTGTTGAGTTGCACTCTAAATAGTGATACTAGCAAGGGGTGTGGTAGAGAAGAACACGCTTCTCATGCTATCTGACTTTAGGGGGAAAAAAATCAGCAGATTTTCTGGACCAATGACTTTCTCTTTCATCTGGGCAGCCTGACATACATGTATCTCCACAAACAGATTGTCTGCCTGGTGAGTGTGAGTACAGAGTTAGCTAATGAGCACAATGAAGACATTCTGACTAGAGAGTGACCTGTGGGGAAGAGCAGTTATCTGACCTGACACTGTAGACAGTAAAGAAGAAAACAAAATAAAGCAACCAGTGACAACAACAAAAACTCAGGAGACAGCAAGATCAGTATGGTAAAGGGCCAAGTCATTCAGTGATTCAGAGTATTACATCCTTGCCCCACATCCAGACACAGCATCCAACAATAAAGAAGGCACACTTCAGATGAATACTACATTGGGGGTTATCAGCTTCTAACAAAGCAGCCAACACAAAATGGAAAACACAGGGATAAACAATTAGAGATGGGATGTCTCAAATTAAGCTAACTAGTGACTATCTGTGACAAGTCTTTAAAGCAACTGTAGGTTTTAGGCAAAGGATACAAGGAGAGATCATCAGTAGGGAAGGCAACACAGATTTTGCAATGTTCTTATGAGCAACAGGGAGAAACTATGTCAGAAGTATCATCTTCGAACATGAAGGACAGTGAGATACCTAAGAGCTATTGCCTATTTTTAAACCATTCCAATCTCAATGGAATTTATTTGGGAAGAATTTGGAAAATAACCCTTCACCAAACCCTACTACACTGAGGCAAATATCATTAGAAACAAGCTGACTTCTTGGGACTTGAAATCACCTCTTGGAAAGAGTAAAAAGCCCTGGAATCACAAACATCAATGGACATTTTGTCTCAAAATATTGTGGGGAAGCTCAAATTTTAATTCCTCTATAAACTGAACAGAAAAGTATAATTTTTTGAATATCAGAAGGCCCTAGTACAGATTGTTGAGTTAGTAATTGCCATACTTCTATTTCTAAAATAAAGGTGTTTTTGTATCAGAGGCCATAAAAAAGGAGGTCTGAAATGAATATGGATTTTTTTAAATTGCGGTTAAAAAACACGTAACATGAGATTTACCCTCAAGAAATGTTTAAGCGTATAGTACAACATTGGCAGATCCCCTGGAGGAGGGCATGACAACCCACTCCAGTATTCTTGCTTGGAAATCCCATGGATAGAGGAGCCTGGTGGGCTACAGTCCATAGGGTCACGAAGAGTCAGACACAGCTGAAGCAGCTTAACATGCACAAGCATGCACAGCATTGTTAGCTATAAGCACAGACGGGTACAGCAGATATCCAGAACTTTTTCATCTTGCTTAATTAAAGTTATATGCTCATTGAACTCCCTCCCCTCCAGCAACCACCATTTACTTTCTATTTCTATGAGTCTGATTACTATAGATACCTGTTATAAGTGGAATCATAGAGTACTTGTCCTTCTGTGACTGGCTTGTTTCACTTAACATAATGTCCTCAAGGTTTATCCATTTTGCTGCATATGACAGAATTTCTTTCTTTTAATACTTTTTTTTTTACTCTCCTGAAACATAACACCTCTGAAGTATAGATTCTGCCTATAAACTTATTTCTAGTCTGAGAACTTCCCATTCAACACCTCTAAGAACTAAGCATGTTTTTCTTCAAGGTATTAAATTTTATCATTTTTTGTTCAAAGTTAAAATAGCAGTCACCCCTCACTAAAGAGGTTAAGATAAACTGACACTTTTGTAAGCTTTTAAACAACAGAGAGACCAACAGAGTGTATACTTCCTTGTAGGGATTTAATGAATGCAATAATCTGTCAATTAAGAGAATAGACAAATTTTATAAAATTGCTCTTTCATCTGATAATGAAAATATATGTGACAATTTGGAATTTTAGAAAACAATTACAAAGTTCAGAGAAAAAAGTATTGGGTAGATTAAAGAATATATTGGAAAAAAAGACAGGAAACTTAGAATAAATAGGTAAGAATGGTATGAACTGTACACATCGCCTAACATTTCCAGATGTCATCAATTTTCTATTCATGCTTTTTCCTTACTTCCAATACCAACATCTGAATCAGTCCAGGAATTCTGAAAGAAGACAGCGACTTGGTGACCATTGTGCTACAGTGTTATGATTCACTGTAGAATATGTTTTACTATTCTAAAATAACAGTTATCTAAATAACTACACTTGGACTTAACCTACAATCCAGTTAATTAAATATTTATTGAAAATATTCAGTGTATAGAACACAATATCAGGCACTGTGGAGAGAATTAAAATGATTGAAGAGACTATTTCTATATTAATAGTTTATTGTCTAGACATACAACATATTTTTGTTCTGTGGTTTGGGGATAATTAATAAATGCATCAATGGGTATAAAATTATAATGAAATGCCTGACTTTTAGCAGATGATGTATTCTTGAAAATGTATACATAAATTAAATTTTCTATAATTAAATAACTTTTAGAAGAAAACCAGAAACTTAATGAAAGTAATACTGTATTGAAAAGTTTAATAAAGCAGAGTTACTGTTGATTTTTCTTGTGCATTTAAGCCATATTTTCACAAACTGGTCTTGCTTCAAATGAGGTACATTAAAAATTGAACACTTATGTGCTGAGGGGAAATAGAGACACTTGTCAGTAGGAGGATTACTCCAAGAAGATTTTTAAAATATAAAATTCTTCATTTGGGTCATAAGCAAGGTTGTGAGGGTAGAATGGCTAAAAGACATGCTGTAGAATAAACATTAGAAATTAGAGGATCAGACAACAGTGACCCTAGACAGACTCTGGTCTACAGAGATCAGTAGGCTTTGTAGTTGGGAAAAGAGGAGAGTGGGAAAAACTGACCCCTAGTTGTGAGTGTGACTGATCCTCCTGTTCTACAAGAAGCCAGGAAGAAGCTGAAACACTAGGTGAGTCTTCCCCACCTGTGAAACTAGGAATGTGCAATACTTACAGCCTACCTGCTTTTAAATCACTAGCCTCAAGGAATAGACAACAACTTCACCATTCTAGACTTATGGGATTACCATCTTGTGAAAGTGAAAGTCGCTGTCATGTTTGACTCTTTGCGACCCCATGGACTGTAGCCCACCCATCCTCTGTCCATGGGATTTTCCAGGCAAGAATATTGGAGCCGGTTGCCATTCCCTTCTCCAGGAGATAGTTCTGACCCAGAGATTGAACCTGGGTCTCCTGCATTGCAAGCAGATTCTCTACCATCTGAGCTACCAGGAAAGCCCTCGTGTAGAGAACACCAACAAATGTGCCTCGGCTCTAATGAGTTAACAATGGAAAACAGCAAATTCAAGACCCTAGCACCAGAGAGATAAATATCACTCAGATCAAGTAGAATACGTGCCCATCAAAAGAAAACCACTGGGTAATTTGCCAACTAAACAATTGAGCAGATACATTGAAGGAGAGGATAATATCTATTGAGACCCTAATTAGGAAACTGGAAAATCAGAAGAACAAATACCTAAACCTCAAAGCCAATATGTAAAGAGAAAGAAATTATGGGGGAAAAAAAAAAATTATGGGGGAAAAAAGTAAGAGCTCCTGGAGGTAGAGACAAGGCGACTTAATATACAAATAATAAGCGTTTCAGAATATCAGGAATAGATGAAGGTGTGGCAGCAATCAAGCAAATAATACATACAGGAAAATTTCCCTAAACTCGAGAAATATCTAAGCTCAAAGAAAAAAGGGCTTATCAAATTCTAGTCAGAACTGATAATAGAAGACACACATATAAAATTACTGAACTTTGAAGATAAAGAGAAAACTCTAACAAGTTTCCATTCATTCAAGAAATATTTATTAAACACTCATTGTGTCAGTCACTGTTCCACACATTGGGGAACAGTTCTTCCTTCATAGAGCTGATATAGTCAAATCCACTATCTTCCTCTTTCTCTGTCACACCCTCAGGGAATAGCCCTCAGACTGGACATACACGGTTCTATCAATTTCCTACAGTTACCCATAGAGCTGAATGTAGCTGGAGAAAAAAATAAGACCGTGTTGACAAGTTTCACTTGAAATTCATGACCACTATCCTTGAGTGGGTCCCTAATACTTCCCAATAATCCTAGCACATTTTTTTCCAATTTAGTTTACATCTCTCCCAGATGATTATTTCATACATCCAATTATTGCAAATGTCCAACCCCCTTCCATCCTTCTTCATTCTCAGTTGATCACCTTCTTCCTCATTAATTAGGAAAGTTGAAGCAATCAGAAGATAATTTTCACAGGTTCCTGTGAGAAATTACCTTGATGCAGTGGTGTCTACTGAGACCACTACTAGGAAAATTCTCCAAGAGATGACAGGACAGAAAAACTCAAATGAAAAAAAATTGATATTTTAATCATATGATCTATTAAATCAACTTAAAACAAAACAAGAAGCACAGGAAAAGAAATCTGGTATATCAGCACACTTAAGGATAAGATGCAAGTGATTGGATGAACTACACTAGCTGAATCCTCAGTTACATAATGTTCATATGTCCTGTCCCTCTGTTGCATCAACTTTCTCCCTGATGGCATGGTTCTGAGGACCAGAGATGAGACAAGAGAAAGAAGGAGGAGGAGGCACAAACAAAAAGTATTTATGGCTTGCTTTATGAGAAAGATGCAGAATAGGCCAATACCTATAGCTCACCAATTTCCTTGCTGGACAACTATGGTTTTATCTTTGTTTCTTGGGCAGAGCACATATAGGGTCAGAGAGGAACTATACTGAATGCTATTATTATATTAATATCAATGAATTAATATATTAATATCAATGAATAGCTACCTTAGGGATGACATAGCTGTTAGTCCAGATGGGGCATGATGGCATCTTATGATGTAATCTTTCCATTCCTTTCTACCAAAAAGTAACACACTTGTTTGATTCATTATATATTTCATTTATTGCATCTATATTTATTTATCTTTAACATATCTTATTAATGTATTACCTATATCTAACACATCTTATAAATTCTATCTAATATTTCATAAGCTATTTACTTACTCAAAACTTATACTTGCCATACATTATGGATTTTGCTTTTATCTTGTAAGTTATTTGCTTCCTTATTATTTTGTGATTAAAACTGTCAAAACTGTCAACAGTACTAGATTTCAGACTACTTTCATACTCATCATTTAGTCTGTGGTAATTTATTGTGGCAGAAGATATGAAATTTCTGGTCAGAGATAAAGGAGATTTTATTTCCACAGCAATGGCAGTAGCCAAATTATCATAATTTTCTTACACCAGTTTCTTGAGCTCCAATTCCAACAGGGCAATGCAGCAAGAACCAGGTGATGACCACACAATTAGTGGGTTGTATGAGGAGAGAAAACTCAAGTTTGGAATATCAGAATTTTTTATAATGGGCTACAAGCAGAGGTCTCCTTTGCCCCATAGGAAGACATTATCTTTATCATACTTAGGTCCTCTGTAGTATGTATTTTTAAAAATATATATTTAAAGGAATTTTTAAAAAGTAGTGTTGCTATAAGGATTACAACATACATCTTTAATTTATCACAATCTACTTTAGGTAGATTTAACTTTAGGTTAATATTGATATAATTTTGGTAAAATAAAGCCACTTTGCTCTCATATAGCTTTTTATCTTTTTCTTCATTTCTGTAGATGCAGGTTATCATTAGGTGTCATTTTCTTTTTTCCATTCTACAGGACTCTCCTCAGTGTTTCTTATAAGGTAGATATTTTAGTAATAATTCTCTCAATTTATATTTTAATCTAGAAAGTCTTCATTTTGTTTTCAATTTTGCAGAATTATTTCTGAGTGTAGAACATTTCTTTGACAGTTTTAATATTTCTTTCAGGTCTTTGAGTATGTCATTTACTGCCTCTGGCTTTCATTATTTCTGGTGAGAAGTCTGCTGTTATTCAATTTGTTGTTTCCCTATACATGATAAGTCACTTTGCTCTTACTGCTTTCAAGATTTTCTGTCTTTCAGAATTTAGACTGTGATTTGTAGGTGTGGTTCCTTTTGTGTTTATATTACTTGAGGTTCATTGGATCTATAAGTTACACTGCATTATTTTCTTTTGGTAATCATGTGGGAAATTTTTGGCTATTATTTTATTAAATATTTTTTCTAGTATTTTTTCTCTTATCTCTCCTTCTAGGACTCCTATTATACATGATATGAGATATGTTGTCCCTCAGGCCTCTGAATTCTTTCATGTTTTTCCAATATTTTTCAGATTTCTTTTTTCATTGTGATTGATTCATATTGAGTTCTAAAATATAGACTTAATTCTTTTTCATAGTTTCTACCTCTCTATTGAGATTTATACATTGAATTATTTTTTCTCAAAATTTTCATTAACCTTTTGGACATTTTAAAAGATGCATTTTACTGCATTGCAGGAGGATTCTTTACCAACTGAGCTATCAGGAAAGCCCCAGTAACCACATAGCTAAATCCAATTTTCAGTCCTAAACTTTCTTGACCCATAAGCAGCATTTGACACAACTAGCCACTTTCTCCTTCTTGAAACACTTTACTTGATCTCCTAAGCAACAGTCTTCCCTTTGAAAATTCACCTGCATTACTGGTTGTTCCTTATCATCTTTCTTGATTTATTTTTTCTAATCTCCATGACTTTTAAATACTGAGTGCCAAGAGTGCTTAGTCTCAGATCACTTATCTTTTTGACTCACCCTCACTGCCTGGGTGGTCTCATCTTGTCTCATGGCTTTAATAGAGCCTAGACATTGAAGATCTCCAATTTTGTCAGCTTTCACAAGATGGCAAAAATGAGGAAAATGAAAAATACAAAACAACAATATAAAATGCACTCTTAAAGATGATTGCGATGGAATCAAGTATATCAGTCATTATATATCAGTGAATACCCTTCCCTTAAAAGATTCAAATTGGTGAATTGGAATGAATTTTTAAAAAAGACATCTCCCTAAGATGTCTTTTATAGGAAACATTCATAAAACAAAATAATAATGAAAGGGTAAAAGTAAAGGAGTGGGCAAAAGGATATCAGAAAAATGCTAAAATAAGAAAGAGTAGCATTATTAAAAACAGCAAAAAGTAGAATTTAAATTTAAAAGCATTAAGTACAGTAAAAATCTGATTAATATAAAGGTGAAATTTACAAAGAAGATGTATCAGTCTTACAATTCTTTGTACTGAAAGATATAAATTTATTAAACAAAACTTGCTATAAATTCAATAAGTTTTTTTTGAAATGTGACTATAGCAAGAGACAACAATATATCTTTTTCAGAGGTAAGTCAAACATAAGTTAATGCCATATCATAATCATATATTACAATGTCTTTAACTATATGCTACATATTAATACAAGAAACTTCATCTTCCTCAAATAGAGAGCTTTTTTCACATGTCCATTGAATATTTTTTAAATTCATGTATTTGCCCCATAATACATAATGTAAGACCTTCACAAGATACTGCATGCAAGCCACATTTTCTGTCATAATCCAACCAACTGGTACAAATTTTAAAGCAAGTTATAAAATGATGGCAAAAAGGAAAAACAAAATCTTAAATATTAAAAACTAGAAAAAACATCTCTAGGTCACATTTGGTTCACAGAGGCCATCAAAATTGAAATTAAACCCTTCTGGAATCAACTAAAAAGGAAAACATTTCTGATAAAACCTATAGGATACAGAGATCTCTGTACTTAAAAGAAAATAAGCAGATGTAAATGCCTTTATATTAAAAGAAAAATATGAAATTATGTGACTTTATTTCTCATTAAAAACATTTGAAAGAACTATAAGATCAAGTTTGTAGGAAGTAAGAATTAATAGACAAAGCTAAATTCAGTAAGTTGGAAAGCAAAAACATATAAATAAATATATAAACAAATATAAAATATTTTCTAGAAAAATCAGTAAAATAGTTAACTATTTTGTACAAATATTTAGGAAGGAATGAGAGCAAATATACAATATTAGAATTATACATGAAACACAACCACAGACACAGAAGAGATTAACATGCTACAATTCTCCTGTGAAGAAAACACAGCAGACAATTCCAAGTCAACAAATTTTAAAACCTAGAGGAAAAATTGATGGTTTTCTAATAAAATATAATTTCTAAAAATTATTCAAAAAGACCTGAAAACCTCAAATAGACTAATTATGATAAAGAGATTGAAAATGTGGTCCAAGAACTATCATTGTTAAAGCAGATTAATTCAAAGTTGAACTTGTCAAATCTATAATGAGCAGATCATTTCAATGCTATTAAACTATTTCCAGAAGGAAAAAAAATGAAATTTTCAATTCATTTTATGAAGAAAGCATAAGTTTATTTATAAGACTGTGAAAAGGGTGGGGAGCTAAGATGGCAGAGGAATAGGATGGGGAGACCACTTTCCCACAAATTCATCAAAAGAACATTTGAACGCTGAGCAAATTCCACAAAACTTCTGAACGCTGGTTGAGGACATCAGGCACCCAGAAAAGCAGCCCACTGTCTTTGAAAGGAGGTAGGACAAAATATAAAAGATAAAAAGAGAGACAAAAGAGTTAGGGATGGAGATCCATCCCGGGAAGGGAGTCTTAATAGAGAAAGTTTCCAAACACCAGGAAACTCTCTCACCAGCAGGTCTGGGGGAAGTTTTCGAATCTCGGAGGGCAACCTAACCAGGAGGAAAAATAAGTAAATAAAACCCACAGATTATATGCCTAAAGGCAACTCCCAGCACAAAAGTACCCCAGACACTCGCATCTGCCACCAGCAAGTGGGGGCTGAATGGAGAGGAGCAGGCAGCATTGCTTAGGGTAAGGACCCGGCTTGGATGCCCTGAGGGCAATCTGAGGGAGCTAATGTGAGGTAGCAACCTAAACTGTGGGATAGCAAGAGAGAGAGAGAGAATTAACATGCGAAAAGCCCTAACCTAAGGCACTGCCAGCCCATTCACAGAACAAAGGACTGAGCAATACCAGAGAAGAGCTAGCTGACTGCAGATCGGCCCATGCCCCCCTGGAGGCAGGGGGGAGGCGGGCTCCAGCCGGAGCCGGTAAGGGGCAAACTCGGCCCCAGAGATGGCATCCCTTACCAAACTGCAAACAGGCATCCAGTTTCTAATTAAAGACTTCCTGAGATACTGGATGGTCGATATCCACTGGGAGGGTCTCAGCCAGGGATCAGCTCCCAAGAAGAGATACAAGGCTCACTGGACCAGGCGCGCCCAGAAACTGAGGCTGGGACCGGGGAGGGGATAAGTTGCGCTGCACCTAAAGAGAGTGTGCTCATCAAGCACCTGGTTGTCTGAGCTGCTCGGACTGGGTAACAGCACAAAATGCAGGCCCAACCGAGTCTGAATCTTTGTGGAGTACCCCAGAACCTGAACAAGAGCAGCTTAGACCTGGGAAGTGCATGCAACTCAGGGCCAGCTCCCTGTAGAGCAGCCTGGAGCCTGAGCAGTGTAGACTGGGAAAGCACACACGCCATGAGCGGGGGCAAACCCAGTGTGGCCGAAACACTGCAAGTACTCCCCACACACGCCAGTGACATTTGTTTGCAGTGTTCCTCCCTCCCCACAGCACGACTGAACAAATGAACCTAAACAAGAGACCACCTCTGCCCCCTTGTGTCAGGGCCAAAATTAGACACTGTAGAGACCTGCAAACAGAAGCAAAAGAAACAAAGGGAACCGCTTTAGAAGTGACAGGTACAACAGATTAAAATCCCTGTACTTCCATGTCCTGGCTATTATAAACAGTGCTGTGATGAACATTGGGGTGCACATGTCTCTTTCAGATCTGGTTTCCTCAGTGTGTATGCCCAGAAGTGGGATTGCTGGGTCATATGGCAGTTCTATTTCCAGTTTTTTAAGAAATCTCCACACTGTTTTCCATAGTGGCTGTACTAGTTTGCATTCCCACCAACAGTGTAAGAGGGATCCCTTTTCTCCACACCCTCTCCAGCATTTATTGCTTGTAGACTTTTGGATAGCAGCCATCCTGACTGGCGTGTAATGGTACCTCATTGTGGTTTTGATTTGCATTTCTCTAATAATGAGTGATGTTGAGCATTTTTTCATGTGTTTGTTAGCCATCTGTATGTCTTCTTTGGAGAAATGTCTGCCCATCAGTAGATGAATGGATAAGGAAGCTGTGGTACATATACACCATGGAATATTACTCAGCCGTTAAAAAGAATTCATTTGAATCAGTCCTAATGAAATGGATGAAACTGGAGCCCCTTATACAGAGTGAAGTAAGCCAGAAAGATAAAGAACATTACAGCATACTAACACATATATATGGAATTTAGAAAGATGATAACGATAACCCTATATGCAAAACAGAAAAAGAGACACAGATGTACAGAACAGACTTTTGAACTCTGGGAGAAGGTGAGGGTGGGATATTTCAAAAGAACAGCATGTATACTATCTATGGTGAAACAGATCACCAGCCCAGATGGGATGCATGAGACAAGTGCTCCGGCCTGGTGCACTGGGAAGACCCAGAGGAATCGGGTGGAGAGGGAGGTGGGAGGGGGGATCGGGATGGCGAATACGTGTAAATCTATGGCTGATTCATATCAATGTATGACAAAACCCACTGAAATGTTGTGAAGTAATTAGCCTCCAACTAATAAAAAATAAATAAATAAATAAAAATAAAAATCCCTGTACTTAACATCGACTACACTGGAAGGGGCCTATAAATAGTTAGAAGTATAAGCTGGAACAAGGAACTATCTGAAACTGAACTGAACCCACACTGCCCGCAACAGCTCCAGAGAAATTCCAAGATATATTTTTACCATTATTATTTTTTAATTAAATTTTTTCTTCTTTTTTTAGCTCCTCTATTACTCCTTTAATTTTCATTTTTATAACCTACTATTACCTTGCAAAAAAAAAAGACCCTATTTTTAAAGTGAACTTCATATATATTTCTTATACTTTTTGTGTTTTTGATTTTTTAATATTGCATTTTTAAGAGTCTAACCTCTAATCTAGATTTTTAATATCTGTTTTTTAGTATTTGATATCAATTTTGTACATTTAAGAATCCAATCTTCAGTACCCACTTTTACTCAGAAGTGTGATTACTGGCTTCATTACCCTCTCCCCCTTTTGACTCTCCTTTTCCTCCCCCAGGTCACCTCTATTTCCTCCCTCTCCCTTCTCTTATCAACCCAATTCTGTGAATCTCTGTGGGTGTTCTGGACTGTGGAGAACACTTAGGGAACAGAGTATTGCCTAGATCTGTCTCTCTTCTCTTGATTCCCCCTTTTTCTCCTACTGCTCACCTCTATCTCCTTCCTCCCTCTCCTCTTCTTCATGTAACTCTGTGAACCTCTCTGGGTGTCCCTCACTGTGGAGAATCTTTTCACCATAAACCTAGAAGTTTTATTATCAGTGCTGTATGGATGGAGAAGTCTTGAGGCTACTGGAAGAATAAGATTGAAAACCAGAGGCAGGAGGTTTAAGTCTGAAACCTGAGAACACCTGACTCCTGGAACATTAATTAATAAGAGATCATCCAAAAGCTTCCATACTTACACTGAAACCAACCACCACCCAAGAGCCAATAAGTTCCAGAGCAAGACATACCACACAAATTCTCCAACAATGCAGGAACATAGTCCTGAGCGTCAATATACAGGCTGCCCAAAGTCACACCAAACCCACAGACACCTCAAAACTCACTGCTGGACACTCCATTGCACTCCAGAGAGAAGAAATCCAGTTCCATGCACCAGAACAGGACGCAACCTTCCCTAACCAGGAAACCTTGACAAGCCAATCGTCCAACCCCACCCACTGGGAGAAACCTCCACAATAAAGAGGAACAACAAACTACCAGAATACAGAAAGGCCACCCAAACACAGCAATCTATATAAAATGAAAAGGCAGAGAAATACTCAGCAGATAAAGGAACATGAAAAATGTCCACCCAACCAAACAAAAGAAGAGGAGATAGGGAATCTACCTGAAAAAGAATTTAGAATAATGATAATAAAAATGATCCAAAATCTTGAAAACAAAATGGAGTTACAGATAAATAGCCTGGAGACAAGGATTGGGAAGATGCAAGAAATGTTTAACAAGGACCTAGAAGATAGGATAAGTGAGGTAGAAGATAAAATGGTGGAAATAAATGAAGCAGAGAAGAAAAAAGAAAAAAAGAATAAAAAAAAAAATGAGGACAACCTCAGGGACCTCTGGGACAATGTGAAATGCGCCAACATTCGAATCATAGGAGTCCCAAAAGAAGAAGACAAAAAGAAAGGCCATGAGAAAATACTCAAGGAGATAATAGTTGAAAACTTCCCTTAAATGGGGAAGGAAATAGTGACACAAGTATAAGAAACCAAGAGAGTCCAAAACAGGATAAACCCAAGGTGAAACACCCCAAGACACATATTAATCAAATTAACAAACATCAAACACAAAGAACAAATATTAAAATCAACAAGGGGAAAACAACAAATAACTCACAAGGGAATCCCCATAAGAATAACAGCGGACCTTTCAATAGAAGCTCTTCCAGCAAGAAGGGAATGGTAAGGAATACAAAAAGTGATAAAAAAAGAAAAACCTACAACCCAGATTACTGTACCCAGCAAGTATGTCATTCAGATAAGAAGGAGAATTCAAAAGGTTTACAGACAAGCAAAAGCTGAGAGAATTCAGCACCACCAAACCAGCTCTTCAACAAATGCTAAAGGATCTTCTCTAGACAGGAAACACAGAAAGGTTGTATAAATGTGAACTCAAACAACAAAGTAAATGGCAACGGGACCATACCTATCAATAATTACCTTAAATGTAAATGGGTCGAATGCCCCAACCAAAAGACGAAGACTGGCTGAATGGATACAAAAGCAAGACCCCTATATATGTTGTCTACAAGAGACCTACCTCAAAATAAGGAACACATACAGACTAAAAGTGAAAGGCTGGAAAAAAATATTTCACACAAATGGAGACTGAAAAAAGCAGGAGTCGCAATACTCATATCAGATAAAACAGACTTTAAAATAAAGGCTGTGAAAAGAGACAAAGGACACTACATAATGATCAAAGGATCAATCCAAGAAGAAGATAAAACAATTATAAATACATATGCACCCAACATAGGAGCACTGCAATATGTAAGGCAAATGCTAACAAGTATGAAAGGGGAAATTAACAATATCATAACAATAGTGGAAGACTTTAATACCCCACTCACACCTACGGATAGATCAACTAAACAGAATATTAACAAGGAAACTCAAACTTTAAATGACAAAATAGACCAGCTAGACCTAAATGATATCTATAGGACATTTCACCCCAAAACAATCAATTTCACCTTTTTCTCAAGTGCACACAGAACCTTCTCCAGAATAGATCACATTCGGGGCAATAAATCTAGCCTTGGTAAATTCAAGAAATTGAAATCACTCCAGTCATCTTTTCTGACCACAATGCAGTAGATTAGATCTCAATTACAGGAAAAAAACTACTAAAAATTCAAACATATGGAGGCTAAATAACACACTTCTGAATAGCCAACAAATCATAGAAGAAATCAAAAAAGAAATCAAAATATGCACAGAAATGAATGAAAATGAAAACAAAACAACCCAAAACCTATGGGACACTGTAAAAGCAGTGCTAAGGGGAAGGTTCATAGCAATACAGGCTTACCTTAAGAAACAAGAAAAAGGTCAAATAAATAACCTAACTCTACACCTAAAGCAACGAGAAAAGGGAGAAATAAAGAACCCCAAGGTTAGTAGATGGAAAAAATCTTAAAAGTTAGGGCACAAATAAATGCAAAAGAAACCAAAGACACCATAGCAAAAATCAACAAAGCTAAGGCTGGTTTTTTGAAAAGATAAATAAAATTGACAAACTGTTAGCCAGACTCATCAAGAAACAAAGGGAGAAGAATCAAATCAACAAAATTAGAAATGAAAATGGAGAGATCACAACAGACAACAAAGGATCATAAGAGACTACTACCAGCAGCTCTATGCCAATAAAATGGACAACTTGTAAGAAATGCACAAATTCTTAGAAAAGTATAGCTTTCCAAAACTGAACCAGGAAGAAATAGAAGATCTTAACAGACCCATCATGAGCACAGAAATCAAAACTGTAATCAGAAATCTTCCAGCAAACAAAAGCCCAGGACCAGATGGCTTCACAGCTGAATTCTACCAAAAGTTTAGAGAAGAGCAAACACCTGTCTTACACAAACTCTACCAGAAAATTGCAGAAAAAGGTAAACTTCCAAACTCATTCTATGAGGACACCATCACCCTAATAACAAAACCAGACAAAGATGCCACAAAAAAAGAAAACCACAGGCCAATATCACTGATGAACATAGATGCAAAAATCCTTAACAAAATTCTAGCAAACAGAATCCAACAACATATTCAAAAGATCATACATCATGACCAAGTGGGCTTTATCCCAGGAATGCAAGGATTCTTTAATATGTGCAAATCAATCAATATAATACAACACATTAACAAATTCAAAGATAAAAGCCATATGATTATCTCAATAGATGCAGAAAAAGCCTTTGACAAAATTCAACATCCATTTATGATAAAAACTCTCCAGAAAGCAGGAATAGAAGGAACATACCTCAACATAATAAAAGCTATATATGACAAACCCACAGCAAACATTATCCTCAATGGTAAAAAGTTGAAAGCATTTCCCCTAAAGTCAGGAAAAAGGCAAGGGTGCCCACTCTCACCACTACTATTCAACATAGCTTTGAAGTTTTGGCCTGACCAGTCAGAGCAGAAAAAGAAATAAAAGGAATCTAGATTGGAAAATAAGAAGTAATACCCTCACTGTCTGCAGACAACATGATCCTCTACATAGAAAACCCTTAAGACTCTACCAGAAAATTAACAGAGCTAATCAATGAATATAGTAAAGTTGCAGGATATAAAATTAACACACAGAAATCCCTTGCATTCCTATACACTAACAATGAGAAAACAGGAAGAGAAATTAAGGAAACAATACCATTCACCATTGCAACGAAAAGAATAAAATACTTACGAATATGTCTACCTAAAGAAACAAAAGACCTATTAATTGGAAAACTATAAAACACTGATGAAAGAAATCAAGGAGGACACAAATAGATGGAGAAATATACCGTGTTCATGGATTATAAGAATCAATATGGTGAAAATGAATATACTACCCAAAGCAATATATAGATTCAATGCAATCCCTACCAAGCTACCAATGGTATTTTTCACAGAACTAGAACAAATAATTTCACAATTTGTATGGAAATACAAAAAACCTCAAACAGCCAAAGTAATCTTGAGAAAGAAGAATGGAACTAGAGGAATCAGCCTGCTTGTCTTCAGGCTCTACTACAAAGCCACAGTCATCAAGATAGTATGGTACTGGCACAAAGACAGAAATATAGATCAATGGAACAGAATAGAAAGCCCAGAGATAAATCCACTTATGGACAATTCATCTTTGACAAAAGAGGCAAGAATATACAATGGAGAAAAGACAACCTCTTTAACAAGTGGTGCTGGGAAAACCGGTCAACCACTTGTAAAAGAATGAAACTAGAACACTTTCTAACACCAGACACAAAAATAAACTCCAAATGGATTAAAGATCTAAATGTAAGACCAGAAACTATAAAACTCCTAGAGGAGAACATAGGGAAAACACTCTCTGACATAAATCACAGCAAAATCCTCTATGACCCACCTCCCAGAATATTGGAAATAAAAGCAAAACTAAACAAATGGGACCTAATTAAACTTAAAAGCTTTCACACAACAAAGGAACCTATAAGCAAGGTGACAAGACAGCCCTCAGAATGGGAGAAAATAATAGCAAATGAAGCAACAGACAAAGGACTAATCTCAAAAATATACACGCAACTCCTGCAGCTCAATTCCAGAAAAATAAATGACCCAATCAAAAAATGCGCCAAAGAACTAAACAGACATTTCTCCAAAGAAGACATACAGATGGCTAACAAACACATGAAAAGATGCTCAACATCACTCATTATCAGATAAATGCAAATCAAAACCACAGTGAGGTACCATCTCACGCCAGTCAGAATGGCTGCTATCTAAAAGTCTACACGCAATAAATGCTGGAGAGGGTGTGGAGAAAAGGGAACCCTCTTACACTGTTGGTGGGAATGCAAACTAGTACAGTTGCTATGGAGAACAGTGTGGAGAGTCCTTAGAAAACTGGAAATAGAACTGCCATATGACCCAGCAATCCCACTCCTGTGCATACACACCAAGGAAACCAGAACTGAAAGAGATACAGTGTTCATGGAAGCACTGTTTATAATAACCAGGACATGGAAGCAACCTAGATGCCCATCTGCAGACGAATGGATAAGAAAGCTATGGTACATGTACACAATGGAATATTACTCAAGGCGTTAAAAAGAATACATTTGAATCAATTCTAATGAGGTAGATGAAACTGGAGCCCATTATACAGAGTAAAGTAAGCCAGAAAGAAAAATACCAATACAGTATACTAACACATATATATGGAATTTAGAAAGATGGTAACGATAATCCTATATGCAAGACAGAAAGCGAGACACAGATGTATAGAACAGAATTTTGGACTCTGTGGGAGAAGTTGAGGGTGGGATGATCTGAGAGAATAGCTTTGAAACATGTATACTATCAACTGTGAACCAGATCACCAGTCCGGGTTTGATGCATGAGACAAATGCTCAGGGCTGGTGCATAGGATGACCCAGAGGGATGGGATGGGGAGGGAGGTGGCAGGGGGGTTCAGGATGGGGAACAGATGTAAATCCATGGCTGATTCATATCAATGTATGGCAAAAACCACTACAGTATTGTAAAGTAATTAGCCTCCAACTAATATAAATAAATGAAAAAAAAGTGTATTGTCATGCAGTTGTGTTATCATTTGCATTTAAATGTAGTGAATAAAGATCTCCCAGCTGGAGAAAAAAAAAAAAAAGACTGTGAAAAGAGTATTAAAACAAACCTTATAAGCTAATATGAATATAGATGAAAACACTCTAAATAGCATTTAGAAAATGCAGTCCACCAAACTGTCAAATTATAATACACTGTAGTGAATTATATAATGCACTGTAGTTGAACATGACTGAAGCGACATAGCACGAGCACACACATCTAATTAATGTATGTTCCACAAATGCAAAGTAAAAATCTATCTGCATAATCCATTTAATTAATAAATTAAAGGAGAGATGTTATAGTATTATATCACGCATGCATGCAGTCATGTCCAACTCTTTGCAACACTATGGACTGTAGCCCACCAGGTTCCTCTGTCCATGGGATTCTCCAGACAAGAATACTGGAGTGGATTGCCATATCTTCCTCCAGGAGATCCTCCCGACCCAGGGATTGAACTTACGTCTCCTGTGTCTCTTGCATTGGCAGGCAGATTCTTTACCACTGAACCACCAGGTAAGCTTGAGTGTTATATACAAGTGTGTGTGTGTGTGTGTGTGTGTGTGTGTAACAGCATTGTTCATAGTGGCAAAAAATGAAAAATAAGTAACTGTCTTTCAGTCAGTACACTACTGGACAAATCATGCTATAGCTTCAAAATAGAATCTTCTGCAGATATTAAAAAAGAATTCTTCAGTTGTTTACCAGCTTTTTTGAGGAATTTCCATAAGCTATATTTGAACAAGAAATCTAAATGTAAAAAATATCTGGGAGTAGGACCAAGTAATCTGCATTTTACAATTGCTCAACAAAGTGTAAGAATTTTTCATAACTTTTGTGCATGAAAAACTGGTGAATAAGAATTGATCAAGCTTTGCACATAAAGAGTTGCTCTGCATTTTTTAGCCTAAAAAAATGCATTCTTAATTTGATGCTGTTTGTCTTTTAGAAATCCAGACCAACATTCCTTTCATGGCCATTCAGCCTTTAACAGCTCCATATATCTCCTCGTAGAATAACCATATACCAAAGGTCAGGTGGTACCTTTCCCGGGAAACATGTTCAGACACAATATTGAGTGGAATACTCTTATGTATGAGCTTATTTGGATCCTTCTTTAATGTCGAGTTAGGCTGTATACACAATGGCTTTCCAGTGCTGTGATTCTTTTTAGATTTCTTTCTGCAGGTCATATGTGGATTTTAAATAAATGCTCACCATCCACACACTGCCACACACAAAACAAACTCACACAGCATTCAGTATAGCATTGAGCCATAGGAATATTTTAAGAGCCTACCTATGTAATTCATTGCTTCAATAAATTTTTACTTAGCACTGGTTTTATACGAGTATTATAGTAGTTTCTCTGAGTACGCAATGATGAAAATATGAACATGGTTCCTGGCCTCCTGAATCTTAAACATTATTGGAGAAGACAGGTATGTAAATATATTCCATAATGCTTTGATTCTTTGACATACTTTTTTATTTCACGCCTCTGAAATCTAGATGTATGTTATACTTGCTGGAGTATATACCTTAACTGGCAGCATTCTTTGTTTTTAATGATCCATAAAACAATGGTGTATCTTCCAGTTGATTGCATCTGAAATTCAGTGAAAGAAAACATGTATTCAAAGTGAGTTATGTATTATGAATTTTTTTAGAAAAACTGAGAAAAATGAGAGATGATGGACCTACAGAGGAAGGATCAGGCAGTGTTTTATTTTATAATTTTTTTGCTAGAATTGACCTTCAACGACTTCTGCTACACTCTTACAAATGTTTTCTTATCCTCAGAACTTTTATTCAATCCAATAAAAACACTAAGAGCATATAGTGATGCTCTTGATGATTGGTTGACGATTGGTTTCAAATATTACCTTAAAGGATATCAGCTATGATATATCCTGAACTATAGTAGTGAAGGTGGTTATGCAAATAAATGAAACAATTTGTGAAATACTTTTGTCTTAGAGTCAACAGAACTGACAGAGAATGACAGATGAGGGGTTCTGATACAGGTTGACTGTCATGAAACCATTGGGACATATAAAAACAATTATTGAAGAAGATTTATTAGAATAACAGAAGCTAATTTTTTCAGAATAATTTTAAATGGAATGATTGTCAAAATTATTTTCTCTAAGAACAGAAACTAAGACATTTAACTCAATAAAGTCACATATTACATAGAATAATGTTGTAAACAAAGTAAGTATGTTTTAGATATATCACACAAAAGGAAGCAAAAGTGGGCAATGTGCCTGAACAATCCATAATTTGGATCATCTATTTAATCCACAAGATTAATTCATTCTACTGATGGTAACTAGAAAGAATTATTTATTTAATATGGTTTTTAAACCAAGAAATCTCAAATCCAGTGTGAAAAATTATGTTTCTTCAGCCTCAAAAATGCAAGATATCATTTTAAATATTTAAAGACAGAAATGCATTTCATTGCTAAAGAAAGAGAATTACTAAAGTGTGTTTATAATAAGACCATATAAACATTTTGAAAGAACTATTGTCTACCAGGGATTGTATTATCACTGTGTTGATATAGTATCTAATGTTTTGGAACCAGTAATAAGCAATCCTTTCTAGTTATATAATGAGTGCTTTTTCAAGAATTTCTATCTTATTTATTATTTCTATGATATTGGGAAATGGCTAAGATTTTATTCCTAAATTTATAGATGCTGAAAGCATCTTTAGTACATAAAAAGGAACTCACATGAGCTAACATGTGTATGTTGCCAATGAGGATGCTGTAGAGAAGATTTAAACACTATGCCAGTGATTAACCTATATCATAGAAATTCCTTTTACAATTCTGATATTCTATGAAAGTCAACAGCAGAAATGTAGTTTTCCACTGGACTTGAATTTTGTCTACACACCTTTGAACTTGGGGACCAAAATCACACTGCTGTGCTGTGCTTAGTCACTCAGTCGTGTCTGGCTCTTTACGACCCCATGGACTGTAGCCAGCCAAGCTCCTCTATCCTTGGGGATTTTCCATGCAAGAATACTGGAGTGGGTTGCCATGCCCTCCTCCAGGGGATCTTTCCCAACCCAGGGATCAAACCCAGGTCTCCCACATTGCAGGCAGATTCTTTACCATCTGAGCCACCAGGAAAGCTAACTACATGGGTTCAAATTCCTGATTCCACCAGTTCATTACCTTATAGCTTCAGGTAATTGCTTCACTTGGCTGTTTCAAAGTTTCACAAAACAGGGATTAATACAAAGAATTGTTCTGTGCATCAAATAATATATATTTAAGGTATCTAGAGGAGCCTGGTGGGCTGCCGTCTATGGGGTTGCACAGAGTCAGACACGACTGAAGTGACTTAGCAGCAGCAGCAGCATAGAGTTGGATACATAGTAGATACAAAATAAGAATCAATTTTGGTTTACTACTATTATTCACCAGGTGATACAAAAAATGGTGCATGTGTGCTCAATCATGTCCAGCTTTTTGCAACCCCATGGACTGTAGCCCATGGGATTTTCCAGGCAAGAATACTGGAGTGGGTTGCCATTTCCTTCTCCAGGCAATGTTCCCAACCCAGATATCAAACCTGTGTCTCCTGCTTTGGCAGTTGGATTCTTTACCACTGGGACCCCTGGAAAGCCCGGTACAAGAAATAGAAAATATTTAACTTACTCATCGATGGGGCAGCATAGCACAAAGTCACTATCAGATATAGATGGACTTGTATTCCAGATCAAGTTGAGCATCGGTTCTTTCATGTGTAAAGTAGAAGAAAAACATTTTTGTTTTCCTCAAGTGTGGTTTTGTTTTGTATGGTTTGAATGAAGTAAGGTATGATGAAACAGATGACATATTTATTTTTATTTTACATAATGAAATCAAACACTGGTTATTTGGATACACTTGGAACATTTTCCTCCTTTCATCAGACTGCTCGTCTCTGATGAGACACATATCCTTAGTTTTAAGTTCACATGAAACTATCATCTTTGCATTGTTAGTCCTCAAAATAAAAACTCTTGAAAATATGCTGGTTAAGATTACAACAGACTAGCTCTGAGCAATATTGTGCTTTTGACTGAAGAAAAAACAAATGTGAAATCACAAATTGCATGGTCATTTCTACCCCAAGCTTCCTTTGAGTGTTTGGATAGATACTCAATTGGAGTACCTTGACCACATAAATGATACATTCTAAATTATGAGCATCTTAGCCTTACTTGTCTATTCAACAGACTGCTTCTTTAAATACAGAGGAAAACAAGGTTGATTAAGGTACAGTATTTACAACTAAAGACCTGATTCACTCTACCATAGTCTGACTTGGGCAGAATAATAAACAAGAATATTATCTTTTCACAGGGCAAGACATGGTCAGTTTAAAAAACCTATATTATTAAAAAGCATTGAAATAGCATGTCACTCTCCAAAACATGCACCAAATTATCATCTCCAAACCATGCACCAAATTTTTTTTTCATTTATTTTTGTTAGTTGGAGGCTAATTACTTTACAATATTGTAGTGGTTTTTGTCATACATTCACATGAATCAGCCATGGATTTACATGTATTCCCCATCCCGATCCCCCCTCCCACCTCCCTCTCTACCCGATTCCCCTGGGTCTTCCCAGTGAACCAGGCCCGAGCACTTGTCTCATGCATCCCACCTGGGCTGGTGATCTGTTTCACCATAGATAATATACATGTTTCGATGCTGTTCTCTCGAAACATCCTACCCTCGCCTTCTCCCACAGAGTCCCAAAGTCTGTTCTGTACATCTGTGTCTCTTTTTCTGTTTTGCATATAGGGTTATCATTACCATCTTTCTAAATTCCATATATATGTGTTAGTATACTGTATTGGTCTTTATCTATCTGGCTTACTTCACTCTGTATAATGGGCTCCAGTTTCATCCATCTCATTAGAACTGATTCAAATGAATTCATTTTAATGGCTGAGTAATATTCCATGGTGTATATGTACCACAGCTTCCTTATCCATTCATCTGCTGATGGGCATCTAGGTTGCTTCCATGTCCTGGCTATTATAAACAGTGCTGCAATGAACATTGGGGTGCACGTGTCTCTTTCAGATCTGGTTTCCTCAGTGTGTATGCCCAGAAGTGGGATTGCTGGGTCATATGGCAGTTCTATTTCCAGTTTTCTAAGGAATCTCCACACTGTTCTCCATAGCGACTGTACTAGTTTGCATTCCCACCAACAGTGTAAGAGGGTTCCCTTTTCTCCACATCCTCTCCAGCATTTATTGCTTGTAGACTTTTGGATAGCAGCCATCCTGACTGGCGTGTAATGGTACCTCATTGAGGTTTTGATTTGCATTTATCTGATAATGAGTGATGTTGAGCATCTTTTCATGTGTTTGTTAGCCATCTGTATGTCTTCTTTGGAGAGATGTCTGTTTAGTTCTTTGGCGCATTTTTTGATTGGGTCATTTATTTTTCTGGACTTGAGCTGCAGGAGTTGCGTGTATATTTTTGAGATTAGTCCTTTGTCTGTTGCTTCGTTTGCTATTATTTTCTCCCAATCTGAGGGCTGTCTTTTCACCTTACTTATAGTTTCCTTTGTAGTGCAAAAGCTTTTAAGTTTCATTAGGTCCCATTTGTTTATTTTTGCTTTTATTTCCAATATTCTGGGAGGTGGGTCATAGAGGATTTTGCTGTGATTTATGTCGGAGAGTGTTTTCCCTATGTTCCCCTTTAGGAGTTTTATAGTTTCTGGTCTTACATTTAGATCTTTAATCCATTTGGAGTTTATTTTTGTGTCTGGTGTTAGAAAGTGTTCTAGTTTCATTCTTTTACAAGTGGTTGACCGGTTTTCCCAGCACCACTTGTTAAAGAGGTTGTCTTTTCTCCATTGCATATTCTTGCCTCTTTTGTCGAAGATAAGGTGTCCATAGGTTCGTGGATTTATCTCTGGGCTTTCTATTCTGTTCCATTGATCTATATTTCCGTCTTTGTGCCAGTACCATACTATCTTGATGACTGTGGCTTTGTAGTAGAGTCTGAAGTCAGGCAGGTTGATTCCTCCAGTTCCATTCTTCTTTCTCAAGATTACTTTGGCTATTCGAGGTTTTTTGTATTTCCATACAAATTGTGAAATTATTTGTTCTAGTTCTGTGAAAAATACCATTGGTAGCTTGATAGGGATTGTGTTGAATCTATAGATATGCACCAAATTTTAAATGCCCATTTTTAACTGATAAATCAGTGAGCATGAAATATACTTTCCTTAGTTTAAGGGTATATATATATGTGTGTGTGTGTGTATGTATATATATATATATATATGTGTGTATATATATATATGTGTGTGTGTGTGTATATATATATATATATATATATATTCCTTCTGGAGCTTCCCTGGTAGCTCAGCTGGTAAAGGGTTTGCCTTCAATGAAGGAGATCCCGGTTCGATTCCTGAGTTGGGAAGATCCCTGAAGAAGGGATGGGCTACCCACTACAGTATTCTTGGGCTTCCCTGGTGACTCAGCTGGTAAAGAATCCACCTATAATGAGGGAGACCTGGGTTTGATTCCTGGGTTGGAAAGATGCCCTGGAGGAGGGCATAGGAATAACCCATTCTAGTATTCTTGCCTGGAGAATCCCCATGGACAGAAGAACCTGGCAGGCTACAGTCCATGGGGTCGCAAAGAGTCAGACATGATTGAGTGACTAAATATAGCACAGTACAGCACATTCCTTGTGACGTGCTGTATTTATTTCCTATGTACTGTAATCAATGAATGCAGTTAGTGTATCAATTTTGAGTTTTCCTCAAGCTCAGGTAACACTAATTACTGAGCAGGCAGTTTGACATCTACATTGAATGTATCTGTATTCGTAAAACATAATTATCCTCAAAAGTTGAACAGTATGTTCTTATTAATGAATGTCAATATATGCGCTTTATATTATTTTAGATGTATTTTAGATGTAAATGTATTTTAGTCCATACCCAAACAAATGTATTCAGAGTTTCTTCTCTGTTTTCTGGAGTAAATCTGCCTATTGTATGCAACATGATGTCAACGTGTTTCTTTGGACAAATTAAAGGAACCATGAAATTTTTAGGCATAAAACCAGAAAACAAATATCATAGCAAACACAGAAAATATATGTAAGTCTTAAACAAACAGATGTATGCATTTTCCTTTTTGTACAAGGATAACATTTATAGTCTTTCTGTAAAATAACTTTTGAATTGCTGTTCTTCCTCCCTGCTGACAAAACAGATTAGTCTAGATGATTTCTGTCCATAAAAGGTTTTGCACTTTTGACTTAGCAACTTAACTACTACCAAATTACCCTTTTTACCAATATTCTCCTTGTCAAATTTAGAGAGAAATTTGCATTTGTCATTTTGGTTCTTTCTTGCTTTACTGTTACCCTATCATTTGCCCTTTTCCTAACCCTTTCCTTAAGAAACAGAATAGAGTAGTAGAGAGGTTTTTCCTTCCTGTGCCTACCAGCAATTTCTACCTGCAGATAATGTGAAATATGTTTTAAAATAAGGCTGATTGGTTCAAATTAGAGCAAGAAGACAGGTTAGACTCAATGTAATCAAACATCATTTCTGTTAGTTACATTTTTAAGCCTGTATTCCTAACATATACCTGCTTTTAAAAATAGCTGCAAAGAAGAATTATCAGAATACTGCAGTACAATTTAAACAAAATGTATTTCACCCTGTGATGTGTTATATTTATTTATTTTTTTCTTTTTTTATTTATTTTTTATTTTTTTTCAATTATTTTTATCAGTTGGAGGCCAATCACTTTGCAACATTGCAGTGAGTCTTGTCATACATTGACATGAATCATACACATATATATGATGTGTTATATTTAAAAGATTCATTTGAAACATATCTTTTGGTTTAACATCACAGGATTAATCAGAAGCCCAATAACATTTTGAGGCTTTTCCCTACCACAGGCACACTGCTTCCTTATTGCCACAAAATAGACCAAAGAGCCAGTAGAATCAAGCTGAGGTACAAAAACAAAGACATGGAGGGCCTTAGTTTAATGGGGGAAGACCCTGCTTCCCCATACTCTGTGTCTAGCTTTATTGGATATTTATTAAATCCACAACTGAGGCAGAGCATCTCTGAGGAAGAGACATCGCCATTCTTCATCTTAGTGTCCACCTGTCCCTGTTACACTGTGTGTCACATAGAAGATACTGAATAAACGATTGTAAAGAATGAATGAATGATGAGCAAATAAATTGCTAATCAGCCCTAAGAGCCTTCTATATGCCCAAATGACAACTAGATGGGATATTTGTGTCTTTTTTTTTTTTTTTTTTAGCATTTACTGAGAGAATAAACAGAGGAATGATTAGTTAGAATACTATGAGATCAGAGTTCCACTCTTAGTGAATCAATTCTTTGCGTCTTTTGAGCTCACAGGGGCATAAACACACCCTAATACAAATAATTGCAAAGATCAAAAAGGAAATTTTCATACTAGTGCTCATAAGCCATAGTCTACACGGGTGTTGAGGCAGTTAGATATGGTGCTGCTCTAAAATCTACTTGTTGGATATCCCCAACCCATTTAAAGAAGCAAAAATTCAAACAAAGTAGTTAAATCAACATTTCTTTTCGTGAAACCAAATCAAATGGCAGTGCAATGCACTTGATTGGGTGATCTAGCACCATATTGTCCAGAGGCTAGAATTAAACAACCTAACTAACTAAGATGACTCTTCTATCTCTTCTGCCTACCCAGTGGCTAATCAATTTGGCAGATACTCCATAAGCTCTCTTTTGCTCATTTTATATAGGCATAACCATAGACTTCTAAACTGGCCCGGGCAGGTTTGAAATGTTCATTTAGCACATACTTTCTACATGCTCTGCTTTAAGCTACATTTTAATGAAAAGATAATATATATCAAGGTGCTCTCTGTTTTAACATTTATTTGTTAAACACCCAAATTAATACACACACATAGATAATAGTTATTTAACTTTTCTCTATTAAATGTTGGGAAATGCTATTAATGTGCTTTACGGCACATATGAATGTTAATTCTTTTCCATTTTTCTCCTAAGATGAATTATAATCCACAAAACATTCACAACTTGTGTGTTTTGACAGATTAATTATATTCACCATATCTGGGAGCCTGGTGTCAGGGGTAAAAAGCCTTAGATTATAAGCAGTCCTAAAATAATTCTACTCTTTAAAGGATATGTTTTAACAAAACATGATCATGATTGAAAATGCTAAGATACTGAAAATAGTGTGGTCTACAGAAAGATGAGAGTCAAAATTTATCTCAGAGGAAGAGTTACATAATGAGAGGTAATAGCAGAATTTTGATTAGTGGGCTATAAAAACACCAAATTTGAAATGGAAATTTATGCATACTTCCTGTTTGTAGTAGGGCTTCTTAAAGGCAGTGGTAAAGAAACTGCCTACCAATGCAGGAGATATAAGACACACAGGTTTGATCCCTGGGTCAGGAAGATCCGCTGGAGAAGGGAATGGCTACCCACTCGAGTATTCTTGCTGGGAAATCCCATGGACAGAGGAGTCTGGTGGGATACAGTCCATCTGGTTGCAAAGAGTCAGATATGACTGAGCAACTGAGCGTACACACACACACACACACACACACACACTGTCTGTAGTATTTTCTCAAATGATTGCACATTATATTGTTCAGAAAAGAAAAATAAAGCATTCTCTGACTGCCAATAGGTATACAAATTTTTCCCTCCAATTTTCAGAAGGAAACTATTCTTATTCTCCTGGCTGCTATGCAGATGGTTTCTAGGGATCCGAGAATGCATCTTACTAAATTAATTACTTGTACAGAAGGGATAGAATTAAGTCTCTCTTCAATACCCTTGTCATTAAATTACTAATTTGTCTGAATAATAAAAATTTAGATTTAGTATTGGAAAAGATGACTTTTTAAGTCTCTTCCAACCCCAATTCTAGATATACCCATGATTCTAATATCATCTAGGTTTCTCTTGTTAAAATTGGGACTGGAGAAATGTAAAGAAAAAAAAATGACTCACATCTCTCCCTAAAATTCAAATTGGTCCTTAGAGATTAAAAAGAAATTCTAACACATAGAAGGACAAGCTTAAGGGGACCAAATGACACACATATTTAAATGTTTTACTTTGGTTTCAAGAAGCTTCTCTTGGGAGAAAATATTGCTCAGGAGTGTTAAGGGCACACATACTTCCAAGGAGAGCAGAGTACATCACCATTAAGAGATATTTTGAAGGTGAAAATCAGAATATTGAGTAAAAGAAGATATTGATTAAGCAATTAAAAGAAAAAAAATGGGATCTCAGTATGTCTTAGTAAATACTTACGTGCTTAGAAAATCCTTTTGGGAGATTGATGAAATAAATGCCTAATAAGAATAATCTTTGGAAATGCGAACAATGCATCTTAATAGAAAAGACTTCAAACCATCACAACTTTTATGCTCCAAGAATTTGGTTAAAAGTAGCTCAAAAGGCAGGAAATGGGCATTTTAACATTCTGTTTGAAAAAGAGATAAATTATGAAAACGGAATTAATTTTTTCTACAGTCTGATAAAAATTTCAAGGGTCATCAGTGTTTTCACATTTTAGCACATTGTGATGCATACTCAATTATATGTGTCAATTTCTGTCCAGAAATAAGTAGACCTTATTCCCTGAAAGTATTACCTGAAAAGGAAACCTACTATGTTATACTGTTTATGTAACATTCTCCTAAGAACCACAGTATATATAAACAATAGTCGAGTTGTATTTATGTGACTATATCTTGGAATTCCAGAAATAAAAGAATGGCAATTATTATATTTGTTATATTTATTAATATCAAGACAGTCTCTTCAGCAAGTGGTGGTGGGAAAGTTGGACAGTTCCATGTAAATCAATGAGGTTAGAACACACCCTCACGCAACACACAAAAGTAAACTCAAAGTGGCTTAAAGAGTTAAACATAAGACATGACATCATAAAACTTGTAGAAGTGAGCATAGGCAAAGCATCCTCGGACACAAATCATACCAATGTTTTCTTAGGTCAGTCTCTCAAAGCAATAGAAATAAAAACAAAACTAAACAAATGGAACCTAATCAAATTTACAGGCTTCTGCACAGCAAAAAAAAAAAAAAAAAAAAATGTAAACAAGATGAAAAGACAACACTCAGAATGGGAAAAAATAATTTCAAATGAAGTCACTGACAATGGATTAATCTCCAAAATATATAAAAGATATAAGCAGCTCAACATTAGAAAAACAAACAGCCCAAACAAAAATGGGCAAAACACTGGCCAAAAGATGAACAGATGTTCAACATTGCTCATTATTAGAGAAATGCAAATCAGAACTACAATGAGGTATCACCTCACACCAGGCAAAATGGCCATCATTAAAAAAATCTTCAAACAACAAAGGTTAGAGAGGATGTGAAGAAAAGAGAATACTCCTGCATTATTGGTGGGAATGTGAACTGATAACAGCAATTATGGAGAAGAGAATGGAGACTCCTGTAAAAACTAGGAATAAATCTGTCATATGACCCAGAGAATCCCTTGGATCCAGCAAAGAGACCAAACGAGTCAATCCTAAAGGAAATCAATCCTGAATATTCATTGGAAGGACTGAAGCGAAGCTCCAATACTTTGGCCACCTGATGTGAAGAGCCAACTCATTGGAAAAGACCCTGATGCTAGGAAAGATTGAAGGTATTAGAAGGGGGCAACAGAGAGTGAGGTGGTTGGATGGTATAATTGACTCAACAGACATGAATTTGAGCAGACTCTGGGAAATAGTGAAGGACAGGGAAGTCTGGAATGCTGCAGTCCATGGAATTTCAAAGAGTTGGACATGACTGAGCAACTGAACAGCTGTGATCCAGCAATCCCACTACTGGGCAGATACCCTGAGAAAATCACAATTCTAAAAATCACGTGTACCCCAATGTTCATTGCAGCACTATTTACAATGTTCTATTACACTACTATAATCTAGATGTATAACAGTGTAATAATACATGTTGTAATACTATTACAACCTAGATGTTCATCAGCAGATGAATGGATAAAGAAGATGTGGTACATAAATACAATGGAATATTACTCAACCATTAAAAGGGACAGGTTTGAGTCATTTGTAGTGATGTGGATGAACTTAGAGTCTGTCACACAGAGTGAACTAAGTCAGAAAGAGGAAAGCAAAGATGTATTAACGCATATATATGGAATCTAGAAAAAAATGGTACTGATGAATCTATTTGCAGGGAAGGAGTGAAGATGCAGATGTAGAGAATGGACTTGTGGACACAGTGGGGGAAGGAAAAGATGGGAAAAATTGAGGAAGTAGCATTGACATATACACACTATAATGTGTAAAATAGCTAGCTAGTGGGAAGCTATGGACGGAGTCCCACGGACGGAGGAGTCTGGTAGGCTGCAGTCCATGGGGTCGCTAAGAGTCGGACACGACTGAGCAACTTCACTTTCACTTTTCACTTTCATGCATTGGGAAAGGAAATGGCAACCCACTCCAGTGTTTTTGCCTGGAGAATTCCAGGGACAGGGGAGCCTGGTGGGCTGCTGTCTATGGGGTCGCGAGTCAGACATGACTGAAGCAACTTAGCAGCAGCGGCAGGATTGGGAAGCTGCTAAATAACACATGGAGTCCAGCCTGGTGCTCTGTGATGACCTAGAGGGGTGGGATGGGAGGAGGGGAGGGAGGGAGGAGATATATATTATGACTGATCTGCATTGTTGTACAGCAGAAACCAACATAACTTTGTAAAACAATTTTCTTCCAATTAAAAAATAAATAAAAAATAAAGATAAAGGTTTGAAAAAAAAAGGAATTTAAAAAAATAAAACAACCCAATCAAAAAATGGGCAGAAGACCTTAATAAACATTTCACCAAAGAAGACATACGGTTGGCCAGTAAGCTCATGAAAAGATGTTCAACATCACTAATTAGTAGAGAAATGCAAATCAAAACTACAATGAAGTACCACTTCATACTGGTCAGAATGGCCATCATTAAAAAGTTACAAATAACAAATGCTAGAGAGTGTGTGGAGAAAAGGGAACCCTCCTACACTGTTGCTGGGAATTCAAGTTGGTGCAGCCACTATAGAAAATAGTGTGGAAATTCCTCAGAAAACTAAAGATAGAATTACCATATGATCCAGCAACCCCATTCCTGGGCATATAAGCCAGAAAATTTTATTTGAAAAGATACATGCACCCCTATGTTTACAGCAGCACTATTCACAATATCCAAGACATGGAAACAACCTAAATGTATGGAATCCTACTCAACCATAAAATAAAGTGAAATAATGTCAATTGTAGTAAGATGGATGCAACTAGATAGTATCATACTAAATAAGGTAAGTCAGAAAGAGAAAGACAAATATCATACGACATCACTTATATGTGGAATCTAAAATTTGGCACAGATGAATCTATCTACAAAACAGAAACAGACTCACAGACATAGAGAACATACTGATAGTTGCCAAGGGGTTGGGGTAGGGTGGGGGGAGAGAAGGACTGGAAATTTGGGATTAGCAGATGTAACATCATATATAGAATGGATAAACAACAAGGTCCTACTGTATAGCAGAGTGAACTATATTCAATATCCTGTGATAAGCCATCATAGAAAAGAATATAAAAAAGAATGTTTATATGTGGATAAGGGCTTCCCCAATAGCTCAGATGGTAAAGAAACTGCCTGCAATGCAGGACACACGAGTTCGATTCCTTGTTCAGGAAGATCCCCTGGACCAGGAAATGGCAACCCACTCCAGTATTCTTGCTTGGAGAATTCCATGGACAGAGGAGCCTGGTGTGTTACAGTCAATGGGTTCACAAAGAGTCTCTCTCTCTCACACACACACACACACACACACACCTGTATAACTGAATCATTTTGTTTTGCAGCAGAAATTTGCATAACATTGTAAATCAAGTACACTTCAGTAAAAAAAAAAAAATAGATTGTCTTTATCATCTTCATTCTCTTCATAGTAACTCATGATTTGGATGAGAGGCTTCATGATTTCACTCCATAATATAGGCAAGCTCAACAAAGGATAAGTGTAGAACCCAACCAATGGCAGGGCACAAGTGCTGGAGGAGCACTCCCAGCAATAGAGGTGGATTTTGAAAGTGCATCCAGCTGACTAGGGGACTATCCAAGAAGCACAAAAACTCAATCCCAGTTGAGGAAATACTTGACAACCAAAAGAGAAAAGCAGGATCCCAATAGCTAGCCAGAAGACTAAATCAGAGACTTTGTAGACAACATCTTTCAGAATTCTAGACATGAGAGGAAATACCATCCAAGATAACTGTAACAAACTGGTTCAGTAGGCAGGATAAGATGTTGAAATCTATTGACACAAGTAGAGAGCATATGTCCCTAGGACGGGTCTGATGCTGAGAGATAGGGAGAGCTGAAACGCAGAGCCAACAGAGAGAATCTCTGGGCACCTCCAGTTCTGGGTCTGATTAATATTAAAGGGAATGGGGAGAGAAATAAAGGATTCATTAAAGTATTAATATCAGCATTTTCTGTACAATCCTCCTAGTGAATATGTGCAAGAGTTCCTCTAAAATCTACTACTAATTTGGAGTTTCTGGCCCATAAGGTATAGAAATGTTTAATTTTGCAAGTTAATGCCCCATTGTTTTCCAAAGCATATGTCAAATTTACTCTTCCTTCAGCAGATTCTAAGTGTTTACATTGATCTTTGTCCTTGCCAACATTTGGTACTGATAAATGTAATTTTTTCAGATGTGTAAAGTGTTATTTCATGATATTCTCAATTTGTATTTCTCTGATTAGTAATGGGATAAACATCTTTTCATGCTTTTATTCTCCATATTTGTTTCATCTTCTGAAAAATTCCTATAGTAACTCTAGCACATGTTAGCTACTGGGTTGTGGTATTTACTTATGGATTTGTAGAATTTCATAAAAATTATATTCTATACGCTAATCATTTTGAAATTGTATGTATTGTAAGTATATTCAGTTTCAAGCTCACCATTTTGCTCTTCAGAATTAACAGACGTTCTCAATTTTAGTGTAGTCTAATATATCGATCTTATCATTTGTGTTTAGTATTTTTGTATCTGATTTAAAAAAAAATTCCTACATTGAGGTCATAAAAATAGTCTCACATTTTTCCACTAAAAGTTTGTTTTACATAATTTTACAAATGAGCCAAAAGAGGGAGTTGAAATTGAATGAAATGGAAATTTCCAGAATTCAACAAATTCTTCTGAGAGTCTATAATTTTCAAGGAATTGTACTAAAGATTGGATCTTTCATTACCTCATTATGTTTACCTCTTTAAATGCAACACTTCAGTTTAGCCTTCCAGTCTCCCATATATTAGAAGCTCGCACTGATGATCATGACCCAGAGAATAATTAGAACAGATTTCTTAGATCCCACGTACCAATGTTAATTGACTTGTGTCTAGTGCTCTGGTTATATTTAGTTATCATTACCTATATTGCCCCACTGCTAGGCTCTGACTATTTAAATTTCATGGAAAATTTAGACTTTTTATACAGGGTGGAATCTGTGTATGTTTAAAAAAAAGAAAGAAAAGAGGTGCTTTCCATGGTTTACGAGGGATGCTTCATTAGTATATATTCTGTACAGAGAAAAAACCTACTACATGGTGACCCAGAATAACAGCAACCGAAACACTCTTTAGGTTTCTCTAGGAGCTTTATTCAGGATATCGGATTTAGTGCCTTATTTTCTTTCCAAAGCCAATGCAGAAGTACTGCATCAAATAAGCAAGCTCTTCACACTCCCTGAGCTCCAAGTGTTAGACTAGAAAGTGTTTAGATAGCAAAACAATAAAAACAATCACAATGAAGCTAGACATCTTTATATCTATGTAATAGGGAGAGTGCTCTGATATTCCTTACAGATAGTTTCTATTAAAATAAAGAGAACTAAAATAAATATGCTGTGATAATTATCTCCTAGAGGAAGGTTAAGGCATATTTCAAAATGGTCTGTTGTCCAAAGAGGTGACTTCAAGTTCTGAGAACTGGTGAACATTTCTTGCGGAATATTTATGATATGGACTTAAATTATTTTTGCTATAGATGCATTCTGAATATAATTTTGGAAGATTAAATAATTGCTTTCCTTTCAGAAAAGCTAGCATTTCTCTTTTCCATTTCTTTTCAAGTGCCTACTTGGCCTAGGAGCAGGAGGACATTTCGAAAGCTATGTATGTGACTTTATGCTTGCAGATTAATATCTATCAAATCATGTGGATAAAATCACTAGTCTAATGACTCCAAGAAAACCTCAAGTTTCAGATGTTTATTAATTAAAAACAAAACTATAGGTCAGGCCACTGCACCTATTCAACTCTTTCAGTAAAAGGTCATCAGAAAGACTGTTTATGCTTGACTTTGGGAACTTTAAGCACAAATACGTATGGCTAGTTTGTAATGTTGGCACCATTGCTGTTACCATTGTTGACACCAATGTTGTTTCCATCCCATATCCAGAAATACAACATTCAGAACCCATGCCTATAAAATGGATGTGTGAGTAGAAGCTTCTTTAGGGTGACTACATAAGAAAGAACACTATTCTTCAGTCACAAGCCATGGTTGGTGTTTACAAGGTTGTGGTTATCAAATTCTCAGTTGAGACCCGTTGGCCACATTTCAAAATCACCTACTTTATCTCCCATTGGTCACTGTTAAGGCTATGCCACATTGTTTTGAGATCCAAGTATATTGTGTATATTTATAACAATCCTGACCCCCTGCTTTGTGGTTGGTCTATTTTAGCTCACCACTCAGATATTATCTACCTACCATAGATAACAAGACACATGATAAAACCCACAAGAATGAGACTCCTGATAAGATGCCAGTGTCTTTAAAATATAACAAGTTTATTTTATTTTACAAACTGTAATTTTTATTACTAAAATGTTCCTGCAGTGGACAAGCAACTTTTTTTTTTCATTTATTTTTATTAGTTGGAGGCTAATTACTTTACAATATTGTAGTGGGTTTTGTCATACATTGACATGAATCAGCCATGGAGTTACATGTATTCCCCATCCCGATCCCCCCTCCCACCTCCCTCTCTACCCGATCCCTCTGAGTCTTCCCAGTGCACCAGGCCTGAGCACTTGCCTGATGCATCCAATCTGAGCTGGTGATCTGTTTCACCATAGATAATATACATATGACCCAGCAATCCCACTTCTGGGCATACACACTGAGGAAACCAGATCTGAAAGAGACACGTGCACCCCAATGTTCATTGCAGCACTGTTTATAATAGCCAGGACATGGAAGCAACTTAGATGCCCATCAGCAGACGAATGGATAAGGAAGCTGTGGTACATACACACCATGGAATATTACTCAGCCATTAAAAAGAATTCATTTGAATCAGTTCTAATGAGATGGATGAAACTGGAGCCCATTATACAGAGTGAAGTAAGCCAGAAAGATAAAGAACATTACAGCATACTAACACATATATATGGAATTTAGAAAGATGGTAACAATAACCCTATATGCAAAACAGAAAAAGAGACACAGATGTACAGAACAGACTTTTGGACTCTGTGGGAGAAGGCGAGAGTGGGATGTTTCGAGAGAACAGCATCAAGACAAGCAACTTTTATAATAACAATGATATGATGATAAATTTGGTAAACTTTACAGTTTCTAAACCCCCTTTAATATATCTCATCTGATGTGTACAATAACTTATGATAAATACAACAAGTATCATGTGCCCCAATTAACAGATGAAAAACTTATACCAAGAGAAAGTTAAGTGACTTGCTTAAAAATTTTTGTAAATAGCTAGGACATACCTAAGGTCCCAGATTATTGTCTTCACTTCTTTAAAATATGATGATTTGAAGTAATCTGTGTTTTCTCAGGGCTTCCCTGGTGACTCAGATGGTAAAGAATCCTCCTGAAATGTGGGAGAGTGGGTTCTATCCCTGGGTTGGGGAGATCCCCTGGAAAAGGGTATGGCAACCCACTCCAGTATTCTTGCCTGGAGAATCCCCAAGGACAGAGGAGCCTGACGGGCTACAGTCCATGGGGTCACAAAGACTGAGCTACTAAACACAGCACAGCATACTCATGATGCCATGATGGAGCATGTAGTACTAGACTAACCCTCCAACTGTGAATAACTATAAAATTTGACAAAAAATATGAAACAATAGTTTTCAGATATTACATTATAGGTAGTATAGGTATGATTTGCTGACAAAAGAGAAACACAGGAAGTAAGCCCAATTATTGCCCTGATTTTCTGCCAAGAGGTACTTACTAGAGTACATTCAGAGAGGTGGAACACAGAGCATGCAATCTTGCTGACCTAAGGAGACAGAGTTCAGAGTTAGGTGCTGTGTAGGTGGCTGGAATTTGTGAGGCAAGATGACAGACAAGGAGATATGCAGAGAAGCTCTAGAAATCCACACTTCAAAGGGCCCAGTGAGTCTTTAGCAGAATACTAACACACATTTGTGCAAGGCAGAAAACAACCCATTAACTGAACAATTCAATTCATTAATTGAATGGAGATTACAGAATTTTCAAAGTGCTAATAGTCATTAAAATTCTGATTGACCAGATACAAAAGACATTACTGAAGATCACAGAGATTCACATAAGATCTAGTTGCATACCTAAGGTATAAGGCTACTTTTGAAAGCAATGCTTTTGTCCCTTTCCTGTTTGTCCAATTCTGTTCCCCTCTAAGCTTGAAAGAACACAATTGTAGGAATGCAATCACTAGGCAATTTAAACTAACTCCTGACTTATGTTCTCTAGAATGCACATCATGACTTGCCTAACCTGTTGATTTATTTTCCTAAATTAAAAGTAAGAATGACTGGCTTAGTCAGTCCCCTTAGTCAGTCCGCAACAGTCCCCTTAGCAATCCTGCAGGCAGACCACACGGTCAAGATAACTTCTGAAGACAGAGTCAACCAGTCTGCATTGCAGAATGATGGCGAACCCAATCTCCTGCCTCGATGATTCACTGAGATTCTTCCCTGCCTTTTCCCCTTTAAACACTGTCATGGCTAAGCAGAATCTTTAGAGTTGATCTCAGGACATGAGTCCACCTTCTCCCCAGAATGCCAGCTTTTATGATTAAAGTGCCTGTCCTTTCTACTGATATTTGGCCTCCTGAATTATTGGCTTTTGAGCAGTGAGCAGCCGAACCTTAGTTCAGTAACACTTCAACTCTAGAACAAGCACTACTGTACATCTGCCAGAATAAAGCTTAAAACATGCCTCAAAAAAAAAAAAATCAAGCTGGTACACAAGTTAACTAATTATCTGCCAGAACAAGTCTAATATGACCTCCCCTAAGTAAAGCCCAACTATATGTGTGTGTATACATATATATGTATGTATGTATATAAACACCAACTATATATATATATAGTTGTTGTTTAGTTGTTAAGTCATGTCCAACTCTGTTGCAACCCCATAGACTGTAGTCCTACAGGCTCCTCTGTCCATGGGATTTCCCAGGTGGCACAGTGGTAAAAAATCCACCTGCCAATGCAGGAGATGCAAGAGACTCAGGTTCAATCCCTGGGTTGGGAAGATCCTGGAGTAGGAAATGGGAACCCACTCCAGTATTCTTGCCTGGAAAATTCCATGGACAGAGGAGCCTGGTGGGCTACAGTCCATGGGTCACAGAGAGTCAAACACAACTTAGCGACTGAACAATAGCAACAACAACTCCTCCACTAACAATGAATGAAACCTGAAATTGGAACTTCACAAAATGTTTCCAAGAGTGTGTTGAAAATTTCAAGGCACTTTGAGCCATGATAATATTCTAGATAATTTCTATCAGTCGTTGCACTCAGTGTCTCCAAAACAGTTTCTGATTCTTATTCATTGAGTCAGACACATCTCCTTAGTAGATTTGTTTATGTTTCAAAGTCCCTTTTGATTTTATGCAAAATAGCAAACTTACATCTTGACACTTTGAAGAGGCTGAAATTGAATGATACATACTATACTGTGCCATCAGAGACAAAAATAAATTGTAGGGTAACTTCCTAACAATAATTGTCTCTTGCACAGCATTTTTAAGGACATGGAACAGCTATTAATCACTAGTATCTACAAATGTATTTGAATATGTGAGATGCTCAGTTAAAAACCTGGAACTTTCATCCAACACTTCAGAAAAAATGAAGTATTTTTATAGAATATGCCTCAAATAGTTGAAGGAGAAGGAAAAGAGATAGCCTGAAGTGATAAAGCCTCTGCTTTCTTCACAGGGCCTACCTGATTTGTGATTTCCATGTTTTCTGCAAGAGCTTAATTGAACCACATTGTTTTAACTTTTCACTTTCAATTAACATCCTCCACAAAGTGTGAACTCACAGAGCCTGGTTTGGCAGTTTCATACTTAACAAGAAAGTTTCTGCACGTTTATTTTGAATTTAAATGAAATGCTGTATAAATCAAGTTACAGCTGAAAGAAATGAGTACTGAACTAGCTTAAGTTTACTTCTATTAGAGTGGGGCACTTGAATTTAATTTAGTTAAAATGATCTCTGTGTGTGTGTGTGTGTTTTGTATGCAGTATTTTTGATTCTGGACTACACAGAGTACACTAAAAAATATCACACTGCCATATCAAAGTGATCATTAGAAAAGTCATATCATTTGTGAACATATGAATTTATTCCAGCATGGTACTTCCACTTGGCATACTTTACATTGTGTGCTAGACATCAGGAAAGTAAGCGACTGCATTTCTATAAGCAGATGAGCTTTCTTTAGTTCTGGGAAGTGTTAAATGGAGGCTCTTTCACCATGCAACTGTTCTTCATAAATAAGAAAAACATTTGATATGGTCATTCACAAGTTAGAGGATCATAAACTCCTTCAAAGGACACTAGGTTTATCATACAAGTGTAAAATAAATAAGTCTGAACTTTGTCATTTACATTTGCCAAGATCAAATGCACGTAATCACATGGGTCTGAATCCTGACGTGAAATTTTGAGTCTTTTTTTTTCCTGTTTACTGATAGGAGGAGAATATTCCTACAGTGATATTCGACTCAATATATAACTTGCAATGCTTTAGCAGAATTGTTCAAGTTGATCTCAAGGGTAGATTAAACTATTTAAACATTCTGTCAAGTATAAGCAAAGATCATAGTAAGTCAAGTCATGCTTCATGCGAGCAACACCTCAGAACACTTTAAATAGAGAATAAGGCTTCCCTGATAGCTCAGTTGGTAAAGAATCCGCCTGCAGTGCAGGAGATCCCAGTTTGATAACTGGGTTGGAAAGATCCCCTGGAAAAGGGGTCTGCTACCCACTCTAGTAATTCTGGGCTTTCCTTATGGCTCAGTTGGTAAAGAATCCGCCTGCAATGCGGGAGACCTGGGTTCGATCCCTGGCTTGGGAAGATCCCTGGAGAAGGGAAAGGCTACCCACTCCAGGATTCTGGCCTGGAAAATCCCTTGGACTGTATAGTCCATGGGGTAGCAAAAAGTCAGACACGACTGAGCGATTTTCACACAAGTGCATTAATGAGGTCAACTGAAAATTTCTCTAGGTAACTTTTTTTTCTTCTTTTTTTACATTGCAGTCTTAAAAATGGTGCAAAGTGACATTAAGTCCTTTCCACTTCTGCAATCAGAGATTCTGAAGAACTCTTACCTGTATCTTGACCCCATTATGAAAGTACTATTCTCCCTGGAGCTGTATAGGGATTGATTAGTAATATCAGAATCCTAAACTAAGGAAAAGTTAAAGAATAGTCTGTCAGCAATATTGGAAGGAATCATTGTGGATGGATTATTGTTTCCTCTGGGATGAATATATTGATACATACTGCATACTATCATACTAAGATTTAAGAAAGACAAGACTAGTATAATAAGAAAATAACCCATTTATGGGCAACAAATACAATTAGCAGGTGCCAGTTTGCAAACTATGAAAAGATAAAACATATACATTTATTTTTTTATATTCTGTAATTTTATAACTTTATACTCGGCACTTCCCAAAACCCCAGGGTTAGTTCACAACATCATATCATCAAGATTCAAGAATAAAAATAATGCTTTGGCTCAAAGACATAATACCTCACATAAAGCATTTCCTCAAGATAACAAACCAAAGGACTGATTTTAGCAGTTAATATGGTGATTGGAGTGCTACACAATTCTCTATCATCATTTCCCTTTTGGCATTTAAGGAAAGGCTATTCAAACATTTAAAAACTAAAAGTGAAACTTTTAAGACATGAAATAGTATTTGAGCAGTGTCTTTCTCTAGAAACAGGATTTAAAACTGTAGAAAACTAAATAACAAATAAAGAATGACTAAGAGTTACCGCTGGAAGATTTTGAAATAAATGCTAAAGAAAAGAATGAGGGTGTTAAGGTACTGATCCGTGCTGTCTAAGAGAGGCCATAGACTGAAAAGCGTATGGTCGAGTTCCCAGGGGGGAAAAAAAAATCCTAATTTTGCAGTCCCCACTCCCTATGGCCGAAGTTGCTTTGGAAATGACAAGGAGGGATTCTATAATATGAACCCCTGTCAGAGAACTGTGGCAGTAATATTCTGGGTCAACCCAGCACACTCAAAAGGCCTTCTATCAAAATAGCACCATGGCTATAAAACTGAGAAGCTGGAGCTGTGATTGTGAGAATACTGAAGATTAATAACCAATTCCCTTTGTTCTTTGTATGTCCCAAAGTAAAGTAGAGTAGGTCTCAAGAAGCCTAGGCAGCACTTATATCCAGGAACAGTGAGAGGGAAGAAAGTGAAACAGAAGGGACAGAATCAAAAATGATCCAGAGAGATTTTGCCAGAGTCAGTGTGAGGGCAAGCAGAAAAACATGGCACATTTCTAGTTTTGCCATCAGCAACAGCAGTAATTCCCCACAGTCCCCCAAGTTTGTGTTAAACCTTCAAAGCAGGATACTAAATCCTTTCACAAATTTTCTTAAAGCTGTGACAGTGACAACAAAGCAGAGAGCATTTCCTTATACAGTTTGGGTAAAGAGACTGAGCAGCCCCATACAGATGAAGAATGTTTAAAGAATCCATAGTGCTCGAGTATTTCTGTGGATTTGGAGAATTCATGGAGTGAAGGCATATTCTACAAAAAGAGGGTGATAAAATTAAACGTGTCTCTTGACCTTGATAAGTTAGAACCAGATGATGAGTGAAATGATTCTGGTCTTTTCCTACCAAATGACAAAACAGTGTATGGTAAATGTTTGTTAAGATCTCCTTCCACAAACTCTATAAGGACAACTTTCTGCTACATTTGATAACATTGTTGCTCATAATCATTCCACAAATCCTGAGTTGTTGGACTCAGAGCAAGTAGCACACTTGTTTTTCATCCTAGAGAAACTGGCCCCTTACCTCATCTACTTCTGCTGCAGTAGGGAAAATGGTGAAATTGTACAAAAGAACACTGTCTGATTTTTGTCCCTCAATTTTTCACACAATTATTTTTGTTCAAAAGTGACACCCAGAATTTGTGCTCAAGGGATGTCAAACTGTCAGAATTATCTTCCTGCAAGTTTTTCTTGCACAGCAGTCTGCTTTGTCTAAGAAGCTCTCTTTGGTGTCAACATACTTTTGATGTGTGCAGTAGCTGTTTTGCTTTCCTCACTTTTAGCCACGAATACCATGTTTGTTGCTTGTAGTTTTCACACAATTGTGCATAATATTTTGGAAAGATTTTTCTGTGCATGTTTCTTTGCACTTTCTCTAGCTCAAATGAACTTATTAACCCATGTTGATTTCTACATTTGTATTTTCTCACACTTTATCATAATATATGAATTATTTATTTTGAGAAAATGGCATATTCTGTTATATTAGGTAAGGGCAATCAGGAGATTTGTTTCTGCAAAGTCTCAAAATAGATTAGTTTATTCATTTATTCCAGGTTTGTTTTTTTGGTTTTTTTTTGCAAATTTTGTGCTGTCCACTCTATTAGAGATAAAAACATAAACAGAGGATCTGTCTTTTGAAGCTCTTCTTCTGGTGTAACTATGACAGATAGTAACAGTGTTAAAAGAAGCTATGAAGGACCTAACTCTGTTTGGGGTAGGGGAAATAGACTGAGTCTTGTCTGAATGTCTGAAAAGTAGCAGAATATGCCACTGCAAAACTTCCATCTCTGGCATAAAAATTATTTTGAGCTGATTACTTTGAGAAACAGTAAACATGAGAGATGCCAGAAAGCGTAGAATTTACTCTTTTTTTGGACAAAACTTGGAGCTTTTATTTTTTTAAGTTTATGTTATCAAAGTATAGTTTATTTACAATGTTGTATTTGTTTCTGCTGTACAGCAAGATGTATATATTTTTTTCAGATTATTTTCCATTGTAGAATATTATAAGATATTTAATATAGTTCCCTGTGTTTTACAGTAGGACCTTGTTGTTTATCCACTCTATATAGAATAGTTTTCATCTGCTAATCTCAGACTCCCAACCCATCCTTTCCCCACCCCACCTCCTGTTTGGCAACCTCAAGTCTGTTCTCTATGTCTGTGAGTCTGCTTCTGTTTCATAGATATGTTCATTTGTCCACATATAAGTGCTATCATACAGTATTTATTCATATCTTTCTGTCTCACTTACTTCATTTTGTATGATAATCTCTAGGCTCTAGGTTCATGCATGTTGCTACTGAGTAGTATTCCATTATGTTAATATATATCCATCATATATATATAAAATCTCACATCTTCTTTATCCAGTCATCGGTCTGCTGGATATTTAGGTTGTTTCCATGTGTTATCTATTGTAAATGTGCTTCTATGAACATTGTGGTGCATGTATCTTTCCTATCTTTTCAATTAGAGTTTTCATATTTTCTGAATATATGCCCAGGAGTGAGATTGTTGGAATCAGTCCTGAATATTCATTAGAAGGACTGATGATGAAGCTGAAACTCCAATACTTTGCCCACCTGATGCGAAGAACTGACTCATTGGAAAAGCCCCTGATGCTGGGAAAGACTGAAGGCAGGAGGAGGAGGGGATGACAGAGGATGAGATGGTTGGATGGATGGCATCACTGACTCAATGGACATGAGTTTGAGCAAGCTCTGGGAATTGGTGATGAACAGGGAAGCCTGGCGTGCTTCAGTCCATGAAGTCACAAAGAGTTGGACACAACTGAACAACTGAACTGAACTGAACTGGAGATTGTTGGACCATTCGTTGTTATTTAGTCACTAAGTCGTGCCCAACTCTTTTGCAACCCCATGGATTGTAACCAGCCAGGCTTCTCTGACCTTGGGATTTCCCAGGCAAGAATACTGGAGCGGGTTGCCATTTCCTTCACCAGGGGATCTTCCTGATAAGGATTGAACCCATGTTCCCCTGCTTGACAGGTGGATTCTTTCCAGCTGAGCCACTGGGGAAGCCTAACACCTAAATATCACTCCTCAACTCCTGCAAATCTAAAACAAGGTTTTCACTAGCATCGAGCAAAATGGTACAAGCAAAGGAAAAGGTAGTAAGTTTCTGCGAAACTAAATTTACTCTACGTAAAGCATTATTTTCTGTTCTGATACTGCATCATTCTTGTTTTTCTTTTGTTTATTTTATAAAATAATGGTAAATATACATGCTGCTAATTGATATCAATTTTGATGTTTTTACTTGGCAAAATACTAGTTTTGTTTTCCACAATTGGAAGTGCATAAAATTTCCCTGCTCTTTCTTTCATTTTTACTTTCACAATTGACCTATTAAATGCATACTGTGAGATGCATGGCATATACTAACATAAAGTTTACAAATCAGTGATTTTTTTATTGGGCTTCCTTGGTGGCTCAGGTGGTAAAGAATCTGCCTGCAATGTGGGAGACCTGGGTTCAACCCCTGGGGTGGGAAGATCCCTGGAGGAGGGCATGGCAACCCACTCTAGTATTCTTGCCTGGAGAATCTCCATGGACAGAGGTGCCTGCTGGACTACAGTCTATGGTGTAGCAAAGAGTCAGGCAGAACTGAAGCGATTTAGTATGCATGCATGCATGTAATGGGGTAAATAAAAACATAAATACTTATGTTTTATAGGTATTAGATAGAAGTTGAATATAAGTTAATACCTGCTAGTTTGATCTTCTCTCCTACCTAGTCTCTCACATTCTAGTATCTACTTAACATCTTTGAATTACTTCTAAGTTGCCCTCAAATGGGTGGAAAAAATCCCTCCCTAATTCAAACTCCATTTCCTTCATATATAACGTACAGCACTATAGATACCCTGTAAGCCTCTAGAAAGGATTTATTCTATCATGACAGGCCTTTAATTATGCATGTAAACTCAAGCTACAGATTTAAATGATATATGATGGTATGTGAAGGTAAGAATGTATAAATAGCAGGCATCTTGTTACATATATACTTTCATCTTCATCAAATACCAAGTTCCAAATAGAATCTAGTTAATGGCAAAGCATGTAGGTTCTGAAGATTTTTATTGTAAGCTGTTAATTAAGGGGGCATGGAGATTTTTCAAAGAAAGCAGTGTCAATTACTTGCATTCAATACACTGAACACCAACAAAGAAAAACAGATTTTAGTGGAATGTGACAAGTAGTTTACAGTATCAATGAGGATGTTGAGACATCTGCAAATGGAAGCTTGTGATTACATTAATTAAAGGAAACTTTGAAGGCAATAAATTGAAATTGACAGGTTTAAATGATCAAAACAGAAAATAAGTGGTCAAGATAATTTTTAAGATAATTCCTCAATACACATGAATTATTAAGGTAGCTTAGAAAATTCAGATTTGATCTCTATGGACAAGCAAGTGAATATTTTAAATGTTTCCCTTTGCATTTGCCACAACAAGCAAAACACACAAGGTGATGAGTGGGAAGTTAATAAAAGACGAGACTGTGAGCTCCTAAATTAATTCATTAGTCTAATATCCAAGGAATATATTTTCTTTTCAATGCACACACATAATTCATATTAGCACTAGTTGAATGAAGTTACACTTGCATGGGATGAATACAGCAATCAACATGTAAAAGTCTGCTGGAACTCTGTGAAGAATTTCCTGTTTCACTGTTTATTGCAAATGTGTTGTCTGCCTAACACTAAATTAAAACATTCAATCATCCAAATGTTTCTTTATAGCTGCATGTTTTACCTTGTAGGTGAAAAGTATAAAATCTTTTTGCATTTTATCCTTAAATAAAGAGCAACTATTAATAAATACCAACCAGGTGCCAAGCAATGTGCTTAAGTCTCTGACAAGTGTAGATCTTGTCACAAAAGTGCTGTGAAATCACCCCAAAACTCACTCTCTTAGAATAATTGTTTATTCTCCTGAGTGTGTGTGTCAAACATTAGTTGCTAGAGACTGGGCTCAGCTGGAGAGGTTTTCATATCTTAAGGTAGTCTTGTTCAGGGATTTGGGTGTGGGCTAGCAGTTCTCTAGGGGCTTTCCAGGTGGCGCTAGTGGTAAAGAATTTACCTGCCAATGCAGGAGACATAAGAAATGTGGGTTCAATCCCTGGGTTAGAGAGATCCCCTGGAGGAGGGTATGGCAACCTACTCCAATATTCTTGCCTGGAAAATCCCGTTGACAGAGGAGGCTGGAGGGCTACAATCCATTTGGTCACAAAGAGTCAGACATGACTGAAGCTATTTAGCACACAAGCAACAGTTGGCTGATCTATGCTGGGCCCCTGTAAGGTAGTTTTTTTCTGCTCCAGTATATCTAACCTTCTCTAGGGAGAAGCAGGGTAGCCAGTGGCAAAGAACAAGAGGGTAGGCTGAATGGTGTAAGAGCTTAACATATTTTGGTCATGAAAAACAATGCCAAAGAATGCTCAAACTACTGCACAATTGCACTCATCTCACACACTAGTAAAGTAATGCTTAAAATTCTCCAAGCCAGGCTTCAGAAATACATGAACCATGAACTTCCAGATGTTCAAGTTGATTTTAGAAAAGGCAGAGGAACCAGAGATCAAATTGCCAACATCCGCTGGATCATTGTAAAAGCAAGAGAGTTCCAGAAGAAAATCTATTTCTGCTTTATTGACTATGTCAAAGCCTCTGTGTGGATCACAATAAACTGTGGAAAATTCTGAAAGAGATGGCGATACCAGACCACCTGACCTGCCTCTTGAGAAACCTGTATGCAGGTCAGGAAGCAACAGTTAGAACTGGATATGGAACAACAGACTGGTTCCAAATAGGAAAAGGAGTACGTCAAGGCTGTATATTGTCACCCTGCTTATTTAACTTATATGCAGAGTACATCATGAGAAACCTTGGGCTGGAGGAAGCACAAGCTGGAATCAAGATGGCTGGGAGAAATATCAATAACCTCAGATATGCAGATGACACCACCCTTATGGCAGAAAGTGAAGAAGAACTAAAGAGCCTCTTGATGAATGTGAAAGAGGAGACTGAAAACGTTGGCATAAAGCTCAACATTCAGAAAACAAAGATCATGGCATCCGGTCCCATCACTTCATGGCAAATAGATGGGCAAACAGTGGAAACAGTGTCAGACTTTATTTTTCTGGGCTCCAAAATCACTGCAGATGGTGATTGCAGCCATGAAATTAAAAGAGGCTTACTCCTTGGAAGTAAAGTTATGACCAACCTAGATAGCATATTAAAAAGCAGAGACATTACTTTGCCAACAAAGGTCCGTCTGGCCAAGGCTATGGTTTTTCCAGTGGTCATGTATGGTTGTGAGAGTTGGACTATAAAGAAAGCTGAGCACCGAAGAATTGATGTTGGAGAAAACTCTTGAGAGTCCCTTGCACTGCATGGAGATCCAACCAGTCCATTCTAAAGGAGATCAATCCTGGGTGTTCATTGGTAGGACTGATGTTGAAGCTGAAGCTCCAATACTTTGGCCACCTGATGCGAAGAGCAGAGTCATTTGAAAAGATCCTGATGCTGAGAAAGATTGAGGGCAGGAGGAGAAGGGGATGACAGAGGATGAGATGGCTGGATGACATCATCGACTCAATGGACATGGGTTTGGTGAACTCCGGGAGTTGGTGATGGACAGGCAGGCCTGGCGTGCTGCAGTTCATGGGGTTGCAAAGAGTCGGACATGACTGAGCGACTGAACTGAACTGAACTGTGTCCTACAACCTGCCATTGATTAAGACAAGCCAAATGGTCAAGCTCAAAGTCAAGGTTTGGGGAAATACACTCTACATCTTCAGTGGGAGATACTGCAAAATCACTGGGTAAAGGGCATGGATACAGGATGTGGTAAAGAACTGAGGCCATTAATGAAGTCTGAAATATATACTATTTTATTTAATCCTTTAAACATCCTCACATATTATCCTCTTATTACAAGTAGGAAATTAGAAAAAAAAAAAAGTGTTTAAATGACTTCCCAAGTCATAGAGGAGGTAATAGGTTGCAGAGCTAATGCAAAAGTTCATGGTCATTTTTGTCATTCCAACACATAATTTTCTATGCACATAGTTTAAAAATCTGCAAGTGAAATGAGGTCTGCCAATTAATTGATATAAAAATGGTATTGACAGGTAAACAATAAATATATGTGTGTGTTCATATCCATAATCATATGGAGTATTGATTAATTTTTTACAAAAAAAAAAAAAAAACAACACCAGACAGTTGAATCAATGGGGTGACATTTAAATCATTCTTTAGTTTTCAATTGCTCATACCTGTAATATCTCTGTCAGAGAGGTCTGTGGTAAGATGACTTTTTCTTCCTAAACCTCTCTTTTCATCCTAATTCTGAAGAAATCACACAATCTGTCTTTCTTTCTGACTTTGAACTGAAGGACGGTGAGGGAGTAAATTGTGAAAGCTGACTCACACAATTGTACACATATGCAGACATATTTGGAGAGAGAGAGAAACAAGTTGAGGGAACCCATATCATGTGGCTTCAGTTTTTTTCAAAAGTATGTTAATGATACTATCATTTCCTCCGAGGTAAATAAAAAGATATATGTCTCCTCTGTTGTTGCTGTCTAGTCACTGGCATGTCCAACTCTTTGAGACCCCATGGACTATAGTCCATCACACTCCTCTGTCCATGGAATTCTCCAGGCAAGAATACTGGAGTGGGTTGTCATTCCCTCCTTCAGGGGATCTTCCCAATCCAAGGATCGAACCCATGCCTCGTGCACTAGCAGGAGGATTTTTTACCATGGAGCCTCCTCTATCCTTAAATATATAAATAAATAGCAGCATACTTTTTCCTGCCCTTCCCTCAAGTTACTATTGTATCTTTCTCTTTCCCGTGAATGCTGGTCTATCCTTGATGCTGCTGTTCCCTGATACTACATTAATGCCTGGCTTTCTTCTTCACAGGTCTTGCCCTTTTCAATGTCATCTTTCATCTCCCAATCAGGAATATTTTTATCAGTCCTCATCCTTTTTATCCTCTTTCTAGTATATGCTAATTGCCTATTCTTTTACCAATGGAAAGTCTATATTTAGAGGAATTGTAGAGCTATGTGAGTACTGCAGCCAGTCTGCCTGGATTTGAATCCTGACTCTTCCACCTTAGAGTTCTGTGGTCTTGAGTAAAATTAATGAGCCTCTTCATGCCTCTGCTTCCTTATCTGTAAAATGAGGGTGATTACAGCACTATAGTACCCAAATCATACAGTTATCATGAGGATTAAATGAGGTCATCTATGGTAAATGCCTAGTACATAGTAAGTACTCAATATAATCTCTCTCCTTGGATGATATTGCATTGCCTGGTCCTCTTTCTACACTTTTTAGCATAGTGACTTTAATTCCTCCTCCCAATTCCTATTCATACATTTACTCACAGTTTATTAATTTTTTTTAATTTTCTTTTTTCAGATTATTTTCCCTTATAGATTATTACAAAAGATTGAGTACAGTTTTCTGTACTATACAATAGGTCCTTGTTTATCTATTTTACATATAGTATGTGTGTATATATATATATATGTGTGTGTATATATATATGTATTTTTTTTTAATTCCTAATTTATCCCCACCCCTCCCTTCCCTCTTGGTAATCGTAAGATTGATTTCTATGTACTCACAGTGTATTCTTATACTTCTCTCCAAACTTTTTAGTTAAACTTACCTAGTGTCCAAGAATTTAACTATTATGTTGATGCCCCAAATTTTTGTGAAATCTATGTTTTGTCTAACTACTCTTCAAATAACACTATTTCAATTTAACACAATTTTCTCATGTTCAATTTTCTACTGACAAACAGAAAAACTGATTAGTGGTCTCATCACATAATCCCTATATATACTTTAAGATCACATCTTTTATGTCTTAGCCTTCTTTTACTAAATTAAGTAACTCCATATCCCTTTAACCTTTAGTTTGTTTTCCATCCCTTTGAAATTCTTTATTATGTGGTTCTGTACCTTCCAATATCTCTATATTCTTCTTATAGTATGAAAATACACTCCATATTATTCAAAAAATATTTTGACTAGTGTTGGTTATTCTAACCATGGTGCTAATCCCCTACTAGTTTCCATTATTTAGCTGATGGATAAGAATAGCAACATTCCTGTTCTTCTTGATTCTAGCAAGGTCTGTTCCAAGGGGTAAAAAGAGGTAAATATAATATAATACAAACAACATCATCATGACCTCAGTGAAAGTTATGGGTTTTGTGCATAGCAATTTGACTTTATTAATTCACATTGTGCACCATACAAAAAGAAGTAAACAAAATAAAGTCCAGCACTGAGCACATCTAGACTTATTTCATGGGCTTCCCAGGTGGCTCAGTAGTAAAGAATCTGCCTGTCAATGCAGGAACCATAGGAGACATGGGTTCGATCCCAGTGTAGGGAAGATCCCCTGAAGGAGGGCATGGCAACCCATTCGAGTATTCTTTCCTGGAGAATCTCATGGATAGAGGAGCCTGGCAGGCTACAGTCCATGGGATCACAAAGAGTCAGATATGACTGAGCACGCGCACATTTGTCTTTCATACTAGACATACCCTAGATTTATTCCATATCCTAGAAAGTCAGCTAAACTTCTTGTGAAGATATGCAAAATATCATTGTAAGCTAGAAAAATAAAAACCCAGAAGCATAGTAGACTTAGGAATCAGTTTAAAAGAATCTAGTGTCTCACTTATGAATTAGGATTAATCAAGCACAGACAACTCTGGAAAATGTGGATATGTAAACTGCTTAAGTTTTATAAAACTGCTGGGGGCATGGATTTGAATTCTAAATCTCTCCACACTAAATTTCCCTGAAAAAATCCTCTTTAAACTGCTGTTCCTGTGAATACCTTGGTCATTCATAAGATGCACTCAATCATCTTTTCTAATTAGGGCTTCTGAGAGCTTCAGCAACTCTTTGTGTAGCAATTACGGTCATATCATAGAGCTCTATTGTTTATAGCATAGCATAGTGTTAGTCGCTTAAAAAGTGAAGTCACAAAAAAAAAAAAAGTGAAGTCACTCAGTCGTGTCCAACTCTTTGCGACCCCATGGACTGTAGCCCACCAGACTCCTCTGTCCACAGAATTCTCCAGGCAAGCATACTGAAGTGGGTTGCCATGCTCTTCTCCAGGGGATCTCCCTGATCCAGGGATTGAACTTGGGTTTCCTGCATTGCAGGCAGATTCTTTACTGTCTGAGCTACCAGAGAAGCTGATTGACAGTAAAGAATGTATAGGGATCCAGGACACTACAAATCTCCAAACTTCCTTGGGGCTGTAGGGAAGTTTCAAAAGCAGATTGCAGACATTAAGCAGATATTGACTTGTGTTAAAGTCAGTCACACACGTATCAAGCTGTTAGGTAAGTATTGATCCAAGACCAATATTTACCTCAAGGAACAATGCATCCTGGGCTGACCAAAACCCCAGTCTTTTTATATACATTCCATCACCAAAATTAATTTAGTGATCAAAATTAATTGGTAGATCAAAAAATTTTATCTACTTTTATTTTGACATCAGAAGACTATTTACGTCAACTCCAGAAAGTAGGTAGCACCTTCCATTATATTGCTGTAGTGCATTTATTACGCTAAAGGAAGAACCAAAGTAAATGTTATTAAATTTGTTATAATCAACTTTGTGCTTTCCTCCTGGAAAGTGAAAGTCATTCAGTCATGTCCGACTCTTTTTAACCCCATTGACTGTAGCTTGCCAGGCTCCTCTGTCCATGGAATTCTCCAGGCAACAATACTGGAGTGGGTAGCCATTCCCTTCTCCAGGGAATCCAGGGATCTTCCTGATCCAGGGATCGAACCCAGGTCTCCCGCATTGAAGGCAGATTCGTTTACTATATGAACCACCAGGGAAGCCTAGGAAAGGTTTGTAATTTACAAGCAGGGGTAGGACTAGAGAAGAAAGGACTTTAGAGACAGAAGGCTTTGCTTAAAATTTTGCTACTACCGTTTAGTAAATATTCAGTGCCAGGAAAGTTTGTAACCATTCTGAGACTCAATTCTACAACAGAGAAAAATACCAATACCTTCTTGATTCATCAGGCTGTTATGCGAATCAAATGAGATCAAGTTTTAATCCAGCTGTCTCTCTATCCCTCATCACCTCTTCACATCCAAATGCCTTGAAGGAGTTGCATACATTCACATTTCACTCATTGTTATCCACACCCTCACCTGTCAACCCACAGTAATCTGTCTTTCATACCTACTACTAACTTAAATGTGCTTTTTATTAGCCACTTACTTCATTGATAAGTCTGACAGATACTTGGTTCTCATACTTTTTGATTTTACAACAGCATTACTCACTCTAAGATCTCTATCCCTTGGCCTCATGTCTCTGTGTTCTCTGGATTTCCATTTCTCTATGGCTATTCTTTCCTAGCATCCTTCAGGAGTGCATTTTGCCCTCCCCAGCTGTTTTCCATTACATTGTATTAAGCCCTCTTCTTTTGTGTGATCTCCCTGTGTGATCTCACTCAGTCTTATGGTCGACCATTACTACATATGGGCTGTTGGCTCCAAAATCTATTATTTATTGATTTATTAAAAAACAAAACAGTACATATTGTGAAATCGTATCTCTTCCCTAATTGTCAGGCATGTGTATCTGACTGTTCACAACAGTGTTCATTACCTTCCTCATCAAACCTGACCTTTCCCATTCTGAGTTCTTTATATCACCTTGTATCCAGTTGCCCAAGGCCCAAATGTGGATGTCCTTTATTCCTGCAATTTTTTGGATTCCCACATGCAACCATTTGCCAAGTCACATTGATTTTACCCCTCTGAATGAAGCAAGAGAAAGAGCTATGTAAGTAAAGAATAGAGCATTCCAAAGAGTGGAGATGGCAAGGACATTCTCAGTGAACAGTCAGGAGGTCAATGTGTCTGAAACAATGTGTCTGGGATGTGATGAGGGGGAAGTGGTAGGAAATGAAATCTGAGCATTAGTGGAGTACTCCTTACTTAAGGGCTTTGTTCAAGTGTCAGTTTATCCGAGTGGCATTCCCTGACAAACCCTCTAGAAATTAGCAATCTCTACCTTCACACTCTGTATTTCCTCATGTACAACTTTATATTATACATAGAATATATCAAGTTTTTTGATTAATATTACCTGTTTACTTTCCATCTCCCTTGGTATATTATTATTTCTAGGAGACTGAATATTTATTTCATTCACTAATGTGCCTCAGTGCCCAGAAAAGTGCATAGAAAACATAGTAAGATCTAAATAATTGTTGACTGAAAAAAACTGTAAAATACTTGGAGCAGAGTAGGTACTCAATAAATTGTTACACTATTATTATTACAGATGAGTAATTAAAATACTTTTTTTTATTAGTTGGAGGCTAATTACTTCACAACATTTCAGTGGGTTTTGTCATACATTGATATGAATGAGCCATAGAATTACACATATTCCCCATCCCGATCCCCCCTCCCACCTCCCTCTCCACCCGATTCCTCTGGGTCTTCCCAGTGCACCAGGCCTGACCACTTGTCTCATGCATCCCACCTGGGCTGGTGATCTGTTTCACCATAGATAATATACATGCTGTTCTTTTGAAACATCCCACCCTCACCTTCTCCCACAGAGTTCAAAAGTCTGTTCTGTACTTCTGTGTCTCTTTTTCTGTTTTGCATATAGGGTTATCGTTACCATCTTTCTAAATTCCATATATATGTGTTAGTATGCTGTAATGTTCTTTATCTATCTGGCTTACTTCACTCTGTATAATGGGCTCCAGTTTCATCCATCTCATTAGAACTGATTCAAATGAATTCTTTTTAATGGCTGAGTAATATTCCATGGTATATATGTACCACAGCTTCCTTATCCATTCATCTGCTGATGGGCATCTAGGTTGCTTCCATGTCCTGGCTATTATAAACAGTGCTGCGATGAACATTTATATTAATAAGAACTGCCATATGACCCAGTAATCCCACTGCTGGGCATACACCCCGAGGAAACTAGAACTGAAAAGAGACACACATACTCCAGTATTCATTGTAGCACTATTTACAATAGCTAGAACATGGAGGCAACCTAGATGTCCATTGGCAGATGAATGGATAAAGAAGTGATGGTACATATACACAATGGAATATTACTCAGCTATAAAAAGGAACACATTTGAGTCAGTTCTAATGAGATGGATGAACCTGAAGCCTATTATACAGATTAAGTCAAAAAGAGAAAGGCAAATACTGTATATTAATGCATATATATGGAATTTAGAAAGATGGTACCGGCGATCATACATGCAGGGCAGCAAAGGAGACACAGATGTAAAGAACAGACTTTCGGACTCAGTGGGAGAAGGAGAGGATGGGATGATTTGAAAGAATAGCATTGAATCATATACATTACCATATGTAAAATAGGTGGCCAGTGCAAGTCTGATGCAAAGCATTATTGGACTCTAGGTGAAGTGTTCTCTAAGGAAAACACCCGTGAGTTATTGCAAATAGTTCAATCAAGTTAGCTGTGTGTAGCAGTCTGTTCCCCAAAGCCTTTAAGATTATTGAGGGAATTAATAAGAGGAAAGGAAAAGCTATTACTGGAAGCAATAGGTCCCTTCTACACTAGGGATCCAAGACTCAGCTTTGAGTAGTAGTCTGTATGTGAAGCTAAGAAGGGGTCAAATTAAAAATGGTCTGAGTGGTGTTTAGCTGCTGTGTATGTACTAGAATCAGCAACAAAATTAGAGCAGTATATATTCTTTGAAACTATTGAAGTCCACAGGAAGGTAGATATAAGACACAATAGATTTGTCTTTCCAGTGAAATTTAAAAGTAGAAGCAGGACTTACATTTTAAAGTATCAACCCTGGAAACTTGTACTGGGGCAGGAGGCAAAGGGGGTAAATCTAAGAGCCGGACTTGGGACTTCCCAGAGTGGTTTAGAATCCACCTTCCAATGCAGGGTTTGATCCCTAGTTGGGGAACTAGAATCCCACTTGCCACGAGGCAGCAAAGCCTGCATGCTGAAACTACTGTGCTCACCCCTCTGGAGCCTGTATGCCACAACTAGAAAGAAGTCCACATGCCACAACTGAGACCTGACACAACTAAATAAATAAGTAAAAATGATGATAAAACAAAATAAATAAATAAGAGGCAGACCTGAAGTAAACATAAAAGAGAACAAACCTAGGAGATGCTGAGATCTGGACAAATATGTTCCTACTACTGAAGAGGAAAGCAAGACATTTAGATGGAACAGTCTCCCACATTTCATCACTTTGCATTTTATTTAAAACAGGTTTTTAAATCAAATAAATATATTTATTTTAAAAAGGAGCTCTTTCGTTACTGGTGGATCATTATCATTTGTTAATAGATGTAATAAGAATGTGGTTTAAACAATATTTTTAACTTCTAACTGAATACTCTTGTTAGTCCTAGTCTCTTTGCTTGAAGATCACATTTGTATTTCTTTTAAAGGGACATTAACAACTGTTTCAGAGTTGCTGGTGATAAACTTACCCCCAACTAAGAATTTTGCATTAATGTAATCAGAAGAACTGAATGAGCATTGAAAAGAAATTAACTTTTTTCAACTTGAATCACCTATTATGTGCCTGTGTCCCACCAGTAGTATGCATTCCACACTTAGGAAAATTTAAGTTCAACAAATAATAGTTTAGATGCCGTAGTCTAAAATGAATCAAATGTGAGAAGGAAGCACAAAGCAAGAGTAAAAATATTGAATGAATAATCAGGGGTGGTGAACTTACAGTAATTGATGATATGAGACAGGAACAGAAACATTCATAGTAACTGAAAATATAGCATATTTACAGTAACTAAAGATATATATGAAGATATATCAGTTGATGTTTGCAATAATACCAAGATTTTTTTTTTAACAGCAACCAATAGTCTTTTCACTCTCATATTTCCAGTCAGTAAATGGATCAGCTCTGGCTCTGGACCTCATGCTTTTTAATTAAGAAAAGCCCCAATTTCAGTCTCTTAAAGCTTCAGCTCAGATGGGCATGTATAATTTCATTCATAGTTCACTGACTAAGTCACAAGGCCTAAATGAAAATCAGTGAGGCAAGGCTTATGCTCCATATGGAAACACTGCAAGTCACATGGCCACAGACAAGAATATATAATTGTCCTATAGGAAGAATGAGTACAACTGACCCTTGAACAAGGTAGGGATTAGGGACATCAATGCTCATGCAGTGGAAAATCTATGTATAGCTTAACATTTTAGCTTTATGTACACAGTTCTGCATCCAGAGTGTCAACCAACTGTGGGTAGTATAGTACTGTAGTAGTTCAACATCCATGTTGTTCAAGGGTCAACTGTAGTTGGGAACAATATTATCTACCATAAGGGCCATGCTTGCAAAGGCCAGGGACAAATATAACTGTCACTACCACTTATTGAGTGCTTACTATGTACCCATCCCCTTCTAAGTGCCTTACATGCATTTTTCTCATCAACTCCCCTTGGTAATTCCTTATCCGAGGAGAGAGTTGTATGCCTCCTCAGAGACTGATGAAAGGAATATATGTAACAGGTACTTGTGGTGCAGCAATTTAAGCAAACAGCAACTATATAAGGGCTACTGGCCAAACAGTTAGCCCTACAGTGTTCAGACATGGAACACAAAAAACTAAATTTTGGAAGGATGCATTATGAAGCACACATGAGGAAATATACTGAATCTAGGAGATATTTTGGGACAAGAAATTTGGGACAATTATAATTTGGGTATAGAAAAAATTTTTCCCTTAGTTCCAAACTAATGAAGCCTAGGATACACGAGTTACATTTTTTAAATCCATATTTCTGTTCTAATCATTGTCTTCTATTTTAAGCATAATCTCAACCTATCTTTTTCATTTTACCTCTTCTATTTTACTTTTAAAAAGTAGATTATTCAGCAAAGCATAATAGAGAAGGGAATTATCTTAGAATAAGACTGTTATTGAACCATTCCATTTGCCTGGCACACAGCAAAGCCAATCTATTGACATCTGTTTGCAGTGAAGGAAAGTACAAAGTTTGTTGTAGGGCACCATGCAAGGAGGCTGGGCAGCTAATGCTCAAAAGACCCAAATTCCCTGGTGGCTTTCAAGGAAGGATTTTTAAATACAGTGTGAAGGAGAGGGTCATGGACTACGATAAGCTCAGGCATAATTCTCTGGTTGATGGTGAGGTAATGGAGTGTTAATTCACAGATCTCAATGATCAGTTTTCTGGTTCCAGCTGGTCTAGGATCTACATGCCGATAGTCAACATGCATTAACTTCTTCCACCTGGGGAGGGGGGTTTAGTATCTGCAGAACAACTCAAAGATATGGCTCAAGTATATTGTCTATAGCCCTTGAGAAGAAACTAAAAGTTCTTGACTTTGCTTTGTGGCTAAATAATTATTATTTTGTTTTGCTTGATTGCTTTACTTTGTTTATACATTTTCTCACTTCTCTGATTAAATTTGCTCTTTGGAACTCAAGGAAGCATAGGAGTCTAAAGCTTTTCTACAAACAAGTCAGGGGACAGAGGGTCTATCCTTAAGAAGGTCCAACAGGGCCCTGATTTGTTCTAAGGCCATTAAATTAAACAAATTAAGCTTTGTTAAAAACTAAACATATTTTCCTTATTTTTTTCATTTGCCACGTACTAGACGGAGGACCCTGGTAGGCTGCAGTCCATGGGGTCACTAAGAGTCGGACACAACTGAGTGACTTCACTTTCACTTTGCACTTTCGTGCATTGGAGAAGGAAATGGCAACCCACTCCAGTGTTCTTGCCTGGAGAATCCCAGGGACAGGGGAGCCTGGTGGGCTGCCGTCTATGGGGTTGCACAGAGTTGGACACGACTGAAGTGACCTAGCAGCAGCAGCAGTAAAAACAGAGCCATGAATAATCACCAGTCCAGAGACCAGTATCTTGGAAGCATTGCCTTAAGTTTGATATTACTATTACTGAGACTACAGAAAACTGTTTTTCAACTACTTAACTTAGTCTCCCTTAGAATTCTCTTCATGTTACCCCTGCACATTACCCTTTCAGCTTTAGTAAAAAAAAAAAAAAAAAAAAAAAAGAGAGAGAGAGAGAGATGTTCTACATTTACCTTAGAAGTATTCATTTTTCATTGCACCAGTCAATGAACTGCATGATAGAATCTAGGGCCGTGGGGACTTTACCTCTCTTGAGGAACTGATATGGATTTGATATGGGTCCTAGTTTTCATAACTTTGTAATTTGTTTTGTTTTGACTTCCAAGAAACTCGGAGCCACTATGGCAGTTCAATAATAGTGATTTCATTTATCTTCATAATTAGCATACACTCATCCCCATTTTCCCTTGGTTTGTGTGGTTTGTTTTTCTAGTTTACAATCCTATTGTACTTGTTATGCTACAAGCCCTCTCAGTTCCAATAGACATGGGAATAAACTATAGATGTATGTTCCAAATGAGTATAACTTAACTAATGGTCTCATTATTTTCTATTAATCTCCATATCTTACTGTCTCTATTTCTCATTTTATTTAGTATGGGATCAATGATTGCTTCATCTCTGTACTTTCGATGGTGTTTAATATGTAGCAGTTAATGCACATTTATTCAATGACTGGTTGACTAGCTGGATGGATCAAGCCTTATAGCTCTAACTTGGCTAGATATCATTTTCTTCTATGCTGAAGGTTTTAGGAACCATAAGAAGTAGGAAAACCTATGTAACAGTTAATGTGGGAGGTCACCAAATATTAAGATGTCTCCTTCTAACATAAGGCCCTATTCCCAATTGCTATCCTGGAAAATTATTAGTATTTTTTTAAGATAATATAATGTCCACCAATGGATGAATGGATAAAGAAAATGTGGTATATATAAACAATGAAAAGTTATTTGGTCTTAAAAAAGAAGAAAATGCCATTGCATGCAGCATCATGGATGAACCAGGAGGACATCAATGCCTAGTAAAATAAGCCAGTCACAAAAGGACAAATACTACATGATTCCACTTATATGAGGTATCTCAAAGAGTCAAATTCATAGAAGTCGAGAGTAGGCAAAATGGTTGCCAGGGACTGGCCATGAAGGGGACGGGGGGAGAAATAGAGAGTTACTAATCAACAGGTATAAAGTTTCAGTTTTGAAAGATGAAAAAATTCTAGAAATCAGCAGATCTCAGTTGTACAACATTGTGCCTAGAGTTAACAATGCTGTATTGTGCACTTAAAAGTTTTGTTAAGAGGGTAGATCTCACATTGTGGTCTTTGTTGTTTTTGTTGTTGTTCAATCGCTAAGTCTGGAGGAGGAAATGGCAACCCACTCTAGTATTTTTGCTGGAAAAATTTGTCTGGTGGGCTATAGTTCATAGGGTTTGCAAAGTGTCAGACACCACTGAGTGTGTCTGACTCTTTGTGACCCCATGAACTACAGCATGCCAGGCTCCTCTGTCCTTCACTATCTCCCTGAGATTGCTCAAACTCATATCCATTAAGTCAATGATGCCATCCAATCATCTCATCCTCTGTTGCCGCCTTCTCCTCCTGCCTTCAATCTTTCCCAGAATCAGGGTCTTTTTCACTGAGTCAGCTTTTTGCATCAGGTGACCAAAATATTGGAGCTTCTACTTCAGCATCAGTCCTTCCAGTGAATATTCAGGGTTGATTTCCTTTAGGATTAACTGGTTTGATTTCCAAAAACTTAAGTGAAAAATAAATAAATAAAGAGAACATCAGCAAATCCAGTACATGCATAACTATGAAGGAATACTATAAATGTACTTAGAGATGTCTCTTTCCACACTGAAATGTTGAAAAGGTATTTGTAATGTTGCCAGGTTTCATTTTGCTTGATTTATCTGACACTCTGTTGGCTTAACTGAAATATCTGACTTTATCACAAATTTCATTTAAGAATGTCATACTGTTTTCATTCTTACTAGCTCCCTCATCCTTAACCCACTTTTACTCTGCATCCCACCTTCTAATGATGTCCTGTTTTTGAAAACAAATTCCCCCTCAGAAGTAAGAAGAAGAGTCAGCCTTTTAAAAAAATTTTTACTTCAGCTACAGAATGATCATGGGTTTCCAAATATGTCTACTAAGGTGACTCAAGCAGATGCCACTCTTAATCAAACAATACTTCAGACTACTAATGTATGGATCATCTACCAAGCACTCTCCCAACATTCACCCAAGTGCTTAATCCCTGTGTAACTTTCTGCATCATGGATAAAGTAACTGTGGGCTCTGAGATGAGGCAAACTAAACAAATTCTTCAGATAGATTTTGCATTTGAAAGAGGGAAAAGTTTCCACATGAAAACACACATTAGTAACACAGAAAGTTAATTGTTTGCATCACAGAAGACAGAACTTGGAATCCATATATGTCTTAGTCCAGTCAGGCTGCTCTAACAAAATACTGTAGACTGAGTGGCTTATAAACAACAGAAGTTTATTTCTCACAGCTCTGGAGACTGGAATTTCAAGATCAAGACACCAGCAGGTTAAGGTCTTGTGAAAACTCGCTTCATGTTTCATAGATGGCTATCTTTTTGCTGTGTCCTCACATGGTGGAAGGCACAAAGGAGCTCTCTGGAGGTCTCTTTTGTAAGGGCACTAATCCCAATCATGAGGGCTCCGCCCTAAGGAACTAATCACTTCTCAGACTCCTTACCTCATAATAGCACCACATTGGGATTTAGGTTTCAACGTTTGAATTTGGGGTGGATGCAAACATTCAGTCACTAGCAGAATGCTTGACTGCTATTGAAGAAGATTCCACCTGATGCTCATGTTTTGGCAGGTTATGGCAAAGAAGGCAAAAAGCCATCACAATGAAGCTCTTTCAAAAAAAGAAAAAGGAATGGCTAAAAACAGCTCAAGAGTAATATGATGTGCTTTTAAAAGGAAGTAACTGTGTATTCATAAAATATAGCTCAGGTAGCTGTGCTACCCAGAATCCAGAGAGACTCATAATGAAGATTAACAATTGAGAAAAAGGGTATCCACTTCAGGTCAGAAATTAAATGATAGTGTTCTTTAACATCTATTCAATCTATACTCCAGCTCATCTGACATGTAAATCAAGGCTGTTTTCATTTATTTTTATTATCTTTAGTTATACATCTTGTCATAACAAATACAGTAAATTTAAAGAAAGTCTCTAGGTGGATTAATTGCTCCCAGAAGTGATTATCTTTTAGTGCCAGAGGACAGAGAAGAATTGAGGGGCAGTGGAAAGAGATTAAAATAACACATTGCTGCTTGAGAGATTCAGCAGCATTTACTGGCAGAAGTATTAAGACTTGCCAGCAGTCAGACTTTGCATTTGGCCTTTCAAAATGCACTGCAATTGAAGCCAAAATGTTGGGGTGCAGCTTATATAACCATATGATTCTGAAGCTGCTCAGAAATAACCTTTTCTTGTATTGTGCAGTCATAGAGACAGCACAGATAATGTTCTGGAGTTGGATGGGGGAATTATTTCACAACTGGATTACATCTTCCTATTTTTTAAAAATTAACTACACATGTCTATTATGCAAATACGGTGTCTAGTTTTGGAAATGATATCCTTGTATAAGAATATTCCCTTCTCACTGCATTGTGATCTGCAGGTGCTCAGCACAAACCCCTGCCATTGTCTAAAGGCAGTGTCTGTCAATTCAATTTAATAACAATAACGATCTTTCTCTGACTCCAAGGACCAGAGGTTCATTCAAGCAGATATCCTGTAGGGAAGGTTCTTAGTTGGCAGAAGATCTGTGCCCAGGGGTCCTTTCATTACATCTATTTAACATTTCTTACTATACAGCCACAACTCTCCTACCTTTCAAAATAGCACAGAACAATGATTCTTTTTTAGAGGGATGATTTTTTACATTTATAAGTGAATGTCTCAGCTGTGAGATTACATCCATAAAAACTGTAAAAATACTTCTTTAAAATTTAGCACAGTACTAGGCACCCAATGGGCACTCCAGAAATAGTAAGATGCTAATGATTATGGCACTTTGGGCTTAAGACTATGTAAAATTTTGTTTTAGTTGAAGAGCTGTGCATTTTGCAAAATGCTCCCCTGAATCTGGTCAAAACTCTGTCAATAACTTTTGGCAAATGCCCTTGGTGCCTCTGTAGTCTCTTATCAATGTGGATGATAACCATATTTTGCTTCCAAATGAGACTGAAAAGTATTTCTGCAGTAGAGCTATTCTTTAGATAGGAAAACTAATGTTTGGGGATTTTTATAAACTTAATAAAGTCACCATCTCCACATCTTCCTTCTTATTTACACTCAGTGTATTTTCCAGTTTTGTCTCAAAATAATAACTAATAGGAGTTAGGTAAAGTTTTATATTTTAATGAGTTCAAGTGTATTGCTTACCATTTTCATTGTTCCAGCATCATTATCTAAGAGGTACTCTAAGAAATGGAATTCCCACTTTGGAAGAGCTAAGTCTGAAAATAACTAGCAGTGATTTTATAGGTTATTTGAGAGAACTGTCACAATTAAAATGTAAAAATGGAGATAACTTTATAGACACTGCTACCCAGGAGGGAAGATTCTGGAAATTTTAATGGTACTCTGGGTAAAAGAATGCTGTTTCACTCAGCACTTTAGCAACTATGGTATTTTGTCTAAAATAGAACAGTAATTCTCAACAAAGAAATTATGGCCTCCCCGTGGGGCATCTAGAAATATATAGGGACATTTTGTTGTCATAATGTTTAGGGGGGTCCTAGTGGCATTTACTGAACAGAAATCAGGAATATTAGACATCTTGCAATGTATGACATAATCCTGCACTAAAAAAAAAAAAAAATTCATGACATGAGAGTTGCAGGAATATGTAAATGAGTGATTATAATGATACAGAAATTATGGAAGAGATGAGGTTATTAGTAATGACAGGAACTAGTAGATGACAGTGTCTATGGAATTGAGTATTACTGAGGAAGCCAGGTGTTACTCCCAGAACCCAGCTTGATTCCTGATTATGGAGGATAGAATGTCTAGAGGAAGTAGTGTCTTAGTCCCAGTATGAGGTTTCTCTCTCCAGCCATTAATGGTGTTGAGAATACCTGGAGAAGCTATAAGTTATTCCTAATACTCAAGCCCCCTATTGAACTCTGAGGATGGGATAGAAATCCTAAAAATCTGTGACCTTAGTTCCAGTGCATGAAGTCCACTATTAATTCCTTTTGGAGAAGGAATATAATTATTTTTGAAGATTTGTGTTGACTCCCGTTGACTCATATTCGTGGAGCTGAAAATGCCTTCTGCAGAAGACAGGTGTTGTGCCAAATATGCAAGTCTCCTTTTTACCCCTAGTGATGGTGAGGTCATCCAATAACATGGCGCTAAGTACCATATATATGGCTAAGACTCTCAAGTTACTAACTTTAGCTAATACCTCTCTTCTGAATACCATACCTCTATTTCCAATTGCCTATCAACATCTCCATATAGATGTCTAATAGACGTTTCAAACTTAACATCTTCAAAACTAAACTCGATATCCTTCTTCCACCCTTCAAATGCTGAAGTCTTTCCTTCTTGGTAAATGGCAAATTTTAACATCCAGGAGCTCAGGCTAAAAAGTTGGAAATAACTTTGCATCCCTCTATTTATCTCATACTCCATATCCAGATCATCAAGAAATCAAGTTGACGCTTTAAAACTTGTCCAAAATCCAACCACTCTTCACTATCTGTAGAGCTAAAACCCTGGTCTAGCCACAAGCATTTCTTGTCTGGATTACTATAATATCCAACTGGACTCCTTGATTCCACTCTTTCCTCTCTTCTCTCCCACCCCACTTGCCAGAGAATGCCCAACATAGCAACTAAGTCAGATATCATGTCATTCTTTTGCTCAAAATCTTGCAATGTCTTCCCACCTTATTCAAAGTCTGAAGTCCTTAGAGTGTCTTACTAAGTGCTCTCTTCCCACTAACTCCCTGAAGCTCATGCCCTGCTACTTCTCTCCTTACCTTTTTGACTTTATCTATATTGGCCTCTTTGCTGTGCCTTGAAAATACCAGGCATGCACCATCATTAGAGCCTTTGTACTGGCTGTTTCCTCTTCCTGGAATGCTTTTCACCAGACATCTGCATGGTTAGCTTCCTAAGCTCCTCCCAGATTATGTGCAGATATCACTTTCTCAGTGAAGCCTACCACAACCACACCTAATTCAAATTCCAACCACTTACCACTCCCTGGCAATCTCAATGCAATTACCTCACTCCATTTCCCCCGCAAGGAACTTACTACCTTGTAACATGCTATTTAATTTGTTTACCATGTTTATTGTCTATCCCCATCCCCCTCAACCCCACCCCCAACTAATCTGTAAGCTCCATGAGACCAGAGGTGTTTTCCTGGTTCGTTCACCATTGTATTCCAAGTACCTAGAACTGTCTCTCACATGGTGTTTAATCATTTTCTTTTGGATGACTTCCAAATGTCCCAATACACATGTAGTTGAAAAATTTTTTATATGCTATAATTTGAGGAAATGTTATTCCTTCTTTTATTTGAAACTTCATAAGCATTTATCATCATGTGGGGACATCTTGTCAAAAAAAGCACTGACACATATTTGAGTATTTGAGCATTGAGTAGATACAAAGTCAACACTGGTAGCTATCATACCATAATGATTTTACTTACAGTTGCAAGCATCTATTATAGTATGTCTGTGGGACTGGCTTTGCCTGTGCATTTGCATATAAAATATTATTATTTTATTATAGATTACTTTCATTTACTCTTCATATTATAGCTAATACATAATTTTTTGGGGGGTACTGTGTACCTGTAGGTTATAGTATGTATAAATTTCATTTAAGAATTTCAAAGTAGGTTTTAAGAAATAAAGGAGGTATTGGGTTGAGAATCACAGCAATGGAGTAATTAATACTTTCAGACTGCATACTTCTTGTTTAGTTTGTGATTTTCCAGAGATAGACATCTGGGTACTCTGTGAAAATATGGGGCAGATGACACAAATCCACTAATATTTAATGAAAGTGTACCTTGTGGAAAGCACTCACCAGCTTCACAAACTTTCTTGCCATGGCTAGGGAGAATAATTTGCATGTCTTTGATGATAAATAAATGTAGCTTCTTTACCACCATTAGATGAAACTACAAATTGGACAATTTTTGCATAAAGTCTTTGCTCTTCTCCTTTCAGCACAAACCTTCTAAGACATATCTGTCTAAACTCAACAAAATGTAAACCTAGGTGTGTATGTGCTTGCCTATGCTTAGTGTAGAACAAGTTCCTAGCTCGATTGCCCAAAATCTCTTTCCTGTCTAGTCCTTCCCAATTTTCCAAAGGTTTCCTCTAGGAGGTATCTTTGTAACATGCTTCCTGACTTTTATCTCTTGTCTATTTCAGGCACCTGCCCCTTCTAGGATAAAACCCTTGAACTATAATTTCATCCATCTTTACCTACCAGATTATTTCCATTCCCATATGACTGTACCAAACCGATATAGAGGAACAAATAGCCACTTAATTTTGACAGTTTGAAAGCAAACTAAAATTGTTTTCTTCTTTCTCCTAGAGTTCTTCTACCCTTGCAACTTTGAACTCTATTTGAGGTGCATGTTAACGTGACATTTTGATGCACTTAGTTACTACCCTTGTCTTGCAGAGCTATACTGGATGAGTCTAAGATTTGGCAAAGAACCAGTAAGCCCTTTTATTTCCATACATTGCAGATGACACTACTGATAGTAGGGCTGTACACTTGTGCAATTTTGGCTGAAAAGTCTAAATGTATGGTCTGTTAGTACCATATAAACAGAGTTTCTTAAAGTTCCTGTCACCAGTCTGAATCCCAAAGTGCTTAATCAATAATGAAAATTTTATTTTATTTTTTTTTTCACATAGGCTGGGATAAAGAAATTTTAGCTAAATGGCAAGCTGAAAGTTCTTTTATAATGCAACTAACTTCCTTTAAGGAAATCATTAGGGATATAAGATATCATTATGGGATGATTTGAGAGAATAGCATTGAAATATATGCATTACCATATGTAAAATAGATGACCAGTGGGAATTTGCTTTGTGACACAAGGAATCTAAAGCTGATGCTCTGTGACAACCTAGAGGGGTGGGATGGGGAGGGGGTTCAAGAGGGAAGGGATATTTGTATACCTATGGCTGATTAATGTTGATGTATGGCAGAAACCATCACAATATTATAAATTAATTATCTGCCAATCAAAAATAAAATTTAAAAAAATCACTGCCTATTTGAGCACTTGGCCAGGACAATTAACTGATTACTGATATTCATACACATATTGTTATTGTTTAGTCACTAAGTCATGTCTGACTCTTGTGACCCCATGGACTGTATCCTGCCAGGCTCCTCTATCCATGGGCTTTCTCAGGCAAAAATATGGAGTGGTTTCCATTTCCTCCTCCAGAGGATCTTCCCAACCCAGGGATTGAACCTGTGTCTTCTGCTTGGCAGGCAGATCCTTTACCAGTAAGCCACCTCATAAATAGTGTAAGTAATTTTAATGACCTTTGATGCTTATGATTTAGCTTTTAGTTTCTGTAATTTAAACTGTGACCTTCCCAAGTGGTGCTGAAAATAAAGAACATGCATGCCAATGCAGGAGACGTAAGAGATGTGTGTTTGATCCTTGGGTCGGGAAGATCCCCTGGAGGAAGGCATGGCAACCCACTCCAGTATTCATGCCTGGAGAATCCCATGGACAGAGAACCCCGGTGGGCTACAGTCCACTGGGTCACAAATAGTTGGACACAACTGAAGCGACTTAGCAGGCACCCACGCAATTTAAAGTGTAGCAAAGTTTTCTCTCCCTACTGATTTCTGTTCACTCGCTACCTCCCTTTCTCCTTTCTCTCCTCGCCAACTAAGCTCCAGTCATGTTCTGAGATGCCTCTAGGCTTTCTCCACCACCTCCACCAAAGGAGCAGCTGCCACTGCTAACAGCAAAGAGGGAAAGTGGGAGGAAGGAAGTGATAAGGAAAGGATAACAGAATATTATAAAGAAGGAACAGATGAACAAACTTGTGGGGAGTCTGACCCCCTTCAAACCCTTAAGTGCCACTCAACTCCCAACCCCTGTCTCTAGTCAGTGCTGTCACCTGAGAAGCAAGCATCATCTGAAGGGAAGCAACTGCCATCACCTTCACTTTGGAGCTGATGAGAAACCTGTAGGCAGGTCAGGAAGCAACAGTTAGAACTGGACATGGAACAACAGACTGGTTCCAAATAGGAAAAGGAGTATGTCAAGGCTGTATATTGTAACCCTTATTTAACTTATATGCAGAGGACATCATGAGAAACGCTGGGCTGGAAGAAGCACGAGCTGGAATCAAGATGGCTGGGAGAAATATCAATAACCTCAGATATGCAGATGACTCCACCCTTATGGCAGAAAGTGAAGAGGAACTAAAAAGCCTCTTGATGAAAGTGAAAGAGGAGAGTGAAAATGTTGGCTTAAAGCTTAACATTCAGAAAACTAAGATCATGGCATCTGGTCCCATCACCTCATGGGAAATAGATGGGGAGACAGTGGAAACAGTGTCAGACTTCATTATTTTTGGGGGCTCCAAAATCACTGCAGATGGTGACTGCAGCCATGAAATTAAAAGACGCTTACTCCTTGGAAGGAAAGTTGCGACCAACCTAGATAGCATATTAAAAAGCAGAGACATTACTTTGCCCACAAAGGTCAGTCTGGTCAAGGCTATGGTTTTTCCAGCGGTCATGTATGGATGTGAGAGTTGGACTGTGAAGAAAGCTGAGCGCCGAAGAATTGATGCTTTTGAACTATGGTGTTGGATAAGACTCTTGAGAGTCCGTTGGACTGCAAGGAGATCCAACCAGTCCATCCTAAAGGAGATAAGTCCTGGGTGTTCACTGGAAGGACTGATGCTGAAGCTGAAAGTCCAGTACTTTGACCACCTCATGCGAAGTGTTGACTCATTGGAAAAGACCCTGATGCTGGGAGGGATTGGGGACAGGAGGAGAAGGGGACGACAGAGGATGAGATGGCTGGATGGCATCACCGACTCGATGGGCGTGAGTTTGAGTAAACTCCAGGAGTTGGTGATGGACAGGGAGGCCTGGCGTGCTGCGATTCATGGGGTAGCAAAGAGTCGGACATGACTGAGCGACTGAGCTGAACTGACTGACAGCCTTGAAATAACTGTGTTTTTACCTCTGCTTGAACTAGAAACTATGTAGACATTCCTGGAGGGAAGGGTGGTGAAACTTGTCACAGGTCCTTCTGGAACTGTCCAGAGTGCCAGAAAATTCAGTAAACAGCCAGATTGGCAGAGTTGCAGCTGGTCTATAGATCAAGAACTCTTTGCCATCTGAGGATCCAAACATCAAGGCACAACAATAGCAGAATGGCTTTCCATTAATGTTAACGTTTGATTGAGAAGCCACAAACTATTCTGCATAATTTGGGCACAGAAACCTACCTGCTTAACTCTGCCTCACAATGATGACTGAAATTGTTTGTACAGAGAACCCAGTAAATCAGCAGTCAGGATTCCTTCTTCAGCTGGTAGACAGTGTCACAAACTCCAACAGCATAGAGCACATGAAAGAGTTGACATTGGATGCAATTTGTTACATCTGTCAAGATATTCACACAGAGCAGCTGCAAGGTCCATCCAGTGAAATTCTGACTGCCATAATCCTGGGGAAGTTGACAGAAGATCCTAATAGTAAAGCAAACTTAATGACTACAAAGCCACTCTTGAGGTATTGGAGTTCATCAAAGCGAACTTTGACAAAGAATCTAAAAGACAATTTCTTTTCCAGATAGTCTAGAAAGCAGCCAGTTATCAAGATTATAAGGTGTTAATGATTACATTACAGAATCTGGTGAAGAAAATGCCCTTGTACTGTCAATAGTGGAGGCACATACAAGTGCTGCTCATTTTGTGATCACAATTGAAGTAAAACAGTGACTTTGATGAAGTGGCCCTGTAAGGAATAACATTCTAGTCTAATGTCTGTGATGACAAAATAGATTCGGCCATTGAAGCTAAAGAGGCAGCAGAACAAAGAAGGTCCCAGAGCACACAGCAAGATCTATGCTAAGGAAACACTATAACTGAGGTTCCAATTCTCACACATCACTAGAAAAAATGATGCAAATGATGATTCTCCTGACCAACTGATGTGAAAATGACGTCGTCTCACCTGTCCTTCCCTCTTGTACAGAACAAATCAAGAACTCTGGTTACTGATACCTGGATATGGTTGTGAAGACTTTTGCCTGTATCTTGGAAGAAAATAAATCCAATAAGCTCAAACTCTTAGTTATACAGGTAATGCTTATCTCAATATAATTCATCAGAGACTCCTGTGGAAGTTGTTTGATATATAAGTATATAGACCAGAGCCAGATTTTGCAAGTTGCTCCATGAAGCTGCCTTAAGTGATGTCTACTGGGTTCCCTTGCTACGGTGTCTGAGAGAAGGCCTGAGTGCTAATCATCATGGCATCAAATGTGCTCTGAGTTTTTTCCTATTTAGTTGAAGATGTTTATGAAACCTCAGTGAGTGATGATCAGGAAGAAACAGCTACTTACTGCTGATCTTCATATTACAGAAGCTCCTAGAGATCGCAGACTGGCCTGATGGCCACTAGAATAACCTGAGAAGTGCTTCATGTGAAGCTTTGATGAAAATTGTGAAAAAGAGTAACAAGTACTATTACCCTTCAGTTCAAAAATTGACACTGGCAACTCTAACTGCAAAAAATGTATTGATAGAGATACAGTCACATACAAAAGCACTTCTGGTAAGATCCAGTTCAGTGGCCTTCAGTCTTTACTCCACACAACTCTTCAAAATATTCTCTGAAAAGTGCAGCATCAAGGTGAGACGATGGACTCCCTGTTAAGGATTTTTCAAAGAACAGTTGGATCTGGGGCTTGCAAAAGGATGACTCAATGACAGTTAATACATCAGAGGAAATGTTGATTGGTGAATTACTAAAGTATATAGAGGCCTCTAAGTTGTCCTGAGTATGGGTATTTCATTGAAAAAATATACTGAGTGCAAGGTTTTATTGGAGACTGTAAGATAAGTGGAAGATTTATGTCACAACTTGAAATCCAATATCTTAGTTTTTGTTGACAGAGAACTTGGGAAATGAGAATATCCACAGGTCTGTGAAGCCACAGATTCTATGTTTGGTGATACTGCCTTTGTTATTGGTGGAGAGTTGAACAAATACCTAGAGATAGTATTGAACACATTTCAGCAAACTTGCCAATCCAAGTTGAATAAATCAGAGCATGACATGGTGGATTATCTGAATGAGCTAAGGGAAGACCACTTGGAAACCTATTCTGTCACTATCAAGGATCAAAAAAACAAGGATTAAGGGTGATGCACACCTAGATATACTGCTGATGCAGCCAAAAATAGAGTTAATTTATCTTCCTTCACCTACACTGTTAGACTTGAGAATCACCCAAAGAATATTAGGTACTGGTGCTGCTGAGCCAATAAGGAACTTATTTACAGCATTTGGGAAGAATGTACTGAAATTAATAGCAGTTAGCTGATGATTCTTGAAGTGTTAACTAAGGAACAGAGATTCAAAACTAGCAAAGCAAAACCATATTCGATGGACAGCAAAATAACTGAGGAAATTAAAGAACCAAGGTCAATTTGTAGCCATTGGGATGAAACCCAACACCATCACTGGAAATGTGCAATCTTTTGAAAAACCTAAAAGCAAGGAGTGTTTCACAGATGCTGAAAATACACCGCATTGAAAATACTACCACAGAAGGAGCAGCTATTAGCAGTTGGACTGTTGATTAGCAATGTAAACACTGACATCAGAGCAAACCATTCTAATGGCTACTCTAGGAGCCATTTTGGGGGAAAAAAAAAAACATAATGGGTTTACTTAATTGGAGGAGGAGAGGAGGAAGAAGGGGGAAATAGGAAGGGAAAGGGGAAGGGCAAAGAGAAGGAGAAGAAATGGAGGTTATTTCTTCCTAAGAAATGCTACAATTTGCTTTTTGGTATTTCAGGTGGTGCTGAGTGGAATGACTTATTTTCCCAGAGAGCAGAGCTTGGGATCAGCTATTGTACTTTGTCATAAAAAGCAGCTTGAACCGATGCTACTGATGATGGCGATGATGGAGTTGGATTTGTGTACCTTTGTCACCCAGCACTGTTATACATTCAGGGTAAAAGGAAATGAAGAATACTATGCAATCTGAGTGTGACTGAAAGAAGCTGTATCCACATTCTCAACTTCAGGTCATTGAAGTTTATCTTTTTCCCTTAAATAAAACTGGGACAGGGGAAGGGGTACTAAATATTGCATTTCATAAAACTAACTGAAATTCTGTCTACTAATGGACCACAGGATATGTAAAGGAAAGAAGAAAAGATACTTTTTTAGCTTTTTGGTTGTTTTTAGTTTTTACCATCATTTTAAGGAAAACACTAACAAATGGTCAGAACAAAAATCTAAAGTTCCAAGACAAAAACAAAATTAAATTTAAAAACCTACAACCTAAACAAACCAAAATGTAAATGGTTGGAAGTAACAATACAAATTGAGAAAGTGACCTCTTGTACTTCATACGACTGTCTTGATACCACTCCCTTGATACCACTTAATACCATTTGATACCCACTCCCTCTATAAAAAACAATGCCAAGAAGTTCACCCAAAAAATTTACAATAAAAATAGATACATAAAAATACAGCAAATTATAAGTAACTATTTTCATCTATAAAATGAGGATGAATTTAATAACTGAACAAAATCTAATAAATTAGCTATTGGAAAATTGTTTGACTTTCTATTCTGTTTTATTGGAATGTCTCCAATATAGTATTTTCTTGCATGTGTATATGCTCAGTAACTTAGTCATGTATATGCTCAGTAACTCAGAGTAACTCAGGAACTCTTTGCAACCCTATGGACTGTAGCCCAACAGATTCCTCTGTCCAGTGCGATTTTCCAAGCAAGAGTACTGGAGCGGGTTGCCATTTCCTCCTCCAGGAGATCTTCCCGACCCAGAGATTGAACTTGAATCTCCTGCGTCTCCTGCATTGGCAGGCAGATTCTTTACCACTGCTATATTTGCTGTACTTTAAAACCAACTAACCATAAAAAAAATAAAAATTATATGCATAAATGATGTGTGTATATAATTACACTTCTTATGATGAAAACAACACTTATGAAAGGTTTCATGTTTCCACTGAAGTTAAATATTAATATCATGATCTCAAACTTTCCATAGGAAAAACAAATAAATTTTAGGGAAAATGCAAATTTATCCATCTCCTAAAGAAGAGGGGAAAGAAAAGTAACCTTGTCTCCTTCATGTAGATCTATGCTAAAATTGAACTTCATCTAACAGCCCTTTATAATTACATTTGGCTTATGATATTGTGTGTTAAATACACCCAAACTATATTTGAGGAGCCCATGCACTCATTCCAAGCCTGATGATTCCAAACTGATTCATTTTTTTTTCACAAAGCAAAAAGATGAGTAGGTTAGCTTGAATCAAGTCAAATACTGATAAAAACAAATCTCTTTTTATGGGCAGGCCTCAAATTTTGTTGAATGCTGGTTCAACTAAGCATTTATTAAGAGTGTGGATGCTTATCTGATACTTATCCAAACTTATCTGAAATTGAACATCTTTGTTCTAAAAAACAGGCCAAAAATCTGACACTGATTTTGATGTTTTGGTTCATAATAGGTCACAAGTATCAAAAGAACAGTCTAACTCGGAAGTAAAGATATGGCTGGAAATACATGTAGGGGGATTAGAAATTAAAACTGTCAGAACTCTGAAAATGTATGGGGGTAAGGAGTCTCAGTGAAGTGGAAGAACATATATAAATAGCAGATGAAAGAGTAGTGAAGGAAAAAGTTTGGTTTATTAGTTTGAAAACAAGATAAAAATTTCCTTCAATGTTGTTGTTGTTTACTTTTTAAACTATGAATTATTCTATTTTGAAATGTCATAACACTGAAAGAGAATATGAGATTTTTGTGTTCAACAGAGAAAAATAAAGAAGACTTCTGCTTCTGGGAAGACAGAGTATATGTATTTTTCCCTATTCTTCTTCCTAAATATAGCTAGCAAATATTGACAATTATATATAAAACAGACTTAAGACTCTGAAAGACAGAGAAAATTAAAACTTAAGACTCAAGAAAAAAAATAACAGTTGTTTAAGCGACAACTGATGGCAATGTAAAGTGGTATATCCATTCTGGAAAAGAATTCAGAAATTGCTTTAAAAAGTAGACATGCAACTACCATTCCAGCAATTGTACTTCTGGACATTTGTCCCAGAGAAATGAGAAGTTATGTCTGGATAAAAACCTGTATGCCATTGTTCATAGTATCTTTACTTGTAATAACTAACCCCAAACTAGCAGCAATACAGATATGCTTCAACATGTGAATGGTTAAATGAATTGTGGAACATCCATACCATGGAATACTACTCAGTCATGAAAAGGAACAAACTATTGGTATACACAATATCTTGGATGAATCTAAAGGGTATTATGCTATATAAAAGACAAAGCCAATCTTGAAAGGTCATATATGCAATATTCTCAAAATGAAAAAATTATAGAGATGAAAAACAGGTTACTGCTTTTGAGGAGTTAGAAATAATATGGAGGAGGGATAAGTATTGCTAAAAAGGAGCAGAATGAAGGAGATCTTTGTGGTAAGGGGTGTGCTGCTGGTTACACAAATTTACTTGTCATAAACTGACACAGAACTCTACAAATTGTGATGGTTCGTGTGTCAGTTTGGCTGGCCACAGAGTGCCCAGATTAAACATTATTTTTGGGTGTGGCTCTGAGGGTGCTTTGGATAAGATCAGCATTTCAATTGTATATAGATTGTCCTCCCCAATGTAGATAGGCCTCTTCCAATCTACTGAACAGGGCCTGAAGAGAACAAAAGGCAGAGGAAGCTAGAGTTTTTCCCCTTTTTCCTACCTCACTAATTGATATTCTCTGGCTCTCAGACTGGGATTTACACCATCAGTTCCCCTGGTTCCTAGGCTTTTTAATTCATGGAATTACATTACTGGTTTTCCCAGGTCTTTAGCTTGCCAACAGCATATCATGGGACTTAACCCACTCTATAAGCACATAAGCCCATGCCTCATAATAAATATGGTTTATTGTGGTTCTATTTTTCTGAAAAAACTCCAACTAGTACACACATATATTTAACAAAGTCAATTTTCTGATTTTGAACTCCAGTTAATTAGGATGTAACCATTGTGAGAAACTGGGTGAAGAGTACATAGGACTTTTCTATACTATCTTTGCAACTTCCAGTGAATCTATATTTATTTAAAAATAAAAAGTTTTTAAAAAGGAAAGGTAAGTTTAAAAGTTTTATTTTCAAACACTGGTGGGGTAGCGTGGGAGAACATAGACAATCACTTAGCAGGGTAAAAGATCTTTGGTTAATCTCAATTTTGAGATTTATATCTCATTCCATTTGAACAAATCTTCAGTTCAAGATTATGCATTCATTTCAATCCCTGAGTTTCTGCTTTTTAAAGTTTTGTCTTGGTGTCATTGGGGGAGGTCATCAAAATGTAGAATAATAACACAAAGTCTTTCCATTTCTAACCCTGATCAATTAACACTTGTCTAGAGAAATTGTCTCAATAAAAAACCTGAAGCCTAAATTCAGAGCATTTTTTTCATTTAAATTTCAATGCTTCTGGGGAAAGGAATGTGATATTTACACTGAAAAAATAAACTCCATCATCCCCAAGGATCCAGTGATACTTAGAATACCTTTTTCACATGGGACCAATATAACCACTACTAGGTTGATTGTGCTCACAGAACACATGGTCAGTAAAGTGGGCTGTGTCATCTAGAAACAGCATCAGAAACCTAGAAAACAGGAGCTTATACAAGACTAAAAATTTTTTTTCTGACATGAAAGACATTTCAAGGTATGCAATTCAAAGCTGAGAATGGTAAATCCAATAAGATTTATTTCTATTATTAACTAAGCAAGAGAAAAGTTACATTAGTTAAGCAATTAGAATTCCCTGTCAAGTATGAAAATAATTTGTATGTAATTATAACCAGCATTATGGGTTTAAAATAAGGTCAAAGAATCCTTAATCAGGCCAAAAATGTCTTTGGCAATAAAGAGAACAGGATCTCCTGGAATTAGATCATAGAAGAACATATAACCAGTGAAGTCTTGGTTAACAAATTAGAGAACTGGGTCAACAAAAACGTTTTGATAATTACAGATTTCCAGGTGCAAAACTCAAAGGGAAAGTGAAGAGTGAAATGCAGTGGTTCACAGTGTCTAAACATATGACAGTTAAACCTGGACCCTCCAAAAGTGGCTTCCCCAGAAGACTGAACAGTTTGAGAACACCTTACAAATTCTATAATAAATAAGAGAATAGCATCACTGGCCACAATTATATGGAGGGAATTTTCTCTAAACATGGGGGAAAGCCTGGCCCTTTGTAAAAGAGCATTTCACTAAAAATCAGTGAAAATGCCTTTATTATCACCATTTTACAGACAAAGAACCTGGGGCTCAATGAAATTGAGACACCAGACAAATTCTCATGGCTAAGAAGTGGCATGCCCTCTTCAAACTCACATGCCTAACCAGGTGGCGCTAGAGGTAAAGAACCCACCTGCCAATGTAGGAGATGCCTGAGACAAGGGTTTGACTCCTAGGTGGAGAAGATACCCTGGAGAAGGGCTATAACAATCCACTCCAATATTCTTGCCTGGAGAAGGATGGATGGAGGAGCCTGGCAGGCTGCAGTCCATAAGGTTGCAAAGAGTTGGACACGACCAAAGTGACTTAGCATGCAAGAAGTGGCAGTGCCTAGATTCTTTGTAGCCAGAACACTGCCCAACTGTCTGCTACACAAATCACCATTACTCAAAAAAAAAAAAAAATCTGAGCTATACATTTAATATAGACATAAAAGTCATTTACTGCACTTTTCTCAGAGCAGATTATTTTATTTTCCAGCACTTTAGAAAGCTAATATTAGTCAAGGCTATTAAAAATATAATTTCAGAAAAATACTCTGTGGCTAACAGGGAGAACTGAGTCTGCTCGTCATAGGAGGTTTCATAAGCAGCTGAGTCTACCTCCAAGGGATCTGTCTTCCTCTCCAGAGAGGAAGGGCCCAGCTGCTTCTCTCTAGCATTTTGTCCAGCTGCTCCAAAGTGCTTTGCTTACAGGGGCAGCCTTGGCTGGCTCTTTCTATGAAGGATAAAGGATCCTGATTATGGCTAGTACTCCTGCTGCAAACCATACCTTCTTGCATTGACTTGTTTGTTTTATTTAAAACCATGTTGACAGCGCTCTGCCTTCTCTAAATAATCACACTTAATGATCAAGTATAACCTGCACATTCAAATGCACGTTTACTGCTATACATCTCCGTGCCCTGAATAGTCACAGCTACCAAGACATCCGTTTTGAACATGAGCATATGGTTCTGAGAATTTCATATTTCAAATCTGCAATTCGACTGAAGAATTGAACATAATGTCTTCATTAACACTGATGATATATAAAACTGCTTCTTAAGAAAATAATAAAACCTGGACTTATGCTGGGAGGTTGGAGCTTTGAAGCTTCTTAGGATTGAATTTTTATGTTGAAAAAAAAAAAATGCTGTCTGACAGCAAGATAAAGCATGCATAAAAATACTGTGTAAATTCACAATGCTTCTCTTCAGTCCTTTAAAGAAACTTGGTGTCAGAGGTTCCTTGATGGCCTAACAAGTAACTTCTAGTTCAATGCGAGTGCTCTGTCAATGACCTTTGCCTTCACTCTTTCTCGTGTGCCTGGACAGTGGAAATCTGTCCTCCTTGCTGTTCACCATCTTCTCCAGTTCCCCCTTAGAGTCCCCTTTGGCTGCATACATCAGAAAGAGATGGTAGAGAAGTACATGAGTCACACACAGTTGCACGTTACTCTGGAGGGACCTGAAACTCTGTGGAACACCTGCCACTCAGTGTGTACACAAAGAAAAGAAATCCAGTCATTTTAAGATCTTTCATTTAAATGTATTTCTAACAAAAGATGCCACATACTCCCCATCTTACTCACCCTAAATGGAAGCATTCAATTTATCCATTAATGGTGAACCTAGGGAGCCGCAGTCCAACTTCCTCCCACTGTGTCCAAACTGTTCTTAACAGACCATCTCTTTGAATAAAGAGAGGAGTTCAGGCGTCACGCAGAATAAATTCTTGCCTTAATTTAAAAGCATTACAAGAAATGGAAGATCCATAGTGAGACTCTGGAGAACTCCCTGCAGTGACTTCCTCTTCTTGCTGCAGGTAAGAAGTAAGTAGCTCATGGAGAAAGGGAAAGAGAAGGTCAAAGGGCAGGTGAAGTCGACTGAATTCCTTAATCTGTATCCTTTTCCATCCTAGAGAGTGGAATTTCTCAGTGACTGTCACAGACCACCCTCTCCACTGCCTTCCATTGATGCCTAGCTCTCTGCTTTCCATCACATAATCCACCTGTCATTCTGCTACCTCCCTCAGCTTTCACTCCCTAATTGTTCTGAGTTTCTTGGTGAACAATCATCATAACCATCTGATCCAGGATGATGATATATAAAGGAAAATCCAACCAGTCATTGAAAACAAGTACCTTGACAAAACTGAAAAATCTGTAACTACATAGAAATAAGTATGAGAAATTCCCAAATGTTCCTTTGAAAGGGTTTTGTAAATTTTAATATTTATATAACTATAAGCTTCCCTGGTGGCTCAGATAGTAAAGACTCTGCCTGCCAAGCAGGAGATGTGAGTTGAACCCCTGGGTTGGGAAGATCCTCTGGAGAAGGAAATGGCAACCTACTCCAGTATTCTTGCCTGGAGAATCCCATGGACAGAGGAGCCTGGCAGGCTATAGTCCATGGGTTGCAAAGAGTTGGATACACCTGAGTGACCAACACTTTCACTTTTTCACTTTTCAATATAAAATATAATCCTAGCATACATATAATATATAATGTAACAGATAATATATATTTTATAATGTAACATGTAGTATACATATTATATATATGTATGTATATATATCTTTCTAAGAAAAATTGAGAAAATCAAATAGTTTTCATTGATAAAACAGTGAGCTTTTCATTTTGAAGTCTCATCTGAATTTTGACAAAAAAATAGAGTGAGATTTTGAAGAGGAATTAAAAATTAGGAGTAGTCCAAGGGTTGGACTTTGCTTGGAGATTTTTTATGTTTTTGGAGGGTGTAGCAGAGAGTTTTGTTTTGTTTCATTATAGGATTTTTTTTTTTGATTGATAAAATGGAATTTCATTTCAGAATATTATGGAACCAGTTAGGATAACTGAGTTTCCCTCATAGCTCAGTTGGTAAAGAATCTGCCTGCAGTGCAGAAGATCTGGTTTTGATCCCTGGGTTGGGTAGATCCCCTAGAGTAGAAAATGGCAACCCACTCCAGTATTCTTGCCTGGAGAATACCATGGACAGAGGAGCCATGGACAGTCCATGGGGTCGCAAGAGTCAGACACGACTTAGCAACTAAACCACCAGCAGTTAGGATAACTAATGCAGTTCATACTAGTTCGCAACATATATGTTTTATTGTGTTTTAATATGAATCCTTTTTAGTGGGGAACACTCTAATATTCCTCAAGTAGTACCTCTTTCTATTGCCTTCCAATGGGCTGTATCATGCCCCTGGCACCAGACAGCCTTTGAGCTTGTCACTCGTCTTGACCTAGATAATTTCAAGGCTGAAAGAGACATTAGAGATTACCTGGTCTCATTTCAAAAGTGTTTCCTGCAGTCCCACTCTTCCAACACTATACACTGTTGCCTATAGTAGAAAAGAAACACAATTCAAAATGCTCTTTTTCTCACTGCACTCAGTGTATTTCTGATGTTCCAGGTCACAGCAAGTTCACCAATTTGACAGCTCATGTGCTTTTAGCATGCTTACTTTCCTGTTGGTGGCAGAAAAACTTTTGTGGACTATGATCATCTCCACAAAAACAGATTTTTATTCCAAGTCCAGTGGTAGTGGAGCAACTCCATATGCATGCTGCAGACAGACATGAAACTTGTGAATGTGATTTATGGTGAAAGGCTTCAAAGCTGTGTGGGAACACCTTAGCATAGACTTGTAACTGCATTTCTCACTGGTAAAGCTTATTCCTATGCCTGGTTTTACAGTGAATTGAGGGAGAGCTTTTGGGCTTACTGTTGTTGTTGCTTTTGTGTAAGAGTTCCAAATCCAGCAGGGTCACAAATAGTATCAGCTCAAAAGGAGTAAAATCTATTGGAAAGCAGAGAAATCGCATTTCTGTTGCAGGTGTAGACTTGGATGGCCTTTCCCCCTACAAATCTACATCTAACTTCTTGTTGCTACCAAGGAGAATAAAGAGAAGGCCATTTAGTATAAGAAATGTTTTTCCTTCTGACTTTGCCTGAAAACTCCTTCCACTGAGAAAAAAGCAGGAGGATCCATATGCTGCCTATACCAGGCACTAGCCCACTGTGCCATATACAGGAGCTGTGGTGCTGGGGGTGCCTCTTGAGTACTTTGAAAATAAACTTGCAGAGCTGGAAACCTCTAGATCAGCAAATGCACTGGCAAGTTAGCAACTATTTATAACATATTTTGGAGAATTGGTTTTTCCTGAATCAGAGTAGAGGGGATTTTACCAGAATTCCAGATTGGTGCCCTGCAAAGTCCTTCCCTCTCCCCCAGCCCTCTAGTTTGTTCTCTTATCAGCAGTCCTTCTTTTTTTTTTAATTTATTTTTATTAGTTGAAAGTTAATTACTTTAAAATATTGTAGTGATTTTTGCCATACATTGACATGAATCAGCCATGGATTTACATGTGTTCCCTATCCCGATCCCTCCTCCCGCCTCCCTCCCCACCCCATCCCTCTGGGTCTTCCCAGTGCACCAGCCCTGACCACTTGTCTCATGCACCCAACCTGGGCTGGTGATCTGTTTCACCCTTGATAGTATACTTGTTTCAATGCTATTCTCTCAGATCATCCCACCCTCGCCTTCTCCCACAGAGTCTAAAAGTCTGTTCTGTACATCTGTGTCTCTTTTTCTGTTTTGCATATAGGGTTATCATTACCATCGTTTTAAATTACATATATATGCGTTAGTATACTGTATTGGTCTTTATCTTTCTGGCTTACTTCACTCTGTATAATGGGCTCCAGTTTCATTCATCTCATTAGAACTGATTCAAATGAATTCTTTTTAATGACTGAGTAATATTCCATGGTGTATATGTACCACAGCTTCCTTATCCATTCATCTGCTGATGGGCATCTAAGTTGCTTCAATGTCCTGGTAATTATAAAAAGTGCTGCGACGAACATTGGGGTGCACGTGTCTCTTTCAGATCTGGTTTCCTCGGTATGTATGCACAGGAGTGGGATTGCTGGGTCATATGGCACTTCTATTTCCAGTTTTTTAAGGAATCTCCACACTGTTCTCCATAGTGGCTGTACTAGTTTGCATTCCCACCAGCAGTGTAAGAGGGTTCCCTTTTCTCCACACCCTCTCCAGCATTTATTGCTTGTAGACTTTTGGATAGCAGCCATTCTGACTGACGTGTAATGGTACCTCCTTGTGTTTTTGATTTGCATTTCTCTGATAATGAGTGATGCTGAGCATCTTTTCATGTGTTTGTTAGCCATCTATATGTCTTCTTTGGAGAAATGTCTGTTTACTTCTTTGGCCCATTTTTTGATTGGGTCATTTATTTTTCTGGACTTGAGCTGCAGGAGTTGCGTGTATATTTTTGAGATTAATCCTTTGTCTATTGCTTTGTTTGCTATTATTTTCTCCCATTCTGAGGGCTGTCTTGTCACCTTGCTTATAGTTTCCTTTGTTGTGTGAAAGATTTTAAGTTTAATTAGGTCCCATTTGTTTCTTTTTGCTTTCATTTCCAATATTCTGGAAGGTGGGTCATAGAGGATCCTGCTGTGATTTATGTCGGAGAGTGTTTTGCCTATGTTCTCCTCTAGGAGTTTTATAGTTTCTGGTCTTACATTTAGATCTTTAATCCATTTTGAGTTTATTTTTGTGTATGGTGTTAGAAGGTGTTCTAGTTTCATTCTTTTCAAGTGGTTGACCAGTTTTTCCAGCAAACTTGTTAAAGAGGTTGTCTTTTTTCCATTGTATATCCTTGCCTCCTTTGTCGAAGGTAAGGTGTCCGTAGGTATGTGGATTTATCTCTGGGCTTTCTATTCTGTTCCATTCATCTATATTTCTGTCTTTGTGCCAGTACCATACTGTCTTGATGACTGTGGCTTTTTAGTAGAGCCTGAAGTCAGCAGGTTGATTCCTCCAGTTCCATTCTTCTTTCTCAAGATTACTTTGGCTATTCGAAGTTTTTTGTATTTCCATACAAATTGTGAAATTATCTGTTCTAGTTCTGTGAAGAATACCATTGGTAGCTTGATAGGGATTGCATTGAATCTTTAGATTGCTTTGGGTGGTATAGACATTTTCACAATATTGATTCTTCCAATCCATGAACACGATATATTTCTCCATCTATGTGTGTCCTCTTTGATTTCTTTCATCAGTGTTTTATAGTTTTCCAATTAATAGGTCTTTTGTTTCTTTAGGTAGATATATTCCTAAGTATTTTATTCTTTTCATTGCAATGGTGAATGGTATTGTTTCCTTAATTTCTCTTCCAGTTTTCTCATTGTTAGTGTATAGGAATCCAAGAGATTTCTGTGTGTTAATTTTATATCCTACAACATTACTGTATTCATTGATTAGCTGTAGTTATTTTCTGGTAGAGTCTTTAGTGTTTTCTATGTAGAGGATCATGTTGTCTGCAAACAGTGAGACTTTTATTTCTTCTTTTCCTATCTGGATTTCTTTTATTTCTTTTTCTGCTCTGATTGCTGTGGCCAACACTTCCAAAACTATGTTGAATAGTAGTGGAGAGAGTGGACATCCTTGCCTTGTTCCTGATTTTAAGGGAAATGCTTTCAATTTTTCACCATTGAGGATAATGTTTGCTGTGGGTTTGTCATATATAGCTTTTATTATGTTGAGGTATGTTCCTTCTATTCCTGCTTTCTGGAGAGTTTTTATCATAAATGGATGTTGAATTTTGTCAAAGGCTTTTTCTGCATCTATTGAAATAATCATATAGTTTTTATCTTTCAAATTGTTAATGTGGTGTATTACATTGATTGATTTGCAGATATTAAAGAATCCTTGCATTCCTGGGATAAAGCCCACTTGGTCATGATATATGATTTTTTGAATATGTTGTTGGATTCTGTTTGCTAGAATTTTGTTAAGGATTTTTGCATCTATGTTCATCAGTGATATTGGCCTGTAGTTTTCTTTTTTTGTGGCATCTTTGTCTGGTTTTGGATTTAGGGTGATGGTGGCCTCATAGAATGAGTTTGGAAGTTTGCCTTCTGCAATTTTCTGGCAGAGTTTGAGTAAGATAGGTGTTAGCTCTTCTCTAAATTTTTGGTAGAATTCAGCTGTGAAGCCATCTGGTCCTGGGCTTTTGTTTGCTGGAAGATTTCTGATTACAGTTTTGATTTCCGTGCTTGTGATGGTTCTGTTAAGATCTTCTAGTTCTTCCTGGTTCAGTTTTGGAAAGTTATACTTTTCTAAGAATTTGTCCATTTCTTTCCAGTTGTCCATTTTATTGGCATAGAGCTGCTGGTAGTAGTCTCTTATGATCCTTTGTATTTCAGAGTTGTCTGCTGTGATCTCTCCATTTTCATTTCTAATTTTGTTGATTTGGTTCTTTTCCCTTTGTTTCTTGATGAGTCTGGCTAATGGTTTGTCGATTTTATTTACCTTTTCAAAAAACCAACTTTTAGCTTTGTTGATTTTTGCTGTGGTCTCTTTGGTTTCTTTTGCATTTATTTCTGCCCTAATTTTTAAGATTTCTTTCCTTCTACTAACCCTGGGGTTCTTCATTTCTTCCTTTTCTAGTTGTTTTAGGTGTAGAGTTAGGTTATTTATTTGACTTTTGTCTTGTTTCTTGAGGTAAGCCTGTAATGCTATGAACCTTCCCCTTATAACTGCTTTTACAGTGTCCCATAGGTTTTAGTTGTTGTGTTTTCATTTTCACTCGTTTCTATGCATATTTTTATTTCTTTTTCAATTTCTTCTATGATTTGTTGGTTATTCAGAAGCGTGTTGTTTAACCTCCATGTGTTGGAATTTTTAATAGTTTTTTTTCTTGTAATCGAGAGCTAATCTTACTGCATTGTGGTCAGAAAAGATGACTGGAATGATTTCATTTTTTTTTTTAATTTACCAAGGCTAGATTTATGGCCTAGGATGTGACCTATTCTGGAGAAAGTTCCGTGTGCACTTGAGAAAAAGGTGAAATTGATTGTTTTGGGGTGAAATGTCCTATAGATATCAATTAGGTCTAGCTGGACCCTTGTGGCATTTAAAGTTTGTGTTTCCTTGTTAATTTTCTGTTTAGTTGATCTGTCCATAGGTGTGAGTGGGGTATTAAAATCTCCCACTATTATTGTGTTATTGTTAATTTCCCCCTTCATTGTTGTTAGCGTTTGCCTTACATACTGCAGTGATCTTATGTTGGGTGCATATATATTTATAATTGTTATATCTTCTTCTTGGATTGATCCTTTGATCATTATGCAGTGTCCTTCTTTCTCTCTTTTCACAGTCTTTATTTTGAAGTCTTTTTTATCTGATATAAGTATTGCGACTCCTGCTTTCTTTTGGTCTCCGTTTGTGTGAAGTATTTTTTTCCAGCCCTTCACTTTCAGTCTGTATGTGTCCCTTGCTTTGTGGTGGGCCCCTTGTAGACAGCATATATAGGGGTCTTGCTTTTGTATCCATTCAGCCAGTCTTCATCTTTTGGTTGGGGCATTCAACCCATTTACATTTAAGGTAATTATTGATAAGTGTGGTCCCATTGCCATTTGGTCTATTGTTTGGGGTTCACGTTCATGCAACCTTTCTGTGTTTCCTATCTAGAGAAGATCCTTTAGCATTTGTTGAAGAGCTGGTTTGGTGGTGCTGAATTCTCTCAGCTTTTGCTTGTTTGTAAAGCTTTTAAATTCTCCTTCATATCTGAATGAGATCCTTGCTGGGTACAGTAATCTGGGTTAGCAGTCCTTCTTTATAGCAGAGGAAAATATAGTAGGACCCATATCCGGAAGGATCATCAACCTCAACTTGGTTCTCTTCGTTGGTGCAGCAAATGAGACATCGTGACTGAATGGAAGAGACATCTACTGATACTAAAACTGCCTCCATGGCCATCATGGGAATAAAAATAAAAGATAACAAATGCTGGTGTGGATGTGGAGATAAAGAACCTTTGTGCAGTTGCTAACATTGCAAATTGGTATAGCCAGTATGGAAAACAATAAAATATCCTCACTAAATTTACAATAGAACTACTCTGTGATTCAGAAATCCCACTTCTGGAAATACATACAAAGGAAACAGAAATACTAACCCCAAAATATATTTCTACCCTCATGCTCATAGCAGCATTATTTACAATAGCCCTTAAATGTTCACTGATGGGTGAATAGATAAAGAAAATGTGATATAGATATAGATATATGGATATATAGATATATAATGGAATATTATTTAGCCACAAAAATGAGGAAATGCTACCATCTGTGACAACATAAATGACCCTTGAGGACATTATGCTAATAAAATGTCAGACATAAAAAGATAATACTGTATAATCTCCCTTGTATATGGAATTAAAACACACACACAAACACCAAATTCATAGAAAAAAATCAGATTTGTAGTTACTAAAGGTGAGGGGGGAGGCAGCCAAATTGGGAAAAGGTAGTCAAGTAGGGAAAATGTAGCCCGTGGGGTAGCAATGAGTCAGACATGACTGAGTGGCTGAACTGAACTGAGTCAAATGGTACAAACTTCCAGTTATAAGTAAATAAGTACCAAGGTGAAATATACAACATGATAACTATGGTTAACACTGCTGTATGATATATAGGAAAGTTGTTGAAAGAGTAGATCCTAAGATCTACTCTTTTCCTCACAAGGAGACTTTTTTTTCTTTTCTTTTCTTTTCGTTGTAACTATATGAGATGAGGGATGTTAACTAAACTTATGGTGGTAATCACTTCACAATATATGTAAATCAAACCATCATGGTGCATGCCTTAAACCTATACAGTGATGTATGTCAATTATGTGTCAATAACCTCAAAAAAAAAAAAAAAAAGACAACTTGTCTCCACAAAAATTCTCCCCTAGACCATTTTCTGTATGTGCCCATGTGTGTGCGTGTGTGCATGGGTGTGTGTTGTTAAATTCCAAGCCTTGTGAGATGTCAGTAGTGAGCCTGAAATATCTCAAATACCTAATGAGTTGTGTCAAACTTTGGAGCCAATAGCCCCTGTTTAGTGACCAGTTTCCCTCTCCATTCTTCAAACTCTGATTTGGACATCGCAACATGAGTGTGGAAAAAGTTAAAAAAAAAAATTACAAGAGCTGTTGCTGTTGTTCCCAATATAAATGTTGATGTGCATACATAATGTGGCCACAGTGTGACTAAAATTGTTTGTCTTTTGGTAGAATAAGCATGCTTAACTTCTTATACATTAAAAAAAGACACCTTAGTAATAAGCACCTCTTCCATTTAGGTTTCAAAACAAAATTTCCTATTGCTGTTGTTTTTCCTTCACATCTTGCAAATAAAAAGCAGATACAGCTGTTTGAGAACCATTGCCAAGATGGGCAAAATTTAAAGCTGACAGCTTTACAGAAAAATAAAGAGATTCTACTAATCATGTGCATGAACACAAACAGACACGCACACACACCTCTTCCAATAAAAATAGTATGCTGTTTATATAGTCACCAGTCCAAGAGAAAGCTTCTTTGTATTAGCTTAAAAGGTCCATAATGATTCTCAGATCTCCTTTCTTGTGTGCAAAAGAGCCTTGAGAACTTTTTTCCCTTCTCCTGTCATTCAGTATTCTTTTATTTTAATCCACCAGTGATGCATTTTGTGTCTACATGGCACAAGGAACTGTATTGCAAACTGGGAGCCAAAACAGACATGGTACTGCTTGTAAGGACCTTAAGACCTTGAGAAGAGATGAGGCAATTACAAATATTCAGTTACATTGAATCTACTGCTTGTCTTTTATTTATTTTTATTAGTTGGAGGCTAATTACTTTACAATATTGTAGTGGTTTTTGCCATACATTGACATGAATCAGCCATGGATTTGCATGTGTTCCCCATCCGATCCCTCTGGGTCTTCCCAGTGCACCAGCCCTGAGCACTTGTCTCATGCATCCAACCTGGGCTGGAGATCAAACTACTGCCTTTACTGAAATGCATAGGTGACATTCCTTAAGAAAAGTGTCTTTCCTCTTATTCCCCAATAAAAGATTGTTATTACATAAAGCTTTAATGACCTTCAAGTACCTGAATACTATTGTTGCCATGCAGTTTCCCAAAGTCCAGAAACCTAGTCAGTTCAGTACTTGGGGTATTGAAGATGAAAAGGGTAGAAGAATTTTCCTGTGCCTTTTCCCTTTCCATCCTCAACTGCTTCCTAGTATGAGTCTGCTAACACTTATCTTAATCTAAAATAACTATGAGTGTTTGATGAGTATGTCACTCTAACAGTCTGGATCTCTGTGACCATGTCTGCCTTGTTCATCACGGTATTCCTGCACCCTTCACAATGCTTCTATTGTACTGAGTACTCAATAAATACTTGCTGAATATGGAAAGAATAAATATATGATGCAAATCAGCTCTAATACAAACATCTCCCACTCTGGCATCACCTTAGATACTTCTAGGCAAAACTCCCTTTTAATCACATCAGTAGGTAGATACAATAAAATGCCGTATTTGGTAATTGTTGACATCCCCCTTTTTTTGAAGCAAAAGTGATAACTGAATGAGCTACACAAATACTTTCCAACTCCGTGATTCCATGAACTAGGATGGAATATTGAAACTTTCAGGTTGTCATAAAGGGGTGAGGTAGAAAATGTGAATGAAGTTGAAAAATTATGATATTTACCCCAAAAGTAGCATTCATTGCCAGGGACCTAGCTGTCAAATAGGCATGATAATTTGCACAATTGTTACAGCAGTTTTTATGAGCAATTTACACAAGGGAGAGTACCCCCAAAGGAAACCATAAAGAAGAATAGTTCAACTTGAAGCCCAGAAGGTAAGAATGCTGAGTGTATTGGTGTTTCATTGACCTGTGAAGCATGTTTTAAGTCTGTATTTCTGAATGTGGAGTCCACCAATTACCAATGTATATATGTAAAGCGATCTCCTGAAGGAGAGGGGGGAAAGGCTTAAGAAATACCTCCCTGTGCCACAGATAATTAGGGAGGATGAAAGCTTATAGAAAGCACAGAGGAAAAAAAGAGAAGCATCAATGACAAGAATGATATTTTCTTGAGCATGTAAGCAGTAGCATCCATCTCAGGAAAACCTGGGGGAAAACATTTGTAAGGAGGTTTTCCTATCTTACTAAGAAGGCTTTAAAATGAAACTATGCAAAGAGTGAGAAAATCCAATGTATGATAGTGCCTAGGACAAAGCAAGAAAAGTACTTGGAAAGGGATCTCAGTCATTGTTATGAACAAATAATATGAAAGATATTTGGGAGCCATAGTGTCTTATACCAGTGGTGAGAGTATGGGCCATAAATGAAAGCAGCTTCAAATTCTCACAGAAAGAGGTTTAATAGAATTGAGTAAGTGTTCCTGAGGCTGGATAGGATGGTAAAAATGGAAGTGTGAGTTGCTCAATCGTGTCCAACTCTTTGCAACCCCATGGACTGTAGTCTGCCAGGCTCGTCTGTCCATGGAATTCTCCAGGCAAGAATACTGGAGTGGGTTGCCATTTCCTTCTCCAGGGGATCTTCCCCACCCAGGGGTCAAACCCAGGTCTCCTGCACTGTAGGCAGATCCTTTACCATCTGAGCCACCAGAGAAGCCCTCCACAGTAAAAATTGTGATGAAATATAATAGTCTGTTCATAAATAGACTCAACAGGAGAAAGAGCGTTAGATGTTGCAAAGAAACGGAGACGGAAAAATAATCATGAATCTAGAGGCAGAAGCATGTTGAGAAGTAACAAAATATAATTGTGAGAGTCCCATACAATCTCCTTGATAACATGGAGGATATGTACAACACTTCCTAATTATTATCATATGGCTGACACACTGGCCCAAGAAACAAAACCTTGAGGAAGACTATAATTTAAGAAATATGCCTGAAGTCCCTGTGTATATGGTAAAAGCATATGGTAAATTCTTGACTTGCTTTAACAACTAACTTTGCACATGCACTCAGTTGCCTCTGACTCTCTGAGACCCCATGGACTATAGCCCGCCAGGCTCCTCTGTCCATGGGATTCTCCAGGCAAGAATACTGGAGTGGGTTGCCATGCCCTCCTCCAGGGGATCTTCCCAACCCAGGGATCGAAGCCGCATCTTCAGCATCGGCAGGCAGATTCTTTACCCCTGAGCCATCTGGGAAGCCCTAAGAACTAACCTCATAGGCACTCAAAGAAGCTATGAAGGAAAAGGCTTCTGGGGAACTAGGATTGTCAAGAACATGCATTGCTCACATGTAATGTATTTTGATTTCAGCGAAAATTCTAACAAAAATGTCCCATGATTATTTTATGGATATGATGGCAAAATATGCATCTGGATTCTGCTATCTAAGTGGTTTTGGAGAGCATTGAGCAAGACACTAAGCAAAAGTGCTGTATTGATTCAAAGTGACACTTTTTTTCTGGGGTACAGAACAGTTACCTTTTAGTCCCTTAAATTGCCACAAGTCGTATGAGTTTCAGAAACACTTAAATCCATAAACAAATAACTTTTTACCCTTAGAAAACACAGCTTCAAGTAACGTGTTGACTATTTCAGCTAAGTAGGCCACTCTTTAAAAACTAGGCTTTAACAAACTAACTGAAAGGGCAAGGGTATAAGTGTAGGTAATTGAAATCCAGCAGCGAAGAACAAGTTAGAAGGCTGTCGGATATGCAGAGAATTCTGTGGGTGCTCCCTTTGCAACCTCGTATTGGTCAAATAACTTTAAAGGCAAGCAACTAGCTTAACTCCTCAAGAGATCTGGGGATGTGCTCATCATCTTTTATGTGGTCACTTGCAAAATCTTTTTATTGACTGAATATAAAGATAATTCTGGCAACTGCCTACGCTAGCTACCAGTGGGATACTAACTGCAGAGCAGAGAAGGAGGAGATTTTGAAGAGAATTTATCAAAATAATTACAGGAGAATACTTTCATTAAAAAAATAAATTGGTATAATTAGAATAGAATCATAACTCTTTTGCAAGTGCTTCTGCATATACTCCATCTTTGTTACCTTTAACGATTTGACATTCAGTTAAAATTAAGTGCCTCTTCTACAGTGTAGAAAAATTCTGATTTACTGTTTCACTCAATTCTTAGCTTAATGGGAAATGCTGCAGAATTAGTTACTTTTAGCAAACGATTATCCCTCTTAACCTTGTTGAATTTTATCTGCCCTCTGCAACTAAATAATGCAGAAAAAATGAGAAGACAGAGAGACTTGTCAGAGTTTAACCAAGAGTGTCTTTCCTATAGGACAAAGAAATACTAAAACTTAAAATGGAAAGAAATAAGAGTTGGGAGAGTTATAAAAAGGTGCTAGGATATGTGTGTTATAATAAAAAGCAGTATGTTTATAACTCTTTTTAAAACCCAAGTATTTCTTAATTCACAAGTACTTTTTTACTAAGATTCTTAAAGGGAATATAAAGAAATGTTTTTCATAAGCATGCTTTGAAATCCTTCAGAATAGATTCTCTAAGACCTGATAAGATCTGTATTATCATAATTGGTGCATACATGTCCATATTTAAAGGAAAAGATAAAAAGCTGTAAGAAGTCATGTTACCCAAAATGCCTAAGAATCAGGATGTATTTCTAAAACACTTTCTCAAGGAGAAGAGTTCAAAACCTTAGCTTACCACCTCAATATTCTCAATGAGAATTTCCATGCTGATGGATTGAGAATTTCTTTTCCCGGAATAATTCTATCATGGTCCACTTCCCTCTCCTTTTTCCATATTCCCAAAGTGTATTTCTTTCATATGTCTTTTATACATCAAGTCCCAGTTCATTTCAGTGGCTCAGTTGTGTCCGACCTTTTGCAACCCCATGGACTACAACACGCCAAGCCTCCCTGTCCATCACCAACTCAAGGAGTTTACTCAAACTCATGTCCATTGAGTAGGTGATGTCATCCAACCATCTCATCCTCTTTTGTCCCTTTCTCCTCCCGCCTTCACTCTTTCCCAGAATCAGGGTCTTTTCAAATGAGTCAGTTCTTTGCATCAGATGGCCAAAGTATTGGAGTTTCAGCTTCAACATCAGTCCTTCCAATGAATATTCAGGACTGATTTCCTCTAAGATTGACTGGTTTGATCTCCTTTTAGTCCAACAGACTCTCAAGAGTCTTATCCAACACCACAGTTCAAAAGCATCAATTCTTTGGCACTCAGCTTTCTTTATAGTCCAACTCTCACATCCATACATGACTACTGGAAAAACCATAGCTTTGACTAGACAGATCTTTGTTGGCAAAGTAATGTCTCTGCTTTTTAATATGCTGTCTAGGTTGGTCATAAGTTTTATTCCAGAAAATATGCATCTTTTAATTTCATGGCTGCAATCACCATCTGCAGTGATTTTGGAGACCCCCAAATTTAAAGTCTCTCACTGTTTCCACTGTTTCCCCATCTATTTGCCATGAAGTGATGGGACCAGATGCCATGATCTTAGTTTTCTGAATGTTAAGCTTTAAGCCAACTTTTTCACTCTCCTCTTTCACTTTCATCAAGAGGCTCTTTAGTTCTTCTTCACTTTCTGCCATAAGGGTGGGATCATCTGCATATCTGAGGTTACTGATATTTCTCCCAACATTCTTGATTCCAGCTTGTGCTTCATCCAGCCCAGCGTTTCTCGTGATGTACTCTGCATATAAGTTAAATAAACAGGGTGACAACATACAGCCTTGACATACTCCTTTCCCAATTTGGAACCAATCTGTTGTTCCAGGTCCAGTTCTAACTATTGCTTCCTGACCTGCACACATATTTCTGAAGAGGCAGGTCAGGTGGTCTGGTATTCACATCTCTTTAAGAATTTTCCAGTTTGTGGTGATCCACACAGTCAAAGGATTTGGCATAGCCAATAAAACAAAAATAGGGGTTTTTGTGGAACTCTCTTGCTTTTTCGATGATCCAGTGGATGCTGGCAATTTGATCTCTGGTTCCTCTGCCTTTTCTAAAACCAGCTTGAACATCTGGAAATTTGGAAAACTCAGCAGTGGCCACTGGACAGGCTTGGACAAAGTCAGTTTTCATTTCAATCCCAAAGAAAAGCAATGCCAAATAATGCTCAAACTACCACACAATTGCACTCACATCACATCAAGTCCCAAGCACAAGTAAATTGCTACTATGCATTAAGCTTCCTTGTTATTTAAGCCCTGTAAAAATGAAACATATATATATAAATCTTTAAAACTGTAAATGAATCCAGATGACAATATCATTCAGAAAAAATATAGAATGTCAAAATTAATGAAAACCACAAAGTAAGTGATAACACTCATTTTAAATGCTTTACAAGTAATCAGTTATTCATGTTTTCCTCTTTAATTTTGTTGGTAGGGAAGTTGACACACGGTAGGAAACGGGCTCTTGCCCAAAATCACGTGATATATATGTTCTTACCTTCTAAACTTGCTGTGTCATGGTTTACTTTGACAACTTCTAATTCTGCAACTTCAGACTTTATAAGCTGCTACAGAAAAACTTTAATAATTTCAGCATAACATTAAGTTTAAAAAAATAAGCGTATTCAATCAGGGGAAACTTAAACTAATGCCAACTAATTCTCTAACATAGTAAGAACTTATGATTCTTGGATGTATCTTAATAGCTTGACTCTTCTTAAACTTAATGGACAAATAAATGAAGATGAATTAAAATCATTTTTCTTATATTTATTATACTTAAGAAACCATTTAATAATATGTGTGGGTGCAAACAATGGAAGCTTGGGTAGAGAGGATGCAGATGGGAGCCCTTTGATAGAATTAACCAAGTGTGTGGTTTATGAACTGAACTCTGATTTACAGAATCATTAACCTTTGAATTGGAGCAATATAGTGGCCCCTTAGATTGGTGGTTATCTTCCCAGACCTATTAAATTAGACTTGATAGGGATGGGGCAGGGGTTCATGGATCAAAGTTTGGGAAGCCTTGACTTTGTCATCCATCCTCTACGTTATTGCAGGAATCCCTTCTATAATGCCTCTGGTATATTGCCATCTACTATAAACACATCCAATAGAAAGGAACTTATGGCATCAAAAGGTAAAACACTTCACTTTTTAAAAACTTTAATTGCTAACCAAATTCAGTTTGGCAACCATATATAGAAAGCCTGCTATGTTCCAGGCACTTTATATACATTATTTCTAGTTCTCACAGTTAGAGCCATCAAAAAGGTCCTGTTGTTCTCCTTTGCAGATTGGGAAAATGAAGCTCTGAGATGCCAAATGGTTTGCCCAAATTCACATAACTAAGTGATAGAACTGGGATTGAAATCTTATACTGCTTCTGGCATACATTTTCTTGTTTAATTTTTTAAAATCCCTTGTTACTGTTTGGTTGCTAAGTTGTGTCTGACTCATTTGCGACCCTGAGCCCATGGACTGTAGCCTGCCAGACTCCTCTCTCCATGGGATTTTCCAGGCAAGAATACTGGAGTGGGTTGCCATTCCTTTCTCCAGGGAATCTTTCCGACCCAGGGATCAAACACGCTTCCCCTGCATTAGCAGGCGGATTCTTTACCACTGAACCACCAGAGAAACCCAGAAATCCCTTACAGAGTATGTATTATTAATCTCCAATTTACAAATGAAGAAACTAAAGACTGAAGATAATTTGTGATTATTCAAGGTAAAATAGCAAGTAAGTGACAGACTGTAAATCAAAACCAGTCTACCTGACTTCAAAACATGAAATCTTAATAATCATGCCTTAGACCTTCTCATACATTTGAATATAGTACATTGCAGTAAATTAAAAAAAAATAGAAATAGTGCAGAGAAGAGGACAGCCAACTGTAGTAGCAAAGAGGATCTATTCAGCCTTTCAGGTGGGTGAGGTACTAAGATAGGTTTCAAAAGATAAACAGAGATCATCCAGGAACACAAAAGAAAGGAAGACAGTGGGGTCAGATGAGTATGTGGAAAAGTGTCCAGCTAGAACACGTCACAATTAACATCTGCCTTCTTGTACTTTCTACATATCACTCTCTGGACTGATGTTCATTTTTACATTTGTTCATCTGTCACCCTACTTGCTTTATATTCCCTCAGAACACTTACTACTATAACAATAATGACTATTACTCATTGGATATTTATTATATGACAGGCACTATCCACAGAAATTTATATGGAAAGACTCATTCAACCTTACAAAACTCTTTGATGTAGGAACTATTAATATACCCATTTTGCCTTCTAGGCATATGTCTGGACAAAACTAATTCAAAAATATACAAGCACCCATATGTTCATAACAGCACTATCTTCAATAGCCAAGACATGAAAGCAACCTAAATGTCCATTGGCAGAGAAATGGATAAACAAGATGTGGTATATATGTACAATGGAATATTATTCAGTCACAGAAAAAATGAAACAGTGCTATGTGCAGCAACATGGATGGACCTAGAGATTATCATACTAAGTGAAGTAAGTCAGACAGAGAAATACATATACCATATCACTTATATTTGTAATCTAAAATATGGCACAAATAAACTGAACCAAGAATTAGAAACAAACTCACAGATATAGGAAACAGACTTGTTGCCAAGGAGGAGAGAGGTAGGGGAGGGATGGATGCTAACCTAGCATCTAGGGTTAGCATCTAGCTTAGGGTTAGCAGATGCAAGCTAGTATAATAGAATGGATAAACTGCAAGGTCCTACTTATATCCTGTAAAAAAAATAATGAGAAAGAATGTGAAAAAGAATATATGTATAACTGAATCACTTTTCTGTACAGCAGAAATTAACACAACATTGTAAATCAACTATTCTTTATTTTATTCTTCAATAAAATAAATTTAAAAATAAAAATATGCCCATTTTACATATGAGAGAACTGAAGCACGAAAAGAATAACTAACTTATATGCCATAGAGCCAGTAAGTGGGTAAGGATTGAAGCCAGTCAGTCTAGTTCTAGAGCCTGCTTTTTAACCACTATATCCTCCATTGCCTCTCTAGTGGCATTATCTACCTGTTCAGCTCATTATCACTCCTCCCACTGAAATGCAAGTTCCACAAGGCAGGCACTATGTTTACTTTGTTCAATGTTGTATTCTCAGCAACTAAAATAATACCTGGCACACATGAGATGTTCAGCAAATAATTGCCCAATGAAATTATTTTAACAAATATTTTTTGAGTATCTATTATATACTAGGCTGTGCTAGGTACTAAAGTTATAGAGGAAGTTGAATCCTTTTTCCATGAGATAGTTCATAAAATAAATAAAGACAAATATTGTATCCTTTTTAAGTTTCTTCTCTTCTAGAGTATACAGCCCTATTTGCTTCCATCATTTCTCATGTGACATTAAGGCCTTGCCCTCTGGACAGGAGTAGTTCATCAACAGAAATAAAAGACACACAAAACTTACCAGAGTGCTTTAGGAATGATCTGACTCCCTTTTCCTCTACTCCATGCTTCTTTTAATGCAACCCAAGATTATTATTTGCTTTTCTAGCAGCCGTATTGTTGAAACTTGTAGAGTTGGCAGTACAATACAAAACTTACACTCTTTTTAATAATAATGCTATGATACTAAGCCATTCCCTGTTATGAATCATAGAGTAGAAATTTTACAAATGTTTTTATTTTTTAATTAATATAGAGAATTTCATAATTACCCTCATTAAATTTATTCTCATTGCTTCAGGGGCATTCTCCCAGCTTATAAATAAGTTTGAATTTTGAGTTTTTGCTCCTTCTTACCTATTATCCATCTCAGAACTGAGTCATCAGCAAATGCTACAAGTAAGACTATTATCAAATCATTAACAGCTCAATATTTTGAGAGGGACAGAAACAAATGCAGAGTCTGTGGCAAGGTGCTTAAGACCTTTCTTCAGGTTAACAAAGACTCACCAGTCAAGACTTTGAGTTCAGGAAGGGTGGGAGAAGGATAGATTTTAGAGTGAGCAGATGCAAATTATCATATATAGAATGGACAAACAATAAGGTCCTACTGTATAGCACAGAGAACTGTATTCAATATCCTGTGATAAAGTGTAATGGAAAAGAATATTAAAAAGAATGTGTATATAGACATATGTATGTATAACTGAATCACTTTGCTGTACAACATAATTTAATGCAACATTGCAAATCAACTATATTTCAATAAAAAAGACTTTGAGTTCAGTTATTCAACAGGTTGTGACTGTAAACCCATGTTTACAGGATGATTATATCTATATTTTAGTATTTAATTCACAAGATAATCACAGAATATTTTTGCTGTACATTTTGCTGAAATCAAAATACTTTACATGCAATGCATGTTCCTCTCAATCTTAATTTCAAAGAATTCCTTTCCTTCATTGCTTTTTCAAGTGCTATGGGGTAAAATTGTTTGACAAGTCAAGAGTTCATCACATGCTCTACTTTCAGAACACTAAAACTTTAGGAATATTTCCTGGATTTGAAAGTCTTCATTTTAAAATATTTTTTTGCCAATGCCAGTTGTGTGACAACTATTAGAAAATATCATCCATGTCCTTCATTTGATTAAACAGTTCATATAAGATTCCCACCATTATTTTGGTATTTATCCTCACCATGTTTCTGCCTCCAAAGTCATAATTTTCCCCCAATCTGTATTTTTGCAATATCTGATTCTATTTCTCCAATTATATATATTTTTGAAGAGATTATTACCTTTAATTGCAATTTTCCATTGAGTACCATCTCATCAAGTCTCAGCTTGATTGCATTTAACTTATTTGTGTTAAAATTTTAAGCTGATTTGCAAGAGGGTTTGTTAGCATGTTTTAAAGAGAGATTTTCTATTTTTTAATACAAAAATCAATGCAGGGAAACGCATCAATGTGTCTCATTCATTTCCTTTCTATCCAAACTCTAGGACTACTTTGCTGGCTTCCCCCACCTTATTTTTCTCAGACTATCTCAAACTTTACCTGAGAGATATATATTTCCAGAGAAATATATAGTTCATCATAGCGTATATTCTAAGTATCTGTCATAAACTAGAAGGAATACCATTGACCTTGCTCAAAAATTACTGCACTGTTCAGTGTCCCCATGTTGATCATGAAATAAGCTAAGATCCAATGAAGACAATAAAACCTGATTTTAATGTATTCATATGTTAGTTAATATGGATGATGAGCAAAATAAACAAACCTTAGTGTGAATTTAAAGTAAGGAAAAATGCAAAATTTTTATGTTGCTTTTATCGAGAAAATTGATGTCTGAGGATAAAAATTAGCATAAACCTCATTAATGTGTAGTATTATTGTTCAAACCAGTAGATATTACACTGCGGTTAATTGTATTAACAATTAAGACAAAGGAAATTCTTTTTAGATTTAATAAAATCTTTAAACTAATCATTTCAAGCATGGGAAATGAAATGAATAACTTTTTTAAAAAAGCATTTGTCCTTTAAACTTCAATCTATTCAACTTCTGAAATGCTTATTAAAACAGAGTTCTGTTGAGCACATTTCAAACTTTAATTAGACCACCCAGTGCACATTTCTAGAAAACATCAGTGACTGACAATACTATTTCATAAAACATTTATATTAGATTATATAGATGATCTTACAGTTCAAAAATAAAAGCAAAACTTTGTCAATAAGGTGACAAACGGAAGGGAGTTATAGGGAACTTGTTCAAGGAGGCCAAACCTTCTGAAATGATTTGAAGCCTTAGAACTAATGATGGCAATGTCTTACACTTGCTAAAGGAAATCAATACATTCTTTGATTGTTATTCTTTTTGCCAGTTGGTCAGGCCCATATCTGATAGTGACAAAATGAGAGGTCCTTCCCTGAGTAATGTCAACTCAAAAATGCAACCTGAACAACTATACTAAATTAAACATTTATAGGGCCATAAAAGCCTTCCCATCATGAGATAAACCTTCCAAGTCAGATGTTATCATTAGAAATATATACAAATGTTAAGTCCTACTGTTAAACTCTTCACTAATGTGCCCCAACTCTCATTTCACATAAAAAAAAATATGATGGTCTTATACACACTCACACACACACACACACCATGTCAAAAGGCAACTGAATTAAAAAGATATATGCTAGATGGAAAAAAAGTACATCATAGAGGTTAATATAATCACTTGGGACATGTAGTTTCCAGATGGTTTGAAAGTTTGTACAAAGTTCAGACGTGTTTAGTCAATGAAATTAAGGCAAACTCAATGTTATCTATTAGAAGGAAGGATGAAGCATAACATGAGTATATTTTCAGCCACAGTTCGTGATCTAGGCTATAGCCAGATGCCCAAGCTGAAAATCAAATTAATTAATAACTTCATATATATATATATATGTAAAACTGAGTGCCAAACAGAAGAGAATGGGTCAGAACCAACACCTGCTTTCTCAGACCTAAAAGAGAAGAATGGAAGACAGAAAAAAGATACCTAGCAAGAAAGATAAACAGCTAAATAATTAAATAAGTAATTGCCATAAAGAGTGGAGAATACTAATGTAAAGGATTAATGGAGAGGACACCTGGAAGTCCTTAAAGAATTTTCTTTAAGGAAATTATATTGACTGTGAGATCTGAAGCTTGACTGAGAAATGTACCAAGCAGAAAGTAAACAAGGCCCTTGCCCCTCACAAGAAATGGTCCAAATCTTCAGCTTTTCTTAACTGAATTATGCAATAATTTGCAAACTGGATCCCTGTCTCTAGTTTTCCCCCAATCTAACCTCTACATAGTACCCCAAGTAATTTTTCTTAGAGATCAAAATCCTTCAATGATATAGTACTGCCTAGTCTAGAGAATAGCTTGTAGACTTCTTAGCAAGACATTTATGCTTCACACCTCAAGTTCTCTTGCCAGCTTCATTTTTCATCACTTCCCCAAATGTTCATGTCCTAACACTTAGATCCTGCAACTGTTATGGTACATAGCAAAAGAGATTTAAATTATTAAGATTATAGACTTAAAATAGAAGTATTATCATGGATTATCTGGGTGGGCCCAATCCCATAAACCTTTCAATACAAAGCACTTTGTCTAGCTAGAGTCAAGAAATGCAACAGAAAGTCGGAATAATTTGAAGCCTGAGAAAGATTCAGTGCACCATCACTGGTTTAAAGATGGATGGAGCAAAATGATGACATCTGAGAGAGGTTCCTGGTTACATCTCCAAAAGAAATAGGGACCTCAGTCCTACAGCTACAAGGAACTGCATTCAGCTAATATTAATGAGCTTGGAAACAAACAGTTCCTCAGAACTTTCAGATGTGAAATGAGGCCAGAAAGCACAATAAATTTGGGCCAGTGAGACTCTGAGCAGAAAACAATGAAGCATTTATCACAGTTTGCTAGGCCCTGTGTACTTCAGCCATCACAGTGTATATACAGAGAGACAGACAGATTAGAGTTTGCATTAAAATTTGAATACTCATTGAATTAGTGATTCAAGTTGGCTATATTGAAAACCTGTGTAATTAGTATTAGAGTCAACCTAAGTGTCCATCAGTGGATGGATGGATAAAGAAAATGTGTTGTGTATGCATACAATAGAATATTATTCAGCCAAGGAAAAAAAAAAGTAAATACTGCCATTGTGACAACATGGATGGACCCCAAGGACATTATGCTAAGTGAAATAAGTCACAGAAAGATAAATACTACATGATATGACCTATATGTGGAAACTAAAACACAAAATGAAAAAACAGAGAACAGAATAGTGTTTACCAAAGGTTGGGGGATAGGGGACTGAGAAAGACATGGTTTAAGGATATATATTTGCAACTAGCCCTAGAGGTCTAATACACAGTACAGAGACTACAGAAAACAGAACTGTCTTATAAACATTAAACTCGCTAGGAGACTAGTTATTAGTTTTTCCCACAGTTAGAAGAAATGATAATTATATGAAGTAACAGAGGCTTTAGCTAAGCTACAGTGGCAATCATGTTGCAATATAAAGGCACCAAAGCAATATGGCATACACTTTAAACTTGCACGATGTTATATGTCAATTATAGCTTCCCAGGTTGCTCCAGTGGTAAAGAACCCATCTGCCAATGCAGGAGACATAAGAGACATGGGTTCAGTCTCTGGGTTGGGAAGATCCTCTGGAGGAGGGCATGGAAACCCACTCCAGAGTTCTTGCTTGGAGAATCCCCATGGACAGAGGAGCCTGGTGGGGTACAGTACATAGGGTCACACATAGTCAGATATGACTGAAGCAACTTAGCACGCATGTTAAAAAAGAGAGTCATGAAAAAGAGAAGGAAAAAGTGCCCATCTCAAAAGATGTTTAATTGAAATATCCCTTTCCTTGTGATTGCTTTCTATATTTGGCAAGAACATGTTTTTAAAAATGAAAACCAAAATTGAGTGTTAAATATAGTCAGCACTGCCCTTATTTCTATAATGATTTCCATCTCCTCTACTTTACCTTGTGCAGAAATATTTAAGTGACCAGAACCAAAAGTATGGCAGGAAGAATTCTAAAGACACTGTTCCAAGGTTTCTGTCCCCTGGTAATTAAACAGTAACCTAGATACAGTACTTATGTGAAGAATTTTGCTGATGTAATTACAATTCCAAGTTATTTGACCTTAAGATTGGGAGATTATCTGTTGGACATGACCCAATAAGATAATAGTTTCTAAAGTGGAGAGCCTTCCTGAGTGATAACAGAAGAGGAAGTCAGAGGAGGGTGTCAGAGAGATTCAACACACAAGAAGGAATCAATACAAGACTGCTTGCTGGTTTCAAAGATGGTGGAAGCCATGAATGAAGGAATGTAGAATCTGAGAACAATCCCAGACAGCAGGCAGCTGGGAAATGGGGACCTCAGTTCTATACCTTTAAGGAACTGAATTCTGCCAACAACCTGAGTGAACCTTGAATCAGATTCTCCCCCAGAATTTCCTGATAAGATCCCAAGCTCTCTGACACCTTGATTTCAACCTTGTGAAAATCTAAGCAGAGAACCTACTTTAGCCCACCTGGACTTCAGACCTACACAAATTGTGAAATAATAAATGATTGTTATTTTAAGCTGGTATACTTGTGGCAATTTGTTATAGCAGTTATTGATAACTAGTATCAAAAGCATTGATGTAACTACAAACCTAATTCAGCTCCTCTGGTATCTGGTATCTAGTATCTAGTACCTTCTCCTTGAAGAACTTGTGAAATTTATTAGTCAGTGTAGTTTTCAGATATTCTCTTCTCTTTAGATGATGATTAGCATTTTTTAGTGATAATTTCAGAGAAGGCAATGGCAACCCACTCCAGTACTCTTGCCTGGAAACTCCATGGATGGAGGAGCCTGGTAGGCTGCAGTCCATGGGGTCGCTAAGAGTCGGACACGACTGAAGTGACAGCAGCAGCAGCAGCAGCAGCAGTGATAATTTATTTTTTAACTAATGTGTGTACATTGATTTTTAGATATAAAGCTACTGCACACTTAGTAACCTACAGTACAGTGTAAATGTAAGTATCATATGCTCTGGGAAACCAAAAAATTCATGTGACTTTTCTTATTGCAATATTCACTACACTGCAATGCTGTGGAACTTAATCTACCATATCTCTGAGGTCTGCCTGTACATGATGAGGAAGTAAGGTTTATCCCAGGATTGCAAGATTGCTTTGCCATTCAAAATCAATCAATGTAATGCACCATTTTAAGGGAATAAAGAAGAAAAATCATAATATCATTTCAAAAATGCAAAGAATAGTTTGACAAATTCCACATTTCTTCATGATTTAAAAACAAGATATTCTCAGTAATTAGGGAGGAAACTTAATTCAATAAAAGGGATCTACAAAAATGCTGTATCTAACATTATTTTTAATGATGAATTATTGGATGCTTTAGCCCTAAGGGTAGAAATTAGACAAAATGTCATCTATCAGTATTTTCCTTCAATATAATACTGGATGCCCTAATCAGTTTAATAAGTCAACAGAAAGAAACCAAAAAATTAAAAGTTGGAAGGGAAAAATTAAAGCTTTCTCATTAAGGAAGGCATGATTATATATTTAGAAAATTGTAAGGAATGCACAAATTAACTGCTAGAAGTAAAAAGTAAATTTATTATGGTCTCAAATTACAAGATCAAGATACAAATTTTTAAAAATAATTGTGCTTTAGTATACAGAGTATGCAATTGGAAGTGAATTTTAAACATATCAAAAGCATAAATTATTAGGAACAAACTGAACAAGATATGTGCAAGACACCTACACTGAAAAGTTCAAAGTATTCTAAGATAAATTTAAATTTAAATATTTGTAGGCAAATGGAAAAAAAAAACTTTGGGGTTCTGATCTAAAATATAAAAAGTTTAGAAGTCATCACAACAAGCAAAAAGCTGAATAATCTGAAAATCAACAACTCTTATCAGAGAATTGAGGTCATGGGGCAAGCTGCCAACCTGAAAAATGTAAAGACAGGCAAACACAGCTTAACAGAAGCAGAAGTCTGCTGCTGGAGCCAGTACTGGTTAGACTTTAAACACTTAGAGACTGTTGCTGACAAACTGCTAGAGGCTCAATGTGGATGAGCTTGAGAATTTAAAAAAATGGGTGGCCCCGTCTTAGGGATACCTCAACATTTCAAAAGTTTTATCCAGATGCCCCACTAGGTTTGTAGATTGAAGATGGGAAAAAAAATTCCTCATGCTTTTGTTAGAGGGGAAGCACCCAGAGAATTCTGTTCTCCCTATTAAAAGCCTGCCCTCAAAGAAAATTATTTTCTCAGAGCCTAATGAGTGTGAGTTTTAAGAGAGTGTAACTTAGCTGACAGAAGGGGGAAATATCCAACTCTAGGCACCTCTAGTCTTCTTGTCTCTTCTAAGGAGGAAAAACAAGATGAAAAGCACTTATGGAGGTGATTGCCAAAGAACATAGGCTCACTAAAAAACTGAGACTTAATCATAGAACTATATGCTTCCCTCCCCTCCCCCCACCCCACCATCATCTTACAACCACATCAATTGGACTCATATAACAACAGAAGATTACAGCTGAAAGAATTGCGAGTCTCAGACTCTATTTAAAAAGGAGTCTCTAGAGAAACCCAAAGGCAATAGAGGAGACAAAAATCAAAGACACTAGAGGAAATTTTAGCTTCTAACATCTACAGCTACGTAACAGTGAACTCAGCCTAATTCTTAGCCAAATAAACATAAATCTTACAGGGACAATTTATCTCAGTTCATCACATCTATCAACAAAAATTGATAAGGCATGCTAAAATGCAAAAAAAAACACAATCTGAAATGGCAAAGCATGCATCAGAGCAAGACTTGTTTATGATAGGGATTTTCTAATTATCAGAACAAGAATTTGAAGTAACAATGATTAATATGCTTAGAGCTTTCATGGAAAAAGTGAGCAGTGCACAAGAATGCATGGATAATGTAAGCAGAGAGATGGATAATCATGGAAAGAATCAAAGGAAATGCTAAAAATAAAAAATACCATAAAATAAAGGAATGATGTTTTTGGTGGGCTCATCATTAGACCAGACAATGCCAAAGAAAAAGTCAGTGAGACTGAAGATACATCAATGGAAATTTCCCAAATTGAAAAGTCAAAGGGAAAAAGAACAACAGTCCAAAAAAAATAAATAAATAAAGGAAAGAAACATATTATTCAAGAACCAATTATGGAAGATGTAACATACATAAAGCAGGAACAACAGAAGGGGAAGAAAGAGAGAAAGGAACAGAAGAAATATTTGAAGTGTGGTGTGCTGTATGTGCTAAGTCACTTCAGTCGTGTCCAACTCTTTGCAACCCCATGAACCGTAGCTCACCAGGCTCCTCTGCCCGTGGGATTCTCCAGGCAAGAATACTGGAGTGGGTTGCCATTTCCTTCTCCAGGGGATCTTCCCCACCCAGGGATCGAACCTGTGTCTCTTATGTCTCTTGCACTGGCAGGTGGGTTCTTTACCACTAGTGCCACCTGGGAAGTCCATTTGAAGTACTAATGGCTGGGAATTTTTCAAAATTAATGACAGACTTAAATAAATTGAGGTATACACCATATTCAAAGATTGAAAGGCTCATTATTGTTAACATGTCAACAATTCCCAACTTGATCTAAAGACAATGCAATCCCACTAAAAATTCCATTTTATTAGAAATTAGCACATGGATTCTAAAATTATGGTAATAAAAATGAAAACAAAATAAATAATTATAAAAACCAAAACAATTTTAAAAATAAAAAAGTTGATGTATAGACTCATTGACTGCAACCCTCCTATAAAGTTATGGTAATCAAGAGAATATAGCATTGGCATAAAGATAGATGAGCTGATGGAAAGCCAGAATAAACTCACATGTCAATTGAATTTTGAAAATATTTTTAAGGCAATTCAATAAGGGGAAAATTTCCTTTCAACAAACCGTGCTGGAACAATTGGATAAACAACTGACCTTGAACCCTACCTCACAACATACACACAGATTAATTGTAGATGACTAGAGGTGTGATGGATTTCCCTGGTAGCTCAGCTGGTAAAGAATCCACCTGCAATGTAGGAGACCCGTTTGCTTCCTGGGTTGGGAAGATACCCTGGAGAAGGGATAATCTACCCACTGCAGTATTCTGGGCTTCCCTGGTGGCTCAGACTGTAAAAAATCTGCTTGCTATGCAGGAGACCTGAGTTCAATCCTTGGGTTGAGAAGATTCCCTGGAGGAGGGCATGGCAATCCACTCCAATATTCTTGCCTGGAGAATCCCCATGGACAGATGAGCTAGGTGGGCTACAGTCCAAGGGGTTGCAAAGAGTTGGACATGACTGAGCAACTAACTATAGCCCAGGAGCACAGAGATGTGACATAAACCTAAAACTACAAAGCTTCTAAATGAAAGCATTGGAGAATATATTTATAATTTTGAGATGGGCAAAGATTTTTTAAGAGAGGGCATAAAAGCAATAATCATAAAATAAAAGCATTCATTAGTTGAACTAATAAAAACTTATAAAAATGAAAATATCAGCAAGAGACTGGGAAAAATATTAAAAATACATATAGCTAACAAAGGACTCATATGCAGAATATATGATGAATGCCCAAAATCAACAATAAAAGAAAACAACCAAATTAAACGTCAAAAAGTTGAGTAGTTACCTCACAAAATAAGTTGTTCAAAGGCTGGTAAATGAGGGGAGAACAAGATGGCAGAGGAGTAGGTGGAAGTGGAATGATCTCTCTCCATGGATACATCAGAAATATACCTTCAGACACAGAAGTGCAAGCAGAACACCACCTGAGCATGCACAGGACTACCTTACCAGTGGAAAATAATATATAGAATCATGCAAAACACAGTAGGATGAAGGAACTAGGGGCAAAACAGGAGTGTTAGTAGGACTGGACCTGCCCTCGGTGGGTAGGGGAACTGAAGCAGGTGTCCAATCCCCACAGCAGGGCAATTGTCTGAGTCAGAGGAGAAACATTTAGGTCTGAGAGTGAAACAGCTGATCTGTGGCAGCCTAAATGGAATGAACGGAGAAGGACATGGCAACCCACTCCAGTGTTCTTGCCTGGAGAATTCCGTGGACAGAGGAAGCTGGTGGGCTGCTGTCCATAGGGTCGCACAGAGTCAGACACGACTGAAGCAACTTAGCGGCAGCAGCAGCAAATGGAATGAGAATCTGACAGTCCTTGCCACAGCCATACATAGGACGGGCAGGAATGCAGGTCTCCTGGAAGAAGCAGTGGCTAGGAGCTGGAGTTTAGGGACTGTGGAGCAATCCCAGGGCGAGGACTGCTGTTGACTGCAGAGAGACAGATCAAGGGGATGTGAAGGAGGAGATCATGGTGGGACATGCCTGTGGAGGAAAGCCAGGTAGCCATGGAAGCAAGGTGATACTGCTGAGTCACGTGTAGGGGGTGGAGCCATCACCATAGCCTCTCTCTCTCCACATGCCAGCATCAGCAGCTGACCAATAGAGAGCTTGGACCATCAAATGCCTGAGGCACTGAACTACAGAGTAGGACCCAACCCAGGATGCCCCTTTAAGTGCCTGATGTGCCAATCTACAGAGTAGGACCCTAGTTGGGGGCGGGGGAGGGGGAGACGGGGCCCTCTATGTGCCTGACTCGTGGAACAACAGAGAAGGACCCCAGCAAGGGATCCCTCTAAATGCCTGAACAAGCAGAACTATGGAGAAAGACTGGCCAAAGAGGCTTTCTGATCACCAGATACAAGACGCTTGAAAAAAGACTATAAGTCCATAACTCCTGCTGCGGAGGCAGTCTGTGTCCTTACACACTTGGCGCCTCCAGGGTCCCCACAATCCAAGCAGCTGCACCACCTTCACGCTCAACTCTCACTGGGGCAGAGCTGCCACAGGCAAAAAAAAAAAAAGTCTTGTGTTTATGTATGCAGGGTCACTTCGGTCGTGTCAGACTCTGTGACCCTGTAGACTGTGGCCTGTCAGGCTTCTCTGTCAGAGAGGAGGTTCTCCAGGCAAGAATACTGAAGTGTATTGGCTAATACTGGTTGCCATACCCTTCTAGAGCACTATATTAACTACTACCCTAGCTGCCAATCCCCTTGAGTACCTGATGCTGCCAGAACCCCTGCGACTCAAGCAGCTGCACCACTTCCACACCTGGCCCTCACAAAAGCAAACCCAGGTCCTTCAGGACAGCCTCAGGAGCTAAACCCCAGTGGATGACCCACATGCAGAGGTGGAAATGAAACCACAGTTGAAACCCAGGGGCAGTGTGGCTAAGAAAGAAGACCCAAAACCTTCCCACTAGCTGTACAAGCTGCAGATTAAATCCACAGGATCAATTAGGCAGACTGTGTGTCTATGGAATATGTAAAAGGACATTGAGAGCTCCCACAAAAGAAAACACACTAGCTCTGATAGTGGTGGACATTGGAGGCAAGAACACACAGGAGTAGGACCAGATTAGAATCTGAGCTGCCCCCACAGCAGGTCCAGAGATTAGCAGTGTTGAAAAGCATCCTAGGGAGGTAAGGTGGACTGTGATTCCCGGCGCGCAAAAGGGCTCTGACAGCAGGGACTCAAGAAAAACATTTATTATTCTTATTTTATAACTTGTTCTGTAGATTCTTTTGGATTTTTTTCTTTCTTTTTGCCTCCCCCAACCCCACTGTTGTTGTCAATTTTATTGACACTAAGAAATCCAATTAAGCTTTTGAACTTTTTTTTTCTTTTTCCTCAGTCACATTTTTTTATTGTTGTCATAAACCTCTGCCTCTATGTTGGGCTTTTGCAGTTCTATGGCGTTTTCCTCTTTTTATTTTTTTTCTTTTCTTTTCTCTTTTTTTATTTTAATTTTTTAAACCTATTATTATTTTTTCTACATTTATTCCTTTGATTGCTTTTACTACTGTCCTTTTCCCCTTGCAGTTAATCTTTAATGTATATAAATCTTCTTTATTTACCTCTATTTAACTTTAACTACTCAAGGGGATAGGCAGCAAGGGTAGTAGGAAGTATAGTGCTCTAGAAGGGTATGGCAACCAGTATTAGCCAATACACTCCAGTATTCTTTCTTTTCTTTCTCTCCTTTCCTCTCAACATATTTGTTAGTTTTATTTTCATTGCTTTATTCCCCAATTGGCACCTTGCTTTACTTTTGCTTTCCAGTTTGTGCTTTAATTAGTTTCTTTCTGGTAGATATAATTTTTGGTTTCCTTTGTTCGCCAGGTCAATCTATTATACTTAATATTTGTTTTGATTTTGCTTATGGATATATATGTATATGTGTATATTCAGTCACACTTTCTATTGTTATTATAAACCTCTGAATCTACATTGGGCTTTTGCAATTCTGTGGGGTTTTCCTTTTGATTTTTTCACTTTTTTCTTTCTTTTCCCATTTTTTTTCTTTTCTATAATTTTAATTTTTAATTTTTAAACTTATAATATTTTTCTACATTTATTTCTTCATTTGCCTTTCCTACTGTCCTTTTCTCCTTGCACTTAATCTTTAATGTATATAAATCTTCATTATCTACCTCTATTTAACTTTGCATATCTATTATTTCTTTCTTTTCTTTCTTTCCTTTCTTCTCAATGTATTTGTTATTTTCATTGCTTTATTCCCCAGTTTGTGCTTAAGTTAATTTTGTTCTTAATTGGTAAATATAATTTTTTATTTCCTTTGTTTGCTGGATCAATCTACTCTACTTTATTTTTGTTGGACTGTTTTCACTTTGCTCATGGGTGTATATGTATATATTTCATTATTTTAAGTATCATTTTCCTGATTTGGTAACTGCCATTGGTCTGGGGTTCATCTTTGTTTTCTCATTTTTAGATATTTGTTTTACTCTCCCTTAATGCCATAACAAACCACTTGTGGAATCTTTGTTCCTGACCAAAGATCAAATCCTGAGCCTTCGGAGTGGGAGCACTGGCTCCAAGACCTTAGACTACCAGAGAACTAACCCTAGGGAGTATCAAATAGTGAGAACTCACATAAAGGAAACCACTTGGATACAAGACCTGGCATCATCCAACCACCAGTAGCACCCTGTGCAGGACGCCTCATCTAAACAACAAAACAAAAACACAAACTCAGTCGTCAGCAGAAAGGATTGCCACCTCACTCACCCTTGCCCATCAAAGGAAAAACAAAGAAACAAACAAACCAAAAAAAAAAAAAAAAGCTCAGCACAAATATCACCCTATATGAAGCTCACACAAACCACTGGACCAACCTTAGGAGAGCAGAAACCAAAAAGAAGAAAGAATTCATCCTTCTTCAAGTAAAGAATTCAACTTTCCTTGAAACCTGGGAAAAGGATAACTCAAACACAATAACTTTTTTAAAAAAATGAAAAAGCAGAGAAATACTGCACAAATGAAGGAACAAACTAGAAACACAGAAGTCCAAATAAATAAAGAGGAAATAGGAAAATTACCTGAAAAAGAATTCAGAGTAATGATAGTAAAGATGATCAAAAACTTTGAAAACAAAATGGAGAAAATGCAAGAATCAATTAACAAAGACCTAGAAGAATTAAAGAATAAGCATACAGAGACAAACAGCACAATTACTGAAATTAAAAATACTTTAGAAGGAATCAATAGCAGAATATCTGAAGCAGAAGAACAAATCAGTGAACTAGAAGATAAAATGGTGGAAACAACTTCTGAAGAGCAGAATAAAGTAAAAAGAATGAAAAGAGCTGAGGATAGTCTCAGAAACCTCTGGGACAATATCATATGGATCAACATTCGAATTGGGGTCCCAGAAGAAGAAGAGAAAAAGAAAGGGTATGAGAAAATTTTTGAAGAGATTATAGTTGAAAATATTCCCAAAATCGAAAAGGAAATAGCCAATCAAGTCCAAGAGGCACAAAGAGTGCCTTACAGGGTAAACCCAAGGAGAAACATGCCAAGACACATACTAATCAAACTAACAAAGACTAAACACAAAGAAAGAATATTAAAAGCAACAAGGGAGAAGCAAAAAGTAACATACAAGGGAAAGCGCATATGCTTAACAGCTGATCTTTCAGCAGAAACTTTGCAGGCCAGAAGGGAATGGCAGGATATATTTAAAATATTGAAAGGGGAAAATCTACAACCAAGATTGCTGTACCTGGCAAGGATCTCATTCAAAATTGATGGAGAAATCAAAAGCTTTTCAAACAAGCAAAGGTTAAGAGAATTCAGTACCACCAAATCAGCTTTACAACAAATGTTAAATGGACTTATAGAGTCAAGAAATACAAAAGAAGCAAAAATATCTGCAAAATCAACCCCAAACAATTAGTAAATGGCAATAGGAACATATATATCAAAAATTACTTTAAATGTAAATGGATTAAATGCTCCAACCAAAAGACACAGACTGGCTGAATGGATACAAAAAAAGCAAGACCCATATACATGCTGTCTACAGGAAACCCACTTCAGACCTCAAGACACATATAAACTGAAAGTGAGAGGATGGAAAAATATATTCCATGCAAATGGGAAGCAAAAGAAAGCTGGAGTTGCAATCTTCATATAAGACAAAATAGACCTTAAAATAAAGAAGATTATGAGAAATAAGGAAGGACACTACATCATGATCAAGGGATCAATCCAAGAGGAAGATATAACAATTGTAAATATCTATGCACCCAACGTAGGAGCACCTCAATACATAAGACAAACACTAACAGACATACAAGGAGAAATTGACAGTAACACAATAATAGTAGGAGACTTTAGCACCCCACTAACAACAACGGACTGATCATCAAAACAGAAAATTAATAAGGAAACACAATTCTTAAATGACACATTAGATGAGATGGATCTCATTGATATCTTCAGGACATTTCATCCAAATGCAAAAGACTACACCTTCTTCTCAAGTGCACATGGAACATTCTCCAGGATAGACCATATCTTGTGTCACAAATCAAACCTTAGTAAACTTAAGAAAATTGAAATCATATCAAGCATCTTCTCTGACCACAGTGCCTAGATATCAATTACAAGAAAAAAAAAAAAACTGAAAGAAACTCAAACACATGGAGATTAAACAACACATTTCTAAATAAACCAACAGGTTACTGAAGAAATTAAAAGGGAAATCAAAAAATATCTAGAAACAAATCACAATGAAAACATGACAACTCAAAACCTATGGATCTAGCAAAAGCAGTTCTAAGAGGGAAGTTTATAGTAATACAATCCTACCTCAAAAAACAAGAAAAACATCAAATAGACAACCTAACTTTACACCTAAAGAAACTGGAGAAAGAAGAATAAAAGAAAACTAAAATCAGTAGAAGGAAAGAAGTCATAAGTATCTGAGCACAAATAAATGAAAAGGAAATGAAAGAAGCAATAGTAAAGATTAATAAAACTAAAATCTGGCTCTTTGAGAAGATAAACAAAACTGACAAACCCTTATCCAGACTCATCAAGAGAAAAAGAGAGAAGAGTCAAATCAACAAAATTAGAAATGGAAAAGGAGAGGTTACAAAAGACAATGCAGAAATACAAAGGATGATAAGAGACCATTATAAACAACTATATGGCAATAAAATAGATAACTTGGAAGAAATGGACAGATTCTTAGAAAAGTTTAATCTTCCAAGACTGAACCAGGAAGAAATAGAAATTATTGAACAACCCAATCACAAGCACTGAAATTGGATCTATGTTCAAAAATCTCCCAAAAAACAAAAGCCCAGAACCAGATGGCTTCAAAGGAGAATTCTATCAAGCATTTAGAGATGAGCTAATGCCTATCCTTCTCAGACTCTTTCAAGAAATTGCGGAGGAAGGAACACTTCCAAATTCATACTACAAAACCACCACCACCCTGATACCAAAACCAAAGACAACACACAAAAAAGAAAACTACAGGCCAATATCACTGATGAACATAGATTCAAAAATCCTCAAAAAAATTTTAGCAAACAGAATTCAGCAACACATCAAAAAGCTCATACACCATGATCAAGTTAGGTTTATTCCAGGGATGCAAGGATTCTTCAAAATATGGAAATCAATCAATGTGATACACCATATTATCAAATTTAAAGGTAAAAAAACATATGATCATCTCAATAGATGCAGAAAAAGCCTTTGACAAAATTCAGTACCTATTGATTACAACTCTTCAAAAAATAGACATAGAAGGCACCTATCTCAACACAGTAAAGGCCATATATGATAAGCCTACAACAAACATTATTCTCAATGGTGAAAAACTGAAAGCTTTCCCCCTGAGATCAGGAACAAGACAAGGGTGCCCACTTTCACCACTATTATTCAACATAGTTCTGGAAGTCCTAGCTACAGCAATCAGAGAAGAAAAAGAAATAAAAGGAATCCAGATCAGAAGAAGTAAAGCTTTCACTGTTTGCAGATGACATGATACTGTACATAGAAAACCCTAAAGATAGTATCAGAAAATTACTAGAGCTAATCAGTGAATTTAGCAAAGTTGCAGGATACAAAATCAATACACAGAAATCACTTGCATTTCTATATACTAGCAATGAAAAATCAGAAAGAGAAATCAAGGAATCAATCCCATTCACCATTGCAACAAAAAGAATTAGATATCTAGGAATAAACTTAGCTAAGGAGATGAAAGAATTGTACACAGAAAATTATAAGATGCTCATGAAAGAAATCGAAGATGACTTAAACAGATGGAGAGATATTCCATGTTCCTGGGTAGGAAGAATCAATATTTTGAAAATGGCTATACTGCTGAACACAATCTACAGATTCAATGTGATTCTTATCAAATTACCAATGGCATTTTTCACAGAACTAGAACAAAAAGTTTCACAATTCATATGGAAACACAAAAGACCCTAAATAGCCAAAGCAGTCTTGAGAAAGAAGGATGGAGCTGAAGGAATCAAGCTTCCTAACTTCAGGTTATACTACAAAGCTACAGTCATCAAGACAGTATGGTACTGGCACAAAAGCAGAAATATAGGTCAATGGAAGAGAACAGAAAGCCCAGAAATAAACCCATGCACCTATGGATACACTATTTTTGACAAAGGAGGCAAGAATATACAATGGGACAAAGACAGTATCTTCAATAAGTGATGCTGGGAAAACTGGATAGCTACATGTAAAAGAATGAAATTAGAACACTTCCTAACACCATACACAAAGATAAACTCAAAATGGATTAAAGACCTAAATGTAAGACCAGAAACTACAAAACTCTTAGTGGAAAACATAGGCAGAACACTCGATGACATAAATCAAAGCAAGATCCTCTATGACCCACCTCCTAGAGTAATGGAAATAAAAACAAAAGTAAACAAGTGGGACCTGATTAAGCTTAAAAGCTTTTGCACAGCAAAGGAAACTATAAGTGAAGTGAAAAGAAAACCCTCACAATGGGAGAAAATAATAGCAAATGAAACAACTGACAAAGGATCAATTTCCAAAATATGCAAGCAGCTCATACAACTCAATGCCAGAAAAACAAACAACATATACAAAAAAAAAAAAAAAAAATACAAAAATACCAAACAACTCGTACAACTCAGTGCCAGAAAAACAAACAACAAAAACATGGGAAAAATACTTAAATAGACATTTCTCCAAAGAAGACCTACAGATGGCTAACAAACACATGAAAAGATGATGGACATCGCTCATTATACAGTTCAGTTCAGTTCAGCTGCTCAGTCGTGTCCGACTCTTTGCGACCCCATGAATCGCAGCACGCCAGGCCTCCCTGTCCATCACCAACTCCCAGAGTTTACTCAAACTCATGTCCATCGAGTCGGTGATGCCATTCAGCCATTTCATCCTCTGTCATCCTCATTTCCTCCTGCCCCAAATCCCTCCCAGCATCGTGGTCTTTTCCAATGAGTCAACTCTTCGCATGAGGTGGCCAAAGTATTGGAGTTTCAGCTTCAACATCAGTCCTTCCAATGAACACCCAGGACTGATCTCCTTCAGGATGGACTGGTTGGATCTCTTTGCAGTCCAAGGGACTCTCAAGAGTCTTCTCCAACACAGTTCAAAAACATCAATCCTTTGGCACTCAGCTTTCTTCACCATCCAACTCTAACATCCATACATGACCACTGGAAAAACCATAGCCTTGACTAGACGGACCTTTGTTGGCAAAGTAGTGTCTCTGCTTTTTAATATGCTGTCTAGGTTGGTCAGAACTTTCCTTCAAAGGAGTAAGCATCTTTTAATTTCATGGCTGCAGTCACCATCTGCAGTGATTTTGGAGCCCAAAAAAATAAAGTCTGACATTGTTTCCACTGTTTCCCCATCTATTTCCCATGAAGTGATGGGACCAGGTACTATGATCTTAGTTTTCTGAATGTTAAGCTTTAAGCCTACTTTTTCACTCTCCTCCTTCACTTTCATCAAGAGGCTTTTTAGTTCCTCTTCACTTTCTGCCATAAGGGTGGTGTCATCTGCATATCTGAGGTTATTGATATTTCTCACAGGAATCTTGATTCCAGCTTGTGCTTCTTCCAGCCCAGCATTTCTCATGATGTACTCTGCATATAGGTTAAATAAGCAGGGTGACAATATACAGCCTTGACATACTCCTTTCCCAATTTGGAACCAGCCTGTTGTTCCAGGTCCAGTTCTAACTCTTGCTTCCTGACCTGCACACAGATTTCTCAAGAGACAGGTCAGATGGTCTTGTATTCCCATCACTCATTATTAGAGAAATGCAAATCAACATTACAATGAGATATCACCTCACACCAGTCAGAATGACCTTCATCAAAAAGTCTACAAGAAATAAATGCTGGAAAGGTTATGGAGAAAAGAGAGCATACTTGCACTGTTGGTGGGAATGTAAATTGATATAGTCATTATGGAAGATGGTATGGAGATTCCTTAAAAAACTAGGAGTAAAACCACCATAGGACCCACTCCCAGGCATATACGCTTAGGAAATCAAAATCGAAAAGGACACATTTATCCCATTGTTCATTGTAGCACTATTTATGATAGCTAGAATATGGAAGCAACCTAGATGTCCATCGATAGATGAATGGATAAAGAAGTTGTGGTATATATATACAATGGAATATTATTCATCCATAAAATGAACACACTTGAGTCAGTTCTAATGAAGTGGATGAACCTAGAACCTATTATACAGAGTGAAGTGCACCAGAAAGAGAAAGAGAAATACCGTATTCTAACACATATATACAAAATCTAGAGAAATGGTAGTGAAGAATTTATTAACAGGGCAACAGTGGAGAAACAGACATAGAGAATAGACTTACGGACATGGGGAGAGGGGAGGAGAGGGTGAGATGTATGGAAAGAGTAACATGGAATCTTTTATTACCATATGTAGAATAGCCAATGGGAATTTGCTGTATGGCTCAGAAGGCTCAAACAGGGGCTCTATATCAACCTAGAGGGGTGGGATGGGGAGGGAAATGAGAGAGAGTTTCAAAAGGGAAGGGATATATGTTTACCTATGGCTGACTTATATTGAGGCTTGACAGAAAACAAAAAATTCCATCAAGCAATTATCCTTCAATAAAAAATTGATTAATTAAAAAATAAAAAGGGCCAGCCTTCACATGGAAAGGTACATAACATCATGAGTCAACAGGAAAACACAAATTTATACCACCTAAAGTTTCAAACGTTCTGATATACCATTGTGCTCACAATAGAACACAACAGAATTGTGCTTTAAGTTAAAGGAAAAAAAGTAAAAAGAAAATACCAAATGTTGGTGAAGGCATAGACTGATTGGATCGCCCATATATTGGGGGTAGGAGCATAACATTTTACAACCACTTTAGATGACTATTTGGCTATTTTTTTGTAAAGTCAAATACACAATTACCCAATAACCTGCAATTCCACTTCTATATATTTACCCAAGAGAAACAAACTGCAGTTTTATAGTAATGTTCATTTCAGCTTTATTCACAATAGCCTCAAACTGGAAACAATTAAAATATCCATTTAAAGGAGAAAGTAAAAAATTATAATAATTTTTATTAAATGGAATACTATTCAGCAACAGAAATGAGCAAACAAAAAGTGTATATAATATGAATGAATCTTAAAAACATTATGCCAACAAAGTAGCCAGGCAAAAATGATTATATTCTGTATACTTAAATTTCTGTGAAAGTTTGGAACAGACAAAATTAATTTATGAATGTAGATATCAGGTTGGTCACTGCCTGGGAAAGAAACTTAAAACTCTCAGTCTGGAGAGAGAACTTCTGTTATTTGTCTTTCATTAGAGCCAATCTATAAAAACTGCATTTTGAGGAAATGTAAATGTGAACACCAAAACTTGGTTATTAGGGCATGAACCAAGGAAAGCCATTTCAGAGCAGACAAAGGGGTGATAAAATATGTTTTTTGAGCATTTATTATATGCCAGGCTCTAGTCCAGGTATTTCATAAGCATTATTTAATTTAATGTCTTGAGTGAGTGAAAGTCATTCAGTTGTATCCAACTCTTTGTGACCCTACGGACTATACAGTCCATAGAATTCTCCAAGCCAGAATACTGGAATAGGTAGCCTTTCCCTTCTTCAGAGGATCTTCCCAACCCAGGGATCGAACCCAGGCCTCTCGCATTGCAGGTGGACTTTTTACCAGCTGAGCCACAAGGGAAGCCCAAGAATACTGGAGTGGGTAACCTATCTCTTCTCTAGCCAATCTTCCTGACCCAGGAATAGAACTGGGGTCTCTTGCATTGCAGGCGGATTCTTTACCAACTGAGCTATCAGGGAAGCTCTCATGAAGGGAGTACTAATTTTGTTTTATCATTTGAATTTTACAGTTATAGTAACAACAAAGGTCATTGACCACAGATCATTATAACAAATATAATAATGAAAAAGCTTGAAATATTTTGAAAATTACCAAAGTGTGACACAGAGACATGAAATGAACTAATACTGTTGGAAAAAATGCAGGATTGCCTAAAACCTTCTATTTGTGTAAAAAAAAAAAAAAAAAAAAGACCCACATCTGTGAAGCACAATAAAATGGAGTATTCCTGTATTATCTTTATCTATCTATCTATCTGTATTGCTGTTTAGTAATATCATGGTAAACAAATTATTTTGGTCTATATTCATGAAGAACATTAGTTTGTTATTTTCTGTTCTTATCGTGCCTTTGTCAGATTTGGAAACTGGATTGTTCTGGCCTCATAAAATAAATTAGGAAGGATTCTCCCTTCATTTTCTGGAAGTTTTGTGAGATTAATGCTATTTCCTTCTTAAATATTTCACAGAATTCATCAACAAGAACTTGTGATCTGGGAATTTTCTTTGCAAAGAAGTACTTTTATCATACATTCAATTTCTTTTATAAATGTAGTCATTATAAATATCTTTTCATGTCAGCTTTGGCAATTTTTTTTTTTCAGTTCATATTATCCAACTTGTCAGTTTCATTACCATAAAGTTATTCATAACATTCTTTGAGTATTATTTTAATGTGTGTAGGGTTTACAATAATACCCCTACTTTCATTCCTGATACTTGTAAGTTGTATTTGACCTTTTATTTGTTCATTGATCTACAACAGAGTTATTTATTTTATCAAGCTTATCAAAGAATCAATTTTTTTTTGTTTTTCTACTGTTTGTGTTATTTTATTGATTTTTGCCCTTTATTATTTTCTTTCTTATACTTTAATTTTCTCCTCTTTTTTAGCTTCATAAGGTAAAAATTAAGATCAATAATTTTGAGTTCTGTTTCTTTGTATAAAGAAGACTTCCTTTTCATATATATATTTAAATTTATACATTTCCATGTACGCTCTACACTAGCCACTTCCCAGATATGTTGCTCTGCCATGTTTTCATTGTCTTTCAGGTAGATTTATTTATTTATTTATTTATTTCAGGTAGATTTATTTTCTTTTTTTTTTTTCCTTTTACATGTACTAGTCATCTTTTAATGGACATTAATTCTCAATTATCATGTGAAAAGATTTACACCATTGTGTTCCTCAAAGAAGGGTGCCAAGCAAAAAATGTCATTGTCAGGAATGCAGAGTTGCACTCTACACTGGGCTCTCTTCAGTTGTATTAATACTCGTATGACCACTCAAGTTTGAGTTCCTTCTAAGAAAGGCACATTTGAAAAGCATAGAAGTTTCCAGCACTATAGAAACTGCAGTGATGTTTCTTTTCTTTCAATGACATACTTGTAATGACTTCTTTGAAATGCTCCAACAATGACTTTAGGGGAGAAATCCTATATCAAGCTCCCCTATTTTGACATCCAGGAGGTTCTTCTCCTTCACTTGTATCACTGACAACATGTTGGTGTTCTGGGTGTCCATTGCCCAGTGGATTTATTTTACAAATCCCCTGGTAATTTCTTCTTTGGCTCTAGGATAATTTACAAGTAAGTTGTCTAATTTTAAACTATTTAAGGATATTTCTAGATACTTTTTTTTTTTACTAATTTATATTTTAGTATTATTGTGCTTGGATAAAATTCTCTGTACTATGTAAATATTTTTATATTTATTGAAACTTATTTTAAGGTCCAGCATATGGTCTATCTTGCTTAAGGTTCCATGTGCACAAGAAAACAATGAGTTTTCTTCAGTTTTTGAGTGAAGTGTTATAAAATGTTAATAGAGTCAAGTTAGTTGACAGTGTTTTCAGAAAACTAATGTTTTATTTAGTTTCTCTCTCACTTAACTGACAAAGGATGTTACTACATTTAACCAAGATAAATGTCCCTTTTTTCACCAATAATTCCTCTTTTCTTGAATTTTATTTTGTCTGATATTGCTATAATCACTTTAACTCTCTTATGCTTACCACTTGCATTGTATATATTTTACATTCTTTTACTTTTGACATGGGCTTTATACATGGACAGAGGAGCCTGGCAGGTTACAGCCAGACACAACTTAGCAACTATACCACCACCATACATCTTTATATTTAGGTGTGGTTCTTGAAGGACACATAAAGTTCTGCCTTGCTTTTTCATCTAGCATGAATTATTGAAGTAATTCAAATGGTGACGATAAGGAAGATCACAGAAACAAAAAATATATGTAAGAACTAGCAAGATGGCAGATTTAAACCTAACTACATCAATATTCAGGATACACAGATTCAATCCCTAAGTCAAGATGATCCCCTGAAGGATGAAATGGCAATCCACTCCAGTATTCTTGCCTAGAAAATCCCATGGATAGAGGAACCTGGCAGGCTATAGTCCAAAGGGTCACAAAGAATCAGACATGACAGTCTGCATGCGTGCACGAGTATCAATATTGCATGAAATGCAAATAGACTAAGAAACACCCTCTCATTAAAAACTTTCTTTTGGGTTAATTCAATTTTTTTTTAATTTTTGAATTCTTATATTAGATTTTTAATTATACATTCTGATGTCATTTTAGTAGCTGTTCTAAGGATTAGACTATGCATCTTAGTCTTATCACAGTATATTTAGAGTAAATATTATATCAATTCATGTAAAAACTAAATACCCTAAAAGTCAGAATTTCATATACCCATCACTCGTTGTGTTATTATTATAATATAGTTTATGTTTACATAAGTTATAAACTCAACAATGCAGTATTTTCCCTTTAAACAGTCAGTAATCTTTTAAAAATATTAAGATGTGGGAGAAAGATAATATTTTTAAACTTTACCCTTATATTTACCATTCCTGATGATTTTCATTTTTCCCTGTAGATCTGAGTTTCCACCTTGTATAGTTCCTCACTCTTAAGAATTTTCTTTAACATTTCTTGTAGCTTAGATATTCTGGTAACAGCTTATCTTAAAATATCTTTATATCACCCTCATTTGGAAGAGAATCATTACTGGATATTGAATTTTGGGTTTACAGTTTTTTTTTCAGCACTTTAAAGATGTGGTTGCTTTTTCTTTTTGTTTCGATTGCTTTTGATGAGGAGTTGACTGTAACATATCATTGTCTTTTGCTCTGTGTAATGTGCCTTATTTCCTTGTTGCCTTCAACATATATCTTTATTTTCGGTTTATCATAATTTGACTATGAAACGTTCAGATGTGGTTTTCTTTAAATTCATCCTACTTCGAATTGGCTAAACTTCCTGGATCTGTAAGTTATTTGTTTTTCATATTTTTAACTAATTTTAGAAATATTTAGATTATTATATTAATAATATTTTATACCCATTCTCTCCTGGGTATCTAATTTCATGCATTTTATATGCTTAATATTGTCTTGGAAATTACTGATATTCTCTTCATTTTTGTATTAATCTTTGTTTCCTCTTCTTCATTTGGATCAAGTGGATCTTAGGAAGCATCATTATGAACAAAGATAGTAAAAGTGATGTAATTGCAGTTACACTATCTCAAATCCTAAAAGATGATGCTGTGAAAGTGCTGCACTCAATATGCCAGCAAATTTGGAAAACTCAGCAGTGGGCAGAGGACTGGAAAAGGTCAGTTTTCATTCTGATCCTAAAGAAAGGCAATGCCAAAGAATGCTCAAACTACCGCACAATTGCACTCATCCCACACGCTAGTAAAGTAATGCTCAAAATTCTCCAAGCCAGGCTTAAACAGTACATGAACCATGAAATTCCAGATGTTCAAGCTGGATTTCGAAAAGGCAGAGGAACCAGAGATCAAATTGCCAACATCCGTTGGATCATCAAAAAAGCAAGAGGGTTCCAGAAAAGCATCTATTTCTGCTTTATTGACTATGCCAAAGCCTTTGACTATGTGGATCACCACAAACTGGAAAATTCTTCAAGAGATAGAATACCAGATCACCTGACTTGCCTCCTGAGAAATCTGTATGAAGGTCAGGAAGCAACAGTTAGAACTAGACACGGAACAGCAGACTGGTTCCAAATAGAAAAAGGAGTATGTCAAGGCTGTATATTGTCACCCTGCTTATTTAACTTATATGCAGAGTACATCATAAGAAACACTGGGCTGGAGGAAGCACAAGCTGGAATCAAGATTTCTGGGAGAAATATCAATAACCTCAGATATGCAGAGGACACCACCCTTATGACAGAAAGCGAAGAAGAACTAAAGAGCCTATTTATGAAAGTGAAAGAGGAGAGTGAAAAAGTTGGTTTAAAATTTAACATTCAGAAAACTAAGGTCATGGCATATGGTCCCATCACTTCATGGCAAATAGATGGGGAAACAAAGAAAAGAGTGACAGACTTCATTTTTTGGGTCTCCAAAATTACTGCAGATGGTGACTGCAGCCATGAAATTAAAGATGCTTGTTGCTTGGAAGAAAAGTTCTGACCAACCTGGACAGCATATTAAAAAGCAGAGACATTACTTTGCCAACAAAGATAGTCAAAGCTATGTTTTTTTCCAATAGTCATGTATGGATGTGAGAGTTCGACTATAAAGAAAGCTGAGTGCTGAAGAACTGATGCTTTTGAACTGTGGTGTTGGAGAAGACTCTTGAGAGTCTCTTGGACTGCAAGGAGATCCAACCAGTCCATCCTAAAGGAAATCAGTCCTGAATGTTCATTGGAAGGATTGATGTTGAAGCTGAAGCTCCAATACTTTGGCCACCTCATGTGAAGAACTGACTCATTTGAAAAGACCCTAATGCTGGGAAAGATTGAAGGCAGGAGGAGAAGGGGACGACAGAGGATGAGATGGTTGAATGGCATCACTGACTTAATGGACATGGGTTTGGGTGAACTCTGGGAGTTGGTGATGGACAGGGAGGCCTGGCATGCTGCAGTCCAAGCGGTTGCAAAGAGTCGGACACAACTGAGCAACTGAACTGAGCTGAATTGATGTATCTTCGATTTCACTGACTCCTTCTATTATTCTCAGTCTATTCTTAAAAGAATTTTTCATTTCTGGTTTCACTTTTAAATGATCAAATGCCCATTGAATTTTTAAAGTAGATCTTATTTATTCACTGAGATTTCCCAACAGTTCACTCAATTTGATTATATTTTCTTCTAAGACCTTGAGCATATTTAATGCCTGCTTTAAAATCTTTTCCTGTTTTGCATATAGGGTTATCATTACCATCTTTCTAAATTCCATATATATGTGTTAGTATACTGTATTGGTCTTTATCTTTCTGGCTTACTTCACTCTGTATAATGGGCTCCAGTTTCATCCATCTCATTAGAACTCATTCAAATGAATTCTTTTCAATGTATGACAAAAACCACTACAATGTTGTAAAGTAATTAGCCTCCAACTAATAAAAATAAATGGAAAAAAATCTTTTTTTTAATTCAATAAACTGTGTCATCTAGAACTCCTTTTCCACTAACTGCTTTTTCTTTTAATTATAGATAAAACATTCCTATTTCTCTGCAAGTTCCATAATTTTTATTATTTTTACACTGGACTTTTTAGATAATTCATTGTAGAGTCCTTGGATTCTGTTGTGTTCCCCTGAAGTGTATATGTTGTAAGTTATTAGATCAAATTGAACTTGTGGAGTCTTGCTTTTATGCTTGATTCGTGTGAATCTCCTTCAGCTCTTTTTTTCCTTTTGTGCTAAGATGAATACCTTAATATCATAACATAACTGTTACCTCTTACCCTTGGTCTTTCTGGGGTTTCAGTGGTAAGGCTCAAGTGTTTATGAAGCCCCTATAAACTCCAAACTCTATCTTATCTGCAATGGTTAACTGCTGAAAAATCTATGCAGTGTTTTCAGTCTTCTGGCTCTTCTTTTTCCTGGGTTCTTTGAAGTATCAGACATAAATACATAGTTCATGGATTATACTGTAATTTGAAGGGAATTTATATGCAGATTTGGGACCTCTCTAACTTCCTTTTTGTTAGAATCCCTTCCTTTAATTTCCCACTGAACTGATATCCTTGAATTCCATTATTTGACTCCTCAAGCCAGGCTTTATGCTTGATTTCTAGCTGCCTCACTGTTCATGTTCTTGGCACTATTTCAGGGGAAAAGCTGCATAAACATAGATTTCATAATTATTGTCTGAGTGAGAGTTAGTCTACTACAATTTTCTTCACTACTACTAGAACTGGAAAGCCAACAAGCTAGTATTTAAAGGGACAGTGGTGGGAACTTTGTCTTTGCCATTCTTTCTTTGTCCAACCACTCAGAGACTTGGAAGAAATGGAGTGCAGTGTCATCTGCTTCTTAGTAACTCAAGTTCCTACTGTATCTTTAAATTCAACTTTATGCTTCAAGCCCTATAATCAAAGGTTCATCTTCCTAATTGTTTCTGCTTGATCTTTTCTGAATTTTCTGTTCTTGAGGCTGTTAGTCTCACTAGTATCACACCTACTTACATATAGGGTCTGACTGATAAGATATCTGCTAAGTAAGCCAAAAATACTAGTAAAATGTGAACATAATGAGTGATTTGAGAATAACTTACAATGCAGCAGAATACTCTGCCAATTAGTCAGGAGAACAGAGAGGCAAAGTCACTTATGCTTATGGAATTTTATTGTTTAGCCAAGAAGAAAAAAACGCTATCTAGTTCTTATTAAGGGGAGGATGACTTCTTACTTCTCTGACCATATTTATTTTAATACTATTCTCTTTGCCTTCAAAGCTGGAGCAATTGCCTCTGGCTTTTTTTGACTGTTGTCATAGAATTTACCCCCATGTTACACTCCTGTCACTCTTTATATCTGTCACTGCTCTAACATTTTCAAATTAAAAGAACTTTGAAGTGCATATATACTATGATACAACCATAGAAACTCTTTCCCAAAAATGTAGTACGTAGTAGTAGTGATAGTACCCAGCGTATGACTTTCTTCAAAGCTTAGTAACACACTTAACATGGATCGATCACCACTGAGTCAAAGAGAACTAAGTGCTTGGAAAAATCAGATAGGAGTATTGGGACAGCATACCAAAAGGCAAATCTTTAAAATCTAATGTCATGATAACTTGTTTTTGTTTTGTTTTGTTTTTTCAGTAATTCCGCAAAATTAGCATATTTAATGTTTCTTTTGAGAAGACATTCAAGCAAGATAAATTTATGCCTTTGAAATAAAAATAATAAGGAAGAACACCATGTGACTTAGCTCCTGTCACATACTTGCTTGTTTCTTTCTTCCCCATTTGATTGTAAAGGCTTTTATCTGTAAATAACTCATAGTTGCAAAATGATAAGAGGGTAAATTGTTTGAAGTCTTAAATGTTATATAATTGATACATCTGAAGCTCAGTGATGTAGATATATGTGCCCTTTAATACATTTGTTTGTGTATATGTATAAATTACAAGTCCTATAGATATTGTTTTTCTATATTCAAAATGGTTATTACTAAAAAGACCAATGACTTGAAGTTCTTCTTCCCACTTCTATGATAGAAGTCAATAGTTTGTGGCTATAGTTGATGTTTGTAGAGCCTATCTAAATGTATAGGTTCATTTGTGCTTTTTAGAATATTCAAAAATGCCACCCCATCTTTGGTTTTTTCAATGTTGGTTGATCTTTCTGCTCCTATATTTACCTATAGTCCTAAGGCAAGCTTCATTATTTAAGATGACTTTTTTCTAGCTCCTTGTAGCAGATCTTAAATCCTTATTGATTGCAATTCCCTCTTAATATGTCATCTAATTTATAAATAAATATGCATCAATCTTGTTCTTTTACCCAAATCGAAAAGATGACCATAATCTATAAACTGTTATCTGAGGAGCATAAAAATTTTCCCCAATTAGATTATCTGTAATTTAGGATGTTACAGTTCCCTGTTAAAATACAGATGCTTCCTGGAAAGGGAAAAACATAAAACACTTTCAAAGTATTAATTTCTCAGCTTGAATTATTGTATCAGACTAGCCATAAAATAGAATACAACCAAAGAGTGGGATATATAGAATGGGTAAATATTGATGGAAGGGACCAGAAAAAAAAATCCGGAGCATTGGGTTGCCTGGCAAAAGAATTGGTTCTCATGATATTTAACAGTGTCAGGCTCTGAGTACACAGAAGACACCATAAGGCACTGGGTTCCTGGGAGAAAATGGACTAGAAAAGTACTAAAGAAAGGCATTGTTTATTTCACAACTTTCACTGAGCTGACCCTACTTGCTGTCATCTACCTCAGATATCCTGCTAGTGGTGGCCTCGTAGTCAGTTCAGTACTGACAGTCTGACTGTTTTCTAGTACTTTATTGTTGCTATTTAATTCTGGATATTGCTTATAGGTGCTATTGATCTAAACACACACACACACACACACACACACACACATTGAAACAGCAAGGTACTGCATCTTCAGAGGATGATGTGTTAATAAAGATGAAATTATGACTTGCAATACTTGATCACTGTTTTTATTTTATGAATAAATTACATAGATCTTGGGGGTGGGGAAATTAATTCACTGCATAATACTTTTGGATCTTAAAAAAACGATCTTAAAAAAACCATCTGTAACAAGATAGACTATATACAAATGTATCATGATGCAGTATTCAAAACTGGAATTCCTTTCTATCCAGATTTGTATACAATAATGTTCTATGTATAAAATTCCCTGTATAAGAATCTGGCCCTCAATTCATGTCATGTCATGTGCAGGCTCAGTCGTTTTGGACTGTTTGCAACCCTATGGACTGAAGCCCACCAGGCTCCTCTGTCCGTAGGATTCTCCAGGCAAGAATACTGGAGTGGGTTGCCATTTCCTTCTCCAGGGGATCTTCCCAACCCAGGGATCAAACTCCGATCTCTTACGTCTACCTACATTGGCAGGTGGGTTCTTTACCACTAGCACCACCTGGGAAGCCTGTTTCTTGAATGACATGCCTTCAAACAGCGAACCTCTGTCCCACACTCCTGAACCAGCGCGTTTTCCACTTCAGCCCCTCCCACCAAAAACCTCCCCTCTTTCCTTTTGCTTGCTTTGGTCTCTGCTGACCACAAGCCCCTGCTCTTGCTCCCTCTCGCACTGCTTCATTTTCATCCAAATGCCTCCACTTTTCTTTGCGACACATCAAGCTTCTTGAGCATTCTCTAGTGCGCTTTAGGCCTGTGCCTGTTCCATGTTAAACAGACTTCGGTGTGAGTGCAAGGCTGAGCTCAGTAAAATACTCCATCCAACGACGCCAGTTTTGTAAACAGGGCTGTTTCTGGCAGGAATGTCTGATGGGATAAACAAGGCTGGAAAGAAGGACTCTCACAGAGAAGAGTGACTTTGTCAGGACACAGAAACACGTTCCAAATAAAATACTCTTGTTTCTAATGTAAAGACTGTGATTTCTGAAATTATACTAAGGGTCTTTGACTTCCTTTTCTGGTTTTAGAGTTTTATTTCCTTAAAAATAAAACCCACCAGTACAACACCGTAAAGCAATTATCCTCCAATTTAAAAAAAAATTAAATTACATTAAAAAAACTAAAAATTTGAATGAATGGGGATAGAAAGTAGTATTATTAAAACTATACAATAAAAAGCAAAAACATTTAACATCCCAGAGATGTCAGAAGGCTACTGTATGAATTTAGAACATTTAAGATCCTATATAGATACTGAATGTAAATGATGGCTAATCAGGAAGGATCAATTTGATGGCTGTCAAATAAGATCATCAGAAAATTGGTAGATTACATCCATGTTGATACAAAGGTTTATCACTATTTTCATTAATATTCAGCCCTTAGGAAGAGGGATGAAAGTGCAATATTTAGCCATGTACAAGAGTATACATAGAAAATTCACTATACTAAGATGATACTAGTTTATAATGAAGAAAACAGGTATCAATGAAAACAAACAAAAATTGCAATACTTGAAGTTGATTAGCAAATACTTAGTTTTTAACATAGGGATTAAATAGGACCCAAGGGCATCCCCAAATTGTGTCCCTGTAAATGTCTAACAGTTAGAAGAGGAAAATGTAATATGATCATCTGGGAAAATTACTATTATGCTCTCTTTTTAGGCTTCCCTGGACTGCTCTTTACATTGCCCAGACTCTGTGTGGTGATTGAACATTGTCCAAGCCATGCTGCTGTTCACAACCAGACTCACATTGCGTTTGTGTAATCAGAATGAGCAAGTGTTGGGGAACACAGCTTTCTGATTCATATGGCTATGCACCAAGCACTGGGAGGCCTGAGATGTGAGACAGCCAAACAGTCTGTCAGTTGGAGCTTTTTTTTCAACTCTGAAGTAAATCTTGAAATAAATCTTTCCTTCATGACATTTGTTATATCGAAACTAGATGTTTGCCAGATGTAGAATAGCAAGAAACAACAACCCCTTCCCCTGTGGCTAGTATCAGAAATAGCCAATTAGAAATAATGCCTTGCAATGACTCTCTCATACTAAACTGGATTAATTCAGGAAGAACTCAGAGGTTTGTTTGTGTAAACCCTATAAATGAAACTTGCAAAAGGCCAAGTCTAAACATTTTTTTCCAAATAGCTTGAAACTCACTCTGATTTTCTGTGCCCCTCTTTAAAACTTTAAAAGCAGCATTACTGAGATATAATTTACATACTATACAATTCACCCATTTCAAGTGTACAATTCCATGACTTTTTAGAATATTCAGAGTTGTGAAACTATCAGTTCAGTTCAGTTCAGTTCAGTTCAACCGCTCAGTCATGTCCGACTCTTTGTGACCCCATGAATCGCAGCACGCCAGGCCTCCCTGTCCATCACCAACTCCCGGAGTTTACCCAAATCCATGCCCATCGAGTTGGTGATGCCATCCAGCCATCTCATCCTCTGTCATCCCCTTCTCCTTCTGCCCCCAATCCCTCCCAGCATCAGGGTCTTTTCCAATGAGTCAACACTTCGCATGAGGTGGCCAAAGTACTGGACTTTCAGCTTCAGCATCAGCCCTTCCAATGAACACCCAGCACTGATCTCCTTTAGGATGGACTGGTTGGATCTCCTTGCAATCCAAGGGACTCTCAAGAGTCTTCTCCAACACCACAGTTCAAAAGCATCAATTTTTCGGCTCTCAGCTTTCTTCACAGTCCAACTCTCACATCCATACATGACCACATAGCCTTGACCAGATGGACCTTTGTTTGCAAAGTAATGTATCTGCTTTTTAATATACTATCTAGGTTGGTCATAACTTTCCTTCCAAGGAGTAAGTGTCTTTTAATTTAATGGCTGCAGTCACCATCTGCAGTGATTTTGGACCCCCCCAAAAAAATAAAGTCTGACACTGTTTCTACTGTCTCCCCATCTATTTCCCATGAGGTGATGGAACCAGATGCCATGATCTTAGTTTTCTGAATGTTAAGCTTTAAGCCTACTTTTTCACTCTCCTCTTTCACTTTCATCAAGAGGCTTTTTAGTTCCTCTTCACTTTCTGCCATAAGAGTGGTGTCATCTGCATATCTGAGGTTATTGATATTTCTCCCGGCAAACTTGATTCCAGCTTGTGCTTCTTCCAGCCCAGAATTTCTCATGATGTACTCTGCATAGAAGTTAAATAAGCAGGGTGACAATATAACTGCTGTCTAATTGTAGAAAATTTTATGACCCTAAAATGTCTGTTAGTAATCACTTCACATTTTCCCCCTGATTTCTAAGCACTAGGCAACCACTAGTCTGCTTCCTGTGTCAACAGTCTCCTTATGAATTTTATAAGGTTAGCTTTAAGAATGATCTCTGGGCTAGCAGTAACTACTATTTACTGAAAGGACTATGTAAAGTACTTTTTGCATGCTGTCCTCAGTTCACACATCCATCCTATGAAAGGTTTTCATCTCCTCAATTTACAAATAAAGAAACTACAGTTGAGATAGACATTGATACTTTCCCAAAATCACATACTTGGTAGAGGTGAAATTTCCTTCCACTTTTGTCTGCTCAAAGCTCCCATGTTTTGTCCAGTATGCTAAAGTGACATAGGGTAGAGGGGCTTAACTCAGGTTGAACCATATGAAACTGCCGACATTAAGTCATTTTTCACCTACCCAAAAATGTCAATTCTGTAACATTTAACCAAAATAAATATGGCAATGCCTTCTGTTGGAAGGAACTTTAAAAGAATGACTACTGTGCCAGTCTGCAAAAAGCTTTTAGTTTAAGAAGTTTGGATGTACAGACATTAATGCAGCTCCTCTATACTATCAAAGTTCTTCTGTTCCCTCCTCCTGGAGACACATTATGTAGCTTTTCGCCCATGAGGGAATCTATCTGGCTCCAAGTTAATCTCTTAAAACAATAATAGGTGCTTTATTTTTTAATGCTGAATTTCTTTTTTTTTCTTTTCATTTGTTTTTATTAGTTGGAGGCTAATTACTTTACATTATTGTAGTGGTTTTTGCCATACATTGACATGAATCAGCCATGGATTTACATGTGTTCCCCATCCCGATCCCCCCTCCCGCCTCCCTCCCCATCCCATCCCTCTGGGTCTTCCCAGTGCACCAGTCCTGAGCACTTGTCTCATGCATCCAACCTGGGCTGGTGGTCTGTTTCACCCTTGATAGTATACTTGTTTCAATGCTATTCTCTCAGATCATCCCACCCTCCCCTTCTCCCACAGAGTCCAAAATTCTGTTCTGTACATCTGTGTCTCTTTTTTCTGTTTTGCATATAGGGTTATCATTACCATCTTTTAAAATTCCATATATATGCGTTAGTATACTGTATTTTTCTTTATCTTTCTGGCTTACTTCACTCTGTATAATGGGCTCCAGTTTCATCCATCTCATTAGAACTGATTCAAATGAATTCTTTTTAATGGCTGAGTAATATTCCATTGTGTATATGTACCACAGCTTCTTTATCCATTCGTCTGCTGATGGGCATCTAGGTTGTTTCCATGTCCTGGCTATTATAAACAGTGCTACAATGAACATTGGGGTGCACGTGTCTCTTTCAGATCTAGTTTCCTCGGTGTGTATGCCCAGGAATGGGATTGCTGGGTCATATGGCAGTTCTATTTCCAGTTTTTTTAAGAAATCTCCACACTGTTCTCCATAGTGGCTGTACTAGTTTGCATTCCCACCAACAGTGTAAGAGGGTTCCCTTTTTTCCACACCCTCTCCAGCATTTATTGCTAGTAGACTTTTGGATAGCAGCCATCCTGACTGGTGTGTAATGGTACCTCATTGTGGTTTTGATTTGCATTTCTCTGATAATGAGTGATGTTGAGCATCTTTTCATGTGTTTGTTAGCCATCTGTATGTCTTCTTTGGAGAAATGTCTGTTTAGTTCTTTGGCCCATTTTTTGATTGGGTCATTTACTTTTCTGGAATTGAGCTGCAGGAGTTGCTTGTATATTTTTGAGATTAATCCTTTGTCTGTTTCTTCGTTTGCTATTATTTTCTCCCATTCTGAGGGCTGTCTTTTCACCTTGCTTATAGTTTCCTTTGTTGTGCAAAAGCTTTTAAGTTTCATTAGGTCCCATTTGTGTATTTTTGCTTTTATTTCCAATATTCTGGGAGGTGGGTCATAGAGGATCCTACTGTGATTTATGTCAGAGAGTGTTTTGCCTATGTTCTCCTCTATGAGTTTTATAGTTTCTGGTCTTACATTTAGATCTTTAATCCATTTTTAGTTTATTTTTGTGTATGGTGTTAGAAGGTGTTCTAGTTTCATTCTTTTAGAAGTAGTTGACCAGTTTTCCCTAAAAGGGATAGAAAACTGTAGGGTCCTTTATAAGTATAAAGGAAATTATTGGTCCAACATGAGTATGGCAGGAGCCCAGAGGCCATCTCAGAGTTTTAGCTTGTTCCTTACCAACAGCTCTCACAGTGAAGATCTAATTTAGGATAAAGCTCAAAAATAGGACAAAGTTCAAGGAAGACAAAAGATGTCTGTTTTTCACATATTTTGGTAATATGTACATCAAAAAATGCATGTCAAAATGTCACATAGACTTCAAGATATGAATGACTCTACAGGCGTAGGATAGAACCTAGGACCCTCACTTCGTTAGCATAGAGCTCTGTAATTCTATTCGATTTAACAAAGAAGCACACACTACCAACTATAAGCAGTACTGAATGGGGAAAATCCTCTTTCTGAGAGTGACATGCCTTGTATCTGGAAGAAGAGCTGTTGACCTTATTCTCATTGATTTTAAACATACAGACACAAAAATAATGATATGGGTTGGTAGAAAGGCAAGGGATTTTTTTGCTCTTTTTTCTCTTTTCAGTTAAGCAGGATTATCATAAATCTTACTTGCTTTGGAGGACTACTTATGGTGCTTTACTTATATTTAGCCTTTTATCCTTTTTAAGACTACCTGATAGATCATCCTTATGTGAATGAGCCAGACCATTAAAAATGGATAACTGCCTAACAAATTGTATTCTTGTTTAGTTTCTATCACATGATTCTGCAAGGCATTAGCAAATACTACAAACAAGAAACTCAGTAAACAATTTTATCCCCCTGTATTAATTTGGCAGCAGTGACTACTCTAGCTGCAATTTGGTTTCATATTATCTTGTCAATAATTCTAGATAATAGGAAGGAAAAGCAAAAAGTTTAAATTCAAAAAAGTTCTGAATTATCCCATAGGTCTTGTTTCACCTTTCATCTTCCTCTTAAATCCCCATCATTGCAGGAAAAGTAAATAGCAGGTTGTGTTATGATGGATTAGCATTGGCAGATGCACAGCTGGGCATAACTAAGACAGTTGTTGGAAGCCAAAGTTCTTGTGGATTACCTACATCTGTTGCCCAAGTTGCCTGTATCTGTTGACACTAATGATAATCTTCCTTCTTAACAGGCTTAGCACGTAAGATGTCTCTGGGAACTTTCTCAAGCAAGGTGCTACTTTTCTGTTGATTTAGAGATCTACCTGTCTAATCTGCAACTACATCCAAGCTACACAAACTCTTGCTGTGTGTATATTTTGGATAGGACAATCAAATGCTTCTCTTTTGTTTGGATATAAATCTGAACAAAAGTGCCGCTGGCAAACTGTTGGCACAGTTATTCCCAATTCCTATGAGTTATTGTGCCTCATTTCTGAAGCAAGTCTTCACTGAGGTTCTTCTAAGGTCCTCAATACACATTTTTAATTTCCCTTTTAATTGTGCCAATTAAAACCCTGCTTATCCTGGGGTCTATGACACTTTTCTCCTTTGGACATCCAGAAGTCTGAGGATTTGCTGTCACTGAGGTAATCTCTTGCTTTATTCCAGATTTTCCATCTTTAATTCAGATAAATATTAAACTCTTCCTGAAAAAGCCATAAATCTTCTGGTAACTCTTACGGCAACATTATGTAGAAGGATTCTTTCCTTCCGGGGGTTGAACTAGCAGATCATAATTTATCCAGTACTATTATCATCTTAAAAATTTTTTGTCATGCAGAGTCCCATTAGGTTAAAAAATGTCTCATCATTTTATTATACAGATGTACTGACTTCTTGCTGAGCTAGCTTTTCAACCAGTTATAAATTATATCTAGGGAGTGACATTTCGGGATCAACATTATGCACATAGTATGAACCTGCTCCTCTAGTCAAAACCCATTATTTCCTTGAGAAACCCTGATGTGTATATTAATTTTTACTGATCAGTTGGATCAGGGCTATATATACTACGGCAACTAGGCCATCTCTATGGTTGAATAATATAAAGGATACCTTCCAACCCACTTTGTAACATGGCATTTCTAACCCTCAGAATTTCCATTTTGTTTCTATCACTAGCACTTTGTAGTTAAAAATGAGATCAAAGTCAGTGCATGGTGTGAATAAGGCTAACACTTCGGAAGTGAGATCGTGATCAGCTAGCTACTTTTCTTCACCAGAGTGTGTGTTTTGTTCCCTCTTTGTGAAACGACTACAAAAGGAACTTTTGAATTTGCTCTGAACATCCCACAATAGGGCTAAATGTTTAGGTATGAAAATCATTCAAATATTGTAGCGTGGAAAGTAAATTTTGTATCTACAGTAAAGTTTATAGCTCTGCTTACCCACAGGCCCCAAGAGAATGCTTTCTTCAGAAATGAATGACTTCTTTTTATTTTTAGGGAATGGGAATCCTACCAATGGCAAAGGAGACTGAGTTCTGGGACTGAGCTCTGGGGAAGATAGGCTATCTGTAAGAAGGACCTTGCCAATCAGAGAAGTATTGCTGGTCACTGAAGAGAGTCAAGTTTCTTTACTCACCTTGAGTTTTATGATGTACTGTTTAAATCAGGAAAAGATCTTACTTGCATGTGCTTGCATGAGCACAATAAAAGGTGGTAAAGAATGTACATCCATGGCTGATTCATGTCAATGTATGGCAAAAACCACTACAATATTGTAAAGTAATTAGCCTCCAATTAAAATAAATTAATTCTTTTTTTTAAAAGTGATTGTAAAAATAAATAAATAAATAAATGTGTTGGTTCATTTAACAACAACAACCAAAAAAAAAAAAAGTGGTAAAGGAAACATCCATTGATGGCTAACAATGGTTATGTTGGTGGAGAGAGGTAGTGGGAGTGGAGACAGAAGTTTGAATATTTTTAAGCCTTTATCATTTTATAGCACTTTTAGGTTTACAATAAAATGGAAAGGAACGTACAGAGATTTCCCATATACCTCTACCCCAACACAAACATAACATCCTCCATTATCAACATCACACTCACCAGAGTGGTACATTTTTTGCTGAGGATGAACCTACATTGACACATCATCTTCATCCAAAGTCTACAGTTTACCTTACGGTTCACTCTCGGTGTCCTCCCTTCTATGGATTTAGATAAATGTACAATGACATGTATACATCACTATATTATCATAGAATATTTTCATTGCACTAAAAATCTTGTGCTCCACCTATTCATCCTCCTCACCCCAGCAACTATTAATATTATTTTTTATTACTCTCAGAATCTCAGTATTTTTCTTTTTTGATATTTTATTGTCTCTATAGTTTTGCCTTTTCTAGAATGTCATATAGTTGGACTCATGCAGGTGTAGTCTACTCAGCACTTTTTTTTTTTTTTTTTTTTTTTACCTAGTAAAATGCATTTGGTGGTTTGAGTAATAAAGAACCTACTTGCCAGTGTAAGAGATGCAGGTTTAATCCCTGGGTTGGGAAGATCGCCTGGAGGAGGGTATGGCAACCCACTCCTGTATTAGGGAACCATAGTAGGCTACCCATCCATAGGGTCACAAAGAATCAAACACAACTGAAGTGACTTAGCACAAACTCATGCATTTAAGTTTCTTCCATGTCCTTTCATAGCTTGATAGTTCATTTCTTTTTTCCTCAGTTTTATTGAGATTTTAATTGACATAACATTGTGTTAGTTTAAGGTGTACAACCTGTAATTAGATATGTGCATACATTGCAAAATTATTACCACATTAAGTTTAGTTAACATCCATCAAGCAGATGTAGATGTTTTTTCTGGAACCGTCTTGCTTCCTCCATGATCCAACGAATGTTAACAATTTGATCTCTTGTTCCTCTGCCTTTTCTAAATCCAGCTTGCACATCTGGAAGTTCTTGGTTCACACACTACTGAAGCCTAACTTGAAGCATTTTGAGCATTAGCATGTGAAATGAGTGCAATTGTATGGTAGTTTGAACATTATTTGGCATTGCCCTTCTTTGAGATTGGATTGAAAACTGATTTTTTCCAGTCCTGTGACCACTGCTGAATTTTCCAAATTTCCTGACATTTTGAGTGCAGCACTCTAACAGCATCATCTTTCAAGATTTGAAATAGCTCAGCTGGATTTCCATCCTCCACTAGGTTTGTTCATAGTAATGCTTCCTAAGGCCCACTTGACCTCACACTCCCAGATGTTGAGCTCTGGGTGAGTGACCACACCACTGTAGTTATCCAAGTCATTTAAGCTTTTCTCGTGTAGCTCTTTTGTGTATTCCTGCAACCTCTTCCGAATCTCTTCTGCTTCTGTTCAGTTCAGTTCAGTTCAGTTGGTCAGTCGTGTCCGACTGTTTGTGACCCCATGAACCACAGCACGCCAGGCCTCCCTTGTCTATCACCAACTCCTGGACTTCACACAAACCCATGTCCATTGAGTCGGTGATGCCATCCAACCATCTCATCCTCTGTCATCCCCTTCTCCTCCTGCCCTCAATCTTTCCCAGCATGAGGGTCTTTTCAAATGAGTCAGCCCTTCATATCAGATGGCCAAAGTATTGGAGTTTCAGCTTCAGCATCAGCCTTTCCAATGAACACCCAGAACTGATCTCCTTTAGGATGGACTGGTTGGATCTCCTTGCAATCCAAGGGACTCTCAAGAGTCTTCTCCAACAACACAGTTCAAAAGCATCAATTTGTCGGCGCTCAGCTTTCTTCACAGTCCAACTCTCACATCCATATATGACCACTGGAAAAACCATAGCCTTGACTAGATGGACCTTTGTTGACAAAGTAATGTCTCTGCTTTTCAATATGCTGTCTAGGTTCGTCATAACGTTCCTTCCATGGAGTAAACGTCTTTTAATTTAATGGCTGCAATTACTATCTGCAGTGATTTTGGAGGCCCCAAAAATAAAGTCAGCCACTGTTTCCCCATCTATTTGCCATGAAGTGATGGGACCGAATGCCATGATCTTAGTTTTCTGAATATTGAGCTTTAAACCAACTTTTTCACTCTTTTCTTTCACTTTCATCAAGAGGCTCTTTAGTTCTTCTTCACTTTCTGCCATAAAGGTGGTGTCATATACATATCTGATATTTGATATTTCTCCTGGCAATCTTGATTCCAGCTTGTGCTTCCTCCAGCCCAGCATTTCTCATGATGTACTCTGCATATAGGTTAAATAAGCAGGGTTGCAATATACAACCTTGACATACTCCTTTCCCAATTTGGAACCAGTCTGTTGTTCCATGTCCAGTTCTAACTGTTGCTTACTGACCTGAATACAGGTTTCTCAAGAGGCAGGTCAGGTGGTCTGGTCGCTGCTTCTGTTAGGTCCTTACAATTTCTGTCCTTTTTCATGCCCATCCTTACATGAAATGTTCCCTTGATACTTTCAATTTTCTTGAAGTGAATTCTAGTCTTTCCCATTCTATTGATTTCCTGTTATTCTTGGCACTGTTGATTTAAGAAGGCCTTCTTATCTCTCCTTGCTATTCTCTGGAACTCTGCATTCAGTTGCAGAATTCGCCCTTGCCTTCCACTTCTCTTAGTCCCTCAGCTATTTGTAAAACCTCCTTAAACAACCACTTTGCCTTCTTGCATTTGTTTTTCTTTGGGATAGTTTTGGTCACTGCCTCCTGTACAGTGTTATGAACTTCCACCCATAGTTCTTCATGCATTTGATCAGATCTAATCTCTTGGATCTATTTGTCACCTCCACTGTATAATCATAAGGAATTTGATTTAGGTCATACTTGAATGGCCTAGTGGTTTTCCCTATTTCTTCCATTTGAGCCTGAATTTTGCAATAAGGAACTCATGATTTGAGTCACAGTCTTGTTTTTGCTGACTGTATAGTTTCTCCATCTTTGGCTACAAAGAACATAGTCAATCTGATTTCCATATTGCCCATATGGTGATGGCCATGTGTAGAGTTGCCTCTTGGGTTGTTGGAAAAGCATGTTTGCTATGACCAGCATGTTCTGTTGACAAAACTCTGTTAGCTTTTTCCCTGTTTCATTCTGTACTCCAAGGTCAAACTTGCCTGTTATTCCAGGTATCTCTTGACTTTCTATTTTGGCATTACAATCCCCTGTGATGAAAAGGACTTCTTTTTTGGTGTCAGTTCTAGAAGATGTTGTAGGTCTTCATAGAACAAGTCAATTTCAGCTTCTTAAGCATTAGTGATTGTGGCATAGACTTGGATTACTGTGATGTTGAATGGTTTGTTTGGAAACGAACTGAGGTCATTCTGCGTTTCTGTGGTTGCACCCAAGTACTGCATTTCAGACTCTTTTGTTGACTATGAAGGTTACTCCATTTCTTCTAAGGGATTCTTGTCCACATTATTAGATACAATGGTCATCTGAATTAAATTCACCCATTCCCATTCAATTTAGTTCATTGATTCATAAGATGTCCTTGTTCAGTCTTGCCATCTCCTGCTTGAGTACATCCAATTTACCTTGATTTGTGGACCTAACATTCCAGGTCCCCATGCATTATTATTCTTTACAGCGTTAGACTTTAATTTCACCACCAGACACATCCACAGCTATGTGTCTTTTCTGCTTTGGCCCAGCCTCTTCATTTGTTTCTGGAGCTATTAGTAATTGCCCTCTGCTCTTCCCCAGTAGCATATTGCATACCTTCTGACTTGGAGGGCTCATTTTCCAGTGCAATATTTTTTAACTTGTCATACTTCCCATGGGATTGGTTCTCCAGGCAAGAATACTGGTGTGGCTTGCCATTCCCTCCTCAAGTAGGTCACATTTTGTCAGAACTATTCACCACGACTCATCTGTCTTGGCTGTCCTTCTATGTCTTGGCTCATAGATTCATTGAGTTATGCAAGCCCTTAGCCAGAACAAGCCTGTTCTCCATGAAATGGTTTCTTATTATAAGATACATTTATTAATTACTATTGTATTTTTAAAATCAAAATCTATTTTTAGTGAACTTACTAAGAAAAATTCATTAAATCTTTGTTCACTAATGCTACAATAGGTGATAAACTTTTAATTAAACTGCATTTCAATTAACAAGCATGGAATATTGTAGGTAGTTTTACAACCACAGAATTGCAGAGGGGGTTTTAAGATTGTGTCTATACTTCATACCTCAGTATTATTGAGAAACCCCAAACCACAAAAGTGATTGAGCACCCCTCCAGAACAGGTGAAAATATGCTTTGGATATTGCAGAATCATATGAGCACACTGCTAATATTAAATGGAGACTTTTCCCTCTGGCTTGTCTTATTTAACCAAAGAAAGAGGAATTTTCACATAACAAGAAAATTGGATTAGAAAAGAAGTTTCTTGTGCAGACCTGAAGTTAGAAGAGACTTTGAGGATCAGCCACCCTGAAACGAGTCCCTCTTTTAACAAAAAAGTCAACTGAAACCCAAGGGTATTAAGTGATGGCCCCAAAGTCACACAGTTACTAAGTAGAATCCCAGTCTACTGGTTTTGTTTTCAATTACATCCTCCAAATCCTACCCTTGGAAATTTTGCAGATACTGGGAGTATAAGAATATGAAATAAAAGTGTCCCTCAAGGTTCCTTGCCACAATGTTCTAAGGCAAAATGGACAAATGTGAGTTTTACAGTTCTTTTTTTTAATGGAAGTTCTCCACAATATGAAGAAACAAAATGTTATCTTATAATGGACATCTACAGCTGTACAAAGATAGATGCCCCTGAAACATAGCAGAAGTAAACATGTGTTTCTTTTAGCACTGTAATTAACATGTGCTAAGTTGTCCTTTATGACAATCACTGGAATGTATAAATACTTAATTATATCTGAAGAAAAACTCAAACTTGGAACAATGTAGTGATGAAGTGGGAGTGAGTTCTGTTGGGAAGGCTTTGAAATTATCAAAACAATGTAATTATCAAAACAATGAAATAATCATCAGCCATGTTTGTGACCTCACATCTAATTTTCATGATTGCATCACTTTAGCAGTTTGAGAAGTACTATAACATATCATGCAATGTAAACAGAAAATATTAACGGGGAAGAAGAGTATGAATTTGAAGCATAGATGAGGCATTACAGTTCTGATATTGTTTGCTTATGACAAAGATTTAATGAGAAAAAAGTGGCACTATAAATTCATTTTCTTGATAAAGTTTACCAGAGGAAAACAAAACGTATGGGTATGAATCCTTTTCCATGATAATTTTCATACTCTGCATGATAAACAGCACCCTAAAGTGTTAACTTCATCTTAGAAAGAATTGATGTAATTGTCCAATTCATTCCACAGAAAGACTTTGCTATGGTCACAGTAGGTAATACATAGCACTTTCCAAAACCACCTGGGCTTTTGTGTTGTATTCGTCTTATTTCTTATATTTCCTTTGTAAATGGCTACCAAATTCACTTGCCTCTGAAATGTATTGAGCGTCCAGTCATTTCCCTTCATAAAACACATCTTGCCTTTACCTGGAAATGTATAATAACCAAAAATAAATACCATTTATTACATTCCAATTATGTAATGATTGTAATTATGTAATGTAATCAGTTAATGATTAGACTCTTTACATGATGCATCATATACTTCTCACAACAAAACTGTGGCACAACTATAATGTTTCACATTTACTAAATAAAGAAACTAAAGCTGAGAGAAAGTAAGCAGCGTGCCCCCAAATTCATGCGTTTAACTGAGCTGCTGACACATGGTTTGATCATCACTCTGTTAAAAGCTGAAGTCAAACTCTATGGCCTCTCTACTATATTACATTTATTCCCTAAGAAATTCATGACATCTTGGATTTACAATGTGAACCCCCCCACCTCCCCGAAAAAAACAAGGTTGTTTCTTATTTGGGCCTTACCAAAAGAAATCCTTCATTAATGTAACATGTTTCCTGAAAGGTCATGCATGATAGACCTGTATACAGCTACATCCACATCTCTCAAAAGTGTTACCAAAGAACTTACCTTACCTGTTTCTCTTTTGGCCAGCAGCCCTTTTCTCTACATTTCCAAATGGTTTTGGATCGTCCTAATCATTCTACTCTTGTTTAGAAGACTTTGATTCAACTACTATGGAACAATCCTACTGCCTACTGAAAAGCCCCAGTGGTATAAAATCTCTTCTTTTCAGGATTTCTTTTCTATGAAGATTTTTTAGTTTCTGTTTCATGACCCAGGTTTTGAGTTTCTGTATCTTCTTTACCACTGTGACTTCACCTTCTGTGAGAAGAAATATGTAGCCACTGTGGAGCTCCAGGAGAGCAATTTCTTTTCTTTTTGTCTTCTCACCATTCTCTCACTACTAGTTCTGCTTCTCTTCTCCCTCTCACGGCACTGTAATTGCTGATGTCCTTCAAAAATGTTTTCTTTGTTCTATCTTAAGTCTATGCTTTTTGGCAATCTGAAATATCAAAAGGCATGCTTTTGGCTTGCTTTCTCCTTTATCGTGGTAGATAAAATACATTTTAACACTCATATAGATGATGACTGCCTCTGGCAAGAAAGGCAAATGCAGCAAACTCTCTACAGGTCAATAAGTCCCTTGAGGTTTCAACCTTATTTGAATATAGTTAGATTCATAAGTAGAACCACAATCCTTTGTGATTTCCCTCCATAGCGGTCTCAGTGACCTGCCAGTCATACTGGACTCTGCTCCCTCTGGGCTTTGTGAGTTCTCTTTTTTCATTTGTCTGCCTGTAGAAAAACAAGGACTACTGGATTGATGGTTGCTGGTATAATGTTCCATTGACCATTGTGAGTATCTTAAAGCAGCTGGCAGATTATAATCCACCCAGAGAAATAAAGAAATAAAAAAAAACCTAAGAGAATTGTAGATAATACACTTCTTAATTCTGCCTTTGTTATAATGTTATATATGTTATAATGTCAAGATCTACCCATTCACCTCCAGACATTTGACTGTTGTTTAAGGAAATTGAATATAACAGAAAACAATCAGAGGTGAGTTCTAAGATCATGTTTCTAAAAAGTGCTGATAATTCAGCCTTCTATAGGGACAAAGTGGATACATCTCAAAATAAAATTTTTAAAAATGATGAGCACTGGTGTTCCTCTTTTCTGGGTACAAGTAACACCTGCATTGGACAAAAGGCAGAATGTAAAGAGTCTCCTCAAAACAAATATTTAGAAAAATATAATATTATGATTTGTAAATAAATGGTACAATTCTCAGCTTTTTAAAATTGTTTTGTCTTAACATTGGGGACTTTCTATTCACGATAAAGCTTTGGGGGATAAAACCTAGAATACTAAGGATATCCTGAGAATAGAAAAGGAACCGGTGTAACTGTGTACGTAGACTGATTGTTCCACTATGATAGAGAGAGAGTAGGGAAAGCACCTTGTCAAAAAAGGGTAATAATTAATACAATTTATAGCAATGTTGTATGAACCACGTCTTCCACCTCTTGGTTAAGAACAGTCACTAAGCAGCAGTTGGATCCCTTTTATGCTTTTGATTTGTTTTGAAAATAGCACAGACTGAGCCATGGATTTCTATCATTTTAAGAAATACCAGAAAGTTATGGACAGTGGTGAGTTTGAATCACCTACCAGAAGATGCTGAATAATTTCCCAGAACATTGAGAAGACTATTCTGTGTAATTTCACTTTCTCTTCATGTTCTTTGCAGCCTTGTTTCAGGTATGATAGAAGTTATCTTTGTTACCTTCAAAACATTATTCACTCTGGCTCAGAGTCTTTTGTAGAGGATGCTGCCTATTTGAGATTGTTAAGCTGTTTTGACATTGTTGATCACATGCCTATGGACCTGAACAGTAGCCAAGAGGTTGATACCAAGCCCAGAACTCTGAGAAGCAGGATGGGCAGCCACTTCTCCTCAGTAGTTCTTTCAGCTACAAGATCTGTTGAATGCTATCTAATCCCATAACATATTTGTCTCCAGCATGCCTATGCCCTCTCTCTGCTAGTCATTCATGTCTTAAAGATGAGTTTTAAACAAAATTTTCCTTCAACTGTGACCTAAACTATCAAAAATTCTTCTAGAAGAAGAGCTGTCAGAAATCCATCAAGATGAAGCTTGTTAATTTTGAAAAATGGAAGATGCAGACATGAATTGAACCAGTTCAATGATGAAAGAGTAAATATTTAAAATACAAGCAGGTATTCAAGGCAAGGACTAATAACAGCAGAATTTTAAGGTAACTTTGGACCTCAGAGGCCTCATTGTATTTCCTAGCGATCCACAGAACTGTCTCCTTTGATAAAAAGTGAAGGACTTCACGACGGGAATCCTCAGAGATTTTTTATTCATTCTGAATAACTAACTCATTCTATTTGGACCTTACAGAGCTAGCTAAAAAAATTCTGTTGGTATAGAATGAAGCAGCATGATTTCTGGAAACCCAGACTACTAATATCCTAGCATACAGGTTGTTATGTTCTATGTGATTTAATTATATAATGTTCATTTGATTCCACACTGTGACTGACAGTCTCAGGAGCTTTAAGGAAACTCACACTGGGAGAAACAAGAGAATAAATAGTTCAAGGACTATGGGAAGGCCTGGAATAAAAAAAAAATGTGCTTGTAAGAAGATGTGTTTCTTTCAGATTTAATTATTTAAGGTCACTAGACTGGAATGTGTTCAAAGAACCCATGAAAGCAAAGTGTCCAAAGTGTCTGAAGTGTCACAGAAACAGACCCCTAATAAGGAAAATGATCCAATTTCACTTGATCTGTTTGTTTTCCCTTGCCAGTGCACAACCACTGTATGTATTAGAGAGTCAAAAACAACCCTTATAGTCTACGTGTGTGTGTGTGTGTGTTCTGTTGTGTTCAACTCTTTGCTATCCCATGGCCTGTAGCCCACTAGGTTCCTCTGTCCATGGGAATTCTCCAGCCAAGAATAATGGAGTGGGTTGCCATGCCCTCCTCCAGGGGATCTTCCCAACCCAGGGATCAAACCCACATCTCTTGTGTTTCCTGCATGGTAGACAGATTCTTTACCACTGCACCACCTGTGAAGCCTCAGCATACTGAACTGGGAATTAGTGGATTACTTAAACACAATCACAAGATAAGTTGGGCAAGAGGGAGTACCCCTACTCCTGAGCTGATTTTTGCTGTCCATGTTGAATGTTCACAAACCAACCCCATCAAATCCTCTATTTTTGGAAGTACACATGTTAGGTGACAAAGAGAAAGCAAATCTTTTGAGCTCTCGATATAATCCTGAATGACACTAAGCTATAGTCTGTTCTTTAAGTGCAATAAGAGCTACAATAACAACAGCTATTACAATTACTACTACCATTGTTAACCATTGATGCTGCTCCTATGAAGTTGCTGCCATTTATTGTGAATCTACTGAGGGTCAGGCACTGCAATAAGCATTAGACATGAATTATCTTGTTTAATCTTCATTCATCCCTATGAGGTGGATTCTATTTTTATCCATAATTTAGAGATAAAGAAACTAGGACATTAAAAGCTTTAGAAATTTGCCCAATGTCACACAGCATGGAAGTGACAGAGCCAAGATTCAAACCCAGGCAGGTATCCAAGCCTCAGAAATATCAGTAACCAGAGTGACTATGCCTCTCATGAGAGACCTCACTACCTTGTTTTTTCATGAAGGCTTTCAAAAATCCTCCATTCCTAATATAATCTGGCAAGTCTCTTTCTTGCAACTTTAAAGATCTGTTTTTTATTTCTTTTTTAATTATATATATTTATATATATTATAGAAGTATAGTTGATTTACAATGTCATGTTAGTTTTGAGTATAAAGTAAAGTGGTATACACACACACACACATATATAGGCTACTCAGATGACTCAGTGGTAAAGAATCTGCTTACCAACACAGAAATACAGGAGATGTGGGTTTGATCCCTGGGTCAGAAAGATTCCCTGGATTAGGAAATGGCAACCCACTCCAGTATTTTTGCCTAAAAAATTCCATGGATAGAGGAGCCTGGCAGGCTGCAGTCCATGGAGTTGCAGAGAGTTGGACACGACTGAGAAAGCATGCATGACATGCCATGCCATACACACATATACATGTATATGTACATATGTGTATATATTACATAAAATAATATTTTTCAGATTCTTTTCCCTTATAGGTTATTACAAAATATTGGGTATAGTTCCCTTGCTGTGTATCTGTTAATCCCAACCTCCTAAATTATCCCTCCTCTACCCCTTTCATCTTTGGTAACAATAAATTCATTTTCTATGTCCGTGGATCTATTTCTGTTTTGTGAATAAGTTCATTTGTATCTTTTCTTTTGTAATTTTAAAGATCTTAATATCATCACTTACATTCTTGTTCTTATTTTAAAATGGGATAAAAACCTTTCCAATGTGAATTGGAGTAACTAGTAAAAATTAGATATATCTAGATACCTACTTAATTCAAGACATTTTAAGAGGCTGTTTGAAGCATAGGAAACAAAGAAGCATTATGTATGTTCGCTGACTTCATGGCATTTACAATCCTGGTAAAATGTTCTATGTAAATTGTTGGCATAAAGAGAAAATTCATAATACAAGAAGTGTCTGGAAATGCTAATAGCTTGAATTCAATAAGCACCTATTATGTATCAGACTCTAAGTGAAGTATGTAATATCATATTTAATCCTTACACAAATAGCACCGATGCTATTGTTATCTCATATTTATAGCTGAGAAAACTGAGGGTCAGCCATAATGAGTATTTTGGTCAAAGTTGCCCAGCTAGTAAGCAACAGAACCAGATTACAAACCCAGGCTGTCTGACTTGAGAGACTGAGCTTTTCACCAATAAACAGTTGTTTTTATGGCAAATGTCTAAGTGGCGTGGTCAGTAAATATTTGGGAGTACAGAGAAGGAAGAGAACTTTTCCCCTAGGCTAAAAGTGATTGAACCCAGGTCTCCTGCATTGCAGGGGGATTCTTTACCAGCTGAGCCACAAGGGAAGCCCAACAATATTGAAGTGGGTAGCCTATCCCTTCTCCAGCGGATCTTCCCAACCCAGGAATCGAACCGGGGTTTCCTGCATTGCAGGTGGATTCTTTACTAACTGAGCTACCAGGGAAGGCCCAAAAATGATAAATATATATTCAGTGTGAGTTTTCATTATTATGTAAAGGTAGTTGTACTTTGGAACAAGCAAATGTGATATAATAAAATAAAAACTTGCAAAACAGTAACATTATAATAGAAACATTTGCATTACAAAGGTTTATTTGCTTCACAAAGAATCATCACAGGCTTCCTTTAAATACCAGTCTCTCCAAGTGCTCAGGGCTGGTGCACTGGGAAGACCCAGAGGGATGGGATGGGGGACACGTGTAAATCCATGGCCGATTCATGTCAATGTATGGCAAAAACCACTACAATATTGTAAAGTAATTAGCCACCAACTAATAAAAATAAATGAAAAATAAATAAATAAATACCAGTCTCTCTTATTGTGCTCAGAATATGATTGGATCCCACACACATTGAGGGAAAGAAGTGAATGTACACAGCATTTCCGTAATATGACTGTTTTATAAAACAGGGTACAACTTTACCACATTTCATATGCAAACTTTGAGACTTCCAATAAAGATCAAATAGATAAGAGTGGGGGAAAAGCTACTTATTCACTATCTTGTCTGACTTCCTCTTCCCCTGTAGGAAGCCCACAGTTTCAACCACTGGACCACCACTGAAGTCCCAGTGACACCCTTATCGTGATTTGCAAGACCCGTGTGTTTTGCCCTCCAACCTTGTTTACTTTAAACTATATCACTTCACTGTTCTTTAACAAGAAGTGAAAATAGCATCAGTAAATTTTAGGTAAAAATATTCTTCTCTATTGTTACAATACATGGACATATGTGGTCCTGAATATAAGAGTATAGAGTGGCAATGAAGTAGCCTATATTAACTCCTATCACAATTTATGTTTCTTCACTTCTCTCAACCAATTCCTCTCACCTTGTTAAGGGCCCCCAGGATGAATGCTGTTCATACATCTGAAAGCTAAGAAGGTATTTGCTCGACTCTGTAACTACCCTCCTTTACCAGGGGAACCTCACATGCTTCCAATGTGACATCAGATGTAATACTTGCTTTACATAAGCAGTTCAGAAAACTTCTCTCTACCAATTTATCAGGGCCAATAGATTTACTATATAACTTCTTGAAGTAACACTTGTAATAGGTTAAAGGTAAAATGCTTGGATTTCATTCCTGATTTGTTTGAAAAAGTAATATAAGCAGTAAGTAAGTGAGGTCTGCAAATAAGAGATAAAGCCAAAGAAGAATTTTCATGTGGATGATCACAGATGAAATATAAGCATTTACTCTCCTGAATTGTGGTGGATCTAATAGCGTTTAGCCTATGTGATCAGAATTTCTATCAATTCAATACCCAGTCCTCATTCTTAGGGGTATTTGATTCATACCACTTATATTTTGGTCTGGTTCATTAAACATATAATTTATTGGTTATTAAAATGCCCTGCAGTATTTTTCCATTACAGAAAAATATAAAAAGTGATTTATGCGGCTTGTGTGTAAATTGATACATGTCATAAAGACAAGAGTTGTAATTTGTTTCTGAATAGTACTTCTTTACTCTCAGAACTGGTTACAGCTTTCAAAGCCTCATCACAGCAAAACTTGATTAAATCTGTTGGTTGTATTAGTTTGGACGCAAAAAGCTCCTTTCATAAAATCTATTGCTGTAGATAATATGTGCTACTTTTTTAGCCTTTGGTCCCAGTGTGCACCTATGCAGGTTGACACATAAAAAATGGACAAATCAAGAAAAATAAAGCTGCCTGGGCCACATAAAGTTACCTATTTCATGCTTTATTTCCCCAACAGTCATTTCTAGCAGCAGGGCAGACAAGACAAAAGACAAATGGTGAATCAAAGGAAGGACAAAATGAAATGAAAATGAGGGACAAACATGATAAGATATTTGTGAGGAACATCTTTTTGATCATAAACAAAAATCCAGGCCCAGGGGTTATGGCTCTGGATCATCAAACCTCATCTTGACTTACAGTGGTTGCCTGAACTGTTCCTCCCCAAACACCAGTGTTTGCTTTTTTCCAAATGTAATATTTCTCACCATAAAATAGAGCATTCTCATTTCAGGAAAATGTCAAGTATGAATGAAAATCCCTGCAGAACTAATGATTTTTTCAATCATATTTCTCCTTTGAATACATATAGCTTCTTTCTCTTCCAGAATATCCCTTGTTTGCTTTCAACTTCTCCCTTGCCTGCAATGCTAGAGCTATGCATATGTGGTTCTAAGACAAATAAGGGGCTTGTTATTTCAGAGTCATTAATTTCAGTAAATAAGCATTTGTCAGGTTTTAAGTATTTTATTATTAAATTCACGATGTATTTGATGCTCTTTTACTCCAAATAATATTTTGTAGAGAATTTTAATATCACTTATACTTCATTATCATAAGTGAATGCCAGCAATGTTCTTTAAGAGCTGCAAATTCTGCTACTTCACCTTCCACAGCCATAAATTCATTCACCCTACCCATTCTAATGGGGCTGGATTAATGAAGCTTTCAAAAGGGCAACATTTGGTGAAAATTACAGAAGTACCTGAAGGACTGATTAATTGCAGATTCCCTGGAAAAAGATATTGTGACTTCGGCTGCTGACGAAAATGTATGTAGTCTTATGCTGTGTTGCCTCTAAGATGCATGGCATTTCACTCTCTGTTATCCACACTAATGAAGAAGAACAAAGAAACAGATAATACAAAGCAGCAGATGACTTGCTGATCTCTTCATTAGCCTGGGGAGTAGAGAGCAGGGATGTAGGAGCTGCTGCAGGAGAGTAGTACACCGTTTTGTTTTTTTTTTCTTTTAGGGGTAATTGTTTTAAAAATTCAGATCCAAATAATTTGTCTTTGAAAACTGCTCACCTTGCCTATTAACTGCTTTTCCCATGAACTAGCATCACTGCTTATATTCTAGCTGCCCAGGACCCCCACAAAGCTATTTCACCTATTCTCTCCAAAGAGCCTTATGCTCTGTATGTTTCCTTACTCTCATATCCATCCCAAATCAAAGCATCCAGCTCCATGTTCCATTTCATTTCATCACTAATTTATGCTTTCCAAGGTGACATAGCACACATGTTGCCATTCTGTTCCCTACATGCCCACAGGGGACCACATTAATCGGATATTTCACTTTTTCTTACTAAGCCTGAAGTCAAGTCTCAGAGACTACCTCAATGGTCCAAGAAGTCATTACAGTTTCAGTGAAACAAAAAGTATATGATAAAATTATATGATTTGAATAGAAAGACACTTTCATAGTTTGATAAATTGTATAACATAAATGTTAACAGTGAACCACTTGATGTATTTTCAATAAAGCCAGACAGCAAATACAAAGATTTTTACTATTACTGCAGTTATGTCGCATTGGAGGGGGGATCATGAGAAGTAAAATATTATAAATTCTTTGTGTAGTTCAGCTAGAAGGTAACAATGTTGACTGATTGTAAGATTTGTTAGGTTAAAATAAGTATGTTTAGTAATCATTGGAAATGTTAAATAAAAGTCAGCTCAAAAGATTACAAGAAGGTAGAAACAAAGGAAATAAATAGAAAAATAAGACAGAAAATAAATAATGTAATTTAAACAAATGTAAATATTTCAGTAATCACTATAAATATAAATGGACTAAACTCTTCAGGTAAAAGATAAAGATTGTTCTAAACTTTTTAAAAAATCCAGTTATATACTTCATAAAAGAGTATACATAAAGGTTAAAATTAAAGGATGAAAATATTACACTATGAAATAGCATCCCAAAGAAAGTGACTGCAGTTACATTAGTACCATACAAAATAGACTTTAATAATTAAAAAAATTTTTAAATTCTGTGCTAGAGGTAAAGACAGTCACTACATAATAACAAAGATCTAATTCACCAAAATGACAAGGCAATTTTAAATGTCTATTAACCTAGTAACACAACTCCCAAAACAGAAAAGAAAGGCAGAATTATTTTTTTAAAAAGTTGATAAATATGTTATCATCATGAGAGATTTCAATGTAATTGTCTCTGTAATTGAACATTTGAGTAGATTTTAAAAATATATAGGGATACAGATTATTCAAGCTGTAAAAATTAGAAATTTGAAAAGACTGGTATCACACAGACCACATTCTTTGACTATAATATAATTAAGTCAAAAATCAAGTATTTTTAAGGGTTTATGCTGTTTAGCATTAATTTTTTCAGCTTTATTGAGATATTATTGACAAATACAAACTGTATATATTTAAGATGAACAATGAGATGATTTGATATATGTTTATATTGGGAAATGATTATCACAATCAAGTTAACATTTAACATTTATCACTTCATATAGTTGTATGTGTTAGTTGCTCAGTCGTGTCCGACTCTTTGCGACCCTATGGACTAGAGCTCACCAGGCTCCTCTGTCCATAGAATTCTCTAGACAGGAATACTGGAGTGGGTTGCCTGCCATTCCCTTCTCCAGGGGATCTTCCCAACCCAGGGATCAAAACCGGGTCTCTTGCTTTGCAGGCAGATTCTTTACCATCTGAGCCATGTGTGTAAATGCCCAATATAGTTGTAAAGGGCTTTTTTATTTTTTTTTATTTTTATTTTTTTGCTTTTGGTGTAATAAGAGCACTTAAGATCTACTTTCCTACAAAATTTCAAGTAGAAAATACAGTATATTATTAACTGTGGTCATTATGGTATTCACTAGCTTCCCCAGAACTAATTTATCATATAGTAGAAAGTTGGTGCACTTTGATCAACATCTCCCCATTTTCCCCACCTCCTAATCTCTGGTAACCACTGTTCTATTCTCTGATCCTGTGAATTCAGCTTTTTATCATTCTTCACACCTGTTAGGATAATTATTATCCAAATACAAGAGATAACAGGTTTTGGCAAGGGTGGGGAGAAACTCAGACTGTAATATAGCATTACAGTCAAAGTTAACTGCCATAACCATTATGGAAAACAGTATGGAGTTTCCTCAAAAAATTAAAAGTACAGCTACTAAGTGATTCAACAATCCCACTAATGGACATATATCCAAAAGAAATAAAATCACACATATTTTAATACATTACAAGAAGCTTACTTTTGAAATTTTAAAACAAGATTCCAAGTATTTCATAACTCAAAGAAAACTTCATAATAAAAGTGTGAAAATACTTAGGACTGAATGATCATGAAAACATTATGCATCCAAATACATGGATGCACTAAAGTGGTATTTTGAAGAAATTTTCTGGACTTAAATTGGTTTATTATGAAAGAAGAAAGGTTGAAAATAATTATTACAACACAGATCTCAAGATCTTAGAAAAAGAATAGCAAAATAAATAAAAGGAAAGTAGAAGAAAAGAAAAAAGTGAAGAGTAATATTTAATGAAATAGAAAGCAAACATAAAATAGAGTATTGACAAAGGTGTAAGTTTTTTCCTTGAGATTTTGTTTAATGACAACCTTCCAATGGAATTAAGCAAGGAAAAATAGAGTGAGAAAGAACACAAGTAAATAATATTAAAAATGAGAGAGAAAGGGTAAAAATTAAAAATATTCCGACTTGGAAAGTAAAATATAACTATACATGTTGTTATTAAACACATAATAAAGAGTATAGTGTACACAATTTTTATAATAAATTTGAAAACTTGAATGAGCAAATTTCTAGAAAATATAATTTACTGAAACTGACTCAAGAAGAAATAGAAAACCTGAATAACCCTGAATTCATTAAATAAATTCAATAGACAGTAAAAAAAAAAAAAATTCCAATAAAGAAACCAAGCTCTAAATGGTTTCCAGGGAAATTCGAGAAACCAATCTTTTTAGTCTTACTCAAACTCTTTCATAAAATAATAAAAGAAAAACACTCCTAATTTATTTTGCAAGGCTAACAGTATTTATATCGGAACCCAACAAGAATATTTTAGAGAAAACACTTATGCCTTTGGTGAAAGTATACTTTGTTCCTGTGTGTGTGTGCTCAGTCATTCAGTCCTATCCGACTCTTTTTTTTACCCTGTGGACTGTAGCCTGCCAGTCCCCTCTGTCCATGAGATTCTCCAGGCAAGAATACTGGAGTGGGTTGCCATTTCCTCCTCTAGGATATCTTCCAGACTCAGGGATCAAACCTGCATCTCCTGTGTCTCCTGCATCGGCAGGTGGATTCTTTACCACTTAACCACCTGGGAAGCCCCTGTACTTTGCTTCTATCACTATGCAAAAACAACAACAACAACACAATGTTGATCCTCATGCATGAGTAATAATATCACTTATCTAAATTATTATTTATGATAACTTTATTTTGAGAAATAGGAAAAATTAAAGTTATAAACCTGAAACCTAGTTTCAGTCTGGGTAACTGAACCAAAATAATTGCCTGTGAATTAACGAAAAAATGGTCATCATTTCCTTTTTCTATTCCCTTCAGTGGTTAATCAATCCTTTAATACTAATCTTTTCAAGCTCACTTTCCCTTCCTTGCCTTCTGCCTTCACTTTTTTTTTCAGAGATAATATAGAGGCTATTGAGTCTAAATTATCTCAACATTATTCCCTTCCTGCTATATTTATCTATATTTGAGCATACAAACAGTCTCCTCCTCCCATTAAAAAGAAAGCAACTAAAATAATCCCTCCACCAGTACTCTTTCCCATCTCCAGCTCTTCATTCTATCAATTATTCCCATTGTGTCCTGTATCTTCAACACTTTTCCATTTATTTTTTTCATGGACCAATTTCAGTTCAAAGTATCATCATCTGTCCACTCATTTAGGCAAATTAAAACCCAGGAGAGGTTCTTCACTTCTCACTGCCCCTTGGTTTCCCTCCCCCATCCAATCCAAATCTACAAAATACTGGTCTTGTTGCCAATTCTGTTCTCTGAATATTTCTCAATTTTACTTTTCTTTCCATTCCTACAGCCACAGTCCTGACTCAAGATTTCATCATTATTCACTTTTAGATACATCTAGTGCCCCTAATTGAATGTATGGTCCAGAAGAACAGCATGGATCTTGGAGTCAGGCTGTGTTCAGAAGCCAACAATATATTTTACTATGATTGTGACTTTTGGGACATTAACTTCTCTAAACCTTATTTTACTCAGCTATAAAATGGAGATGATAATGCTTGTTCTTAAGTGTTCTTGTGGTGATTAAGTGATATTATGTATATTAATACTGTGCCTTGCATATAGTAGGCATTCCAGGAATGTTAATTCTCTCTCTCCTTATAGCTTATTATCCTCCAGTCCCTTTTCTACACTCTGCTATGAAAGTGACCTTAACACAAATCTGATCATGTCACTTCCTTAATGAAAATCCTTTGGAGGTTTTAATCTGCCCACATCTTAAAATTCAAATTCCATTAGCAAGAAATATAAGGCTCTTCACTGGCTGACCCTCCACTCTGTCTTTACTCTGCCTCAAATTCATGAGCTCCTTAAATACACAAAAAGAATTTGTCTTATCCATATATAAATCCCTAGGGTCTAACAAAAATGCTAGGTACAAACTGAATAACATTAAAATAGAATAAATGTTCATTCAAATACCTGTCTAAATTGTGAGTGAAATTCACTTCACAGATATACAATAGTTAGTATTTGGAAATTTCTTGTGTGGATTTGGTGGGAAGTATAAGCTGCTATTAAATTAAGAAAAACTGAAATTTCTATTTTGACATGTTTGTTATTTTGTGATCATAGGCATCTTCGGTTTTGATTTACTCTGATGTTTCTTAAACTGACAGGATAATATCAAGCATTAGGAAAATCATGCCTAAGTTAATCGTGAAGGGATGGATCAAAGGGAAATCAATGGCATGTAATGCAGGAATCAAACAAAAAGAATAGAAAACATCTCAAATAGCTTAATTTTATGTGATTGTCATGGTAGTTTCACTTTGTATTTAAAAAGGATTTTCATTCTGAAGATCTCAAAGTATATTGAATCTATTATCTCGCTTTTACTAACAAAGTCCCAGGGAGCTAACAGGAAATTACAACTTAGGTAAATAAAGCTTGCTTTCGACCATTCACATTTTTTGTTTTAAAATATTTCTGCTTTTACTATATTCAGATTGCTGAGCACTGTTGGTGAAAATCATACCACTACATATATTGCTGCCACTATATTTGTGGTCACTTGTAGTCAATATTGATCCCTAAACCACTTTATAATCTCACAGTCAACTCAGAGGATATATATACACAGCTACTTCAGATTTTCCCCATTGTTCTCAAACCTCTTTGATGCATCTCCAAATCTTCCTGCAGTTTCAGCAGATAATCTTCTGTTTTTTCTTTCACACACACACACATACAAACACACAGAGCCACAAAACCTACAAAACTATCTGTGCCTAATGTGCTTAGTCACTCAGTCATGTCTGACTCTTTGCAACCCCATAGAGCCTGCCAGGCTCCTCTGTCCATGGGATTTCCCTGGCAAGAGTACTAGAGTTGGTAGCCATTTCCTTCTCCTGGGGATCCTCCCAACCCAGGAATCAAACCCCAGTCTACCACATTGCAGGAGGACTCTTTACTGTCTAAGCCACCAGGGAAGCTACCTGTATCCTTCCATTATATTTTCTGTGACAAAAGAAGTAGTGTCTCTTCTATTTATAATCAAACCCTTCATGTCTTCTCTGGTTCCTAACTATTCTATGGTTTTTTGATGCTTTTCCACTTCTGAGTATCCCACTCCTTTTTTTTTTTTTTTTTTTTTTTTAATTTTTTCCTATGCTCTACTGGATCTTTTCCATCTTCACTGATACATGTTGAAGACTTAAAAACACCTTAACCCCATCTTTCCTTCCTGATGACATTGCCTTTAAAAGTTTCCTATATTTTCTGTCACAACTTGCCCACATTCTACTCACTCCTCAACCTACTTCAAGTTAGTTTTGCTAGATCATTCCATAAAAAAAAAAAAAAAATCTTCATAAGGACACTAATGACTTATATGTCACCAAACACAATGTTCTTTCTGTCCTCATCTAATTTAATTTTTTTATAAAAGTTGACAATGTTAAATTAACCACACACTTCTTTTGGAAACACTATCTTCTTTTGCTTCCTGGAATATCAGGAGAAGGTTTTTTCATATTCTCTGCACCCCATCTTGTTATTTTGCAGGTTGATTCTTCCCTACATAAATTTGTGTTGCTAGTTCTCAGAGCTGTGTTCTAGACCTTTTTTCCCCTTCTCCTCTTCTCCCTTTTCCTCTCTTCCTTTTCAATCACATTCCCCCAGTGTGATCACATTTAGTTCTATAGCTTCAGTTGGCTATCTACATGCCAACGACTCTTAATTTGATGCTTCTAAGCCAGAGATATTTCCTGCACTCCAAACCTGAACATTCAAATACAGATTAACCCATGAGTATTAGCATATCTCACTGAAATCTAAAACCAAGGACTCACATCTCTATTAAATCTTACCCCATCTCTCCAAACACTACTTATTCTCTAGTTTTCCCCTTTGGAACACATGACACTCTCAATCCACCAAATTGATCAAGCCTGAAATCTGGCAAATGTTCTTGTCTATATCCTTACATCAACATTCACACAAATCCAATTCATCAACAAATTCTGTCAGCTCTACCTCCAGAGTATGTCTTAAAACCATCTACTTTTCTCCACCTTCTCTGCCACCACCCTAGTCTAGTCCTCCATTCTCTTTCTCCTGGATCGGTACAAAAACCTCCTACCTACATGGTCATTCTACTTCCAATCTTCCTCTCCTACAGCCAATTATAGGAGAAAACTAGTAGCAACAAACACAGTAACTAGTTGTCTTATTTATTGTTTGTTTTTATGCTGGCACCTATCTGGAAAATAAAAATTGTTTTTAAAAACATGACCACTACATCATTTTCACAGCTAGAAAAACTCATAGAAATTCCTTACCTAGGAACCTTCTAATATCTAGTCACTGTTTAAACTTCCCTAAGAGTATTACAGTGGTTTATCAGGTTTGTTTGTTTGTTTGTTTGTTTGAATCATTCTACAAACAAAATCCTCTCCCTACATTTAGTTGAAAGTGAAAGTAGCTCAGTTGTGTCCAATTCTTTGTGACCCCATGGACTATACAATTCATGGAGTTCTCCAAGCCAGACTACTGGAGTGGGTACCCTTTCCCTCTCCAGGGGATCTTCCCAACCCAGGGATCGAACCCAGCCCTCCCACATTGCAGGCAGATTCTTTACCAGCTGAGTCACAAGGGAAGCCCAAGAATACTGGCGTGGGTAGTGTATCCCTTCTCCAGAGGATCTTCCCAATCCAAAAATCAGACCAGGATCTCCTGCATTGCAGGTGGATTCTTTACCAACTGAGCTATTGTGGAAGCCCCCATTTGGTTGAAGTGGCCCTTAAATCTCCTCCTACTCTGTAGGTTTCTCCTCCAGATTTTTATTTTCTTGACTTTATTTCCTGAATAAATTGAGTCTTTCATCCTATAGAGTTCCCAACAGGCTGTAGTTCTTTGTTTGTATCACTGTGGTTTCACTGAACATGGTCTGCTGTCCTCCTGCATTTCCTATAAACTTGTATTTTAACCTAGAAACTTGGTCTGCTTTAGGTTCAGTTTTTGTATAAATATGTCATAAGTGGAGCTGTGTTCTAAATGCCTAGTGCCTCTTTTATTATATTAGGAGCCACTGATGATCTTTTCTTAGATTTCTTATTTTATTAAGGACTTAAAATGATAATATTCTAATTATATCAGCAGGATGATCTTGCTAAAATATACACATAAACATGTTACTCCCATTCAGTGTCCATCACTGTTGGGATAAAATTCAAATTCCTTAACATGGATCCTTACAAATTTATTAACTGGCAGCTTCCTATATCACTGCAGCATTATCTTATGCTATTCTCTGCCTTGTGATTTGGGCTCCAGATATGCTGACTTTATTGCAGAGTCCTGAATGGGCCTTACTCTGTCCCCAAAATCTAAAACTAGGATAGTTCCACCTGCTATTTGCTCCTACTGCAATCTATATTTCTCCCTTCCTTACACTCTTGTCTCCTCTGCCATCCATTTGTTCATGGCTGCATCTACAACACCTAAAGAGTTTCTATCACATAACAGGTATTTAGTTAAGTACTAGTTGAATGAGGTTATGTCACTACAATTTCAGCTTTTCTTTTTGAATTGATAATAAAATGAATTTATATTATACTCATAAAGCATTTTATATAAGCAATCATATTAATTGCCATAACAATCCAATAAAGACAGAAAAAGCAGACTGATTTCATTGTGTTTATTCTCAGCTGTGAATTAGGATGTGAACATTGGTATTGTGATGTCCCGTTATCTTGAATTAAAATGGCCTGAAACATTTACTTATTTTTTCTGCTTTGTATCTGGGATTCTAACACCTAAAAGCCCTCTCAGACCAAAATTAGGAGGGTGAAAGATTTATAATGTCTACTGCAGCTTAATCGTACTAGTGGCAAGCTGCTAACACCCATTCCCTATCTCAGCATCAACCCCTCCAGGAAGACTTCCTTGAGCTTGATCCCGACAGAGTTATTGATGTCTTCATCTGGGCTATATTGGAATTTGTATCATACTTCTGATATTACAGATACCATTTTTTTGTCTACATTGCTTCCATCCATTAGATTGTGATTTCAATGAGGATAGATTCACTTATCTCCATATATCAAATGACTACCACAGTGTCTGGTACACAATAGACGCTCAATTCATAACTGCTGAATCATTGACATGGATTAACATGCCCTCTTATCTATAGCTAGTTCTCATATAATGAAAAGTGGTAGGAGAGTTTGTTGTGGTGGGGGCAGTGCTCATTACCTTGAAAAAATGAATGGAATCAGAAATCCTGGTCAAAATCTAACAGTAAGAAAACCAAGTATTTAATAGTTGGATCCCAGGGGCTAACCCAGTGGTCCAGTGGTTAAGAATCTGGCTTGCAATGCAGGGAACACTGGTTCAATCCCTGGTCCAGGAAGATCCTACATGCAGCAGAGCAACTAAGCCATGTGCCACAACTACTGAGCCCATGCTCTGGAACAAGAGAAGCCACTGTAATGAGAAGCCTGCTCACTGCAACTAGAGAATAGTCCTTGCTAACCTCAACTAAAGATGAGCCCAAACACAGCAATGAAGACCCAGAGCAGCCAAAAAATAATTTAAAATAAAAATAAATAAATGTATTTTTTTTTAATTGTTGGATCCCAGGAAAGTCTGTGTTAGATGGCTAAACTGTATTCAGGAATAAAATTTTAATCCCTCCAAACCTCACTAAAAATGCAAGGAAAAAAAATTTTTTTAAGACATAAACCCCAAATCTGGGAAGAACATTAGAAGAAATAAAGAGCAATGTAATTTTTGAAGTGGAACCCAGGTGGATTAGCGTTAGGTGACTTAGCCTGAGATGGTAGGGAACTCAGCCAGCAGTGGAGAATGCTGAGAAGTAACCCAATTTATAATCCAGTATCATCATAAGTTACAAAAATTGGCAGCACCAAATACTTTTGGAACAGAGTGTTAAGAGAGAGTTAAAATCAGGAGGTTTGGATGAAAATATCTGAAAAGCAACTTAATTTAGAAAGATCCTTTTTCTCATTCTACAGAGATAGATAACTGTCTTTCACTTTCCTCCACAGAAGTCTCCATGTTTATTCTCCAGCTCTGGATGAAAAATAGAGAGTCATTGAATTGGAAAACACCAGGCACACTGGCCCTGGACACTGCTTAAAACAAGGGGATTGAGAAATCATATGCATAATCAATTGAATGCTTCCCTCACTAAGGCTGCAGAATTCCATCCTCCAGGCAAGAGATTGGAAAAATCTTCTCTGGAGAACCTGATGAGCCCAAAAAGAAAAACCTAAATATGCAGATGATTAGGGGTTCTGCATTTGAACAGTCCATCTGCACTCAGAGTAAGCCAGCTACACCCCAGACTCAGTTACAATCAGCACTCTCAACCAAAAGCAGACAACCAAAGATTAGCAAATCATGGGGAAAGGATCCAACATACAAGTTAGAGACAAGGATTAAAAAAACTAAAAAACAAACAGAACTCATTTTTTTTTTAAGGGAGAAAAAAAAAACAAGAAATGCAGAAAATGAAAACTTCAGAAGGAGAAGAAAACTTAAAACAATCAAAGATATTACTCAGAAAGATAAGGCATACCTTATGCACAAAGCAAGAATAAGATGCTTTAAAAAGGAATATTTGGAGAACAAAGATAAAAATTTTTGGAAACTAAGCAAACAACAGCAGATAGAGAGTAATTAATTTTAAAATTATTATTTTTCTGGACTTTGTGATGTTAATGTAGCTGACAGTTTTTTTTAATGTTTGTAAAATGTGTCATTTATTCCTTCATTATTAATAAATATTCCTATTTTACCTAATATCTAATATTGTGTGGGTAGTTTTATGTTCATTTCCCTGAAGCAGGCCCCCAAAATTGTAAAGAAACTTCAGGCTCCTCAAAATCTGTCTCTGCCCCAGTGGCAAATCTATATTTCCAGTTGCTCACATCAAAACTATAGAAGTTATTCTTGACTCTTTCTCTCTCTTTTACATCCTACATACAAACTGTCAGGAAACCTTCAGAATATATGCATAACCTGACCACCACTACCACCTTTGTCCAAACCACCATTATCATTTGCCTGAATTTTTGCAAGAACCACTTAACCTGTCTTCTTGCTTTCACCCAAGGCCCCTTGCTATGTAGTCTCAACACAACAGAGAACTATCTTCTTAAAACATAAGCCAGATGATACCATTTCTCTGCTCAAAAATTTCCAGTGCCTCTCCATTCACTTGAACTGGCTCTACATTTCTTCTCAGAACTCCTATGGAACTATTTTCTCTTCTGTTCACTCTGATACCATCACCCTGACTCCTTTGCTATTTCTTGAAGATACTGAGCATGGTGTTCCCACTTTAAGGCTTTTATATTGACTCTCCCTCTTCTTGGTATCCAGATATCTGTAAGACAATCTTCCTAATCTCTTTCTGCTAGCCTTGTGTGTGTGCTCAGTGGTGTCTGGCTCTTTAGTGAGCCCACAGACTGCAGTCCACCAGGCTCCTCTGTCCATGGGGTTCCCTAGACAAGAACACTGGAGTGAGGAGCCATTTCCTTCTCCAGGGGGACCTTCCCAACCCAGGGATCGAATCCACATCTCCTGCATTGTAGGCAGAATTTTTACCCCTGAGACACCAGGGAAGCCAAATCTTTTTCAAGTCTCTGCTTAAATGTTACTTTCTCAAGGAGGCCTATCTTGACCATCACATTTAAAATTCCAGCTCAATCCATCCCTTCTCCATGACCTGGCACTCCCAACCTCCTTTATTCTATCTTCTTTGTTTAATAACACTTTTCACCTTCTGACATATTACATAATGTATCTATTTTGCTCAAGTTTATTGTATGTCTACTTCCATTAGGATGAAAGCTACATGAGAGTAAGGATATTGTTTTGTTTATTGATGTACCACAAGTGCCTAAGATAGTGTCTAGTGCATAGAAGCAGCTCAGTAAATATATGATGAATTTGAATATAATATGCATATATGTGACTATATCATAATATGCATAAGTGAGGATATATTAATAGCTGTACATGCATATATATACATACACACATACTGTAAAAGCATACAATATCTCTTCAAGAATACAGAAGAAAGAAATAGCACTGACTGCTTCTGAAAAGAGGGTAGCAAGGGAAGAGGGTAGAAAGAGTGTTTTTCACTATATGTCCTTTGGCACAGTTTGAAATCTGAAACATATGAATGACTTACCTTTTTCATAAGTAAATAACAGAACACTGTGAGTTGGACTTCATAGCATGGTTTTCCCTTATAGAAGGACCCCAGAAATATTATGATTTTCCCAAACTCTCCATTTTTCACTCATATAAAGGTTGATGAAATTCTTTAAAACACATGTATAAAATTCAGCAGGTCATGAAGAAGGACAGAACAGTTAGGTCCTCAAAGGGAATTTGGCTAAGATAAGATAGACATGTACTTGGAAATCAGGTGACCAAAGCACTACACAATTCAAAATATATTGATAAATGAAAAACAAAAGAAAATCAAACCACAAAATTAAATATTTAGTACTATCCTCTATATATTTTAAAACATCTCTGTGTGAAAGGTATGCATAGAAAAAAACTGGGAAAGAGAAAGCTTTCACATTTTTTTAAACTTTTTGGGAAATAATTTCAATCTTAAAGTTGTAAGAATAGCAACAGTATAATGAACACCCACATATCCTTTACAGAGATTCACACATTAGCATTTTACTCTATTTGCTTTATTATTCACTGTTTCTCTTCCATATACATCTACATGTATTCACACATACACATAAAAATATATAAGCACATAAATAGCATTTTTCTGAACTATTCAAGAGTAAGTAACTTGCATAAAGCCCTTTACCCCCCAAATAGTTCAGTGAGCATTTCTTCTAAATAATGATATCCTCTTACATTTCCACAGTAGAATTGTCAACTTCAGGAAATTTAACATTGATACAATATTTTTATCTAAGCAACCAACCACGTGCCAATATTTTAATTGACCTAATAATTCCTATGTAGCATAAATTCCTATGTATCATTCTGTGTTGTTTTATGGAGAATATAGATTGCTTCTATAATTTTAAAACAATTTTAATTGCATTAGTTATCTAAGGAGCTAGGATAAGCAGACCATCTCAAGATTTAACTGCTTGAAACAATTACTTTCACAGAGTCAACATACATATGTGGGTCTTAGGCAGGACTACTTTCTTTTAATAGAAAGCTACTTCTTGCTTGCAGATGCTTCATAAATACCAGGATGACGACTGGTACTGAATCCTGAAACAGCCTGACACTTACAAAGCCATAGATAAGAAAGGTAGGACTTTTTTTTATAAGTACCCTCTGCAATCCATGGAAAATTTTTCAAGAGATGGGAATACCAGGCCACCTGACCTGCCTCTTGACAAATCTGTATGCAGGTCAGGAAGCAACAGTTAGAACTGGACATGGAACAACAAACTGGTTCCAAATACGAAAAGGAGTACATCAAGGCTGTATATTGTCACCTGGCTTATTTAACCTATATGCAGAGTACATCATGAGAAATGCTGGGCTGAATGAAGCACTAACTGGAATCAAGATTGCCGGGAGGAATCGGGTGGAGAGGGAGGTGGGAGGGGGGATCGGGATGGGGAATACGTGTAAATCTATGGCTGATTCATATCAATGTATGACAAAACCCACTGAAAAAATAAATAAATAAATAAAAGGCAAAAAAAAAAAGATTGCCGGGAGAAATATCAATAATATCAATAACCTCAGATATGCAGATGACACCACCCTTATGGCAGAAAGCGAAGAAGAACTAAAGAGCCTCTTGATGAAAGTGAAAGAGGAGAGTGAAAAAGTTAGCATAAAGCTCAACATTCAGAAAACTAAGATCATGGCATCTGGTCCCACCACTTCATGGCAAATAGATGGGGAAACAGTGGCAAACTTTATTTTGGGGGGCTGCAAAATCACTGCAGATGGTGATTGCAGCCATGAAATTAAAAAACACTTACTCCTTGGAAGGAAAGTTATGACCAACCTAGACAGCATATTAAAAAGCAGAGACATTATTTTGCCAACAAAGGTCCACCTTGTCAAAGCTGTGGTTTTTCCAATAGTCATGTATGGATGCGAGAGTTGGACTATAGAGAAAGCTGAGCATCAAAGAATTGATGTTTTTGAACTGTGGTGTTGGAGAAGACTCTTCAGAGTCCCTTGGACAGCAAGGAGATCCAACCTGTCCATCCTAATGGAAATCAGTCCTGAATGTTCATTGGAAGGACTGATTCTGAAGCTGCAGTGCCAATACTTTGGCCACCTGATGCGAAAAGCTGACTCATTTGAAAAGATCCTGATGCTGGGAAAGATTGAGGGTAGGAGGAGAAGGGAACGACAGAGGATGAGATGGTTGGATGGCATTACTGACTCAAAGGACATGAGTTTGGGTAAACTCCATGAGTTGGTGATGGACAGGGAGGCCTGGTGTGCTGCGGTTCATGGAGTCGCAAAGAGTCAGACACGACTGAGCAACTGAACTGAACTGAATTGAATTGAACTGAACTCTGCAATCTCTCAAAGAGTATAGAATCTTCTACTCAGGTCAGAAATGATCTTTCACTGCTTTGTTTTTAATCTAATTCTAAGAATCAAGTTCTCTTGTCCAGACATATTAAAATATGCTTGATGTTTCTCCTTTCACAAGAAAAGAATCATGAGCACAGTGTAATAAAACCCCATTGTTTTGAGTATTTCTTTCAAGTCCTTGTAAGTGAATTCTCCCCATTCTCCCTTAATTCCTGTGGTTCTCATGCAGCTGCAAGCTTCTGGAACCAGATAGAGGCAAAGCACTAACAGAGCTTAGGAAATGCAGTTTTCCTTCAAAAAGTTCTTTTTTTTTTTTTCTAATAAGTGTGTACATAAGGATTGTGTACAATTAATGAAAATTCTAATTGTTAAATCACTTTCAGATTTTAAAAGAGCTTTTAAGCTTTTTCTAAAATAAATAAAACCAGTTACTGCCTACAATGGATTTATTTTGAGTAAATTTTACAGGGCTTAAAACTCCTACCACATAGGCACTTTACTGAACAAAATAAATTTTAAAATTTATTCATAGCACCATTAAGAATGTGTTCATTAAGCCATTTGAGAATAATCAGTAAAATCACTAGCCATCTTTACAAAACCTTAGATCAGAAAAGTGGAGACTACAGTCACCAAAAAGACATTATCATCACAATTTAAAACTCTATATGTAGAGCATATATTAGCTATTTTCATTAGGAAAATTATCTTATTATCTGTACAGAATAAAATATAGATTGAGGCCATTAGGGCAAATTTAACATTTTATTGATAGAAAAAGAAATTTGAATTTAACCACCTATAAAGTACTCTACTGAGCCATAGCACAGTGGGTATTGAAGGTGGAAAGTGTTGAAAAAAGACTAAGCACTTATTTCTGTCTTCAGTGGGGAGCAGCAGAATGTACTCTGCTGATTTCCCGGCAATGGCAAGACACCCACATTAGGGGCGTGGAGGGGGGTGGGAGGAAATGAAAGCAATAAACAGTTAACTGCAGTATGCTGTAAGGTACTTTTAAAGACCAAGTACATAAGATCTAGCATATTAATGACTCTTACATTACAGCAACCCTGCAGTTAAAATGGAGCCTGCCAACGACAGCTCTTCCTCTTCCAGTTTTTCCCAAGCTTTTCACCACTGCTCAGTTTTATTATAACTTTACCACTTCACTTCAAAAACACATGAGGATTCCAAATTTACACTTTACCTACATTGAGCTACATGTTGTTTTTTAAATTAATTTTAAAAAATAAAAATTCATTTCTTATGTCACATTAGCATCACTATAAGTGCTCGATAGCCACATGTGACTAGTGGCTATCATAACAAACGTTCCCAATTTTACAGAAAGTTCTACTGGGCACTTCTACTCTAAATGCTTAAGTGAATTTTAAATAAGTGACTAAGTGTTCTTTGGTGCCTCATTAAAAGGTATACAACTCTTTAAGCATTCAATTTTGTTCTAATATTTATTACTGCTGGTTGCCAACGAATGACTTGGATGATCATATATTAGAAAACTTGACTAGCTACAATGATAAATATAAAGAATACTGGCAAGTAAATGAACACAAGATAGCATTTTGTCTATTCTAGTCTATATATTTTGTAAGAATATTGCATGGGTATATTACTTCAAAATGTATAAGCATTAAATGTCAATTACATAAAATGTTCAAGAAATAAAGAACCTTGATTAAAATAATTTTTATCTGATGCCTAAGTAATAACTTCTCAATTTCTACATACTTACTGATTATCTTTCAAAAATATGCGAGCCCATTTCCCTGTTTAGCATTCCCAACATAATTGGTTCTTCCTTTGAAGACTCACAATCTCACAGGGTTTCAGGCTCATCAAACTGAGCATCAGTGATTCCTGTACAGATGGCAGAAGAGTGACTTTAGTGGATATTCCCACTGGGACATATCCTGGAGGTTAGATTTGTGATTAAATATCTTATATGGAGTTTATTATAACTTGTCTCTTTCATCTAAAAGTTGTGTTTCAAAGAATAAAAATAAATGTTTGCACAATATGAGGCTTCCTGTTCATTTGAAATTTTGTTAAAATTAGAAAGCATAATTGTCATGTTGTATTCCAAAAATAGCTCTCTGAACTTCTTATCAAAATACTACATGATAAGTTTTAAGCATTTTGTTTTTAATTCCAAGTTAAATTTTTAATTTTTAAATTTAAAAACTGTAAGGTTTTTTCCATATTAGAAGATGAAAGCAAAGAAAATGATGTCAAGAGAAATAAAGAGTAATTCTCCCATGAAGTTTGATAAAAATAGGTTTACAAGATTATTATCTCAGTTTGAGAATATTTCCCTAGATAGAAAATGACATTTTGAAAGAGACTGAAAGAAAGCAAAGACGTAAAAATAAAGTTATCAGTTACTTCATTCTTCTCTTGCCTAGTTCCCCAGTTCCAACCACTGAGCCAGAAACACAGCCACTGAGCCAGAAACAAAGCAGAAACCTGAGTGAGTAACCTATCACTCTGCCATCCTTGCTAACAGAATCAGCCTATGAATGAAGCACAATGAAACAAATTCATATACATCTTAAAAAAATAGAGAGGCTTGGCAAATACCTTCTGAATTCAATGCCTTAAATTCCATACCAAGAAAAATTTTAGAATGTTCCTTCCACTTCACCTACATCACCTAACACTTACTTAAACCATCCCCTTCTAGAAACATTTCATATCCTACTCCTCCTATGAAAAGCTTCTGTGATCTCCTGGTCTAGATAATCTTTTCCTCCTTCGAAATAGTAAAAGATTTATGAACTATATGATTCATTTATCATTTATTAATTCATTACTTTTCAACATCTTTTTAAATCAATTTTATTATTTGTCTAATCATAAAATTAAATGTGCTGTTCTTAAAAATATAGCTTTTAGCAAGTTCTAAAAAATAAAATAAAAATCAACCATAATCCAACTACCAGGAAATAATTCCTAGTTATTATTAGGCATAATATCAGTTGTGCCCAACTCTTTGTGACCCCAAGGACTATACAGCTCATGGAATTCTCCAGGCCAGAATACCAGATTGGGTAGCCTTTCCCTTCTCCAGGGGATCTCCCCAACCCAGGGATAGAACCCACGTTTCCTGCAGTGCAGGCAGATTCTTTACCAGCTGAGCCACAAGGGAAGCCCAAGAATACTGGAATGGGTAGCCTATCCCTTCTCCAGCGGATCTTCCCGACCCAGGAATCGAACTGGGATCTCTTGCAATGCAGGCGAATTCTTTACCAACTGAGCTATCAGGGAAGCCCTAATAGGACTTAGATATACTTCTTTTCCATTTTTATACATTACAAATGTATAGCCACATTTTTGTTTCTAAAACTGAAATACACTCTGCTTATCATCTTATTTTCATTTATCATTAATGCATAAATACTTTCCCATGTTTTAAACAGTTTTCCAAAATGGGTTAATGGGAATTCTACTTCCAGTATGAGTGAGTAAATCCTTAAAATTACCCTCTGATAAATTAAAAGCATGCAGATTTGAGAGAAGAGTCAATGTTTGGAGGAAGCAACTAGCATAGAATAAATTTCAAGTTTTCAGACAAAAGAAAACAGAAAATGAATCACCAACATATCCAAAATTAAAAAAAAAAAGAAAAGAAAATTCTCCAAGTGGAAAACAAATGGCACCAGAGAGAATCTTAGATCTTTAAGAATAAAAGAGAATCCAAAAATTGTAAATATTTGAGTAAAAAGACCATTCTTAATTCATTTCTTTAAAATATATACAGCCACTTAAATCAAACATAATATCATTCTCTTGTGGGATTAAAATGCAGGTAGTTTTAATATATATGGCAAACATTGCATAAAAGAAGGTGAGGAGAGGTGGTAAGTGGACCTATTTGGTTGTACGACTGCATTTTATGCAATTATTAGGTTGGTGCAAGCCTAATTGTGGTTTCAGACCTTGCATTTTAAGTCTTTAGCTCAATCACATCATTATGAATCAAAATAGGAACTATTACAATCAACATATTTTTTGTCAACAAGAAATAAGTTTGTTTATTCCTTTAGCATAGAAATTTGTGCCTTGAGATTTCAGGAACTCCTGGAAAGCATTTTCTGCATCCTAATGGTTGTGGAAACATTTTCCCTGCAAAAAGTTGTTGAGATGCTTGAAGACATTGTAGTAGATTGATGAGAGGTCAGGTGAAAATGGTAGAGGAGACAAAAACATCATAACCCAATTCATTTAACTTTTGAAGCGTTGGTTGTAGGACACATGGTAGGGCATTGTTGTGGAAAAGAACTAGGCCCATTCTGTTGACCAATATCAGCTGCAGGCCTTGCAGTTTTCAGTGTATCTCATTGATTTGCTGAGCATACTTCTCAGATGTAATGGTTTTGCTGGGGTTCAGACAGCTGTAGTGGATCAGACAGGCAGCAAACCACCAAACAGTGACCATGACCTTTTCTTAGTGCAAGTTTGGCTTTGGAAAGTGCTTTGGAGCTTCTACTCAGCCCAACCACTGGGTTGATCATCACCAGTTGCCATATAAAATCCACTTTTCATTGCACATCACAATCCAATCAAGAAATGGTTTGTTGTTTTTGCGTACAATAAGAGAAGATGACACTTCAAAACAATGATTTTTTTTTTTTTAATTTTCAGTCAGCTCATGAGGCACCCACTTGTCAAGCTTTTTCACCTTTCCAATTTGCTTCAAATACCAAACTACCATAGAATGGTCAATGTTGAGTTCTTCGGCAACTTCTTATATAGTTGTAAGAGAATCAGCTTCGATGATACCTCTCAACTGGTCATTGTCAACTTCTGATGGCCAGTCATTACACTCCTCATCTTCAAGGCTCTCATCTCCACTGTACATTCGTTAGCAGTTCCAATGTGCTGTTGATGTGAGTTTTCTCTGCTGCTTTATGACCCATTTTGAACTCAGATAAAAAAAATCCACTTGAATTCACAGGTGGCACTAGTGGTAAAGAACCTGCCTGCCAATGCAGGAGACATAAGAGATGGGGGTTCAAACCCTGGGTTGGAAAGATCCCCAGGAGAAGGGCGCAACAATCCACTCCAGTATTTTTGCCTGGAGAATCCCATGGACAGAGGAGCCTGGGGGGCTGCAGTCCGGTGAGTTGCAAAGAGGCAGACACAACTGAAGTGACTTTCACGCATAAGCACAATGTTATTAGCAAAAAAATATAAAGCAAGAAATGTGCCTTAAAGTGATGTATAACATAACCACATTTATTTGCAATCCAATATCAAATGGCAAGTTTCAACTATGCAAGAACTGCAGTTACTTTTGCACCAACATAATAGTAAAATATTAATCATTTGAAGGCTGTGACAACTTCAGAATGTATATTGTAATTTCTAGAATCACTAAAAAAAAATTTTAATGTAGTTTAAAAGTTAATAGATAAATTCAAATAAAATTCTAAAATGTATTAAAATAATCTAAAAGAGGACAGGGCAGTAAAAACAGAAAGGCAAAAATAAGAGGGATCATACAAAAACCAAATAGTAAAGTAGAAGATCTAAAGATGACCATATTAACAATTACATTAAATGATAATAGTTGACACACTCCGAATAAAAGACAGATTATGAAAAATGATAAAAATCCAAGACCCCGTCTTAAACATACACACTTTTAATGTCTATAACATACATACTTTAAACCTGATACAGAAGTGTAGAAAGAATAGATTAAAAAGATATATCCTACGAACAGTAAGCATAAGAAGGCCACAGTAGCTATACTGATACCAGCTAAAAGAAATTTTTTTTTCTTTTTTTTTTATACTAGATGTTTCCTGCATGAGCTAAAAGAAATTTTAAGAGAAAGAGTATTGTTAAAGGTAAAGAAGCAAACTTTACAATGATAATATAATCAGTTTGTCAGAAAAATATTGTAAATACAAATGTTCTTAATGGCAAAACTTCAAATCCATGAAGCAAGAATCAACAAAATTGAAGAGAGAAAAAGACAATGCAAGTAGAAGATTTTTACACTGTTCTTTCAGTATTGATAGACTTATCTAGACAAAGTCAGCTTAAACATCTAGGATCTAAAGAATAATATCAACCAAGTAAACCTAATTGATATTTATAGAATACAACACCCAGTAATGACAGAATATACATTCTTTTCATATGTACATAGTACATTCACTACATACACATATATTTATGTATGACCATAAAGTATGTCTCTACAAAGCATATATATGCAAAGAATTGAAATTATAGTCTCTGAGTACAAGAGAATTACATTAGAAGTCAATAACAACAAGAATCTACAAAATTCTCAAATATTTGGAACTCAAACAAGATGATCCTAGTAATGCATGAGCTAAATAAGAAATCATAAACAAAATGAGAAAAATAAAAATGTTTTCTAACTGAATGATAATAAAAATAAAACATGTCAAGACACAGTGTTTAAAAGGAAATTTGTCATTTTAAAGGCTTACATTAGAAAATAAGAAAAAACATACACTTACCTAAAGATGCTAAAAAATTAAAAAGAAAGTAAATCAAAAGTAAGCATAAGAAAGGAGATAAAGATGATAGCAGAAATAAACACAACAGAGAATACAGACAATTAACAAAGCCAAAAGCTGGTTCTATGGAAAGATCAATAAAATTAATAAAATTCTAGCTATGTCGATTAAGAAAAAAGAAAGAAAATGCAAGTCATTATCAAGAATGAAAAAGAAGCTACCAAGCTATGTCTAAGAGACATGAGAAGATAAATTAAAATTTTGTGAATGATTTTTAGAATATGAATTAAAAATTTCAATATCTTACTTTAAATGGACAAATTTTTAAGTTATACAACTTACTAAATTTGACAAGGTAAAACAGATATTTTTTAGAGCATAGAGCTTCTGTTAAATGGATTTTTGAAGCTAGCATAACGTTGATACCACAAGCCAAATAAAATATTACCAAAATAGAAGAAAAAAGATTAGTATCTCTCATAAATGTAGGTGCAAAAATCCTTAGAAATATTAGAAAACCAAATCCAATGATATGTTGAAAAGATAACACAATGACTAAGCTTGCTTTATCTCAGGATGCAAGGTTACTTTAACACTCAATAATAAATCAATATATTACACCACATTAACAGACTAAAGGAAAAATATATATATTATTCCAGTAGATGTAGAAAAAGGATTTGAGAACATTTGATAACAATTCCCAAAGAAAGGCAATGCCAAAGAATGCTCAAACTACCACACAATTGCACTCATCTCACATGTTAGTAAAGTAATGCTCAAAATTCTCCAAGCCAGGATTCAACAGTATGTGAACCATGAACTTCCAGATGTTCAAGCTGGATTTAGAAAAGGCAGAAGAACCAGAAATCAAATTGCCAACATCCGTTGGATCATTGAAAATCAAGGGAGTTCCAGAAAAGCATCTACTTCTGCTTTATTGACTCTGCCAGAGCCTTTGACTGTGTGGATCACAACAAACTGTGGAAAATTCTTAAACAGATGGGAATACTAAACCACTTGACCCGCCTCCTAAGAAACCTGTATGCAGGTCAGGAAGCAACAGTTAGAACTGGACATGGAACAACAGACTGGTTCCAAATAGAAAAAGGAGTACGTCAAGGCTCCTTGACGTATATCGTCACCCTGCTTATTTAACTTATATGGAGAGTACATCACGAGCAATGCTGGGCTGGAGGAAGCACAAGCTGGAATCAAGATTGCTGGGAGAAACATCAATAACTTCAGATATGCAGATAATACCACACTTATGGCAGAAAGTGAAGAAGAACTAAAGAACTTGATGAAAGTGAAAGAGGAGAGTGAAAAAGTTGGCTTAATGCTCAACATTCAGAAAACAAAGATCATGGCATACGGTCCCATCACTTCATCGCAAATAGGTGGGGAAACAAAGGAAAGAGTGACAGACTTCATTTTGGGGGCCTCCAAAATCACTGCAGATGGTGACTGCAGCCATGAAACTGAAAGACGCTTGCTCCTTGGAAGAAAAGTTATGACCAACCTAGACAGCATATTAAAAAGCAGAGACATTATTTTGCCAAAAAAGGTCCATCTAGTCAAAGCTATGGTTTTTCCAGTAGTCATGTATGGGTGTGAGAGTTGAACTATAAGAAAGCTGAGCACCAAAGAATTGATGCTTTTGAACTGTGGTGTTGGAGAAGACTCTTGATAGTTCCTTAGACTGCAAGGAGATCCAACCAGTCCATCCTAAAGGAAATCAGTCCTGAATATTCACTGGAAGGACTGATGCTGAAGCTGAAACTCCAATACTTTGGCCACCTGATGTGAAGAGCTGACTCACTTGAAAAGACCCTGATGCTGGGAAAGATTGAAGATGGGAGGAGAAGAGGACAACAGAGGATGAGATGGTTGGATGGCATCACCGACTCAATGGACATGAGTTTGAGTAAACTGCAGGAGTTGGTGATGGACAGGAAAGCCTGGCGTGCTGTAGTCCATAGGGTCGCAAAGAGTCAGACATGTCTGAGCGACTGAACTGAACTGAACTGATAACAATTCATGATTAAAAACAGAAAGAAACAAACTCACAGGAAACTAGGAATAGGGAGGGAAAAAACTGTTTAATATGTCAATTTGATTAATTTGATTCATTATAGAAAAAAACTAAAACTAAACAACATGTTTAATCAGCATAGTTCAGTTCAGTTGCTCAGTCGTGTCTGACTCGTTGCGACCCCATGGACTGCAGCACGCCAGGCTTCCCTGTTCATCACCAACTCCAGGAGCCTACTCATACTCATGTCCATTGCTTAGGTGATGCCATCACTTTCCCCTAAGTGTTATACTGATAGCCTCAGCTGTTGAAATAAGACAAAGAAAAGGAATAGAAGACATAAACATTAGAATGAAAGAAGTAAAACCCCCCTGTCACCAGATGACAGAATTGTTTATACAGAAAACCCTACAGAATATATGAAACAACTAATAGAACTCACAAATTAATCTAGCAAGATCACAGGATACAAAGTAAGTATCCAGAAATTTATTCTATTTGTGTATACTAGAAAATAAGAGGAAAATAAAATTTTGAAAAATCATTTGCCAATAGCCCCTCTTCCCAAACATAAAAAATGGGGGAATAAATCTAACAAAGCAGGTGAGACATCTCCTCACTGAAAACTACTGAGAGAGATTAAATGGAGAGAACCACTGACATGGACTGGAAAATATAATGTTTTTAAGATATCAATTCTTCCCAAATTAAACTGTAGATTTTACACAATCTAAATTCAAATTCCAGTAGGGAATTTTTTTTGTAGAAATTGCCAAGTTGATTCTAAGTGTATATGAAAATGCACATGACTTAGAATTGTCAAACCAATTTTTAAAGGGGTAAACAAAATTAGAGAACTTATGCTACCTGATTTCAAGCTTTACTGTAAAGCAATAGTAACTGAGTGTGATGCAAAGGAAAAGATAAGTAATCTGATCAAAGAACAAAAAGTAGTCCATAAATAGCCCCATATATATGGTTAAAATATTTTTCAGCAAAAGTAGCAAAGCACAAGGAAGCAACCTAAATGTCTACCAATGGAGGAATGGATAAAGAAGATGCTGTACATATATATGGTGAAATATTACTTAACCATAAAAAAGGACAAAATAATGCCATTTGCACTGACAGAGATGGACCTAGAGATAATCACACTGAGTAAAGTAAGTCAGACAAGGAAAGACAAATATCATAGAATATCACATGTGGAATCTTAAAAAAAGAAAAAAATTGTACAAATGAACCTATTTAGAAAACAGAAATAGAATCACAGATGTAGAAAACAAACTTATGGTTACCAAGGGGGAAAGGGGAGAAGAGGGATAAATTGGGAGATTGGGATTGACATATACACAGTACTATATATAGAATAGGTAACTAATAAGGACCTATTTTATAACACAGGGAACTCTACTCAATACTCCATAATGACTTATATGGGAAAATAAAAAAGGGTGGTTATGTGTATATATATATAGCTGATTCACTTTGCTATACAGCAGAAAATAAAACAGCATTGTAAATCAACTATATTTCAATAAAAATTAATTAAAAAACAAAAAAATCCTAGAATAGCAAATAAAATAAAATTTTAAAAAATAAAAAAACTAAAGTATCACAGGAATTAAATACAGCAAAAGAGTCTTTAAAACAAATAGTGCTGTGACTGCATATCTATACAGGAAAAAAATTAATGCTAAACATTAGCTCATGTTCAAAAATTCACTCAAAATAAATTATAGATCTTAATACAAAAAAACTAGAACATAAAATGTTAGAAGTAAACAGAGAAAACCTTTGTGACTTTGGGGTAGGCAATTTTTTTTTCCAACAAGTCACAGAAATCAATAACCATAAAAGAAAAAATTAGTAAATTAAACTTCATCAAGCTTAAAATCTTTGATTATCAAAAGAGCCAATACTTACACCTGACAAAAAACTTGTATCCAGCTTATATAAAGAGCTCTTACAACTCGATAATTTAAAAAAAAAAAAGCCCTCTCAAAAAGTTAGAAATGGATAAAATATTTTAACAGATACTTCACAAAAGAATATATGCAGATGGCCAATAAGTATGTGAAGAGGTGCCCAATATATCAATCAACAGAGGAAATGCAAATTAACACATTAAAATGACTAAAACTTGAAGGAAAAAATTCCAAGTTTTTGGGAAAATATGGAGCAACTGATAATTTAATATCTTGCTGGTGGGGATGAAAAATAGAATATTTTGCAAGACAATGTGGTAGTTTCTTAAAATTATATAAATATATCTATTATAAAACTCAATCACTTCATTCCTAAGTATTTACCCAAGTGAAATAAACGTATATATATACAAAAATCTGTATATAAACGTTAGTAGTTGCTTTATTTGTAATAGCCAAAAATTTGAAACAACCCAAATGCCCTTCAAGAAGTTAAAAGATAAATTGTGTAGTATTCATATAGGGAACAAAAAGGAATGAACTATTAATATGCCCAACAAAATGAACAAATCAGAAAATGATAATGCTAAATGAAAGGAGTTAAGTCAAAAAGAGTACATACTGTATTATTCTATTTATATGAAACTCTAGAAAATAAAAACTAAATTAGAGGAACAGAAAGCAGATCATCAGTTGCCTGGGTGATAGCAAATAAAGGATGAATTGCAAAGTGGCCTGAGGAATCTTTTGTTGGTGATGGAAATGGTATGTATCTTGATTGTGCTAATACTTTCATGATGTACATAACTGTCAAAATGCAATAAGCTGTACAGTTTTATTATGCAGTTAACTGTGTGTAAGTGATGTCTCAATATAGTGGATTAAAAAAAAACAGAATAATGGTCATATTTTAGCCTTTGTATGTATAACAATCTGTTCAGTCAAAATTCTATAATTGGATATTTGTGGGAATACTTTTAGTGAAAATAAATAATATAAAATATGCAAATTCAATTTAAAAGTCTAAACATTCTATAAATGCAATTCAAAGATGCAACAGAAAGAATTGGAAGACAGAGATCTACTACTGGAGAACCAAACTGGGTGAGAAAACAATGTTTTGGCCAAGACGGTGACTGCCAACAGAAAGAGGAAAGCCCCTATTTGTCCAGCAGCAATGAAGAGCATTCTGACAAGGATTTTCCTGAGCAATTAGTATGCCTCAGGCGTAAAAGAGCTTAGATAGGTTATTTGTTTGGTGGTTCATACAGTCGTGGGACTGCTAAGGTAGCAAATAATGTGCCTGTTAATAGTCGATGAAACAAATTGCCCTGGGAGAATTTATGAAAGATTTCAAGAGACTGTGGTACCAAATGAGTTCTATTTGGAAGGTGAGCACTAACATCTTACTTTATGAAACCTGGGGTTTAACAAACCTCATTAGCCATGTCCCTGACACCACCTAAACTTTTTGTTAAAGGCTCTTTACTATTTCAGGTGAATTGGGCAACAAAATGTCTTCCCCCTGAGCTCTTTGTAAAAGGGAGACTGTAAATCCAAGGCATTACTAGTAGTTTGCTTTTCACCAGAAAAAGACAGATCTATTTACCCTTTCCTGGCACTTTTGGAAGCCTTGGTTACCTGTAAATTATTTGGTTACATCACAGAGGAACAAAGAAACTGAAGAAGATCAAAGCTGTGAATCAATGCTCCAAATGTTCATTTCTGGTGGCAAAATTAGACACCCAAGACAGTCTTGCATTTTCTTCACTCTTTTCCCCCCATTCTCCTTCTCTTTGTCCCTAGATAGGTACCTGATACCTTTTAAACATTCCTCCTTTTTTCCAAATAAAACATTTCCAAATACGGCTCACTTGGTTCCTAATTATATTTAATTTTTAATACCACTCGATACATAAATACTTGTCAGCTGAAGGTTTCTGCCCATTCTTCTTTGCAACACTACATTGATGACAGAAAGTGATCTGTAGGAAGAAATTTCTGACTTAATTATTTTGATTTGTTTTACATAGAGATGTTGTCTAAAGCCATGGCAATGAAAATATCCAAGAAAGACCCATCTAATATTGTATGATCAGATGAAATTTTTAATTTCTAAATGGTTGGATTTGGGGTAATCAGAAGTTTCCTAAATTTGGATATCATTTTTAAGTGCTTTTAATTCAAGTGTTGTTTTCAAATCATCAATTGTTTAAATCTTAAATTAAAGAACTATTTTCTCATAAAATTGTATGGTAACTATCCTAGTGTTCTGGATTTCCACTCCACCATTTGCCATTATAACGATGTTAGTATTTAGTTTTCAAATTAGTGTAGCAAATATTCAATAGTAATCAAGTACTTGAAGCTCTTGTATAGTTTGGGAATTTGATTAAAATAGAGATTTCACATTTTTTTCTTCTTTTGGCTGTTTCCACTTAGACAAAGAAACATGAAAACATTTTCAAAGTCTAACTGTGTTAGAAAATCCTTTTGGTTTCACTGCTGATATTATCAGTCTACCCTTGCAGAATGTCAACTGCTAAACATATTCCATCCCTGGACTGGCACAGTACTAAGAAATTGACTTTACCATCTGGCTTTCTAACATTTTTACCGGGTCTTTTTAATTAGGTTCAAATTGGTGATCTCCACCTTTCCCTGCTTCTACCTTTTTCAATGTCATTAAGACTGAACTCATTTCCAGTGCACTGCAGTGTGCTCAAGTGGAACTTAAATTGAATAGTATTTTCCCCCAGGTCTTCACGCCTTACATATGCTAGCAAAAGTCATGTCTTGCTTGCCCAGTAATGCATATAATTCAAGTTTTGTTTTATTAAGATATGAAGATGACCATTACATTAAAAAGCTAGGCAACATTAAGAGATCTAAATGAAAAATGGGACCATAGTTAGAGAAAGTAAAGATCTCTACCAGATAAGGAAAAAGGAACAGAGAGCACTGAAATTTTGCTCTTGAATTTAAACTGCTGAAACAATGTATATAATAGAAATTTTTAAAAACTTTTTCAAGTTAAACCTAGTGTCACCCTCTCTTACAAAAAAAAAATACTTCCACAGGGTCTGTGACAAGATAAAAAACTGGTCAAATCTTGGTTATGTCAAATCTCTGTTAATTTAAAATGATCTCAATTCAATACAAGTTGAACCTCTACAGCAGAAAGCTGGTCAGGCAATGGGAGCTCTTTGTTCCCTCTGTCTGTAGCAGTAGAGCTGTCTGCAGGCTGCATTGCAGTTAATCTGAATTTTTTTTTTCTTGAAAAGCAAGTGTAGAGCAGTTGTTCCAATATAGTAAGCTTAGTACCTTCACAATAGTCACTTCAAAATGGCCTCAGATTCAAATAAAATTGATTTCCAGGGAAGCCAAAGAGTGTTTTTTCTTTTTTTCTTTTTTTTTTTTTTTTAAGATGGCAGCAGAAAGAAGCCTTATCCATACCACAACCTTATAGAATGAACACTCAGTCATGTTTCTAGGAAAAATCTAAAGCATTAAGGATCCTTATTCACTCTTTGTCCATATAGGCAGTCCTGGGAAGGATGAGTCACGGATCACTTGACTCCCTGCCATACCAACCTGAGCAGGACAAATTGAGTAGACCTTTCATTCTCGTTGACATGCATAAATAGATTAAATTTTAATCTTCAATTAGAACTGATGATTCTGGATTTCAAACAGGGAGGAAGGACTTGAAGGGTTTGTACCCATGGTAATTTTCACACTACACTGAGATTTGGAGTCAAAAAACCCAACCCACAGAGCTACTACTTAGGAATTCTATGCACCTTTTTTCCTGATGTCATTCTAAACAATCTCTCAGATCCTTCCATATGAATCTTCAAGGCTGAATTTCCCATCCCTATTTGGAATATCCTACCCACTCTCTAACACAATGGATTCTGGTTTTGAGAACCTGTGTGGCTCAACACTTGTTCAAACAGACATGGGAAGTTTGAGATACAGGCATCCACATTCAGATTAAAATTGCACAAAGGGGACATCCCATGGCCCAAGAAAATAATTTTTTCCTGAGTTTCAAACTCCAGAGTGTAAATGCCCACAGTTTCTGGATATTCTGCTCTCTAAGCTCTTTATAAATAAATGTATGCTGCCAGAGCTGCAAACTTTCATTTTCATTTTTTTCTAGGTGGGGGGCGGGGTGTCATTTTGAGACTGGCTTCAATCTTCATTACTCTAATCAATAGCTACAGTCTTTGCTAGCAGTTTAAGTGACCCTGAAATAATTTATATATTTTTAGAATCCTCTCCTAAGGCAGTCAAGCCAACCACACATTAAATTCATTGAGTTTTTCCTTTTTACACATTTTCTTACTGCAGATGTATTAAACCATTCAGCAAAAATGTAGGATACTGCAGAACAAGTAGAGACCTGCAGAGCTGGAATAATTACAGGATAATAGAGAACTAAAATAATTTTTCTGAATGTTGAGGTTTAATATTATCTGTTCCTTCCCTCTGCATTCCCAGTGGAACAATTGACTCAATTTCTGTAGGCACAAATCTTTTATAACTTCTTAACTTTCTGAGCAATTCTCCTGGCAGGACTATATAGGGTAGCACATGTCTCCCCTTGACTGAAATAGTCAATCACATTTTAACCCACCAGGTCTTATTCTTCCATCTGTATTTTACAGCAGTGTTTTAAGAACCAGTCTTAGCCAGAGGCATAATTTAGCAATCTAGGTAACAATTTTTTACAAACTTCCCCTTCCCTGAGTCACAAGTTCAAATTCCTTCAGGGGTGATTTTTTCGTATATGAATTTAGTGCCACAATGAGTTCAAAGAGAAAAATCTTCAGAAGGGAATAGAGCATTTCCAAGCCCCTAGAGATCCACATCACCTGCAGAGAAGTTATACCTCTGCACAGCATTTCTAGAGCCTGGCTAGCAATCAAAGATCTGAATCTTTTGTTTCAGACACTAAATATGACAATATAGCCTCAACAAGTAAGGCAAATACTTTCCCATGAGTTTGCTGTTTGTCTCACTTGGCACAGATTGGTACTCATCCCTGGCGAGTAGGTAATTGCAAGGTTTTTGTTTCACAGTTCAGCTATGGTCTAACAATATTTCAGTACAAGTTTCTGAGTGAAGAAGTCACCTTGTGATTTGTAGTCATGCTAGCCGTAAATCTTGGCCATAGGTTAAGAATAGACTCAAAAATGTGTCAATAATTCATGTCATGCTATGATATCTCATTTAGCTCTAATATGATAAAGTGTGACAGCTGCAACCTGTGACTAATCATGGTCTCACAGTGAAGCCTTCCTATGTGAAAAGCAAGATTTTTGAGAGTCCATCATATGAAAAGGAGCTGCTTTAACCATCCATCAAAGGTTAGTTGCATATCCAGCTTTTGCTTTTTCGAGAAATGACATAGGTTACATGGAAAGCTCTACAGTGTCTAAAGATTTCTAGTTTCAGATTTCAAATGATTAATCATCATAACACTCCTGAGTCAATATTAGTATTTTCTTTTTTCAGGAAATGGAAAACTAAGGTAAAGATGTTTTTAATGCCCCTATGGAAAACGCAGAGAGGTGTAAAATGAGTATGTGTGTGCGTGTATGACTTTTCAGATTATCCACATTTTGATAATTGAAAGTAGCAGACAGAAAAGCTAGTTCTCATAACCAGAAACCTAAGGGATGTTAGAATTTGACATCTAGCCTATCTTTATTGGCTTTCACCTTTTTAAAACCTAATGGATTGCTTCCTGCTATACAGTGTGCCAAAATGCATAAAAATATTTCAAATATCCAGAGAAGCTTCACATCCATTGATCAGGGTTTATATATTGATTTGTGGCTATGAGTAAACCCATTCTTTCCACTTCTCTCTGTTATGATGAAAATGGAGTGTATACTAATTTGAACTGAAAGAAGATATGTAATGGCAGAGGGCGTTGGGTTTTTTCCATTTTGGTCTCAGAATGTTGGTTACATTAAATCATGCTATTTGTTAATGATCAAAATAATAGTCTGAGTCAATCCTGATACTCCCTGAAGTCATCCTAGGATCAAATGTATGTTTTAATGATCTTTGTTATATATCTGCTCACTACAGAAGTTTGAGTCTGGATGCATACTTGAAAGGAAATATAAATACTTTCAAGTTTATAGGAATCACACAAACACACACACACACACACACACACACACACACACACACATACACACACATTGTACACAACACTCAGATGTTTCCTTTATAGGGATGTTTATCAAGTTCAATCCAAGGTGAAACAAACTTGCATCACTTCTACCCCATGGAAATATATAATCTGAAACAGAATGACGCAAATAGGTAATAAGAACATATAAAGAAACTGAAAGAAGAATTAAACAAGTCCAGAAATGAAATATATGAAAACTAAATTGTGGTGGATTGTTGGAAGAGATGGAATTTGCAGAATGTTTTGACTGATAGTAGAGAAACAGCTTGGGCTTCCCTGGAAGCTCAGCTGGTAAAGAATCTGCCTGCAATGCTGGAGACGCCAGTTCAATTCCTGGGTCAGGAAGATCCCCTGGAGAAGAGATAGGCTACCCATTCACTGGAGTGAGCTTATTGGGCTTCCCTGGTGGCTCAGACAGCAAAGAATCCACCTGCAATGCTGGAGACCTGGGTTCAATCCCTGGGTTGGGAAGATCCCCTGGAGGGGGGCATGGCAACCCAATCCACTATTCTTGCCTGGAGAATCCCCATGGACAGAGGAGCCTGGCAGACTACAATCCATGGGGTTGCCGAGTCGAACCTGATGGAGCAACTAAGCACAGCACAGAGAAATAGCTTATTGAATTGGAGTTAGAATGATATTCCAGACACCTGGTAGAAAAAGGCCTAAAAGTTAAAATAGAGACTTTAGAGGCTAGAGGTAAATGACTGGCAAAAATGTACACTTAATAAAGGTGGCCGGTTAGAAATGTATGGAATACTCAAGAGGGTAAGAAGACAAATTAAATGAATACGAAAGTTATCTAAAGAAGCCAACTGGCCGATGTTTTTGCTTCTGGTCAAGATGAAACCTAAACTATCCCTTAAAAATTACCAAACACCCTAGTATTTCTTCATTTAAGTGGTATTTTCAATGGTCTCCCAGGTTTTAATCTTTCCTAATATAATTTTTACCCACCTAAATTCTTCTACTATTATTATCTGAGCTTACTTTGGAGTAATAATATAGGATAATCCTCTGCATTCTTAGTCTTAATAAAATACACCTCTAGTTCCTAAAATACACACTATAAATCAGAATTTTATTTTGTTTCAATTAATGTGAAAACCCTATTCAGATATAAAATCCAGAGGTCAGATTTTTGTCTTTTTTTTTTTCAGATTTTTGTCAGATTTTATCTTTGTCATCTTTCTGTATTATTCATCACTGCACTGCTAATCGTATTCTTTGTTTTCTAAGACAATGCTATTAGGTATAAGTACTTTTCTTTTGGTTTAGATGTCACCAAAATTAGTGGTGTGAGCCCTAAAATCCTGTTTTACCCAACCAAAATGTGATCTTGATATATCTGTTGACCTCATGTAAATCCTGAAAGATGCTGTTTCTTTTGGTAGCTGTGGTTTGATTTTTGTCATCCAAAGAAAGAATGCATTGATCTTTATTTTTTGGTTCAATTTGCTTCATCTCAAACATTCATTGAGCACCTGTCATGCTCTCAGTACTATACTAGGCCTTAGAGATGAAAGAACTCTGGTCCAAGTCATTACCATTTTTCATCTGGACAACTGAGGCAGCTTTCTGAATGGTTTCTCTGTCTTCACAATGGCTTTCTTCCAATCTTGTCTCCAGTCTGCAACCAAAGTGAGCTTTCCAAAACAAAAATTTAATTGTTCCTTTCTGCTACCTAAAATTCTCCAAATGACTTCATTTTGGAGGCTCCAAGATAAAGCCTTAATACCTTCCTTGGCTTCCATGGTCTTACACAGTCTCCATCCTCAACTTGTACCATTTCACCCTGCAGTTCCAGGTGTACCAAATTTCTTCACTTCCTCAAAAGCTCCACATGAAGCCATTCACCTCAGATATGTTAGTTCCTTTGAGTGCTCAATTCTTGGTCATTAGGCTAGCTCCTCATCTTCCTGGGGTCTCAGCTTAAAGTTACCTTAAAGAAGCATCACTCCAGGTTCACAGTATGAGTTGTGCAATGTCCTGATATGTTTCCCTACTTTATGCCTCCATAATAGATACTAAGAACTAAGAAAATTCTAATTATAATATATTAGTTTGCTTGAATCATCATAACAAAACACCGCAGATGGGGTAGCTTAAACAACTGAAACTTTTCTCACAGTTCTGGAGGCTGGGAAGTCCAAGATCAAGGTGCCAGCAAAGTAGGTTTCATTCAGAGGCCTCTTTTCTTGCCTTGTAAGTGGCCACAACTTCACTGGGTGATCACTTGACCTCTTCTGTAACATGGGCATCCACAGAGAGAGAATGTCCTGGGGTTTCTTCCTCTTCTCATAAGAATACCAATTCTACCAAATAAAGACTCAACCCTACGACCTCATTTTATGTCTCTTGCAGTGGAAGATCCCCTGGAGGAAGGTGCAGCAACCCACTCCAGTATTCTTTTCTGGAGAATAGCATGGGCAGAGAAGCCTGGCAGGCTACAGTCCATAGAGTCGCAAAGAGTCAGACACAATAGAAGTGACTTAGCACATACACACACACTATGACCTCATTTAACCCTTATTACCTCATAATAGATCTTACCTCCAAATAATGCCATGTTAGAGGCTAAGACTTCAACATATAAATTTTGGAAGAACACAATTCAGTCCTTATCATATAGCATTCATTACCTGTTACATTTAAGGTATATTTAAGATATTCTTTGCCTCCTGGACTGTAAGCTCTGACAGTAAGAACTGATTAATAGATTTTAAATGAGTAAATAGAATAAAATATGATCTCTGCCCTCAAAAAGCAATAAAGCTAGCTCATTAATTAGGCAAAAGTAAAACAAGTTATAATATAGCATGTGAGTGAAAGTCACTCAGTCGTGTCTGACTCTTTGTGACCTCATGGACTATACAGTCCATGGAATTCTCTAGGCCACAATACTGGAGTGGGTAGCTTTTCCCTTCTCCAGGGCATCTTCCCAACCCAGGGATTAAACCTAGGTCTCCCTCATTGCAGGCAAATTCTTTACGAGCTGAGCCACAAGGGAAGCCCATAACATAGTATAGCAAACTTGTTTATAATTGTCTGAACAAAGTACAATTGGAAAGAATTATTAATATATTAATTCTGACGTGGATGAGGGAAGATGGGGCGGAAGATAGAGTCAAGGAACATTTCACAAAGGAGGTGATATTTGAGCTGAGCTTTATAAGAGAAATGTCTTTACTTCTTTGACTATCACTACAATTTAGGTTTGCTTAAAAAAATCTGTAGTAGCTCTTAAATGTGTGTTTCCATCAACATCCTTGTGTTGTGTTACATACGTTGCTTCCTTAAGCTTATAAATCCACAAGGTAGAGCACAGTAGCCACTAGCCACATGTAGCTATTTAAATTTACATTATTTAAAATCAAATAAAAGTACACATTCAGTCATTCTAGCAACATTTTAAGTGCTCGGTAGCCACATGTGGTTATCATATAGGACAGTGCAAATTACAGAAAGCATGCTATAAAGCAATTATTCATTTAGTTAATAAATCTCTATCAAGCATCTACTATTTGCCTGGTACTGTGCTGGATGATGGTGTGGACAAAAACAAAATATCTCAAGGTTCCTGACTTCCCAACTCTCACTACAGTGAATAGACCCTCCTCTATTTCTGCAAACTGGTTCTTGATGAATTGCACTTATTTATTTTTGTTAACCTCAAGATTACTATCTCTAAGAATGTATGTGCTGGCGGCAGTTTGTTGAATTGAAAGTGCCTCAGATGTTCACAAATCAGGATAGCTATTAATGGAACTTTGAATAAATCTGCTACATATTAGACAACAGTATGGGACCACCTTATGCTGAGTAATATGGAACATACAAAAGGAATATGAGAAAAATATCTTTCCTCTATAAGTTTATAAACTAAATATGGAATATAAAAATAATTTATAAACAATGAATATATTTATATTATTTAAATGAAAACTGGATTCACATAAATTTAATGAGCATATGCAAGAGTATAAAATCAAGTACCAGAGTATATAATATAAACTTGTAAATCCTATGCAAATTTACAGCTGAGAAAGAATTACATGAAGCAAAATGGTTAAGGAAGACTTTGGGAAGGAAGTGCTGAAAGTAGTCATCAATGACTGTATGACAAGTGTCAGTTTTTTGTTTTGGGGAGTTTTTTAGTTAAAAATGAACTTGATATGTTTAATTAAGTTTCGTATTACCAAAATCACGGTACAAACACCAAGTCACACACCCACACGACAGAATGTCATGGAAAACCAATGTAAACCGGCTTCCACAAAAAAGGAGGTTTATTGATTTATGTAAACTGGAAGTTTAGGTGTATACATTAAATATAAATGCCACTAGCCACTAGTGCTACTTTTGATTCTAGAGAATCAAAAAAAGTAATCATCTATCTCTCTCATCTCTTCCTCTCCATCTGCCAGCTCTGCTTTCCTCCATATTGGCTCTGTTCACAGGAAGGCTATCCCTCTGTGGTAGCAAGATGACTGCCAGCAACTCTATGCTGACATCCCACTATTTCAGAAACTCCAGTGAGCTTGGGTCATTCTGTTTTTGTCATGTTACTATCTGTGAACCAATCACTGTAGCTAAGAGAAGGCAAATGCTCTGACTCATCAAGCCTGAGTTACAACCTCATTTCAGGAAAGGAGGAGAGAGAGTTGGATCTTTGTAATCCCATGAAGAAAATCATGAAAATGTATAAAAGTAAAAACAAAGAAAAATAAGGGAATGGAAGCTACATAAACAACTAAATTTTAAATCAAATCAGGCCATGAGGTAAATGCTAAATTTGTCTACTTTTCTGGTTGAAAGGTGAACGGGCTATCCAAAGAAAGAGAAACAAAGACACAGAGACATGAATGACTGTGTCACCTCCAGAGAATGGATTCACTTCCATTACAGGGGAATTTATCAGACAAGAAATTATCCGGGAATGGCAGGACATACTTAAAGTAATGAAAGAGAATAATCTACAACCCAGGTAACTGTACCCAGCAAGGATCTCATTCAGATATGAAGGAGAATTCAAAAGCTTTACAGACAAGCAAAAGCGGAGAGAATTCAGCACCACCAAACCAGCTCTTCAACAAATGCTAAAGGATCTTCTCTAGACAGAAAACTCAGAAAGGTTGTATAAACACGAATCCAAAACAACAAAGTAAATGGCAACAGGACCATACCTATCAATAATTACCTTAAATGTAAATGGGTTGAATGCCCCAACTAAAAGACAAAGACTGGCTGAATGGATACAAAAATAAGACCCATATATATGCTGTCTATAAGAGACCCACCTCAAAACAAGGGACACATACAGACTGAAAGTGAAGGGCTGGAAAAAAACACTTCATGCAAAAGGAAACCAAAAGAAAGCAGGAGTCACAATACTCATATCAGATAAAATAGACTTTAGAATAAAGGCTGTGGAAAGAGACAAAGAAGGACACTACATAATGATCAAAGGATCAATCCAAGAAGATATAACAATTATAAATATATATGCACCCAACATAGGAGCACTGCAATATGTAAGGCGAATGCTAATGAGTATGAAAGGGGAAATTAACAATAACACAATATTAGTTGGAGACTATAATACCCCACTCACACCTATGGATAGATCAACTAAACAGAAAACTAACCAGGAAACACAAACTTTAAATGACACAATGGACCAGCTAGACCTAATTGATATCTATAGGACATTTCACCCCAAAACAATCAATTTCAGCTTTTTCTCAAGTGCACATAGAACCTTCTCCAGAATAGATCACATCCTGGGCCATATATCTAGCCTTGGTAAATTCAAAAAAATTGAAATCATTCCAGTCATCTTTTCTGACCACAATGCAGTAAGAATAGATCTCAATTGCAGAAAAAAAATATATTAAAAATTCAAACATACGGAGGCTAAACAACACGCTTCTGAATAACCAACAAATCATAGAAGAAATCAAAAAAGAAATCAAAATATGCATAGAAATGAATAAAAATGAGAACACAACAACCCAAAACCTATGGGACACTGTAAAAGCAGCACTAAGGGGAAGGTTCATAGCAATATAGGCTTAACTAAAGAAACAAGAAAAAAGTCAAATAAATAACCTAGCTCTACACCTAAAGCAACTAGAGAAGGAAGAAAAGAAGCAGCCCAGGGTTAGTAGAAGGAAAGAAATCTTAAAAATTAGGGCAGAAATAAATGCAAAAGAAACAAAAGAGACCATAGCAAAAATCGACAAAACTAAAAGCTGTTTTTTTGAAAAGATAAACAAAATTGACAAACCGTTAGCAAGACTCATTAACAAACAAAGGGAGAAGAACCAAATCAACAAAATTAGAAATGAAAATGGAGAGATCACAACAGACAACACTGAAATACAAAGGATCATAAGAGACAACTACCAGCAGCTCTATGCCAATAAAATGGACAACTTGGAAGAAATAGACAAATTCCTAGAAAAGAATAACTTTCCGAAACTGAACCAGAAAGAAATAGAAGATCTAAACAGACCCATCACAAGCACGGAAATCGAAACTGTAATCAGAAATCTTCCAGCAAACAAAAGCCCAGGACCAGATGGCTTCACACCTGAATTATACCAAAAGTTTAGAGAAGAGCTAACACCTATCTTACTCAAACTCTTCCAGAAAATTGCAGAAGAAGGTAAACTTCCAAACTCATTCTATGAGGCCACCATCACCCTAAATCCAAAACCAGACAAAGATGCCACAAAAAAAGGAAACTACAGGCCAATATCACTGATGAACATAGATGCAAAAATCCTTAACCAAATTCTAGCAAACGGAATCCAACAACATATTAAAAAGATCATATATCATGACAAAGTGGGCTTTATCCCAGGAATGCAAGGATTCTTTAATATCTGCAAATCAATCAATGTAATACACCACATTAACAAATTGAAAGATAAAAAACATATGATTATCTCAATAGATGCAGAGAAAGCCTTCGACAAAATTCAACATCCATTTATGATTAAAACTCTCCAGAAAGCAGGGATAGAAGGAACATACCTCAACATAATAAAAGCTATATATAACAAACCCATGACAAACATTACCCTCAGTGTTGAAAAATTGAAAGCATTTCCCCTAAAATCAGGAACAAGACAAAGGTGCCCACTCTCACCACTACTATTCAACATAGTGTTGGAAGTTTTGGCCACAGCAATCAGAGCAGAAAAAGAAGTAAAAGGAATTCAGATTGGAAAAGAAGAAGTGAAACTCTCACTGTCTGCAGATGACATGATCCTCTACATAGAAAACACTGAAGACTTTACCAGAAAATTACTAGAGCTAATCAATGAATAGAGTAAAGTTGCAGGATATAAAATTAACACACAGAAATCCCTTGCATTCCTATACACTAACAATGAGAAAACAGAAAGAGAAATTAAGGAAACAATACCATTCACCACTGCAACAAAAAGAATAAAATATTTAAGAGTATATCTATCTAAAGAAACAAAAGACCTATACATAGAAAACTATAAATCACTGATGAAAGAAATCAAAGAGGACACAAATAGATGGAGAAATATACCGTGTTCAAGGATTGGAAGAATCAATATTGTGAACATGAGTATACTACCCAAAGCAATCTACAGATTCAATGCAATCCCTATCAAGCTACCAACGGTATTCCTCACAGAACTAGAACAGATAATTTCACAATTTGTATGGAAATACAAAAAACCTCAAATAGCCAAAGTAATCTTGAGAAAGAAGAATGGAACTGGAGGAATCAACCTGCCTGACTTCAGACTCTACTACAAAGCCACAGTCATCAAGACAGTATGGTACTGGCACAAACACAGAAATATAGATCAATGGAACAAAATAGAAAGCCCAGAGATAAATCCACATACCTACGGACACCTTATCTTCGACAAAGGAGGCAAGGATATACAATGGAAAAAAGACAACCTCTTTAACAAGTGGTGCTGGGAAAACTGGTCAACCACTTGTAAAAGAATGAAACTAGAACACTTTCTAACACCAGACACAAAAATAAACTAAAAATGGATTAAAGATCTAAATGTAAGACCAGAAACTATAAAACTCCTAGAGGAGAACATAGGCAAAACACTCTCCGACATAAATCACAGCAAGATCCTCTATGACCCACCTCCCAGAATATTGGAAATAAAAGCAAAACTAAACAAATGGGACCTAATGAAACTTAAAAGCTTTTGCACTACAAAGGAAACTATAAGCAAGGTGAAAAGACAGCCCTCAGATTGGGAGAAAATAATAGCAAATGAAGAAACAGACAAAGGGTTAATCTCAAAAATATACAAGCAACTCCTGCAGCTCAATTCCAGAAAAGTAAATGACCCAATCAAAAAATGGGCCAAAGAACTAAACAGACATTTCTCCAAAGAAGACATACAGATGGCTAACAAACACATGAAAAGATGCTCAACATCACTCATTATCAGAGAAATGCAAATCAAAACTTCAAAGAGGTACCATTACATACCAGTCAGAATGGCTGCTATCCAAAAGTCTACAAGCAGTAAATACTGGAGAAGGTGTGGAGAAAAAGGAACCCTCTTACACTGTTGGTGGGAATGCAAACTAATATAGCCACTATGGAGAAGACTGTGGAGATTTCTTAAAAAAACTGGAAATAGAACTGCCATATGACCCAGCAATCCCACTTCTGGGCATACACACGGAGGAAACCAGATTGAGAGAAACACGTGTACCCCAATGTTCATTGCAGCACTGTTTATAATAGCCAGGACATGGAAGCAACCTAGATGCCCATCAGCAGATGAATGGATAAGGAAGCTATGGTACATATACACTATGGAATATTACTCAGCCATTAAAAAGAATTCATTTGAATCAGTTCTAATGAGATGGATGAAACTGGAGCCCATTATACAGAGTGAAGTAAGCCAGAAAGATAAAGAAAAATACAGTATACTAACGCACATATATGGAATTTAAAAAGATGGTAAAGATAACCCTATATGCAAAACAGAAAAAGAGACACAGATGTACAGAACAGACTTTTAGACTCTGTGGGAGAAGGCGAGGGTGGGATGTTCAGAGAGAACAGCATTGAAACAAATATACTATCAAGGGTGAAACAGATCACCAGCCCAGGTTGGCTGCATGAGACAAGTGCTCAGGACTGGTGCACTGGGAAGACCCAGAGGGATGGGATGGAGAGGGAGGCAGGAGGGGGGATCGGGATGGGGAACACATGTAAATCCATGGCTGATTCATATCAATGTATGGCAAAAACCACTACAATATTGTAAAGTAATTAGCCTCCAACTAATAAAAATAAATGGGAAAAAAAAGAAAGAAATTATCCATTTGACTTTGATTTACCATCCTTAACATACCCAGGGCAAAACCTTTTGCAGTCTTGGCTGATACAGTTAACACACACACACCAAAAAGAAAAAGAAAAATAAGCAAACAAAAAAACATTGGTGAAATTCATTTCTGATTTGTCCCAGCTATCTGACTGTCTGATTTCATCTTTTATTTTTTTTTTCTATTTCTTGATTTATATGTGTTCCCTGAAATTCACATAACCAGTTAGTCTGAATGTTTCTTACCAATACTTCCCCATACTCCCTGCCTTCCCAGGTCTCAAAAAAGTTTTAGTTTAAAATGTAAGTTTTTCTTAACATTTATGTGCTAAGTCACTTCAGTCATGTTTGACTCTTTGTGACCCCATGGACTGCAGGCCACCAGGCTCTTCTGTCCATTGGGATTCTCCAGGCAAGAATACTGGAGTAGGTGCCATGCCCTTCTCTAGGAGATCTACCAACTCAGGGACTGAACCCACGTCTCCTGCATCTCCTGCATTGACAGACAGGTTCTTTACCACTAGCATCACCTGGGAAGCCCTTTCCTAATATCTGTTGTGTGTGAAAGTCACTCAGTCATGTTTGACTCTTTGCAACCCCATGGACTAAACAGTCCATGGAATTCTCCAGGCCAGAATACTGGAGTGGTTAACCTTTCCCTTCTCCAGGGGATCTCCCCAACCCAGGGATCAAACCCAGGTCTCCCACATTGCAGGCAGATTCTTTACCAGCTCAGCAACAAGGGAAGCCCTTTCTTAACACTTGGGGCCAGACAAACTCCATAGCATTAAAGCATGAAACATGTCACCACAGAATAACCTTGGCATATTGGGAAATTTTTCAGAGTTGCTAAATTTTCTCAGAAGCTTCATTAGTCCAGTTCAGTTAATGGCATTGAATATTTTAGTGAGGCCTATGAAAACCACATTATTATCTCTATGTCTAGATTTTTGCTATCAGACATTTTACCCAAGCCAGAGTGGTGAGAGAAATCTGCTCCAAACACAGAAAATAAGGGAGGTGCATTGTCTGTAGAAAATTTACAGACAATAATAAAACAAACTAAAAGTCACTCTGCTTTTTTATTATCACCATGCACCTGGATTTTAAAAACAATGTCAGGGATAAAATACTCCTCTGCGGGGTTGGGGGGGAGAGGGGAGCGGGGAGTATCTTTGATCAGTTTGAGTCAGGATTTCTCAACCTGAGCATTATTGACATTTTGAGCTGGATAATTCTCGCTGGGTGGTGGGGGCTGCCCTATGTATTAGAGGATACAGCCACTACCCTCTAGATGCTAGTAGTTCCTCCTCACGGATGACATACGAAAATGTCTTTTGACATTGCCAAATGTCCCCTGGGAGGCAGAAATCACTCTTGGTTGGGAACCACTTGTCTAAGTTCAAATTAATTGCAGTGATTATTATTAAGATTTAACCATTTATATTTTGTTGCTTTTAATAATAATACTTTTTTTCTATCACTTATCATGATAAACATTATATCTGTCATGGAAGTGAACTCAAAGGACTTCCAGTTATCCATCTAGCTTCTGACACACATAGATCCCTCTATTGTTGTTGTTGTTGTGTTGTCACTCAGTCGTGTCCGACTCTGTGACCCAATGAACTCTAGCCTGCCAGGCTCCTCTGTCCATGGGATTTCCCAGGCAAGAATACTGGAGGGGGTTGCCATTTCCTTCTCCAGGGGATCTTCCTGACACAAGGATCGAACCCAGGTCTCCTGCCTTGCAGGCAGATTCTTTACTGTCTGAGCTATCAAGGAAGCCCACAGATCCCTCTATATGCATTCATTTCCAGAAAAAGTTCAGAACAGCTTAGAATCATATAAGCTTGCTGTTGGTAGAGTTCACATTGCCAACCTTTGTGCTTTTGAATATTCCTGCATTTAAATTGTAGCTTCAAAATAAACAATGGCAGGGCAATAATTTTAACAGCAGATAAACTGGACCTGAGCTGCTTCAATATTGTCATTCTATGTGACTACTCGAATTTTGTATCTGGATTTGGTATACTGGTGTGGTAAGAGGATATTTTAGTTTGCTGAATTTGAACATAAATTTAAGATTAAAATGTATCTTTCTATTTTAGCTTCTTATGGAATTGTTTTTAACTGTCATTAATCTACAACATTATTATTTTATTGTTTATTATTACAACACACCAATATATAGGTATAAGTTTTTCTCTTAAAAAATACATTAGTATAAGTAAAAATATTATTCTATTATTTTTTCTCTATAAATTTATATCTCATAAACTTTCACTAATAAATAAGCACTAGGGATGTGATGAAAAACATGATGATAACTATAGTTAACACCTCTGTGTGGTATATTTGAAATTTATTAAACAATTAGATCCTAAGAGTTCTCATCACAAGGAAAAAGACTTTTTTTTTTTTTTTTGCCTTTTTACTTATCTAAATTAGATGATGGATGTTAACTAAACTTATTGTGGTAATCATTTCACCATACATGTAAATCAAATCATTATGCTATACACTTTAAGCTTATACAGTGTTATATATCAATTACATCTCAATAAAACTGAAGGACAAGTGCTCCGGCCTGGTGCACTGGGAAGACCCAGAGGAATCGGGTGGAGAGGGAGGTGGGAGGGGGGATCGGGATTGGGAATACATGTAAATCCATGGCTGATTCATATCAATGTATGACAAAACCCACTGGAAAAAAAAATAATAATAATAATAAAAAAATAAATAAAATAAATTTCCTGAAACAAAAAAAAAAAAAAACTGAAGGAAAGGTGTTAATATATTACTTTTTTCTTTTCCATACTATTTATTTCATTTTAAAATATTTTACTAGCATGATTACACATAAAACATATCTAAGTAACAATATTAATAATCAATAAAAGAAAGTCCTCACTCTCTTGGCCATTAATTTCACTCCATTATCATTACTAAACATGACTTTGTCCTAATAGAGGAAGGGAATGTTAAAAATTATCTTTTCCAGATATCAAATATACCAAGTTTGCCTCTTTTTGGCAGAAAGCAAAGTTTTCTACTGTAAAGTCTTTTGCACTGAAGCAGGGGCAATTTTCTCAACCAGGGGCAATTTTGTCCCTCTTCCCTAGGGGACATGTTTCAATGTCTAGAGATAATTTTGGCTGACACACTAGGGAGGAAGGTGCTATAGGCATCTAGTAAGTAGAGGACAGAGATTTTACACAACATCCTACGATCCACAGGACATCCTCATACAACAAAGGACTATCCTGCCCAAATTTCAATAGTACTGAAACTGAGAATCCCTGGCAAAAGCAATGAATTACATAATCACTCAAAACCCAGCAAATATTAAGAATGTACAGCCCAGCTAAATTAAATGCTAACTTTTATGTAACAAAACACTTCTCCTTGTGAGTTTCTACCCACTCTTCTAGTTTTGTATCACTGCCTAACTGACCTTGCATTTCACCCCAATAAAAAGTTTGTTTTTAGGTAGGGTTGAGAAAGGAAGAACATTTTATTATCATCATTTCCCAAGCCTTCTCTAAGCATAACAGGTAAAGAGTTAAATTTGGAAACATGAAGAACATTCTAAGGATCTTGCCAGTATTTGCATAGAACACCTAAAACCACATGCATCTCTGTGACAGTCTGAATCTAGAGTAAGTAAAACTGGGAAGTTTTAACAACCCAAACTAAAATCTGCAATTAGGATTGCAAAAAAATGCCCCTATTACATGATTTTTATAATCCTTCAGTCTTCTAAGCAGATGAAAAATAAAATTCTAATTATCTCCTCATTGAGCCCATAGATAATTCAGTGACATCTGTAACCCAAACAATCTCCATCTGCTTTAAAAAAAAGAAAGAAAGACTTAAATATAAATAAAAGAAAAAGAAGATAAAGGCAAGAAATAAAAGCTATATCTTCTCCTTGGAAAAAGAAGATGCTATATTTGAATAGGAACTACCTAGATATAAAATTTCCTTGATCTAGAGCTAGGTACCCTGTCCTGGGTAAACTCTTAAGGGCCAGTAGTGAAAGCTAATTTCCCCTATAATTACAGTGAATTACTTATTAAATGAGAAAGTCTCAAATAGATATCAGTCTTACATACTAGTTGTCTTTCTCTCAGGGACCAGTTTATAACCAATTTGAATTTACACTGTCCAACCCTACATTATTAGCATGTCAGCAGTGCAGGCTATTCAGTCAGTCAGGTTGTGTGTCTTCAGAAGATAAAATGACATCATTTCTGCTGTTGTGGATATTCTATTGCTTTCCACTTTTGTGTAGATAAAGGTTGGTGGGGGTGAGGGAATTCCCTGGCCATCCAGTGGTTGGATCTCCTCATTTTCACTGGTGAGGGCTCTGGTTCCATTCCTGGTTGGGGAACTAGGTTCCAGCAAGCAGTGAGGTGAAGCAAAAAAAAGTCAGCGGAGATGGTGATCACAAAGTAGTATTTTTATCTTGTGACCATATTATTGTCATGAACTCAGATTCTTGATCTTATATGGGATTTTCTGACAAAAGACTGGAGTAAGTTAATTATTGAATATAAAGACATATCATAGAGTTACCAAAAACCCATGAGAATTGGAAAAGACTTGGATACATGAATAAACTAAACCTAGGACTGCCAAGTATTTTATTACTTCTTAGGAGGTAAGGTTATGTTTACTATAATGCCTTTCTTTAATATGCTACAGTTGAACTTTTTACTACAAGTTTCTAATTTAACACATGTAAATCCATGGCTGATTCATGTCAATATATGGCAAAAACCACTACAATATTGTAAAGTAATTAGCCTCCAACTAATAAAAATAAATGGAAAAAAAATAAAGTAAATCAACCTCAAAGAAGTTGTTGCTACAAATTTGATTAACCATTTTCTGTGTTTAGGATGTTTTTACAGCAAGAGGAGCAGAAACAAGTGGCTAAAATATAATGAACATTGCCTGTGTTAAAATGTGACTTCCCTCCAGCTCACCTCTAGGGAAAAAATGAAATTTAAGTACAAGTTCTAGCTGGGTGCAATCCCTTCCTCCTCCATCATTTTGGGTGCCCAACATACATCACTAATTCTATATAAAAAAGAATACACTTTTGATTTGTCCTTCAAACTCACTTACTATTGATAGCAGGTGTCTGAATTTATAAACTATTAGAGATGCTATCCAAGACTACTGGATGTGCTTGACTTCCAATTCCAGAATTGGTTAGAAACAAGTGACACTGAAAAGAAATGTAGCAAGAACAAAAATAGAAAACTACAGATCAGATTTCATGCTTTTCTCCATATTATGATCTTCCCTCAAAGTTGACATCTTGGCCTTTATAACTTCTTGGCATCCTTTAATAAGTAAATGTTTCCTTTTGATAGCTTCACCCAGCATTTGCAAGAGTAGATATTTTTAGTGCCCTTTTCAATCACTGAGAGTGATAAGATAGAGAATTGGCCTGGTCTCTGGATAATTTTAAACCATTTTGTATTGGTTATGTCACTGGTTTATTTGCCATTTGTATAAAGCATAAAATGGTTCTGGAAACTCTACTCCATCCTGTAGCTAGGCCATATAAAACATGTAATCTCCAAATTCTTTGCAATGGTAGTAAAGAGGAATAGAGAAAGCACACAAAGTTCTTACTGACAGTCCAGAAAACTCATGCTCCCTGTGCATTTGCCAAAAATAGGCACACAGGTCCAACATAAATGCAAAGGAAAGTGGAAATTTTAGGAAACTCATGGATGTTTGTCAAGAATTCTTTCTGCCAGTCATTTTCGCATATATTCTATTTATAGTCATTTTGTCATTCTACTCTTATATCTGGGATGCAGACCTCTGCCATTGAAATTTAACTCCGTTTTGCCTAGGTCCAACAGGCATGAACAGGGAAGCCTGGCATGCTGCAATCCATGGGGTGGCAAAGAGTTGGACACAACTTAGTGACTGAACATCAACAGGCATGAAAAGACATCTGTGATCTCATTCATCAAAATAAAAAACCAGGAAGTGATAAGTGAAGTTTATTTTGAAGTGAACCAATTGCTGTTAGACAAGACATTAGATCCAGTTTAATTCTACGATATGCAGTATTCGAATAGCTTAGGACATGCCTCAAAAATGCTTTGATTTCAATCCAGGAAACCAGCACAACTTGCCTGCCGATATGAGGCAGACATTTTGAAACTGGCTAAAAGTATTAATCCTTAGGCTGTCATGAATGCTTACAGGCTGCCTTCAATAACACTGATTTGGCTGTCAAGTTGCGGTAAAATGTCAACATCTCATACTACCCAATTAATGGCTTTAGAGACATACTTCTTCTTACAGAGGAACAAAACGTCTGTCTCTCCTTATTTCTCACGTAACTCAATGTATGTGGTGTACAATATCATATTATAGAGACAAATAACTGTGGAATGCGATATGGCTGGGGCACAAATTCTACCCAAGTAAAGCACACATACCACTGGAATGGCAGAAACTGCCCTCATTAGTAATGATGTACAAGGACAGTAGTGGCACATTTTTTTTTCCCCTTTGCAACTTGGGCTGTCAGAAAGTAGTATTTCTCAAATTTTGCACGTGACAAAAAATATTCTACTTGAAAACTTCGAATCTCCTATTATTTAAATTATAATGAAATGTAAACTTCAACAACATGTAAACATCAACAAAATGTAAACATTCTCCACTCATGCAGAATGACTGCCAAATGGTAAATGGTATGGTCCTCTACTGAGGAGAGCATCTCACTCCCTAGCACATTTTGCATAGTTCAATAGGCCTTAATAAGACTGATAGTAATAGGAGAGTCACCCTACACTGTTCTCAATTGAGATCAATTAGTAGCTCAGTTGGTAAAGAATCTGCCTGCAATGCAGGAGACCTGGGTTCGGATTCCTGGGTTGGGAAGGATCCCCTGGAGAAGGAAATGGCAACCCACTCCAGTATTATTGCCTGGAGAAGCCCATGGACAGAGGAGCCTAGCAGGCTATACAATCCATGGGGTAGCAAGAGTTGGACATGACTTAGCAACTAAACCACCGCCACCAAGCGATCCTTATAGCTGTTTGCAGTGAATAATGGTTATATGGCTTTGGCTGTGTTTGAACCTGTTGGGTTTTTTATTTTTTGTTTTGCATCTTCAGGACTAGTTTGAATTTTAAAATACATGAAACTGACTGGTTTTAGTGGGCAGAAATTCAATATGAATGAGGATATATGACTGTCCCCCCAAATTCCTTTCCCTACTTCTTACTATATGCATAGCTTATCAACTAGAGACATTCTAAAGCTTTCAAAGCAGACAAATGTGGACATATTATTAAGTTATTGGCAATGAAATAGGAATATAAAGGATGTGTACACTTTCTGCCTCGCTTGCTTAAAAGGAAAACGTTTGCACTGGACTCCTTTTCTCTCCTTTCCATGAGATGGAAACTAGACATACCAGAAATTCAGTTTTGACCATGTGATCTAGGAAATGACCTAGGAGATGACAGAGCATCATGAAGAAAGGAACATCTGTCCCTGAACAACCTTGTCAAGCAGGGAGGCCCCACCACTGTGGAATAGCCAGATGTTACTTAAGAAATTAAACTTATTATTGAGACCACTGCGTTTTGGAGGTCCTTTGTTGAAACAGGTTAAATTTACCTTTACTGGAGCATTTGACTCAGGAGCCCCGTGTCACATGCCCTTGTCCCACCTTTGACATAAACTGCAGTGTACAGTGTCATGTGAGCTCAGATCCATCCCATCCCGTGCTAACCACACCCCCTCAGAGACATAGGGTGCAGTTTTCTAATCATCACATCAGGGCTTTCACCAATGCCTCAATAGCCCTCTCAGGCCACATACTACCTTCAAATAATGGGAGACAAGCAGCAATGGGTAAATACTCCACTCTCTTTTTCTAGGTGTTGCAAAGAAGGGTGTTACAAAGAATGGTTACGTCCCAGTTCTCGAAAGAGTTCCTGAGACAGGCCACCAAGCGAAGGTCCTTGGCTTAAGAAAGAATTCAGAAGCACCACAGTAAAGTGAAAGCAAGTTTCTTTAGAGATATACATATTCCATAGGCAGAATGTGGTTCATTTCAGCAGGTGAAAGGCGTACTGAGGTTCGGGGTTGTCATTTTATGGGCTGGGTGATTTCATATTCTAATGAGTGGGAGGCTTATTCCAATTACTTTGAAGAAAGGGCAAGGATTTCCAGGAATTGGGCTACAGCCCACATTTTGGCCTTTTTATTTTCAGCCAGAAAACTGTCATGGTGCCAGTGGGTATGTCATTTAGCATATGCTAATGTATTACAAGAGCATATAATAAGACTCAAGGTCCACTGGAAGTTGAATCTTTTGCCCATCTTGAACCTACTCAGTTCTAACCAGTTTTTGTAGTATCCTGTTTTTCTCAATGGCTGTATCATTCTTTAAATGGTTGTTCCCTGCCTGCTTCTCTCCTGTCTCACAGGCATACAATTCTGTGAGGATAAGTTTTTTGAAAGAACTGGAAATGTTTAACCCCAAAGGATTGTTAAATATTTGAAAGACATGTATGTAGGCACGGACGCACATATGTAGGTAAATATTTGAGAAGCATTTATAAAAGAAGGGCTTCCCAGGTGACGCTAATGATAAAGAACTAATGCAGGAGACTGATGCGGGTTCGATCCCTGGGTTAGGAAGATCCCCTGGAGAAGGAAATGACAACCCACTCCAGTATTCTTCCCTGGAGAATTCCATGGATGGAGGAGCCTGGTGGGCTACAGTCCATGGGTCACAAAGAGTGAAGTGACAATGACTGAAGTGACTTAGCACATGTATAAAAAAAGAATGAGGTTAATTTTCTTCTGTAAGATCTGACATAGGAGAATGAAGACTAAGAGGCAGAAGATGCAGTGAGAAAGATTTCAGTTCACCATAAGTAAAACTTTATAAATTCAGCATTGTTCAAAGTAGTTTCTAAAATGTATGTTTGAAATATAGTGACAAGTTACCTAAAAAGCCCTAATGACTCCCACCACCTACTCTTCTGTCCACACAAAGTCCTTCAGGATCTCCCTCTCCTGCCTTGGCTTCTCCTATTCCCCACTTCCCCACACCTATGACAAGCCATGATAAACTCATTTACAGTTCTTCTAATATACCAGGGTTGTTTTATTTCTCTGTTTTTTTACTATGCAATTCTTTCTGCCCTTTCCACCATTTTCTCCCCTAGCAAACCTCACTCTTTACAACCCAGAATGAACATGTTTTCCCTCTGGAAAAACTTGTCTGAACCTTGCCTCACCTCCACAGCATCCACACACAAGAGCTACCTATTCTCTCCTCTGTACTATCTGTTCCTTTCATATCCTTATTTTTTTTTTCAATTATTGCCCACATTACACAATAATCTGCCTACATGTCTAGCAACTCTACTAATCTATGAGTTTCTTAAAATCAGAGACAGTATCTTGTTCATTGTTTTGACTACATCACTTAGGAAGATCCCTGGCATCTAATTGTTGTTCAGTCTCTCAGTCATGTCCAACTCTTTGTGACCCCCATGGACTGCAGCACACCAGGCTTATCTGTCCTTCACCATTTCTTGGAGTTTGCACAAACTCATATTCATTGAGTCCATGATGCCATCAAACCATCTCATCCTCTGTCCTCACCTTCTCTTCCTGCTCTCAATCTTTCCCAGCATCAAGGTCTTTTACAATGAACCAAAGTGTTGCAGCTTCAGCTTCATCATCAGTCCTTCCAATGAATATTCAGGGTTGATTTCCTTTAGGACTGACTGGTTTGATCTCCTTGTGATCTGAGTGACTCTCAAGAATCTTCTCCAGCACTAAAACTCCAAGGCAGCAATTCCTTGACCCTCAGCCTTTTTGATTGTCCAGCTCTCACATCTGTACATGACTACTGAAAAAACATAGCTTTAACTATAGGGACCTTTGCCAGCAAAGTAATGTCTCTGCTTTTTAATATGCTGTCTAGGTTTGTCATTGATTTTCTTCCAAGGAGCAAATGTCTTTTAATTTCATGGCTGCAGTCACTATCCAGTGACTCTGGAGCCCAAGAAAATAAAGTCAGCCACTGTTTCCACTGTTTCCCCATCTATTTGCCATGAAGTGATGGGACCAGATGCCATGATCTTCATTTTTTTGTTTTTTCAATGTTGAGTTTTAAGCCAGCTTTTTTACTCTCCTCTTTCACCTTCATCAAAAGGCTGTTTAATTCCTCTTTGCTTTCTGCCATTAGGGTGGTGTCATCTGCATATCTGAGCTTATTGATATTTCTCCCTGCAATCTTGATTCCAACTTGTGTTTCATTCAGCCCTGCATTTCCTATGATGTAATCTGAATATAAGTTAAATAAGCAGGGTGACAATATACATCCTTGACATACTCCTTTCCCAATTTTGAACCATACGTTATTCCATGTCTGGTTTTAACTGTTGCTTCTTGACTTGCATACAGGTTTCTTGGAGGTCAGTAAGGAGGTCTGGTATTCCCATCTCTTTAAGAACTTTCCACAGTTCATTCTGGTCTACACAGTCAAAGGCTTTGGTGTAGTAAATAAAGCAGAACTAGATGTGGAATTCTCTAGATTTTTCTATGATCCAACGAATGCTGCCAATTTGATCTCTAGTTCCTTAGCCTTTCCTAATCCAGCTTGAATATCTGGAAGTTCTCGGATCACATATTGTTGAAGCCTAGCTTGAAGGATTTTGAGCATTACTTTGCTAGTGTGTGAAATGAGTGCAATTGTGTGGTAGTTTGAACATTCTTTGGCATTGCCTTTCTTTGAGATTGGAATGAAAACTGACCTTTTCTTGCCCTGTGACCACTGCTGAGTTTCCCAAATTTGCTGACATATTGAGTACAGCACTCTAACAGCACCATCTTTTAAGATTCAAAATAGCTCAGCTGGAATCCCCTCCACTTCCACTAGCTTTGTTTATAGTAATGCTTCCTAAGGCCCAGTTGACCTCACATTCCAGGATATCTGGCTCTAGGTGAGTGATCACACCATCATGGTTATCTGGGTCATGAAGATCTTTTTTATATAGTTCTTCTGTGCACTCTTGCCACCTTTTGTTAATATCTTCTGTTTCTGTTAGGTCCATAATGTTTCTGTCCTTCATTGTGCCTGTTTTTACATGAAATGTTCCCTTGCTATCTCTAGTTTTCTTGAAGAGATCTCTAGTCTTTCTCATTCTATTGTTTTCCTCTATTTCCTTCCATTGTTCATTTAAAAAGGCTTTCTTATCTCTCCTTGCTATTCTCTGGAACTCTGCATTCTAAAGGGTATATCTTTCCTTTTCTCATTTTTCTTTTGCTTCTCTTATTTGCCAGCTATTTGTAAGGCCTCCTCAGCCAACCATTTTGCCTTTTTGCATTTTTTTCCTTTGGGAATGGTTTTGGTCATCGACTCCTGTACGATTTTAAGAACCTCCGTTGACAGTTCTTCAGGCACTCTATCAGATCTAATCCCCTGAATTTATTTGTTATTTGTATAATCACAAGTGATTTGGTTTAGGTCATACCTGAGTGGTCTAGTCATTTTCCCTGCTTTCTTCAATTTAAGTCTGAATTTTGCAATAAGGAGCTCATGATATGAGCCGCAGTCAGCTCCAGATCTTATTTTTGCTGACTGTATAATGCTGTTCCATCTTTGACTGCAAAAGAATATAATCAAGCTGATTTTGGTATTGACCATCTGGTGATGTCCATGTGTAGAGTTGTCTCTTTGGTTGTTGGGAGAAGGTGTTTGCTATGACCAATGTATTCTCTTGGCAAAACTCTTTTAGTCTTTGCCCTGCTTAATTTTGTACTCCAAGGCCAAACTTGCCTGTTATTCCAAGTATCTCTTGACCTCTTACTTTTGCATTCCAGTCCCCTATCATGAAAAGGACATTTTTTTGTTTGTTTTTTTCTTTTTGGGTTTTTTTTTTTTTTTTGATGGTGTTAGTTCTAGAAGGTCTTGTATGTCTTCATCGAACTGTTCAGCTTCAGCTTCTTTGGCGTTAGTGCTTGGGGCATAATCCTGGACTTTTGTGATGTTGAATGGTTTGCTTTGGAAACAAACCGAGATCATTCTGTCATTTTTGAGATTGCATCCAAGTACTGCATTTCAACTCTTTCATTGATTATGAGGACTACTCCATTTCTTCTAAGGGATTCTTGTACACAGAAGTTGATTCAATGGTCATCTGAATTAAATTTACCCATTCATGTCCATTTTAATTCACTGATTCCTAAAATGTCAATGTTCACTCTTGCCATCTCCTGTTTGATCACTTCCAATGTACCTTGATTCATGGACCTAACGTTTCAGTTTCTTATGCAACATTGTTCTTTACAGCATCAGACTTTCACCACCAGACACATACACAACTGGACATTGTTTCTGCTTTGACTCAGCCTCTTCATTCCTTCTGGAGCTATTTCTTTGCTCTTCTCCAGTAGCATTTTGGACTCTTACCTACCTGGGGGGTTCATCTTTCAGTGTCATATCTTTTTGCCTCTTCATACTGTTCAGGGGGTTCTCAAGGTAAGAATGCTGAAGTGGTTTGCCATTCCCTTCTCCAGTGAACCATGTTTTGTCAGACTCTCCACCATGTCCCATCTGTCTAGGGTGGCCCTACATGGCATGGCTCATAGTTTCATTGAGTTAGGCAAAGTTGTACTTCATGTGATCAGTTTGATTAGTTTTTTGTGATTGTGGTTTTCATTCTGTCTGCCCTCTGATGGATGAGGATAAGAGGTTTGTGCAAGCTTCCTGATGGGAGGGACTGGCTGTGGGGAAAACTGGGTCTTGTTCTGGCAAGGCCATGTTCAGTAAGTCTTTAATCCAGTTTTCTGCTGATGGTAGTGACCTCCTTCAAAAGGACTTAGGCCAAGATGCCAGACCTCCCAGAACAGTTGTAGTCAGTGCCCCCAACCTCACGGCAGGCCACTGTCAACCCATACCTCCGCCAGAGACTCTCAAGCATACACAGGCAAGTCTGGCTCAGTCTCTTGTGGGGTCACTGTCCTTTATCCTGCATCCTGGTGTGCACAAGGTTTTGTAATAGACATGTAATAGGCACTCAATTACTTAAAGAAATGAATTTAGGAAAGAAGAAAATATAGAAAGAGGGAAGAAGGAAGGAAGGACGACTGAGAGTTTTTGGTGGGGGTCACAAGAGTTGGACACTACTTAGTGACTAAACAACAACAACATTCAGAGAGAATTAAATCATCAAGCATGGTTATTCTAACTTACCCTGAAGGTTTCTTCCAACTCTGAGTATCTATGATTCTAAAAAAAAAAAAATTGCCAGCTGCTCGAGGCTAATTATACTTATTTAAATGAAAATTAGTTTAAAGTTTCAGTCATCTTATAGTGAGGAAACTGTCAAAGTAAAAAGAAATATTATGACCTGTTAAATCTTATATTGTTGGGTTTCTGAAATCAAAAGTTAGTAAATGATTCTTTTTATATCATTTAGTACAAGCGTGAAAATAATTATACCTACCTTATAGTCACTGAGAGTTTTATTAATAGAAGTAAGTGATGTGCATGTACTCTGGTGTGTGCATATGTGTGCACATGTACATCCATACCTATGAGAAGTATACCACTGTATCCCCTGAAGTGAAGCAATCAGATAAAGAATCTCAGCACTATAAAGGAATAAAGTAAAATTGATTGCTTTGTCTTAACCAGCTTTTTGCAGTAACAGAATTGCAAAGTACCTATTTATTAACACAATTACTATATAACACAATTATATAACACAGTTTATTATATCACAGCTCCCTATCTCAGACCCATCTGAACACTAAGATAGTTCCAATCTAATAGATAAACCCAGCTGTTGTCCTCTGCTTCTCATTGTCATCAGGTCCAGGTATAGCAGAGCTCTGGAAGATCCTCACTAAGTGCAGCTTCCCTGACTCTTTCTTCAGCCATTGTTGGCATGATGTTCACACCTAACCCAGGGAGTCACAGTAACAAGAAGCTACTCTATCCCTTGCCCACATGTCCCACTAAAGTTCTTTTACTATCTCCACTATCCTCTGTGGTGGAAAAGAATCCAGAGATAAGGTAGGATTTCATTTCATACACAGATTCACAGCTCTGTACCTATTCTGAATGTTAAGTTGTGTTTTTTTTAAATATTGATAGTAATTATTAGAACTGAGCCTCTGTGAATTTGTGAAAAGCTATGAAATTTGCACCTTTAGCAATCCTCGTTGGAGTGGTCACTTTCTTCCCTTTAAATTTTACAGCTCTCAGTATCCTTATAATCCGTCTTGGTTGTCCAGGGTCCTCCACATGGATATCCTCCATTCTCTGGAGTATCCTGTAATCCCTGTCAGCCTCCCTCATCCTAAAACGTATCTGTCCTGAGAACTAGTTTTCTTACCACCTTTCAAAAATGACTAGCTAAATAATTGATCAATTAATTCATTATGACCATGTTATAGATAATACCAACTAGTGTTGAATCATGCCTCCACCACTTCCTTGTCATGCACCCTTGGCTAAGTTATTTAACTTTCTTTTTGCCTGAGTTATCTCATCTGTAAAATAGAAATGACAAGAGCACCTATCTTAAAGGGCTGTTATGAGAATTAAACAAAGTAATACACATAAAGTGGTTAACATGAAGCCTGGCATTTAGTAAGTACTCAATAAATGTTTAGCTATCAATAAGTATATTTTAGGAGGGAGCTAAATGTTCGGTTTCAGAACATCGGTCCTTGTGGAAAACCCCTTGGGAGTGATTTTGCTGGCCTACATTTTACCACATATTCTGCCTGCTACACGAGGAGGACCTTAGTGGTTTCTTTCTGCACATTTGGACAATATAGAAAGACAATGAGAGAATAGGAGTTTTTCCACACTATCAAAGGTAACACTCTTTAATTCCGGAGTTTGATCCCTGCTCAGGGAACTAGATACCACATACTTCAACCAAGAGTTTGCATGCTACAACTAAGACCTGGGGCAGCCAAATAAATAAATATTAAAAAAAAAAAAAAACCTAAAGAAACTTTTTAAGATAGGTAAGTACTCTAACCAAGGATGCCTCTGGGAAATAATTCACTCATCAATTTTTCTAAAACCCTTGTGTCTTCCTTGTGTCTTGTGAGAATTTTTTAAAAGTTTATTTGCCTTTTCTCCCTAGTTTCTCTTGAGTGATGACTATTCTCCTTCATCAGCTGGGCCTGAGCATTTTGACATACCTTATCAGAAAAAAACTGTGTTCCTGGACTTGTCCTTATACTTCTTAATGACTGGTATCATAAATACCTCCCCCCCCCCAAAAAAAAAATATATGTTATGGCCCAAAGTAATGTGCTGAAAGTCATTTTTCCTTTTCATGGGGATCATTTCCGTTATAGAAAATGTGCTTTTTAAATATATAAAAAGAAATTCAGATTAGTTTTTAAGTATTGTTATCTCTGTAATGACTTAGTTTCTAGACAAAATTGGCATCCTTTTAAAAGTTTGATTTTTTTCCTTCAGTTCCTCTCCTTTTTCATAAATGTGGCCTAGAATATAAACCTGTTTCATGAAGTCACAGACTGACAGCAAAAACAGAAGACAGGAAGGAGGTTACAGATTGTATATGATGAAGCCAAGATAGGAGAGAGGTCAAATCACTCCCATCTCTTTGCAGCTGATGTTTGAACTTGCCAGTGTAGAGGGTAATCATGCACACATCAATCTATCTTCCTAATAATGGCCTCTTTAATGAGACTATAGTTGCCTGCATGTGTTGGTCCAATTCTACTCTTTTGTTTTTAAACATTCACAGTATTTGCTTCTCATCTCAGTGTTTTGTTTTGTTTTGTTTTTCTTTACAGACAATGTTACACATTCAATATTTTCTAGTTAAAAAAATGTTGATTGAATTGTTATCTTAGCTTTGTATTTCTTCTCCTTCCCTCCAACACTCAGACACCAGCCCCTTTGAAGTTTCTTGAGTGACCACATACATATTCACTGAGCTATTTCTGTCATGAGCTTAAAAGTACCATGCATAAGTCATTCTCTATTTTCTTTTCACTCCCTTTCAATTCAAAGTGTATGCTCTCTTGGCAATACAAAATGATGCATTTCAACGGAGTGCACTTTATAAAATGTCTGTTAGACCATTTTTACTTTATAGGGAATCAAATGTTCATGTCTTAAATATTGGCCAATCCTAAGGACTTCAGAATGAAGGTTATAAAAGCATGGTCCAAATAATGTCGTTGTAATGTGTCTTGAAGTTAACTTAATGGTATTATTATCTTCAAATAAATGTTTCCATTCATCCTGTTCCTCAGATCATTTTCAATTATAAGCAATAAAGTAAAATTGAAATTGTCAAGTCCCATCAACAAGTGTTGATTAAGCACATCTCTGCTTTTTAAAGCTACTACAGACTGCAATCCTGAGAACATGTGTTATGGAATCAAACTTGTGTCTACTCACCCATGCACAGTAAAAGCCAATCTACAAACACTGTGTTGTGGTGAAGGAAAGTGCAGCAATTATTGCATGCACCAAACAAGGAATCCAGGGCAGCTACTCCTCAAGAAGCCTGAACTCCCCAAAGGGATTCAAGAAGGAATTTTTAAATCCTAGATGAGGAAGAGGAGGCACAAAGTATGTGATCAGCTTATGCACAATTCTCTGATAGGTTGATGGTGAGGTAACAGGGCAGTGTCACTGGGGTTAATATCTTCGGTCTTCAGGCTCCAGTAGACCTTGAGACTACATGATCAGGGCACCAAGTAGTTAACTTCTTGCATTTGATGAAGGTTCTAGCATTTGTAAAACAACTCAGGAAATGTGCTTCAGATACTGTTTTCCAGGTACTTCAGAGAGGGGCTAAATGAGAAGATACAGGGGAGGGGTCTGTCCCAAGAAGTTCCCATAGGGCCCTGCTCCATTATGTATATATTTTCTTCCTTGATTTCTCTTCCTGTTATTTCCTTTCCATGCATCTTTGTAACAAAGTCTCAGCTATTAAGTTTGTGAATATGGCTGCAGAAATAACTACAATGTTCAACCAAATTGGCGGGAAATCAAACTTTTTTTTAAATTGATTTTCCTAAATGAATGGCCAAGGGGGAAATTTGAAACTTAAGTGAAATTCTATGTATTTCTAAACAACTTCTTTTTGGAAAATACAGAAGAATCACTTTAAAACTAAGAAATATAAAAACTAGTCACCTTGTAATAGGTTCCTCATTATTTGCAGACTCCATGTTTGTGAATTTGTTTCCCTACTACAATTTACGTAAATCATAACTCAAATTCAGCTCACTCTAGCATTGTCTGCCATTTATGACTTCTGCAGTGAAGAAAAATTTTTTGAGTTGTCAGTGTACAGGTCTCCGGCTGAAATCAAACAAGGCAGCACTTGGCTTTCTTATTTCAGTGTTCATACTATAAACAAGTGTCCTTTTTCAGTCTATTTGATGCTACATTTTTCATGCTTTTGGTTGGTGATATTCCTGTTCCAAATGGCCCCCTAGCATAGTGCTGAAGTGTTGGCAAGTATTTCTAAATTCAAAAAGCTATAGTGTGACTTACAAAGAAAATACATGTGTTAGGTAAGCATTATTCAGGCATGAGTTATTAGTGCCATTGGCTATCAGTCTATTGTTAATGAATTAACACAATATATTAAATAAGGTGTATTTAGAGACACACACATAAAACAAGGTTACATATTGATTAGTTGATGAAAATGTTGCAACCAAAAGCTCACAGGAACCCAACCTTGCATATCCCCTAGGAGCAATGGTTCAATACTTTATAAAACATAACTACCACAAATAACAAAAATCAATTGTATTTTAAACCCAGGTTCAGTTAGAACTGCCAAGAAGTCAGATACATAAATAAATTAATAAAGTGTCTTTCTATGCCAAGATCTCTGGATCATAGGCCCTTGAACTTTTTCATAACGGGAGTACTGAAATTAGGTTAATTTATTTTGAACATAATTCTCTGTTTTCAGAAATAAAGATGTCTGCAATAAACAAATGTATCTCTAATAAAGCTTAAAAAGAACATTTGAAAATTCTCAGTTACTACTTTTTTATGGATAATATCTTTGCTTATTTAAGTACATGGATGCCTTGTCAAGCTAGTTTTTCCCCTTCAAATAAGATGCCATGACGTTTCAGTACTGCTTTAACCACCTCTTGGTGTCTCATCTAAGAATGCCTGTTTCAGTTCTACCTGGAATTCTACCACTTAGACTTCCACCTCTGGTATACAGTGGCCCTATAGTCTATCCCAGGTGTAAGCCATCATAGGGGACTGGAACACAAAAGTAGAAAATCAAGAGATACCTGGAGTAACAAGCAAGATTTTGGCCTTGAAGTAAAAAAATGAAGCAGGGCAAAGGCTAACAGAGTTTCGCCAAGAGAACACAGTGGTCATAGCAAGCACCCTCTCCCAACAAACAAAGAGATGACTCTACACATGGACATCACCAGATGGTCATTACCGAAATCAGATTGATTATGTTCTTTGCAGACGAAGATGGAGAAGCTCTATACAGTTAGGAAAAACAAGACTGGGAGCTGACTGTGGCTCATACCATGAGCTCCTTATTGCAAAATTCAGACTAAAATTGAAGAAAGTACGGAAAACCACTAAGCCATTCAGGTATGACCTAAATCAAATCCCTTTTGATTATATAGTATAAGTGACAAATAAATCCAAGGGATTAGATCTGATAGACTGAGTGCCTGAAGAATTGTGGACAGAGATTTGTAACATTATATAGGAGGCAATAACCAAAACTATCTCCAAGAAAAAGATAAGCAAAAAGGCAAAATGGTTGGCTGAGGAGGTCTTACAAAGAGCTGAGAAAAGAAGAGAAGCAAAAGACAAATGAGAAAAGGAAAGATATACCCATTGAATGCAGAGTTCCAGAGAATAGCAAGGAAAGATAAGAAAGTCTTCCTAAATGAACAATGCAAAAAAATAGAGGAAATCAAAACAATAGGAAAGGGATCTCTTCAAGAAAATTAGAGATACCAAGGGGACATTTCATGCAAAAATAGGCACAATAAAGGACAGAAACTGTATGGACCTAACAGAAGCAGAAGATATTGAGAAGTGGCAAGAATACACAGAAGAACTGTGCAAAAAAGTCTTAATAACCTGAATAACCACGATGGTGTGATCAGTCACCTAGTGCTAGCCAGACATCCTGGAATGAGAAGTCAAGTGGGCCTTATGAAACATTACTACAAACCAAGCTAGTGCAGGTGAAGGGATGCCAGCTGAGCTATTTTGAATCCTAAAAGATGATGCTGTTAGAGTGCTGTACTCAAAATGCCAGCAAATTTGGAAAACTCAGCAGTGGCCATGGGACTGGAAAAGGTCAGTTTTCATTCTAACCCCAAAGAAGGGTAATGCCAAAGAATTTTCAAACTACCACACAATTGCACTCATTTCACATACTAGCCAGGTAATGCTCAAAATCCATCAAGTTTCAACAGTATGTGAACCAAGTATTTCCAGATGTTCAAGCTGGATTTAGAAAAGGCAGAGGAACCAGAGATCAAATTGCCAACATCCAGTGGATCATAAGAAAAGCAAGGTAATTCCAGAAAAACATTTATTTCTGCTTTATTGACTATGCTAAAGCCTTTAACTGTATAGATTACAACACACTGTGGAAAATTCCAAAAGAGATTGGAATACCAGACGACCTTACCTGCCTCCTGAGAAACCTGGAAGCAACAGTTAGAATTGGATAGGGAACAATGGACTGATTCCCTCCCAGTTGGGAAAAGAGTATGTCAAGGCTGTATTGCCACCCTGCTTATTTAACTTATATACAGAGTACATTATGCGAAATGCAGGGCTGGATGAAGCACAAGATGGAATCAAGGTTGATGGGAGATTATCAACAACCTCAGATATGCAGATGATACCACCCTAATGACAGAAAGCAAAGAAGAACTGAAGAGCCTCTTGATATGGGTGAAAGAGGAGAATGAAAAAGCTGGCTTAAAACTCAACATTCAGAAAAGTAAGATCATGGCATCTGGTCCCATTGCTTCATGGCAAATGGATGGGGAAACAATTGGAAACAGTGGCAGACTTTATTTTCTTGGGCTCCAAAATCACTGCAGATGATGACTGCTGCCATGAAATCAAAAGACACTTGTTCCTTGGAATAAAAGCTGTGACACACCTAGACAGCATATAAAAAAGCAGAGACATCAATTTGCCAACAAAAGTTTATCTGATCAAAGCTATGGCTTTTCCACTAGTCATGTATTAATGTGAAGGTTGGACCATAATGAAGGCTGAGCACTGAAGAATTGATGCTTTCAAACTGTGGTGCTGGAGAAGACCCTTGAGAATCCCTTGGACAGCAAGGAGATCAAACCAGTCAATCCTAAAGGAAATGAATCCTGAATATTCATTGGAAAGTCTGATGCTGAAGCTGAAGCTCTAATACTTTGGCCACATGATGCAAAGAGCCAACTGACTCATTGGAAAAGACCTAATGCTGGGAGAGATTGAGGGCAAGAAGAGACGGCAAGGACAGAGGATAAGATGGTTGGATGGCATCATCAACTCAATGGACATGAGTTCGAGCAAACTCCAGGAGAAAGTGAAGAACAGGGAAGCCTGGCATGCTGTAGTCCATGGGCTACCAAATAGTCAGATACAACTGAGCATTTGAACAACAACAACAAGCCATCCCTGGCCCATTTCATCGAGCCTATGGCTGTTCCTCAAATGGAGTGTCAGGCATCTCCAGCAGCCACTCAGCTATCCTTAGTTACTTTATAACACAGCAGCAGTGAACATGTGTGATTAGGTTAGCAAAATAATTGTTGCCAAGGTGCATAACACCATAAGCTGAAACAGTTTTTTTTTTTTTTTAATGCAGGCATCAAAGAGATTTTTCTCTTTTTCTAGTTCCCCAAATGCATTCAAGATACTGCATAAGCTTAAAAAGCCCAAATGAAAACATAGCTAGATCTGATGTTGTTGTGGTGGTGAGGTGTTTGATTGATGATGGATTTCTTTTGAAGCCAATTTTATTTCTTAAGGTAGAAAATGTCTCAGTTATACTGTGTCTCTACATAATAAAAGTAGTGCTCTTTTGCTTTGGAACAATTTATTCTATCGACTCCTTTCTTACAGTACCAGATTTGCAATATATGGAAGTATACAATACGTTGGACAAGTGACTTGGGTTACCCAACAAACAAAGTAAAGTTTCATTCATTTGCAGTTCAAGTGCAGTGATGCACCCTAATTAGGAAGGGCTGTGAGAAGAACAGTAGGACTACTTCGATTGTTCTATAGGCAAAGCACAGTAAGTGTTGATTAATGTGAGATTTATTGACAGGTTGTGAACCAGGGGGGCAAGTGGGTGGCCAGTTGGTCATTGCCCAATGTTTACATTGAGGCAACCAAATAATTTTTGCTTTCCTCCAGCACATTTCTTGTATTCCCAATTTAAGTCTACTAATAACAGATTTTCTGCCAGTAATTTTCACCTACTCTTTAGCCATCAGAAGACCTGTTTATTTGGCACTGCTACTGCTAAGTCGCTTCTGTCATATCTGACTCTGTGTGACCCCATGGACTGCAGCCCACCAGGCTCCCTTGTCCCTGGGATTCTCCAGACAAGAACACTGGAGTGGGTTGCCATTTCCTTCTCCAATGCATGAAAGTGAAAAGTGAAAGTGAAGTCGCTCAGTTGTGTCCGACTCTTAGCGACCCCATGGACTGCAGCCCACCAGGCTCCTCCATCCATGGGATTTTCCAGGCAAGAGTACTGGAATAGGGTGCCATTGCCTTCTCCACTGGCACTAATCCTAAGTATTTTCTCTAAATTTTCCTTAGCTTTATTTCTTTCCATTATGACTTTTAAATAATAAACGTCATTAGTGGTTCCATAAGGCTTAATATTTAAAACACTTTCATAGTCGTTAAAAGGCAGCCCTTACCATATCCACGAAAGTTAGACCAGGTCGGTTCCACTGTTTACCCCATGTGCCTTCCTGTCAAAATTAAAAACTTCATACACTCCTTTTAATGAAGGACCACATTTTGAATATTGTCAACAGACCAGGGTGTGAGTCCTGAGGACTTAATCCAACTTTTAACAGTAACTGGGACATGTGCTAAGGTACCACTGAACATATGCTACTTTAACAAAGGATGAGGTCTTATTTTATTAAGCTTTATATAATACATAACATATTTCCATACACACCTGGGCAATCAGAAGGAAACTGATGACTATGAGTAAGGTAAGTAAAATATACTCCCTCCTGGATCCAAAGTGATCATCTAATTGAGGCAAATTACCTTATCCAGGATTTGCTCATAATAGAAAATGTAGCTCCTGAAAGGCTTAATGACACTGAATCAGTCCCCTTTTGAACTGAATTACTTCTTTAGAGAGCAAAATGGTCTTCCTGGAAGAGGTAATTTACCTTAAACATATGAGCACTTTGCCTCAAAGAAAAAGTACCAATTTGTGCTGGGAACGTCACCCTTTAGTTGTTCACTCCCCTGCACAAAGAATTGGTCATTGCAAGCTATTTTACTACTACTGTTTAGGTACCTCAAAGTACAGCCAATGTTGACCTCCTTAAAGTGACCATGTTGGAATGTTAACTCTCTGAGAACAGGGAATTGCTCTCAGTGGTAAATTTAGATTGGGATGATTTAAATAGTATTCTTGTAAAAGGTTTGACATTTCAAGAGGGGAAATTTCACTACTGTGACTCACACAAATTAGGTGAAAATGGATGATAATCTTTTCTGTGTCTAAATGCTTAGTTACTCAGTCCTGTCTGACTCTTTGCTACCCCATGGTCTGCAGCCTGTCAGGCTCCTCTGTCCATTGAATTCTCCAAGCAAGAATGCTGGAGTGGGTTGTCATGCCCTCCTTCAGGGGATCTTCCCAGGGATCAAACCCACATCTCCTGAATTGTAGATGGATTCTTTTCCATCTGAGCCATCAGAGATAATCCTTTCTGTTCAGTTCAGTTCAGTCACTCAGTCGTGTCCAACTCATTGCGACCCAATGAATCGCAGCACACCAGGCCTCCCTGTCTATCACCAACTCCCGGAGTTTACTCAAACTCATGTCCATCATGTCAGTGATGCCATCCAGCCATCTCATCCTCTGTCGTCCACTTCTCCTCCTGCCCCCAATCCCTCCCAGCATCAGGGTCTTTTCCAATGAGTCAACTCTACACATGAGGTGGCCAAAGTATTGGAGTTTCAGCTTCAGCATCAGTCCTTTCAATGAACACCCAGGGCTGATCTCCTTTAGGATAGACTGGTTGGATCCCTTTGCAGTCCAAGGCACTCTCAAGAGTCTTCTCCAACACCACAGTTCAAAAGCATCGATTCTTCGGCGCACAGCTTTCTTCACAGTCCAACTCTCACATCCATGCATGACCACTGGAAAAACCAAAACTTTGACTAGAAGGACCTTTGTTGGCAATGTAATATCTCTGCTTTTTAATATGCTATCTAGGTTGGTCATAACATTGCTTCCAAGGAGTAAGCGTCTTTTTATTTCATGGCTGCAATCACCATCTGCAGTGATTTTGGAGCCCAAAAAAGTCTGACACTGTTTCCCGTCTATTTCCCATGAAGTGATAGGACCAGAAGCCATAATCTTAGTTTTCTGAATGCTTAACTTTAAGCCAACTTTTTCACTCTCCTCTTTCACTTTCATCAAGAGGCTCTTTAGTTCCTCTTCACTTTCTGTCATAAAGGTGGTGTCATCTGCATATCTGAGGTTATTGATATTTCTCCCAGCAATCTTGATTCCAACTTGTTCTTGTTCCAGCCCAGTGTTTCTCATGATGTACTCTGCATATAAGTTAAATAAGCAGGGTGACAATATACAGCCTTGACCTACTCCTTTTCCTATTTGGAACCAGTCTGTTTTTCCTGATCCAGTTCTAACTGTTGCTTCCTGACTTGCATACAGGTTTCTCAAGAGGCAGGTCAGGTGGTCTGGTATTCCCATCTCCTTCAGAATTTTCCACAGTTTATTGTGATCCACACAGTCAAAGGTTTGGCATAGTCAATAAAACAGAAATAGATGTTTTTCTGGAACTCTCTTGTTTTTGATGTTCCAGCAGATGTTAGCAATTTGGTCTCTGGTTCCTCTGCCTTTTCTAAAACCAGCTTGGACATCTGGAAGTTCTTGGTTCACATATTGCTGAAATTTGGTGTGGAGAACTTTGAACATTACCTTACCAGCGTGTGAGATGAGTGCAATTGTGCGGTAGTTTGAGCATTTTCTGGATTGCCTTTCTTTGGGATTGGAATGAAAACTGACCTTTTCCAGTCCTGTGGCCACTGCTGAGTTTTCCAAATTTTCTGGCATACTGAGTGCAGCACTTTCACAACATCATCGTCCAGGATTTGAAAGAGCTCAACTGGAACTCCGTCACATCCACTAGCTTTGTTCATAGTGATGCTTTCTAAGGCCCACCTGACTTCACATTCCAGGATGTCTGGCTCTAGGTGAGTGATCACACCATCGTGATTATCTGGGTTGTGAAGATCTTTTTTGTATAGTTCTTCTGTGTATTCCTGCCACCTCTCCTTAATATCTTTTGCTTCTATTAGGTCCATACCATTTCTGTCCTTTATGGAGCCCATCTTTGCATGAAATGTTCCCTTGATATCTCTAATTTTCTTGAAGAGATCTCTAGCCTTTCCCATTCTGTTGTTTTCCTCTATTTCTTTGCATTGATCTCTGAGGAAGGCTTTCTTATCTCTCCTTGCTATTCTTTGGAACTCTGAATTCAAATGGGTATATCTTTCCTTTTCTCCTTTGCTTTTCACATCTCTTCTTTTCACAGCTATTTGTAAGGCTTCCTCAGACAGCCATTTTGCCTTTTTGCATTTCTTTTCCATGGGGATGTTCTTGATCCCTGTCTCCTATACAATGTCATGAACCTCCATCCATAGCTCATCAGGCACTCTATCAGATCTAGTCCCTTAAATTTATTTCTCACTTCCACTGTATAATCATAAGAGATTTGATTTAGGTCATACCTGAATGGTCTAGTGGTTTTCCCCACTTTCTTCAGTTTAAGTCTGAATTTGGCAAAAAGGAGTTCATGATCTGAGCCACAGTCAGCTCCCGGTCTTGTTTTTGCTGACTGTATAGAGCTTCTCCATCTTTGGCTGCAAAGAATATAATCAATCTGATTTCGTCGTTGACCATCTGGTGATGTCCATGTGTACAGTCTTCTCTTGTGTTGTTGGAAGAGGGTGTTTGCTATGACCAGTGCGTTCTCTTGGTAGAGATCTATTAGCCTTTGCCCTGCTTCAGTCCGTACTCCAAGTCCAAATTTGCCTGTTACTCCAGGAGTTTCTTGACTTCCTACTTTTGCATTCCAGTCCTCTATAATGAAAAGGACATCTTTTTTGGGTGTTAGTTCTAAAAGGTCTTGTAAGTCTTCATAGTACTGTTCAACTTCAGTTCTTCAGCACTACTGGTTGGGGCATAGGCTTAGATTACCGTGATATTGAATGGTTTGCCTTGGAAACGAACAGAGATCTTTCTGTCATTTTTGAGATTGCATCTAAATACTGCATTTTGAACTCTTTTGTTGACCATGATGGCTACTCCATTTCTTCTAAGGGATTCCTGCCCACCGTAGTAGATATAATGGTTATCTGAGTTAAATTCACCCATTCTAGTCCATTTTAGTTCGCTGATTCCTAGAATATCAACATTCACTCTTGCCATCTCCTGTTTGACCACTTCCAATTTGCCTTGATTCATGGACCTGATATTCCAGGCTCCTATATAATATTGCTCTTTAGAGCGTCGGACCTTGCTTCCACCACCAGTTACATCGACATCTGGGTTTTTTGGTTTTTTTTTTTTTTTTGCTTTGGCTCCATCCCTTCATTCTTTCTGGAGTTATTTCTGCACTGATCTCCAGTAGCATATTGGGCACCTACTGACCTGGGGAGTTCCTCTTTCAGTATCCTATCAATTTGCCTTTTCATACTGTTTGTGGGGTTCTCAAGGCAAAGATACTGCAGTGGTTTGCCATTCCCTTCTCCAATGGACCACATTCTGTCAGACCTCTCCACCATGACCCGTCCATCTTGGGTGTTCCCACATGGCATGGCTTAGTTTCATTGAGTTAGACAAGGCTGTGGTCTGTGTGATCAGATTGGCTAGTTTTCTGATTATGGTTTCAGTGTGTCTGCCCTCTGATGCCCTCTCACAACACCTACCATCTTATTAGGTTTCTCTTACCTTGGACGTGGGGTATCTCTTCACGGCTGCTCCAGCAAAGCGCAGCCCGAGGTCAGGTGTGGTGGCCAAGAGTAGCAACTCCACATCCAAGGAGCGGCGGCTGCGCAGGCACAAGAGGGCCAAGACTCCACACTCAAGGTCAGGAGGGGCGGCCATAAGGAGATACCCCTCGTCCAAGGTAAGGAGCAGTGGCTTTGCTTTTCTGGAGAAACCGTGAAGAGATAATCCTTTCTAAGTAAAGCCTATTTGAGGGAATAGCCCATTCCTTCTAGTTGAATTCACTCTCTGACCCCTTGAAAAAAAGCAATAGTCCAGATCCAGACAATCCCTTCAGTCTTTTATCAAAGAGTTCCTATAAATGCTAATGAAGGGCCTCTCTTGAGTTCCCAAACTTTGTATTGTAGACTAACCCTCTGCTCCAAGCACTATTTTTAGACGTGATGCCTTTTTCTCTAATATCCTTATGCTGTGGATTTACTGTTTGGACTTCACTTTTCTTGCACTTCAATGTTGCCCTTCTGCATATTTTAATAAATCATGCCTAAATTCTTTTTGGGCTTCCCAGGCAGCTTAGTGCCAGTGCAGGGTGCAAAGAAACTCAGGTTCAATCCCTGGGTTGGAAGATCCCCTGGAAAAGGAAATGGCAACCCACTCCAGTATTCTTGCCTGGAAAATTCCATGGACAGAGGAGCCTGGGGTGCCACAGTCCATGGGGGTCGCAAAGAGTTTTTATTGATGTGGCTGTTTTTGCTGTTGCTGTTATTCAGAAGAAGAGCTGACAGAGGCCAGATAGAGAAAGATATTACCTATGTTTACCACTCATTATCTATGACCATTCTGTTCCCACAGATGATATTCATTGCAAACCTGTCCAGGTTAGGCGTTGGTTTTTGTCTTTCTATCATTTTTCTAAGCTGGCAAATCTTTATTTTTTGTGGTGTTTGTAATTTAAAAAAAGAAAAAGAAAGTTAAGTTCATATCAGTTCTCATTGTAATGTCCCTTGATCATTAATAAGGCTATAAAACAAAACTATTATTAATATCTAAAACTATTCTGACATTATGCCATTTTTTCAAGTCAACTGATATTGCTGGAATGAACTTTCTTCATTTTCTTGACTTGATCACTAATGAATCACTAATAAATCATTACTTTATCAGACCTTTACAGCTTAGTTTTTACCACGGTTCTGCTTTCATTAGGCTGTAGCTATCAAGGCTTCTCTCCTTATCCACTTCCCTATACACTCAAAAGAAACAGGTCTTCCTCATACAGCCCCCTCCAACTGTTCCATGGGTTTCAGTTCAAAGAGCAGCATTTAATTTACAGATCAATGTGTTTCTGTTTGTTTCAATGAACCCATACATTGTTAACTGTAATTTTTGCCACAGTTAATGCTTGTTTTTACTTTGAGGGTGACTGTTTTGTAATTATATAACTACAGCCCATATTTACTCCTAAAAAAACAGTATTGACTTTTTTCTTCTTTTCAACCTTATACATTTTCAAGGAAGCCTTTTAGATAACAAAACCTGATTTCAACCTGATTTCATTGTACATCAGGCACATCGCCTTCTCCACTGGATTGTATCTTTGAAATGGTAAAGCAATGCAAAAATCTACCACACACATGTTTAATTCATTGGCTGACCTTTTAAAACGTAGATTTTGTCATTAAACTAAAAGTGACCCCAACCTTTAGATATATTGTACAATAATATTTAGACACATAATATCTCTACACATGAGTCCATAATTTTAAAGCATAGTTTTAAGCTTAAATAAATTGATCTTTTTCATTTTGCTTCCAAGTTCCACTCTGCTTTTTGTCCATCTCTCACTCGTGAGAGATGAGGCAAGTTAACTCCTTAAAGGGAGCAAGAGCCTCTAGGAGAGAGGAATATTTTTCCAAAATGAGTTTCCTCGATTGCAGATCTGAGTCATTCAACTGACTTTGCTGGTGTAGGAGTTGTCACAGGTTGTCCCCATAACCCTCCTTCTACTCACTGCGCTGCCTACCCGCCAGCACACACCCAGTCTCCGGATATTTTATTGGTACAACTTGTCTGTCCTGTATTATATAGAAACTAATTCTGAAACTGTGGCTTCCTTGAGAGGTTGGACCAGGTCAATTAACCTTGGTATCCCCAAAGCTTAGCACAATGCCTGGGACATGTGTGGGTTCACTGAATAAATATCTGAACAGGGATCAGTTAAATAATTAATTGAACATTAAATTCTTCTGATGATCTTACAGTTTTCTCCAATCTGAAAACTACAGTTGAGGGTAAACAGACGGCAAAGCCTCACGATCACACTGGCTTAAATTCTCTTGACTTTAATTTTATCAAAACAGAAAAAGACATAATTCTCAGAACACTGAGGCACTGATCCAGTTAGTCTTGTCTTTACTATGCCACTACTATTGGCTCAGACAGTAAAGAATCTGCCTGCAATACAGGAGACAAGAGTTTGATCTCTGAGTTGGGCAGATCCCCTGGAAAAGGGAATGGCAACCCATTCCAGTATTCTTGCCTGGATAATTCCATGGACAGAGGAGCCTGGTGGGCTACAGTCCATGGGTTCACAAAGAGTTGGACATGACTGAGCGACTAACACACTATCTAAATAGAATGCACCTGCATTAACATTTCCATTAAATTATTTGTAAAATTCCAGACTTCCACTTAATGTATTATGGTCAGTGTATTACAGAAAAACATTCACAATTATTTATTGATACTGGCAGAAAAACAAAGATAAATAGACATACTAAAATTTATAATCATGCCTTCTTTTATGGACTCTACATTATCTGAAAGTATCAATGAATATCCCATTACAGGTACAATAATATCCAGAACTCATCAGAAAAAGACTTTTAAGACTTCTTCACATCAACAGGAAATGATCGACACATGTAAGTGAAAACTAGCTTCATTAGAAAAATAATTGAGTTGAATTCCTATAATTGGATGGCTCTAAAAATCACCACAGTTTCAATTACTCTAGTATTGTGATGGAATTTCACCTCGTGAAAATGCAAGAACTTAACCAAATTATTTATTCCTTTTAAATGGTAGATAGCAAGAGTAAAAACATTACTATGCTATTTAAATCTAATTTGAAAACATAATTTACATGATGAAAATTGCCCTACTTCTTAATCAGAGTCACTGTGGTGGAACTGTTTTAATAAAAGTTTCTTTATATATATATATACATATATATATATATATAATTTAGCTTTCCTGTTAGAAAATGAATTCTTCTATCTCCAAATTACAAATTGGCTCGCACTTTTAACCTTTTCTCTGAACCTGAAGCTTGCCTGAGATGAAGTGAAGAGGGTGCCACCTGATAAGCCCATCGCCTTTGCTTTGCATTTCTGTCCTGTAGGATTATCAAACTTGTATTATGCTAGTCTCCGATTTAACATTACTACCCACTACTACCCAGTGAAAGAGTGTCAAAAGAAAAAGGTGGAACTCAACGTGTTCCAGGCTGCTACCCTTCCCATAGCTTCGCATTCATCAAGACAACCAGCCTCCCTCAGCTTCTTCCAGCAAATGAAATTCCCTTCTCATCACCAGGGAGAAGTCAGGGCAGCAAGAAAAAGTTATGCAACCTCAGGGAAAAGATCAGAGATATGCAAGCCAAACATCTTTTTATAGATATCATTGGATCACATCAATTGTTGATACCATCCCCTGACAGGACAAAATTGCATGGATTAGCATAATCTAAAATTACCATTCTAAGAATCATTTTAGAATGATTCTGATGGGGATGGGGTTTGATTCTAAAGGTAAATTCACCCATCCTACCATCTTGCTGGGGCTTCTCCTTTGCCCTTGGGCGTGGGGTATTTCCTCATCTGCATAACCTCAGATATGCAGATGACATCACCCTTATGGAAGAAAGTGAAGAACTAAAGAGCCTCTTGATGAAAGTGAAAGAGGAGAGTGAAAAAGTTGGCTTAAAACTCAACATTCAGAAAACTAAGATCATGGCATCTGGTCCCAGCCCGTCATGACAAATAGATGGGGAAACAGTGAAAAACTTTATTTTGGGGGGCTCCAAAATCACTGCAGATGGTGACTGCAGCCATGAAATTAAAAGACACTTACTCCTTGGAAGAAAACTTATGACCAACCTGGACAGCATATTAAAAAGCAAAGACATTACTTTGCCAACAAAGATCCTTCTAGTCAAAGCTATGGTTTTTCCAGTAGTCATGTATGGGTGTGAGAGTTGGACTATAAAGAAAGCTGAGCACAGAAGAATTGATTCTTTTGAACTGTGATGTTGGAGAAAACTCTTGAGAGTCCCTTGGACTGCAAGGAGATCCAACCAGTCCATCCTAAAGGAAATCAGTCCTGAATATTCATTGGAAGGACTGATGAAGCTGAAGCTCCAATACTTTGGCCACCTAATGCAAAGAACTGACTCATTTGAAAAGACCCTGATGCTGGGAAAGATTGAAGGCAGGAGGAGAAGGGGATGACAGAGGATGAGATGGTTGGATGGCATAACCAACTCAATGGACCTGAGTTTGAGTAAACTCCTGGAGTTGGTGATGGACAGGAAGGCCTGGCGTGCTGCAATCCATGGGGTCACAAAACGTCAGATACGACTAATCGACTGAACTGAACTGAAGAATCATTTTAGGTCATAGGATCAAATGGCTGGGCAGTTAGTTACCTTAGAGACAATTTGCTCCTACCCTTTCATTTTGCCAACAAGGAAACTGAGACTCAGGGAAGATAAGTGACTTGCCCAAAGGTATACACCCCCAGAAATGAGTCACCCTGAACTAGAACCCAAGTTTCTTAACCCAAGTTTCCAGTCTAGTACCTTTTTCCACATCACCAACCTGGGTTTCCCTGGTGGCTCAGACAATAAAGAATCTACCTGCAATGCAGGAGATCTGGGTTTGATTCCTGGGTTGGTAAGATTCCCTGGAGAAGGGAATGGCTATCCACTCTAGTATTCTTGCCTGGAGAATACCATGGTAGAGAAACCTGGTGGGCTACAGTCCATGGGGTTGCAAAGAGTTGAACATGACCAAGCAGACTAACACTTCCTTCACTTTCAACCTAATTCCAATGAATAAAGTGGAGTGCTTCATTTCATCATTTCATCAGTGGGTTCATCCTCATCTTCTTCAGTCCCCCAGAATTTCTTTTGCCTATCTGTTCTCTTTTCAATTCATATTTGCATTTTAATGCATTTTATAATGTAAAACCTTTATCCCTAAAACATTGATTTTTTTTTTCCTGTAACTACTAATATAACTTTTGCCAGCCTTACAGTCTGTGTCCCACATGTCACTGTCACCTGACCTATATCAGGCCAGATTGTTTGCCCTACAGGACTGACACAGCTCTTAAAATTCAATGCCTACTGTCAAAATTCATAGTGACCTCTCCAAGGATATTGCTAAAAGAAATGAAAGATGATGCAGCAATTTAGTTAATTAAAAATACACTTGTAATGAGTTTGAAAGAAAAGTAATCCTTTTCAGACACCAGCATGGTAAAATATAGATGCTACAGGACTATATGCAAAACTATTTAATCTTATAAATATGTCATTTTAATTCCAGCTAATGGATATGAACACTTTAAAAAATGTAAAGAAACTGGATGGTAATTGATAGACTCTGCCTCATCAAAGTAGGGCACTGCATATAGAATTCTAGGCACTGTCTTGATTTTTACATATTGTGTTGATGAGTATATAAAAGGCCTATTTGGGTTTTCATGTAGATGTTTCATTTAAGATAGAAAATTAGATTATGTGTGTAATAAACTGCCATTGAATTATAATTACACATGTATCTTCAGGATACGAAGTTTTAAAAAGTCTTAACAGATAATATAAGCAGAATGGTAACAATAAATAATACAACAATGAGAAACAGTTATTTCCCTGATTTGTGTATTAAATATATCAAAACTAAATGACTATATACACTTAGACGGTTACATTTCTCCCTTTTTCTGCTTCTTTTTCTGCTATTTCTCTTCCCTCTATCCTATCCCCTATACATAGCTATAATATTCACTTTCTAGGGTATTTGCTAATCCCACACCCCATATCTTAAAATCCCCCAGACGGGGTGGATCCCAGCAGCTGTATACTTACCATGTACCCAATACCACATCACCCACTGGGCCCACAATGATTGAACATGTGGAAACCTTCAACATAAGCTGGGCTGATTTTTCTTCTGGGCCCTCCCCTAAGCCATAGGTGACCAGATGAGGATGAACATATACCTCAAGTTGTGCTAACCAGATTCTTCTCCTAGGAATCTGGACTTGTGATACAGAGATATGGGTCAGCCTCTGCTATTTGGATAAACTTCTTGGTAATGTTCTTACATTAGAAATTCAGAAGCTGTAAGGAGGCCATGCTTTTGTATTTGCTGATATTATGAAAGTTGATCTGGAAAAAGGGTGCTAAAAAAGAGAAGCTTCCCAGTTTCTTGACAGTGAGTTTCCAAATACCCATGAAATATAAAGTACCCTTTCTACCTCAGGTTTCCTTGAGACACTGTGTTTCTTACCAAAAGTACCCCCTTTTTCACTTAGGCTAATTTTAAAGGACTTCTGTTTTGTTGTTGTTTAGTCACTAAGTTGTGTTTGACTTTTTGCAACTCCATGGACTGTAGACCACCAGGCTCCTCTGTCCATAGGATTTCCCAGGTAAGAATCCTGGAGTGGGTTGCCATTTCCTTCTCCAGGGGACCTTCCCCACCCAGGGATCAAACCTGAGTCTTCTGCTTGGCAGGCTGATTCTTTACCACTGCACCACCTGGGACGCCCACTACAATAAAATACACTTTTGTTTATTTATTATTATTTTTGGCAAACATGAAAACTACACACAGACGTCTCACACTTCCATATTGACACACATACACACCTATTTGAATTATAAGCCAAGAATTCTAGAACTCTATATGCTGGGTGACTTTGAGTCCCCATCCTTTGCCACTTTATATCTTTATTCATTGCATCAGCTAGAATGTATTGTAGGGATCTATAAAAATGACAAGAGATAAGTGTTGGGGATCACCTGTGTGAAAAAGATAGCAACACATTATTTCCTCTCTACTCACTAGCCTCTCACTTAATAACAAAATCATACATCCTGACTTAGTCTTGCTGATATTTCTAATTTTTCACAGAGCATATGTACTTATTGAAATTAATAACATTTTTAGTCCCAATTTTAGTGCAGATGAAATAGGTACCTTGAAGCCATGTGTTCTGTGAACAGCGATGTTGCCTTCCATCTTGATATTAGTAACATATAGACAAAGCATTTTAGGAATGAACTATATGTTTCATTTTTACTCAGTTACATAATTACAAAGATTGGAAATTATATTCTCTGCTAAAATTAACATGGCATGTAGACTCAGTAGTGTTGATTTGTTCGTTTTTACTATCTTGGAAATTGAAATGATCAAATCAATACACTGTTCAGTCACCAAAGATAGCTAAAGTACAAGGTAAATATGCTGTCATTCATGGGTACTATTGTTGATTTTTCAAGTAGAGTAGATTTAGCTTTTGCTGCATTTAATCATGTAAAATTTGAAGATATTCACATAGCATCATCTCAGCATACAATAACCTTAAAATCTTGGAAAAATAAAGGTTTTATCAAGAAATGCTAAATAATACCAACTTTGAATTTAAGAACATAGGATTCTGAAGGAGAGGGGTCAGTCAATTCACAGGGCTCACCAGGAATTAAAAACCTCTCAGACAGTATCACAATCTCTACTTCCATATTCTATTTGGCAGCAAGGAGTTACTGAGCACCTGTGAGTAATCTACACATGTATGTTGTAAGCTGATTACATACATGGGGAACTCTATGCTTTAGTACGTGAGTGATACTAAACATAAAAATATATAAATTAGTACTTGTCCAAAAAGAGTTTAGAATTGGCTTAAACTCTAGAAAGGCATACTGAAATTAAACAGTGTAAGAAAAATTTGCTAAGTAACAAGTTATTTGTAAAGATAATTGGTGCAGCATAAACCCTAAAAGGGGAAAGATCCATTATTCAGCAAACCATTATTGTGCCAACCATTGTGTTCAATTCTTCAGCTGTACCTGAAAGGATCAATAATATTGATAATTACATTGGCAAAGAGGAACAGGAATAGAAACAAAAGTATAAACAAGGGGAAACAGGGAGCATATTTTAAGGACATTAATTAGATTCACTTGATTCACATAGGGGAATCATGAGATATACTTAGAAACATTGCTTAAAGCTAGAAAGATGTAGAAGGCCTTGGAAACCAGGCCAAGAAATTTGGACTTCACCTTTGAGGGCAGTGACAAGCCTCTGGAATGTCAATGGCAAGCAAAATTTTGAGCAAGAAAGACATACTATCACATTGTTTTAGGAAAATATATTTGGTAATGAAGGCATACTTTCAAGGTATAGATGAAGCTGAGACTCAAGATAGATTAATTGGACATCCCTGAAATAGTGTGTCAGATGATAAGAGCTGGATTAGGAAGTTAGCAGCAGATAGAAAGAGGAAGAAGAAATTTTAAAAGGCAGGGATTTGAGAGCTATGATTGGTTGTGAAGGAAAAGAAAGGAGAGAGTCAAAGATTACAGTGAAGTTTAAGGCCTAAGTGGCCCAAAGAAATTACTGCGTCAAGACAGAAGCTAGTTTTAAGGAAATTTATGAGTTCAGTGTTAGGCATGTTGAATTGGAGACAATATGGGGCCATTCAAATGAAATTATCAGACAGATTAGTTAATAGTGAAGATAAATTCTGAGTCATACACATAAAATATCAGCCAATGTAGAGTCTGGTTCCCATGTTAGGAGACATTGGGGGAAATGAAGAAAATTAACATAGCTCTTCTCTCAAGAGTTTATAATTCCAGTGGTATATTAAATGCTAAACTAAGCTATACTGTGGTGTACGAGGTTAGAGAAGGGAGAAAGAAACGTAGACCAGGACAATCACTGAAGGCTTCTTAAAAGAGGTGATACTTGCATCTGAACTAAAGAAGAGCCTGTATGAATTGTAGAATTTCTCAGCATATTGGTGAGGTTAACAATAATGATAAATATTTTATGATTTAATTTTGACAAATTAAATAATAATGATAATATCTCTTCCCAGCCAAGAAAAATGAGTCTTTCTTCATAAGCTTAGACCCTGAAGATGTTGGAAAACTAAAAGAGAATGTGGAAAGGAACTTAATGAACATTAGGCACCAGTTCTGAAGAACCTGATAGCATGTTTTCTATCCCTTTCCTTACCTGGTTTGCATGACCCTGTTTCAGAGAAAGCTCTTAAGGCATCACTACAGAAAAACACTTAATTCTCTCAGTTTGATATATGGGATCAGAAAAAAATACGGGTCGCCCTAAAGGGTGAAATGAGTGACTGGAAAATAAACTAAAATTTTAGCAAATGTTTAATGCTTACTCCTCAGAACTCTAGGCTGGGTTGGAAGGACAAAGAGTAGAGTCATAGAACCATGACATATCCCCCGCTCTCAAAGGGGCTTGTCGTCTGGTAGAGATGAACATCCGCCGGTTGCGACGGACCTTGCAGAAGTATGGCCGTAAGGAGCTACCCCTCGCCCAAGGTCAGGGGTGGCGACCGAGAGGGACAGGCTGCGACAGCGCAGGAGCAGCGCAGAGGAGCTTCCCCACGGCCAGGTCAGGGGCGGCAGCCAAGAGGAGCAACCCCACCTCCAAGGAGCGGCTGCTGTGCAGGCGCAGGAGGGCCCAGAGGAGCTACTCCACGTTCAAGGTCAGGAGGGGCAGCCGTGAGAAGATACCCCTCATCCAAGGTAAGGAGCAGCGGCTGCGCTTTGCTGGAGCAGCCCTTAAGAGATACCCCACGTCCAAGTTAAGAGAAACTCAAGTAATAAGGTAGGTGTTGCAAGACGGCATCAGAGGGAAGGCACACTAAAACCATAATCACAGAAAACTAGCCAATCTGATCACAGGACCATAGTCCTGTCGAACTCAATGAAACTAAGCCATGCCGTGTGGGGCCACCCAAGACAGTCAGATCATGGTGGAGAGGTCTGACAGAATGTGGTCCACTGGAGAAGGGAATGGCAAACCACTTCAGAATTCTTGCCTTGAGAACCCCATGAACAGTAGGAAAAGGCAAATTGATAGGATACTGAAAGAGGAACTCCCCAGGTCAGTAGGTGCCCAATATGCTAATGGAGATCAGTGGAGAAATAACTCCAGAAAGAATGAAGGGATAGAGCCAAAGAAAAAACAATACCCAGATGTGGATGTGACTGATGATAGAGCCAAGGTCCGATGCTGTAAAGAGCAATATTGCATAGGAACCTGGAATGTTAGGTCCATGAATCAAGGCAAATTGGAAGTGGTCAAACAGAAGATGGCAAGAGTGAATGTTGATATTCTAGGAATCAGCGTACTAAAATGGACTAGAATGGGTGAATTTAACTCAGATGACCATTATATCTACTACGGTGGGCAGGAATCCCTTAGAAGAAATGGAGTAGCCATCATGGTCAACAAAAGAGTCTGAAATGCAGTACTTGGATGCAATCTCAAAAATGACAGAAAGATCTCTGTTTCCAAGGCAAACCATTCAATATCACAGTAACCCAAGCCTATGCCCCAACCAGTAGTGCTGAAGAAGCTGAAGTTGAACAGTACTATAAAGACCTACAAGACCTCTTAGAACTAACACTCAAAAAAGATGTCCTTTTCATTATAGGGGACTGGAATGCAAAAGTAGGAAGTCAAGAAACTCCTGGAGTAACAGGCAAATTTGGACTTGGAGTACGGACTGAAGCAGGGCAAAGGCTAAGAGAGTTCGGCCAAGAGAATGCACTGGTCATAGCAAACACCCTCTTCCAACAGCACAAGAGAAGACTCTACACATGAACATCACAGATGGTCCACACCGAAATCAGATTGATTATATTCTTTGCAGCCAAAGATGGAGAAGCTCTATACAGTCAGCAAAAACAAGACCGGGAGCTGACTGTGGCTCAGATCATGAACTCCTTTTTGCCAAATTCAGACTTAAACTGAAGAAAGTGGGGAAAACCACTAGACCATTCAGGTATGACCTAAATCAAATCTCTTATGATTATACAGTGGAAGTGAGAAATAAATTTAAGGGACTAGATCTGATAGACAGAGAGCCTGATGAACTATAGACAGGGGTTCATGACTTTGTACAGGAGACAGGGATCAAGAACATCCCCATGGAAAAGAAATGCAAAAAGGCAAAATGGCTGTCTGAGGAAGCCTTACAAATAGCTGTGAAAAGAAGAGATGTGAAAAGGAAAGATATACCCATTTGAATTCAGAGTTCCAAAGAATAGCAAGGAGAGATAAGAAAGCCTTCCTCAGAGATCAATGCAAAGAAATAGAGGAAAACAACAGAATGGGAAAGGCTAGAGATCTCTTCAAGAAAATTAGAGATATCAAGGGAACATTTCATGCAAAGATGGGCTCCATAAAGGACAGAAATGGTATGGACCTAACAGAAGCAAAAGATAAGAAGAGGTGGCAAGAATACACAAAAGAACTGTACAAAAAAGATCTTCACAACCCAGATAATCACAATGGTGTGATCACTCACCTAGAGCCAGACATCCTGGAATGTGAAGTCAGGTGGGCCTTAGAAAGCATCACTATGAACAAAGCTAGTGGATGTGATGGAATTCCAGTTGAGCTATTTCAAAATAAATCCTGAACGATGATGCTGTGAAAGTGCTGCACTCAGTATGCCAGAAAATTTGGAAAACTCAGCAGTGGCCACAGGACTGGAAAAGGTCAGTTTTCATTCCAATCCCAAAGAAAGGCAATCCAGAAAATGCTCAAACTACCGCACAATTGCACTCATCTCACACGCTAGTAAAGTAATGCTCAAAATTCTCCACGCCAAGTTTCAGAAATACGTGAACCATGAACTTCCAGATGTTCAAGCTGGTTTTAGAAAAGGCAGAGGAACCAGAGATCAAATTGCCAATATCTGCTGGATCATTGAAAAAGCCACAGAGTTCCAGAAAAACATCTATTTCTGCTTTATGGACTATGCCAAAGCCTTCGACTGTGTGGATCACAATAAACTGTGGACAATTCTGAAGGAGATGGGAATACCAGACTACCTGACCCGCCTCTTGAGAAACCTGTATGCAGGTCAGGAAGCAACAGTTAGAACTGGATCTGGAACAACAGACTGGTTCCAAATAGGAAAAGGAGTACATCAAGGCTGTATATTGTCACCATGCTTATTTAACTTCTATGCAGAGTACATCATGAGAAATGCTGGGCTGGAAGAAGCACAAGCTGGAATCAAGATTGCCGGGAGAAATATCAATAACCTCAGATATGCAAATGACACCACCTTTATGGCAGAAAGTGAAGAGGAACTAAAGAGCCTCTTGATGAAAGTGAAAGAGGAGAGTGAAAAAGTTAGCTTAAAGCTCAACGTTCAGAAAACTAAGATCATGGCATCTGGTCCCATCACTTCATGGGAAATAGATGGGAAAACAGTGGAAACAATGTCAGACTTTATTTTTTTGGGCTCCAAAATCACTGCAGATGGTGATTGCAGCCATGAAATTAAAAGACGCTTACTCCTTGGAAGGAAAGTTATGACCAACCTAGATAGCATATTAAAAAGCAGAGACATTACTTTGCCAACAAAGGTCTGTCTGGTCGAGGCTATGGTTTTTCCAGTGGTCATGTGTGGATGTGCGAGTTGAACTGTGAGGAAAGCTGAGCACCGAAAAATTGATTCTTTTGAACTATGGTGTTGGAGAAGACTCTTGAGAGTCCCTTGGACTGCAAGGAGATCCAACCAGTCCATCCTAAAGGAGATCAGTCCTGGGTGTTCACTGGAAGGACTGATGCTGAAGCTGAAAGTCCAGTACTTTGGCCACCTCATGTGAAGAGTTGACTCATTGAAAAAGACCCTGATGCTGGGAGGGATTGGGGGCAGGAGGAGAAGTGGATGATATAGGATGAGATGACTGGATGGCATCACCAACTCGATGGGCATTAGTTTGAGTAAACTCTGGCAGTTGGTGGTGGACAGGGAGGCCTGGTGTGCTGCTATTCATGGAGTTGCCAAGAGTCCGACACGACTATGCGACTGAACTGAACATAAGACAAAGCATATATGATCAGAAGGAAGTTAGAACTGCAAAGGCAGTTCTAAAAGTTGTGAACCAAAATCCGTATGATATGGTATGGAAGTAACCTGGTGGCTCAGAAGGTAAAGAATCTTCCTGCAGTGGAAGAGATCCGGGTTGTATCCCTGGATCAGAAAGATCTCCTGGAGAAAGGCATGGCAATCCATTCCAATATTCTTGCCTGGAGAAACCCATGGACAGAGGACCCTGGCAGGATATAGTCCATAGGATCTCACAGAGTCGGACATGACTGAAGCGACTTAGTATGCATGCATGCTGTGGAAGGGTCACTGGTGAACCCTGTTCCAGTGACAAAGTTCAGCCAGTACCAGTCAGCAAGCCATGTACACTTGCAATGGGCTTGGCAGTTAAAGAAAATGACTTACAAGTTGTACTCTGCATTTTGAACCCAAGTATTTATTTCTAGATCAAGTGCAGTTGGAATAAAAATTTAAATGAAGAACTTCTTTTATTTTAAAACATAATTTTGGGTGATGTCATGATTCAAAGCATCAGAAATAGTCTTGAAAATGAAAGCAAAAATTTTAACTCACATTTTACAACTCTAATGTTTCAAGCAACGAGTTGGACGGAAGGAGGGAAAAGCGACTTCAGTAGTTTTTTGGCTGGAAAAGATTGGCATTCTTCCATGTCTTGCTTGCTGCAAGAGCCAGAATTTGATTCAGGTGGAGCTGAAAGCTTCTCCATGCTGCTTCGGTGGCCCAGAGATTCTGGCTTTGGGCAGCACCATCTGGACCAGTGTGAACGACAAAGTCAAACCTCCCACGTGCGTTTCCCTGACTGGGCAAATCAACTTCAGAGCAAGGGCACAGGCTGCCTCTTAGGCTCCATCAGCTTTCTTCCTTGATGGCATGGGTGGCTCCAAGGTGCCACTGCTACCATGAAGAGAGTAAGACAGCTTTTCCTGTTGCTGTATATTGCAAATCATCCAATTTTGAGTTGCTATTTATCCCTCTTTTTGGCAGCTATAGTTATTCAGTTCCTGTATCATCTTCTCCTCTGTGAATCAAAGAGGTTTCCCCGTATATAGATCCTAACAAGTGTCTTCTTGGCAAACCCTCATTAGAGGTTTTTCCTGATTGTTTTATAAATGGGTGTGAATGAGGCTGGTGAGCCTGAGCTGAGCGCCAGTAACTGTATTGTATTATATCCCAAATCTTGCTTAGGATTTTAGCCTGTCAATTATTTTAGTCATACTTGCTTTTCTCTTTTACTATTCTTGACAAAAGTTAAAGTTCTGAGATCACAGCAATAGATTTAGAAACCAAATGAAGAGGTCATCAGCCTATACAGTAATCTATGCTTCAATGTTCCATGTCGCCAAGAAAATCTGAATACCATCTCTAATACCACTGTTGTTTTTGTTTTCTTTTCTTTTAGTCCAACTGACTTCCCACCTAAAATCTAGCTGAGAGAGAAAGATGTTCAATTGACACCACTGCCTGTCTACTACAATAGATATCTGCTAATGTTTCCTTTTATTAATTTATTTTTATTAAAATATAGTTGATTTGCAATTTTGTCTTGCTAATGTTTTCTTGTACAATATAAATAACATTTTCTCTTTCTTACTACCCTTCATCTTAACAGGCAAAAAAAGAGATCTATTTCCACATAACATAAAGTTGGTGATCAAAAGTGACAATAGCATGCAACCTGCCAGTTTTAACCCATTTCAAAAATACCTGTGCAAACTTCTTATACCTTGATATTTCAAATGTAGACTAGTCCAGCTAGTCCACAGGTCCCCAAATGAGCTATATGCAAGAATTTTTAAGTCCTCGAATTATCAGCTTTTAGGCCAGAGGAAGCACTAGGAGACTTTTGGCCCTCGATTTATAAAATTGAATTTTAGAAATAAAATAAAAAAGGCTGCCAGCTGGGTTTCTTGCTGAGCTGACTTTGCAAAAAGTTGAAATTTTATTTTTAAACTTAATGAGCTCTTTGTCCCAAATTGGGCAAGAATGCTCTAGTGAGTACATATGTGGCTTTAGCAAATAATCATGAAAATTTAGGGACAATGCCAGGTATAATCATTTTATGAGAATGAGGTTAACTGTTAATCAGGATTCATACATTGGTGAAAGCAAACCACTCTGAGTACAGATTTATAGATAGGTTATATACATGGGAACATCAGAAGCTAAACAAGGTCACTAACCTGGGATGTGCCCTCAGGATTAGAATATAACTAGAGATGGCTGTAATCTAATCAACTGTACTGTAATTTCTCTAAAGAACGTTCCTATACTATATGGTACTTTCCTGCATGGAGTCTATAAAAAGGAGAACTGGATAGAAAGAAATTGCTTGTGTTAACTAACTCTGTCCAGGAAAGACAGGCACTATATATTGCAATAATGATAATGATAATTATAGAATCATAAACATCATCATTTATTGATGTTTAAGTGACTTAATATATGTGAAGCACATAGAACAGTGTCTGGCACAAGTACATATTCACTAAGTGTAAGCTATAATTATTATGAAGCTGTAATAGTACAATAAAACACTCTACTAAGTAATTTACAAACTTTAGTTTAAAACTAAAATCTACATCCAGCCCACAGTCCTAAGTGTTTTTACCAATCCTTCAACCCTGCTCCCACCACACATCCAAATACCTGTAAAAGCTGGTCTTCTACCATTCACCTAATTGCGCAAGCCAGGATTAGGCACAAACTGAACACCATCTTCTTCATTCTTCGAACCTCATCCTTCAAGAAGGTTTGTTGATTGTATTTCACATTGTTAATATATCTGTCACTAAGTTGTCTGTACCTCCAGTATCACCACTCTGGTCCAAACCACCACTTCCTCCTTCCTAGACTATTGCACATAGCTTCCTGCTAGGTCTCCTTGCACACCCCTTTCCCCTATTTAAGCAGATCCTCCATATAGCAGCCAGAGTGATCTCTTCAAAACCCAAATCTGATCACTGACACTTTTTATTAGTTTTCTTTTGCTCTTACACTATTACTTTCCAAATCATCAACTAGTCCTGCAAGGGCATGCTTCATCTGTTCCCTGCTGACCTCTCCAACCCCAAACTGTACCACTGCCACTCTTGCTCCATATGCTTCAGCTACATTGCTTTATCCCAGTTCACAAAAAGTGTATTCAAAATGAGGACTTGATCTGGAAAGTCAAGGAAGTCCTCCCAGAGAAAATGAGGTTTGAACTGAGGAGACGGCAGGTAAGTAGGTGTTAAATTAAGGCAGAGCCTGGTGGGATGGGTGTGTGGAGAAGAGTGAAAAGTAATTTGGTGAAGAGGAAATTATTCCAGGAAAAGGGAACAAGTAGCATGAGCAAAAACCCTGGAGAGGAAATGAGTTTGGTATGTTCTAGAAAATTAAGAGAGTGTGGCTTAAGGGTAATGATCAAGCAGGAAAATAATATGAGTTGAAGCCAGAAAAGGGGTAGGAGTCCAAGTGTGTTGTGGCTATAGTCCACCATGAGGAATTCACAAATGATAATGGATTTAGTGAATCCAAACTAAACAATTAAACCTTTTTTGTAAACTACTATTTTGTTCTTACTTCAAATTTTAAAATGTATTTCATCCTTGTTTTAGTCAAATATAAGTGTGTGTTCTCCACTAAGTCATCAATGAAGTCTATCAGACCTGGATTGGTAGACAGTAGCAAAAAGGTGCCAGGGTACAGAGAAAGGAATGCATTGCTGGTGGGGTTTCAGGTGCACTGGCACAACTGTGCACTACAAGAATTTGGCCCACACTGTCTAACACAAGCCAAGTCTCTCCTTTTTGAATCCAATAACTATTACTCAACAGTTGAGAGAACAGAACCAACAAACAGCTTGCCTGGATTAACCAGTTGAAAGATGAAACTTTAAATTGTTTTTGAAAAATAAAGTCTATTAGGGAACAACTTGGGATCAAAGAGAAATAAACAAATTACATGTTTGCAATTCCACTATGATGTATTTAAGCATAGGGCCTGGAGAAGAACGGAATGTGAAAGAAAGGAAGAGAAAGAAAGAAAAGAGAAGAAGATGGAAGGAGGGAGGGAGGGGAAAAGGAAAAGAAAAGAAAACATCATCCAAAGCTGCAACTGAAAAGGACTTAAATAAAAAAGAGCATTTTGACTTGCTACTTTTCAAGACTTTTCAGTGAAAGAAACAAGGATAAAAGAAAGTATCAAAATATTGCTTGAAAAGCATCCCCACATTTTCAAACAAAACATTTTTCAACAAAGGCTTGAGACAATTTCCAATTATTCATATATTTTATCAGCAAGAAAGATAGCTCTTATTTTCCATATTTTAGGAATAGAGAAACCAAGGCACTGCATTCTTATGTAGCATATACAAGTCACTCTTAACAGAACACAAAGTGAAACAGATTTCTTGGTATCTAATCTACCTTAGTCCACCAATATCATAAAAAATTTCATGAGGGCAGGGATCCTAACTCATTCCCATTTAGCATCTACCACAGAGCATGCCACATAGTACCTTCTCAATAAATATATGTTATATGGCTGAGTAAACCATTCCTCCCCAGGCTCACAAGTACCATTTATTCTTCATTCATTGTCTGGAGTTTCTACCAAGAGAGAGCAATATAAAACTTGCCAATATAAGTGCCTTGGAAACTGAATATATAGCAATTTGGCAGGTTGCATTGTCCCACTTATGCATTAGAAAGTAAGTTTCTTTTTAGACATCTGTTTGCTTAAAACTCTTGGGTTTTGTTAATGGTAGTATTTAAAAACAGTTGTTATTATTAGTTGACATTTTCCATGTTAACGGAAATGAGCCTAACATGCATGGTTGCACTACTCTGTCTTTGCACTCATATAAGGGAGGTCGTGGTCTCTGGCTTCTGCTAGTGAAGTAGGTGTTTGGATTAACCTGAGCTTGGCTGGTTACATCTTTCCAAGTCTCCACATTCTACCTGCTTCCCACACAGAAGAGTATGAGCAGTCTCACTATAACCCATGCTAAAGTCTACCTTGTTTGCCTTTAAAGAGCAGAATTTTTAGCTATCAAAGTGGTATACTCTAGCAAATATCCTAATTTGTTAATCCTTATGTGAAATACAGATTGTTAACCTACCATTCAGATGCTGATTCAGTATCTACTGACCTCCCATCAATGTGTTAAGGCACATCAATGTGTAAAGGCAGTGTCAGGCATATTTACATACTTTGCCGTATTAATCCTCACAACAAGTTTGTGAAATAGGTGTTGTTACTCCATATCATAAATGAGTAAACTGTCTCAAGGGAGGGATGTAACTTGTGCATAGTCACACAAAGGGGCATTCCAAGCTTCTGGAATTATTGTTGCATTGGCAACTTTATCATTCTTCTCAAATGAAGCTTGTATTCATTTTATATTATGACTAAAATGATGAATATTCATGACAGAAGTATCTTAACATAGAAACAAAACAAGGGGAAAAAGAAAAATAAGAACAAAAAGAAACTATTATAAAAATGATTTAGAGATAACTGCTGGCAATGCCTTGCTATATGTTTTTCAGGGATTTTTCTATGTATATTTTTAAGGAATCAGACTTTGAGCAGTTTTATAATCATTTTTTCCTCAATTAACAATTATAATCATATGTTATTCCATTAAATAAAGGCTACATCATAATTTTAATGACTGCCCTAATAGTCCATCTCACGGATCTGCCATAATTTATTTAATCAAACTTCCTTTTTTTATACTTTTAAGCTGTTTCCAACGTTTTGCTGTAATGAATCATTCTGCAAAAAACTACATTACAAGTCTGTTTTTATGCACATTTTTATTAATTTACTTGAAATAAATTCCTACAATGGAATTTCTGGATTAAAGGGCATGCACACCTTCAAAGTTTGTTTGATACATATTTATCATGATTTTTCAATGGAGCTCAGAACTAAAGCCCAGGCCAGTAGAGACATTTTTAAAAGAGGAAGAAATGTTGCCATGTTTCTCTTCTGCTTTCTTATGATTATCCTGGCCTCGCCTAACTTGTTATCATCCCCCAGTCACTTCTTCCGCTTCTTCCAGTCACTTGCAGTCTCTGCATTCGCACTTTGCCAGTAATTCTCTTAAAGACAGCCAAGAGAGCAAAGCTAGAATCTGACTTATGTCTCTATATGAATGATGACTGGTCACAGGTAGGCACAGAACTATGAACAAGCAGATATATAACTATTAGCATTTGTTAGCTGAATGAATCTTTCTGAAATAGGAACTTCTAAGTCCAATAACTCAGCTATTTAAGATTTAATTCTATTTTCTTTCCAGCTCTTGAGATTTATCTTCCTGATTATGAGCCTTGCTTTCAGTCACTGGTCCTTAATACATTAAAAAAAAAATCTTTACACATATTTTTCTTACATTTTATTTTTCTTGGGAGGAAATGTGTTTGCAGATTGTCTACAAATACAGTTCAAGTTAAGTGATTTCAGCCTCAGTGTTGAAATGCAATTAAGGCTTAAAATGGCCTCTAAGAAATGCTATATTTCAGTACCTGTGAGTAGAGGCAGACAGCCTGTATTTGAAAATGAATTCATCTCTGACACATGAAAGAAGTTTATTTGATGCTTTCACATCTCCATTAAAGGCCCAATTGTCCAGTGTCACAACCCTCTTAGGCCATTATCTTCTATTAATGGGAAAGTCTCCCTTCTTTAGCACAATAATAAATGAATAATGAATGTCTATACTCTAAAGCACAAACCCAGGAACGCCCAGATATATTTTGCTTGCTTCAGTGCCATTCTTATTACAATACATACAATTAAAACACCATCTCTGTAGAGAGACAAATACAAAGAAGGCCAAACTGCAGTTAAGGAGGCCTCTATCAAGCTGGACTGCTGGTATCTAATGCAGGAGGATACTTAATGTCATCTGCTACAGCAGGATTTCATGTGTATCCAGATTTCCCCATCAATAGTATGAATAACAACTCTTTTTCAATTAAGGTAACCTTATTTTTAAACTGTGATAGTATAAAAAAAATTAGCTGCATAAAATATGGAAGCAAGATTTCCAGAAAATGCCCTTTGCAGCCCTTTCTCCCTCTCCTTTTCCAGAATCAAATCTTTATTTTGAATTCTGGTCACCTCCCTCCTGTGTGACTACAATCGTCTCACAATCCTCCCTACATTAAAATGCATTCCACTGCAATAAATCCTGTAGTTCAACAGATGCCATAAATACCTAATCTCTGGTATATTACTGACATACAAAAGTGAGAAATCATAAAGGATTGTGGAAAATTAAAACAGTCAAGGTAGATGAGCGTTGAATATTGAGGAGGAGGCATTATTTGAATGGGTAAGAGAAAATGAAATTTGTGTCCACCCTCACATACATCAGCGCCCCATCTACCCTGACTAGATCCTTGCTGGGAATCTCCCTGAGAGAGATGGAGAGAGAGATTTGACTGCAGTTTCTTGTCAGGTTTCTCAGCCAAGACTTATTTAAGGAGCAACCTGGAGAGCACCCACTACTAAGGAACAACTTAACTCTCTAAACTTTCCCACCACCTTTGGTCCTCTCATCCATGTCTGGGATTCAACTCCTCTGGGAGCCTTAGGCAAACTCCTCCATCTCTGTAGCCAGTGCTCCTCCTCATGCTTTGCCACAAGAGCTCATGTGTGTGTGGGTGTGTGTGTCTGTGTGTGTGTGTGTTAGTTGCTCAGTTGTGTCTGACTCTTTGTGACCCACCTGGGCTGTAGCCCACCAGGCTCCTCTGTCCACAGGATTCTCCAGGCAAGATTACTGGAGTGGGTTGCCATTACCCTCTCTAGGGGATCTTCCTGACCCAGGGATCAAACCCAGGTCTCCCACACTGCACGCAGATTCTTTACCATCTGAGCTACCAGGGAAGCCCAAAAGAGCTCATACTGACAAAAAAAATGTTAGCAAAAAAAAAAACACAAAAGCAATCTTAATGGAAAGAGCCCGGTGACTCAATGTTAGAAAAGAATGTGCACAATTGTCCATCGTGGTCTCTCTTTCAGTTCAGTTCAGTCACTAAGTCATGTCCGACTCTTTGCGATCCCATGGACTGCAGCATGCCAGGCTCCCCTGTCCATCACCAACTCCTGGAGCTTGCTCAAACTCATGTCCTTCAATTCAGTGATGCCACCCAACTATCTCATCCTCTGTCATCCCCTTCTCTTCCTGCCTTCAATCTTTCCCAGCATCAGGGTCTTTTCCAATGAGTCAGTTCTTTGCATCAGGTGGCCAAAGTATTGGAGCTTCAGCTTCAGCATCAGTCCTTCCAATGAACATTCAGGTCTCTCCTTAGAGAGTCCTTTCATTCAGAGTTAAAGAGGGAGCAGGAAGGAGACTGGTTGAGGAAGTAAAGCTGTGGATTTTCCTTACAGCATTCTCAGTAGTGCTGTGTATGTATCTATGTGTGTCTGTGTGTCTGGTTTTATATCTTGAAGTTTAACCCTTTTCTAGAAAATGCAGGGTAGCAATTAAGAACCTGGAGTTTTTCATCAGATGGAAATGGGACTGAATCAAAGCTCTTCTAATTATTAGCTTTATAGACTATCAGAAACACTTAACCTCCCAAGCTTTATTTCTCCCATCTGCAAACTGTAAACAATCATAGTACCTACGTCGTAGAATTACTATGAAATCTAAATTTTATAATCTATGTAGACTATGTATAATAGTGCCTGGGCCCAAAGTAGGCAATTAGTACATTACTGTTGATGCTGCTGTGGTTGCTGTTATTATTCCCGTTCTTATTTTCTTAGTCACTTGACACATAAAACATGTCTCTTTTTCCAGCCCCCTCCCCCGCCATGTTGGGACAGGTAAGGAAAGGCTCTGACTTACTAGAGGATATATCTTACAATCAAAACTATTAAGCTTAGGGTTGCTGATTCATTGTCTCAATATCATTGGTTATGTTCTATTCTACTAAGAAACTTCTCATCCTTTGCCCAGAGCACTAGCACCCTAGAACATTCATTCATTAGATGTCTCGAGTACCTGGCACACACTGGGCATTTTGCTATGCCCTGGATATACAATTGTAAGCGAGATGAACATGGTCCTTATCTTTGAAGAGTTCCCAGTTTGGTTTTGTTTATTAGGAGGAAGGGTAATGTGAACAGAGGGAGATGGATATGGCATGTGCTATGATAGAAGTTAACAGCCAATGTAAAGAAAGTAAGAGCGTGGAACAGCCTAGGTGAATGACAGTGTCAAGGAAGGCTTTCCAGAGTAACTGTCTCTAGACCTACGTCTTAAAGAGTATATAGAAATTATACGCAGAGAGAAGGGAAGGTTATTCCTGACAGATCTAGCAAAATGTGCAAAGATGTACAGTTGGCACAGTGGTAAAGAATCCACCTACCAATGCAGGAGACAGAAGAGACGCAGGGTCGATCCCTGGGTCAGGAAGATCCCCTGGAGTAGGAAATAGCACCCCTCTCCCGTATTCTTGCCTGAAAATTCCCATGGGCGGAGGAACCTGGTATGCTGCAATTCATAGGTTCGCAGAGTCAGACACGACTTAGCGACTGAACAACAACAATACAGAAAACAAGAATGTCAGGGTGTGAAATTTTTGTTGTTGTTGTAAAAAACTATTCCAAGGACTTGCCCAGTGGTCCAGTGGCTAATACTCCATGCTCTTAGTGCAGGGGGCCTGGGTTCCACCCTTGGTCAGGGAACTAGATCCCACAGGTTGCAACTACAGATCTCTCAAGCCAAAATGAACAAAGATCCCACAAGCTGCAACTAAAAGTGGTGCAGCCAAATAAATGAATAAGCAAACATTATTTTTTTTAAATTCCAGAAGATGTAAACAATTTCTTGGTTTCTCTGATTAAGAAAAATATAGTAATGTAAACTTTTAATTATCACCAAGAGTTTGCCAAGTGAGTATGGAACCAGAATCAGAATTAACTGGATCATCTTATTAACTGTGGTCTGAATGTTTGTATCCCTCCAAAATTCATATATTGAAAACAGAATGGCCAAGGTGATGATATTAGGAGGTGGGGCTGTTGGGAGGTGGTTAGGTTATGAAAAGGGCCTCCCTGGTGGCTCAGACAGTAAAGAATCTGCCTGCAATGCAGGAGACCTGGGTTTGATCTCTGGGTCAGGAAGATTCCCTGGAGAAGGGAATGGCAACCCACTCCAATATTCTTGCCTGGAGAATTCCATGGACAGAGGATCCTGGTGGGCTACAGTCGGTGGGGTCACAAAAGAGTTGGACACAACTGAGCGACTAACACTAGGTCATAAAGAAAAATCTGTCATAAAAAGGAGTAGTGCTCTTATAAAAGAGGCCCCTTAGAGCTAATTTGCCTCTTCTACCATGTGAGGACACAAGAAGTCTGCAACCCAGGAGAGGAACCTCACTAAATCTTAACCATGAGGACTCTCTGATCTTAGACATCCAGCCTCCAGAACTGGGAGAAATCTACTTCTGCTATTTATAAGCCACCCAGTCTCTGGTGTTTTGTTATAGCAGCCAGAACAAACTAAGATAGCTACCATCTTTAAATTTTAGGAAAGCCATCTTGAAGCAGTGAGAACTAGAGAATAAATAAGAATTAGCCACAAAATGTAGGAGGAAAAAAGTATTCCAGACATAGGAGACAGCATGACTAAAGGCCATAATGTGACATATTGTTCAGTGTGAACCAAATGAAGTCTAACACATGAAGGGGAAGAGAGTGATGGGCGAGTTCTGGGAAAGGGGACTGAACCTGAGAAGCATCATAGGTCATTGTAAGATTTTGGACTTCACCCTGAAAGCAACTACAATTTGTTGAAGTGTTTTAAGGATGGATCTGACCACATTATTTTTTTCACTTTAAGTTCACTCTGCCTGTAGATTGGAGCAGGATTTGAAAGGAAACAAGACTGGAGGTAGGGAGACCAGATAGGAAGCTCTTGCAATATTCTAGAAAAGGAGTGACAATGGCCTATGACAAAGGATATGGAAAGAAATATTTAGATGGCAGAATAGATGAAAGCTGGGAAGTGGTTGAATAAGGGGTATGGAGTGAGTGTAAGATGAATTCTATGTATCTGGCTTGAGCAACTGAGTGGATGGTGATGCTTTTCACTGGTACAAGAGACACTGGAACAGGAACAGCCCAACAGGGTAGAAAAGATAATGTGTTCTGTTTGGGATAGGTTGCCTTTCAGTTGCTTGTGTGACACCCAAATGGAAATGCCAAGTTGGCAGTTGAATATGTAGATCTTGGGCTCATAGTGCAGGGCTAGGCTAGCAAGCTCTCTTTGAGAAACATGGGCACTCTAATTACACTTCAATTACTTCTATAAGTAGCTAGTATCATCCATTCTGAACTCATCTTAATTATTTTCTCTTATGAAAGAATGATCTTATTTAATGCTTATTTACTGGTTTCAGTAATCAGAAAAGCCATCATAGATAAGGTGGCATTTGACCTGGGCCTCTGAAAGGCAAAGATGGTGACAAAAAAAAAGAGGGTATTAGAGGTAAAGAGGAGAGAGACAGAAAAACATCTGTTCAGGAAGATGAGTCTTCCAAAATGACTACAGCGCAAGGATGGTATATGCATTTAAGTGACTGTGTGCCAAGAACGATGCTAGCCATGAGAAATATAAGTTGACTAAGGGATGGGGACTGCACTGTTCATCCCTCAACCCCCAGACTGAGTTACAAGCACATCCTCTGTGCTTTCTGGGCACCCTCTGCTCAGTCTCGTTATTGGGCTTATCCACATTATATTGAAAGCATTTGTTTCTTGTGTCAGGGTTTTTCACTATAACAAGATTTCTTCCTGTCTTATTCACCATGTTATCCTCATGCCTAGCACAGGCACCCGTCACAGTAACTACTCAATTAATATTCATTGGAACAAACTGAACTGCAACCAAGGAGCTTACAGTCTAGTAAGGAAAATGTGGAAGCTAAAGCTGGAGAGAAACATATTGTAAAGAGATCTAAATGTCAGTGCCAAGAGAAAGTGTTGGAATTATATTGGTAGGCAATGGAGTGTCAAGGCAAGTTTTTGAAGCCGATTTTGAAACTAATATTGATCCAATAGCCATGTATAGAATGCATTGGAGGAGCCAAGATGTTAGTCAAAAGAGTACACATAGCACAGCCAGCCAACTCATAGTGGGTACTCAGTAGACATTTACTGAAAATATGGATATAAGTCAGGGGCAGAAAATAAGGAATGTATGATACTATTCAGTTCAATTCAGTCGCTCAGTTGTGTCTGACTGTTTGCAATGCCGTGGACTGCAGCATACCAGGCTTCCCTGTTCATCACCAACTCCTGGAGATTACTCAAACTCATGTCCATTGAGTCGGTGATACCATCCAACCATCTCATCCTCTGTCATCCCCTTCTCCTTCCACCTTCAATCTTTCCCAGCATCAGGGTCTTTTCAAATGAGTCAGTTCTTTGCATTAGGTGGCCAAAGTATTGGAGTTTCAGCTTCAGCATCAGCCCTTCCAATGAATATTCAGGACTGATTTCCTTTGGGATGGACTTGTTGGATCTCCTTGCAATCCAAGGGACTTTCAAGAGTCTTCTCCAACACCACAGTTCAAAAGCATCAATTCTTTGGCACTCAATTTTCTTTATAGTCCAACTCTCACATCCATACAGGACCACTGGAAAAACCATAGCCTTGACTAGATGGACCTTTGTTGGCAAAGTAATGTCTCTGCTTTTTAATATGCTGTCTAGTTTGGTCATAGCTTTTCTTCCAAGGAGCAAGCGCCTTTTAATTTCATGGCTGCAGCCACCATCTGCAGTGATTTTGGAACTATTAGGTGAGAAGTTGAATGCATGTTCAGATATCCAGTAGTTCTCTGGAATACTTCTATCACCAACAGCATTATGTACATGTTATAGTGCTGTAGTGTGGACCTGTTCTAAAAGGGTCTAACAGCAACAAGCATAAACTTTGTTCCCCACATCTTTTTTCTTTTTAAAAGGTTCTCCTATGAATTAACTTTAAGGAGACGATATTATTTTACATGATTTTGCTGGGTTTCGGGTCATTTAGCTGCATGATTAATACTCTACCAAAGCCTGCATGCCATCAGGCAATATACCTATTCGCTGAATGCTTCAATTTGGCAAAATGGAAACAGCGTTAGTAGTGATTATTGTGTATGTAGATTTTCTGGGGTGGGAGACTGGCTATTATTGATTAAAATGGGCGTAATTCTGCTGTCTTTGTTATCTCATTGTGGAGACTCCTAGACATTTGCATTTGATTATAGCTGTTGCACAGCTGTTCTGTTTTCTCATAAGCTTGCTCTCCGGTACCAAATATCGTAGATAATCAATCAGAACATCAAAGCATCCTATTTCTAGATTCCTTCAGCCCAGAAGCCCAGTGACAATAAGCTGAGGTTTATCTCTGGGTCTAATTAATGTGTGAATCCAATTATTGTGCTTTATGGGCGCAATTTACCTAAATCAAGCCTGTGGATCTATAGTGCACCTAGCTGATTTTTAAAATGCTGCAATCAAATTGGCCAGTCAAACGGAATGGACAAATTGCACTTAACAAAAACCAAGGAAACAGAAGGGAATGCAATTTTCCTTTTCCTTGGGAATCCACTGGCTTATGTAACTACTATATTCTGGTGAATGGTGTAAGTTTTCATTATGAAAACATTGGATTTATTTGAAATCCATTTTTTAAAAAATCAACGTGTCTATTCCACCTGAGAGTTATTTTATGCTGAAAACAAATAACATTATTTTTCTAATATTGAAATAAGTGCTTGCACTGCCAAAATAAAAGATATATTTCAATAGAAGAAAATTGACATGTGTCTAAAGCAGCTTTATTTCTTGTGATTTATTTTATTTACTTTATATAATTTTATCTCTTTATGAATGAAGTTAAAGTTGGATTTTTATTTTTTATTCTGCTTAGCTTTTGTAATTTGGACAATTCTGCCTCAAACAAGTCTTTGCTGGCCTGTGTACCTCTGTACTGAAAGCATTCACCTTAAATGAGGCCACCATGGAAAGCTACATGGGTGCCTGAGCTCTCTGTAAGAAACTGATTAGACTATGCCCATGTGTTCAAGTCCTAAAGGTAACCAGAAAGAGAGGGAATACTGAAAATCAGAGAAAGAAATTACTTAAGAGAGTTTCCACATCTTAAATTGGTGAATAAATGAGTTTTCACTCTCTGTTCTATGCCCATAAGGTAAAATACGTGAATATGCTAACTCGTGCAAAAACAAAAAACATGGGAAGGACCAAACATAAAACAGCGTGATTCATTACCTACTGGAGATATGTGGGAATGGGGTGGGCATGATGGAGAGATGGAAACGGAGTAGAAAAAATGGGTCAGGGGGTTACTACTCTGAGTATACACTTTTTGGAGAGTTTGAATGTTGGAACCATAATAGTATTGCACATAGTCAAAAACTAAATAAAAGTGAAATCAATAAGAATGAAGGTGAACCCAAAATGGAATACAAACAAAAATAAAGGAAACTAATTGTATTTGTAATGAATAATATCATGACTCTGAATAGAAAAAGAAAGAAAACAACCCAAGTAACTTTTGAATACAGTATTTTAACTATGCATATTCAGGTAAAAAGTAAAAGAACAAGAAACAAATATTAACCCTATTTAGTATGCTTATTTCTTCACATTGCTATAATTACCAATTTTGGAAACACTTTATGCCTATTCTAGGAATGAGCAAATAAGTAGATATATTGTGGAAAATGAGAACTAGGGTCTCACTGTGGAAGGGCGGTAAAGACATGGCAAGGGAGATGAGCAAAATCAACTCTGTGATATTGATTGTTAAGTACAGGTATCAGTATATCCTCATAGTTTTTAACAGATAGGTAGCATAGATTAGATAGATGATTGAGAGACAACAGAGAGAGAGATAGACAGATAGATAGGATAATACACACACACACACATATGTACATACATGCATACCTACACACATATATTTCCTAGCTTTGTTTGCTGAGAGGCATTAGAAACTGTAACACTCCACAATAACTAGCAAAACTAGTATCCACTCTTAATTTCTACATATTATTTTCTACCAAAAGGACTCAGAGCCTCTTGGAATTCATTCCAGAATTGGGGCAGAGAAAGAAGAAAATGAGCCTGGAAACAATTTGCTGAGCCAGAAACTAAAAAAGTGCTCAAAAAATGGTCATGGCAAGGGGACACAAGATTCAGCCTGAGAAGCTCCATTGGCCAAATACGGAGCAATTTGAACATCAAAATAGTGCTGCTGCTGCTGCTGCTGCTGCTAAGTTGCTTCAATCATGTCCAACTCTGTGGGACCCCATAGACAGCAGCCCACCAGGCTCCGCTGTCCACAGAATTCTCTAGGTAAGAATACTGGAGTGGGTTGCCATTTCCTTCTCCAAAATGAGAATATATGTCAATATTAACATAAAAATGTTTAAATAAATAAATAGGAAATCATCCAGATGTTCAAGCTGATTTTCGAAAAGGCAGAGGGACAAGAGATCAAATTGCCAACATCCGCTGGATCATAAAAAAAGCAAGAGAGTTCCAGAAAATCATCTATTTCTGTTTTATCGACTATGCCAAAGCCTTTGACTGTGTGGATCACAATAAACCGTGGAAAATTCTGAAGGAGATGGGAATACCAGACCACCTGACCTGCCTCTTGAGAAACCTGTATGCAGGTCAGGAAGCAACAGTTAGAACTGGACATGGAACAACAGACTGGTTCCAAATAGGAAAAGGAGTACGTTGAGGCTGTATATTGTCACCCTGCTTATTTAACTTCTGTGCAGAGTACATCATGAGAAATGTTGGGCTGGAGGAAGCCCGAGCTGGAATCAAGATTGCCGGGAGAAATATCAATAACCTCAGGTATGCAGATGACATCACCCTTATGGCAGAAAGTGAAGAAGAACTAAAGAGCCTCTTGATGAAAGTGAAAGAAGACAGTGAAAAAGTTGGCTTAAAGCTCAACATTCAGAAAACTAAGATCATGGCATCCGGTCCCATCACTTCATGGCAAATAGATGGGAAAACAGTGGAAACAGTGGCTGACTTTATTTTTCTGGGCTCCAAAATAACTGCAGATGGTGATTGCAGCCATGAAATTAAAAGACACTTACTCCTTGGAAAGAAAGTTATGACCAACCTAGATAGCATATTAAAAAGCAGAGACATTACTTTGCCAACAAAGGTCCATCTAGTCAAGGCTATGGTTTTTCCAGTGGTCATGTATGGATGTGAGATTTGGACTACAAAGAAAGCTGAGCACCGAAGAATTGATGCTTTTGAACTGTGGTGTTGGAGAAGACCCTTGAGAGTCCCTTGGACTGCAAGGAGATCCAACCAGTCCATCCTAAAGGAAATCAGTCCTGAATATTCATTGGAAGGACTGATGTTGAAGCTGAAACTCCAATACTTTGGCCACCTCATGCGAAGAGCTGACTCATTTGAAAAGACCCCGATGCTGGGAAAGATTGAGGGCAGGAGGAGAAGGGGACGACAGAGGATGAGATGGTTGGATGGCATCACCAACTCAATGGGCATGAGTTTGAGTAATCTCTGGGAGTTGGTGATGGACAGGGAGGTCTGGCGTGCTGCGGTTCATGGGGTCCCAAAGAGTCAGACACGACTGAGCGACTGAACTGAACTGAACTAACGATAAAACTGTCTCTTGCAGTAGAATTCAAACTAATAAATGTGGTAAGATTAGTGTGTTGCACTGAACTTCCCAGATGGCGCTAGTGGTAAAGAACCTGGTTGCCAATGCAGGAGACAGAGATATGGGTTTGATCCCAGGGTCAGGAAGATACCTTGGAAAGGGGAATGTCTACCCACTCCAGTATTCTTGCCTGGAGAATACCATGGAGAGAGGAGCCTGGGAGGCTACAGTCCATGGGATCACAAAAAGTCAGACAGGACTGAGCACAAAACCAGTGTGTTGCACTGAAAAGGGCACAGCCTCCCTTCTCTGATATATTTTTGGGGGCGGGGGGGGGTGGTGGGGACTCATAACCTGAGTGTCTGTATGTATTTAACAAGAAACAGTAGATAAAAGCAAATTGAGGAATATTTTAGAAAATAAATAGCCTGTTCTCTTCAAAAATGTCACAGTCATTAAAGGCAATAAAAAGGTTGAGAACTGCTCCTGATCAAAGAACACCAAAGAGATACAATAAGTAAATCCACTGGGCGATTCTAGACCAGATTCTAATACTCAAAAGACATTAGTGGGACAATTGACAACATTTGAATAAGGTTTCGATTAGGTAGAAGTATTGTACCAGGGTTAGTTTCCTGATTGTTATGGTTATATTATAAATATGTAAGAGACTATCCTTATTTTTAATAGAGATATTAAATAAGGATATTTAACAAAGATACTGAAGTATTTAGGGATAAAGGAGGAATATCATGTCTATAACTTATTCTTAAGTCATTTAGAAAAATTTAATTGATATATTGATACACAAACCTGTGTGAAAATCATACATAGAGAGACAAAGACTTCAAAGATAGTAAGAGGTAAACATGTAGGGAATCTGGGCATCTGAGTGAAGGGAATATGAAAAGTATACTATTTTTGCAACTTCTCTGTGAGTCTGAAATTATGTCAGAATAAAAAGTTTAAAACTGTGAAAAGAAAATATTTCAAATAAATCTATCCCAGTGCCAAGATGTTTGGGATCTGGACTAGTAGGATTTTCTGAAAATGTAAGGAAATAAGCCAGAAAGAAGTAATTCTCACTATCAGAGTAGTTGGATTAAATCATCCTATGACCTATTTTTCTCTTTGTTTCTTGTTCAGTGTCATTAGTAGGGAATTTATGAAAGGCCCACAGAAAGATGATGCCACATCAGCTCCAACTATAAGAACTAAGCCCTGTCATTGGCCTTCCCATACTTAGTGTTGATTTGACTTTAGACCACATCATCTTTTTATTTAAATACAAAACCTAACTTTCAAAGTAAAATTGCAATATAAACTTAATCATGTCTCCCATTTTTGAGAAGTCTTGCTGTTATTGCTATGAACTTTTAGGACTTTCCACCTGTCAAGTGCGGACTTCCTAGAGTGCCAACTTCCCAGTTGGTGCAGTGGTAAAGAACCCACCTGCTAATGCTGGAGACACAAAAGATGGCACAGTTTCGATTCCTGGGTAGGGAAGATCCTCTGGAGGAGGGCATGGCAACCCACTCCAGTATTCTTGCCTGGAAAATCCCATGGACAGAGGAGCCTGCTGGGTTACAATCCATGGGTCGTGAGGAGTCAGGACACAACTGAGTGACTAAGCGTGCAACACACACTGTTGAGTGCATCCTAATCCATGCATTTGGCTCTTTCACATCTTTAAACTAAATTAGGGTGGCTGAAGATTAATGAAACTGAATAGTTCACCTAGACTGAGCACTAGCACAAGTCTAGTCCAGGACTAAATGCTTTTGTTTTAAGGAAAAAAGTATATTTGGAAGAGTAAAATTACTAAAAATACTTTTCAAAGTAGAAAAAAAAATCTAAAAACAGAGCTAATTCACCTCTTAATTTGGAAGTAGCGGAAGTGAGATGGGAATGAGATGACGATAAGGGAATGGAATTTAAGGTGAAAACATTTTGCTGTGTTTTATCCTTGCAGCAGGGCAAGTCATAAGATAAATTGTGAACTATGCAAAATTTTATTTCAATTTCCTAAATCTTCCCTCCTCCCCAGGTGTTTAGTGTTCTCTTCCTCTTTTCTTCTATTCCAACTTTTGCATCATTCTTCATTCTCACTAAGGGATAAATGACTGATACAAACTCAGTGAGTTACCCTTCATTAAGATTTTAACAGACATCAATACCATAAGCCAAAAGCTAAAACTCCAATGGCAGATTTCAGGCATGTGACAGCAGATGAAAGAGATCACCTGTCCACAAGTCTGTTCTCTATGGCTGCGTCTCCATTGCTGCCCTGCAAATAGAATCATCAGTGCCATCTTTCTAGATTTCATATATATACATTAATACACAATATTTGTCTCTTTCTTTCTGACTTACTTCACTCTATATAATAGGAAAGTGAAAGTGAAAGTTGTTCAGTTGTGTCCAACTCTTTGTGACCCCATGGACTATACATCCATGAAATTCTCTAGGCCAGAATACTGGAGTGGGATCCCCTTCTCCAGGGGATCCTCCCAACCCAGGGATTGAACCCAGGTCTCCTGCGTTGCAGGTGGATTCTTTACCAGCCGAGTCTTAAGGGAAGCCCAAGGATACTGGGGTGGGTAGCCCATCCCTTCTCCAGCAGATCTTCCTGACCCAGGAGTCGAACCGGGGTCTCCCTCATTTCAGGCAGATTTTTTACCAACTGAGCTATCAGGGAAGCCCTCTGTATAATAGGGAGTGGGACAAATCGAGAGAATAGCATGGAAACATACACATTACTATATGTAAAATAAACAGCAAGTGGGAAGTCTGCTGTGTGGCACAGAGAGCTTGACCCAGTGCTCTGTGACGACCTAGAGGGGTGAGATAGGGTGGAAGATGGGAGGCGGGTTCAGGAGAGAGAGGATATATGTATACGTGTAGCTGATTCATGTTGATGTATGGCAGAAACCATAACAATTTCATAAAGCAATTATCCTCCAATAAAGAAATAATAGAATAAATAAATACAATTTTAAAAAGAGAGATCAGGTGGAAGGAGGGAGATAATGATTCTGGATCTTTTCAATACACCTGGTATCACCTACTTCTATGTAGGACTAGCTCTAACTTAGTAAACCAAAATAGCACAATTACTTTGTACCTTAAAGCAAGCTCTACTGTCACACTGCATTTAGGCTACACAAATTGGCAGCCTGGCATCAGCCCAGAACCACACTGGCTGTAGATATAAAAGCACTTTCAGACTACTTATATTTACATAGCACCTTCCATCTTAGAATGTCTGCTTTTTTATCAAGATTATTTTTTTTCTAAAATCCGTGAAAGATTGAAATACAATATTAATATTTTCTTTTCACAGATGAGTAAAGTGATTCAAAGTAGAGTGCCATTGTCAGTTAGCAACCAAAAGTTAGCAACAGAATGATAAGAGAGGCTTCTGTCTTTGCATTCTTTATCTGAAAAGAAATGGTTTTAGAGCTGGACTTGGACGCTTCCTAGCATTGTGTCTTCTGCAGAGCTGGTTTAAAACCATACCATCCAAAGCCTAGGTATCCACATTTTGTTTGAAATGACATTTGGCTTTGCATGATCTGTCATAATCTCTTTCCCAACTGACCTGATATTCTTTCTCTCTTATGGATACTGTAGGGAGGATGGCAATGTGAGTAGAAGGTTGGACCAGATGGCCTTAAAGGGCCCTTCCAAATACAAGATTCTCTAATTCTCTGATTTAATTTTGATGATTCAATTTTATGACTTTGGCTATCACCAGATGAAATTATGTAGACATTCTGCCTTCCAGATATATTCAGCCCTCAGATATATGTCAACTTGTCTGTATCCAAATTCAATACATCAGTCAATGATTAAGCACTCACTTACATGCAGTGTTCTATAAAGTGTGTCCTAAAGGCTCTGACCCACAAATATGAATAACAGTTAGGAGCAGCATGTATGGTAGAGATGGACACATCAGGTTATCATAGTATGGGGACACCAGGTAACCTAATCAGCTAGCTACCTCTCCATGTCCTAATTTCAAGCCATGAAACAATATTTTGACTGTGATTTGAGATTCCTTGTGGATGGACAACAGAATGAAAATAGACTGATCATCAAATAGCAATTATTGAGCTACTGAGAGCTTACTATTTAGGAGACTAAATACTTTATATATTAACTGACTTTAATTCTCACAGCAACTTTATCAGATAGGGACCAGCATTATTTCCCTTAGTTTACAGATGAGGCAATCGAGATATGCAGAGTTTAAGTAACTTTTCCAAAGTCATGTAGGTAGTAAGTGGCAGCCCTGGGATTCAAACTCAAGCAATATCATTCCTGACCCATAAAATCTATTAGCCCATAGTGCCACTGCAAGTAAGCAGGCCACTTGATAGTTATATTGGATTTTCTATAAAGTAATCAATCACCCAGCTGCTTCTAAAATTAAAGCCACAAGGACCTACTGTATAGCACAGAGAACTCTATTCAATGTTATGAGGCAGCCTGGATGGGAGGAGGGTTTGGGGAGAATGAATACATGTCTATATATGGCTGAGTGCCTTCGCTGTTCACCTGAAACTATCACAACATTGCTAATCAGCAATATCCCAATGCAAAATTAAAAGCTTTAAAAGATAAATAAATAAAACTAAAGCAAAAATTAATGTCTCCTAGTAATTTAATAGATAGTGAGTGAATGGAGTAAAAGTTGCTCAGTTGTATCCTACTCTTTGCAACCCCATGGACTAAACAGTCCATGGAATTCTCCAGGCCAGAATACTGGAGTGGGTAGCCTTTCCCTGCTCCAGGGAATCTTCCCAACCCAGGGATCGAACCCAGGTCTCCCATATTGCAGGCGGATTCTTTTACCAGCTGAGCCAATAGTAAAACATCTTTAATGGGGTCTGAGACTTTATTACATCTCTCTGGCCAACTCATTCTCCACTCACCACTACTATTCCATACCTTCTCCATTCTTCTTCTACCTCCAACACACTCTCCTCCCCACTCACTCACAGAGGATGATCTTACCTCCTACTTTTCAGAGGAGAAAAAAAAAAAGCTATCATGTGTCATATGTCAAGTCCCACATCTTCCCAACATCAAATATACCTCCTTCCCTCTGTGTGCATCTTGTCATCTTTCAGAGCTAACACATCTCCTATACTTTGTGTCTTAGCTCTCTCCATCTTCACAGAAATCTTATAGAATCAATGATGACACATTTTCCTATTCTACGTATTTAACTTCATCCTTTCAACTGAATCCTTTCTACTGACTTTCATATATTCTCAGCCTGTCCAACTAGAACAACTAAAACCTTCACTTGACCCCACATCCCGCTATAACTACTAACCCATCTCTTTTCTTCTTTTCTTTGCTACAGTTTCTCAAAAGAATTATCTGTCTTCCCTCTATTTCCTTTCTTTCCTCTACCGCTCACTCAACTCAATCCAATTTGATTCACACTCAGTTGATTCTACCAAATCAACTTGTACTATCAACAATTTCTTTCATCTAAATCTAACACAATTTTCATTCTTCTTATTTAAACTACATTTTGACACTGTTGACCACTCTCCATTTTTCTTGAAACATTCTCCTCTGCTGGCTTCCCTTAGACCATGCACTCCTGGTTTTCCTCCTATAAGTCAAGCTTCTTTTTCTCAGTCTTCCTCGTCAGCTCCATCTCCTCCACCAGCTTTTATATGTGCCAAAGTATATACCTGGGTGGGCTTCCCTGGTGGCTCAGACAGTAAAGAATCCACCTGCAATGAGGGAGATGTGGGTTCGATCCCTGGGTTGGGAAGATCCCCTGGAGGAGGGAGTGACAACTCACTCCAGTATTCTTGCCTGCAGAATCCCATGGACAGAGGAACCTGGCAGGCTGCAGTCCATGGGGTTGCAAAAAATCGGACACAACTGAACAACTAAGCACAGCACACAGCACATATACCTGGGTAAATATAAAAGACCATATTTTTCTCTTAATTTGCCTAAAATATATGTGACTACTTAAAGCAAAAATTATAGCATTGGCTTTTAGGATTTATAATGTATATAAACATATTACTCATGACAATTGTAACACAAAAGATGGTAGAGACAAGGCTAATGGACCTATGTGGTTTCAAGGTTCTACATTTTTCATGAAGTGTCACAAGATTAACTGTAAATAGACTAAGAATTTAAGGATGTATCCTGTAATCTCTGAGATAACCACTAAAAATAATAAAAGGAGACAAGCTTAAAATCCAACAACTGAATCAAAACAGAGCTTGAAATTATTAAAAATATTCTAAAAGACAGTAGGAAAGAAGGAATAGAGGCACCAATAACTGACAGGAGCCAATAGAAAATATAGATAACAAATATGATAGACCTAAATGCAACTATACCCATAATTATATAAAATGTTCATTTTAATGAAGTTCAGTGTATCAATCTTTGCCATTAAGGATCAGCCTGGTTTTTGTGCTTCTCCAAGTGGTGTAGTTGAGACTCTTATTCAGGACTAACTCCAAAGCCCATTTTCACAGCCACTGGCCATTGTGCTGCCTCCCAGTATCTGTATTCCAGGAGACCCACACTCTCCATGTTGGGCAGAGAAAACTGCACAGGAAGTCTGCAAAAGGGATTTCCCACACTTCACGTAAGAAAAGAAATCCCAAGAGTCCTGTAGGGCCTAAAGAATCTAATAGCACAAGGGTCTAATAACAATAACCTTGGGGATGACTTACCTCTCCATAGCTGAGGAATGATAGAAAATTCTGTAAACAGGACATCAATGTTCATGGTATGGATTTTTCTCCTTAGAATTCAGGAGAAAAAGAGATAGATAGAGCTACCACTGGCCCTACAGCAACACCAGCCTCACTCTGATAGTTGCTTCTGGAGATACCCAGGCACAAGCTCAAATTAAATTAGAATATCAAGATTATTTCAGAGCATTGAGTATCCACTAACTGATTTTTGGTCTGAATTCAATTTAATCAGTGAACCACATGTATATTGAGATTCCCTGCAAATTCTTGGCCTTCTTCCCCCCCCTCCAGCTTTATACTACCTTTTGATACATCTTTATTCCATCTACCCCAAGTCCATTCTATAGAACTAATTAACAATCACCCTAGGACTTCCAGTTTCTCTTTTCACCCCAAATCTCCCAGTGTTCCTGGATTTTGTTTCCATGGTAATAACTAGCATTTGCTTCTGTGACTTTTATTTCATTTCCTTACCTGTAACTTTCCCTGTAACATACTAAAACATGACTTTTACCTCCCTCTTAAATTCCACATACCCCTTTACAATGGAACTGATCTTTCCAAAAACATCAAAATCCTCCATGCTGTGAAACATAATGAAAGATATTTTATCTCCATGTCTCAGCAGTATTTGACATTGCTGACCATTTCCTTCTGGAGAAATTAATTTCCCCTCAGCTTTCATTATGCTCATCTTCTGGGTTTCTTCCTACTCCTCTGTCTGTACCTTCCCAATCTTCTTTACAGGCTCTTTTTCTTTTATATGCCATTAGGATGTTGATGTTCATTTGGGTTTTGCCTTAGATTTTCTGTCTATGTCAGTAATTTTCCAGCCTGCTTACAGTTGCCCCTGTTAGTTGCAAAGACCAGCTATATGGTGGTATCTCTCACATCTCTGTCTCCATCCTTGATCTCTTCTCTAAGCATGAGGAGTGCACACATGCTAAATCACTTTAGTCATGTCCAATTCTATGCAACTCTATGGACTGCAGCCCGTCAGACTCCTCTGTTCATGGGATTCTCCAAGCAAGAACACTTGACTGGGTTGTCATGCCCTTCTCCAGTGGATCTTCCCAACCGAGGAATCAAACCTGTGTTTCTTACGTCTCCTGCATTGGCAGGCGGGTTCTTTGCCACTAGCACCACCTGGGAAGCATGAGGCAAGTCTACTTAAATGGGCAACTGGGTATGCCCATTTGAATACTCCTTTCCAAAGAGCTCACATTCATCATGTCAAAATTCATTTGCCATCTTCTCATCTACCACTACCTCCTCCTGCTCTCTGTTTCAGGGAGTTGCACCTCCAATACCCAATCACAGTTCTGTAATGATCAGAACCCATTGGCAGGAGGGTTCTTTACCACTAGCACCACCTGGGAAGCCCACCAAGACCTATCAATTCCATCTCTCTCTCTCTCTCTTGCTCTCTCCCTTTCTCATTCTTTTTCCCTCTCTTCCTCTCCCCTCCCTTCACCCTCTGAAATCTGGCTATTTCTCTCCATCTTCACTGCCAACACCATATGCAAGCCACCATCATCAGTTGCATGGATTATCACAATGCCTTCATAACTTTTTTCTTTACCTCTAGTCTTCTCCCACTTAGGTCCGTTCTTCATATTGCTGCCAGATTCATCTTGGTAAATATCAAAACATTAAACCTCTCAGTGGTTTCCTGCTGTATTAGAGAAAATTCAAAACTTTTTAACACAGACTCTAGACACTTAGCATCAGGAGATTCTGAGATGGTCTGGGTTTAAACCTTGGATCTGACAGTCACAAGCTGGGTATACTTGGGCTTTTTGGTTAACCTCACTGAGCTTCTGCATCCTTATCTGTAGAAGGAAAATAATAATGATTATAATGATAATAGTAATATTAAAATAACAAAAGTTTCATAATGTTGTGAGGATTTAATAAAATTGTACATAAATAAAGCACTTTAGAATGTTTCCTGCCTCATAATTAAATAAATGACTGCTATTTTTTTATTATTATTATTCAACAAATATTTTTTTTGAATTTTTACTGTGTGACAGAAAAAAATAGTAGGTAATGGCTATGCTATTTTGAACAAAATAGACAAGGTTTGGACCCTCAGGGGGACTAATTTACAATCTAGCCACATTTCTTACCTCTTACAAACTTACACTGTAAACTGTACTACTGTAGTCTCATTAGATGCTGTTTTTCTCATGCTGTTTTTCTCTCCTCTGGGCATTTTCCTATGCTCTTCCTGTTTCAGAAAATATTCTCTCCAAGTCCTCCCTCACCTGTTTAACTCTTCATCCTTCAGATCTCAATTTAAAATGTCACTTCCAAGATTTCTCTAACTAGATTAAGCCCCCCCTTTTTTTTCTAAGTCTTTTTTGAACTGGTTATAATATTGCTTTTGTTTTATATTTTGGCTTTTTGGCCCCAAAGCATGTGGGATCCTAGCTCCCCAACCAAGGATCAAACTCACCATTCTGCTTTGTAATAACAGAAAGACTATTTTGAATAAAGCTAGAATTAACACTAGCTGAATTGTTGAAAAACAGCTATCATGTAGTCTGAGTTGGTGTCATACCCTAGGTACATGCCATAGCTGCACATCATCTTGTTGAAGAGGTATTTGCATGGATTTCTCCTAAAAACAATTCATATCACAGTTCTACACACCATTCTAAGCGTAATAGGCTGTATAGCTCAGAAGAATTTCAGAAATGATTTGATACATTAGTGGGATGCCTGACCAGAACTGGTTGGCCATAGAGAGAGACACACATGGTTAGCAGTGACAAGGCTGCCAAAAGTTGGTAAGCATTCCCAGCCAAGTTCTGGTCCTCAAGTTTCCCAGCTGCAAAGATACTTCAATGCTTTGAAAGATATACTGGCATACTGCAAGTGCTTCAGTTCAAGTTCAGTTCAGTTCAGTCACTCAGTCATGTCCAACTCTTTGCGAACCACTGGACTGTAGCACACCAGGCCTGCCTGTCCACTACCAACTCCCAGAGTTTACTCAAACTCATGTTCATAGCATTGGTGAAGCCATCAAACCATCTCATCCTCTGTCATCCCCTTTTCCTCCCACCTTCAATCTTTCCCAGCATTGGGATCTTTTCAAAGGAATCAGTTCTTTACATCAGGTGGCCAAAGTACTGGAACTTCAGCTTCAACATCAGTACTTCCAAAGAATATTCAGGACTGATTTCCTTTAGGATGGACTGGTTGGGTCTCCTTGTGGTCCAAGGGACTCTTAAGAGTCTTCTCCAATACCACAGTTCAAAAGTATCAGTTCTTCGGTGCTCAGCTTTCTTTATGGTCCAACTCTCACATCTATATATGCCTACTAGGAAACCCACAGCCTTGACTAGATAGAACTTTGTTGGCAAAGTAATGTCTCTGCTTTTTAATATGATGTCTAGGTTGGTCAGAACTTTTCTTCCAAGGAGTAAGTGTCTTTTAATTTCATGGCTGCAATCACCATCTGCAGTGATTTTGGAGCCCCCCCAAAATAAATAAATAAATAAAGTCTGCCACTGGTTCCACTGTTTTCCCATCTATTTGCCATGAAGCGATGGGACCGGATGCCATGATTTTAGTTTCCTGAATGTTGAACTTTAAGCAAACATTTTCACTCCCCTCTTTCACTTTCATCAAGAGGCTTTTCAATTCTTCTCTTTCTGCGTAAGGTGGTGTCATCTGCATATCTGAGGTTATTGATATTTCTCCCGGCAATCTTGATTCCAGCTTAGGCTTCCTCCAGTCCAGCGTTTCTCATGATGTACTCTGCATATGAGTTAAATAAGCAGGGTGACAATATACAGCCTTAACCTACTCCTTTTCCTATTTGGAACCAGTCTCTTGTTCCATGTCCAGTTCTAACCATTGCTTCCTGACCTGCATACAGCTTACTCAAGAGGCAGGTCAGGTGATCTGGTATTCCCATCTCTTGAAGAATTTTCCACAGCTTGTGGTGATTCACACAGTCAAAGGCTTTGGCATAGTCAATAAACCAGAAATAGATGCTTCTCTGGAACTCTCTTGCTTTTTCGAAGAACCAGTGGATGTTGTCAATTTGATCTCTGGTTCCTCTGCCTTTTCTAAAACCAGCTTGAACATCTGGAAACCCACGGTTCAGATATTGTTGAAGCCTGGCTTGGAGAATTTTGAGCATTACTTTACTAGGAGGTGCGATGAGTGCAATTATGCGGTAGTGTGAACATTCTTTAGCATTGCCTTTCCTTGGGATTAGAATGAAAACTGACATTTCCAGTCCTCTGGCCACTGCTGAGTTTTCCAAATTTGCTAGCCTGTTGAGTGCAACACTTTCACAGCATCATCTTTTAAGATTTGAAATAGTGTAACTGCAATTCCATCACCCCCACTAGCATTGTTCCTAGTGATGCTTCCTAAGGCCCACTTGACTTCACATTCCAGGATGTCCAGCTCTAGGTGAGTGATCACACCATCATGATTGTCTGGATCATGAAGATATTTTTTTGTATAGTTCTTCTGTGTATTCTTGCCACCTCTTCTTAATATCTTCTGCTTCTGTTAGGTCCATACCATTTCTGTCCTTTATGGAGCCCATCTTTGCATGAAATGTTCCCTTGTTATCTCTAATTTTCTTGAAGAGATCTCTAGTCTTTCCCATTCTATTCTTTTCCTCTATCTCTTTGCACTGGTCACTGAGGAAAGTTTTCATCTCTCTCCTTGCTATTCTTTGGAACTCTGCATTCAAATGGGTATGTCTTTCCTTTTCTCCTTTGCTTTTCACTTCTCTTCTTTTCATGGCTATTTTTAAGGCTTCCTCAGACAGCCATTTTGCTTTTTTGCATTTCTTTTTCTTGGGGATGGTCTTGATCCCTGTCTCCTGTACAATGTCATGAACCTCCATCCATAGTTCATAAGGCACTCTGTCTATCAGATCTAGTCCCTTAAATCTATTTCCCTAGGTAAATAGCAGGGAGGGAACACAGCTCTACCCATCAACAGAAAATTGGATTAAAGATTTACTGAGCACGGACCTACCCATCAGAACAAGATCCAGTTTCTCCCTCAGTCAGTCTCTCCCATCAGGAAGCTTCCATATGCCTCTTATCATCAGAGGGCAGACAGACTGAAAATCACAATCACAGAAAACTAACCAATCTAATCACATGGACCACAGCCTTGTCTAACTCAATGACACTATGAATCATGTCATGTAGGGCCACCCAAGACAGACGAGTCATGGTGGAGAGTTCTGACAAAATGTGGTCCACTGGAGAAGGGAATGGCAAACCACTTCAGTATTCTTACCTTGAGAATCCCATGAACAGTATGAAAAGGCAAAAAGATAAGACACTGAAAGATGAACTCTCCAGGTTGGTAGGTCCCCAATATGCTACTGGAGATCAGTGGAGAAATAACTACAGGAGACAGGAATCAAGACCATCCCCAAGAAAAAGAAATGCAAAGAAAACCAAAGTGGATGTCTGAGGAAGCCTTAAAAATAGCTGTGAAAACAGGGAAGTGAAAAGCAAAGGAGAAAAGGAAAGATATTCCCATTTGAATTCAGAGTTCCAAAGAATAGCAAGGAGAGATAAGAAAGCCTTCCTCAGTGATTAATGCGAAGAAATAGAGGAAAACAACAGAATGGGAAAGACTAGAGATCTCTTCATGAAAATTAGAGATACCAAAGGAATATTTCATGCAAGATGGGCTCCATAAAGGACAGAAATGGTGAGGACCTAACAGAAGCAGAAGACACTAAGAAAAGGTGGCAACAATACACAGAAGAACTGTAAAAAAAAGATCTTCATGACCCAGATAATCACGATGGTGTGATCACTCACCTAGAGCCAGACATCCTGGAATGTGAAGTCAGGTGGGCCTTAGAAATCATCACTATGAACAAAGCTAGTGGAGGTGATAGAATTCCAGTTGATCTATTTCAAATCCTGAAATACGTTGCTGTGAAAGTGCTGCACTCAATATGCCAACAAATTTGGAAAAGTCAACAGTGGCCACAGGACTGGAAAAGGTCAGTTTTCATTCTAATCCCAAAGAAAGGCAATGCCAAAGAATGCTCAAACTACCACACAATTGCACTCATCTCACACACTAGTAAAGTAATGCTCAAAATTCTCCAAGCAGGTTTCAGCAATACATGAACCAAGAACTTCCAGATCTTCAAGCTGGATTTAGAAAAGGCAGAGGAAGCAGAGATCAAATTGACAACATCCGCTGGATTATGGAAAAGCAAGAGAGTTCTAGAAAAACATCTACTTTTGCATTATTCACTACGCCAAAGCCTTTGACTGTGTGGATCACAATAAACTGTGGAAAATTCTGAAGGAGATGGGAACACCAGATCACCTGACCTGCCTCTTGAGAAATCTGTATGCGAGTCAGGAAGCAATAGTTAGAACTTGACATGGAACAAGAGACAGGTTACAAATAGGAAAAGGAGTAGGTCAAGGCTGTGTATTGTCACCCTGCTTAATTAACTTATATGCAGAGTACATCATGAGAAATGTTGGGCTGGAGGAAACACAAGCTGGAATCAAGATTGCCCAGAGAAACATCAATAACCTCAGATATGCAGATGACACCACCTTTATGGCAGAAAGTGAAGAAGAACTAAAGAGCCTCTTGATGAGAGTGAAAGCAGAGAGTGAAAAAGTTGGCTTAAAGCTCAACATTCAGAAAACTAAGATCATGGCATCTGGTCCCATCACTTCATGGCAAATAGATGGGAAAACAGTGGAAACAATGGCTGACTTTATTTCTGGGGGCTGCAAAATAACTGCAGATGGTGACTGCAGCCATGAAATTAAAAGACGCTTACTTCTTGGAAGGAAAGTTATGACCTTCCTAGACAGCATATTAAAACAGAGACATTACATTGCCAACAAAGGTCCATCTAGTCAAGGCTATGGTTTTTCTAGTGGTCATGTGTGGATATGAGAGTTGGACTATAAAGAGGGCTGAGTGCCATAGAATTGATGCTTTTGAACTGTGGTGTTGGAGAAGACTCTTGAGAGTCCCTTGGACTGCAAGGAGATCCAACCAGTTCATCCTAAGGAGATCAGTCCTGGGTGTTCATTGGAAGGACTGATGCTGAAGCTGAAAACTCCAATACTTTGGCCACATGATGCAAAGAGATGACTCTTTTGAAAAGACCCTGATGCTGGGAAAGATTGAGGGCAGGAGGAGAAGGGGACGACAGAGGATGAGATGGTTTGATGGCGTCACCGACTCGATGGACATGGGTTTGGGTGGACTCCAGGAGTTGGTGACATACAGGGAAGTCTGGTGTGCTGCGGTTCATGGGGTCGCAAAGAGTCGGACAAGACTGAGCGACTAAACTGAACTAAACTGAACTGAACTGGACTGAACTGAACTGAAACTATGGTGGAGGTATTGAAGATAATTGCAACCTCCTTCAAAAGATACCATGTATGTACTGTCAGCATTTCAGGCTGTAATAGAGTCTTAACCAGTATTACAACTGAATCATTTTTGGTTCCAAAACCCCACTTTTCCAGAAAAAAATCTTTGCTAGAAAATCAATATACAAAATTTAAAAAAAGTTGAGTTACTCCCCCTTATTCCCTTCCTATGTGCTTGTGCTAAGTCACTTCAGTCATGTCTGACTCTTTGAAACCCTATGGAGTGTAGCCAGCCAGGCTCCTCTGTCCATGGGATTTCCCTGGCAAGAACACTGGAGTGGGTTGCCATTTCCTTCTCTAGGGAATCTTCCTGACCCAGTGATCAAACCCAAATGTCTTATGTCTCCTGTACTGACATGTGGGTTCTTTACCACTGGTGCCCCCTAGGAAGCCTTTCCCATGCCCCCAACCTAATGACCTTTGAGGGAAGAGCAGGAAGATCACTGTGCTGGCAATCAGAAAGCAGACACAGAGAATTCCAGGACAGAAACAACATAAAATAATCCAGTACAGCTGTTCACACTATTCTTGAATTCTTTTCTACAAGAACCCTCTAAACTCTATCCCCCATAGTGTTTCTGTTCTTGGAAAAATCATTTCCCCTCTGTAGACTTCAGTTTATAAACCTGTGGGAAGAGGAGTGAGATGAATGCAGTCTAAGGGCTTTTCATCATAAAAACATGATTCAGTAGTGCTAAGAACAAGTAAGAGTCCTGACCCAGAAAGGAGATGATGAAATTTGTTAAGTTTTGCATTCTTTGCAACCAGTAGTCCAAAGGAATATGATCTGAAATATCTTGTAGGACTATATAAGTAGCTTCAAGGATTCTAAAATCCCTCTGAATTTTCATGTAAAACTAGAGCATTCTTCCAGTAATGGAGCCATTGGATTTTTTGTTTGTTTTGTTATTTTATTTTGCATTCGTTTATTGCAATATTTTGCATTTTAAAGGGAAAACCCAGAGTTTTTTATAAAGTTGCTTCTTTTGGAGATGATATTACCATCCCAACTTTGGCTGTTCTAGAGTACTCTTGACTTCCTTTGAGTAGTTGAATTTGTAACAGGTTTTGTCTTTTTCCATTTTTCAATCTTTTCTGGCTCCTTCCAATAAAATCCATGTATGTTCAGTACATGAACATTCAAGTGATGCTTAAGAGGTACAAATATTTCCCAAAGTTTCTTTGCCATATAAAAAGCAGGAATAGAAGGAACATACCTCAACATAATAAAAGCTATATATGACAAACCCACAGCAAGCATCACCCTCAATGGTGAAAAATTGAAAGTTTTTTTTTAATTTTTTATTTTATTGTGATAAGAACACTTAATATGATACCCTTTTAACAGATTTTTAACTATACAAAGCAACTTTTATTAATTAAAGAACCAGCACATTGGTGATTAATTTCCTAATAAGACTGTCTCTGTAATAAAGGAGAGATAAAAGGCCTGATATTGTCATAACCTAAGTAGTGATTTACACCCCAGTCTTTTCTTCCAACTATTTTCAGAGAATACCCATATGTAAAATGTGGAGTCAAAATCTGCCTGGAACTCTTTTGGTATGTTTATTTATTACAGTAGAAATTCTGAAATCATTTATATGCACTAAAGGATTAATCAAGTGAGTAAATGTGTAGATGTTGTAGGGAGTCATGGTTCTCATTGTGGAAGAAAGAAAATACATATAAGGAATGAGAAAAGACAAAATTAGGATTGAAAGTATCAATATGATACCCTTGTAGTGATACCATATTAGCAATGAGTGTATGCAGTATCTAGATCTTGGTTTCTAAGCATCATTACCCATTAAAAGGAACTATGACTCCTTGGAGAATTGGATGATACCATTTCTTGGGATGAAAGGTACAAAATAGCTTGAAGTATCTTGCCTTGGTAGAAAGCAAGAAAGTACAAAAGAAAAAAAAAATAATAAGGGATGGCATATTTTGAAATAAATATCTTGAAATGGACCACCTCTCACTGAGTAAGTATAGCATAATTTGAGCATCAAAATTTGAAAGGTAATGGATAATAATCCATTGGATAAAACAGGTATTCATGAATCCATAGCTATAAAGTTAATTGGTATATCAGGACCCACAAAATGGAGGTTGCCCCAGTGGCCTGGTCCATATCACAAATCTAAACCTAGGTCAGTCTGCACTTACAAGAATCACCCGTCCAGGAAACTTAACACCAATCACAATCCTCCAGCTCAGCTTTAGCCAGCTTACCGTAGAACAGGACCTGCCAGCTGTATAAGGAAACCCTGACCTTTAGCCAAGCATGCCATTTTCGAATTGCCTCTTCTAATGTTCTATAAAACTCACTTTCCCAAAATCCCTCAAGAATAGTGCTGCACTGCTTGTTTGGCACTGTATTCCCCCAATCCATGGATTGATTTCCCTAGAATAAAGGATAGCAAATTCATGATTAAACTGTTTTAGTTTTGCCATTTGACAATAGTGGTAATAAACAGAAAGAGAGAGACAGACACAGAGAGGACAGAGAGGGAAACAGACAGAATGTCAGCTACCAAGTATGGAGGGAGTGGTGGATTTGGAAAAGCACTATTTTGTAACCATTATAGTAAAGATCAGTTTAGGCAACAATTACCAGTTGATGCTAAATTCAAGGTAGGGGAATGGATGACAAACAGGATATATGCATGTCTTAAAATGTCTCCCCACAATTTCTTTATTAGTTGCAATGGGAAAGTAGTAACTATACTATGAATGAAACAGATAAAATGTTGACCAATGATCAAAATTAACCTCATCAATGAAGGGCAGATAGACAACGTGTACCTCTGTCGGCACTTCCCTGAAATGGACTCAAGATTGTTTTTATAGTCTCCCTTGAACCTAATTATGAGGAAACAGTGGAGAAACTTAAATTGAAGTACATGCTATACAAAACTCAACTGCACTCTTTAAATTTCCTGAATTTGATAACTGCACTGTGCTTATATAAGAAAATCTCTTCTTTTTAGGAAAGATACAAAGAATAAATAAAAGCTTTTGAGCATTTTCTGAAATAGTTTGTCTTAAAATGCTTATATAAATGTATAAATAAAAATATATATATACATATATATATATATATAGAAAGGGAAAAAGACATGCAGAGATACAGATAAAGAGGACAGAGAGAGACTAATAAAGCAAATAAATGTAGAAAAATATTAAATATTAGTGATGGCTGAATCTGAGTAAAGGGCAATCAAGAGTTTTCTATATTGGTCTTGCAACTTTACCTTAAGCTTGATATTACTTCAAAAAAAATTTTTAATTAAAAATTGACTGCCGGGGACTTCCCTAGCAGTCCAGTGGTTAAGACTCTGTTTCCAATGCAGGGGGCACAGGTTCGATTCACAGTAAGGGAAGTAAGACCCCTGACATGCTGTGCAGCACAGCCAAAAAATAAACAAATAATTTTTAAAATTGACTGGTGCTGATGTTCATCCTAATTTCAAATGATAAATAGAATTTTTTTTAAAATTTTCTTGCCGGGCAAATTAATTTACTGGGAAATACTTTATACTCAAATGTGCTTATTTTCTTTGTAGTGAAAAGGATGACAACATGAAATATGTGAAGCACTGAACACATAACAACCCAATTAGAAGCAACTTTTTTAAAACTAGAGGAAAAAAGTTCTTACTCAGTAGTAGGATATGATGCACAGCATTTTACTCCTGCGCACACACTCAAGAATCTATTTGTATATCATGTTATTAAACTTTTTTCTCACAGAGTCACCACTGGTCAAACTTTATTAACACTTCCCTGTAAGACAGCAAACAGAGCATTGGATGGGGAGCCAAGAAGGCCTGGGCTCAAGTCCCAGCTCTGTCACTTACTAGTCATGTAGGTGTAACTGTCTAATGTCAGCTTTCCCATCTAGACAATAGGGCTAATGATATCCTGAGAGGCTCAGGAACACATAGAACTTTCTGCAAGTATACCTGCACCTGGCCTTGTCTTGAGGGGTTGGGTCTGAAGCTGATATAGTACATGTTGGACTTGGCTTGTATGTCTTTCTGTTTAATCTGAGCATCCTCTAGGGTGGAGCTTGTCTGCAGGAGCTATATATTCCTAAAAGGAATTTGACAAGCTGCTTTCAGGAGTAGTAAATCCTAGACAATCAGTTGCAATGAATTCACTAGCTTGTGCATACTATGGCCATTTTGCTTCTTGTGTCTGAAATCACTGTGTTGGTCTGGAGACTGACAACACAGGAAACAAATTTCTTTTACCCCCCAGATCTTTCTTGTGTGCTTTTGAGACCTATTTCTTTCACTTACTGACAATTGAACATTTTCCCCCCTCGTGTTAGCTCTGCTGAGCCAATCTTCCTATGAGAGAGTGAGAACTGAGTTGTATTCTGCCTTCAGCAGCAACAATTTTGTCAGTTAGACTATAACTGCTGAATCTTTATTCCTGGGACATGGTGAGATAGGGCAAGAGCTTCCAGATTGCTGACTAGCTATTTTGAGACTTGTAAATTTGTGGCACAACCGACTTGTAAACCAATGCTTGTATAAATGTATCTGATACCCAAACATAAAAATGTACCATTTTACCCATATTGTTCACATTAAAATCATAATTTTCTCTAATTCTTCTTCATCTTCTTTTCACATTTTATGCCATTCATGAAACAAGCAGGATTAACTACCAGAGAGAAGTAAAATGTAGTTGGTAAACATAGGACATACACAGCACTTTACACTTACTGTTGCTGTCTCTAGTTTGTTTTTCCAAATCTTCACTCTCAGATAATTTTCTCCATCAAAATCTTTGTCCCCAGTAGTTTTCTTTAGTTGTGCCTATAGAGTTTTATAACAGAGGAGATGACTCAGAATATCAAGTAACAAGTTGGGGAAATAAGTGCTGTGTTTCTAATTCTTATCAGTGCTTCAGGCCAGTCATCTGCAAAATGGGACTAAAGATACACATGATATATAAGTAAAAAGTCATGAGCGTGTGTTGCTGCTGCTGCTGCTAAGTCGCTTCAGTCGTGTCCGACTCTGTGTGACCCCATAGACAGCAGCCCACCAGGCTCCCCCATCCCTGGGATTCTCCAGGCAAGAACATTGGAGTGGGTTGCCATTTCCTTCTCCAGTGCATGAAAGTGAAAAGTTAAAGTGAAGTCGCTCAGTCGTGTCCGACTCTTAGCGACCCCATGGACTGCAGCCTACCAGGCTCCTCTGTCCATGGGATTTTCCAGGCAAGAGTACTGGAGTGGGGTGCCATTGCCTTCTCCTGAGCATGTGCAATTTGATATAAATTCAAAACAATAGCACATATGCCCTTTAAGATTTTTACTAGGAGGAAAACTTCTGGATTCACAAAACTCAAGGTTCAGCCTGAACTAATTAATAAATGCCAAGGACATACACCTCAAAATGCACCAAAGTTCTTAAATGATACTTTAACTCCCCAGTATGACAATTGGAAGATGTATTGGTTTTCTACTACTGCTATAACAAATTACCACTAACTTTGTGCCTTAAACAATACAGAAGTATTGTCATATTGTATAGGTCAGAAGTCTATCATGGGTCTCACTGGGCTAAAATCAAGGTATCAGCAATACCAAAATCCTTTCTGAAGATGATAGTGGATTATCTGGATGGTCCTAATGTCCTTACCATGGGAGCAATCTTGAGAGAGAGAGAGGAAGAAAGAGAGACAAAGATATGACAGAAGCAGAGGATGGAATGAAGCACTTTGAAGAAGGAGGAAGGGATCCAGGAGCCAAGGAATGTAGCTGTCCTCTAGAAGACTTTATTTTTATTTTATTGAATTATAATTGACTTACAATATGCTAATTTCATATGTACAGTAAAAGCAATTCAGAATTTTTAAAGATTATATTCCACTAAATGTTACTACAAGATAATGGCTATAATTCCCTGTGTTATACACTATATCCTGGTTGTTTATGTATTTTATACATAGTAGTTTATATCTATTAATCCCATACCACTGTCTTTCCCCTCCATCTTCCCTCTCCACACTGGAAACCAATGGTTTGTTTTCTGAAGTTTGAGTCTGTTTTTGTTCTGCTGTAAATATTCATTTGCATTACGTTTTAGATTCCACATATAAATGATATCATACAGTATTTGTCTTTCTCTCTCTGACATTTCACTAAGCATAATATTCTCTAGGTCCTTTCACAATGCAGCAATGGCCAAATTTCATTCTTTTATATGACTGAGTAATATTTCATTGTATTTGTTTATCACATCTGCTTTATCTATTCAGCTGTTGATGGACATTTGGGTTGTTTCCAAGTCTTGGCTATTGAAAATAATGCTGCAAGGAACATTATGGTGCATAGCTTTTCAAATTAGTATTTTTTGTTTTTTCTGTATATAAACCCATGAGTAGAATTGCTAGATCATATGATAGTTCTATTTTTAGTTTTTTTAGGAAACTACATACTGTTTTCCATAGTGGATACACCAGTTTAAATTCCTACCAACAGTGTATAAGAGTTTCCTGTTCTCTATACTTGCTCCAACATTTGTTATTTATAGACTTTTTGATGGTGGCCATTCTGACAGGTATGTGTGGTTTTGGTTTGTGTTTCTCTAATAATTAGTGATGCTGGACATCATTTCATGTTAGCCATCTGCGTGTCTTCTTGGGAAAAATCTTTTCTATTCAGGTCTTTTGCCCATTTTTTTTTAAATTTTTTTTTGACGAGTTTTGTGAGCTGTTTATGTTTTGACTATTAATCCCTTGTCAGTCATATAATTTGCCTATAGTTTATCTTATTTAGAAGATTGTCTTTTCATTTTGTCAGCAGTTTCCTTTACTGTACAAAGTTTTTAACTTTAATTGGGTCCCATTTGTTTATTTTGGGGTTTTTTTGTTTGTTTGTTTGTTTGTTTTTGTCTTAGGAGACAGATCCAAAAAAAATATTGCTACAATTTATGTCAAAGGGTGTTCTCCCTATGTTCTCTTCTAGGAGTTGTATGGTTTCCATCTCACATTTAGGTCTTTAATCCATTTTGAATTTATTTTTATATGGTGTGAGGAAATGTTCTAATCTCATTGTTTTAAATGTAGCTGTCCTATTTCCCTAGTACCACTTATTGAAGACATTGTATTTTCTCCATTATATATTCTTGCCTCCTTTGTTGTAGATTAATTAACCATAGGTTCGTGGTTTTCTTTCTGGGCTATTTTGTTCCATTGATCTATGTGTGCTTTTGTGCCAGTAACGTACTGTTTTGATTACTGTAGCTTTGTACTATAGTCTGAACTCTGGGAGGATAATTCCTCCTGCTTTGTACTTTATTCTCAAGATTGCTTTGGCAATTTGGGTCTTCTGTGATTCCAAATGAATTTTAGGGTTATTTGTTCTAGTTCTGTAAAAAATGTGATAAGTATTTTAATAAGGATTGTAGTAAATCCCTATTTGGGTAGTATAGATTTCTTTGAAAGTCTAGACACTTTCAAAGTATTGATTCTTTCAATCAATGAACACAGGATGTCTTTCCATTTCTCTGCATTATCTGGAACTTCCTTCATCAATGTTTTTGCTCTCTGAGAAATTCTTTATCTCTCCTTCAATTCTAAATGATAATATTGCTGCAGAGAGTATCTTAGGTTACATGGTATTCCCTTCAGGCTTTGGACTATCATGCCACACCCTCTGGCCTGCAAAATTTCTGCAGAGAAGTCAGCTGATAGCTTTATGGGGATTTCGTTACATATGACTCTTTATTTTTCTCTTGCTGCCTTTATAATTCTGTCTTTACATTTTGCCATTTTAATTATGCTATGTCTGGATGTGGGTCTGTTTGGGTTCATCTTGTTTGGAACCCTCTGTGCTTCCTGTTGAGCTTTTCTGGTAGCTCAGTTGGTAAAGAATCCACCTGCAAAGCAGGAGACCCCAGTTCAATTCCTGGGTCAGGAAAATCCCCTGGAGAAAAGACAGGCTACCCACTCCAGTATTCTTGGGCTTTCCTGGTGGGTCAGATGGTAAGGAATCCACCTGTATTGTGGGAGACCTGGGTTCTATCCCTGGGTTGAGAAAATCCCCTGAAGGAGAGCATGGCAACCCATTCTAGTATTCTTGCATGGAGAATGCCTAGACAGAGGAGCCTGGTGGGTCGCAAAGAGTCAGACATTGCAGCAACTAAGCATGCACATGCTTCCTGTACCTAGACATCTGTTTCTTTCTTCAGATTTGAGAAGTTTTCAGTCATAGTTTCCTCAGATACATTTTTGATATCCTTATAACTCTCTTCATCTAGGACCCCTATAATGCAAGTGTTGGTACACTTAATGTTATCCCAAAGATCTCTTAAATTGCTTTCATTTTTTTAAATTTGTTTTTCTTTTTGCTGTTCTGATTGGGTGATTTCCATTATTCTATATGTTCTTCTGTATGACTTAGTCTGCTATTCATTCCTTCTAGTGTGTTTTATATTTTAGCTATTAAAATATTCATTTCTGATTGGATTTTTTATATTTTCTAGTTCCTTATTTAAAATGCTCACTGTTTGCTTCAATTCTTTCCCTAATACTGTTAACATTTTTATCACGAATATTTTGAATATTTTGTCTGGCAAATTGTTTTTGTTTCATTATGTATTCTTCAGGGTTTTTCTCTTGAGAGTAGTTCGTCTGTCTTTTCATTTTGCTTCATTTTCTCTGCCTCTATGAGTTTAGGTGAGACAATTACCTACTGTCGTCTTGAAGGGGTGTTCTTATGTGGGAGCATCCCTATGCAGACTGTGTATGTCCGATGCCTTTTCTGGGAGAGCTAGATTTGATGTAGATGCAAGTCGTGTGTTTCTTCAAGATGTGTTGGCAACTATCACTTTGGTAGGAGGTGGGGCTGGAGATGGAGATGCCAGGACTGGCACCAGGTGTTAAGCAGGGCTTTCCCTATGCTTAGTAGCCATCATCACCTTATCAGAGTTGAGTCTGACTCCAAGTTGCTGAAGCAGAAGTTCTGAGAGTCAGCCCAAGCTGGCTCTACTTCCTTTAAGTGCATATTATTCCCTCTCCTCATACTTGGACCTGTGCCTCAGAAGAGGGGAGTACTGAAGCAAGTGAGAGCCACGCACACAGAGAGGCAGTGTGCTGCCAATGTAGACACTTATGTCTGTGCTCAGACAGCCTCTGATGCAAGTCTCCTTTATCCCTCACAGCTGATCACTGTCCCCAGCCTCTATCACTACTGTCCTGCCAAGAAACTTCTCTACGGGCCTGGTGAGGGCTTATGTGGACTCTTGGCATGTGCCAGCAGGTGAGCTGTGGTAGAGTGTCCACCATTAGAGATCTAGGTGGCTTCTCAGATGCTGTTTGAGAAAGTGCCAACAATCACCACCACCACCCCTACCCAGGCTCCATCCTGGGACTGGGTCACCTCTGCATCCCACAGTTGAATCTTTCCCTTGGTCATGGCCACCCCAGATGCCATGCTATGCTGTGGTACACAGTAAGAAGGGCCAAGAACATTTGCTCAGCTTGGGCTAGGGTGAGCTGCTAGGCACCTGTGGGAAACCCAGCAGCTGCTAGAGCAGACCTCTCTCTGCACTGCCCACAGGCCGAACCAGTGTGTGCATGCTCCTGATGAGTAGAGTCCAGGTTCTCCACAGTCTCTCGGTCTGTCCCAGTGGTCCTCAGACCAGTAAAAGGGGGTTTTTCTCTTCTTCATAGGACCCCAGGACTGGGAGTCCAATCTGTGGCTCATACTGCTTATTCTCCAGAGCAGGTGTCCACCTGTATAATTTCCAGTTTTCTCTGAATCCTCTCTTAGGGGCACAGGTCCTGACCCAATCACTTTTCTTCCCTTCCTACCCAAGCATGTGTGTATCTTTCTTACAGCCTTGGTTGTACAGGGGTCCTTCTGCCAGTTTCCAGTCAAGTTTTCTCTAGAAATTAATTGTTCCACATGTATTTTGATGTGTTCATGGGGAAGATGACCTCCACATCCTCTTACTCCACCATCTTGATCTCTCCTTTGCCATCTCTATTAGCTTGAAAAGGCAAAGAAGCAGATCTTCTCCTAAAGCCTTCAGAAAGAATGTAGCACTGCTGACATCTTGATTTTAGCCTGCAAGGCCTATTTTGGACTTCTGGCTTTCAGAATGGTAAGATAATAAATTTGTGTTGCTTTTAGCATTGTTTGTCATAATTTATTAAAGCTGATAGGATTCTAAAGGCCACTTGCATATCTTAACTTTTTGTGCTATCCTCCATCTTCAAAGTCAACAAAGTCAAATCTTTCTCTGACTTTTCTTCCATTATCATGTCTCTTTCTGATCTTAGCTGGGAAAGGTTCTCTGAGTTTAAGAATTCATATGATTGGATAATCCAGAATAATCTCCACATATCAAGATCCTTAATTGTTTTCACAAATGTAAAGTCTCTTTTGACATGCGTGCATGCATGCTCAGTCATGTCTGACTCTTTGCGGCCCCATGGACTGTAGCCCTCCAGGTTCTTCTGTCCATGGGATTTCACAGGCAAGAATACTAGAAGTGGGTTGCCATTTGCTACTTCAGGGGATCTTCCTGACCCAGAGATCAAACTCAAGTCTCCTACATCTCCTGCATTGGCAGGCGGATTCTTTACCAATGAGCCACCTGGGAAGCCCTTTTGACATGGAAGTTAATTTATTCACAGGTTTCAGGGATTAGGACATGGACATCTTTAGGGGGTAGGGGCATTATTCTGCCTTCTATAGAAGGCTTAAGTGCTACACCTGGTTCATCAACTCTTAGAGATGTTACTTTAAGGAAATGTTATCAACTCTCTAGATCATAGATTTCTTTATCTGTGTAATGATCATAATACTTTGCTGTGTCACAGAATTGCTCTTAGCATTAAATGAGTGAAAGCATGTGGAAGCACTTATATGCTGCAAAGGTTACATAAATACAAGGGATTGTTATTTCAGGAAAGGTAGAAGGGCAACAGTAGCAGTAATTTAAATAATGGATAATGAAGGAGATATGGGTGTCCTCTTTGTCCTGCACATCAAGCCTTATCAAGCTATTTATGGGTATACTTAGGGGTGTCCCCTGTGAACTTACAGAGTCCTCTTATAATCTTCTTACTGGACATTTTCATTTATCTCATTAATTTGGGCTGCCATACAACCACTGGAGGGTGGCATCTTATCATGATCTAGTTGCTTCTTGCCATGGTGCCCTCCATGTCCATCCCACATTGTCTTGCTGCTCTTGAAGCTATATATGTAAGAGGTGTGAAAGAGATGTTATAATTATTTCAAATGCTTCAAACGTTCATTGAGTTGAGACCACACTGTGCCCATATACTGGCCATTTTGTATCATATGTGGTCATCTGACCACCATGGTTGGTTCATTAAAGACTGGAAATAATGAAGACTTAAACTTCATTCAAGGTTATTTTCACTTGGTGTTTTTGTCAAACCAGCAAACAGGATTGGCAAGAACATATGCCAGAAGCACAAGAAAGTCAGTAGTGAATGCATGTGTGTGTGTTCAGTCGTGTCTGACTCTTTGCAACCCATGGATTGCAGCCTGCCAGGCTCCTCCATCCATAGAATTTTGCAAGCAAGAACACTGGAGTCGGTTGCCATTTCCTTCTCTAGGGGATCTTCCTGACCCAGGGATTGAACCCCCATCTCCTGCACCTCCTGCATTGGCCAGCGGATTCTTTACCACTGAGCCACCTGGGAACCCCCAGTGAATGCATCCTAGGAAAAAATAGAGATCTGCAATGTTAGAGGAGTTAAATACCATGAAGTTGCTGCCTGTTGTATGATTTTAGCCTGGGAGAGGGCCCACCTCATCACTCAAGAGGCTACCCATTACTTTTCATTAAATTCTCACTATACCACATTTAAATACTTCTGTGTCCTATTACTTACTGACTCATTAAGTCTAAAGCTTGACCACATGACATTCCATATCATGTGCCTCACAAGTCCTTTGTAAATACAAGCCTTTCTTCTTGTGCTTGCAATGCCTCTATTCAAAAAGTCTTTGGGAATAGATCAAGGAACAGACATTGAGCCCCCCTTCCCATCCCTTCTCCATCTCATCTTTGCCAACCAACTGCCCACTTACAAGACTCTCCCTGCCATTTCCTCATGGACTCATCTCACCCTTTTCATGCCTCCTCTTTTCCTTCTCCTAGGCCTCTTCCCTCCAGGTGACAAAACCCATTTAAATGGACCCTGTGGTCCTATCAGCTAATTAGATGCACTCAGCTATGTATGAATGTCAGGCTCAACTGGGACCACTGCTATTGATAAGATTATATTTGTTGTGATACACACCCAATAACAGATACAGCTATGATTGCCAAACAGTACCAGTTCACAATTCAAATAAAAGACAGATTTCTTAAAGTCAAGAAGCTTGAGATCTAATAAGCAACACAAAGAAACTAGACCTAGGCTATTTCTATACACATGAAAGCAAAATCTTTATAGAACCTCATCAGATGTAACTTTGAGCAGAACTAATTAACTGAACTCCTGAGACATGGAAAATTCTGTTTCTGTCACTGGGCAGACAATTGCTAATCAGTTTAACTGAAAGTTGAAGTCAGAACAGTTTGGAAAGGATACTGCAGCCACACATGGAGAAAAAGCTCTATAAAAGAAACATCCAAGTCCACAATCTCAATGTCATGGTCTGTGGGAAGAATCTGGAGTATGTGCACATAGTGCCTTCCCCACACATGATCTGGGGTATACTTAGAGTTCGCACATACTTCTAATCTGGTAGATTGAAATGATGGATTCAGATCAGAGACTATCACCAAAAAAGTACACAAAGAAAAGGAAAAAGCAAATATCTCTGAGTTCCTCTCCCTGAACCACTCACATGACTAAGCTGGTCTTTTAATTCTTATACTTCCTATTGAAGTGTTGTCTGAAATGTTCCTGACAAGGTGCTCCAGGGGCTGTAGAAGCCATTGAATCAGCTCCAGCACTGGAGGTAAGCAAATTGTTTCATACACACCAGGAAGTGGCAGAGAATTGCTTGCCATCTTAATGCAGCACTCAGGGGTCAAGGGACTTCATATCTGAGTTACAACGAGAGATGTGCTATGGAGGAAACTTGGTTCATGCCCAAGTTTGTACTTTAATGCTGAGGTCATTTCACTTGGGAAGAATCCAAAAATCCCAAACATTTTGTTTCCTGCAATTTTGGGTCCCAGAAGTGCCTGTTTCCACTGATTCCTTCAGCCACATTGAAGGGTTTACCTGCACTGCCCTGATTAATGAACACTGTATTTTGCTTATAGCAAAAATTAAAAAAATTGGAGCAGGGCCCAGCATGGTAACTCCTCCAGTGTTAGAAATAACATACAGAGGTGCTCATCCTAACTCAATAGAAGAACAAACAAGATGTCAAACTGTAGAGATGCAAATTACCGGTCAATTCAGTCCAACAACTGCTCAGCGACTACTCAATTGCAAGTCTTTACGACTTGTTCTTTCTAAAAGCTGTGTTGTTATAGGAGCATGAAGGGCAACCTGTCTCCTCAAGAGAAATTTCTTTCTAATTTTTTTCTAATATATAGTGTTTCTAATATACTCTGTATATTCTTGATAGTTCTTGGTAGTCTATGCTTTAAAAATCTTCACAAAATTATGTTTTTCCCCCATAAACTCTGAGATGATAGAAATAGGAGTATTTCTATCCTAAGGAAATAGGTTATTTCTTTACTCTGCCATTTCTTCCACTATTTCTATTATTGTCTAGAATGTGATATAAGCTGGAAAAGACTGCAATACTTTTGAAGTCACAGATGCCTCTCTGACCCTTTCAAAACATATGAAAATTCTCAAAAACTGAAACAAACATGTTAATCAAAATATCAGAAATGTAACCTATAGTATATATCCTAAATGTCACTGTCCCATACTGGATTGGGAGGTTGCAATCTCTTAGTAACTATATACAATATATGTATATATATGTGTATATACATATATATATATATATATATATATATACACACACATATATAAATATATACACAAATATATAGCTTTCATATACATATGGCAAATAAACCAGCATAGTTCTGATTCAAAATTCTCATCTTAAAAAAAAGAGGGGAGGCTGTATCCAGAGAAGAATGCAGTGAAATATTATTTATTAGCTGTTTTCTATTGTAAGAAAAAAAAATGACAGCAAAGAAATGTCTAAGAAAACTGTTTGAGGCAAAAAAAAAGACACCTGAATGAAGTCAGAACTTCCCCTTTGGTAGTGCTGCTTCAGCAGCCAGTTAGAAAGATGAACGCTGTTTCCAGAATATAGTAGAACTGAATTTAACCATATACCATAAAGCTTTCTGATTTCATGTAACAAGCAATCGAATATATACTGCTAGACACGATATAAAAGAGCATGTAAGGTATGTCGAGAGTATATTCAAGAAAAACTGGTGTGAGAAAAGACAATTCGTGTAAAAATAAAAAGGGGAAATGGTTCAGGCTTAGGAACATAATTTGAATGTCACAGAAACCAAAGTTGTTACCCTGGGAACAGAGGTACCATTGATAATCAAACATATTGTTTTGACTTTTCCCAGGACTCAGAAATGAACCATTAGTATGTAAAAGTTAAAAAAAAATACATGTCTGACAGACTTGCCACAATCTCATCTTCAGTTTTGCCATTAATACTGAACGTAGATTTATGAGGCAGAGAAATTAGACTTAGCAAAGCTACAGTGAATTGATTTGTAGGGAAGCTCTGTACTGGATGACTGCTGTGCCATGCTCAGTAGCTCAGTCATGTCCAGCTCTTTGCGACCCAATGGACTGTAATCCATCAGGGCTCCTCTGTCCATGGGATTTTCCAGGCAAGAATGCTGGAGTGGTTTGCCATTCCCTTCTCCAGGGGATCTTCCCGACCCAGGGGTCGAACCGAGGTCTCTTGCATCTCCTACACTGGCAGGCAGATTCTTTACCACTGAGCCACCTGGAGGGTAGAGTTAAGAGGGGTTTGGCTCTGTATTTCCTAAAGGAAACTAGAAATTGGCCACGTGGAATTTTCTAGAAGTTGCCTTCATTGTGTGACAAAAAATTGTTCTCTGTTTTAAACGCATTTAATATTTTTGAATGAATGGTAGCCTTAGAAATTAAACAGACTATTCCCCCAAATTTTTTTAAAAGGAGAATGATATTTCTCTGTCATACACCAACAACAAATACATTTTAGTCATTCAATAGGAACCATAAAATGCTCATGAAATTGCAAGGGAAAACAACAATCTTGCCAAGAACAAACAGAAAGGTAAAATGCCAAGCCTCTCTGCAATTTGTTTTTTCCCCAAGTGCTAGAAGTGTTGGCAGACATGTGTATGCAGGGCCCCGATAATAAGCAAATGAACATGTTTAACCTCTGGGCCAGATGGGCTGTATGGAAGAGTCCTGTCAGATTGTGTCATGTCTAGGGAAAGTCACATAAGATGTCAGTACAAACTAGGCTGGTATCCTTCAAATAGATTCACCAGCTTCTAGGAAATGCATTCCCATTCAATTAAGTGACTTTCTAAAAAGAAGAAGAGTAATATAATTCTCTTTGGGTGAGCTATTGTTTTGGAAAATTTATTTCATGGAAAGCAAAACTATCAAGTTAGGAAAGATTTATAGAGATAATTTAGACAAGGTTGCTCAATTTGGAAGCCCTAAACTGAGATCCAGGTAAGGGAAGTGGTTTCCTCTAGGAAATTGTGCACAAAAGCCAAGACCTACCTACCCGACCAGTGTTGAATCTACATATGCCATTTACAAAATATTACAATCAGATTTCCTGAATACCCTTCCAGATTTTCCTCCACTGGAGACTTCCTAATTCTTATTCAAAATACAAAATACTCCCTGACATTTCCACTGGAGGCATCTCATAAGAAAAGCAGAGTGAGTGTTGTAGGTGTGTGCCAAATCGCTTCAGTTGTGCCCGACTCTTTGTGACTCCACGGACTGTAGCCCACCAGCCTCCTCTGTCCAGGGGATTCTCTAGGCAAGAATACTGGAGTGGATTGCCATTTTCTTCTCTAGAGGATCTTCCCAACCCAGGGGTCGAACTCATGTCTCTTATGTCTCCTGCATTGGCAGGTGGGTACTTTACCCCTAGTGCCACCAATATTGTAGATAATAGTGATAAATACAAAAGAGGCTAAGGTCAGATAAGGGATGATTCAAATTTACCTATGACTTAAACTCAAATTAAAGCCATGTGGACCAAGATGTGTTCTTACAATTTGAGCATAAGACTGTTATCATCCCTGTTCTGTCTTGAATAAAGCATATTTTCCTAAATAGATATATTCCCATTTAATAGTCTGTGTGATTAATTAACAGAATGCTAAATTAAAGGAATTCCATCTGTAATAATATTAATTATGTCTTCATCATGGAAGAATGTCACTGGTAGTCTTATTTTAACCTATGTATTCCATTCTGCTTTCATACTCAAATGCTACTACACTAAAGGTTGGAGGAAAAACAGCCTTTCTATGGCAAGAAACAATCTTTCTTGCCATAGAAAGAGTACCTCATTCTGCCACTCACTAGTCATGCAACTTTGGACAAGATAACTTCTCTGAGTTTTAGTTTTTTTCATGTATGAAACACAGTTCACAGAAAGAGTTAAGTTGAACTCTATATGATAGTTGAACATGAGAGTTTGGGAGCGTTAAACCCTGGGTCAGGAAGATCCCCTGGAGAAGGGAATGGCTACCCACTCCAGTATTCTTGCCTAGAGAACTCCATGAACAGAGGAGCCTGGTGGGCTACAGTCCATGTGGTAGCAAAGAGTCGGACATGACTGAGCGACTAACATTTTCACTTATCTTCTATTACCAACCCGGAATTAGTTCATGTAGAATGAAATAGAATTAAAATAGAAATGCTCTTTTTCAGGTTCATAGGCAACTTTTAAACAATGGAGGAGCATAGTAGTAAAAACATGAAGAAAATAATGTAAATTTGTCCCGTTCCATAGTTGTGGGTTTACCTGTAGATAATTCTTCCTGTTTAATATTATATGTGAATTAAGTCTGTTAAGCTGGAATAACCCTCAGTGCTGTATAGAAAGCATGCATGTTAGTGGATATTAAAGGCATAAATACATAAATACACATACACATAAGTGCACATACACTTATACAGACACACACAGGGACTTGCCAAGAGAACTTAGCCAAATGCTATATTTGGTTTAAACTGTAAAGTGTTTTTTGTCTGTGCCTTTTGATTCTCTCCTTACACCCTCTATATCAGAGGCCATCCTATTTCTCAGTCAGTAATTGTTGGCCTCAAAGAACAGGAATGTATTCAGACAAGCTTAAATAGAAGGGGGGTTAATAAAAGACTGCAACCAACAACCTCATGGAAATCCAACAAAGCCCAGTCAGGAAATGAGGAACCAGAAATTTACCTGTTAAATCACTAACCATTGTTCACCCTATCTCAAAAAAGCCTCTCATCTCTGCCCTTCTGGCTCCACTCTTTCACTCTCAACTTCCTCTGCTTTCATATGGCACAATTTGACTAGAGGAGCCATTCAGATCATTTATCTGCTCACTTTCTAAGTGACTAAAACAATCATTAAAATATGTTGTATCTCAAATATTTTACATGAAAAGCATTTTATTGAAGTATAACTGACTTATTATATTAGCTTCAGGTGTACAACGTAGTGATTTGATATTTTTATACATCACAAAATGACCATCACAATAAATCTAGTTCCTATCTGTCACCATACAAATTTATTGACATATTATTGACCATATTCCCTATGCTGCATATTATATCCTCAAGAGTTGGACACAACTGAACGACTGAGTACATGGCTTATTTATTTTATTATTGGACGTTTGTGTCTCAACCTCCTTCATCTATTTTGCTCAGCCTTCTATCACTCTCCCTTCTGGCAAAGACCTATTTCTTCTCCATATCTATGACTCTGTTTCTGTTTTGTTCTGTTTGTTCATTTGTTTTGCTTTTTATTTATTTCATTTTTAATTGAAATATAGTTGCTTTACAATATTGTGAGTTACAAGTATACAATGTAGTGATTCACAGCCTTTAAAGGTTATACTCCACTTATAGTTATTATAAATATTGGCCATATTCCCTGTGTTGTAAAATATATCTTTGCAGCATATTTATTTTTGCTGAAAAGACAGTTGAGAGTCTTACAGGAGTTCCCTTGTACATAACTAGTTGTTTCTCTCTTTCTATTTTTAGGGTCCTCTCTTTAATTTTTGCCATTTTAATTATACTGTGTCTTGATGTGGACCTCTTTGGATTCATCTTATTTGGAGCTCTGTATTCCCTTGACCAGGATGCCTCGTTCTTTTCCCAGGCTAGGGAAGATTTTAAACTATTAATTCTTCAAATAAGTAAGTTCTCTGCCCTTACCTCTCTCTCTTGCCTTCTGAAACCACTGTAATGTAAATATTAGTACTCTTGATGCTGTCCCAGAGGTCTCTTACACTGTCTTCATGTTTTAAAATTCTTTTTTTTCTGTTCAGCTTGAGGGTTTTCCACTACTCTGTCTTCTAGTTTGCTGATTTGTTCTTCCGTATCATCTAACATACTATTGATTCCTTTTAGTGTACTTTTTCTTCAATGACTGCATTGTTCAACTTTATTTCATTCATCTTTATATTTCCAAAGTGAAAGTGTTAGTCGTTCAGTCATGTCTGACTCTTTGGGATCCCATGGACTGTAGCCTGCCAGGCTCCTCTGTCCATGGAATTCTCCAGGCAAGAATAATGGAGTGAGTAGCCATTCCCTTCTCCAGGGGAGCTTCCCAACCCAGGGATTGAACTCAGGTCTCCTGCATTGCAGGCAGATTCTTTACCATCTGAGCCACCAGGGAGGCTCTTATATTTCCAACCTATCTGTTAAACTTCTCACTGTATTCATTCCATTCGGAATTCATTGAGTATCCTTTTATGATTATTACCTTGAACTCTTTATCAAATAGATTATTATTCATTTTGCTTAGTTCTTCTTCTTTGGTTTTATCATATTCCTCTGTCTCCTCATTTTGCTTAGTTCTTTCTATTTTTAAATATTAGGTAGGTCAGTTACAGTTCCTGACTTTGGAGAAATAGCCTTATGTAGCAGACATTTTATGGGGTTCAACAACACACTACCATCTGGTCACCTGAGTTATATGCTCTAGTTGTTCCCTTTTGTGGGCTACATGGGCCCCTCTGTTGTGGCAGGGCTGACTGCTATGGATGCACTGGTAGGCATAGCTGGCCCCTGGCCCACTTGGTTGCTAGGCCCTTCTTTACATGGTGGCTGATAACCCACTGGTGTAGAGCTGGGTCCCAGCGTGGCAGAATGCAGGGCTTGGGTGTCCTGGGGCTGGTGCTGGCTTGCTGATGAGTTGGGCCACGTCCCAGGGTGGCTGCTTGTCCCAGGAAGTCCCAGTCTGGTTGTCCAGCCCAGAGGGCCCCAGGGATGGTGACAGTCTGTTGGTGGGTGAGTAAACCCTGGACACTAATAGGCTGAAAAGATACTCCAAAATAGCGTTTGCCAGCACCAGTGCCCTTATGGTAGAACAAGCTCCCCAAAATGGCTTCCACCAGCATCTATGTTCCTAAGGATAGTCCTAATTGCCTCCTACCAATCCAAGAGGGCCTCTAAGATGAGCAAGGGAGTCTGACCAGACTATTTTCAAACTACTACCTCTGTGCTGGTCTTGGAAAGTATGAGATTTTGCTTACGCCCTTTAAGAGTAGAGACTGTTTCCTACAGCCCTCTACCTCTCCCATACCTAAACTGCACTGGTCTTCAAAATTACATGTCCTGCAGGCTCATCTTCCCAGTGTGTAGCCTCAGGCTTGAAAGCTTGACATGTGGCTCAGACCCCTCGCTTCTTGGGGAGAACCTCTACAATTGTGATTTTCCTCCCATTCGTGGGTTGCCTCTTCCAGGAGTGTGAGTCTTGACTATTCCCCATTTCCACCACTCCTACCCATCTTGCTGTGGTTCTTTCTTTTTAGCTTTAGTTTTATCATTTATGCTAGTCTTCAGGTCATTCTCATAAACAGTTGCTCTGTAAATAGTTGTAATTTTGGTGTGCCATTGGGAGGGGTTGTTTTCAAAGTCTTCCTACTCCACCACCTTGGTCATGCCTTCCTTTTTTTTTTTTTTTTTGGATAGCAGGATAAGTGAATAGCTTCTCCCTTCTAGGGCCCAGTACTTGGATTCCACAATTTTTTTCTACCCTCCAGCCCTTTTGTCAAGTATGGTTTGACTTTTATACTTTTATACTTATACTTTGACTTTTATACTTTTGCACTATCTTGCTTGCACAAGCTACATCCATAATTTCTAATTTGGATTCCTTTAAAGTGGAATGAGAATGAGAAAAGACCTATGCGAGGAAGTGATATGATATTTGAGATTTGCCTCAAATAATTGTGGTGAAGGAATGGGTGGGTATAGCTTAAGCAGGATTAGACATGTAGGGATAATTATTGAAGTTAGATGATGAGAGTATCCTGTTTAATTATACTAAACTCTCTAATTTTAGATATGTTTGAAATTATCCATAAGATAAAGTAAAAAACAAAACATGTGAAGCAATATGAATGTAGAATCTTCTTAATTATTATAATTTCCCCCATCTTCTACTTTTTTCTCACCCATGCCTAATTTGACAGATTTTTTTTAGCACCCTGCATTTACTGAGTCTTGCAAAGGCATTCAGCCTAGATTTCATTGAAGCAACAACTCATTTTGCATTCATATTTCATCAGTTTACATAATATTTAATTAAATCACATAATTACATTATTATGTACAACTGGCATAAACAGATTTAGAATAAACTCAACTAATTTTCAATAAGCAGAAGTATCTGGGCAAACTCAACACTTCTAGTTACACTACTTCTAACCACACTACTAACTATAAGCAGTTAGTGTATGGAGCCTATTGGTCCTGGTCCTGAGTGTCAGTTAAGCCAGTAAGGTGATTAAGAGGAAGTTCACTAAGAGAATCTATTGTATTTTATTGTTGTCACCATTGTCATGTATGTGTTCGCCTTCATTTTTCAAGCTTTAATTCTGACTGCAATTAATCTTTCATGATCTTAAACTCAGGACAGTTGAAGATTTCATGCTTGCTTTGAATGATCTTCTGGTATGTAATGGAACCAATGGGACTAAGTTTTTCAGTTACTTATGCTTGGCAAGGATGAGGAGCATATTTCCATATTCTTATTCTTGTGCTTTCCTGCTTTCTCACAACTCTCTGATTTGCTCACTTAAAAAGAAATAGAAGTTAAGTTGTTTTATGGATATTGGCTTGATTATACTTGCTAAGATTCCTAGTAGCAATATTGAGGAATTAATTAAAATGCTGAGATGAGAGTACCTATCCAGAGAGACAAAGGATGAGTGTGTTAGTAGCCCCTATTTCTAAGTTTCTGCAATCATTTGTGGAAATACCTTGAGGAAATTTGCCAGTTTTTATTTTGCTATGCAGGGTGGCAAAAGGTGATATGACAGACCAATCTTTTTATAATGATAAAACTATAGGGGCCAAAATTCTTTCTCCTCCTCCCTTCATGATACCTCATAAAGCTAATTCCAGAATGAACTAGTCACACTGCCCATTGAGCTTCTTTTATCAAATTCATAGCCATGGATATTGGAAGGAACTGCTTTCCCTTCACTTAACCACTTTGGTATGAGTAACTTGTGAACACACAGGAGCAAGGCAATTTTCTCTTCCATTTTCCATCTCGGGTATGCAGTAACAGCATGCATTCTGAGTCATGCAGAGACCACTCTAAAGAATGCGTGCTGTAAGCTCAGAGGGGCTAATAATCAAATTAGGTTGCTAACAAATGGCAATTTATAATGCTAAAACTAATGAGAGGTCAAAGAACTAAAATATGCGAGGAGTTTTAATTATCCTGTCTTTTGTGACTCCACAAGAACATTTTTAAAGGAACACTATCACCAGTATTCAACTGGTATTTTAAGTTTCATTAAGATTTACATAACCTGTTACATATTGGGAAATACATTCTTTCTTTCCAAGCAGAACAAGGACCTAAATCCTTCTCTTTGGGGTTGGAAAAAAAGAAATGTCTTGCTTTAATATTGAATTTACTGAACCCTTTCCTTCCCATAGCACTGATGGGGAAACATGGCATCTCTTCAAGGAAATCTCTAGATTGGATAGCATAGGAACTGTAGCAAATAAAATAACTACAACTTCTCTGTCCTTATTTCCTATGCCATTTCACATTTTTTTTAGTCTCTCTCTTTTTTGTTTTTTTGCCACTTTGTTTATGTTTCACTGACTCTGTGATGCTCAGGCCTTGACCACGAACTTCAGCAGTGGTACAACTGTTTCTTCCGCTGCTGTTTCTTGTTCTTCAACTTCTCCTCATGCTTGTTGAACCTGCAGCATGTGCTTTCTTGGGCTGCAGATCCAGAGGCTTGTACTTCTTGCCCTTGCAGAATTTCCTGAGGTTCTCTTTTTGAGTCTGATTAACAACAGTGAGAACTCAGGCAATGAATTTACAAACAGCTAGGATCTTGGAGAGCTTGGATGCCACACTGCTTGTCACTTTGGTGATGCCTAGCTTGGACAGTGCCACCTTCAGGTCACCCAGTTGTTTCAGCAGTTCCATCTTGCCAGGAAGATCTCAAACCTTAAACTTAGCTATGGCTGCACAAGCTACTGCCACTTCCTACTCTGAGGGATTTTTTTTTTTTCATTTCTTATTTGCACCCTCCTCTGTCACAAGTGGGCTTCCCAGGTGGCGCTAGTGGTAAAGAACCCACTTGCCAATGCAGGAGACAAAAGAGATGCAGGTTCTATCCCTGGGTTGGGAAGATCCCCTGGAGAAGGGCATGGCAATCCACTCCAGTATTCTTGCCTGGAGAATCCAATGGACAGAGGAGCCTGGCAGGCTACAGTCCATGGGGGTCACAAAGAGTCGGACACAACCGAAGTGACTTAGCATGCATGTACTGTCATATGTACATCCACACACACCACCACAACCATCACATGCAACATTTCTGCAGGTCAAAGTGCCCTTCATCTCTCAGAGCCTACCTTCTTTCTATGTAGTGTTCAAGATGGTTTTGTATATTTGTTTATTTGGTTGGAGAGAGGGTGGCAAAACTGATGAACTGAAGAAAGTGACAATGTCAACTGAATGTGGAACCTTGTTCCTTGGAAGAAAAGCTATGACAAACCTAGACAGCATATTAAAAAGCAGAGACATCACTTTGCCAATGAAGGTCCATCTAGTCAAAGCTATAGTTTTTCCAGTAGTCACGTATGGATGTGAGAGCTGGATCAGAAGCCTAAGCACTGAAGAATTGATGCTTTCAAACTGTGGTATTGATGAAGACTCTTGAGAGCCCCTGAGCTGCAAAGAGATCAAACCAGTCAATTCTAAAGGAAATCAATCCTGAATATTCATTGGAAGGACTGATGCTGAAGCTGAAGCTCCAGCTCCAATACTTTAGTCACTTGATGTGAAGAGCCAACGCATTGGAAAAGATCCTGATGCTGGGAAAGATTGAAGGCAGGAGAAGAAGGGGATGACAGAGGATGAGATGGTTGGATGGCATCACCAACTCAATGGACATGAGTTTGAGCAAGCTTTGGGATATGGTGAAGGACAGGGAACCCTGGAGTGCTGCAGTCCATGGCGTCACAAAGAGTCAGACACGACTGAGCAACTAAACAGGCAAAAATAAAACTGAAAAAAGCTGCTACCTCTAAAAGCTAGAGAAAAGATCAATTCAGACATTGGAGATGTTAGCAGTAATACACTGTGAACACAGATGGTCTGGAAAGGCTTTTGCTACAAAGAGGGTTAATTGTTCAAAGGTAATGTCTGTCCATCAAGCCAATTTAATGCCAAAGAATGCATCTGGGCATGGAGTTTTCTTTCATCAATAAAACAGCATCGATAAAACAGCAAATGGAACACACACACACACAAAAAATCGAGCCCATCCATATCATTAGGGCAGCAAGACAAGTAACCCAGAGTATTGAAGGGTCCGGGTGTTGAACTAGTTGCCCTTATTATTGAAAAAAATGTTAAAGTATAAAAGCAAATCCAACAAGGACATTGGGAACAGTGCAAATAACAAAATTCTCTTCCTGAAAAGGAAGAAAACATCTGGAAATTCTGTTAAACTTTCATCACCACACCCTACCATGTGACATTGTTACACTGTTCTTTTAAAGAGCTAGCCCACTGTTTTATGAGACAGTGTGTATTAATAGCATAAGGGCAAAGAGTGTGAGCCCTAGAGTCAAACTAAATACCGTTCAATACTTATTAGCCACGTAGTCTTGGTCAGGTTACATTTTTCTTTCTAAGCCTCAGTATCCTCATTTTGGCAGCAAAAGTCCAAGTTTTAAAGTCAAACTGCCTGGCTTCCAATCCTCTGCTCTACCACTAACTGGCAGGTAACCTTAAACAAATTGCATAACTTCTCTGTGACTCAGTTTCCCCTTCAATATAATGTTATTGTTGTTCAGTCACTAAGTCATGTCTGACTCCTTGAGACCCCATGGACGGCAGCAGGCCAGACTCCCCTGTCCTTCACTATCTCTTGGAGTTTGCTCAAATGCATATCCATTGAGACATGACGCTATCTAACCATTTTCATCCTCTATGGCCCCCATGTCCCTTTGCCTTCAGTTTTTCCCAACATCAGAGTCTTTTCCAATGAGTCAGTTCTTCACATCAGGTGGCCAAAGTACTGGAGTATCAGTCATTCCAATGAATATTCAGGGTTGATTTCCTTTAGGATTGATTGGTTTGATCTCTTTGCAGTCTGAGGGATTCTCAAGAGTCTTCTCCAATGACACAGTTTGAAAGCATCAGTTCTTCAGTGCTCAGCCTTCTTTATGGTCCAGCTTTCATATCCATACATGACTACTGAAAAAACCATAGATTTGACTATACGGACCTTTGCTTATCAATTCAGTTCCGTTGCTCAGTTGTACCCAACTCTTTGCGACCCCATAGACTGCAGCACGCCAGGCCTCCATGTCCATCACCAACTCCCAGAGTTTACCCAAACTTATGTCAACTGAGTCAGTGATGCTATCTAATCATCTCATCCTCTGTCGTCCCCTTCTCCCACCTTCAATCTTTCCCAGCATCAAGGTCTTTTCAAATGAGTCAGCTCTTTGCATCAGGTGACCAAAGTATTGGAGTTTCAGCTTCACCATCAGTCCTTCCAATGAACACTCAGGACTGATCTCCGTTAGGATGGACTGGTTGAATTTCCTTGCAGTCCAAGGGACTCTCAAGAGTCTTATACATCACAGCACATCACATCACATCACATCACAGCAAAGTGATGTCTCTGCTTTTTAAAATGCTGTCTAGGTTTGTCAGGGCTTTCCTTCCAAGGAGCAAGCATCTTTTAATTTCCTGGCTGCAGTCACCGTCTGCAGTGATTTTTGGAGCCCAAGAAAATAAAATCTGTCACTACTTCCACTTTTCCCCCTTCTATTTACCATGAAGTGATGGGACTGGATGTCATGATCTTAGTTTTTTGAATGTTGAGTTATGGGCCCCATTGATTGTCAGGACCTCACAGGAGCTTTGTGAAAATTATATGCATAACAGAACACACATAAGGCACCTCGTAAGAGTTCCATTGATATAAGTCATTATAGTACCTACCTCAGAAGCTTGTATTAATAGTAAGGATGAAATGAGACAATGAATGAAAAGCTTTTAAACTCGGTATAGCCAGTGTGCAATAAATGCTAGGTTTTTCTCTGTGCTTTCCTTTTCACTTCCCAACTGCCTTTAAAGCTTCTAGAGGATGAGTCTTAATTTTTTTTTCTTTGTACTATAATATCTAGCACTCTGTTATATGCAAATAAAAGTAACTAAATTATAGCCAGAGGAAAGAATAAATGAACAAAAGTAGAAACTCAAATATCAGAACCATGGACTCACAAGCCTTGAGAGGATTGGGTTTATTAAAAAGTGATGGTATAGGTCATACGGCATGTCTGAGTTTTGGTAAATTATAAATATTAACCAGAGATAACAATTTGGCATTTGATTTCTTACTTGTGTCAAGAAGAAAATATATTTTTGCCTCTACCCTTCCAGGTTCTTGGCTAACAACCCTTGTAATAAAAGACAGATTAACAGGAGAAAACAATTTTAATTACATACATACTAAGTATAATAGTAACGGAGCCCCACAAAGATATGAGACTCAAAAGGCAACCAGAAAATAGAGGCTTATAACATCCCCTAGAGAAGGAAATGGGAACCCATTCCAGTATTCTTGCCTGGGAAATCCAATGGACAGAGGAGCCTGACAGGCTACAGTCAATGTGGTCGCAAAAGAGTCAGACTCAACTCAGCAACTAAACAACAACATACCACCCTGAGGCAAAGAATGCAATAGGGGTATGGGACTTTAAAGCAGGGTAAAGTAAGTTGTGGGACAATGAGAGCAGTAAATAGAGTTGCTCTGCCAGTCAGATAAATTTTTCAGATGAAAAAATGACCTCTGACAATAGCTTTCTCTGTGCTACCAGCCCCTTTTCTAATATAAGTTTCATTTATAAATGTAGATTTCCTTTAAGAGAAACTTCTACTCTATTTTCAAACTTCTCCTATGTTTGCAGTTTCTCAAGATAATTCTTATGCCAAAGAGGAATATTTTGGGGTGGAATTTCTTTTGAAAATAGTGATGACTATAATAGATGATTCAGCAAAAAAAAAAAAGAAAGGACCCAGTTAATGGTGTTACATAGACATGGGTTAGGAGGTAGTTCTCACACTTGAGACTTCTGTGAATCACTTTTACAAAATTTCATTATATCAGTATACCACCAAAAAAACTCCTTCACAATTTGTGTTTTATACACATATCACCTTTACTATTATTTTCTTAATAGCTTTTTTTTTTCTTTAAACTAACTTAAATTGTGTTGAAAACAGGACAACAAGCCCAAAATGGAGTCACTTATGCCAAGCCCCATGTCACCAAGACTTAATTACAGTTTTGGCCTCTCCCAGAAATGGAATCAAGAACCAGTCAATCAGGCATCAGTTGCTTAGCACTAATGAGGTCATCTGCCTGATAGACACCTGCTGTCTCCTAAAGTGAAATGACCTTGCCATAATCCACTTTTTGTCCAATTAACTTTCTTATTCCCACTCCCTTCTACATATATATATATTTTCAATTGTACAGCTCCTCAGAGCTCCTTTCTATCTGCTAGAAGGGATGCTGTCCAATTCAGGAAATATTGACTAAAACCAATAAGATCTTTAAAAGTTTTGCAATTGAACTTTGATTTTGTTAGGTAGTTAAGAGTAGGAAAAAGGAGTCCAGAATGGCAGTGGCTAAAAGACAAGGAAGGGAAAAGCCCGAAAAAAATAGAACAAAGGAGGGTCTGAAGACCAGAGTGAGGACCTCAGGTAAAACAAACAGCACTCCTGGCTAGCCCAATTTACATAGGGCAGGCCCAGCGAGGAGGAGAGAAAACAAAAACAGGAACCAAAATTGGGCTGGGGGCCTCTCTTCTCTTCGCGTCTTTTGGGTTGGCTTTCTCTCACACCTCAAGGATATATTTTCTTTTACTTTATAAATAAAACTGAGATGTAACACAGATCTGTAACACTGGTCTGTCCGAGGGCTGTCCGTCGTTTCAAATTTTTGTTGCAATGAGACAGAACCAAGGAAATTGCAAACTCCCCCAACATCTGTGGTGCCGTTTCTCAGATTTAACCTGATTGAAACAACCTTGGCTTGCCCCCCACAAGGATGAGGCCAAGCACAGCAGGAGCCCAACTTGGCAAAAGCTCCCATGGTGAAAGCTGAACGTGAAAAAAACCGAGTGCAGGGGAAGTGACAAGAAGCCCAGTGTGCTGGAAACTGAGACAGCAAAAAACAAACTCAGCAGAAAGCTCACGTGGCTCAGCCTCAGATTCCAGAAAACCTCTGGTTAAGGTAGGAGGTCCTCACTCCTGTGGCTGGAAGGACATATGCCTAACAAAATCTTTATTTCTTTACAATCTTGTTTCTTGCTTCCTCAAGCCCTCCATGAACAGGAGAGCAGCAGCGGGTGCAACTGAGGAACTCTGGCAAGGGCTACTCCTCAGTGTGTCCCAAAGGCTCCACTATCTGCTGGGCCCAGTAGCTGTTACACAAGTGCGTGGGGGTTCTTCTGTCCTTAATCTTCATGTGCCAAGGATCAGGCCAATGAAAACTGTGAGCACAGGACAGGTATTTAGCAGATTTTCTGGCAGGTTATGAAGGGGATACGTTGGCACGTTTTTCCCACTGCTCTTGCCTCCTGTCCTTCAGCTCCTCTCTCCCAGGACTTAAGCCCAGCCAAAACCCAAGATGCCTGGCTTCAGGACCTAATGAAGCTCAGGCTCTGATGTCCCATTGCAAAAATTCAGTGAGAGTCACAGTGATAGGTAAGAGGTGGATTTGTTCGGATTCAGAGAGAAGCACACTTCACAGGGTGTGGGCCATCACAGAGGAGAGTGCAGGGGCCATGGAATGTGGTGTGGTTAGTTTTTTCAAGCTAGGTGAATTCATATGCTAATGAGTAGGAGGACCATCCCAACCATTAGGGAACCACCCACTCCTCCGTCTTTTGACAGTGACTTGGAACTGTTCTGCCACCTCTGAGTGTGTCATTAAGCTTGCAGATTGGGAATCAAGGTTTAGTTGAACTTGACTTGTCATTTTGGACCCATTTGATTTTAATTGGTTTATGTTATGCCCTTGGTCTATGTCATTTTTTCCAAAGTTGTGCCCTGCTCCCTTCCCTCCTGTTTCATGCTCTTTTCCTGAGCCCCATCTGGGCCCACAGTGTTGCCTCTACAGTTTTCTGGAGGGACAACCAGAAAATAGCTGGTACTTAGGAGTGAAATACTGTATAATACCCCATCCCTCTAGATAGTCAGGCCTTCATCTTCCATGTTTCCAACAACATGTCCAACAACAGCATCTCTCAGTGAACCCACTAGGGCAGGTGACAGGCACACAATGCCTGCTAGAAGTCCATCTGTTGGTGGCATCCCTTCAAGGGCAATTGAGCTTCCAGGGATAATGTTTGCCACTGTGGGAGTTAGCCCTGCAGGGTCTTTGGGCCCAAACCCTTACCATCCTTCTCCTAAAGTTATAAACATACCCCCGGATCAAATCTCCACTCCACTTTTATGGAACATCTGGTCTGTTGCCTCTTATCAATTTGTTCCTAAGCCAATTACTAACTCCTACAACCAGGACCCTGCCCCCTTATAGGCGACACCGCTCAATCCAGTCTATTATTAAAATATTCTTAATGCCCCTAACAGGACCAGATAACCCACTCCTTTGTCATTACTTCTGTTATTACCTGAAGTGGGTCTATGACAATGAAATGTTTACCATTGGAGACACCCTAACCTGCCCTTACGGAGGACTAGGGGAGGAAATCAGTGACTTACATTCCCTTAGAACAGTAAGAGGAAAAGGCTTATGGTTGCTTCACCAGGTTCCCAGTCTCAGGGCACAGGCTTGGATTGCTTTACATCATGATATCTATTCCCATTTGTGGTGAACAAACTGGCAATGAGTTAAAATTACAACCCCTTAATCCTACCCAGCACTGGTCACACTGGAGACCTTGGGGATGCCCAACTCCAGTCCAGGGGTCCTAGGAGGTCGACCTGCCTCGACCTGTCCAGGGACCCGATTCTCAGGAGACCAACAAGCCTCGACTTGACTGAGGATTCTATCTCCAGGAGGCTGTCACACCTCAGCTTGCCTGGGGATCTGCACCCTGAGCCAGGGATGCCTGGCTCTCAGGTTGCAACAGTATGGGGTAGGATAAGCTTCAAAAAGACTCTCCCCTAAGGAAGTCCACCCATGGAAATTGAAGGAGCCCTATTATTTTTTCTTTTTTTCTTTTCCTCCCTGTCATCACTGTCTTTCAGATGAGAAATAACCAATCCACTTCCCAACAGACGCCCTTGAGATGCATCCTTGATAACTGGAAGCTGTTTGATCCTCTAACTCTAAGGAGAAGTTGCTTAAAATTCTTTTGTGCCACTGCATGGACACATTATCCTCTGAGGGACAAGGAACACTGGCCTGAGGATGGGAGTTTAAATTACAATACCATCCTGCAGCTAGACTTACTCTGCACAAGACAAGGGAAGTGAACAGAGATCCCCTACGTACAAACTTTCTTCTGACTAAGAGATAATGAAAGAACTCTCTCTTAAGTATGGGATTGTTGGATGCTCTAAAAGTGAGCCTACTAGGCAAATGGTGTTAGGCACAGACAACCAAGAGAAGGAACCCGCTTGTGAAGGTTCACCTCCCATGGCTCCCGAGTTGCCTGGTGCTCCTTCCTTGTATCCAAACGCCCCCCCCCCATATCCAGGAGCACCCCCTCCACAAAAGCCAACTCGAGTATGTCCTTTAGTCGAAACTGGAGGAGAATTCAGACCAACCCAAGTCCATAAGCCCTTCTCCCTCTTAGAACTAAGATGTCTCAAACAAGACCTGGGAAGCTATACAGATGACCCAGGCAAACATATAGATACAGTCCAACACATTACCTTGGCCTTGGACTTGATGTGGAAGGACATCATGATCATATTTAATCAAACTTATCTGACCCTGAGCATGCGAGGGTCTTAAAGGAAGCCCGAAGGTATGCTATGGGGCTTTACATGTCAAGCAATAAATACCCAGTAGAGGAAACTGTAGTCCCCTCCTCAGATCCTAATTGGAATTATAATGACCCTGAGCACATCTGGAGAAGGGATAATTTTCTGATCTGTGTGAAGGCAGGACTGAAAGCAGCCCAGCAAAAAGTAATCAGCTATGCTGGGGTCTCAGCAATAACTCAGGAGCCCAATGAGAACCCCATTGCCTTTCTGGAAAGGCTAAAAGAGGCCCTCCAAAAGTTTACCAATCTGGACTTAGACTTTTATGAAACGCAGGTGTTATTAAAGGAGAAATTCCTGTCCCAATGTGCATCAGACATCAGGATAAAGTTACAACAGCTACAGCAGCAAGACCATGCTGCCTCTTTAGATGAGATGGTCCAGACAGCCGCCAATACATTTTATAACAGAGAACAGGAGTGGGAGGCCAAGGCCCAGGAAAGGGAGAAAAGGAAAGAGACAAGGCATGCCCAAATGCTGGCCACCCTCCAGGGAAGCCCTATGGTAAAACCCGAGTCCTTGAAGGACAAGGCACAAGGCAAATACCTAATCTGTAGACAGGCAGGGCATTGGGCCAAAGAGTGTCCTAACCATGACAAGTCACCTAAAATGGCTTGCTACAAATGCCATCAATTGGGACATTGGGTGGCACTCTGCCCTCAGGACCCAAGAGCATCAAGGTCAAGCACCAAGCCTTCCCTCACGTTGGTCCAACAGGACTGAAGTGGCCCACTCCAGCCAGCCCACCTGTCACAGATAACCATCATGGGGCTGGAGCCAAGAGTGCAACTGGATGTGGCAAGTATGTCCAAGAATTTCTTGGCTGACACAAGAGGCTACCTGCTCTGTCCTGACCTCCTACTCTGGAGCCTTCTCCTCCCAAACCTGTACCATTTTGGGTGCTACAGGGAAAACAATTACTAAAAGATTCAGCTAAGCACTTATTTGTTGGGATGGACAAATATTTTCCCACCAGTTTCTGGTGGTTCCTGAGTGTCTTACTCCTTTATTGGGAACAGATATACTCACTAAACTGGGGACCACCCTTGTGATGGGAAGCTTTTCAGCCCCTAGAGCCCTACAGCTTCTGGTTACTGCTGAAGAACCCATTACACCTTCTACAATAGAGAGGTACCAAACACTATGGTAGGACAAAATTAACCCCCAGGTGAGGGACCAGGGGACTCCTGGATGAGCCCACCAAGCTGAACTGGTCATCATTGTCCTCTGAGATCCCACTCAGTTTCCTAACTGGAAAAAATATCCCCTCAGAAGAGAAGCTCAGGAAGGACTACAGCCTCTAATAAATAAATTCCTTGCCTGTGGGCTATTGGTCCCTACCAATTCACCATGTACAACCCCGATCCTCCCTGTAAAGAAAAAGGACAGAACCTGGAAAATGGTTCAAGATCTCCAGATCTTAAATGAAGCTGTAGTCCCCCTCCATCCTACAGAACCCAATCCTTATGTAACCTTGGGAGAAATCCCACCCAGTGCAAAGTGGTTTACAGTCTTGAATCTCAAAGATGCATTCTTTTGCATACCACTGGCTAAAGAATCCCAATATCTTTTTGCCTTCAACTGGGAGGCTCCAGGAGAAAAACACCAACAGATGACTTGGACAGTATTACCTCAGTGGTTCAGAGATAACCCCCACCTGTTTGGGCAGGCTCTTCGCTGAGATCTCCTAGATCCAGACCTGGGACCTAATGGGGAAATATTACAATACATAGATGACCTACTAATCTGCTCTCCAGATGAGAAAAATGCCCAACAACATGCAATTCAGGTTCTAAACTTTTTGGCAGAGAGGGGATATAAAGTCTCCCGTGCCAAGGCACAGCTGGTCGAGACAAAGGTCACTTAGCTGGAAGTTCAGATTACACATGGATCCAGGAGGCTGTCCTCTGATCGGGTACAAGGAATCCTCCAGTTGCCCTCCCACACTACTCAAAAACAATTGCATGCTTTCCTGGGGCTAACTGGGTATTGTAGAAACTGGATATCCAACTATGGTCTAATTGCCTATGCCTTATATGAAAGCTTGAAGTGACGGGATGATTCAATCCCACTGATGTGGGGAACTCCTCAAAAGAAGGCAGAGGCTACACTAAAACAAGACTTAACTCAAGCACCCGCCTTGAGGTTGCCAGACCCAGAAAAAACATTCCAACTTTATGTCCACGAAAAGAAGGAATAGCCTTGGGAGTGGGGCCTTAGCCCCAGCCTGTAGCTTACTTATCAAAGAGGCTTGATCCAACTGCCTGAGGCTGGCCTCCCTGCCTTTGAAATCTTGCAGCTATAGCAATCCTGATAGAAGATGCTTTAAAACTCTCTTTTGGGGAAAAACTATTTTTACCAGCCACCAAGTGAAACATCTTCTAAATGGGAGAGGCCATTTATCGATGTCAGATCAAAGAATGCGCAGATATCAAGTACTGCTGATGGAAAATCCAGGCCTCACTATATCCCCTTGTGAGGTTCTTAACCCAGTCACCCTGCTGCCTACCCCCGAAGGCTCTCCCCTTTCACTCTTGCCTAGGAACCTTGGACCACTGGACAAAACCCTGAGAGGGACTGTCAGAAGATCCTCTGACCAATCCTGAGGAAATCTGGTACCCCAATGGAAGCAGCTTTGTCTTGGATGGAAAAAGAAGAGCCGGATATGCAGTAGTCTCCAATTCTGACACCACAAAGGCTAAACCTTTGTCACCAGATACTTCAGTCCAATTAGCTGAGCTCATAGCCCTGACTTGAGATTTAGAGCTGGGAAAAGGAAAAAGAGTAGCCATTTACATGAACTCCAAGTATGCCTTTCTGGTGCTAAATGCACATGCTGCTATTTGGAAAGAAAGAGGCCATTTGACCACCCGAGGGTCCCCAATCAAATATGGTGATCAAATCCTTAGGCTCTTGGAGGCAGTCCATCTGCCCACTGAGGTTTCAGCCTCCCACTGTAAAGGGCACCAAAAAGGGAGCACAGAAGTGGCATGAGGGAACCAAACAGTTGATCAGGCAGCTAAGAGAGCAGCATTGCAGAACAATGACCTAACAGGGGTTGCCACCTTAGTTCCACAGACTAATTTGCCTTAAACTCCTTCATATACTGAAGGTGAGATTCTTAAAGCTAAGAGTGAGGGCTTTCAAGAAGACCATAAGGGGTGGTTCCAAAAGGAGGGACTCCTTTTTCTTCCTGGGAACCTCCAGTGGAAGTTGGTTAACTCCTTACATGCCACCACTCACTTAGGGGAAAAGGCCCTCCAAAGATTACTAGGAAGATCCTTCAGAGGAACAGGCCTCCAAATGACTATAAAGCAAGTGGTCTCTTCTTGTCCCACTTGCCAAATTAACAACCCCCAAGGAGCTCGAAGATCCCAATTGGCCCAGCCTGTCCAACAATATGGGACCTACCCAGGAGAGGACTGGCAGATGGACTTCACCCAGATATCAGTTTCTCAAGGGTATAAATACCTATTGGTCATGATAGATACATTCACAGGATGGATTAAAGGCTTTCCCACCTGGACTGAGAAGGCTGAGAAGGTGGTAACAAAAAAAAAAAAAAGAAAGAAAGAAAGAAAGAAAACTGCTCCATGAAATCATTCCGAGATTTGGTCTGCCCAGGTCATCACAAAGTGATAATGGGACATCATTTACTTCTAAGGTCACCCAAGGGGTCTCTAAAGCATTGGGCATTACTTATTACCTCCATTGTGCCTGCAGGCCTCAGTCTTCAGGGAAAGTAGAAAGAGCCAACCAATTCTTAAAATCAGCAATAAAAAAAATAGCCCAGGAGACCTCCCTGGGATGGAGGGAGGCTTTACCAATAGCTCTCCTCCGCACCTGTATTGCCCCTAAGGAACAGGTTGGTCTTAGTCCATATGAGATACTATATGGGAGACCTTTTGTTTATGTCAATGACCTCTTCCTAGATCCAGAGGCTCAGACTCTCCAGTCTTATACCATGGCCATTGGGCAACTCCAACAGGATATACGCTTGCAGGGTGTCAACCGAGACCCACAAGATTCTAAAGAGTCACGACTATATGCTCCAGGGACCCAAGTCCTAATTAAAGTCTGGAAAGATGGGTCCCCAAAGGCTCATCTCCAGCCCACATGGAAGGGTCCCTACCCTGTGATACTTTCTACCACCCCCCCCCCCCCACAGCAGTCAAGGTACCAGGACATGACTCACGAATCAAGCCATGGAAGAAAAGAGAAGAGGAGACTCAGTACACCTGTGAGCCCCTGGGAGCTCTCAGATACCTATTCAGAACTACAAATGAGTGCCATTCTAACGAACACTCCCAAAATTAAGTTTCTGGGGATAAGATTTCTCAGAACAGCTCTAAACGGCCAACACAGCTTGGCAGGGGTTGTACTCCAAAACAGACAGGAGATAGATCTCCTGATCTCCAAACAAGGAGGAACTTGAGCCATCTTGAATGAGACATGTTTTTTCTGGGTAAATACCTCCAGTTAAGTTAAAGAAAGTCTCACAGTCCTCAAGAAAAACATTCAGACCCTACAGGATCTCAAAGAATGAGCTGGAGAGTTCTCGGGGTGGCTACAATCTCTCTTTGGAGGATCCTCCTGGCGATGGGAAATTTGGAGTTGGCTAATGCCCCTACTAGTCCTTATTATCACCATATTGATATTGCTTATGATTTCCCCATGTATTATCAATTGTCTAACCCATTTTGTCTGTCCAGGTCAATAAGCTACAAAAAGCAGTGCCAGTTCAACAAGGATATATAAAACTACAGCCAACCACAGAAAATATCACTCACCCTTAGATGGACACTGCTATAAGGACTCTGAGACTTGAGACTAGCAAGAGGGGGAGGCCCAATGCCCCCTTGCAGTCCCAGTTCAGCAAGAAGTAGCCAGAAAGACCTCGATGCCCCTATTCCCAAAGAATTGGGCCTTCTATCTCTTGATGGGGGAATGTAAGGTAGTTAGAATAGGAAAAAGAAGTCCAGAATGGCGGTGGCTAAAGGACAAGGAAGGGAAAAGACTGAAATAAAATAGAACAAAGGAAGGTCTGAGGACCAGAGTGAGGACCTCAGGTAAAACAAACAGCACTCCTGGCCAGCCCAACTTACATAGGGCCGGCCCAGGAGGAGGAGGAAAAAAACATATAAAAAGAGGAGCCAAAACTGGGCTGGGGGTCTCTCTTCTTTTCGCATCTTTTGGGTCGGTATTCCCTCATGCCTCAAGGATGTATATTCCTTTACTTTCTAAATAAAACTGAGCTGTAACACAGAGCTGTAACACTGGTCCATCTAAGAGCTGTAACACTGGTCCGTCTGAGGACTGTAACGCTGGTCCATTCTTTGCTTCAAATTTTTGTTGCGACGAGACAGATCCAAGGAAATTACAAACTCCCCGGACAATTTTTAACAATTGTTTTCATGTATTGATTTGAAAAAAGAGTTTATATCACTACATTAAATGGAACTTGGCATCATTTATCAAAAATAGAAGGTGAGAATAAAAATAAATATAATGAAAACAAAACAATATTCTTAAAATCTAGATAATTATTGTTGCCTTGGCAGAGGCTCCCGAGTCTATATCTTTGAGACCTGCTTTTTCTTTGTTAAAAAAATTTATTTAAAACACAACAGAGGGCTTCCTTGGTGGTCCAGTGGTTAAGAATCCACCTGCCAGTTCAGGGGACACAGATTCCATCCCTGGTCCAGAAAGATCCCACATGCCATGGAGCAACTAAGCCCGTGCAGCACAACTACTGAGCCAGCGCTCTAGAGACTGCAAGCCACAACTACTGAGCCCTTAAGCCACAACTACTGAAGTTCCTGGAGTCTGGAGACCTATAGTCTGTGCTCCACAACAAGAGAAGCCACCTCAATGAGAAGCCTGTGCATTGCAACTAGAGAGTAGTCCACATGCAGAAACAAAGACCCAGTGCAACCAAAAATAAATAATAAAATAAAACAAATAAGTAAACAAGTAAATTATTAAAAAAGAAAAAAAAACACATCAAAAATGTTGAACACTAACTTATACCAAAGTGGAAACTGAAAAAGAACACAAAAGGGAAAACTTCCCCACTCTGTGACTCAGTATTATTTAATGTCTATATACTCTGTGAACCATCCAAAATAATTTTGTGATTTCATGAAACACTGGCCTATATGACCAATGAAAAATGGTTTCTGGCTCTCCTAATGCTTGTACAGTAGCATTCTCAGAGTGTAGCCCCTGTATTACCTGCATCTGAATTACCTATGGGGGCTTGTTAAAAATGGAGAGTGGTAACTAATGGTAACTACTTAATCTGGATACTGGGACCCAACGTGCGAGTGGGCTAAGTCACTCAATCTTTCCAACTCTTTGCAACACTGTGGACTGTAGCCCTCCAGTCTCCTCTGTCCATGGGGTTCTCCAGGCAAGAATACTGGAGTGGGTTGCCATGCCCTTCTCCAGGGGATCTTCCCAACCCAGAGATGGAACCCATGTCTCATGTATCCTACATTGGCAGGCGGGTTCTTTATCACTAGCACCACCTGTGAAGCCCACTGGGACCCAACATAACTACATTATTAAGGAACACTCACAGATGATTTTGATGCACAATAAAACTCGAGAAGCAAGGCTATACTATAACAGTTACTGAAGAAGTTGGAACCATACCTATAACAGCTCAGTAGAAATAGAAAAGCTGAAAGAAGATGTGAAAGCAGAATTTAGCCAAAGGAAGTAACCTGCTCCAATCTTGAGTAGTAAGGCTACAGCCTGCAAGATAAGCACTGAATTCAATTGGAGTATTTTAATACCAGAATGAAGTAGAAAGAAAAAAGAACAGCATCAGGCAATGAGAAAACAAAATAATTCAAAGAAGAAAGGGATTGATTTACAAGAAAACATGAAAGGAATTTAAAATGTCACTTTGCTAAGTGATCATTAAGCAGGGGTGTGATAGCAGTTTACAAATGTTTAGATCATATAAGAAAAAGAGGAGGAATAATTTGTTAAATAATAACAAGAAGGGATAATTAGATATTAAGAGAATGTAACTGACCAAATTCTCATTCCATATATAACTCAAACATTCCTGCTCTGCACGTTGTGTCCAACTTCTGTCTTGATGGATGTACTCTGAGCATGGCTCTAGTATCTGTGTCTTTGTTCCAGCATACTCCTCTGAAGGGGAGCACAATATACCACCCCAAAATATGCCTCTTTGGCATAAGGATTTTTTTGAGCTAATTATTTTTGAGAGGCTACAGATAAAAGATTCTCTGAAAATAGAGTATAACTTGTCCTTTCCTGAGGGTAAATTACATTTATGAGGCTAAAATTTCCATTTGCAAGGGTGTCTCCCTCTCTCTACCAGGAAGAGAAGGTTGGCTCTAAATCACTACATAATTTTATCAAGGAGAAGGCTCTGACATAAATCTGCATGACAACCTTATCCTTGTTTACTGTGCTTTTCCTGGTCACCTCCAAACTGGCTCCCCCACCTAACTCCCAGGCCACTGTGGCTGTCCTGACCTCCATATCCCTTCTAAAACTACAGCCTAGACTTTCACTCCACTAGGGCAAACCTTCAGGTTCAGTGGCTCTAACACCTTAAGAGGATTAAGGGGATTCTGCACTAGCGGGATTCACCACTTTGAGGAGCTGAGAAATTGATTGGCAGCAGGGCCAGACTCTGGCAAATCTGAACAGTTATAAAATTTGTCTCCAGCACATTTTTTGTACCACCCCCAGCTCCAGATTCCCAGACATCTCAACATATATAAGTAAATATCCCTCTTACAAGAAGACAAAGGGATCAAATAAATACCATTCATATGTGGAATATCTTAATATGTATTGGGCTGCACTCCACAGGCCTGGACGCCCTGTATTTGCCTGGCTTCGAGAAAGAAGAGACAGCCTAGTGTTGGCAACAGAGACATCAATGGTTTAAATGAATCGGGGGACCTACCATGGCTGAAGCAACTTCCTGGAGCAACACCCTACCATGTGCAGCAGACGACAGGCAGGACACAGCAATCACTAGCTGGGGCTGGGGACAACTACATAGAAACATCATGTGAGTAGGATGTAGGTGAAGCAGGCACTAGTGGAGCAAGGGATGTACTAGAGAGCAAAAGAACAGCCATTTTGGGTTGGCCTGATCATATCATACGTTACCTCTGGGAGCAGGAATGGTAATTACTTTAAAAGAGCACTGTGAAAAAAAGGAAGAGGCTTAAATTAAATGCAGGAATTCTAAAGTTAGAATTTTAGACCCTGGGGCACCTGAGTACTGAATCCTTTGGGGGAAGAGGAATGCCATCAGTAGACCTCAGTTTACCATGTTAGTGATTCTGTAGGGGAGGGAAAATAGTTTTCCTTTTACTTTTCTAGGTTCTTGACTGAGACTCCCCAGTAGTAAAAGATTAACAAGAGAAAAACAAACAAGTCTCATAACATGTATACCACCTATATACATGGGAGATACCCAGGAAAACTAAGTAACTCCCCAAGGTGAGACAGGCCAAGACTTTACCTTAAATACTACCTCCATCTAAATACAAAAGAAGATATCAGGGGAGGGAGAGACCAGTTATGGGAGGTGACCAGGAAAAGCACAGTAAACAAGGATAAGGTTGTAATACAGATTTAAGTCATTGCCTTCTCCACTGATATGAGTTTCTAGAAATTTATAGCCATCCTTCTCTTCCTGGTACAGAGAGGGAGAAACACTTACAAATGGAGATCTCCCTTATGTATTTAAATTTCCCTCAGGAAAGGGTGACATCTACTCTGTTTTCAGAGATTCTCCTGTGTCTAGTCTCAAAATAATTAGCCCAAAATAATTTTCATGCCAAAAAGATACATTTTGGGGTGGCATATTATGGTTCCCTTCACCACATTAATGACTCTAAACTGCTGTCCCCAAATTTCAAACTGATCAGTGATACCTGAAAAAACCTGGATATTGAAGCAGTGCCCTGTACTACCTTGTTCTGCCTCCTGATAGTTCAGAGACATTAACCTATTGAGTGACTTTCAGAGCCCACTTGCTGAAGGCCTGACATAGCTGCATAGCAGTTTGTAACTTTAGATGCTAAAACTATTTTTCAGAGAAAGTGAAAGTTGCTCAGTTGTGTCCAACTCTTTGTGACCCCATGGTCACATTCCATGGAATTCTCTAGGCCAGAATACTGGAGTGGGTAGCCTTTCCCTTCTCCAGGGGATCTTCCCAATCCAGGTCTCCCACATTGCAGGCAGATTCTTTACCAGCTGAGCCACAAGTTGATTAGAGACTGGTGCTAATAATGATGAGGTTGAGGGTTTGATCCCTATATGGGCTATTGCAAGCCTTTATGGGGGCTTCCCTGGTGGCTCAGACAGTAAAGAATCTGCCTGCAATTTGGGAGACCTGGGTTCAACCCCTGGGTGGGGAAGATCCCTGGAAGAAGGAAATGGCAACCCACTCCAGTATTCTTGCCTGGAAAATCCCATGGATAAAGGAACCTGATGGGCTACAGTTCATGGAGTTGCAAAGAGTTGGACACAAGTGAACGACTAGCAATTTCACTTTCACACATACTGGGCTTCCCTGGTGTCTCAGATGGTAAAGAATCTGCCTGCAATGTAGGAGACCTGGGTTCTATCCCTCAGTCGACCACCTGTATTTCCCACCCCAGTCCTTTTATACTTTCTCAATAACTCACTTTACAGTGGACTCACATGAGCTTAGAATGCTGTTCAATCAACCAATAATCTCCTGATTGAATTATTAAGTTAAGAAATGTGGTATAAGTGGCATAATTTGAGGCTTAAGCTAGACTAGACTGAGAAGCAGAAATGCAGAGGAAGAGCTTTAAAATACATCACTTGATGGATAGCCTGAATCATTAGCTGGGTCTCTTCCATCTATGTGCTTTATATAATAAAGTAGCACTGTACTTTCCAAGGAAGTTCACATTACCACAGAAGATTCTCTTTCATTGTATTTTAATTTGGGTTTAATATAGAACATATTTGAATGTCCTCTTCATCAGCTGAATATATGTTTCTATCAGAGGTAGATAAAGACTGTGAATTGCTATAGCAGACCTGTGTTGCCTTTGATCAGCACCTTTTTTCTCCTTCACTTGCAAGTAGAGGCTTCTTTTCCTGGGGGAAAACAGCTCATATGGGTTTAATCCTGTCCTGGACATTTGTTGTTGTTGTTGTTCAGTTGTTGGGTCATGTCCAGCTCTTTGCCACCCCATGAACTGCAACATGCCTGACTTCCCTGTCCTTCACCATCTCCCAGAGTTTGCTCAAACTCATGTCCATTGAGTCGATGATGCTATCTAACCATCTCACCCTCTGCTGCCCCCTTTTCCTCTTACCCTCAATCTTTCCTAGCATCAGGGTCTTTTTCAATGAGTTGGTTCTTTGCATCAGGTGGCCAAAGTATTGGAGCTTCAGCATCAGTCCCTCTAATGAATATTCAGGGTTGATTTCCTTTGGGATTGCCTGGTTTGATCTTCTTGCTGTCCAAGGAACTCTCAAGAGTCTTCTGCAGCACCACAGTTCATTGGGAGTAGTCTTACAACACAAGAGTGTTCTCACTCACTCTGATTTGACCAATCTGAATACTCCATCTCTCTAGCTCCAGTGATTGGTCCAAGTATCATCACATGATTCAGGTCAGACTAGCCAAGATGCTTTGGCTGAAATCACTGCATGCAAGTCTGGGGTCATCCTGCCATGCCTATGCCTCTGTGGAGTGGGAGCTGTGTAAGAAGGAAAATAAGCAGAAATGATGGGTGGAGAGAAATAGTTAGAACTCCTAGATCTAGTCGTGTATACAGCTCATTGAAATCCCCCTTTGACTTCACAAGTACATTCTCCTTTTTTGCTTATTTGGGTTCATATTCGGCTTCTGACACTTGCAACCAAAATATTTCCACATAACACATTTCCAAGTTTAACTTAGGAAAAATGAATTAAACATAGAGGAATACTTTGCTTTATGTAATTGGTATCTTTTTCAGAAATCAAGGTTAAATAAACTTTTGTGAATCAAATCATATGAAGGGGAACTGACCGTGTCACCCAAAAGGTGCCCCTTTAGCATAAGGATTATTTTGAGTGACTTATTTTAAAATACTGAAGACACATGAGAAGCTCTGAAAACAGTTGAAATGACTCTTGTAAGGGACATTTGCATTAGAAAAGAGGCTGTAGCAGGAAGCTCACTTTTTCACCTGAGAGATTTATCTGCCTGGCTGGGCAAGCTTTGTTTACCAAACGTTTTCTCTTCTCACCTTCCTCTGAATTGCCTTCCCTCCTTTGAAGCCCCAGATTCCTGTCCCTTTCCTTAGCCCAGGATGGTTTAAAGCCTCTATTGCCTGGCAGCCTTTTGAGTCATATCTTTATGGGGCTTCCATATAGACTTATGTGCTATGTAGTTTAATTTATTTTCCTTCTGTTCATCTGTCTTTTTGTTACTGGTGACTGGAGTTGTTAGGGAAACCACTGACCAAAACTGTCTGCCCTGGCCAGGCAAGATAGCAGCCACTTTTGCCAGTTATCTTAACAGGAAGTCCTGATAAGGAACTTGGAACTAACAAGCTACCACCAACCGGAAGAATTTGGGAAAGCTTCCCAGATAGCACTAGTGGTAAAGAACCCACCTGCCAATGCAGGAGACATAAGAGACGCAGATTCGATCCCTGAGTTATGAAGATCCCCTGGAGGAAGGCATGGCAACTCACTCCAGTTCTCCTGCCTGGAGAACCCCATAGACATAGGAGTCTGGTAGGCTACAGCCCATAGGATCGCAAAGAGCTGGACATGACTGAAGCGAAGTAAGCAAAAGAATAGAAGAAACACCTCCAACCTCCCAGAATCCTTCTCACTGGAATCCATCTTGGTTGAGTGATGTTCGAGCCACCAGGAAGGACCCTGCATCAGACTTATTGGCCAAAGATAATCCGGAAACTAACCCAATTACCATAGACCTGAGACTGCAAACCACCAGGCAGAGCAGTCCTCTTGGGTTCTCTTCCCTGCGCTCTGCCTGGGTGCCCCTTCCCAATAAAGTCTCTTGCTTTGTCAGCATGTGTGTCTCCTCAGACAACTCATTTCCAAGTGTTAAGACAAGAGCCCACCCTCGGGCCTTGGAAGGGGGCCCCCTTCCTGCAACAGGTTCAGCTAAGAAAATAGAAAAGTAGAGGGAAATTTTTATTACCTCCCCTAAACATACATGAAAAGAAAAAAGAAAAAAAAATCGTTAAAAGGAGACCTGTTGGGAATCTTTCATTGTATAGGTTTTGGGGGAAACTTTTTGTTTGGTTGGTTGTTTCTAAGGAAAGGCATTACATACAAACATGTAATGCTGCAAGTAACTGATGGTGATTCTGGGAGAGCTGCTTGACTGGCTTTCATGATCCCAGAAAGAGAGCAATGACTTTAGTGATTTTATTATTTCTTGGGTATTCTCATTCTTGTAGGCTTATATATTTGATTTAGTTGGTACACTAAGATATGATTTATCCCTCAGGGAGGGACTCAAAATAAGCAAGCTCACAGAGACTAAAATGGAAAACCAAAATGCCAATTGATTAATGGACAATGAGAAAGACAATCATCCAATGGATAAGAATTCTAGCATCAGCAGATCATTGCATTTTATTTTTGAGGGCCTAAGTTTCATCCTGCTAATCTTGATTCAGCCACATATGCTTTTCATGCATGTGTACTAAGTCATTTCTGTCGTGTCCGACACTTTGACCCCATAGACTGTAGCCCACTAGGCTCCTCTCTCCATGGGATTCTACAGGCAAGAATACTAGAGTGGGTTGCCATGCCCTCCTCCTGGGGATCTTCCTAACCCAGGGATCAAACCTGTGTCTCTTATGTCTCCTGCACCGGCAGGTGGGTTCTTTACCACTAGTGCCACCTGGGAAGCTCATGCTTTTCATAGGCCTATGGTATAGTATAGGCATACTTCAGAGATACTGAGGGTTGGGTCCACTGCAATAAAGCAAAAGGGCTTCTCTGGTGGCTCAGCAGTAATGAATCCGCCTGCAATACAGGAGACGAAAGTGATGCGAGTTAGATCCCTAGGTCAGGAAGATACCCTGGAGGAGGTCATGGCAACTCACTCAAGTATTCTTGCCTGGAGAATCCTACGGACAGTGGAGCCTGGTGGGCTACAGTCCACGGGGTTACAAAGAGTCAGACACAACTGAAACAACTAAGCACATACACACGTACAATAAAGCAAATATCCTAGTAAAGTGAGTCACATGAATTTTTTGGTTTCCCAGTGCATGTAAGAGTAATGTTAACACTAAAGTCTATTCAGTGTATAATAGGAAAGTCAATATATCTATGTTATATATCTATATCTATATATATCTTAATTTAAAACAATTTGACCACTAAAAATGCCCAATTATAATAGTTACATCAAGATTACAAATCATCATAACAAATATAATTGTGATGAAAAAGGTTTAAATATTATGAGAATTACCAAAATGTGATGCATAGACATGAAGTGAGCAAATGCTGTTGGAAAAATAATGCTGATAGACTTGCTGGTTGCAAAGTTGTCATAAACCTTCAATTTGTAAAAAAAAAAAAAAAAATGCAGTATCTGCAAAGTGCAATAAAGTGCAGTAAAATGAGTTATGCCTGTATATAAAAACTTTAGAATTAGATATCAATGTTAACAAATCACAGAACATCACATAAAATTCTGGATTTACAACTTCTCTTGGGAAATCAAAATACCTACCAACACTAATTTCTCTGATCATGGCATTACTTGCATGGATCTGAGTAAGGCCTGAGCCCTTTGTATGGGACATGAGCTGTCCTATATACTGAAATCCCCATTAGGCCCATTTTCTTAATTTATATTCCTTTACTGGCTTATACAGGTATTTGAGTTTCCTACATTTAGAAAAGAAAGCTATAGGTGAAGGCAATAAGCTTATTCCTTCCCCCTAGCCACAGAGTTTGATTCAAGAGTGGGAATGTGAGTGAAGTCAATGTAATTAGAGTGAATCTCAGGGGGGTTGCTGGGAATGTTGGGGCAAAGATAGTCACTGTTTTTTCTGCCACAAATGAAAAAGGAGGAATGTATGTCTGAGAGCTACTGACAGCCATCCTGGGACTATAAAATGAAGCAAGTCTTATGATGACAAATTACTTCAAAGAAGACAGCAGAGATGCCAAAAGAAACAGGATCCTCTGGGACTTGAATGAGCTGCAGGATCAAGCCTTACCTAAAGCTACACTGGAATGTTTGGGAACATAGTTGTCATTAATTAAACCAGCTTGAGTTGAGCGTAAGGGGAACAGAATATGACACCCAAAATATGCCTTTTAGCATAAAGATTATTTCAGGCTGATTATTTTTGAGAGGTTGCAGACACAAGAGAATATCTGGAAACAGAGTAAAAGTTGCCCTTGTTAGGGAAATTTATACTTACAAGGGAAATCTCCACATATAAGGGTGGCTCCCTCTCTGTACCACACTATTTAGATGACTAAATCTCTAGGAATTTATGAATGGAGAAGGCAACTACTAAAATCTGCATACCAACCACACCCTTGTCTAGTGAGCTTTTCCTCATATACTTCTATAACTGTCTCCACAACCCTCAACATCTTCTCTGTCTCTAGCTGGAGATGGAATTTAAGGTGATGATGTGGCCATTTCCAGGAATTAGTTCTTGTGGATCTCTCCAGTGCATAGAGGAGGTATATATGGTATTAAAATTTTTGGTTTTCTCCTATTAATCTGACTTTTATTATAGGGTGTCTCAGCCAAGAACCTAGAAGGGTAAAGGGAAAAAAAATTTTTTTTTCCTCTACAGGTGATTTGCCACAAAAAGTATTCTGATTGGAAAGTTATGCCCAGCCCTCCAATAGAATGCCTAGCAACACTATTGTAACTCATGTGAAGTGAAGTGAAGTGAAGTCGCTCAGTCGTGTCCGACTCTTTGCAACTCCATGGACTGTAGCCTACAGGATCCTGAGTCCATGGGATTTTCCAGGCAAGAATACTGGAGTGGGCTGCCATTTCCTTCTCCAATTGTAACTCATGAGAGCATGGCAAATCCCATAGAAATCCTGAAGCAAAAAAGGTTAAGAATCACTGCTCTCATCTACAAGATATAATAAAATTAGGATTCATTTACTGAGTTCAACATTTAGTCTCATTTTCATGAGATTGTACTTAATTCACCTGGATTAGACCTTTGGGTCTTCCCAAACCCTTTAGTCCTCACAGGTGACTTCATGCTTTATCCACACATGGCTAGTCATCAATCTCCAAGGTTTGTGTGAGATAATTTATAAACTTACTCATATATTATAAATAAGAGTACCCTATATGACTGCATGGCATATAATCTACTTATACAGGATATTTTCAAATTCAGGAATATATGTTTCATCTAAAGAATCATTTTTGGTAACTCTGTTGTTGTTATTCAGTCACTAAGTCGTGTCCAACTCTTTGAGACCCAATGGGATGCAGCATGCCAGGTTTCCCTGTCCTTCACTATCTCCCAGAGACTTCTCAAACTTACATCCATTGAGTTGGTGATGCCATCTAACCATCTTATCCTCTGTCAACCACTTCTCCTCCTGCCCTCAACCTTTCCCAGCATCAGGGTCTTTTCCAATGAGTCAGCTCTTCACATCAGGTAGACAAAGTATTGAAAATTTAGCTATAGCATCAGTCATTCCAGTGAATATTCAGGGTTGATTTCCTTTAGAATTGACTGGTTTGATCTCCTTGCAATCTGAGGGACTCTCAAGAGTCTTCTCCAACATCACAATTTGAAAGCATCAGTTCTTCTGTGATCAGCCTTCTTTATGGTCCAACTCTCACATGACTATTGGAAAAACCACAGTTTTTACTATATGGACCTTTGTCAGCAAAGTGATGTCTCTGTTTTCTAATAAGCTGTCTAGGTTTGTCATAGCTTTCCTTCCAAGAAATAAGCGTTTTTTAATGTCATAGCTGCATTTGCAGTGATTTTAGAGCCAAAGCAAATAAAATCTGTCACTGCTTCTACTCTTTCCTCTTCTATTTGCCATGAAGTGATGGGACCAGATACCATGATCTTAGCTTTTTGAATGTTGAGTTTTAAGTCAGCTTTTTCACTCTCCTCTTTCACCTTCATTGATAGGCTCTTTAGTTCCTCTTCACTTTCTGTCATTAGAGTGGTACCATCTGCATATCTGAGGTTGTTGATAATTCTCCAGGCAGTCTTGACTCCAGCTTGTGATTCATCTAGCCTGGCATTTTGCATGATGTACTCTGCATAGAAGTTAAATAAAGCAGGGTGACAATATACAGCCTTTTGTACTCCTTCCTCAATTTTAAACCAGTCATTTGTTCATGTAGGGTTGTAACTGTTGCTTTTGAACCCACATGCAGGTTTCTCAGGTAAAGTGGTCTGGTATTCCCATCTCTTTAAGAATTTTACATTTTGTTGTGATCTACACAGTCAAAGGCTTTAGTGTAGTCAATGGACCAGAAGTAGATGTTTTTCTGGAATTCTGTTACTTGCTCTATCATCCAACAAACGGCAACTCTAGCAATCTGAAATATTCATAAACACCAGGAAGAAACTAAAAGATCTTCCTAAGAAGTCCAATTATATATACTGAAATTCTCACAAAAATGAACACTGTTTCAGTCAGACTCCCACCACCACCACCACCCCTCAACCACACGAATATATCCTTAGGACCTTAGAACCATTTACTCTTATTTTGTACAGAATTCAAATTAAACTTATTTCTCAAGTCATAAACGTTTAGAAGTAATAAGTTGAAGTATGTTTGGAGGTTGTGTTGTTAGAAGTAGGCACTGAAAGGAAGGGAGGGGGGATGGAAAAGAGACAGAGAGACAAAGATTCAAAAACCACAGCATTATTATTGAATGAGAGAAGTTGAAATACAAGAATTGGCTCTGAAAACAACATGGTGTCATGTATATGGTAGTGTAATTGCTGGTATTTAATTCAATGAACCTGATTAACCTGAAAGTTAAATTATGTCCAATAAGTTTTATTTAAGAGGAAATATAACTATTATATCTTTTAGAAGTATTTGTTTCCAAAGAATTAAACTGTAGCCTTTAAAGAAATATACTTCAGTTATAGCAAGTAACACATTTCTTGGCATATGGTAGGAGCTATATATATATCAGGTACTTGTAAATCCATGTCAATTTCTTGTGACTACAATGCCTACTAATTGACAAATTGAGTGTGTGTGTTTATTTGTAACTGTTGGGGGGAAATCATTTTTGTAGAATGTTATGTTTTTTATGTTAGTTTCTCAGTCCTGTCTGACTCTTTGCGACCCCATGAACTATAAACCCACCAAGCTCCTCTGTCCATGGAGTTCTCCAAGCAAGAATACTGGAGTGGGTAGCCATTCCCTTCTCCACAGAGGATCTTCCCAACCCAGGGATAGAGCCCAGTCTCCTGCATTGCAGGCAGATTGTTTTACCACTTGAGCCACCAGGGAAGCCCATGTAGAATATAACTTGCATATAATTTTTTTTTTAAGCTGTGCTAAGTTGACCATATTTTTCAACTATAAATTAGATCATATAGTCTGATAAAATATTTTTTCCAATTCATGAATGTATGTGGAAGTCTTATGAAAGCATACAAAACAAAATAATCCCCCTTTATTTCAAAGAATAGAATGAGATGAACTTAGATTTGTCCACAAAAAGTTTTAAAATTTGTATAGAAACAGAAAAGATCCAAAATAACCAAAAAAATCTTGAGAAAAAAGAACAGAGCCGGAAGCATCATGCTCCCTGATTTCAGACTATTATTACAAAGCTACAATAATCAAAAGAGTATATAACTGACAAAAAAACAGATGCATAGATCAATGGAACAGGCTAGAAAGCACAGAAATAAACCCACACACTTATGATCAATTAATCTATCACAAAGGAGAATAAACAATGAAGAAAAGTCAGTCTGTTCAAAAACTGGTGCCAGGACAACTGGACAATTGCATGTAAAAGAATGAAATTAGAACACCTCCTAACATCATACACAAAAATAAACTCAAAATGGATTAAAGACCTAAATATAAGACTGGGCACTATAAAACTTCTAGAGGAAAACAGGAACACTCTTTTTTTTTTTTTTTTTTTAATTTTTTTATTAGTTGGAGGCTAATTACTTCACAACATTCCAGTGGGTTTTGTCATACATTGATATGAATCAGCCATAGATTTACACTTATTCCCCATCCCGATCCCCCCTCCCACCTCCCTCTCCACCCGATTCCTCTGGGTCTTCCCAGTGTACCAGGCCCGAGCACTTGTCTCATGCATCCCACCTGGGCTGGTGATCTGTTTCACCATAGATAATATACATGCTGAGGAACACTCTTTAACATAAATCTCAGCAATATTTTTTGGACCCATCTCCTAGAGCAATGGAAGTAAAAACAAAAATAAACAAATAGGACCTAATTAAACTTAAAAGCTTTTGCACAGCAAAGGAAACCATAAACAAAATGAAAAGGCAACCTACTGACTGGGAGAAAATATTTGCAAATGAAGCTATCAGAAAGGAATTAATTTCCAAAATATACCAACAGCTCACACAACTTAATAATAATAAAAAAATTAAATTAAATTAAAAAATGGACAGAAAACCTAAATAAACATCTCTCCAAAGGAGATAGATGATCAAAAGGCATATGAGAAGATGTTCAATGTCACTAATTATTAGAGAAATGCAAATCAAAATTTCAATGAGGTATCACCTCATACTAATCAAAATGGCCATTGTCCAAAAGTCTACAAATAATAAATGCTGGAGAGGGTGTAGATTAAAAGGAACCCTCTTACACTTTGGTGGAATATAAACTGTTGCAGGCACAGTATGGAGTTTCCCTAAAAAAAAAACTAAAAATAGAGCTACTATATGATCTTGCAATCCCATTTCTGGGCATAATCTGGAGAAAATTCCAATTTGAAAAGCTACATGTGCCCCAATCAATGTTCACAGCAGCACTATTTTATAATAGTCAAGACATGGAGGAACTTTGCTGGTGGTCCAGTTGCTAAGACTCTGTGCTCACAATGTAGGGGGCCTGGGTTTGATCCCTTCCTGGTCAGGGAACTAGGTCCCACATGGTGCAACTAAGAACCAGTGTAGTCAAATTAATTAATTAATTTAAAATGCACGTGGAAGCAACCTAAAAGTCCATTGACAAAAGAATGGATAAAAAAGATGTGGTGTATATACATGTATATATATATATATACATTACATTCTTTTATATATATAGAATTCGCATATAATGGAATATTACTCAGCCATAAAAAAGAATGGAGTAATGCCATTTGCAGCAACATGCATAGAACCAGAGATTATCATATTAATTGAAATAAGTCAGACAGAAATACAAATATCATATGATATCACTTATATGTGGAATCTAAAAAATGGTACAAATGAATTTATTCACAAAGTTCTGAGAAATAGACTCACAGACACAGAAAACAAACTTATGGTTACCAAAGAGGAAACTGGAGGGGGAAGGATATACTAGAAGTATGGCTTTAACAGATACACACTATTATATATAAACTAGATAACCAACAAAGACCATCTGTATAACACAGGGAACTATATTCAATATCATTTAATAACCTATGATGGAAAAGAATCTGAAAAAGAATATATAAAAAACACACACTGAGAGGGTGTGGAGAAAAGGGAACCCTCTTACACTGTTGGTGGGAATGCAAACTAGTACAGCCGCTATGGAGAACAGTGTGGCGATTTCTTAAAAAACGGGAATTAGAACTGCCATATGACCCAGCAATCCCACTTCTGGGCATACACACCAAGGAAACCAGATCTGAAAGAGACATGTGCACCCCAATGTTCATCACAGCACTGTTTATAAAAGCCAGGACATGGAAGCAACCTAGATGCCCATCAGCAGACGAATGGATAAAGAAGCTGTGGTACATATACACCATGGAATATTACTCAGCCATTTAAAAGAATTCATTTGAATCAGTTCTAATGAGATGGATGAAACTGGAGCCCATTATACAGAGTGAAGTAAGCCAGAAAGATAAAGACCATTACAGCATACTAACACATATACATGGAATTTAGAAAGATGGTAATGATAATCCTATATGCAAAACAGAAAAAGAGACACAGATGTACAGAACAGACTTTTGGACTCTGTGGGAGAAGGCGAGGGTGGGATGTTTCGAGAGAACAGCATCGAAACATGTATATTATCTAGGGTGAAACAGATCACCAGCCCAGGTTGGATGCATGATACAAGTACTCGGGCCTGGTGCACTGGGAAGACCCAGAGGGATCGGGTAGAGAGGGAGGTGGGAGGGGGGATCGGGATGGGGAATACATGTAAATTCATGGCTGATTCATGTCAATGTATGGCAAAAACCACTACAATATTGTAAAGTAATTAGCCTCCAACTAATAAAAATAAATGGAAATAAATAAATAAATAATTTAAAAAAAAACACACGCTGAATCACTTTGTTGTATATCTGGAATACAACATTGAAAATTAATTACATTTCAATTAAAAATGTTAAAAAAAAGCCTCATGTAGGTATAAAAACTCACTACTATATAAAAAAAATTTTAAGAAGATGTAATATTTATAAATCAGTTTCAATATTAAAAAACAACAGAAATTTAAAAGCTAAACACATTATCTTTGACTACTAATCATTTTCAATACTAAAATGTCAGTTCAACTTCAGGTATTCTAACTTCTGAGAAATTACATAGTTTAATGAAAACAAAAATCCCTCTCATTTCTCTTATTAAATATGTATAACATGATTTTCTAGTCAATTATTAATTTTTGAAGGTCTTTTAAAAATAGACCTGGAAATATTAAGGAAAGTCATGTGGTTGACTATACAACTCATTATAAAGAAAGAAACAGAAAGTTGTTAAATATGCCCTAAGCATCTTCATAATGAGTATAAGCAAAATATCTTGGTAACTTTATTTGAATATAATTTATAAATGCAATGAATATAGTATTTAAAAGTCAATATTCAAAAGATTTGAAATAAGGTTACAATTTTGAAAAAAAAAAATTAAAGCTATCCAGAAAATAAGTACTTGGGACGTGTTCTGTATGTAAACCCTTACCAACCACAAAATTTCCTTAAGTGAAAGTGTATCGTTCAACAATTTACTTTAGCATAACTTCCACAAAGATTTGGTTTGAGTTAGATTAGTTACTTCTGTTGAGGATAATTCAAAAAGAAGAGAATGACTACTTGAGGGAACACATTGCTCTGTTCCCTTCCAGGATTTGGAAGTTGCTCCTGCAAATGAGAGTCTTGGAGCATAAGCTTCATTAACTTCGTGGTAAATTTACCTCCAAGGGAGGTAATCCTTCACATGTCCAAAACGTAAGTAATGAGAGATTTAAATGAACTGTACAGAATAATGTGTTATTGTGTATGTATCCAGAATTAGCCAAACTCTGAGGACTGAGCTCACAGTCCTTTAGACTGCCTAGTCCTCTCACGATTTCTGACACCAACTACAAGCAGTTAGTCTAACTACTGTTGAAAAGAAGCAGACCCCAAATGGAGTCACTTGTAAGACCCACCTAGACATAATACTTAACTGAATTTCAGTTTCAGACTCTCTCAAGAGTAGAATTTTAAACCAATCAGTATGGAACTTCCTGATCAGCATAATAAAACCCCTGCTATTTCCTTCCCCCCAAAAGAAGATGAAATGACCTGAAATAATCCCTTGATTTTTATTTTTTTCTAATAACCTTCTTTTCCTGCCCAGTTTCTGCCTATAAATACCTTACATTTTGTACTTCTCAGAGTGCCTTCCTGCTTGCTAGGCGGGATGCTGCATAAAGCCAATTAGAGTTTCAAAATTACTCGGTTGAATTCTGTTTTTAACACTACAACGTTGAAGAGCACCGAGTCCCCGAGATTACCCCTCACTTTTGACACCAATTGCAAGCTCAAGGCACTTTCCAAAGCCTTCCTCAAGTTGATTCACTACAAAGACTCACAGTGCTCCCCGAGGGCTAGTATACTCACGTGCTCAGTCGCTTTAGTCGTGTCAGACTCTTTGCAACCCCATGCACTATAGCCCTCCAGGCTCCTTTGTCTACGGGACTCTCCAGGCAAGAATACCGGAGAAGGCAATGGCACCCCACTCCAGTACTCTTGCCTGGAAAATCCCATGGACGGAGGAGCCTGGTAGGCTGCAGTCCATGGTTCGCTAAGAGTCGGACACGACTGAACAACTTCACTTTCACTTTTCACTTTTCTGCATTGGAGAAGGAAATGACAACCCACTCCAGTGTTGTTTTCTTGCCTGGAGAATCCCAGGGACAGGGGAGCCTGATGGGCTTCCGTCTATGGGGTCGCACAGAGTCGGACACGACTGAAGTGAATTAGCAGCAGCAGCAGGCAAGAATACTAGAGTGGCTTGCTGTGCCCTCCTCCAGGGAATCTTCCCAATCCAGGAATCAAATCAGTGTCTCTTGAGTCTCCTGCATTACAGGTGGATTCATTACTGCTGAGCCATCTGGGAAGCCCATTATACTCACAGTTATGGTTTATTATGGAAAAGGGGCACAGATCCAATGGAAGAGACTCGTAGGGAAGGGTATGGGAGGATTCCAAATCAAGACCTCCACTGTCCCCAGGATGTATTAACATTACCTTCCCAGTGTACATGAGCTTTGTTTCTGGAGATTTTTACTGGGGATTCATTGCATAGGCATGACTGATTGATTGCCTATGTGGTTGAACTCAATTTCTAGCAACCTCCTCCTGTCCCAAGATAGCAGGCTGATACCACTTGGTCTGAGGGGCTCATTATAAGTTGCCTCAGTAGCATGAACTATCAGGTGTAGTTAAGGAGCCCATCACGAATAACAGACACCCCTGTTGATGCTTAAAGCTCAGCTTTTCTGTACATTGGAGCCGAATCAAATCTTGGAGACAGCATTTTGGGTGAAGTAGAAAAGGATAGCTTTATTGCTTTGCCAGGCAAAGGGGGCACAGTGAGCTCATGCCCTCAAAAAAATTGTCCCCAACTTGAGGAAGATAGTGACAAGTTTTATAGTAAAAGATGGCGTGATCAACTCCTGGACATTCTTCTGATGGGTTGGTGGTGAAGTAGTAGGAGTCAACATCATCAACCTTCAGGTTTAACTGGTCTGGAGCCTACATGCTTATGGGCAGCATACCATAACTTCTCTCACACCTGGGCATTTCAGGATCTACAAAATAGCTCCAAGATATTGTTGTGTTTGTCCATTGATGGTGAAACAGGACCTTGCCCCACAGCAGCCTCTGACAGTTTCTTTCTCCCTGGTTCCATAGCCTCTCCTTTCCCTAATTAACAACTGCTTGAATCTGCTTAGTGGAAATCAAGGAAAGTCATGGATGCTGAATGAAGGCTGTTTCCTAATATCTAAGAAACAAGGAATACAAAGGCCTTGTTCCCAGTAGCCCCACAGGGCCCTACATGCTATCACTATCCCTCAGAAAGTTCCAAGGACTTGACATTACATCCCAGGAACCAGAAACAAAGGCCACTCCTTTCTTTAGACAAGGATAAATCTTTACCACACACTGTAAAATAACACTGATGTACTCTTTAGTGTACTTCTTTTTTTTTTTTTTTTAGAAATAATAACCTTGAATTTATTTTTTGTTACTATGTTTCTGTTTAATTAGTTTATTTATTTTAATTGGAGGTTACTTACTTTACAATATTATAGTGGTTTTTGCAATACATTGACATGAATCAGCCATGGGTTAATGTATGCTTTAGTGTACTTCTAATTTTATTTTTATGAATTTAAAAATATTCATGTTTTTATAGGTCAGCATGGTTCCCCACCATTTTTTTTCTTTCAGGCTTAATAAATTCCTCATCTGCTTCATTGTTGCCAAGTAGTTTGAGGGGAGATTATTCTGTCAATATGATTTAGGTCATCTCTGCAAAATGTGGCAACTTACAACTGTGACAAATGTCAGAATTGGTTGAATTGATTTTATTTTTGTATTAACTATTTCAAATGACAGCAACACATTTAAAAATAAATTTAAGATAAGAAAGAATGGATTGGTTAGTGTATCTAGACTAACTGGAGTAACTACACTATCTTGCAAGGAATATCTTGCTTTAACAATACCTAGAAGCAGAATGTTAGAAAGTACAATCATGAGTTCCTGAATTTCCATTTTATATATACATATATATATATCTTTTGTTGAGTTTCTAACTCTGATCACTCATTAGTATATTTCTCTTTTAATTCTTTGACTACGTTTGTAATAACACCTTTGAAGCCTTCTCCATTTTACTCAATATGTAGACCCATTCTGAAGCATTTTCTGTTGACTGCATTTTTTTCCTGAACATGAGTTACACTTTCCTGTCTCCTTGCACATCTATAATTTATATAAATTTATATCTATATATATAAATTTATATCTATTATATATATAAATAATATATATATTATTTAATTGGATAGTAAAGATAATACATTATGATGATTCTAGATTATTTGTATTCTGAAGATTGTATTGTTCTCATAGGCAGTTAATTTGCAAGAATTCCAACTGTAAACTCTGTCTCCTCCACAGAATGTAACCCTGATATATTTGCTTAATTCTTAAGGTTTCCTGCTACTGCTGTTTTTACCCCAACTTTCTGAAAGTTTCACCTGCACCTGTATATCTTGGTGGTCAGCCAAAGATTTGGGCACAGATATTGGGGTAAATCTCTATTCATGTTTTTATAGGTCACCATGGTTCTCCACCATTTTTTTTTCTTTCAGGCTTATAAATTCCTTTTCTTCTTCATAGTTGCCAGGTAGTGTGAGGGGAGATTATTTTGTCAATATGATTTAGGTCATAAGTTCTCTTACTTATGAGGTTTATCCCTAAACTTCTCTGCCATCCTCAGGTTCTGTCCTCTGATACCTCAAGCCAGGAACACTTCAGTTTTCTGCCCATCCGAATAGGTTTGGGGACATAGTCAGATTAAAAAAAAAAGAAAAAGAGCCAGCAAATTCACAAACATCCACAAACATCACAAACAGCCAAAAACCTCATCGTTTTCCCACCAGATGCATTGACGTCTCTCTTGCACATGCATAGTTTATCATTCAACCAGCTAAGCAGGGAGTTTATGTTCAGATTTTGTGTTTCACCCAGTTTTCAATTTTCTTTCTTCCAAAATATCCCCTTAAATTTACAGTTGCTTTTCCAGTTTTGAACTCTTCTCTGGTATCATAATGCTGATTTTTTTTTTTTTTTTTTTTGCTGTTATAGATGTAGTGGTAAGAACTCCTAGAAAAGAAAGCCACGAACTTGTAATTCTGCCTCCTCGAACTGCAGTTTTTCAAGAGTAAATTTTCCTCTTTCTTCTGTCTGCTTTTGGAAACCTTCCAATACTTTCAAGTGTTGGGAATATATATACTCTAGATTTTATAATTATTAACTGCACAACTTTTCACATAACCACTTCACTTTGCAGTCATTAATGAAAGTGCACCAATAAAACAGCATTTCGAAAAGAATCTAAAAGGCATTGGTGGGCTCACTGTAGTCCTTAGGAGTTTTGATAAAAAACAGACAATTGGATTTTTTTCTTCATTTTCACTTATTGGCTTCAATTGGACAGAATGTCAAGTCTAAGTTTGGTGTTTTTTTTTTTCCCACAGCCACAGAAATAGCCAATTGTTAAACCATTGATTAGATTAGCCCAAAGACAATCTCATGGATATTAAGAAGGTAGAAATTCCCTATCTCCCAAAAGAGTTGATCATATAAATTTCATTAAAAATTTGATTTAGTAAAGTGTACTGTGTATATCAAAAAGCAATTACATGACTCAGCATCTAATCAGCATTTTTGAGAAATATTAACTTGACTGAATTCTTTGGTTAAGATTATAAAGAAATTCTACCAGTTTTTGATCTATACACAGAGAAGATGACATACCAATGTAATATTCTACTTTATAAAACTGGGTTCAAAAGATGATTCTCTTAGAATTTGAGAATGGTATTTTATATTTTCCTTTCTTGCAAAAATCAGAATTAATTTAGAAAGCTAAGTGAGAAAAAAAAAAAGATTTCAATTTAGAAAAACAAATTCCCTTAACTGATCCAGATGTATGTATCAAAGTGAAGTTACTCTCAGAAGAGACATTAGTTTTAATGTTCATATTTTCCAAAACATACACACATGCATACACACACACACACACACACACACACACACACACACACAGAGGGCATCTCTTGATGTTCAAAAACTCTGGTTTTCAAAAGTCATTGATTCCACTTATGTCTAAGAGTACCATGGACTAAATAAATAAGCATGTGCCGACTCTCCAGGTGGGTAACAATTCAAAGATCATTCTTTAACATTTCAGAAAAATAATACTGAGCACCTCTTTACAAAGAATGTCTGCACACAATTGAAATTTAAGTGCAAATTACAAACAGAGCAACTGTGAAGAAGCACATAGTTCAACCCCTTGTCTACTAATCAGAAAGGCAGCCTGTATGACAAAATCAACTTTATGTGAGGACCAGAATTACCGTTTGTGACCAGACTATGGGCAGTCAAAAGTTAAGACCGTATAACCTTCCCTTGATTCTAGTGTGTCCTTGGAATTTCTGCAAAAAGCACTTTCCCTTTTGTGTTGTTTCCTTTTTCAGACTTTTTCTCTCCACACAGCCAAAGAATTTTGGTAAGACGGGATGTAAAGAAAAGTTAGAAGGGAAAAAAGAAATAAGCAATATTTTTAAATAGAAAAAAATCTAGATTCTATTTTGCTTTATTTTACAATAACATGCAATTCAATAAAGTTATATGCTTTCTCAGAATTCCCTGCAGTTTACACAGAAATAATAAGACTATGTCCATGTGGAGTGATTTTCATGCACAAATCATAAGTCATAGTTCCATGATACTTTACAAAGTGAACCTACTTATGTGCATACCACTCATGTCAATAAATAGAAAATTCACAGCTTTACAGAGGCCCCATCATAACCCCTCCCAATTCCTTCTTCCCTAGAGGTAACTACTGTCCAAGTTTTGCCTGTTTTTTACTTTTATATAAAAAAAGTAATAAAATATGCATTTTTGCCTGACATCTCTTGCTTAATATTTGGTTTTGTGACACATTCATGCTGTCGCATGTATAAGTAGTATGTTTATTGTCTTCGCTGTGTAGTATTCCATTTTATGACTATGTTAGAATTTATTGATTTTATTGTTAATGTATATTTTAGATGCTCAGTTTTGTCTTTTTCAAGCAGATGTTGCAATGAACATCCTTATACATGTCTCCTGGTGAACATATGTGCTAATCTGTAGGATGCATACTTGGGAATAAAATTGCTGTATCGTAGTGTAGGCTCATGTTTATCTTTAGTAGATACTTCCATTTGGGGCAATTTTAGATGATTCTTGATAGGTTCTTAGGGAATGATTTGGATCTGATAAATACCTTAAAAATCCTTCACCAAGACAGTTATGAACATTCTCAGAGATTCAGGAAGCATGAACAGAATATTGAATGTGATTCACATCCATTCATTCAACAAGCTTTTGGTAAGCAATTTAATATTAATATGTCAAACACTGTGTTGAGTGTTAGTTTCTCAGTCGTATCTGACTCTTTGTGACTTCATGGACTATAGCCTGCCAGGCTCCTCTGTCCATGGAATTCTCCAGGCAAGGATACTAGAGTGGGTTGCCATTTCCTTCTCCAGGGGATCCTCCCAACCCAGGGATTGAACCTGGGTCTCTTGTATTGAAGGCAGATTCTTTACCATCTTAGCCATCTGGGAAGCAGAAAACAGGTAGGCAATGTAAGCAGAGAGAGAAACACTGTGTTAGGCATTGGTATTACAGCATTAAACAAATCAGTCTCTGTTCCCATCAAACTTTACAGTTCCCTTTATTAAAATCATTTGTACTTAGCATAAGACATAGGAGAAATTTTTTGTGACCTTGTGTTAAGAAGTAAATTATCCATCCACCCCCGCCTCACATTCACAAGTCAAAACCTTAACCCCTAGAATCTCAGAATGCAACTACATCTGAAGATAGGGCCTTTAAAAATGTAATTAAGGTAAAATGAGGTCAAATGGGTGGTTGCTAACCTAATATGACTAACATCCTTATAAGAGTAAGAAGAGATTAGGATAGACATGTGTGTACACAGAGGAAAGACCATGTGAAGATGCACTGAGAAGGCACCATCTGTATGTCAAGCAGAGAAGCCTCAGGAGAAATTCAATCTGCTGATACTTTGATCTTGGATTTCCAGCCTCCAGTGCCATGAGAAAATAAATTTCTTTTCTTTAAGCCACACAGTCTGTGATATTTTGTTATGGTAGGTCTAGAAAACTAGCACCTTGTGTTAGGCAAATAATTTTTAGATATGACAGTAAAAATATGATGCATAAAAGAAATTCATAAACTAAATGCAATAAAACTTTAAAATGCTTGCTCTGCAAAACACTGTTAATAGAAAGCAAGCCGCATAATGGGACAGAATATTTGCAAACTGCATCTCTGATGAGGGAATTATATTAAGTATATAGATTTCTTAAAACTTAGTAATGAGAAAACTAAATCCCAATAATAGGCAAAACTTTTGAAAAGACACTTCAGCAAAGAAGATATACAGCTAACGTAAAAGCATATTTACGTATGCTTGACATAATTAGTCATTATGGAGATTCAAATTAAAACCACACCTATTATAATGGCTAACCTTAAAAAGACTGGCCATACCAAATGTTGGTGAGGATCTGGAAGAACTGAAACCCTCATACACTGCTGGTGGGAATGCAAAACAGTAGAGCCATGTTGGAAAACAGTTTGGCGGTTTTCTTATAAATATACACTTACCATACAACTAAGCAGTTCCACTCCTAGGCTTCTGTTCAAGTGAAATGAAAACCTGCATCTGCATAAAAACCTATATTAGAATGCTCACAGCAACTTTATCCATAATTACTCACAGCCAGGAACAACCTAAATGTCTCTCACCAGGGGAGAAGATAAACAGATTGTGGTATATCTTTACAGTGGAACGCTAATCAACAATAAAAAAGAATGGACTTCTGATACCTGCAACAACATGGATGTGTCTCAAATTCATTATGCTGAGTGATACATGTATATTGTGTGATTACATTTACATGGTATTCTAGAAAAGGCAAAACTATAAGACTGTAGAACAGATCAGTGGTTGACAGGGAATAAGGGTTTGACTACAAAGATGACAAATATTAATAAGAAATTTTTGAATGAGGATGGGAGAAGGTAGTAATGTAACTGTTCTGTATCTTGATTATAGTGGTAGTGGTTTCATGACTCAGAATAGTCAACAAAGATAGTGAATTTTATTATATATAAATAAAATATAAATGACAGGAAAAAAAAAAGATGTACTCAGATATCCACATACAGTCAAACACCATTGTTCCTCCTGAAAAAAGCCACTTGCCCAGTTTTCTAAAAGTAGAGATAAGTTCAAGGATGAATAAGAGTAAGGTAAAAGATACCTTGATGTGAATGAAGAAATAGAGTGTATTATTGCAAACAAGTGATGTTGAAGACGTAGTCAGGAATGAATTTATGGAGGGTCTTTTTGCTGTTGTTGTTCAGTTGCTCAGTCATATCTGACGCTTTGTGATCCCATGGACTGCATCACACCAGGCTTCCCTGTCCTTCACCATATCCCGGAGCATGCTCAAACTAATGTCCATTGAGTCAGTGAAGCCATCCAAACATCTCATCCTCTGTCCTCATCCTTCTACTCCTGCCCTCAATCTTTCCCAGCATCAGGGTGTTTTTTAATGAGTCAGCTCTTTGCACCAAGTGGCCATAGTATTGGAGCTCAACTTTAGCATCAGTCCTTCCAATGAATATTCAGGATTGATTTCCTCTAGGATTGACTGGTTTGATATCCTTGAAGTCCAAGGGACTCTCAAGAGTCTTCCCCAACACCACAGTTCAAAGCATCAATTCTTTGTTGCTCAGCCTTCTTTAGGGTGCAGGTCTCACATCCATACATGACTACTGGAAAAACCATAGTTTTGACTAGATGGACTTTTGTTGGCAAAGGAATGTCTCTGCTTTTTAATACACTGTCTAGGTTGGTCATAGCTTTTCTTCCAAGGAGCAAGCTTCTTTTAATTTCATGGCCACAGTCACTGTCCCCAGTGATTTTGGAGCCCAAGAAAATAGTCTGTCACTGTTTTCACTGTTTCCCTATTTGCCATGAAGTGATGGGACTGGAGCCATGATCTTGTATGTTCTGAAAAAGGATTTTGAGCTTGTACTGCAAGGTATGGAAGCCATTGAATGGTTTTGAGAAAGAGAATGGTATGCTCATCTTTTATTAACAGATAAATCAGTCTGGCTATGATGTAGAAAGATCAGTCTGGCTGATTTGTAGAAAGATTGAAAGCACAGAGATCAGTTGGAAGGTGTTTGTGGTAGTCCAAGTGAGATATGAAAAAAAAAAAAAATCCTGCTCTCAGGCAGCTATAATAGGAATATTAAGTAGGCAGAGGTTTCTGAGCCCTGTGAAGTGTGGGTACATAAGCTTAAGAGAGCTAGAAGGGAAGTAATGACCTCAGAAAAGGATCTTTTAACTTTAGAGGACTTTGGAATACCTTCTGCTCACTGTCTTGTTTTAGTCATAAAGGAGAGAATCACTACTGCTTGACCCAATTCTAATATTCATGACATGAATACACATGAATCTCAGACAATTTTTTAAATTGCATGACCTCACATGGTTTTCAGATGTTTCAATGAAATCCAGATGCCAACTGAATTAGTATTAGTGTTAGTTCCTCAGCTCAATTGTGTCCAACTCTGTGACCCAACCCCATGGTCTGGGGTTCGCCAGGCTCTTCTGTCCATGGGATTCTCCAGGCAAGAATACTGAAGTGGGTTGCCATTTCCTTCTCCAACTGAATAACAGTTATTAAGTGACCTATAATTAGGATGACCATATATCCAGTTTTGCTAAGAAATAGCCCCTATTTATCCATGAACTCCTAGAATAAGTATCCTAGTATTAATTACAGTGCTTCCTTTAATTCTCAAAAGCACCTTGGTTTGGATGGTAAAATTTATGATCACTCTAGCCTATAGCAGCTTCCCCATTTGACTATTCTTCAAGGGTGAAAAGGAGGAAACAAATATGCCAATATCCCCATTTTTTTTAATATAAACCAAGAGGTTTTTTTTTCATCTGCAAAATCCTATCAAGAAGGAAAACGGAATGGAAAGTTGTATAACCTGAACAAAAATGCAATCATTTAATTATAATTTAATCATTTAATTACATATGTGTGTGTGTACGTACATACACACCCAGTTAATGGACTTGATCCTCAAATAATTACTGAGTTCTTCCCATTTACTTTTTCCTCCTGTGTACTAAATTTTGTGCAAAACTTAAAACCTTTCTATCCCTTGGTACTTAAAATTTTCAAGAGTGCCCCAAAGCCTTGAAGGGAATTAGGAGGTTGTTACTGGTTGCGAGATCCCTGACTGTTCTCCATTCAAAGAGTCATCCTTCATTCTGTCTTCTGCAATCCTGTAAGAAGCCAAAACAAGCTTGCTCAGTAGGGTTCCTTGTGAAATATCAAGAATTCTACACCAAATCATCACCTCACCCATGCTAGGTCCACACAGGGCAGACTGAAGAGAAAAGAAGCATAACAACTTTGTTTAGTGGCACACTGTTCTGTCACATCAAGATTGGTTTTGATACACCCCAAACTCTGTTTTCACATTCTGACCGTAATGGCAAAATATAATTCTGGCCTGTGTAAGCCAATATAAAAGTGATGGACAAATAGAGGACTGAGGCACAGAAGACTGGAAGAAAATGAAATTGTATTTTATTATTTCTATCCATCCTACTTCCATAAAGGACTTGAGGTAATAAAACAAATAAGCAGTTGTAATGAATTATAATCATTGTTAACAATAATCAAATGAGGAGTAGCCATTATGTCGCCCCCCTTTTTCTTACTTCTTTTGCTTGATCTTTAGTTCTAAAATAAATCAAGAGTCTTGCAAAAACTCTTCACAGGTTCACAGCTTGAATAAGATACTAACTCAAGATTAATACTTGGCTCTTTTATCTTTGTAACAGTCTGATGCCTTCAAGCTTTCTAAAATGAAATTGAATTTGAATAAGGATAGCACTCCTGAGGTCTGTAAATTGTCAGTTCTCAAAAGGTTCTTTCTCTGTGGCTCAGATGGTAAAAGCGTCTGCCTGCAATGCGGGAGACTGGGGTTCAATCTCTGAGTTGGGAAAATCTCCTGGAGAAGGAAATAGCAACCCACTCCAGTATTCTTGCCTGGAAAATCCCATGGACGGAGAAGCCTGGTAGGCTATAGACCATGGGGTTGCAAAGTCGGACACGACTGAGCGACTTCACTCACTCACTCATTCTCTGTATTCCATATTCTCTTTCTAAAGCTTATACAACAGATAATATAGACTCAATTCTAAGTAGAAGATGTTACATGCATGTCAAAAATTTTCTTTTTAAAGAAACTGACGTGCTCTTCAATTTCATTAAATCTGAAATATATCTACATAAAATTTATCCACAGATGTTTTGACATGGTCAGCATGGACTTTTGCAAAGAGGTAAAGAAAAAAGCTCCCTTCATCTTTCCTTACCCCCAGTTAGGGCCCAGAATAGGTACTGAATCAGTTACCAACACCATCTGTTCTATTATTTATTATGTTACACTGTAATTTATCTGTTTCTCTATCTATCTCCCCCACTAGATTCCGTGAACTGCTTGAGGGTAATGGTTTTTTCCCATTCATCTGTATTTCTCTGGCACCTAGCATGAAAGGAATCCAGTGTTGAATAAATGAATAGGGTCTCATTTTAATTTTGTTAGAGGCCATCTACTTAACACTATGCCTCTTGCATTTTAAGTGTTCAATAAATATTAAGTGTTATTTGTTATAATGGGGTCAGATGGAGCTGTACTAAAGCAGATTCCTACTGGCTGCTAAATTTTCAGGAATTTTGCAAGTTGGTTGTTAAATTATTGGTAGAAGAAGCCTTGGTGGGAGAATTCACACCATGGAAATTGGCAAATGCCACAGTTCAGCATACAGAACCTCTCCGCCCAGGTAGGCAGTTAAACATTTACCAGCACACCACTGAAGTCAGATAACATACTACCCTGGAGCTTGAATCTCTCTAAATGTTATTAATGTGCACATACAATAAAGTGTGCATGTGGTATTTGTTGGATTTAGAAGAGAGAAGGAAAAGGGAAAGGGAACATAGGGGAAAGAGAGGTAGTCCACCAGCAACTGAGTGAAATTCCAAATCCAACCTCTTATAACTGCTTACCTCTCTCAGAGGATATCCTTTGCAACATCTATGACACAGAGTTTCCTGGTGGACTTATTTTGGGCCAAAAAGAAAGAATTGGCGGATGATCTCAATTTAATGTCAACCATTATCGTCCTTCAGAAAAACTTCAAATGCTGTGACACCAAAAATATAAAGATTTTCTAAACATTGAAGTTCTCCACAATGAAATAGGTTGCCTTAAAATGTTGGGAGTTTTCTATGTAAATTAGGAATGTTCACAGGGAAACTAGGTGAAAATCTGCAGAGATACTGCAGAGTGAATTCTCACTAGCTGATTCCCTGGCACTGTGCTTCTCAAAGTCTGATCTACAGACTTCTTGGGATGCACCCCAGACCTAGTGACTGAAGACCTGCATTTTAATAAACACCTCAGGTTATTCATATGGAAATTAAAATTTGAGAAGGCTTTGCTCTAGATCACTTCTAAGGTCACAGCTAACTCTGGGATTCCATGCCTCTACTGTCATTTGATAAAGAGATACAAATCATCCTTACAATATTTGGAAGGAAATAGAATGACAGAATGAAACAATTTGACACTAAACTCCAGATACAAGTTCCAAAATAATTTCAACATACTTAATGATAGGTGAAAATCAGCAAGATGAAATTCAAAAGGCAAAGTATGAAATTTACATTTAGACAAATTCCTAAAACAAGGGAATCAGGCAAATCCACAGGACTAAGGACTGCCAAGGCATCCAGGTTACTGACACAGAGGCAAATCCTTCTGTCCTAAATTCTGAGCTCTATTCATGTGCTTTCATGGGTTTACATTACTCTGAGTTCTCTGAAGTCACTGCAGGAATATGCAATGACTTTCTAAACTAGACCATTTAGTAAGACCCTTTTAGTTACAACATCTGCTTCTTTGGGGCTCTCCCCAACTCCCACTGGACCTGGAGCAATTCTATTGACTAATAATAATTATTAATAGTATTTTAGATTGTACCCTTGTTTCTACTTCCTTCCAGCGACTACAAAATCTGCATAATAAAACAACAAACCATCTCCATGATAGAAATTATTTATATTGTAGGCAGCATATATGACATGAATTTTAACAAGTCAATTAACAACTGATTTCTAAATAATATCCTGCAACTAATATTTTAAGTTTAAATTTTATACTATAAACTTTATTTGTTTAAGTCTTTCATTCTTCCTCCCAGCAGGATCTATTCTTTATTTTGTTTTTGGCTGACATCAATCTTTGTTGCACACAGGCTTTCTCTAGTTGCAGCAAGCACGGGCTACTCTTCATTGTGGGGCACGGGCTTCTCATTGCAGTGGTTTCTCTTGTTGAATCACATGGGCTCTAGACCACGGTTTCAGTAGTTGTGGCACATGGGCTTAGTTGCCCCACAGCACATGGAATCTTTCCAGGCCAGGGATTGAACCCGTGTCCCCTGCATTGGCATGCAGATTCTTAATGACTGGACCACCAGATAAGTCCTACTATAAATTTAAATATTCCCCTAAAGTGATCAAATCCATTGACCACTTCTCTGAATCACTGTATTTCTTCCTGATCTCTGTTGGGCAGAACTGAGTGGGCAAATGTGTTGAGAAGTTATAGCTGATGTATTGAATGAAGAATATGCAGAAATGTGACCTGCTGGATAAGGAGGCACCAGTCACCACATGGGGGCACCAGGGAGCTCCCTCCTCATCCTACCTCTGGCTTTGGGGATCTGAAAACTATGGGGTCGGTTTGATTGAAGGTGAAGTTTCAAACAATACACCCACACAAAGGAAGTAAATAAATCACAAGATTTATGATTCTTTACAGATCCGGGGTAGGGGGTTGTTGGCAGCACAATGAGCCAGGGAAAGGGCAGTCCTCCATCTCAGGTCACAAGCCAGCAGGAGAGAGAGAGCAGGGTAGCAAGTACCTATTACTTATAAGGTGCTTGGGGCAGAGCTCACTAGCTTTTTGCAGGCTTAGCTTTAAGTGTGGTTATTTTAAAAGGTGTTCCAGGGAAGAGTGAAGAAGGAACTTATGGCATCCATCCTAAACTACAAGTCCTTATCAAAATGCCCAGACTCTGGACTTGAGTAGGGTTACCATACTGTAAGACGTCTGCACAGTAAGTCAGAAAAACAAGGTTGTTTTCCTCAAAAGTTGTTTTTCCCATCACAATAAACTTTTTGTAAAAAGCCAGACAGTAAATATTTTGGTTTGTGAGTCATATAGTCTCTGTTACACCTACTTAAAAGCAGACATAAACAATAGGTAAACAAATTCAAAATGCCTGGCTGGATGAATCACAAGCTGGAATCAAGATTGCTGGGAGAAATAGTAACAGCCTCAAATATGCAGATGATACCACTCTAATGGCAGAAAGCAAATAGCAGAAAGCAAAGAGGAACTAAAGAGCCTCTTGATGAAAGTGAAAGAGGAGAGTGGAGAAGCTCATTTGAAACTTAACATTCAAAAAACTAAGATCATGGCATCCAGTCCCATCACTTCATGGCAAATAGATGGGGAAACAATGAAAACAGTGACAGATTTTATTTTCTTGGACTCCAAAATCACTGCAGATGGTGACTGCAGCCATGAAATTAAAAGACGCTTGCTCCTTGGAAGAAAAGCTATGACCAACCTAGACAGCATATTCAAAAGCAGAGACATTACTTTACCAACAAAGGTCCATGTAGTCAAAGCTGTGGTTTTTCCAGTCATCATGTATGATTGTGAGAGTTGGATCATAAAGACAGCTGAGTGCCGAAGAATTGATGCTTTTGAACTGTGGTGTTGGAGAAGACTCTTGAAAGTCCCTTGGACAGCAAGGAGATTAAACCAGTCAATCCTAAAAGAAATCAATCCTGAATATTCACTGGAAGGACTGATGCTGAAGCTGAAACTCCAATACTTTGGCCACCTGATGTGAAGAACTGACTCACTGGAAAAGACCCTGATTCTGAAAAGACTGAAAGCAAGAGGACAAGGGAATGACAGAAGATGAGATGGTTGGATGGTATCACTGACTCAATGCACATGACTTTGAGCAAATTCTGGGAGATACTGAAGGACAGGAAATCTGGTGTGCTGCAGTGCATGGGGGTCGCAATTTGTTAGACACAACTGAGCAACTGAATAACAAACAAATGAGAGAATGAACGCAACTGTGTTCTATAAAAAAAAACTTGATGACAACAGGGAGGCCACAGTTGGCTGACCCTGAGGTGGAAGATTCTGTGTCACAAAAAGCCAGCATCTCCTCTTGCACTTTTTCCAGGTGAAGATGGCTCCATTTCACCTGAATTTGCCTCCCTCAACCCAGAAACCCATATGGAATTTTTTTTTTCAGTAGAAACCAATGAGTATGATCCAGATACATGTCAACCAGATGTTGCAGAAATGTTTCTTTTTCTCCCCATTTCTTTTTTCTTCTGTCCTTGTATCAATACAAGGCTCTATTTCATTCTGCTTATGTTTCACAGTGTCCTTTTGGAGGTAAATTCACACACAGAAAATTTGTCTTTGGTTCTAATGATAGAGATTGGCAGGCCCATGATCCAAGGCTGAGCTAAGTTACCTAGAGAAATCTAGATTGGGAGGGATAGAGACATTTTGCTCTTCATCCCCTCTAGCAGTCATGCCAGAGGAGTGACCAGTCAGAGAAAACAGCCCTGCCTTCTGGGGGAGGGAAGGTCCCTATTTAATTCCCCCAAATCTGTTCCGTTCCAAGTCCTTGGTACTCCTTCCCATGACACTACTTTCCACATTGACTTATTTAACCAGTTTGAAGAGGATTAAGGGCTCAGTTGACACAAACAAGTTTCACGTGGTTGAATGAAAAACATGTTCTGGCAGCTTTGAGCTATAATGACTTAGAATGTCAGATAAAGGAATTTGAAAATTGGATCCCATTTTGAATTCAAGCTGATATCAGATAGGCCTTAAAGGTTCCATTTTAATTTGCAAATTGAGATTTACCAGAAGCCAAGACAAGCAGTCCTCATCAAGGCAGCATTTTTGCAAGTTTAATCCACAAGGTCACAGTATCTTTGACCCTGTGGTGCTTCAGATTGCTTTGTTCCTCCCAGAACACCATGCAATAAAAGGGAGCTGATCAATGGAGAGAGACCTAGGCTGCCTGTGAGAAAATAGCCATGGGGGATGATAAAACTATTTTATTTCATGCCTGAGTATATCTAATATTTTTTTCAATATTTTCAATTCAGAATTTTTACCGTTCTTGAAACAAAACAAGGAGAAGAAAAAAAAAAAAAAAAACCTTATTTTTAACTTCTGAAATGTGTTAGAAACACTGACTTTGGCTTGGCTCCTAAAGATATTTGGGGGGTTAATTTATTTCTTTGAAAAGAGAGTACAGAGTCAGATAATCCAGCTGTTATAATTTTGAAGAAAGCATAAATGTGATTTAGAAACATATTCACCTTGCTATGTGCCTGTTAGTAAAAGATAGTAGTGAAATCCTCACAGAGGTGCCAGTTGCAGTAATCTTAATGAACTGGAGCCTGAAAACCATCAAGAAATAGCCACAACATCTGCAATTTAGGAAGCAAGCAAGGGAGAAAACAGTGATAAATAAGGAAAATGTTAATATTCCATTTATTCTTTGCAAGACATGCATCAAATATCCCACAGCATCTCTCTTTAAACATAGAAATGAATGTGGGCTACTTCCCCTTTCACCAAAATGAATATTGAAGAGAAGTTTCAATCTCATTGACTAATTCAGTTGTTCCTTTAAATTGAATTTTTAAACATATGGGCACACAAACCAATCTATATGCAGAACAATTCTTTGAACAGCATGCAAACAGTTTGGGATTACATGCTAGGTATCACACAAGTGAGTTTTCACAGGACAAAAGAATGAATTCCTCATTGTAACACGAGATAACAATGCTAAAGAATTTCAGCTCAACTTTAAATTGCTCCCTCCAACTGCTGTAGTTTTCTTAGTAGGAGTCTAACAGCCTCCCCAGCTTCTGGTTTCTTCCACCAAAGAATAACTGCCCGTCTCTACTAAAGAATGGGTCACTGATCTTGTTCAGTCATTTGACAAACATTTCTTGAGCAACACTTATGTGTCTAGTACTATCTTTTACAATGTTCTATTAATATTAATTTCTGCTGTATAGCCAAGTAATTCAGTTATATCTATATATACATTCTTTTTTATATTCTTTTCCATTATGGGTTTTCTCATAACATCAAATATACTTCCCCGTGCTATACAGTAGGATCTTGTTGATTATCTGGATAGTATCATAAGCATTGAGACTAGAGACATAAATATAGAATAAATCCTCTAAAAATTACATTCCTAATAGGCAGGACAGACTTATATAGAGGTTAATTATATCAAAAGAGAGAAAAAGGGAAATACATCCTAATTTGAGATTTTTATTCCAATCCAACAAATCTCCTTTTCATCACTGTATAACATATTGACCTTGTGTTTTAATTTATGTATGTCCCTGGGGAATTCTTCTTATCAATCATCTTTTTTGGAAAAGAAATGATTACTAAACCAGGGCATACTATTATATGTAGGGCACCGACAACCAGGATACAGCAGGCTGGAATGTGGAAGGGACTTGATGGAACCTGTTACCAATGATGAGTGAGGATGAAAACAGTTCAGCCCTGAGATTTTCATTGACTGTTACTGGTGCCCAGTGAGGATTTCAGCTGCTGATTCTGCCCCAGATCAGTTGCCCATAGTCTTGCTGAAATTGGGAGCCAGTGAAGGGAAGAAGAGACAGGAAAGGAAAAGATGTCTTTAAATATTAAGGTATTTTTGTGGCCTAAGCAGGGTTGGTATACAGTCAGTATGTACTAGTTAGGTATCTGTTCAGATTGCTCATTATTTTAATATCACCCTGGGTATAGGTACCGAATTTACTGTATAAAATGCACAGAGAATTGAAAGAAAATGTGGTGAATAAATACAATGGAATACATTTAGGCTTTAAAAAAGAAGGAAATCCTGCCACGTGCAGCAGCATGAATGAACCTGGAGAACGTTATGCTAAGCAAAATAAGCATAATGTCAAAAAAAGACAACTACTGTATCATTCCATTTTCATGAGGTATCTAAGATAGTCAAAATCATAGAAACAGAGAGTAGAATGGTGCTTTCCAGGGGTTGGGAGGAAGGGGAAATGGGGAGCTACAGTTCAATGGGTGTAATTTGTTGCACAAGATGAATGAGTTGTAGAGCTCTGTGGTACATCATATAGTTAACAATACTGTACTATGCACTTAAACGTTTGTTAGAAGAGTAGATCTCATGTTAAGTGTTCATACCACAATAAAAAATGGAGGTGAAATTTTTAAGAACTGCCAAAAAAAGAATTTGAGTCTTTGAACCTATGTCACTTTTAAGACTCAATTCGGGAGGAGGTGACACCTGGGATGAATATTTAACGAATAAATAAGAGTTAGGCTTGAAGGAGAGGACTGGGGACATCCCAGGCAGAGAGGACACACTCATAAATTAGAAGCATCATGATGAGTGTAGGTAAAGTACAAGGATCTCAGTGTAGATGAAGAGGAGAGATGGGAGACAAGAAATGGACATAGGATGCAAATTATAGCTAGTCTTATATAGCATGTTATGGAGTTTGGAATAAGAACCATGGGGAGCCATTCAAAGACTTAAGTAAAGCAACTTGGGGAAAGTAGTCTACCACATGATCAAGTTTGCATTTGAAAAGGTTACTCAGGCTTCAGTGTGGAGAATAAATGGAATTGGGCAAAGCACCTGAAGATTGCAGTTTTGCTAGGCTGATACAGCAGAAGGGACAGGATACATGACTTTGGAAAGGCCAGTAAGGGGCAAATAGACTAGAGGACATTGGAGTTGTCCAGGTAGTGAATGCCTCACTTATAGGAGAGAGCAGCCATAATGAGTTTGGGAAACAAATGAGTTGGAAAACTTGGAGGTTATAACCAGACAGTGGATTCTTGGAGTGTAAGATTTCTTAGTGGTGTGGTTCAAAGTAATTGTGATATTGTGATTTATAATAAGTCCACAATTTAGTCCACAATGCCTGGCTCACAGCTCCCCCAAGCCCTTGGGGGATAAGCAGTAAGAGCAATGGGAACCTCTTTTGTCATAACTGAGGTCTCCTGTCCTCAGTTACTGAGATCCTGTCAGAGCCATAAAGGTGAAACTTTATGAAACCATAAAGATATCTCTGAAGCCAAATCTGGTCTCTGTACCCTGACACTGAGTTAAATCTCAGAGACAGAGTTTTGTGTGAAGTAGGAAAGAATAGCTTTATTGTGTTGCCAGGCAAACGGGGTCACTGCAGGCTAATGCCCTCAAAACTGTGTATCTCAACCTGAAGTGAGGAGTTTTATAGTAATGATTCAAAGAGGGCATGTTCAGCTTTTGGACATTCTTCTGATTGGTTGGTGTTGAGGTAAATGGGTGGGAAGGGGGGAAATGGGGGGGGAGCATCATCAACCTCCTGGTTCCAACCCATTTGGGGTCTACATGCTTGTGGGAAGCATACAGTTAGCTTATCTCACCTGGTGGGAGTTTCAGTATCTGCAAAATAGCTCGAAGATTTTGTTGTGTGTATCCCTTGAGGTGGAACCAGGACCCTGCCCCAGAGCTGCATTATTGTTTCTCTTGATTGTTCCTCCCTGTCTTGCATCCCCTCCCTTCCCTAATTAACAACTGCTTGAACCTACACTTTGGAACTACGGGGAGGTCATGGAGGCTGAATGAAGCCTATTTCCTGTAATTAAGAAATAGGGAACTCAACCAGGCTCTTGTGCCTGAGAGCCCCATAGGGTCCTGCTCTGTATCATCTTATTATTCATAACAAACCCCTTTCACACCAACTGAATTCATATTAATAAGCTGACTTTGGAAATTCTCTAAAGATGAGAGGCTGATTGCCAGGAGAACCAATCAGAATTTAAGAATTGAAACTTTCAATCCCATCCCCTGATTTTCAGGAAAAGGAGAGGTGCTGCAGGTAGAAACAATCACCAATCACCCATGATTTAATCAATCATGCCCCTGCAATGAAGCCTACATAAAAGCACAAAAGGACAGAGTTCAGAGAGTGTCCAGGTTGGACCAGAATGCATCTACTTGCTGCAATGCTGGTCCCAAACTCCCCAGGGGCAGAAGTTCCTGTGCTCAGGACCTTGCCCTATGTATCTCTTCATGTGACTGTTGATTTGTATTCTTTAAAATCTATTGTTTAAAAAAAAAAAGAAAGAAAGAAACAGTAATCTAGTGAGGAAACTGGTTTTCTGAGTTCAGTGAGTCACTCTAGCAAATTAGCTGAACCCAAGGAGGGGGTTGTGGGATTTATAGCTGATTAGTCAGTAGCATAACAACTTGGACTTTAGATGGGCATCTGAAGTTGAAACCAAAACCGTGCAACTCAGATTGGGACTTGAACCTATGATTTTTAACTGAGATCCCACACCAGGTCTCAGGACTTAAGCTCAGGTTCTTGATGTCTCGTCACAGAAAGGATTCAGTGAGAGACAAAGTGATAGGTAAGAGGTGTACTTATTTAGAGAGAAGCACACTCCACAAACTGTGTGGGCCATCTCAGTAGGTGAGCTGCTGCTGCTATGTGGTATTCAGTCATGTCTGACTCTTTGCAACCCCATGGACTTGTAGCGCATGAGGCTCCTCTGTCCATGGAATTTTCCAGGCAAGAATACTGGAGTGGGTTGCCATTTCCTTCTCCAGTGGATCTTTCCCACCCAGGGATTGAACCAGTGAGCAAGCCCCACCATTGTTAATGGGACTGAGTAATTTCATAGCCTAATGAGTGAGAGGATTATTCCAACTATTTGAGGGAAGGGGCAGGGATTTAAAGGAATTGGGCCACTACCCACTTTTTAGCACTGTCATGGCACTGTGGGGGGATATGTCATTTAGCTTACTGATGTGTTACAATGACATGTACTAAGGCTCAATGCCCACTGGAAGTTGAGATCTTCCACCATCTTGGACCTAGCTGGTTCTAACCAGTTTTTGTCATGTCCTGTGTCTATACCCACTCCAGTATTCTTGCCTGGAGAATCCCATAAATAGAGGAGCCTGGCGGGCTATAGCCCATAGGGCCCATAAGGTCACAAAGAGTTAGACATGACTGAGCAAACACACATGCACCATGGCTATGTCATTCTTTTCAAGGTTGTGCCCAGCCTATTTCCCTCTTGTTTCAAGTAAGGGACAGTTCTGTGGGACTGACCACTTAACCTGTGGAATTTGATGCTCTTTGAGTAGATAATGTCAGAAATGAGTTGAATTGTAGGACACCCAGCTGTAGAATTACTTGTGTGAGAAAAAGCCACACATTGGAACTGGGTACAGAATTGTAATGTAATGAATATATCTATAGTGTAACATGGATGCTGAATGCAGAGTTAAGGAGTAGAAGCAGACAAAACCCAAGGCTGCAAGAGAATAATAGCAATTCTGATGGTGTATAAGAATCACCTGTGGTGGTTTTAGAAGTTACAGAACTTAGAAACTCCATCCTGAGAGATTCTGATACAGTAGGTAGAACACTGGCGTATGACTTTTAAAAAAAAACTTTTACATATATTTCTTTTCCTTTTTTCTTTTTTTAAAAAGCTTTGTTGTTGCTGTTGTTTTACATTTATTTCTAATGTGTAAACTGAGTTGGGAAGTCCTGAGCTAAAGTTGGATGGATTAGCCATACAAATCCTAAGTTTCCAAATGACAGAAAATCCAGTCAGGATAGAAAACAAAGTCTTCACTGAATGTGAGACAGTGAACCAGTTGTCAGTACTTAAGGAACTGATTGTGGCATAGCCAGAGGGTAAAAACTTGAAAGGAGCAGGGGTTTTACTGGAGGGTGAAGGATTTAACTCAGCATCAGAGAGCAAAGGATGAAGATATAAACCTCACCTCCCAACAGTGACTTCCTTTAAACTTGATCATACAACTCAAAGCTGTTTGTTTATCCCCAGTTCACTACTGGAATTTCCAAATTTCTACTTCACTGTTCTGAGAGAAGTTGACTTTGAGAATGTTCACATATTCTGATGTTCTACTTTCCGCTTTTCAAAGTTCATTGCTCTCTGTTAGACATTTCATTCACTTTTAGATAACCATTATGCTTGGGAGGAAGAAGTTTTCTTCTACCTTCTAAGTTCCTCCTAAAGCCTAAGAATTAAATTGACATGAGATAGATTAACAGAAGAAAATCAAACAAAAGTTTAATAATATGTATACATGGGAGAGACCCAGGAAAACTGAGTAACTCACCAAAATGCCTGATAATCTCACCTTAAATACCATCTTTAGCTCTAGACAAAGAAGGATCTTGGGGGTAGTGGTTTTGGATTTCAAAGCTGAGGAAGGCAATTCACATGAAGATGGAAAAGCAAATATTTGGTAGACAAATGTTTGCTGGGCCATGCAGAGGGGAAGGGACACAGAGTAGATTCTGATCTCTAGGTTCCGCTGAGTTGCCCCCACCTCACCAAGCTTATATTCTTTGCAGATATCTGTGGTGATAGCTGTATTCCAGGAACAGGCCCTTTATCTAAATTCTTGTAGGCAGTTAAAGGGGAAGTAACAAGAAGAACTTCCTGAGTCTTCTGTTTCTTAAAATAATCAGCCTAAATTAACCTTCATCCCAAAGAGACACATTTTGAGGTGGCAAATTTTGCTCCCTGACCATAGTCTCTCAGGGGAAATAAAGTGAATCCCATGGACCCAAATCCAGGAATTTTTAAATGAATTATTTTCTACAAGATTCAGAAGCCCACTTCACTTACCTGGTTTTCAAGATATTTGTGTGAAAGAGGATTTGGATGTAATGTGATTAGATAATGTAAATCAGATCATTTTCAGAAAAATAGAATTCTATAGGATATATTACAGAATATTTAGATTGAAAGAAATTCCAAATGACTGTCCCTAGTAACAGTAGTAGTACTAGTAAAGCAGTAATAGTAGCAGCAGTAGTGTTACTCACTCAGTCATATCTGACTCTTTGGACTGTAGACCTCCAGGCTCCTCTGTCCATGGGATTCTCCAAGCAAGAATACTAGAGTGGATAGCCATTCCCTTCTCTAGGGGATCTTCCCGACTCAGGAATCAAACCCGCGTATCCCACATTGCAGGCAGATTCTTTACCATCTAAGCCACCAATAGTAGCAATACAGCACTACAAATAAATGAAGAGCTGATAGTCTTGATAGTCTTGTTCACCTAGTATATTTTATTCTTTATTTTTTACAATGTTTTCTTCATAAAAGTAATGTAAGCTCCATATAAAAGTATTGAATAATTCAGAGGTATCCAGAGTAAAAGTAAATGTCTCCTTTCCACAACACTGTTAGGAAAAACGCCGCGGGAGGAAAAAAGCCGCCTCTAAGGACCGGTGGTAAAGGCCTTTTATTAAGCGTCGCTCTCGGGCAGAACTCCCGGGGGCTGGTGAGTGAGGAGACAAAGGGAGTCTGCAAGGTATGAGGGGTGGGGAGGGGTTTTATAGTCCGGGCCGGCATCCAGGCCAGGTCTTTTCATATAAGGAAGAAAGCGCACGCTACAGCGGTGGTCAGTGTCCGAGGGCTCTATGTTGGTACCTGATTGGACAAGGCTGCAGGGGGCCAGCCCCTGGAAGTTTAGCCAGCCTCCGGAATTTGCCTTGCAGCACTTTCCCGGGGCATGCCCCGACCTTTCAAGCACCACTCCTAATTCCCCTGTTCTAGTGTGCATCTTTTTCTAGAACTTTTTAATGTATTTATAAAATGTATACATATATAAATGTATTATGCATTTTCTGTTAGCAGTATATCATGAATACCATATGAATATCAATAACATATGGATGAACCTCATTCCTTTTAGTGTCTTATATAGCAATTTATGGGCTTCCCTGGTAACTCAGAGGTAAAGAATCCACCTGCAATGCAGGAGACGCAGGTTTGATCCCTGGGTTGGAAAGATCCCCTGGAGGAAAGTGTGGCAACCCACTCCAGTATTATTTCCTGGAGAACCCCATGGCCAGAGGAGCCTGGTGGGCTATAGTCCATGGGGTCGCAAAGAGTCAGACATGACTAAAGTGATTTGGCATAGCATTTCATAGTATGGGCACACAATAAATGATTTTAAACATACCCTCATTTTGGGGTGTTTGTTTCAAATTTCTTTCTTTCATAAAAATATTTTCCCCCAATTTCTTCTACACAATTGTGTGTGCGTGTGCTAATATTTCTGTAGCATGTATTCCTAAAAGGAGAAATTCTAGACCTAAAAATATGCACATTTGAAGTGTTGATAGATTATTGTCAATGTGTCCTTCAAAAAAAAAAAACTTATATTTCCACAAATATAAAATGTCCATTTCCCCCACCCTCTTGCTAATTGCATATATTATCAATCTTTTTCGTTGTACAAGTTAGCTTACTGTTTTTATGTCTTTGATTTCAAGGAAGATTTCTTTGATTTTAAATAAAGCTGAGAATATCTTTTCCTACTTTATTGGCAACATCTCTTTTCCTTGGATTTCTTCATATACGTTAGTCTTTTTTGGGGGGAGGGTGCCTTTTTAATGATTTGTAGGGGTTCTTTATATGTTGTGGATATAAATTCTTTGTCTATTGTGTATGTTAAAAATATTTTTCACCAGATCTAATGCCCGTCTTTTAATCTTAAAATGCTTTTCATAATACAGAAGGAAAATTTCAACTTTCACATAATCATATCTTTACATTTCTTCCTTTGTGACTTTGTAGCTTTTATGTTCTGTTTAAGGAAGACTTTCCCACACTCAAAATTATTTTCAAGATACTCTTTTACATTTTCTTGGAATGTGTTGTTGCAAGTTGAGTTCCCCAGTATGCAGAATATGAAACAGAGTTTAGCCTTTTTGATGTTTCTTAGGGAATGATTTTGGGACTAACATGGAGGAAGATGTTAGGACAAGGTAGCAAAAGCTGTCAGAGAAAGAAGCTGAGCTGCCATGCTGAGTTGATGACAACCCCAATCCATTTCATGGACACAAATGGTGCTTCAAAAGTTTTTTGGGTTGTGCTGAGATGGCCAGGCCTATATATCCCCTCTTTTTCATTAGTCATTGGATGTGGGCTGCCCAGGCAAGGGGTGTGACCCTGCATGAGGCAGTTCCTTGCAGCTGAAGTAATTAGTGAAGAGGCCAGAATCTGAAGATTGTCTCCTGACTGCGTTCTCAGCAGATGGGGCAATAAGTACTTCAGTAAAGAGACATCTGGGGCCATTCTTCACAGTGTCCACCACACATCTGTATGCTTTTGAGTCTTTAATCCATCTGGAATCTATTTTTGTGTATGATACAAGGTAGATAGAGGTTCTGATTTTCCAATTCTTCCAACATTTGCCTGATAGTTCATAATTTCTGTCTTTTTAGCCATCTTTTTAAAAACTCAGTCAAAACATTTATTCATTTGCAATCTACTTGATTAGAGTTTAGGATAACTCAGATACAATGTGAGTATTTCCTATTAAGTTAGAAAAAAAATTGTCGAAGTTTGGACTATTATATCAAAGTACCATAAACTGGTTTACAACCAAAAACTTTAGTTTTTACAGCTCTGGAGTCTGGAAGCCTGAGATCAGAGTGCCAGCATGGTCCGGTTCTGGTGAGAGCCCTCTTCTGTGTTCAACTGTCCCTGACTTCTGGTTGTGCTATCACATGGCAAAAAGAAAGAGGGCTTGCTCTCTTCTTCCTCTTAGAAGGACATGAATCCCACCCTGAGGCCTTCTACCCTCATGACTTAATTCCCAAAGGCCCATCTCCTAATAACATCCTATTGGGGGTTAAGGTTAGGGTTTCAACATGAATTCTGGGGAGAGACACAAACTTGCCACCCATAGCACCAATCAAAAAGCAGAAGAATGTGTGAAGTCATAGGGCTACAGAAAAGTTTTCTATCATTGAAGATTTTTTTTATCATTAGAGTCATAAATCATCGAGCCAGAAGGGAACATAGTACATATCTTCCAGTCTCATTTCCCAGATGAGAAAACTAAGACCTGAAGAGTGGTATGTGCTTGCTAAGTCACTTCAGTCGTGCCCTACTCTTTGGGACCTTATAGATTTCAACCCAACAAGCTCCTCTGTCCCTGGATTCTCCAGGCAAGAATACTGGAGTGGGTTACCTTTCCCTCCTCCAGGGGATCTTCCCAACCCAGGGATCAAACCCCCATTTCTTTCATCTCCTGCGTTGTCAGGTGGGATCTTTACCCCTAGCACCACCTAGGAAGCCCAAAGAGTGGTAGGGGTAGATTAAAAACCAGAACATAAGACAATTTCCAGACCAGTGTTACTTCCTCTATACTGGGTGGACTGTTTCTAATATATCATTTTATAATGCAGGCCTTTGAGGCTTTTTAATATTTTCATTAAAATATTTGTTTACATTTATTTATTTATGCTTCCTAATATGTCATCTAGTTGAAAATAAGAAAGCAGAATTTCTTTAAATAATCTTCTCTACCATAAACTCTTCTGAAAGGTCAACTGGCCCCCTTCTCAGCCTCTAAATATTTAGAATTAGTGTAAAAATTTTTTGTGTTGGCCCCACTCCCACAGAAACCACAGAGTAATTAGCAAGTAGAAGGCACAAGATAGTATATTGACTTATAAGGATAATTGGAAGTTTACTGATAAAAATCAATTTTTATCGGCTCACATATACTTCATAATAAGGCCACTGTGGCACTTCCTGCTCAAGGCACATAAGTGAGAGCTAGTGTGTATTTGATTTTAATAAATACTGTCTGTGGGAAGCCCGGACAGGAATGAACAGATGTTGGAACCATATGATAATAGTGTGGCAGGGTAAAAAAACCTGAGCATTTGTAAGGCACACCTGGTGTTTATGATACTTTTGCAACTTTCATAACTACAGCATCTGGCCCTTTGCTGCTGTTCTTTAATTTTCAAGTACCCAGGATTTTATGTTTCTTGCAGTGTAGACAAGTCCATGAGAAGAAAAAAAAGTCGTAAATATGTCATGAATCATGCAGAAAGATACTACTGCTTCCCCACAAGGAACTTATATTAAAATTGATAATGAATTTGAAAAATATGAGAAAACATTTGGATCAGTTTTTCTCAGCTCTTAAGGGGCAAGAAAAATTTACTCAAGGATTGCTACATGATCCATCAGCACTGCAAACTTTCTCAATATTTTTAATCTGCAATATAGATCATTTATGGAGCACATCTAAAATACATTTAGCACTATAGGCTCTAGGTTATGCCGTGCTGTATGTGTGCTAAGTCGCTTCAGTAGTGTCCAACTCTGTGTGGCCCCATGGACCATAGCTCTCCAGGCTCCTCTGTCCATGAGATTCTCCAGGCAAGAATACTGGAGTGGGTTGCCATGCCTTCCTCCAGGGAATCTTCCCAACCCAGGGATCAAACCCCTGTCTCTTTCATCTCCTGCATCGGCAGACGGGTTCTTTACCATTCCTGCCACCTAGGAAGGCCCCTAAATTATATCACTTGTATTCTACTTGATCCAAGTGATGTAGGTTGAGGCGGACAAAGGGAATATAATCTGATGTTAATTCAAGTTTGATTGAATTTCATTTTTCCTCTGAGCTTTAGGGGGTGTTCATGTGTTAAAAGGTACCAAATGTATACACCTGAAACTAACACAATATTGTAAATCAACTATACTTCAATAAAGTTTTTTAAAATAACTTTTAAAAAGATACCAAATATAAAATAGTTCATCTAAATTTTTAGTTGTTCTAATGAGTAAATTAATAGTATAACTCACTCAAGAGTTGATTTTAAAAACATCACTAGACACACATATAGCTTTATATACTAAAGTTCATTGAGTGACTCTCTAACTCTTCTGGGGTTTTCTGGACTAGAACTTGGAAGAAACTTCAGAGTAGTGAATATGATCTGATTTGTATAGTAAAACATGCTCCCTGAAGATGACCCCACAGTATATTAAAAAAGAAAAAAAGTACATCCTACTTGGGCTTTTGTGATGATGAGCCTTCTAGTGTTTGCCAGATATCAAACTTATATTAAGATTTTCATGAACTGATAGATTCCAGTGAGAAAGAAATCCCTCAGATGGCAACCTAATTCAGGGATGGAAAACACTCAGTGGGGTAATGGATCATGGATTGTTTTACATTAAGTACCAGAAATCTTTAGCACAGGGTCCCAGGAGCCCACTCCCAAGCATTCAGAGTTGGTTTACAGGATAAACTAGGAATGAAAGACAGAGGGAAAGAAAAGAGCACCAATTCAAGTATGCATTATCAAGTGGTCCACCACTATGAGTGCTCAATCATGTAGGACCATCTAAGCTGCCTCGTGAAATGCAACCCAAGAGCATCCGTGTAAAAGAAAGGGAAAAGCATTTAACTACTGGCTAAAGGTTGCCCAACAGGGTATTGACTTTCCCCACCCTGTTTCCAGGTTGCCCCTGCTTGAATGCCAAATGTCTTCTCAGAGTATCCCTGGGCAAGGAATCAGAGAAGCCATGTGCCCAGAAGAGAGAGTTGTTTGTGGCTGGCCAGAGACAAGAGACTGCCAGTGGCACTGAAGTTGGTTTAGGCCTACCAGGTTGCCCAGGTATGACTGGGTAGGAGATGAAACCAGAGGATTTGAAGTGGTGCACAAGCAGTGTTCACTACCTCATACAGGACCTGCCAAAGAGAAATTATTGAACTCTACAGTAGTGACAAACAGAAGAACAGTTTGTTTTTCATACCTGTTATTTTTAAGCTCACCCACATAATTTAAGCCTAAACTGTAAAAGTTTGTTCCCCTTTCAATTAGTATTAATGAAATAATGCCACTGAGATTGGTTACCATGGTAAGCACCATGGAACTGATGAAAAATGGATTTTTATTAGTATTTTATTCTTATTAACAAGGAAATTCCACAATCATGTCATTACACATAATTTTGAATAAGCAGCTTCTCATAATTATGAAATATAGAGTTGTGGAATCTAATTTAAATAATTCTACTTATTCTCTGAGGTTTTTAATCACATCTGTGATTTTTTATTTTTTCAAGACCAAAGATGACAGGTTTGTCTTTTGTGAAAGAAGACAATTTACTTATCAACAAAATCTTATTGTATCATAATTACTAACATGTCTATTTCTCTTTCTGGCATTGATTTAAAATATTTTGAAATAACAAAACTACTGTAACTTAACTTTGTGCATATGCTTCACAATTCTCCTACTTGGCCTGGTTTACTAAAATTACCCAAGCATATATCTATGTGTATGGAGTTTGGGGTGGAGCACTGAGGGGAGAGTGGAGAAAGTTCATTTTGGAAGGCAGTATTATTAATACCTGTCATTTATTGAACTCTTGAAATGTGCTAAACAAATGATATTTCTGTATCATGTCACTTAATATTCATCAACAGGCATTTTAATCTGCATTTCATAGGTAAGGACAGTGAAGGTAGGTTGAGTAGTATGTCCACAGTCTCATAGCAGTAACCGATTTGCATACATGAGTGCATGCTCAGTTGTGTCTGTCTGCGATTTAGCCAGGATTCAAACGAGTGTTTTTTATTTCAGCATTCAGGCTGTTATTCAGTACAGCTAGCTGCCTATGATTTAGATGTCTGGAATGACCAGGGGAGGACCTATAATTCTTTGTACACTGAGTCCATTAGAAATTGGGTCTCTTGCTAAATGTCCATAGCCAAGTGTCTGGAAGCATCTGTCACTGCTCACTCCTTTTGCACTTTAGAGCCATGGACACCCTGTCCAGCTTGGCTGCCAGATACTGTCCTTTCCTTGTCAGCTGGTCAGATCATATTGCTTGGCTTTCTTCTGGTATATTCTCGAAGCATTCCAAGCAGCACATTATTCCCAAGAAATGTAATGCATTAAAAACAATCACATCTCTATTCATCAATTTTTCATCAACCTTACAGATGTCCATTTTGAGAGTTTTTAAAGGAGTTTCTATATACTACTTCCTCAATTGCACTAATAATTTGAAAGCTTTGCTGTTGTTTGGGCCTCTTTCACAGGAAAAGCCCATATGGCCTCCTTATTCACTTTAAACCCACATCACTCCCATCCATATTCTCAAATATTGAATTAAACAGTATTCATTAAATTAATTAAACTCACCTATTATTTCTTTTAACATGTCCAAGTAGGGCCATGGGCACTTAATGAAATTATTGTTCTTCATTTCTCATCAAGCAGAAATGACCCAGCCTCACTCTAATGGCAGAAAGTGAAGAGGAACTAAAGAACCTCTTGATGAAGGTGAAAGAGGAGAGTGGAAAAGCTAGCTTAAAGCTCAACATTCAAAAAGCTATTATCATGGCATTTGATCTCATCACTTCATGACAAATAGATGGGGAAAAAGTGGAAACAGTGGCAGATTTTGTTTTCTTGGACTCCAAAATCACTATGGATTGTGACTGCAGCCAGGAAATTAAAAGATGCTTGCTCCTGGAAAGAAAAGCTATGACAAACTTAGAAAGTATATTAAAAAGCAGAGACATCACTTTGCTGACAAAGGTTTATATAGTCAAACTGTGGTTTTTCCAGGAGTCATGTATGGGTGAGAGTTGGACCATAATGAAGGCTGAGCACCAAAAACCTGATGCTTTCAAACTATGGTGAGAATCCCTTGGGAAAAAAGGAGATCAAACCAGTCAGTCCTAAAGGAAATCAACCCTGAATATTCATTGGAAAGACTGATGCTGAAGCTGAAGCTCCAATACTTTGACCACCTGATGTGAAGAGCCAACTCATTGGAAAAGACCCTCATGCTGGGGAAGATTGAGGGGAGGAAGTGAAGGGGGTGACAGAGGATGAGATGGTTGGATGGCATCACCGGCTCAATGGACATGAGTTTGAGCAAACTCTGGGAGATATTGGAGGACAGGGAAGCCTGGCACGCTGCAGTCCATGCAATCGCAAAGATTTAGACACAGCAACTGAACAACAACAAGGCAAAGTGGGTAGGAGGCTATATTCTGGTTTTGTTTTTATTTCTAGAACATGTATGGCTCAACTTGGAGACAATCACCTTATCTCTGCCCGAGTCTCAGCAAATGTTTCTCTGTAATTGGTAATGCTTGACCAAATTAGCCTGTATGTCTTGAACCAAGACTACTGAAAAACGCTGAGCTTAATTAATTGGCAGGTAGAATGTCTTTATATACATCCTAGTTCCTGTTGGAGCAGTGTGTGTTCAAATGGATCATCGCACTAAAACAGAGGTTAAATCTTTCATCTTGTTTTGCTACAAGTTTCCAATTGATATATGATACCATTTAGTGGTTATAAGAATGATTAAAGCACTGCAAAAGAGTCTACAGCAATAATTAGCTAACTATACATCAGAAGGATAAAAGACACTAAGAAAGTTTGTTTACCTAACTACTAAGCTTTGCTCTGGGAGAGGTCAGAGTTCTTTTGCTTTGGCAGACTGTTATTGTCACTTTCTCAATAGAGCAGTGGGCATATGATGAGGAGAGTTAAATTACCTACAGAGTAATTCCTGAATTGTAGGATCAAGATTCTTTGCAACAACTCCCAAAAGGGAATAAATGCTTTTCTGAGACGGTCATATCCCTGTCTCAAGTTCTTACATTGATCCTGGCCCATCAGAGGCTACAATCACCCAATAAGTGAAGAGAGTCTAACTGCTGTAACAAACAATTTCAATGTCTCACAGACTACACCGAATAAAGATTTAGTTCTCATTCTCCACGTAGTCCAATTAGGTCACGAGTGGGAAGCCTTCTATAAAGTCATTTAGGACACCATACTCTTCCCATTTTGTGGTCTGCCATCCCTAGTGCCTCAGAGTCCTCTACTGGATCCTTTGTTTTGGTGACAAGAACAGGGAAAGAATATGAAAAAGGCTCACCTATTTTTAACATCCTTACCCAAATTGTGACATGCATGGCACCACTCACATTCCATTAGCAAGAACTAGTCACATGGCCCCATCCAGATGCAAGAAGACTAGGAGATAGTCTAGTCATATGCCCAAGAAAGGAAAGGAAATGGGTTGCACCTGACACTACCACAGCAATAAACACATTCCAAAAGGATGTACTTTAGTAGCATTTTCTTTGATTACTTTCTAACATGTCACACAATCCTATTACTTTATTTATTGATTAATTTAAAGTTTACCTGTTGTTTTGTCTTATTTGTCTGTCTCCACAACGAGAATGGATTTAGGACATGTCTGTGTTTTCCACTATTGTATTCCCAGAATTTGGCATAGTGTCTGGTAATTCATAGGCACTCCAGAGTTGCTAAATGAATGAATGTCAGTGCTACAGTAACAAAGATGAGGGAATAACTGTGATTGTTCTTTAATTCTAAGATGTGTTATCTAATGAGTAACAGATTTTCAGTGGAATGAGGAAACACCACCATAATAAATATCTTTGTTGATGATAAGACACATTCAGATTCCAAAAATATTGATCAGAAAAATATATAAAAATGAATCATAATTCTATCTGATGGACTCTGGAAAGTTTCACTGAGAATATGTTATTTGAGCTAATGGAAAGATGGCATTGTCAGGTTTTTAAAAAGTTGGGAAAAGACATTTTGGACATAGAGGAGAGCATGCACAAAGGCAGTGTAGCTTCCTCCCTTTGGGAAGAGTCAGAAATTTGGTATAGTTAACTTGAAGAGCACTTGAGGGGGAGAACTGAAGATGAGTCTGGAAGGGCAGACTGGAGTGTCATTGACAACTATGAAACCAAAAACTGTCATTGTCAGGTTTGTGTTTTACCAAGTTCATTCCAGCAGCAGTAGGAAGAATAAAACTAAGGGGGTCTAGAATGGAGCCAAGGAAGCCAGTTTTAAGGTTACTGGAAGTGTGGAAAGTACACAGAAAGGTTTAAGTTCATTCTATCCATCAGTTCCACAAAATGGAATACGAAAACACACAATTTTTAATCCCTTCTTCACAAAAGATAATATAAATTTAAGGAGTAGGAAAAACATTTGTTGTATGGGATTATTTATTACACACAATTCTTTATTACCCCAGCAAATGAACTTGAACTGCCCAAAAGAAATAAAAATGGTTTTGTTAATACAAAACTCTTCTTCATAACAATATTCTTTATAACGTCCTGTATTAAAACCCAATTTTCCCTTCTGCTTGTTTTAGCAACTAAGAATATTCCATCTCCATCATCTATTAAACTATGGTATATGTGGAGATGGAATATTTTGCCTTCTTTATGCCCATTTCCAGGTCTATCTTTTTTCCTGTGTAAATAAGAATTTATTAATTTTTTCAATGTTTTATTTACAGATTTGATGCTCTGCTAACAAACCTCTTATTCTTATAGCATTGTGATTGTGGCACTAAAAAATGTAAACCTTTTGAGGACTATACATTCTACTAAATATATTGCAAGGATGATCTTATGCTTTCTAGATATATCTCAGTTTAACGGGAAAAGCACAGGCTTTATAGTCAGAACAACTTTGCTGAGTTCCAGCTCTGCCACTTACTAGCTGTGTGACCTGGGGCAGATGACTTCACCACTGCCCCATGGGTTAGTTGTGAAAAGGAAGAGGAAGTACCTCCCTACTCTGGATAGAGGGCCTACGACATTGTCCTAGGGCTCAGCTAACAAGAATCTGATCCATCCTCCAGGGCTCTAGTCAGCCATCTCACTGCAGTCCAGTTTCACCCACCCTTTTTCTTTTCATGTCAACACTATATTTTGACTGTCAGTCAAACAGTATTTTTTTCCTTTTGTTATACTATTTATAGAAAATATTTTTGCATAATATTCCTCATCTCTTGTGTTGCATGTAAAGTTGTTTTCCTAAGTGGCATGGCAGGCAATTCTGCCCATTTCTTCCCATCAGTTTTTATAGAATTTTCTCCCACAAGAGTTTATTTCTTTAATGATTGTTCCTCTGCTACTCTTTATCAAACTGGTTTCCGGTCACATATACTGGAGCTTTTGCTTTGCAACTACATGAAGAAAGAAAGTTTTGTTTGGAAGAGGGGGACTGAGGGAGACTGGAGTGAAGAACTCAAGGGGATGGAATAAGCTCTATCTACACCGGGTTTTTGGACTGCGTTTGGCACTGTTACAAAGAGAGTACATCAGAAGGAAAAGCTAAGAAACAAAACACAATCCTGCTACCCAAAGAGAAGAAAAAAATGGTTTTTTTTTAATTTTTCCATGTTTGGGGGTGATTCATTCTGCTACCCTTCATCATTATGGTCTACAATAGCAGTGAGGTCCTGCCAGGATATTTTAAGGGTAGTGGTTACAAACAAATGGGAGTCAGAGGGGAAGAATACAAAAGACTCCACTCATGAAGGTGGCTGACAAGCTGGTTTTTAAGCTTAGGTGAAGCAATACTCTTAGGGCTCTCAAAAATAACTGGGGAACATTCATAGGATGTAAGTCTGAGACCTAGTTTCTACTCAGTTGGAAGTTAGCAAGTCAGTGAATATCTGGGTTACAGTTGATAACACTTTCCCATACTAGCATACAAAGCACAAGATGCAGAGAGCTACAACTCAGAATTGTCATGTTCTGGCCGCAAAAAGAATCTGTTACTAAATAACTAACCACTTCTCCAGAAATGGAAAACTATCCAGCTACTCTGTAATGAACCCCAACTCACACTGACACTCATCTCAACATATATGCACACACATCATCTTGTTGAAAAGCAGCTCCCAAGGCTGCATAGTCAGTTTACCCCATACCCCCCACCCCACACCCCACACCCTGGAATGTGAAGTCAAGTGGGCCTCAGGAAGCATCACTACGAACAAAGCCAGTGGAGGTGATGGAATTGCAGTTGAGCTATTTTAAATCTGAAAAGATGATGCTGTGAAAGTGCTGCACTCAATATGCCAGCAAATTTGGAAAATTCAGCAATGGCCATGGACTGGAAAATATCAGTTTTCATTCCAGTCCCAAAGACACAATGCTAAAGAATGCTCAAACTACTGAACAACTGCTCTCATCTCACACAATAGTAAAGTAATGCTCAAAATTCTCCAAGCCAAGCTTCAGCAATACGTGAACCATGAGCTTCCAGATATTCAATCTGGTTTTAGCAAAGGCAGAGGAACCAGAAATCAAACTGCCAATACCTGCTGGATAATCAAAAAAGCAAGAGAGTTCCAGAGAAATATCTATTTCTGCTTTATTGAATATGCCAAAGCCTCTGACTGTGTGGATCACAATAAATTGTGGAAAATTCTGAAGGAGATGGGAATACCAGGTCACCTGACCTGCCTCTTGAGAAACCTGTATGCAGGTCAGGAAGCAACAGTTAGAACTGGACATGGAACAACAGACTGGTTCCAAATAGGAAAAGGAGTATGTCAAGGCTGTATATTGTCACCCTGCTTATTTAACTTATATGCAGAGTACATCATGAGAAATGCTGGGCTGGAAGAAGCACAAGCTGGAATCAAGATTGCCAGGAGAAATGTCAATAATCTCAGATATGCAGATGACACCACCCTTCTGGCAGAAGGTGAAGAAGAACTAAAGAGCCTCTTGATGAAAGTGAAAGAGGAGAGTGGAAAAGTTGGCTTAAAGCTCAACATTCAGAAAACTAAAATCTTGGCATCCGGTCCCATCACTTCATGGCAAGTAGATGAGGAAACAGTAGAAACAGTGGCTGACTTTATTTGGGGGGGGGGGGCTCCAAAATCACTGCAGATGGTGATTGCAGCCATGAAATTAAAAGATGCTTACTCCTTGGAAGGAAAGTTATGACCAACCTAGACAGCATATTACAAAGCAGAGACATTACTTTGCCCTCAAAGGTCCATCTAGTCAAAGCTGTGGTTTTTCCAGTAATCATGTACGGATGTGAGAGTTGGACTATAAAGAAAGCGGAGTGCTGAAGAATTGATGCTTTTGAACTGTGGTTTTGGAGAAGACTATTGAGAGTCCCTTGGGCTGCAAGGAGATCCAACCAGTCCATCCTAAAGGAGATCAGTCCTGAGTGTTCATTGGAAGGACTGATGTTGAAGCTCCAATACTTTGGCCACCTGATGCGAAGAGCTGACTCATTTGAAAAGACCCTGATGCTGGGAAATATCGAAGACAGGAGGAGAAGGGGATGACAGAGGATGAGATGGTTGGATGGCATCACTGACCCAATGGACATGGGTTTGAGTAAATTCCAGGAGTTGGCCATGGACAGGGAGGCCTGGCGTGCTGCAGTCCATGGGGTCACAAACTGCTGGACACGACTGAGTGACTGAACTGAACTGAGGTATATATTCTAGGGTTCCTTTCCTCCGAAGAGTTTGATACGCCCTTATTGGTCTAAAATTCAAAATAACAATAAAAGTTCCTTTGGTAATTAGTGAAAAACTGTCTTAATATGGTCTTGAAACAAGACCAAAATGGCTGGGAAAAGGCCATCAGTGGGAAAATTGCTCTTGGTCTAGTTTGTGGTAATGAGGATAGGACCTTAGTGGGTGAACCTAAATTATGCTGTTTTGTTATTTAGAAGCAGTGGGATGGAGACAGAGCCACAGGAATTGTACTTTCATAAATAGAAGTAGGTTAAAGTAATTAATCCTATGTCTTGTAGCTCCAACATTTTCTCCCTTAAGAGAAAGTACCTAGGGTCCAAGGCAGCTACAACAAGGTGCAATGATAAAGTGATCAAGTTCTCTACGATTTGGGACCTGTTATTTGTTTCAATGTATGTTGTGTTCAAAGCACATGTTTTAATGAAAGAGCAAGTGTAAATTTGGTGTAACCTCATATCCTTTCCAGTCACAGATATGCAGAAATCTTTTAGAAACATAAAGTCACATTTTTAAAAGCAACTCACTGGAACTGTTCAAGAAGCAATTAGATGCCATCCTGGGGGGAAGAAAGCTTCAATAAAATGAGTGGTTGATTTCTCTTAGCATTTCTTATATTTCTAGTTTCATGCTTAATGAAACGGAAGCATGAGAAAGAAGTTCTGCCCGTTACTGGGGTTTTTTTTTTTGTTGCTGTTGGTTTTTTTCTTTTTGTCCTGGGGTAACTTTGAAGTCATTTTTCAAAAATTCACCATTATTTAGACTCCGGAAAAATAACTGCATTTAGAAGTCTCATTCCTACCATGTTAACCCCGGAACTAAATGCTTCATCTTCCCTTGTGGCTCAGCTGGTAAAAAATTCATACAATAGAAAACACCAAAACAACCTTCAGAAATTCATTTACATAACCCCCAAAAAAGATGAATCTGCAATCTTAAGGCTTTGCCAGCACAGTAGTATGCATCCTTTAGAGCAGAGTGCCTATTATGTGCCAGGCATGGTGGTAAGTGCCATACCTAAGTTAACTCACTAAATACACAAAATCTTCAGACAGAGGAACTTAAACATTGCCACTGTAAATATGAGGCAACTAAAAGCTCAAAGAGGTTAAATGGTTTGCCCCATGAAGTGGTGGGGCTGCTCCAAAGTGATCCCAAAGCCCATGAATTTCCATATATTCATCCTAGTACATAGCTTCCCGGGTACACAGCATGCTTCTAAGGCACATAAGTAAAGACATATGCCAGTCTGTGGGCGTTAGCATTAAAACTCCCCCTCTGACACTGATTAGAAAGAGCACCAGGCAGGTGTGGAACAGCAGAGTTGAAATATACTGTGCCCGGAAAACAGTCTTTTGTTGACTCAGCAACAGCTCAGAAACCCAGGGGCTGTTGGTTCTCCTTAAAGCCTTGGCTGAGCACAGATGCAACCTTGATCTCACTAATGAACAATGCTGGCCTCAGTTTTCTCATCTGTGAATTAGAAATGGAGACTTAGAATACTTCAAAACATACTCAGGTGACAGGAAATTTCAAGAACCTAAGCTCTCATACTTGATGTACAACACGTAGTTCTGTATGGAGTTAAGTATATGCTCTATGCAGAAACGTGGATCAAAGACCTATTCCCTTTTAGGGAGATAAAAAAAATTTACCAAGTTTTCTCTCTGCTAATAAATGTCACCTTGATAGATATGACTAAATAGAGCATTGAAGGAATGGAAAGAGCTGCCATTTTGAAGAATAAACTTTTTGAACATTCTTTGTTTCTAGACTTAGTCAAAGTAATACGGCTTCAATAAATATGGAGCTAATAAAATAGTATTATTTTGAGCTTATGGATTGTTAAGCTTATTTTTTATAATGATTAATGATGAATCATTTTATAAAGCTTGGGTGATTCATCAACAGAGCAACATGACTTTAAAACAGGTGTTCTGAGAATTTAGAACCTCTGTAATATAAAGTTTTTCTATTCTCTAATTTGAAAATTACCTGCAAATAGGAATAGAAACCAGGAAAGTAGGAAATATATACTCTTAGCTCTTCATATTGCTTCCATCATCATGAAATCTTAATAAATTCATCTATAATAACATGTAAACTACAAGTAGAGTCCAATTTCAAAGGAGATCTAGCACCATTATCTAAAACAGACTGTGTAGCTTTTATACTAGTATTTTCTTTCAAGTATTTTGTCTCTGCAGTTATCTTAAAGGATTTTTTTATTTTAAGTGGAAGAGTAGCAAAGCTATGTCTTCTCCAGAGCTTAGATGTTTTACAAAATGTGGACTGCTTCCCTGAAAGTAGTTTTCATAAAGAAGGGTATAAACTTTATTTTAGGTAGAGATATAAGGTGATGTGACAAAGATTAAGGAGGAAAAAAAAGATGATAACTATCCACTTAATTCCACTTCTCTGAACTCATAAAATCATCATTTGATGGAAAGATAATGATCATGACTATACTTTTGTCTCATGATATTCTTAGCTTATCTGGAAAGAAAGTCAATATAAATGAACAATAATGAAGAAATGCTTAAATTATGATATACCTATCAGATAGAATATGCTACAGCCATTATAACAAATGTTTTAGAAGAATATTTAATAACAGATTGTTTAAAACATAAACAAAAATGCCAGAATACAAAACTATGAAGAAGAGAATGAACTCAATTTAAAATACACAACTAGAAAAAAAAAATAAGGTTAAGCAGTATTTCAGTGGTGGTTTTATTTGATCCTTCATACTTTTCTGTATTTCTCAAGAATCCTACAATTAACATATATTTGTTTTGATATTAGAAAATAAATAAGCATTTTTAAAAAAGGAAGAAAGAAAATAAATAAGCATTTTTAAAATTTAAAACTTGTAATTCCTTTCAGATGAGTCACATATGTTGACTTATTTTTATCACTCATTTTTATTTTTCTAGAAACAAAACAAAAGTTACTTGCATAAGGTCAAGAGTGACAGAACTTTACTTTTTATACTCTCTCTGTGCCAAGCTATATGACCCTCATTCTTGAGAGTTCTGTAAGCCCAAGCTTGAGAGCTCTCATTTTATATTATGTTCGGCTTTCCTCTGCAAAGAAATCCATTGTGTTTATAAGTATCAAGTGTTAATGTTTGTATATAATCAGTTATACATTCATTTATTCACTCAGCTTTCTCTTATTGAGGAACATAGGCATAATAAGACCTCAATGTGGGGGATAGTTTGGAGGAAGGGAAGCTAAAGATGGTAGACCAGTCAGACAAGGAAAGATGCATGCCTAAAACAGGCTGGTTAGTATGAGAATGTGAAGGTAGAAAGTCAAAAGTTATCCTGAGAGAGAAAGACAAATAGCAAATGATATCACTTATATGCGGAATCTAAAAAATGATACAAATGAACTTATTCACAAAACAGAAATAGACTTACAGACAAAGAAAACAAATTTATGGTTACCAAAGGGGAAAGGAGGGAGAACGATAAATTAGGAGCTTGAGATTAACAGATACAAACAGATATATATATATAGATATAGATAGATAGATAAAATAGATAAACAACAAGGGCCTATTGTATAGCACAGGGAAATATATTCAATATCTTGTAATAATCTGAAGTGGAAAAGAATCTGAGAAAGAATATATATATATATATATATATATATATATATATGCACACACACATATATATACCTGAAACATTGTACACCTGCTGTACACATGAAGCACTATAAATTAACCATACTTCAAAAAATAAAAAGATATCCTGAAAGTATAAAGAACAGAATGCAATGACTTTTCATGTGTAGTTACGTCTAGTACCAGATAGTGTGCTAATGTTGATTGTATGATAGTAAACAAAATACCTTCTCATTTCTCAAACCTCCAACCCAACCTCACTCATTCCCCCTCACTCTCAACTAATGTTCTGGGAAAACATCTGGGGGAAAAAAATTGCTTCTTAACATCAGAAGAATTTGTATTTTAGTTTGCTGCTGCTTAGTCACTCAGTCATGTCCAACTCTTTGCGACCATGGACTGTAGCCCACCAGGCTCCTCTGTCCATGGGGATTCTCCAGGCAAGAATACTGGAGTGGGTTGCCATGCCCTCCTCCAGGGTATCTCCCCAACCCAGGGATCGAACCCAGGTCTCCCACATTGCAGGCAGATTCTTTATCATCTGAACCACCAGGGAAGCCCAAGAATACTGGAGTGGGTAGCCTGTCTTTTCTCCAGGGGATCTTCCCAACCCAAGAATCGAACGGGAGTCTCCTGCATTGCAGGTGGATTATTTTAGTTTAGCAGACTAATATTAAGACTCTAAGAGCAGGTATGTATTCTCATAGCCATATGGTTTTATAAAATTTTTTAAGATACAAATTATTCTGATGTTGAGAAGCCAATTTGAGAAGATACTTTGGAAACTTTCCGTAAAACAGTGAAAATATACAGACTCCTTATTTGGTTGAATATAAAAGGAACTCCTTTTTTCATCTTTAAATTTATTTATTAAAGCACAGAGAGAAAATTCAGATAACAAATTAATGAAATGTGAAGCAAAAGTGATGATGTGAAAAAGATGAGTGATGAAATCAATAGAAATTATTCTGAGATTGAGAAGTGAATTGAAACATTTTTTCCAGATTATGCCAAAAGCAATAATTCATTAAGAGGAAGAAATAAATTTTGAATAGAAGCAATGAATAGGCTCTTAGATTGTTTAAGAGTTCAAAAAGTGAAGAGAAGTGAATCATACGACTATATCAGGAAAAGATTTAAATTTCTTGCTGGTTTGATACAAAATATTGACATTGATGAAGATAATATAAAACCCATAATAATGCCACTTACAATGAGCACATTGATGCAAAACTGGTTCATTAGTGTCATCAGTTCAAATTATATTTAATATTAGGCACTGTACAAAAAAATTGAAGTACTCTGAACTCTTACAGCTTATAAATTAAATAAACTTGATAGAAGTTTCCTAAATTTGACAAAAATCCTCAATCCTTATACATTTTACCAATATATGTGGAGGTGAAAGAAAGTGCAAATGCTATCAATTAAAAAAAAATTGATCAACCATGATAGACTGACTTCTCAAAAAGTTGCAGACAAAAACTATAGGGGAAAAAAAAGATACGATAGCATGTACCAGACAGTTAATTACTATGAGTATTATGTTATTTTCCTGGATTTGTGTCATGTTTGTGGTATATGCCCACTTTTTAAACAAAAGGGATGATTTATTGTGATATCTTTTCTTGTTCTATAAACAACTGCTACTGTCAATTGCTGCAATAACAAATGAGTCCAAAACTTAAACAATAATACATGTAGGTCAAGAATATCTGTAGGTTAAGAATATCTGTAGGTATCTGTAGGTCAACAGTTCAAAGGGTCTTAACTTGGTAGCTGTCATTCAAGGTCTTTTAAGAGGCTGCAGTTAAGATGTCAGCTGAGACTGCCCTAATGTGAAGGCTTGAGTGGTGATGGTGTTGCTAAACTTTTCATCCTGTATATAACAAGGATTCCCTTTCCTGCAGTTTCTAACATTCCCCACTTTCCTTAAAGCCCTCATCTGAAGCCTCATTAAAGCCCATCAGGATGCTATGAACAGTCTTAGCATAACATAACATAACACTTCATCAAAATCTACCCTCTGATTACTACCTGATTTCAAAGTTTCTGCATACCTTAGGTTTTTATTATGGTAGTGTTCCACTCTTGGCACCAAAATCTGTGTTAGATGTTTTTTCTTACAAAACAAATTAGCCCCAAACTTAGTGTCTTAAAACATTTAGAAACTCACACAGTTTCTGTGTGTCAGGAATTCAGGAATGGCTTCACTGGATAGTTCTAGCTCAGGATCTTTTATGATATTTACAGTTAAAATATTCTGGGATGCAGTCAAGATCAAAGGGGACCACCTTGGAAATAAACCACAACACATTCAAAATAAATATTTGTCTTCATATCTTATTTTTATTTGCAATTTTATATTCATTACATGTAGAATTTTCCTTTTCTACAACACATGGATCTCCAATAAATCAGATCAAAACTCATGACTTCTCTCATTGTCTCAGACCACACAGATGGTCTGTTAGTATTACACATCCTGTTAGGTTACCTTCAAAATATATCCCTAATTCAGTTACATATCACAACTTCAACTGTTACCAAGCTTTCTTAAATGATAATTATTGCTCACTGGCATTTACTACAATAGTCTTTTCATTGGTTTTCCTGCTTCTGTCTTTGTCCTCCTCTCATCTGTTGGCAACATGCAAAGTGATTATTTAAAAATAATAGCCATGTCATGTTACCACTTTTTCAAATTCTCCAATGACTTATTTTCTGACGGTCAAGCAAAAGCCAACTTCCTTTTATGTTCTATAAGACTCTAGGTAACCTGGTCCCTGTCTACCTCTCTGACAGCATAACCACCTCTCTCCTCCTGCTCACGGTACTCCAACAACAATGGCTTCCATGCTCTTCCCACCTCAAAAATTTTGTACTTTCTGTTCTTCTGCCTGAATGCTCTTTCCCCAAAAACATCTCTTTTTTATATATAAACACACTATATACTTTACTTTCTAAAAAATATTTTGCATTGCCTCATGACCTCCACTAAAATGTAAGCTCTCTGAGGGCCAGAACTTTGTTTTGTACTTGGTAATATTCCTACCACATAGAACAAGGCCAACACATGATAGATAGTCAATCAATATTTACTGAATGAATAAATAGATTAAGGAATGAGTAAATAATTGAATTTTTTAAGAGATCAAATTAGAGTTAGAACTGTGCAGTGTTCATACAGCCAAGAGGAAAAAAGATTCAGAAAAACAACGGTTTTGATAGGCTCTGTTAAATGCTGTAGAAAGGTAGAATAAAATCAGACTGGAATAAAGAGAGGGGGTAAAATTTTCAAATTTGATGCTTAGAAGATTCAGGTCAGTCAGTTCAGTTTCTTAGTTGTGTCTGACTCTTTGTGACCCCATGGACTGCAGCACGCCAAGTTCCCTGTCCATCAGCAACTCCCAGAGCATGCTCAAACTCATGGCCATCGAGTTGCTGATGCCATCTAACCATCTCATCCTCTGCCATCCCCTCTTCCTCCCGCCTTCACTCTTTCCCAGCATCAGGGCCTTTTCCAATGAGTCAGTTCTTCGCATCAGGTGGCCAAAGTATTGGAGTTTCAGCTTCAGTATTAGTCCTTCCAATGAATATTCAGGACTGATTTCCTGGAGGATTGACTGGCTGGATCTTCTTGCTGTCCAAGGGACTCTCAAGAGTCTTCTACAACACCACAGTTCAAAAGCATCAATTCTTTGGTGCTCAGCTTTGTTTATGGTCGAACTCTCACATCCACACATGACTACTGGAAAAACCATGGCTTGCACTACACAGACCTCTGTCAGCAAAGGAATCTCTCTGCTTTTCAATGTGCTGTCTAGGCTGGTCATAGCTTTTCTTCCAAGGAGCAAGCGTCTTTTAATTTCATAGCTGTAGTCACCATCTGCAGTGATTTTGGAGCCCCCAAAAATAAAGTATCTCACTGCTTCCATTGTTTGCCCATCTATTTGCCATGAAGTGATGGGACTGGATGCCGTGATCCTACTTTTCTGCATGTTGGGTTTTAAACCAACTTTTTTACTCTCCTCTTTCACTTTCATCAAGAGGCTCTTTAGCTCTTCTTCGCTTTCTGCCATAAGTGTGGTGTCATCTGCAAATTTGAGGTTATTGATATTTCTCCCAGCAATCTTGACTCCAGCTTGTACTTCATCCAACCCAGCATTTCTCATGAGGTACTCTGCATATAAGTTAAATAAACAGGGTGAAAATATACGGCCTTGACATACTCCTTTCCCAATTTGGGACCAATCTGTTTTCCATGTCCAGTTCTAACAGTTGCTTCTTGACCTGCATACAGATTTCTCAGGAGGCAGGTCAGATGGTCTGGTATTCCCATCACTTGAAGAATTTTCCACAGTCTGTTGTGATCCACACACAGTCAAAGGCTTTGGCATAGTCAATAAAGCATAAGTAGATGTTCTTCTGGAACTCTCTTGCTTTTTTGAAGATCCAATGGATGTTGGCAATTTGGTCTCTGGTCCTCTGCCTTTGCTAAATCCAGCTTGAACAGCTGGAAGTTCACTGCTCACGTACTGCTGAATCCTGGCTTGGAGAATCTTGAGCATCACTTTGCTAGCGTGTGAGATGAGTGCAACTGTGCAGTAGTTTGAACATTCCTTGGCATTGCCTGTCTTTGGGATTGGAATGAAAACTGACCTTTTCCAGTCCTCTGGCCACTGCTGAGTTTTCCAAATTTGCTGGCATATTGAGTGCAGCACTTTCACAGCATCATCTTTTCAGATTTGAAATAGCTCAACTGCAGTTCCATCACCCCCACTAGCTTTCTTCAGAGTGATGCTTCCTGAGGCCCTCCTGACTTCGCATTCCAGGATGTCTGGCTCTAGGTGAGTGATCACACCATCGTGGATATCTGGGTCATGAAGATCTTTTTTTCTATACTTCTTCTGTGTATTCTTGCCACCTTGTCTTAATATCTTCTGCTTTTGTTAGGTCCATACAATTTCTGTCCTTTATTTTGCCCATATTTGCATGTAATGTTCCCTTGGAATCTCTAATTTTCTTGAAGACATTTCTAGTCTTTCCCATTCTGTTGTTTTCCTCTATTTCTTTGCACTGATCACTGAGAAAGGCTTTCTTATCTCTCCTTGCTATTCTTTGGAGCTCTGCATTCAAATGGGTATATCTTTCCTATTCTCCTTTGCCTTTTGCTTCTCTTTTTTCTCAGCTATTTGTAAGGCCTCCTCAGACAGCCATTTTGTCTTTTTGCATTTCTTGATAGAATAATTGTAATGCAGTTGTGGAAGCAGAAATCACTGCCAGAAGTTAATGAGTGAGGTAGAGAAAACATAGATGCTATGAATATCCTTTTGAAAAAAGAAACAGAGGGAGATAGAGGGAAATAAGAAAGGAAAGAGGGATAAGCAGGAAGGAGAGAGAGAGAGAGGAAGGGAGGTATATAAAGAGAAGGAGAGATGGAGAGAGAAAGAGAGAATGAAAAAAAGAATACCCAGCACAGTGGTTAAGATCTTGAGTTTTAGGTTCAGAGAGTAATGCTTTCAAGTCCCAGCTCCACTACTAAATACTTGCATGATTTGGAGGTAAGTTGCTTAAACTCAAGCGCCTCAGTTTTCTCTGTCAATTGAGGATCATATTATCTATTTTATAAGGCAGGTTTGAGGATTAAATAAAATGACTCATGTAAACAGTTGAGTTTGATCCACTTTCCCAAACACAGTAAAAGCTTAGTAAGTGCTAGCTTAAGGATAAATACCATTTAAATAGTCACAGGGTTGAAAAGGGGAGTTGTGGCGTTTTGTGGGTTTTTTTTTTTCCAGATATGCAAAGACTTGATTGTGCTTAACAGCCAAGAGGAATGAGTTAGTGGAGGGAAGAGAATGAATATGTAAGAAATGTTCAAGTGAAATGGAAGTTGACAAGTACTGATATTCCTGAAAAGAGTGAGGTTGAATGAGAAAGCTTCTTTCTGACATTGAAATAGGTAAGGGCAATTGAATGAGTGACATTAAGAGAAGAGGGAAAGCTGACTTGTATTTAATAAAAGAAAAAAAGCAAGACATCTGCTGAAAGGATGTAGATGTGGGGTTTAAAGCTGTACAATGCACTTGCCTTGTTGTTTCAAATTTCCCTTTGCTTTTTAGAGGCTCACACATTATTTCTACTCAAACATATTCACTTTTTCACTTTCTCCAACATGATCAGATACTGTCTTATGCCTATCTTCATAATAGAGAGAAAAATGGAAGTTCCTTTTTAAAAGATGATATTTACCACTTGGTAGATTATATTATATAAAATATATATATAATGTATGTGAATTATGAACAGTACATTCACGATATGTGAACCCTGAACAACAAGTTCAACAAGTTCAACAACTTCATGTTGAATTTCCAGATGTTCAACAACAGTACGTGAACTGTGAATTTCCAGATGGTCAAGTTGGTTTTAGAAAAGATAGAAGAACCAGAGATCAAATTGCCAACATCCGTTGGATCATCGAAAAAGCAAGATAGTTCCAGAAAAACATCTGTTTCTGTTTATTGGCTATGCCAAAGCCTTTGACTGTGTGGATCACAACAGACAGTGGGAAATTCTTCAGGAGATACGAATACCAGACCACCTTAGCTGCCTCCTGAGAAATTGGTATGCAGGTCAAGAAGCAACCATTAGAACTGAATATGGAACAACAAACTGGTTCCAAATCAGGAAAGGAGTGTGTCAGGCTCTATATTGTTACCCTGCTTGTTTAACTTATGTTATCATGAGAAACACTGGGCTGGAGGAAGCACAAGCTGGAATCAAGATTGCGGGGAGAAATATCAGTAACCTCAGATATGCAGATGACACCACCCTTATGGGAGAAAGTAAAGAAGAACTAAAGAGCCACTTGATGAAAGTGAAAGAGGAGAGTGAAAAAGTAGGCTTAATTATATATGTAAAATAAATTGCTCAGGATGCATCTCAAAAGCATTTTTAGGAGGTTTTTGTGTGTCTCCTACTGGGTCATTGATAACTATATCAAAAATGGGTTAAAGATTTACTGAGCATGGCCCAATCCATCAGACAAGATCCAGTTCCCCCCTCAGTCAGTCTCTCCCATCAGGAAGCTTCCATAAGCCTCTTATCCTTCTCCATCAGAGGGCAGACAGACTGAAAACCACAATCACAGAAAGCTAACCAATCTGGTCACAGGTACCACAGCCTTGTCAAACTCAAATAAAATATGAACCATGCTGTGTAGGGCCACCCAAGACGGACAGGTCATGGTGGAGAGTTTGGACAACAGGTGGCCCACTGGAGAAGGGAATGGCAAACCCTTCAGTATTCTTGCCTTGAAATCCCCATGAACAGTATGAAAAGGCAAAAATATAGGACACTGAAAGATGAACTCCCCAAGTTGGTATGTGCCCTATATGCTCCTGGAGATCAGTGGAGAAATAACTCCAGAAAGATTGAAGAGAAAGATCCAAAGCAAAAACAACACCCAGTCATGGATGTGACGGGTGATGGAAGTAAAGTCTGATGCTGTAAAGAGCAATATCACATAGAAACCTGGAATGTTAGGTCCATAAATCAAGGCAAATTGGAAGTGGTCAAACAGGAGATGGCAAGAATGAATGTCGACATTTTAGGAATCAGCAAACTAAAATGGACTGGAATGGGTGAATTTGACTCAGATGACCATTATATCTACTACTGTGGGCAAGAAACCCTTAGAAGAAATGGAGTAGCCATCATAGTAAACAAAAGAGTCCAAAATGCAGTACTTGGATGCAATCTCATAAACGACAGAATGATCTCTTTTCATCTCCAAGGCAAACCATTCAGTACCATGGTAATCCAAGTCTATGACCCGACCAGTAATGCTGAAGAAGCTGAAGTTGAATGGTTCTATAAAGACCTACAAGACCTTCTAGAACTAACAACCATAAAGATGTCCTTTTCATTATAGGGGACTGGAATGCAAAAGTAGGAAGTCAAGAGATACCTGGAGTAACAGGCAAATTTGGCCTTGGAGGACAGAATGAAGCAGGGCAAGGTTTAACAGAGTTTTGCCAAGAGAACACACGGGTCATAGGAAATGACTAGACCATTCTGGTATGACCTAAATCAAATCCCTTATGATTATACAGTGGAAGTGATGAATAGATTCAAGAGATTAGATTTGATAGACAGAGTGCCTGAAGAACTATGGACAGAGGTTCATGACATTGTACAGGAGGCAGAGATCAAGACCATCCCCAAGAAAAAGAAATACAAAATAGCTTACAAATAGCTGAGAAAAAAGAGAAGCAAAAGGCAAAGGAGAATAGGAAAGATATACCCATTTGAATGCAGAGCTCCAAAGAATAGCAAGGAGAGATAAGAAAGCCTTTCTCAGTGATCAGTGCAAAGAAATAGAGGAAAACAACAGAATGGGAAAGACTAGAAATGTCTTCAAGAAAATTAGAGATTCCAAGGGAACATTACATGCAAATATGGGCAAAATAAAGGACAGAAATTGTATGGACCTAACAAAAGCAGAAGATATTAAGACAAGGTGGCAAGAATACACAGAAGAAGTATAGAAAAAAAGATCTTCATGACCCAGATATCCACGATGGTGTGATCACTCACCTAGAGCCAGACATCCTGGAATGCGAAGTCAGGAGGGCCTCAGGAAGCATCACTCTGAAGAAAGCTAGTGGGGGTGATGGAACTGCAGTTGAGCTATTTCAAATCTGAAAAGATGATGCTGTGAAAGTGCTGCACTCAATATGCCAGCAAATTTGGAAAACTCAGCAGTGGCCAGAGGACTGGAAAAGGTCAGTTTTCATTCCAATCCCAAAGACAGGCAATGCCAAGGAATGTTCAAACTACTGCACAGTTGCACTCATCTCACACGCTAGCAAAGTGATGCTCAAGATTCTCCAAGCCAGGATTCAGCAGTACGTGAGCAGTGAACTTCCAGCTGTTCAAGCTGGATTTAGCAAAGGCAGAGGACCAGAGACCAAATTGCCAACATCCATTGGATCTTCAAAAAAGCAAGAGAGTTCCAGAAGAACATCTACTTATGCTTTATTGACTATGCCAAAGCCTTTGACTGTGTGTGGATCACAACAGACTGTGGAAAATTCTTCAAGTGATGGGAATACCAGACCATCTGACCTGCCTCCTGAGAAATCTGTATGCAGGTCAAGAAGCAACTGTTAGAACTGGACATGGAAAACAGATTGGTCCCAAATTGGGAAAGGAGTATGTCAAGGCCGTATATTTTCACCCTGTTTATTTAACTTATATGCAGAGTACATCATGTGAAATGCCAGGCTGGACATACTTAGTTGCTTTAGTTGTGTCTGACTCTGTGCAACCCTATAGACTGTAGCCCGCCAGCCTCCTGTGTCCATGGGATTCTCCAGGCAAGAATATTGCAGTGAGTTGCCAAGCCCTCCTCCAGGGGATCTTCCCAACCCAAGGATTGAACCCACATCTCTTATGTCTCCTGTATTGACAGGCGGGTTCTTTACCACTAGTGTGACCTGGGAAGCCCCCTACAGTAGGGCAGTCACACATGAAATAATCCCACTGAATACAGCTGCTGCTCTACCACTTTGGTAATGAAGGCTGGTATTTTAAAAATAAATAAAATAATTTTTAAAAAAGATTTAACACCACTTAGTGTTTCCTGTGAAGGAAATGGCAACCCACTCCAGTGTTCTTGCCTGGAGAATCCCAGGGATGGAGGAGCCTGGTGGACTGCCGTCTGTGGGGTCGCACAGAGTTGGACAAGACTGAAGCGACTTAGCAGCAGCAGCAGTGCTTCCTGTTAACAGCAATCCGAGGTTGATTAGCCCTATCTGTAGTTTTAAATAAACTGAGAGCAGCAGGAGAGGATGACGGGGAGAAATGATGCATCAGTCCTTAGATTTGAACATGTTTTTTGGTCTGAAAATACCATCATCATCAAGAACAGCAAACATCTGTTGAGCACTTAGTACTTGAGAGCATTTCTAAGGTCAGAGGAATGATTTTTAAATGTCACTCCTTAGTGTTGGGAGATTTATCAAAACAAAAAGTACACATCAGCTGGAAATTACTTGAACAGCTTTTTAAAAGACAAATGGGTTATTTAAATCATCCTCCTCATGTGTCTTCTAAGTTCTAAGAATCCAAGAAAATATTATTAATTTAATGTGGAATATGTATTTTATTTTTCATGCCTTTGACTTAGGATCATAATAGCTGCATTTTTTTACATGATAATACATGCTTAAATCATTTTATAATAGTTTTTAGAAACATACAGTACAGCAAATTATAAGGATCACATGTATTTTTTTCAATTTCAAAATTTGTCTCTTGAATCCATACCTTAAAGTTACTTACCAGCCGGAATGTCTTTTTTTTTTTTTTTTTAGATTCATTGAAATGTTGTTTCTTTCCAAATTTTTTTAAATTGAAGTATAGTTGATTTACAATGTTGCATTAGTTTCTGCTGTACAGCAAAGTGATTCAGTTATACATATATATACACACACATTCTTTTTATAGCTTTTCCATTATAGGGTGAGTGTCTCGATTGGAATCAGCTGAAAAAGCATGCCCTCCCCTCCCCCACAGGGAGAGACGCATCAAGTCCTAGAGAAGTACCAACTTGTTAAATCCTCAGATACTTAGAGACTCGCTTTGGAAGCCTGTTGCAGAGAGAATCTCAGGGAGAGAGGTATGAGGCAAGAAAGAAAGAAGAAAAAAAAAAAGGCTAGAAGGGAGGTTATGTTCTAAAGAAATGGCTTTTTAAAAGGAAGGGCACTTCAGGATGTTCCAAGAAGAAGCTATTCTGAAACTTTGAAGAAGCTGCTGGCCCTTCTTAATTTCAACAGAGTGGAGAGAAAGTAAGTACTAATATTAAACTGAAGTCCTAAGGGAACCTTGAGTGGCTTAGAAGCATCATCCATGAGCATGCTCTTCTGTATGGTGAAGTGGCCCCAAAGATATATGTTACAAGGTAACGTGAAAATAGAGTACCTGACTTGTATTTCAGTTTTGCTTCTTTTCTCAGCTCTGTATTTTACTGTTGTTTTATTTATTTACTTGGGGCTCATAAAGTGAATGAGAGAGAACTGGCATAACCAAGTCACCAAAAGTTTCAGCAAAAAGAAATATTAGATAGGAGTAGGAATTGGTACAACCTTTTTTAAAGGGAATTCACATTGAATTTCAAGGCACTTACAAATATTTGTAGCCTTTGACTCAATAATTCCACTTCAAGAAATCTTAAGGAAATAATCATATGTGCATAAGAAAAACATCATAATAAAAATCACCTGTAATTCCACTACCCAGAGACAATCACTCTAATTACACTCGTCTTGGTGTTATTTTCTTCCAAATTGCCTTGTTAGGCTTCTCTTTGAGGCTACCATAACAAATCATCAAAAACATAGAGACTTGAAATAATACAGACTTATTATTTTACAATTCTGTAGGTCACAAATCAGATGAAGGTCTTAGTGGGCTAAAAATCAAGGTGCCTACAGGGCGGCATTCCTTTCTGGAGGCTCTAGAGGAAAATTCATTTTCTTTCATTTTTAAGCTTCTGGAGGTCACCCACATTCCTTGGCTAAAGTTCTCTTTCCTCCAAAGCCAGCAATGTTATCTCTCTGTGCTTTCCATAAACATAGCTCCCTCTGACCACAGCAGGGAAAGGTTCTCTGCTTTGAAAGACCCATGTTATTAGATTGAGCTCGTTCAAATAATCCAGGATAATCTCCCCATTTTAAGGCCCTTAAACATAATCACATGTGCAAAGTTCTTTCTACCACGTAAGGGAACATACTCACAGGGTTTGAAAATCAGGGCACTCAAAGGCATCTTTAGGGGCTTCTGTGGTGACTCAGACAGTAAAGAATCACCTGCAGGGTAGTAGACTTGGGTTTGATCCCTGGGTTGGGAAGATCCCCTGAAGAAGGGAGTGGCAACCCACCCCAGTATTCTTACCTGGAGAATCCCTTGGACAGCAACATGAATTTTGTGACTAACACTTCTAGGAGAGAGAGAGATAGGCATCTTTGGTTGGGGAGACAGGCATTATCCTGTCTACTACAAGAATGTTTTCATGTATATTCAAAAATATATATTTTCTAAAAGTAGAAACATAAATAATTTTGCATCATGCTCTCTTTCTATTTACACATGTATAATACCAGTTCACCCCTTTCAGAACACTTTCTAGTCACTACCACCAAAGTAACCACTGTCTTAATTTATAACAGCATAGATTAGCTTTGACTGTTTTTGTAGTTATACAGAATGTATGCATTTGTATGTGGTTTCTTTCTTTCATGCAACATTATATTTATAAAATTCATCTGTATTGTTTCATATAGTTAGTTGTAGGTTGTTATGTCTCTTACTCTACAACATTCAGTTGTGTAAGCATACCACAATTTGTTTATCCATTCTAAATTGAGTATTTAGGAAATTTCTATTTGGGGGCTGGTGAGCATATGAACTTCATGACCCAGATAATCACGATGGTGTGATCACTCACCTAGAGCCAGACATCCTGGAATGTGAAGTCAAGTGGGCCTTAGGAAGCATCACTAAGAACAAAGATAGTGGAGGTGATGGAATTCCAGTTGAGCTATATCAAGTCCTAAAAGATGGTCCTGTGAAAGTACTGCACTCAATATGTCAGCAAATTTGGTAAACTCAGCAATAGCCACAAGACTGGAAAAGGTCGGTTTTCATTTCAATCCCAAAGAAAGGCAATGCCAAAGAATGCTCAAACTACTGCCCAATTGCACTCTAGTAAAGTAATACTCAAAATTCTCCAAGCCAGGCTTCAGTAATACGTGAACCGTGAACTTCCAGATGTTCAAGCTGGTTTTAGAAAAGGCAGAGGAACCAGAGATCAAATTGCCAACATCCGCTGGATCATCGAAAAAGCAAGAGAGTTCCAGAAGAACATCTATTTCTGCTTTATTGACTATGCCAAAGCCCTTGACTGTGTGGATCACAATAAACTGTGGAAAATTCTGAAACGATGGGAATATCAGACCACCTGACCTGTCTCTTGAGAAACCTGTATGCAGGTCAGGAAGCAACAGTTAGAACTGGACATGGAACAGCAGACTGATTTCAAATAGGAAAAGGAGTATGTCAAGGCTGTGTATTGTCACCCTGCTTATTTAACTTATATGCAGAGTACATCATGAGAAATGCTGGGCTGGAAGAAGCCCAAGCTGGAATCAAGATTGCTGGGAGAATGATCAATGACCTCAGATATGCAGATGACACCACCCTTCTGGCAGAAAGTGAAGAAGAACTAAAGAGCTTATTGATGAAAGTGAAAGAGGAGAGTAAAAAAGTTGGCTTAAAACTCAACATTCAGAAAATTAAGATCATGGTATCCAGTCCCATCACTTCATGGCAAATAGATGGGGAAACAGTGGCTGAATTTATTTTGGGGGGCTCCAAAATCACTGCAGATGGAGACTGCAGCCATGAAATTAAAAGATGCTTACTCCTTGGAACGAAAGTTATGACCAACCTAGATAGCATATTAAAAAGCAGAGACATTACTTTGCCAATAAAGGTCCGTCTAGTCAAGGCTATGGTTTTTTCCAGTAGTCATGTATGGATGTCAGAGTTGGACTATAAAGAAAACTGAGCACCAAAGAAATGATGCTTTTGAACTGTGGTGTTGGAGAAGACTCTTTAGAGTCCCTTGGACTGCAAGGAGATCCAGCCAGTCCATCCCAATAGAGATCAGTCCTGGGTGTTCATTGGAAGGACTGATATTGAAGCTGAAACTCCAATACTTTGGCCACCAGATGTGAAGAGCTGACTCATTTGAAAAGGCTGGGAAAGATTGAGGGCAGGAGGAGAAGGGGACAACAGAGAATGAGATGGTTGGATGGCATCACTGACTCAATGGACGTGGGTTTGCATAGACTCCAGCCATTGGTGATGGACAGGGAGGCCTAGCGTGCTGCAGTCCATGGGGTCACAAAGAGTCGGACCTGACTGAGCAAGTGAACTGAACTGAACTGAACTGAGCACATGAACAGGTTTCCCAGGTAGCTCAATGTTAAAGAATCTGTCAATGCAGGAGACATAGGTTCAATCCCTGGGTTAGGAAGATTCCCCCAGAGTAGGAAATGGCAAGACACTTCAATATTCTTGCCTGGGAAATCTCATGGACAGAGGAGCCTGGCAGGCTACAAATTATAGGGCAGCAAAAAGTTGGCACAGCTGAGTATGCATGAGCACTTGAACACAGTGTTTTGGTTATTAATATAAGAGAGGAATTGCTGTATCATAGAGCACGCATATAATTTTAGCATAAGTAGTTACTGCCAAAGCATTTTCTGACGTGATTATACCTATTTCACTCCCATTAGCAATGAGTGACAGTTTCACTTGCTCTATAGTTTGTCAGCACTTGTTATTTTTTTTAATTTGAAGACACTTTATTATGCTCAAAGTTTTCCCATTACTTTTAATTGTAGACTCTTACTTGTCAAAAAGAAAATTAATAAAAATCTATATCTTCAGGAAACTTTTGACAACATAGTTTTCCTTTATATGCTTGTCAACTTTAAATTATTACAAGTTAGATATATTTAGTCATTACATGATACCAGGAAGATCAGCCTTAAAGATATCAATAATGTCTATGCTGGTAAGTAAAATAATGGTAAAAAATGGTATTTCAGTTTTACCTTAAAAAAAAAAGCAAACAGAGTCCAGTTTGTTAATGATGGGAATACAGACTTATCTTCTTAATCTTGGATATTAAATATTTGGACTTAAAAAATAAATATTCCTGTTCTCTCAAATAGTGGCTGACATTGTCTTGGGAGCAGGCTGTCTAAAGAACCAGTCTTTCCTCCCTCAAGAGGGATCCAGGGGTACACCAAGTACAGGATCAAGAGCCGTTTGCAACATTTATCACCAAGCCCATGGAGCTACTAGCCCTGCTTACTAAATTAAAGAGAGACTGAATCTCTTTCTAAGCATCATGATGGCCATGTGGACGTCACTAGCAAGGCCACATGTGTACTACTGATAAAAGATTTTTCAAATTGCTGAATTTCCTCTTTTCATTATTTTAAAAAATATTGTTCAGCTTTAGTGTAAAAAGGGAGAGAGATTGGACAATTATATTTTTAAACAATTCCAGCACCACCCCCACCACCAAAAGGGATTCCATTTTTATTACATGATCTCTACCTCCATAGTAAAGAATTGAGGCAAAAACAAACCATGTTCTATTTCTGAACAAAGAATTCGGACTATCTAAATTATAATTCATTCCCTAGGAAATCAATTTTTGGAAATTTCAATCAGTGTTCAAAAAGAATATCCTACCCAAACCATCCAAGGAAGACTTGTACTTTCTTAGACCAGCCACACAACCATGAAGTATGGCTTCAGTATTAGACTTGGCAATCCCAAACCCCTTTTTAAACTGTATTGGTTGCTATTTACTTAATTAACTTAGAACTTGCTGTTTGGATTAGGCTGTCAAGTAACATTGGTTATCTAACTATTTAGCTGCGATTGTGTATCAGGTATGAAATCTCACACATATGAAGGAAACCTGGTGAGTCATGTATCAGATGTGCACAGAGCGCACGTGTGGATCTGAGTACAAACAAAGGTCAAAATATTTACATGGAATGTTGACCCTGACTTAAAAAGCTACTATTTTAAATTATGATATCTTTACATACAATTTGTTTTATGAATAGCCTCATATGATAATTTTTAAAAATATGCCTTTCAAATACTTGATAAAAATATATAAAATTTCACTATACTTATTTTTCTTTAAACAGGACATCTAAACTCTCTTTACAAATCAAAAGAAAAAATTTTTTTTCTTTTTGAAAGTCACAGATGCAAGAATGAGATACATATTCTCTTATACAACTATGCACATTTCTAGTATTTTGAGCTATATAATTTACTCACTGAAGATCACTAGTATCAAAGAAAAATGAGAGATCCCATCTACATATTTACAATATAATGCACCCATGGCTGATGCATGTCAGTGTATGGCAAAATCCACTACAATATTGTAAAGTAACTAGCCTCCAGTTAAAATTAAAATAAATTAATTAATTTTTTTTAAAAAGAGTCTTTCTTAAACTTCTTTAAAAACAGCAAGATTAGGATGGTATCTGGCCAATGTTAAGAAATAATTTGATGACAAAGAAATAAGTTAACATTACATGAACAGTTTTCTAAAATACATCTTATGCTGCTGCTAAGTCGCTTCAATCGTGTCCGACCCTGTGCGACCCCATAGACGACAGTCCACCAGGCTCCCCTGTCCCTGGGATTCTCCAGGCAAGAATACTGGAGTGGGTTGCCGTTTCCTTCTCATCTTATACATCTTATAGTGCAATTTCAATATGGTGATCAACTGCACATATTTGGGAAAATGATCACATTTTCTTTGACTGTATCAGTAACATGTAAAACCTACATTTAGAATAGGATGCATTCTTGTAATCTACTGGGAACATGCAAAGCCAGGTGAGTCCAGAAAGAAAGGTCTGAGAATCTATTAACAAAATTGTCCATTGTAATCAGTGCTTGTGGGTCTGTAATCACCATTCTAACTATGATTAAGCCATAAGGAAAGGTTTTTAGTTTCATATATAATAATTTTCAAAGCCTACCTTCCCTTATTAAGCATTTGTTGAGTCACTTGTATATGTAATCACAAAGCCTTCTCAAACTATAACATGAAGGCCACTCACTAAGGCAGATTTTCAGTAATTCCTTTAAAGAGAGATTCTTGAGCGCACACACTGTGACTACATGTGTCTATGTAAGAGAAACAGTTGCACTTTTGGGAGAGTAAGAGGACTCCACCTTAATGCCAGTCCAGGCGCATCTATGATGATCCACCCAAAATACACCTAAACTGTCTTGTCTGGAGTTGCTCAACACTGTAAACTTAGCATCTTCAGTGGCTAACATGCAAATGCAAAGGCAGCGACCACGTCTGAGACCAGCAGAAGCACTGGACACCCATGTATATTCTCTAGCTAACTTTCTCTATAAAAAGTTCAACCTCCTCTTGGAGGTAGAGCTCTGTATTCAAGACAGCCAGAAGGTTCAAAGTTCTGCTCAGAATACAGTACTGAGCACATTTTAATTCTGGATCTCATACTCAAACACTGTGTTTGAAATGAGACTGTAAAAAACCCTACCACCAAAATGATAACTGATTTAATCATGAGCTCTACAAAAAAAAAAAAAAGATAATTAGGAAAACTTCCCTTAGTTACGAATGTAACCAGTTCACTGGAACCCAATGTGTATCTGTCTCCAATTTGTCAAAAGTTCTTTTCAGCTCATTGAAGGCCACAGCAAGATCATCATTTACTATCAGTTCAGTTGCTCAGTCATGTCCGACTCTTTGTGACCCCATAGACTGCAGCACGCCAGGCCTCCCTGTCCATCACCAACTCCTGGAGTTTATTCAAACTAATGTCCATTGAGTCGGTGATGCCATCCAACCATCTCATCCTCTGTCGACCCCTTCTCCTGCCACCTTCAATCTTTCCCAGCATCAGGGTTTTCTCCAATGAGTCACCTCTTCGCATCAGGTGGCCAAAGTATTGGAGTTTCAGCTTCAGTCCTTCCAATGAACATTCAGGACTGATTTCCTTTAGGATAGACTGGTTGGATCTCCTTGCAGTCCAAGGGACTCTCAAGAGTCTTCTCCAACACACAGTTCAAAAGCATCAATTCTTCAGGGCTCAGATTTCTTTATAGTCCAACTATCACATCCATACATGATTACTGGAAAAACCATAGCCTTGGCTAGACGGACCTTTGTTGGCAAAGTAATGTCTCTGCTTTTTAATATGCTTTCTAGGTTGGTCATAGCTTTTCTTCCAAGGAGCAAGTGTCTTTTAACTTCAAGGCTGTAGTCACCATCTGCAGTGATTTTGGAACCAAAAAAAATTAAGTCTACCACTGTTTCCACTGTTTCCCCATCTATTTGCCATGAAGTGATGGGGCCAGATGCCATGATCTTAGGTTTCTGAATGTTGAGCTTTAAGCCATCATTTACTATAGTTTTGTCAAAAAGATGACCATACTGACTCTCCATTATCTGGGCAGATTTAATCATTTCTTGAAAGTCGTCTTCCATAAAGGGCTTCGCAGCACCTTGGTCGTCTCTGCTTGAGATAATCTTTGCATTTTTTCTTGTCTCCCTCAAACGCCCTATTGACAGAGGCCTTATAAATATCACATATGGCTTATATTCTAGTATCCTTAAGTGCTTCATTGTATGAGGCTGAACATCCAACAAACTGTTTTTAGCCAGGACAGACCAAACTGAGTCTATACTTGTGTAATAGTTGTTTTTATATTCACCATATTCAATAAACTTATTCCTCTCAAACAAATGCTTGGAAATGAAAATATATTCAACACCATCATTCTCCTGGCTTCTTCTTGGTCTGGTGGTATAGGGCACTGTCACACTGTATTGCTCTGTGTTACTGTTCAGCAGCTTTCGTTTCACTTCATTCAAACCTACTCCAACAGGACCAATCAAGACCAACCAAGTCTGTATTTCTCGTTCATCTACCGGTGATAGGGTGTTACTTCCTCATACGTGGGCACATTGGCTGTGTCATACTGGTCACTCTTCTTGCACTCATACATGGACTTATTTGTTTTCTTATCTTTCCTACTAAGATGAAAAGTTCTTCTAAAACCAGATGATTTCCTACTGGAAACTTTCAGGGGCTGGACTAATATTTCTGGTCGTCTCAGAGCCAGTCTCCTTTCCTGGAAAGGTTTAGAGGGATTCAGTCCTGCTCTGGGGTTGGCATCTCCTTCATGCTTTGCTTGCCACCACGTTGCATCATCTTGGCTCATAATCTGAAGAATATCTCCCTTTTTGAAAGAAAGCCCAGCTTCCTTACATGGAATTGCTTTATCCTCATTAGGGTCGTAGTCAAAGACGGCTTTGATAAACATCTTGCCTTCCTTTGATGGTGCCTCTTCTTTGATGCTGTGTATAATCTTAAATGTTATTGCACCCTGAGACTGAGCCAAGATCAAGATTATTTCCTGGATCATTACCCTCGACAGGTATCCCATTCACTTCCCTAAATTAATCGCCAACTTGAATAATACCACTTCTGTCTGCAGCTCATCCTCTCATGATCCTGGCCACCACGATGGCCCCAGTCTGTTCATCCTTTTTAATAGTGGCTCCCAGTGGTTCTCTATTTTTGACCAGGCAGATGATTTTCACCGAGTCTTCCTCATTGTCAATGTCATCGGGCATAGGAGGCAACACCGGATCATAATTGTTTTGAGCCACAGTGTCATGCACAGAGAGCAAAGCCTTCACCTTGGGTTTTGACAGTAGTTTCTCAGCCCCTCTCAGATCTCACTGTTTATTGGCTTGTTCTGAAGCTCCTCCGCCAGGTCATCGGCCAAGGCTGCCCATCCCTGGAGGATGGGCATGGGGTTCTGTTTCTCGTAGTAGTGAAATTTCTCATGAATCTTGACTAGTGAATTCAGGCTTTTTTCACCGAACACATCCCAGAGGAAGGTCGGGTCTTTCTGGCTGTTCATGTGTGGCTGCATCTGGGCTGGCAGAGCCACCAACAGCTCATACAGACCTGCATCGCTCCCTGAGCCTGTGAACAGAGCGGGCATGATGCTGGGGCCAGCCGGGTGCTGCCAACTCACTCCCCTGGAAGGCGGCCAAGATGCCAACCGCTGCAGCCACTCCCGGGCTGACTACCAAGGTCTGTGTGTCCCCGTGCAGGCCATTTCTGCTCCGGGTGGCCATGGCCACGGCAGGAGCGCCCTCTCTGGTGTCTGCAGGCCGGGCCAAAGTACCGAGGCTGCAACCGCGGCCACCGCTAAGGACTATCAAGCAGCCTGCGGGTTCAGCGCTGCCGTGGCAGGCGCAGGACTCACGAGCCCAACACGTGTTATTTTCTATCTTTCTCATTTTGGCAGGTGGACTCAAACATTTTTATGTTTATTATTCTCATTGTAGTTCTATAGTTGCATCTTTGGGTTTTCTTAGTTGATTAAATACAGATCTTCCTCAGCTTACCATGCAGCTACATCTCACTAAACCCATTATAAGTTGAAGATATTGTTAAGTCAAAAATGCATCTAAGACACCTGAGTTCCAGAACATCTTCACTTAACCTAGCCTATCTTCAGTGTGGTTAGAACACTTACGTTAGCCTACATTTGTTCAAAATAATCTAACACAAAGCCTATTTTATAATGAAGTATTGAATATCTCTTGTAACTTATTCAATACTGTATTGAAAGTGAAAAACAGAATGGTGTTTGCGTTGTAAGTGTATCAGTTGTTTATCCTCATGATCTCTTGACTGACAGGGACCTGGGGCTGGCTGCCATTGCCCAGCATCATGAAAGTATATCACACCATATATCACTAGCCCAGGAAAAGATCAAAATATAAAATTTGAAGTACAGTTTCTACTCAATATGTACTGCTTTTGCACCACTGTAAAGTCAAAATATCTTAAGTCTGACCATTGTTAAGTTAGGGACAATCTGTAGTTATTTAGGAATGTGTTTTGCTTTTAATTATAACTAGTTGTGTCTTTCCCTTTCAATTGTTAAGTTTTAGTTTTAGCACATTGTGATCAAATACTGTGGTCTTTATCATCACGGATTTTGGAATTTGTTTTCTTTTAGAATCTAAATGTATGATCAATTTTATAAATGTAAAAAGAGTGGTTGAAAGTAGTATATATTCTCTGTAGTCTTTTAAGTTTGCTATGACAGCCTGATTAATATCTAGATCATTTATTGTTCTTTCTACTTAATCTAAGACAGAAAGGGCGGATTAGAGATTTCCACTTCAATTGTATTTCTCTCATTTTCTCGGAAGTAGCACATGTCGTGCAGCAGCTCTCAAATTTTAGCATGCATAAGAATCGACTGGAGTACTTGTTAAAACGCAAATTTCAGAGCTCTAGAATACATCTGAGGTGACTCCTGGAGTTTGCATGTTTAGTAAGCAAGGACTAACCTTTCAGATACAATACGGTAGTGTCTCAGTGCTCTTCGAGTCATAAAGACCTAGGTCCAAATCCCGTATGTGCTCTTAACAGTGAGTACTTTGAACAATTCATTGAACTTCTCTGTGCTCAGTTTTTTCATCTGTAAAATGGGAATAATTACCATGTCTACCACATTGTGATGTTCTGAACATTAAATTAGTTAATGCATGTGAAAACAGTAGTACAGAATCTGGCCACACTGTTAATTACTATGTAAGGCTATTCACTGACCATATCCTAGTTTTTCAATGTAAAGTGACTCTGCCTCATTTATTGAATTCTTCTTTGATTATTATTCATCACCACCTATACATTATATTTTTCTATTATATCTTTGCTCATTTAAAAAATAGTTTTAACTTCTAAGGCACTTTAGATGTCTCTCGTAAGTTGCAAATAGTATTTTCTTATCAATTCAGTCTGAAACTTTATTAGAGGCGTTAACTCATTTACATTTGCTTTATCCTCAATAGCCTCTTTTTGCTTTAATATTTTCATGTCTTTATGCTATTGATTTAATGTACTATATTTTTCTTTGGTTTTTGTTCAGATGTTTGGAAGAAATTAAGCATCTTATAAATTTACCTTTGTGTTTAAAATTTATTTTTTTAGATGAAAATGCTTTTTTAAATTTAGTTTTAATTGGAGGATAATTGCTTTACAATATTGTATTGGTTTCTGCCATGTATATACCTATATTTATCTTGTCAGTGTTAGGTATGAAATGGTATTTCTTGATTCTCCTGACACTATCAGTAATGTAAATAGGGTAATGTTTTACATAGCTAGATATTCATAAGTCTTACCATGAATTTAAAAAATTTAATCAGGAAATATCTGATCTTGCCTAATTTATTTTGTATTATATTGACCTTTTTCAGCTCACAGTTTTCTTCTAAACTTTGGTTTTTCATTTTATTTGATCTGTTCTTCATGTAATTGGAAGGTTTTGATCTCCTAGATCAGTTCTCCCTACCTTATTACATTTTTTTTTTCATTCTGGAATAATTTTTTAAAGGCCTTTAGGATTTGACTGTGACCACTAAACAGTATCAGGCTCTCCAGTATTATTTCCATATCCCTTACTGTACTCAAAAGGCAGTTACTCAACCCTCACAAAATATATAACTTATCTCTGATGTAGAATAAAAATAAAATGGATGTAGTGTAAACACAATAAAGTAACTAAATGGACTGAGCTTTGGTGTCTGTAAGAACAAAGTTCTAAATGTCATAAGTCTGCTATATTTTTCTATCCCTCATTGTGTGCCTATTTGGTGGAAGAACTCTTTCTATATAGATGCCCTGAACTTAGTGTGTATTGCCTGCAGAAACAAGGCCCACAGACTTTGCCTCTGCCTACTTCTCCAGCTGTATTTTGTTTTACTTTGTAGTCTTGTTATACTGAATTGCTTCTACCCTGTCAAATACTCTATCAGTCAGAATACTTGTGACTTTAGATAGAAAACACCTACTCAAACTAGCTCAAGTAATGAGAATATGAACTAAAACTAGAGGTCCAAAGAATGGAAGGCTCTCGATATGATAGAAATCAATTGTCACTCAATTACTACTATGAAATATTTCAATTTATTTCAGTTTTGTGTTAGACTCTCTACAGTTTGGCATGTTAAGGCTGGTGTAGCAAGGGAAATAAGGGTTATAAGTTGTTGCTTTTTTTTTTTTTTAAATCACATCCAGCAGGAGAGAGAAAGGAAAATCTCTCCTTGAAGCATGGACTACATCTTTCCCTTAAAATTGTATTGGGATGAACAAATTAATAGTCAGCAAGGGAATGCCACACACTAGTTTAAACTAATCAAAATTATCCTGATTATCCAGAGATCTATTTGGATATCTGAACAAACTTGAAATCATATTCTGCGCAAGAAAAGATACTGAGGCTATGAATCGTATCTACCATGGATGCTGCTCTTTCTGAAATCCCAATCTTTGCACACAGTGTTTCCTCTGCCTGTGATACTTTTTGCCTCCCTCTTTACCTAGCTTGACTTCCCTGGTGGCTCAGATGGTAAAGTATCTTCCTGCAATGTGGGAGACCCGGGTTCGATCCCCTGGATCAGGAAGATCCCCTGGAGGAGGGCATGGCTGTCCACTTCAGTATTCTTGCCTGGAAAACTCGATGGATGGAGAAGCCTGGCGGGTTACATGAGGTTGCAAAGAGTTAGACCCAACTGAGCAACTAACACTTTCTTTTATTTAGCTTTCTTTTACTGTACTTATCTTTTAGCTCTCATTTCCCCCCCCCCTGGTTTTTATTGAGGTATAATTGAGATATAGCACTGTATAAGTTTAAAGTACATAGCATCATGATTTGATTCATATATTGTGAAATGATTACTACAATGTTTAGTTAATATTCATCATCTCATATAGATATAGAATTTTTTAATAAGAGGTTTTTATTTATTTATTTTTGGAAATACTGGGTCTTCGTTGCGTGTGTAGGCTTTTCTCTAGTTGTGGCAAGCAGGGACTACTCTCTAGTTGCCATGCGTGAGCTTCTCATTGCGGTGGCTTCTCTTGTTGGGGACCATTGGCTCTAGGGCACACAGGCTTCATTAGTCTTGGCACATGGACTCAGTAGTTGTGGGTCCTGGGCTCTGGAGCACAGGCTCAATTGTTGTGGCATGCGGGCTTATTAGTTGCTCTGTGGCATGTGTGATCTTCCCGGATCAGGGATTGAACCCATGTCTCCTGCATTGGCAGATGGATTCTTTACCATCTGAGCCACTGGGGAAGCCCTCATATAGATACAAAATTTTTAAAAAGAGAAAAAAAAGGAATTTTTCTTTTTGTGATGAGAACTCTTAGGATATACTATCTTAAACATTTTCATATACCCTGTAGCAGTGTTAACTGGAGAAGGAAATGGCAACCCACTCCAGTATTCTTGCCCAGAGAATCCTGTGGATGGAGGAGCCTGGTGGGCTGCTGTCCATGGGGTCCCACAGAGTCGGACACGACTGAAGTGACTTAGCATGCATGCATGCATTGGAGAAGGAAATGGCAACCCACTCCAGTATTCTTGCCTGGAGAATCCCAGGGACAGAGGAGCCTGGTGGGCTGCTGTCTATGGACAGAGTCGGACTGACTGAAGCGACTTAGCAGCAGCAGCAGCAGCAGCAGTGTTAACTACAGTCATTAGGTTGTACATTACATTGCCAGAATGTATTTATCTTATAACTGGAAGTCTGTACCTTTTCACTGCCTTTAGCCAATTCCCCTACCCTTCCACCATCCATATTTCTGATAACCTACAAATCTAGTCTCTTTTTCTATGAGTTTGTTTTTTTCATTCTTCCTCTCTTTTTTTAAGAAAATTTTTTTATATTTCATGTACAATATTTTTCACTTAGCATAACGCCCTCAAGTTCCACCCATGCTGTCACAAATGACAGGATTTCTTCATTTTTAAGAGCTGAACAATGTTTCCATTGAATATACATACTACAACGTCTTTATCCATTCATCCATTCATCCATCCACTTAAGTTGTTTCCATGTGCTGGATATTTTAAATAATTCTGTTACCATGACGGTGCAGATATCTTTCCACACAGTGCTTTTGTTTCCTTCAGACATATTCCCAGAAATGGAATTGCTGAATCATATGATGGTTTTTTTTTTTTTAATTTCTTTGAGGAAACTCCATACTATTCTCCATAGGAGCTGAACCAATTTACAATCCCACCAACAGTGCTCAAGTGTCCCTTTTACTCCATATCTTTGCCAACACTTGTTATTTCTTGTCTTTTTGATGATAGCCATTCTGACAGATGGCTTTCCTGATAGCTCAGTTGGTAAAGAATCCATGTGAAATGCAGGAGACCCCGGGTCAATTCCTGGTGTTGGGAAGATCCCCTGGAGAAGGGATAGGCTACCCACTCCAATGTTTTGTGGCTTCCCTTGTGGCTCAGCTGGTAAACAATCTGCCTGCAATGTGAGAGACCTGGGTTCGATCCCTAGGTTGGGAAGATCCCCTGGAGAGGGGAAAGGCTACCCACTCCAATATTCTGGCCTAGAGAACTCCATGGACTATATATCCATGGGGTCACAAAGAGTCAGATGCAACTAAGCGACTTTCACTTTCACTTTCATTCTGACAGATGTGAGGTCATACCTCATTGAGGTTTTGATTTGCATTTCTCTAATAATTAGGGATATTTATCCTCTTTTCATGTACCGGTTTTTGGTTTTTTGGAAATTGAGTTGTGCTAGTTCTTTATATATTTTGAACATCAACCCTTTAATAGATATATCATCTGCAAATATCTCCTCCCATTCAGTTAGTTACTTTTCCATTTTGTTGGTTATTTCTGTTGCTGTATAGAAGCTTTTTAGTTTGATATAGTCTCACTATATGTATTTTCTATTTTGTGGCTTGTGCTCATAGGTATCATATCCAAAAAATCATTGCCAAACCCATGTCAAGCAGCTTTTTTCCTATCATTTTTTAGGAGTTTTATGTTTTTTCAGTCTTTCATTTCATATTTAATCTACTTAGAGTTAGTTTTTGTAAGTGGTATAGGGTAGGGGTTTCATTCTTCTACATGTGAATGTACTACATGTGAAACTACTATTTATCATCAGTAGTAGTTATTATACTGCACAATGCTCCCTACAAATGAAAACATGGCAAAGGAAAGAAGTGAATTGTATTCCAGCTGAGCAACCTGTCTTCACTCTGTCTCTACTCCTGGGACTGGTGATATTTTTTAAGAAAACCTAAATCTGATCGTGCTATTATCTTGCTCAAAATCCTTTTATGACATCTTATTGCTCTAAAATTATTAATGTGGTTCAAAATGTTCAGCACACTACTATTCATGACATCACCTCTACCTACCTCTTAAGCCTAGTTTTATGTAAGTCAGGCTATTTCTCAAGTTATTTTTTGTGAATATACATTTTTCTGAAAACTCATCTATTCTGTCTAAAATTCTAATTTCCCCTCTGCAGCTGCTTCCATCTTGATACCTTTGCATTTGTTGTTCCCTTTCCTTGAAATATTCTTCACCTCTACTCTTCTCAGCTCCCCACTTCCCTCTATGCTGAGTCAACTTCAATCCATCTATTAAGTATTCGTGTAATTTCTCAGGAAGATCTGACTTGATCTCTCACTGTCATTTCAATATTCTTCATCTATGCTTTCATAGCACCCAGTACTTTATCACTTGTTATATGATTATTATATTGAAACAAATTAATTACTTAATATGTCTTTCCCCAGTAGGTAGAATACAAACTCCCTGAGGACATGGACTTTGCTTATAGTATTCAACATTGTACTTATAATGCTTTCAACAGTGCCTGGCACATGGTGGGAAGAATTATTGAATTAATCTTTTGGCCTTATATCTTTTGCAAATAAGTCAGGAACTAAGGCAGAGCTAGGGCTCCCTATGCAGTATATAGCTGGCATTATGCTAGCTTTACTACCTTTCATGAATCAAATTTGTAGACTGGGATCACAATTCACATTTGGTTCTAAAGCATATTTGAGTTTATAAAAAAGCATCATCTTTCTGAGTAATTGGACCTTGAGTTTTCTGATATTGATAGGCTCTGACTTTTTCTTTTTTTGACATGCCATTTGTCAGAAATAGGGCACAGAGTTGCCTTGTTAGTCTGGGGCAGTTCAAGCATGCTTAAGTCCCTGAGCTTTTTATGAACATGGCTATGACTACAGATCATGGATATAGTCTACCATAATAGTCCTTATGTGTGCTTTTAACAGCAAATACACCATTCTAGTTGCACTTATTTGAGTTTATTACTATTTCACTTACATTTTTTTCTATAAGAGAACACATAAAATTATAAGAAGTAGAAAATGTTCTGAATTTTTCCCTCCTTAAAACAATGAATTAATGAAAACATTCAATCTTGCTTGATTGCCCAGTTAGCCTATGTTATTTTTATTCCATATTCACAAGTTATCGAGCAGCCTAGCACTTAATCCTCTTTAGGTGAAAGTAGTATAAGATATGGTCTTTGTCTTCAACAAGTTCACCACCTAGTAAACATAATCAGGTGCAACTTTCCAAGTAAATAATTTTATACCTTACATCCTCCTAAGACTATCAGCCATCAATATAGATTGATAAATCTGCTTTTGTACTGTAGTCCAGTAATGTGATTAATGGATACATGTGTATAATTTTAAAATGTTAAGTTTGTTTAAGGACAACAGATATAGAAAACCATCTATGCAAAAGCAAGAGAATTCCAGAAAAATATCTACTTCTGCTTCACTGTCTACACTAAAGCCTTTGACTTTGCTGTGTGGCTCACAACAAACTGAAAAATTCTTAAAGAGATAGGAATACCAGACTACCTTACCTGCCTCCTGTGAAACCTGTATGCAGGTCAAGATGCAGCAGTTAGAACTGGACATAGAACAATGAACTGATTCCAAATTGGGAAAGGAGTATGTCAAGGCTATATATTGTCACCGTGCTTATTTAACTTACAAGCAGAGTGCATCATGAGAAATGCCAGGCTGAATGAAGCACAAGCTGGAATCAAGATTGCTGGGAGAAATATCAATAACCTCAGATATGCAGATGACACCACACTTATGGCAGAAAGTGAAGAAGAGCTGAAGAGCCTCTTGATGAAAGTGAAAGAGGAAAATGAAAAAGTTGGCTTAAAACTCAACATTCAGTTTTTTATTTCTTTCCATCAGTGTTGAAACATGTATATTATCAAGTGTGAAACAGATCACCAGTCCAGGTTGTATGCATGAGACAAGTGCTCGGGGCTGGTGCACTGGGATGACCCAGAGGGATGGGATGAGGAGGGAGGTGGGAGGGGGGTTCAGGATGGGGAACACATGTAAATCCATGGCTGATTCATGTCAATGTATGGCAAAAACCACTACAATATTGTAAAGTAATTAGCCTCCAACTAATAAAAATAAATGAAAAAGAGAGAGAGAGAGACACTAGGAAAAAAAAAAAAAAAACTCAACATTCAGAAAACTAAGATCATGGCATCTGGTCCCATCACTTCATGGCAAATAGATGGGGAAACAGTGGAAACAGTGAGAGACTATTTTCTTGGGCTCCAAAATCACTGCAGATGGTGACCACAGCCATGAAATTAAAAGACACTTGCTCTTTGGAAGAAAAGGTATGAAAAACCTAGACAGTGTATTCCAGAGCAGAGATATTACTTTACTGACAAAGGCCCATCTAGTCAAAGCTATGGTTTTTCCAGAAGTCATGTATGGATGTGAGAGTTGGACCCTTAAGAAGTCTGAGCACCGAATAATTGATACTTTTGAACTGTGGTGTTGGAGAAGACTCGTGAGAGTCCTTGGACTTCAAGATCAAGGTAGTATATCCTAAAGGAAATCAACCCTGAATATTCATTGAAAGGACTGTTCTGAAACTGAAGCTCCAACACTTTGGCCACCTGATGCAAAGAGCCAACTCACTGGAAAAGACCCTGATGCTGGGAAAGATTGAGGGAAGGAAGAGAAGGGGATGACAGAAGATGAGATGGTTGAATGGCATCTCTGACTTGATGGACATGAGTTTGAGCAAGCTCCAGGAGATGGTGAAGGACAGGGAAGCCTGGCGTGCTGCAGTCCATGGGTTCGCAAACAGTTGGACACGACTGAGTGACTGAACAACCCCAGTGTTCATCGCAGCACTGTTTATAATTGCCAGGACATGGAAGTAACCTAGATGCCCATCAGCAGACAAATGGATAAGAAAGCTGTGGTACATATACACTATGGAATATTACTCAGCCATTAAAAAGAATTCATTTGAATCTGTTCTAATGAGATGGATGAAACTGGAACCCATTATACAGAGTGAAGTAAGCCAGAAAGATAAACACCAATACAATATACTAATGCATATATATGGAATTTAAAAAGATGGTAACGATAACCCTATATGCAAAACAGAAAAAGAGACACAGATGTACAGAACAGACTTTTAGACTCTATGGGAGAAGGCGAGGGTGGGATGTTCAGAGAGAATAGCATTGAAACAACTATACTATCAAGGGTGAAACAGATCACCAGCCCAGCTTGGATGCATGAGACAAGTGCTCAGGGCTGGTGCACTGGGAAGACCCAGAGGGATGGGATGGAGAGGGAGGCGGGAGGGGGGATCGGGATTGGGAACACATGTAAATCCATGGCTGATTCATGTCAATGTATGGCAAAACCACTACAATAAAAAATTTTAAAAAATAATAATAAAAAAATAAAAATAAAAAAACAGAAGATAAAGCAGCAAGAACCTGCACAGATGTAAAGACTTACCATTTATGTCAGTTTTACGTAGTGACTTACAACTGCTGATGACAATATAGTCTGAGGAATCTTGTTAAGTGTGAGCCACCCATCTTTATTCTGTGTGTCTGTGAACTGTCCCACCCACACCCTCTTCCCTTAATTGTTATAGAAACTATGGTCACTGGTCTGCATTCTCCCCAAGTGCAAGTAAAAGGGGCAAAAAAAAAAAAAAAACCCTGCTCTATTTCTATTGTTTAGAGATAAGGGTGGAGAAGGAAATGGCAACCCACTCCAGTGTTCTTGCCTGGAGAATCCCAAGGACGGGGGAGCCTGGCGGGCCGCCATCTCTGGGGTCGCACAGAGTCGGACACAACTGAAGCGACTTAGCAGCAGCAGCAGCAGAGGTAAGGGTTGTCAATTTCAAGTCAGTTTCCCCACATGTAGCAACTCTCACAAGGCCTAAAGACAAGGTCTGTTGTATGTTTTTCAAGTCAGAAGATGACTTTTTCTTTTTCCTATAAAGGAACACATAGTAAATATTTTTAGCTTGTAGGCCATACATCAGTAAATGTGGTTGTGCTTAACTAAAACTTTATTTACAAAAGGAGGTGGTGGCTGGATTTGGTCCATTGGTCATAGTTTGAGGACCCCATGACCCTAGTCCTGGAAGTAGCATTCAGTTGTAGCACACAGCCTGTGAGGCCATACTGTACAGTCCTTCTCTATCCCAAGACATGTTCTAGGAACAGTAATTTCTGAAACTGTTGAACTAGCCTCACCTTTTTTGCAAAGCTGCATAAAATCTATGTAGGACCCCAATTCTATAATGTAGTTTGCATGTGTCAGGAAATTCAGTTTAAGATGAGAACTGAGTCAACTAATAATTAACAAGAGTGTCAAGAATACTTTACGGAGGCAAGAAATTGTCTCTTCAATAAGCAACTTTAAGAAAATTTAAGACTTAAAACAAAGCTTTTTTGCTTATATGTAAATCACTTCATGGCAAATAGATGGGGAAACAGTGACAGACTTTATTTTGGGGGGCTCCAAAAATCACTGCAGATGGTGACTGCAGCCATGAAATTAAAAGACGCTTACTCCTTGGAAGAAAAGCTATGACCAACCTAGACAGCATATTAAAAAGCAGAGACATTACTTTGCCAACAAAGGTCCATCTAGTCAAGGCTATGGTTTTTCCAGTAGTCATGTATGGATGTGAGAGTTGGACTATAAAGGAAGCTGAGCACTGAAGAATTGATGCTTTTGAACTGTGGGGTTGAAAAAGACTCTTGAGAGTCCCTTGGACAGCAAGGAGGGCCAACCAGTCCATCCTAAAGGAAATCAGTCCTGAATATTCATTGGAAGGACTGATGTTGAATCTGAAACTCCAATACTTTGGCCACTCATGCGAAGAACTGACTCATTAGCAAAGAACCTGATGCTGGGAAAGATTGAAGGCGGAAGGAGAAGGAGATGACAGAGGATGAGGTGGTTGGATGGACTCAATGGACTCAAACTCAATGGACATAAGTTTGAGTAAACTCCAGGAGTTGGTGATGGACAGGGAGGCCTGGTGTGGTGCAGTCCATGGGGTCAACAAAGAGTTGGACATGACTGAACGACTGAACTGAACTGAACTGATCTTGATGGGTAGACTCTACTCCATGTCGTTTTCATTCCAGAACTCAAGCTGACAGAAGTCGTCATCTAGAGTGTTACCTATTGCTGGGACATTCACTTGGGTTACTTACATCAGATAGCACACTCCCTCCTAGAGCTTCCACCTAGAAGTGATACATATTACTTCTCTTATCAAGGAGAAATGTAGTCCTATAACATGATTGAAAAGAGGAGAATGAAATTATTGTGATCAAAAGACAATCTACAGAATGAGGAAAAAATTTGCAAATCATGTATCTGTTGAGTCTAGTGTCCAGGATATATATGTAAATCTTAAAACTCAACAGTAAAAGAGACAACCCAGTTCAAAAATGAGCTAAGGACTTTAGTAGACATATTTACAAAAAAGATATATAAATGGCCAACAAAAACATGAAAAGATACTCAATATCATTAGTCACTAGGGAATGCAAAACAAACCACAATAAGTTACTATTTCATACCCACTAAGATAGCTAAAGGGCTTCCCTCATAGCTCAGTTGGTAAAGAATCTGCCTGCAATGCAGGAGAGCTGGGTTCAGTTCCTGGGTCGGGAAGATCCCCTGGAGAAGGAAATGGCAACCCACTCCAATATTCTTGGCTAGAGAATCCCATGGATAGAGGAGCCTGGCAGGCTACAGTCAATGGGGTCGCAAGAGTCAGATATGACTTAGTGACTAAACCACCATCAAGATAGCTAAAAAAAAAAAAAAAAGTTAAAAATTAAAAAATAACTAATGTTGGTGGGGATGTGGAGAAATTGGAACCCTCATACACTGCAAGTGGGAACATAAAGTGACTTAGCTACTATTGTTCCTCCACAAGTTAAATATAGGATTACCACATCACCCAGCAATTTCACTCTTGGGTTTCATACTCCAAAGAATTTAAAACAGGTATTCAAATACTATAAATGAATTCACAGCAGCACTGTTCACAATAGCCAAAATATCCATCAGATGATGGATAAACAAATTCTGGTAAATATACATAATGAAATATTATTTAGCCATAAACAGGTATAAAGTACTGATGCATGATGCAACATGGATGAACCTTGAAAACATGCTAAGTGAAATAAGCCAGACATAAAAGGTCACCTATTGTGTTATTCCATTTATATGTATTATTCCATTTTTATGAAATATCCAGGATAAATAAATTCATAAGAGATAGAAAGCAGATCGATTATTGTCAGAAGCTTGGGGGATAAGAGAGTGGAGAATGATGACTTAATTGGTAAAGGGTTTCCTTTCGAGGTGATGAAAATGTTTTCAAACTAGATAGAGGTCATGGTTGCACAACACTGAAATGTACTAAATGCCACTGAATTATTCACTTTAAGATGATTAATTTTGTGTTACATGAATTTCCCCTCAATTAAAAAAAAAGTATTTACAACAAGAACTAATGACTACCACACCTCTTTCTAAAAATCTGTCATGAGGGAGCTTGTAGGATATTTTGAAATATTTATTTAAGGTACAAAAATACATTTTAGAATATAATATGATTCTTTGGGAGTTGCTTTCTTTTAACTATAATCTCCATCTTCCTTTGTAGTGCTATGACAATATCAGATATTTTCCTACATACTTACATATTTTAACTTTCTCTCCACAAAGGTCATAATCAGCAAGAAACTCTGACAAAGATCCACTCCCTGATGATCATTACGTTTTCCCTTTTCCTTTTGTATAGAGATAAGGCATGGCTGCCATCTGAATATTTAAGAGCCAAAGTTAGCAGAGTATTTGTTATAATTGTTCAAGAGGAGCCAGCTTTTAGTAGGGGTCAAAATGATCAGAATCTTCAGATCTGGCTCAAAGTGCTTATTCTGTGTTTTTTAATGACATATTGGCCAGCCCTGAAAAGAATCCATCAAAGTGGCTAAGAAATAAAGAAGGTTAGGTATGCTTACTAAGGAAAGGAGAACAGGCACCATTACCATTTCAGGCTGCAGAGTTCATGCTATTCAGACCTTAATATGCTTGCTGATTAAGAGCATGTTGATAAAAATCTGATCACTCAAGGTCACTCGGGACTGTACTTTCTGCCCAGAGATGGTTTCACGGGGTGGTCAAGTGATGAAATTCAAATTTTTTTATTTGCAAAATAAAGTGAAAGATATTTAAATTGTTAGAGCAGGTCAAAATAATTTATCTAATGGTTCCCCAAACAGTCACTGTCCTTTGTAATCTAAGTTGACACTGCTGACAATGGTGTTTTCTATGTCAGACTTCTCTACCTCAGCAAACAATACACAAAGAATCACTCCAGTGGCATGGCCAGTACACCGCCCTTTCATCTCTGACCAGCCTCATGCAAAGCATTATGGATGTTCGAGAGCAACTGGGTCCAACAAAGGTGTAGATAAAGCAATAGGTGGTAATTTCGCTTTGGCGCAGAACACTAAAGGCACGAAGACATGGGAACAGGCTATGATATCAGAAAAGGGGAGGAAGTAAAAGAGACAGACAGGCTTGTCTGAAGAAATTTTTTGAAATTTTGAAAATTTTACAATGAGATTAAAAATTTTGTGTCCACTTCTTATTGGCTATATCACCTTTATCACTTACTTTACCTTTTGGTGCCTCAGTTTCTTCATCTACAAAATAGAGGAAATAGTACCTACCTCATTAGGTTGCCATGAGGAAGAAATGAAGTCAATTCATGTGAAATGCTTACAACAATAATTCTCAATCTTTTGCGGGCATCACAATCACTTGCTAAAACAGAGTGCTGGTTCCCACCCCCTGACTTTCAGATTCAGTGGCTCTGGGATGGGGCCAGAGACAGCACCCTTCTAACAAGTTTCTAAATGATTCTGAAGCCTCTGGTCTGGGGAACCACACTTTGCAAACCACCATATTAGAATGATGCTTGGTGTGTGGTATGTTAGGAATTACTGTTTTATAAAATTATAATTTATTAAGCATTTACTGCTTGTCCAGTACTGTGGAGAGTATGTGTATTGCCTCACTTGGGCATTACAACAGCAATCTGAGAAGATTCTGTGACCAGCAGATGATTGAGAGGAAGAATGAACACCCAAAGTAGTTGAGGAAATTGACCGAGACCTCATAGTTTATAAATGGAAGAGATGCAAATTAACTCAGACTGACTCTAGAGATTATGTAGCTGACGGCTCCAATCTGGTAGTGCCTTCCATCTCAGTAGGGCCTTGACCCTGCCCCAGGTACTTTGGTGGTGGTCTGTTTGGTAGCACCAAGGAAACATTCTCCTTGCCAGGCTGCACTAGACCTTTCAAAATGTCTGTTTATTCTTCTCTATCAACCCCCACCCTTATCTTCTTCATCTGTTAATCCCAATCAAGGAGCATTTTCCCAGTCATCACAGCCTATATCTAGAATGCCCTCCAATACAAATGTATCCTATTTTCTATTTTTCATCAATACATAGCTCAGATGTCAACTATAGAATCTGTTACCTGATCATTTCTTTCCTTCTCTCTCCCCTCCCCATCTCTCTCTTTCTCCTCCCCACCTTGCTCTTTTTTTCTCTCTTTCCATCCCTCTCTCTCAACCTAAGAGTTGATTGTAGTCTTTTCTGAGAATGTAGTATAGTGAAAAAGAGTACAGGACTGGATTTGAATTCTAAGTCTACCTCTGCTCCTTACTAGCTGTCTGACTTTGAGCAAGTTACTTAACCTCTCTGGGCTTTAGTCTCCTCATCTCTAAAATGCTGATACTAATAGTGCTTACCTTTGGATTGTTGAGGACTCAATTAGCTTATTTGTGTAAAATACCTAATACAATTTAGAGGATATATACTCTGATATGGGCTTCCCAGGTTGAGCAGTGATAAAGAATCCACCTGCCAATGCAGGAGACTCGGGTTCCATCCCTGGCTCAGAAAGATCCCCTGGAGAAGGAAATTGCAACCCACTCCAGTATTCTTGCCTGAAGAATTCCATGAACAGAGGAGCCTCATGGGCTACAGTCCATGGGGTAGCAAAGAGTCAGACACAACAGCACGCACCATGCATTCACTGTGATATACAGAAAATACTCAATAGTAGGTATGATACTCTTCATACTATCTTTATAATATTGTTGTTGTTTAGTCATTAAGTCATGTCTGACTCTTTGCAACCCCATGGACTGTTGCCTTCCAGGATCCTCTGTCCATGGGATTTCCCAGGCAAGAATACTGGAATGGTTTGGTATTTCCTTCTCTAGGGACTCTTCCCAACCCAGGGATGCAACCCATGTCTCTTATGTCTCCTGCACTGCAGGCAGATTCTTTACCCCTGAGCTACCAGGGAAGCCCATCTTTATAATATAGTCCATACCTAAAGTTTTTCACACTGTATTATAAACCACTTGTTTCTGTACTCATGCCATTTACTGGACTAGGAGCTCCCTGAGAAGCTTTTTGCCTCTGCAGTCTCTCCACCAATTGTACTCTAAGTGTGGTCTCTGCTTGTAACCCACTGCTTGGGTTTGTGGCCTAGGTCATGAGCCTGAGTTCACTGCTCACTGGGATCCCATTTCTTTGACTCCAGGCTATATACTTCCATCAGCTCTCCCAGCACAGTGTGATTCCCTAGGGATGCTGTAAAGGGGAAGGTTTGGTTTGGTTTTTTATTCTCCTTTTTTTTTAATTTTTAATATTTATTTTTTTAACACCAAAAGCATTTTGTATTGGGATGTAGCCAATTAACAATGTTGTGACAGTTTCAGGTGAGCAGTGAAGGGACTCAGCCATACATATACATGTATCCCCAGGGCTTGTGAAAACACAGATTGCTGGGCCCCTCTCCTGGATTTTGCTTTTTAATTAGTGATTTTCACAGTGTGGTCCTTGAATCAGCAGCATCAGCATCACCTGGGAACTTGGTAGATCAGAAACTCCAGGAGAGGGGCCCAGCAATCTGTGTTTTCACAAGCCCTGGGCTGAAGTGTGAGGACTGTTCTCCCCTGCCAAGCTTAAAAATGTGTGATTTCTTAAGGGTCTATTTGCTTTCTTTTTTATTTACAAAGCATAGTATCTTTGAGATTTTTCCAGGGACATACTCTACTAACATCCCAGTGAACTAGACATTACTGGACTTGGAATTCATATCAAGGTTATGAGGAGAAAAAAACACAGATCTCAATATTGTGTGTAATATTCTTAAATTCACTGAACATTGGGCAAGCTGACATTTTCTAAATCTATGCCATTCCTAAGAGGAAAATATAATTTTTAGCCATCCTTATCACAATTAATAAAGCATCAAAAGACTTAAGGAAAATAAGCTTCTCTTGACAATGACAACAACAACAACAAAACACCTTCTTTTATGCTAAGCTAAGACAACTTCCTATTGTTTTCAAGATATCTCTTAATCACTTATTTAACTCCTCTATTGAATTGCACTGCCTGTTTATGCATACACACAATTACTGACAACTGTAGAGAATTTTAACTCCTTGAGAGGTTTCCAGAGGCAAATCCTTAGTGGAAGAACAAAAGTGGCAACTTTATCAAAATGCTGTAGACTTCATTTCCACACTGCAGTATATTCAGGACTCTTAATAGCTCCTCAAAATTATTACCACATGCTTTGTTTGCATAGATATTAACAAGAGTCTGGGTTGGTGAGGCAACAGAAGCTTACTTTGGGGGATACTTCAGAGAACACTGAATAGGGAGTTAGGACACTGGATTGTACCCCAGGCCCCCTGCACACTAGCTATGCGGCCTTGAGAAAATCACCCCTCCTCTCTGCTGCATTTTCCCATCTATAAAATACAGAGGTTTGGACCACGTGATGTTAAGTTTCCAGATGGGCTGAAAGTCAAGATTTAAAATTAAAATGATAGTAAAAAAAAAAAAAAAAAAAACCCCTAAGCTCACCTTCTTGTAACTTGCAACTGTAGGAACTGTAGGAACCCAACTCTATCCAGGTCTTGCTAAGGGCTGTGTCGAAGCCACTGAAGACAACATAGTCATCATCAGACTGATGAAGCTGGATGCTTGCCAAGCTTAGCCTACTTCTTGATTGCAGGTTGAATAAACACCAGACCCAAGGAAGGTGGCTCAGTGGTAAAAGAATCTGCCTGCCAATGCAGGAGATGCAGGTTTGATCCCTGGGTCAGGAAGATCCCCTGGAGGAGGGAATACCAACCCATTCAGATATTTTTGCCTGGAGAATCCCATGAACAGAGGAGCCGGGTGGACTACAGTCCATGGGGTCATAAAAGAGTCAGACATGACTTAGCAAGTAAACAAGGGCCTCCTAGATTCATTCTTCTTTTAAGGACCATTCAGACTCATGCTGTTTAATTTCTAACCCCCTTCCAAGAAATTCTGATCACCTCCTTGTGTCTAGCACTCTTGGACATCTCTTTTTGGTGTTAGTAACTGTGTCACCAGAGTTGCAAAAGTAGCATGACTCCTCCGTGGGTTCATGTAGAGTTCTGTAGGGCTTCCCAAGGCAGCTCTAGGCTTGGTGTACCAACTCTCTCTTCTCTTAACTCTTAGGCCATTCTGCTTTAGAGGATGCTGCCATCTCAAAGGAGCTTCCCAGGTGGAGCTAGTGGTAAAGAACCCACCTGCCAATGCAGGACACATAAGAGATGCCAGTTTGATCCCTGGGTCAGGAAGATCCCCTGGAGGAAGGCATGGCAAACTACTCCTGTATTCTTACGTGGAGAATCCCATGGACAGAAGAGGCTGGAGGGCTACAGTCCATGGGGTCACAAAGAGTCAGAAACAACTGAAGCAACTTATCACGCACACACGCCCTCTCAAAGGCTTTGTGAAGTAGGGACATACTTTAAAGCCTTTTAGGTGTCAAAGAGTGATCCAGAAAATATCTTTGACTGTGGAAAACTTGTAGATCATTGAGTATGTAAAGGGAAGTCTTATAGTTTTAAGTCAGTCAGTCACTTCAGTCGCTCAGTCGTGTCTGACTCTTTGCGACCCCATGGACTACAGCACGTCAGGCTTCGCTGTCCATCACCGATTCCTGGAGCCTACTCAAACGCATGTCCATTGGGTTGGTGATGCCATCCAACCATCTCATCCTCTGTCGTCCCCTTCTCCTACCACCTTCAATCTTTCCCAACATCAAGGTCTTTTCAAAAGAGTCAGTTCTTTGCATCAGGTGGCCAAAGTATTGGAGTTTCAGCTTCAATATCAGTTCTTCCAATGAATATTCAGGACTGATTTCCTTTAGGATGGACTGGTTGGACCCCCTTGCAGTCCAAGGGAATCTCAAGAGTCTTCTTCAACACCACAGTTCAAAAGCATCAATTCTTTGGCGCTCAGCTTTCTTTATAGTCCAACTCTCATCCATACACGACTACTGGAAAAACCATAGCTTTTACCAAACGGACCTTTGTTGGTAAAGTAATGTCTTTGCTTTTTAATATGCTTTCTAGGTTGGTCATAGCTTTTCTTCCAAGGAGCAAGTGTCTTTTAATTTCATGGCTGCAATCACCATCTGCAGTGATTTTGGAGCCCCCCAAAATAAAGTCTCTCACTGTTTCCATTTTTTCCCCACCTATTTGCCATGAAGTGATGGGACTGCATGTCATGATCTTAGTTTTCTGAATGTTGAGTTTTTTTTTTTTTTTTGAATGTTGAGTTTTAAGCCAACTTTTTCACTCTCCTCTTTCACTTTCATCAAGAGGCTCTTTAGTTCTTCGCTTTCTGCCATAAGGGTGGTATCATCTGCATATCTGAGGTTACTCATATTTCTCCCAGCAATCTTGATTTCAGCTTGGGTTTCATCCAGCCCAGCATTTCATATGATGTACTCTGCATAAAAGTTAAATAAGCAGGGTGACAATATGCATATTAATCTAATTGTCTTCATGGTAATAAGTTTTTCTTCATTCTTAATTCTTCATTTCTTCATTCTTAATAAGTTTTTCAGAAACAGTGACCAAAGTAAGAGAGAGCTTCTGATTCACTCCCAAGAAAGGTAGTGATATATCAACCCATTCTCCACAAAAGCCAACCTTTAAAATCTTTGTATTCGGTAGTGCTGACAAAGCTATGCTAGAGACATGTCAAAAATTGCAACATGCTGCAATGTTAATTGGCTCATTCTAAAGAATTTTCTATTGCTGCCTGAACTTCTAAATGTTTGTTTGGGTCCACAGTTATAAGTGTGATGGCCTCCTGATTTAGCCTGCCTGATTTTGGATCATTACCCTTATTTTACTGTTGGTTTTCATATTTCAATTCCGAGGAGTTTTTTTAAGCTAGTAAATACTAAAGCAGCCTCAAGATGAACATAAGCATCTGAGTGCCCCGGGATCTGGCAGTTAGACAAACAAATACAGTCTAAGCAGATGCTTGAACAGCCAGGGGAGGCCTTAGGCAGAACAGAGTACTCAGACTACAGGAGATGCTGGCAGAGCCCAGAGACCATCATTTCCTAGCTTGTAAGCTGCCTAATCCCCCAACATTATGCCTCCAGCTTGGGGAGTTTTATTTCAGGTCTCAAAGTACCTTCCAGTAGCTTTGCCTCACTCCTCCCAAACTTCTGCCTGAAATGATCCATCCCTCAGAGACTAAGGCCAAGAAAACCCCACGGGGAAGCACAAACTCGAAGCAACAGAAGTGAAATCCCCAAAGTTCTAAAAACACTTCCATGAATTTTAAAAGAAGAGTTAACATTTGTAGAGCACTTCTGATTTGCCAGCCACTGTGCCAAGTGCTTTACTGGAATTATTTAATTTAATCCCCCACAATAGTCGAGGAGGGGAGACAGTATGATTTCCTCACAGGATAGCAACAGGAAAAAACTCAGGCTGAGGGAAGTTAAGAGACTTGCCTAAGGTCCCAGAGGTAATAAGGGATGGAACTAGAATTTGGAGTCAAACAGCCTGACAAGGGGGCCCAGGTTCCTAACCCCTACATTATGCTGGGTGTAGTGGGAGAGGGGGAGAAGCAGGCTTCCCAGGTGGCTCAGCGGTATAGAATCCACCTTCAATGCAGGAGCCACAGGAGACGTGGGTTCAGTCCCTGGGTAGGGAAGGTCCCCTGAAGGAGGGCATGGCAACCCACTCCAGTATTCTTGCCTTGAGAATCCCATAGCCAGAGGAACCTGGTGAGCTTATAGTCCATAGGGTTGCACAAAGTTGGACACAACTGAAGAGACTTGGCTTGTACACAAGTAGTGTGGGCGGTGGGTGGCCTGGAGGGACCACTCATGCAGGATTGCTGCTGCTGAAGACAGCCCCAGGCGTGCTGTGTTGCAGGTCAGTTGCGTGCACATAGCAGTTGTGCGGAACACTCAAGCCCAGGGCCATGGCCCTGCCATCCATTGCCCAAATGTCTGTCACTGTCTCTAGAGCATAGGTTTGCCAGGAGAGGTGATTCTGCCAGGCACAACTCTGCAGATAAAAACCATCGCAGTCAAAAATTGGCCTGACAGGACACCAGGTGGCAAGAAATAAGGAAGGGAACAGCAAAGGCCTGGATGATTTGATGGGAGCCTGAGGGTCCTTGGAGGCAGAGAATAAATAGCTTCTACAGATTGTTTACCAAATAAACCTAGTGAATGTCTCATTAAAAAAAAAAAATCCAGCCAAGACACTGAGCAGGTGAATAAGTGGTTGCTAGCAGGTGCACAAAACTGTTTAAAAAAAAAAAATCCTGCACAGTCCCATCCTTGATGACTGTTCTTGCTGATTCTAGCCTGGCATGCCAAGTTTGCTTCAGTGCCTGCCCTTTGAAACACCATTATCTTCCTCAGAGGAGTCCAGAGACTCTGCAGTCAGGGAGAGTTCCGCAGGTCAACCAAGCCATTCTCCTGGACAAGGAAGTGATGCAAACAGGAGAGCCTTCCGAAGTCTTGATGAAAATGCACCAGGAGGGCAGAGTGTGTCAAACAGGAAAATAATGCTGCAGAGAATCCAAGAAGGCCCCGTGTCTTTTCCTCATGTTCCTTATAACACATTGAACTTTGTCACACAAGCATTAAAATCCACTTTACTCAAGAGTACATGCATTAGTAGTCAGTGGCATGATGCAACTTCATTTTTATCATCCAAGTTGATCCTGTTCTGACCTCCTGGAGTATTTCCCCACTATGACTCTGCCCCACACTTTCAGTTGTTACATCTGGAGAACTTGGGTACCAAAGCTCGAGTCTCAGATGATCCTGGCTCCCTGCCTTGGATGCTATGCTCCATTCATTCACGTGTTGAGGGCCCACTCTGAGCCAGGCTCTGTAGGAAAGCATCATCGAGGCTATGAGGAAAAAAAAAAAAAATGATCCTTAGACACAGCCTCAAAGAGGAGAGAGAGCTGTAAAGAAATGTTTCCCGAATTTGAATTTTCCCCAGCCTTGGGAACTACAAGTACAGATGAGGCCACTTAATGGCAATGACCTGGTTCTCCACAGCCTCTGCCCTCCTGCTGATGTAGGAACTACAGGCTCTGTGCCAATAATGTTAAGCATTTTCAGCAAAAAGGCTCTTGCGAGTTTTTACTTATAGACCAGGCCCTGTTCTCCGTGGGGTTAGACAGGAGCTAAATGGGGAGCTGAACCAGGCGCTTACTCCAAGTGGCACACAGCCGATGGCGGGACACAGATTCAGGCCTATTTGATTTCAGGACCTGAATTCAGGACCTGTCTCCATACACTTAAGATTTTGTTTTGCTTGTTTGGGAAGGTGAACCTTCCAGTGGAATTTTTTTAGTCCTTCCATTTACACATTCCAAATTTGAGTTAGGAGTGTGGGCATAAGGGACACTGGAGAAGGCAATAAAAAAAAAGTGAAAGAAAGAAAGAAAAAGATGAAAGCCCCAGGCCCCTATAAAGCCAAGTTTACAGTCACTCTCGGCTGTGGAAACTGGGAATTGGGCTTTTGACAAAGCACTTCCCCAGTCTGAGGGTAGAGAGTTTCCAGAATTTGAAAGCAGAAACACTAGACTGACAAGGCAAGCTACAAGCTACTGAGTACAGAGTCCCCAACAGCCTGTTCTCCATCTTGATTTTTAGATTCTTTTGTGTGTAATAGCGGTAGCTGAGGCAGCCTGCAATCCCTTCTTGGAATATGTTCTGCCCTATTTTCCTCCCCTAAGACTATGCTTTCAAATTCACCTAATTACTTCTCTGTGCAGCATCAAATTATGGCAGCTTCAAAATGGAGATGACCCAGTGAGTTTAATTATTCTATAACGTGCCTCACCGTGGCAAAGATGTGTTTACTACATAAATAACAATTCTAGAGGACAGCAAGGGTTTTTGTTTGGTTTTATTTTGTTTTGTTTTATAAAGACAGAATGTAAGATTATTCTGGGTTTTAAACCTTGAGTGCCATCTTTTTTTTTTTTCTTAAGAGACCGAGTCTGATTTTTAGGGAAATTGCATCAACTGTCGCTGTAATGATTCTTTTTTTCCATGGAAATCATTGATATAGTAATCAACATTGGTCCTACTTATCCAGGGGTTAAGCGGGAACAGAGCAATGCATGGGTTAAAATGAGAACAAGACAAATGCAAGTGTAGGAAAAGAACATTTGTTGACCTTTTATCCTTTGACTCGTGTCTATTGGAAAATCAAAATTTTATTTCTCTTTGGGTCCTTCTTGATTTCCCTTTAATTTTTTTCTGCTCAAGTGTGGCTCTCAAACAAGATGACCATCTCTTAATTATCAGATGTTATTTCTACTCCATATTTGGAAATGAATCTACAGATAAAAAGATTTTTTTTTTGTTACTTTTTTGTTTTTGTTAACCACAGACAGATTTTCTGGAAGGGCTTTATATACCTGTTTCACGAGGGAGTGGAATCAGCTGCTCTGAGATTTCTTTGAATCATAACGTGGAATCAGGCTTTAGTACCCATTTTAGTTAAACCCCACTTAACTTTACACCGCAAAAATGATGGTGAAGAGTCTGTAGGGGTCCCCAGAAGAAAGGAGTCAACATTCAAGAAGAGTTTGCTCATTTCATTTTTCATTTATCTAACATTTCATCCTTGGGAAAACCTGTAATCTACTCATGCCAAAATAGAGGATAGTAAAAGAGTTATATTGAATTAAATCCATTTAAGATCATGGGGCTCCACTGGGATCAAAGAGAATTGGACTCAGGAGAAAGAAGGCAGTATTCAGTAGACCACGTTCATTTGTGCAGCCCTCTCTTATCCAAACATCACAGGGCCTGGCAACCTCTGCTACATCATGCCTCTTTCACTAAGATGCCAAAGTTTCCCATCCCTGACAAAAACAACACAGGGGATAGTATGACACTAGGGATTCTTATGGGCTTCCCAGGTGATGCTAGTGGTAAAGAAGCCACCTGCCAATGCAGGAGATATGAGATGTGGGTTGGATCCCTGGGTCGGGAAGATCCCTTGAAGGAGGGTGTGACAACCCACTCAAGTATTCCTGCCTAGAGAATCCCATGGACAGAGGAGTCTGGCAGGCTCATGTCCATGGGGTCACAAAGAATCAGATAAAACTGAAGCAATTTAGCACGCTTGCAGAGGTTCTCATCTAGATTAAGAATTTTTACCAGATCGGTAAGAACCATGGGACAGCATTGTCCTACAAATAGAGACCTGCGTTCTAGGGTAAGATTTGTTCATCTCTAACCTGGGTATTTATGAGCTTCAGCCTCCTCATCCTTAAAATGAGAAGGTTGGAAAAAGATTATCTGTGCAGTAGCTTTCAACTCCAGCATTCTCTGATCTTTCCTTCTCCTCCTCTTCCTGTTTTGGTTTAAAGCAAATCACTGAGCCAGGGACTATCTAATTCAGTGCCCTTGTCAAAGGACCTCTGGGATACGTGAGGCACTGGGGCTCTGCACACATGACCTGAGCATACTCGTGGCCAGATCCATCTTCATTTCCTAGGCAATGAACCACTATCCTCACCCCAACTCTATGTAAATGTATTCAGTATCTATCCTCTGGGATCAGGGCTATAAGCCACATTAGGTCACTCAACTATTTTGGTTTATGATCTCTTCTGCTTTTTATTTTTATTTCTTTTTTTTTTTTGGCTAGGTAATGGTAGTGGTTGGAGGCTTCCCCAGTGACTTATCAGTAAAAGAATCTGCCTGCAGTGCAGGAGACACAGGACACATGGGTTCAGTCTCTGGGTCAGGAAGATCCCCTGGAGGAGGGAATGACTACCCACTCCAGTATCTTTGCCTGGAGAGTCCCAAGGACAAAGGAGCCTTGACAGGCTATAGTCAATAGAGTCACAGAGAGTCAGACATGACTGAAGTGACTGATCATGCAGTGGTGGTGGTTACACTTTCCTTTTTCATACATCTTCAATTCTACAAATATTAATTAAACATCTGCCCAGTTCTCACTACTGGACTGGAGGTCATGATGGGTTGAGCATATATATATATATATATGTGTGTGTGTGTGTCTATATATATATAATATATAATATTTATGTATTTTACATTTATATTATTGTACACATATACACACATATTGGAGAGATGAGATTTACACAGGAAATAGTTGTATATGGGCTACCATTTGTAAGTGGGATGTCCAAGACAATCAAATGCCATATTATGTAATGGAAGCTGTATGATCAATGGGCCATCAACAAGGAGAAAGGAAGCTGTAACGATTTAAGGAAGACTTCATCAAGGATATAGGGTTATAATTGACTCAAATGATGAGCAGGATCTGAAAAGCGGGAAGGCCTTACAGAATGGGGTTGCAATCTGAGAAAAGATTCTATATTAAATTAAGGTTCTTTTGGTTTCAAGCCACAGAAACCATGCAGAGCTTTGCTACTCAAATGTCATCCTAAAATAGTAACATTGATATCATCTGGGAAGTTATTGGAAACAAAGTATCTTGGGCCCCACTACAGACAGACCTACTGAATGAGAATGTTCAATTTAACCAGATCTTCAGGTGAGTCAAATGCAAGTTAAACCTTGCCTAACATTGGAGTAATATAACTGTTCTCAGCCTTGAATGCATATTGGTGTCCAAAATCCAGAAAGAGCTAAATTAGAACTACCAAATCAATACATAGTATTTAGTAAGAATTTATTATACATATAAGAAATAGTTTACAAACTGAGAGCTTTCAAGTTAAAAGACTGGTATGAAGCTCAGGGGCATGAAGTTACAGAATGGCTCATAAAGTGAAAATGAGCAAGTTGTTTATCCTTTACAATGATTGGTTACTACACTGGAGGTTTCGAGACAGCGGGTAATTGGTTAAAAGTGATTATCTCATACCATTTTTAAGAAGATGATGAGTTTCTTTTATGATTGTCAGAGACATTTACAATAAATAGCCTAAGTTTCATTTATGTTCATGAAGTAAGATAGATTTAGTTTTGTTTATGTGGCTTAGATGGTTTGTCTGCTCAAGAAATTCTCAAGTCTGCTCTCCATATTTATTTAATTTTAGTATTGGGATCACCTGGGGAACTGTAGAAATAAGCAATACTCCCACTGACCTGAAGCTAGTTTAAATAGTGGACACTGAAGGGGGTGAGTTTATTGAAATGTCATTAGAATGTTTCTTGGAATTAGTGAAGAACAAACTCAAGCTGTCCAGGAATTGTTAGCTACATAGAAATGTGAGGTATATTTCATGAATCCTCCTAGAGCAGTGCATCTCAGTTTTAATATCTACTACTAAACACAATCAGCTTTGGGTAGAAGGAGACAGAATGATTACTTTATATTCAGGGTCATTTTCAGAGAAGGGGAAATTCTGAATGAGGCAGCTGCGCTACAACCAGTACTATAACCACCAGGGCGAAAACAAGCATGGAGGAAGCACTCAGATGAAAACATAGAGTTGATACCTCCTGTCAGTTGAAAGTTTCTTGGTTTAGATAACCATGATCATATTCATATGTAATCTTATTGCTTCTTTGTTTTGAAGGTGTGGAAAAATTTTTCCTTCTACTCCTCTAGGTTCTTTGGCTGGTCTAGTAGTTAAATTGATATAAGACCAATTAACAGGAGAGAAACAAACACATTTTATACGTACAGAAGCCCCATAAAAATGAGACCCAAAGAGCAGCTAGGCAATTGAGGCTTACATAACATCCTGAGCTAAGGACAGGTTATTGGGGTCTGGAGATGCAAAGGGGAGGAAAGCCACTCGCAGGAAGGCAGAGAAGATGTCTAGAAGACAAAGTTTACTCTGTTGTGCAGATAAGTTTCTTAGGTCAAAATGTGTCTCTAGTGCAGGCTCTCTTCCTGGTACAAGCTCCCTTTTCATGTTGAGGAGGCAATAAGCTTTTCCTGAATCAGCTGGATTTTGTTTGCCTTTATCTCCAAGTAATCCTCAAGCCAAAGAGATGTATTTTGGTACTATAAAATCTGCTTCTCTTCAGTTTCATTTGTTTCCTTTTAGGTATTTTGTAAATGGTTAATTTTTTAATAAAATCTCTAACAGTAAAAAAAAAACAGTGTACACTGAAAAGTAAGTCTGCCTTCCACTCTAGACTATCCACCCCACAGTCTTTTCAGATCCCCTGGTAGCTCAGCTGATAAAGAATCCACCTGTAATGCAGGAAACCCAGGTTCAATTCCTGGGTCAAGAAGATCCCCTGGAGAAGGGCATAGCAACCCACTCCAGTATTCTTGCCTGGAGAATCCCATGGACAGAGGAGCCTGGTGGGCTCCAGTCCATGGAGTCACAAAAAGTCAGACACGACTAAGTGACTAAATGCACACAGAGATAGCAAGGTCTCTTACACTTGTACTTTGCAAAGACCATGGTTTCTAGCTCTGAGTTTGATGCAATAAGCCTATAGTGTCTGGAGAGTTTCCATAATCATATTATTATGGAAAGAATTTCCAGGAAATAAATTGTATGTTAGCCATTTGAAATGGAAACAAGTAGATCAAATTAACATCCTAATACCACCTTACCATTGTATCACAAGACTTTAAATTTTACAAAACACTTTTGTATGCATTATCTCATTTGATCTTTATATTGATTTTGTGAACTTCTGCAGGGCAGGTATATTCCCCTAATTAAATGGTTTCTGAAGTTCAGAGAGGTTATGGTTTGTCCCATAATTACATTTTTCACCAAAGTAAAAGTACTTCTGAGAATGCTTTGCACATTTCATGGGTAAAATTGAAGTATTGTCAATTATTTATTTTCAGCACTTCTCTTAGGAGGCCTCTTGCCTCTGCCTGCAAAATTCTACTTGGATTACCCACTATGGTGTGGCACCTGACCCCTTTCTCTAATACATTCTCTAGGTTTTCCCAGGCCCAGCTGTTATGATTAACCAAACTCAGGTAATAATGACAATGCTTTGCCATTAAACTTGAGTTTTCCGGTTTACCACACAGCTTCCTCTTTAGGCAAGCACCAATTCATTCAACAAATATTCCATCCTACTATGTGTCAGGCACTGTTACAGACACTGGGGACATGAAACAGACAAGCTCCCTGCTCTCTTGGAGCTTACATTCCACTGGGGGTGGGGGGAAGACAAAGAAAAATAATGAATACAAATTTTAGATGATGGTCAGTGCTATGAAGAAAAGAAAAAAAAATGATGGGAGATGATACAGAGAATGACTCATGGAGGGTGCTGACTACTTTAGAGGAGTCAAGAAGACTGAGGAGGTAAGCTTTGAGCTGAGAATTGAATTCTACCCCTGGAGCTGTGCTATTTGCTAGCTGTGTGAACCTCAGGCATGTTCGTTAACCTCTTTAAGTATTACAGTTGGTTCTTTTTTTTTTTTTTTTCATTTATTTTTATTAGTTGGAGGCTAATCACTTTACAATACCGCAGTGGGTCTTGTCATACATTGACATGAATCAGTCATGAATTTACATGTATTCCCCATCCTGATCCCCCCTCCCACCTCCCTCTCTACCCAATCCCTCTGGGTCTTCCAGTTGGTTCTTTTTTTAAAGTAATTTATTTATTTAAATTGGAGGCTAATTACTTTACAATGTTGTGGTGGTTTTTGCCATACATCAACATGAATCAGCCATGAGTGTACATGTGTCCCTCCCATCCTGAACCCCCCTCCCACCTCCCTCCCCACCCCATCCCTCTGGGTTGTCCCAGAACACCAGCTTTGAGTGCCCTGCCTCATGCATCAAACTTGCACTGGTCATCTATTTTACATATGGTAGTATACATGTTTCAATGCTTTACTCTCAAATCATCCCACCCTTGCCTTCTCCCACATAGTCCAAAAGTCTGTTCTTTACATCTGAAAGCATTACAGTTGACTCTTGAACAACACAAGGGGTTAATCTGCGTATAACAGTGGGCCATCCATATCCACCATTCTTTCACATCTATAGATTCAACCAGATGCAAATCTTGTAGTTCTGTAGTGTTTACTGTTGAAAAACATCTGCATATGAGTGGACCCACACCACTCAAATCTGCCTTATACAAGGGTCAATGGTAGTGTATTCTTCTGTAGAACATGAATTATATACAATAGTATAATAACATCTACTTCAAGGTATCATTTTGAAGATTTAGTTGAGCTTATGTATGCAGCAAATTGCGCACAAAGTTCACTACATAGATAAGTGCCCAACAAAGATTAGTGTGTGCTTATCCATGGATTCACTTTGTCCATGTGAACAACCCATTAAATTATGTTAAGGAAATTGAGATTTATAGAGGTGAAATGATAATAAGTTATTCAATGTGATGATAACTTGCCCAGGTTGTCTATTTGCAATTAAACAAAGACTTCTACCAGCAATGTTATCTTTGAGATACTTTGGCAGGTTAAAGACCAAAGACCAAAGGGAGATTTGGTGACAGCCAACCATTTTATGCTATTCAAATCAGAACAGGGCTTGCTATCTCATTCTCAGATTTCTAGAGGGGTATGAAGCAACCATTATAATGACTTCTAGAAAGAAAGCATTATAAGGGATCAGTAATGCTAAATACAGTAGGTATAAAGCATCTTCATTAGGTTAGTTGAATGTGTGCAACATCACTTGCTTCTGAATAATAAGCAATACTCATTCATTAAAATGAATACTCTCCTGTAAAACTCTAACCTATTTTTTGCTTAGCCCAGTACATTTCTAATCTAATAGAGCTAGAAAAAATTAATTCTCATGTGCTCAAATCATTACATTTTTATATTCAACAGTGTCTGATATATAGAATCTATAAAACTTGTGCTATTACAAACTGATAGGTTGTGATGGTGCATAATAAAGTTAAACCAATGTTTACAGGAACGATTCACAAGCCTAGGACAAAAAGAGCAAATTTCTTAGTGAAATAATCTTTTCTTTAAGGAAATGTTAAGTGTGCCTTCCTATACCCATCAGAGAGTCAATCACAACATATCTATTAGGATCCCTAGAATCTGGAATCCCCTTCAGGACAGAATCTGGGGTCTATTTTCATCCAGGTCTTTAGCAAAATGAACAGGAAGGGGCATGACTCCTGTCCCAAGTAAGGTCAGAGGCCAATGTGCAGGTGACTTTGAATTATCCTCAACAACAAAGATAGTCCCCTTTTGTTGTTCCATGCAGTAGCTAACATACAGTTATGTTGAGAAGTCAGAACTGGTATAGTATGTTTATTGCATGAAGAATATGGAGATTGTGACCTGCTGGATGAGGAGGCACCAGCTACCACATGGGGGCGCCAGGGAGCTCCCTCTGCATCCTACCTCTCACTTTGGAGACCTAAAACCCATGGGGTCAGTTTGATTGAAGGCACAGTTTCAATCAATACAGCAACACAAAGGAAGTCAAATCGCAAGATTTATTATTGCTTGCAGATCCGGGGTTGGGGGTTGTTGGCAGCACAATGAGCCAGGGGAAGGGCAGTCCTCCATCTCAGGTCACAAGCCAGCAGGAGAGAGAGAGCAGGGCAGCAAGTACCTCTTACTTATAAGGTGCTTGGGGCAGAGCTCACTAGCTTTTTGCAGGCTTAGCTTTAAGTGTGGTTATTTTAAAGCACAGGAAAAGCAAAGAGGGAACTTATGGCATCCATCCTAAACTCAAGTCCTTATCTAAATGTCCAGACTCTTGGTGTGAACAGCATTGTCACACTGTAAAATTCCTGTGCAGCAAGTCAGAAAAACAAAAGTGTTTTTTTTTTTTTTTCTCAAAAGTTCTTTTTCTCATCACAAGTGTTAACTATGTGCCAGCCTTAATTCAGGGCATTTGACATGGATAAACTAATTTAATTCTCACAGCACCCTTACAAGAATAAGAACTATGTAGTAGTTTGTTAGGGCTGCCATGATAAAACACAAGAGAGTGGGTGGCTAAAACAATAGAAATTAATTTTCTTGAAGTTCTGAAGACTAGAAGTCCGAGTTCTAGGTACTGGTAGTGTTGGTTTCCTCTGTAGCTCTCTCCTTGGCTTACTGAAGGCCACCTTCTTGCTGCCTCTCCTCTATGCATGAGCTTCCCTGGTGTTTCCTCCTCTTCTTATAAGGCCAACATTCATATTGGAATAGGGCCCCATTCTATTGGCCTCATTTTAACTCAATTACCTCTTTAAAGATCTTATCTCCAAATAAGGTTGCATCCTGAGGTACTGGGGGTTATAACCTCGCCTAATGAATTCTGAGGGGAGGGAGAGATAATTCAACCCAAAACGTAGTATTATCTTTGCTCTAAAAATGAGGAAACTGAGACACTTGGAGATTTGATATCTTGTCCCAGGTAGCACACTCATAAAGTGGCAACACTGAAAATTGAACTCAAGCAATTTGGCTCCTGGGCTAACAAGTTTTATTCACTACCCAAGAGTCCCTTGTGTGACAGGGGGATGTAGTTCCCTACCCTCTCATTGAATACCCCTTAGTAGACTGGTTTCTTTGCACAATTTCTCAATATACATATGATGGAGGCAAATCTATGACAGTTATTATTAACTGAATTTTTGTTTTGATTTTGAGAGAAAGAGAGGGCAGGATAGCATTTGTTTACCCAAAGAAGAGCCTCTTATTGAGTGAACATTCATTCCCTAGAAGAGGATCTCTCTGAAGGACGGCCTCATGTTTCTTATATCATTATGCTTCCGTCTGGGATGCAACACATTTTGTGAAGAATAGAACCAGGAAACCTTGGTTTCTCTCCCAAGTTCCCAATGTCAAGTTTCCCAAGACCTCTCAGTGACTGGGTATGCTCTGCATTGATCTCACTTCCTGTTCCCAGTGAGGAAGACAAAGGAAAAAGGTGAGGACCAGCCTTATCAGAGCAGACAGTAAAAGTGACCTGAATGCCCCAAAAATTCTGCTCTCTAGACAACAACAGGGACATCTGTCTGACTTCTGAACAAGTAACATCCCACCTTGCTTGTTTTGAGTTACTTGAGCAGTTTGTTAGCACTCAGTCGTGTCTGCTTTCCTCCTTTTGAACTGTTTTCAACAGAATCCTTTTCAGAAGCAGAAGTTTGAAGAGTGATATAGTTCCCAGGAACTATAGCATGTGCTGTACTGTAGAAGTCTGCTTTATGCAAATACTCTTCCAGCGCTGAGGAGATGGTTTTGAGAAATATTTGTCAGTGGCTTCCAAGAGTCACATACTTCCGGGCTTGTGGGATAAATTCATTATCATTAAGTGCTTTGGAAAATGCAGTCCCTTTAGCTTTCTAAATGTCACACCTGAAAAGAATTTAAAAATGGCCAAGTTTCTAAACATTGACTTTTTTGGACAAAGAAGTCAAGAAAATAAGAAATTACAGTGAATAAAAAATCTACCTATTGGTTAGCTTCAGAACTGACTGTGGATTATGCTTCTCCCTCTGCCACTGACAAGAAATGATCTTGCCAATCTATTCTTGAATTTTCAAATTCAACGAACATCAGAGATTACATAGCCCAGCTCCTTCATAGAGCATGATGGAATCATTAAATTAGCTTCAGGGGTATGGAGACGGTTTTTCTTGTTCACTGTTGTCTTCTCCAGAGCCTAGCACAGTATTTGGCCTATGATAGGTATTCAATAAATAATTTAAAATGGGGAAATGATTAGAAACTCTTATGCCTGAAAAAGACCTTAGGAAAAGCCATATGATTTATTTCCCTAACTTACTAAAAACTGTTAGTCACTCAGTCATGTCCGACTCTTTATGACCCAAAGGACTGTAGCCCACCAGGCTCCTCTGTCCATGGAATTCTTCAGGCAAGAATACTGGAGTGGGTTGCCATTCCCTTCTCCAGGGGATCATTCTAACCCAGGTCTGCAGGCAGATTCTTTACCATCTGAGTCACCAGGGAAACCCAAAAGCCATGTTAAATCTTCTATAAAGTGCACATTCATCGTGTTGCTGAAGGCTATAAAAGAAAGAAATTTCACAACCTCTGTAGTGAAATATTCCAAATGCTAATGACCTTCGCTGATCAGAAATCTCTCTGATAGATTCTCTGTTCCTCATTTACAGCATTCCCAAGTCGATTGTTTCTTTGAAGACCAACATTCAGTTGCCCCACTGTCAGCTCTTTTTCTAGCCTGAATAGCCTTTACCATTTTGACTCTTTTAGTCATCTCCTTAGTTCTCATTTAGAACCTCTAAGTTTTTCTTGTCCCTCTTAACAACTAAAATGCTCTGAATGTACAGAGGTCAAATATGAAAATGAACACAAAAAATGTAAATGGGATTTAGATAAAATCTATTTCAAATGCAAATACACACTAAAATGATAAGGATAAGCCTTTTCTCTTTATTTTAGTGGTACTTTCCAATGGGAACTAGGTTTGGCAAGTAGAGAAGAGTCAAGAGGAGATTTTTTTTTTTTATATTTTCCCTGATGAATTTTTTCAGTCCCCTTACCGTCTGTGCTTGATAATTCTCTAGGGGACTGCTATTTCAAATGCATTGTCGTGCCTGTTAACTGAACTGCAAATTGCCACCTCTCTCTCTTGGGAGTTCTAACGCCTAATAAGACTGAAGAAAAATCAAGAAAGTCATTTCTAATTACTGCAGTATTGAAGCTAACCAGAAACAATGCAGATCCAACCTTATTTTTCACGTGAGCGGCGGAGTCTGTGTTGCTGGTTGCTTTCCTGATTAGCAACAGTAGTTGATTTTTAAGAATATGCCATGGTTTCTCAGAACAGGACTGTAGACTGTAGGTACACTAGAGGAGATGATAAAGGAAGTTTCAGACCTTAATGATAAATCATCATGGGGTTTTGTTTATTTATACAGCTTGAATGCTCCAGAAAATTGAATTTTTATTATGTTTTTATACCTTTAGTTCCTAAGCCTCATCTCATTCCTATGGGGAAAAAATATTACAGAAAGCACAGTTTGCTAGCTGATGCAGACACTGAGAAGGCAGAGTGGACACACAGCCTGTCAGTACGGGTTAGTTTCTTGGCATCCTGCTTCTTTTGAAAACATTATTTCCAATGTTTCCCTGGCTCCAGAGAATAACATCAAGTGTAAATGAAAATAGGTGTAGTCCTGTGAAGCTGCAAAAATATTGAGAAATTGGTTTTCCCTTCTTGTTTTTTTGTTTGTCAACACTATACATGCACAAAGATTAAAGAGTCAAATATGCAACAGAGCTCTGTAGTAATAAAATCATAAGTTTATAATATAATTCTATGACATATGAAAAACAGTGGTCCCTTGACCTTCCCTACATCCTATATCTTGCTCTGTGGAGACAGTGAAGTAAAAGTGTTAGTTGCTCAGTCATGTCCGAGTCTTTGCGGCCCTATGGCCTGTAGCCCACCAGGCTCCTCTGCCCATGGGATTCTTCAGGGAAGAATACTGGAGTGGGTTGCTATTTCCTTCTTCAGGGGACTTTTCCCAACCCAGGGATTGAACACAGGTCTTGTACATTGTAGGCAGATTCTTTACCAGGAGATAACTTTCATTTATTTTAGTGCTTTTTTCTTTCTATTTAATGCCATTAATCTAAATCAGCATTGGCCAGTAAAAATATTAGAACCACATGTTAGTTGTAAATGTTCTAGTAGAAACATTTAAAAAGTTAAAAATTTTTCATTTAACCCACTATGGCCAAAATATTATCTTTCAAGATGTATTCAATGTAAAAAAAAAAAAAAAAAAAGTTTACATTTTTTCCTTACTAAGCTTCTGAAATCCAGTACATAGCTTACATTTACAGCACATCTCTGTTTGGATGTTAAATTTTCATTAGAAATGTTTGATCTGTGTTTAAGCTCCCTATAGTTTGAAAAAGGAAACTCACATACCCATGTTATTCCAGATACACTTAGAAGCTTTCTAATAACTGAATTGAGTTTGAGATCTTTAAACTTTAATTGATAAAAATTAAATCAGTTTAGAAATTCAATTCCTCAATTGGTCTAGCCATACCTCAGGTGCTCCATATCCACATATGGACAGTACCTATTTTGTTGGACGTTGCAGGTCTAAATGATATGACTATATTGGTTCTTTGTTAGATTTTGGGTTTTGATGTAATCTAGTAACATCCTGCTGTTGAAAATTAGACTTAACTCTTTCATCATACTCAGCCTCTCACAGACATAGACGCATACTCTCTTCTTATCTTCCCATCCTTCCCTAATTACATCATTTGATTAAATCAAACTTTATAGTTAATAGTTATCTTTTTTCCCCCTTAGCTTTTATATATATATATATATATATATATATATATTCCTTCCCATGTAAAAATCTCCTTTAATACATTTGGATGCATCAAGTTTTCTATTAATTTCATGTTCTTGGCAATATGGCCTTTATTTTTTTTTTCCATTTATTTTTATTAGTTGGAGGCTAATTACTTTACAATATTGTAGTGGTTTTTGCCATACATGGACATGAATCAGCCATGGATTTACATGTATTCCCCATCCCGATCCCCCCTCCCACCTCCCTCTCCACCCAATCCCTTTGGGTCTTCCCAGTGCACCAGCCCCGAGCACTTGTCTCAAGCATCCAGCCTGGGCTGGTGATCTGTTTTGCCCTTGATAGTATACATGTTTTGATCGCCTATGGCCTTTAGAGTATAGAGTGTGCTGAGTCTGCCTGTCACCATCATTCTGGGAATTCCCTACCCCTCTCTTCTAAGTTGGAACCCATGTAACTTTTATTACCAGCCTTCCCCCTTCTTGGTTTATTCCTCCATTTTGTTAGAAGATATGTCCCAGTTATTTTCTGGAAAAGTGTACATGGGAAAGAGAGGTATTTTTTGAGATTTTTCAAGTTTGAAAATGTGTTTTCACATTTGTTTGGTTGTGTATAGCATTCCAGGTTGAAAATATTTTCTTTGTAACATATTGAAAGTTTGTTCTGTTGCCTTCTGGTTTCCAATATTGCAACTGAGAAAATTTTTGCCATTCTAAATCCAGTTTATTCTCTCTGAAAGCAAGTAGGATCTTCTCTTTGTCCTAAGTATCTGTGGACTGATGTCTTTGGAAATGGGATTTTTTTTTAATAATTACTTTGATTTTCTTCACCACATTTTCTCTGTTATTTTTCTGAAACTCATTAATATTTTAAAGTTGGACTTCTTATATTGTTTCAGTCACCCAGTTGTGTCTGACTCTGTGACCCCATGTACTACAGCATGCCAGGCCTCCCTGCCCCTCATCATCTCTCAGAGTTTGCCCAAGTTCATGTGATTCTCTAATTCCACTTATCCTTTCTCTCCCTTTCCTATCACTTTGTCTTTTTACCCTACATTCTAAAGATTTCTAGTGACATTGTCTTTAAAGCATCCTACTCTTTTCATTGTTTTCATTTTTGCTATGTTTTTAAATTTCTGAGATACCTTTCTTAATCTATAAATGGGATATGTGTTTAAGATTTGTTATTGTTTCATGGATCTTTTCTTTATATCATATATCTCAACTGCATAGACTATTCCTCCCCAGTTCCTTTTGTTCAACTTTTGTATATGTGTTTGTTTGTTGTTTTGGTCTTTGTCATTCATATGAGACTTTCCTCAAATCTCTAGTCGTCATTTGCTCTCTGTTTATGTTGAAGGATGAGAAATTGAAAAGCCAGCTATAAACTCTGAGCCTGCATGTTTCATTCTATGGTATTCTGGCTGAGTTATTTCTTTAGAGAAGCCTTCATTTCCGTATTTTTAGGTCTTCCTGTTATGTTGGTTAGATTCACCAAAAAACACTTCAGATTTGCTTCCTGGATAATTATGTCATGAGAAATGAGTGGCAAGAGAGCACTGGGGATCTCAATATTTAACTAATGCTTCTGTTTTCGGTATAGTATGCAACCATCAAGTGTGACTGGTGACCCCTGCCCAGAGCCTCTGTTTTACCCTCTACAGAATATAAATTCTTAATCTCCTGTCAAGGTATGGAAAGACTGGTTCTCCAGTACATGGAGAAGAAAAGGGGATTTATTAGATCTGTTTTTTAATGTAAAATTTGACAATGCAAGTTCATTGCTTCTCTTTTTCCATTGTCAGTTTAGGATTAGGTTTTCTTGGGGTTTCTAGATCAAGTATTACTTACTCATAAGCTTTCCAGCTTCTCAAAATTTACTGCTCTGGGAACCATTCATGTTTACTTTTGACCGTAGTAAGAGAAAGAAAGTGAAAGTCGCTCAGTTGTGCCGACTCTTTGCGACCCCATGGGTATAGTCCATGGAATTCTCTAGGCTAGAATACTGAAGTGGGTAGCCTTTCCTTTCTCCAGGGGATGTTTATGCCTTTTAAAATATCCCTTTAGCTTTTAGGAGATATCAAAGGCTATATTTTTTGCAATCTGACATTTTAAATTTGAAATCCTACTTGCCATTCTTTTTGTGTTTTTGTGGAACATCATTGATTTTTCAGGTACAAATAGTATATGAAACACCTCCTTCCCTGAATCTCTAACCCATTTTTCTCTTTTGTGAGAAATTTCTGCAAATCCCAAGCTGCCATGGTAACATCTGCCATCCTATCTACTGTGTAGTGGTGGTACACAGTGAGACAATAACTCCTGGATAAGGAAATGTAGCGAAATCCTCTGTGTAATAAATGATACTAGATAGAATTAAGTGATTCTCATATTGCATTGAATTTTTGTCTGTATTAAAATAAAACACTTTAGATTGAGAGAGGGAAAGCAAGGACAAAAGTTAATGTTGCTCTAATTGCATTCTTTTGAAGTTACTTCAATTTTAATTTATTTGTATCTTAAATAATTTTCAAAATGTCACCAACAAGCTCTACCTTAACAACCCTCAAGTACTACACCTGCCCTCAGGTACTGTGATGTTGGATTGGATCTTTTTTCTTTTCCTTGCCTACTTCAGACTGTGGAAGGAATAAATCTGTTAAGAGCCATATATGTCTTTGAATCTTACCCCATGTGTCTTCTATAGTTCCAAATCTTTTTGTCCCTAAAGCCACAGAATTCTTATTTTCTCATTCTACAATGGTCTGTTTGATTCCTTACCCATAAACTCTACTGGCTAGATCTCTGATGTAATCTATAATACATTAAAATGAGTCCAGTTTGTGATTTGACACTATGCTTTGATATTGTGGATATTAGGTTGGTTGCTTAAGTAAAGAGTATAATTAAACACGAAGCTGAGTCCCATCTTCTTACATACAACCTAAACTTCAAGATGAAAAACATGAACTAGTACTGCCACTATTTGCCTAAAATTATTGGAGTTGTCAGAGAGTGTAGGAAAGAGTGTTCATCAAGAGCCCCAGAAATCAACCATATGAAGTCCAACAGGTCTTAACAATCAGTAGATAAAGCTCTAACCTCAGGCAGAAGTAAACTACTTTTCATGGAATATCCAAAATCATCTGCAGTAATGGTAGTCTATTTTGAAAGAAATTGTATATGTTATGCTAACCCTAGAGGTACAATATTGTACTTAATTCAAAAGAGTTGTTAGTCCATGTAAGACTCAGAGAATTCACAACAATATTTCCAACATAATTCATTATGCAATTGATACTCTTTGGCTATTCTATTTAGCTCTTAATGTCAGAGTCAACAATAGGTGTGACTTTGCTGTCATGTTCATGGACCTATTAAAGACGTTGGTTCCCACAAGTGAACTGATATGTAGGAAATTTTTCAAAAGTTTAGTTATATGTGCAATTTTATCCCCATCTCTATGTAGTCATACCAAGAGTTGGAGGTGGGTAGTGTTGAGGGTTGGTAAAGTGTACATTTGCTAGAACTGATTCTGACTAGATTCTTGAATTCTATTGCTTATCTTCTTTTCAGCAATAGCCTAAGTTGACATTCAAAGATTGTAACTCATAAGATCTGTGATCATTTTTTAAAATACTTTTAAAAATTGAATATAACTCTCCATACTACAATACTTTTTGGTGACAAAAAAAAAGAACTAAGATTCCAAAGGTTGATGATTGAAAAACTGTGGTTCAAGCAGGAAATTCTGTAGCAATTGTTCATTTGAATTTCTCAAGCTTCCCTTTGCTTTGGTCTGATCATCAAAACCCCCAAAGACAGAGAACAAGGCCCAGATAACACCTGTCATCCTGGTAAGTGACTTGTGCTGAAACTTATGGATATATTTTCTTTATCATGATAGTATCATCTCTTGCAGAGCTACCCAGGAAGAACAGATAAATGTCTGATGGCAAAAGCCATTGCTTTGGGATAAACTCTCTGCAAAAGGTCCACGGTGTTCAGATCAGTACCCAAACAGATGTACATCACACTATCATGCTGGTCACTATGTTATGCCACAGTGAGAAATGGTCTTTGAGACAAATGTCACATGAAGAAAGAGGGGCATTTTACATAAATTGCCTATACAACATATACAGAAAAATGGTAAAATAAAAAAAAAAAAAAAGGGCCATGAAACCAAGGCTCCAGATAAGTTTGATTCACCCCAAACAGAACTTCCCATGGCCAATTTTAGAATCCTGAATGTGCCACTATACACTACAGTATAAAGACTGATTCTTCTGATTCGCCTTTGGGGGATCTTTATAATAACATCTGTTCTCAGTCATGGAACGCTGTAGTGAAAGTACACTGCATGAAGTCTGAAACACGAAGAAGGTTGTGGCTGACAGGGCATTGTGAACAACAGGATATCTTGGGCTGAGTTCTGTTGTAACAAAAGCAGGCAGCACCTAACATGGAACCTGGTGGGTACTAATTGCTTAAGAAATAACAGAGAATGATGGATAGTGATGAGGATGCTATTAACCTCACATACTCCAACCATAAGTCTTAGACACAGCAGATAATATAATTTTTTTCTGCCAATCCATTTTTTAATGTGTAATGCTGTGTTTTATGCATGAAATACTGGCCTTTTAAAAATTCAGTTTTGAAAACATCATCCTGGCCACTATCCTGAAAAAAAAAAAAATAGCTAAAAGCATTATGCTGAATAGCTAAAAGCAAAATGAGAGAACTTTTCTGTAAATCAAGGAACCTGTAGTTTGTTGTTTTTTTGTTTTAATTGGAGGATAATTGCTTTACAATATTGTGTTGGCTTCTGCCATACATCAACATGAATCAGCCACAGGTATATATATGTTCCCTTCCTCCTGAACTCCCCTCCCATCTCCCTCCCCACCTCACCCCTCTTGGTTGTCACAGAGCACTGGGTTGAGCTCCCTGTGTCAGAGAGCAAATTCCCACTTGCTATCTATTTTACATATGGTAATGTGTATGTTTCCATGCTGTTCTCTCAATTCGTCCCACCATGAAGTTTTAATCAAAGCAGTTAAATAGACTATTAAATAGGTGGAAATACAATCTTATTTTATAAATTCTAACTTACATATATATTTTTATAACATATATAATGTATTTCTCCCTTCTTTTCCCATCGAGAGAGAGGAAGAGAAAGAGAAAATAAATGTTACTGGGGAAATATAGCAAATAACATGGTAAAGAGGACAAGCTGTTGCTCCAAATAGCAAGATGACTTTCTCTTCTTTGGGTTCAGTTCAGTTCAGTCACTCAGTCGTATCCGACTCTTTGCGACCCCATGGACTGCAGCATGCTAGGCCTCCCTGCCCATCACCAACTCCCGGGGTTGACTCAAACTCATGTCCATTGAGTCGGTGATGCCATCCAACCATCTCATCCTCTGTTGTCCCCTTCTCCTACCACCTTCAATCTTTCCCAACATCAGGGTCTTTTCAAAAGAGTCAGTTCTTCGCATCAGGTGGCCAAAGTATTGGAGTTTCAGTTTCAACATCAGTCCTTCCAATGAACAATCAGGATTGATTTCCTTTAGGATGGACTGGTTGGATCTCACTGCAGTCCAAGGGACTCTCAAGAATCTTCTCCAACACCACAGTTCAAAGGCATCAATTCTTTGGCACTCAGCTTTCTTTATAGTCCAACTCTGACATCCATACATGACTACTGGAAAAACCATAGCCTTGACTAGATGGACATTTGTTGGCAAAGTAACATCTCTGCGTTTTAATATGCTCTCTAGGTTGCTCATAACTTCTCTTCCAAGTAGTAAGCGTCTTTATTTCATGGCTGCAGTCACCATCTGCAGTGATTTTGGAGACCAAAAAAATAAATTATGTCACTGTTTCCACTGTTTCCCCATCTATTTGCCATGAAGTGATGGGACCGGATGCCATGATCTTAGTTTTCTGAATGTTGAGCTTTAAGTCAACTTTTTCACTCTCCTCTTTCACTTTCATCAAGAGGCTCTTTAGTTCTTCACTTTCTGCCATAAAGGAGGTGTCATCTGCATATCTGAAGATGTTGATATTTCTCCTGGCAATCTTGATTCTCGCTTGTGCTTCACCCAGCCCAGCGTTTCTCATGATGTACTCTGCATATAAGTTAAATAAGCACAGTGACAATATACAGCCTTGATGTACTCCTTTTCCTATTTGGAACCAGTCTGTTGTTCCATGTCCAGTTCTAACTGTTGCTTCTTGACCCGCATACAGGTTTCTCAAGAGGCAGGTCAGGTGGTCTGGTATTCCCATCTCTTTCAGAATTTTCCACAGTTTATTGTGATCCACACAGTCAAAGGCTTTGGCATAGTCAATGAGGCAGAAGTAGATGTTTTTCTGGAACTCTCTTGCTTTTTCGATGATCCAGTGGATGTTGGCAATTTGATCTCTGGTTCCCCACCTTTTCTAAAACCAACTTGAACATCTGGAAATTCATGGTTGTTGAAGCCTGGCTTGGAGAACTTTGAGCATTACTTTGCTGGCATATGAGATGAGTGCAATTGTGCGGTAGTTTGAGCATTCTTTGGCATTGCCTTTCTTAGGGACTGGAATGAAAACTGACCTTTTCCAGTCCTGTGGCCATTGCTGAGTTTTCCAAATTTGCTGGCCTATTGAGTGCAACACTTTCACAGCATCATCTTTTTGGATTTGATATAGCTCAACTGCAGTTCCATCACCTCCACTAGCTTTGTTCATAGTGATGCTTCCTAAGGCCCACTTGACTTCACATTCCAGGATGTCTGGCTCTAGGTGAGTGTGAGTGATCACACCATCGTGATTATCTAGGTTATGAAGACCTTTTTTGTATAGTTCTTCTGTGTATTCTTGCCACCTCTTCTTAATATCTTCTGCTTTTGTAAGGTCCATACCATTTCTGTCCTTTATTGAGTCCATCTTTGCATGAAAAGTTCCCTTGGTATCTCTAATTTTCTTGAAGAGATCTCTAGGCTTTCCCATTCTATTGAAGTAGGGCTTTTATAAGGTGGAGAAATAGAAGAAACTTATTTCAGACTAGCCAGGCAAGGTGAATTGGCTGCCTACTAAAAGACAAAGTACTTGAGGTAGAAGTACCCTGGTCAATTTGACCTCCACTTTAGCCTCCTGGCAGTGGGGCCAAACCCACAGGATGACTTTTTCAATGTAATTCAGAATAAGATCATAAAATTAAAGATTAGTAAAACTGACACCAAATTGTACATAGGCGTATATTTCTTTTAAAAGACAAAACTAAAACAAAAGGAAATCTTAAAAGCCAAAATATCTTTTTATAGATTTAAGCAAAGATTTTTTTGTTATTTAAAAAGTACTTTTTTTTTTCAATAGATTATGGATATAGTGTGCTAATCTTTTTCCTAAAACACATGTTTAGAATTTGTGCCTTATTGCTTGGACTATAGGTTTGTGCCATATTACCGCCACCCGGTGGCAGCATACCTAAACTGAGACTTTGTAAGTTTTTTTTCTTTATTATTTCAACAATGTGAGTATTCCTTTGAAGGGCAACAACCACAAAACTAGAAATATAAAGGACAGAAAATACTGCCCCTACTCATCCAGGTAGTTAGAGCCCATTTGTGGACACTTATTAATCCACTCCCCTATAGAAATAGACTACTGTGATCCCCTTTCTGCCATTTACTTGTACATTTATTTTCTTGGTTACTAATTTGAGATAATTTGGCCTTGGCACAGATATTGAATCCTATTTTTTTTTTCAAGTTCAATACAGATTGCCCTTTGTTGGAGACAAGCTTGTGGGCCTTGTGGGCCTTGTGTGTGTGGCTCTTGAATGCTTTGATTAATTTGTTAATGAGGCAGGTGGAATCTCATTATGTGAAAGTTTGTCCTGATGAAAATATCTTAGCTGTACAATGACGAGGTTGCATAAACAGGGCTTGTCAGGGATAAGATGATAAGACATATGAAACTTCTCTTGAATACCCTGCCTTCTTCTCCCTTTGTCAGTACCTCACATCTTTTGTAGCAGGCTTCTCTCTCCAGGCACCTTTTCTAGTTCTTTCCTCCCTGTCCAAGATACAGTGGCTCCAGTCATCAAGACAGTATGGTACTGGCACAAAGACAGAAATATAGATCAATAGAACAAGTTTCTTCAAGTTGTACGGCACTTAACAATTTTCAAAAGTTTCACACACATGATTTCATATGATCTCATAGTAATCTTTTTTTTTTCTCGCATGCCTATATTGTCCCTTGACACTTCCCTCTCCCCACTGGTAACCACTAGTCCTTTTATCTGTGAATCTGCTTCACTAGTTTATTGTATTTTTTAGATTTCACATATAAGTGATCTCATACAGTATTTGTCTTTCTCTGTCTGACTTATTTCACTTAGCATAATGCTCTCCAAGTCCATCCATGTTGTTGCATATGGCAAAATTTCATTCTTTTTTAATGGCTGAGTAGTATTCCATCTTCTTTATCTAGTCATCTGTTGATGGACACTTGGATTGCATCCACGTCTTGGCAATTGTAAATAATATTGCTATGAATATCAGCATGCATGTATCTTTCCAAATTAGTGCTTTTGTTTTTTTTTTAATATATACCCAGGAGTGGGATTGCTGAATCATTAGACATTCTGCAAAGCAGTCTAACAGCTCCAAGCCTGCCATACTGTTAGGAAACCCAAATCAGCCTAGGTTAACTCTCCATGTGGAGAAGTACTAAAATTGCTAGAAGAGAGAGAGAGATGCCTGGCCAACATCCTCTGCTCCAGCCCACCACTCTCTGGCTCTAGCCACTGTCTGGTTGCAATTACATGAAAAAGTCCAAGCTAGAATCTCCCAGATAAATCCTTCCTGACTTCCTGACCCACAGAAACTATCAGAGGTAATAACGTAATTGTTGAGATTTTCAACCTGATATTTTGAAGTGATTTGCTACAAAACAATAGTAACTAGAATAGGAAGAGTAATCTCAAAACCTACAGAACAGGAGTTAGAATATGAACTACACAAGTAACTCTGAAGAATAGCCGGGCTCTAGAGGAATGCTATTTATCCACCTCTCCAATAAGATAATGAGTTAGGAAAGCATAATTAATAGATTATAGATGTGAAATGTAGTAGTAGCAAATCCATCCTAACTAGTAGTGATACTCACAGCCTTCTGCAGTCATATAAGGGTCATTGACAAATAATCAAACAAACAAAAACATTTGAGGGTCAAACCCTCAAAGCAGAAGGGATGGGAAAATGTATTATTCTTAGCTGTATATTTTTTCTCTTCAAAATAAATCTAGTCTTTCTTAAAAATAAATAAATTTAGCCTTTCTTTAGAGCAACACCATTTTATTTAATGCTTTCTGTATCCATTGCTCCAATATGTCAAACGTGGTGATAATGTTCCAGATGACGGATTTGGTGGTGAAATTGCTTTGGTTACTCAATGGTTGTCAGTCTGTAGTGATGTATAATCACAAAGAATATGCTTATAGACAATTGAAGGGAAGGAAAAGAAAGAAGAGAAAAATCAATTTAGGTATAATGGCCTATTCTTCTAATTTGCTAACTGACTTAATAGTTTCTGTAAGTTCTTCTGATATGTATATGCCCCTTACAAAATGATTGACTCAGATAGCATATTACCCATGCAGGCCATTGTCATCTGTCTTTGTAGGATACCACATAACATGCACTATGTAACCAGGGGAACATGATGGACTGGAGAAATGTTGATGATGGACTCTGTGGATGAAACTGTGGCTTTGCTGTAGGTAATGTTGTTCCCATGCAAACTTCCAACTTTAGGATAAAAAAAATGTTTCTTCCTGACACTTTAGCAATAAAATGCAATTACCTGCCCTAGCTTTAGCGCTCAGAGAAAGCAGTGAATATTTTATCCACTAATTTCCAAGACAGCAATATAATTTTGCCTGTTTAACTCAGTATATCCAAATAGTATATGTAAGTTTTACTCAGAATTTTAATTGCTTTTCCCAATTACATGTGAGAAGAACTTTGACAGTCTAGGAAAATATATTATTTTTCTCTTGGCTCCCAGAACATGGAAGCTGTAATTTGCCAAATGGCACCCTGTGGTCTGTAAGTTGATACAGCTTCCACAAGTGTCTAACTTCCCCATGGGGACGAGTAGAAGCCCTTGGAGATTTGGGCTCATTAACAATGAAAGATATGTGAGGTTTACTCAATGAATGTGGAGCAGTGGTAAAATATGGCTCTTTTAGAGGCAGCTTGAGATTTTTGTCTCTGACGATCCCTTTTCACTACACTCTAATAGACTATTGAGTCTGGAAAGAAAGCACCTTGCAAGTGAAACATGTACAGCAAAAGTTAATGAGTACTAAGTTAGTCCTGCACCACATGGAAATGCAATGGTTCTAGTTAAAATCAATTTCTGTACCCAGCAAGGATCTCATTGAAATATGAAAGACAAATCAAAAGCTTTACAGACAAGCAAAAGCTGAGAGAATTCAGCACCACCAAACTAGCTCTTCAACAAATGCTAAAAGATCTTCCCTAGACAGGAAACACAGAAAAAGTGTATAGACTCGAACCCAAAACAAGTGAATGGCAATGGGATCATACTTATCAATAATTACCTTAAATGTAAATGGGTTGAATGCCCCAACCAAAAGACAAAGACTGGCTGAATTCACACAAAAGCAAGACCCCTACATATGCTGTCTACAAGAGACCCATCTCAAAACAAGGGACACATACAGACTGAAAGTGAAGGGCTGGAAAAAGATATTTCACACAAATGGAGACCAAAAGAAAGCAGGAGTAGCAATACTCATATCAGATAAAATAGACTTTGAAGTAAAGGCCGTGAAAAGAGACAAAGAAGGACACTACATAATGATCAAAGGATCAATCTAAGAAGAAGACATAACAATTATAAATATATATGCACCCAACATAGGAGCACCACAATATGTAAGGCAAATGCTAACGAGTATAAAAGGGGAAATTAACAATAACACAATAATAGTGGGAGACTTTAATATCCCACTCACACCTAAGGACAGATCAACTAAACAGAAAATTAGCAAAGAAACACAAACTTTAAATCATACAATGGACCAGTTAGACCTAATTGATATCTATAGGACATTTCACCGCAAAACAATGAATTTCACCTCTTCCTCAAGTGCACATGGAACCTTCTCCAGGATAGATCACATCCTGGGCCATAAATCTAGCCTTGGTAAGTTCAAAAAAATTGAAATCATCTCAAGCATCTTTTATGATCACAGTGCAGTAAGATTAGATGTCAACTACAGGAAGGGAAAAAAACTATTAAAAATACAAACATATGGAGGCTAAACAACACACTTCTGAATAACCAACAAATCACAGAGGAAATCAAAAAAGAAATCAAAATATGTATAGAAATGAATGAAAATGAAAACACAACAAGCCAAAACCTATGGGACACTGTAAAAGCAGTGCTAAGAGGAAGGTTCATAGCAATACAAGCTTACCTCAAGAAACAAGTGAAAAATCAAATAAATAACCTAAATCTACACCTAAAGCAACTAAAAAAAAGAAGAAATGAAGAACCCCAGGGTTAGTAGAAGGAAAGAAATCATAAAAATTCGGGCAGAAATAAATGAAAAAGAAACAAAGGAGACCATAGCAAAAATCAGCAAAGCTAAAAGCTGGTTCTTTGAGAAGATAAATAAAATAGATATACCATTAGTCACTCACCAAAAAACAAATGGGGGAAGAATCAAATCAACAGAATTAGAAATGAAAATGGGAAAATCACAACAGACAATACAGAAATACAGAGGATCATAAGAGACTACTATCAGCATCTATATGCCAATAAAATGGAAACTTGGAAGAAATGCATGAATTCTTAGAAAAGTTTAACTTTCCAAAACTGAACCAGGAAGAAATAGAAAACCTTAACAGACCCATCACAAGCATGGAAATTGACTGTAATCAGGAATCTTCCAAACAAAAGCCCAGGACAAGATGGCTTCACAGCTGAATTCTACCAAAAATTTAGAGAAGAGCTAACACCTATCCTACTCAAACTCTTCCAGAAAATTGCAGAGGAAGGTAAACTTCCTAACTTATTCTAGGAGGCCACCATCACCCTAATACCAAAATCAGACAAAGATGCCACAAAAAAAGAAAACTACAGGCCAATACCACTGATGAACATAGATGCAAAAATCCATAACTAAATTCTAGCAAACAGAATCCAACAACATATTAAAAAGATCATACAACATGACCAAGTATGCTTTATCCCAGGGATGCAAGGATTCTTCAATATCTGCAAGTCAATCAATGTAATACACCACATTAACAAATTGAAAGATAAAAACCATATGATTCTCTCAATAGATGCAGAGAAAGCCTTTGACAAAATTCAACATCCATTTATGATAAAAACCCTCCAGAAAGCAGGCACAGAAGGAACATACCTCAACATAATAAAAGCCACAGCAAACATTATCCTCAATGGTGAAAAATTGAAAGCATTTCCCCGAAAGTCAGGAATAAGACAAGGGTGCCCACTCTCACCACTACTATTCAAAATAGTTTTGGAGGTTTTAGATTCAATGCAATCCCTATCAAGCTACCAATGGTATTTTTCAGAAAACTAGAACAAATAATTTCACAATTTTTATGGAAATACCAAAAACCTCAAATAGCTGAAACAATCTTGAGAAAGAAGAATGGAACTGGAGGAATCAACCTGCCTGACTTCAGACTCTACTACAAAGCTACAGTCACCAAGATAGCATGGTACTGGCACAAAGACAGAAATATAGATCAATGGAACAATATAGAAAGCCCAGGGATAAATCCATGCACCTATGGACACCTTATCTTTGACAAAGGAGGCAAGAATATACAATGGGAGAAAAGACAATCTCTTTAACAAATGGTGCTGGGAAAACTGGTCAACCACTTGTACAAGAATGAAACTAGAACACTTTGTAACACCATACACAAAAATAAACTCAAAATGGATTAATGATCTAAATGTAAGACCCAAAACTATAAAACTCCTTGAGGAAAACATAGGCAAAACACTCTCTGACATAAATCACAGCAGGATCCTCTATGACCCATCACCCAGAATAATGGAAATAAAAGCAAAAATTAACAAATGGGACCTAATTAAGCTTAAAAGCTTTTGCACAACAAAGGAAACTATAAGCAAGGTGAAAAGACAGCCTTCAGAATGGGAGAAAATAATAGCAAATGAAGCAACTGACAAAGAATTAATCTCAAAAATATACAAGCAACTCCTGCAGCTCAATTCCAAAAAAGAATTAACGACCCAATCAAAAAAATGGGCCAAAGAACTAAACAGACATTTCTCCAGAGAAGACATACAGATGGCTAACAAACACATGAAAAGATGCTCAACATTACTGATTGTCAGAGAAATGCAAATCAAAACCACAATGAGGTACCATCTCACGCCAGTCAGAATGGCTGGTATCAACAAGTCTACAAACAATAAATGCTGGAGAGGTTTCAGAGAAAAGGAACCCTCTTACACTGTTGCTGAGAATGCAAACTAGTACAGCCACTATGGAGAAGAGTGTGGAGATTCCTTAAAAAACTGGAAATAGAACTCCCACAAGACCCAGCAATCCCACTGCTGGGCATACACCCCGAGGAAACCAGAATTGAAAGAGACACGTGTACTCCCATATTCATCACAGTACTGATTACAATAGCCAGGACATGGAAGCAACCTAGATGTCCATAGGCACATGAATGGATAAGAAAGCTGTGGTACACTACCTAAAGAAACAAGACCTATACATAGAAAACTATAAAACACTGATGAAAGAAATCAAAGAGGACACAAACAGATGGAGAAACATGCTGTGTTCATGGATTGGAAGAATCAATATTGTCAAAATGGCTATTCTACCCAAAGCAATCTATAGATTCAATGCAATCCCTATCATGCTACCAACGGTATTTTTCACAGAACTAGACCAAAGAATTTCACAATTTGTATGGAAATACAAAAAACCTCGAATAGCCAAAGTAATCTTGAGAAAGAAGAGTGGAACTGGAGGAATCAACCTGCCTGACTTCAGACTCTACTACAAAGCCACAGTCATCAAGACAGTATGGTACTGGCACAAAGACAGAAATATAGATCAATGGAACAGAATAGAAAGCCCAGAGATAAATCCACGAACCTATGGACACCTTATCTTTGACAAAGGAGGCAAGGATATACAATGGAAAAGAGACAACCTCTTTAACAAGTGGTGCTGGGAAAACTGGTCAACCACTTGTAAAAGAATGAAACTAGAACACTTTCTAACACCATACACAAAAATAAACTCAAAATGGATTAAAGATCTAAATGTAAGACCAGAAACTATAAAACTCCTAGAGGAGAACATAGGCAAAACACTCTCCGACATAAACCACAGCAAGATCCTCTATGACCCACCTCCCAGAATATTGGAAATAAAAGCAAAACTAAACAAATGGGACCTAATGAAACTTAAAAGCTTTTGCACTACAAAGGAAACTATAAGTAAGGTGAAAAGACAGCCCTCAGATTGGGAGAAAATAATAGCAAATGAAGAAACAGACAAAGGATTAATCTCAAAAATATACAAGCAACACCTGCAGCTCAATTCCAGAAAAATAAATGACCCAATCAAAAAATGGGCCAAAGAACTAAACAGACATTTCTCCAAGGAAGACATACAGATGGCTAACAAACACATGAAAAGATGCTCAACATCACTCATTATTAGAGAAATGCAAATCAAAACCGCAATGAGGTACCATTACACGCCAGTCAGGATGGCTGCTATCCAAAAGTCTACAAGCAATAAATGCTGGAGAGGGTGTGGAGAAAAGGGAACCCTCTTACACTGTTGGTGGGAATGCAAACTAGTACAGCCGCTATGGAAAACAGTGTGGAGATTTCTTAAAAAACTGGAAATAGAACTGCCATATGACCCAGCAATCCCACTTCTGGGCATACACACTGAGGAAACCAGATCTGAAAGAGACACGTGCACCCCAATGTTCATCACAGCACTGTTTATAATAGCCAGGACATGGAAGCAACCTAGATGCCCATCAGCAGATGAATGGATAAGGAAGCTGTGGTACATATATACCATGGAATATTACTCAGCCATTAAAAAGAATTCATTTGAACCAGTCCTAATGAGATGGATGAAACTGGAGCCCCTTATACAGAGTGAAGTAAGCCAGAAAGATAAAGAACATTACAGTATACTAGCACATATATATGGAATTTAGAAAGATGGTAACGATAACCCTATATGTAAAACAGAAAAAGAGACACAGAAATACAGAACAGACTATTGAACTCTGTGGGAGAATGTGAGGGTGGGATATTTCAAAAGAACAGCATGTATACTATCTATGGTGAAACAGATCACCAGCCCAGGTGGGATGCATGAGACAAGTGCTCGGGCCTGGTGCACTGGGAAGACCCAGAGGAATCGGGTGGAGAGGGAGGTGGGAGGGGGGATCGGGATGGGGAATACGTGTAAATCTATGGCTGATTCATATCAATGTATGACAAAACCCACTGAAATGTTGTGAAGTAATTAGCCTCCAACTAATAAAAAAAAAAAAAAGTAAAAAAAAAAAGAAAGCTGTGGTACATATACACAATGGAATATTACTCGGCCATTAGAAAGAATGCATTTGAATCCATTCTAATGAGGTGGATGAAACTGGAGCCTATTATACAGAGTGAAGTAAGTCAGAGAGAAAAATACCAATACAGTATATTAATGCATATATATGGAATTTAGAAAGATGGTAATGATAACCCTATATGTGAGACAGCAAGGGAGACACAGATATAAAGAACAGACTTTTGGACTCTGTGGGAGAAGGCAAGGGTGGGATGATTTGAGAGAATAGCATTCAAACATGTTTATTATCATATGTGAAATAGATCACCAGTCCAGGTTCAATGCATGAGACAGGGTGCTCAGGGCTGGTGCATTGGGATGACCCTGAGGGATGGGCTGGGAAGGGAGTTGGGAAGGGATTCAGGATGGGGAACACATGTATACCCCTGGCTGATTCATGTCAATGTATGGCAAAAACCGGTACAATATGTAAAGTAATTAGCCTCCAATTAAAATAGATAAATTTATTTTTTAAAAATCAGTTTCTTCCAGAAAATAAGGATTGGTTCCATCCAAAATAGTACATAATAGAGAAATGCCCTGACTTAACAACTGTATATTTAGTGATAAATATACTTATCTACCAAGCCTGATGTTTGTGGTCATTTCATTATAATCACCATTATTTTATTGAGTTAGCATAGTTTTAAGAATAATCTGGCCAGAAAACAGATGCCCTGGCTCTGATAATGTACACTTACTGTATTCTTAAACAAGCATGATTTCTTTTCAGCTTCATTTATTTCTTAAGAATGTCTTTTGAAATAAGTAACTCAGCCTTGAATGACAGAAATAGGCAAGAAAAAAAAAAAAAAAACACTGTAGATGCCCCTGCTACCATCCTCTTACCTGCCAGAGGGCTTCAGGTAATTGTGTTTATTGAGGTGACATTCACATAGCATAAAACTGACCATTTCAAAATATAAAATTAAGTGGCATTTAGTACATTCACAGTGTTGTATGACTATCAATTCTATTCACTTCCAAAACATTTTCATCACTCTTAAGGGAAAACCCATACTCATTAAGTAGTAATTCCCCATTCCTATCTCCCAGCAGCCATAGCAAACATTAACCTGTGTTCTGACTCTGTGGATTTATCCATTCTGGATATTTCATGTGAATGGAATAGTCATGCTATGAACATTTGTGTATGAGGAGTTTTTTGTTATTGTTGTTTTGTTTCAATTCTTTTGGGTATGTGTATGCATGCTAAGTCGCTTCAGTTGTGTCTGACTCTTTGTGACACTATGGAGCCACCAAGACTCCTCTGTCCATGGGATTCTCCAGGCAAGAATACTGGAGTGGGTTGCCATGCCCTCCTCCAGGGGATCTTCCTGACCCAGGGATTGAACCAGCATCTCTTATGTCTCCTGAATTGGCAGACGGGTTCTTTACCACTAGCACTGCATGGAAAGCCCCTCCTGTGGGTATATAGGAGTATAATTGCTGGGTCATATGGTATTGCCACATTTAATGTTTTGAGCAACCACCGAACTGTTTTCCACAGTGGCTGAACCATTTTACATTCCTACCAGCAATGTATGAGGGTTCCAATTTCTCCACATCCTCACTAACACTTTTTAAAAATATTCTAGCCACCCTGTTGAGTGTGAAATAATAACTCATTATGGTTTGGATTTACAGTTCCCTGACCACTAATAATGTTGAGCATCTTTGCATGTGTTTATTAGCCAGTTGCATATCTTCTTTGAAGAAATGTCTATTCAAATCCTTTGTCCACTTTTTCATGAGTTGTTTGTCTGTATGTTGTTGAGTTGTAGAGCTCTTTATATGTTCTGGATATTAGCCCTTTACATATATCCAGGTATCAATAATTTTGAAATGTACTGAACTAGCTATAATATTGTGCATTCCTAGTGACAGACAGTTAGTAGTATTCTTTCATGGAAATTCTTGGACCTTCTTCAACAGAAGAATTGGATCTAGATCAATGACCTGGCCTTATATACAGAAAGACTCAAGTAAAAAAGATAATTTAGCACACATGTCTCAGAACCTAACTTCAGAAGTAAATGTCTAAGTCTCCTTTTGCCCTGGATTCAATGGAACATGTTTGGGGCATGAATTGAATCCTCCTTACCTTGGAAAATTAGTGCAGTATAAGCTAGAGGAAAGGTATTTTCTCATTCATAAAAGAAATGGTTGAACTAGAATTGTCCAACCTAGGGAGTAGAAAATTCAGGGGATATGATAACTGTCTACAAATACTTTAAGGGCTATCATGTGGAAGAGCAATTAGAATTTTTTTATACATTCCAAAAGAGCAAAACCAAGACCAATGGTGGAAAAACTTCAGGGAGACAGATTTTCAATTCTATTAAATGACAAAGCATTCTAATAGTCAAGGCGACTCAAGGCTGGAATGGGCTGCCAGCAGGAAGTAGCCTTCAAATCCCTGGGTGCAGTAATGCATAGCTCTTGAGTCAGACATACAGGTTAGAACCTCAGCTCTGCATACACAATAACTTTATGACCTGGGGCATGATTTAGTCTCTTTAAGCCTCAATTTTCTCACATATAAAATGGGGCTGATAGTGGCTAAAATTATAGGAATGCTATGATGACTAAGGCATGTACCTATCGAGTGCAAAGGTAATTAATATCAACTGCCCTGTTTTCGTGGTGTTTTTCTCTTTTTCCCCTCTCTTTCTCTTTTCTTCCTTTCCCTCACTCTCCTTCTCCCTCCTCACCTCTTTTCTCCATTCTGATCTATGTTCATAGTTAAATTTGCCTGTGTTAAATATGCATATGAAAAGTGAACATGAAAGTGTTACTCTCAGTCATGTCCAACTCTTTGAGACTCTCAGGACTGTAGCCCACCAGGCTCATCTGTGCATGGAATTCTCCAGGCAAGAATACTGCTTTTCCAGGGGATCTTCCAGACCCATGGATTGAACCTGGTTCTCATAGTCTTTACCATCTAAGCCACCAGGGAAGCCCAAATATAGTGCATGTAGTGTAGCTCTTTTCTAGTATAATAGTTTTAAAGTGTTCAGGCAGCAGTTAGATAACTCCTTGTCAGAGATGCTAACTAAGGAACTCAACGTTGGGTGGTAAATGAAACTAAATAGTCCCATCCCCACTCTCAACATAGGTTATATCAATAACAGTCATTAAAAAAAAAAAGAGCATCTTAACTGTTCAGTTTGTTTGCTTCAGCAAAGCAACAAACAAACCAGTCTGCTTGCATTTCCCTTCCCTTTCCTTCCGGAACTATTTGGTCCTAAAGTCATTTGAAGAGGCCAAGCAAAGTAGGTGTCCATACTGTGAGAGATATGGGTAGCTAATGGGCCTAGAGAAAGGTGTTGAAGGCAAAACAGGGTGAGGGGAGCATCCACACATATGGGTGACCAAGTAAGGGTGAGAAAACAAAAAAAGAATGAAGAGAGTGTCCTGCAGAGGGACAGCCCAGAAAGAGGTAGCCTAGGGAGGAGTGTCCAGGCTTCCCTGGTGGCTCAGCAGAAAAGAATCCACCTGCCAAGCAGGAGACACAGGTTCTATCCCTGGGTCAGGAAGATCCCCTGGAGAAGGGAATGGCAACCTCCTCCAATATTCTTGCCTAGAGAATTCCATGCACAGAGGAGGCTTGGGGCTACAGTCCATGGGGTTGTAGGAGTCAGTCATGACTGAGTGACTAAACAACAGCAACAGGGAGGAGTGTCAGAGCCTGAGCCCGTGTTGGGGATGGCCTGGTAAGGTCTGGGGGAGCACAAGCAGGATTAGAAGGAATCCACATTGGGGACAGTAACAGATGTGTAGCATGGAGTTCAGAGCCTAAGTAAGGCATGAATATTTGCTCAGGGGAGGGTGTGACATCAACAGTGGGAAGTTACATGTAGGAGGATTTGTCAAATAATCAAATGCACTAAAAATAACGAAAGCAAGGTTTCTCACTATCTGAGAAAACTTAAAATATGGGAAAGGAAAAAACTAGAATGACTCCTGTGATAGGGGATTGGAATTAGAGTTATTGGTGTCAACTTATAGCTATAAATATACATAATTTGATAAAATTAAATATAGATGTTAACCTGTGTGTATATGTATGCACGGTATATAATACACATGTCCCCTAGTTCTGTTCATGCAAAAGGCCTGGAAAAAGTGACAATGAACACATCTACCACTCAAATCTTCATTCATCAATACCCTTCTTCCCTCAAAGGAACAATCACTCTTTGGAGAAATGGATGATTTGGAGGCTAGTGCAAGGAAAATACAAAATGATCATAAAATAGTGTAAGGTAGAAAGTAAGAGGGTGCTCAAAGAATAATGAGGACATATCCAAAAGACAGAGGAGCCAGTTTGAATGACTCTCTCACTAGCCAAATCTGGGACAATGTAAGCATCAAAGTAAATACTAAATTTATGGATCACATGTACCTATATATAGAACATGCCAATGAATCCACTAAAAAAAACCTTTAGCACTAATAAAAGAATTCAAAAATGTTGTAAAATATAAGATAAACATATCAAAGATAATTGCTTTTTATATACAATAGCAATGAATAATCTAAAAAGGAACTGTAGAAAACAATTCTGTTTATGGTAATATCCAAAAGAAAAGGCTTCCCTGATGGTTCACATGGTAAAGAACCTGCCTGCAACATCTAGGTTTGATCCCTGGGTTGAGAAGATACGCTGGAGAAAGGAATTGCTACCCACTCCAGTATTCTTTCCTGGAGAATTCCATGGATAGAGGAGCCTGGTGGGCTACAGTCCATGGGGTCACAAAGAGTTGAACATGACTGAATGACTAACACTACCCTTTTCCAAAAGAATAAATTACCTAGGAATAAATTTAACCAAGTAGGAGCAAGACTTGTACACTAAAAGCTATACAATATAATTGAAAGAGATTAAAGAAGGTGTAAATAAGTGGAAATATATTCTATGTCCATGAATTCTAAAACTTAATATTGTTAAGATGGCAATATTCCTCAAATCAATCTATAGATTGCATGTGTTCCCTACCAGATTACCAAAGGCCTTTTTTTCCCCCATAAATGGAAAAAACCTGTCTTAAATCTATATGGAATTTCAATAGCCAAAAACACACAAACAAAATTGTAAAAGGAGAACAAAATGAAAGTACTCATAATTCCCAGTTTCAAAACTTAACTACAAATCTACAGCTATCAAAATACTGTGGTGCTGGCATTGTCATAGATATATAGGTCAATGGAATAGAATTGAAAATCCTGCAATAAAACCATACCTTTATGGTCAACTGATTTTCAACAAGGGTACGGAGACCATTCAGTGGAGGAAAGGATAGGCTTTTTAAGAAATGGTGCTGAAACAATTGGATATCCACAAACTAAGGAATAATGTTGCACCTCTACCATGCAACAATATAAACATTAACCCAAAATGGATCAGCAATCTAATTAAACAACTAAAAGTATAAAACTGTTAGAAGTAAACATAGGGGTAAATCTTCAAGACATTGTGTTTGATAATAGAATTCTTCAAAATTAAAAACATTTTTGCATCAAAGGACATTATCAAGAAAGTAAAATCAAGAAAAGGGGAAAATATTTGCAAATTATAATATCTGTTAAGGGTCTATTATCCAGAATATATAAAGAACTCACACAGACTTTTCTTATAGAAAATATAAAGAACTCGACCTCAAAAAATACAATTCAACTTGAAAACAGGTTATAAAAAAAACTTTAATAGACAGTTCTGTAAAGAAGATATTCAAATAGTCAACAAGCATATGCAAAGATACTCAGTATCATTAGTCATTAGGGAAACACACAAAAATTTCAATGAAATATTACTTTATACCCACTAAGTTAGCTAGAATCAAAGCAACAGAAAATAGCCAGTGTTGGAGATGATGTGGAGAAAAAACCCTTACACACTGCTGGTGGGAGTGGAAAACGTTTCAGCCACTGTGGCTAATAGTACAAGATTTTATCTGAAGATTATGGGAGTGTTTTGGAACTAGGTAAAGATAATGATTACACAGCACTGTGAATGTACTAAATGCCACTGAACTTTTGACTTTATAATAGTAAAATTTATGTCATATGAATTTCACCTCAATAGAAATTAATAGTTATTGATAGTAATGGATTATTTTCCATTCAATAAAATAGGAAGTCCTGAGCCTATGATGATGACATAAATTTTAAAACTGAATGAATTGAAAGTTTGATAAGGAATGAATATCTACGTGGCTTCAGTGTACCCTCTCATAAAATATTAACATGGTAATTCAAGATGCTTACATTAGGGGAAAGTGAGAGATGGATACATGAGATTGGCCTATAATATATATTTGCTGTAAATCTAAAATTACTTTTTTAAAATGTCATAATATGCTAAAGGAAACAAGATTAAATTTACAATAGAGAGGTCTGGCAGATATTAAGTTAATCAAGTTATCAAAGTGAACACCACTAATAACGGAACAAATAGAAATCACATGGCATGTGATAAGATGTAGTGAGAAGAATGTGTCATCACTTCTGTAATATTCCTGCCAAAGGTCTATAACCTGATCCTCATTAGAATATAACATCAGACAACCCAGGCTGAAGGAGAAATGACAGAATAACTTGGCCTGTAATCTTTGATCGTGTCAAGGTCTAGAAAGTCAAACTAAGGCAACTTCCCAGGCTCAAGGCAGAGAAAGAGTCATGAAAACTAAATCTAAGTCTTTATTTTGAACTCGATCCTCTTGCTTTACAAGATATTATTAGGACAACTGGCAAAACTTGAATGGGCTCTTAGGAAGCTGTCAGAGAGGAAGAAATTTTCCCATACGCTTCTCAATTCTTCTGACTGGTCTAAGAATTAAATGGACATGTGATAGGTAAATGGGAGAAAATCAATTTAATAGCATGCATACATGGGAAAGGCCCAGAAAAAATGATCAACTTCCATGTCTGCTGCTTCTTAGAAAATAACCAGGTTAGTGACTTCCTTGGCAGTCCAGGGGTTAAGACTCTATGCTTCCACTTACTGTAAGGGGCATGGGTTCAATCCCTTGTCAGGAAATTAAGATCCTGCATACCCCATGGAAAGAACAAAAATAAATAAATAAAGAAAATCCATAGAAAATACCATGCTTAAAACAATATGCCAAAAGACATATTTTAGGGTGGCAAACTGCTCCCTACAGAGTGATGGTAGTAATGAATGTCCTGGTTTGGGTGGTAATATTTGTGGTTATGTGGGAGAATGACTTTGTTTGTAGGAAATATACACTAAACTAGTATTATGGGATGATGGGGCATCAACTGACTGTTAAATGGTTCAAGGCAAAAACATTATTTGTACTGTAATTACAACTTTTTCTGTAAGTTTGAGGTTACTAAAACAAAGAGCAAGAAGCTAAGCAGTTTAGTAAAAAGGTGCTATTCTCTGAGTACAGAAAATGTCATCCTATACCATTTAACATGTGAGAATCAGATTGCAGTGACTCTTTTGTCTGTGGCTTGAAAAGTCCAGTTCTATCATTTATCTTAATCTTTTTTTTCTTGGGATAAGTTACCCATGACATAGTTCATTACCAAGATGGGGGATGGTTGAAAGGAGAAGCCAGGGAAGCATGACACTGCCTTTGGAATTGTTACTGAACCAAACTCAGGTCTGCTCACCTGCACTTTTTAAAGCTGATCTACTATCACCGGGTTATGGTGAAGGAAAGTGCAATGTTTATTGAAGGGTGCCAAACAGGGAGTCTGGGACAGCTAGTGCTCAAAAAGTTCAAACTCCCCATGGGTTTCAAGGAAGTATTTATTTATTTACTACCGTATTTCTGCAAATAGCCAAAGAGACTCTTTTATATCATCTTTAAATGGTAGGAGGAGAGGGACAAAGAAGACCTAAGATGGTGGATGGGGTGAAAGGGTAAAAGACACAGGTGTGCTTTTGATCTTGGGTGGCCTCAGCCTGAAGCAGCTTAAACCAGGATTTTGGTTCTTGGCCAGAGATTGAAGTCAGGCTGAAGCAGTGGAGCACTGAGTCCTAGCCTCTAAGACTGCCAGGGACCAATAGCCAGTGACAAGGACCTGGCCTAATGGCTTTGTAGAAATGAGTTTCCACATAGAGGTGGAATGTAGTGAAACAAGTAAAGTGTTTATTAGGAGGAAAAAGTGTATGTGTGAATAAACTCACATGGGCAGACTCAGAGAGAATCACATGCTCATGGTAGTTTGAATCATTTATGTTGCACATTTCTTTATGGCTTCCTCTGGCCAATCATTTTGTTTGCCTGGCTGGGAGTCCATATTTGGTTTTACTCAGGGTCCTCCTCAGTGTGCATATTCATCTTTCAGCCAGATAATTTCTAGTGAAGAGCCCTATGGGTAGGTTGACATCACTTCCTATGGAGTGGAGCTCCCTCCTTTTTCTGCACATGTGTAGTTGGGAAGGTCTCCTTGACCTCAAGAATGAGAAATATGTGGTCTCTTTAACTCTCATCTGGGCCGGGCTCAGCTTCTCCTCCCTCCTGCTATTACCTTCATCTTGGAGTATCTGTCCACAGGAGACAAACCAGCTGCTCAGTCTGGGGCCCATCTATCTACTGCCCTGTTTTGGTGGAGTATATATCACATCAGCTGAATGTGCCAAGTTCCATTGAAACCCAGCTGATTTGTTTTCCTGTCATCTCAGGAAAACCCTGGATTAGCTGATATGCAACAAGCTATTGCCATTTCTGCTTGAAGGCATTAGGCATCAAGGCAGCAAAAAAAATACTCTGAAGTCTTTGCTGCACTGGTGGATACTTCACTGGCTATGACTCACCCAAGAGTAGGAGAGCAGTGAATGGCTTCTACCTTCAAATATTTGTGGTTCATCCTTTAGTGTGAGCAGAATCTGCTGGTGTTGGAGTGTCTCCCAGGGAGATGGGGGGGGGGGGGGGGGGCCCCAGTGGCTCACCCTGGTGTCCTAAAAGCTGATGGCAGAAGTATGCCCATCCATGCAAACTCTGACTAGAGGAAGACATCTTGCTTTGGTTCCCAGCACGAAGACCTGGCCCAGAAAGTACTTTAAAAGGCCAAGTGAGGGATGGGAGTTGTAGAGTATGTGATCAGCTCATGCACAATTCTGATTGGTTGACAGTGAGGTAATAGGGCTGTGGCATAGGGGTTAGCATTATCAATCCTCAGGCTCCAGGAGGTCTGGGGGCTATATGTTAATGATCATCAAGTAGTTAATGACTTCCTTTTGGTGGGGGTTTTAGCATCTGTAAAACAACTCAGGAAAAGTGCATCAAATTCTGTTAGCTAGGTACCTCAGAGAAGAGCTAAAGCAGAGGATATGGGGGAGGGGTCTGTACTGGAAAGACCCCATAGGGTCCTACTCTGTTACAGGAGGAGCTATGTGGAAGAGGGTGGCCTAACTCTTCAACCCTGGATTTGAAGAAGCGCATGATTAGGAGCTAGTGCTTACCACGGCTCTCCTCATTGCCTTCTCCTCCCCACAGTGGCTGGATGATTGCCCCACACTTTGAGGACAGCTCTAACAGCCCTTAATTAATGAGTTGACTCAACTGGTACCTGGCTATCTTATTAGCAAATCCATCCATTTTCAGGACCCCAAAGTCTGTTCAGAGTAGACTCATTCTCTTTTTAGTTGAGAAAGAGGGAGCTTAGCTTTATAGTTAACACTGCCAGAATCTTTTATTAGGACATAGGGTAAGAGAAGGGGACTTCAACTCGGAAAGGTAAGTGAGCCTCATTTCTTAACATAATGACCAGGGAGTATAAAACAGTCCAGGAGCCACAACATAAAAGTAATGTCTACCAAGTGTGCAGTTCAGCATTACCTAAATATAATAAACTGCAGGCAACAACATCCACTCAACCACACATGGTCAAATTACTTCCTTATTCTTTTGTATTACAGTATGACAAAACCACTTTCAGAGAGAAATTGGGGTTTCTTCATAGCACTTGTGAAGTTATTACAAGCTTAGCTCCAGCCACATGGGCTGCATCTACAAACACAGACTCTTTAAAATAAAAGTACATTTAAAACTCTCTGCTTCTCTACTTGACAAACAATCCATGCAGTTGATGGTGGCACACATTGGTTCCAGTTCCTCTCATTTTTTGGACCCATGTTTTCTTTCTCATACTATATTAAGGAGCTTTGGAAAAGGTATTCTGTAAAGAGACAGACAACAGCACCCACTAAAATCTTTCCCAGTTAAAATGTTGGTCCAGGGTTGCCAAGGGACGGAGGAGGAGTACACCAACTGTTTCTATGAAAATGACTCTTGGTTAATTATACCATCCTAGCACAATCACTCACTCTCACTTAAATAACTCAGATGAGTATGACTTGATCCTTAAAGAGCCTTCTTTTCTTTCTTTCTTGCTGCTCTAGATCTTGGTTGCAATACGGGGGATCTTTGATCTTCATTGCAGCATGCAGGATCTAGTTGCCTGATTGATCTTGGAGAGGCAGCAGTGAGCAGTGATGTGAAGTGAGATCTTAATCCCCTGCCCAGGAATTGAACCAGGGTAGCCTGGGTGAGAACCAGCAGTCCTCGCCACCAGGCTAGCAAGGGCTAGAGGCTAGAAGTCATTTTTCCCTGGATCTTTGCCCCCAGTGAAAAATGCATTTATCATGGAGGCAAAAATTGTAAATGCAGGTACAAAGTTTAATATTAGAGACATAGCACAACAACAAGTGAGAGCACACACAGAGAAACAGTTTGTTTAGTTAAGATAGAAGCAAGGCAGAGATACACACCCAAAGAGCAAGAGTGTGGGCACACCCCCTAGTGAGGAGGAGCGCAGTAAATAGGTGGTTAAGTCATTGATATAGGGCAGTTCTTCCAGATCTTTGTTTTTCCTTCAGCCAATTATCTGGTTTCTTTTCCACACCTGACCTACCCTAGGAACCTGCTCGACATGCTTGCACAATTTTTTCCAAGATGGATTCCAGCTCAGAGGCCTACGGGATTACATATTAGCATCACGTATTATGGGGTGGTCCCCTCTTTTTAACCCCCAAGGAGCCTTTCTGCACATGTGAAATGTCTCTCTTGCCCCAAGGATGGGGAATATATGACCTTCTGATTCTTTAATGACAAGTTTTAGCCCCTCTCTTTTCCTGCCATAACTGTTATCTTAAGAAGACAAAGCCTGGCTATTAACCCTGTTTCAGTTTCTTTTATTTCGGAGAGAAAACAGAAGGCTGGTTGTAAATATCTAGTCCGAAGCCCACCTAACCCCTGTTTCAGGAAATGTAAACAAGAGGCTAGTTTTAAGTGTCCAGCCTGAAGCCCACATTTTTTCTGCCCCAAGAAATGTAAACAGGAGGCCAGTTGTAAATGCCTAGTCTGGGGCCCATCTATCTCCTGCCTCATGACCAGGGATCAAACCCAGGCCTTCCTGTATTGGGAACACGGAGTTGTAGCCATTGGACCACCAGGGACATCCCTAAAGTACCCTTCTTGTAGTAGACCAAAGCACTTACATTCTCTGTTTAACAGGAGGTTCGGCATCTTAACAATTAGGCCATTGTAGATCATTGATTGCTTAAAAAAAAAAAAAAAGAATGAAAAAGGAAGACATCAATAAAAAAACAAAAAGATGTCATTGGTCCAGAGAACCAGAAGCTACGTTAATAGGAATTCACGCAATTAACGTATTTCCTGGTGAGACCCTTGTCTAAGAAGAAGGGTCTTCAAGGTATAGCCCTCAGGCCAAGGCCAGCTTGCTGATTATTTTTGTATTTATATTATATTGGAACACCACCACGCCCATTCTTTCACTTACTTTCTATGACTTCTTTTGCATTATAATCACAGAATTAAGTAATTGCCCAAATAGATTGTCTGGTCCTAAAACACTAAAATATTTACTACCTAGCACTTTATAGAGAAAGTGGCCTGACCTCTGCCCTAGTTGCCTCTGGCATATAGCACAGTTCTTCTCTGTGTCTCTGGCTCCCTGCCTAGTCTAAAGATGTCAGTCATATCCTCCTTGTCTATATAACTTCTTTAGGGAATCTGATATCCAAACACTGGTCAGAAGGGGTAAGCTCATGTGGCTCTATCTTTTGATCACAGCTAATAGGGTCCAGGCTGGAAATCTAGGCCACATGTCCATGAAAATTGGCAAGATAAATTGTTTTACCTGGTATCTATGAAGTTAAAGCCAGAGTCACTATTATGGCCAACCAAACTAATGCGCAAGCTTATGAGAAGAGGGAAAGGGGGCTATAAACTTTTCAGTGAAGCTTCTATCTGCAGAAGGAAAATTGGGAGCACACAGGTAGTATATATGAGAGACTCCAAGACTGCAGAGACATAAGAAACATACCATCTGTCTCAGCACTTTCCAAGACCCATGTGATCTGGCTGTATTTCCTGTCGTTTGGGGCCTGCGGGATTTCCTGTATTTCTTAGCCTAAATCCTTTTAGCCTAACCTAGTCTGAATGTATTTATGGTTCTGTTGCACGAAGGGGGACCCTTTCCAGGGCTCAAGATTGGACTCTAGTCTAACACTTGTAAATGAATTGTCCGAGGTGACACACACCGCTGACAAAGTGAGAGACTTTTTTGGAAAGGGGTGCCCAGGTGGAGAGCAGGAGGGTAAGGGAATCCAGGAGGACTGCCCTGCCACATGGCTGCTCACAGTCTTAGGTTTTATGGTGATAGGGTTAGTTTCCGGGTTGTCTCTGGCCAATCATTCTGACTCAGGATCCTTCCTGGTGGCGCACACACACAGCTCAGCTAAGATGGATTCCAATGAGGAGGATTTTTGGAGGTCAGTAGGACATGAGGCATTTCCTTTTGACCTTTCCCAAATTCTTCCAGTTGGTGGTGGTTTGTTAGTTCCATGTTCCTTACCAGAACCTCCTGTTGTAAAATAACTCATGCAAATAGTTACTATGGTGCCTGCCAGGGTGGGTGGTTTCAGTCAGTGTTTCCTCTAACAGTTCTTTTTTAAAAAATAAATAATTGAAACCCTAGACAAAAATACACATAGGTATAATATTGAGAGACTGTTACATTACAAACATTGTTCTTGAAGCAACAAATTCAGTTGTGAAAGATGAAAACTAAAACTGTCCTTGTAGAGTTCATATTTTAGATATTTGGCTCAATTTTCTTGCCTTTCTTTTCTCATTATTCCCATTTGGGGAAAAAAAAAAGACATAAAATAGTATTCATCTCATTCAGGTTATCAAATGAGAAAACAAAAACACTTTAGTAACTAGTTTAATGTCCTTTAATTCAAGGGAAAACAATCCATGGATGTGAGGAGTGTGGTGCTTCATAATCACATAAGTGGAGCACTCTTCCCAAGGAGTGTAGGGGCAAGAGTGAGTTTTCTAGAGTGTTAGAAGAACCCTCCCAGAAACAGGGTATGATTGGCTAAGAGGTGTAGGATTTTCTTACAAGGTTGATAAGTTCTATTTTCTAGGGTAAGGTCAGCCAGCTACAGCTGAGTTGAAGGATTATGATTGGTGTTAGATTTCCTTGACAGTGAGGGGTTTTCTGTAAGTGCAGTTTGACCTACATTTAGATTTGTGACATGGGCCAGGCTACGAGGATGGCATCCATTTTCTGGGTCCTGATACAAATTAACTTTATCTGCATTCATTTAATGATTAAATGGAATACATACATGTATACTATCTAGCAATATATGATGGTGGTTGTTGAAAGCAGAAGCTGAAAAGAAGCAAAGGCTATAGCCAGGAGAAGGCTCATGAAGGAGAGCAAATATAGACAGGGTTGGTATAGAGACTGCAGAGGATAGAATCCTTTGTATCTTTGAACTTTGTAATCCAGAAAGTATTTGTCATTCTTCACTGTCAATCTGCCTTCCCACCCTTGTGATTCATTTATGTTCTTGCTCTTTCTTACCCTCCCCAGCAGAAAAGAATGAGGAGAGGAAGAGTGAGCTAGCATTATAACTTTCCTCAGTTTCTGTCTACGACAGTGGGTAGTTGTTGTGTTTTGGGCCCATATATCTCTGGATGATTTCGACCTGCCCAACAGAACAAGCCTTTTTATAGCCAACCTCATAATTATTTACAGAAAGAAACGTCAAAGAGATGGGCCAGAACTGGTTCTAAATAAAATGAGCTTATTTATATAACTGATAAAAAAATTAAAAAAAATAAAATGAGCTTATTTTGAAGAAACCTACAAAGACTCTTCCTTTTAAGAATTTTCTTAAAGTATTAATTTTTCACAGAATGAACTAGAGTTGTAGGCAACCTCCTAAACCAAAATGATCTGTGGGTCAGCTGCATTGGAATCATATAAGGGTTCACTGAGAAAGTAGACGGCTGGGATTCCCCTAAGCAGATCCTTTGAATCAGATTCTCTGTTGACAGGACCTACAAATCTGTGGTGATAGCAAGCTTCTGTTGTGATTGCAAAGCTTGCTAAGCTTGAGAATCATGAACCTGAAATGCCACCATCCCAGAAGATTCTGTGGTTTCTTTTCTTTCTTTTTTTTTCTACAGAAACATTTATTGAGCTATGCTAGTCTGCTTAATTCTATCACAAAAACCTCATCCTCTCATGACACAAGGCTAATAATATCAATGGGTTACTCAGTATTGCCCACAAAATATAAACTTGAACATCATCAGAATGTGAATTAACCTAATGTATAAAAGACTGAAGATAAACCATTTTTTATCTTATTCAAAAATTCTTTGGTTTTAAGCTTTGGCCTAAATTGTAACTATTTCTAGAAAAGATGACACATATGTGAATATAATGAATAAGAGTTAATTTGTGTCCAGCTAACCAACATCAAAGTTCACAGAAACTATGACTGAAATGGGGAGAGAATGAGGGATCAGCAAGGCACTGGCTCCTGGTATCGCCAGAGGAAGAAAGCGTGGAGAGATCTTTACTGTTTTCCACAAATCTATTCTGCCTCCATGAAGTTCAGTTCAGTCGCTCAGTCGTGCCCGACCCTTTGCGACCCCATGAACCACAGCACACCAGGCCTCCCTGTCCATCACCAACTCCCGGAGTCCACCCAAACCCATGTCCATTGTGTCGGTGATGCTATCCAACCATCTCATCCACAGTCGTCCCCTTCTCCTCCTGCCTTCAATCTTTCCCAGCATCAGGGTCTTTTCCAATGAGTCAGCTCTCCGCATCAGGTGGCCAAAGTATTGGAGTTTCAGCTTCAACATCAGTCCCTCCAATGAACACCCAGGACTAATCTCCTTTAGGATGGACTGGTTGGATCTCCTTGCAGTCCAAGGGACTCCCAAGACTCTTCTACAACACCACAGTTCAAAAGCATCAATTCTTCGGCGCTCAGCTTTCTTTATAGTCCAACTCTCACATCCATACATGATCACTGGAAAAACCATAGCCTTGACTAGATGGACCTTTGTTGGCAAAGTAATGTTTCTGCTTTTTAATACGCTGTCTTGGTTGGTCATAACTTTCCTTCCAAGGAGTAAGCGTCTTTTAATTTCATGTCTGCAATCACTGTCTGCAGTGATTTTGGAGCCCAGAAAAATAAAGTCAGCCACTGTTTCCACTGTTCCACAGCCTCCATGAAGTAGATAAGCCATATGTGGAAGCTCTTGGATATGAGGTGTCCTTCCATCAGAAGTTGCTCTTTAGTTTGGGTCATGCCTACCTGACAGGCAAGCCTGCTGCTGAGCATTATTGTAATCTTTGCTGTGTGTATTGTCAGGGAGGAAGAAAACTTTGCTTTAACCTTCAAGGTTCTTCTGGCTAGTTAAGAATTCAGTTGACATGAGACAGATTAATAGGAGAAAATCAAATTGATTTTCATAAATAAAGGAAACCCCCATACATGAAAGGGTCAGAGACAGAAAGAGAGTATGATGTTTACAGACCATCCTGAGCTGAGAAATGGGAGAGGGTCTTGGGGCTTACAAAGACAGAAGGGATGTTTACAGGATGACAAGAGCAGATATTCAGTAATTAGATTTTCCCTGGTGACTCAGTGGTAAAGAATGCAGCTGCCAAGCAGGAGATTCAAAACTGGATTCAAAACTGGGTCGGGAAGACCCCCTGGAGGAGGAAATGACAACCCACTCCAGTATTCTTGCCTGGGGAAATCCCATGGACAGAGGAGCCTGGTGGGTTATTGGCCATGGGGTTGCAAAAGAGTTAGACATGTCTAAGCGACTAAACAACAACAAAATAAACTTTATCTCCAGTAATAACTCTCTTTCTGGGAGAAATCTCCAATTCAAATTCTTCTAGGTAGCTGAGGGGCAGAAGCTTCTCTTAAGCCAATAAGGTCTCTATTGGCTTTAGCTCAAAATAACCCATGAGCCAAAGTAGCATATGCTGGGGAGGCCTGTTGTGAACCCTATAGTATATATAAAAGGGGACTTTTCTAATTCCAGCCTGCTCTTGGTTATACGAATGGGGAAGAGGCACAGGGATCTTCCTGCTCTCCTTTGCAGCCATTTCTTGGCAGATGGAAGCAGGGATCCACCATGCACAATTCAAAGCTTTTCCTCCCCTAGACTGAATGATGAACCGTTACTGAAAAATCTCAAACCCTACTATTGTCCCTGTGTTTCCTGTGGCTGAATTAAAAGAAAAAAATCATTAGGTGTGTGGGGAACAAGCTTCCTTTCTTGTTAAATGCTATAAAGCCAAGCCTTGTGGGCAGCTCTGGCTGATCATCAGGATTTTCAAACTGACTCTTCTACTGTGTAGAAGGAACTTAATTCCGTATCTGATTTTAATCTGCATCCCATGGTCAGACATGTTGTCTTAAAGCATTTGTTAACACTTAAAGAGGGGGAGCTGATTATATTGATCCTTTTTGTGTAAACTGGCCAAGGTGATCAATTTTGGGTTGTAAACTTTTGATGTTTAAATGCATTACCTTAATATCATTTAAGCACAGTCAATTGTCAACCCCATTAACCCATAGTGTACAGTCTGAACTTGGAATTCAACATTTCCAGAATGGTGATGTGTGGAGGGGAGTTTAGCAATTTCCAGAAAGCAGATTGGCTATTCCCTTACAGGCCATTTCCTGTGTGTGCTGCTGACATAGGCAATCATGAGGTCTTTCGCACATTCAGAGCATGTTGCTGAGAATCCACTCTTCCTCCCTCATCCCATCTTGACTACAATCATGAGAGAATGAGCATATTTGTATTGTTAGCATTCAGGCAGTTAGTACATGGGCAGGGAAGAATTAATAGTGGGATTTCTTGTTGCAAACCAACAAAAAAGATAAACACAGAGACAAAATCTTGTCAGCATGAAGCTCTTGACTAACATACAGAGGTGAAAGGCACAGTGATTTCCGCAGCCCAGGGGATGGTTCTTGGACAAAGGGCTGCTTCTGACCTGGTGGCAAGAAAAGCACCAACAAATAATCCTCTTCCAAAAGGCTTTCTCTGCCATTTGTCCATGGAATGGATTCCTTCTAGAAGGAAAGAACCTGATTAAATGCTATTATCAGTTAGGATTAGGTACAGCTGTGAGTGAGTGGCAGAAAGCCCAAATTAGCAGTAGTTTAAAGACACAAGATTTAATCATCTCATATGAGAAATCTAAAGGTTGACAATCCAGGGCAGGGCTGGCAGTTCCATGTAGTTACCAGGTCATGGTCTTCTCCCAGATTTTAGGTCCACCATCCCTAGGGTGTGACTCTCATGCTTATAGGCTAAGATGATTACTTAAACTCTGGCTATTGTGTTACCTTTCCAGACAGCAGAAAGGCAAAAAGAGGGCAAAGGACAATGCACCATTTTCCCTTATGGACACTATTCAGAAGCCACATGTGAAATTTTCATTTACACACCAATGATCAGAATTTAGCCATGTAGCCATACTGAGGCACAAGGGAGGTTGGGGAATATAGTATTAAGCATGTGTCCTGCTAAAATTCAAAATTCTCCTACAAATGGAGAGAGTAGATGTTAAAGGTCAACAGCTGTCTCTGTCCCGAGTGTTGTGTATATTGCAGGTGGGGAGAAAATAACTAAATCAAGCAGTCTGATTTTGCCCCTGCCATCATGGATCAACAACTTTCCACTTCCCCTTATCTTGACCAATCTAAAATGTTTACAGCAACTTAAGCAGAATGGAAAAGCATCCAGAAAGATCCAAGAGAAGGGGAAGGGCCATTTGTAACATCAATATTTCTCCCCCAAGTGGTTTCAAAGCACTTTGTTTTACCTGATCATTTTATATGGCACAATCTGGCCATCAACTCTGTCTCATTTTTACTCACTTTACTCTTGGCTTACTTGGTAAGCCAAGAATGTGTTGGGGGCATTTGCTACCCTCATTAAAGCACACCAATGGGACCATTAATCTTTTGGAATAAAGATAACTCACATGAGATTTTAGATACTCCAGAAAGGACTTACCTACCTGCTTATCATACTTACTACTCCAGAGGTTCTGGTCGTCTATGAGAAATCTTGTGAAAACTTGAAGCTTCAGTGTCCCTAAATCATATGCCTAGCATTCAAGACCCAGTTCTGGGGTCATTAGGTTCTCCTAGCATGAAATATAGGCCTTTCCTTAGGAACAAAGAATTCTTATTAGTTTGGGGAGGTTTGTTGCGTATATCTTTAAAAATGAAGAAATCTCTAATAAGGATGATTCTCAAACTGTGGATTAACCATGCTTAATCATTCATCCCAGACAGGCTTCACACATTACATGCTTCTCGACTATCTCTGTGACTACCCATTTATGTGTACTGAGGGAATGCAAATTTAAGTTTAACAGGAGCCTAAGCAAAATATAATTGGGAAGGTAACTTTTCCTGAAATAATATACAAGGTAAAATGGAAATGATTTCAAAAGTATCAGTGTTACATTCATTGATGTGAATAATCAAGAAATGACTAGAGTAAAACATCATTATTTTGGGCCCCAGTAATTCACAACTTGTGATTAAATTTCTACCCACTTCCTGTTCAAAATACCGTTGTACTATCTCTGAATGAATGGTTAGTTAAGCAAAGTAATGATGTAAAGAAGGTTGCAAAGGGGCATGTTTCACCTAGGAGGGATCGATCTCTTTTTAAGGGCTTTGACACATTAATTATTTACATGCAAATGAGTGCTGCTCATTCCAAATGAGTCTTGTCATTAAAACTCTTATAACATTACTTCATTTGGAAACATTTGGTTACCAGTTAGTTTGTTATTAGGTGTTATTGCAAATAATAAAACTACATCTAATCTTTTAAATATATAACTTAGACCTTTCACAAATTGAGATTAACCATCCCTGTATTTGATCTGTATCCCTGAGGTATGCATGAAGATGTATTTAGCTATCCCTAGGCTAAAACTAAGATCATGGCATCTGGTCCCATCACTTCATGGCAAATAGATGGGGAAACAGTGGAAACAGTGTCAGACTTCATTTTGGGGGGCTCCAAAATCACTGCAGATGGTGATTGCAGACATGAAATTAAAAGATGCTTACTCCTTGGAAGGAAAGTTATGACCAACCTAGACAGCATATTAAAAAGCAGAGACATTACTTTGCCAACAAAGGTCCATCTAGTCAAGGCTATGGTTTTTCCAGTGGTCATGTATGGATGTGAGAGTTGGACTGTGAAGAAAGCTGAGCGCCCCAAAAATGATGCTTTTGAACTGTGGTGTTGGAGAAGACTCTTGAGAGTCCCTTGGACTGCAAGGAGATCCAACCAGTCCATCCTAAAGGAGATCAGTCCTGGGTATTCATTGGAAGGACTGATGCTGAAGCTGAAGCTCCAATACTTTGGCCACCTGATGCGAAGAGTTGACTCATTGGAAAAGACCCTGATCCTGGGAGGGATTGGGGGCAGGAAGAGAAGGGGACGACAGAGGATGAGACGGCTGGATGGCATCACCGACTCGATGGACATGAGTTTGAGTAAACTCCATCAGTTGGTGATGGACAGGGAGGCCTGGCGTGCTGCGATTCATGGGGTTGCAAAGAGTCAGACACGACTGAGCGACTGAACTGAACTGAACTGAGGCTAAAACTAACCCATTTATACAGAGTCCCTGGTGGCTCAGTGAAGGAATCCACCTGCAGTGCAGGAAACAGGGGTTTGATCCCTGGGTCAGGAAGACACCCTGGAGAAGGAAATGGAAACCCACTCCAGTATTCTTGTGTGGGAAATCCCATGGATAGAGGAGCCTGCTGAGCTACAGTCCATGGTGGCACAAAGAGTTGAACACGACTTAGCGACTAAACCACCACCACAACCCATTTATAGATCAGCGACTATGTCTGCAAAAAGGCCAACTAGCCCTGCCCTGTGCAGAAAAAACTTTCAGGATAACTGAAAACTACTTGAAATATTTACAAGCATTGAATGAGTTCAATGAATGCACCGGTCAGACATTCAGACTTTGATTCCAGTCCAATTACATCATGTCACAGCCAATGATCTCAAATGACTAGAATGGCACTGAAAGTTTTTCTTCGTTTTTGTAGACCTGACCAGCCTAATCATAAATTTGAGTAATCAGATATGTTTAGTACAACTAAAACCAACAAAATATCATTTATCATACATTCAATGTCAATGGCTTTTTGGTAAAGTAGATCATGTAATCCAGCTAGTTACTTTATTATTAATTAACTCCCAAGACTTAGTCCCTTGGCTTAGCAACTATGTTCACTGGGGAAGCAATATTTCATTTAATTAAGAGCATAAGACAACAGAGTTCAGACTCCAGTTTTTTCTACTCCTATCTTAAGCATTCTATTAGTCAGTTTCCTCACTTATAAAATGGGGACTACATTCCCTTCCTTGAAAGCAAGGGCTTAGCATGGTGCCTGGAAAATATCATTATTACAGCTGTCATTACAATTAGTGATAATATTTACTGAATTGACATAGCAAAGGAACAGAGCTGAACAACTTTAAAGGGGACAGACAGTCCCCTTGGTACTAATCACAAGCTTAGCCAGTGAGGTTTCTAATCATCAGCCATTGGCCATTGTAGTTAAAACCTCAGTTAATGTTTTTATGCATCGACACTACGTGAAAACCCATTATGAACTGTGTGTGAGTGTAACTGAAAAGGTCACTGTGGGATCAATAATACCTTCCAAACTGAGCACATGTGAAGTCTGTACTCTGATTACTGAGTGTGGCCACCATCCAAATTGCCTGCCACCTAGATTCTCCATATGTCACAACATATTGTGTACATGTAAGAAATTCCAAGACTCACAGTATTTCAGTGATTTTGAAGACATACTCATAGATCACAATGATCCAACAGAAAACCTCCATACAACATCCATTGAATAGAACAAAATATTGAATAACAATTCAGTTCAATCACACTCAGTCGTGTCCAACTCTTTGCGACCCCATGAACCGCAGCACACCAGGCCTCCCACCAACTCATAGAGTCCACCCAAGCTAATGTCCATTGAGTCGGTGATGCCATCCAATCATCTCATCCTCTGTTGTCCCCTTCTCCTCCTGCCCTCAATCTTTCCCAGCATCAGGGTCTTTTCAAATGACTCAGCTCTTCGCATGAAGTGGCCAAATTATTGTAGTTTCAGCTTCAACATCAGTCCTACTAATGAACACCCAGGACTGATCTCCTTTAGGATGGACTAGTTGGATCTCCTTGCAGTCCAAGGGACTCTCAAGACTCTTCTACAACACCACAGTTCAGAAGCATCAATTCTTTGGTGCTCAGCTTTCTTTATAGTCCAATTCTCACATCCATACATGACCACTGGAAAAACCATAGCCTTGACTAGACGGACCTCTGTTGACAAAGTAACGTCTCTGCTTTTTAATATGCTGTCTAGGTTGGTCATAACTTTCCTTCCAAGGAGTAAGTGTCTTTTAATTTTATGGCTGCAATCACCATCTGCAGTGATTTTGGAGCCCCCCAAAATAAAGTCAGCCACTGTTTCCACTGTTTCCCCATCTATTTGCCATGAAGTGATGGGTCCAGATGCCATGATCTTTGTTTTCTGAATGCTGAGCTTTAAGCCAAATTTTTCACTTCCTTCTTTCACTTTCATCAAGAGGCTTTTCAGTTCTTCTTCACTCTCTGCCTTAAGGGTGGTGTCATCTGCATATCTGCGGTTATTGATATTTCTCCTGGGAATCTTAGAACTAACACCCAAAAAAGATGTCCTTTTCATTATAGGGGACTGGAATGCAAAAGTAGGAAGTCAAGAAACACCTGGAGTAACAGGCAAATTTGGCCTTGGAGTACGGAATGAAGCAGGGCAAAGTCTAATAGAGTTTTGCCAAGAGAACGCACTGGTCACAGCAAACACCCTCTACCAAGAACACAAGAGAAGACTCTTCGCATGGACATCACCAGATGGTCAACGCTGAAATCAGATTGATTATATTCTTTGCAGCCAAAGATGGAGAAGCTCTATACAGTCAGCAAAAACAAGACCGGGAGCTGACTGTGGCTCAGATCATGAACTCCTTATTTGCCAAATTCAGACTTAAACTGAAGAGAGTAGGGATAACCACTAGACCATTCAGGTATGACTGAATGGTCATATCAAGTCCCTTATGACTATACAGTAGGAGTGAGAAATAGATTTAAGGGACTAGATCTGATAGACAGAGAGCCTGATGAACTATGGACGGAGGTTCATGACATTGTACAGGAGATGGGATCAAGACCATCCCCATGGAAAAGAAATGCAAAAAGGCAAAATGGTTGTCTGAGGAGGCCTTACAAATAGCTGTGAAATGAAGAGAAGCTAAAAGCAAAGGAGAAAAGGAAAGATATTCCCATTTGAATTCAGAGTTCCAAAGAATAGCAAGGAGAGATAAGAAAGCCTTCCTCAGTGGTCAATGCAAAGAAATAGAGGAAAACAACAGAATGGGAAAGACTAGAGATCTCTTCAAGAAAATTAGAGATACCAAGGGAACATTTCATGCAAAAATGGGCTCAATAAAGGACAGAAATGATATGGACCTAACAGAAGCAGAAGATACTAAGAAGAGGTGGCAAAAATACACAGAAGAACTGTACTAAAAAGAACTTCATGACCCAGATAATCACAATGGTGTGATCACTCACCTAGAGCCAGACATCCTGGAATGTGAAGTCAAGTGGGCCTTCAGAAGCATCACTACAAACAAAGCTAGTGGATGTGATGGAATTCCAGTTGAGCGCTTTCAAATCCTGAAAGATAATGCTGTCAAAGTGCTGCACTCAATAGGCCAGCAAATTTGGAATACTCAGTAGTGGCCACAGGACTGGAAAAGGTCAGTTTTCATTTCAATCCCAAAGAAAGGCAATGCCAAAGAATGATCAAACTACCGCACAATTGCACTCATCTCACATGCTAGTAAAGTAATGTTCAAAATTCTCCAAGCCAGGCTTCAGCAATACGTGAACTGAGAACTTCCAGATGTTCAAGCTGGTTTTAGAAAAGGCAGAGGAACAAGAGATCAAATTGCCAATATCCGCTGGATCATCAAAAAAGCAAGAGAGTTCCAGAAAATCATCTGTTTCTGCTTTATTGACTACACCAAAGCCTTTGACTGTGTGGATCACAATAAACTGTGGAAAATTCTGAAAGAGATGGGAATACCAAACCACCTGACCTGTGTCTTGAGAAACCTGTATGCAGGTCAGGAAGCAGCAGTTAGAACTGGACGTGGAACAACAGACTGGTTCCAAACAGGAAAAGGAGTACTTCAAGGCTGTATATTGTCACCCTGCTTATTTAACTTATATGCAGAGTACATCATGAGAAACCTTGGGCTGGAGGAAGCACAAGCTGGAATCAAGATGGCTGGGAGAAATATCAATAACCTCAGATATGCAGATGACACCACCCTTATGGCAGAGAGTGAAGAGGAACTAAAGAGCCTCTTGGTGAAAGTGAAAGAGGAGAGTGAAAAAGTTGGCTTAAAGCTCAACATTCCGAAAACTAAGATCATGGCATTTTGTCCCATCACCTCATGGGAAATAGATGGGGAGACAGTGGAAACAGTGTCAGACTTCATTTTATGGGGGCTCCAAAATCACTGCAGATGGTGATTGCAGACATGAAATTAAAAGACCCTTACTCCTTGGAAGGAAAGTTTTGACCAACCTAGATAGCATATTAAAAAGCAGAGACATTACTTTGCCAACAAATGTCCATCTAGTCAAGGCTATGGTTTTTCCAGTGGTCATATATGAATGTGAGAGTTGGACTGTGAAGAAAGCTGAGTGCCAAAAAAATGATGCTTTTGAACTGTGGTGTTGGAGAAGACTCTTGAGAGTCCCTTGGACTGCAAGGAGATCCAACCAGTCCATCCTAAAGGAGATCAGTCCTGGGTATTCATTGGAAGGACTGATGCTGAAGCTGAAGCTCCAATACTTTGGCCACCTGATGTGAAGAGTTGACTCATTGGAAAAGACCCTGATGCTGGGAAGGATTGGGGGTAGGAGGAGATGGGGACGACAGAGGATGAGATGGCTGGATGGCATCACCGACTCGATGGACATGAGTTTGAGTAAACTCCATCAGTTGGTGATGGACAGGGAGGCCTGGCGTGCTGCGATTCATGGGGTTGCAAAGAGTCAGACATGACTGAGCGACTGAACTGAACTGAACTGAATCTTGATTCCAGCTTGTGCTTCCTCCAGCCCAGCATTTCTCATGATGTACTCTCTGCATATAAGTTAAATAAACAGGGTGACAATATACAGCCTTGACATACTCCTTTTCCTATTTGGAACCAGTCTGTTGTTCCATGTCCAGTTCTAACTGCTGCTTCTTGACCTGCATACAGGTTTCTCAAGAGGCAGGTCAGGTGGTCTGGTCTTCCCATCTCCTTCAGAATTTTCCACAGTTTATTGTGATCCACACAGTCGAAGGCTTTGGCGTAGTAAACAAAGGAGAAATAGATGTTTTTCTGGAATTCTCTTGTTTTTTGATGATCCAGTGGATGTTGGCAATTTGATCTCTTGTTCCTCTGCCTTTTCTAAAACCAGCTTGAACATCTAGAAGTTCACGGTTCACGTATTGCTGAAGCCTGGCTTGGAGAATTTTGAACATTACTTTACTAGCATGTGAGATGAGTGCCATTGTGCGGTAGTTTGATCATTCTTTGGCATTGCCTTTCTTTGGGATTCTAATGAAAACTGACCTTTTCCAGTCCTGTGGCCAGTGCTGAGTTTTCCAAATTTGCTGGCCTATTGAGTGTAGCACTTTCACAGCATCATCTTCCAGGATTTGACAGAGCTCAACTGGAATTCCATCACCTCCACTAGCTTTGTTCTTAGTGATGCTTCCTAAGGCCCAGTTGAATTCACATTCCAGAATGTCTGGCTCTAGGTGAGTGATTACACCATCGTGATTATCTGGGTCATGGAGATCTTTTTTGTAGAGTTCTTCTGTGTATCTTGCCACCTCCTTTTAATATATTCAGCTTCTGTTAGATCCCTACCATACTGTTCTTTATTGAGCCCATCTTGATAATCCATCTAGAGTCAGTCAGCGAAGCATCTTTTTTGTGATCTTTTACTGAATGGCAAACCTTTCAAAAAGCAGTGTTTATTCCTCCTCGGTGTCTTAATCTAAGAACACTGTATAGGGCGGTCCTGAGATAGCAGAGGAATAGGATGGGGAGACCATTTTCTTCCCCACAAATTCATCGAAAGAACATTTGAACGCTTAGCAAATTCCACAAAACAATTTCTGGACGTTGACAGAGGACATCAAGCACCCAGAAAAGCAGTCTATTATCTTTGAAAAGGAGTTAGAACAAACTATAAGAGCTAAAAAAAGAGACGAAAGAGTTAGGGATAGAGATCTGTCCCAGGAAGGGAGTCTTAAAGGAGGAGCAGTTTCCAAACACCAGGAAACCCTCTCACCAGCGGGTCTGTGGGGAGTTTTGGAGTCTCAGAGGGCAACATAACCGGGAGGAAAAATAAATAAATAAAACCCACAAGTTACACGCCTAACGGCAACTCCCAGCAGATAAGTACCTCCAGACAACTCGCATCTGCCACCAGCAGGTGGGGGCTGAACAGGGAGGAGCGGGCTGCATTGCTTAGGGTAAGGACTGGGCCTGAATGCCCTGAGGGCAATCTGAGGGAGCTAACTAACATGAGATAGCAACCTAAACTGTGGGATAGCCAGAGAGAGAGAGGAAAAGAGAGACAGAGAGAGAACTGTCCCACGAAAAGCCCTAACCTGAGGCACTGCCAGGCCCACTCACAGAACAAAGGATTGACTGAACACCGGAGGAGAGCTAGCGGGCTGCAGACTGGCCCATCCCCCGGCACAGGCAGGGAGGCAGGCGGGTGGCAGCCAGAGCCAGAAAGGGGCAAGCTCGGCCCCAGAGATGTCATCCCCTACCAAACTGTAAACAGGCTTCCAGTTGCTAACCAAGACTTCCTGGGATTCTGGATGGTTGACATCCGCCAGGAGGGTCACAGCCAGGGATCATTTCCCCAGAAGAGACACACAGTACACCGGAGACAGTGTGCCCGCTGCCACCCAGGAAACTGAGCGGCTGTGACCAGGGAAGTGATAAGACACACTCACCGCCTGGGGAGAGTGCATTCGCCAAGCACCTGGTCACCTGAGCTGCTCGGACCTGGGAAGGGCACAAAACGCAGGCCCAACCCAATCTGCACCTTTCTGAAGTACCCGAGAACCTGAACCTGAGCAACTTAGACCTGGGAAGTGCACGTAACCCAGGGCCTGCTCCCTGCAGAGCAACCTGGAGCCTGAGCAGTGTAGACTGGGAAAGAACACATGCTGTGAGCGGGGGCAAAGCCAGTGTGGCCGAGACACTGCGAGCACTCCCCACACACACCAATGGTATTTGTTTTCAGTGTTCCTCCCTCCCCACAGCACGGCTAAACAAGTGAGCCTAAATAAGAGACCACCTTCACCTCCTTGTGTCAGGACAGAAACTAGACACTAAAGAGACCTGCAAACAGAAGAAGCCAAATAGACAGAGGGAACCGCTTTGGAAGTCACAGGTGCAACAGATTAAAACCCTATAGTTAACACCGACTACATTGGAAGGGGCCTGTAGATCTTGAGAAGTATAAGCTGGAACAAGGAGTTATCTGAAACTGAACTGACCACACATGGCCCACAACAGCTCCAGAGAAATTCCTAGATATATTTTTACTATTATCATTTTTTAAAATTAAAAATTTTTCTTCAAGTCCTCTATTAATCCTTTAATTTTCATTTTTATAACCTATTACCTTGCAAAAAAAAAAAAAAAGACCCTGTTTTTTTTTTTTTTTTTTTTTTTAAGACCCTGTTTTTAAAGCAAATTTCATATATATTTCTTATACTTTTTGTGATTTTTTTTTAATATTGCATTTTTGAGAGTCTAACCTCTACTCTAGATTTTTCATCTTTGCTTTTTGGTATTTGTTATCAATTTTATATGTTTAAGAATCCAATCTTCAGTACCCATTTTTACTTAGGAGTGTGATTACTGGCTTGATTACTCTCTCCCCCTTTTGACTCTCCTTTTTCTCCCCCAGGTCACCTTTATCTCCCCCTCCCCCTTCTCTTCTCTACCCAACTCTGTGAATCTCTGTGTGTGTTCTGGGCTGTGGAGAACACTTAGGGAACAGAGTACTGCCTAGATCTATCTCTCTCCTTTTGATTCCCCCTTTTCTCCTCCTGCTCACCTCTATCTCCTTCCTCCCTCTTCTTTTCTCTATGTAACTCTGTGACCCTCTCTGAGGGTTCCAGAGTGTGGAGAGCACATAGGGAATTGTTTACTAGCTAGATTGCTCTCTCCCCTTTTGATTCCCCCTCTTCTCCTCCTGGCACCTCTGTCTCCCTCCTCCCTCTTCTCTTCTCCATGAAATTCTGTGAACCTCTCTGGGTGTCCCTCCCTGTGGAGAATCTTTTCACCATTAACCTAGAAGTTTTATCATTGGTGGTGTATGGATAGAGAAGTCTTGAGGTAGCTGTAAGAATAAGACTGAAAACCAGAGGCAGGAGGCTTAAGCACAAAACCTGAGAACACCAGAGACCTCCCGACTCCAGAGAACATTAATTGATAAGTGATCATCCAAAAACCTCCATACCTACACTGAAACCAAGCACCACCCAAGAGACAACAAGGTCCAGAGCAAGACATACCATGCAAATTCTCCAGCAATGCAGGAACATAGCCCTGACCTTCAATATACAGGCTGCACAAAGTCACACCAAACCCACAGACATCTCAAAACTCACTACTGGACACTTCATTGCACTCCAGAGAGAAGAAATCCAGCTCCACCCACCAGAACGCCGACAGAAGCTTCTGTAACCAGGAAACCATGACAAGCCACTCGTCCAACCCCACCCACAGCGAGGAACCTCCACAATAAAGAGGAACTGCAAACTGCCAGAATACAGAAAGGCCACCCAAACACAGAAATCTAAACAAGAGGAAAAGGCAGAGAAATATTCAGCAGGTAAAGGAACATGATAAATGTCCACCAAACCAAACAAAAGAGGAGGAGATAGGGAGTCTACCTGAAAAAGAATTCAGAATAATGATAATAAAAATGATCCAAAATCTTGAAAACAAAATGGAGTTATAGATAAATAGCCTGGAGACAAGGATTGAGAAGATGCAAGAAATGTTTAACAAGGACCTATAAGAAATAAAAGAGTCAACCAATAATGAATAATGCAATAAATGAGATCAAAAACACTCTGGAGAGAACCAAGAGTAGAACAATGGAGGCAGAAGATAGAATAAGTGAGGCAGAAGATAGAATGGTAGAAATAAATGAAGCAGAGAGGAAAAAAGTAAAAAAGGATTCAAAGAAATGAGGACGACCTCAGAGACCTCTGGGACAATGTCAAATGCCCCAACATTCGAATCATAGGAGTCCAAGAAGAAGAAGACAAAAACAAAGGCCATGAGAAAATACTTGAGGAGATAATAGTTGAAAACTTCCCTAAAATGGGGAAGGAAATAGTCACACAAGTCCAAGAAAACAAGAGAGTCCCAAACAGGATAAACCCAAGGCAAAACACCCCAAGATATATATTAGTCAAATTAACAAAGATCAAACACAAAGAACAAATATTAAAAGCAGCAAGGGAAAAACAACAAATAACACACAAAGGGATCCCCATAAGGATAACAGCTGATCTTTCAATAGAAACACTTCAGGAATGGCAGGACATACTTAAAGTGATGAAAGAGAAAAAGCTACAACCCAGATTACTGTAACCAGCAAGGATCTCATTCAAATATGAAGGAGAAATCAAAAGCTTTACAGACAAGCAAAAGCTGAGGGAATTCAGAACGACCAATCCAGCTCTTCAACAAATGCTAAAGGATCTTCTCTGGATAGGAAACACAGAAAAGGTGTATAAACTCGAACCCAAAACAACAAAGTAAATGGCAATGGGATCACATTTATCAATAATTATCTTTTTGTTTGTTTGTTTGTTTGTTTTTGTTTTTTTGTTTGTTTGTTTTTTCTTCCGTTTTAATGAACACTTTACAAAGTACAAAATATACTGTCTTTTTGGGAGGAACATTAGGTACTTTTTTTCTCTCCGTCATACAGTACATGAATCTCGAGGGTTTTGTGTTTCTTCAAGAAAGAAAGAAAGCGTGAGGGCCCTGGGCAGGGCTGCTCTGTTCTCCCCACGCCCAGAGCGTGGGACAGATAGATCTAAGTGCCACTGGTACTGCTGGTGACCCGGGGTGTGCCAGACCCCCAAGGCAAGGCCCCGGGCAGGGCAGAGGCCTCTCTGAACCCCGCTGTGCAGCCAACATCCACTCACCCCCGTCTTGGGATAACGGAAATGGTTTTGGCAAAGAGCAGGAGGAGGACTTGGGGTTTTGTTTGCCGTTAGCCCCTCCACTCCACCTCCAGTTTTGGAGCCAATGCTTCCCAGCTCTCCCTGGACCATTTTCTGAACAAGATAAGCTGAAGCAGTGGACAGGAAGATGCACTAGGCTTGGCCTCTGCCCTGGGACCTGAATTTGGCCTGTTTTCCACAAGCTCCTCGCCCCCCACTCTGGCCTTGTTGGATGGACACTCTCTGTGGATGAGCCCCAATAGGCAAGGGGGCACTGGCCCCCAGAACCTCTCCTTGTAAATACTGTCTTCAGGGCTGGCTGCTTCTGAGGAGTCTGCTGGGCAGATCTAGCCCTTGAGGCTGGCTGCATGGACCACCGGGCCTCTGCAGGGCGGAGCAGGGCCCCATGGGGACACCTCTGACCTCTCCCCAGTGTTAGTAGTTCAGTCATGTCCGACTGTTTGCCACCCCATGGACTGTAGCCTGCCAGGCTTCTCTGACCATGAAGTTCTCCAGGCAAGAACACTGGAGTGGGTTGCCATTTCCTCCTCCAGAATAATTATCTTAAATGTAAACGAATTGAATGCCCCAACCAAAAGACAAAGACTGGCTGAATGGATACAAAAACAAGACCCCTATATATGCTGTCTACAAGAGACCCATCTCAAAGCAAGGGAAACATACAGACTGAAAGTGAAGGGCTGGAAAAAGATATTTCATGCAAATGGAGACCAAAAGGAAGCAGGAGTAGCAATACTCATATCAGATAAAATAGACTTTGAAATAAAGGCCATGAAAAGAGACAAAGAAGGACACTACATAATGATCAAAAGATCAATCCAAGAAGAAGACATAACAATTATAAATATATATGCACCCAACATAGGAGCACCACAATATGTAAGGCCAATGCTAACAAGTGTGAAAGAGGAAATGAACAATAACACAATAATAGTGGGAGACTTTAATACCCCACTCACAACTATGGATAGATCAACTAATCAGAAAATTAACAAGGAAACACAAACTTTAAATGACACAATGGACCAGCTAGACCTAATTGATATCTATAGGATATTTCACCCCAAAACAATGAATTTCACTTTTTCTCAAGAGCACACAGAACCTTCTCCAGGATAGATCACATCCTGGGCCATAAATCTAGCCTTGGTAAATTCAAAAAAATTGAAATCATTCCAATCATATTTTCTGACCACAATGCAGTAAGATTAGATGTTAATTACAGAAGAAAAAAAAAACTATTGAAAATTCCAACATATGGAGGCTAACCAACATGCTTCTGAGTAACCAAGAAATCACAGAAGAAATCAAAAAAGAAAGAAAAACCTACATAGAAATGAATGAAAATGAAAAGACAACAACCCCAAACCTATGGGTCACTGTAAAAGCAGTGCTAAGGTTCATAGCAATATAGGCTTATCTCAAGAAACAAGAAAAAATTCAAATAAATAAAACTAACTCTACACCTAATGCAACTAGAAAAGAAAGAAATGAAGAAACCCAGGGCTAGTAGAAGGAAAGAAATCTTAACAATTAGGGCAGAAATAAATGCAAAATAAATAAAAGAGACCATAGCAAAAATCAACAAAGCTAAAAGCTGGTTTTTTGAGAAGATAAATAAAATTGACAAACCATTAGCCAGACTCATCAAGAAACAAAGGGAGAAGAATCAAATCAACAAAATTAGAAATGAAAATGGGGAAATCACAACAGACAACACAGAAATACAAAGGATCATAAGAGACTACTATCAACATCTATATGCCAATAAAATGGACAACTTGGAAGAAATTCATGAATTCTTAGAAAAGTGTAACTTTTCAAAACTGAAGCTGGATGAAATGGAATATCTTAACAGACCCATCACAAGCACAGAAATCAAAACTGTAATCAGAAATCTTCCAGCAAACAAAACCCCAGGACCAGAGGGCTTCACAGCTGAATTCTACCAAAAATTTAGAGAAGAGCTAACACCTATCCTATTGAAATTCTTCCAGAGAATTGCAGAGGAAGGTAAACATCCTAACACATTCCATGAGGCCACCATCATCCTAATACCAAAATCAGACAAAGATGCCACAAGAAAAGAAAACTACAGGCCAATATCACTGATGAACATAGATGCAAAAATCCTTAACAAAATTCTAGCAAGCAGAATCCAACAACATATTTAAAAGATCATACATCATGACCAAGTGTGCTTTATCCCAGGGATGCAAGGATTCTTTAATATCCACAAATCAATCAATGTGATAACACCACATTAACAAACTGAAAGATAAAAACCATATAATTATCTCAATAGATGCAGAGAAAGCCTTTAACAAAGTTCAACATCCATTTATGATAAAAACCCTCCAGAAAGCAGGCATAGAAGGAACATACCTCAACATAATAAAAGACATATATAATAAACCCATAGCAAGCATTATCCTCAATGGTGAAAAATTGAAAGCATTTCCCCTAAAGTCAGGAATAAGACAAGAGTGCCCACTCTCACCAGTACTGTTCAACATAGTTTTGGAAGTTTTGGCCACAGCAATCAGGGAATGAAAAGAAATAACAATTTGTATGGAAATACTAAAAACCTCGAATAGCCAAAGCAATCTTGAGAAAGAAGAATGGAACTGGAGGAATCAACCTGCCTGACTTCAGGCTATACTACAAAGCCACAGTCATCAAGACAGTATGGTACTGGCACAAAGACAGAAATATAGATCAGTGGAACAGTATAGAAAGCCCAGAGATAAAGCCACGTACCTATGGACACCTTATCTTCGAAAAAGGAGGCAAGACTATACAATAGAAAAAAGACAACCTCTTTAACAAGTGGTGCTGGGAAAACTGGTCAACCGCTTGTAAAAGAATGAAACTAGAACACTTTCTAACACCACACACAAAAGTATACTCAAAATGGATTAAAGATCTAAATGTAAGACTAGAAACTATAAAACTCCTTGAGGAAAACATAGGCAAAACACTCTCTGACAGAAATCACAGCAGGATCCTCTATCACCTACCTCCCAGAGTAATAAAATAAACAAAATAAATAAACAAATGGGACCTAATTAAACTTAAAAGCTTTTGCACAACAAAGGAAACTATAAGCAAGGTGAAAAGACAGCCTTCAGAATGGGAGAAAGTAATAGCAGCTGAAGCAATGGATGAAGAATTAATCTCAAAAATATACAAGCAACTCCTACAGCTCAATTCAAAAAAAAAAAAAAAAAGACCCAATCAATAATTGGCCCAAAGAACTAAACAGACATTTCTCCAAAGAAGACATGCAGATGGCTAACAAACGAATGAAAAGATGCTCAACATCACTCATTATCAGAGAAATACAAATCAAAACCTCAATGAGGTACCATCTCACGCTGGTCAGAATGGCTGCTATCCAAAAATCTACAAAAAATAAATGCTGGAGAGGGTTCAGAGAGAAGGGAACCCTCTTACACTGTTGGTGGGAATGCAAACTAGTACAGCCACTATGGGAAACAGTGTGGAAATTCCTTAAAAAACTGGAAATAGAACTCCCACACGATCCAGCAATCCCACTCCTGGGTATACACACCAAGAAAACCAGTATTGAAAGAGACACGTGTACCCCTATGTTCATCGCAAAACTGTTTATAATAGCCAGGACATGGAAGCAACCTAGATATCCATCAGTAGATGAACAGATAAAAATGCTGTGGTACATATATACAATGGAATATTACTCAGCCATTAAAAAAAAATACATTTGAATCAGTTCTAATGAGGTGGATGAAACCAGAGCCTATTATACAGAGTGAAGTAAGTCAGAAAGAAAAACACCAATACAGTATACTAATGCATATATATGAAATTTAGAAAGATGGTAACGATAACCCTATATGTGAGACAGCAAAAGAGACACAGATGTATAGAACAGTCTTTTGGACTCTATGGGAGAAGGCGAGGGTGGGATGATCTGAAAGAATAGCATTGAAACATGTATATTAACATATGTGAAACAGATTACCAGTCCAGTTTCGATGCATGAGACAGGGTGCTCAGGGCTGGTGCACTGGGATGACCCAGAGGGATGGGATGGGGAGGGAGGTGAGGGGGGGTTCAGGATGGGGAACACATTTACACTCATGGCTGATCCATGTCAATGTATGGCAAAAACCACTACAATATTGTAAAGTACTTAGCCTCCAATTAAAATAAATTTTTAAATGATTAAAAGGAAAAATAAATAAATAAGAGCTTGTCTTTTCTCCACTGTAAAAAAAAAAAATAAGAACACTGTATAAACTATCAGCCAATCTGTATCACTTCAAAAGTATTTATCAGCATATTACCCACAAAAGCAGCCCCAGGTGCATTCAAGGAATTCAAAGAATGAGATCAGCCCTTGCTCAGACTCTAGTCATAAAACTAAGGGGTACAATTTGTCAGAGGAGAAAGAGGGGACGTGGAAGTTTTACTAGCTGACGTGCATGTCTGTGAATAGTCTGGTGTGTCACAAGGTATTTGATGAAAATCATATTTAAAGTACAGATATTTGAGTATGTTTAATTTTTTCAAAGAGGATTTTCACTCCAAGTGATCCTTCTAATAACATCACTTTCATTTACTTACATTCCATTTATGCTGTTTTAAGTAAGAGCTAAAGTGGCAAGGTTACATGCAGAAAACGGTATTGCATATAACTCTGGTCATATTCACAGGTAGGTGACTAGACAGCAAGTCTCTATCCTGTAGGTTGCAAGAGTACAGTCTAAGAGTACTGTACTCAGAGTGGCTCAGAGTAGAGTCTCAGGCACCTGCTGCCACCAGAGTTTGTCTTGCTCAGAGCTCCTCATTCCATGGTGTTTTTTACCCTCCCTCCTATCACCATCCCAACTTCCTGTCTAGAAACTATACATCTAGACTTTACTCTTAGGGTTTATTCATTACTAATCAAAGCATTTTAAAAACGTCATTTTTACGAATTCTTCTTTGCTGTCTAGGGCCATGTGTTTTGGGAATGCCTGTGGACCCACAGTGAGATGCAGAGATGAATTCTCATTTGCCAGACAGCTTGTTTCATATTGAGGTAAGGGAAGTTTGGGACAAAAACTATGAAAGTTTATCTTAGGTAAATGTTGAAGCCGAATTACAGACATACAGAGGGACATCACCACCTTCCCTCCAAGGTCACATTTTCACTGTGATATGATATGATAATGGAGAAGTCTAGCTATAGGAGTCTAAGTTTCTCTATTTTTGAGATGTATTAGGTAACAATGACCTCCCTTTTTATTGATGGATTCTGAGGGGTATTCAGCTAGCACTTCTTAAAGGGGGTTAAATAAATCTGAAGCAGTAGTATAAACAAATTCCACTTAAAACTATGAATGGTGGAATCTGTGCTTCATTTATCATTTCTGGCAATGCAAATATTTCAGAGGAAGCCAGTCATTTTTTCGGCTTTCATGGAAAATTTGCAACTCAGAAATCATTCTTTGGGTTCTTTATGCCCTCCTGCTCAATCTATCATTGACTGTTGAGATTGGTGCCTGCTTGGTGGTTCTGTGTCTGTTTCTCAGCAATCTGTTAGCAACTAATAGTAAAGAAAAGGGTACTCTGGTGAAACAGCATGGGCCTGAGGTTGAAAATGCAAGTTAGGCTGCAAAAGGTGAAGGAATGTAGGCTGTGAGTTCAGTTTGGAAATGCAATCAGTAGCCGTACAATGGGAACTTCTAGGTCTAAATAAGTCCCAATTTAATATTTGTTACACTTTTTAGAATATACATTTAATTTTTCATCTGTATATGTCTGCCTAAGGTTCTGGTACCCATGCACTAATCACAAACCCAGCTTGCAGCTTTTCCCATTAAAGGATGTTCTATTTCTCATGCTTGACTGTTATGACTGGATGGCTGCATTGCAGGATGAGAAAGCACTCTTAAATGAAGGAATAGATTAGCATCACAAATTCCATTTCAAAATACTTTGGCTAGGGACTTCCCTGGTGGTCCAGTCGTTAAAACTCTGCATTTCCACTGCAGTGAGCACGGGTTCAATCCCTGGTTGGGTAACTTAAGATCCTGCATGCCATGCAGTATGGCCCAAAAAAATATTTTGATCCACAGAGTTTGGGTTGGATCTGCCCATATTATCAATGTTTCACCCACATATGCCCTCTCTAGGTGGCTGGCTTGGGCTTCTTCACAGAATAACAGTCTCAGAGTAGTCAAACTTTTTATGAGCAGTTTACCTTCCCCCAGGGCAAGTGTTCCAAGAGGCAGTAAGTGGAGACTGCCATTTTTAAATGGTCCAAGCCTAGAAAGTAGCACATCTTCTTCTGTTATATTCTATTATTCAGAAAAGTCATATAGGCCACTTGACTTCAGTGGAAGGAGAAATAGACCTTACTTCTCGGTGAAGGGAATTTCAAAGAATTTGAGATCATTTATTATGGGACTTCCCTGGTGGCTCAGATGGTAAAGAATCTGTCTGCAATGCAGGAGACCCATATTTGATCCCTGGGTCAGGAAGATCCCCTGGAGAAGGGAATGGCTACTCACTCCAGTATTCTTGCCTGGGAAATCCCATGGACAGAGGAGCCTGGCGGACTACAGTCCATAGGGTCACAGAGTCAGACATGACTGAGCGACTAACTCAAACTTTATAATTGGCCACAGAATCCAAACTTATCTTTTCCATATGAATAACCAACTGACCCACTAAAACCTGCGTGGAATCACTACCAACAAAAGACCTCTTTCTTTCCTTCCTTCTTTCTTTCAAAAGGCCACTTTCAACTTAATTTTTAGGGGAGATTTTTGCCCCACCATCCAACACCAAATTTTGAGACAGGCAATTTTCTTTAGAATCTCTTAGTATGTGAGGAGGAGTAGCTTTATTTACAGTTACCTTTGTACTGGGAACATAGATTTTTGGAATCCTAGTTTTATATAAGAGTAGGCATCTTATAGTAGAGGTCCCACCTGCTTGACTCTGGTCTTTATCTGTAGTCCCCCACACCTCAGAAAGTTGTAAAAAAGCTGAAAGCTCAAATTCATGGTTTTATGAATGCCCTCCAAGCAAAAGCAAGCTCACTTCTCTAGGTTTCTGTTTTTGTTTGCCTCTTCTGCATGTTCCTTACTTTCTTGATAATTCATTTATGCATTTAATACACACACACACACACACAAATAGCTCTGTTGAATAAAATTAAAAAGTTAATGAATGCTAGCTTTATGGAAATGAAAAAGGGTGGAGGAAATGAGAGAACAGCCTTGGAACCTCTATGCTCCAGGAATGTGGAATTCAGTGAAAGCTGTCATTGCTTCTTTAATTGGTGCAAGACATCAATTTGCTTTGTTTTGCATTGATAGTGAAATTTCTATAGCTCACCCCAGGGGGACAGGAGATAGATAGTACACACTCATCTCACTTAGGTAAATACTGAACCATAAATAAATCACTGCTATTTTCCTGAATTTATAAATAGAATTCTCCTAACAAGGAAATACTTTGGGTAACATTTCTTAAGCTGCATTTGTTTTCCAATCATCATTACCAGGTAGATGTGAAGCTTTGAACCATGAGAAGGAAATATTTGAAATTCATGGCAATTTGAAATGGTGGTATTTTGTTATTATATTTTTCATGTTGTTGTTTTATGTGTTTGTTTTGCTTGGGGACATTTTTATGTGTCCTAAAAAGAAAATCATTAAATTACATGCTTTACAGAAAGTTTTACTAGCAAGTAAAGTTTTACAACAAAACTCTGGATCTTCTCCCATTCCTAAACCTGGGATGAGGTGATGTAGTATAATAATTGCCATGACCTGAATGTGTCCACTCAAAATTCATATACTGAAACCAGAGCCCCTGAGGGGAATAGTATTAGGGTGTGAGGCTTTTGAGAGATGGTTAAGTCATGAGGGTCTCATGATCTTTTATAAGGACATGAGATTATTGTCCCAGAGACCCCAGAGAGCTCCCCTGCCCCTTCCACCATGTGAAGACACAGAGAGAAGGTACTATTTATGGGCCAGAAAGCAAGCTCTCACCAAGCCCATATCTGGCAGTGCCTTGATCTTGGACTTTCCAGCCTCTAGAACTGTGACAAAAAAAGTTCTGATGTTTATAAGCTACCCAGTCTCTGGTATTTTGTTACAGAAGCCCAAACAGACTAAATAAATTGTCGAGAACAAGCTCTCTGATGTTACTTTCTAGATCCACCATTTATTAGCTAAATAATTTTTGCCAAGGCACTTCATTCTTCAGCCTTAGTTATCAAATCTACAAGTGTAGGTAAATGAACGTTAAATGAGATAGCATATGCCAAGTATAAGATTAGCCTTGATACTTACTTTCTTGGCACTTAAGCACGTGAGTGTTAATTGTAGTTGTTGTTGCTCTTATACTAATTATTAATATGAAATGAACCCTGGGGTGGTGGTATAAGATCAGGGTATTTGTTATATATACTCACTTACTCATGCTCATGCTCAGTCGTGTCCAACTCTTTGCAACCCCATGGACTGTAGCCTGCCAGGTTACTCTGTCCATGGAATTTTCCAGGCAAGAATTCTATTTCCTTCTCCAGGGGAACTTCCCAACCCAGGGACTGAGCTCACGGCTCCTGTACTAGAAGGCAGATTCTTTACCACTGAGCCACCATACTACTTGATGCCTGATAGGAAGAAATATCCATATTTTTTACATATTGGGTTGACTATTTGACCTAAGTTAGTTTAAAACAATTGCCCCAAAATCACTGTGGTAAATTTCCTGCATCTTTCAATAAGGACTGTAATGAGTCCTTTATCTCTCAAAAGGAAATAGTCTAGTTTTCTACAAACAGTGTTTATGAACAGGGAATGTTACAAAGCTTTCCTTAGAACCATTACTGTATTTCACTTAAGATTGAACAGCAATGTTCACTATCGCAGGACAAAGCAATAGGAACTAAAGAGAATTCAATATGTTTAAGACTGTTGAATTTTTTACTTCATCAAGGAAGTGTTGACTGAGCCGGCCTCCTCAGTATGCAGTTGCATTTACAGTTTTATTTATTAATGATCACCAACGGCCTCCATAATTTAGATGTAATGGTTAAACAATTACCTTTTGCATTTGAACTGAAGAAAGTAGAAAGTCATTTAATTGCTAGTAATTTTTCCTCATTACACAAAAACCGTGCCTTACTTCTTGTTCACATCATAATAATAGCTAGATAAAAGTGATTTGGCAAACAATAACTCATTTTGCTCTTTAAAAGCCAAATAATAAATCCCTAATGACCTCATATAGCATATAAGCCATATGGCTGAAAACAGTATTTTTTTTTAAAAGGGACCTTGGTATGAGTTGAGGATAAGGGAGCTCTTTCTCCTATCCCATTGTGTCTTTGTAATAACGTGGTTGACCACAGCAATACAAAACTACACCCTGATGTAGTCCTCTTTTTCTTATATTTCTACCTCTTTCCAGACTTATACATTCACTTCCCAACCCCATATTTGGTCTCCTTACCATATTCTTGGAAGTGACTGGCTGTGATGACAGATTTGGGTGAGTAATTCTATCTTTCTGCATGAAAGAGAAAGAAAAACATATGATATGCATTAGTCTTGTTTTGTGGTTTGATTCCCAGCTGCTCCCAAGCAGGTCACAGAGGACTAACATGGGTTTGATTAGAGAAACTGGCATATCAGGAAGGTCACACAATTTCTGGCAGCTTCCTTGTAAATTAAATCTAACTAATTTATTCATGATGGTATCCTTTTCAATTGTGGAGAGCCAGAGTGAAAGAAAACATAGTTGGGACAATGATTTGGAAAACAGAAACTCTTGGGCTTTGCCCCCAGCCTTAATGTCAACTACCTCTGTAGCCTGGATGCACATCCCAGAAGGGTACTTCAAGGGTTAATTAGCTTCTTAAATGCTCTGAATGTGGAAATGTGCTAAATAAACATATGACAGATTGAACTCACCAGAGGGAAAGAAAGACCTGAATTGGGAGGATGGGAGTGGGGGAAATGGAGAACAGTTATAGAGTGAGAGATTATTGAATGTTTGTTCATTCTTACTTTGAAACAAAAAGAAAATATCCCTAGGGAATATTTTGCTTTATCTAAACTGAAGAAGGGAGAGGAAGTCTAAAAAATCATCAGAAACTAGTAGAATACTCTGATCCATAACCAGTGACTAGAAATGGGAGGCTGAGTAAGGACGAGGGTGAACCATATAATAATGTGGAGCAAGGCTCTGTGGCTAGAAAAAAAAAAAAAAAAGGAAAGCTAATCTTTCAAGAAAGGAAATAGGACACTGATCTTCGGAGGCAGGGAGCATTGTGGTACAGAAAGCAAGAGACGAAACTGGATATTTAAATGGACTTATCCCAGAGGAAATAAGTCAGGACGAAGAGGAGATGGGAAATATCAATGTTGTAGGTAGATGGACACTATAATACCAAATCAAGGATGCTGATCTAAAACGTAAGAGCAGAGATATGATATAGTCAAAATGGAAGTGAATGATGGAAAATGAGATCAAAAATTTCAGCTGTAAGATAATAAGCTCATCATAAAATGCTGCTTCTCAGGGAAAAAAGACAACCATAGTGAAATGCTGAGGAGGTGCACAGTGAGACAACACAGTGGTCCAAGATGTAGTTTCAGTCAGGTATTAGAACATGAAAGTCAACAGAAATGGAACAACAACACAAAGAAAGAGGTACTGAAAATTAGGTGATACTGAGGGTGAGAGGCAGGACATTACAGGAAAAGATTTGTAGTATAATAAGATATAGCGTGGGTCTTAGACATGCATGCTCTCTAGGACTTCAGTAAAGAAGGAGTTCAGAAGCAGAAATAGAGCTATTCATATATATGGATTGGCTCATTGAACCCAGTATCTCTTCCCCAGAAACACCTTAGATGTCCAGTTTGCATTTGCTTTTGCAGAATAAATGTGTACACCTGCTCAGATCACTCTGAGCTCAGATCACTCTGAGCAGGAGGCTCAAATATCATCATTCCTCATTATTTCCTTTCAGGGTAATAATTCCATCCAGCAAATTTTGCTAGTGCTGTCACCGGTCCAGACCTTTGGGAAATCCACCTCACTGACACCCATCATTTAACTCAAGCTCTAAATGTTTGACTGTAATTTTAAAGTTAAAACTTTATTATGAACTTTTCTTTGCTTATCTTTATTTTATACGAAGTTGGCCCCTAAAATGCTTATGGAGCATTTCTTGAAACCCAGATTACAAAATTATTGATGATTTAGCTAGTTACCCCTTCTGAAATGCCTAGATAAAAGCCATAAACCTTAATTACATAATAAAGTTCCCTTCTAAATATCAAAATCCCTAAGAGAGCAATCATTTGCGGTATCTAGACCAAGATTTTGTATGCAAGATTACCAAGCATCCCACTTGGGTATTGGGCACAGGCTGTTACTGTTTCATGGCTGCATTGCCAGCTCAGCTTGACTTGCTTAATCCTCTGCCTGCCCTGCTTTATGTCACCCGAGCTAATTGAGCCACAAAAGATAGAAGGGCCTTGGTTTGGAATAAAGTTGCCTCTAAGTGTTCTTCAAGTGTTTAATCCTAAACAAGGACAGTTGCCCCATCCACAGATTACCTAAATTAGCCAGTTGAGATTGGCTCATCTACTTATTGCAATAACTTGCTTGGCACATTTTTTAAAATGATTGCTATTATCCCCAATATCACCTTCAGTATAAAAGTTAAGAAGTGCTCACTGCAAAAAATTAAATATATGGTAAACCACAAAGAGAAAAACAGAAGCAAAGTCCTTGATGAGAGAGCTATCCAAAGAAGGTAGAGAAATGGCCAACAAGTATATGAAGATGCTCAACATCACTGATCATCAGGAAAACATAAATCAAAACTGTACCCTTCTTTGTCTCTTTTCACAGCCTTTATTTTAAAGTCTACTTTATCTGATATGAGTATTGCGAGTCCTGCATTTTTTTGGTCTCCGTTTGCGTGAAATATTTTTTTCCAGCCCTTCACTTTCAGTCTGTATGTGTCCCTTGTTTTGAGATGGGTCTCTTGTAGACAGCATATATAGGGGTCTTGTTTTTGAATACCCATTCAGCCAGTCTTTGTCTTTTGGTTGGTGCATTCAACCCATTTACATTTAAGGTAATTATTGATAGGTATGGTCCCGTTGCCATTTACTTTGTTGTTTTGGGTTCGCATTTATACAACATTTCTGTGTTTCCTATCTAGAGAAGATCCTTTAGCATTTGTTTTTTTTTGTTTGTTTGTTTTGTTTTGTAAGATTTTTAATTTATTGACACTTGTCTTTGTGGTGTAACATCACATGATCTGTGTATTCTGTTGCTTTTGGATGGAATATTCCATGTATTATCTGAGTCCATTTGGTCTAATGAGTCACTTACCATTTGCTTTATTTACAAATGTTATATCTTCTTGTGGACTGAACCCTTTATCATTATACCTTTTTTGTTTGGTAACACTGAATACCATGCTGTGGACAGAAAAGGCATGCCACTTATAGAAGAGCAGCACTAAGACTTCTAAATCCTGAGCATTAACTGAAGAACAATTGTCAGGAAAGTGTAGTCCCCCATGGACCTACCTCTGTTCATGGTCTACTCTGGACCCTTGGCCTAATCACCACCTTCCAAGACCTAGGTTTACCCATCTCTTAAGATTACAGGATTTTCTCCTTTTCAAATTCCATGAAGTACTACTTATTTTACATCCTAGTCTACCTGTGACAGATGGCACATTTAAGGAATGAATTTCTAAAAACCTTTTTATTCCTCCTTTCAAGAAATGACTGCAAGTGGAGCCCTGTATGCCACACGCTTGAAAGGTCAGCACAGAGACCAGCCCTGAGTGCTACCACCACAGCTGCAAGGAGGGATGTCAGGCAGCTCTGGTTCAGTCACTTGGATGGCTGCAGCTACACAGGGAGCATCTTTAGGCCAGCTTTTTAAAACTGAGTTAAGATAAATAAAACAGCAAACTGTATGATCTTCATTAAGACTCCATTGGTGTTTCTGAGCTCCTGTTCCCAAAGGGGCCGCTAATAGACGAAGTTCTTGCATTGCCGAGAACAAGCCTCTCTCATCTTCCAAATGCTTCATTTACTGAAGAGACTGTGCTTATATCCCAGATCCGAAGCCCTTCCTTCTGACCTCCAAAAGCATAAATAAATGGCAAATCAGGGCAACAGGAAGAACAGAAGAGAACTCCCATTTTCATATCCCGAGAGTGAACCAGACTTGGCCTGTCTCCTAATATGTCCCAGATCTTCACGTACTTGTCTGCTGATGCAGTCACAAGACAGCCCTTGATTTGACTGCTTAGATCAAGACCAGAAATTTCATCATTGTGTGCGTTAAGTGTAAAAATTGGCTTATCTGAACGTGCATCCAAATTATATACAAAGCCATCATCTGTACTGGCCAAAAAATGACACGGTGAAAAGTGGTTCCAGGTCACTCTCTCAATCTGCCCACTGAAGCGCCACATCCGGCGGCCCTCCTCCGGACTCCGGCAATCATACAGAGCCACGGACTTATCATATGATCCAGAAATCAGAGTCTGTGCTTCAAATGGATGAAACTGGAGAGTCTGGACCTTGTCTGTGTGTACGGCAAGGCTAGCTGCTGGCTTCCCCAAGGACATATCCCACAGAATAACAGTGTTATCAGCTGATGCACTGGCCAGCACATTTCTGACCAGCTTATTCCAAGAAAGGTCAAGGACAGCATCTGTATGCCCATCTGCTGAGGAATTCTTCTTTCCTTTCTTTTTCTTCTTTTTTGACAGCTTACTTCCAAGTGTGAAGACTGGCTCTAGAGAGTCCACTATATCCAGGTCCCACACTTCAATAACAGGGGTCATATTTCCCACAGCAATGTAATTTCCAGTTGAGTCATCTGGGCTAGGATCAAAATTTAGCCATTCCACACTCAAAGGGTATGCAGACAACAGGATATCATGGTGGACATAAAAAGAATCTTCTTCTTGATTATAAACATGCACCTCTAAATTGCATTGGTCCTGTTCAGCTCTGCCACAAACTATGAGATTGTCACTGGGCTTAATCAAGAAATCTTCACGTTCATATTGCTCCGTATCTTTCAGAGTGACATAAGGATCTTGATCATTACTTCCATAGACCATAAGACCCAAGAGAGATTCACCAAGAGTTTCAGCGTCTGGGTCGCCTTCTTCATCATATTTATCTAAGTCGTACTCGGCCAGCTCATCATCATCCAGCGTCCTGCCATCTTCTGGGTCGCCATCCTCCAGGGGCTCCCGTGGTCGGGCCTGGGTACGGGCACTCTGCATGCCATCCTCTGAAGGATCGCCTGTTTCCTCTTCATCACTGCCACCTTCTTCATGTAATTTTTCCTTTGCTTCAGCAATGAGACGTTTCACTTCTTCTTTACTAAGTTCTACCTTGTCTGGCATCTCTTTGGCCATGCCGCAGCGGACCCAGGCCACGCACGTCACCTGGAGGCTGCGGTTCATGGTCCTCGGCGCAGCGATGCCTCATGCTGCAGACCTGCCCCGGCGGGTCTGGAATCCCCCGCAGCCCTTCGGCCAGCACGCTCCGAGAAGGGCTCCCAGCCGCAGCTTGGGGCAGAGCCCCTTTAGCATTTGTTGAAGTGATGGTTTGGTGGTGCTGAATTCTCTCAGCTTTTGCTTGTCTGTAAAGCTTTTGAATTCTCCTTCATATCTGAACGAGATCCTTGCTGGGTACAGTAATCTGGGTTGTAGGTTATTCTCTTTCATTAATTTAAGTATGTCCTAACATTCCCTTCTGGCCTGGAGGGTTTCTATTGATAGATCAGCTGTTATCCTTATGGGAATCCCTTTGTGTGTTATTTGTTGTTTCTCCCTTGCTGCTTTTAGTATTTGTTCTTTGTGTTTGATCTTTGTTAATTTGATTAATATGTGTCTTGGGGTGTTTCACCTTGGGTTTATCCTGTTTGGGACTCTCCGGGTTTCTTGGACTTGGGTGGCTATTTCCTTCCCCATTTTAGGGAAGTTTTCAGCTATTATCTCCTCGAGTATTTTCTCATGGCCTTTCTTTTTGTCTTCTTCTTCTGGGACTCCTATGATTCGAATGTTGGGGTGTTTCACATTGTCCCAGAGGTCCCTGAGGTTGTCCTCATTTCTTTTGATGCTTTTTTCTTTTTTCCTCTCTGCTTCATTTATTTCCGCCATTTTATCTTTTACCTCACTTATCCTATCTTCTGTCTCCATTATTCTACTGTTGGTTCCCTCCAAAGTGTTTTTGATCTCATTTATTGCATTATTCATTTTTAATTGACTCTTTTTTATTTCTTCTAGGTCCTTGTTAAACATTTCTTGCATCTTCTCAAACCTTGTCTCCAGGCTATTTATCTGTAACTCCATTTTGTTTTCAAGATTTTGGATCATTTTTATTATCATTATTCTAAATTCTTTTTTAGGTAGATTCCCTATCTCCTCCTCTTTTGTTTGGCTTAGTGGGCATTTTTCATGTTACTTTGCCTGCTGGGTATTTCTCTGCCTTTTCCTCTTGTTTAGATTGCTGTGTTTGGAGTGGCCTTTCTGTGTTCTGGTGGTCTGTGGTTCCTTTTTATAGTGGAGGTTTCTCCCAGTGGGTGGGGTTGGATGATTGACTTGTCAAGGTTTCTTGGTTAGGGAAGCTTGCGTCGGTGTTTTGGTGGGTGGAACTGGATTTCTTCTCTCTGGAGTGCAGTGGAGACATCAACTTCTGTCTATTAGGATAACCACTGTTTAAAAAAAAAAAAAACAGAAAATAATAAGTGTTGCTGAGGATGTGGAGAAATTAGAACCCTTGTGTGATATTGGTATGTGAAATGGGACAGTGCCATGAAAAATAGTATGAAGTTTCCTCAAAAATTAAAAATGGAATTACCATATGATGCAGCAGTGCCATTTCTTGCTATGTATCCAAAATAATTGAAAGCAGGATCTCAAAGAGATTTTTGCACACACGTGTTCATTGCAGCATTATTCACAATAGTCAAGAGGCAGAAGCAACCTAAATGTTCATCAATGTATGAGCAAATAAAGAAAATACGGTATATACACACAACAATTGGCCTTAAAAAAAGGAAATCCTGTCCCATACTACAACATGGATGAAACTTGAGAGCATTATACTAAGTGAAGTATTGATAATTCACTGACAAAAGGACAAATACTGTATGGTTTCACTTACATGAGATATATAAAGTAGTCAAACTTATGGAAACAAAAAAAGATGGTTACCAGGGGCTAGGAGGAAGGGAAAATGGGGAGTTGCTGTTCAATGGATATAGAGGTTTAATTTTGCAGAATGGTAAAGTTCTAGAGATCTGTGAATTTAGTCAATACTATTGAACTGTATGCATAAAAAAGTTAATATCATAAATTTAAAGGTTTTTTTAAATCACAATTTAAAATATTTAAAGGAAAAAAAAAACAGCATCAATAGCTTGAAAAGCACTTGTGCATTGGTACTTGTGGATTTGCTAAGCCTGGAACGTTACCAGGATGTGAATGAGCTTGGGTTAGTTTACTGAAGGATGCAAACCACATCTCAGCAGATAGTGAATCGGCCACCAGATAGCTAGCCAGTCACCGACCAACCCATCAGCCAATTACAGACACATGCATGGGCCACAGCAAAGATTTGCTGAGCCTGACCCAGATCTGCAGAAGTCACCATATGAAAACAGCCCAAATTGTTGGTCTATATATTTTTGAGCTAAGAAGTGTTAGTTGCTTAGTCATGTCTGACTCTTTGCAACCCCATGGACTGTAGCCCACCAAGCTCCTCTGTCCATGGAATTCTGCAGGCAAGAATACTGGAGTGGGTAGCTCCCTTCTCCAGGGGATCTTCCCGCCCCAAGAATCGAACCAAGGTCTCCTGGATTGCAGGAGGATTCTTTACCATCTGAGTGACCGGGGAAGCCCCTTTGTGCTAAGTAAATCATGATCATTGTTATTTGAGGGAAATTTTTAAATAAAACAAATTACTCAAAATTCTTCCACTAAAGGGAACCCTTGTGAACTCATAAGTGTGTGTATGTGTTTATGCATGCAATAGTATTCTCTCAGGTGTTCATACCTTTATTTATTTAATCTCAATGCCTTCAGCTTGTTTTAAACCTTGTGACATTGAAAATAACACTGAGATGAGCACTTTGTGGATGTATTTTGTGTACAACCATAGTTATTTTCTTAGGATGAATTCTTACATTGGATACCTGGGTAAAAGCTATATAAATTAAATTACTTAGGTATCTTAAAAACATTCACTAAATCCTTTAAAAATGGAAGAGTCTTTTCACATCTGGTGACTGTTACTTTTTTTAAACAAAAAGAATTTAGCATTATTGAACTGTAAAAATCATTTTATTAACTACTTTGGGTGAGAAGACCAAAAAAGAAATCTATAGATAATGAAAACAGATATTAGGGGGTAAATTCTTATGACAGTTGAGAGACACACAAAGGCAACCCAAATAGAAAAAAAAAAAAATCTTATTGCTGCTGTTCTGATGTCTGCCTGGTAAAACGTAGCAGATTTCTCAGTGCCTGTGGTGAAATGCAGCGTATATTTGAGTGAGAAATCAGTCACTGAAGGCTCTTTATGTTAATAATGCTGTGAGATCCACTAAATTGCTTGCATATAATGTCCCCAAAACACTTAGTTTTATCCACACCCTGGAAAAAATAATATTAAGGTCTATTTACTGTTCATCTTCATCAATTTTAAACACCAACGAATCTGTGAATGGCTCATATCAGAAGGCTATTAAGCTGAAGACTATCATTAAAATGGCATAAATCAACATTCTTTTTTATTAAGTAAGCCTTCATCCTAGCTAAATATTTTAGACCTCAAGCAAAGGAAACCCTTCTCCTTTTCAACCAAGAAGTATATAGATGTGTAGTCCCTCTTATTTCCTGCAATGTATGACCTGGTTCTTATGTATGCGCATGGATGGGGAAAAGAGTAGTCTTTCCTTAGGCAAACTAGAGTGTTCAGCTTATGCCCAACATGGTAAGTAGAGACTCGAACATGTGGATAATGTTCAACAACTGGTGATTTTCTGGGTGATGTGGATGAATAATGTAAAAAATGCCTCTTAAACATAAGCAAATCCATGACCAAGAGGAGGCACAGTGGATGAAGAATGTCACCTGTCAGATCTGTAAACAAAGAATGCTATGGCCATCAAGACCTCAGCCATTATCAATTCAGTTCAGTTGCTCAGTCATGTCCAATTATTTGCGACCCCATGGATTGCAGCACGCCAGACCTCCCTATCACCAACTACTGGAGTTTACTCAAACTCATGTCCATTGAGTCAGTGATGCCATCCAACCATCTCATCCTCTGTCGTCCCCTTCTCCCTCCTGTCTTCAATCTTTCCCAGCCTCAGGTACCTTTCCAATGAGTCAGCTTTTCGCATCAGGTGAACAAAATATTTGAGTTTCAGCTTCAGTATCAGTCCTTCCAATGAATATTCAGAACTGATTTCCTTTGGGATACTGCTTGGATCTCCTTGCAGTCCAAGGGACTCTCAAGAGTCTTCTCCAACACCACAGCTCAAAAGCATCAATTCTTCAGCGCTCAGCTTTCTTTATAGTCCAATTCTCACATCCATCCGTGACTACTGGAAAAACCATAGCTTTGACTAGAAGGATCTTTGTTGGCAAAGTAATGTCTTTGCTTTTTAATATGCTGTCTAAGTTGGTCATAGATTTTCTTCCAAGGAGCAAGTCTCCTAATTTCATTGCTGCAGTCACCATCTGCAGTGATTTTGGAACCCCAAAAAATAAAGTCTGTCACTGTTTCCATTGTTTCCCCACCTATTTGCCATAAAGTGATGGGACTGGATGCCATGATGTTAGTTTTCTGAATGTTAAGTTTTAAAACAATTTTTTCACTCTCCTCTTTCACTTTCATCAAGAGGCTCTTTAGTTCTTCACTTTCTGCCATAAGGGTGGTGTCATCTGTATATCTGAGGTTATTGCTATTTCTCCCAACAATCTTGATTCCAGCTTGTGCTTCATCCAGCCTGGCATTTCACATGATGTACTCTGCATATAAGTTAAATAAGTAGGGTGACAATATACAGCCTTGACATACTCCTTTCCCGATTTGTAACCACTCTGTTGTTCCATGTCAAGTTCTAACTGTTGCTTCTTGACCTGCATACAGATTTCTCAGGAGGCAATGTGGTCTGGTATTCCCATCTCTTTAAGAATTCTCCACAGTTTGTTGTGATCCACACAATCAAAGGCTTTGGCATAGTCAATAAAGCAGAAGTAGATGTTTTTCTGGAACCCTGTTACTTTTTTGATGATCCAACGAATGTTGGCAATTTGATCTCTGGTTCCTCTGCCTTTGCTAAATCCAGCTTGAACATCTGGAAGCTCACGGTTCATGTACTGTTGAAGCCTGGCTTGGAGTATTTTAAGCATTACTTTGATAGCGTGTGAGATGAGTGCAATTGTGTGGTAGTTTGAACATTCTTTGGCATTGCCTTTCTTTGGGATTCTAATGAAAACTGACCTTTTCCAGTCCTGTGGCCACTACTGAGTATTCCAAATTTGCTGGCCTATTGAGTGCAGCACTTTCACAGCATCATCTTTTAGAATTTAAAATAGCATCACCTCCACTAGCTTTGTTTGTAGTGATGTTTCCTAAGGCCCACTTGACTTCACATTCCAGGATGTCTGGCTCTAGGTGAGTGATCACACCATCGTGATTATCTGGGTCATGAAGATCTTTTTTGCATAGTTCTTCTGTGTATTCCTGCCACCTCTTCTTAATCTGCTTCTACTAGGTCCATATCATTTCTGTCCTTTATTGTGCCCATCTTTGCATGAAATGTTCCCTTGGTATCTCTAATTTTCTTGAAAAGATGTCTAGTCTTTCCCATTCTATTGTCTGTAGTCACCCCTAACTGTGCACCCAGAGGGGATTCAGATTAGAGAAAAGCAGGAGACTCACCCTAGATAAAGTGAATATAAAAGGGTTGATTTCAGTGAGTGCAGACTCTTGCATCTTCCCATGAATAGAAATGGGAACTGTTTGAGAGGCTGTCTCTAAGGCTTAAGTCCTTAGAAAGTTTGCCAGATAAAACACAATTCTCAAATTTTAGGTTGTGCATTTTTTCTCAGTCAACAGTGACTAATATTTGGGGAGCATTCTTACAAGCATAGAAGGTTTAGTCACCATTAATAATGCATTTAATGGAGTTTTGACGTTACTTGGCAATTCTCTGCATATTCCTTTTAGAATTAGTAGAACTTTGAATCAGTACATAAGCAACCAATAATTAGCCTGCTTGGTTGATCTCTGGGCCCCAAATCTTACAGGAGCTGCCTAGGAAGTAGCTGTTTCTATAAAGTTAGGGAAGCTTGGTAGTAAATGACACCATTCTCACACACTATCCTTCTCTTTCTAATTCCTTGAGTGTGTATGTGTGTCAGTGGAGGGTTGTATGTGCGACTGGAAACAATCTCCAATATTATAGTAGTTGGGATCAGTAGTTCCACTGAACCCCAAGAAAATTATCTTCATGGCTGCTTCATGGACTTCATTCACAAAGCAAATGCTGAGAATGATTGTATAAAGTTCTAACAATGGAACCAAGTCAATGTGAGATTGAGTATTGAGAAAAAATTTAAGAAGATGCAGTATTTTGGTAGTTGTTAAAATAATTTTACCATCCAATAATGCCATCCAACAGAGGATGAGATGGTTAGATGGCATCACTGACTCAATGGACATGAGTTTGAACAAGCTCTGGGAGTTGGTGATGGACAGGGAAGCCTGGTGTGCTGCAGTCCATGGGGTCGCAAAAAGTCAGACACAACTGAGCAACTGAACTGAACTGACTGAAAATAATTTTATTGCTTTTGGTGGTGGCCTTTGGGATCTGGGACTTCCCTGATAGCTCAGTTGGTAAAAAATCTGCCTGCAAAGCAGGAGACCCCAGTTTGATTCCTGGGTCAGGAAGATCCCCTGGAGAATGGATAGGTTATCCACTCCAGTGTTCTTGGTCTTCCCTTGTGGCTCAGCTGGTAAAGAATCCACCTGCAATGTGGGAGACCTGGGTTCGATCCCTGGGTTGGGAAGATCCCCTGGAGAAGGGAAAGGCTACCACTCCAGTATTTTGGCCTGGAGAATTCCGTGGACAGTCCATGGGGTTGCAAAGAATCAGACACAACTGAGCGACTTTCACTTCACTTCACTTTGGGATCTGGAACCTGCTCCCTTCCCCTATTTCCCACCTTTACATGCAAACAAAGGTTTGTAAAAGTAGTACTATGAGGAAGGTTTTAATTATTGAAGAACAGGGGTGTTTATTTTCTATTTCATTTGCAAAGCATCACATGAATTTTGCATACAGCACAGATAAAAGAAATAGTTCAAATACCCATTTGATCTACTGACACACACATTTACATGCACATACACATGCTTTCTTTTTTTTTAATTTATTAATTTCTTTATTTTACTTTACAACATTGTATTGGTTTTGCCATACACTGACTTGAATCCGCCATGGGTGCATACACATACTTTCTTACTGGCAATAAGTTCAAGTAAACATGATTTCCTCTCACATTAGAAATATAATTTATAAGAGATGTTTATCATTTTAGCATTCATACCTAAAATATGGTATCTTGTTGTGTAATTGCTAAGTTGTGTCTAACTCTTTAGCAGGACACAAAAACCTCTCTTGCTAGTGTTCTCTCTCTGTCTCTCTGTCTCTGTCTCTGTCTCTCTCTCACACACACAAACACACACACACACACCTTTGGAAAGAAGAGAAACAAGAAGCATAAAATTTCCCTGGTGTACAACCTAGAATAGTACATTTAGGATTTTTTACATCTAAGATCTATGATTGAATTCTATCTCCCCCACCCCAAAAATATGGGTTAGGTGTTTTCTTTTTAACCAAAGATTTTCTTATCTTTTCTCACTTGAGGAATATAGGGCCTGAATATCCCAGAGATATTTCATTTGTAGATACAGAAAATAGAGTGAGACTGTGGGCAAGCAAATCTTTCAAGTACATAAATGGAAAATGAAAGTAAGATAGCATGGTAATTAACACAGATGAAAATAGCTTGCATTCTTCCCTAGATTTCTTGTGGGTGATAAATTGCCTTAGCTGGAAACTATATTTTCAAGTTGTAAATCTTTGTATGACTAACGACTTCCTTATATCTTGCAATGAAATTAGAGAACAAATATTAAGATGTAGCTTTTATTTGTCTGTAAAATTATAATACCAGAGCAACAGCATGAAGCTGTATGTGAAATTATGACCACATATTATTACTTGATGGCAATTTTCCCCTATTAAATTATACGGGTAGCAATAGGTAGATAGAAATGCAAGATAAATAAAGTTCATAGCCTGCATATTGTCGAGTGCTTAAAAGATTTCCATTGAAAAAATCAATTCATGTCGGAAATATTTATTTTAATTTGAATCTCTTGTGTATTAAAAACTTAGTTGACTGAAAAGGAAGATCAGAACTATCTTGAAAACATCTTTGAAGATTGTGTTTGCCACACCTTAATTGGTATGTTTATTGTAGAATGTTTTTATAAGTGGATATCTCTGACTTCCCAGAAATGACAACCCACTCCAGTATTCTTGCCTGGGAGATCCTATGGACAGAGGGGCCTAGTGGACTATAATCTATGGGGTCACAAAAGAGTCAGACATGACTTAGCGATGAAGCAACAACATTATCTGGCTTCCTACATGTCACAAGTGCTTCAGCTGGCTATTAAACTGGTGAAAGTTACATCTGAAAAATAGTTGCCTTCCCTGGGCATCCAGTGTGAGTTGTTTCCTCAGTCTAAAGATTAACTGAAGGGATTTAGCTAAGAACTCAGAACAACCTTCAAACATGTCCATAAATTTCTAGATACAATTCGCATTTTTTAAGCTGTCTCCATAATCCATACTACATAATCAATACTTTGACCACCAGATGCAAAAAATTGACTCATTGGAAAAGACCCTGGTGCTGGGAAAGATTGAAGGCAGGAGGAAAAGGGGACGACAGAGGATGAGATGGGTGGATGGCATCACCGACTTGATGGACCTGAGTCTGAGCAAACTCCGGAAGTTGGTAATGGACAAGGAAGCCTGGCATGCTGCAGTCCATGGGGCCACAAAGAGTTGGACATGACCAAGCGACTGAACTGAATGATAATCCATGGATGAGAACTAACCCAATTGCAACAGAGGTGGGAAAAGACTGACTTTGATACATAAGACAGCAGTTATCAAATCTTGAGCCTAAATTACATAAGCCACCTCATGATGTGGATGAAAGAAGTATTTGAAACCAAAAGGCATTGATATATTCTAGAAAATATGAAAAATATAATGCTTTTACTTGGAGTTTAACCAGAGTCTGAATGTCCACCTATCTGGGACGTTGTGAGGGAGATTTCTATATTGGGTGTATCCTCTAAGGTTCATTACAACTTTCTGATTCTATGATTTGGAGGTAGAATTATTAAATATGAATATTTGGGGCATAGTCTTATCCTGATGAATTTAATAATTTTCTTACATAAATCTTTGTGTAAATTAGAAGATGCTCCTTTTGGTAATGTGACAAGGAGCCCAAAACTCTATAATAAAACACCTGGATAGATAAACTGAGTATTAATGTCCATTAATTTTCCCTTTTGATCATCCCTGTATTATAATTCATATTCTATTAAAATGAGACTGGCAAGTTCTAATGATGGAAGAGTGACTTGTATCAACTAAAATTCCCACAGATAATACTCATAAATTCTGATTAAAAAAACATAAAAATAACTGCTATTTGAAAGAACAGATGAGTAAACAAAGCCTTCAGAAATTGTAGGGTTCTTTGACCTTTGAAGAAAGGAAATCACAGTGTTTGAGGACCACCTTCATACATCGTTTCCTCTGAGACCAATTCCCAGCCTGAGCATCATGGAGGTAGAGGGGAATTGATAAGCAGATTTGCAAGCTCCATCCATGTATGGTTTCCTCCTTTCCAGGATTCCCCCCTCAAATTCTGATCACTCTAACAACCACAAACTCCATTCCCTAACACAGGAGACAGGAATGTTTTTGTGTAAAGGGCCAGATAGTAAATAATTAAGACTTTACAATACTCCCTCTATTGCATATTCTTCTTTGTTTTCCTTTTTATTTTATATAAACTTTTACAAATGTAAAAACCATTCTTAGTTCCCATTTGTAGGCAGAGAGCCCTGAGAAAACAGGCCAGAAAATTTGTCCAGGAGGAAACAGCTTGCCTATTCCTGATCTAATACCTCAAGCAAATAAGACTGCAGCATATAACATGCATGTACTTGGATTCCAAGAGGAGAGGAGAGAGAGAATGGAGTAAAAAATCATTTGAAGACATAATCCTGAAAATACTCCAAATCTGGCAAAAAGCATCAATGCATCATACTAATCTGAGAAGCTTAAGAAGCTTAGTGAACCCCCAAGAAGTATAAATACATAAAACAACAAACCCAAGGCTCTTCATAATCAAATGCCCCCAAAGCAATGTACATAAAACATCTTGAAAATAACCTTTTTATACTATTAACTCTAAGTAGACTGTGAAATAGTAAGGATATATGTTATAATTCCTAAAACATGCACTAAAAATAATACAACAAGTCAAAGTTAAAAAGCTGTAACAGGAAGTTAAATGGAAAGCTTAAAAAAATTAATTAACCCAGAAGAAGATAGGAAAGGAGGAACAGAGAAACAAAAACTCAAACACGACCAGTAGAAAACAAATTGAAAAGCAAAGTAGTAGACTTAAACCTAACCACATCAATAAGCTATTTTACATGTAAGTAGACTAATCTCTCCAACTGAGAAGCAAAAATTTACAAACTGTTTTTATGTGACCTTGCTTATGCCATTATAGGCATTGTTTTGATATTATGACACAGGTTGAAAATAAGAGTACAGGAAAAGTTATATGGTATGAACAATAAAAGTAAGAAAGCTTGCATGTCTATGTTATTATTAGACTAAGGAATATAATGAGATAAAGAAGGAAATTTTATACTATGAAAGGGTTACTGTATAAGAAAGATGACAACTAAATTTGTTTTTGTAGCTAATAATATTACATCAGCAAAAGCTGACAAAACTAAAGTGAGAAAGAAATCCACAAAGGACTGTACATATGATCATAAAGGACCTGAGAAAGCCCTCAGCTCTCACCTCTCTCTGACTTTCAGGCTCTGTACAAACAGGAAGTGAAAGATAAGGTAGTGCTATAAACTGCCTGGCTGAGTGTTGAGGGCATATACAGAAATATATATACACGCAGTGCCCATTTGCAAAGACCAGGAGATTTTTCTTAGTTCCAGCCTTTAAAGAAATTTCTGTACAATCACTGGTTGACCACTAACCTGCAACAGAGACTTCATGGCTATGTACAGCAAAGAATACATACTTTACAAAATTAGCTCAGGAAAGTCTCTAACAAATAAGCAACTACTGCTACAACAAGTAGCACCAACAATCCCTGGGGAAGGGAGAATCTAATTTCCAGAGTTGCCACATTGCAATTTTCAAAATGCCCACTTTTAACAATAAAAAATCATAAGGCGTGCAGAGAAACAAGAAAGTATAGGTAAAATATAGGGCAAAAGACAATCAATAGAAACTGTCCTTGAGGAAGCAGAGATACAGGAATTTCTACACACATATTTTAAATATGTTTATAGAGCTAAAGGAAACCACATACAAAAAATCAAACTGTGGGAACAATATCTCATGAAATAGAAAATCTCAGTCAAAAGGTAGAAATTATAAAGAGGAAAAAAATAGAAATTCTGGGACTAAATAGTACAATAACTGAAATGAAAAATTCACTAGAGGCACTCACTAGCAGATGTAACCTGACATATGAGTTCAACTGAGGTAATCTAGTTTGAGGAACCAAAAGAAAAAAAAAAATGAAGAACAATGAAGTAAAAGAGTCTAAGACAACTGTAGGACAATACCAATCATATCAGCATATGAATGTATGCATAATGGGAGGCCCAGAAGGAGAGAAAGAAAGGAGTAGAAAGAATATTTGAAGAAATAATGGCTGAAAACTTCCCAATTTGATGAAAAGCATTAATCTACACTTCCAAAAATGTCAGTGAACTCCAAGTAGGATAAATTTAATGAACTCTTCAGTAAAATACATTATAATAAAACTGTCAAAAGACAAAGCCGAAGAGAATTTTGAAAGCAGCAAGAGGGAAAGGAAAAAAAAACCTTCATTATGTACAAGGGTCCCTGAATGAGATTAACAGCTGAATTCTCATCAGACACTATGAAGGCCAGAAACAGTGGGATGACATATTTAAAGTGCTTAAAGAAAAAACACAATTGTCAACAAGCATTCTCATCCAGTAAAACTATTTTGTAAAGATAAACCAGAAAAACCAAGAGAGTTTGTGGCTAGTAGACATGCCCTCAAAGAAACACTTAAAGGGAGTCATTCAGTCTAAAATAAAAAGACACTAGAGAATAACCTGAATCTACATGAAGGAATAAAGAACACTGGTAAAGCTAACTTGTTGTTCAGTCATTAAGTCATGTCTGACTCTGTGAATCTATGAAATGCAGCATGCCAGGCTTCCCTGTCCTTCACCGTCTCCTTGAGTTTGCTCAAACTCATGTCCATTGAGTCAGTGATACCATCCAACCGTCTCATCCTCTGTCACCCCCTTCTCTTCTTGCCCTCAATCTTTCCCACTTTTCCAATGAGTCAGCTCTTTGAATCAAGTGGCCAAAATATTGGAACTTCAGCTTCAGCACCAGTCCTTCCAATGAATATTCAGGATTGATTTTCTAACTACACAGGTTAATATAAAAGTCTGTATTAATAATTTTTTATTCCTCTTTTTTCTTATTTAAGAGACAACTATGTAAAATAGTCTTCATAAATCTATACTGGTGGGCTCAGAAGTTTAAAAATGTAATTTGTAACAATAATAAAGGGAAAAACAGTTATAAAGGAGTAAAGCTTTTATATCTTATTGAAATCAAGTTCGTAGTAATTCCAGCTAGATTGTTATAAATTGTTCACTCTAATTCTCAGAGAAATCACCCAGAAAACAATATTCATAACAGCCAAATGTGGAATTAACCCAAATGTCTATCCATTGGTGAATGAATGAACAAATCGTTGTATAGCCACACAATGGAATACTGCTCAGCAATAAAAAAAGAATAATGCATAGAACAATTAGTGAATCTCACAAACTTTGTGTTGACAAAAAGAAGCCAGACACAAAAGAATACATCCTATGGGATTCACTTTATGAAGTTCCAGAACTGACAAAACTAATCTATGGTGATAGAAATTAAAAAAACCATTTTCAAAGTGGGATAGAAATATGACTAGAAGGAGGCATAAGAGCGCATTCTGAGATGATGGAAATGTTCTCTCTCTTGATTGGAGTGGTATTTACAGGAGTGTATAAATTTATCAAGAATCATTGACTTGTCCACTTAAGATTTGTGCATTTCATTGAATGACAATTTTGTGCCAATTAAAATAAAAGTATGGTATCTCTTGTGGTTTCTGAAATCAGTCTTTTTAGTTAACTCCCTCTAAATACAACACCCACATCTGTAATGTAGTACTAGGGAGAATACTCTTCATCATTTTGTCAGTGAAGTAACAAAATTTAAAAATACTGTAATTTTGGATTATTTTTTAATGAGTCAGATCATTTATTCTAGGAGCAAATACTGTTTCTCCTTGCAAACATCACTTCCTCCAATGTGCCAAAAAGCAAAATTTGGTATGTGTATATACTTGTTTGTAAAGATATGTGGCCTTCTCACAAAGTCCACTATTTCCTCCCCTTCCTCCTAAATAAAACCATGTGCTTTGTGTTTTGTAAAATTTTAGTTAATACTTATGAGGGCACATTCAACCAGGTCTCTATTAGGTTTACAAAGAGCTTGTATTCTTCATAGAAATACTGCTACTTAGTAGATGGCTTCTTTTAAGGTAGAAATACCAGTCATGATACCTTGGCTTCAGCAGCTGCTAAAAGTTTCAGAAGTCTCTGACAGTGTGAACTTCTGTCCAAGGGACAGAGGAGGAATTTGGGCTGGCGTGTAGGCTTCCTTGTCTCTAGTTTACAGAGAGTTAGGTTATTTGTGTGGGAAAGTGTGCAATTTGCTCAACAGGGAATATCTCTTTACTTTCTCCAGGAGAGTCTTCATTATATTACCCAGAAGTGATAAGTGCATATTTTGTTGATATTTTTTGTAAAATCTTTTTCAAAATATCTTTTCAATAAAGAGGCCATCAAAAGGGTCAAGGGTTGTCAAACACCCTTATTCAAATTCACTTCGCCAACATCTCTGTAAGTGAAAGGTCTTACTTTAATTTGAGACATCTTAATAAGTAGATATCATTCATTCCATAAATATGTCTGAGCACCAACTGTAGGCAGGACCTGAGGTGTGGGGAAGAGCTGCCATGCCTGCCTTCAAAATCTCACATTCCAGTGATGAGACTTCTTTTTTAGTTCATTAGTTTGGACTGTAAAATATTGCCATTTTTGTAGATCAAAATAATAGATTAACAGTGATTTCACAGGATCAGCTTAATGTAATCTGAATGGAAAACTGCTCAGTATGATGCAGTCCAGAACAAAGGAGTGATCACTTTCAGATGAGGTTCTCACAGGGTGGGAGAAAGAGAAATGAGAGAAATTGCTGCCTTTTTGTTACTCATTTCTTTGCTCCTTTTGTGGTCATCATGAAAATTTATTGCCTGCCAATCCAGATTAAATAAATACTTCATTTGTACTTCAAGGAGGAAGAAGAAGTGTAAAAATAAGAGGGGTGATATATAAAGAGAACATTGGTGTGGAGTCACTCAAAATCTGAGCCTGTGAGTAAGGCATTGTGTGATACTGAAATGTCTCTAGTTAGAGTGCTTATTGGGCTTCCCAGGTGTCTCAGTAGGTAAAGAATTCATCTGCAATGTAGGAGACATAAGATATGTGAGTTCAATCCCTGGGTCAGGAAGATCCCCTGGAGGAGGGCATGGGAACCCAATCTAGTATTCTTGTCTGGAGAATCCCATGGACAGAGGAGCCTGGCAGGCTACAGTCCATAAGGGCACAAAGCAACTAAGCATGCAGGCACTCAGAGTGTTTATTACCCAGGATGGGGTGTAGGGTGCTCTGCATATGAAAGCTGGGGGATTTTTGTCAGGGGCCATGCATAGAGCTCTTGGAATTGTAAACAAAAGTATTTGTGTGTTTGGATTGGGATATTACATGCATTTTTCTGGAGGGAGTAGGTGACATGGGAAGTAAGTCTATAATGTTCATCAGATTCTCAAAAGGCCTATAACTCAAAATAGGTTAAGTACCATAAAGATACGTACACACAGATTTTGAATGTGAATTACTATATTTGGAGGGAGACTGTGATCAGCACATGATGTTCAGAGGAGGAAAAAGGTCACTTTCAGTGAGAGATACCAGTGAAAGATCTGGAAAGGAAGTTTGGCATCCAAGGTTAGGAGATTTTTCTACAGTGGATTTGGTGACACATAATGAAGTGTAGAACTTTTTCAGTGTCAGGGAGGATGGAGAGGTGCAAGGTAGTGCAAGAGCTGCAGAGATAGAATTAGCAAGATTTGGCAGTTGATTAACTGAGGAGCCAAGAGAGAGGGAGAATTTGAAGTTGATGCTAAACTTTTTTTCTGGGCAAATAGGAGGGTTAATTTCCCACTTAAAGAGGTCTTGAAGTGTCAAATAGTCTTTATGAAAACCATGCGTCTATTTCCTTCTCCTTAAACAAAAAACTGGATTGACATTTAGCATTATAACTCTTTATAAGGGAAAAATTCAAACATACTCAAAAGTAGAGACATTGAACTCCCTTGTCCCTATTATCCATCTTCAATAATTATCAATATCTAAAGCCAGGTTTCTGATTTAGCAAGAGCATAGCCTAAAATTAAATTCTCTAATAGCTCAATTCTCCATGGATAGGGTTTGTTCTATGATCCCCTAAAAGTGTATATAAAGTTGTGTGTGTCTATGTGCACTTCAAGATCCACACAGAGAGAGTATCCATAGCTTCTGATGGGTTCTAAGACAAGCCCCTATCCCTTGCTTTAGCACCACCCTCCATTTCATAGGAAGTCCTGCTCATATAAAAAGAGAGCTTATCTAAGAAATGATTTCTGGAAGCTTGGATACAGGTTAAGCGTTACTCTGGGAGAGTTATTCTGATAATTCTTTTCCCTCATAGCTCAATTGGTAAAGAATCTGCCTGTAATGCAGGAGACCTGGGTTCAATCCCTGGGTCAGGAAGATCCCCCAGAAAAGGAAATGGCAACCCACTCCAGTACTCTTACCTGGAGAATCCAATGGACAAAGGAGCCTGGCGGGTTACAGTTCATGGGGTCACAAGAGTAGGACATGACTTAGTGACTAAACCACCTAAGTATTAAGAAGATAAGACACCAAAAGAGCAAATTCTCATTTGAGGTCAGGGACGTCTGGAAGATGGAATTATGCCCACAGAGGATCTGTCCAGATGGGTGTGGCCTATGGACCTCCCTGCAAGCACTGGTTGCTTAGGTATATCTTGAAGTGGTAGCAAGTTGGACGAGGAAAACTTAACAAGGAAATGGGTGTTGATTATACACTGAGTCTTCATTTATTCATTTAGCAAGTATTTATGGGCTGTATACTGTGTACCAGGCATTGTGCTATGTCTCAGAGGTACAGAAACAAACAGTCTCTACTTGTGTGAAACTTACATTCTAGTTGGGAATACAGATGTCAACCAAATTCTCATGAAAATAAGCACATGACAATACAAATGGTAACTGCTAAAAATGAAAGAAGGATTAGCATGTGCAAATGTCTGGTGTTGGAAATGAGCATGAAACTGTATCTATAGCCTAAATCATAGCTGCAATTAGCAGGAACTATTAAAATCTTAAAAGTAGCTGATGCTCAGATTGTTAGGAAAATCAGAGTGCAGGAGGAAATTTGAGGGAGAAATAGGCAGAGGAGACCATGTGGGCCACAATAAGGAACTTTGTCTTTGAAAACCATGGGAAGCTTTTAAAGTTTTTTGCACAGACTCTGGAAGGAGGAAAAGTAAGTTGACAATAATCAGCTCTACATTTAGAAAAGATGACTCTGCCTGGTATTTGACTATTATATTTTGAGAGGCAACACAAGTGCACAGTGAATGACCAGTTCAATCATTATTGTAGTTTAAGTAAGAGATGGTGAGAAATGATGGCTTTTGTTAGGGTGGTGGTGATGAAGATGGAGCGAACTGAATGGTGTGTGGTATATTAGTTCACCAAACAATTTTGATACAACCCATTGCAATGGAAAGTATGAGTCCTCACTCTGAATTAAGTGAAATAGAGTTTCATGGTAGCTCAGCTGTTCAGCTAGAGTTAAAGCTCTGGTACATACCAAAAATCACAGTAAATAGCCTAGTTAGACTTTGAGCACTGATACAGGCTCAGGTTATGTATAGCACAAGATAATAATCACCAATTAATTCTCTAAAACCAGGTGATCAAGTGGCCCTGTGTAGCCTTAGTCTCAATCAACACAAGATATCAACTACATGTGATGTAGAAAACAGAACTATCCCCCAAAAGTAGCCTCTAGTGTACAAAGAAATAAGCACCACCACAATATGTATGAACCACTCAATGAATACATTCTAAATATTGAATACATATTATTGAACCCAGCACTTGGTTCTGCAATATTGCCAAGGGCAATGCACACTAGAAATACAGAGAAGTCTGTTTGATAGGGTGGTTTCTATCAGGATGGGGATATGAGGGAAAGTCAGTTGTCTTGCTGCTGCTGCTGCTAAGTCTCTTCAGTCATGTCCCACTCTGTACAACCCCATAGACGGAAGCCCACCAAGCTCCCTGTCCCTGGGATTCTCAAGGCAAGAACACTGGAGTGGGTTGCCATTTCCTTCCCCAATGCATGAAAGTGAAAAGTGAAAGTGAAGTCGCTCAGTTGTGTCTGACTCTTAGCGACCCCATGGACTGCAACCCACCAGGCTCCTCCATCCATGGGGTTTTCCAGGCAAGAGTACTGGGGTGGGTTGCCATTGCCTTCTCCGGTCAATTGTCTTAGGTGTAAGTAAAAGAAGCTTAATGATTTTTTTCTCCTAAACCAAAAGAGTAGCAAGTCTGTTGATTTCTCTCTTGATTCATCTTCTGCAGTGGTATGGGTTTATTCCCCCCCCCCTCCCTTTTAGGACCTATATACAACTGCCATTAATAAAAGGGTAGAGGCCCTTTAGCGGGCTTCCCAGGTGGTTCAGTGGTAACGAATCCTCCTGCCAAGCAGGAGACCTGAGTTCGATTCCTGGGTTGGGAAGATCAACTGGAGAAGGGAATGGCAACCCACTCCAGTAGTCTTGCCTGGAGAAGCCCATGGACAGAGGAGTCTGGCAGCTTACATGGGGTTGCAAAGGGTTGGACATGACTTAGTGATTAAATAACAACAATAAAAGGCCCTTGAAGACTAGGCTAGCTGAGTAAGAGAATCCAAAAATGGAACCTTCTAAAGGTCTTTAGTTTCCAGAGGAAGTTGTAATTTATCTGATGAGCATTAGTTTAAAGTAGCCCTTTGATTGGTCTAACTGATCCTGCACTGCCAGCTTTCCAGAATCTCTGGCACCTTGAATAGACTATCTGACAGATGGTGCTTACCTCTCAGATCACCACCCAGCTAACTGTCTTCTATCTCCATCCTTTCCTGAATCTTGCCAGCCTCCCGTTCACTGTCTGCCATCTTTTACCACTGTCCACTTCTGGGTTTACATCAAGTTCCTTAAAATGGCCTATTGTCCTTCAAGTGACATCGTTGGAAATCCTTGGAAGAACATTCTCAACCAGTGGTTCTCAGTCCTTAGCTATGCGTCAGAATAACATAGCAGATCTCACAGATGGAGATTCCTTGGTCTGCTTTTGTGTTAGACTTGCTGGATGGTGATTCTCAGAGGTATGCATTTTTAGAAAGCTGTTTTGGAAGCAGTAGACCAGTTTTTTAAATCCCTGCAAACTCTTTGATTTCTGTTCTACTTAGTGGCTTCAGATTCCCAGAGGAGGAAAGGTGAGTAAGCATATTGTCTTTTATACTCCTCTTAAGAAATAATTTACAATTTTCTCAAGCATGATACTGGATTAGAATAATAGTAATAATCCAAGTTAATACAGAAAATACAGCATTTTCATTCATGATAACAACTACTACTTATTGAGTTCCTAGGATATATTTACCATCATGCTAAGTTTTTCACAATTTTTAAAACTTAATCTTTTCTTTAAAATCCCATGAAAGTGAAAGTGTCAGTCACGCAGTTGTATGTGACTTTTTGTGATTCCATGGACTGCAGCCCACCAGGTTCCTCTGTCCATGGAATTTTCCAGGCAAGAATACTGGAGTGGGTTGCAATTCCCTTCTCCAAGGGATCTTCCCGACCCAGGGATCGAGCCTGAGTCTCCCATATAGCAGGACAATTCTCTACCGTCTGAGCCACCAAAAATCCCATGAGTATTTACATGGATCAGATGAGAAAAATGCTACTCAGAAGAGTTAAGCAATTTGCCAGAAGGAACTGGCCAAGTTAGGATGTGAATTCATGGTTCTCTGAAACCAACATTCACGGCCATCATCCCATAATAAGCAGGTGGCAGAACTGATAACCAACCGAAGGTCTCCCTTCTCTTCTGCTTCTCTGGATCTCATATAAGGTATTCCTTGGTGTAGGCCAGACACCCACCCTGTGGTTGTTGAGGAGTTAGGGCAGCTAAGACCTGTAGTAGCTGCCCGTAAAGAAGGATTTGATTTCCCTGATGAGTCTTATGAAATGATTGTGATAACAAACCTGAGGCAAAATCATAAGAGTTTTGTACCTCCTGGCTGTTTTTAGGTTATTTCAGCCACACAATTCCAGTTAAAGTCTCTGCCACTTCCTCTGTTTTGCTGCAGTGCTGTATATTCACTGTGAAACCCTCAGCCGACCGGAGATTGCCAATACTGCAGGTGAAGCTGCTGGTAGCAGCTGTGGTCCCTTGATGCGACTTGTCTTCCTGACCACTATAAATTCCTCCGTCTCCTCCCCCTTAGTAGGCAGGACTCTGTGTTCACTAGCACAGCCAGCTGTTTTTGTTCAGACCCAGAAAGAGGGGGAAAAAACACAAAAAGATACCCTATTATTCATTGCTGTTAAACTACTGTAATCAAGGCAAAGTGCTCTGCTAGTAACAGAAGTTGATGGGATCTATGGCAGAATTCTAAGAAGTGGATAGGAAACAAAAGGATTTTGTAACACATGGGATTCCTATTGGGTTATTAGCATTTGTATCACAGGTTCTATTTCTGCTACATTCACCAGGGACAAATAGCATGCTAGCTTTGATCCTGCTATTCAAAAGGAAGGAAGCTATAAGGTGATGTAGTATAAAGGCTGCCCAATATGAAACTCCCGTTGGAAAGCAGTACACTATTAATTGTTCTAAAATTCCTCATAATTAAGATAAACATTTTTAAATGCAAAACTCTATTTTAAAAATAACTCATATGTAATGAATTGGCACCAAATACTTACAGTAAAATTTGTTTTTTTTTTTTTTTTGCATTTCCTTTCCCATGGTGCATATACTACGTTTCATCTTAAATTGTGTTACACGGTATTATAAACCCAATAAAGCATATGATGAACATTTACCAGTCAACAAAGAGGATTTAACCATTTCTGATTATGTATGGAAATCAGATTATAGTATGGCGCTTCCTGAACAATCATATCTTAACGTAAGGGGTAAAAGTTACAACACATACGAAAATGGAGATGGTGCACTCAGATGGACCATTCAGCCATAGAATGGAGCTGTGCAAGGACTAGAGTCCTCTCCTTTGCCACCCTCTAAAATGCCTCCTTCATCCACTTTGCCCAAGTAGAGAGATACTGAAATAATAGACACTGGCAAAGTATCTGTCAACTGTCTGAGGTGACAAATGAGGCTTAAGTGAGTTTTCTTTGTCACATCTCGAGACACAAAAGTGGGAAGGGCAATTTTGAGTTAATCTTTCAGGACAGTCCAGGTACAGAGGCTGATACATTCCAAGCTGCTTCTGTTCACGGGGCAGCAGGTGAGAAAGGTGAGACTATATCTAGCTGCCCCTCTCCAGAAACACAGGTCTCTGATTATCCTCTTCCTGCCATCTGAGTATGCATGTGTGTGTGCTAAGTCACTTCAGTCATGTCCGACTCTTTGTGACACTATGGACTGTAGCCCACCAGGTTCCTCTGTCCACGGGAGTCTCCAAGGAAGAATATTGGAGTGGGTTACCATGCTCTCCTCCAGGAGATATTCCTGACCCAGGAATCGAACACACGTCTCCTATGTCTCCTGCATTGGCAGGTGAGATCTTTACCACTGTGCAACCTGGGAAGAACTCACCATCTGAGTATACAGATAGACATTACTTTGCAAACTAAGTCAGGCTTAAAAAAAGTTCTAGAAAGACAGCACCCTGCAAACTTGCCTTTTATTTTCTCTGAATCTGAAAAATAGTTGTCTCAAAAATTTTTCTCATTGTTTTTGGAGTTAACCATGATTCTTCTTATGACCATATCAGGAAAGCTTCTGGAAATGCTACCTAACCTACCAGAAGTTTCTTCCCTGAGCTCCACTGTATACCCACAAGAAAAATATGCATTTGGATTTAGGTGGAGGGATCCACTCACTAAACTTGACTGCAGGCTAAATCCAAACTTCTGACAACTGTTAAAGGAAGACATGAATTCTCAGCACATTATTCAATATGAAAACTCTGTATTTTGACTCTTTAGGCTTTTTTCTGATTCAGAGTCATCACAGAATCCCAGAACTTTAGAGGTAGAAATGATCTCAGTGTAATAACCATAGAGTAACATTTTGAGGCCACTTTTTTTTATCCTAAGTAGAAGCTATCAACAGGCATGCCAGCCTCCTGGCATAGGTTAAATTGTCTACATGTACTTTGGTCTGTATTTAAAACAGAGTCCTCCTGAAGCAAGTCAGTGTTTTCTAGAAGCATTTGCCTAATTAGCTCTTTTAACTTATTCTTCACTGAAGAAAACACCAGATACTTGACAAAACTTACTCATTGTCAAGTATTAGCATAGGTACCATTCACAGAATTCTGTGACAGTTAGTTTCTATTGTAGGTTGCCCAACTGTCTGGTCAGACACCAATTCTTTCACCATCTGTTTGGAAATTTCTGAACAGGAGAAACTAAAGCTGGCAAGGCAATCATTTCCAGCCTATCTTTGGCAAAAGCATAGGTGGTTTCCTCCTCTTTTTCTCCCCAGGTTTGTACACAACACAATGCTGTTTGGAGGGTGGAATCCACCAAAATATTAGCAACTGGGATAAAGAAGCAGGACTTAGGATCCTGCACATATTCCACAAGACAGAGCTTTAATCGAAGCAAAATATTACATTATCAGTGGTGATGAAATTTGCTCACAAATCTGGCCTCATCTGTGTTTCCACTCCCAAATATGTTTTTCTTCCCACCTCTCTTATTTTTTTTCCCTTCTGTTAGCTCCTTAGAGCTGCAGTAAATCATGTTGTGAAATAAGATGAGTTTGAATAGCAGAAGCATTAAGATTTCACAGTCTGCAGCATAACAATGAACTGCCTTATGTTGGAATTCAAGTTTGTTAGTAAAGCTCACAAATATTATCATTTCCTGCGGTGGCAATTTCCTATCCATCCAGGAAAGTGCTTTTTGTTACCAGAGCCAACATCAACCATGCCTTGTGAGCTGCAGATGGGGTCTGTTCGCCATAGTTCCACATTGTGTGCTGCATCATGCCCAATACGCACTGGTCTGTGTGGGTGTCAGCATCAGTGATGAATTGTACGGTGGTGTCATATTGATCACATGATGGGAAAGTAGCTCAGAAGTATTTTTTTTCCTGCTTTTTTTGTTGTTGTTGGAGAGGCAAAGACTGTTCCAAAGAAGAGGGCCAGTGCCTAGGCACAAGCCTGCTGGGCTACGTGGAAAGCGGCAATGCAATGTCCAGGTCTGAAAGGGAGGCAGGCAGGAGGCCTTTCCAGCTAATCATGACTCTTTTCAACAGCCTGCCTATTCAGTAGTCTGGTAGATGCCACTTACCTCCAATAGTTATGCTCCAGTTCAGCCCTGGGAGTTTGGGGAGAGTGGAGTTGGAGCATGCATGCTCAATTTCATGGGTAGGAAACACATGGAAGATGACAGAAAATTCATTTTGAGACTACTGAACAAAGAGATTGCTGTCTTGGAGTGCCATCAATCTCTCCCTCCCTCATCTCCCCTCCTCTCTACCTAGAGGGGCTTAGAGTCTTTGAAAATGCCAGAGAAGAAACACATTATCCCACTTCCTAACGAATAGGGAGGAAGAGGCCAGACGAGAAAATTTTTAGGGGTAAACTGTCCCTGCCTGGAGTGAAATGGGAAACAATTTTTGTTTATTTTTTTAATATTAAAGTTCCTAAGACAAAACAGTCAATAATTCAAATGTATGGAAAAGGTTAACACTAAACAAGTAGATTTTTTTCAGTTGATTATCAGAATTAAACCCTAAACCGCTGAAAACCTGGAATTTGGCACATTTCAAATCTTCATTGAGGGCTAATTGCTATGCCTAGTTAGGATATAGATGAAGAAAAATGTCTTAAAATTGACAGAGAGATTTGAAAAGAGATAATATGCTGATGTGAAACATGTTTGCCTTCTCCTAACTCAAAAACAGTTTTCTAATTGGGGTTTTGACAGGGAAAGTTTACCTCTGTGGGACTCTGGAATGGAAACACTTTATTTTCTAATCATCAAGTCTGACCTTGAATGTAGGTTGACTATGAATTCCTGCTGTTGGAGGAATGAAACCTAGAGAAAGACAAGAATGAAAGGAAAAATGTGCTTTCATTTTCCAAAAAACTTGAATACTAACAATAGGAACAATGCTTTTCAATGGTTTATCCTCCCAAAAGAAAAAAGGAGATTGCTAGGAATAGCTCTTAAGGAATAGTGCAGCAAGAGTCTTGTTGAAGACTCATTTATTTGCTCACTGTGGAATTCTGAGAAGGTAAGGAATATCACCAAAATTGCATCCCTTGGTCCCATGGGAGAGATGACAAAGGCATTTCAGGAGTGAGGGGCTTCTGGAAAATTAAGGACAAAGACTCTTGAATTTGAAAATGTGCTGCAGTCTCTTCTTCCTGCATTGCCCTAGGATTCATTTCCCCAAGAGAAAGACTTTGTAGTCAATCTAAATTCCATGCCCTAGTCAGTGAGTAAAAATTCAAATATTTACTTCAACTCCAGAGGCACTCAGCAGCAACAACAGCAAAACCTTTCTCTGGAGTCTGCTTATTCTTCTTGATACCATTTCACTGTTCTCCCTTCTCAGCCAAGTTCCTCAAAAGAGTGATCTTGTCGAGATTCACTATCTCCATTGGCCTGCCTCCTAGTTACTTCTCAACCCACTGCCTTCTAGTTTTCTTTCCAGCCCCTAGAACACCACCCCAATAGGAAGTGGAAGTGAAAGTGTTAGTTGCTCATTCATGTCTGACTCTTTGTGACCCTATAGACTGTAACCCACCAGGCCCCTCTGTCCATGGAATTCTCCACACAAGAATACTGGAGTAGGTTGGCATTCCCTTCTCCAGGGTATCTTCCTGACTCAGGGATTGAACCCTGTTCTCCTGAATTGCAGGCAGATTCTTCACCATCTGAGACACCAGGGAAGCCCCTCACCCCCATTATTGCCTCCTAATTACCATGACTCCCTTGAGGATGTCCTAAGCATGGTAACCTACTGCCAGAATGTAACAAAATCCCAAGTGCTCTTTTTGGTCTTGTTCTATTGATATCTTGTTTGACCTCCCATCTGCATTTGACATTTGACCTTCCTCCTTCAATTTCTCTCTTCTATTGGTTTTTGTTACCCTGACCTCTACTTGTTTTATTTCTACTTTTCTGACCACTCCTTCTCAGACTTTGTGTAACCTTCTCTTCTTCTGCCAAGTCTTTAAGACAGGTGTTCCTAAAAGCTATCTTCTAGGTCTTATGCTTTTCTAGTCTACATGTTTCTTGTAGCCTAGCTCCTATACTCAAATGCCCTCATAAATATAACGTTGCTCCTGACTTCCCTTTTGTGCTTTAGTTCCCTATATATGACTGTCTAATTGGCATTCCACTTGGATGTCTTAAAGATACCTCAAGCTCCCAACTCTTAACACTAAAATCACCTCCCTCCCCAAACCAACTAGTTTGTCTTATATTTTCTACCATGATAAACAATACTTCCACTGATCCCAGTAAGTTATCCAATCCAGAAACTAGGTGCCATCCTTGATTCTTTCCCTTCCTTGTTTTCCCATATCTAATTTGAATATATTCTATGTCTCAAATCTGCCTACTCAGTGCTATCCCCGTGCTAGGACTTCAGCTCAGGTCACCAACACCTGTAGCATGTCCACTACAACAATAACCTCTTAACTCTTTTCCCCTCACCCCTTCCTGCCCCTTTTCAATTAGCTCTGCCACACTACAGTCAGAGTGGTCTTTCCCAAGTGTAACCCTTGTTTCTGTCCCATACATGGCTTCCCATGTTAGTGCATGATAAAGTCTAAAGTTTTTAGAATGCATTACAAGGTTTTCCATCATATAGACTTTTCCTACCTACCCAGTCCTCTTAGCTCACTTCTCTTTGTATTCTACATTCTGGCTATGCTTAAGTTTTTTTTCAGTTTTCTTCAAAATTGCCAGGTTCTTTTTTTTTTCCCCTAGACTCTCATACCTGCCATTTTCTGAGAATAGTCTCCAACCTACCCTACCTCATTTCCTCCTAGCAAATGCCTTCCTGATTCATCTGAAGTGCCATTTCTCCAAAGGGCTTATTAAGTTCTAGTGCAAAATCTGCTTTCCCTTTTATAACACTTATTACACTTGTATGTGATTACTTGCTTGGTCTCCTGCTAAACTGTAACCTCTGTGAGGGTAAGAACCTTGTATGCCTCATTCATCAGTTTATCCAGTACTTAGCATAAGTGTGCAACAGATATTTGGTGAATCACTGATACTGTGTGAGGGACTTGTGGGAAAGGAGGTAGGGGACAACTCCTTACCTGCGCCTTACCTTGGGAGAGTAGTTAAGAGTCAATGAGAAATGCCAAGCGTTACTCAAATACTTTGTGATACTTTCTGGAGGAAATTACTCTAATATTTCAAGAATTATAAACCTGAAGGGGTAAGTCCACTTCAGATTGAAGATACAAAGTCATCGTAATGATCACTCAGGATGTTTAAAAAATGCTGTGTCCACTTGGAAGACTCCAGAATCAAGGACAGCAGAACAAGGGTGCAGGCGGTAGAAATAGATTCTGAGTCGGAGAATAAGGGCCCTGATGAGTGTCCAAGGAAGGACACCAGCAGTAACAGTGTCAGAGAGATCAATGATGAGCTCAACCATCATCAAAACAAGCATTGCAGATGATAATGTCACTGCAGTAAGCCCCTAGGAGCCTTTGGGAAAGGACTGCTAATTTGGGGGACTATTTGCATTTCCTTGGAATGAAAATTTTTTGTGTGTGACAGGGACACAGTAGGAGACTCTCTGCAGTTAGGATTCTTAATTCCATTTGCCATATAGAAATAAAGTGACTACTTCCTCTGAGGAAGATGGGCAAGCCCTCCGTGCTTACCTATTCTCTTTTTCTCATTCAGCTCTCGTGTATCTGCCAACCAACTATCATCACTCCTTTCCCATCCTAGGTTTCTGTCTACAGCTAATACAAGCTTTTCAAAGAGAAATCACCCAGTCCCTTTCCCCAGATACAGTGATTTCTCAACTGCTGTTTATTTTCTAAACTCCAAATGTAAAAGAAAAAAAAAAAAAAAAAAACCTCCTGGTTGCAAAATAGATACAGAAAATGGTAAAGATACAGAAGAGAAGTCAGACCTGGCACCTGCACATTTCTGACTGAGCAACATACTTTCCCTTTATCTGAAGATATTTGATTTTGGAGCAACAAAGTTCTAGAGAATTCAAAACACCATGTTGAACATGTGTAATGCCATATTGTCTTCTGTACCTTCACAAAGACATGCTGAGATGTGTTGCTTTCAGTGCTCACACATGTGGTTATTTGAATGTATGATTCAAAAGGAAGAGGAAAAGGAAATAGAAGGCAAAAGACCTTGAGGTGATATTAAGCACCATGAAGCAAAATTGATCTCCCTTAACCGCTTTTCTTCCAGGAAGCTGGTGTGCTCAACAGCGTTGCCCAGAGCACAAGCCAAATCACTTACACCTAATGGTTGGGCTCATCAGCTGCAAAGGGCTTTCCAAAAGTTTCATTAAAATAAGACAATGAATTCAAATAAAAACAAACATTTGGGAGGGGGACACATCTTAGTCCTGGAAAATTGTGGTAGCAGCCATTTGAGATTCTACTTTTAGATCCAGTTCAGGAAAAAAGGCTGCCTTACTTTTCAATACTGTATTGGGTGGCACAGTGGTAAAAAATCCGCCTGCCAATGCAAGAGACATGAGTTCGATTCCTGGGCCTGAAAGATCCCCTGGAGAAGGAAACAGCAATCCACTCCAGTATTCTTGCCTAGGAAATCCCATAGACAGTGGAGCCTGGTGGGCTATGTTCATGGGGCGGAAAAGAGTTGAACACGATTGAGCATGAATGCATTATTATGATTCTACCCTTAATTATTAAATATACTAATGATATATCTGCCTATTTTAGAATTATAATCAATATCTTCCCTGAAAATAGCCATTTTTAATAACAGATGTCATCAAGAATGAGCAAATGCAGTGATGTTTGTTTCCTATACTTTCAGATTCCCCAAAGCCATGAGCTAAGCTTCTGAGAAAATAATGTGTGTGTATATATGTGTATGTATGTGCATGTATGTGTATACATATAGAAAGAGTGTGTTTTCTTTCCCCATGATGCCATGTTAAAACAGCACTAGAAATCCGGGTCTCTCTTTGTTAGTGTAAATGTGTGTGTGTATGCCTTTTTTACTTTCTTCTCCTTATAGCTGTCTATTTCTGTCTTATTCTGAAACTTTCCCCTGGACTCTGTAACTGTTTGCCTTGGCCTTTCTCAACCTCTGTCACTCTCTCATTTTCTAGCCTCTATGCATTTCTGCCCTCCCTGTGAAGACTGAAGGGTATCTCACCTTCTCTGTAAACCTTTTCATGACCCATCCTCCTTACTCCTTTCTGACCTATTCCCTTTAGTGGTCTCTCTTGTAGCACTTTCACATTGGACTATAATCTGCAGTGAGAAAGGACAGTATGTTTGATCAAGTTTGCCCTCAGAGCCAGTAGCACACTATATCTAATGTGGTTAAAGAGTTATAGGAGGGGAATGACTCCTATTCCAGTTCTTCAATACTCATCATTTCACTGTTGCATCCTAGGTCTATTGCTATCAAAATGAGAAGGAAGGTGTGCTTTTCTCTATCCATGAGCTTAAACAGTGGCTCTAAACCAATGGTCCATGCAATGGCATAATAGTTTCTCAGATCACTTGTTGCATAGAGGCATATACCTTTCCCTGAGAACACCCATTTCCTGCTCCATGACACTGTACTTATGGGTTAGAATGATGTGCCTTAAACTTTGCTGTGCATCAAAATTCCCTGGGGAAGCTTTTTAAAAATACAAATGCCAAGATCCTACCCCAGAATCAAACTTGGGGCAGGGGATACTGGGTATTTTCATCTTTAACAATCTCCCTGGGGCATTTTGATGCACAGTCAAGGTTGAAAATCAATAATTAGAGAATTTCTGTAGGTTAAACATTAACCCTCTTCCTGGCCCTCATTTAAAGTAAAACTACTTCTTGAAGAGCAACACAGTAAGAAACCAAAGCCTTGGTATGAATGAGTTTACCATGAGGGTCTTCGAGGCATGAAGGAAAGCAATAACGTATACTTAGCACACACTGTGTTCCATACTATATGACTGCCAGGAGAATGCTCTATTTCTATGGCCTTATGGGTAATGCTCCTTCTACTAGAGCAACACTCCTAAATTTTCTTCTCACACTCGCTTCCTTTCATCTCATGGGTAGTAGGGTTGCCAGATAAAATATAGGATGCCCCATTACATTTGAATTTCAGATAAACAAATTTGAATCTCAGATAATGTTGGAGGAGTATCTATACCCTAAACACTGCATGGGACATACTTATACTAAAAGTTATTCATTGTGTATCTGAAATTGAAATTTAACTCTGTGTTCTGTGTTTTCACATGCTAAATCTGACAGTCCCACCCATGGGAGGAGGAGTGAATTATCTAAATATATCCATTGGCCCCTGTTTTGCAATTGGGTAGAACTAAGAGGACATGCTGGGTAAGTTTGTCTGCTAGGCAGACCCACTCTTCTTCAGGTGAACCATCTGAAAGATCAGAGGTCGAGAGAAGAAAACTACTAAGGCCATTTGGCTGCATGCCAAAGTTATATCCTTAAGTTCAGCATTATCAGTAATAAAGCTGATATTTTTTTATCTTCATTTGCCCTACGCCCATGTCTTATTTCTCAACTGGCTTTGAAATCAGATATTAATCATTTCTTCCCCTAACAGCTGCAATGGTTACCTTATTTACTTTAATCTTAACAGTCCCTCTGTGAGGTAGGTGCTATAATCCCCATTTTACAGTTAAAAAATGCAGGGGCTTTGAACTAGGCAATGGAAGAAGCAAAATTTAGATTTCTCAACATATGATTTGGCCTCAGGCATTTGACTGGAGTAGTTATTTTCATCCCATTAAAGTGAAACTGATGTCTGAATCTCTGTTTGATTTGGCTATTTATAATATACGAGCCTTAAACTTAAATCATGAGAAAAAAAAAAACCAATTAGTGCAAATAGTGCCTTTATCCAGTTTGACAAAAGGAAAAGTGAAGTATTGTCCTTTAACTCTCATCCTATGCTTTATGAATGCACAAATAATTTTGTTTTTATAAACAGCAAGGCCACTGACCAAGATAAAAAGCAGTATATCTAAGTGAAAAAATTCCCTGTCCTCAAACATCAATTAGAAACATTTATTAGTGGTATTCGATTGACAGTTCACGTTTATTTCCAAGAAAAGAGGATGAATTCTCTTTAGGCTAGAATGCTTAAAAGGCTGCAGGTAGGATGTAGCACTTCAGAGTAATTGCTAAAGACAAGTGACCTTTGGAATCTAGCATTAGTCAGTTTCGGGAAGAGAAAGAGAACATAGGCAAAAGAACTGCTCAAAACTCATCTTTAGATTTATTAAATGGCCTTTTATTTTAAGCCATAAATATATGCATAAGTGTTAGCTTTCTAAATAAATTAAGGGAAGGTAGAAATAAGCAGTCACTTGAAAAATGATTGCATGTTGACTCTTAAATGTGGGTCTGAATATGAGTCTGTGGATCTACATCTGGATCTTTGAGTGAGAACACTGTTGTGTGGGGCATAGCAAGCACATATATGGGCTTCCCTCGTGGGTCAGATGGTAAAGAATCTGCCTGCAATGCTGGAGACCCAGGTTTGATCCCTGGGTCAGGAAGATCCCCTGGAGAAGGGAATGGCAACCCACTCTAGTATTCTTGCCTGGAGAATTCCATGGACAGAGGAGCCTGGCCGGCTGCAGTCAGTCCATGGGGTTGCAGAGTCGGACATGACTGAGTAGTTACACTGATTTTCCATGCTTGACCTTGTAGCTTGTGAGCGCTCTCTCTCTCTCTCTCCCCTCTTCTATCATGGTACAAATAAAACAAAGACTTCCGAAGCTGGAGTCACTAATGCAAGGGATCTGCGTGTTTAGCCTGGCCAAGTTATTAAGCTAGCTCTGACCAGGGCAGAAAACATAAAACATTAGACAGTAGTAGAAAGTTTTAGCCATACTCTTTGGTGAGGGCTAAAGTTAGTGTTGTTACCTTGGAACCATGTATCTCTTGTACCAGCCTCAACTCTTGGATATCTGGGTGCTGCTTCCCCATACCACCCTTCAGATCAGACCACTGTGCTATCAATTCCTGCTGAACCAAGTCCAGGATCATTATTTGTTCTTGGATATCCTACATTAGATTTTCAATTATTGTTTTCAGAGGTAAGTTCTATACGCTTCTCTTCCATTATCATTTATTTCTTAATCATCGTGTAGCTATTCTTTATTTTCTGTGTATTGAATTTTATTCTAGTTCCTACCAGAGGATCAGTTCTCAGTACCAGGCCTGTTGATACTCGTAGAAGAAAATTCTTACCGTATCTGCCCACAGTTGTGCACAAATGTTAGTCCTTGAAGAACATGAGTTTGTTGCCTCAAATCCAGAAAGCTCACTCATTACACTTCTGTTTCTCTAGCTATTATACAAATCCATGTGAGTAGATGTTCTGGCTTGCATGAACACTTACAGTTTGCTGCTATAAAAGGGCTTCTTTTGGTCTGCTGTGGTATTAAGCAAAAATAAGAATATCTTCTTGACTGGGGAAAATTTTTCTCCATTCTTCAAATAGCCTTTTTGTGGGTTGTTTCTAGCCTTTCTATAGGCTTGGGGGACCCAAGCCACAGTTTTTCTTTACCACTGTGTATATAGCATGAGTCTTAGGCAAAATGTGAAATACCTTTTTGTGGTGCCATCCACCTTCCTTCCTGGATAATAATAGACATAAAGATAATTAATGTCTATGACATTTTTTACGTTCTACCAACATGCTCAGTTCTCCATGTGCATTATCCTATTTAAGCCTCAGCACAATCTTAGCATGTGGAATTTAAGTTTGGAGGAGCAGAGGTCCTATCTGGCTCATTACCTGTGGTATCCCTGTTATTGAATGCAAGTTCATGTGCCCGATGCACAGTGAGGCCAAACAAAGTGAAACACTGGTGTTTGGAGAAGATAACAGTTTTTGCAGGGCCATGCAAGGAGAACGGGTAGCTTGTGCTCAAAAACCCCCAAACTCCTAGAAGTGTTTCAGCAAAGCATTTTTAGAGGCCAGATGAGGGAAGGGCATCCCAGGTTATGTGATCAGCTCATGCAAAATTCTCTGGTTGATTTTGAGGTAATAGGGTGGTTGGTTAACATGATCAATCTGTGGATACTCATGATCATCAGTTACAGTAGTTAATGGCTTCCATTTGGTGGTGGTTTTCAGCATCCAAAAAACTCAGGAAATATGCATGAAATACTATCTTCTAGGTATTTCAGTGTGTGTGTGTGTGCTCAGTCGCTTCAGTTGTATCTGACTCTGTGTGACCCTATGGACAGTAGCCTACCAGGCTCCTCTGTCCATGGGATTTTTCAGGCAAGAATACTGGAGTGGATTGCCATTTCCTTCTCCAGGGGATCTCCCCAACCCAGGGATTGAACCCTTATTTCTTACATCTCCTGCATTGTAGGCAGATCCTTTACCCACTGAGCCACCTGGGAAGTCCCAAGTACTTCAAAGAAGAAATAAAGCAGAGGACATAGGGGAGGGGGGTCTGTCCTGGGAAGGTCCCACAAAATCCTACTTGGTTGTATCCCCAGGGCCAGCACAGAACCTAGCATATAGAAGGTCTGCATATCAGTTGAATGAACAGATGAAGTAGGTTCTATTATAAACCTCCTGTTTTACAAATAAGGGAAATGAGGCTTAGGGAAGTTAAGTGTCTGTTCCAATGTTACCCAACCAGTAAATGGTAGAGCCAGGACTGTGATAGTCCCATCTGACAACAAAACCTGCATTCTTAGCCACTGTTTTGTACTGTGTTCCCTTTCTACCGATTGAGTCCTCAACAGCCCCATGACCTCCACTAGAGAATCCCAATCGGGCTATTCAGCTGAAGCAATGCCCATGCTCCCTTTATGACCCTGAAAGGATCTGCATCATGAATGCCATCATCTCTGTCAACTCACTAATACTAATAAGCTCCTGGATTACATTCCCATTTGAGCTTTAGGGTTTTAATCTAGCCACTTAAAGAGGTAAATAGGAGTTGTAATTCCTGTCAATATGGAAAGCCACTGAAACAATATTTCTAGCCCAGGACATTTCAATAGGACATTTTGAATCAGTGCATGGGTGTCCTGGTATTTAGGCACATTGTGAGGCACAGTTACTCTTTCACTACATTTATTTAGCACATTAGTATAAAAATGTGGTGAATGAATCCCTTAGTAGTGTGAATAAGGTAAGAGGTAATTATTACCTGTGAAAGGACACCAAGCAGGGTTCTGTCAGGCGGTGGGGAGAATAATGTTACGAAGCTGGATCAGGCAAGGTTCCTACCCTTCATAAGCTTACAATTTAGTTTTAGAGTTAAGGCAATTTAAGAGTGAAATCAATTCCATAATACATGAGCTGTCACAAGGCAGTCTGTGATTAACTTCCAAATGTGTAGTCCAGTCAATGAAGGTTGAGCTCAAAGGCATAACACTTCAGTGTAGACTGGGAAGGCTTAGCTGACATCTCAGAAAATTATTTACTTACCTCCTAGTATCTGGCCCATTATTTTCAAAGCGCTTACCATGCAAGTATTATCTTTTCAGAAAGGGCTTCAGAATATATCTTTATTCAAAAAAAAAAAAAGACTATTTATTTAAGACACTGCTGTGTCACTGGGACAGAGCAATGGAGTACCCTTCTGCTAATGACATCCCCAGTCTAAATTCTACATCTTTCTCTGTTACAATAAGAATCAAAGCAGGCTGCTACCATATTTGTGGATCAGTTTCACCTATTAAAAATACAGATTCCTAGGCCCAGTTCCAAACCCACTGAATCAGAACCCCAGTAATTAGTATTTGAAAAAAACTATATTTCCATTTTGAAATATTTATGGATGAAATGTGCTTCAAAATAAGCCAGGGATTGGCTGGAAAAGATATAAATGGAACAAGATTAACTATGGGTGGTTAATTGTGGAAGCTTGATGATGATCATCTGGGAGGATTTTTCTTTTTTTGTATTCTCTCTTATTTTATGTGGTTGAAGTCTTCATAATAAAAAGTCTAATAAAACTAAAAGCAAAAATAGTCTATATTTGTCAAAGGCCTCCCAGGTAATTCAGATGCAGTTGGCTTGCAGACTGGTATTTGGAAGTCTTTAGACCAGATTATTTCTCAAAGCTCTTGCAGCTAATATATAATGTTTTTATACAAGAAAGATGACCTGAAATAGGACAAATCAAGACTTGCCTTCTTGGTTAGAAATATGTAAGTTTTTCTGGGGATAAACTTAGATGCAATCATCTAAGTTAGAGGCAGACACATAAAAAAAAAAGAAAAGAAAACAATACTGGCTATTATTCTGCATAGAGCTAAAGCCCAGGACAGAGAGGGGTTTTTTTGGGGGGAGGGTGGGTGTGAAAAATAGGAGTCTTTCCAATGAAGATAACCAGTAAGTAAACAGTCAAGAGGTCTTTTGGAATAATCAGTAATGGCATCATTAAGATAAGAAACAAAGGATAATGATGCTAATAGTTTGGAGCATCTTTCTGAATATATCTACATTGGCCATTTGAAGCTCAGACCTCACTTATGAGCTAAAGAAGGAGGCTGGATGAGATAATTTGGTAAGGCATCTCCAAATTTATACTCTAGGATTCAGGGGATTATGTTGACATGGCAGGTCTTATCATTTTTATTTCATAAGTGTGGTTACAGAAGTTCAAAGAAATTGAGTCATTTAGCTTTTGAATCTTTCGTCGAACATACCAGTATTTGCAAAGCCTTACAACAGGTTTCACCAGTCTGGACACTTCATAGTATACAACAATTTTGCTGGGATAGAGGGTTGAGAGTTTGAAAAATCAGCATCAGTCCTTAGATTTCTTTGATTAACCTAGGTACAGCTTTCCTTGTCTTGGAATAATAACTGTTAGAAGGTTGAGTTTTGGATTCTATCCGAAGAAGTAAGGAAAATGTTGACACTCTCCCCAAACTTTGGACAGATCTACCGAAGAGGCAGATTCATCTAGAAATGGTACATTTAATAAGATATGAACATACAATTGATGGTTAAGATCTTCTCTTGAAACATTTGAGCAAAAGTGTTTCCTGTTTGAAGGGTTATGAGTTAAGTGTTTTCTAGGGTGTGGGTTTCCCTCACCAGAGCTTTAAATGACTATATGGAGCTATTTTTCAACTAATTCCTAGAAGTGTCATTTAGTCAATCAAATATTTTATACGTATCTACCTGGAAATTTGCCCCTCATCTCATGGAATAATTACCAACTTTTTCTACACATAAGCCAACATCACAGAGTTTATGCAGTTGATAGCAGCAAGTCTGAAAAAGTACATCTCAGCTATGACTTAGCTTTTCAATTAATTGAGGACTCAAGCTCTTCTGATAAGGAAGTAAAGTTGATCTTGCAAATACCACTACACAGGGAGTGAGGAGACCTATGTTCTTATTTAGTTCAGCTTCTATTTGATCCACATTGACAACCAGACTTCAAAAAAATTTTAAAGGTGATCCATGTGTTAAACACAGTCAAGTTACAAAGAAAAGGGACGTCCTCAGCGTATTTCAGTTAATGAATGTTTATTGTAAATAAATGAGCCACACATACCTTCTAAAGAGCTTGACCATCATTCCTCATATAACAGTAAGCCCTCCTCTCACAAGAAGTATTCTATTACCCCATCTCTTATTGCTCTGTTGTGAGCTTAGCTCAGCTATTCTGTCTCTACTTCTACTTATCCCACTACTGACCAATGGACAGTGTCTGAGGCTGAAACTGAGATTCCCCATAAGTAAGGATCTGGTTAGTACTCTTAAGCCATCCACCTCAGAGGTCACTGGTCATGGCATAAATACTGCCTTTGGGTCTAGCACAGCTCCACAGCCCAGTTACCTATAGTAAAGTAGCTAGGTCATGTTGTAACTCATCATCTGATATCAGTTATTACCTCAAAGTTATTTCCAAATTTTTTATTTGGAGATATTTCCAAATTATTTCCAGTTATTTCCAAAAAGGAAATTTTTCATGCATGCTTTTGGTGGAAAAAAAAGAAAAGAGAGTAGGGAAAAAAAAGAGTAGCCGGGGAATAGTTATATCTAGTGGCCACTTTCCAAACATTTTGCTAATGAATTTTTAGTAAACAGGGAGATTATTTTGTACAGCAGATGGTTTTATTGAGATAATTAAAATTATATATTGAACAAAAACTTTGAGTATCACAAAAGAAGGAAATTTTCCAATAGCCATCCTAATCATAGAGACTAATGGAAATATGTTTAGAGATGGATCAAATAGAAGCTAAAGATTACCTGAAAACCAAAGCACTTTGACAGACTATTTCCTTTTAAAATTTTCTAATTAACTCTTCTTTGGTTGGTTTTTATTTCATTTGCCCATTTGCTTGTTGGAACTAAAAAGAAAAAGTCATAACACACACACAGAGCACACTCATTTGAAAAATCATTATATTAAAAATGGCTTTGTAAACTCTGCAGAAAGCTACCCAAATTACTTGGGATCTACAGCACCTGCCAACAGCATTTCAAATGTTGAAGAATATGCTTTATTGCATCAGTTGAAAAGACAGTTAAAATAGCCACAATTGCAAAAAATAAATCCAAATAGCAGAATATTTGAGCAGATAGAGGCATTGTAAGACCAGTTACGTTTATGATCTTCCTGTGGCATGCCTCTTCTCAGATGGACTACAGGGACAGCGTGTAATATTAGAATATTTAGAGAATTATGACCACTTAGAAAATCATTCAAACTGTTCAGTTGCTCTGTAGTCAAGGTTCTCACAGACAGAAGCATTAGCATGTCATGCCTCCAGTCAGAGTCAAGGGAGTCACATAGAGTTTCCCTATGCTGGACGCTAAGGCAACCTACAGACTCAATCTGAGTTTTAAAAAATCTAGGTCTTCAATTATCCTCTAGCGCAAAGGTCCTGCATCTTTTTGTGTCCCTGATTTTACTGGTTGAGTCAGAAGCTTACAGAAAAGGAGTTAATATATTTCATTTGGACCTAGATTTCAGCCGAACCGTTCCAAATTGTTAAGGTAGCTCTTCTGTCCAATACTGGCTCCACAGTCATGTAAAATTCGGAATGGCATCTGGTGCTATCTGGCTGACATAACACTATGTCAGCCATCCATTCTCCATCATCATTATCAGCAGTTTCCTGTTACTGCTCCCACTTAATTTCACTTCAAGAATTATAACTACATGCATACCAGAAAGAGTGGGGTAGATAAATTTATTGAAGTACCATTGTTAACTGTTTAGTGTAGAGGGCATTTGCTGGCTAACGTGATCGCTAACAAGATTGGAACATGCTGAACTGCAACTAAACAAGTTGAACAGGTATTCCATCATTACCTTCCAATGCCCAGGTGGCTTCTGGGACCACACTGTTTAATGTGGAAGCCAATAGGCAGGGATATACAATGCCATGCTTGTCTGGTCTCTTGGCAGAGGGGACTGGTCTAAAGCTTTAGGATTAAGTGGGTAAATTTGGAATCCTATTCCTTGATTGGTGTCTTCCCTCTAGGGGAATTCTGAACTCTTGTCACTCACACACTCATACACACAGAGTCAGGATAGTGTTGGATTTGGGAAGAAAGTAAAGAAATTTGGACTGTTGTAGTCTGCTTTGAAAGAAACTGAAGGGATTTATCCTGCCCATTGACTTAAGTATTTATTGCTTCCTCTACCTGCTTGTCACTCTGTTAAATACTGAGGATAGAGTGAAAGGCTTTGGGCCCCCTCAGGGAGCTTACTGTCTAGAAGATGAGTTGGGCTTTAATCAAACCATTACATAAATAGTAATGATTGTATCTGGGTCGAGAAGATCCCTGGAGAAGGAAATGGCAACCCACTCCAGTATTCTTGCCTGGAACATCCCATGGACAGAGGAGCCTGGTGGGCTACAGTACATGGGGTCTCAAGAGTTGTACACAACTGAGCAGCTCACACACACACACACACACACACACACGGATTGTATAATTACAACATGAGACAAATATTCTGAGGAAAAGAAACATGAGTCCCTGAAAGGATCTAGCAAAGGAAACTGACCTACAGTAGCAGTTCAGGAGGTTTCCCTGTGGTAGAGACATTTGATCCCAGATCCAAAAGATGAGTAGGGCTTCCCAGGTGGCTCAGTGGTAAAGAATCCACCTGCCGATGCAAGAGATGTTGGTTAAGTCCCTGGATTAGGAAGATTCCCTGGAGGAGGAAATGGCAACCCACTCCAGTATTCTTGCCTGGAACATCCCATGGACAGAGGAGCCTGGTGGGCTACAGTACATGGGGTCTCAAGAGTTGTACACAACTGAGCAGCTCACACACACACACACACACACACACACGGATTGTATAATTACAACATGAGACAAATATTCTGAGGAAAAGAAACATGAGTCTCTGAAAGGATCTAGCAAAGGAAACTGACCTACAGTAGCAGTTCAGGAGGTTTCCCTGTGGTAGAGACATTTGATCCCAGATCCAAAAGATGAGTAGGGCTTCCCAGTGGCTCAGTGGTAAAGAATCCACCTGCCGATGCAAGAGATGTTGGTTAAGTCCCTGGATTAGGAAGATTCCCTGGAGGAGGAAATGGCAACCCACTCCAGTATTCTTGCCTGGAACATCCCATGGACAGAGGAGACTGGTGGGCTACAGTTGATGGGGTCGCAAAGAGCTGGACATGACTGAGCATGAGCATGAGTGAACAAGCTAAAAGATGAGTAGGGATTAACCAAGCATGTGTTTGTATGGGTGTGTGGGGTGAGGAGGGTATGATGAGAAGAACATTTCAGAGCCATGGATGAGCACATGCACAGGTAAAGTAGCAGAAGGAGATGGGGTCTAGTCAATGAAGTGAAAGGAAGCTAGCATGTTGGAAGCATAGAGCCAGGGAAGAGGGAACCAAGATGAGTCTGAAGAAATAGGCAGAGCCAAACTATGCAGTGCCTTGTGGAGTCTGCTGAAGAGTTTGGTCTCTATCCTAAGAGCAACAGAAAACCATTGAAAGGTTTTATTCAGGCAGGCAATACAACCAGAGTTTTATTTTTTTTTAAAGATCACAAAAATATCTAGGTGGAGAATGGGGCATCAGGGTGGAAGTGGGGAGACCAGATAAGAGGCTGGGGCAATAAGGCAAGTGAGAGAAAGTGGTAGATGTGGTCCTGAATGGCCTAATCAAGGAACTTGCAGTCAGTGAATAAATCAGCAAGGAATTACTCGGCATGAATCATCAAAATATGCATGCTAACTCTACTCATCATCTTGAAGGGAGATTCATCTTCAGGCTCCCACCTCTCTTTTTGGCAGCTCAGCTTCTGTCCAATAATCAAGAATTCCAATTTAATGAAGCTGAGTTAATAAGGTGTTACTTTATTAGAAGTATTAGCATTTAAGGATATCTGGAGAAATAATTGATTCAAGTGCTGTTAACTAGTGTTTTCATGTCAAACATTATTTCTCAATCTGTGATCCAAAAAACAGTTAATGCCACAGAGTATCCTGGGGGTGGAGGAATGGGGAAGGGAGGCTTTATGAAAAATTTAATTCCTGGGCCCTACTTCAGATTCACAAAGCCAGAATTTTGTTGTGGGGCTCAGGAAAGGACATCCATGAACATTAAAGTTTGAGAACAGTAGGAGCATATGGAGGCCAATTTGGAGATTGAGTTTGAACAAGGAAAATACCTGTGACAGAGGAAAGGAGGGGGCACTGCAGGTTGAAGGTGGTCCTAAGAAAATGTCAAGAAGTAGAATCAGCCAGCTGGATGCAAGGAAAAAGAGTAGTGAGTAGACTGACTTTGCTAGGATGCAGAAGCTTTGATGGGAACAATGAGAAATCACCTTTAGTAGGAGAAGGGAGAAGAGAAGGATTGTTGTTCAGTTGCTCAGTCGTGTCTGACTCTTTGAGACCCCATGGACTGCAGCATGTCAGACTTCCCTGTCCTTCACTATCTCCTGGAGGTTGCTCAAACTCATGTGCATTGAGTTGAAGATGCCATCCAACCATCTCATCTTCTGTCACCCCCTTCTTCTCATGCCCTCAATCTTTCCCAGCATCAGGGTCTGCCTGCCTAAGAAAGCAGTCTTATCAAACCTGAGAGACATTAAATGAAGGGATTTCTATGATCCCAGAGTCACCAGATGAGATGCCTGTGGGACTTCAAACTTGGAATTTCCCTCTCCCATGAAATGGAGGGAATGTTAACATCACTTACTGTTCACATAGCAACAAAAGCCAACCTTACTGAGCTTGTACTATGTGTCAGGCATTTTGCAAAATATTGATATTTTAAATACATGGCATCATTTAATCCTCACAGCATCCCTATGAGTAGAAACTATGCTGTGCTGTGCTTAGTCGCTCAGTCGTATCCAACTCTTTGCGACCCCATGAACTGTAGCCCGCCAGGCTCCTCTGTCCATGGAATTCTCCAGGCAAGAATAGTGGAGTGGGTTGCCATGCCCTTCTCCAGGGGATCTTTACAACCCAGGGATCAAACCCAGATCTCCCACATTGTAGGCAGATTCTTTACTATCTGAGCCACCAAGAAAGCCCATGGTAGATACTGTAATGATCCCCATTCTATAGATGAAGAGACTGAGGCACAGAGAGGGAAAATAACTTGCTTAAGATCACATAGCTGATAAGTGGTTAAACCAGAATTTGAATCCAAGTCTTTCTCTCCAGACTGTACCTTTAGTTACAATGATGTGTTACTCACATTAGTTCTAACTTATTTAGAGGACTATAACATAGTCCTAAATAAGGGTGCCTTCCTTCTTTGGGACATGGTAATCATTATGTATGATGGGGGCTTGGCCCTGGAGGTCCAAAGACAATTCATACCATAAGCAGGCTTGGCTAAGGCCTGGATAAGCACACCATCTCATGCAGAGCCCTTCACATCTTGCTTCATAGATTGATGATGGTCCATAAAGAGGTAAATGTAGCTGTTGAGAATGAGCCTTTAGAAACCTTATAGCAATTTTACAGAGTACTGTTATGTCTGCTGATGTTCACCAAAAAAAGGAGGGCTTTTATTTTTTTTCATTATATTTTTTCTAGAAATTATTATTATATTTCATAAAAGTATCTATAGACTGGCAATTTAAAACAAATCAAACAAAATCATGGTTCTTCACTCCAGATGGTTTGTGATGTGTGGGTCTAGTGGATATAAGACAACTGTAAACAACTAACAATACTGAGGTATTCTCAAGCTCCGATGTGGGTGGAAGGCTGACAGGTAGAGCTGATCTGAACCTTTATTTTGACATGGCAGCCTCTTCTACTTTACAGAATCAACCACCTTGAGGATTATTATGACAGATTACAATGTGAAACAAGCCCTTTTCTGGTAGACATGTTCTTAGAGGTCATGCATTCAATTTGGGCAATTACTGTCAGTTTAAACATTCAAGATGAAAGAAGGCAGTGTATAATTAATCAAGCAAAGGCACATAGATTCTAAGCAGTAAAGATTCGATGGGATAGTAGATAGAACAGAGGGAAGAGGGAAGGGAACCCTTGTCATTTTCATTGATATTATCCCTAGAGCTTAGTTGTTCAGTCGTGTCCAACTCTTTGTGACCCCATGGACTGCAGCCCTCCAAGGCTTCTCTGTTCATGGGGATCCTCCAGGCAAGAATTACTGGAGTGGGTTGCCATTCCCTCCTCCAGAGATTATCCCTAGAGTCGTATGTTAAAGAATCTTAAACACTTCCAATTTTGCACTTTTGCTAAAAACAGAGCAAGACAGGGAAGAAAATGATGCAGTAGCATTAAATAAGTCCTCTTCTCTCACTGTTTATTTCCTCATGCATTCACCAAATATTTAATGTGTACCTATTACCTCCCTGCTTGGCACTTGTGGATACAAAGGTTACATCCCTGTCTTCAAGGAGGTCACAGTTTAGTAGGACAAACATGGAAGCAGTTATAAAAACCTTGATAAGTCATAAAAGCACAATAATTCTCAAAGAGCTATATGTTTCAGAATTAAGGTGGGAGAGAAATAATTTGAAAGGTCATATCAGTATTCTATCACCTTATACACAACAGAGATAAAATAAGCATATTGGCTGGGAAAAACTGAGAACAGGAGAAGGGGGTGACAGAGGATGAGATGGTTGGATGCAATCATTGATTCAATGGACATGAGTTTGAGCAAAGTCTGGGAGACAGTGAAGGACAGGGAGGCCTGGCGTGCTGCCGTCCATGAGGTCTCAGGGAGTCAGACATGACTGAGAGAGTGAATAACAGCAACAAAAGACTGAAAATAAAGATCAGTAAAAGTTTGGCTGATGGGAGGGATAAGATGATGGTTATCCAAATTAGGAATCTGGATTCTCACTTGGGTGTGAATGTGTATTCCAGTGTCTTTGCAAGGAGCAGGGGAAAGGGGAGGAATGGCAAGACAGGCAAGACATTTACCCAAAAGAAGCATACTTTTTACAAGTCAAGGGACTTCCCTGGTGGTCCAGTGGTTAAGACGCCAAACTCCTAATGCAGCAGACATGGGTCTGATCCCTAGTTGGGGAACTAAGATTCCATATGGCTGAGGCACATGAGATGGTTGGATGGCATCACTGGACTCAATGGACATGAGTCTGAGCAAGCTCCGGGAGATGGTGAAGGACAGGGAGGCCTGGCATGCTGCAGTCCACGGGGTCGCAAAGAATCGGATAAGACTGACCTAACAACAAAAACAACAACAACAATGCCTTAGGTGCAGCAAAAAAAAAAAAAAAAAATCAAGAAATGCTTCTGAGTTTAGGTATAAAGAGAGACTATGGAAACTATGGAGGCTAAAACACTACCTGGGATTGGAGGGAAGGAGACATACAGAAATGATGCATGTTGAGTCCTGAACATTCAGTAAGCAGTCAGAGTGTAAGTAAACAAGTAAGGCAGGGGAAGGCCCCCTTCTGCAGTACATGGCTATCCCCCTACCTCCTTGGCAGTTAAAGGAGAGCATGTGCAACCTAGAGCAACAATGGTGCTGAAAGTCACTACCTTTGAGGAATCTGGCATATAGCACCATTGGTGCTAGGAATTCTGGCTGTCAAAGTCTGTGTGCGTGTGTGTGTGTGTGTGTGTGTGTGTGTGTGTGTTAGTCACTCAGTCATGTCTGACTATTTGTGAGCCCATGGACTGTCCCCCACCAGGCTCCTCTGTCCATGGAATTCTCCAGGCAGGAATACTGGAGTTGGTAGCCATTCCCTTCTCCAGGGGATCTTCCCAACCCAGGGATCGAACCTGGGTCACCTGCATTGCAGGCAGATTGTTTACCATCTGAGCTACCAGGAAAGCCCTTTCACAAACAGAGCATGATAACTTGCATAGACCTCACAGATCTGTTGTGAGGCTCTAAGAAGATGTCAGAGTATTCTGTTAACTCTTAGGGAGTATGTGCTTGCATGTTGACTCCCCTGGTACCCCCAAACCACAGTGAGGTTATCCAAAGCCCCAAGGATAAGCAAGATCACTGATGTAGAAGGCACTAAGCCCCTCAGAAAGTTAGTATTTGGAAATATTAATAATAATGATCTACATCTGCTTCAATGCAAAGAAATAGAGGAAAACAATAGAATAGGAAGACTAGAGATCTCTTCAAGAAAATTAGAGATATCAAGGGAACATTTCATGCAAAGATGGGATCAATAAAGGACAGAAATGGTATGGACCTAACAGAAGCAGAAGATATTAAGAAGAGGTGGCAAGAATACACAGAAGAACTATACAAAAAAGATCTTCACAACCCAGATAATCATGATGGTGTGATCACCCACACTCACCTAGAGCTAGACATCCTGGAATGTGAAGTCAAGTGGGCCTTAGGAAGCATGACTACAAACAAAGCTAGTGGAGGTGATGGAATTCCAGTTGAGCTATTCCAAATCCTTAAAAATGATGCTGTAAAAGTGCTGCACTCAATATGTCAACAAATTTGGAAAACTCAGTAGTGGCCACAGGACTGGAAAAGGTCAGTTTTCATTTCAATCCCAAAGAAATGCAATGCCAAAGAATGCTCAAACTATGCACAATTGCACTCATCTCACATGCTAGTAAAATAATGCTCAAAATTCTCCAAGCCAGGATTCAGCAATACGTGAACCAAGAACTTCCAGATGTTCAAGCTGGTTTTAGAAAAGGCAGAAGAACCAGAGATCAAATTGCCAACATCCGCTGGATCATCGAAAAAGCAAGAGAGTTCCAGAAAGACATCTACTTCTGCTTTATTGACTATGCCAAAGCCTCTGACTGTGTGGATCACAATAAACTGTGGAAAATTCTGAAGAAGATAGGAATACCAGACCACCTGACCTGCCTCTTGAGAAACCTATATGCAGGCCAAGAAGCAACAGTTAGAACTGGACATGGAACAACAGATTGGTTCCAAATAGGAAAAGGAGTATGTCAAGGATGTATATTGTCACCATGCTTATTTAACTTATATGCAGAGTACATCATGAGAAACGCTGGGCTGGATGAAGCACAAGCGAGAATCAAGATTGCCGGGAAAAATATCAATAACCTCAGATATGCAGATGACACCACCCTTAAGGCAGAAAGTAAAGAAGAACTAAAGAGCTTCCTGATGAAAGTGAAAGAGGAGAGTGAAAAAGTTGGCTTAAAGCTCAACATTCAGAAAACTAAGATCATGGCATCTGGTCCCATCACCTCATGGGAAATAGATGGGGAAACAGTGGAAACAGTGGCTGACTTTATTTTTTGGGGGGCTCCAAAATCACTGCAGATGGTGATTGCAGCCATGAAATTAAAAGACGCTTACTCCTTGGAAGGAAAGTTATGACCAACCTAGACAGCATATTAAAAAGCAAAGACATTACTTTGCCAACAGAGGTCCATCTAATCAAGGCTATGGCTTTTTCAGTAGTCATGTATGGATGTGAGTTGGACTATAAAGAAAGCTGAGCGTGTAAAAATTGATGCTTTTGAACTGTGGTGCTGGAGAAGACTCTTGAGAGTCCCTTGGACTGCAAGGAGATCCAACCAGTCCATCCTAAAGGAGATCAGTCCTGGGTGTTCATTGGAAGGACTGATGTTGAAGCTGAAACTCCAATACTTTGGCCACCTGATGTGAAGAGCTGGCTCATTTGAAAAGACCCTGATGCTGGGAAAGATTGAGGGCAGGAGGAGAAGGGGATGACAGAGGATGAGATGGTTGGATGGTACCACCGACTCACTGGACATGGGTTTGGGTAGACTCCTGCAGTTGGTGATGGATAGGGAGGCCTGGCGTGCTGCGGTTCATGGGATCGCAAAGAGTCAGACACGACTGAATGACTGAACTGAACTGAACTGAACATCTGCTTCTTTCTGATAATTCCTTTTTTTCAAGGCTTGACATCAAGAAAGCCCACACACCATGCCCTCTATTGTTGAAATTGGCCAGCACTGCCATGTGCATAGCTTCCAAGCATTCTGTTTCCAATTCAAAAGCAGTGAGTTGTGTGTTTGTTGTTTTAACTTCAATGAAAAAAAAACTTCCTGCCAAAATCTGCAGAGACTTACATAAATATCACGTATATACCATGCTCATCATCTCCTTTTGTTTGAGACCATGTATCCAATATCAGATCATGATGAGCTATTGGTCACATCTGGCAGAACCCTTAGGAGACTTTGAGATTGGAATCTCTGGTGGAGCAGAGCTGACTGAAGGCACAAGATGAAGAGTGTAGTTTTTCTAAAAGTGAAATAATGGGATGAAAACTCTCAGCCAAATGTCTTCGAGTGCTCATGGTCCCTTACAACACAATTCCATTTTATTGGCTTGAAAAGGCTGTACCTGTCACTAGGGTCTCCTCTTGATCAGTGGGCTCAGACCTGAATCAGATAAAAAGCCCAACCAGGCCTGACCCAGCCAGTCCCATCAAGGGCAGAAGTGGGCAAGCCCAAGGCAGGGAGGGGTGGACAAAGGTACCAAGGAGCAAGAAGAAATGTTACACATCACCTTACATACCACTGCTTTTCCTACTCCTGGTACTTCCTGGAGTGGTATACGGATGAATTCAGAGTAATTGTTAGCAATGGCAGCCAGCAGGTTTGTTCTGAACCATAACCAGGAATTAAGTAAAGAATCTGCCTTCAATGCAGGAGACCTGGGTTCAGGAAAGATCCCTTGGAGAAGGGAACGGCTATCCACTCCAGTATTCTGGCCTGGGGAATTCCATGGACCATATAGTCCATGGGGTCACAAAGAGTCAGACATGAATGAGCTAACTTTCACATCAAGCAAAGTGACCTCTGTGTAACTCAACTAGGCTTTCCCCATCGCAAGCCCTGTCGTGGCCTTCTCAGCTGTCCAGGCTTCAACCCATTCCACCCCCTCCATATTCTCTTGTCCTGTTCCTGAGTGCCTTGCCCAATTAAGTTCTTGTCTGGTCAATTTATTAGAGCTAAAACATGAATCATTGCTAAAGGCTTTACTTCTGAATGTGGGCTTTCTATCTTCAAAGAAAGAAGTAAATAGAGCAGCAATTAGGTGTTGCAGGTAAAGTGATGATCTACTTCTGGATTCCTCCTTGTATATTGATGGATAATATGGGCAATAGGGTGGATTTATAGTGTGGAATTTTCCACTGTGATTCAGAAGTACAATATAGACCATGGTGATATATTTTGCCTTTATCTCAGACCAAGAGAACTGAGAGAGTTACACACTACAATTTAATATACCAAGATTAAAGCAATTATTGTAAATTAGCTTAATCATTCCTCCATATGCCTTCAGAAGCAGGGTTTGCTTTTTTATATTCTATTGTCACTACCAAAGAAATGGAGGCTTGTAAATACAGATAAACTTAATTTTTAAAGGGTTTTCTGTGCTCAAAGTTTCTGATGCTTTTAATTAAAAATTTCCTCATTATATATCAGAAAGTGTGTTGAGGCAATGTGAGACACCAGGGGAGCATGAATGAAATATGGGAAGCAAATGATGGTGAACATGTAGCTGTCTTTTCATTTCATCCACATATATTTTATTCTAAAGACAGCAAGATCTACTCTTAGCATGGCCTCTAACTGACTCTGGAGCTCCTCAAGGCCGGAGAAGAGGGAGCAGCTTAAATGATTTTCTCCCTCTTAAACCATAGATTTTAGACTTGCGTTTCTGGAACACTCGAGCAAGAAATCACTAAGGGAGTACTCCAGAAGATGGAGAGCAGTGCTTTTCAAGCTTTAATGTGCACACGAATCACCTGAGAATATGTTAAAATGCAGATTCTGATTCAGCAGTCTGGAGTGATGCCCAGAGTACTTTACTTCTAACAAGTTCCCTTGTGATATTGATGCTGCTTGCCCATAAAACATATTTTGAGTTGCAAGGAACATTCTAGATACAGAATCTAGATACTGAGTCCCCTTTGGCTTAGAGCAGTGCACGTGTGATGAAGCAGTGGAAAAGTAGTGCAGTTCTCTCTGGACCAAGTAGAGGGCAGAAGAAACACAGGGGAGGCAGATATGAGAGTGATGACACTCATGTTCCCCAGGGGTTCAAATAGATGAGTTTCAAGCATTACATACCAGAAGGGCAGTTGCTTTCTCAGGCTAAAACAGGAACTATGCCTAGTGGTGAAGAGCCTGTGTTCTGAAGTCATATTCCCTGGGTTTAGTTTTCACCCCTGTCCCTTCCTAATGGAGATCTTGATCATGCCACCTTACCTCCTTGAGCTTGAGTTTACTTGTCTATAAAATTTGAGTAATAGAACCTATCTCAGGATGGATGTGAGGGTTAGATGAAATAAAGAACATAAAGCTGGAGAATAGCACCTGCTATAGAGTGCTTAATAAGTGGTAGCTATTGTCATGCTTTCCATCTTTGAGCTGATCGCATTTAAGTATCACTGGGCTTTATTGAAGTGTTAGTTAGCCATGGTAGTGCCATAGCTGCTTTTGATGTGACTCTCAAAGCAGCTTCAATTGTTTGAGACTTAAGAAAAGTTGGTGATTTCAGATTTAAATAAATGGGATTCTAGACAAAAGCATGAAAATGGGAAGAAAAACTCCCTGCAGGAACTATGCTTATTTTGTTCTTTGACCCTTGTTGCTGCTTCTGCCTACAAATTCTCTGACTTGAGAATCACTTGAATAAAGAAAGAATGATTTAAAAATAAAATAGATTTAAGAAACAAACTCTTCTGTTTCTGAAAAAAAAAAAAAAAAAAAGGAAATGTAGAATTGGGGCAGCTATCATGCAGCCTGGGGCAGGCCAGGCCCAAGGGAAGGGACAGGAGGAAAGAAGGTCTGAAGAAAGAGGTTCCCAAGTCCATCAACTATACACAGAACATCACTGAGTTGTAGTTACTTTCCTGGGGGTGAATAAGGGCTTTAGACAGAATTCCTGGGTTATGGTCTAGTTGGGAAGATATTGGAGTAAAATACACACGCCCGTGCAAACACACACAGATGGATAAACATACATGTCAACCTGTAACAAAGCTTCAGTGAGGACACATGTTGGTTAATATAAAGCCTGTGTTTCTGGGGAGTAGAGATTAGTCTGGAAGGGAAGATTGGGTCTGACTGTGAAAGTGCTTGAATATGTCAATGGTATTTTGATGGGGGTGGGGTACCATATGCAAAAGAACATTTTAGAAAGATTAATCTGGTAACAGTTTGAGCAATTCATTTTAATAAACACTTACTGAATATTATGTATAGCCCCTGATGTGAAGAGCTGACTCATTAGTAAAGACCTTGATGCTGGGAAAGATTGAGGGCAGAAGGAGAAGGGGGCGACAGAGGATGAGATGGTTGGATGGCATCATTGACTCAATGGACATGAGTTTGAGCAAGCTCTGGGATATAGAGAAGAACAGGGAAGCCTGCCGTGCTAGTCCCTGGGGTTACAAAGAATCAGATACGACTGAGAGACTGAACAATGACAAAAATGTATAGCACCAGGGTCCAAAGTGCAGAGCTATACAGGAATAGAGAAAAAAATGCCATATCCTCTGAGAATTAAAAGTCTTGTCGGTGAAACAGAAATACTTTATATATTAGTATGGAATGATTTCCAAAATAGAGTATTACATACAAAGAGGTAAGGTATAGAAGAGTATGTTTAAAACATGCTACTATTTGTTAAGTAAGAATGGAGGGAAATCATGTATGTTTACATATATGTCTGTATACATATGTGATTTATACAAGATGTGTATGTATAAGATTTATGCAAGGATACACAAAACTCTAATTACATTGATTGCTTCTAGGGGAGAGAATTAGGGTGGCTAGTTGGTAGGGGTGTCAATTGTATGCATATCCTTTGGCACCCTTTGAGTTTTAGAAATAAATGAATATTACCTACTTGCATTAACTTTTTTTTTTTTTTATAAAATAATGTGTATGGGAGTATGGGAAAGAAAAGATGAATTCCAGCTGGAAAATCTGAGAAGACTTCTGAGAGCATGTGGGCTATGAAGTTGCATCTTTGGAAAGTATCATTTCTACAGGTGATTTGAGGTTTGAGTGGAAGGTATTTCAAGCAGAGGACAGAGCTTGCCTTGAGCCATGAGGAAGGGGATAGATTTGCACTGGTCCATACAGTAGCCACCAACCATATGTGACTACTGAACACTTGAAATATGGCTAGCATATGTGAGATGTGCTATAAGTGTAAAATACTTAAGGGTTTCTTGGTAAGGAAATACTCAAGACACGGTAAGGAAAAAGAATGTAAAGTTTTTCATTAATAATTTTTTGATTATATATTAAAAGGATAGTATTTTGGATATATTAGGTTAAGTTAAATATATTAAAAAGGATGTCACTTGTTTCTATTTACTTTTTATAAGTGTATCTACTAGATTATATAAAATTACATCTGTGAGTTACATTAGATATTTGCTAAACAGTGCTAATCTAGATAATGGAGATTTTTAGAGAGTGTTGAATTAGGTTAGTATGGCTACAGCAGAGGGAATACAGGTAAGAGTGAGTGGGAAGTTTGGAAGAAGTGCTCCAGGCCAAATTGTGGAGGGCATTGGCTGCTTAGCTAAAGAGATTGGACTTTATTATTATTATTATTATTTTTTAATCTGGCTGTGTTGCAGCCAGATTTTCTTAGTTTGCGGCTTAGTTTGCAGATTTCTTAGTTGCGGCTTGCAGGATCTTCATTCTATCATGTGTGATCTTTTGTTGTGGCCTGTGGGCTCTCTAGTTGTGGCACACAGGTTCTGGAACATGTGAGCTTCAGTAGTTGTGGCACAGAAGCTTAGTTGCTCTGGGGGCATGTGGGATCCTTTTTCCCCGACCAGAGATCAAACTCGTGTCTCCTGCATTGCAAGGCAGATTCTTAACCACTGGACCACCAGGGAAGTCCTCCTGGACTTTAATTTTGTATTCACTGGTGAGCCTCTGAAGGGCTTGGAGTGGAAAAATTTGATGATCAAATGACTGCTTCAAACAGGGGTGAAAGTATAGGAAGGAAGAATAGTTATGACAGTAACAAGGAGTGAGGTACTAAGGTCTGGGCTTAGGTGGTAGCTTTGAAACCAGAAAGACAGCCACATAAACTATATTACAAAGGGAGAATTGATAGAACTTAGTGGAGGTGTAGATGTCAGAGACAACATGAAGTTTTGCATCTGGTGATTAGAAGCATGTCAGTGCATGTAATAAACATAATGAAGCCTGGAAAGGGAGCTGGATGGGAGCTGCCTGAGAGGGAAGATGATTTTTGACATAGTGAGCTTGAGGTGGCTGTCTGAAATGTAGCAGTGAGGGTATGAAAGAAACAGATTTTGGGGTCTTAGTAGAGGTGATCAAAGCAATCAAATAATTACAATAATGATTCTTATTTGTATGGCATTATGATACACACAATGCTCTCACATGGATTATTTTACATTACCCTTACAATAGTCAGAGGCTCAAAGAATTTAAGTTTCTTGGCCAGGATCACACAGCTTGTTAGTGACCAAGGTAGCATGCTGAAACTTGCTTTCTATCACTGTGCTTGAAATAAATTGCCAGGAGAAAATGCAGAGAAAACCCTGGACTCTAGATTATATAATTTCAGTTCCCCCAAGCTGCTGCCTAAATTGAGGGGTAGACCCAACCCTGGGAAAACTGTCTTAGGTTCCCTTCAGTTGTTTTAAACATCCTTTTTAGAAATGAGGAAGCTGACACCCTGGAAGTTAAGTAAAATGTCAAAAATCTCTGTTAGTAAAGGGGAGAGGTAGAACTCAGACAAGCGCTATGGTACACAGCGTGATTGTTTCCAGGTATTAATATTTCCTCCCTGTTAGAGAGAGTGTCCCTGTCTCCTGTCATGAACCTTGCCAAACTAATGTGGGCTTGGTCATAGAACTTGCTTTGGCACATGGAACATGGGCCAAAGTGACCTCTGTCACCTATAATCAGAAGCTTTAACAGCCATGACATGGTTCAGTCTTTTGTGTTCTCTTCCCTCTATAGTAAGAATGGTATGTCCCAAAGAAGGACTCCTCCTTTAGTTGAGATCCTGTAATAAAGAAGGTATATGAAGGAAGCAGATGACCTGTCGCAGCTGCAGGGCCCTTTGCTATGGTATTTGAGCTTGAGGGATTGTTTATAACTGTAGTACAAACTAGCCTAAGCTGACTTTGTGCTTTGTTTCCATTACACTGACTCTACACATATGCTTACTTTTCAACTGGTTAACTTGTCATCCTTTCAGTCTTCAATTAAATGTCACTTTTTCAAAGACTTTTCTTGACCACACAGTCTAATTTAGGCTCCCCTCCTAAACATAAATCATTATTTTCTTTTATAGTATCTGCATTCTTTCCTTCTTAGGCATTTAATGCAATTGTCATAGGCATCATAGATTTGCTTATCATTGTCATGTTCCACTTGACTGTAAGCTCATGAAGACCTGAATCCCATCTATTTTCGCTCACTATTACAAAGCACTTGTCACACAGTAGTTGCTCAATGGATATTTGTGGAATAAGTGATGAACTAATGAATAGCTTATTGTTATCCTGGTTGTTGGATCATAAACTGAAAAGGCAGGGGGATGCTGTGATTAGCAGAGATAAAGCTCCTAAAAAAACTCCTGGGTGAAAAGATCAGCAACTCTTTTTTTTATCCTTCTCTTTTAAGGAAACTTTGAAAGCACTAGCACGTTTCAAAACCCTTAAAAACAGATTCACTTGCCAACAGACCTGTGGCCTGGCAGGCTTCCTGCCTAATACCAGGGAAGCCTGTGGAAGCCCACAGAAAAACTAGAAGAGCTCCTTTGAAAGAAAAGAGGACTGTTGCCATAGAATGCTTAGTCATGGAGAGTAAAAAAAGTCCCCTGCCCTCCTCCTTCTGAGTGGTTGTTGCAATTTAGTGAGAAGTGGAAAAGAGGGGGAGAGAAAGAGAGTGGGAAAGAGAAATTATGGGCTGGGTATAGTGGATGCTTTTCTGGTCCAAAGCAAAGGAAAAAATAAGACCTACTTCCCTTCACTTTCATCTGCCAAGTAACCACTTAAGAGGTGGCTCTGGACTGTATCCCACCAAGCTGGCAATCAAGAGTTTGAAGACTTTGTGTAAAACTGCCAGCCTCTTCATGATAGGGACATACATACATGCTCAGGTGGTAGGAGGGAGGAGGAAGCAACAGTTCTGCATTTTACCTCATGAATGCTCTTGTCTTGAGAAACTCTTGAGGTCCCACAGCTTGTGAGTTATGGATACATGCAGTGAAGGCTGAGGTTGAGGCTACAGTTTCAGTGGGTGGAGTCAATGACCCTTTCCTCCCAGGATGCCCATTAATCCTCTGACCCTAAGGGTCCTGCCTTCTGTGACTCCAGAACACACAGCCAGGGTAGGTTACTTAGGCAGCACAGGAGAAGGAAAGCTTATGGGGATATACTGCACTTTTAAAAAGTAAAATAAATGTAATAAAAAGCATGCAGCATAATTGCCATGACTTATACCCCATGACATTTGATAATAACAAGGTTGGTACATTACAAATAAGTTCCACATTTACAACTCTGCCTTGATATTTACACTTATTAAATTGTTTAGGGAGGTGGCTCCTGGCTGCTGGAAGCCCATATATAAAACATATTAGCATAATTGGAGTACAGCCAAATCCCCCAGTGTACATTGCAGATACTTGTTAAAAGCTTGACCTTGGAGGGAAAGCCATCCTCCTTGTCTTCAATCAGTCATCAGCTCCTGAAAGTGTTCCTCTGAAATCTACTTCCAGTCATCCACATTTAGGGGAGCTTGTCCTTGATGCTGACCTTAGGCAGGCCCTCAGTTCCGAGGACAATGATGAAGGCTGAGTTCTCACCTGGATGAGGAAATTAGCTATGGTAGTTTCTATGATTTTCCATTACCTGTACCAAACATTCCTTTTCATTTGTTTAATTTACTGAGAGTTGACACTATACATTAATTCATTGAGAAATTGCTTTGTGTAAAGGCCCAGAGATGAATGAGACAGTATGGCCATCAAGAAACTTACACTTTAGTCAAGGACACAGACAACTAACTCTAGTAGAAGGCAGAATGAAATAAAGGCCATAATAGGAGTATGAGCAAATTGCTGTGGGAGCATAGATAACACGATTTATTTTAACAAGGAAGGGAGAACTAAGGAAGGCTTCAGAAAGGCAGCACTGGTACTTGAAGGATTAATAGGAGAAGGGTGAGGTTTGGCAATGAGGTCATACCAGTCAGAGTCAATTGCATGTACATAAAATGGCATGAATGAAAATACACATTTGGGGATGTAATCATATGTTTGTTTGTTTAACATTGGCAAGCTCCAATGATAAATCCAGTGTAGCATGGCTGGGGGGATGGTGAAAGGGCTTGAAAGTTACATTTGAGTCTGTTCCCAGAAACTTTGACACCTATAATAGTTTTGTTAATTAAAGGGAACAATCGAATTTTTTGAAGTGGATCAAGAATGGCATTTTAGGAAGCAATCTCTAGCAATGTGAAGGATGAGTTGAAGAGGTAAAAGACCAAAAACAGGGAGACCAAAGTCTATGCCTGACTAGATATTGTGGGAGTGGAAATAACACAAAGATGTTTCTGGTGTTTCTAGCCTTAGAGACTGGGAGAAGTGTATTACCCACAATGAGATGGGCAGCCTGGAGAAAAGGATCACCTTGCTGGAGGAGAACATATTTGGTTGGGAATATACTGGACTTTGGGGCTTCCCCAGTGACTCAGTGATAAAGAATCCATCTGTCAATGCAGGAGACACAGGTTCAAAGATCCCCTGGAGGAGGAAATGGCAACCCACTCCAGTATTCTTTCCTGGAGATTTCCATGGACAGAGGAGCCTGGCAGGCTACAGTCCATGGGGTTGCAAAGAGTTGGATGTGACTGAGCACATATATACCACATACTGAGTTTAGTATGTGAGTTATCTTTTAAAGAGGGAAGGTGGTTCTGGGGTTGTGATGAGATTTTAGTCATCTGCTCATGGGAAATTGTCAAAGCCATGGATATGGCTACCACAACCCTGATTGTGGGAGAATACAAATGAACACTAGAGTTACTGTCTATATTTAGCATTCACGTGAAGATAGCACTAATAAACAGGAGGGAAGAATTTTCTGAGTGGTGGGAGAAGACAAGCCTAGGTGGACCTTGTGCCAAACTGAGGAAAAGTAAGCAGGATGAGGATAAAGGGAAATTCATAGGATTTGGCAATGAGGTGATCAATGGTAGCCTTGAAGGAGAGAGATTCATGGGAAGGTTGCGGTTGTGGTTTAATCAGATAGAGGAGACTTCAGGATGCTCATAGACTAAGAGGAAATGAGATGATGGAATAATGGATGTGAAAAGTGAAAGTCCTTTCAAAAGTACAAAACACCACACAATACAAGGTCACAGCAAGTCAGCTTTTTATCCCAGATGCTCTGGAGTTGAAAGGTCATTGATATCTAACAGATGCTTTGATTTTTATCATTATACTGAGTTCTGCTAAGGGGGCCTTATTCCTGACCCCTTTCATCTCGTTTCCTCCCCTGCTCCCGCCCCCCAGCACCACCATAGCTGGGTAAATAGCTCATTACTTGATTTTTGTCAGCAGGTCTAGGTGACAGCTATTATATGTCATAGGTTATATGTCATTATATATATATTATATATATGTATCAATTATATGTCATAGATATGTCACTCAGTTTTATATGTCATATATTTCCAAACAGTGTTCAAAGAAGAAATTCATAGTATTTGGTTATTTTCGATATAATTCCCACTGTGACATTCAGGTTCCTGGAGGAAAACAAAGGGACAATAACACAAGATGTTTGTGGGGTGAAGGTGAGATGAGGCAGATTCAAAAACCAGGTCCCCTTCTAGAACAAAACAAAAATTAGCTAAAATAAAAGCCGTTCAGTGTCACATGTACCCAGCAGTTGAATGTATTCAGGAGGGAAGTCATGATTCCTGGAGTAGAAAGGTATTTAGCATAAAGGGAATAGACCTGAGTAGAGTTTAAAAGACTGAGAGATTCCTGAGAAAATAGTAGAATTTGCTGTTCTTTAAGCAAGTAATCGTTGTTCAAGAAATTCTTAAATGTATGACTTAAAATATTAACCAGATACTTAAGAAGTCCTAACTATGAACTAATTAAAGCTTTTCCCTAAATTATACTTCATTCAAATGCCTTTCTTTCCCATAAGAGACCAAAACTGAATCAGGATATTTTCATATTCACTCAAGTTTTGTCAGTTTTTCCTTTCTTTGAACAGTCATTCAATGTTTTGACTTTCAGTATTATTGAGAAGAAAAGAGAAGGGGTTGGAAAGGGGAAAAGAAGGGAAGAAAAGAACATAGCCTAGAGAGCTTACAATGGCCCTTGTTAACATAATCACTGTAAGGTCACTAAATATGTCCTTGTGTGGAACTGTTTTTTTTCCCTTTCTGCTCTATGTCTTCATGACTTGATGCTACTTGTATGTGAGGTTTGTATGAGCCATTCAACACCACCAATAATGGGGTCATATCAAGTGTCAGAGCTGTAGCTGTGCATATCCGTGGTATCACTGCAAAGATGACCTTTTATTCTTGTGTCAATTTTTGTTGTTGTTCTTGAAAGTACACTCAAGTACTTTTACTCGGGCCTGAAATCTTGATGTCAGATTTGATATTTCTTCTGCTCATACCCTCAACATCTAATTGATTGCCAGTTATTGAGATGCTACTTGGGTCTGTCCCACTGATGCTATCCTAGTTCGAACTCATTAATTATCAAAAGTATTATTGCAAAAAGTGTTTTTCCAATTGCCTCCAACAAAGTTGGGCTTATGTAACCTCTTCCTGCTGTCTTACACACAGCTTCCAGCACCATCTTCCTGAAGTGCTCTGTGTTATTTCTTTCCTCAAAGAAGTGAAGTGTTAGTTGCTCAGTTGTGTCTGACTCTCAGCGACCCCATGGACTGTAGCCTGCCAGGCTTCTCTGTTCATGGAATTCTCCAAGCAAGAATACTGGAGTGGGTTGCCATCCCTTCTCCAGGGGATCTTCCCAATCTCTCAGTATTTCCTGACATTTATAAAATCAAGCGCAAACCACACAACCACTGCTGCCTTTCATGGACCTTACACTCTATCCAACCTGAATTGTTCCATATTCTTTACATTTGCACATCAAAGCTTGTACTTCTGCTCATGCCTTCTCTCCTTCCTCAAAAAAAAAAAAAATTGTTACTTTAGCAAAGTAGAGAAGTTGAAGTTTTATTATTAATATTTCTAATAATATGATAAGAGCTCCTGTGCTTTGCTCATACACATGAGAGTAGGGCCTGTATCTGTCCAATTCACTGTTATGGTCTCAGAGCTTAGCACTGTGGTTGGCACACAGGAGGTGCTCATTAAATTTTGACTGAATGAATAAAAAGTTGACATGTCCAAATCTACTTACCTTTTAAATTTCACTTCAAATGCCACCAGTGCCCAAAAGTCTATACTGATACCTGCTTTCCACCCCAATACCCACCTCACCTCATCTCTCTATAACATTGTTTTTTTCTGAACTCCCCTAGGCCTTATCTGTACCACTCTTATGACACTGATTGCTTTTTTTCCATCGTGAATTCCAGTTCTTTTTGTACATGTCCCATCTCCCATTAGACTGTGAGATCCCTGAAGGCAGAGCTGTGTGTTTAACTCATAATTGTGTCCTGAAAAGCAGTGTCCATTGAATGGGCACTTGATGATTAGGATAGCCACACTGGAGCCTTTAGCAAAGTAGAGAAGTTGAAGATTTATTATTAATAGTTCTAATAATATGATAAGAGCTCTTGTGCTTTACTCATACACATCAAAAGGTGAAAATATTGTCTGCACCTCAGCCAAAATATAGGTAAGAATACTGGCTGAACTTCTATTAGCCAAGATATAAGGTCATCATGGCTAAAGTCTGAATTCTGGCTAATCTCCAAGAACTAGGAACAAAGTCATAATTTGTACATTTCATGAATTTGTAAGTTGTTTTTCCCGGAAATGAATACTAACTATAATAATATTTTATTTGTGGCTTTTGGGACTCTAGACATCTAAATAAATTCAGTCTGTAAATGGGCTCTTTGGCTATTGCTTTCTTTTTACTATAAATTAAAATTACATACCAGTTACATGCATTGCATATATATCAATTTCCAGATTTCCACTTTCCTTTGAGCCCAAATTCCCCTAGTTGTGGATACTCAGGTTTTCAGACTCCCTACAAAGGAGTTTGCCTACTTGGGTCAATGCAGGAGAAAAAACCAATATATTTGAGTCCTGGAGGAAACCATTCCAAGGGAAACAATGGTCTTGCCAGGTACTTTGGACCATATCATTTATAGACCTGGTTATTACCTTGTCCAACCATTCATCTTCAAGTCAGGCCACCTACGATGAGAGATTCTTTTGAAAGCCCTCTGGAGAATAATTATTAACAATTCTTTATTTCTAATTCCAGATTTTTACCCCTCTGAGCATTTGAAGTCCATTTACTTGCATTGTATAATAAAGGTTAAAAACCCTCTGTAGAAACAGTTTCTCTGGAGGATGTAAATCACCCTTCTGACTTTTCTGCACTTTTAAGGTGTGCAAACATCTCTCCACTACTCTGGCAAGAAGTGCTCAAGAATACTTAGAGAAAATCTTATGATTCCCACAGGTATGTGTATCTTTGAATATATCCCATGATTTCTACCTGACCAGGTCCTTATAGAAATACTTTGGTACTTTTGTTAAGTTGAAGCTTCCCCTTCTGGAGTATTCTTCTTACATCCTGCCTTTATACTTCAGTTGGCACCTTTTCACCCATCCTTGATATTAATTGTCATAGGCAGTAAAACATTTAATGCAATCTTAGCTTTATTGAATAAGTAAGTATGCATTACAGATAGATTGCAAGTCATTCTTGGTCCTGCAAAGAGACAGGCATTTATTCTGAGGCAAAACGAGAACATGAATCCATAGTTCTGCTACTGAAATACTTCTTCTGAGTGTCTTGGTATGGGTACAATCTCCCTCAATATCCATTCAAATAGGCTTTGCTCTCACCTCTCCTTTCAGTTAAGGGATTCACAATATCTAAAATAAACTTGTAAAGAACACTTCTGTATCAGAGGTAGCTTTATACCCACATTATTAATCATAGAAAATATTTGGTCAAAGACTCCATAAAAGGGGCAGAAAAGATACACCAGAGCTCATAGTTGGAACCAATTATTTTTTCAAGCTAATTTGCTGTAGTAAGTATCAACTGAATTTTAGAATACATTGTTCAGCCATTTAACATCAAAGCATGCAGCAGCCTGTGCGTACAATGGCTTTTAGAGACAACACTGAGTTTGACTTGAGCACCAAGGATGCATTTTAAAAAGTGAAAAGTACATTTTTGTGCAATAACTAGTGTTGTGAGCTGAATGGTGACTCCCCAAAGACACGTCCACGTCCCAATTCTTAGAACCTTTGATGTTAACTTATTTGGGAAAAGGGTCTTCACAGATGTCATTAAGTGAAGGATCTTGAGATGAGGAGATTATGTATAAGCTGATGAGCCTTAAATGCCTTCACAAGTATCTTTATAAGAAAGTGGTAGAGGTAGATTAGATATACAGAGGGAGAGGTGATATGAAGATAGAGAAGAGATAGGCTTGGTCACAAGTCGAGGAATGATGACAGTCACAAACTGGGAGAAGCAAGGAAGGTTTCTCCTAGAAGCTCCAGAGGGAGTACAGCCCTGCCAAGACCTCAATTTAGGACTTCTGGCCTCCCAAACAGTAAGAGAGTAAATGCCTGTTGTTTTAAGTGATCACATTTGGAATACTCTGTTACAGCAACCACAGCAAGAAAATACAGATTTGGGTACCAGGAAGTCAGGAACTGCTATAACAATACTTAAAAATGTAGAAGTGTCTTTGGAATTACATCATGTGAATATTGATGTATATGATAGAAAAAGCATAGGTTGCTTTAAACAGACTGTTGGGAAGAATATGAATGTTAAAGGTGCTTCTCATGAGGGCTCAGAAGGAACTGAAGAACATTTTATTGAAAACTAGAGGAAAGGTGATCTTTATTATATGCTGGCAAAAAAGCTTATCCAGATTGTCTCCAACCGTTTTGTGGAAAGTAGATCTGTAAGTGACAAATTTGGGTATTCAGCTGAGGAAACGTGAGAGCAAAGCATGGGAGGTATGGTCTAGTTTTTTCTTGAGCTTATAGTAAAATATAAGAGAAAAGGATAAATTGAAGAAAGAACTGGTAAGCAGAAAGGAACCAGCACTTGATAATTCAGGAAATTCTGCACCTATTCAGATTGCAAAAGATGCTAAAATGAAGAGATTCACTGTTAGGATAGTGGGCCCTGGAGATAAAGCCAAGACTAGGCAAACTTTGGCTAGTGCTGTAGAGATTAGGCATTGACTCACTGATCCACTCATTCATCTTGATAAAAGCCAGGAATAGAGGTGGCATTATCTGGCAAAGATCTGTGAGGACTCTACTGCATCTCTATTAAATCAATATGATATTCATGAGGAGCCCACAAATTTTTTTAAAAAGTTACAACAGCAGAAACAGTTCCATCTTGGCCCGAAAGGGACAGAGACAGGACAAAATGAGAGAAGGCTGTCAGATGACCAAAACTTTACAGGCCAGAAACAGGCTGATTAAGCTATAAACAGGTATGATCCTTTGATAGAAAAGATCAACTCTAGAGCAGAGCTGCAGACCTAAAGGGTGCAACCCTGAGACAAGAAGGATTATTGTCAAGCCTTGAAACCTAAGAGGATTCTGAGAACAGAACTGAAGCTCAGGCACTTGGCTGAGGTCACAAGACTTGCTCAGACCCGTGTCCTGTGCTGTGCTTATTCGCTCAGTCATGTCTGCCTCTTGGAGACCCCATGAACTGTAGCCCTGCAGGCTCCTCTGTCCATGGGATTCTCCAGGCAAGAATACTGGAGTGGGTTGCCATGCCATCCTCCAGAAGATCTGCCCAACCAGGGATCAACCTTTCCAACCCAGGTCTCCCGCATTTACCATCTGAGCCACCAGGGAAAGGGATTCTGCCGGGCCAAATTCTGAAACTCATTAGGACAAGGAACTCCTTTCCATGTCTGTTCTATTTTCTTCCTTCTGGAATAGGAATGTCTATAACTATTATCATATGCCTATCCCATCCCTGCATTTTGGAAGCAGGAGCCTTGTTGAGGTCATGTTTCACTGATTCACAGATGCAAAGGAATTTTGCCCTAGGGTTTTGACCTGTTGCTGATTTAGATGATCTAGATAAGATTTGGGACTTTTGAACTGATGATGTTTGGATGAGAGTTTAAACTTTAGGTTTGAGACTTTGGGGAATATTAGGGTAGGATGAATATATTTTGCACAGGGGACAGACATAAATTTGGGGGTCCAGAAGGCAGACTATAGTGGGCTAAAGGTCACCTCCAAAAATATATGTCCATATCTTAATCCTCAGAACCTTTGAAAGTTACCTTATTTGGAATTAAATTTAGGCCCTTCATATGAAATTATCCTGGATTATCTCAGTGGGCTTGAAATTACAACAAAGGTGTCCTTATAAGAGAGGCATAGGGAGATTAAGTACACAGAGCAGAAGGTAATGTGAAGACAGAGCAGACAGAGAGATGTGGCCATAACCCAAGCAATGCCAGTAGCCACCCAAAGTTGGAAGAGACAAGGGAGGATTTTCCTCTAGAGCCTCTGAAGGGAGCATGGCCTTTGATTTTGGACATCTGGCCACAACAACCATGAGAGAATAAATTTCTGATGTTAGGTCACCTAGTTTGTGGTAATTTATTACAGCAGCCAAAGGAAACTAATGCAACTAGTAAACATTTTAAAGGGTTTTGCACTTTTAAAAAACACTCTGAAGAAAATCTGCATAAATTGTGTGTGTATGTGCTTAGTCGCTCAGTCATGTCTGACTCTTTGCGACCCCATGGACTGTAGCCCGCCAGGCTCCTATGTCCATGGGATTTTCCAGGCAAGAATACTGGAGTGGGAAGCCATTGCCTTCTCCAGGGGAGCAGGAGAAATTGAACCCAGGTCTCCTGTACTACAGGCGGATTCTTTACCATCTGAGCTACCTGGGAAGCTCAGAGTGGTTTTGCTTTCAACCCTATGGACTGTAGCCCACCAGGCTCCTCTGTCCATGGAATTCTCCAGGCAAGATTACTGGAGTGGGTAGCCATTCCCTTCTCCAGGAGATCTTTCTGACCCAGGGATGGAACCCATGTTTCTTGCACTGCAGGCAGATTCTTTATCATCTTAGCCACCAGGGAAGGCGCTTCTCAATTATGGCAGTAATAAACCCAATAAAAGATTTAGTATAATTTGGCTCTATACACTCTGTACTAAAAATATCATTATGTATTTTTTTTCTGGTGATAATTTTCAACCCCAAACAAACTACAAATGGCTAGAGCAGGACCATTATAAATCTGGGAAGCAAACCCTTTAATTGAGTTATCAGAGCTTCATGAAAGACCCTGAAAGTTCTCAATGTTTGTGAAAAGTGTGTAGGATTACTCTAAATACAAATATATAATTTATCAACAACTGTACTTTTTTTCCCCCACAAACTAAAAAATAAGGCAAGTTCACATCTGGAAAAGGTGATATGCAACAGTATTTCTACCTTGACTAGCTTGATATATGGCATGGGAAATGTCCCTAAATATTAATCAGGGTGAATATTTCAAAGTATCATTTTCCTACAGTCTGAAAAACTATCAAAAGACTCAAAGAAGCCATACAATGAAGATTTCAGAAAAGACTTTGTGAAGTTAAAAATATGTTAAGTTTTTACATAAATTAGTAGAACCTAAGTGTTTGTTGTTGTTATTGTTAAAAAACAGCATGTGAAATTGATATATCCCTTAAACTTCTTTGTGTGTGTGTGTATGTGTGTGTCTTAAGACAGGATAAAATTGTAAAATCTCAGATCCTGTTACTGTTTTTGATTTCTCTATTGTAGCATCTTCAGAGCTTTGCAAAGGATAAGACCTAAGTAAGAATGAACTGGAGGAAAAGGCAGCAGTTTGAATGACTATACATCTGTATAAAAGAAACTATGAGCTATTGGTCACTTGTTTTCATTATCTCAGGTAGTGATTTGCCAAGCCAGTCATTTGTTCTTTCTGAATATCTATAATGTGCTTTAGAGGAAGTAGAAATAGGATTTTCTATATAAGAAATATACACATAAGAAAACTTTTACAATAATCATAATCATCTGCATGGATTAGTCTTAAAATTATACTCCAGAGAAGTTACACTACATTCTTTCAATGCATTTTAAAAAGTAATAGACAAGTTAAGTATGACTTTTCCTCTCTCATCTATTTAAGAAAAATGTAGAGCCTGGTTTTTCCTCCTAGAGTTGTTTTGGCAGCATTTAAATGATTTGTTAATATAATAAGGTAAGTTAAGTATGATGATGATTGAGAAGTTCAGTTAGTCACTGGGATATGGAATTATTGTAGCAGGATATATAAATATCTACACATATATAAAGTATATCATTTTTCTTCTTCAGATCACCACAGCAGAATGGGAAAGGGGGAGGAAAGAGGCAGATAAGACAATTGACCTATCAGAGAGTTTTCTGCTGCCTCCTGCAGAGAGAAATCTTTTTCCTCTCAGGTCTCTTAGAACTCTATTCCCTGCCTTCAAGGGGGTCGTGGGAGTAGGAAGCAATAGAGAGAAGAAAGAAACCATGGAGAACAGGGATCAATATTTACCTTTAAAAATCTAAATAAAGGTAACAGAATTTGCAGGTTCAACTCTAGCATAAACATTAAAATGTGAGGTTTTTCTCAAAAATAGCCATACAAAGTATTTGTATAAAGTAGATATATGTGCATACTTATAAAATACCTCTTTAAATAAAGTTTAAGTTACTTTCTCTAACCACTTCTGTTAAACTTTGGTTTATTTTTAGCAATGATAAGTGCCTGCAATATCATGCTGAAACTCTAGATTAATGATAAGTTTAATTTCAGCCAAAGCAGATGAATCCATCAACTTTCACTTGAGATTAGATTCTAAACAACTTGAAGGGAATGAAGCAGTACATTTTCTGAGTTTCCAAGATGGCTTCTTTTACAGAGTGTGCAATATCAGTGCCTTTCCAAACCATTAACACACACATTTTCACTGGTCTTTTACTTTTCTATTTAACAGCAATCAGTAGACATTGATGAATTCTTTCTCTTTTCTTCCTTTTTTCTGGGGTGTGTGTGACAAAATTTGAGTGACATTATACATTTTTGACAGACTGAATGGTTTTGAATGTCTTTAGAACTCTTCAATTTCTTACATTTTTCATCATCACCGTCAGGTCACACACAATAACAAATAATACACATCTTTACACTAAAATGAAATGCATGTTTTAAAATCCTGGCAATTGTGTTTGTGTTAGTGTAACTGTGGGAGGAGTCTTGCAATAGCTTTATATATGCACACTATTTCATCCAGCTTAGCTTGATCTTTGCAGAAATGTACTTATATAGTCTCCATCCCTTGAGAGTAGGTTTTGTTCTTCTCAAACTGTATGATTTTGTTTACTTTAATATTTTCTTATTCTTTGGCATCAGGAATCACTTAGATGAGATACCTCCATTGTGGCGAGACCGTGACCTTTCCAAAGGTACTCGTCTGTTATCTGTAAGACAAAGAGAAAAGAGAACCAAAAACATGGTGAGCTTTAGATTCCGGCTATTGCATGATGTCAGGTTGAGAGAGGTTTTCAAACAGTCCTGAAAAATTAATTCAAATGAATATGTAAATAAATAACATGAAGCCCAGATCTGAGGAGTTCACACTGCAGCTCCCAGGCTGAGTTCAAGAGTTTGAAATAGCATTAAATGACTTTTCTTGGTAAGTGAAGTCAGAGTGATAAAAGAAATGGAAGAATTCGCTCAAGCACAGTCCCTTTGGAAATAGCAGGTGACAACAAAATTCCTTGGTAAAGATATTAAATTGAAAGGATCTATGTACAGTGCCTTTTGTTGGAAAGCACTTCAATTCCCCATGAGTTTTCAATCTGTATGTTGGCTACCTCTAGAGGACACCAGCGTGGGCAGAGCTGAAAAAGAGTTTTTTTTATTTTTTACAATGATTACAATATGTGGCAATCAAATCAGCTACCAAGTCTTTGCTTGATTGTGTGATGTAAACAAATTCAATACATTATATAGTCATTATGGGAATAAATAATGAATAGGTCCCATTCCCCTCACCTGTCACAGGAAAAATAATCACTGTAGAGAGAACTGTTGGCACAAAGCTTGGAAAGCAAAGTTTAAAAGCACTGAAAGTTGCTGAAAATAGTTTTAGCTTTAATAGGAAAAAGGTTTACAGCTCTGCATTGTGGTGATCACTACTATGTTATTATCACCTCTGTTTTATATGCTCAGCTTAAATGCAATTGATGTGGGTGAAAATCCCCTTCTGACAGAAGCATAATATACTTAGATTCTCTATTTAGAATGAGACTAGGTCCCTAGAAATAATCACAACCACCAGCACTTACATAAATGCTAACACTTTACACTCGTTAATTTGCTAATTCACACAACATCCCCGGGAGGTAAACCCATTTCATTCTATCCTATTATCTCTGCTTTAGTGATGAAGGTTACACAGCAAATCAATGGTATGATGGGGGATTATAATGCAAAGTTAATGCCTAAATGTCAAGGCTGCTTTATTCAGAGGTAGATGTTGGGGCCTCCCAAGCTCCTACTCATTTCCTCCCTAAGATGATGATCTCAGTCTCAGTTCAGTCACTCAGTCGTGTCTGACTCTTTGCAACCCCATGGACTGTAGCACTCCAGGCCTCCCTGTCCATCACCCTAACTGCAGGAGTTTACTCAAACTCATGTCCATTGAGTCGGTGATGCCATCCAACCACCTCATCTTCTGTCATCCCCTTCTCTTCCTGCCTACAATCTTTCCCAGCATCAGGTTCTTTTCCAATGAGTCAGCTCTTTGCATCAGGTGGCCAAAGTATTGGAGTTTCAGCTTCATTATCAGTCCTTCCAATGAATATTTAGGACTGATCTCCTTTAGGATGGACTGGTTGGATCTCCTTGCACTCCAAGGGACTCTCAAGAGTCTTCTCCAACACCACAGTTCAAAAGCATCAATTCTTCAGCACTCAGCTTTCTTTATAGTCCAACTCTCACATCCATACATGACTACTGGAAAAACCATAGCTTTGACTAGATGGACCTTTGCTGACAAAGTAATGTCTCTGCTTTTTAATATGCTGTCTAGGTTGGTCATAGCTTCTCTTCCAGGGAGCAAGTGTCTTTTAATTTCATGGCTGCAGTCACCATCTGCAGTGATTTTGGAGCCCAAAAAAATAAAGTCTCTCACTGTTTCCCCATCTATTTGTGATGAAGTGATGGAACCAGATGCCATGATCTTAGTTTTCTGAATGTTGAGTTTTAAGCAAACTTTTTCACTCTCCTCTTTCATTTTCATCAAGAGGTTCTTCAGTTCTTTGCTTTCTGCCTTAAGGGTGGTGTTATCTGCATATCTGAGGTTATTGATATTTCTCCTGGCAATCTTGATTCCAGCTTGTGCTTCATCCAGCCTGGCATTTTGCATGATGTACTCTGCATATGAGTTAAATAAGCAGGCTGACAATATATAGCCTTGACGCACTCCTTTCCCGATTTGGAAGCAGTCTGTTGTTCCATGTCCAGTTCTAACTGTTGCTTCCTGACCTGCCTACAGATTTCTCAAGAGGCAGGTCAGGTGGTCTGGTATTCCCATCTCTTGAAGAATTTTCCACAGTTTGTTGTGATCCACACAGTCAAAGGCTTTGGCATAGTCAATAGAGCAGAAATAGATGTTTTTCTGGAAACCTCTTGCTTTTTTGATGATCCAACAGATGTTGGCAATTTGAGAGAGAAGATGATGATACCCTGGAATATATCCTGCCTCTCCCATGGGGAGGATGGACTGTGAGAAATGCTGAGGTTTTGCCATGGAACTTTTCTCATCTGTGTTTCTTGATGAGAAACACATCAGGGTTTCCTGAGTGATTCCGGGTAGTCTGTGGTCAGTACAGAGAGCAAAGCTAACTGGCCTCCATGACCTTGGCCTCATTAATACCATGGTATGAGTGCACTGAGCCAAACAGCCATAAGCTTAAAGTGCCTTATAATGCATTATTATCACTGAGAGGTGAGAAAGAAAGAGATGTTTTTTCTATTCAGAGATATATCTGAGTGATGGATTATTTGGGTATCCTTTTAAAGATACCATTAATAATTCCATTATTTAATTTGTGATACCAATCACAATCCACTAAAATTGTAAAGATAACATTCTGAGATAAAGGGCTTATTACTTAGATGTCACTGATTCACATACAGGTTGGTTTGGGACTTTTTAGAAGACATTTACAAATGAGATTGTAATATGATGGTTACCACTGCATTGCTAGCATTTAAGTACTCAGTGTTAAAGCTATCAGATATGAGAATGATGGTGGCATTCACAGAGGATTGTCCCAGCGGGAAAAAAGGCTTGTGCCTTGGTGATTCCACACACGAAGGTCAGCTGGCATCCACGTTCACTCCAGGAATGCTATTGGTACCCCATACCACCGTTCAGTGCCCACTGGATTCAAGAAAAGCACCACACACAAAAACCTAGCCTTGCAGAAGTAAATGATGTCAGGATTCACATCAAATTGCAGCTTTATTGGTAGCATCTGGCGTGAGAAAATAAACTTTCAAGTCAAAATGAACTGAGGAAAGGACATTAAAGCACTGGTTCACAGCCCAAATCCAGCTCTTGGCATATACACAAGAGAATTATTCCACAGTTCTTCCCTTCCTTTCTCTTTATCTCCCTCTCTCCCTTCCTTCTCTGTCTCTGTCTCTCTTTAAATATTTTTGGTACTTAATTGGTCCCTGTTTATGAGATAATTATAAGTAGAAGCAATTCTGTAAAGGTCATTACTTGTACTTTCAAAATGTCAACCTCCAACATTGTTTATGAAAAAAATGACTCTAGAAATAATGGCAGCAATGACTGATCTGGGTTTCTGTGATTTATTTATAATTCTCTGTGTTTATGTTAAAACTATTTTAGGTACAAAATATATATTTATACTCTAGACTTGTATGGATAAGGGCAGAAGTGCAATTTAGAGGATAATGTTATATGTATATATAATACGAATATATATCAGTATAAATATTCATCTCTTTTCACATTCTAATAGCTTACAATCTAATGATAGCAAATTTTCATACCTAGATTCATGCTTTCTTTGAGGCAAAGATTGACAATCATCAAATTTTTTTTTATTTTAAAAAATATTTATTTATTTGGCTGCATGGGATCTTCAGAGACCTAGTTCCCTGACCAGGGATTGAACCTGGGTCTCCTGCACTGGGAGCACGGAGTCTTGGCCACTGGACCACCAAGGAAGTTCCAAGAATCATTGAATTTTTAAAAATACAACTAAATACTAATGGGTAATAGTCAGTGTTCTGATCCTTATGAGGTCAAGACACATACTTGGCATCAAATTTATGAGAAAAGAGCAAATGCTAGTTATTATTGCTGTCAGAGGTGATGGAGTTATTTGGGTGATTGTGAGAGTGACTGAATTTCCTATTTAGAAACATAGGTGAAGGAGGCAGGTGCCCGTGTGCTATGATTTGAGAACCCCAGGAGACCCAGGCTGAACCAAATTCACTTCTCTACCCAATCTTATTCTCCCAACACTACTAATACTAGAATTGTTTAGATGGAAAAAAAATAGGAGTCTCTCCTCCAAAAAGTCAATAGTTTAGAAAATATGTATTTACCTGAGGTGATGGGGAGGGCTTTGTTAATCAGTAGTGCCTTTCCAATTTGCCTTGTTGTGCTTTTGGAAATCAAAGAGAGCAAGATGGGGGGAAGCATCAATCTATGTGTGTTTACTTGTTGGGGATATTGTGCAATGAGATACAGGAAAACATTATATCAGAGGCTGAGGGAACATGATTTGTCATAATCTTCTTCTGTTTCCATTTTCTGAATGTACAAGGTAACATGATGAATAAGCAAGCCTAGAGAATCTAATGTATCCTCATGGTCTAAGAATTCATTAAGGGATTCTATTGTTTGCAAACACAAGGATTAATGCTATATAGAATCTGAGATGTCAGTCCCAAGATGTACCCTCTAAATCCACCAGAGCTGGGCATGCATACCCTATCAGATTCTTTTTGGTCACCAAAGGCTTGATGCCCTATGTGAAAGTGAAAAGATTCTATTTCTACAGAGAGTAACATAGTCATAGTGTGAAACTGAGGAGAGGGACATAGTTATATGAAATGTGCAGTCCATGGAGGAGAGGTGACCAAATCCAAAACAATATGCCAATCTGTCACAGAAAAGAAAATGTAAATACATGGCCCAGCTAAAACATGCTTCTGTACACTGTGAATATCAGGCTAACCAGCTCAAACCACTGTCAAGGCTTTCTCCACTGTCATAAGAGTAAGAAGCTTTATGCCTTTTCTAAGTATAAATTGATTTGGCATTCATTTCAAAACCTTCCCAATGGAGTCCTGAGTGAATAGATTAAACCTGTTATTGTACTGCTCTAAAATTCATTCAGGCAATCATTTATTCAACAACTATGTACAAAGCACATCATTCATGAAATACCTGAATGTCACAAAATTTCAGATCCATATCTACATCTACACTGCTAATTTCCTTCCTACTGAAAACTTTGTCAGGTGAAATAACTGAGGAATAAACATATCATAAAGCTTAAAAAGAAAATGTGGTGTGAGACAGACCAAAGGACTCAAGCTTGTAGCATGTAACTGAGAAACGTTTAATCACTCCTCTACCAAAGTGAGTGTATGCCAAAGGTAGAGGGCTGTGTGTTGTATATTGCATGAGCAGGTCAACTTGAGATTGAAAACCTGTGATAAAAAGACTTGTCCATTATTCATCCCCCCCCCAGGTTAGGTATCCACCTGTTGCCTATGGAAGAACTGGTGCTTCATAGGCATGTTAGATGTATTGACGTGACCTACCCAAACACAATGCAACTATACCCTCCCAATAGGGTAACATAAAATAAGTGTGCCTGGCAGACACTGCACATTGTCACATTGTGCGGTGAAACATCCCATTTTAATGCTAATTAGCTGCCTAGGAAACAAAGTAAAAGAGGGCCTCTGCAATTTATTCTGAGCTTTCTTTTCTCCAAAACTCTTCAAAAATGATGGTGTGGCAGATTTATCATCAACGGATAGACATTGTTTCCAGCAAAAAAAAAAAAAAAGCAAACAGAGGATGGGTTTTGTGCAGCTCAGGCTAAGAAAACCAAGAAAACTTTAGGTTGCCTTGTGTATGTGTTATTCTCTCAGTCGTGTCTGACTTTTTATGACCCCGTGGACTGTAGCCCCACCAGGCTCCTCTATCCATGGAATTCTCCAGGCAAGAATACTGGAGTGGGTTGCGCTCCCTTCTCCAGGGTTAGGTTGCCTTAGGAAATGTGTATTGAAGTAGCTATTCACATGCCAAATACTGATGAAAGATTATCTTAGACTGTTATACTGAAATCATCTCATACGAACTTACATCTTTTTTTTCCCTCTGTACCATGATTCCAAAACTTGCTTTTTTTTTCCCCTATGTTTTTGAGGATCCTGACTTGATACAGTTTCTCACTCACTACAAACAACTGGAAGGAAGGTAGCACCTGAATTAGCTTTGGGCCTGATCTCTTGGTGGACAGCCAGTTTCTCCACTCATTGACCAGATTCGTTCTCTTCACTTACCAGAATAGTGTCTTTAAAAAAAAAATGTTGAGCTTAAACTATATATGCAATTTGGTGTTCTACTTTTTTCATTTAACATTTTATTGTATAATAGAAATTTTGTATGTCATTAAACTTCTGAAACATGATACTGAAAATAAAATTTTTAATGGCTACATACTCTTCTTTTTATATAAATATGCCACAATTTGGGTAACCATTTCTCTACTGTTGGACATTTAGGTTGCTTCCATTTTTTTTTTTTCTATTATAAAAAGCCTTGCAATGAACATCCTTATAGTTTATATTTTATTTTATACACATCACGTGTAGAAGTGGCATTGTTAAGTATGCAAAATTAAGTCCAAATCATATTCCAGAATAGTTGTATTAATTTAAATCCAATTGGCAATAAGTAAATTAATTTGTCTTATCTCATTGTTAGGTATTAATCTCTTGACAATGCGCTAATGTGAAAAGTGACAAATAGCATATGATTGCCTCTTTTTGCCCTTCTTCAAATTTTAGCAAAGTAGAAATTTTCAAATGTTATTATCCATTTATATTTCTTCCTTTAAATGCTGATCATATCCCTTATCCAGTAATCTATTAGGGTCTTAGTTTTGCTTTGTTTTTATTTTGAACTCTACATTTTAAAGATAGATAGTAACCAATTGAAATATTTTCCTTAGTTTGTTGATTGCCTTTTATTTGGTTCATGTTGTTGGCTTTCAAGAACATATGGTTTCATTTTTATTATTTTTATGTAGTTAAATCAGTCAGTCTTCTACACTATGATCCATTCTTTTATTGTTAAGCTTAGAAAGTCTTTCTCTAGGCAGAGGCATTTGATAAACATTCAACTATATCTTTTATTGTTCTTTAAGGTTTGATTTTTTAAAAACATTTATTTAAATGATCTAGAATTTTTGTTGTACAATGTCAGGTAAGCTTCCACGTTGCTTACTTGCTTTTTTCCTTGCAAAGAGGAAATGGGTTGTTCCAGCACCATTTGTTGAATAACCATGAATTTCTAAACTGATTGATGATATAACTCTTTATCATATGCTGAATTACCTATGCTGTGCTGCTGTGCTTAGTCGCTCAGTCTTGTCTGACTCATTGCGACCCCATGGACTACAGCCCGCCAGGCTCCTCTGTCCATGGGGATTCTCCAAGCAAGAATACTGGAGTGGATTGCCATGCCCTCCTCCAGGGGATCTTCCCAACCCAGGGATTGAACTGAGGTCTCCCCCATTGCAGGCGGATTCTTTCCCATCTGAGCCACCACCAAATTATCTATACTAGGGTACATTTCTTTTCCATCGACTTAAGCATTTTTCCAACTATTTTTATGCCAGTGACTTCTGGTTTTATTATTTTAGTCTCATATTATGTTTTAATATTTGGTGGAAATAATCATCTGTAATGTATATTTTCCTTTCAAACTTCTATTTTTAGAGCACATTTTAGAACTCTACATCACGCTATAATCACAAAACATCTTGAAAACAATACAGCTTGACAAACAAACTCAATAGGTAGTAACTAGCCTATCCTACTAAGGCTAGGCAGATGTCTATTTGTTGAGTGCCAATGAGTCAAGTGACTCTAAAGTTCCTAGTGATGTTTTTAAGAGCTCTCCTCGGGTTCTTTAATTTTCTTAAAGACTTAACAAGCCCCTTTCCTTGTCTTCTTATCATTTTTTCCCCTGGAAATACAGTACAGGCCAGCACTAAGGAAAAGAGCATCACCACTTCTACTTAGTTTATAATACACTTGTTTTCACTACTTTTGCCTCATCAAAATTTTGAATAATTGGAATTAAATGTATATGTTTGTTGTTGATAGTGCTTCTACTTTGTAAACATTTTTTTTCATGTTTTATGTTTTACAAATTTAGTGTCTACTAGATACCATAGGTGTTCAGGTATATCAAATTATTTTATTCCAACAGAATTGTATACATGGGATGCTCTGCCAAAATGCAAGTCTAGAAGCCAATCAATTACTTCTACTTAAGTGGCTTCCCTGGTGGCTCAGACAGTAAAGAACCTGCCTGCAGTGTGGAAGATCGAGGTTTGATCCCTGGGTTGAGAAGATCCCCTGGAGAAGGAAATGGTAGCCCACTTCACCATTCTTGCCTGGAAAATCCCACAGATGGAGGAGCCTGGTGGGCTACAGCTCATACAGTTGCAAAGAGTCTGACATGACTGAGCAACTTCACTTTCTTCTCAATAGTTCTAACCCTATTCTAATCTCAGTGACACTGTAATATTTTCAAAACTAGAAACAGGCCATGTTATGTAATTTATATCCTTTGTTACATGCAAATAAATCCATGCAAAGAAAACAGAAACCCAGATTACCATGGTAGTTCAGGTTAGTAGAAGAGATGAAAGTTATTCTAATGAGGATGGTAATGGAAAGCAATAATGTTAAGTAGTTCAGAGGCTACTGTGACTATAGACACACAACTCCCATTAACTGTAATTGGAGTTAAGCACATGTAATGATAACAAAATAGACCTCTAAATATCTTTCCAATTGGAAAATAAGCAAATGTGTTCCAGGAAACAGTGTGATTTTATGTGGAAAATACAGTATTCTAATTGAGATGCACAAATTATTTTCACATTGATATTGCTCAGTGTATGATGGCATTTTTCCTAAGGTTAGGGATGTAGATCTGGTAGAAGTAACATCTGTACAAAGAATGCCTTTCCTTTTCTTAATGCTCAGCATTCGTTATGTTATTAAAGGAAAAGTCTCAATAGTTGCAATGGATTTATTAATTCAGTAGCTTGTTATCAGCATGAAACTCTGCTGTGCTAGGGGAAAAGCAAATTATATTTTACAAAACTGCAGTAGTGAGATTAAATCACTTTTCTGTATTTCACTTTCTTCTTATCCTCCCTGCCAGGTAGTAACTTGACTCTCTATCTCTATTATGAACCTCACATTTTGCAAACTATCAAGTCTCATAGTAATATAAAGGTATATTATCAAACAAACTCAATTATAGCAACTTTAGGAAGATTGAAATACGTGATAAAAGTAAAATCACATAGTATAATAATATTACTTCAAGGCATTAAAAACTTAATTCATATTAAGCTACAAATGTAGAAAATATGCAATGCTTACTTTTATCTATCATAAACATGGTATTTTCATAACATGTACAATTAACCTCTTGGGATTTTAAATGACTAGTATTTACCTAATTTATATCTTGAGTATTTCAAGGGATTTTAGAAAAGTATGGCACAGAAAAAAATAAAGTCAGTATATTCAGTATTTCAACTGCCACAGAACTTGCTACAGATTATCTCTGGACTCAAGGATAAGCTAATGAATAAATTTTTTTAAAATGTTCTTGGTTTTGTTTATTAGCCATGCATTATATTTCCTTCTTCACTAGGAAATACAGTCAGGGCCTAAGACAAATTTTATATGAGGTTGAAAGTCTGATGACAATGTCTGCCTATCTGGAAAATATGGAAGAGTGACAAGTAAAACTGTGAATAATATTAGAAAATAGTTGGGAAAGCTCCCAAGTATATTATATATGTGAAACTTACACTGAAGAGCAAACTAACAGAATTCACACAAACTGTTAACAGATCTGCTCAGGTGTCAATCACAGTGGATTACACACAGAGGTTTTTCAAAAACTCTGTTGATTAATCATCTAATCATTAGCAACGAATCAAGAGCTGCTCCTGCAATTCACCTTCTACTATACTGCTTACACACAGAGAATATTATTTGCTAATAATATAGGCAAAGGAAAGAAAACCCTCTCTCCCTCCCTCTCTTCCTTCCTTTCATCCACCCATAAATTTTTACTGAAAAAAATATCTGCAGAGTACCATAATAGGCACCTTTGTAAGTTTTTAGGAAGGAAAGGATAAATGTATAAACAACTCTAACATGAAACTAACTATATGTCTCTTTAGCATCTCTTAGAGTCTGATGGTGAGGCTGAAGCTCCAATCCTTTGGCCACCTGATACGAAGAATGGACTCATTGGAAAAGACCCTGATGATGGGAAAGATTAAAGGCAGGAGAAGGGGACAACAGAGGATGAGATGGTTAGATTGCATCACCGACTCAATGGACATGAGTTTGAGCAAGCTCTGGGAGATGGTGAAGGACAAGGAAGCCTGACGTGCTGCAGTCCATGGGGTCACAAAGAGTTGGACACGATTGAGCAACTGAACAACAACGGTACATGCAATGGAGGTTCAGAGAAGAGAAAAATCATATCCCTTGAGTGCTGGAGTTGGGGGATCAGGGAAAACGTCATCTCAATTAGCTCTTAGCAGATAGGTGGGTTTTTCAACAAAAAGAAATAGAAATGTTGCAATTAATTTTTGATTAGAGAAAGTGACCTTAGTTCCTTATGTTGCTATTTTAATTATCAAATTTTTCCTATTTGGGGGCATGTAAAGCAATGGATATATAAAAGGAGAATCAGAATTCTACATATATTTAACAATGATTTTCTAGGACACGGAGGAAAATAATGAAAGGGAATGCACCGACCAGGTCAGATTCCTAGTGTTTCCGTAATCAGATGATAGCTGTTTCCATAAACATGTGATTTTAATTTTAATGGTATTTAAAAACACCCAAAAAACTCCCGAATGATTTTCAGAGAAGACAGAAGTTCAAAACAAAGACAGCAGTTTGTTCAAAACAAACAGACAACCCAGAAAAAAACCCTCAACAAAACCACCCAGGAGAAATGAGGTCCTCTGGCATTATCTGGTTAGGGTCTGTTGCTGAAGCCTAGCTAGCACAATTAAGAGTGGCAGCAGAAAAGCTGATCAAGGCAAACATAGATTGTAGTGACCTGGGCCAAGAGTACTTGGCAAGATGAGAACTTGTGCAACCATTTGGGTTGATGCAGATAAACTAACTGTTAAATGACAATGTAGATACCAGGGTCAATTCATTCCTACCACCTGTCATCTCATGCCTTTCTATTCCACGTGCGACAGAAATCCCTATGACTAAGAATGTTAGGCATCAGCCATTTCTCTAACTTTGATCATATGATAGACAATCCTCTGTCATTTTCTGTGGCAGTTGTTTGTGATCTGCCTGAGCTTTGTTGCTGATATGCTGACCTAGAATATATTTACTTGTCATCTGTTTTTGTTTCTAAATCACTCTAAGACTACATATATACTCCTTTTGTTTTTAACATGTGCAATCTATCTTGTGGGTCTGGGCTACCTGCTTTTTGCTGATGATTGAAGTTTGAGAGGAGTCAGTCCAATTCCTCATCTTCAGTAGCCCCGGATTCTCTGGGGTTATATAAGCTCGCTGGCTTCTGCAGTGAGGCAGAAATGGCAGACTTTCCCCTGCATGATGCTTCCATTTCCCAAATGACAGGATCACAGAACTATCCCACTGGCTATGATTTTGAGGAGGGAAGATATTAAGCTATAACTTACAATGTGTGCAACTATAAACAGGTGCTTCCCATTAGCAGTGTTCCCCATGCTAGCCTGTGCTTAATTACTTAACCAGTTGTACGGACAAAGGCAACCTGTATGGTTAATATCACAGACACTTTAGCAGCTGCCAGTGCCATTGTTTTAGAATATAAACTGCCCCTTAAGGTAGAAGCCAGTCAGCAATTGTTTTAAATATGAGCAATTAGGACAGTTAAAACACAGCTTCTCAATGTCATATTCATAACTGACAGAGGTGCCTTTGTAGTTGCAGTTTCTAAGGCAATCTATGCACAACCCAAGTGCAGGATGAGCCTTTAGATGATAAACAATGGCTACTAACTAGCAACTTATTCCTCATACAAGAAATCTCAAAGAACCTTTCCTGACATTTAAGTCTACTGGAATAAAGCCAGTCCTCATATTCTCAGACAGATGTATAAATATGGATGGCTGCACATCCATGTTCTTTGCAACATTGTTTCTACTAGTGAAAACTGTAAAAAGCCTATCTGTTCATCACAGGATTGGATAAATAAAGGATGAGACTCACATACATTAGGATACAATGCAGCCATTTCTAAATTATCATATAGATCTACGTGTGCTTGACAGAGGTCCATATTATAGTCTCACTTCATAATAAAGAAGTTTGGAAGGCTATATATATGAATAAAAATAGTGGCCATCTCTAAATGGTAAGATCATGCTTTCTTTTTTATATTTTTCCATGTCTGAATTTTTGGAACTGAGTATGATTAACTTGGTAAATTAGGGAAGCAACCTAGGTAGGATGTAAAAATTTTAGCCTTCAGAGCAAAAGCACATACTGTCCTCAACTTAAAGAGCAGTTTAGGATTCAATACGTAATCTGCATGAATTCACTGTTGATTACGCCATCACTAAGTACACCATAATGGAAAGAAAAAAAAAAAAAAGACAAATCAGGTATCATTTTCTGCCCTGCTTAAAAAAGGGTCACAGAATGTTCCCTAGTCAGAAAGTAATGGCTTACAAGTAGGCTGGTTTTAGGGCACAGATAAATTTGTCTTCATATACTGTTGTCACTTATAAAAGGATTTCATGTATCTTAGATTCTAAATTCTAAAAGTTCTAGTCTTAAGAAGTGAACCTAAATATTGCCTCTCCAAAAAGATATGTGTAATTCAGAAGGATGAGGTATGTTGAGCTTTGTTGGCATCATCTGGAGAGTTTGACTTCCATGGTAAAATCAAATGAGACTTAAAAATTGCTTTGTGGCAACATGTTACCAATAAACCACAAAGTAAAAATAGTCTTTCTATGGTGGACAATACTGACCCATTTTCAAAAAGATACGCACCCTGGGTTATTATTCCTGTTAAAGCAGGCGGTGTGGGTTTGGAGAGGTGAATCTTGGCACAAAGCATTATTTTACTCTTACTATCATTTGTACTAGTCCAACAAATGATCATGAGATAAAGTAAAGCTAGCTGGTATATGTAGTCTTTGAACTTATTACTGTAGGTTACTAGACACAGGTTTCCTAAAGAAACGGGCCACTCTCATATTCATATATTTGCAAAAATGATTCTTCATGTTTCCTTATCTGCAAATAATAGTATATATATTGTAGGGTGTTAACAGAACTAAATGAGATAGTCTAGCACTTGACCCATATTAACCTTTTGATAGATATGAAACACACACACATACAAGAATCAATCAAGGTGGGATGATTTGAGAGACTAGCACTGAAACATGTATATTACCATATGTGAAATAGATCACCAATCCAGGTTCAATGCATGAGACGGGGTGCTCAAGGCCAGTGCACTGGGATGACCCTGAGGGATGGGATGGGGAGGGAGGTAGGGGGGGTGTTCAGGATGGGGAACACATGTACACCCATGGCTGATTCATGTCAGGGTATGGCAAAAACCACTACAATATTGTAAAATAATTAGCCTCCAATTAAAATAAATTGATTTTTTTAAAAAAATCAACCAACTAACAACAACAACAAAAATTCTCAAGCAATAAGTGCTTTCTGCCTCTACTGGTTATTCACAATTTTGTATCAAAGTTCTCAGTGTATGACCATATGAGTTCAAATCTCTGTTCCACTGCTTAATAGCAATGTTTTCCTAAACTTATTTTCTTTGTGAACATGAAAATCATATTTAAAGAACTACCTAACAGGATAGTTAGAACTACATGAGGCAATAACACAGAAGTACCAGAATGGTACCTGACAGAATAACTTAACATTTTTAATATTTGGTAGTATAAGAGTCACATTCCAAAGATTCTGGCATCATGATACTATTACACTTTTAAAAGTCTAGATAGCCTCATTATGGAGACTGTGACATATTTTAGCCACTTTGGGGACCTTGGATAAGATACAAACAGATGTTTAAAAAGTCTTTTTCCGATTAGCCTATAAAAACAAAGACTAATAAAGATTAGTTAGGAAATCAAACTTTATCAAGGTTCTGACTTTTCATCTATTTCACAAGTCGTCATGAGTGGAGGTATTTTTTTATGCCCTTGGGAAGCAATGGAAATCTTTTATAGCAATTTATTTATTTATCTTATTGCCATCCCATGAGTAGAAAAATGTTGCTAGGCTGCTTTCTATTACTTCTCTGCTTTAGGATTCCAGTTGTCTGGACAGATTTGTTCCCTGGGGAAGGAAGATATTATTTCTAGAGATCCTAGCTTGGCTTGAATGATGCATCTAGTAAAACCAGCCACTCTTTTTTTTTTTTTTTTCCCCTAGGACAGCAGATTTATCAGGCAACTGGCTGACCTTTAATTTGGTTTCCTGAGTAGACCTATTCACTGGAAAGAGGGAGCCTTGCCTTCATAACCAGGGTCTATTCCCATATCAGGTATATTTCCTTCTGACCAAAAACTGGCCTGCAATTTACTTTGGTATTTCTTTCTTGAACACTGACAATGTGCCTGTCACAGTATTAGAGAAAAATGAGCCAGCCTCTTTTTTCAAGTAAGGTACTAGGTAGTGATTGTGGCCTTTTAGTTTAAAAATTAGTCTGATGAGATGTGTTAGAGCTTCTTCTATAATCTGCTACACAATTCTCAGTGAGTCAGTTTTAGAACCTTAATTATATTATATCCCTGATACAAAATGAAAAGTCTCAGAGCTATCCCTCAAGATATTCTCACAGAAATGAAGGTAGCATATAATGAGAATACAGTTATACTGAATATTATGATTAGGGATATCCTCTTCAGGAGCACAGAAAGCAGAGCCTTAGGAAAGCATCTCTGGGAAGGCTTTCTAGAGAAGGCAATGTTCTAGCTGATTCTTAAACAACCAGACTGAATTAGCCTGGAGACAAAGTATACTCCGGGCTTCCCCAGTGGCTCGGTGGTAAAAAATTTGCCTGCAATGCAGGAGAGGCAGGTTTGATCTCTGGATCGAGAATATCCCCTGTAGGAGGAAATGGCAACCCACTCCAGTATTCTTGCCTGGGAAATCCCATGGAGAGAGGAGCCTGGCGGGCTATAGCCCATGGGGTTGCAAAAGAGTTAGACACAATTTAGCAATTAAACAACAACAAAAGTATACTCCCAAGTAAAGGAGACACTGTGAGGAAAGGGAGAAAAGAGATGGGGAAAAAAATGTGTGTGACTACAAGTAAATCTGTGTTGATTAAAAGCAGGGGACTATGGGCTCTGAGGCTAGAGAAGTATTAATAACATCCAGATTAAAGGCTCTTGGACTTCAGATGTGCAATGGGGAGTGAAATTGTTAAGATCAATCAATTTCATTATCGTGTAGTGGAGAGGCTTAAAGGGGACCAGACAAAAATCAGGGAGTATTTGGACATGGAGGAGAGAAAAACAGTTAAAGGTAACTCTACAATTTCTAGCTTATATATTTGGAAGAATGGTGGTTCCATCAACTAAAATAGGGTATATTAAGAAGAAAAGTTGCATTCAAGGAGAAGATTATGAGTTATGTTTAGGATTTTTCAAGTTGGAGATGCCTTTGAGATATCCACATGGAGCTTTCCAGCAGGCAGTTAAATATTACAAAACTGAGGTTCAGGGGAGAGGTCTGGAAAGAGTATGAAAGACTCAGGAGACTTATCATAGATGATAATTGAAACCATCACCCAGGAAAGTATGTAGAGTGAGAAAAGCAGCTGGCTGATGATCAATTGCTGTGAAACAGTGATATTCAAGGGATGAGCATAGGAAGTGGAGTCCTTGAAGAAAACAGCAAATAATCAGAGAGCTACAGAATAAAACATTAGAGCACATACTATGGAATCCAAAGGAGTAGGTATTTTGAAAAAAATGGATAAGCAATAATATCAAATGCTGTAGACAGATGCAGTAAAATAAAGACAGAACACTATCAGCTTTAGAAATATGAATGTCATTAGAGACCTTAATGAGAACAATTTCAGTAAAATAAGGGGAACAGAAGCCATATTGCAGAAGGTTGAGGAGTAAGTGGAGGCAATGAATATAACTTATACTTGCATTTCCCATGACCCTGAAAGAAGTGCTATTTTCATAGAGTAAAACATTATCTCAGGTCATTTGCCTGACATGCCCAGCACCTCTTGTAGCTGAAACTGTCATGCTTATAGTTTTTCGCTTAGGGAAGCAGTGCTGAATAGGCTCACCTGCTCCAACAAAGGCCAATGAATGGATCACAATGGACACTTGGCCCCCCTCAAGGGCAACCAATTCATAGGGTGGCTAGTAACACATGGCATGCCTTATGATGAAATGTACTACTCAGTAGGGCAAAAAGCCAGTCCAAAGAGAAATTTAAAAAAAGGAACAGACACACAGAAGGAAGGGAAACTCATTTTGTTTTTTAAGATGTCCTAGGTTTCTGTTCGGAAAGAGCCCAGTGTAACAGATATTGATTACATAATGCAATTCCTAATGGTGGGGCCAAGTGCATTCAAAAATAGTCAGCGAAGCCCACTAGGCCGAAAGGAAGTTATATTGAAAGTTCTTTTTCATTTCTATATAAAAAATATTGACACAAGCATATTCTGTATCACCTTATAGGAAACTAGCATACTCCTGGATATATACATTTGCTGCTCATGGATATATACATTTGTTTATTTGCTCATGGATATATACATTTGTTTATTTCTGTGTTATATAAAATCCAAGCAACATATGATGTACCGAACTAATGAAAGTTTCATAATAATATGAATAAAGACAATTTTTCAGAGAGTTGAGTTATTCCAGAGGGAGATACTATTAAATCGCATAGCATAGGTAAGTTGGACACATAATGTCCTGTGACAGTCAGTGCCATTTTCACAATGTGAGTAGAGGTACAGTGAAAATGAAGTCTTTGTGAACCAACTTATAGCTCTTAATTATCTATAAGCAGAGGGGCAAATGTGCACTGAGTAGTTTTTTCTGTTTCTGATCCCAGCAATAAGTGGATTAGATATCCATATTATGAATATTTCAATCTTAGCCTTATCTTCTTGTAAGACAACTTTACAAAATGATCGAGTTGACACCCTATTAAAACTTGTATTTGAGAGTTGCCCAATACCAGTTTTCACTCTGTGAAATCTGATGGTCCCAAGTTAGATTACAAAGCCTTGATTAATACCATTTTATTCAGTCTGTGTACACAACGGAGATTCTCTGCATTTGTATGAATGAGGTCAAAGTATTTAACAGGATTCAAAGCTGCATCTTTCATCTATTAAAACTAGCATCAATAGATACATTAGTGTTAATAGACATATTAGTGTTATTTATCTGCTTTTTATTCAAATTTTTAAAACATAAGAACTTTATGCCTATTTTTCTGTTTGTTGATATTTAAGTTAATGACACATTAAAAAGTGTTTTAAGTCGATTACCAGAGACCCAAAAGAATTAGATTCCCATTAAAATGAATCTACAGATCTGTTTTACTACAACTAATATCTCAGAAACAAGGTGCTGGTTAAACTAAGCACTATACCCAGATTGTCTTCCATTCAAGTCATCTTCCAACCTGCCTCTCTGAGCAGTCTTCCAAAAGACACCTTACTCCACAGCTTATAAAGCTGCTGTGGATTTGAAACAAGACTAACCCAGTTCAACTCTAATTTGAAGTGGTAGAAAAAAAGGCAAAACAGCAATAAAAACTGTAATAAGTTAATTTCCAAAAGGATTTTGGAGGGCTGATAGATTCAAATTATAATTATAATTCACTGCATATAATTATAATATTCAAATTATAATCCATTGCATTATAAGGCAATCTGAAGGTAAAAGTGAACAGTAGCTCAGGGATCTTAGACTATATGTGTTATAAATTTGGCTCTAAAATTTGTGGCAGCTAAAAAAGTAAAGGAGAAGCTTATGGATTACATACTTGGTTTTTGTTACACAGACCCCACTCAGTCTAATCAGATTTCCCCCTCTTCTCTGTTAAGCACACTTGAATCTAGTTCAGTTGACATCATGACTATTCTGTGAACAAACCTACGTATATTCCAAATTTTTGCTTGTGTGCCCACCTTCACCTTCTCCTTCCCCCCTTTTAAAGCCTTCAGAGCCTAATTCAAGTCCAACCTCTGACCTCTCTGGTCTTCCTTGATCTTTCCTCCTGACTCCAAGAGTACAGATTTTATACTGCACAATTCAGCTTTTAATTTTAGCCAGTCTCACAGTTTTCACTATCATTTCATGTACTGCCTTTCCAAGATGATAGTTCCATAATAGCTAAGAATGCATCTCTTTGACCTCTTTATTAGCCTTCTCAATACTAATCAGCCATTTAATACATATCTGTTCTTTCTCTGATCAAAACTTTTATGCTGTTTGTTCCCATATACACATATCTGTAAGGGATGAGAAAGTTTACAAACTACCTTTTCAATACTTTCATTTACTCTGGGTCTAATGGTGAATGTTTGAAATTGGTTCTGAAGAGGGCTTTGTGTTTTTAGGGAAAATGGAGGAAAAGAATAATATATATAGTTTGATGGTGAAGTAGTATATAAAATGACATTAATGGCTCTGAGAACTCCAATGTTGACCACATACAAACAGACAACGATGAAGGGAAAGATATCTCCTTATTCTTCTAACCAATCACATTACAGTCTCATTCTGAAAGGCTCTATTTTATCCTATTCTGATCACTAGTCACAAAATACAATAACCATAAATATTAGAATTTCAAGACCAAGGCAGATTTGTATGTATTACTTCTAAGAGTCTCATCTGTCAGGATTATTTAACTACCTTTCGAAAGATACTTCAATAGTAAAAACTTTCTTATAGATTAACTAGATCATGTAGGAAAAAAATATAATTTCTGTAAGTATAAAATGTTATACTGTGAAAATAAATTAATTCTTTTCTCTAGTAGTACAAATATGATGACCATATTTATGAATAGGCCTATTCCGAACAGATCTCACATTCCTGTCTTAAGGCTTAGAATTTTTCTTTCAGTTTTTATTTTCCTCGACTTCTCTGTAGCACTTGACACTGTTGACAAATATCACTTCCATAAAATTTTCTCCTTTCTTGGCTTTTATATTACCATTCTTTCTTAATTTTCAAATTACCTCTTCGCCTGATACTTCTTTGTGTCTTTTATAAGCTACCATTCTTTTCCTTGTCCCTTATATGTTACTAATTTTCAGGGTTTTATTCTTTGCCCTTTCCCATACTACTCTATATATGTTCTATGAGCTATCCTTGATGGGTATTCATCCACTTGCAAAACTTCAACTATTCTACCTTCTTTATGATAATGGATCTCAATTTTACATTTCCTATGTTGTGTTTTGTGCTGTGCTCAGTGACTCAGTTGTGTCCGACTCTGTGACCCCATGGACTGCAGCTCATCAGGCTCCTCTGTCCATGAGGATTCTCCAGGCAAGAATTCTGGAGTGGGTTGCCATGCCCTCCTCCAGGGGATCTTTCCAACCCAGGGATCTAACCCAGGTCTCCCACATTGCAGGTGGATTCTTTACTGTCTGAGCCACCAGGGAAGGCCTTACATTTCCTAGGCTCCAGCTTTGATCACCTTCCAAACATTTATCATGATTGTTCCCAAGCAACCTCACGCTCAATATACAAACTGGACTGATTTCCCTTCCTTTGATCCTCTCCTTTCATGTTTCCTTATTTTGGTGAATGGGGCCATGATACAGGTTGAAATGGGTCCCCCTCCAAATTCTTAGGCTGAGGTCCTAACTCCTATTACCTCAGAACATGGCCTTATTTGGATATAGGAAAGACCTTTACAGAGGTAGTCAAAATAAAGTCATTAGGATAGGTTCTAGTCCAATTTGACTCGTGTCCTTATTAAAAAAGAGAAATTTAGAGATAGACACAAATGGAAAAAGCCACATGTAGATGAAGGTAGAGATCAGAATGATGCTTCTACAAGCCAAAGAATGCCAAAGATTGCCAGAAAACCACCAGGAGCTAAGAGAGAGGTCAAGAACAGATCCCTCTCTAGCACCTTTAGAGGCAGCATGGCCCTGCTGACACCTTGACTTCCAGCCTCCATAACTATGAGACAATAAATCTCTTTTGTTTAAGCCACTCAGTCTGCAATATTTCATTATAGCAGGCCTAGAAAACTAATACGCGTGCATGTGTTCTAGGTTTCTTCAGTTATATCTGACCCTTTGTGACCCTATAGACTAGCCCAACAGGCTCCTCTGTCCACAGGACTCACCAGGCAAGAATACTGGAGTGGGTTGCCATGTCCTCCTCCAGGGGATCTTCCCGACCCAGGAATCGAACCTGGTAAAGAAGCTGCCTGCAGTGCAGAAGACATGGGTTCAATCCCTGAGTTGGGAAGATCCCTGGAGGGGGACATGGCAACCCACTCCAGTATTCTTGCCTGGAGAATCTTGTGGACAGAGGAGCCTAAAGGGGCTACAGTCCATGGGGGTCACAGAGAGTGAGACATGACTGAGCAACTAACACTCTCACTTTTCACACTTTATTTACCACTAGTGGCACTTAGGAAACCCTAGAAAACTAATACAACTACCATATATTATGTTATAAAACCACTAAAAACCCACAATTGTCCTAGGCTCCTTCCCTTTTTTCACTTTCATATCCAACTGCCTGAGAAGTTCAGTCACTTCTAACTCCTGAATCATTCTTTCTGCTATTTCTTCTTCCTTATCATCTCCACTGCCGCTGCTCTAGTGTAGACTTTCTTCCATTACCTAGGCTCTTTTAATAGACTCCCATTGACTCTCTCCTGCCTCTAGCATCACCCCAACTCAATCAGCCTTCCACAATGCTAGGAGATTCTAGAAAAGAATCTGCAAGTGGCTCCTCATCACCCATGCAATAAAACAATCAAACTCCTTAGTATTCATGGCCTCTCAGGACAATTCTTTTTCTCAATTTCTCATATTATACTTTAGCAATGTTGAACTTCCTGCTCTTCTCTGAGTATATCATGCTCTCCTATTGCGTCTGCAAATGCTGTTCCTTTTCTTGAAACAAGCTTCTCTTTTTTCTTTTCCTGCCTGAGAAACTCCTACTCCGTTGTTAAGATTCAGCTCAAGCTTTCTACTGTGACTGTCCCTGTGTCATCCCCCACTTTACTGGGAGCTCTGTAAACTCAGGAACTGCTATTTATATCTGCTTCCTTGGTGCCTGGAAAATAACAGGCACTCAAGAAATGATTTTTTGGAATATATACACAAATAAATATGTTTTTTGTTTATCCACAAAGAAAGTGAAAATATTAGAGCACAGTACTCATGAGTAAGTTGGTGCGTGTGTTTATTAAAACTATTCTTTTTTTTTTTTTAATTTTTTTATTAGTTGGAGGCTAATTACTTCACAACATTTCAGTGGGTTTTGTCATACATTGACATGAATCAGCCATAGATTTACACTTATTCCCCATCCCGATCCCCGCTCCCATCTCCCTCTCCACCCGATTCCTCTGGGTCTTCCCAGTGCACCAGGCCGGAGCACTTGTCTCATGCATCCCACCTGGGCTGGTGATCTGTTTCACCATAGATAGTATACATGCTGTTCTTTTGAAACATCCCACCCTCACCTTCTCCCACAGAGTTCAAAAGTCTGTTCTGTACTTCTGTGTCTCTTTTTCTGTTTTGCATATAGGGTTATCGTTACCATCTTTCTAAATTCCATATATATGTGTTAGTATGCTGTAATGTTCTTTATCTTTCTGGCTTACTTCACTCTGTATAAGGGGCTCCAGTTTCATCCATCTCATTAGGACTGGTTCAAATGAATTCTTTTTGACGGCTGAGTAATATTCCATGGTGTATATGTACCACAGCTTCCTTATCCATTCATCTGCTGATGGGCATCTAGGTTGCTTCCATGTCCTGGCTATTATAAACAGTGCTGCGATGAACATTGGGGTGCACGTGTCTCTTTCAGATCTGGTTTCCTCAGTGTGTATGCCCAGAAGTGGGATTGCTGGGTCATATGGCAGTTCTATTTCCAGTTTTTTAAGGAATCTCCACACTGTTTTCCATAGTGGCTGTACTAGTTTGCATTCCCACCAACAGTGTAAGAGGGTTCCCTTTTCTCCACAGCCTCTCCAGCATTTATTGCTTGTAGACTTTTGGATAGCAGCCATCCTGACTGGTGTGTAATGGTACCTCATTGTGGTTTTGATTTGCATTTCTCTAATAATGAGTGATGTTGAGCACCTTTTCATGTGTTTGTTAGCCATCTGTATGTCTTCTTTGGAGAAATGTCTGTTTAGTTCTCTGGCCCATTTTTTGATTGGGTCATTTATTTTTTTGGAATTGAGCTGCAGGAGTTGCTTGTATATTTTTGAGATTAATCCTTTGTCTGTTTCTTCATTTGCTATTATTTTCTCCCAATCTGACGGCTGTCTTTTCACCTTACTTATAGTTTCTTTTGTAGTGCAAAAGCTTTTAAGTTTCATTAGATCCCATTTGTTTAGTTTTGCTTTTATTTCCAATATTCTGGGAGGTGGGTCATAGAGGATCTTGCTGTGATTTATGTCGGAGAGTGTTTTGCCTATGTTCTCCTCTAGGAGTTTTATAGTTTCTGGTCTTACATTTAGATCTTTAATCCATTTTGAGTTTATTTTTGTGTATGGTGTTAGAAAGTGTTCTAGTTTCATTCTTTTGCAAGTGGTTGACCAGTTTTCCCAGCACCACTTGTTAAAGAGGTTGTCTTTTTTCCATTGTATATCCTTGCCTCCTTTGTCAAAGTAAAACTATTCTTTAGGTAAGTTAATTCATCATTGATGGCCTTTTTTAGTAAAGAGGACTGGCCATATCTGTTTTTCATGGTTGTTCAGGATGTACTGCAAACCTTTTAATTTTCCTTGATCTGTTTTCGTTGATCTGTTAGTTCAACGGTCATTACAGGACAGAATTAAATTCATCTTTCCACTCTTTAGATCTTAACATTTTTTTAGGTCTGTCAGTTCTCCTTAGATATCTTGTAGGAAAATCAAAAGCAGTCAATTTGCTGCTCCAGTCATATAATGACATAGGAGAAACGAAAGAGTGCATTACTACAAAATGCCTAATTGCTCCTTTCTATTTCAATAACCCAAATTGTGCTTGAAAGCACCTTATTTTATGAGGGGAAAGAGTTAAGTGATCCTCATTTCTACCAGGTTGCATCAGTTATTTAACAAAACTCCCCCTACCCCACCCCATCCGGTGAGTCCAATCATCTCATATTCTTGCCTCCAGGTGGCAAATGCTTGGCTGCACTTTTATTGTCTTTCGCTGGTAAGAAAACCAGCCTGGTTATACATCTTTCCCTCTGCTCCTTCCCTATGTAGGGATAGGGCATCAACATACATATGCAGAGCTTAGTTAACACACAACAAAAAACATATTGCCAAAAAAATATTCAGTGCTTTCTTGTGAAAACAGAAGCAGGTCCCTTTGGATCACAGCATGGAAAGTGTTCCACTAAAGCTTTAATGTGAATTTGCTCAATGGGACTGTGCATACAGGTGTAGAACAATTATTAGATTTGATATCTGAATGAGCCCAGGTTCCCATTAGAGCCTGACTGCTTCAATGACCCCATTATTTTGCTTCCACTGCTCCCAGAACTGATCAACTTAATTATTCTGACTAACGAAACATTTAGGACATGAATTTCTGATTTGTTTAAACCATATGGGGCATCTAAAAGTGCCTTACTTAAAAAAAAATCACAATACAGAAGAAATGACTATGAGGATGTGTTAGATGCTTGGAAGTAGGGCAGGGCCAAGTTCCATGCTGGGCACACAGACACTGTCTTTTCTGGGATAGCCCTCTGTCTAGATTACTCCTTGGGACCTGTTATGTTTTAGCAATGTTGCTTTTCCCTGGAGTTTCACTCAAAGCAGAAAGCAGGAATTTGGCAATGGGGATAGGGGCATGGAAGTGACAGGTTAAACCTTGCATTTCCTGCCATAATACATTCAGTTCCTTAAAACTATGTTTAGAAGCACAACAATAACAACAACAAAACCCCTCTTTGCAGAGCAAGCCAATTACAGTGATTCTTTGGCAAGGAGAATAAAGAACAAGAAAAGTCAGAAAACAGGACTAACTTTAGAGTTGATGTGTAAGGAATACAGCCTTTTTATATATGGAAGTGAAAGTGTTAGTTGCTCAGTCATGTCCAACTCTTTGCAACCCCATGGACTGTACCCTGCCAGACTCCTCTATCCATGGGATTTTCCAGGCAAGAATACTGGAGTGGGCTGCTATTTCCTTCTCCAGGGGATCTTCCCTACCCAGGGATAGAACCTGAGTCTCCTACATTGCAGGCAGATTTTTTTCCGTCTGAGCCACCAGGGAAGCCCCTTACATATGGAAAGTTAAGGTCAAATTGTATTTCTTAATTTTTTAAAAAAGTATCACCTTCAAAATATTGGATTTTGACATTAACTTCAGCTGTAGCAGTACATTACCCATAGTATGTACCTAGGAAAGGAAAAGATATATTGTTTTGATACAGAAATATACTGATTCTGATAAGTCACAGCTGTTTCATAATTGGCATTTTTAAAAGCAACTACAACATTACCCATTCTTTCAGTTTATATTAATGACTATTAAAAAGTTTTATGCTTACTTACAGAAAAGGGGGCATAAAAGTATTACCAGTCTCTAAAATTTTACAGATGCCAGTTTATTTCCCATCAGTGAATGCATCTGTCCTTAAAAAGAATGAAAGTGACATCAAAATGTTTCCCTTTGCCCCTTGCCTCCTTTCACTAATGATATGTAATGGCTGCTGAGCCTGCAATAAACGTGTTTGTGTCCAGTCATATTCCCATCATTTTACAATCCAATCTGATTTCTTTAACAGAAAAGAAAAGAAAGCAAGTCACAGGAGATAAGCCCAAGTTCCTGCTTCAAGGCATCCCCTGACATCAGCCTTCTCTTCGTACTTCTGCTCGAAGTGCCTGATTTGACAAAGCACACAGAAAGTCAGCAGACAAGTCTCTTCACCTCCTCTCCCAAACTGTCTGACAGCAGTCAATAATGAATCTTCACACAGCTACAATCTAACAATTTGAGATGAAAGTCTGAGGGGAAACTTTCTAGCTATTCCTTACAATATTTTATTAAAGAGGGGTATAAAAATGCATTTGCCTCAGTGGGGCTATTCTCCTCCTCTGGTTCAACTCAATCCATTTTAACAGTTGGCAGTTTCAATAACAAGATACAGGCGCTTTGCATGCCACATGAAAGCAAAGGATTCAGAGATGGAAGCAAAAACGGAAAGAAAAAACAAACAAACAAACAACAACAGCTTCTCTTCTATAAAAGAATTTCTTTAATAACAGCAGCTGGGAAAAATTTCTCTGAGTTTGTGTCCTTCTCCTACCGTTTTACATAAAGCGGCTACCATACTTCTCTTCCTAGGCTACATCTACTGACAGACTGTCATAAGCAAACAACTTTTCCTCTTAGATTGCAATAATTATCTTCTGTATTTTTAATGCACTCAAAACAAATTTTCTTATAATAACATCACAGTGACAATGCCCCCTGTATTCCCAATGTAAAATGATATATTTTAAATATGATAATCATAAAAGCAGCCTATCTATAATTACTATTCTTAGGTTAAATAAAATATCAACATTTTTTATTCATGTTTAGGTTAACATTTGCAATTCAGCTTTTTGCAATATTTAGATGGAACTGAATAAGTTATGGGAACATTTTTTTAAAAGAACAAACTTTAAGATTGCTTCCTTCTTGAATGGGTTGTCATCCTTACTGCCCACAAATGCCCTTCAACTTATAACATTAAAGAAGAACTCGAAGTTCACCAGATGAGCCCGTTATTAATGGTTAGCTATGTCTCTGTGCCCACCAACTGTTATCTACTCAATTTTGAACTTGTACTTAATGATTATTTAGAAAGAAATTATGTCTATTTTTATACAATGTGCTGTGATTACTAGGATTAATAGACATAATTTAAAAACTTCTGACACATTCAAATTGTAAACTGGTTAGTGTGGAGGAAGTGGAGGGATCAAGTTCTGTCACTATATCTTGATACATATAAACTAACTACATATAACTTGTGCATACAGACTAACTTGGGAGCAATAATGATGTGCGTATCTTTAAAGGTCAATTTCGTATAGGTTAGGCATGAGGATTTTCTCCTAGGAGAAATAGCTCAGAAAAATAAGTAATTAACAAATATACAAGTAAATACATAAGTACCTTCATGTGGAGTTAGGAGAAACAGCTCCAATCTTGTTTTGCACCCTCTTTCTCCCTTTTAAACTCCTTAACTTTAAATTGTTCTAGAGGGGAGGTTAGCTGATATTTTGTAACAAGTGGTTACCTTTACTAAAAGCATCTCCAGCTTCTACAACATTTTGTGATGCAGTTACATTATCCACTCTGGGATTCAGTGCAGTTTGCTCCCTCTTAGTCTATCCTTTACTAAGAGAGTGAAAACACTAAGAGAGTGAATACTAGTCCCTATTTAATTAACCCAAAGGCTGATTATCCTTATACCTTCCCTTTTCTTAGGCTAAACATTTCTAAACACATGTTTGACTCCCTTATCACAAATTTAAGGAAAAGAGAGTTGATACCACGTCCGTTCTCAATTCATGCAGGTCAATAAAGTGTTTTTTAAAAGATAGCTATTTTTAGAAGAGCCTCATGGACTTGTACAATAGTTTGGAGATAATGGAACACAGAATTTTAGAACTGAAAGGGAATTTGTGGATTATTTCAGTTTAGTCTAACCCTTCACTTTAGAGATGATTATACTGACCTCCAGAGACGAGGATCAACTTGTCATAAATACCATGAACAATAAAGATATGAAACTGAGAGGTTTAAAGCAGGGAATGGGATGTAAAGTAATGAAAAGTGAAAGTGAAGTCGCAAAATAAAAAAAAAAAAAAGAAAGTGAAGTCGCTCAGTTGTATCCAACTCTTTGCGACCCCATGGACTGTAGCCTACCAGGCTCCTCCATCCATGGGATTTTCCAGGCAAGAATACTGGAGTGGGTTGCCCTTTCCTTCTACAGGAGATCTTCCCAATCCAGGGATTGAACCCTGGTCTTCCACATTGTAGGCAGACACTTTACCGTTTGAGCCACCAGGGAAGTAATGAAACATAATCATAATTGTTCTTTCATTTATTGAATAATACATGATTATGCTTTGAGAAAATATATATACATGAAGAAAGCAATAAAATGATAAACCACAATCTTCTGATGGTCTTGTATAATAAATATTTGAAGGAAGCAACTAGAGAGTAACAGTAGGTTTAACATTCTTATAATATTATAATACAACATTCAGTGAATCAGCTCTTTGGTAAGCAAAAGTTCACTGGATTATATATATAAATCCTATAATATATGAATATATACTATATATAAAAACAGATTACAGATTTATATTATTAAATGTATAGATTCTATTATATATACATATACATATACATATGTGTGTATACATATACATGTGTGTGTGTATATACGTGTGTGTGTATCTCCTATAATTGTCCAAGGTGGTGCTAGTGGTAAAGAACCCACCTGCCAATGCAGGAGACAGAAGAGATGTGGGTTCGATCCCTGGGTTGGGAAGATCCCCTGGAGGAGGGCACGGCAACCCACTGCAGTATTCTTGTTTGGAGAATCCCATGGACAGAGGAGCTTGGCGGGTTACAGTCCATAGGGTCATTATAAATATATAGATTCTATTTCATATATATATATATATATGTATATCCAATAATCTGCATTTTAGTGGGCCTAAAATATTTTTATTTTATTTTACGCTGTCCACAAAGTCCTTAAAGTATACATTTATAAAAAGATCTGAGAAGAAAAGGACAGTTATGCACCTTGATGAGATGCACGTTGGGTTGGCTGACATGCTATGGATATATATACACACACACAAACCTTTGTGAATGTAGCTATATACATATATACATACACACACACGAACCTTTGTGAATGTAGCTATATACATATATACATACATACACACACACACACATATATATATATATGAAAGTGAAAGTGTTAGTTGCTCAGTCGTTTCTGACTCTTTGTGACCCCATGGACTGTAGCCCACCAGATTCCTCTGTCCATGGGATTTTCCAGGCAAGAATACTGGAGTGGGTTACCATTCCCTTCTCCAGGGGATCTTCCTGACTCAGGGATTGAACCTGGGTCTCCTGCATTGCAGGCAGATTCTTTACTGTCTGAGCCACCAGGGAAGTCCATCTATCTATCTATCTATATGGATATATCTGATGCTTGGCACCACATCTTTATTACCAGGCATTGGAATTCCACATAGCTAAGATTAGAAAGTTAACAGTTCTTCAAGCTGTAAAGATAAGTTAGAAAAGTCACTGCATTGCTCACTCTGGTGATTCCATCATGTTCCCCACTGTTGATGGCAGGGGCTCAAAGCTGCTGGTATTATGTCATTGCTTTTGTTCATCTTTGTCCTAAACTTCATGCTACTGACATCCAGTATGTGCTTTAATATTTAAGACATCGTTTTCAGATTTTTGCTGTGAGCTGGGTATTTTAATTTAGGTTGATTGGTCAAGTTCAGTTCAGTTCAGTTCAGTCACTCAGTCATGTCTGACCCCTTGCGACCCCATGGACTGCAGCACGCCAGGCCTTCCTGTCCATCACCAACTCCCAGAGTTTACTCAAACTCATGTCCATTGAGTCAGTGGTGCCATCCAACCATCTCATTCTCTGTCATCCCCTTCTCCTCCCACCTTCAATCTTTCCCAATATCAGGGTCTTTTCAAATGAGTCAGTTCTTTGCACTGAGTGGCCAAAGTATTGGAGTTTCAGCTTCAACATCAGTCCTTCCAATGAACACTTAGGATTGATCTCCTTTAGGATGGACTGGTTGGATCTCCTTGCTGTCCAAAGGACTCTCAAGAGTCTTCTTCAATGTCACAGTTTAAGAGCATCAATTCTTTGGCGCTCAGCTTTCTTTAGAGTCCAACTCTCACATCCATACATGACTACTGGAAAAACCTTGACTAGAGGTTTTTTGACTAGAGGAAAAACCTTGTCTAGCCTTGACTAGACAGACCTTTGTTGGCAAAGTAATGTTTCTACTCTTTAATATGCTGTCTAGGTTGGTCATAGCTTCTCTTCCAAGGAGCAAGCATCTTTTAATTTCATGGCTGCAGTCACCATCTGCAGTGATTTTGGAGCCCCCAAAAATAAAGTCTGCCACTGTTTCCACTGTTTGATTGATTGGTAATGAAATATAATTCAAAGCCAACTGTCTTGTGAACAAGTTAAATGAGTGCTCGGTTCCATAAAGTCTCTGTTTCCAATTAGTCTCTGGAATCTGAATGAGCTGTATTTCGTCAATAGAAGTATTTGGAACTTGACTAGAAAGCAATACCTTTTTTCATTCATTGTGTATGTCACTTAGTATTGGGTATCTGTTTTAAAATGCTAGTAAATGCTGTTGTTTTCATTGACTTCGACTCAAATTCCTTTTAACAATGACCTCCTCATCTTATTCCCACGAGCCACAAACATGGTGTGACTAGAGGAAAAGGAGATGAATTTTTGTGTATACATGGTTAATGTACATGAATCTTGTTATAGTAAAGCCACATATCCTATTTCTAAAACAATTACCTTCCCTCCCAAACTCCTCCTTTCTTCTGTTAAACATGATAGTTTTTTCAGTTCATCTTTCTACATGACTCATACCAGCAGCCCCTCCTGCCTCTACTTTAAAAGACTGGTAATCATCTGGTTCAAATCTCCAATCTCAATAATTGTCCAGCAGTCACATAGAATTTAGCATTGTAATCATTCCAGTGCAGTCTTGATAATGTTATATGATGAATTAGAAACTGTTCTCATAGTTAATATATTTTATTGTACCAGTCACCCCTTGATGCTTCCATTTAGTCCTTGTAGTTTGTTATTTATGATTTTTCCATGGCTTACTTCAAAAGTTTCCTTGTTTGTATTATGTGCTGTATTATGTAATGCTATGTTAATTTCCTGTTGTAATTGGTCAGCATGCCAACATCACGCACCTACTCAAATACAGATTCAAAATTTTTTATCAGCTTATAGGTTTTATTTAACTGAAATCATTAAAGTAGTAGAGACTCTTGCTGTATGTTTGGATTCCACTTAAATTGCTAGTATAATTTTGAATTACTTTGTATCAAGTTTTCCAAATGCCCTTATAAAGAGATTTTATAGCAACTATATACATTTTTTAAGTGAGGAAAAGCAGCACACTTCTTTTTTCTTTGTTTTTAGGAAGATCTTTCTTAAAAATATGCTGCTTTCTAAAAATTTATGTTATCTGTTAAAAACTATACTATGAGCCATAACACACAGTGTACCTTCTTTTTGTTGAAAACTAGCCACTTAGATAACACGGTGGGACTTCCTTGGTGGTTCAGTGGTTAAGACTCTGTGCTTTCAATGCAGGGGGCACAGGTTTGATCCCTGTTCAGGGAACTAAGATTCCCCCATGCCATGAGGCATGGCCAAAAAATTAGGAAAAAAAAAAAGGTACCATGGCAGAAAAGAAAGAACACTGGCTTTAGAGTCCTAGGCTCTGAAGAGAACTGCCTACTGAACTGATGCCTAAAATAGGGATAACGTTTCAGACCTCAGATGGTTACTACCGAGATCAAGTGAGATCTCACAGACATAGAGGTCAAACCAGTGTTTACCAGTAACTATTGGGTCTAAGATAGACTTAAGGATGTATTGTAAAACAAATGGGACCTAATGAAACTTAAAAGCTTTTGCACTACAAAAGAAACTATAAGTAAGGTGAAAAGACAGCCCTCAGATTGGAAGAAAATAATAGCAAATGAAGAAACAGACAAAGGATTAATCTCAAAAATATACAAGCAACTCCTGCAGCTCAATTCCAGAAAAATGAATGACCCAATCAAAAAATGGGCCAAAGAACTAAACAGACATTTCTCCAAGGAAGACATACAGATGGCTAACAAACACATGAAAAGATGCTCAACATCACTCATCATCAGAGAAATGCAAATCAAAACCACAATGAGGTACCATTACACGCCAGTCAGGATGGCTGCTATCCAAAAGTCTACAAGCAATAAATGCTGGAGAGGCTGTGGAGAAAAGGGAACCCTCTTACACTGTTGGTGGGAATGCAAACTAGTACAGCCACTATGGAAAACAGTGTGGAGATTTCTTAAAAAACTGGAAATAGAACTGCCATATGACCCAGCAATACCACTTCTGGGCATACACACTGAGGAAACCAGATCTGAAAGAGACACGTGCACCCCAATGTTCATCGCAGCACTGTTTATAATAGCCAGGACATGGAAGCAACCTAGATGCCCATCAGCAGATGAATGGATAAGGAAGCTGTGGTACATATACACCATGGAATATTACTCAGCCATTAAAAAGAATTCATTTGAATCAGTCCTAATGAGATGGATGAAACTGGAGCCCCTTATACAGAGTGAAGTAAGCCAGAAAGATAAAGAACATTACAGCATACTAACACATATATATGGAATTTAGAAAGATGGTAACGACAACCCTATATGCAAAACAGAAAAAGAGACACAGAAGTACAGAACAGACTTTTGAACTCTGTGGGAGAAGGTGAGGGTGGGATGTTTCAAAAGAACAGCATGTATACTATCTATGGTGAAACAGATCACCAGCCCAGCTGGGATGCATGAGACAAGTGCTCGGGCCTGGTGCACTGGGAAGACCCAGAGGAATCGGGTGGAGAGGGAGGTGGGAGGGGGGATCGGGATGGGGAATACGTGTAACTCTATGGCTGATTCATATCAATGTATGACAAAACCCACTGAAATGTTGTGAAGTAATTAGCCTCCAATTAAAAAAAAAAAAAAAAAAAACACGGGGAATATAGCCAATATTTTGTGATAACTATAAGTGGAGTATAATCTTTAAAACTGCATAAAAAATAAAATAAGTTAAAAAAGATCAAGTGAGATATTTTCTGTAGAGTGCCAGGCAACAATGTTTGGCATATAGTAAACATTAAATTGGAGAAGGAAATGGCAACCACTCCAGTGTTCTTGCCTGGAGAATCCCAGGGACGGCGGGGTCTGGTGGGCTGCTGTCTGTGGGGTCGCACAAAGTCGGACACAACTGAAGCGACTTAGCAGCAGCAAACATTAAATTAATTCAGTGTGTTAGCTGCATATTAATCTGAACCTTAGCAGGTATGCTTCATAAACATATCTCATCTCAATGTACCAACCTTGGGTGGGTGGGGGGGAACACAAGTATCAATTAACAGCTAGAGTTCAAGAATGAACTACTGAATATCTGAGTATTGAGAGGATGATAATGAGAATCAGCTTATACTTTCTGTATTTATTTTGGGGGCAAAGAATCCAGAGTGAGGAAGAATTTAAAATGCAGATTATCAGGATTTATGAGGAAGAGATATCTTTTTTCTCATTACTATAATAAACAGCAGTCAAAAAAAAAATGCCTCATCAGACTTATGGCAGATAACAAAGAAAGTACAACTTTAATTACATCCTTGATTTACAGATAATGTTGCAACATCTCAAACAATGAACATCAAATTTTTCTGCAATCTATTTGCAAAGATGTGTGTATGTGTATGTATTTTAGAGGTGGGATGGGAAACCATCTTTCATTCCATTCTTTTTAAATGAGGATTCACTTAAATAACTGTTCAAGAAAGAAAATGCAAATGAACATTAAACTACTTACATTCCTTAAATTCTTTTCCAATATGTGTCAACTTACACGCATTGTTACAGATCTAATCAGTGTTTATATACTCTCTTGTGATCTAATTCTTTCACTTAACATTGTTCATGCAACAGGACCACTATCAGACTATACTTGTTTCCCTATAGTTCCTTCCACATCTCACTTTGTGCTTAGACATTCTAACAGATATATGTTGCTACCTTGCTGTTATTTTAATTATAATTTCTGGCTGGTAAAAGTGGTGTTTTGCCATGTGATGATTTATTGTGCATTTTTTTTTCATGTAAACTTTCTCTCTCCATCTTTCATTTTGCTATATGAACTGCCTGGGGGACCAGGTCTAGAGGACCCTTACACATTTCTTCCAGTATCAACATAACCAAATTTATTGATTACTCCACTAACCCTGTACAGCTAAATGATATAACTATACACCTAATCATTGTCCATCCTCCTATGCTTTGAAAACAAATATCCAAATGGTCTCCAAATCCTGCAATAAATCTCTAAATTATTTCCCAATCTATTCTTCTCTAAGACTACTTTCATCTTCTCACAGTTATTTTTAGAAATCAGCTTAGAAAGATAACTAAAATACACGCTTGATCATATAACTCTGTCTCCAGTTAATGAATTTTTTATTGCTTTCAAGACAAAGTGAACTTTTTGAGCACAGCCTAGAAGGCCTTTGCAATGTAGCCTAATCTCATTTACAGCCCAACCTCATTCTCCCATTGTTTGCATAAATTCTATAATACATTATATCTAAATATACTACTCATTGTTCCTGAATATCATTCTTGCTTTTCTGCATAACCCTTTGTTATGTCATTTTGCCTCCCTATTAGACTCAGGTCCCCTTTCTCCCTATTCTACTCCAAATGCCTATGAATATCTTATATATCCTTAAAGTTCATCTCAAATATGATTGACCTCCTGAAGCTATTTCTCAAGTGGATAAGGCTTTGCCTGTCTGTGAATCCCCAGGGTAGTTACAGCTTGCTAAGAATTATTTGTATATTTGTGTTATCCCCTTGGAATAGCTTATAAGCTGTTGAGAAAGTGAAAGTCGCTCTTTCGTGTCTGACTCTTTGTGATCCCATGGACTATCCAGTCCATGGAATTCTCCAAGCCAGAATACTGGAGTGGGTAGTGTTTCCCTTCTCCAGGGGATCTTCCCAACCCAGGGATCGAACTCAGGTCTCCCATATTGTAGGCGGATTCTTTACCAGCTGAGCCACAAGGGAAGCCCAAGAATACTGGAGTGGGTGGATTCCTTACCAACTGAGCTATCAGGGAAGCTCTTGAGAACAGGGGCTCAACTCACATCTTTCTGCAAATGCTTTGCACATAGTAGGCATTCTGTATGTTTATCTTGAACTGAATATTTCTCAAGGTCTGAAAATCCCTATAACAGCAATAACTTTGCCTCCTACATGGTTGGATCATCCCTGCACTCAACATAAATATGGAACTGGGAAGACCCAGAGGAATCGGGTGGAGAGGGAGGTGGGAGGGGGGATCGGGATGGGGAATAAGTGTAAATCTATGGCTGATTCATATCAATGTATGACAAAACCCACTGAAATGTTGTGAAGTAATTAGCCTCCAACTAATAAAAAAATTTAAAAAAAAATATGGAATGAATACAAATTACAAACATGAACACTTTCAAAGTCATACAATTGGGTAAAAATTAAGAACGCGTATATTCTTACCCTCCTAAATGTAAGGCATACCTCCCACCCTCCCAGTTATGTCTCAGAAAAAAAGAAACTGTCTTATACTCCAGTCCTTACAGATTCTTTAATTATAAGGGGCCTTATCTAAACTACTCTATTTTTTAATATTAAAGTACTACTTCGAGAACACACATTCTGGGACATTCTGAGTCTGGGACAAACTCAATTTGCGTTTTAGGTGATTATGGAGGTAAATTTACAGAATGAGAGTGGGAGGATTGGAAACAAGAAAATGTAACACAGATCTAGGAATTGTTTACAGGGTATGTCCCCAGAGTATTAAGTGTTGGATATGATGGAATTTAAAAAAAAAACCTTTGAAAGATTACTTAAAATTGCAATTCAGTAAATACCTAGAGAAGATAAAAATATACATATACATATTTAAAATGACTGGAATAATCAACTGTCCTAGTGCCGTGAAACTGGATATGTGTGGCTTGGGATAAAGGTGACAGGGGTGCTATCATACACTGATTAAAGTCCTGTATCTCTATCTAAAACTTGGACACGAATGTGATGTATTCTAGAAAATTGTCAGGTAACTCAAAAATGGGCTCCCGTGCTTATAGAAACACTGATGTCAGTGATATATGTGAAGAAGCACAACAAAATTGTTTTATAAGATAGGATAGTGGGGGGGGGGAAGCAATTTTTCTACATGCAGATATTATATTGTACCATATGCAATTTGAATCCATCTGTACAATTAAATGAATTTCCTATAATAATTAGGTGTTTTACTATTTCATATACATTTGTGAGAGGCTATCTATATTCAAAATGGTCAAAAACTTGAAAAAATATTCACTTAGGAAAATGAGGCACACCTTATCCATACTTTTGAATCCATGGTGGTATGCATCCCTCACTTTGACCACAATAATAGTAAGAGCTGCCACTTAGAATTTGCTGGGTATCAAGGACATTGTTAAGAGATTTGCATATACGTCATTGATGCTTCAAGCAATTCTATAGGTGGGTATTAAGAAGCCATTATATAAATGAGGAGAGTGTGCCTCCAAGAAATTAAAAAGTTTGCTCAAGATCATGCAGTGAATAAGCAGTGGACATCCATGGAGTTTCAAAGTTCACAACCTGAACCACCACGTCATATGGCCCCCACAAGCACTGAGCCTGAATTTCAAGGTCCATGACTTTGACAGGATGGTGCTTAATATAAACAATGGTGAAGTCAAAAGTAGGACAAGAGCAAGAATTTTTGTAATCCATAAATGCATTACCATCTTCAATACAAACCCTTTTAATACATTTTTTATTCTGAATACATTTCAACTAGAAACCTGAAGAATACCACACTCATGATCTATTTAGCCTCATGATTCTATTTCTGGTGAGATTCACCGAGGGATGCTCTGTAGAAAGGAGTGGTTTACCCTTCTTTGTTTCCCTAACCTTCTTTCTGCTAACCATGTGTCTACAGTGCATGAACTGATCCAAATCACTTTACTTTCCAAAACATGCTAATTCTTTATACTCAATATTTTGTTATAATCTATAAGGGAAAAGAATCTGAAACAGAGTAGATACAGATATACATATGTACAACTGAATCAACTCTGTTGTACATTTGAAACTAATACAACACTGTAAATCAACTATACTTCAATAAAATAAATAAGTATGCTATTTCTTCACAACTTCTGGGGTAACCATGACTTTCCCTTCTTCACTGTTTATCTCTGTAATATTTCAAGGATACTCCTCAGTGCCAATATTCTTGGCTTTGGTAAACAGGTTTGCACATATCGTATCAAAGCTTTTGTGATTTCAGTTGATGGATTCTGAGCATAGTCTCACTGAACCACTATATTTTCCAACAGAAGAGCCCTGATTGTTTTAGGCTTTTATACCAGGGAATCCCCACTATTTGTTGGTTTATTACAAGTGCCTTCTCTGGCCTGATGTGGCCTGGTGCATGCATGCACAATTGTGTCTGACTCTTTGTGACCCCATGGACTGTAGCCCTCCAGTCTCCTCTGTCCATGGGATTCTCCAGGCAAGAATACTGGAGTGGGCTGCTATTTCCTCCTCCAGGGGATCTTCTTGACCCAGGGATTGAACCTGCATCTCCTGCATTGGCTGGCGGATTCTTTACTACCGAGGCACCTGGCCTGATACAGCAGCATCTTCTGTTTGGATGCCAATCTCTTTCCAGATGCTGACCAACAGAAATGTTGACCTATCACCGTCCTGAGTTCATCTTTTCGGGGGACAGCTACCAGTCACTCCTACATCGCTTTGCAAGGTGGGAATGAACAAGTGGGAGCCCGCCAGCCTGTGAATGCAGCCTGGCTTATTTTACCTTTTTTCCCCACAAAATACTTTTTACCTGCACGGAAGCTCATCTGCCACTTCTCAGCCCACTTGTGAGCCTTAGGAGAGCTTCCTGCAGTTTACCCCTGGCAGCTTGGCATTTCACTTTTAGTGAGCTCAGAACAGTTGAGTGTCAACTGCAAACTCTCTTTCTCCAGTTTCCTTAACTTTTTGACAGAATCAACTACTTCCGTGAAGTAATTAAAGCGATAATGTTTCAAACTGAAGGAGAAATATTAAGTGTAAAATTATCCTCCAATTAAAGAAAAAAATGCTCCATGCAGTGGTATTTTCTTTTTTTAATTTCACCCTTCTTCACAGTGATGATGAACAGTAGATCATAATAGAAGCCTAGATTTAGACATGCTACTGGCCTCATACCTCTGAAGGCATAAAAGCCAAGGATTAATCTGCCAAATATCCTAAAATGCAATTACTTTCACTGTCATCAATCCTTCCAATTGGTCCCCCCCAGGTTGCTTTGTAATTCTATCTGCCTCTTACATATTTAAAAAGCCTAATGTTTATCATTACTTCATTTTTAAAACTTTTATTTCCTTCTCTAGGAAGCCTTATTAATTTTTATACTACTCCTTTTTCAGACTGTAAAATAAATAAAATAGATTTTAGTCTTCTTAGATATGCCTCCATGGTATGAAGTTTTATTATGAATTTTAAAAAAATCAATGACCAGAATTCTAATTTTCCCATAGACATTTTAACAGAAAATAATGAAGACAAAATTTTAAAACAAATTTCTGCTGTAGCTAATTTAGTATGTGAAGAAATAGAATTCTAAAGTTTGTTTTTTTCTTTTGATCAATACAAAATTAATTTGCACAATCCAAATATACTCAACGTTTGGGGGTGTCTGTGTGAATGTATATCTCAGAACAGTGGTTTTGGAGTAAATAATCATAACCTAGGTGCTTCTCTAGCTACAACCTAGACATGTATGAAATGAAAAATTATAGATTGTGTAATCGCCTTAATATCTGCCTTAAAGTTCTGTCCTGAGCACAGGTTGCTGTGTCAGTTAAAGTTCCTGAATGATCCACCCAAATCTCATGTTAGTAGTAGACGCAGCATGATATAGTGGAACGAGCACAGAATTTAGACTCAGAGGTCCAAGGCTTACATTTTGCTCAGCCTTATTTAAGTCAGGAAACTAGTAATGAGTCACTTAATCTTTCTAATCCTCAGTTTCTTGACTTGCAAAGTGAGGAAGTTAATTTATCTTTCTATGTCCACATGTTTCTTGTGAGGCTGAAATAAGATAACGTAAAATTTTTTAAAGTAGTTAATAAACAATAAAGTTTTATTAAAATCAGTTTTATTAACTGCAAGGCTTATCTAAAAATAGACCTCTTGCCAATGGGCCACTTTTTATCTTTTCTATTGCTGGCTCTCTATTTTATACTATGATCCCTTGAAAAATAGTCATGGCTTTATGACTGTGTTCATAATTAAAAAAAAAATCTAAATCTTTTTCTATGCCATCTTAATAAGCATGGGAGAAAGAGCCTTGTTGTTTTTATTTTACCACTTTCTTTTTAGTTCAGGTTCTTCAGCATAGGCCACTCTGATGATGTTTAAAACCAAGATATCAAATGACACTGTCATGATCTGGAAATGTCTGCGAGGTCCAATGGGAAGTCTTAGCAAATGTCAGAGTACCTCTAAGGCAAGGCAGATCCTCAGGATGGATAATGATGCAAGAGTTTAGTACTAAAGATACATACAGCAGGATGCTGAGGAAAGGCCTGCTTGAGGCTCAAAGGTCAAGCAGCACAAGTTTAATGCGAGTCAAGTAAAAGGTCACTTAGCATTGTGATTAGTGATGCTGAATGGGTACAGGGTGATGTAATAGATATAGTCAACTAACACTTCCATTTCAGGAGGTGTCAGAATTGATATTTTCATCCATTCCCTTCCTTTTTGACAAGTAATTACTTAGAAAAGTCAGTGACTGAAAACACATCCTAGGCAGCCGTCAACTGTTTGGTAGTTAGTAGTCTACTGTGGTTGAGTTGCAGTTAAAAGGCATTATAGTGGCTGATGACTTACAGACTTTAAGGGAAGATAAATTATCTCTACATATCTGTTCAGAACAGTCCTAACTGGTGTGTTTATCACTGGCAATTCAATTGTTAATTTTTGCTTTAAAGCAAAACAAATACACATTTTCAAGACAACACAGAAACCTGGAAGAGGAACTGATCCTAGTAGATGATATGAAAATGAGGAATACGTCAAATATGGCAAATGCATAGCAATAAACACTAAATGAAGGTGACAAAAATACCCCCAATAACAATATCCCACTACCACCACCACCACCACCAATAACAAAATATCCCCAGAAATAAAAAAATTAAAGGTTCCCCCCCCATCTGCTTTAAATAGCTATAAGGAATGCTGAGATATATGGTAGTGTGTGAAAGTTAACACTACACATTCATAACACAAAGGACTTGTTGCGATGGATAACATAATAAAATCCTTACAGGGTGACGGCTCATCCTAGGATATGAAGAATAATTGGAGTGGGATCTAAGCAATTTTCATGTGGCATCCACAGGGTCTCAAGAAGAAAGTGAAATCAAAAGGACATATTTGAAAAAGAGACTATATATTTTAAACTCATTTTTGATCTAGTCAGGACATTAAAGGATTTATCCTCACAGCTAACTGGCTAGTCAGGTGCATTCTGTGGTAACCACTTAGGGTTTACACAGGTTAGAACTGTAAGCTACACAATGAATTTTTTCTACATCTTTGTATCTTTAACACCTAACATGGGGCCTGCCACAAAGCTTGTAGCAAATAAAAGTACATTGAATCACAGACACTTTGCTCTTATGGGCCTTAGAGTCTTGGACTGGATTGGCCAAAAAGTTCATTTTGGTTTTTCATAACATGATACAGGAAAACCCAAACAAACTTTTTGGCCAACCCAATATACAGATGGGAAAAAATAATTAAATAACGAGTCAGTGAAAACAGATGCTAGGAATTATAATGAGAGACTCTCTTTTTCAAGTCTGTACTTCTTCTTCCTTAAAGCATGACTTCTTTTTGATCTTCTTGGGATAACTATGATGTGATATCAGCCCAATTTTCTGATAGGTCAGGATTGTATAAATCAGAGATGGAAGCTGGACCAGAGGACAAATACCAGTGAAGATCTGTCTTGCTGTAGAAGACAGCTACTTTTGACTTTAAATCCTCATGGTTTCATACTATTTAAGTATGTATTTCATTGGTGAAATTTCTACTTGCTCTTGGTGATTTTAACTCAGCATTTACTGTGTCTACTATGCACATGGAAACAAAAAAGTGAGTACGTAAAACATAGATGTAATACTATATAGTTTGAATGATTTTTTAATTTTAATTTAAATTTTTAAATTATATTTTTAATTGATTTTTATTGAAGTATAGTTGATTTACAAAGTTGTGTTAGTTTCAGGTGTAGAGCACAGTAATTCAGTTACATATATACACACACACACACACATTCTTTTTCAGATTCTTTTCCCTTATATGTCATTACAGAGTATTGAGTATATGTCATTACAGAGTATTAAGCTCTCTGTGCTATATAATAGGTCCTTGTTGGTTACCTATTTTATATACAGTAGTGTATGTTAATCCCAAACTCCTCATTTATCCCTCAACAATATTTTTGCATTCTTAAAAAGTTTTCAATGTCTCTATGCTAAATTATTTGAGTTGTTATAATTGTTTTCAGTACCTCCCCCCACCTCCCAGCCCCCGAATCTGTCCTTTTTCATATTTCTAGATCAGTTCAACTGAAGAGTACCCTGATAAGGCAAGGAGAGTTGTTTAAACCTTATTCACTTTACTATACAGCAGAAGCTAACAAAACACTGTAAAGGAACTATACTCCAATAAAATATTAAAAAAACAAAACAAACAAACAAACAAAAAACCTGTCAGTGGATCCTACACCATGTAAGAGTTCAAACTTCTTTATATCAGAACCCTTCTTGGCAGCTGCCCAACTCCCCAGCCTCATCTCTTACCTTGCGTCTTTACATCTGTTCCTCAAGCCATACACTTTTTCCCCCAAGCCATATACTTTTTATTTTTTAGGACCATGGCAAAGCCTCCATTTCTCCCAGTTTTTTAAAGAGCTATGCCCCAAACCTGTCTGGCCTCCTTGTCTGCTAGGAAAACTACTTTATATCCTTCAAAGTTCAATCTAAATATAAAGCCTTTCCTCATAATCTGCTCCCTTCTCCCACTAAAGAGTCCAGTTTTTCTTCCATTGCAAACCATATATACCATTATCCAACTCAACAAATTTTAACATGAACTAGACTGTTGAATTAAACTTATAGACATTTTGCTCTGATGGGCCTTAGAGTCTTCTATTGGATTGGCCAAAAAGTTTGTGCAGATTTCTTGTAAGATGGTATGGAAAATTCCAAACGAATTTTTTGGCCAACCCAATATATAGGTGGGAAAAAATAATTAAATAACAAGTGAGTGAAAACAGAGGCTAGGAATTATAATGAGAGACGCTCTTTTTCATGTCTGTACCTCTGGCATCTAGTGCTATGAGGATGGTGATCTGTCCTGTCATATCTTTGAATCTTTGCAACTTAGGACAGAATCTGGTTCACAGATGTTATATAATAAAATACTTACTTAAATAAATAAAATGTGACTTAACTCGGAATTCATCAGTTGCCCAGGGACTAGGGTTGATGTTTACTTTTGTTTAGCAAACCTCTTCCCCATAGATAATCTAAAATTAATAGTATAAATAAGATTATAAAGAGAATATTTTAAATGCTTAAGAGAACAAACTTTTCAAATCCCCTCAAGTACTTTATAAGCATCAATTTACATACAATTGATATGCTAATTACAATTTAGCCATATTTGTTCATTAAAACTGGGTCCTTAAGGACCTCTACTAGGCAATGTTTGAATGACTGAATCTTGTTAAAGTAGCTGAAGCTTCTGAACATGCTAGAGATACATAAACATGAATGTCCTTAAAATTATTCCATAATCCCAATAATGTTAACTAAATCAAAATGGCCTTTTTCATTTGGCAAGATGCTTTATTAAATACTGTTTCACTTCATTTTATGATACTACTTAAGTCCATTCACTGTTACTTTAAGGATTAAAAAAATACCCACAATGTTATTAGTAAAGGCTCTCTATTATGTATTATAAAGCCAAATTCTTTGGCATGAAATACAAAGCCCTTTACCATCTATGACCTCCTCATTCTCTCCTATATAGCCCATCTGTGTATCCTACCACTTCTTGCAACTAACCCTACAGTCCAGTTATACTCCTTGCACTTCTTGAAACATGCTGGGTCTTTTCATGACATCATATTTTTATACATACTGTTGCTTTTCCTGTAATTCCCTTTGCATATTCATGACCATGAATTCATTCATTAACTCTGATATCTGTTTTTCCATGCCTCAAAGACAGCTCCATAAAGAAGCTTTTTCGGTCATCTAAGACAATGGTTCTCAAGGCAAGAATATTGGAGTTGGTTTGCCATTCCCTTCTCTAGTCAAGGAGATCAAACCAGTCAACCCTAAAGGAAATTAACCCTGAATATTCATTGGAAGGATTGATCCTGAAGCTGAAGCTCCAATACTTTGGCCACTTGATGCGAAGAGCTGACTCACTGGAAAAGAGCCTTAATGCTGGGAAAGATTGAAGGTAGGAAGATAAGGGGATGACAGAGGATGAGATGGTTGGAGGGCATCACCGACTCAATGGACATGAGTTTGAGCAAACTCAGGGAGAGAGTGAAGGACAGGGAAGCCTGGCGTGCTGCAGTCCATGGGGTTGCAAAGAGTTGGACACATCTTAGTGACTGAACAACAATAAGACAATGGTAGTCACCCATTTCTCTGTGTTCCCAGCATATTTTGTTGAGACATATATTATTTATGATAATACATATTTCTGTCTACCTCCATTTGCATGAGGTCTTTGAGTGCCGAAACTGCATGCTATTCATCTTTCTATCCCACCATCGAGCATTGTATCTGGCACAAAGAAGGCACCTGTTGTGGATTGAATTGTGTCCTCCAAAAAGATATATTGTAGTCCTAACTGTGGTACCTGTGAATGTGACCTTAATTGGAAATAAGTTCTTTGCAGATGAAATCAAATTAAGATAAGGTCATATATTGTATTAGGGTAGGCTTTATAACCAATGACTGGTGTCCTTTTTAGGAGAAATTTGGCAACACAAAGACTCAGAGGACACAGAGAGGGAAGAAGGCCATGTGACAACAAAAGCAGAATGTGGAGTGATGCAGCTGCAAGCCAAGGAATGGCAAGGATTGCTGGAAACCACCAGATGCTAGCTTCTCTGGTGGCTCAGACAGTAAAGAATGCCTGCAATGTAGGAGATGCAGGTTTGATCCCTGGGTCAGGAAGATCCCCTGGAGAAAGGAAATGGCAACCCACTCCGGTATTCTTGTCTGGGAAATCCTGTGGACAGAGGAGTCCGGTGGGCTACAGTCCATAGGGTCACAAAGAGTCAGACACGACTGAGTGACTAACACTTTCATTTCACCAGATGCTAGTAGTGAGACATGCAGTAGATTCTCTCTTCACTGACCCCCAGTGGAATCAACCTTGCCTATACCTTGATTTTGTATTTCTAGCCTCTAGAACTGTGAGAGAATAAACCTCTAGTTTTAAGCCACCTAGTTGGTGGTAATACATTATGACAGTCAGGAAACTAATATCTGCATGCATGCTAAGTCACATCTGATTCTTTGTGACCCTATGGACTATAGCCTGCCAGGCTCCTCTGTCTATGGGATTCTCCAGGCAAGAATACTGGAGTGGGATGTCATACCCTCCTCCAGGGAATCTTTGACCCAGGGATCAAACTTGGCATCTCTTATGTCTCCTGCATTGGCAGGTATGTTCTTTACCACTATTGCCACCTGGGAAGCCCAGGAAACTAATATAGCATCCAATACATTTTTATTGAAACCCACTCCAGAATGACCTAACAGAGGAGATTCTTTTATTCAGTAGAGGATCTATGCCCAATAAATTCTCCAAAGCATCTATTCTTATCTTCCATCTACAAGTTTCAGTAAGCCTATGGAGAGTCCCTTTACAACTTCCATATGTGTTTAAAGAGGATTCTGGCTGGAAAGAAGGGAACAGACATAAAGCCCAAAGAAAACTGACTTTTTCTCTTTACCATCATATCCACTGGGAACAGAGCAGAGACCTCAAAGCCATAGCTGAAATATTTAGGATCATGATTCATCCAATGAAATTGCTTCTCTGTTGTAGGATATTCCCTTTGGAGTTTTGGCTGGTGTTCTGTGCTCTAAAATGGGCCATATAATGCTGGAATCATCATGTGAATGTTTCCGAGTCTATAGTTTAATGGTAGAGTCATGAGGATTATTGCTATTACTGCTATTGCTCATAAAACCTATTTTAGGGGAAGTTTAGAACAAAAGTTACAGTAATGCACCCAGTAGATCCACATATAAAGCCACGTAAAAATGTTACTTCTCTAGCCATTTCATTAACATAGTTGCTGTTATATAAACATGACTATCTTCTATAGTCACAGAAAACTTTATTATTTATGAAATGCTTTGAGACACAGTCTTATTTAAAATAAAAATAACATCACCTTTTATTCACTTTTTTTCATTAAAAAACTCATTTTCTACCTTACTATCTTTTTCCTATTCTGATATTAATTTCCAATTTTTTATCTGAAGTCCATTTCTTCATCTCTGTTTCTAATTTTCTTAATAAGGCATTTTCCCACTCACCCTATTTACAACTATAGTCCATCACATTCATTATAATGATGTCCCTGTAAAAATATTTAAACTCTCACCTTTGTAGCTAGATCTCTCTTCTTATCTCTCTCACTTAAAAACCATAGAGTGAAATAAAACACAAAATTGAAGGTAAAGGAAGACTGCATTTCATAAAGGTTGCCATACAATTGCTTTTCTGAAGATTCGGTTTGCAGCCAACGGACATGCAACTGTTTCTTTGTTGGCTCTAGAGCTATCATCATAAAGAAATATTAGAATTCATGATATCTACATTCTTCCTCTCTTCCAGGGACTGGTTTAAGTCAAAACAAACACAGTGCAGAGTGTAAGCTGAGAAAAGAGACATACACAAATGATGCAGATGCTAGAAACACAGATTATAAAGTATCAAAGAAACACATAGCAAATGTTCCAGCCTGTTTTCTTTTTTATTTTTTTATTTAATGTTTTGGCCATAACACGTGGCATGTGGTATCTTATTTCCCCCACAAGGGATAGAACCCATGCCCTCTGTATTGGAAGTGTGGAATCTTAACCACTGGACCACCAGGAAGTCCCATTCACCAGCCTGTTTTTTTTTTTTTTTTTTTTAAGCTTCTTCAGGAAGGCCTTGGCTGAGACCAATTTATACTCTTCTGTCTGCTGACAAACCCCAACACAAATGCTGAGAGACCTATAGATGCCTTGTTGGGAGATCTCTAATAGATTTATAGTGGCTCTTGGTCTGGAACAGTGTGGAACAGATAAGTTTTGGGGCCACCATTTTAAGTAGCTAGGAGAGGTCAGTCATTATTTGATTTTATTTATGTTGCACATACTTAGGGTAAGTGCTATCACTTTGTGTTGAGATCTATTTGAGGAGGGGGACTATTTTAAGCATGTTACAAATATACATTTATTTAACTTTGGAACTTTGTAAAGTAGGTAATTTGATTATCTCCAGATTATAGAGGAGGAAAATATAACACAAAGAAGTCAAACAATTTACCCATATCATACAACTATGGGGCTGCAGAGCTGCGATTCAAATCCAGGGAGCGTCTTCTCTGTAGTCCAAGCAGTAACCACTATCCATCCTGACTTTCACTGATTTCTGGGCCTTCTAGACTAGCTTGGTTCCAGAGGAGGGAACCTCTTTAGCCTTTCTCAGTTTCTTGGATTATGGGTTAGTTTCAGTATCCCATTGGACTTTATGATTTACTCAGTGTTTAAGGTGTAAGAAAGCTTCTAGCAGGTACTGCTGGATCTTTTGAGTGGGGGATGTAATCTTTGTCTTCTGAGATGTTAAAAATGAGTTAATCATAAAGGCCACATGAAGACCAAAAAAAAAAAAAAAGTAACGTAAGGACCTTTCCAAAGCTTTCTATGCATCAAGAGACTGAGAAACGTGGAAGTGGGTACTTAGATTCTGCACCATAATTCTCCTCTAGGCTAGAAGTTGTGTTTGAGGCCATTACTAGGCATGCTGCTATGGATCTATATGTCTGCTTACAGAAGGCTTACCATTTGGGACTGACATCACCAGTTATGTCTTTGTTAGTTTCCACCATGACAGGAGGACTAGCCTGTAACTGAGCTATGTACACCCTAGTAGTATATCAAAGGGAGACTGGCGAATATGAAGATGAATTCTAATATTTATGTATTCACATATATAATATGTATAATACGTGTGTATATACAAGTACACATATACATAGGCACATATACATATATGAGGCTTCCCTGGTTTGTCAGATGGTAAAGAATCCACCTGCAATGCAGAGGATTTAGGTTTGATCCCTGGGTCAGGAAGATCCCCTGGAGAAGGGAATGGCTACACACTCCAGTATTCTAGCCTGGAGAATTCCACGGACAGAGTAGCCTGGTGGCTACAGTCTATGAAATCACAAAGAGTCAGACACAACTGAGCAGCTAACACTTTCACTTTCTTTCTTCTCACATATACATATATACACATGCGTGCATGCTAAATTGCTTTAATCGTGTATGACTCTTTGTGACCCCATGGACCATAGCCCACCAGGCTTCTCTGTCCATGGCAAGAGTAGTCTCTCCAGGCAAGAATACTGGAGTGGGTCGCCATGCCTTCCTCCAGGGTATCTTCCCAACCCAGGGATCAAACTTGCGTCTCTTAAGTCTCCTGGATTGGCAGGCAGATTCCTTACGACCAGCGCCACGTGGCAATACCCCACAGGTATACATACGCACCAATATATAACTCGAGAATGTTGAGAATTAGTCTATGCCAGAGACTACATAGAGACATTCTACATAGAGACATTCTCTATGTAGAGAATTTAGTCTATGCCAGTCTCTGTGCTAAAATGCTTCATAGAAATTATTATTCTGTTCATCATCATATCAAACCTATAATATAGGTATCATTATTTATCCTCTTTGACAGATGAGAAAATGGAGGTACAAAGATGTAAAGTCAGTTATTAAGTAGGAACTGTCAGGATATATACCCCAAATATCATCTATTACATATAATCTGAGTTAGGCCTTATGCTTTATCATACTTTCTTAAAACTCTTTTTACCTTTATATTTTCCCAATCCTTTTTTTTTTTTTTGTTTGCCTACTCATTAAATAAAGTTTTTTAAAGGTAGGCAGAGAATAGAGTTGAGGCTTCAGTGAAATGTCAAATATTGCAATATTGTGTTACAGCACTAGGCCACACTGGATTTGAATATTTTCCCTCTTTAGTTTTTCTATTTCAGGTTTAAACAACTGCTGCATATATATAATATCCCTTGTAAAAAGCCTATTGTGTTTGCAATTATCGGAGTCTTAGAAGTTGAAGGCAATAAAATTTATCGTTGCCATGCAAAAAAAAAAAAATCCTTATCAACACAGGCTATGGTAAAAATGTCTGGTTTATTGGTTGATCTGCGATATGTGAATAACATCCAATTCTGTTATGTTTAACAAGGAAAAAAATAAAATGCTATGAAAATGTTGTGAATATTTTATTATCTTAATTAGGATGTATTTTGAAGCAATAAATTTCACATCCTTGGCACATGATGATAAGCTGATACATATGCTAGGCAACTATATTATCAAAATTAAAATACATTCAGTGCACAAAACAGTAGTAAGAATAATATAAATCTAGATTCATTATTTTAGAAAGGAACATAGTGTTATGAGTTGAATTATATCCCTCCAAATTCCTATGTTGAAGTTCTAACTCCTAGTGCCCCAGAATGTGGCTGTATTTGGAGAGAGGGCCTTTAAAGAAGTAATTAAATTAAAATGGGGTTGTTAGGGTAGGCCCTAATCCAGTATGACTGGTGTCCCTATAAGAAAAGGAAATTATGCCAGATAACACAAACAAATGACCACGTGAGGACACAGCAGCCATCTGCAAGGCAAGGAAAGAGGCCACAGAAGAAATCAAACATGCCAGTACCCCGACCTTGGATTTCTAACCTCCAGAACTGTGAGAAAGTAAATTTCCGTTGTGTAAGCTACCCAAAAATATGAACTAACTTTTTGGCCAACCCAATGTTTGTTACAGAAACCCTAGTAAATGAATACACACAGTAATGATTAAGAAGTCAATAACTATTACAAAGTTCGTCAAAATTCTATAATTTAGAAGTTCTTATTTTGGTGGTTGTTCAGATAGGAACTCAAATATTGCTTTTCTCTATGGTGTTTTTTAGTTTCCAAGTCATGTCCGATTGTTTTGCAACCTCATGGACTATAGCCCACCAGGCTCCTCTATCCTTGGGAATTCTCCAGGCAAGAATACTGGAGTGGGTTTCCATTTCCTTTGCCAGGGGATCTTCCTGAACCAGGGATCAAGACAACTCTGTCTCCTGCATTGCAGACAGATTCTTTACTGCTGAGCCACCAGGGAAGACCATGGTGGCTTACATTAAAACAAGCAAACAAACAAAAAATAACTCTAGCTATCTTGATATTTTCTTTTTACTTTATCTTATGGGAAAGAAATTTATACTTTCAGAAAGAAAATTGTTTAGAGTAAAATTGATTAGATGCTATTTTTTGAGGTGATGGTTCCAGAGCATAAATACCTATTCCTTAGAGTAGGTATTCTCAAATATAATTTAGTCCTGAATGTTATGTTTATATCCATTTAGAAGTTCACTATTTAATTGAAGCTGTATTAATTGTTGATTTAATTTAATATCTATTTATTTCCAATGTTGATTTCCTGATTTTTCATGTAACCTTTTCACATTCTCTTCTCTAGATATGTACAAACAAAATAACTTAGTAAGATTAAGATGTCTAGAGACCCTTAGTGACCAGATCAAGGTCACACTGTTGTGGACTAAAACTAGGCTTCTGCAAGTCTTAATAAGCCTAAGTATACACTTCTCATGATCATTAGCTGAGTCAGTGCTAATTTCACAAATTATAAGTCAGAAATGTTTTCATACATAATTATGGGCCATTTGACTCATTTTCCAGACTTCATGCTATAATTTGTTGGTTTTTTTTTTTTAATTTTTTTTTTTTATTAGTTGGAGGCTAATTACTTCACAACATTTCAGTGGGTTTTGTCATACATTGATATGAATCAGCCATGTTAAAAAGAATTCATTTGAATCAGTTCTAATTTGTTGGTTTTTAACTTCACAATGCCATTTCTAAAGAATGGGGAGATGGAAAATAGGAATTAAAAAAAAAAGTCTTTAGGAAGGAAGTTATATGCAGAATAACCAGTATGGGAGACTCTATGCTTTGGGACTAACCAGAGTGAGAAATCTACCTAGGGTCTTCTGAAAATAGCCTCTGGATTAAACAAATTATTGAGAAAAAAATAAGATAAAAATAACCTACCATGACACATGTTTTACTGAATCATAACAATGCAAATATTAGTTTCAAAATTCATACAATCAAACAATAACCAGGAAGTGTTACTGATCTAATTTATCATCACTTGCGATGTTTCAAACTTGAAACCAGGCTTGGGCTGACTGAATTGGTGTTACCAGGCAAAATTGCAAAGTAGGTGGCCTTCTATTTATTTTTAGGCATTCCTTCCCTGCTTCTTAGTGGATGTACACGGCCCTCATTACTTCTCCTTATTCCCTAGCTTAAGGTCCCAAAGAGGCACTCTCACTGCTAACCCTAGCCTTCTCACCAAATAACCCTTGCTCTATAGTACTTCTCCCATTTTCCCTGCACCGCAACAAAATATTCTGTTCACTCACAACCTAGAAAGTAGTCAGAGTGGAATAATTATTAACAATATGGAGGTATAAAGTAGTGATAGTAACAGACGCTTGTGTTTTATAGGAAGATCTTGTTTACATGCAGCCTGAATTGAAGGAGGAGTTCTTTCGGGGGAGATTAATCTTCCCAATTGCTCTTATCTTTCCTTCTTTAGGCGCTTCCCTTGTGACTCAGCTGGTAAAGAATCTGCCTGCAATGCGGGAGACCTGGGTTCGATCTCTGGGTGGGGAAGATCCCCTGGAGAAGGGAAAGGCTACCCACTCCAGTATTCTGGCCTGGAGAATTCAGTCCATGGGGTTGCAAAGAGTTGGACACGACTGAGCAACTTTCGCTTCACTTCACTTTCCTTCTTTAGAGGAAATATTCTTAAGAATTTCACATGCCATTTAGATCTCTTTTCTAGATTTTTGGGCTCACAGTAAAGTGGTTGTGTCGTATGTTTGGTAGTGGGAGATGGTTGTGAGGCTGAATGTAAGGAACAAAAGTACTCAATAAGCAGCACAATGTTCTTAGTTAAAGTCCATGGAAGCAATGATGCTCAACTCAGAATGAACAAGCAGTTGTCTGAAATCTGTATATGAAAGACAGAGTTTCCTTAACTTCTGATATAATACTACATTTTGAAATGGCCATTCTGTTTAAATTAAAATTTGAGTGTTTAAGTGTTTTTCTTTGATATTCAAAGATAACTCTTTATTTGAAAACACACTTAGGTATTATTTTGAGTTTTTCTACTTTCTTAGAGGAAATTAAAAAGGAAAATATGCGTATGTACTCCCCTGGAGATGTGCCATAACTGAAAAATATAGTATTTCTGAAAAGCACAGGTAAATTAGTTTGTAGAATGTGAACTTGTTTGATGTTTCCTCACAGTTAGATTTAGGTTATACATTTTGGGCATGGGAACCATTCTAGATTAAAGGGGGCTAAAAAGACTTTATAACTAAATGTAATATATGATCTTTAATCTTTTTCTTTTACTATAAAAGATTAGTTAGAGAACTGATGAAATCTGAATGAAGTCTATGAATTAGTATTTTATCAATGTTAACTTACTGATGCTGATAAATTTACTGTTACATAAAAGAATGTTCAGTTTGGGAAAAAAACACATTTAAGTATTTAGAGGTGAAGGAGCATCATGTAACAATTTAGTCTTAAACATTCAGAAAAAAATGATGCATATTGTGCATGTCTGTATCTAAAAAGAGAAAATGATACAGCAGATTTGATAAAATATTAATATTCGGGCAATCTGGGAAAAGGGTATATCAACATCCTTGGACTATTTTTGGTTTCTTTGTGACTTCCTTGTAAGCCTAAAATTATTTCAAAGTTAAAAATATTTTTTAAAAGCTATAGAATATTTTGAATGTGTTTATGTACATGTTAGGTTATTTCCAAATTTATATATACATTAGGTAAGAAGACCTGAAAGATAAGTTTTTTTTTGAAAGATAAGTTTTAATCTGAAACTTTAATTTCTAAGATCCACTTTACATAAATTAAATCCAAATACTGAAGTCACTTAGCAAGTCAGCCTAACTACAAATTAGATCATAGGTGAATACAAGCAAACAAATCAAATAGAAAGGAAGTTGAAAAATAAAAATGTGAAAAGTGTTTTCAAATTAAGTTTTTTCTTTTAAAATTTAAATAAAATATTTTCCCAGCACTTGGGAAACTCTGTCATTATATAAATGGGCAGATTTCTCCATGTAGGCTTTAATATACTAACTGAACAAAATTCCAAAAATCTTTTAAAAAATAACAAATATATGAATTCACTTATTTCACTTTGTAGTGAAATAGTAGTAGTGCTTTGCTTGGGCATGTTTCAAGTTCTTATTGTGACAAGAAAAAACTTTCAAACCAATATAAAGTTTTAGAGTCATCTTGGTCAATTAGTTAAATCAAACCATGAACCAGAAGACCAAGTTACATTAGTCTTTTTATAGGCATATTTTTTTTCTTTTCAAGGTGTCATCTTGCACAGAACATATATAAAAATTGTATATGTCATGTGCAAAAAAAAATTTCACAAGAAATGAGCAAAATATTACACTTTGTTTTAAAGGCATTGTCAACTTTGGATAGAAGTGGGCTTGTGTTTGGGCTTCCCTGGTGGCTCAGCAGTAAAGAATCAGCTTGCAATTCAGGAGACACGGGTTTGATCCCTGGGTTGGGAAGATCCCCTGGAGGGCATTGTAACCCACTCCAGTATTCTTGCCTGGAGAATCCAATGGACAGAGGAGCCTGGCAGTCTACAGTCCATAGGGTCATAAAGAATCGGATACGACTGAATGATTAAGCATGCACACATGGGCTTGTATTCATTCCCCAATACTGGTATAATTTTTACGTTTGATTAGATTAGAAAACTAGGGCATATCATTGAATACTGGTGCCATTTCATGATGAAGAAAAACAACATGGCTTACAGAGCCTTTCTGGCATGCCATGCTTTCCAACCAAATGCCACCCATGCTCTTTAGAGCATATTCAAAATGGAAGCACAAAAATGAGAACTCATAACAAGGTACCTCAAGGAGAGTTACAGAGAGTGAGCCATACTGTTGTGGGCCAGTTGTAGGGCCAAGAAATCAGAAAAGAAGAGAGAAACAAATTCTCCAGATTACATACAACCTTAAGGGCTTCCCTGGTGGCTCAGTGGTGAAGAATCCACCTGCCAATTCAGGAGACACGAGTTCGATCCCTGATCCAGGAAGATCCCACATGCCCTGGAACAACTAAGCCCGCACTCCACAACTACTGAGCCAGTGTTCTAAAGCTCTGGGACCACAACTACTGAGTCCATGTGCTGCAACTACTGAAGCCCGTGTGCCCTAGAGCCTGTGCTGCACAATAAGAGAAGCCACCACAACGAGAAGCCGGTGCACCACAACTAGAGAATAGCCTTTGCTCTCCATAACTAAAGGAAAGCCCGAGAAGCAATGAAGAACCAGTACAGCCAAAAATAAATAAAATTACTTTTTTAAAAAACTTCAAATTTTGTGTCTATCAAAAATTGTGTGGGAGGGTATGGGGTAAAACTAATAAACGATGAATGAATGAATGATTAGGGAGTTTGGATTTGGATTGCACAAAGCATTCTGGCATCCTCAGGTCTGCTCTTTTCCCTAGAAGAGAGTGGCTTCTGTTGCCAGGCATTAGAATATGGATTTGAACTTAGATCTATCACAATGCCACTGGAGTATTTCCATCAGCACTGTGGAGCCTAGACCAGCTCACAAGAACTGATGCTAAACTTACTGCAACTTAGTTCCCATAGGATAGATATATGTGAAGAACAAATATAAATAAGATTCTTAAATAGGGAGGCAATATGCGGCAATGTGAAGACCAGAGGATTTCGAATCAGGCAGAACTGGGATCAATTCCTATCATTTAGTGGTTGTATAACCTTTGACAGCTTCCTTAACTTCTTTGTGCCTCAAATGCTTCATCTATAAAATGAGGATAATGATATCTATCCTGCAAAGATTCTTTGAGGATTACATGATTGATAGTTCTTACCTCAGACCAGTACAAAAAAATGTTAGTTGTGTGGGAGCAAAGGTTGGAATGCTGGAAACTGAAATGAGGCACCTGAAGCCACCTCAAAGGAGATGCTGAAGTTAGAGTGACTTCTAAGAAGAAGGGTTATCAAGCATCTAATCTGAGGCTGATTTTAAAAGCACAGGCTTGGGTAGAAATTCAAAGAACAGCACCTATGCAAAGTAAGAGACATGCTTACTCCACATCTTTTGAGGCAAAAGCTTAGGGATTTGCTAATAATGCTCAATTATCTACACGGGTGATTAAATAGGTTTTGACCTTCATCCCCTGGCTTCTTTCTACTTCTTGTTATATTCATCTTGTTCTGCTTGTTGACATTTATACTTTTCTTGCTCTACAACTGCAAAACCTAGAAGAGTAGGTCTAGTCAACTTAACCAGAGAAAACCTTCCACACCCCAAGCGGAATTGAACTAGAAAAGTAATGTATCTGAGCTAGACAGAAGACAATTTCTTGTAAAATTTTCCTATTGGTCTGAGAGGTGAAATACCATTGATCCCTAGCAAGAGGAGGGAAAGCAGGGAGAAAGGACACGGCGTCCATGGGCATTCAGCTCTTCCTGATTGCGGTCCTCACAGTTTGACCTCATTCTTTCATGTAAGTATAATCAGTGTCATGACCGTGAACCACATCTATATTGAAATGCTGAGAACTGGAATTGCAAACAGAGATAATTTGGTGTCTGCTATCCCTTCCTCTAACTATATGAAAAAAGTTAGCTTCAAGTCAACTGTTGCCTGGTTCAAAAAAAAGTGGAAGTGAGTGACACATGAGGTCAGATAGAAATACACTCTCCACCTTACAGCTTCACTGAGAATGTGAATGTAATTCTGTCCTGCCTAGTAGATGGACATCTTCGATCAGCAGCCTTATGACAGCTAAATGTACTGCTGGATGGTACATGATGCAGCTTTGGTTAGAAAAAAAGAGTGATGGGGTGGGGGGAAACCCACAAGGTTTTAAGCCTATTTATCAATGTCTCTTAACCTTTTGCAATTTTAATGAACATTTAATCTGAGGTCATGTAAGATGTGTAGCTGAAACTAAAAATGAAGAGCTGTATTTTATTAGCTTGATGTATGTTAAATCTCTATGATAATGATAGGGTAGCTTGGTTTTAGAAACTAAGTTGTGACTTTAATAAGGGTTAGGATCAGTATATGACAATAAAATTCATTTGGGAGGACAGAAGAGAGGGACGTTTTGGCTTGTTGAATAAACACTATTTAAATCTCATGCAGATCAATTTCTGTGTTATTGTACTGAATTTTCCTCTGCTTTCCAGAGGATCACCTTATAGACTTAGCTATATAGATTGTCCATGTATTAAGGCTCGTTGGAATTTGAGAAACCTCTCAAAGTGAATGAAAATAGATTTCTCCCTCCCCCCATTGAGAAAGAACTATACCCTCCCATTTTAACTCAGTTAAAAAGGGGGACAAATTAATAAGGAAAAAACAGCTTCTGAATTCAATTGATTCTCTTTTTCCTATTAAGACTAAGTTGAAAATTGGATATCCAATTTACCACTGAGAGGGTATTCAAATATTTCTGCTCAATCCCTCATTGCTTCTAAATTCACTCAAAGGCAAGATTATTAATTCCTCCCGACAGAAAATCCAGATTTAATGAGCAGCTGACAGCCCTTAGGAATTACTGGGGAAATTTAATAGGATAGCTTTGACTAAATAATGTGCTTTTACATATATGAAAAACACATTATGCAGAGTGACAGTAAATGTTAGTTTAGTGGTTAAACTTTTGGCCAAGTGGTTCATTTTACAGGAGTATGTATTTTTATCAAAGTTCCGAGAAAAAGAGCTATGTTGTCTCCTACATTCTTACCTGGACTATACATTTTTGCAGATGGCCACAAAATCTTGCATTCATTTTTAATTCAAATAAATAGCTATTTTGTTTCTAAGTACTAAGTACTGGAGGGGATAGAGCTAAACAGTGTTTCTGCTTTCAGGACTCCAAATCTCATGGGTGGTGGAGATAGGATAATGAGACAACTATAACACAAAAAATGAAGTGCAATAGCAGAGGGACAAGGGGAAAGAAATAGCACTGGGTTTGGGGGCAAGTGGATGGGAATGGTATGTATGTTCAAGCAGCAAGCCTTCATGAAGGAATTTGTATTTGAAATAAGCCTGGAAGATTTGGGGCTTTCTTGGTGCCTCAGACAGTAAAGAATCTTCCTGCAATGCAGGAGACTCAAGTTCAATCCCTGGGTCGGGAAGATCCCCTGGAGAAGGGCATGGCAACCCACTCCAGTATTCTTGCCTGGAGAATTCCATGGACAGAGGAGCCTGGCAGGCTACAGTCCATGGGGTCACAAAGAGCTGGACATGACTGAGTGACTACACTTTCACTTTTTCACTTGAAGAGTGAATGTTGGGAAAATGGTGAGGAAAGACAGAGGTGGGAAAGGTAAAGTCTAGTCAGAGAAAAGGGAATATTTCAGTCTGGAGTTGAGGGTAGGTGAAGGGGGTAAGGAGTGAAAAAACATAGGCAGAAAAGTTCTATTGAAGATTATACCATGGATGGTCTTGAGTACCAAGTTGAGTCCATAATTAAGTGTCCAGCTTGTCTCACCAACTGGATTCTAAGTATTTCAGGCATAGAGACTGTTTGAATATGTCTTTGCTATTTCCACAGCAGCCCGGGACAACAAGCTTGGATGCAGGGTAGGTCTGCAATAAACACTCAAGCAACTGAATGGGTTGTAAAATCATTTTTCAGTGGATCTTTTTCTTTGACTTTTTCTTAAGCCTTCATTTTAAACCTCCTTTAGAAGTAGAGTTTAAATTGCCATTTGAAGATGAAAACATAAATAGAATGTTAGCCCAGTGACTCAGGTAAGCATTAGAGTCCTGCCTAAAAGAAAGTGCCGCTGCTGGAGCTCAGGTAGTCTATAGAGCCTGGTGCCCCTTGAACCAAACCTGTTAAAGTAATATCCTGTGGTACATTTTATAAGAAAGCTAACTTCTAGTCAGTAAAAATGACATGTCCTAAGTGATTTTTATATAGGATTTTAGCTTTCAGATCACCTCCACAGGGAAATAACATCAAAACTAAAATTGAGGTGGAAAAATGGAGATGCAGAAACACTGCGTCTTATGCATTGATTTTATTTCTGGTTCCCTCTCTCCTCAGAGGAACACTCTACAACAATCTGAAAAGAAGCTCGTGATAATCCATTTATAAATTACATTTTGTTGACTGTAATGACAACTGAATCACTTTGGTTTTAGATCCTCTACATAATGATTAACGATCACATTAAATAATATTTAAGTATGCATATTATTGATTTAATATTCTAACTAGCTTTCGTTTCTTGGGAAGAGGATATATTTTATATACTTGGAATTCAATTTAAAGAAAACTTACTAGTGTTCCCCTTTCCTTCCAACTACAATTTCACGTGATGTGATACTACTTGAATCTCTGGGACAGTAAAAGTATGACAATTGAAGGAGTTTGATAGGGAAGGGCACTTCTTGTGTTTCTGATGAATAAACATAATATGAATTAATCTTATTTGTATCAACGGTTAGTAATGCACTTATAAAGAAACTTCAACAATTATTATAATAAAGCAGCAAAGAATCAATTTAAATCTAAGGCTGCTGATAGATTTGAGAGTGACAGATCAATCACAGTGCCTGACTCCAACTGGCATTCAATATTTTTTGAATGAAGAAAATGTAAATATTTCTCAGTACAATTAAAGAATAATATATGTAGAGATATTTAAAATATGTTGAATGGAGGTTCTTTAAGGAGTACTTTAAAATGATGGATACAACCTAGAGGGGTGGGATGGAGTGGGAGGTGGGAAGCAGGTTCAAGAGGGAGGGGACATATTGATTCATGTCAGTGTATGGCAGAACCCAATTCAATACTGTAAAGCAATTATTCTTCAATTAAAAATAAATTTTAAAAGATGCATCAGTATAAAAAAAATTCCACTTAAGAATATACTAGACTTGGCCATGATTTTTTCATAGTCCTTTAAATTCTAGCATAGATTACATATGAACACATATGTGCAGCTTCTCCCATCCAGAGGTAGAATCCATTTCCCCCCACCCCTTCAATCTGGACTGGCTTTGTGACTTGTTTTGACTAACAGAATGCAGCATAAGTGCTACTGTGACTTCTGACTCAGGCTCTGGAGACTGTGTAGCTTCCATCCTTGACCTCCTGAAACATTGCAAAGGCCACATAAGAAGCCTGCACTTCTTTCTGGAGAGGCCATGAGATTGGAAATGCTGGGCTGACATTCCCAGCTAACCACCAGGCATGTGAGTCCACCCTGAATCATTCAATCCAACAGAGCCTCTATATAACTGTAGCCACGTGAGTGACCTTAGGTAAGCCTAGCAGGGGAACTGCCTAATTGAGGCCTGATCAAATTGCAGCATCATGAAATATTTTTCATTATATTTGAGGAGGTTTTTTATACAGCAATTGACAGTGGATATATCTTCCAATATTAACACTTATCCTTTCTTGAGGCCTTTATTCTTTCTACTCTTGCTTGCTCTTTTCACTTTTCACCTTGATCACAGATGATTTACTCACTAAATTTCTTGGCTTTTCAAAATGTCCTCTCTTTGTCATTTTCTCAACCATATATTGGTTATGTTCTTACTGCTGAGTTTAGCATGTATATTTAAGACCAGTAAGAAGAATTATGTGTTCTAGGATATAGAAAGATACAACCACCATTCAGAGCCCCGGCAGGTAAAGGCTAAGTCTCCCTTGGCCGCAGTGTCATAGCTTTGTAAGAATGTGTGAAGGGACAACAGGTTAAATTGTCAGTTTTCAATCTAAAACACCATTATGAAAGATCCACTGACAAGTCCTGTTTCTTCACATTTAGCAGGTAATACTGAATCACCTTCATCTGAGCTGATACACAGAAAGAATTGCCTTTGATAGATCCAAATCAGAATATGAGACATGATGACCAAACCCATGTTTGTATTTACTTACATACAAGTAATATGTCCTAATATATTGGAGTTCTCCAAACCAATGATTCAGCCTAGTACCTGTCACTGGTTACATTCTCATATAAACCTCAGCTAGGGTCTTGTCTTACCCTTATTCAGCATAACTGGTTACCGTATGATTATGTGGAAAAAAGCAATCATGCTATGTCAGCAACTCCAAGATGCCCAGCAATCTGCTTAATCTCATGCCTATCAGAAAAAAAGGACCCATTTTGAATCAGCTTTCATCTGATTCCACTGAAGTCATTTAGATCCACATTGTGCTTCCAAGTAGGCTTATGGGCCAAAACCACCAGAAAGCTGATCAGCCACTATCTTTTCAACACCTTCTAGGACATCTTGCTATCTCCCTTTGCAACACTCTTTCACAATCCTTACAGAACAAAACAATGCTTTAAAGTTCATGATTCTAGTTGGTAATTTAAACATGATAATGTTTAGTTCTCCTGAGAAGAAACAGAAAGACACCTCCTCTTTAGAATTCTAGAACCACATTTATCTTTGTTTCCATGATTATGTTGCCCAACTATACTCTTGCCCACGGTATATAATGGAATGAAAATTCTAGAAAGCATTCAATGAAGCCAAATGTGTTTTGGCATGTGCACCCAGGCACACACACACAAGCACACATGAATACCCTAAAAAAGAACAATCACTCTGGGTTTGTCCTCTGCTTGCCAGCTCAAGTATATCATGGCATAGCAATGCAGCAATAATATTTACATTCCATCCAGATATGACAGGAAGGAATAGAGTCACAAAAGACTTATTTTAGATCATCATATCTTCCTGTTGAGTACTTCAGTAATCTGTACCTCCCTGCTTTTCACTGCATGTAATATACAGGCAATGTCAATCAGAAAGATGACTTGAGAGAACGAAAGTTTGCTCTCCTAACTTACCTATCCTTGCCCTAGTTTCAGTTATTATATTACACTCCTTCTTGGAGACCTCAAAATGATTCCTCTAGTACCTGTAAAAGTCATTTCATCTCAATTTTAAAAATGCTAGATGCAAATGCTTCAGTGAAAAATTGCTGAGTATCCTAGTAAGTATTGGGCTTCCCTCACGGCTCAGCTGGTAAAGAATCCACCTGCAATGTGGGGAGACCTGGGTTCAATCCCTGGGTTGGGAAGATACTCTGGAGAAGGGAAAGGCTACCCACTCCAGTATTCTGGCCTAGAGAATTCCATAGACTGTATAGTCCATGGGGTCGCAAAGAGTTGGACATAACTGAGCAACTTTCACTTTCACTAGTAAGTATCTAAGTGGATTGAGACCCTTGTGAAGTATAATTAACTCTCTCCTCTTCTCCTTATCCTCTTGGCTTGAATTTTCTTTAATTTCCTTTGCTTCAGAAACAGAATTCTAGTTTGGCATTTAATATTTGGGAGAAAATGTCAGGGTGAATTGGGGAGTTAGTTGCTGATGAAGAATGGACAATTTTTACCATGCCTATAAGTAGAAAGCAATAGGTGGTTTAATTTCCTTAACTCTCAGCTTATGCCCTCTCTCTCTCCTTCCCTCTGAAAGTGCAAGAGAGATATATGGACATATCCTGTCTAGAAAATTCAATGTCATTGTATGAACAATTATTGGAAAAGTTACAGAATTATTATAAATATAATATTTTAAGTACCTATAACTGATGCTTCCCCTTCATGGATCACAGCCATGTCATGGTGAAAGGGCTTGCATAACTCAATAAAGCTATGAGCCATGCCGTGCAGGGCTACCCAAGACAAACGAGACATGGTGAAGAGTTCTGACAAAATGTGGTTCACTGCAGGAGGAAATGGCAACCCACTCCAGTATTCTTCCCAGGAGAACCCCATGAATAGTATGAATAGGTAATATGATATGACACTGGAAGATGAGCCCCCAGGCTGGAAGGTGTCCAATATGCTACTGGGGAAGAGTGGAGGGCAATTACTAACAGCTCCAGAAAGAATGAGGTAGCTGGGCCAAAATGGAAATGAGGCTCAGTTGTGGCTATGTCTGGTGGTAAAAGCAAAGTCTGTCAACTACAAATTGGCACTTACCAAGAGCATTGTCAATGACTGAACAACAAGGCATTTGCCATCTGCCTCTACGGAGATTGAACCCCACGCTGCTATAGCTGGTGACCTTCAACAACCCCTGAGGGAGTTCAGGGTGGAGTGAGGCACTCTGTGCTCCAGGGAATCTGGTGGGACAGGTCTTGAGATAGTTGGATGTTTTTAGGAACAGATTTTATGATCTCAATCCTTGCATCTCCTCATATTTAGAGAAGCACTAAATCCCTTCATGGTGACACCAGACCCTCATGACTAACAAAAAACCTTTGCAAATTGAATGCTTCATGGTATTGAACTCCCCCTTCACCAAAACCTTATATATTGACTTTCCCCCACTGTCGCTTTGGAGCAGTCTGAGCTATCTGAGATGCTGCCTCCTGGGCTGCAGTCCTCTTTTTTGCCCCAAATAAAACTTAACTCACAACTCTCAAGTTGTACATCTTTTTTAGTCGACAAGTCCAATACTGTAAAGAACAATACTCCATAGGAACTTGGAATGTTAGGTCCATGAATCAAGGTAAATTGGACATGGTCAAGCAGGAGATGGCAAGATTGAATATAGACATCTTAGGAATCGGTGGACTAAAATGGATGAGAATGGGTGAATTTAATTCAGATGACCATTATATATATTACTGTGGGCAAGAATCCTGTAAAAGAAATGGAGTAGCCCTCATAGTCAACAAAAGAGTCTGAAATGCAGTACTTGGGTGCAACCTCACAAACCACTGAATGATATCAGTTCCTTTCCAAGGCAAACCATTCACAAATCTATTGTGAAATGAAACGTTTACTGCTCTACTCTCTACCAGTTAACAAGCCTTTTCCAGATGCAAATGTCTGAGCCCTGGTGAAACAAAGCCACCTATTTGGAAGCCATGGCTACTTCCTCCCTGGTAAGCACTGAGGAGCTGGGAGGATGTGAGAGGCTGCTATCCTCCACATCCCCCATCTCTTACAGTAAACAAGGAATTAAGATGTGAACAACAAACAAAGCAGTATTGGCCCTGGATAGCTAAAGAGTCCTAAAGAGTCGGACACCACTGAGCTACTAGGCACAGCACAGCTAGATGTATATGAAAGAAATGATTTCAGCAAGCCCGGACACTTGCATCTTCCCATATATAGAAGATCACTAAATCTCTTCTTATGAGAGATTCAGTTTTTCTTAATTAAGAGTAATCTTTTAATATTCAGATTACCTGCCCCTTGCTGCAAACTTGAATATAGCCTGGCTCTTCCTTTGCCGCCTCCTTGGAGTCGACTCTCTTGGGGTCACCTGAGATGCAGTCTACTGGGCTAACATTTCCACCGAATGAATGTCCTAACATTTAACACCAAGTAAATTAACATATTAATTTATTAACAACGAATAAATGTCCTAACATTTCCACCAAATAAAACCTAACTCTCAACTTTTAGGTTGCACATATTTTTTTAGTCAACACTATGCTCCAACCACTGATGCCAAAGAAGCTGAAGTTCACTGGTTCTATGAAGACCCATGACATCTTATAGAATTAACACAAAAAAATGTCTTTTTTATTATAGGGGATTGGAATGCAAAAGTAGGAAGTCAGGAGATTACCTGGAATAATAGATAAGTTTGACCTTGGAGTACAAAATGAAGCAGGGCAAAGGATAACAGAGTTTTGTCAAGAGAACATGTTGGTCACGGCAAACACCCTCTTCCAACAACCCAGAGACAACTCTAAACGTGGACATCACTGGATGGTCAATACTGAAATCAGATTGATTATGTCCTTTAAAGCCGAAGATGGAGATACTCTATACAGTCAGCAAAAACAAGACTAGGAGCTGACTGTGGCTCAGATGATTAGCTCCTTACTAAAAATTCAGACTTAGATTGAAGAAAGTTGGGAAAACCATCAGGCCATAAGGTATGACCTAAATCAAATCCCTTATGATTATACAGTGGAGGTGATGAATAAATTCAAGGGATTAGATCCAGTAGATAGAGTGTCTGAAGAACTATGCATGGAGGTTCTTAACATTGTACAGGAAGCAGTAACCAAAATCATTACAAAGAAAAAGAAATGCAGGAAAGCAAAGTGGTTGTCTGAGGACGTTTTACACATAGCTGAGGAAAGAAGAAAAGTGAAAGTCAAGGGAGGAAGGGAAAGATATATCCAATGGGATGCAGAGTTCCAAAGAACAACAAGGAGAGATAAGAAGGCCTTCTTAAGTGAACAATGCAAATAGAGGAAAACAGTAGAATGGGAAAGAATAGAGATCACTTCAAGAAAACTAGAGATATCAAGAGAATATTTCATGTAGCAATGGGCATAATAAAGGACAGAAACAGTAAAGACCTAACAGAAGTAGAAGAGATTAAGAAGATGTGGCAAGAATACAAAGAACTATACAAACTAGATCTTAATGACCCAGATAATCACGATAGTGTGGTCACTAACCTAGAGCTAGATATCTTGGAGTGTAAGGTCAAGTGGGCCTTTGGAAGCATTACTATGACAAAGCTAGTGGAGGTGAACAGAATTCCAGCTGAGTTATTTCAGATCCATAAACATGATGCTGCTAAAGTGCTGCAACCAATGTTAGCAAATTTGAAAAACTCAGCAGTGGTAACAGGACTGGAAAAGGTCAGTTTTCATTCCAATCCCAAAGAAAGGCAATGCAAAAGAACCTTAAAACTACTATACAATTGTGCTCATTTCACATGCTAGCAAGATTATGCTCAAAATCTTTCCAGCTAGGCTTCAGTAGTATGTGAACTGAGAACTTCCAGATGTACAAACTGGGTTTCAAAGAGGCAGAGGAAACAGAGATCAAATTGCCAACACTCATTGGGTCATGAAGAAAGCAAGGGAATTTCAGAAAAACATCTACTTTTTCTTCATTGATTATGCTTTTAAAGCCTTTGACTGTGTTGATCAAAATAAACTGTGGAAAATACTTAAACAGAAGGGAATACCAGACCACCTTACCTGTCTCCTGAGAAACCTGTCTGCACGTCAAGAAGCAACAGTCAGAACTGGACTTAGAACAACTGCCTGGTTCAAAATTGGGGAAGGAGTATAGTAAGTCTGTATATTGCCACCTTGCTTATTTAGCTTCTGTGTGGAGTACATCATGTGAAATTCCAGGCTGGATGAATCACAAGCTGGAATCAAGATTGTCAGGAGAAATATCAACAACCTCAGATATGTAGATGATACCACTTTAAAAGCAGAAATTGAAGAGGAATTAAATAGCCTCTTGGTGAAAGTGAAAGAGGAGAATGAAAAAGCTGGCTGAAAACTCAACATTCAAAAAAATGAGACCATGGCATCTGGTCTTATCACTTCATGGCAGATAGAAGGGGAAAAAATGGAAGCATTGACAGATTTTTATTTTCTTGGGCTCCAAAATCACTGCAGATGATGACTGCAGCAATGAAATTAAAAGATGCTTGCTCCCTGGAAGGAAAGTTATGACAAACTTAGACAGCACATTAAAAAGTAGAGACATCACTTTGCTGACAAAGGTTTGTCTAGTCAAAGCTATGGTTTTTCCAATAGTCATGTACAGACATGAGAGTTGGACCATAAAGAAGGCTGAGCGCGGAATTGATGTTTTCAAATTGTGATGCTCGAGAAGACTCTTGAGAATCCCTTGGACAGCAAGGAGATCAAACCAGTCAATCCTAAAGGAAATCAACCTTGAATATGCATTGGAAGGACTGATGCTGAAGCTGAAGCTCCAATACTTTGGCTACCTGATGTGAAGAGTCGACTCATTGGAAGACTGTGATGCTGGGAAAGATTGAAGGCAGGAAGAAAAGGGGGCGACAGAGGATGAGATTGTTAGATAGCACCACCAACTCAATGGATATGAATTTGAGCAAACTTCAGGAGATAGTAGAGGACAGAAGAGCCTGTTGGCAGATTTTTGCAACCCATGGGGTTGCAGAGTTAGACACGACTTAATGCCTGAACAACAACTACAACATAACTGATGCTTAGCAAAGGCACTGAAGGTCTTGCACCCTTCTTTCTAAAAAATGTTTACAACAAGGCTGCTAAACCACTGTTTGTCTTCTAGACTATCTTTCCATATAATTGTTATTTGTTAAGCACATACCTCCACAGCTTTAAAAGTCTGCCATGACTACCACTTTATACACGATCAATTCTCTATTAGTAACTTGGTGATATTATGATATCTAAGATTTTCTTTGTAGTTTTATTGTATTTATAATTTACAGCCTTGTTTTAAAAACATGCAAAACAACCACATATGACTGAAGTCCATGAAACTATTCTAAAGTTAAGTACTACTTCACTTAATCTCAGCTAATTACTAGAAAATTCTACTATAGATTTTGCAAATCAATGAGAAACTGTTAACATCTGGTTTGCATTTGTGCACAGGTATAAATTATATGATATTTTATCTTTATGTCTATTCTAAGGAAAGTGTCCATTTCTAGCTGGCATTTCTGACTTGTAGAACTCTTCTTTTTAAGTTAAACACACACATATACACCCTTGGGGCTAGAGTGGGAAACAGGAGAAAGGTAAATAAAATAATAGCAAACTTTGACTGTGTGGATCACAATAAACTGTCGAAAATTCTGAAAGAGATGGGAATACCAGACCACCTGATCTGCCTCTTGAGAAACCTGTATGAAGGTCAGGAAGCAACGTTAGAACTGGACATGGAACAACGGACTGGTTCCAAATAGGAAAAGGAGTACGTCAAGGCTGTATATTGTCACTGTGCTTATTTAACTTATATGCAGAGTACATCATGAGAAACGCTGGGCTGGAGGAAGCACAGGCTGGAATCAAGATTGCTGGGAAAAATAGCAATAACCTCAGATATGCAGATGACACCACCCTTATGGCAGATAGTGAAGAAGAACTAAAGAGCCTCTTGACGAAAGTGAAAGAAGAGAGTGAAAAAGTTGGTTTACAGATCAACATTCAGAAAACTAAGATCATGGCATCTGGACCCATCACTTCATGGCAAATAGATGGGGAAACAGTGGAAACAGTGAATGACTTTATTTTTCTGGGCTCCAGAATCACTGCAGATGGTGATTGCAGCCATGAAATTAAAAGGCACTTACTCCTTGGAAGGAAAGTTATGACCAACCTAGACAGCATATTGAAAAGCAGAGATGTTACTTTGTCAACAAAGTTCCGTCTAGTCAAGGCTATGGTTTTTCCAGTGGTCATGTATGGATTTGAGAATTGGACTATAAAGAAAGCTGAGCACTGAAGAATTGATGCTTTTGAACTGTGTTGTTGGAGAAGACTCTTGAGAGTCCCTTGGACTGCAAGGAGAGCCAACCAGTCCATCCTAAAGGAGATCAGTCCTGAATATTCACTGGAAAGACTGATGCTGAAGCTGAAACTCCAGTACTTTGGCCACCTGATGCGAAGAGCTGACTCATTTGAAAAGACCCTGACGTGGGGAAAGATTGAGGGCAGGAGGAGAAGGGGATGACAGAGGATGAGATGGTTGGATGGCATCACAGACTCAACGGACATGGTGAGTGAGCTCGAGGAGTTGGACAGGGAGGCCTGGCGTGCTGCGGTTCATGGGGTCACAAAGAGTCGAACACAACTGAGCAACTGAACTGAACTGAACTGAAACTGTGTCTATTCATCTAAACTTCAAAAAAAAAAAGTAAATATTTTTCACTCAGATCTTATCAATGACTGATTTCAGTTCATATTTTCTCTCTTCTGGATCCTGAATTGAGCCATTTTGGGCAAATATTTGCTAATGCCAAGAGGATACTGAGTATGAAAATAACAGAAGATAAGCATTGTCTTTAGGGATTTTCCACTGCTAAAGCAGATGGATAATCATAGGCCAATGGTGAAAATTTATGCCTTTGGAAGGCAAAATACTTTGTTATCCAGTGGCATTTTTTGGTCATATTTCTCATCAGTAAATTTAGCAAAATCCTAAAGATTCTACAATGAAGTAAACATGTAATCTACTTCTTAATGAATGATTATTTGATGCTTATGCTTATACCTCATACTATATGAGGTATAAATTAATATATATCTTTATTTTTTTCTCATTCTTTGGTACTACCCCATAAGATAGGTTGGCAAATTAGAATTAAGTTCAGTTACAAAAAATAAAGTTATATTTCTTATGCACCTAAATTTGTGGATGTCAGACTCATTATGCATATGTGTGTATGCCCATTATGTATATGTGTGTGTATACCAAAATCTAATGTTTCTGTGCCTTTTAAAATTGAGTACCAAAGTTAAAGGAATAAATAAATAAAATGATATGTTAAAAGAAGTTATTATAGACATCTGTCCATACCACAGGAGTCTTAAATGCAATTGCCAGGTCACCTGTTTCTTTTTTAGAGGCTAATGCTTTAAATCTAAATTATTTCAACTTTCAGAAAATGACATATGCTGTTGTCTGGCTCAAACCTAATGAAACTCAAGTGAATTCCAATTCTAAACCTGCAAATACTTCCAGGATGTGGCTTTTAAAATGCCAATACATTTGAAGGTCAGGATCAAGAAAATAGAAGAACTATATTATTTTAAGTCAGAATTTAGTCACCCCTTTTACCCTTTGGAGAACCTTGGACATTGTACAGAGACTTCTCTGGAAGATCTAGTCTAATCATGATTGAAAATCTGACTACATTTTTTTCAGGCTACAGTGCCCCACTGCCATGATTATAGCTAAGGCACCAGGGACAGTAGGAAGTCATTCTGACTGCTGACAAATATTTTTGTCCATGGACAGATTTTTGCATAACCTTTCAGTATTCAGCTATTTAATACCTTTGATTGGGTTACAAAACCATTGTTGTAATGCAGTGAGCAAGGTGTTATTTGTTTTTCTCTCTTCTTTCTAAATACATTTAGTATTCAGAAAATGAAAATGGTCAGTGAACAAAAGCAAAATGTGGAGACAGACATTAAATAGAGTTCAAAGTAATCTTGTGGAACAACAGCATAGTGTAGAGTCTTAGTGGAGCAAGTTGCAAGTTTCTTTGCAACTATGTATAGGTGCAAGTTTCTTTATTCAGTGTTTCAGAAATAGATTTCCTAAGATAGAAATCAACCACAAAGCAAAGTCAATTTAGTTTATCTTCACTTTTGACTTTATTTGAGAGGGAGTTTCTGGCTAGGACAGCACCCTTTTCAATTTGTTTCTGTATAATGTGCAGCAGATACACTTGATTAATGAACTGATTAGCAACTTCTTTAATTATTTTCCAGGTTTCCCCCTCCACTGTTATCAAAGCTGCAACAAATCCTCAAAGTTACTGTTCTCTAACTATCATACTCTAAAAACTTTAAAAACAAATTTGTTTCCCTAAAGAGGATGAACAGAAAATGTGAGAAATGTCTAATCTCAAAAGAGGTTCCTAAGACCTCTCTTACATATAAATCCTGTATCTTTCATTTCTCTAAAAGCTTTAAATGTCAAGGGATCACAAACATATTTTTGAATGAGCACTTTATACACAGCCCAAACAACTAGAGTTATTACTGGGAGGGAAATGCTTCTGCAAAAAATAGAGTAGCTAAGATTATATAAAGAAATATGAAGAATATTCTGGATATTCAACCATCCAGTAATCTTTAAGTTGTACTTCCCTGGTGGCTCAATGGTAAAGAATCCTCCTGACAATGCAGGAGGTGTGGGTTTAATCCCTGGGTCAGGAAGATCCCATGGAGAAAGGAAATGGCAACCCACTCCAGTATTCTTGCCTGGAAAGTTTCATGGACAGTGAAGTCTGGCAGGCTACAGTCCATGGTATTGCAAAAGAGTCACGACTGAGTGACTAAACAATAACAACCATTTTTAAGCTACATTATATACAAAAGTGAACATTTGATAATTTAGCACAAAACAAGACAGGTTAGATATTGAATTTTACCTACTATATTATTTCCCTACTGCCGCCTAAGAAACTACCCCAAATCCAGTTGCTTAAAAATAAATAGCTATGATGTCACAGTTTCTATATGTTGAGAATCTGGGTTTAGTTTAGGTGGTGTCAGTAGCACAAGGTCTTTTATATATGGTTGCAGTCAAGCCATTGGCCAGGGCTTCAATTTTATCTGAAGGCTCAACCAGGGCAGGATAGTCTTCTGAGCTTAATCACATGCTTGCTGGTAGCCATCAACTCCTGAATATGTGAGTCTCTCCTTAGGCTGCCTAAGTATCCTCACAACATGGTAGTCGGTGATCCATGAGAGGGACAGAGAGAGAGAGAGCACACAGATCTTTTTGTAACCTAATCTCAGAAGTGACATCCCATGAGTTTTTCCATATTCTATTATTAGAAGCAAGTCACTAGGCCCAGCTCACACTCAAAAGACATTAATATCTGGAGGCTGGGGTAATGAAGGTCCATCTCAGAGGCTGTTTACCATACATTCTAAACTGTGAAAATTAAGCTGACAAATTGACTTCCATAAGGTGCTTAGTCGCTCAGTCACGTCTGACTCTTTGCGACCCCATGGACTGTAGCCCACCAGGATCCTCTGTCCATGGGATTCTCCAGGCAAGAATACTGGAGTGGGTATCCATTTCCTTCTGTAGGGAATCTTTCCAACCCAGGGATTGAACCCAGGTCTCCTGCACTGCAGGTGGATTCTTTACAATCTGAGCCACCAGGGAAATCGACTTCCATAAACTTGAGCCTTATTACTGCATCGCCTAAATGAACTCCCTTCTATCTATCCTTCATGTAACTGCCCAAGAACAGGAGTGATTTTGAAATTCTATTACTCAAGAATGTTTAAAGGTTCCCCACTGCACGCAGGATGCTGTTCAAACTTCCATGTCATCTATTTCATCTCCTGTGATCTGACTTACTCTAGTTGCCCTGGAGTACTTGTAAACACTGGATACATTTCACCTTCAATCTTGCTCTGTCTGAAATGCCTCCACCCCATGCTTACTTCCCTTCTTCCTATTCCATTTTTACCCACTGAACTTTAACATATTCATTTAGGACTCAGTTAAAATACCTTGTCTGCCATTAATGCCTTTAAGAGGTCTTTAACAAAAGCCAATCCTTCTTTCTTCCATGTTTCCAAGCAGATTAGCTTTTACCTCTATTATAGAATTATGCCCATGTACTATATTAAAATTATTTGCCTCTATATCTGTCTCCTCAAATGAACTGTATGCTCCTTGAAGATATGGATTATGGTTTATTCAGCTTTAATTTTCAAACTGTACAGCACCCAGCACAGTGCCTTGCTTATAATTCAGCAGTAAATATATTTTAGACTCAATCACTTGTGTATAATTTTGTATCAGTTTTGTATAATGCAGGTCTCTATTGGATCTCATTCAATCTCATGACATATCCTTTTGCAATCGTATTTTATGAGGTTGCAGGATATATGCTTCTCCATCCAGTATTTAAACATACTTGAAACGAGTGCAACTGGGCTGCTGATTTATCAAGGCAGAAGGTGTGAAGCCAAAATGCCAATGAAAGAAGAGGTAAATGACCCAGCACAGAAATTCCACAAATAGATACTTCTAATGTGGGATATTTGAAGGCCTTGGTAATTTAATATACTCTGGTACAAATATAAAATGGCTATTTCTCTTTTAGGGTATTTGTCATACCTCCAAAATATTCTGTTCAAAAATAACTGATCTAAATGTTGGGGATAATTTTCATGCAATTATAATCAGATCAATAGAAATTCTTTAAAAACTAAAAAGCTGACTCATAATATTCAGAAGAGCTGAAGTGCTCATGTGACTTCATATGGTTCATAATATAGCTGAATACTTTGGTAAGTGGGGTTCTTATTCACAGTAAAATTTACATTGAGTATTCAAGGTAAAAAAAGATATTAAGTTATCAAAAAGATTTATTTTGTCTTTGTCCATAAAATGCCACATATTATAAGAACTGAGACTGAGTTTCCATTGATACATTTTAAAACTTATACTCTTTATGATTCACTTAACTGCATTTACCTCTAATTCTTCACTTAGCAAAGTCCTTGAAATTCTTAGAATTCCTTGGTATTACAAGTGTTTTAGTTGTGTGGCATCTCCATGAAGTGTAAAGCAATTATTTCATTTAGACAGTGCTTTCCTTAAGGGTGCATAAAAGATTGGGATGAATATGTTCTGTTGTTTGTGTAAATTATATTCACCTATATTACCACATAACAGGGGACAGAGTCTTTTAATCACTTTCTACTATTTTCATGTTTTCTATAACACAAAGTACTTGAAATACTGATCATAATAATCAGTATATCAGTAAATTGTAGGCTATTTTTAAAGATAAATAGAAAAGATTAAATTTTAAAATAAAAATTTTTGTATTTAAAGATTAAAATTAAGGTTGTTATACTGGACAGAAGTTGACTTTTATACAGTTAAATATATAAAGCATCAGTTAGAAACTATGATACCAACATTTTATAATATAATATTGATATAACTTTAGTCTCCTTCATCATGATGCCTGAAAAGTCTCATCTGTAATTCTAGAAAATGTCTGAGATACTTTTCAAGTAAATGATACACATAACTTACAAAATAGGTATGAATGAACACCAAATTGAAAAATTTAAGTACTCCCAACCACAAAGGATTTAGGTAATGTGGAAGGTCAGAAGGAAGGAAGAATAGAAATACATAAATTAGATGAAACATGAGTAAATGGATGAGGTGTTAATTTGTTAAAGACACAGAAAAGCAAATGCTGAAAAGTCTGGAAATACATGAACAAATTCTAAAATAATAAGGTAGTTGGAAACTATAGAATTCTGTCATTAAATCAACTAAAAACATTTTCATGTTTTCAAGAAGCACTGAAATCATGTTTATATATATCTAGTGTATTGTTTTAGGAGAATTTATTGTATAATTTGGGGAGCATTTATCCATTTATTTGACAGCAAAAATAATTTGATTTTAATTTCTGCTCATTTTGAATTACATTGAATAGACTACTCTGATTCCATAGAGAATGATTTCCTTTATTATAACTTTGTTGAAGAAAATCAAGTGGATTCTTCTGAAAATTACCAGAACAAATTATTATTTTTTTTCCCTGTTCCCAAAGAAATTAACACAAGATGACTTACAACCATTGCAGTAAAGACTGGTTCAGGCAAGAATTATTAATAGTTTTTAAATCTACAGGGGAAGTTTGAAGCAGAGCAATATATTCATACAATTTTAAAGTGTCTCTCCACAGATTGCTTATTAGTTAGAACAGGAAAAATAATACCTATTAAATGGAGACACCAGGTGACACATTGACCAGGTGATCAAAATGACAATCACCAATGAGGGACAAAGCGACACTGTGTGCCTCTAAATGGGAAATCCTAAGGAAGACAAACTTGGCTCATGTAATATTCTGAATGGAAGTGCATTACTTGAACTTACCTAATCATCAGAGAAATTGAAATTAAGGAATGTTTCATAAAATAAGGTGATGAAATGTCACGAGGGGCTCCTTTTCCACAGAAAAGGAGACTAGAAAGACAAATAAATGCATAAATATAAAGACAAATGAAAAGACAAATATAGGTTCCTGAAATGGATCCTATATTGCAGGGGAAATTGCTATAAAAAAAACCATGGGGACAACTGACACAACTGGAATATAGATTATAGACTGCAGATTAGATGAAAGTATTATGTTAATCACAAATTTCCTGAGTTCAATAGTTATACTATGGTTCCCTAAGAGAATAATCTTATTCTTAGGAAACAGTTACTGAAATATTAAGGAGTAAAGGGATATAATGAAACAAATGTGGCCAAATGTTTAAAAAACATAGCTTTGGAAGGGTTGGCCACAGCAATCAGAGCAGAAAAATAAATAAAAGGAATCCAGATAGGAAAAGAAGAAGTAAAACTCTCACTGTTTGCAGACGACATGATCCTCTACATAGAAAACCCTAAAGACTCTACCAGAAAATTACTAGAACTAATCAATGAATACAGTAATGTTGCTGGATATAAAATTAACACAGAAATCCCTTGCATTCCTATACACTAACAATTAAAAAACAGAAAGAGAAGTTAAGGAAATAATAACATTCATCATTGCAACAAAAAGAATAAAATATTTAGGAGTATATCTACCTAAAGAAACAAAAGACCTATATATAGAAAACTATAAAACACTGATGAAAGAAATCAAAGAGGACACAAACAGATGGAGAAATATACCATGTTCATGGATTGGAAGAATCAACATTGTGAAAATGACTATACTACCCAAAGCAACCTATAGATTCAATGCAATCCCTATCAAGCTACCAATGGTATTTTTCAGAAAACTAGAACAAATAATTTCACAATTTGTATGGAAATGCAAAAAACCTCGAATAGCTAAAGCAATCTTGAGAAAGAGGAATGGAACTGGAGGAATCAACCTGCTTGACTTCAGGCTATACTACAAAGCCACAGTCATCAAGACAGTATGGTACTGGCACAAAGACAGAAATATAGATCAATGGAACAAAATAGAAAGCCCAGAGATAAAGCCACGTACCTATGGACACCTTATCTTCGACAAAGGAGGCAAGGATATACAATGGAAAAAAGACAACCTCTTCAACAAGTGGTGCTGGGAAAACTGGTCAACCACTTGTGAAAGAATGAAACTAGAACACTTTCTAACACCATACACAAAAATAAATTCAAAATGGATTAAAGATCTAAATGTAAGACCAGAAATTATAAAACTCCTAGAGGAGAACATAGGCAAAACACTCTCTGACATAAATCACAGCAGGATCCTCTATGACCCACCTCCCAGAATATTGGAAATAAAAGCAAAAATAAACAAATGGGACCTAATGAAACTTAAAAGCTTTTGTACAACAAAGGAAACTATCAGCAAGGTGAAAAGACAGCCTTCAGAATGGGAGAAAATAATAGCAAACGAAGCAACTGACAAAGAATTAATCTCAAAAATATACAAGCAACTCCTGCAGCTCAATTCCAGAAAAATAAATGACCCAATCAAAAAATGGGCCAAAGAACTAAACAGACATTTCTCCAAAGAAGACATACAGATGGCTAACAAACACATGAAAAGATGCTCAACATCACTCATTATCAGAGAAATGCAAATCAAAACCACAATGAGGTACCATTACATGCCAGTCAGGATGGCTGCTATCCAAAAGTCTACAAGCAATAAATGCTGGAGAGGGTGTGGAGAAAAGGGAACCCTCTTACACTATTGGTGGGAATGCAAACTAGTACAGCCGCTATGGAGAACAGTGTGGAGATTCCTTAAAAAACTGGAAATAGAACTGCCATATGACCCAGCAATCCCACTCCTGGGCATACACACCGAGGAAACCAGATCTGAAAGAGACACGTGCACCCCAATGTTCATCACAGCACTGTTTATAATAGCCAGGACAAGGAAGCAACCTAGATGCCCATCAGCAGACGAATGGATAAGGAAGCTATGGTACATATACACAATGGAATATTACTCAGCCATTAAAAAGAATTCATTTGAATCAGTTCTAATGAGATGGATGAAACTGGAGCCCATTATACAGAGTGAAGTAAGCCAGACAGATAAAGACCAATACAGTATACTAACACATATATATGGAATTTAAAAAGATGGTAACGATAACCCTATATGCAAAACAGAAAAAGAGACACAGATGTACAGAACAGACTTTGGGACTCTGTGGGAGAAGGCGAGGGTGGGATGTTCTGAGAGAACAGCATTGAACCAAGTATACTATCAAGGGTGAAACAGATCATCAGCCCAGGTTGGATGCATGAGACAAGTGCTCAGGGCTGGTGCACTGGGAAGACCCAGAGGGAAGGGATGGGGAGGGAGGCGGGAGGGGGAATCGGGATGGGGAACACATGTAAATCCATGGCTGATTCATGTCAATGTATGGCAAAAATCACTACAATATTGTAAAGTAATTAGCCTCCAACTAATAAAAATAAATGAAAAAAAAATGGTGAATCTGAATAAAGGGCATACAGCAATTTTTAATATTATTTTCCTTTGTGAATTTGAGTTGCATTGAATAGACTAATTCCATAGAGAATGATTTCCTGTATTATAATTGTGTTGAAGGAAATCAAGTGGATTCTTCTGAAAGTTACCAGAATAAATTATTGGTTTTTTTTGTTCCCCTGCCCCCAAAGAAATTAACACAAGATGACTTGCAACCACTGTAGCAAAGACTGGTTCAGGCAAGAATCATCAATAGTTGTTAAATCTATGGGGGAAATTTGATGCAGCTTTTCTGTGAATTTGAAATTATTGCAAATAAAAATTAGGAAAAAAAGGATGAGTTTGGGGATCCAAGCCAGATGGCTTGTCTGCTAAGATAAAAACTGACTAATTACTCTACATATTAAATTGTTGCTTTTATTTAGTCACTAAGTTGTGTCCAACTCTTTGGGGATCCCATGGTCTATAGCCTGCCAGGCTCCTCTGTCCATGGGATTTCCCAGGCAAGGATACTGGGGTGGGTTGCCATTTCCTTCTCCAGGGGATCTTCCCAACCCAGGGATTGAATCCCGGGTCTCTTGTGTCTCCTGCATTAGCAGGCGGATTCTTTACCACTGAGCCACAAGCCCTACATATTAAACACAGCAGACAAAAACAAACTTTTCCATGTCAGTTGCACATCACTGGGCTAGTTAGCTTACTCTGTTAGTCAAATGCCATGTTCTCAGGATAGTCACACAGTCTATGGAGAAGTTTTTTTCTCCTGATAAGAGGGAATAAATATCTTAGATGGATTAAAAAATTGTTTTATTGTAGTTTATTTACAATGTTGTATTAATTACTTTTGTATTGCAAAGTGATTGAGTTATGCATATATTTATATATTCTTTTTGATATTCTTTTCCATTATGGTTTATCACAGGATATTGAATATAGTTCCTTGTGCTATATAGTAGGACTTTCTTGTTCATCAATCCTATATGTAATAGTTTGCCTCAGTTTGGGGGAAAATGGATACATATATATGTATAGCTGAGTCCCTTTGCTGTCCACCAGAAACTATCACAAAATTGTTAATTGGCTATATTCCAATATAAAATAAAAAGTTTACTAAAAAATAATGGCTTGCCTCTGCTAATCCCAAACTCCCATTCCCCTACCCTCCCTCCTGCTTGGCAACCACAAGTCTGTTCTCTATATAAAGATAGATTACAGTGTTATGCTAAGTGAGGGGAAGAAATGTTTAGCAGTTTGTTTCTACAGTATACTAGTGAGTTTTACTTTGCTTACAATCAACTGATAAATTTCTTCAAAAAAGGTCACAACAGAAAAACTGCAGAGTTAAAGCTGCCTATACTTTTGGATTTACTTAGAGTTTGTATCCAAGTGGCTCAGTGATAAAGAATCCGCCTAACAATACAGGAGACACAGGAGACACGGGTTTGATCTCTGAGTCAGGAAGATCCCCTGGAGAAGGAAATGACAACCCACTCCAGTATCCTTGCCTGGACAATCCCATGGACAGAGGAGCCTGGCAGACTACAGTCCACAGGGTTGCAGAGTTGGACATGACTGAGCGACTGACTGAGCATGCAGACCTATGTCCTTTGTTTCCAATTACCCACTTGCACAGTGTGGGGGAAAAAAGCCTGTTTCTGGGGATGATACTGGGCCAGCATTCAAGATGGAATCAGATTTAGTGACACTTAAGATTTGGCCTCGACTAGAATGCAAAATGAAATGCAGAAGTTTTACAGCTCACCAAACTGCCTCTGCATTCACCCAGGAAAAAGTGCTCCAAAGTGTTCAAGCTAGCTTTTCAGAAATATTACAGTTGTAAAATCCGTGACATCAGTAATAGTTGTGCCAAGCATGGGTTTTACTTTCATAAGTTGTTTACCTATGCCAATGTTTAAGTGTACTTCTGTGCAAAAGATGTGGATAATAGTTCTCTTTATAGAAAAATCAATGCACCCAAATAGCCATAAAATATAACAGTGTGTACATGTACATGCATTATGCAAGTACAAATAGATCTACACTGGGCCAGATGTGATCTAATCATTCTGGAAGTTCTGTTTAGGTATATGATATTAAAAAATGCTGAAAGGGCCTTTTCCCTCAGAGTGAAGCCATACATTTCACATTACTCCTAGCAAATGATATTTGACATGTAATTTTAAAATGAAGCTACTCTAATCTGTAGTGCAACAACAGGGATAAACACTGAAGCCTTTCATAAGACAAAATGGATTTAAAAATTCTATAAAGTTTCAGTTACAAGTAGTTAGAAATGCAATTTAGAATACTTAAAATGTATTTCTTTCAATGGTTAATTACATTAGAACAGCTATTGTTCCAAATGGTGATGGACTAATAAATTGTAACAATCATCTCGCTAAAAATTGGATTACAATGTTTTAATAAGTAGTCTGTATGACTAGAGAAGCCTATTTTTCAAACTCTGGAAATTTACTTCAGTACATACATGGATGCACACAGTTATGTGCACATGACACATAAATATTACATGTGTATATGAATACACACATCTAATTATGGTCTTGTAAAACATATGGAACTCAAAAGCATTTTAATTGTAATGCATACTATGTCTGTACAAATTCAGGTAGTAGAGTAGACTTTGCTAGAATACATATCACTTCTAAAAATCACCTCTGATGCATGATGGCATAGCTTGAGTCTAAGTAGGCCTCTTTGTATACAGGCTCCATTCTCTTAACTTACAAAAATCATCACTCTTTCCACTATTAGACACAAAGAAAGGAAGGAAAGGAAACAGAAATAAAGAAATGGAAAGGAGAGGAAAGGAAAAATATACAAAACAGAAGTGGTGAAAGAAGAGATGAAAATGTGCAAGGGGTAGAAGAGGGGTGGGGAGAGAAATGGTCATGTTTCTGAAGGTGTGAAAATTCACTTCCATCGGTGCACTGACCACAGGAGGAAGGACAGTCAGTAGGAAAAGGCACACATGACCTAAGGTTTTGGCCACACCCAATTCTGCCACTCTACAAATAATGTGAATTATTTTGTGCTTTAAATCAAGGTCAAAAACAAATAGATGGTGAGAACATGATTGTGAATTTGTTAGGATTTTTAATGATATCTTTTAGGTATCAGCTTAGAAGGCTCTAGGAAGTGTTTAGTAATTGCCAAAGTCTGAATTAGATGACCTTTCTATACATGCCCTTAATACTTCCATGTTAGCACTTAACATGATTCATTATAATTTCCTATTTAATTCCTACTTCTCTCTACCTGCTCTCTATGTGAGGGCAGAGACAATACCAAGCTTACCATTATATTTCTGGTACTTGTTCCACTGTATCTCCAAGAATTTAGCACAAAGCACAATAAATATTTACTGAATGAATACTTGGCAATCACTTGGTAAGCAGCACAGAGATCTATAAGGCTCAAGGTCCTTCCTCTATCACCTTTCGTCTCTCTCTTCAGGGTAATCATGCTAGAAAGAGTTCCTCATCTCCTTCTCCTTACAGACAGCTCAATTCATGCCATTTTGGGAAAATATCACAACTGTCTAACTCAAACAAAGCCAAGCTACCCTATGGTTCCCTATTGGCATGGAGATGTATGCAAGTAAAAATCAATCTGAATAAAACATGACTGAAAGACAATGTAGTCACTGAATTCTCTCCAAGGATACCAAAGGAGGATTCTATTTAAAATGTGCAACAAAACTGAAAAGAAATTTTTTCTATATCTTTCTCTGATTCAACATTTCACAACTTAAAGTGCCACATTCCCAACATTTTCTCTTCCATTCCAAGATCTATCTTACATACATACAAAAAAAAAAAAAAAAAAAAAGTCTCCCTACCTCAGCTCATGCAAGCTCTGGAGTTCACTCTTCCCATATATATTATGGTTCAACTTTTCTGTCTACTTACATAAAAAATGGCCTAAGAATTGATTAGACAAGCAGGAACTCCTTTTCCTTTGGATGGTAGTGCTTATGATGGCTAAAGCAAATACACTATTTATTTTTCTTCAATTCTTAATATTTGCATATGTCTCCTCTTTCCAAAATTTTCCCCTGGCATCATACTTTTACTCTCCCCCCTTGTTTTGACCTCTAGTCAATAGCTGATGTCCACTGTAGTATAGTAGTCCCACTATAAAAACCCCTATAACAACAACAACAACAAAAAAAAAACCGAGGAAGCAAAAGTTCAAAAGTTTAAAAATCCAATTAGGCTTGATAAAGAATGTGTGTCATTTAACATCTTTAAAAATGCTCATGAGTCCTATTTTGAGATTTTACAGTTTTGATCTACTTCATTTTCTTATAATTAGACCTGTTTTTCCTCAAGTACCACCATTCCAGCTAAAAATATAAAATTTTGTATTCAGTGGTGGTGCTTTTTCTTAAGACTGTATCACAAAAGTGTTTGCTACTGCTCACTGAAAATGTATAGGATTTTGTTGATATTATTGGTATCCTGGGGGTGGGTGGGGGGCAACCACCATTTATAATATCGCTTCTGTGGGAAAATGCTTTCTGGATTCCAAACTACTGACATCCAAGCAAAGTTTTCCCACTTGAGTAATCAGGATTCAAACAATTATATACCCTACATCTGTCTGCAAGCCATTTGTAAGAAGGGAACTGCCTTTATTTGAAAAACACATGTTGGTATGTTGTTCTTAATCATGGAAAAATAAATATTATGATGATGAGGTTTCATGCCTGAATGTTTCTTCCCAGTTTTCAATTACATTCCTCCCTTTTATAGATTAGACGCATGTAAATCCTAAAGAAAATTCTGTCAGGACAACAGATGCTCTCTTTTTAATCTTTTGAGAATAATTTTAACACACAAAACACCAGTTAAGCATTCAGGTTACAGAAGCCTCTAAATAATCACAGAAATCAGTTTTTCAGAACCAAGGAGATGTATTGGACAGATGCTTTGTTTTCAAATTTTTATCTAATGAATTGAAATTTTTCTTTCAGTAGCAATGGACCCAGCCAACATATTAGTGTGGAATGGCATTGCCTACCAGCACAAATTAGCCTGGGGGCAATAGAGGAGGGAATGGTCAATGGCTATTTCCAGTGTTAGGAGCTGTAAAGCCAGGAGCAACTGAAGAATTCTGTAATGAGTGAATTAGGAGTACTCTTGAGTAAAGTACTAAAATGGCTGTTGGATCATGGTTCTTAGCTTTTTATTAACAAGTGACAAATAGGATAGCAATAGTTTTTGTTTTGCATTCCTTCTTCTCAAGTGGTCTGATCACGAAACTTTCCATTCCCATGGATTCAATAAGAGGAGAGATTCTATTTTAGGACCTCAAGAGCAGTGGCATTTTACCCTTCTGTTTGATGGGTCACTTTAGGACAGCCATTCAAATCCCTCATGTTTAGTGTCACAATCATCTGTATAAAGCAACCTCTGCATGACTGCTTCAAAGAAATTTGTGGGGCTATGATCTGCTCAGGGGAAGAAAAGCTTTCTCAGAGAAAACTACACACTCCTGCTTGAGGTCATTTTTGTTAGGAAACAGGTTTGACAAGGCTCCACTGATACTAACTCAACCTGCCACGCCAGGGTACAGTTATCTAAAGATGACGAGGAATTTCTCTGGACAGACAAAATTGTGAAGTGACTGCCAGAGGCCTGGTTTGTTGACATTGATCAAGGTCAGTTTTATGTATCTGAAGTAGGAACAAAGAAACATTCTTCATTTATAGCAGTCATGCAAATTAGGTCTATGGTCAAGGGGCTTACATGGAAAAAAGCCATGGGCAAAAGAGTTTCTGTCAAGCATTCCAAAGCTCTAGCAGTTTACGGAAACCCAGACACTTTCTGTAACATCAGTGTCAAAAAGGCCAAGTTGGATGAAATGGCAGTGGAACATAAGACTGCATGTGGGCTGGTAGATTACATTCCTTTCATGTTTTTATATTCCCTTTCCTTTTTTTCTTTTTTAAATTGATGTACAGTTGATTTACAACGCTGTGTTAGTTTCAGGTATACATCAAAGTGATTCAGTTATACATATACATATATAGCTATTCTTTATCAGAGTCCTTTCCCTTATAGGTTATTACAAATTATTGAGCATAGGTCCCTGTACTATAGGGGACTTCCCTGGTGGCTCTTGAAGAGATCTCTAGTCTTTCCCATTCAGTTGTTTTCCTCTATTTCTTTGCATTGATCACTGAGGAAGGCTGTCTTATCTTTCCTTGCTATTCTTTGGAACTCTGCATTCAATAGGTATATCTTTCCTTTTCTCCTTTGCCTTTCACATCTTTTCTTTTCTCAGCCATTTGTAAGGCCTCCTCAGACAGCCATTTTGCCTTTTTGCATTTCTTTTTCTTGGGGATGGTCTTGATCCCTGCCTCCTGTACAATGTCACGGACCTCCGTCCATAGTTCTTCAGGCACTTTGTCTATCAGATCTAACCCCTTGAATCTATTTGTCACTTCCACTGTATAATCATAAGGGATTTGATTTAGGTCATACCTGAATGGTCTAGTGGTTTTCCCTACTTTCTTTAATTTAAGTCTGAATTTGGCAATAAGGAGTTCATGATCTGAGCCACAGTCAGCTCCTGGTCTTGTTTTTACTGACTGTATAGAGCTTCTCCATCTTTGGCTGCAAAGAATATAATCAATCTGATTTCTGTACTGACCATCTGGTGATGTCCATGTGTAGAGTCTTCTCTTGTGCTATTGGAAGAGGGTGTTTGCTATGACCAGTGCATTCTCATGGTAAAACTCTGTTAGCCTTTGACTTGCTTCATTTTGTACTCCAAGGCCAAATTTGCCTGTTACTCTAGGTGTCTCTTGACTTCCTACTTTACATTTCAGTCCCCTATAATGAAAAGGACACCTTTCTTGGGTGTTAGCTCTAGAAGGTCCTTTAGGTCTTCATAGAACTGTTCAACTTCAGCTTCTTCAGCATCCCTGATTGGGGCATAGACTAGGATTACTGTGATATTGAATGGTTTGCCTTGGAAACGAACAGAGATCATTCAAGATAATTCTGTCATTTTTGAGATTGCATCCAAGTACTGCATTTAGGACTATTTGTTGACTATGATAGCTATTACATTTCTTTTAAGAGATTCTTGCCTACAGTAGTAGATATAATGGTCATCTGAGTTAAATTCGCCCATTTTAGCTCACTGATTCCTAAAGTTTCGATGTTCACACTTGCCATCTCCTGTTTGACCACTTACAATTTGCCTTGATTCATGGACCTAACCTTCCAGGTTCCAGGTTCCTTCAAGAAAATTACAGATACCAAGGGAACATTTCATGCAAAGATGGGCACAATAAAGGATAGAAACGGTATGGATCTAACAGAAGCAGAAGACATTAAGAAGAGGTGGCAAGAATACACAGAAGAACTATACAAAAGAGATCTTCTTGACCCAGATAACCACGATGGTGTGATCACTCACCTAGAGCCAGACATCCTGGAATGTGAAGTCAAGTGGGCCTTAGGAAGCATCACTATGAACAAAGCTAGTGGAGATGATGGAATTCCAGTTGAGCTATTTCAAACCCTAAAAAATGATGCTGTGAAAGTGCTGCACTCAATATGCCAGCAAATTTGGAAAATCCAGCAGTGGCCACAGGACTGGAAAAGGTCAGTTTTCATTCCAATCCCAAAGACAGGCAATGCCAAAGAATGCTTAAACTACCTCACAATTGCACTCATCTCGCAGGCTAGCAAAGTAATGCTCAAAATTCTCCAAGCCAGGCTTCAACAGTACATGAACTGTGAAATTCCAGGTGTTCAAGCTGGATTTAGAAAAGGCAGAGGAACCAGAGATCAAATTGCCAACATCTGTTGGATCATTGAAAAAGCAAGAGTTCCAGAAAAAACATCTACTTCTGCTTTATTGGCTTCCTTCATAGCTCAATTGGTAAAGAATCCGCCTGCAATGCAGGAGGCCCCAGTTCGATTCCTGGGTCAGGAAGATCCGCTGGAGAAGGGATAGGGTACCCACGCCAGTATACTTCGATTTCCCTTGTGGCTCAGTTGGTAAAGAATTTGCCTACAATGCTGAAGACCTGGGTTCAATCCCTGAGTTGGGATGATGCCCTGGAGAAGGGAGAGGTTACCCACTCCAGTATTCTGGCCTAGAGAATTCCATGGACTGTATAGTCCATGGGGTCTCAAAGAGTCAGACACAACTGAGTGACTTTCACTTTCACTTTCTGCTTTATTGACTATGCCAAAGCCTTTGACTGTGTGGATCACCACAAACTGCAGAAAATTCTTAAAGAGATGGGAATACCAGACCACCTGACCTGCCTCTTGAGAAATCTGTATGCAGGTCAGGAAGCAACAGTTTGAACTGCACATGGAACAACAGACTGGTTCCAAATCGGGAAAGGAGTATGCCAAGGAGGCATATTGTCACCCTGCTTATTTAATTTATACTGCTTATTTAACTTATACTTATACTTAACTTATACTCTGCAGAGTACATCATACGAAATGCTGGGCTGGATGAAGCACAAGCTGGAATCAAGATTGTCAGGAGAATTATCAATAATCTCAGATATGCAGATGATATCACCTTTATGGCAGAAAGCGAAGAAGAACTAAAGAGCCTCTTGATGAAAGTGAAAGAAAAAAGTGAAAAATTTGGCTTAAAACTCAACATTCAGAAAACTAAGATTTTGGCATCCGACCCATCACTTTATGGCAAATAGATGGGGAAACAATGGAAACAGTGGCAGACTTTATTTTTTTGGAATCCAAAACCACTGCAGATGGTGACTGCAGCCATGAAATTAAAAGATGCTTGATCCTTGGAAGAGAGCTATGACCAACCTAGACAGCATATTAAAAAGCAGAGTCATTACTTTGCCAACAGAGGTCCATCTAGTCAAAGCTATGGTTTTTCTAGTAGTCATGTATGGATGTGAGAGTTGGACTATAAAGAAAGCTGAGCTCTGAAGAATTGATGCTTTTGAACTGTGGTATTGGAGAAGAATCTTTAGAGTCCCTTGGACAGCAAGAAGATCCAACCTGTTGATCCTAAAGGAAACAAGTCCTGATTATTCATTGGAAGGACTGATGTTGAAGCTGAAACTCCAATACTTTGGCCACCTAATGTGAAGAACTGACTCATTTGAAAAGACCCTGATGTTGGGAAAGATTGAAAGCAGGAAGAAAAGGGGATGACAGAGGTTGAGATGGTTGGATGGTATCACCGGCTCGATGGACATGAGTTTGAGTAAGCTCTGGGAGTTGGTGATGGACAGGGAAGCCTGGCATGGTGCAGTCCATGGGGTTGCAAAGAGTCGGACACAACTGAGCGAATGAACTGAACTGAACTCGTGGGTCAGACAGTAAAGAGCCTGCCCACAATGTGGGAGACCTGGATTTGATCTCTGAGTCGGGAAGATCCCCTATAGAAGGAAACGGCAACCCAATCCAGTATTCTTGCCTGGAAAATCCCACGGATGGAGAAGGCTGGAGGGTACATTCCATGGGGTCGCAATAATTCGGACATGACTGAGTGACTAACACTTTCCTTTTACTATACATTAAGTCCTTGTTGATTATCTATTTTATATATAGTAGTGTGTATATGTTAATCTTAAACTTCTAATTATTTTTCCTAATCAATTTATAAGATTGATAGCTAAAGTAGAAAGAATATAATTTCATATTCTTTGACATCCTAAAATTACACCTCAAAGCCACCCTCTGCTGGCTTGTTCATTCTTTTGTTCACTCATCTATTCATTTATTCAGACATCCCAGAAGGGCCCATTAAGTTGCAAGCGACATGATTAATGCTGGATCTACCAACATGAATAAGACACTGTGCCCTTAGAGAGCTGAGGATCTAATAGGACAGATAGGCAGGCAAGGGAATCAGCAGAGAGTGGTGTGGGAGTTCAGAGAGGGCAACGTGCAGAAAGCACCCAGCGGGGGCTAGGGAGATACAGGCAGCTCTCCTGGTCGTAGCGTCAATTGAGTCTGAAAGGATGAGCAATAGTATATTGGGTGAAAAGAATAGGGAGGGTGATTGAGGCAGAGCAACACCATAAGAGTTACAGAAGAATGTGCAAAATGGTGGACAAGACTGGAAGCTGGAATACCATTTTAAAGATTGCTGCGCTAATTCTCGGCAAATGGTGGTGAGAAATAGAAACCAGGCAGTGGAAATTAGGATGGCTCAGGAGTGACATAGTCAAGAAATACATAGGAGCAGAAATAGGCAGGATGTGGAGATCATGAGATGAGGGGATTTAACAGAGAAAAGGAGAATTCAAGGGTCATGCCCAATCCTTAGCCAGTGATAGGCTAGATGGTAGAGCTGCTTACCAAGAATCAAAAAAGGAACAGTTTAGAGGAAAAAGCAGAGTGAAGATTCTGACATGCTGCACTGAAAGTGCCTGTGGGACATCCAGGTAGAACCACCCAGGAGGCATTTGGCTACAGAAGTCTGAAGATCCAGGGAGAACTGTGGGCTACAGCTACAGAGCTGGTAACCACCTGTAGATAACAACAGGAGGATGGGTAAAGTCACACCGGGAGTCTCATGTTTCAGAGTGAGAAGAGCAAGGGCTGGCTGAGGTGGAACCTTGGTCAACAAAAGCATTTCATGTGCAGGGAGAAAAGGAAACATCAATTGAAGGAGAAATAGAAAGGTATTAGAACACTCAGGGGAAGGGTAGTGTCACAGAAACAACATTGAAGTACAGTTTTGTGGAGAAATTCAAAAACAGCTATGGAGATGGCAGATTCCAATTTTTTTTTTTCTTTCTGGAGTTGTGTTCTAATAGAGCAAGAGTCCAGCATTTGAATTATCTTTGTGTCTCTCTTTCTGGGCTAGTATATGGCTCACTGTTCTCAATGAATATTTACTGAATGACTGATGGACTGAATGTCTGTTAATGTGAAGCCTGTATATTTTTAAGTAAAGTATAATGGTACATAGACATGGAGGAACACTTAAGCCATTTTTACCATGGCACCTGGGGTACCATCATGTTGATCACTGAATGGCAAATGGATGATAATGGTAGCTCTCCAGTCTGGGTCATATTTCTCAGATATAGACTAGTCATCACAGCTCTTGAAATGGGCAAGCTGTATAGGTCATGTTTATTAATCAAACTCACAAACATTGAGCAGCTACTATAAAAATATTTGCCAGACACTGCTCTTGGCACTGAGGAGTCTGGATAACTAGAAGAGCCAAAACTTCCTTCTCTCATGGAGTTTCCATGTTGGTAGGGGACTGATAGGCAATGAACAAATAACTAGCTGTGGGCAAAAGAGTTTCTTTCAAAACATTCCAGAGCTCTGGAGGAGAAGTAGTAGTGTAAGGGGAGCTAAGAGGCAGTTACCAGTCTATACTATTAATAGTTTACATTAATAATTAATTAATTAATAGTAAACATTAGTTCTTATTTCTAACATAGGGTGATGAAAAACTCTGAAAAACAATATGTTTAATAAATGTAAGAACCAAATGATTTTGGAGTAATTCTAACACATAGTTTAAAATCTTTTTAAGTAACTTAGAAAATAGAAATGAAATAGGTCATAAAAAGTTGCAAAAAGGAAGCTGCCGCTGTTGCTGTCACTTCAGTCGTGTCTGACTCTGTGAGACCCCATAAACTGCAGTCTACCAGGCTCCTCCATCCATGGGATTTTCCAGGCAAGAGTACTGGAGTGGGGTGACATTGCCTTCTCCGAAAAAGGAAGCAATAGCTACCTATTTCAAGTAATATTTTTAATGGGCAAATCTGGTTTTGAAACTGCTCTGAATTTTCTTGAAAGAGTCCTCCCCCTAGACCTTTTTCACCCCCCAAATATTGCCTAAAAGGCAAGCATGGGGGTGGATAAGAGAAATTACGTCAAGACATAGCTTCTTTAAAGTGAACCCTGGGAGTAGTAGAAACAGAAGAAATAATTTCCCTTGGCAGGCTGTATTATTATCAGCACTGGCATCCTTGGCTAATTGGAATTCCAAAGGACAAAAATAACCACTTAAATAAAATAGGATTATGAATTGGAATTGATATGAATGAGATGTTCAGTCGTTTTAATCTTGGTCATTATCTCAGGCTTGTATCTGAAGTTAGTTAGAATTCTTTCAAATGAATTTCTATATATGTTAGGAAGGGAGAGAATTCTAGATAGGAGTAAGGGACAAAGGAATCTTCCATCAATCTTTTTGCTTCTATTTGGTCTCAAAAATTTGGGGGATGTATGGAGATACAGAGGGACAGAGAAAGGAAAAAATTCAAAAATTCCACTAATTTGATTGGAAAGTTTATATAGGCAATAAGAGCAAAAGTCTTACTACAACCTCTTTGCCTCTAGGCTGAAATGAATTGCCATTGTTTGTGAAAGTCCTGTGAGACTGAGGTTTTATTCAAGTAACTGTCCATTTTCTGGGATCTCCAAAGGCCTAAAAGGGGACAGCACTGCCATAAATAACAAAGCAAACAAGCCCTGCCTGAACTGGCTCTATAAAGGGTTAAAAATGCCTTCCATTCTTTGCTGGTGATCACCAGTTTCTCTTTCTTGAACTGTACTGCACGTTTAGTTCAGGACTGCTGCAGGGGAACAGACGGTCCACTAGGGAGGCCCTCAAGGAGTGAACATCAAAATCTTTACCTAGTCCATTAAAAAGAGAAAGGTGTAATCATGGACAGGAGAGAAACAGATTTACTGTTTGTGGTAATGTGGTGATGATCCTCCTACTCCTAGTAAAAACAAGAGCATACAGAATATTAATAATGAACATAAGCACAGAAAGTCAGGGTTCCATGTGCCTAAAAGGCATCTTGTACCTCAATTATCAGTTAAACTCAGTTCCTTGTTTTGCCTCTCTGAAATACAGAATTAGGCTAATTAAAGTGCTTAATAAGAACAGTCATGACTTTCAACTGAATGGACCTCAAATTAGGAACTATATAGTTCAGAAGGATTTGTTGACAGAATGGATGGATCAAAGATTAATTAATCTGTTAGATAAACAATTTCATTATGAAAGTTCAAAACTGAGAGTCTACATGATTATCAGGAATATAAGTTCTGTTTAGAGAGGGAAAAGATTATATGAGGCTCAGGTTTGTCACATGTGAGGATGTCATAGCAATCTGAATGTGTATCTAATTTGTAATTCTATGTTGAATAGCCATCAGAGGGTGTGAGCTCTAAGATTCACTTTTCTACTCATAAGAGATGTGAACCTATGCAAGTCCATAACTCTTATATAAAAGGAGTGGGTTGCTAAGTGTACTTTCAGATCATGTCCATCTTTAAATTTCTATGATTCTAGGATACAGATGCTAACTTCCATTGGTAGACATGTAAACAGTTATTAATCACAAACTCCTTCTACAAGGTCCATTCAGTTAAATAGTTCTAGAGTTAACATTCTCTATAAAATTGAAATGGTTTATAATTTCAAAAGTGGGAGGGGCACAAAGTTGGTATATACTTGCCACATGCTATTAAGTAAAATTAAGATTTTCTAACTTAGAAATAAGGGCACAAAGTGGCAAAGAATCTGCCTGCCAATTCAGAAGATGCAAGAGATGTAGTTTCGATCCCTGGGTTGGGAAAATCCCCTGGAGTAGTAAAATCCCATGAACAGAGGACTCTGGTAGGCTATGGTCCATAGGGTCACAAGAGTCAGACAAAACTCAGCGACTAAGCACAGACAACTTAGAAATAAATGAATTTTTTTCCACTCCCAGAACTATCAGCAGTCACATACTTTAGGAGATGAGGAAAAGCAAAGAATGGATATATATGGAGAAAGGGGAGTGAGGAGGTGGAAGAGGACTTATTTCAGAATAAATGTTATTTTCTATAAGATATTGCAAAGGTATTCCACAAATGCAATGATATGTAATTGTGCTTTATAAGTGAACACAGTCAGAGGGAATAAGGAAGTGGCTTGCTGATGAAGCGAATGACCATGAAGAACATTTTGGTACCATCTCTATTTTAGATGATACAAAATCATCTCTCTCTCTCCTTTGTATCTCAAACTGCTATTGAAGACAATGTCATTCTTTGTCTATCATTTTAAACTGTCTTTGTTTAGTCATAATGAGAGCTATAAAATAGATCATGTTTTTCTTTCTGGCTTGGTTTCTAGGAAGCTTGCAGCTAAAGTTAATGCTCAATAATAATAACCATTCTTAATTTCAGTATCTGTAATAACTGTCTAAATTTTTCCCTCTAACTTTTAATCTTATTTTAATGGCCTTTTGTTAGGAATTATCTGAAATCATTGCAGGAAGTAGATGAGGAATAAATACATGAATGCATACCGAAAAAATGGGAAAGAAGAAGGAAGGCAGGCAGGCCTGAAGGCCAGTTGAAATGTAAAGAAGAAGAAGGTTGAATAGCCCAAAGGTATTTAAATCCAGGATAGTAACATGGCAAAAATGGACCAAAGATGTCTATCTGGCTAGAATGCAATCAACATGTATCCATCTTCAATCTGAAAGTGTGTTAGCCACTCAGCTGTGTCTGACTCTGTGACCCCATGGACTGAAGCCCGCCAGGCTCCTCTGTCCATGGGATTTCCCAGGCAAGAATACTGGAGTGGGTTGACATTTCCTTCTACAGGGGATCTTCCAGACCCAGGGATCGAATCCAGGTCTCCCGCATTGCAGGCAGATTCTTTATCATCTGAGCCACTAGGGAAGCCCTGTTCTATCTAAAGGGGGAAAACATTTCTGCATGTGGAAAATAGAGTATATTTTAAAATCATGGTCTGAAAAAAATTCATTAGAAATAAATCATCTCTGAGTAACTAATTCCATAAAAGCACTGTTATTTTCAGGAAAATGTGTAATTGTTAACTATTTAATAGATGAAGAACCCTGAGATCAATTTAGAATGTAAAATTCAATACCTTCAGTCATCACTGGGACTACACAGACCAACAGGAAAGTTTAAAGAAAAACAAGATAAAACATTTTTGAAAATGCGACATCTGGAAACTCTTTGAAGTTGTACAATTTTAACAGTTTCCCTAAAAAAACAGAGTTTCTACATACATCAAAAATCCTTTTTATTTCAATTGGAACAGACTGAGAAGAAAAGGAGGTCTAAGGATAGCTAAGATTAAAGCAAAAACTAAATAACATTTTTGTTATTCAGACTGAGGAGGTGAATTCACTTTTGGAATAGAACATTGGGGAAAGGGTGAGGACAAATGTGGGGAAAGAAGAAAAACAATCTAAGGGGCTGCAGAAAAATGAGTAACAAGTAAGCTATTTGACAAAGGTTGACAGATGGATACCTGGGCCACCATTGAAACAGAAACCTTTGTTGAAAATTACAAGCATCCTTATCAATCGGGGGCTTCTCTGGTGGCTCAGATGATAAAGCATCTACCTACATTGCAGGAGACCTGGGTTCAATCCCTGGATTGGGAAGATCCCCTGAAGAAGGAAATGGCAACCCACTCCAGTATTCTTGCCTGGAGAATTCCATGGACAGAGGAGCCTGGCAGATTACAGTCCATGGGGTCACAGAGAGCTGAACACAACTGAGGGACTATCCCTTATCAATCACACTCACAAATATGCTTCATCTTCTTAGATTCATGGAGGGCTATACATGGAAACTATTACTTTAAACCTTTAAAAACCATTTTAAAAGCATCTAAGCATTTTTAAAGAAAAGACAGAACACGTAGCTGGTGAGTAATATGTGACAGTAATTATCTTCTAACCCATTCCTGCAGGCAAGTTATTGTAGGAGACAGGAAGAATAAAAGAAAAGCAGGCCCTGGCAAGGGCTGCAAAAGAAATGTATAATTATTGATAAACTGGATGCTATAAGGCATGAGACTCTTGGAACAAGCCCAGAGGGAACAGTTCATAGTCCTGAAAACAAGATATGATCCTGGGGTCGGAAAGCTGACCCCAGACTGTTTCTCAACTGGCATCTCAGTGTCACATGTTTTACGTAACTGGTAGAAAATCTATAGATCAGAATATTAGTCTTAGTTACTGATGTGTTACTGATTACTGTTTCTTAGTTACTCAATGGTTAATGATCATTTTCTTCTTTGACCCGAAGGCCACATGAGTTATAGCTTAACTCCCAGCATATTCTTTCATTCATGGCTCAAAGTATAATAAAGTTGGCTTGGATTCAGTTTTTGCACCTTCACCTTGGAGTGGTGTTGGTCACCTGATTCCTGCTTTTCACTGAATTCTTGTGTCTTGTTTCCCATTCTCTCACCATATCACAGTTTCAGAAACACTGATTGTCAAGCTGGTCTCGACAAGTTATTCACAAATTTGATTTTTTTCTTTAAAACAGAGACGTTTTAAATGCCATCAATGACTAACCAAAGTAACCCCACAGTACATCTCTTTCTAAGGTAAGAGATCCTTTAAGGGGAAAAATAATCACCTTCTGAGCTATCATTTCTATAAAATAATATCTTCGTTTACTGAGTCTGCTTAAATAGAGGCACATCTGTATGCCACTGCGGGCAAGAATAAAGTAGCCTGGCCTGGCTTTGTACATCTGAAATTGCAGCCATTAAAATGTACTGTTCAGAATGTTCAATTCTTTTTATAGGTATCAGGTAATATATAGCCAACTCTCAATTATCTAGGCTAATGGAGAGGAACAGTGGCATGGTTAATTTAAAATAGCAAATAATCCAGAAATTATTTATGTAGATTTGGAAAGCCATTTTCCATCCAAAATTACCTTTGAGGTATGACTATTCAGGAAGATTAGAAACTGATCTGACATTGGGAATCCTGAGAGTTGGGCAAACTTTCTTTATGGATTCTCAAGGCTTTATCCTTCCTGCCTCTAGAAGTGGAGGCAATAAAAGGCCTGCATCTGTCATGCTCAGCTGAGAGGAAAGCTTAAGAATAGAAGGGCAGGAAGGGTCCTGGAGGATGACAGTCAAAAATTTTCTTGGCAAATCCTCTATTTTCTCGTTTGTGAGTGTCCTAGTTCATTTAAGGGCTGAAGTTGCACTTACTGATGCCTTAATACACATATTCTAATGATTCTAAGTGAAAGTGCAAAGTGTTAGTAGCCCAGTCATGTCTGACTCTTTGTGACCCCATGGACTGTAGCCCACCAGGCTCCTCTGTTCATGGGATTCTCCAGGCAAGAATAAAAGAGTGGGTAGCCATTCCCTTTCTCCAGGGGATATTCCCGACCCAAGGATCAAATCCAGATCTCCAGCATTACAGGCAGATTCTTTATCATCTGAATCTTCTAATTCATGGTAAAATCTACAGCTTGAGAAACCAGCCAGATTAAGTGTACACTACTAAGAAAAAGCTAGAAATAAAAATAAATATTTTTATATATCATTATACATAAGGACTTAAAAATAATTAGAAGGAATTAAAAAAAATACAACCTGTTTTTCAGCAGGGATTAATGAACTGTCAAGCTGTCCTGGGAATTCTTCCCCATTTTGATTTTTTAAACATAGGCCTATGCTATTGCATTATCTCCTCCAGCTTTAGAGCTACACATAAAGTTACCGACTTTAGATCCCCAGGAGAAATAAGTATCAACATCAAGAACTCACTGCTTACATAGGTTTATCTCATACTGCCAGTTCTGCCAACCCCAAATAAGGCAGAATAGAATAAAACAAAATAAAATTGCCTCCTGGGCACTTAGAATCCATGCCAGGTTCCATGGTAGTGAGCAGGGCTTCACATACGTTTAAAGTTTAGGAAGAGCTTCATAGCTTTCTGGTCCCAAGACTTCTGCTCATTTGATTTGCCATAAAAAAACTGCATTCCCAGGGCCAGCACTGGCAGGAACTGGCCCAAGAGTAGAATGCCATTCATTTTTTAGAGCAACCTGATTTTGCAGCTGAGCTGTTCTATCTCCACAGAGTCCTCCTTCTAAGGCCAACATCTTGCTTATCCTGTAACAGATCCCTATTCTGGGGTTTGATGAGTATCAGCATTTGGCTCTGTATAACATTATTTTGCTAGTTCTGGCATATGCCGTATGTACCACCTTAGAAAAGTTACATTTTTGCCTGTAGGGTTTCCTACAATAAAAACAGGGCTAGAGAAATGTGGAGATGATGCTTGTAAATAGATTTTTGAAAAATCATAAAAGCTATAGCTTTCTAAAAAACTAAGAATGTGTCTAACCAAAGTTTCAGCTGCTCACATTTTTATAAGCAGTATATTTTAATAAAAACTTATAAAAATGCTATTGTTCTCCCCCCTCTAAAAAACATTCTTGCATACATTTTTTTCTAAAACCTAGGGAAAACTATCATCATTTTATCTAGAAAGATGCCCTTTATCCCCCTCCCTTTTTGTGCTGTCAAAGAATCTCAGCTTATAGATGAAAGATACATAAATTATATATCATTGTCTTGATTTGTGAGAATTATGAGATGGCATGAATTGCTCCTTTATATTTTCACTGATAAGAAAAAAACAAGAATCAAGATAGGTTTTTAAGTAATTTTTTTCCTTTCAAACAGTGGAACAAATGTTTATAAAATGAGAACAGAATTAGGCTTGCTGTGGACCACAATGAAGGGCTCAACCTCAGAGTTTACTGAGTTCAAATGCTCAGCAATAATTTATTTCATATTACTGTGAACTAGCACAGTGAAATGTGTTTGAATGGGGACTAAGGTAGAAGCTGGGTTGAAACAACTAGAAATTAATCCAGAAGATATATAATTACTTCCATTTCCATGTTATTATGAATGAGTGGAAAGGAAAACAAACAAAAAAAAAAAAACTCATAAGAAATTCAAAGAGAAACAGCAAAACTTAATAAGAAAATTATCTGAAAAGAGATAATGTAATACAGTATTTCTAAGGTTAACCAACTGCCCTGCCTCCTCTGTGAAGCCTTCTTGGAATATTTCCAACTGCAGTAATCTTGTCCTTCCCTGAGATCCTATTACCATAAAGGCTCCCCACCCCCTTTTTCTGCACTAACAATATGAACACATGATATGATAATGAACTGAGATTATTTTGGAAAATCTAGTATATACCAAAATATATAGGAACAACATTTTAGTACATTTTATTGTTATGTATAATTGTTTGATTTTGGTTAAGTCTGATTCCCCAAGGAAATGGACTATGCTTTCTACTTTTATACTTCCCACAGATACTAAGCTCATAACATTTTCTCAATAAATACTACTGATTGAATATCTTCATGGCCTAATGGGTTATTTTATATGTGTGAGTATGATCCCTCGGAAGTTCAATGATCTGAAACCTTTCCAGAATAAGTCCCTTCTCTGTTTTGCTACATAAGGGCAACAGTTAGATTTAAACTGGTATCATGTTTAAAGACTACTTTGCCCAAAGACAAGTTCTGTGCCCAAACTAAATTTAACAAACGTTGCTTTTCTATCATTACCTAGTATTCTAACCACCTTTAAAGGGATGTATAAGCTCTATAAACTATAAACTCTGCTGGGTAGGAGCTATCCGCATTTGGAAAACAAATGCATGGTTTCCTATGTTTGTTACTTCATAATACAATGACTTCAGATATGTTAACTGAAGATAGGTGTGGATGGGGGTGGGCTGGTGGTAGGGAACAGTAGGTACAACTAAAGAGACAGCACACGCAGGTTTGATGGCACAGCTCTGCTTTACAGAATTCCTAACAATGCTAATTAGGAAGGTCTATTAAAAATTTTATCCATTCTCTATGCTAGATATGTAATCTCATTAGTCTTGATAAAGGTCAAGAAACTGAAAGTAAATCAGTACATATAGTAGTATGCTTCAATTTCCTTCATTTATAATTAAGGGTCTCCATTACTGCATTTTAAACTCTCATTTTGTCAGTGCTAAATCTATGCAAGGAATGAGGAATGAGCAGTTCCTTAAAAAAGCAAAGTATTTAGATTCACAGTAATGCTGTCTCTAAGGGGAAATGTGCAGGATACTGGGAATAAGGACTGAACAGATGAAAAGGACAATGGGAATAAAGATTTAAATACAAAGTCGTGTGACTTTTCTTTGTAGATCAGTACATCATTTACTTCTAATTTTGAATGTTAAAAGATAAAGGAGGGTATAGGAAATCACTTGGTGGCAAAGATCATTTGGGATGGGAATAGGAAGGTGTTACAGCAGATAACTGGTTAGATTGGAGTTCTGGTATGGAGAGGTGATGGTAAGTGGGACACTTTGCCATTTAGGGGTTGGAGAACACAATTACAATATATGATCCTCTGTACCAGAATCCACCTGGAAATGCAGGAGCAGGAGACACAGAAGACGCAGGTTCAATCCCTGGGTCACGAAGATCCCCTGGAGTAGGAAATGGCAACCCACTCCAGTATTCTTGCCTGGAAAATCCCATGGACAGAGAAGCCTGGTGGGCTAGAGTCCATGGGGTTGCAAAGAGTTGGACACGACTGAGTGACTAAGCATGGGCACGCATGCACGCACACGCACACACACACACACACACACACACACACACACACAATCCTCTTATCACCAGCATTAACCTGCCAGATTTACTTTTACCATAATCGCACGTTTTCCATTTCCTACATCCTTTCACCGGTCCCTTCTTCCCTTCCACTCTCCCGTCAACAACCTTCAACTCAACCCTAGCATCCAATCATCAGTTTCTAAGGGCTGTACACTCTATTCAACTTCCCAGGTGGTGCTAGTGGTAAAGAAGCCAACTGCCAATGTGGAAGACATAAGAGACCCAGGTTTGATCCCTGGGTTGGGAAGATCCCCTGAAGGAGAGCATGGCAACCCACTCCAGTATTCTTGCCTGGAGAACCCCATGGAAAGAGGAGCCTGGCAGGCTACAGTCCAAAGGGCGCAGTGAGTCAGACATGACTAAAGCAAATTAGCACACATGCACATACACTCTATTGGAGAAGTAGTGGCATCTGTGTCCTGACTTCCTTGGTGGCTTAGATGGTAAAGAGTCTAGCTGCAATGCAGGCGACCCGGGTTCAATCTCTGGGTCAGGAAGATCCCCTGGAGAAGGAAATGGCAACCCACTCCAGCATTCTTGCCTGGATAATTCCATGGACAGAGGAACCTAGGGGGCTACAGTTCACGGAGTCGCGAAGAGTTGGACATAACTGAGTGAGTTTCACTTATGGCCTGACTTTATAAGAAGTTGCCATAATATTAGTCAATGCTGAGTCTCAAGCAAAAGGTTGTCTTTTGTAATGTGAAGTAAAATGCCTTTATCTGAATTCCCATTTCCAACACTGCTTACTTGGAAGGATGAAGACTCCCTGGTAGACGAACTCTTTGTTTTAACTGTCATGTATACAAAATGATCTCTTGTGAAACAGCCACCATTTTAGAAAGCTTTCAGAATCAGATATAATTATGATTAGCTTCTATAAGGAGGTTCCATAATCAGCATCTCATCAGGCATAAAAGTTACACTAAGATAGAAGACCATTTTATTAAGTACCAGAACAAAATGTCTTTGACAAGTAAGTACTATTTCAATTTTTTAATCTAACAACTCTAGGAACATAATCTTAATATAAAGATTTTTAAAAATATTTTAATCACATTTTATAGAATGCCTGTCTATATTATGCGATACTGGAGGACAGATTTCATGTAAGCCTCATTCATTCAGTTCACAAATATTCACTCTGTGTGTGTGTGCTCAGTTACTCAGTTGTGTCCAACCTTTTGCAACCTTATGGACTGTAGCCTGCCAGGATCCTCTGTCCATGGGATTGTCCAGGCAAGAACACTGGGGTGGGTTGCCATTCCCTCCTCCAGAGGATCTTCCCGACCCAGGGATTGAACCCACATCTCCTGCATTGGCAGGTGGATTCTTTACCACTGTGCCACCTGGGTATACTATATATAAGTACTGTGAAGATAACAAAGATAGGTTCCTATTCTGGGTAAAATATTTAGATCTATAAATAGAATTTAGTCTCCTTGAAAGTAGGGATTTTTTTATCTGCTTTCTTCATTACTGTATCTCTAACATGTAGAATAAAGGCTAGCATGCTACCTTTTCGTTTTAAAGGTCCAGAAAATAAATACTTAAGTTTTGCTTGGCCACATATGGTCTCTACTGCCTCTTATTTGTTTTAATGGGCCCTTTGAAAATGGGTCATAAAATGTAAAAGTGTAAAAAACATCCTTAACTCACTTTAGTCCTGCATGTTGGGTTTGCGCCACTAACTATACTTCGCAAAAAGTTGGATACGACTGAGCGACTGAACTGAACTGACTGTCTAGATCACTGCCCAGTATTAGGAAGAGCACACTAAGAATTTGTTTAAAAATGAGTGAATGTACTCAGTGTAGGACTGTATAAGCAACAGAGAAATAACAAAGATGGCATGGTTGATCTCCTCCAAGAGCTAATGGAAAAGGAAAGGAGGATAGAAGTATATATAGAACTAATGATATGGTGAGAAAATTCAGAAGAGGAAACTTGGAATGAACAAGGCATATGACATTTGAGCTGTTCTTGGACAGGACTTCTAATGAAAAAGAGTTCAAATAAGTTCAGTTCTGATGACTTGAATTAGGGAAGCAATTCTGCAACTCGTGAATGAATATGTGGTTATTTCTGTACCTTTGAGAATGTATAAACCAAGAATTATGGCACATGCTGAGGTCACAACTGTATTTTCTCCTAGTTCACCATATGCAAAAAAAAAATGCCATTGGGTATCTAGAAACATAATGCTGAAATCTTTTCTTTGGATGACTATGAATTCAGTGGTCTAGTTTTGGTAACATACAAATGCCACTGCTATGAGATGAACAAAGCATCATAGCCAAGACAAATCTTGCCAGGCTGTCTGTTAACTATAATCAAAGCCGTACATTCTATAAAAAAGAGAGGCAATTAGCAGATACACAGAGCCACAGCAACTCAACAACCCATTTAGAGTCTGAAAAATAAGAAGGACACTGACAGATCAGAGACTTTGTTAGTGAAACTGCACACCAGTATTTATATACAAATTATTTGACGCTTTCAATTTGTTAGTACATGTGTGGAGTTGGCTTTAAACTGCTGTTCACTTAGGGTATAACAGATGCCCAAGATTTTCTAAAGCCCACAACCTCCTGAAAAGATAAGTTTGAATGTTCTAGAATTGATGCGTTAAAAACAAAACAAAACCAAAGCCCTACCTCATTTGCTGCATTATGCTTCAGTGATCACTATGGCAGAATTGACCTTTCTTTGTTAAGTACTGCATATGTTCATTCTTAATGTGGCATCCACATGATTCAGAAGGCGGTAAGGCTATTGGCTCCATTATTACACACTCCAGGATGCTTGTTTACACAAGGGAGGTCATTCAATTCTTATTTTCCTCTCAATCCAGGGCTCATCTACACTATCTAGGATGTTTGCAATCCTACACAAATGGTTCCTTACATCCAGCTGTCATTGCCAACGCTGCTTCTGAGTCTTGAGTATTTTTTCCCTAAATTACATGATGATAGATGCCCTTTCCCTGTTGAAAGTCACCACTGTCAGCAACATGGCCTAGTATAACTAGTGTCATACCCCATAATGATGATGATTTCAAAGCAAACATGACACAGAAAAGAAAATGCAGCACCAGCCACAGAAGAGGAGGCCTGTTCTGCAAGGTAGGCATCACAACCTGTTTAACCGCAAAATATAACGAGGACTTTTAAAGACACAAGTGTACATTGGTGTTTGTACTGATAATGTTGACCATTTTGTACTTGATCCTCTTGATTTCCAATTAGGAAAAGACACTGTATGAAAAGAGTTTCCTGGCATTTGATCAAATGAACCACAATCCTGACCTATATTCATTACAGCCACATGATACATTTTATACTATGTCTGATAGGGTCCACATGGGGTCTCACTGATAAGATGGCTCATTACGTTGACTTCACAAACAAATAATAAATCACAGTGATCCTTGAGACTGACCAAATTGCCCAAATGGCATCCTGTTATCTTACTGGCACCTATCTTCTCAAAGCTGCGAGACCACCAGATTCCAGACCTCCGGCTACGTGACCATCCCTTCAGAGAATTTTTCATTGGTGGGGTATAAGAAGGAGTCCGTCAGAAAGGGAGGACACTGGTTCTCCTTAAGGGTCAGTCACCCTATCTTTTCCCTTTAATAAATTTCCCTTTTCTTGCCTGACTGCCTAGCTTGCTCTCTTTTTCTCTGCACTTGCCTTACAATATCAATGTATCTATTAGCCATGCGCTCCTGGAGACCCACATAAAAATTTGGTTTAGGTTGTAAAAAAGACAGTGGCAGTCACACACTCATCCTTTGGGAACACTAATCCTTGAAAAACTTCAAATTAGTACTTTTTCTATTACCAAATCTTTCTGGGTTTCAACAGAAATACAATGAATTTGGATTTCTCCTCTCTATTTTACCTGGCATCACATCTGACACAGAAAGTGACCAAGTAATAGTCAATTAGGTTGACTGCTGTCATTGTGCACGTGAAAAAACCAGTAAGTGCAGAACCTGCTTCACAAAGGCAGCTCCAGTGAGCAACGATTTATTTATCATGGATATTCACATGGATACTAGAAAACGAATCCAGGACACTTGCCTGACAGCTGACTTACATGAAAAGGCCATTTGAAAGCCAATGAAAACAATAAAGTCTTCCTTGACTATCACACCAAAAGACTTGTAAGGTAGCAGAAGGTAAAATAATCTATTTACACAACATATACTTTCAAAACATCAGTGGAATGAGATGGGCAACAATTGAGCAGGGCAGGCTAACACTGTGACAGGCTATGTACTCTACATTTCATCAGATAAGGAGCAAGAAAAGTTAAGGGGAAAAAAAAAAAACACTAGGAAAGGAAACATCTGGAAAGCATGACACAGGATCGCTCACATTCCAGTAAAAATCTCTATTCTGGCTTAGCTGCATTATGAAGTGCTGTGGTGAACCTCAGACAATTTCATAGATAACTGCCAGAGATATTATCATAAACATATCTCCCATTTTATAAGAATTTGAATACAAAATAGTTAGTAATGAAAGCAGGCTGAACATAATAGAAATATTTTTTTGATGGTTCAAAAAGTACTTTGGGGCATTAAACTGCCTCAGAGTCATCATTATGCACATCAGTCATCACTATTCAGCAGCTGTACAAATGTGCTGGGTAACAGAGTTCTGAAGTTTAATACGTGGGTACCTAACATAGCTGACTCTATTTTTGAAACAGAAAAATGTTGAAGCAACTTGAAGGCATAAAATTAGACCCATGGGATTTTAGCCTGTTTTTCTATAAAAATGAGTGCTAATGAATGATTATTTCACTCCTCTTTCCCTTGTGATTTTTTTTTTTTTTTAATTCTTGCCATTGGGTTTCTCTGAATTTTCTCTCTGGTCTTTATTTGCTCCTTCCTTCCTTTTAACCATTCTTTTTACCTTGTCTTCCAATTTCTTTTTTGACCTCATGAGCATTCTACCCAGGGCTTCTTTTCCTCATTTGGGGAATTTCCTTTCTCCAGAGACTTCTTGTACCATTGTCTTTACCATTCAAGGGGATGACGGGAAGAGAGCTTAAAGAAAAAGGTTTGTCAGTATGGAGGTTCCTTACAAAACTAAAAATAGAACTACCATATGATCCAGCAATCCAATTCCTGGGCATATATCTGGAAAAGACAAAAACTAATCTGAAAAAACACATGAACGCCAATGTTCACAGCAGCACTATTTACAATAGCCAGACATGGAAGCAACCGAAATATCTATCAACAGATAGAAGGATAAGGAAAATGTGGTGTATTACTCAGCCATAAAAGAATGAAATAATGCTATTTACAGCAACATGGATGGATCTAAGTGAATAATGTCAGAGAAAGACAAATATCATATGATATCACTTATATGTAGTGTCTTATAAAATGTTACAAATAAACCTATTTACAAAACAGAAACAGACTTACAGACATAGGAAACAAATTTATGGTTACTAAAGTGACAAGGGGTGCGTGGAATTATGAGTTTGAAATTAACAGATACACACCACTATATTTAAAATATATAGTGGTCCTACCATATAGCACATGAAACTATATTCAATATCTTATAATAACCTATAATGGAAGATAATCTGAAAAATAATACATATATATATTTATCTACTGAATCACTTTGCTATATACATTTTAAATAAACTATAAAAGGAAAGAAAGGAAAAGGAAAAAGATTTGTGGTTTATCTCCACTGGAAAGACTGAATTGAGAAGAGAGCTGAATTCTAGTCTTCACTGTCATGAATTCACTGTGTGATCTGAAGTAAATTTCTTCACCATCTCTGGGTCTAGTTTTCTTCCTCTGAGAAATGAGAGATTTGAACTAGGTGATCTCTAAGAGTACTTTCAGCTGTATAATTCCCCATCTACAATTCTGTCAGCAATCAGAGAAGATGACCATTATGCAAGGCTGTTCAAATACATGTAGACTTTGCCTGGATACCCCAGTCTGTGAGTAAACCTATCTGTAATGTGTCAACTCACTGTGAATTCTTTCAACTGTATGCCCTTTGGAGTGTTTCTACCCAGTGTATAATTTATTGAGGAAAGGAACCATCTCATCCCTTTCAGTATTCCCAGCATTTAGAACAGTGTGGGGTACTTAGTAGCAGTTAATAAAATGGTCCTTCTACTTTGTCCTTCCTCATCTCACAGCATTTTATGTCCATAAATGTTTATATTATACAAATTTATCACATTTAACTCAAACTATTCAATGTCTATAGCTTTTGCCTACTTAGTTACCAATAACATTCTGGTTTGGGAATAGAATATTTTCCTATAAAATGGTAGCACTAATGGGAACAACATGATTTTCAGGAAGAGCCTGGACTGACTCATAAGGGAATCAATGTTCACCTCCTAAATAATTCACTAAAGCTTATGGCTTGGACTATGCACTGGTGCATACTACTTATATTCTTAGAATTGACGTTCCTATGTGAAATTGTGACTTTCAGAATAAAAGGCTTAAATTGAAAAGCCATGACTTTTGGAAATACATTTGAAAAGGCAGTTACGGAAAAAAGAAAAAGCTTTAATAACACAATTCTGTTGCTGAGAGTCTAGACGGAAGCTAAAGTGGTATAATAAAAATTACTGCCACAACTTACACTTACATCAATAATGGATTTTAGTGAGGGGACTCTATTAAAAAGAAGTTCTCAGATTCATACACTGATCTTGTAAAAATAGGAAAAGAAAATCTGTAGAGCAGTCATAAATGTCAAATTAAAACACTAGTATCTGTTTGGAGCACTTTGTATAAAAAGTATGCTTTCTTTGCATCTTAAATTTTACATTTATAACATTTAATGATGATTAATCGTAAAGGACACATGTAAGACTATAATGCCGCTAAATGATTCATTTGTAATTCATGTGAAACAACATAATTAGTTCTCCAAGGGTTCAGCAATATATTATTCTATTAAACAGAATACTTGAAAGTCCCACTTGAGTTTTAAATGCAATATGAAGCCTTTATTTTAAGCATGGCTTCCTCTGTGTAATATTCTCATAATTATTTTCCAGCAACAAGAAATATTAGGTTGATTATTTTTATTCTAGCTGTTAGCCCCTCATACTGTGAAGAAAGCAACTTCATGAATTCATTTATTTCAATACAAGACTGGCATATTTGGGCAGCTATGTTTAAAATAAGAAAAAGAAGAAAAGATCTGTGTTCAAAGATCTTAAAAGCAGTGAAAAGATGAACTATAATAATTCTTTTAAAAGCCGACACTTATTAAAAGCTAAAAAATATTTCTACCCCCCCCCAAAAAAACCCTTTCTATCACAACCATATATAAATAGGTAAAGGTTAGCTTTAAATATAAATTTTGATATATGGAAATAAGTTATCTTGTAATACATAGCAACATTTTCCTACATATTAAGAAAAAAAACAAGTTATCTTTTTCATTTTGATATGTCTCGACGTATAAGACAAACTCCTTAACATAAACTTTCCTTTTAAGAATAATATCAGTATATGTTGATATCAACTTTTAGGTATGAGTTAATACTAGTCATACAGCTTACACATCTCATGAAAGTTCTGCTTTTTCTTGCAACTACTGTCTGCTAATTATCTCTAGAAACTCTAAAACATGAAAAATATATGGTGCTTTTGAAAAGAAGCTGGATAAGGACATTCAATGTCTTTTCCTTCTAAACTTCCAGGTAATTGGATTTTCAGCTACTGTTCTCAGTTTATTTGAAAATTTGCAATCCCAAAGAAGAGTATTCGTCTTTGTACAGTGGCCTGTCAATGTGTCTTGCTCTACAGAAGGAGAACACAAATTATCAGGCATGAAGCCATGGGGAAGCAGTTGCTTAAGTACTGCCAAAAGGACTAATGAGACTTTTATTCCTGATGCTGGATTTGAGAAGGGGGCTCAGTGGGAGAGTGTGTGCTAAATCAGTTTCGGACAGCAGCAACCTGCTCCATTTCCTGTGCATTAGCTTTTTTCTTTATCAGGTGAAAATAGAAGATTGGAACAAAAACCAAAGGAAAGGAAGGAATGCAAGAGTGGATACTAGAAGACCCATCACATGTGCAAGAGTGCAAGGGGACAACTGAAGAACGCATGTCCCAGGATCCATAGAGGGCACCTACAAAGACTTACTTACCTCCATCAACAAAGGAACAATGCTGATCATTTAAAGTCACTTGGAGTGTATTATGCTAAGTGAAATAAGTCAGACAGAAAAAAACAAATAGTGGATGATATCGTTTACATGTGGAATCGAAAAAAAAAAAGTCAGTAAAGATAACAAATATAGAGGAAAAAACTAGTGGCTATCAGTTGGGAGAGGAAAGGGAAGAAGGGCAATTTAGGGGCAGGGGAGTAAGAGGTACAAACTATTAGGTATAAAATAAGCTACATATTAAGAAGAGGTGGCAAGAATACACAGAAGAGTTATACAAAAAAGATCTTCACGACCCAGATAATCACAATGGTGTGTGATCACTCACCTAGAGCCAGACATCCTGGAATGTGAAGTCAAGTGGGCCTTAGGAAGCATCACTATGAACAAAGCTAGTGGAGGTGATGGAATTCCAGTTGAGCTACTTCAAATCCTAAAAGATGATGCTGTGAAAGTATTGCACTCAATAAGCCAGCAAATTTGAAAAACTCAGCAGTGGCCACAGGACTGGAAAAGGTCAGTTTTCATTCCAATCCCAAAGAAAGGTAATGCCAAGGAATGCTCAAACTACCACACAACTGCACTCATCTCACGCACTAGTAAACTAATCTTCAAAATTCTCCAAGCCAGGCTTCAACAGTACGTAAACCATGCTTACAGGCAGAGGAACCAGACATCAAATTGCCAACATCTGTTGGATCATTGAAAAAGCAAGAGAGTTCCAGGAAAACATCTGCTTTATTGACTATGCCAAAGCCTTTGACTGTGTGAATCACAACAAACTGTGAAAAATTCTTAAAGAGATGGGATTAACCAGACCAACTGACTTCTCTCTTGAGAAATCTGTATGCAGGTGAGAAAGCAACAGTTAGAACTGGACATGGAACAACAGACTGGTTCCAAATCAGGAAAGGAGTACATCAAGGCTGTATATTGTCACCATGCTTATTTAACTAATATGCAGAGTACCTCATGAGAAATGCTGGGATTTTTCATGATGGAGAGAAATCAAGATTGGAATCAAGCTGGAATCAAGATTGCTGGGAGAAATATCAATAACCTCAGATATGCAGATGACACCACCCTTATGGCAGAAAGCAAAGAGGAACTAAAGAGCCTCTTGTTGAAAGTAAAAGAGGAGAGTGAAAAAGTTGACTTAAAGATCAACATTCAGAAAACTAAGATCATGGCATCTGGACCCATCACTTCATGGCAAATAGATGGGGAAACAGTGGAAACAGTGACAGAATTTATTTTGGGGGGCTCCAAAATCACTGCAGATGGTGACTGCAGCCATGAAATTAAAAGACACTTGCTCCTTGGAAGAAAAGCAATGACCAACCTAGACAGCATATTAAAAAGCAGAGATATTACTTTGCCAACAGAGGTCCATCTAGTCAAAGCTACGGTTTTTCCAGTAGTCATGTATGGATGCGAGAGTTGGGACTATAAAGAAAGCTGACTGCTGAAGAATTGATGCTTTTGAACTGTGGTGTTGGAGAAGACTCTTGAGAGTCCTTTGGACAGCAAGGAGAATCAACAAGTCCATCCTACAGGAAATCAGTTCTGAATATTCACTGGAAGGACTGATGCTGAAGCTGAAACTCCAATACTTTGGCCACCTGATGTGAATAACTGACTCATTTGAAAAGACCCTGACGCTGGGAAAGATTGAAGGTGGGAGGAGAAGGGGACGACAGAGGATGAGATGGTTGGATGGCATCACTGACTCAATGGACATGAGTTTGAGTAAACTCTGGGAGTTGGTGATGGACAGGGAAGCCTGTCCTGCTGCATTCCATGGGGTCACAGAGTTGAACACGACTGAGCAACTGAGGTGAACTGAACTGAAGCTACAAGGATATATTGAACAACATGGGGAATATAGCCAGTATTGCATAATAATTATAAATGAAGTATTACCTTTCAAAATGGTAAATTGCTATACTATACACCTGTAACATATAATTTTGCACATCAACTGTGCTTCAGTTTAAAAAAAAAGAGCATTTACCTGTTCAAAAGTGGGGTTGGAAACTGGGCAGAGATGTAAACAGGTATGAGAGGGGCACTTTTTACTTTTTAACACTAAAAAAAATATTTTATTGAATTATAGTTGATTTACCAGTTGCATTAGTTTCTTATGTACAGTAAAGTGATTCAGTTACACACATAAATATAATAGCTTGTATTTGCTAATCCCAAACTCCCAATAGATTTCCCACTCTGCCTTAGCTGCCACAAGTCTATTCTCTATGTCCATGAGTCTGTAATTTTATTTTGTAGATAACTTCATTTATGTCATAATTTAGATTTCACATATAAGTGATATATGGTATTTGTTTTTTCTCTTTCTGACTTAACTTCACTTAGTATGATAATCTCTAGGCCCATCCAGTTGCTGCAAATGGCATTATTTTTGTTCTTTTTTATGGCTGAGTAGTATTTCAATGTATATATGTACCACATCTTTATCCATTCCTCTGTTGATAGATATTTATTAATAGGTTGCTTCCATGCCTTGGCTATTGTAAATTCACTTTAAACATTTTATACTTAATTTTTGCGTCATGTGAGTGATTATTTTCTCTCACATGTCAGTGACTATTAGTTGAATAAAGAATGCTGTGATTGCTTTAAAATCACTTCTTGAATAAAAATTGTTGAACACAGTTAACTCTTGAACAATGTACAGGGGTTAATCTGTGTAATTTACTGTAAGCCCACAGATTCAAACAATCATGGACTATATAGTACCATAGATTTTACTACTGAAAATATCTGCTTATAAGTGTACCTGCATAAGTGTACCATCCTTGTTCAATGGTCAACTGTAGTTCATCCTATCCCATCCCCCCTTCAAATATCACTGAATGGCTGATGTAGAATCCAAGTCTATTTATAGACGTTGTTACTCTAATCTACAATATACATAACAAATGGTACTGGAATAATGGATGGAAATATACTGTATATAAGAGAGAGCTTTTTATCACTAAAGCTAAGCTCATGCTTAGGATATGTAAAGTTCAGCCTCATCAGGCTAGCCCTTTAGGTGTGCTCTAAGGACAATATTGAACACTTGAATTCCCCTTCCTGGTGCATAACTGAGAGTCTAGTTTAGGCTCAGAAACCAAAATGCTCGCCTTATGAAGTTCTCCTTATGAAGTGTTAGGGCAGTAACACACATAACTAGACACTTTGCTATCATCCTGAGCCAGCTTGCTTTGGTTCATCATTTCAAAGGAGTCCCCTTGGGGTTGGGCTGGGACCACAGTAGTCTTGAAGCATGTAGGAAAAGATTTTCTGGGCTCCAAAATCACTGCAGAAGGTGACTACAGTCACAAAATTAAAGGATGCTTGCTCCTTGGAAGAAAAACTATGACAAACCTAGACAGTGTATTAAAAAGAAGAGATATCACTTTGCTGACAAAGGTCCATATAGTCAAAGCTATAATTTTTCCAGTAGTCATGTAGGGATGTGAGAGTTGAACAATAAGGAAGGTTGAGCACCGAAGAATTGATGCTTTTGAACTGTGTTGCTGGAGAAGATTCTTGAGAGCCCCTCAGACAGCAAGGAGATCAAACCAGTCAAGCCTAAAGGAAATCAACCTTGAATATTCACTGAAAGGACTGATGCTGAAGCTCCGATACTTTGGCCACCTGATGCGAAGAGCTGACTCATTGGAAAAGACCCTGATGCTGGGAAAGATTGAAGGCAGGAGGAGAAGGGGATGATAGAGGATGAGATGGTTGGATGGCATCATCAACTCAATGGACACGAGTTTGAGCAAACTCTGGGAGATGGTGAAAGACAGGAAAGCCTGCCGTGCTGCAGTCCATGGGGGTCACACAGAGTTGGACAGGACTCAGTGACTGAACATGGAAAAGATTAGTTATCTTAGGTAATGAGGTTTCAGAAAGTGAAAGGTCCCCAAGAGATGAACCTGAAAATCATAATAGCTGTGAAAATAATCCTATGATAGCTGTGGAACCTATGAACAGTAGCCAGAGATTCAGCAAGAGGGAATTCTCAGAGCCCTTTATTTTAACCAACTTCATTTTATTCAGCATTTTTACCCAATCTTTTGTTTTTTGCACAAGACATATAGCAACATCTGATAAAACAAATGTTCAGTAGAAGCACATTGTGAAATGTGGTCCAAACTAACAGCTGTCTTATATCTCATATCTATAGACCTGGAGTAAACCTATCCCTGAATGCTGGAACCAACTCCTGGGAGCTCTCTAGTCAGATAACCTCCCAGTTGGCACGAGAGCAAGGGGAGTTTGGTAGAGACTTTTTTCCATGCTAGTCACGTTAATGTGGGACTTTGCTCTACTAATGCAGTAGGGACTCAAAGATAGCCATGTTGATTCATAATTATGATTAAAGCTACATTATCTTCCTAATAAGAAAGGTATCAATAGTTTGAGAGTAATCATTAACATATCACAATTGTAAGCTTAACCCTCCCTGACTATTTTAGTCACCTTATAGACAAAACACAGCATTTGTTTTACCAAATGACCCTACTTTCAGAGATTCAGTTAATGCACAAGTAATAAACAAGTGTTTTAGAAAACAAAAGAAACAACTGAATTCAGTATAAGTGGAGATTAAACAGATCTATCCATGTAAACAGATCTATCCATGTAATTTAAACCAATATGAGAACATGCTCCTTTCTTCCCTTGGATCTACCTTCTTATATTTGTCAGATTCCCTGACCCAAACAACACTCTGGACCAGTGACTGGCTTCCTCCTTACTTGCAAACAGATACCAGCTAGGTATTCTCCAGACACTACCTTCTGGTCTCCCAGATTTGTGACTTTACCCCTAGCCTTTAGCATGTACCTCACTCTATGGGTCAATCCTCAGGGATTCTCTGGGGGCTCCTTGACCCACTTTGATCCCATGACAATCTCAGATATAAGACAGACACCATGCTTCACCATTTCTAAAATGTACATTGTTTTCCCATAACATCTCTGAGGTGGTGTTGTTCAGTTGCTAAGTCATATCCGACTCTTGGTGACCCCATGGACTGCAGCATGCCAGGCTCCCCTCTCCTTCACTATCTCCCAGAGTTTGCGCAAACTCACATCCATTGACTCAAAGACATCCTCTGCTGCCCTCTTCTCTGAGATGAGGTACATCTAATAACCAATGGTGTGCTGTGGTTTAATTAGCAGCATTTCTTGTCTTCCTAATGGTACATAAGGTCATTTATATCTTACTCTTGATATCATCTTCGGTTCAATGATACACAAGTAACATCTAGTACCTCAAGTACCTTGATGTGATCGCTTGATATACTCTGGGCATGATGCTTCTAGGTTGCACTGCCCTCTACTGAGATAACTTAGAGTGCTCTTCTAAAGAGTCACCTTATATATAGGCCTCAATGCTTGGTATCATATGATCCAAATCACAGTAGATTAGATTAAGTGTCGAAGAAATATATCCATGAGCTATCAGGAGAGCTCTTTCTAGCAGGGATCTCTGCTCTGAACCAAACCAACCAAACCTTTTTCGGGGGGAATTTAATGAGACATATGCAGAAAGGGATACACATGGTAGGCAGCAGCGGAAGCTAAGAGAGATATTAAGCAAAGGCGATATGGTGGTAGAAGCCATGCATAAGCAGATCCCTTGATAGCTCAGATGGCAAAGAATCTGCCTGCAATGAGGGAGACCGTGGTTCGATTCCTGGGTCAGGAAGATCCCTTGGAGAAGGGCATGGCAACCCACTCCAGTATTCTTGCCTGGAGAATCCCATGGACAGAGGAGCCTGGCAGGCTACAGTTCAAGGAATTGCAAAGAGTCAGACACAACGGAGTGACTAACACTTTCACTTCTTTTGATGTGAAAGGAGAACAGAGTACTTTCATTGTTAGTGAATTCAAAGAAGAATGAGACAGAAAACACAAATGGAGAAGTCAGGTCACTACCAACAGCAAAGCATGAGAGTGGACAAGTTAGTAAGCACAAGTGGAAGAAAGACTCCCAGCAGAGTGGTCACTGTGGAACCCCAGAGCTGCTGTCAGCCCGCCAGAGCCTCTGTTGTAATTGGGACATTGCAGTTTTCATGAGATATGGCTGGGCAACTAGTGCTATTTTTTCCCCAGGTTTCCTTAACACTCTGCCATGGCTCTGTTCCCTGCAATTGAAAAAAACCCTTGACATACTATTAAACAACTGCAAGAAAGCAAAAGATAACATACAGAGAGAATGTGATAGGGATTGTGCTAAGAGTTTATAAAGTGGTTGAGCCAGAGAAAGGAAGAGGAGGTTAGCAGAGAAGAGCTCAAAAACTTGCCATGGGGGAGGGGCAGGACAGAGGTAGAGGGCCAACTCTATTCTCTCTTTATTTTCTGAAGGAGTATTCGCATATATCCCAGTTTCTTCTCATTGATAGTATCTTATTGGGTCCTGGCCAAATCCTAAAATTTGACTTTCATTCTGCACTCAGAGTAATAACGCTCAGCTCACCTCCCTCCCTTCCTCAAATAACCTTGAACTAATCAAACTCGGGCTTCTTTTCCGCCCACTGATCTAACAATATTCCCAGGATGATTTGAATGAATTCAGTTGGGTCAATATTTATTAGGGCATTGTTTTCCTGTCCAACAGACCTTCAAGGGGCCCAAACTGATTGAGCACTAAAAGAAACTCCAACTCAGAATTGTATTTTTCTCTTTATTTTGGAATTTTTTCATTGGAAAACAGTATTGCTTTTAAAATTTCATTTAGGAAATATGAAACTTTGAGAATTATTTTCTCTCTAAGAGAAAACTATCAATTAAAAGCTTCTCCTAATTCAGAGTCACAAGGAACAATGGAACATACTATGCAATATCCATGGAATGTACCAGCTTGCAAGAGGATGTGTAAGAGAACTATTTTTATTCATGGTATTACCTCCTGTGAAGATTGTAAACTAAAACAGGGTTATGCTCTCTTTTCTTTTTAAAATTTGCATGAATTTAAGGCTTAAAATGGTAGTAATTCAAATCCAATTTGCTACTCTTAATCTTTGTAAAGGTTCAATTCTATTACTGTCTTTAGTATCTGAATTCTAGCAATAACCTTCCGGGAGTTTCTGCCCCTCAAATTCAATGCTTTTCTTGCACTCCTTTGCTTTTGAAAAGACCAGAGCTTGTTTCATTTGGGTATCTTTGTTGTTTTTTCTATGGTTTGACAATATGGAGTGAGCTGTAATTCTCTTCCATTTTGGCTACCGAATAGGCAATGATTCCCTCACATAACAGAATGACACTCTCCAGGACTGGTCATCACTATGGATATTACTGTGTAAGGGAAGGGATAAAATGAAACAGAACAGTCATCTTGGCTCTGACATGCATTTATCACCAGGACATGAAAGAGTTCAAACTGTATATTTAATATGTGACAGCATTCCTTTGAAAACATGCTTTCAAAGACTTTTATCACCTTTATTTTTCTTTCCCTTTCATCATCTTGAATGTATTTTTAGTCACCTTCTAAGGTCTCATTTTTCATCAACTTCATGAATAAAACTTAATTGTGGGAATTCCCGTCTCTTATCCTTTAGATTGGTGGCCTATGAAGAGTATTTGGTTTTATATTAGCTCTCAAACAGCCTGCAGGGACCCTGTCAGTTACCTAGGTACCACACTTAAATGCTTTTTTGCTTTAACAGTGCAGGAGTGGAGGGGGAATTCCAGATGGTCTTTTGTCATTTAGTCATTCAAGGGGAAATGCGTGGATCAACCTGCATTAAATTGTATTACCCACCTACATAAAGGAAACTGCTCATTTAAATAACAGTCTGTTGTTTCTGAGGGGGAGAAAAAGTAACTGCTACTGACACTGGCTAGGCACAAACTTGGTAATCATATAATGAGAACTGTAAACTCAAGCTCTGCAAATCATTTCTAGGCAATGCTTAGAATGGCCACAAGTGATGTCCCACAAGAACGCTAGGAAGTTTCCCCCGGCCTGGATGATTTCATAAGCCAGTTACAACATATATAATGTTTAGGTAAGCTGTAGGTTGAGTTTGGCTGCTGCTTCTTTTTTTTTTGGATTGCATGTCATGTAGGATCTTAGTTCTCCAACTGGGGATTGAACCTGTGCCCTCTGCATTAGAAGTGCAGAGTGTTAACCACTGAACCACCAGGGAAGACCTTGGATTAATTTTTTATAGCGCTCTCATTTTTTCTAGCTCCAAAGTCCAAAAAGGACCCAGAGAACACTGGTGCAAAGAAAGACACATTCAAACCACATGCTATTTTCTTGGTCTTGAGTTATCTCAGAGGCAACTAAAACTAGAATTGTACTGTAAATTCCATCATTAATCTCAAAAGCTATTTTTCAATAGTCTAAACTACTTATTAGATTAACCTAAAGGACTTCCCTGTGGCTCAGATGGTAAAGAGTCTGCCTGCAGTGCAGGAGACCTGGGTTCAGTCCCTGGGTTGGGAAGATCCCCTGGAGAAGGAAATGGCAATCCACTCCAGCCTTCTTGCCTGGAGAATCCTATGGACAGAGGGGTCTGGCGGGTTATAGTCCATGGGATTGAAAACAGTCGGACATGATTGAGTGACTTTCACTGACTCACTCACTCAAAAGGTATGTAACATTCCAGCAAAATAACTGTCAAAGACATCAACATTTCCATCAACTTTTTGTTTTAAATTACTCAGAGTATCTCATGTATGTCTTTTTTTTAAGAAAAGAAGCACGAATTAGATGCAGTTTATTTTTCTTGGAAAGGAATGCTGACCTCTCTTCAGAGCCTGCTAATAGCATTATTTCTCCTCCTCTGTCTGTACATGCAGAGAAAGGGAAAGGAGGGGTATGGGGGAAGGGAGTGTTATAAAGACCTTTTGTAGAAGTGTTCTTTGCACCTTCAATTACCTCATGGCAGGTACAATGACCACTCTGTATTCTCTAGAGGACAAAAGTGGCAATTTGTACTTACAAATACATAACCATATCAGTAAAAACGAGGCCATGCTGAAAATCTGCCCCGAGATGTTTAAAGGACACTGAGTTTTGACTCAAATTTACACATGAGTCAATGCCAAATGCCAAATTTCAAGCTTCACAAGTTCAGACATTGATCAGGGAATTGGAGCTTCAAAGCCATAAAGCTGAAAGCTTTTGGACCAAGTTAAATTCAACAAAAGCTGTATAAAAATGCATCAATGAAATTTAGTAACCCCAAGCAAAAATCAGCAAGGCAAAACAAGGATTAGATGAATGAAGAATTCTAATTTCATCAATTCTCTGGACTTCCCTGGAAAATGAGAATGCAATCACTGTCACAAGTTGATAACTACATTTTCCATTTGAAAAGGCATGAAGTAATACCTTACATTTATAGAGCACTTAACAGTTTACAAATGGTTCCTACATATATTACCATATTTCCTTCTCACTTCAAGGCTTTGGGGTAGGGCAAATATGATTTATCCTCATCTTATACATGGAGGCACTGGGGGCAAGAGGTTTGTCTGAGGTAGCAGTGTTGTGAACTGTATGCTTGTGTCAACCCATAAATTCATATTTGAAGCCTAATCCCCAGTGGGATGGGTTTTGGAGGTGGGGCCTTTAGGAAGTAATTAGGTAATAAAGGTGGAGCCCTCAGGAAAGAGATTAGTGTCCTTATAGGAAGAAACATGAGAGAGAAATAAATGATTGTTGTCTAAGCTACCAAGTCTGCACTAATTTTTTTTTTTAATAGCAACACAAAGATACAGAGCTAGGAAGTATTGATATTAGATATGTAAAAAAAAATCCAATGATCTTTTCTCCATTCAAGGCTATGAAGATAAAGACTCTCTCTGTTTAGACATAATAATATTTGACTGTCTTTGGGTGTGAGATTCCTGGTGCTGCTGGTCACACTGAATTGCTTTTGGATCTTTGGTATCACATTCACATACCAGGCATTTTCACCCCCTCACTCAATAAATTCAGTTCCTTAATGCTCTTTAATTACACATTCATAATGAATAATGTATATAACTAGTCGCCTACATACAGTTAATATTAATAAGGATATTCTATACTGAGAGTAAGCATGTGCCATTATTTTAATCTAAGATAGTTTTATTTCTCTATTGGGTAACATGAACTGATGGGTATGATTAATCTTGCAAACTCTTTGAGACATGAAAAAGGTACTGTAATAACCTAAATGGGAAAATAATTTAAAAAAAGAATAGATGCATGTATATGTATAACTGAATCACATTTCTGTATAGTTGAAATTAACACAATATTGTTAATCAACAATACTCCAATATAAAATAAAAAATTAAAAAAAATAAATAGAGAAAATAGTAACTTGGTCAGACAAAGGAATTCTAAAAATAAAAGAGAAGTTTATTCTTTCATTTAGGACATAATGTGAATCTCATGTCATTTATTTAAAAACATGTTAATTTGGTTAAGAAAAATGTCTTCTACACTGAACAAAATCCATGAATAAGTATAATTGGAGAGCACTAAAATCAGTGATTATGGCAGAATAGTGATGTGGAACACAGCAACTGGTCAAGAGGGATCAAGGGTCCCTTAGACCCTTAGATGTCCCCTGAAACCTGCTGCTCTTTCCCACATAACAATTTGAATGATTAAAAAAGGAAGATACTAGTTACCGGAGGATCCTATAGCCTGAAGGCAAACCAATCCTGACTCTTTCAGGATGATTTATGTGATTTTTTTTTTGTTTCTTTGGTTGGTTCATTGATTTTAATCTACAGCAAATGAATCATTTTGTTTGTGCATAAATATCATAATCAAGCAACATGAAGTCAGCCATACCACAATGAATGAGCTTAAATAGTAATTGAAGATAATAGACTAGATCTGAAGTAGAAGCAGGGCTGAAAATGGTTACCTTTGCTATTTTTCCCAAATAACAAAATTTTAGTAAACTGCCAAACTTCCATGAAAAATAAATAAATACTAAACTTGTGATCTGAATGCAGATCTGGAGCCTAATCTAGACCTCTAAATAAGTAAAACTTGCAAAACACTGTTACAACTGCTTTGCTACAACATTTATGGTATAGACTTTGATGATGAACAATATTTAACACTTGCAAAGAATTATAAAATATAAAAACTAAAGTTTGAAAATAGTTTGAGTAGGTTAATTGACCTAACCAAATTTTAGTTGCCCTCCTACTAAAATGGAGTGGAAAGAAAAGGAGTTACATGTGTTCTAGCATCTGTTACAATAGTTGACACAGAGCAGATCACCAATAAAGCTGTATTCCCCTCCCTGCCTTTTCTTGCTCTCTTTTTTGATTTTTATTTCCTTCTCATTTCACCTTTCTTCCTTTGCTTTGCCATCCTTTATGTTTCTTGCTCTCCTTTTCATGAATTATTATCTTTAATTTCAAAGACAATATATAGTTTAATATGCTAGAAAAAAAAGATACTGTAGAGGTTAATATAATATTGAAGTAGAACCTAATATTTACCTTAAATGGAAGCAAAATGAACAACTCATAGGAAAAGAATCTAAATGATAAGAGATAAACAATATAAATAATATGGACTATATATTGGTTTTATAATCACCAGCTACCATGTTAAGTGTTTTATAGTAATAATCATATTTGATCCTCAGAACAATCCTATTAGGTAACCAAATAGGGTGAGAAAACTGGGTTTTAGAGAGCCCAGGGAATTTACAAAGGTTCACACAATGGTGAAAAATGGATTAGAATCCAGTTTATCTGATTAAACACTGCTCTTTAATCATCATGTTTCTTGGCATTTAAACTTCAGTAGTATACAAAGAATGATCTGGGGCACCTGTTAAGATGTGATTCCTGGGCACCATACACTGAGATTCAGTATATCTGGGGTGGGGTCTGAGAATCTAAATTTTAACAAGCCCCTCAGGTAAATCTCATGCCACTACTTTTTTTTTTTTTAACATACTTTGAGAAATACCGTCATCCATTATATCGACATAGCTTTCTCTGTATTAATTTCATGAGTCTTTTTAAGACAAATCATACATTTGAGATTGCTTTCCCTTTTCTAAAACTTATAATGCTCAGTCTCACTGTAATTGAGAAAGTTACCAGGAGAACAGAAATTGTGATGTGAAATGATTGTATTGATATTTGCATAATAGATGCATATGTATGAAACAGGGTTAGTCTGATTCAATGAGGCCAGATGACAAGTTTTCTCTGTAGGTTTGAATAAAGGCAGGTATTGATAGATAGGGAAGTCAGAGAAGAAGAGGGAAAGGAAAAAGAAAGGCAGAAGGGAGGGAGGGCAGCAAAGAGCGAAATGGGAACACAGTAACAGAGTGAGCTACTTTTGAACATAAATAACCACATTTCTCTCAAAAGACAAATAGGTTCTGATTAAAATTTCTGTTTTGACAGCCGTGTTTCTTATCTGGTTTTGTTTAGGTCCTTAAATTGATGACAGGGCACACAATCCAATTGGCAGTTGTGATTAAGAGGTCAGGCAGTGAATTCAGTACTTTAAAAAAAAATCTCTCTCCCTCTCTTTCTAGTCCCCTCTCCAAATGGCACTTCAGTCTCCTAAGTTATTCATATCAGCAGGAAGCAGTGGCTGCATACCACCCTCCACACACAGATCTAAGGACAAGCTTCATTATTACCTTTTGCTTCGTGGAAATAAATTGAATGACATTTAGATAATCCAAGCATATATATATATAGCTTTTCACTCTCAATTATTGTTTTCCTTTTTTCCTTCTGAACTATTAATCTAGTATGAAAAGCTTAAAAAATTAAAAGGCTTTTTACAAAAGGAATCACTTTTGTCCCCATACAAAAGAACAGCAAAAAAAGGTACTCCCAAGGACAAAGTCTGTTAAAAATCAGATTATTTCCGCCATGCTCCCCTATTATTCACCTGTCAGTAAAATATGTCCTCTCATTGTCTCAGTTTGAATGCCTATTTTTATCTGACTGGAGCTATATGGTCACTTTTTGTGTTTATTACTAAGTTCTTTAGGTTTCTGCCCCATTCTAGTCTCCCCACCCCAGAGCATGTTTTTCTGTTCTTAAAACTGGGCCACATGCCTCTGAGGAGAAAGTAGTGCATTATTTCATTCCCACCTTTTCTTCTTTTTTGGCATCTCTGAGGCCTGCTATGCCCAGAAGTGCTTCCACTCAAGCTGGACCATCAAATCAATTATCACAACAGTCTGCTTTCTAAATATGAATGGCAACGAATGACAACAGGCTAGGCAAACTTTCAGCTTTGATTTGTCATTGGTAATGCAAATCTTCTCCCCCCCTCCTTGTCCCCTCCCCTCCTCCTTTTCTATCTCTCTCAGTTTCTCCCAGTCAGTCGCTCTCTTCTCCATCTTTCCCTCCCTCATAGATGTTTGGGAGGGTCCAGCCTTTTGGCCAAATTATAACCCCTACTGTCTGCAGCTGCATTGTATCAAATCTTCAAATAAAAGCTTCACCTTTGTGAGTCAAAGTCATAAGAGAAAAATGGTACTGGGAGCCATTATTGCTATAAAATCTCTTCCTGCTAACCTCTGAGCCTGATTATTACTACATCTGAAGAAACATGACAATGTTGCATCCTTATTCATTTGGGCTGTTTAAAATTCTTGCCAGCTCCACTGTTTGAAGCTTCAATTGTTTTGTGCTTAATGTTGCTCATTTCATATCAAGTTCCTGGTTATGGGAAATACTTTAATTTTTAAAATGTTATTATATCCTAGCTGTTTAAAAAGATTGAGGATGCCATAAAGAGAGAAACTGGTTTAAGCAAACTATAACTAGCCTTCCTAATGCTGTATGTGATCATGAATCCATCACTTTGGTGAGGAGGTCTCTAATTTCTAGTCGACTGTAGGGCTTTGGTTTCTTTTCTGAAACTAGAAGCAATTCTTTTCATTGGCCAATGATTATACTACAAATATTGCTTTTAAAAATGAGTTCAAAGCAATAACATAACTTGAAAATAACAGGCAAGAGAATTAATTATGCCAACCACTGTTTAACCAGAAATTCTGTGCCAGAGTCTTAGAAGACAGATTGTCTTGATTTAGTCAAACAATGATGAGTTGTGTAAGGCTATGCTTGCAATAAGTTAATTGCAGAATTAAGTTGTTGATTCTGTCATAATCAGTCCACTATAATTGAAAAATACTTATCACAACCTATTTTATAAGATGCACACAACTGCTCTTTGTGTACTGCAGGTGTAGGATAGGGATACAAGAGTATGAATTAGAATTCATATCCTCTAGGAACAATCTAATTGAGAAGATAAGTCACACAGATATTTAAAAAAAAAATAACTGTAACAAAGCATACTATTTGCTAAGTTCCAAGGGAATTACATAGAAAGCATAAAGTATGTAATTGTGGAAAGCAGTCTATTTCAAAACAAAGTGGTGGATCATGCCTTCAGATAAGATCTGAGCTATACAGCATGGAAACATGGATGAGGTTTTCATAGGTAGAGTGTAGGAAACTTATTCCAAATGGGCAAGTAAATAGCTTAAAATTGATTTATTCATTGTTCCTTCTTTGAAAAATTATTTTTGAGCTCAAAGATCTTTAGTATCTAACTGTATAAATGGTTAACTAAAAATGGACTAAGAAAACCTGCATAAAGAAGAAAAATAGGTATATCAATAAATAGATGAGAACTCTAAGCATAGTCTTTCTGCTTCTTACTTGTAGGCTTGTGGGTACGAAATCCTGGGTCAAAGGTAGCTTTCAAGGGACCAGTAATAGCCATAACAAATAGGATTCTAGTTCAGGCTGATTAGAGTTTTTAGAAGATAGGATAGTTCCTGATCTTCTATGTAGTTCTGAGCCACTCCCCCAAAGATCTTAATATTCAGTTTTTATCTAGATTTATAATGGCATCCTAGGCTAAGGATGGGTGCCCTACAGTGGCTGCCACCTATGACTAGTCCAGTCTGGACCCATATCCCTTGGGGACTCTTCTTAGACTAGCATCCAAACCTTCTGTGTTAGTTTCCTAGGGCTGTTGCAATGAATTACCACCAACTGAGTGGCTTAAAACAAAAGATGTGTTTTCTCTCCTGGCTCTGGAGGGTAGAAGTATGAAATAAGGCACTGGCCAGGTTGGTTCTTTCTGGGGGCTCTGAGAGAGAATATATTTGAGAGCTCTCTCCTAGCTTCTGCTAGATGCCATCCCTTAGCTTGTAACTTAGCTTCTGCTAGATGGATCCCTTAGCTTGTAACTGCATCTATCCACTCTCTTCTTCCATCATCACATGGCATTCTCCCTGGGGATCTCTGTGTCCCTGTGTCTCCACGTGGCCCTCTTATAAGGACAATAGTCATTGGATTTGGGGCTCACACTAATTCAGTACAACCATATCTCAACTTTATTACATACATCTACAAAGACCCTATCTTCTTCTTTTTTTTTATTTTAAAATATTTTAATCAGAAATTGCACATCTGGGAATACAGTGCAAATAAATAGTACTAATATACATGATAAAATGTGAGTATTAATAAGATCATGTTTACAGGTACTGAGGGGGTCAGGTAGATACATCAATGTATCCTTTTTGGGGGGTGCAGTTCAATTCATAACCCTTTCAGAGCCAATTACTGAAGTATTATTCCTCTAGATGAGATTACACCATTCTGTCCCAATGATTCATTTACCACAATTTTTTTTCCTTTTGAAACATGCAAGTTCATATGACATCTACACCTAATAAATACCCTGACTTTCAGATAAAATGGAACATGTAATTTCTAAACTAGTTTAGTATTTATTAGAGGTGTCTTTCAAATCTATTCTCTACTTCATATGGCAGGAGCTTAGGTAGTGAACTCAGTTACATTAGGCCCTGTGGGGAGATAAAAAATGATAAAAAAAAAAAATGGCTCCTGCTCATATAGTTTACAGTCTTGAGGTTTCACTACATAGAATGTTCGCAATGTAAGGGATCATAAAGATCATCTATTCTAAACCACTCATTTTATAGATGAGGCCTTCGAGGCCCAGAGAGGTTAACTAACCTGCCCAGGGCTCACAAAGTTAGTTGGGGAAATAGAACATGCAAAAGAAACAAATGAAGGGCACAGTTTTAAAGAAACCTCACAACTAGTATTTGGCTAGTATTTGGCTTTCATATACGAGGTATACACTGAATGTTGACGATGTGCCACTGAGAGAACTGATCAAAGTTAGCAGTTGGGCACAATTCTGAAGCAGATACCAAGGCTCTCCCTTCTCTCCTTAGCCCCATCTCTGAAGCCTCCCAGAAAGAAAAGTGGCTCCCTGACCTTTCTTTTCCTGGGGGCACAGGTGTAGGTCAAGTTTCAGTTGTCTGCGGAAGCAGCGACTTTCCAGTAGAAAGGGAAGACATGCTTTCATGACTGTGATGTTCTGCCTGCTGTAATTCCTGATGACTACAAAGTGATTGGGAAGAAATAGTCCCCAAAGAGGGTGGAGGCTGAGAGGAACAACTTAGGAATTAAAGATCTACCACAGATAAGAGAACTATTGGATGTGATTCACTCTTTCCTGTTTCCAAAGAAAATAATTTTTGAATGGGAAAAACAAGGCGCATTGCCTACTTCAGATACAGCCAACTGCTGAAATGCTCCAAGTCACCATCAGTCAAAGCTCTTCTTTCCTTTCTCCTTTTACAGAAAAAGTTTGACATTTAAAAACTGACTACCAGGAATGGAATTAAAAAAAAACAATCACTGGAGTTAAAGAACACTGAGGTCCCATGACATTTTTATCACAACCTAACTGAAGATTTAACAAACCAAGAAATAAACTGGGAAAAAAAATTTTTAAATTGTAGGAAAGAAGCAAGAATTCCCTTATCTTATTTTTTAACCAGCATTAAATCATCAGATAAGCCTACTTTCTCTGAATTAATGGAACTGGCATTTCATCGGACTTGCCTAGTATAGGGACAAGCTTGCTTCTTACCCATAAAATGTATAGGATAAAAATTAAAGTAGAAAAGCACCACATTCCAAGCTTACTATTTTGGGATGTATTGAAAAATTAACTATGTTTCCACTAATTTATTCAATATTTCATTCAAAATATTCTTTACATAATTACATTTCTTAGAGCTATCTCTATGAATTGAAATTTCAAATTAGGTGATTTCAAGTACACCTATACCCGTAGATGTGAAGTAACACAAATTTTAGCATATCAGCTTGAAAACAGAGCTACAGAGAAACCAAATAATGTGTTATAGATTCACAAAATGAATTTACATAATCAGAGATTCAGAGACATAGTAGGATGTCACATTTTCTTTGGGATTTTGAAAAATAATAAAATTTGACAATTACCATCTCCATGAAATGTACAACTGTGGAATAGAATTTCTGACTGTACTAGCAACAAGCATTACGAATTGAATGCTCTAAGTGTATGCATGTCATGATTCTTTGGGACTAGTTACACAATCGTGATAAAACTAAAAGATGAATTCTCATGGAATGATTTCTCTATAAGAAAGTTATGACGTATGATAATCTTGGAAAATTCCACAAATAGGCAACTAACTAGAAGAATCACTCTTCTGCTTATCACTGACTTACGCCTGGATAGCTGAGTTTTTGGTCATTTTTTATGTAGCTGAGATAAGGAGTTTTTAGTAGTTTTTTCATTAGAAATTTCATGAAGATCTGTAATTGGAAAAGTATCCATTAACTAGGCATTAAATCTAAACTCTATAATACTCCCTATACTTTACTTCAGCGGTCAAACACATACAGAGAAATCATTGCGAGGCTTCAATAAGACATTCACAGGAAAATATAATCTCATATGATAGTTGAAGTTGAAATGTAATTTGTAATTATTTAATTTACTTTCTGAGCACTATAGAGATGAGTTGCTTACTAACTTTTTCTTTCTAACACAAAGGATTATTTAATCTGAAGAGGATATATGTTTTTAAAAGTACTACTCATTCAATTAAAATAAATTAATTCTATAGCCCAGGTTTTTTTGAAGTCATATCTCATAGTACAAGTTCTGTACAAAAGCACTTTTTAAGCTCTTAAATACTGGTTGAATTTCAAAATTTTAATTCTCAGACATAGGAGACATATAATTTAATTAAGATTAGGCAAGATGCAGGCATAGGCTGTACACAATGGTGACAGAGAGGAACTCTAGCTTAGAGCGCTTACACCTTAGCTATTTCATTTCTATCACAAGCCCAAGCTGAATTTTGTGTTTATGCAAATCTTTGGCTCAGGAGAATGGCTGACTTGCAAACTTATACATTCACAATACTAATGTGTTAAACTAATACTCCTCTTGACTCTGTGTGCTAAGTACAGCTACATTTTAACCAAACCAAACACCATAGTAAATTCTGGGTATACAGTTCATGACTTAAACCAAAATCTGAACACGACTTTCTAGTTTTGTGACTCATCTCCAAATAAACTGAAATCAATGAGAAAATATGGACATTTCACACAGAATGAAGGACTTACATGACTGGAAATTTCTCTTAAGTATTGGTGTACTGAGTTCTAACAACACAAAGTAAAGCTGCAACTGAACTCAATTTTACACGTAATATGGTACACGTAGGTAGATTTCTAATGTCTTCCTGATGACTCATGTACAATGCTTTATTGTTTTAAATGGGTCATGTTGTTCACTTTGAAATACTAATGCTATTTTGTAATCAATTCAGGAAGTCCTACAAATTTTCCCTAAATTACTGAGAGATACAGCTTGACAACTGTATTTATTCCAATAGCACAGTAATTAGAATCTAAAACTTTCATGTCAAGAATGCATATCATCTACCTATATAGCTCTGACAATAATCCATTTTATTGGAAAACAACCGATTGATGGTTCATTCTTAACATGCTTGGAGAAACACATTAAGATAACCCATGCCTTTTTTCACTCTTTAATATCTACAGTTGATCTCTATCTCAGATGACTTTAAGTAGCTAAACACGAATAAAAAAAGAACATCTTTCTGGCTCATTAAGGCAATTGCTCAAGCTGTTATTAGCATACCTCTCTGAAAATGCAGCACAGGATATGCAGTAGGCCTTGTCTGCTATAGAAACTAATGGCACAGAGCTACCTTTTGACAGCAGGACTAAATTTACATACTTTACATATTCAGTGAGTAAAGAATAATTTACATTAATCAAATAGGCTATGTTTGGGGGATTCCCCCTCCCCCATTTGAAATATATCTATGCACATCATAGGTCTAGTCACCCATGATTGCATACTAAACGAATGAATTGTGCCAAAGCAAAAGGGGGTCTTTTCTCCTTCTTTAACTCTGCTCATTTTCTAGATCACAATTGTAAATTATGTCTCCAAAGGTAAATATCAAGTCAGGTCCCTGAAAAGATGAGATGCTCTAGTTTTCATCCTCAGACCTGATATGTTGACTACCTGTCAGATAAGATTGAAGCCAGGATTATGCTTTGAAAAGATGACAAACCACAGATTTTTATCACTAAATCAAATCTGCTTGGTTTATACTCTGTGAACTTTAATGATTTCATATTTAATTAAAAGAACTAGATTAAACTCAAAGTGGAGAGGTGGGGTTCTGGCAAGGAGAATCAGGGAGTTGTTGGGCATGAGACTTCATTTCACAAATCAAATTTCTCATTTGTAATTAAGCAAGGTTTCCATTTAGTGGAATTTCTAGGAATCACTGGGCTGCACAATACTAGAGGGCATCTAGTTTATTCCAGGACGATAAACATCTACCCTGTTCTTAAGAATTTCCACAGGAAGAGGTTTTGCATGTGTTGAGAATGTTTCCAACTGCTAAGGGCACCATGTCAGTTTACCAGAGATGGAGAAAATAAAAATTGTACTTCAGCAAGTAAAAGACAAGGATGATTTCTGCTCTAAAGGTGGCTTTTATTTATGTTTTTTTTTTAAATTGAAGGTAAGATAACATAATTACCAGTCCTTTCAGAGTATCTTGCTTTCTAAAGGAATAGTCATAACATATTGGATTATTTAACAAATAAGTAGTCATTGACAGTCTTTCCAGCACATGTATGTCTGATAGAAGACTTCCCAGGTGGCTCAGTGGTAAAGAACCCACCTGCCAATGCAGGAGACCTGGGTTCGACTCCTGGGTGGGGAAGATCCCCTAGAGGAGGGAATGGCAACCCAATTCAGTATTCTCGCCTGGAGAATCCCATGAACAGAGAAGCCTGGTGGGCTACAGTCCATGGGGTCGCAATAGCATTGGACATGACTTGGTGACTACAACAACAACAACAAAGGGGGAGAAAACAGTGTAAAACATGTCCACTTTTCATAATGGTTGGAGAAACAAAGATAAAAATATTAAAGACTGGCTAATAATACAATAAAGGGTTAAAACACGTGGGAGAGTCCTTGGGAGTTAAATGAACAGGGGTGTGAGGTAGACAACTGTGATAGCTAGAACAATCAGAATAGGACTCATGTATTGACTAATTGTACCAGGAATAACTAGTTGGATTAAATGGAGAAAAGAGGGAAAGATGTGCGCCCATGGCTGATTCATGTCGATGTATGGCAAAAACCATTACAATATTGTAAAGTAATTAGCCTCCAATTAAAATAAATTAATTAATTAAAAAAAAAGAAAAGAGGGAAAGATAATTCGAAATGAGAGAAATAATAGAAACCAAGAGAGAAACATGAATCAGCAGGATGAATTTGTGGAAAAGTAAGAGAAAGTCCTATTTAAGCAGTATCAGTTGGAGAAATTAAACCAGTGGATAATTATTGATCACTTGTGCGTCGAGCACTATGCTAAATACAAGAGTTGCTGTGAGGTGTGTGTGCTCAGTTGCTCAGCCGTGTCTGATTCTTTGTCACCCCATGGACTGTAGCCGATCAAGCTCCTCTCTCCATGGGATTTTCCAGGCAAGAATACTGGAGTGGATTACCATTTCCTTCTCCAGGGGATCTTCCTGACGTGGGATCAAACCCACGTCTCCTGCATTCTAAGCAGAATCTTTACCACTGTGCCATCTGGAAGACACAATTCTTGCCCTCCAATTATTCATAGTCTCTTTAAACAGACCAATAAGAAGTTACAATACAGAATAGGTTATGGGATGGAACATGTAAACTGAAGAGGAATGCTATCTGAAAATAATTCTGACAAACTTAAAACTTATGTCAATTCTCAAATCCATTCATTTACATTTAAGGTAGAGCTCTGTGATTTAAACCATAAATGGAATCCACATGTAAAATAAAAATTTCTTTGTGACCCACCAAAGCCTAGTCAGTTAAATGTTTACACTAAGCTTCCTTCCCTAGAGAAATGGAGACAAAACAGTCTGAAATACAGTACTTGGGTACAATCTCAAAAGTGACTGACTGATCTCGGCTCGTTTCCAAGGCAAACCATTCACCATCATGGTAATACAAGTCTACACTCCAACCACTAATGCTGAAGAAGCTGATGTTGAACGGCTCTATGAAGACCTGCAAGACCTTCTAGAAACACCACCAAAAAAGATGTCGTTTTCATCATACGGGATTGAAATGCAAAAATAGGAAGTCAAGAGATACCTGGAGTAACAGGCAAGTTTGGCCTTGGAGTACAAAATGAAGTAGGGCAAAGGATAACAGTTTTTCCAACAGAACACACTGGTCATAGCAAACAACCTCTTCCAACAACACAAGAGACAACTCTACATGTGGACATCACCAGATAGTCAATACCTAAATCATATTGATTATATTTTTTTCAGCCAAAGATGGAGAAGCTCTATACAGTCAGCAAAAACAAGACCTGGAGCTGACTGTGGCTCAGATTATCAGCTTCATATTGCAAAATTTAGGCTTAAATTGAAGAAAGTTGGGAAAACCACTAGGCCATTCAGGTATGACCTAAATCAAATCCCTTATGATTATACAGTGGAAGTGACAAATAGATTCAAGGGATTAGATCTGATAGAGTGTCTGAAGAACTATGGACAGAGGTTCAGAACATTGTACAGCAGGCAGTGACCAAAACCATCCCCAAGAAAAAGAAATGCAAAAAGGCAAAATGGCTGTCTGAGGAGGCCTTACAAATAGCTGAGAAAAGAAGAGAAGTGAAAGGCAATGGAGAAAGGGAAAGATATACACAACTGAATGCAGAGTTCCAGAGAATAGCAAGGAGAGATAAGCAAGCCGTCTTAAGTGAATAATGCAAAGAAATAAAGGAAAACAATAGAATGGGAAAGACTAGAGATTTCTTCAAGAAAATGAGATACCAAGGGAAATATTTCATGCAAAGAGAGGCACAATATAGGACAGAAATGGTAAGGACCTAACAGAAGCAGAGGATATTAAGAAGAGGTGGCATACAAAGAAGAACTCTACAAAAAAGGTCTTAATGATCTGGATAACCATGATGGTTTGGTTACTCACCTAGAGCCAGACATCCTGGAGTGTGAAGTCAAGTGGGCCTTAGGAATCATTACTATGAACAAAGCTAGTGGAGGTGATGGAATTCCAGCTGAGCTATTTCAAATTCTAAAAGATGATGCTGTTAAAGTGCTGTACTCAATATGCCAGCAAATTTGGAAAACTCAGCAGTAGCCACAAGACTGGAAAAGGTCACTTTTCATTCCAACCTCAAAGAAGGGCAATGCCAAAGAATCTTCAAACTACCGTACAATTGAGCTCATTTCACATGCTAGCAAGGTAATGCTAAAAATCCTTCAAGCTAGGCTTCAACAGTATATAAACCAAAAACTTTCACATGTACAAGTTGGATTTTAAAAAGGCAGAGGAACCAGAGATCAAATTATCAACATCCACTGAATCATAGAAAAAGCAAGGGAATTACAAAAAAAAAAAAAAACCCATCTACTTCTGCTTTATTGACTATGCCAAAGCTTTGACTGTGTGGATCACAACAGTCTGTGGAAAATTCTTAAAGAGATTGGAATACCACACCACCTTATCTGTCTCTTGAGAAATCTGTATGCAGGACAAGAAGCAACAGAACTGAACATGGAACAATGGACTGTTTCCAAATTGGGAAAAGAATACATCAAGGCTGTATATTGCCACCCTGCTTAATTAACTTATATGCAAATACATCACGCGAAATGCTAGGCTGGATGACTCACAAGCTAGAATGAAGATTGCCGGAAGAAATATCAACAACCTCAAATATGCAGATGATACCACTCTAATGGCAGAAAGAGAAGAGGAATTAAAGATCCTCTTGAAGGTGAAAGAGGAAAATGAAAAAGCTGGCTTAAAACTCGACATTCAAAAAACTGAGATCATGGAATCTGGTCTTATCACTTCATGGCAAATAGAAGGGGAAAAAGTGGAAACAGTAATAGATTTTATTTTCTTGGGCTCCAAAATCACTGCAGATAATGACTGTAGCCATCAAATTAAAGATGCTTGCTCCTTGGAAGAAAAGCTATGACAAACCTAGACAGTGTATCAAAAAGCAGAGACATCACTTTGCCAATAGAGGTCCATATAGTAAAGCTATGGTTTTTATAACAGTCATGTATGGATATGAGAGTTGGACCGTAAAGAAGGCTGAGCACCAAAGAACTGATGCTTTCAAACTGTGGCACTAGAGAATACTCTTCAGAATCCCTTGGACTGCAAGGAGATCAAACCAGTCAATCTTAAGTGAAATCAACACTGAATATTCATTGGAAGGACTGATGCTGAACCTGAAGCTTCAATACTTTCACCACCCGATGCAAAGAGCTGGCTCACCAGAAAAGACCCTGATGCTGGGAAGGATTGAGGGCCTGAGGAGAAGAGGACGATAGAGGATGAAATGGTCGGATGGCATCACTGACTGAATGGATATGAGACTGAGCAAACTTCAGGAGATAGTGAAGGACACGGAAGCCTGGTATGCTGCAGTTGATGGGGTCACAAAGAGTTAGACATGACTGAGTGACTGAACAACAAAGAGAAATGGCAAAATCAAAGAAATTTCCCATGAATAGTTTCCAGGGACCCTTTGCAGATAATAGTTTTCAAAGGAATGATTTTACTTGCTTAATTCACTGGAACTGGACATTCTGTCATTGAACCTAACAACAGAAGTCTTTTCAGCAGTGAAGTAATTGCTGCGGAAAAGCCTGAAGTCTTTTTCACCAGAGTACTTTGAGAAAAGGATTTATATCTACCTGCATGAGATGGTTCAGGATCAATAATGCCTAGAGCACATCATGAATTTTCAACTCTATGATTTGAAAACTCTTAAAAGTATTCCAATGACTATTTCCACATATTAACCATTCAATTCTTTAAAAATGTAGTGGTGTTACTAGTATTATTTGAGGCCAGAACTAAAAATTCTGCTACAAGTGTTCCTAAGAGTATGACCAAAGAAAATCTGAACAATCTCATAAATCTTTGGCATGAGCCCCCAAGTGAAAGGCAATGTTGCAAAAAATAGCAGAGTGTGTGGTCTGGAATTAAACAAACTGATGTTCAAATTCTGGTTCACCTGTCCACTAGCTGTAACTTTGGCCAAGCTACTTAACTTTTCTAATCTTCCATTCCTTCTCCTATAAACTGGAGAAACTAAAACCTAACATTTTGGAATGTTGTGAGGATATAGTGTAGTGAGATGGTTACTAATACAGTGTCTTGACAGGAAGAAAAGGGGACTGGGTAGAATGCATGGTTTACTTTGCCATTTGATTATCTTGAAAAGTCACGCAGTACAATCACTCCATCTTGTTTAAAACAGCTCTTAGGCCATTTTTGTAGCCTATCTGGAATTAGCCCTTGTTGTGCAAGGATGATTTACCATTGCAGAAAAGAAATAAACAAAAAAAAAAAAAGATAAGTGTTATACTGTCCCCACAACACTGAATAAGACAAAATGATGAACAATACATTAATAATATTGGCTCAGGATAAAAATTAGATATAGATTAGATACAAATCACATTTTTATTTCATTGGTTATTATGCAGTTCATGATGAATGTGTTACACAATAAAGGAAGGAACTGGTTATTGTCAGTATTCCATCCTAAGCTGTATTCTGGCTTCTTTCCTTGGAGAATAGTAAGTTAATGAATAGACGCTATTTTCTATGATACAGATGTCCTTCACTATTAGAATCTATTGAATTCAGCAATGAATACATATTCATGAATGTGCACTATTCTCAAAACAGGGATTTAGCCAGTCTACTCCATTAAACATAAGTTTATTTTTCTTCCAGGTGTCAGCCAGGGAATCAACATTTTGGTCAATGGCCTTTTCATGATGTTTGTCCTAATGGATGCCACCTGGAAATAAAATCAACTTATGTTTAATGGAATAGATTTCCTAAATCTCAACTCTGAGAAGGGCATTGTTTCGGGAAGAAGTAATTAATTCTAAATATTAGAATTAAAACATAAATTTATAAATATAATTCCAATTTGGAGTTACTTAAAATAAGAATTAAACAAAAACTTTATAATTTGTATTTTATTATATATTCACATTATATTGATGATGCTAATAATTAGAGCCTGCGTGCCATCATACACTTGTCATTTTCTTAGTTGAACTGTGTATTTGGCTGATCCTACTGGGGTTTCTTGCATATTTGATGAGGTCAACTGTGTCACCCATCAGTCTGTTCAAGTTACAACAGGTATACACAACAGATTACCTTTGTGTTGATAGTGATCAAATCTCCCAATCGTTGAAATGGCTAATAAATATTAGCTAGTGTGCTAGTGTTAAATAAAATGTGCACATAAAACCTAACAAACTGCATATTCTTGGTTTCCTTTACAAGTAAAAATTCGTTTTTAAAAAAAGTCCTTTGATGTATTCTATTCATTCTCAAGCACTAGATATACCAAACTTAAATAAGATAGGCTTGGTAAATAGAAGACAATATAGAAGAAACACAAAAATAATTTTGCTAAATTTTGCCAGATCAAAAAGAATAAGGAATGGGGTGGTAGAGATCGTATATATGCTAGATTCACATAGTAGTTTCTGTTTTGGGTGTTCAGTTAAGACCAACCAACATCTGAGTGCCTTCTCCATTTCTGTCACTGTGATAAACTACTAGGCCTAATAGATATGACATAAGTTCCTATCTCCTTACAGTCTTGTATACTTTGAGAACCATTCTACTCTATTCATTATAGGTGATGATTACAAAGAGGACAGCAGCAGCCATGCTCATGAGAGACCATGGCCAGAGGTTGACATTTGGAACATTATAATGGCCTAAAAAATAAAAGTCTACTCCCTGGTGTGGACAATGTGATGGCAGTAGGGATACAATGTGGAAAAATCCTAAGCAGGAAATTTTTGCTTCTATTTTTTTTTTAAAATGTATTCTGCCAGCTTGGTCTGACTGACAGCTCTTACAGACTGACCTAATGAACCTTCAGCCTGGGAGCCTTCACACATTCCCTGATAAGCAGTGAACTCAAGTTTTAGTGTAGGCATCATCTCCTAAGCCCCAGTGATTTGACTAAAGTGGCATGGCCTCCAAATACCACCACAAACAGGACAATCCCAGCAGGAATGCTGTCAAACTGATTTTTCAGCTTTTCCAGCCCCTCTGCAAATCAGCTCAAATCACATTGTTCCAGGTTTAGATGAAGCATCTAATTGTGTATCCCCATAGAAAATACATGGTTTCTGCTAGAATTTTCCAAAGGGGTGCATGATGGTATATGAAAATACCAGACAGACACAAGGATATATTCAAATTATCTGCTTATTCCCCTGAAGACTGTGAAATATATTTGAAAGTTATTTTAAAGTTTAAAAAATCATCCACTATTTATCTTCTAGTTATCTTATTTTTCTGTCTCTTCCTTAGGCTTTAGAACCAGCTTATAAATGTATAATTGGGAAGATGAGACCTAAAGCCAGGACACGAATGAGTCTGGACTATGACTAACACCAGAACTATGTCCTAGACAAATGGAGTCCCTTGGTCATGTTTAGAAGGATTTTTCTAACTGCATATCTTAGGTCTTAAAGTATAATGCCACAAGTGTGCAAGCCAGTACATTAGTCTATTAGAGAGAAGGAAGACAGTGCATTGGTTTCAAATCTTTGTGTAACAACAACAAAAAGGAATGTCTAACTATTAGCAGTTTTCTAGAAATAACAAGTGACTTACCTTGGAATTAAATGAGGATGATGGGATTCGGGAGTATGGAAGCTGTGACTAACATTTCAAACTTTGGAAACCACTTTTATGTTGAACTTTTCCTATCAGTTATTCTTAAATTAAATGAATTGATTGCTCTAAATCGCAGATAAAGGGTGTCTTCATAAGATTATACTGATTAGATAGAACTCTAATTTTAACTTTAAAATTGTCTCTTCATTCCTCTTAGAAATTAGAATGACTAATCTAGATAGACTCATTTTAAAAAAGTGAAATAAAGACATCTTAATCTACAGAAAAAGAGAAAAACATATACAACATTTTTCTCAAATCACTTTTTACATACAGGATATTTAACCCAATGATTTTGAACTTGTCAGTAGAAATATTACAAACATACCTACACACATACACACACACACATACACATTTAAGTTACACAGTTATCATGAAAAGACAGTGCCTAAACACCAAGATCCCCTGGAAGAGGGTATCACAACCCACTCCAGTATTCTTGCCTGGAGAATCTCATGGACAGAGGAGCCTGGGGAGTTCCAGTCCATGGGGTCACAAAGAGTCAGACACGACTGAGCAACTAAGCACACAGCACCAACGTCAACATGAAACCAGGCAAGTCTATTTTGCTGAATTTCAATTACCTCCTCTGGAGCTTCTGCCTGCATTTGAAGCACTAATTGTGCATAACTATGGCAAAACAACACACAAGAATTAACTAAATCATCCAGTTCATGAGGAAATCTGTGGCAAGATGTTCTTTTCCTTCTTCTCAAAGCTCTAAATTCACCTACTTAGTTTCCTGTGTGTATGAAGCATTTCAACCTATACTTCCTATTTTTCCTTATGTGCGCATAAGAAAACGTATGCTGACCATAGGTCAGAAAATAGTAAATAGGAGAGAGAATTCTTTCTCTTGTTAACATTTCAGTAAAGAGTCAAATCAAATTATTGTTAGGTCTCATACATAATTGGCTAACTACAGATTGAACTGGGTATTTGTATTTTGTATATCTTATAATTTTGATACTCTAAGTCACATGAATGATTTTTTAAATAACCACCATGTGTTGGTAAATGAGATCTATCCTCATTAACGTAGTTGCTTTGGGAATTACAGAATCAAGTAATGGTTGTGTGAAACATTTGTGAAGTGCCTCTCTGGGATATATTTGGAGTCTGCCTCACATTCTTTTTTTTTTCTTCTTCTTCTTCTTTTTTTAATATGAAGGTTTAGGGATATGCCCCTACCGATTTTCTAAAAATTTATAATGTTCTTTTGAATACTCTCAATGACAGCAAATCTTTGATCTTCTGTAGCAGGTCTGAGTTTTGGAAAACATGAGTATTTCACAGTCAAATAGAATAAATACGCTGGGCAATTAAGCTGTGTAATACTAATGTTTGGTTAAAAGCTAGGTGCAACTCTAAAGAAATGATACTGAATTTCTTCTTCAGTTCAAACCATGAAGAATGTTTATTGGGATAAGTCAATTCTTGTTGGTTTGGTAATAAAAGCAATATATTCATTAAGATAAATAAATGCATAAATATAAATGCGTGTGTGCGTGTGCATGTGAGTGGCAGAATCCTAAATTAAACAGGATCATTTATTTTACAGATAAAGTAATGGAAGCCCAACATTTATTATTCTCCTAGTAAAGTACCCAGTAAAGTGTTTATTAAATGGTAAAATATCATCTATGCAGCCAAAACAATGATTTATGGAGAGACACACAGTATGTTTGAAAAGGCCATTAGTGCTAGGATGATGGATACAGCAAATATCAGACCATTTGCTGGCCCTCCCTATATTTCTTGAAGACTTTGCTCTTCCAAATAGTTACTGTAAGAGGCAGTCATACCATGGACCATGTGTTCTTTTTTTTTTTTTTTTTGGACCATGTGTTCTTATCCCTCCTTGGTTGACTGTACACAGGTTGGGCACCTGGCCCAAGGGGAATAAATCCATAGGTTAGTCTGGTCAAGTTAGATCCTGTCACAAGAATTTGCACTCAAAGGAACCGATGTCATATAAAGATAGGCAATTCAAGAAAGGGTCACACTGTATCACAGCTGTGGCAGTCATGTTTAAACAAAGAAATCAGTGAAGAAAAACAGGAGATAGAGATAAATGAGACCACGGAAGGACAAAGACTGTTTTCTCCTGTCTTTGGATATCTGAAAGGTCACCTATTATATCCTTGGATAAATCCCCCTTCACTCAAGTTAGCTTCAGTAGATTTCTCTTCCTTATAAATAAAGAAGTCTGGAAACAATGTGTTATTGAGCTGCTATTGGCACTAGCTGTAAAGAACCCATCTGCCAGCAGGCAGGAGACATAAGAGACACAGGTTTGATCCCTGGGTCAGGAAGATCCCCTGGAGTAGGAAATGGCAACCCACTCCAGTATTCTTGCCTGCAGAATCCCATGGACAGAGGAGCTACAGTTCATGGGGTTGCAGAGTTGGACACAACTGAAGCTACTTAGTGCACACACATTCCCTCTTATAGCTTTTTAGTAAAAACTTAGAAAAATAATTTTTAAACTGTTCAGGGAATGGCTAAATGCCCAGAAACATGAAAGTGATTCCCTCCAAATCATTCACATACTGGCAACTCAAAGACTAGAAGCCAGATCTCCTAATTCACCACATAACACCCATCAGTAGGGTACATGGGTTCAGAGCATAGACCCTGGAACTATATAACTTTGGGAATCTTAACCTCTCCTTGCCTCACTTTTCCCCTCTATAAAAGGGATATGATAATAGTACTTGATAAATGGGGTTGTTGTGAGAATTAATTATTTATATGACACAAGTAGGAACAGCTGATTGAACCTGGGGAGGAACCTGACCTAAAGGGCAGCCAACCCAGGCTCTAGTGCAGAAAACATATGGAGGGCTAGATGAGCCAAATAACATTCCTCACAAAGGAATGTGGAATTGGGACTCAAGAGTGTCAGAGAGTAGGAGGGGCAGTTAGACTGGGGTAAGTGAAGTCTCCCTCCAAACACAAGATGAGCAAAGTACTCCCCCTGCCAAAAAAAAAATGCCCATGAATTTGCACTGTGGAGGACCCAAGAGCCGTCCGGAATATAAAACGAAGATTCCATTTCTCGGGACCTAGGTCTAGATGTACAACATTTCCTGTCCTCAATGCCCTTGAGCCTCTCTGTATCACTTTAATAACTACTCTTGTTCCTTGCAATCAAAAAATACATCATTAACTAAAATACTTATTAATATTATCTTATCTTTTAGTATAAACATTAAAAGTAAAGACATATATAGGGCATAGGTGTTCAGGGAGGGCCCATATGCTTCCCATTTCAAATATATTTTTCTAGCCTTCTCATACTATTTTCCAGCATCATCAACACAAAACTCTCATTTCTCTCTTTATGGGTAAAAGTGCTTTATCACCATCTTATCATCAGGAACTAAATGGCACAGGTCTTAAGAATGAGTAATTAATTATTCTATATTCATTTAGAGTCATTGGATTCATTTTGTTTAAAATGACAGAGAATAGTTTAAGCCTACATTCTTCCAATTAAAATGTGAAAATGTTCCTTACTGAGATTCTTTACCCTTAGAAGGCTAACCAAACTCTGGAGCATGTTCTATAATTAGCACCTTGAAAATAATTTTTAAAACAGCAAAACAGCAACCTGTTTTGTACAAACCAGAGCACAAGCCAGAAGAAAAACAAGACAACTGCAAATTGTAAACAACTTCAGATGATTTATAGGGAGAGAATTCTACAAAGCTTCCTTAATGTCGGGATATAAACAGTTTTTAGTGCTACTTAGTTAAGTGATAATTATAAAACCCATTGAACTGAATGAGAATTAGGATTGTCAGACAAATGCATGTAAGGGGTTAATTAATTCATATGAACTGCACAGCTCAGCTGAAAATGGGCTCATTATTCTAAACCACCAACTTTGTTTCTTAGTACTGTCCTCCTTTCTCTATCAGATTCACCCTGTTAAACCCCCACCCCCGGTAGCAAATGTCAGGAGATAGAAATATTTAAAAGGAAATGTGAGCTAAAGGCATTTTACAAGGATACATCAGGGGGTACAAAGATGTCTGCCGGAACAATGAAATGGAAAGATCATTTATTAGTACACTGTGGTTCATAACATCCCAAAGGGTTCAATATTTTCATTACGCACACAAACAGACCGCCTCTTCCTTTTCAAATGCCTCATTACAACTAAGCCTGGAGCTTTATTCTTAAAAAGCTTTTCTCTGAAATTATTAATAATTTGAAGTTCCCTATAGGCCAAGAGTATTATTACAGTCAGAATGCATCAATATGTATATACACTTATATACTCTCTTTTACGCTATTTTAAATAACAAAGTATTTAGCAGGAACAGTAAAGAATTTATAAGCTATATACAGAAAAGCCTAGAGGAAGACGGCAATACCCCAGGATCTAAGGCAACGGCTCTTGAAGCTTATTAGGTGGATGTAGGAGACTGTAATAGGATTATGAGTTTTGGTTTAGCCTGTCCATCATTTCAAAATCCCCATAACTAAAGGGAATATCTTCATAGGGGTCTGAGTTTAATATTGAAGCTTCCTTATTTAATTCTTCCTATTTTATAATGCTGAGTGCTAATTAGTTCCATCCACTTTCTTCAGACTTGTCAATAAGGCAACTTGGAACCAAGAACCTGCTGAATTATGGATTAACCAGTTCTGTAACAGCATGTTTAAGCAACCTAGTTAGCTACTCCAAAGCATAATGTTATTATAGGCAAGGGAGAGCATAAAATACTCTTTTGTTATCTTCTGCTTAAAAGGACAAAAATAACTCCCTAGAAGTAAACGGTCTATTTTGGATGTGTTAATGAACATTTTAGACATGTAAACTAAAATAGACAACATTTACTTTCATGTGCATCCAACATAGCCTATTACATTCATGATATCCAGAATATCTGCTACAAAAAATGACAAACTAGGATAGACATGGAACCTGACTAGCATGATTTCCCTCATTTACCTTCACTTTTATTGAACCTTCATCCTAACCTCCCTGAACTTTTGCATCATTTTCCTAATTTTGGCATTTCAATCAACTCCTTTCTTCTGCAGCTAGACTCTAGCATCAGTCCCTTGGGGTCATAAATTTTGGAGTGAGAAAGGATGTTAGAGATAAACCGATGTAGCTCTCTCATTCCATGAGGGAATTAACTGAGATCCAAAGGTCAAGTGACCTATTCAAGTGTCATATAAACTAGGTGATCATAGAGATGAAAAATGAACCCAAGTCTTCCAACTCTCTGTTCAATGCTCCTTCACTTCTACTCACCATCATAACCACCCACTCTACCATGTTTGAACTTGCTGGCTCCATTAGGCTGCTAAGCTACTCCTCCAATAACCTGGGGTCCCCCTCCCCAGACATTCATTTCCTTAGCCTCCAGGAACCAAGCTACAATCAAGTATGGACAAAACTCAACTTGACTGTGTCTACTGGTTTACTGCCCACATGTGTCCAAATTCCCCTTGTGTCCACAGCCTTCCAATTCTACCTTCCTTTCCTCATTCCTAAAGGATGATATTGATTTCTAACTTGTTGTCTGAATGAGTCTATTTCCCAAGAGTTTCACAGTCTGCCTTCGCCTAGACATCAATTACCTTCTCTCCTGTCCATCTTTGTGGTAGCAGCAGGTCTCATTTTCTTGCCTCTTAAAAAATAATACTCCTAGCTCCATTTCCTTCCTCCCGAGCACCTTGCATCTCTCCTTCTTAACTGCTATTGCTTCTTTAAACCCAAACTGATAAAAATCATTGATAATAATGAATAATGCAGCAATAAAAACTAGCTAGTATAAACAGAGTGATTATTATGTATTAGGCATCATTTTAGGTACTTTGCAAGTATTAATTCATTTAATCCTAATAATAACCTATGAGGTGGCTGTTGTTTAGTTGCTAAGTTGTATCCGACTCTTTTGTGACCCCATGGACTATGTAGCCTGCCAGGCTCCACAGTCCATGGGATTTCCCAGCTAACTATTACTATTATGCTCATTTTATAGATAAGGAAACTGAAATATGTAATGTTTAAGTAACTTGGCCAAGATACACACCTAGAAAGTAACAATGCCAGGATTTGAACCCAGACAGCTCAGCTCCAGATTCTGTGCTCGGAGTCAATGCACTGCACCTTTAGTATGTATTTCATTTATACCATCACTTATTAACTCCATTACATTGGATAACTTACTGAACTATCAGAGACTCAGTTTCCTTACATGTAAAGTGAGAAAAATATTGAGAATCTTCACTGATATGATGATTAAGTGAACCAGCAAATACATGTAATCCCCCATGCCTGGCACACATGAAGCATTCAGTAAATAATAGTTAATTTAATAGTGATAACATTAATAATAAGAACCAAGTCTAGATTTTATCAATAAAAATTTCAGGGATAATTTTCCCAGAGAGAGACAAGATTTATTATGTGTTTAAGAAATGCTTACCAAGGACTATACTAAACAATTGACCAGTATTAACTCATTTAGTCCTCAAAACAACCATGAGGTGAATCCTACTGTCATTTTCATTTTATATATGAGAAAACTGAGACATAGAAGCAATTGATTTCTCCAAGGTAACAAAGGTAGAAAGAGGCAAAACCAAGATTTAGACCCAAGCAGTCTAACTCCACAGTCTATGCTAGGCAGACTTTCAGTGCAATAGTTTGTTGTCAGACGGCAAACCTGAGATGTCCACTTTCTGGTAGATTAAAAAAGATACACACAGCCACCATAAGTATGTCAATGTACCATCCAGTGTAGTTTACCAAGCTCAAGAGAATTATCTGGAGATTAAAAAAACAAAAACAGAATCCTGGACCTCATTCCATACCTACTAAGTCAGACTCTGGAAATGGAGACCAGTAGAAGTTAATAGATGAGGAAGTCAGAATCACTTAGCAAGCTTTTGAAAAATCCCCATGCCTAGGACCCACCCCTGGAGAGTCTGCTTCAGCATATTCATGGTGATTCCCGGATCTTACTTGTTAACCTTTGAAGGATGCTAGGGAGCTAACAAACCATTTTGAAAACAGACCATCTGTAAATAAAGGGAAAGAATCAAGTGTTTATCCTGGCTTCTCTGTATGAAATACACTTCAGTGTAACCAAATAGCTGATGAAGGGACATTTCCCTTTGTAGAAGTATTGCAAATAATGAAAAAGGAGGAAATGATAGAATATCACTCTTTTGAATTAATGGATCTAGGCAATGATTGTCAATGACTGTCAATATAATAAGAGCCAACGAGCCACCATGAGCTCCATTATGAAGTGACACACTAATAACTATAGGAATGTCTTGCCAAAAATATGGAACCTGATCAAACTTTTATATCTAAGCTTATAGGAAATGTATGGAGTGGGGTGTGGGGCCCACAAGGTATATGTAAATAACACCACTGGGATGCAGTAAGTAAAATACAAACTCTATCAGACAAATGACCTAGCTGCTTCAGAAAGAACAATTTTTAAAACTATAATTAAATTATAATCATTTAAAAATAAACGACCCAGTCAAAAAATGGGCCAAGGAACTAAACAGACATTTCTCCAAAGACGACATACAGATGGCTAACAAACACATGAAAAGATGCTCAACATCACTCATTATCAGAGAAATGCAAATCAAAACCACAATGAGGTACCATTACACGCCAGTCAGGATGGCTGCTATCCAAAAATCTACAAGCAATAAATGCTGGAGGGGGTGTGGAGAAAAGGGAACCCTCTTACACTGTTGGTGGGAATGCAAACTAGTACCGCCACTATGGAGAACAGTGTGGAGATTCCTTAAAAAACTGGAAATAGAACTGCCATATGACCCAGCAATCCCACTCCTGGGCATACACACTGAGGAAACCAGATCTGAAAGAGACACGTGCACCCCAATGTTCATCACAGCACTGTTTATAATTGCCAGGACATGGAAGCAACCTAGATGCCCATCAGCAGATGAATGGATAAGGAAACGATGGTACATATACACAATGGAATATTACTCAGCCATTAAAAAGAATTCATTTGAATCAGTTCTAATGAGATGGATGAAACTGGAGCCCATTATACAGAGTGAAGTAAGTCAGAAAGATAAACACCGGTACAGTATACTAACACATATATATGGAATTTAAAAAGATGGTAACAATAACCCTATATGCAAAACAGAAAAAGAGACACAGATGTACAGAAGAGACTTTGGGACTCTGTGGGAGAAGGTGAGGGTGGGATGTCCTGAGAGAATAGCATTGAAACAAGTATACTATCAAGGGTGAAACAGATCACCAGCCCAAGTTGGATGCATGAGACAAGTGCTCAGGGCTGGTGCACTGGGAAGACCCAGAGGGATGGGATGGGGAGGGAGGTGGGAGGGGGGATCGGGATGGGGAACACATGTAAATCCATGGCTGATTCATGTCAATGTATGCCAAAAATCCACTAGAATATTGGAAAGTAATTAGCCTCCAACTAATAAAAATAAATGAAAAAATAAAATAAAACTATAATTATAATCATTTAAAAATTAGAATCAAATTATAATCAAAGAATTAAAATTAAATTACAATTATAAAATATAATTAAATCATAATCATAAGATTTATTATTAAAGGTATAATTTTTTAAAAGGAGAGATGGAGAGATGTAGCAGCTAGCCTCCAAGATGACCACCTAATTATCTTCACCCTTTGGGGTTTATGTTCTGGTATATTTCTCTGCCACATTGTTTCTGGGTCAGTCTGTATGACTAACAGAATATGCCAGAAGTCCTGTTATGTCATTTCCAAGGCTAGGACATATTAATAGAAAGTACTGTGGTTTCCCCATTGCTGTCTCTTAGATCACTCACTCTTGGGGAAGCCAGCTGCCATGTTGTGAAGATACTCATGATGCCCTACAGAGAGGCCCAAATGGTGAAGATGTGAGTTTAGCAGATTCTCCAGCCTCAGTCAAGACCACAGACTAGGGCAGCTGGCAGACATCCTAACTGCCACTTCATGAGAGATGATGAAACAGAATCACTCAGCTAAGCTTCTCTAAAATTCCTGACACAGAAACTTTAAGACAATAAATAGTTGTTATTTTAAGCCACTAAGTTTTGAGGGTAATTTATTATGTGCTATGTTTAGTTGCTCAGTCGTGTCCAACTCTTTGCGACCCAGGTATTGTTTGTAGCCCACCAGGCTCCATGGGATTCTAAAGTCAAGAATACTGAAGTGGGTTGCCATGCCCTCCTCCAGGGGATCTTCCCAACCCAGGGATCAAACCCAGGTCTCCTGCATTGCAGGTGGATTCTTTACCAACTGAGCTACCAGCAAAGCCCAATTTGTTCTATAGCAGCTGAAAACTAATAGAAGAGGTATCTCACAGTTTAAAAGAACAATAATAATAAATAGAATGTATTTAGTTCCTGATTCATATGGGGAAGCAGTGGTATAATAGTTAATGGAATATGAAAACTGGATATTTGTTATTAAATAACCGTTTTTTTTTTGTTGCATACATGCACCTCAATGTTCACAGCAGCACTATGAACAATAGTCAAGACACAGAAGCGACCTAAATGTCCATCAACAGAGGAATGGATAGAGGATGCAGTGCATATATACAATGGAATAGTACTCAGCCATAAAAAGAATGAAGTAATGCCATTTGCAGCAACATGGATGGACCTAGAGGTTATCATACTCAGTGAAGTAAGTCAGATAGACAAAGATAAATATAATATCACCTATATGTGGAATCTTTAAAAAAATAGCAAAAATGAACTTATTTATAAAACAGAAACAGACTAAGACATAGAAAACAAACTTATGGTTACCAAAGGGGAAAGGGAAGGTGGAGGTATAAATTGGGAGTTTGGGACTAGTAGATACAACTACTATATAAAATGGAAAAATAAAAAGCACATACTGTCTAGCACAAGGGATTTATTAAATATCCTTTTATAAACTATAGCAAAAGAAAATCTGAAAAAGTATATATATGTATATGTGTATATATGTATACCTATACATATGTATATACACCTATATTTATAAAACTGAATCACTTTTCTGTACATCAGAAATTACAACAGTATTGTAAATCAACTACACTTCAATTAAAAAAATTAAAGAAGCCTTTTTTTGGGGGGTAAGGATGATGATAATATTTAGTTATGTTAAAAATAATCCTTTTATTTTGTGAATACACATAGCAATGTTTACAGATAAAAGTTTTAAAAAAATAATGTCTAGAATTTGCTTCAGAATATCCAAGAGTGAAGGTATTGATGGAACAAGATTCAACAGGAACTGATTATTGTTGAAGCTGGGTGCTAAGTTCACTATATTATTCCATTTTACACACATTTCAAAATAAAGAATAAGGGGGAAAAAAGGACTGACCGGCTACCAAGTTGACACATCAGATAAAGCAATTTCAGCTAAACCACCCAATTCAAATAGGTAATTTCCCAATAGCCATATAAGGCTCATCAACAGGTATGAGTGCACAGAAATCCATACCTTGTACATATATACAGATATATACATATGAAGTAGGTAAAAGCAGTGAGATGAGGAGCAGAGTATAAGCCTTGAGAAGGGGGACTAAGGGAAACTGAGGGAACCTGAAAGATCAGGTCATTTACTAAGACTGATGAGTGTAAGTTTTGGTTTGCAGGATTGAGGAGACTACAGCAACTCTGGAAAAACCACCAAGACATGTGACTCAGTGAACAAAGAATAAGGAGATTGCTAAGCAGTAATGAAGACTCAATTTTAATGCTACAAGCATACTGCATATGTTAAAATGAAGATGATATTTGAGATTCTTCCAAAGAGGGAATGGGTTTGATTTTAGTATTTATTTTATTTTGCTGTTATTATTTGATTTGCATACTTAAGAGGAGAGGACTGAATAGCAACTGTGCTACAATTGTCACATGACTAGCAGAGAGAGATGATAATCAAAATATTACATTCTGTATCTTGTATATGTTTTTCTCAGGAAAATTTTCAAACAGCTTGAATAATATATGATTTGATTTTAATACTTTGCATGAGTTTGGAAATATGTAAATATTTTGTCTCTTACTTTGTGAAAGTCTGAAAAAGCAAGGGTCAACCAGCAGAGGCAACATCAAACAGTAAAAACCTCACATTTGAGAAAAGATGTTTTAATATCTAACTGGGCCATTTACAAAATAATAAAGACAATTATTAAAACATTTGTCTCCATGGCCATCAGAGAATAATTCCTCAATAAATAGATATGGACACTTAGGAGAAGAAGCTTAAATATAATAATACAGCATAATTTAATAGGACAAATAGCTGTTGAGCAATTTCGTTTTAAAATACAAAAACCAAAAAAAACAAAAAACAACCTAAAATGAGATATCAGCTATCGAGAAACTTCAGAGAATGAGTTGGTCTGGATAGCTGAGGGTTTATACATACAAAATAGTAACCTTGTTTTTTTCTTCACTATTTTGTATAGAAATGTTTTGAAGATGTGTTATATACTTTGCTGCCTTCATAAAGGGAATTTGCTATAAATACATCTTGGCTGATTCACATAATTATCATGAACATCAACTACTGTGATGGGCTCTAAATTCACCAAGGTCCTCAGGGCATAATTGAGGTGTACATATTAGTTTCTTTAAATACACCAGAGCTATTCTGTGTTCAGAGTTCTTTTTCATCTCAAAAATTCAGGATTATTATTTATTTATTCTAATGATATAATCAGCACATGGTCAGGACAGAATATTTCGAAAAGTAGAAAGTAAAAATCATCCATAATACCATGACATAGCCACAAAGCCTGTTAATATTTTGATTCATTCTGATTTTTTCTTAGGAACTATAGACATATATTTTACTTAGCTGAGATCATTTATAACCAGTTTTATACCCTGTGTTTTTGCTCTTGTAAGATGTTACCTGCTTTATGAATCAGTTCATCTCCTCTACTGGGGTCAGCATGCTAAAAAAGTGTGCAAGTGTTAGTTACTCAGTCATGTCTAACTCTTGTGACCCCATGGACTGTGTAGTCTGCCAGGTTCTTCTGTCCATGGAGTTCTCCAGGCAAGAATATTAGAGTGGGTAAGCCATTCCCTTCTCCAGGGAATCTTCCTAACCCAGGGATCGAACCTGGGTCTCCTGCATCGCAGGCGGATTCTTCACTGTCTCAGCTATGGAGTCAGCATATTAGCTGTCATTTCTTATTACTGCCAGCGGGTCTTAACATATCTGTTCCTCTCCCAATCCTACTGTTAGGGGAAGCATACTGATTGAAACCGTCCACCCTGGCCAGGCACGATAGCAACTATTTGCATGAGTTGTTTTATGACAGGAGGTCCTGGTAAGGAACACAGAATTAATAAGCCTCCACCAACCAGAAGAGTTTGGGAAAGGTCAAAAGGAGACACCACATGTCCGACCACCTCCCAGAATCCTTCCCTCTGGCATGCATCTTGGCTGAACAAGGCTGCACCATCAGGAAGGACTCTTGAGTCAGAAAGATTGGCTAAAGACAACCTGGAAACTAATCCCATCACCATGAAACCAGAGACTGCAAGCCATGTGGCAGAGCTGTTCTCCTGGGTTCCCTTACCCTACTGTTCTCCACCCGGGTGCCCTTTTCCAATAAAATCTCTTGCTTTGTCAGCACATGTGTCTCCTCGGACAATTCATTTCCGAGTGTTAGACAAGAGCCCAGGTTCGGGCCCTGGAAGGGGTCCCACTTCCTGCAACACTACTACACTATTTTTCAATGACTAGGGGAATGAAAAAAGCAGAAAATCCAATTTGAAGGAGTTGTGTCTAACAGAAGAATACACAGATTTGAGCAATGGACTGGGAAGGCTCTCTTCAGATGAAAGTCCATGTGCTATTGTTTAGGGACTCGGTCACATTCCTTTTGCCTATTCAGAGACATTTTTGTTTTTACTTCAAGGCTGATGGCCATATTTTGAAGAGACAGATGGCATTTCCAGGTAGGTATGATTGCTGCAATAGCTGACTTTCAGAGAAGTGAGGTGCTACTGTACTGCAATGCCAATGAACACCATAAACTGAATGCATGAGTCTGACCAAGCATCTTTTCGGTACACAGACAAGAAAGGACCCCACTTCAATTCATTCTTGCAGAATAAATGGGAACAATCTACATTATCTCTCTCCAAAAGAATGAATTGCTTACATATCTGTATTTGTATCCCACCACGTATCCACTTCAATACTGAATCATATTGTATTACACAGGGTAAACTCAAAAAAGATGTCCTTTTCTTTACAGAGGAGTGGAATGCAAAAGTAGGAAGTCAAGAAACACCTGGAGTACAGGCAAATTTGGCCTTGGAGTACAGAATGAAGCAGGGCAAAGACTAATTAGAGTTTTGCCAAGAGAATGCACTGGTCATAGCAAACATCCTCTTCCAACAACACAAGAGAAGACTCTACACATGGACATCACCAGATGGTCAATACTGACTGAAATCAGACTGATTATATTCTTTGCAGCCAAAATGGAGAAGCTCTACACAGTCAGCAAAAACAAGACCAGGAGCTGACTGTGGCTCAGATCATTATTGCCAATCCTTATTGCCAAATTCAGACTTAAATTGAAGAAAGTAGGGAAAACCACTAGACCATTCAGTATGACCTAAATCAAATCCCTTACAATTATACAGTGGAAGTGAGAAATAGATTTAAGGGACTAGATCTGATAGAGTGCCTGAAGAACAATGGACGGAGGTTCGTGACATTGTACAGGAGACAGTGGGCAAGACCATCACCAAGAAAAAGAAATGCAAAAAGGCAAAATGGTTGTCTGAGGAGGTGTTACAAATAGCTGTGAAAAGAAGAGAAATGAAAAGCAAAGGAGAAAAGGAAAGATATACCCATTTGAAGGCACAGTTCTAAAGAATAGCAAGGAGAGATAAGAAAGCCTTCCTCAGCGATCAATGCAAAGAAATAGAGGAAAACAATAGAATGGGAAAGACTAGAGATCTCTTCAAGAAAGTTAGAGATAGCAAGGGAACATTTCATGCAAAGATGGGCTCAATAAAGAACAGAAATGGTATGGACCTAACAGAAGCAGAGGATATTAAGAAGAGGTGGCAAGAATACACAGAAGAAGTGTACAAAAGAGACCTTCATGACCCAGATAATCACAGTGGTGTGATAGCTCACCTAGAGCCAGACATCCTGGAATGTGAAGTCAAGTGGGCCTTCAGAAGCATCACTACAAACAAAGCCAGAGGAGGTAATGGAATTCCAGTTGAGCTACTTAAAATCCTAAAAGATGCTGCTGTGAAAGTGCTACACTCAATATGCCAGCAAATTTGGAAAACTCAGCACTGGCCACAGGATTGGAAAAGGTTAGTTTTCATTCCAATCCCAAGGAAAGGCAATGCCAAAGAATGTTCAAACTACCGCACAATTGCACTTATCTCACACGCTAGCAAAGTAATGCTCAAAATTCTCTAAGCCAGGCTTCAACAATACATGAACCGTGAACTTCCTGATGTTCCAGCTGGTTTTAGAAAAGGCAGAGGAACCAGAGATCAAATTGCCAATATCTGCTGGATCATTGTAAAAGCAAGAGAGTTCCAGAAAAACATCTATTTCTGCTTTATTGACTATGCCAAAGCCTTTGACTGTGTGAATAACCACAAACTGTGGAAAATTCTGAAAGAGATGGGAATACCAGACCACCTGACCTACCTCTTGAGAAATCTGTATGCAGGTCAGAAAGCAACAGTTAGAAGTGGACATGGAACAACAGACTGGTTCCAAATAGGAAAAGGAGTATGTCAAGGTTGTATATTGTCACCGTGCTTATTTAACTTATATGCAGAGTACATCATGAGAAACATCAGGGTGGATGAAGCACAAGCTGGAATCAAGATTGCCAGGAGAAATATCAATAACCTCAGATATGCAGATGACACCACCCTTATGGCAGAAAGTGAAGAAGGACTAAAGAGCCTCTTGATGAAAGTGAAAGAGGAGAGTGAAAAAGTTGGCTTAAAGCTCAACATTCAGAAACTCAGATCATGGCATCTGGTCCCATCACTTCATGGCAAATAGATGGGGAAACAGTGGAAACAGTGTCAGACTTTATTTTTTGGGCTCCAAAATCGCTGCAGATGGTGATTGCAGCCATGAAATTAAAAGACACTTACTCCTTGGAAGGAAAGTCATGACCAACCTAGACAGCATATTAAAAAGCAGAGACATTACTTTGCCAATAAAGGTCCATCCCGTCAAAGCTATGGTTTTTCCAGTCGTCACGTATGGATGTGAGAGTTGGACTACAAAGACAGCTGAGCGTGTAAAAATTGATGCTTTTGAACTGTATTGTTGGAGAAGGCTCTTGAGAGTCCCTTGGACTGCAAGGAGATCCAACTAATCCATCCTAAAGGAAATCAATCCTGATTATTCATCGGAAGGACTGATGTTGAAGCTAAAACTCCAATACTTTGGCCACCTGATGTGAAGAACTGACTCATTGGAAAAGACCCTTATGCTGAGAAAGATTTAAGGTGGGAGGAGAAGGGGACGACAGAGGATGTGATGGTTGGATGGCATCACCAACTTGATGGACATGAGTTTGAGTAAACTCCGGGAGTTCGTGATGGACAGGGAGGCCTGGTGTGCTGTAGTCCATGGGGTCACAAAGAGTCAGACAGGAGTGAGCGACTGAACTGAATTGAACTTGCTCACATTACTCCCTTACATTTACTTTCTGAGCCCCTTCTAGTGCAGAGGTGCCCCTTCTAGTGCTAATTTATAAGTATATGGACTATATGGAGAAAAATGTGTGTACAGTGTTATTTGTAGCAGCAAAAAACAGGAAGAAATCCAATGTCTAACTTAAGGAAGTCATGGCTGAATTATCATATATCCATATATGATTATAATACACAACCATTAAAAAGGTGAAACATAAATAGATTCATTAATATATGAAAATGCTTACAAATTTAAGTGAGAAAGTAGGAGACACAATTATGTATAAAGTATAATATGAGTAATGTAAAAATGCATACAAATACAAGATAGAAAGAATTAAACCCAAATGGTGCTTGCTTCTAATGTCTGGAGACCATAGACAGCATTTTTGAATTTGGGCATTCAGTTCATTTCAGTTCAGTCACTCAGTCATGTCCGACTCTTTGCGACCCCATGTATCGCAGCATGCCAGGCCTCCCTGTCCATCACAAACTCCCGGAGTTTACTCAAGCTCATGTCCATCGAGTCAGTGATGCCATGCAGCCATCTCATCCTCTGTCGTCCCCTTCTCCTCTTGCCCCCAATCCCTCCCAGCATCAGGGTCTTTTCCAATGAGTCAACCCTTCGCATGAGGTGGCCAAAGTACTGGAGTTTCAGCTTCAGCAACAGTCCTTCCAATGAACACCCAGGACTGATGGACTGGTTAGATCTCCTTGCAGTCCAAGGGACTCTCAAGAGACTTCTCCAAAACACAGTTCAAAAGCATCAATTCTTCGGCGCTCAGCTTTCTTCACAGTCCAACTCTCACATCCATACATGACCACTGGAAAAACCATAGCTTTGACTGGACGGACCTTTGTTGGCAAAGTAATGTCTCTGCTTTTTAATATGCTATCTAGGTTGGTCACAACTTTCCTTCCAAGGAATAAGCGTCTTTTACTTTCATGGCTGCAATCACCATCTGCAGCGATTTTGGAGCCCAAAAAATAAAGTCTGACACTGTTTCCACTGTTTCCCCATCTATTTGCCATGAAGTGATGGGACCAGATGCCATGATCTGAGTTTCTGAATGTTGAGCTTTAAGCCAACTTTTTCACTCTCCTCTTTCACTTTCATCAAGAGGCTCTTTAGTCCTTCTTCACTTTCTGCCATAAGGGTGGTGTCATCTGCATATCTGAGGTTATTGATATTTCTCCTGGCAATCTTGATTCCAGCTTGTGCTTCTTCCAGCCCAGCATTTCTCATTTGTACATTATATATTTCCAAATTTTCTACAAAAAGCATATCTTATCATTCATAATGTAAAACATTTTAAGAGAGGAAAATATATGATGATAACAATTATTCAGTCAAAGAAACAGGAAAGGCAAATGGCAAATATAATAGATAAATTAAAATAGATAATACATGTATTTTGATAACTTATTCATTCCATAGATCTTTATTGAGGACATACCATGTACTAGGAACGTAAATATGCTAGCCATTATTTATTATATGGGTGACAGAATACTTCAGTATTCCATTTTCAGTGTTTCACACTTTATCTTTTTGAAAAAGAAACAAAACCATATTATTTTAGTAAGATGGTTCTAGAATACTAGCAAGGGGGCACTGACCAACTTGTAATTCTATGAGTGATATCCTTCCTCATGTGGCATGGTTCCTTTATACAGTCATATTATTTACCATCAAAATCAGATACAATAAGACCACAAGAACCTCTAGAGAATAAAGAGTTTTAAATAAGGTAAATATTTGGGAATAAGAATGTACCCACAGTCATTTCTCAAGATGGCCAAATTCTAAATGACCTCAGTAGGAAATCCTAGTATCACTTATTATAGCATGCTGAATTTGTCATTTGAAGCCAACTTCTAGACACTGAGAGTGTCTGGCCATAGGTTTCATGAAAGCAAGAGAAAGCTAAAGTATTATTTGTATGTTTTTGCTTCTGACAGAGCTGTGATGGCTATGGCCCTGCTTCTGATCATGAGACTTAAATATACATTTGTCTCCATGAAGGGACACTTAAATCAGAATACCAACATGAAAATCTTTACAATGGTATTATTATGTATGAACATGTTGTATGTTTTAGATGCATATTTGCACATATTGGCTTCTTTTTTTTTAGAAAGAGACATTACTTTTGCAGTCCACGTATTGGTAAAATGTTTGAATCTTCAATGTATCAAAGCAAAATATTGGTGCCATATTTTAAAGTTGTTTTCTAGTTTGAAAGATAATCAGGGGAGAAAAATGACTATTTTAACTCCTGGAGTTGCTTGTCCTTGATCCAAAATAATTTTTCTTTCAAAAATTTTATTGCACTAGAATAGCTTAGCCAGGAGAATAAAATGCTTTCTATATTATAGATATAGCAACAACAAAAAAATAAGCCTAAGGTTGAAATGTGAAGGACGGGGCACAGGAAATATTTCCATTGCTCTGTAAAGTTATCATAGTGATAACTAGGAAACATTAGATTTCATTATAATTATTTAGAAGCTGGAATATGGAGGGATGGATACTTTTAGATAAGATTTGTTCTAAATATTCCATTTAGAAAATACCACACTTACCCTACATTGAAAATCTGACAAGCAATGTAACTAGAAGTTCAATATACTATATTTACTGCAATTAATTAAATACCTCATAAATTCCAACTTACATTTTAATTGTTCATTAATCAATTAAAGATATAAATGAAACCAATCATATTTTACCTATTTTCATAATAACGATCAATCTGATATCACATTTGTTCAACCACCAAATGACTATTCAAATTTTACCAAAAGTCCCAGTTTCAGGGATAAATACTGCAAGATCTCTTCCCCTAAAACAATGCTCCTCTTTTTAATGTTAACAGTTTTGTAGCGGAGTGTTACATGTCCTCATAGCCTTGAACTATTCAAGAAGAGGCAGGTAATGTAAGTACAAGTTGGATCATACAGAGTCTTTTCAGCTACTGTCAAAATTTTGAATTTTCCTAAAAGTAATGAGAAGTCACTGACATAAATGGTATTAATTTAATATAGTAACGATAATAATCCTTAAACACTTTAAAGCTTTGTTCAATCTTTAAATAAATATACTTTAAAAGTTTCAAAAAATGTCACAACTATCATCTCACTTTATCTTTTTAAAAAAATGTATATTTTCCTAACTTAAAAAATTAAGTGTAATTGATTTACAAAGTTGTGTTAGTTTCAGGTATACAGCAAAGTGGTTCAGACATATATCAGATATACACACACACACATATATATATTATACACACACATACTCTTTTTCAGATTCTTTTCCATTATAGGTAATTCATAACAAGATACTGAATATAGTTCCCTGTGCTATACAGTAAGTCCCTGTTGGTTATCTATTTTATATATAGTCATTTGTAATGTTAATTCTAACCCTCTAATTTATCCCTCCCCTCTGGTATCCTTTCCCCTTTGGTAACAATAACTTTGGGGCTTTCCAGATGGATCAGTGGTAAAGAATCCACTTGCCAAGTAGAAGACGTGGGTTCTAGCCCTGAGTTAGGAAGATCCACTGGACAATGAAATGGCAACCCACTCCAGTATTCTTGGCTGGGAAATTTGATGGAGAGAGGAGCCTGGTGGGCCACATAGTCCATAGGGTTGCGAAGAGTCAGACCCAACTTAGTAACTAAACATCAACAACAATCATAAGCTTGTTTTCTATGCCTGCGAGTCACTTTATCTTCATAGTCACTGTAGGAAATAAGTAAGGTATCATCATTCATGATTAATTTATGGATTGATTTATTAAAGTATGGAAAATGTGCTATCAGTATGAAGATTCCCTACATTTATGTGTCAAAACTTCCTCTTCTTTTTTGAGGAGGAGGGTATGAAGAGGATTAGCTATGGTAGATTTTCTGAGAGGTTTTAACGTTTTTTTTTGTTTTTTTTTTATTACAAATTTTCCCTTCCTTCAAAAAAAAAAAAGAGTGGACCATTTTAAAGGAGGCTTATCCTGTGACTTAAGGCTGTCACTCAAATAGGCAGTATATCTTAATGAATTGTCCTAATCGCATTAATATTCTATACTACCACAGAAAAGCACAGTACAGAGATATGTTAATAAGAGATACAGGCTGTAGTTAAAGCACTTCAGTAAATTGTGGGACATAAGAGCTCCCAGATGGAAAGAGAAGAAAAGAGACAATGCAGTTGCGGATCAGGGCAGAAGCTGTGGGGAGAAATGAGAAAGCCTCAGACATGAAACAGTCCAAGGAGAGAGAGAAAACATTTTAGAATGGCACCTAGTTCTCACTGGACAGTAAAGGAGATATATATATATATATATACACACACACACACATATATATAGATATACACACACATACAACATGGCTCATTTTACCATGTCTGGTTTTCAAAGAGGCTTTTATAATTAAAATCCATATTCCCTAACCCTGCATACTTTAAAAACTACTAACCAAACTTATCCTTCTAAAGCTATTTTTCCAAGGGTGTTGTAGGTTAAAAAATTGTATACATACTATTGCAATTCCCAGTATACACAGATACTCCTTAGGTTTGAACCATTGTAAAAACTGAGCTATATAACATAATTTTATAATATCTTTGAGAGTTTTTACCTCGTAATACCCATGTGCAAATTCCATTAAGGTACAGATTTATAAGTGTTCACCAATGGACAAATATATCTAAATTTTATGGCAATAAAAGGGTCCAATAGCCACTATTTATTTCCAGGCAATGCAGAATTTGAAGAATAGCATAAAAGTTTTTTTTTTAAAAGCCTAATGTTTATTTACTACCCTTCATCTAAATGCCACAGCACTGAAGAAACTTGAATTGATATTCGCACAATACATAATAATCACTTGATGCACTAAAAAAAAAAAAAAAAAAAAGCAGCAGCAGCTGCTTTGTAGGCTTAACCGTGCTACATAATGCTGAGGACAGAACATGATAAATACCGTAGCCAATTGAAATTGTATAAGCAATTTTAGTAAGTAGAATGTAAGACATACAGCATCATTCAGGGCCCAGCATTTTCACAAGCAATGGTGACAGGTTCTAACCCACGGCATAATGGGTCCTTCTAAAGCGGACCATGGGGGCGAGGGGTTCATTCAGATATTGGTCCCCTTATCCTTTGTTCTTCTGACTACAGCTCTTACTCCTTACTTGTCATTTGAGTGGGGATTTAGGCAGATGAAATTCTCTAGGATTATAATAGGAGTTGTTTTGTTAAAAGCCTGGTAACCAACTGAAAATCCTACCTTCTTCCACATCTCCCAACAATCTTCCTTTGGAATGACCATCGGTTATTTCACGAGATAAAACACATTTATATTGTGCCAAGTTGTTTACCTGCTAGTTAGTCAGGAAATATTTAGTTTTATTACTTTAATTATAAAAATCATAAAATAAAATGCATATGCAATAAAAAAAGGATTACACAACAAATACCTGTTTTCAAATTGCCTTGGGACTGTTTATGGAGTGGTTTGGCCTCACACAAGGACTAAAACCAGATTTGACTGCTATTATAAATAGGCATAGGCTTTCCTTACATAAGCCATATTTATATTTATCAATAAAGCTGAGACTTAAGGCTTGCTGTAATAATTTTTTTGGAGAAAGCAGGGCAAATTTATTATCTGTGATCCCTTCTTTATCTCTCCCTATTACATCTGGGATGACTCTGTAGTACTTAGGTGATATGACTAAATCTTATTAGTGGAGGGCTTTTCTATTTTAAGCACAAATCTGGCATTTAAAAATCCCAAAGTAAAAAATTAACATAGAAAATGTCAGGAAATTAAGCAAATTAAAAGATACTGTCAATAGTAGGCAGTACTGTCAAAGGACTAATAAATAACCCCAGTTAAATAGTATCAGGAATGGGTAGTAGATTTTTGAAAAGTAGATACCAAGGCAAGAGAGGCATTTCATGTCAAAGCATACAAGATATTTAGAGCACAATAGCTATTATACTAAGCCATCAGTCCTTTCATTATTATTTTATCATTTGTGCAGTTGACACATACAGGTACTGCTGCTGCTGCTAAGTCACTTCAGTCGTGTCTGACTCTGTGCTACCCCATAGACGGCAGCCCACCAGGCTCCTCTGTCCACGGGATTTTCCAGGCAAGAGTACTGGAGTGGGGTGCCATTGCCTTCTCCGACATACAGGTACAGATAACAATAAAAATCTGTGAGGTTTTTAAATTACCATCTTGCACCAGGGCTAACCATGAATAATATGCAGTGCGAGCACAAGGAAGATTCATTTCCAACTTCATGTATTTACATGTTTCAAATCTACCTTAAGAAAATATAAACTACTAGAATTATTAATGATATACAGTCTTTTCAAAGCAGGCTTATTTCTTTATATTTCACAACTTGATTTTTCCTTCCATGAATGTTTAAGTGGCAGGTAGTCAGTAAGATAAATTACTCACGTGAATTCTGTTTCAATTAGCCTAACAAGAATCATAAATGGAAGAAAAAAGAATTTTTAAGTTTGTTAAGAAAGAAAAAACATTTTTACCATAATAAAATATTAATTCTCTTGTTCTTCTGATGCAAAATCTTCACATTATTAAAGGAGTTAGACGAGTAGAGCACTTTAGAGTACATATTGAATTTCTCACTTTAATAATGAAGATATGGTTCTGAGTAATCTACAATTAATTTAAAGCTAGTGAAAAAGAAGCAATATTCTACTATCTCTGTTTTGTTCTCTCCCATTCAAATTTGACAAGTGGTAGCAGTTTTCAGAACAGCATGCACAAAAAGATTCAAATTAGATGTCAAAGTTAAATAAATATAAAAATAAAAAAGATAGAAAAAAAAAGTTGAATAAGTCAAGTTTGCCTCTTTCTATTACTTGAATGGGACTGAACTAATTTGTTTGATAACCTATTTTTTTTTTTTGGAAAATTATCTTTTTCTCAATAAAACTTAAAGCTCTGGAAAGTGAACATCAAAAGCAGTGACCATCTCATGAATAGTATAATATTCACATTGAAAACAAAACAAGTGGATGGGAAAAGAAAATGTAAATCCATGGCTGATTCATGTCAATGTATGACAAAAACCACTACAATATTGTAAAGTAATTAGCCTCCAACTGATAAAAATAAATGAAAAAAAAAAAGAAAATGAAAAAATCACATAAAAGAAATGCTTTGGAGGAAGGTGGATAAACAAGGCAACCCTCAGCAAAGTCCCTGCATTCTCTGCCCCAAATGCAAGTCAAATAGGACTTTTTCATTTAGCAGCACTGTTGTCCTATGAAAGGACCATGAAAAATGTACCAGTGGCTTGTTTCCATTTTAGTTGCATTTCTGACGTTTTGTTGCCTGTGGAGATGTTCACATATATAAGCAGCACACTGTGTGTTTTCTCTAAAGATTGTGTTATTGTGACTATTCACAGAGCTCTTGCTTTGGGTTATTTCTCTCACAGAAAAGATGGATTTCTCAGTATTCATTTAGATGCTGGGATTCCCAGGTGATGCTAGTGGTAAAGAACCTGTCTGCTGATGCAGGAGACAAGGGACGCAGGTTCAATCCCTGGGTCGGAAAGATTCCCCTGGAGAAGGGCATGGCAACCCACTCCAGTATTCTGGCATGGAGAATCCCATGGACAGAGAAGCCTGGTAGACTACAGTCCACAGGGTTGCAAAGAATCAGACACAACTGAATCAACTTAGCACATACACATTTAGACCCTCTTACCCAGACTCCATTATTTCTACAAGCTGCATGGTCAACTGATGTGAAATAAATTTGACAGAGAAACAATGTGTTTTAAAAACATGGCTGAGGTCTTCACATCACTTAGAGGAGGACAATTCCAAGAATAAAAGAGTCTGGCTCTACCTTAAAGCAGGAACTTCCTTGCAGAGAGAAACAAATAAACAAAAATGAAGGCAGGTAATACCACTGCAGCTGCAATATTTCTGAAGTAGGACACTCAGAAAAGGGCACAAGCTATTCATGTTTCCAGAAACATTATGTTTAATTCCTTTGTGAGAGATTCAGAAGCTTAGTGGAAAGAAGCAGCAATGGGGGGCAGGGGGGTGTCTACCCTGGAAAACAGTCAGCACTGCAAGGAAATTTGCTTAAACTTATATTAGAAACAAAATATTTCAGAAATGGTGCCTCTAATAATCTAACACCCTAAGGCTAGAATAAAAGGTCATAGCTAATTGGTACGAAAGCAGCTTTGGATACACAGTTAGGAAGTGAAATTCTGTGATGAATTCTACCCAATCACTACTCTTTATACTTTCAATTATGCCAGGACATGTATGTGTCATAGAGCTCACAAAAGAAGTCAAAAAGAATACTTCAAAATTAAGCTTCTTTTCAAATTAAAAAAAAAAATGGATTTGCCACATTTAACTTGTATAGCCAAATCAACTAGGGTAACAAAACTTATTTGATGGTCAAGAATGGAAGTTAAGTAACAGTTGGATAAATTATGCATCATTCATAACAAAAATGTTTTTGCAGGACTTAATGAAAATAATCACAATTGATAAGAGGTGTTACCTTCTAAGGGGCCCACTTGGGTTTAGGTAAACAGATAAAGCACACAGACTATACAGTCTCGCCTTTACTGGAATTAGTCTCCAATTAAAAAAAAAAGTGAATGAACAGAGGTGTATGTTTTCAAAATATTAGAAAAAATTAACATAGCAATTAGCTTATAAGGAAAGTGCTCTTTAAAAATTTTTGTTTTACATGTCTTAATAATAAAGAAAGCTCCTTGGAGTAGAACTTAATTATGACTTGTTTAAGTAAAACCTAAGATTTTAGTTCAATGAATGCAGAGAGACCAAAAAAAAAAAAAAAAAAAAAACCACAAAAACTAAACCTGTCAAACTACTCATTGAAATCCCAAACTTCTTCCTTTTCACTGAACACATTCATATCTGTCAAGCTGCAAAAGTGCATTGTGATTTGAGGAATTTTTGTGAAAGGGCATTTTGGGTTTTCTTTTTTTAAGACTGTATGCTTTTTGAGAGCAAAGACCCATGTAGTCATTTCAAAATTGTCTATACTAACTGGTGAGATAATTTATGAAGCTATACAAAAGGTTTATCGTCTATGTGATGCTTTCCTCACTATCACGAGTACTTACAAATTTCAGCACCACTGACATCACAATTTCAAGAGTTCATCTAGGAATGTCTTCTTGTCCCTTTGAAATGTCCTCCATTGATCCCCTCCCTGCCACCAAGATCCGAAACAATTTGGCATAAAGTAAGAGAGGGTTTATTTGGAACAGTAAATATTGCCAATGGTCTTTGTTTTCCTAAAAGAGACAGAATGCTGAGATTTAAGTAAAATAAACTTCAAACAATACTGATACAATTTTATTTCCCCATTTCCATCCCTGAGTTTTTCTTTTCCATGACTAATGTGTGATATGTCAGATTGGGACAATGGAGGCAGTAAACAGTGTTGTGAGGGAGATAAACGGATAAAACAGGATTCTTCTGAAGCAGCAGAAGGGAAGTGAGGAAAGCAGACAGGAGGACAAAGGTGGACAAAGTGAGGGCAAAGGACCCCAGGACTGCAAAGCATGGTAAGTAGGAAAAAAGTTAAGACTACTGGAAGCATAAGGATAATCTACAGCGCAAAAAATTTGTGTGGACAGCACTCAACTTGACCATGATCTTTTTTCAGTGTTTTGCATATTCCTCTGCCAGGAAATTTCAGTTCTAAATGAGCCATGCAAACTGATTGATACTATTTATGGCAACTGAAAAAAAAAAATTAAATTGCTAAATTTGATACTATTCTTCCCATTTGCCTTTCCCAATCTGCTACCACCTGAATTTAACATTTAAAATATCCTCCAATAATTTCCTAAAAGTTTGTTATGTTGAAATTTCATTTCTAAATTTATTTTCTATCTTGGACCATTTACCCCTCGTCACTAAAGATGGTCATCCTCTTGGTGCCTTCATGTTGTGAGTTTTTAGGACTATTGGTTTAATGTCCTCTATATTTGCATGAGAGTTCAATTTGGACCTTAAAATGAAATCTACATACTAGAAAAGTCTTTTTAAAGTCTATATTTGATTCCAATTATCTGTTGATATGCCAAAATGAAATCTACAAGTATATGCACAAAGCACAATTATCTCTCATGATTCCTGTCACATAAAATAGTACTGATACAGATGACTGAGATGTAGTCACAAACATAACTAAAATAAACACTAAACTAAAATAACTAAAATAAAACACAGGGCCATAATATTTATTCTCCTGGTACAAATTTCCCTTCACAGGTTTACTCCAAATATTTGAAGACGATCAGTTTATTAGGAAACTAAACATGTACACTTTTGATTAATAGCTATAAGGCTGCCACAAATCTAAGAGGAATTCTAACTGTGCAAGAAAGATGAAATTCATGCATAATAGTATTAACTTTCCAAACAACAATATGAAAATCATATCCTTGTTTTTGTGTTTTTTCATTTCTTTGATCCAGGATATACACTGACTTTCTGAAACCAATGAAAAGTAGTGAATAATGTATGAAAAAAAAAATCCCTGTTCATTGTCCAGAGAGTATTGTTTGCTTGCTGTATAGTACATCTATGCAAGACAATATAACAGACCAGTAAACCCAGAAATCTCAAGCTAAAACCTTCTCAAGTGGAAAGGAAAATATGATCCTGGATTCTAGAAAGTCTCTGAAACAAACAGTTCAAATCCTTAGATTACTCCTACATGCTAGATAAAAACCCCTTAAATTTCAGAAAGATCTGTCCTCCTGAGTAAATCTGTGAGAAAACTGGAAAAAGAATTACTATTTAACATTATTCTAAAGAGATTCATTAACTCACATCCACTTCCCCTGTCTTATAGAATATATTTGCAAAGACTGATGAGAAGATATGTAAAACTGAAAAGACTCTTGTCAATCTTTCCCTGTAATTTCTCTATTAGTATTTAGGAATTTTGCCCTCTAAGTAGTAGTAATAGAACAAACCATGATTTGAGTTGAGAATGAGAAAGAGGTAGCAGTCAAATGCAAGCACAATGGATGGAAGAATAAGAGTAATGGCATACAGTTATATTTTCTTTTTTATAAAAACTAAGCATTTTTCTTTACTTGTCAAGCCTAAGCATTACTGAGTAGAAAAGGTCATGTGAAGGTAACATACATAGGATATTCGAGTTTGCCCATAAAATAAACTCAGATTTAATGGAATTCCATTTATAGTGATGTATAATGGCACTTCTATTTCCTTCATCCTCCAAATTTCAAACTTGAGACATACCTTTAGGTACAATATATTGAAAAGGATTTCAAGTAGATTCAATTTCTTTTTGGATACTTGTAAAGTATTCAATAAGCAGTTATCAAGAGCATATACTATACTGAGTTATATGCTAGGTAATACTAAAAATAAATCACAATCCTCTAATAGCGGAATATAGTTATAAGCTTTGTTGTATTTTAACACTTTGTATCATCAATATCTTTAAGAAAGTTGACATTGAGCATAACCTTAAAAGGCTTCCTGGAATAGGTGAAGCACAATGTTAAGTTCAGGGTATCAGGCTCATACTTTCACAAATTCAAAAAATACCAGTGAATAATGAAAGAACTTGAATCTCAAAAGGGTATCATAGAGCCTTAGATAACCACTGCTCTCTTCCTTCCTTCTCCTTGCACTCCTCTCATTTTAATGGACCCAAAGAAAGGAGTAAGGCTCATAGGAGTAATATACAGGAGAGGTGTGTCCAAAGGTTTCAGTAAAACTGGGAGATGGGTAGGGAGTACACTTATTTCCAGGTGAATCTAGCTGCCTTTGGCCATGGGGGCAGCAGATGGAATTCAGCTGGACAAGAAGCAGTGTTTATAATTTCTTACCACCTTGAGGAAAAATTTCAGTGATATACTACCAAGTCCCTATGAGAGAAATAAGCCTATCATCACTACCACCATTTAGGACAATCATTTCCCTTTAATTTTGAAAGCAATTAGGTTTTTAGAAAATTTAAGATACTTATGACAGTCTGAAAAATACCTTGTCATTGAATATAGCTACAGATGCACAGAATGCCTTCTCATATTAGAATGATATCATGCACCTGACATATAGGGTCCCAAACATTTATTCCTGAACTGAAGGTCTGTAAATAAGCAGGTGGTTGTGGGAGCTTAGCTACCAACATTAGCAGGTCCAGGAATTTTTGACATGGAATTAAAACTACCAAGAGGAATTTACTGCTGCATAATAATTGCTTGTCTTAACTTATCCCATATTCTAATATCTAAAGGAAGCCTGTTAAATTCATATTCTCATAAAAATCAACTGAAATTGACCTTATCTCCTACTAGCTTGCAGAAATCACCAATGAAGAAATCTGCGGCAGAGCTGATTATATTGTGTAGGAGAACAGACAAGCAAAAATGATTGAAATTTCTATAGAGAACATCATCAGTGGTTGCTTAGGACAATTTTGCATATAAATAGGGCATAAATGGTCTGTGTTCAATTTGTTCTCTAGTTGTCAAAGAACAATCAAGGATAGACTACATAGCAATCTTGTTTCTGCCCTCCCTAATGCAAACCTACAGCTTGTTAATGAACACATGTATATGTCTGCCCCAAAAGTAAAATTTAATTTCCATAAATAAAAAGAAAAAACAAACAAAAATTGAGTAACTAATACAGGTACACATTTCATCATAAGATTCACATGAAGTGATTGAAAAAAAAGACACTATGTTAAGTGGCCTTAAAAATTAAAAGCATTTTAGAACTCAGGACATCTGACTCACTCTCACCCCTATCCAAACACACTTTCCTAAAACTGTTTTGGCCAAAGTCATCAATGAAGTTCTAATATTAATAGTTAAATCTACTGGATCCTTTCCAAACCTTATTTTATTGGCCCTCCTGGCTACATCTGATGCTATTTAGGACTTAGTTTTTGAAAAGCTCTATGCCTTTAGCTTCAGCGGTACCACACTACTTTTTTTCTCCCCACTCCTCCATAACCAACCCCTTAAATGCCCTCTTTTATGTGCTTTGGTTTCCGAGCTAGTCCCATGAATTGGTGGTTCTCAACTTTTGCGGCACATTCAAATCACCTGAATAACTTCTTTTTAATTGAAGGATAGTTGATTTCTAATGTGTTAGTTTCAGATGTACAGCAAAGTGAATCAGTTATACATATATGCATATATCTATTCTTTTTCAGATTCTTTTCTATTAAGGGTTACTACAAGATCTTGAATATAGTTCCCTGTGCCCTACAGTAGGTCTTTGTTATTTATCTATTTTATATATAGCAATATATCACTTTTAAAATATACTATTTCTTAGGCTCTGACTCCATAGATTTGGATTTGATTATTACAAAGAGGAACCAGACATGGGTATTTTTTTAAAAGTACCTCAAAGTGATTCCAGTGTTTAGCCAGGGCTGAGAACCAGTGCTACAAATGTTTGTTTTCTCCAGGGTTCACCCTTTGTAGGCTGCTCTACTCATTTACCCTAGATTATCTTACCTGCTCTCATCTTTGTATCTGTCACTGAAATGTTGATCAATACACCAAATTGATAAATACCTAGTACTTATCAATACTAGGTAAATACCCTAGTATTTACCCTGTAGTTATTGCCAAGAGGTAACTGAGCTAACACTACTGAGAACACTGAGTGACTGGCCCAAGGATTATTTGATCCTTTTTGTCTCCTTCCCCACCTCCACTCCCACCTACACTTCTCTGCATGAGCCACAATGTCATTCATTTTAACTTACACAAACAGAACTCTGTACTAAATAGCTATGAGTCACATACACACAACAGATGAGAAAGTGCTCTGTTAACTGTAAAGCACCAAGCATGGTAAAGTATTTTAAGTACATCACATAGTATATGTTCAATAAATACAACTGAATTAAGAGGGAAAAATTAGGTATAATAGTTTATTAATATAATTGGCAACACCATTCAAGACCCTTGAAAGTATCTAGTTTACTATCAGGATCTCTAGAAGAGACACAATTTATCTTTTCATTCTCTAACTCCCTTTTTTCCCCCTTCAAATCCCAGCACTTAAGGATCAAAAGATATTCTTCATTCTTTAATCCCTTAAATCTTCCCTCTTGGCCCTCACTGCTCTATTAAAACTGCTTGGGAAAAGGACAGCTGTTACCTGCTAGCAGACAAACCCACTGGTCTCGCTTCAGTCCTAATTCTACTTAACTTTCTGCAGGATGTGACCTTACTATCTCCATTCTGAAATTCTCTCTACCCTCTGTCTTCCAGGCATCACTTTTTGCTGCTTCTCTTCTTCACTTTCTAATTATTTTGTCCCCTCGGTGTCCTTTGCTGATTCTTCTGTTTGCCTCCTAAATACTGCAATTCCCAAAGACACTATTCTTGGCCTTTACCTCCCACTGGACACACTCTTCCTGGGGGATCCCAAGGTTTCTATAACTGTATACATGAAAATGTCCCTCAAATTGGTTAACTCCAGCCTCAACCCCTCCTGCTTTCATGTGTGTGTGTGTTTGTGTGTGTGTATGCACAAATAATTAGGTAATCCTCTACTTAAAAACCTCTGTTGGCTTTGTTGAAACAAACTTTTCATCATCACCACTCCTCCTTTCCATTCTCCATTGCATGCATTTGCCATCCTTCCTTGTGTTTTCCACATAAACTACTATTCATCCTTCAAAACACAGTTCAAATGCCACTTTTATCGTGAAAACTTTCTTCAGTTCTCCAGGCATTTTATTCCTCTTTTAGCACTTTCTACATACTCATACCATAGCATTTATATTATGTATACACTGTTTTCTTCATGAGACGCTGAGTTCTTGAGGGCAAGACCTATGTTTTTTCCATCTTTGCCCTCCAGGGTTCAAGCACTGTTGCCTGACCCCTACTATTTAATCAATAAATAGTTGGATGAATACTGTTTTCATTTGTTTGCATTATGTCAATTTTTTTTTTACTAGATTTGAATTGCATATTACAATATAGTAACTTTACTACAGACAAAATGGGGTTGAGTCAGCTAGTCTAAGATTCTGACACTTAGAAATAAAGACTGAGAAAGCTCATGGGAAAGAACTCATCCTGAGGGAGAAAGAAGTAAACAGCTTAGAATAAATGACCTGCTTGACCTAGTAAAAATAATGAAACAAAACCACACAGAAAACCCCAACAGATCCTGATCATCAAAAAAGGGAGGAGGATACTGAATGCTACATGGGTTTGTCTTTGGGCCTTGGTGCATGGGGCCAAATCCTATGGAGATCAAGAGGACTGTAACTTATACCTGAAAGCTGTTTTTCTAAAAATGTCTGTAAGACCTTGAGGCATAAGTAGTATATTATCTTGGTACACTGGTGGAGTGTCAGACTGTACATGGGTGGAGTGTCACACTAAAAGAAGAGAGAGGCATTTCTTCCCACTTTGCCACTGACAGCTCTCAAGCTCTGGCTGAAAGCAGGAGGGTGTCAGCTGCTGTAGCAAACAGCAGACAAGGAAATGCAGGGTATTTTAGATGAAAGCAAATGAACAGTGGCTACTGTGAGGTAGAGAGGCCTAAGAAATGTCGGTTTGGCTTTGTTACAGAAATATTTTCCCTAATATTAAGACTTAAGAGTTTGATTTTTCCAGTTGGCTATTGTTGTTTCCTGTCTCCTCTCTGTTCTCAAATGGTAAATTATATCTTCTCATTTAGACTTACCTGGAGAATTCTATGGACAGAGGAGCCTGGTGGGCTCCAGTCCATGGGGTCACAAAGAGTTGGACATGACTGAGCGACTAACACTTTCACTTTTTCACTTGCATTTGCTGATCCATAAAACTAGGATCATGTGTCTCTGAGTTTCTTCTGCTTATCCAAATTTAATTTTCTTAGTTGCCTTGTATATTTCTAAAACTAAATTACATTTATTCTGTTTCCTGGTTTCATGTCTGTAATGCTCTTCTTGTGTATGTGTGTTTTTAATGTCTAGAACTATATATCAAAATCTAGTCATAGCCAAAGTAGCTCAGATATCTATCTATTGCTGAGAAACCTGTTTATACTTACAGTGGGCAGAGAAGGAAGAGGTGGGGCTGATTAAAAGATAAGCATGTTCGAAGTATCTATAGATATTCAGAAGAAAAAAAAAAAAGATGTGGCATTGTGTATATATTTTAAGTGTGGCTTTTACTCCTGCAAGGTTTTCTTTATGAATTTCTTCTTCCTCCAAAGCATATCTTTGACCTTATAATGACAAAGTTAAGAATACTGATGGACAATTCTTTACAAAGTAGGTCATAAACATATGGGACTTATTACCTTAAGTGCTAACAAAGGTTGTAACAGAGTCCAGAAAGATTTAGCCAAATTCATAGATGATAGAAACTGAAATGTTCCTTTCACCCACCAAATTTATAGAAAGTGTAGTCTATATTTTAGACAGTAAAGAAACCCACCAGCAATGCAGGAGACCTAGGTTCCATCTCCAGGTCAGAAAGATCCCCTGGAGAAGGGAATGTCTACCCACTCCAGTATCCTTGTCTGGAGAATTCCTTGGACAGAGGAGTCTGGCAGGCTACAGTCCATGTGGTCACAAAAAGTAGGACATGACAGAAGTGACTAACACATATTTTAGGGAATACAAAAGCAAGAGGGTAGGGGATGTGGGGAATTAGTCTACGTCCCATACTACATAAACACATGATTCCTATCTCATCATGGCACATATAAGATTGCACTGTTTTTTTTTTTTTTAATTAAAATGTTTTTACCTGAAGTACAGTTGATTTACAATGCTGTGTTAGTTTCTTGCATTGCACTTGTATCATGTGGATTATATGCATGTTTTCTCAAATGGTCTGTGAGCTCATCAAGGCAAATGTCCTATTTGGTGTCACATCCTCAGTACCTAACCCAGCATGTGATGCCCAGGGGACAGTCAACAAAATTGTTTAATTCTGAATGAATACTATCTACCCCTAGAGCTTCACCACCTACTAAGTTCCTCCATTCTGGCTCCCAGTTCCATTTCAATATTGAAAAGATGCTCTTAAAATGTCACTAGAAAGCTCCCAAATGGCAAATCAATGGTCTTGATCTTATTTGATTTCACTGTAGCATATGCCATTGTTGAAAATGGTCCATCTTTTTTGCCTTCCTTTGCTTTTAGAACAATAATGTTTTGATTGGCCTCCTACCTACCCAAGTGTTCCTGATCCATCTTCTCTGCTAGTCTTCTACTTTTAGACCGTAAGGAGAGACATTTTCAAAGTTCTGGGTTTGGATTTATTTTTAATAATCCCTCTAATAATCTCTTCCATTTCCAAAGTATTCAATATAATCAGAAATCTCACTAACTCAACCATCTTGTGATGAAATCTACAGTCATATTTCCAAGAAACTTCTGGACATCTTGATATCAATTCTCTGCTACCACTTGCAGTTTCACTTGCCCCAAACTGAATTTGTCTTTTATCACTATTCCTTTTCCTGATCTCAGTAGTATTCTCTCATAACCCAAGTGTCCTCCCAGCTATTCAAAGTCAAAATCCTAGGATTAGCCTTGACTCCTGGTTACTTCTCTTTCCCTAAATTACCTCCTTTTGTCTAAGGATATGACAGTAGAATCCTAAGTCATCACCCACATTCCTATAGATTAAATATCTCAATATAAAGCTTTGATCATATTCTTCCACTGCTAAAATGTTCAGTATATTCCCATCGCCTAAAGCCTGGAAAATCCCATGGATGGAGGAGCCTGGTAGGCTGCAGTCCATGGGGTCGCGAAGAGTCGGACATAACTGAGCAACTTCACTTTCACTTTTCACTTTTATGCATTGGAGAAGGAAATGGCAACCCACTCCAGTGTTCTTGCCTGGAGAATCCCAGGGATGGGGTCACACAGAGTCGGACACGACTGAAGTGACTTAGCAGCAGCAGCAAAGAATGATACAGCTTAGTCTCTTATTCAAGCACTCTCTGATAGAGTAACAACCTACTTTTCCAGAATTATCTCCATATTTTTACACTTTATATAACCTATTTTCTTAGTAGCTGTGCTATTTGCCACTCTCCCAAAATGCTTTGCACTTTCTAAACTCTTAACGATATTTCATCTAACTCAAATGCCCACTATTCCCACCTCCAACTCCTACTGCTGAAATTCATACTTATCCTTCAAAGCCTTTTTCTCCATGATTTTTTCTGACATATTGATATGGCATGATATTTCCCTCCTCAGAACTCACATAGTATGTTATTAACATCTCTTGTATAATGCCCCTATTGTCTGCCTTATCCTGTAGTCTTTCTATCTTTATCATTTCTATAAGACACAAGGGTCTTATAACTAAGGAAATCTTAATTATTTTTGGATCTGTCATCATGTCTAACAAAGTACCTTTCACAAAACAGAGGAAGTTGAATGAATGAATGAATGTTTAGGGGTTCATTTCCTAATTTCTGAGTTTGACACCAGCCCAGCCACAATCTGGATTAATATTCAGCCAGTGGGCATTGGTACAGCCATCAGGCTATTCCTTACCCTTGCATGTTCTGATTGGCAGGGGCCCGTGCTATACCAGTTAGTAATATTTTTAAAATCACTACAAATGTGATCCTTTCCCTTAAAATGGCTTTTGTTGCCCTAAACTGAAATGGTACACTCAGCTGAATGGGCTGGAGGCAATATTTGGGAGCTCTTTCTGAGTGAGCTAATGTGAGTTCTTCTTAGGGAGGGGAACATCGGCTCACTGCGGAAGATTTGCAATTTAGGCAACTCTTCATACCATTTATTAAAATTTGGATTTTCTAATGAAAAATACAGACTCCCACTTCATTTTCTTTAAATATGGAATTGAAAACACTGCAATTAGATGCACAATTGTAGGGCTATGTATTGTACACGTTGAAGTTTCCATCTGTAAGCAATGATAAGGGGTTTGGCAAGCAGAGCAGTACTTCTTTGCTGTCTGTGGTTGACTTTGATTTCAGATTTTTTTGGCTATTTCCTCTGATTTGACTTGACTTGGAGAAAATAGTCTTCTTTATAGTTTATTTTTTCTGCTTTTATCTCACCATGGTGAAGTAGAGGTTTTTGGACAGGAACAAGGATACTGGGGTTGAACAGGGAAAGTGTAACACTATAAAGTCAATGGGATCTTGGGAAGGAACAAGATAAGGTGCCTAGGAAAGTGAAAACAAAACGAGGCCAGCAGGAAAAGAGGATCTTAGCTAAGAGAGGCAGAAACAGGGAGGCAATGTGGAACAGCCCCCCAGTTCTGTTGCTTTAAGAAAGAGGGAAGCAGACAAAAGAGTTTTTGGCAGACTTGCAAACTCTGTGCCTGCCTTCCCCTCCCTCTCCCGTCGAGCACTTCTACTGATATCCAAGATGCTTTACCAATCACTGCCACTGTCTGCCTTCTGGTTTCTTCTCACCACTGGACATGTGCATTGGCTGCTGCTCCTTGGAATGGCTGCCAGAGCTAACAGGGCTGATATTTTTGACCCTACGTGCTTATGGAGGCTCTCCAACTACAAAATAAGAGAGGTCTTAATTTAGATTACTCTCAATCAGTACTAAAAAATTCTACAGCTTGTGAATATATTCTTAGTGTTTTGCAGTTGACAACACTACATTCCCTTAGTACTAAACTCACAGAAACACCATGGAATGATCTCTCTCTTGGTACAGTCTCAGTATGAGGTGTGAGACTAATCAGACAGGGCCCTTAGCAAATGTATTTTAAAAATAAACAGCCTAGAAAGATGATGGCAGTTCTTTTATGGCACAGAATAAGGTGCTTTTACTTATAAGCTGCTTAACAGAAAACTGCATTGGTAGAAAAATTATTTCAGTTTGCTTTCCACTGACTATAAATGCTCTGATTGTTCAAGAAAGAGCAAAAGTGGTTTTTATTTTCCTTAAAAGGTGGAAGGGGCCTCTGGTAGCATGGGAGAATATTTGTATTTTACAGGTCAAGATTGAGGACAGATTAGTAGTGCTCCTGACATTCTACCATACGGCATTACCTTAAAAAATATGGACATATAAATAAAGATGTTAATTTTCTTTCCTTCAGTCTCCCACTCTTTTTGTAGGCCATCTGCAATGTCTTCATCTACATAAAGTAGTCTTACACTCCAACCAAAACATTCTTCTCTCAACAAAATCTAACTTTCAGGCTTATCTACCCACCAGGATTCACTCAAATGTGAAAAAGATGAAATACAACTTACATTGTCTTCGGCCATGAATTTCACCAAAAGCTTTTTTTTCAGCCAAAAGCTTTTCTGGATCATTTTTTTTTTTTTTGCATGCTGCACCTAAGGCCCGGCACAGCCAAATAAATTTTATTTTTTTTTTAAGTGGAGGGAGAATGATGGCAGGCACCAGGAAGCACCAATGTTTCCAAACTCAGCTGTCATGAACCAAACAGCAGTGCAGTTCCCTAGGATAATGAATTTGCTTGTATGTATTTGCAAGGTGACCACAGAGCTCTTACACTGCTTTCTAAGACTGTTTCTTTGGTGCTTGTTGATGAATAGTTTTGACTCTTAGGGTCTCTTTTGGTGCTTGCTGACAGATGGTTTTGTATTTCTGCATCCCACAGCATATTAGAGGATGTTCCAAATGGTTAATGGTTTCTGCAGCCCAATGGTGGTTCCTGCTAAGAAATGGTTATCATCTCAGAGGGGCCTCTCTGGGGGTGGCTCTCGGAGCGTGTGAGATATGTATTTGTCATCCAGGCATCCTCTCATTGTTAGGGAGATGGAGGATGGTGGAGAGATCAGCTGTACTTCCTGTTACTTGTCAGCCTTTTGCACTCATATTCCTGTGCCAGGGACTAAGGGGACAAAGCCTGGTCATTCATTCTTCACTGGGCTTGATTTCTTTCATTATTTTGTTGGGAGTACAATAGTTTTGAGAGGAGCCAATTTCCATTTTGCCTTTTCATACTGTTCATGGGGTTCTCAAGGCAAGAATACTGAAGTGGTCTGCCATTGCTTTCTCGATGGACATGAGGTTGAGCAAGCTTTGGGAGTTGGTGATGGACAGGGAAGCCTGGCGTGCTACAGTCCATGGGGTCACAAGGAGTCGGACACGACTGAGTGACTGAACTGAACTGAATTTCCATTTTAATGAAATATGATCGTTTCTATTCCAAACATAGAATATTTCTGAATTGTAGACTATACAAGGCAAATCTTACTAATCTAAATTAAGTAGAGTTTCCATGTTTACTATTAATTTTCCTTTTTTCATTGACATATCTATATCACTCTATAGCCCATGAAGAGAACTTTTACAAACAACACATATAATTTCTCCCTCTACTTCAAGAAAGATAGGAATTAAAAATATAAAAATTTCCTTAAAAGAAGTAGATAGCTCAGCCTACTTGGATTATTCTGCAAGAAGTTCTTATTTATTTCAGACATAGGTTATGAAGTGGAAAGATGGATAACTTTCTGGTTCCACTCGAGGGAGGGAGGCTGTTTTTCTTTTATGTTTTTTCTTCCTGCAAGATCAATTTCATAGTATGGATTTGTTACTTATCTAACACACACAAAAAGGGGTTCCAACACTTTGAGATTTCAGGGGATCTTGGATCATCAGTGCCTCTCCTCTCTTCAGTAACATGGAGAATGGATCGTGAAGCCAAAATGACCTCTGAAAAGAAGCATTATCTCAGTTTTCTTACCTGTGACATCCTTAAAGTCAATTACTTGGAATGACTTCAATTACAGTTACGATTTTAAACCATCTTCTAGACAAACCACATGCTCATAAAATAACAATTAAAAATATTTAGTATTAAACACAGTGGGAATCCTTGTTTCTAAACTTTTTTTTGCAAAGCCTACTGTTATGGTGTGGCGAAGAGTCGGACACGACTGAGCGACTTCACTTTTCTGCATTGGAGAAGGAAATGGCAACCCACTCCAGTACTCTTGCCTGGAGAATCCCAGGGACGGTGGAGCCTGGTGGTCTGCTGTCTATGGGGTCGCACAGAGTCAGACACGACTGAAGTGACTTAGCAGCAGCAACTGTTATTTGAAGACACTTTTACAAAGTTAAAACTTGTGATCAGGTAGATATAGAAGCTTCCTGAGACTTCACTTGTGAACTGAGATCAACTGTTTCTAAGAGTTATTTTTTTTTTCATGAAAAAGGTTTTTGTTTTTTGGTATTTGGTTCTGAGCATTTACATTCTATAATACCATGTGAGCTAGAATGGTTCTTACCTGGATTCCTTGGAATCCGCTTTCTGCGGTCTCGGAATGCCGCCCCTGATTGCAGGGCTTCCAGAAGATTATCCATCACGCCCGTCTCATCACCCTCTGGAGGAAGGGAAAAATCAGAATTAATCTTGGAGCAATTAAAGTTAAACTACAGGAAAATAAAGGGAAAAACTCCTGTCAAATTTACATAATACCCCTAAATTAAAGACATATATCTGTTTCAACATAATGCATCCTGTCAGTTTCTGGCACCACAGACTACTTTGCTTATTACGCACCATTAAGCAAAATTCATGCCAACCTCACTGTTCTTTCAACTTAAAGACCTTGTCTTTTGTATTACTGATGACATGTTCAGTATGTAAATAAACAGCAGCTGATCAACTACTGTTGCCTTCCTGTTAAGATTCTTATAAGATATTCCTAAGTAAGAAACCACTGACCCGGCTTAATGCAATCAATGTGCAGGGTGTGATTTGATGAAGCAGAGTTACACAAGGTTAAATACTGATTGTATTAATACCTTCAGCATTCAACCATCATCTGCAATTATCTTAAAAGACACTATTTGCAAAACACATTTGCATTCAGCTCCTACCTAATCCATATCCTTTACCCGTTTTGAAATACTGACATTGTAGAAGGCAAAGGTGACTACATCATCTGAAAGGCCACATTTTACACTTGAGAGACATTAGCCAGAGTCTTATCACCCCTTTTAGAATGCTGTTGTGCTTCTAAGCTTTTCCTATGAGTGGAATATTCAAAAGATGTTCATGGAAGTTCTCAACGGAAACATACATAAAACATTTCACCCTACTCTTATCTTTGACAATTCTGGCCATCAAAAACACTTTCAAGATTTGTTAGAGCAAGTGTCCATTGCCAGAAACTCTAAGACACTGTGGATAATCCACAGTGAGCTGAGGAGCCTTTTCTCAACAAACCTCACTGATGAAAAGGACCCTCACCAGGTAGTTAATTTGAGTGGTAGCTAACGTGTGGGTCTAGGGAAGAAAACATTTGCAAGCAGGAGGGTTAAGAGAAAAGAGTGAGACTGAGGGAGAGGAAATTGTTTCTGATGTTATTGCTAAATTAAATTTAAATCCTACTTTGCTTAAAGGATTGACTGTGGGGTGTCAGATCATAGGGGAAAAATATTGTCTTATGGGGCAAGAACAAGCTACAATCTTTTTTTATTACGTTCTTCATTTGACTTGAGATCTCCTCAATGTTACAATCATTGTTTTATTTTTAAAATCAATCTCTAGGACAGGACATTGAGTGAAAAAATAGAAGGAAACACAGAGGTTTTCAGGTATAATATTTGATGAAAACAGGAAAAATAAAGGGAAAGTAGAACTCCAGTGACTAAACAAGGAAAGAGGATGTTCACTTTTAGGAATATTAAGACTGCATACACATCTGAACCATTACCTGCTCTTTACAATAGAAAGAAAAGAGGAAATGAAGTCTGACATGCCTGGAATGTATCGGGGAGAATTAAATTTTATGTGGTAGGCACTTGACATTGATTATATCTTTTTTTGGCTGCACCACACAGCTTGTGGGATCTTAGTTCCTTGACCAGGGATCGAACCTGGACCTACAGCAGTGACAGCACTTAAACCACCAGACAGCCAGGGAAATCCCACTTTGGTGCTATGATCCTCCCAACAAAATATTGAAGCAAATAATATCTTTGTTTTTCAGCTAGGTATACTAAAACTTGGAGAGTTTAAGCATCTTGCTCCAGATTACACAGCTGGCATGTGGAGGGGCCCTGGTATGAACCCAGATCAATTGTTGCATGATAGCTAGAAGAAGATGAAATGGACTAGGCATGTGATGGCCACATGATGAAACATCATAACGCTGTTGTTAAAAAGAGCCAACAGGCCCCAAATGGAGTCACCTGTAAAAAGGCTCACATCACCAAATGGAGACTTAATCTCATTGCAGTTTCAGCCTCTCCTAGGAATATAATCTTAATCACTCAGTCTGAAATTTCCTGGTCAACACTAGAAAGGAAGTTGACCTGATAGACCTCCCATTGTCCAACAAAGGAAGGTGACCTTGTCTGAACAATCTACTCTTTGCTAGAATAACTTCCTTGTCTTGCTTCCTTCTGCCTATAAAAGTCTTCCCTTTTGTACAGCTCTTTAGAGCTCTCTTCTATTTACCAGATGAGATGTCACCCAATTTATGATTCATTTAATAAAACCAATTAGGAATTTAAATTTTATTCAGTTGAGTTTTGTTTTTTAATGCTATGACATGGGTTGGAGCATTATCCTATAAGCTAGCACTAACAAATATATAATACAAACCACAAACGTGAGCCACATAAATAATTTTAAGTTGTCTGTAGCCATATTTAAAAAGATAAAAGGAAACTGGTGAAATGAATCTTAATATATTAATATTTATCTCAATATGTAAAAAAATTATATATATTTTACATTCCTTTTATCAGGCCAAGTCTCATAAATCTAACACAATTTAATTTCAGCATCTTTCATTTCAGATTAGCTACATTTCAAGTGCTCAATAGCTATATGTGGCTCGTGGTTACTATATTGGGCAGTGCAGCCATAAGCAATATAGGAAGTGACTTGATATGATTTATACTTTAGAAAGACTTGTCAGACAGCATTGTGGAGGATAACTCTGGGGACAGCATGACAGAAGGTAGGGAGATGTTTAGGAGTGTAATGGTAATTCTCTCAGTAAGAGATAAAGGACTGAATTCAAGGGTTAACAGAGTGACTAGAGAGGAGGGATATTTTAAAGGTATTAATACAGTCAATAGGATCTGGCTGGAAGGGTGATATCAAGGGGGAGAAAAAGAGTCTAGAAGACAAAGGATAAACAGGTTTGAAAAAAATTGCTTTTTGAGGAATATCTAAGTAGAGAAATCTAGTAAGAAGTTGGAAATATGAATCTGGAGCCCAGGAGTGAAGTCTAGACTGGAGCTAAAAATGAGAGTGTCATTGGAAGATGGGTGAGATGACCCTGAGACAATGTATGAGAAGAAGGGGCATAGAATATATTTTCTGAGGATCTCAATTTTTAAAAGGCAGTCAGGGGAAAAGAAGACATGGAAGGAGTTTTTAGATACAGAAGTACAACCAGAAGAGAACCAAAGTACAACTAAATTTCTGTATCCTTATAAAAACAGTCATGATGAAGGCTATGTAAAAAGATGAATACATGTATATGAGTAAAGAGAACAGAATATCATACAGTATGTATTTATCATTTAACATAAATGATGGGCAAACATGAAAAAAGTCTATAACATAATGATATTATGGATAGCATGTTATTAAAATTCTTTAATACTACTATATTGTTTATGGACTAAAAAGATGGAAAGAACAAATATGACATAAAGTATAGAGAAATTACAAATAAATCCCTGTGCTTAATTTACTGGTTGCCATCTGATATCATTTAACAGAATGTTATGTAAGATCACCATTTCTCAACTTTTTTTTCCCCATTTTTGTTCCCTCCTCCCCTAAAGGAGCCTTGTTAGATATCTTTTCCCTAATCCCCCCATATTAAAATTTAGTATCACAGATATAACTATATCTGTTTATGCACTGTGGCCCTTTGGAAAGTCATAGACCATTGTAATATCTAAGATTTTTCTCCTCCCACCTCTCCAATAACCAATATTGATTCCCTTGAGGGTGATATAGCTCCTGCTGAGAAGGCATATGCTAGATGATTCTGTTAAGGAAAAGAAAGAAGAAAAAGAAGCCAGGTCTTGGTGAACCTCAGTAAGGAAAGAAATATAAGTTTCAAACCACTAGTTCACCATTAGTTTTTTGTTTGCTTCATAATTGTCAAAGGAACTGAGAGATTTTCATGAAATGTTCAAGCCTAAGGAGTAAAGGTTTTATAAATATATTACAGACTTGTCTTCCTCAAACAAAATGAAAGTCAACATGATCATTTGAAAGTTACCCTTCCTTTTAAATAAATTTCAGCAAAATTTGGTCCATGATCAAATTGTGTGAGGTTGACAGTTCACTTAGATTTTCCAAGTTTACAGAACTATTCACTCTTACTTACATGTGATTAGCAGTGAGTAGCTGTTTTGACTTTTTAGTTTTTTGGTTTATGAGATCAAACTCAGGGGAAAAAATCTTTTAAGTGTTTTATTTATCATTGAAAAGAAAAATAGCCTTATTGAAATACATAGAAAAATGTGTTTTCTTACAAATTACAATATCTATCTTACTGAGTGAAAGAATATCAAGGAGAAATTTGGTAATGCCTTTTAGCCACTAAAATGGTAATATACAGGCATGTCTGAGAAATAACAATTCAGAGGTGACTTTCTAATCTTTCATCCTGAAATTAGATCACAGACAGTGTTAAGGAGCCAGGAGAGCTGCATGTAATACAGTGGGCTCTGTGTGAGCCCACTCATCTTTGGGTAAAATAAAAGGCATGGGTTGTATCTTCTATATCATGTTTCTAATAGCGTTGGCCATTCTGTAGATGCTGAATGCCCACTGATTTCAATTTTCAGCATCATTACTTATCTGTGTGTGTTGACTCAACTTCCCCCGAAGAGTCTGAAGATACCACAGATTAAAATCAACACTAGCTCAAGTAATAAACTCTACTATACCTTTATTTAAGGCTGTCTTCCAAAGGCTAGCACAAACTTATTCAGAGGAAATGCCCTATGAATTTCTCACATTCGTGCACATTTTGTGGGCACAGGCATTGATGACTATTGTTCTGGACTATCATTTCAAGGATGTTTTTACAGTCAACAGCCTTGAAGATACAATGTCTTCCTCCAGAGCAGAGGGTAGGCTTACTTTGAAGACAGATTATATCTCCCTCTAGGGCAGATGTCAGACAAGTTTGCTTTCAACCCACTATACAAGATTTGGGTTCTCTTAAGTATGGGTTCCTCAGATGGGACACAAACCCACTATGTGCCCAGCACCCACCTGGGCCCACCTTGGCATCACTCTGTGGGAGCTGGAGGACAAGGGAAAGCAATCTGAACATGAAGCCCACACTGCTCTCTGTGCTGTGAACCACAGACTTCTTTGTCTCTGACCCAGGAATCTTGTGTCTTCTGCCAGCTGCCAGCTCCCCTGAAACTTTGGCAGCTGACTTGTTAGCATGCAAGTAGAGTAAAATCTCTGACCCTTTACAATTTTTGAAAATACTTTTGTGCTCTCCTTCTTTTTATCAAACATTGTTAATTAGACTACCTGTCCCTCATTTCTCTAGGAACCAAAATACCTAGTGCCTTGGACTTTTCTATTAACTAAGACCCAAGTCTAGTTCATAATTCTTCAAAAATGACTAAAGTGAAGTCACTACTATAAAAATCATTTCCTAAGATCCTAACAGTTTGGAAATAAAATGGCTTCTATATTCACCACTATTGCCTCCTTGAATTTTCTCAATTATATAATTAAGGCTTTCTGGAAAAGCTGAGCAGATTGAAGTTGAAGAAGTTGCTATCAACCAACAAAAATGAGCCGAAAGTCAATAAGGTGACCCAAAAGAAGCAAAAGGCTTATTAATGAGGGTAGGACCCTACTGTGAAATAATACTTAGGTAGATTAAATAATTAAAAAAAATAAAACTATGTTCTCTGTGGGCTCAAAGAGTTGGGGAAGAGTGATGGGTGAATAAGGGCTTAGGTTAGGCCTCTGAAAAAAACTATACTTGAAAGGTTGAAAATGATCACTTTAAAGAGACTAAAATCCAGATTTTTAAAAACTTTTAAATTTATTTAACTGTAAGTTTGCTTTCTATGTCTGTGTGTCTATTTCTGTTTTGTAGATAAGTTCATTTGTATCATTTTTGTAGAATCCACATATAAGTGATATCATTTATCTTTCTCTGTCTGGCTTACCTCACTTAGTATGAAAATCTCTAGGTCTATCCATGTTGCTGCAAGTGGCATTATTTCATTCTTTTTTATGACTGAGTAATATTCCATCACACACACATACACACACACATACACACACACACACACACACCCCTCACATCTTCTTTACCCATTCATCCATTAACGGACATTTAGATTGCTTCCACGTCTTGGCTAATGTAAACACTGCTGCTATGAACAGTGGGGTATATATGTCTTTTTGTGTTATACTTTTCTCAGGGTATATGCCCAGTAGTGGGATTGCTGGCTTATATGGTAGTTCTATGTCTGTTTTTTGAAGAAACCTCCATACGGTTCTCCAATTTACATTCTCACCAACAGTGTAAGAGGGTTCCCTTTTCTTCATTCCCTCTCCAGCATTTATTATTTGGAGGCACTTTAATGATGGCCATTCTGACCAGTGTGAAGTGGTACCTCATTGCAGTTTTGTAAAATCTAGATATATTAACTCCTCATGTACACACACATGGTTACTTGCTTCCTCTCTCTGAATGTATGTGTATCTGTATATAAAGTTACATATGTTGTGATGCACAGATTTTGCATACAGTTTGATGAATTCTGACAAGTGTTTATACCCATTGTAACCACCAGAGTTAAGATACTGAATGTTTCCATCACCCCCAAAAAGTTCCCACTTGCCTCTACCATTCAGAGGCAACCTTTATTAGTTTTGCCTTCATATCATATAATGTTAAAAGGATAAAATGTGTTGAGGTGCTTTTGAATCAATGTAGGTACGTGAAAGCAAAAATACATGGAGTACATAATAAACCATGAGGACAGCAACATCAGAGCAATGTTCTAAAGGGCCTTGTGTATCAATGTAAGAAGTCTGAGTGTGATGAAAGGGCTTCTAAAGAGCAACTGGTAGATCTTCAGGAAGGTGATGACATGATAAAGGTGACATTTAAGACTGGTCTCACAGTATTATGCAAAACAGGCCAGAGTGGGTGAAAAATTCTACAAAGAATACAGTTGAATTTGCAGTGACAAGTATTATTCTGCATATAACCCTGAGCAAAGCAGGATGCTCAATTTTGGTATTATTGGTAAAAGACTGAATAGAACAGCAAAACTGGTTTTGTGAGCAAGGTCATAAGCAGTGGCAAATGGAGACTGACAGCATAAGAAGGCAGTGATAAGTGGAGAGCAAGAAAAGTCAGCGTTAGATTCAATCTTTTTCACACCATCTATTATAGGTCAGATTAAGACCCTGCTGTAAGATGTATGGATTTGTAGATGACACAAAATTAGAAGACTGCTCACTTATCAAAAAAGAGGGAAACAAAATTCCTTCTCTGGGATCTGAAAAAAATGAAGGCCTGAGGCTGACAAATAGCTCTTACAATTCAATAAAATAAGAAGTAAGACATGACAAAAACCTGAACAACTTGTATGGCAGTCCACAAGCATCTAGAAAGCCTCTGTCTGATGGGAGGTTTTTGTTAGTTTGCAGTTTAATTGGAAGTGAGTGAAGAATGGAGATAATGTTGACTTGGAAAACTAACAGATGGTAACTAAGATAATAGTCTCTGAAGTTATTTAGGGCCATGAAAACTGTTTAAGAAAATCAAGATATTATTCCATAGAGATTAAAAGAGGGCATAAATAGAATGTATAAAGTTCTGAGGGAAATAATGATGGCAGATGTTCTGTACAAAAGAAGAAAACTTTCAAGAGGGAAAAGAGGACACAGGAGCTTAGAAGAAATTACTAGAAACCACAGGATGAGCTAGGGGCAGAGTAGTAATTACATTATGCAGCAGTTGAAGATTTGTAAAACAAAACAGAAAAACATTCTCCCAGGTTGAGGCTTTGCACAGTGGTATGTACCAAAAAGCAAAATTAATCTCAGAGCAATTAAAGTTAAAACTATAGGGGAAAATGTTGGTTAGAGAGTTCATTCATTCTGTTATTTCATATCTTTGCCCAAACAGGTAATGAATAGTTTCTTATAGTGAAGGAGATCATCAGATTCAGATAAATTTCATAGTGAATACTGCTCTTCTTTACCAATTTTAATTGAAGGTTGCAGGTACATTGTGTCATGGAATAAACATTATTTTAGGGGGTCACAAGCTAAATGGATATTCCATTCCAAAGTGATGAGCAGTAAAGGATAAAGGGATTTCTCCCCAAAAATCTACATGGTAGGTGCTACCTTGAAGTTTATCACACTAACTAAATTGGTGAGTTCAATTTCCCTAATATATTTGCAATTTAAAAAGTTGCCAGTTGACACACTTGAATGGATTTCTACTGGTAGTTTCAGTGAAGGATCTTTTATGGCCAGAGGCACCTTTTGGGCAGTCTGCCTGAGGTAAGACAGCTTGATAGTAAGTAGTAGTTAAAAAGTAATGTTTATGCGTCATCATTTTTTGTCCCAGTTACCTATCTGCTAGAAGACTGGGAGAAAAAAATTACATATTTTATAAATAAGCAAATACCCAATAAACCTTAATGTTAACACTTACCAGAAAACCACTGCTGATGCCTCTGGTAAAATATCTCACATTTGATATTTTAAATAATTAATATTTCAAAGAGACCTTTGAAATACTCTGTGTGTCTTATCAGAATCAATCATTTACTAAGGGTACGGAACATTTGTGAAAGGAGAACTAAGCAAAAACAAACTTGGAAAAAGAATAAATTTAACTCCATTCAAAACTATCCAGCAAAGTAAATCTCAGTGACTTTCCAAAAAGATAATAATAAAGATGTTTTTGGATATAGGCATAGTAATAATATCTGCCATTTATTGAGGGTTTATAATATGTCAGGCCCTGTTCTAAGGGATGTACACTGGATCTCTATAACAACATATTTTTTTCAGGTAATAAAACTGAGGCATATTTAGGTAAGTAAGTCGCTCAAGGTGGCAAAGTTGGGAGGTGACAGAACCAGCCTCAGACCCTTGGAAGCATGTCTCTAGAGCAGGAGTTGGCAAATTATAGCCTCAGTGGTCAAACCAGCCTACCACTTGTGTTTGTACAATCCATATCATAAGAATGGTTCTCACACATTAAATGTTTGCTTAATTGAAAAATAATAATCTTTCATGCTACATGAAAATTCCCCAAAATTAAAATTTCAACCCATAACTTTTATTGGAACATAGTCATGCCATTTCATGATGTATTGGTCTATGGCTGCTTTCAAGCTGTAACAGCAAACATGAGTAGCTGTGATGGAGATTTTTTTGGTCTTCGAGGTCTAAAATATTTATTATCTGGCCCTTTACACAATAAGTTTGTTGACCACTGCTCCAGAGCACACACTGTCAACATCAGTGTCATGCTACATCCAGACACCTGTGGAACTCACAATCTCTGAGTTGCTGAAGGAGCTTGGCAACCTCCATGTCAGTGAAATAGGGCTCATTTATGGGTGGAAGATGGGAAAGAATACCAGAAGTCAATGTCTCTTAGAAGTACAAAGCCAAGAATGACACAGAATCATTCATGAAGCAACAATTATACATACACTTCTATGTGGATTTACATTTAAGAGACCTTGAAAGAGAAGAGAGTTGTTTTGTTTTTTTCCCAAAGGCAACAAAACCTGCTTTCCAAGCTTTTTGTTTGTTTGTTTTATTTTTAAAAATTAATTTATTTTAATTGGAGGCTAATTACTTTACATTATTGTGGTGTTTTTTTGCCACACATCGACATGAATCGGCCATGGGTATACCCGTGTCTCCCCATCCTGACCCCCCGCCTCCCTCCCCACCCCATCCCTCTGGGTTGTCCCAGAGCACTGGCTTTGAGTGCCCTGCTTCATGCATCGAACTTGCACTTGATTTTCTATCTGAGAACCAGCCTCTGACTGATATGGAGTAAATTCAGCTCTGTTATACAAGACATAGCTCCTTACCTACTGGACTGTCATATCAGAACACAATACCATACAATGAATCTAACCATCTTCATAAGAAATACAAACACAACCCTAGTGGTGGAGAGAAGAAAAGGGACAGTTTGAGCTTCCAGAGCACCATCATGAGGGCACATGTGTACTTGTATCTTCCTTGGTTCCTAGCACAAGCACCAGGTCAGGGAAGGATGGAAGTAATTTTTCAAGAATGACCCTCATGTCAGGTAGTTTTAACAAAAGTCACACATCACAGCAACAACGGCAGCCCACCACCAGGTATAAAAATGTACATGAGGGAACTGGTACTCTATGTTGCTGATGGTTGGAATACAGGAAACAAGTTGACAATTCACCCATTGTTAGACCAACTTTTGAATTATTCTTTCTCTGCTTACCAGATTTTAGAGTAGGTCAACTCTCCTGCCAGAAAGGTAATGACAACTCCACCTCACTGTTGCACAGGCACTTAAAAGTTGATATCTACTTAACTGTTGGTTATCTATTTTTAAAGTGCAAGGAGTCTTGTGTGTGTGTCATTTTTTTTGAATGCACAGAGTAAAGATTGCTGTAAACTGATTTGTTGTTATTACAACTACCACTTTCAAATTGAGGAGCGTATATCTTGTTTTAACATGATTATATTATATACCTTTGTTTTTTTCAAAAAGGAAAAAGCAATTTGAAAAAAAGCCATGTATAATCAATTAGTTTATTGAACAGTCTTAACTCGGTAAAGACATAAATATAAAGTTGTTTTTTGTTTTCTTCACCATTGTTCCTAGACATACAACATCAAGTTTCCCTTTCATGCCCCTTAATGATATCTTAGGAAGGTTCTGTAATTTTCTGGTTGTAATTGAAATACTGATCTTATGTTTGTTTCAAGGCATTTCCTTCCCCCATTGTTGGTTAGTCTTTTGGACCCAGGTGCCTGAAGGCGAGAATGGGTGGCATAATCTGTTTGCCCTCTCACTCCCCCAGCCTGTCTCATGGAAGAATTTGACCCCCAGTGGGCTGGGGCAGGGAGGAAGAAAAAGGAAAAGAGGAAACGTTATAATTCTCTTAAAAAATTTTTTTGTATGTGAACCATTTTTATAAAGCCTTTATTGAATTTGTTAAAATATTGTTACTGTTTTATGTTTTTGTTTTTTCTGGCCATGAAGCATGTGGGATTTTAGCCCCCAGACCAGGGATTGAACCCACACCCCCGACATTGGAAGGCAAAGTTTTAACCACTGGAATACCAGGGAAGTCCCTGTTATAATTCTCTTGATGAATGTGCTAGACAGGTTACAAGAGACAAAGGTAGGAATTTAGTGTAAGCATGTATGCAGAAGTAGTAGGAATAAGAAACAGGTTTCAGCAGCTACATAGTCAGGTGAGATTCCCAAAGAAGTAAAATACCGCATGATCCAACAGTGCCAATTCTGGTCATATATCAGGAGAAAATCATAATTCAAAAAGATACATGCACCCCTACATTCACAGCAGCACTGTTCACAACAGCCAAGATATGGAAACAGTGTAAATGCTCATCAACATATGAATGGATAAAGGAGATGTGGTACATGTATACAATGGAATACTACCCAGCAATAAAAGAAACAAAATAATGCCATTTGCAGCAACATGGATGGACCTAGAAAATATCATACTAAGTGGAGTAAGTCAGAAAGAAAAAAACAAAAACATTGGATGATATCACTTATATGTGAAATCTAAAATATGACACAAATGAACTCTACTACAAAACAGAGACAGACATAGAGAACAGACTTGTAGTTGCCAAGGGGGAGAGGGATGGTGGACGGATGGATTGGTAGTTTGGGATTAGCAGATGCAAACTATTACATATATAATGGATAAACAACAAGATCCTATGGTATAGCACAGGGAAATATATTTAATATCTTGTGATGAACTATAATGGAAAAATATGAATATATATATGCACACACATATAAATGAGTCACTTGGCTGTCACAAGGGGCTTCCCTGTGGCTCAGCTGATAAAGAATCCGCCTGCAATGTGGGAGACCTGGGTTTGATCATTGGGTTGGGAAGATCCCCTGGGGAAGGGAAAGGCTACCCACTCCAGTATTCTGGCCTGGAGAATTCCATGAACTGGATAGTTAGGGGGTCACAAAGAGTTGGACACGACTGAGTGACTTTCACTTTTCACTTGCTGTACAGCAGAAATTAACACAACATTGTGAGCCAACTATAAGTTAAAAAAAAGATACATGGATACATGTATATATGTATGGCTAGGTTGCTTTGCTGTGCACATGAAGCTATCACAACATTGTTAATTGGCTATACTCAAATATAAAATAAAAAGTTTAAGTAAAAAAAAAAAAGACACAACCTTGACTGTAATCCTCCAGCTATAACAGCAGCCCTAGTCATCCATTAATGTCATTACTTCAGTACTTTGATGCTCATTCTCACCTACCATGTGAACCTACTCTTAGTATTTGTTTTTATTTCCTCTTCTACCATTTTCAAATTATTTCTCCATTTTTGGGTCTTTGAGTCCAAACTCCCCAAGAAAAAGAAGCAAATTTGATTGAACCAGGATAGATCAGCCTTTGGGGAAGAGTGTTCATGACAGGCTATCTCTTATGAAATAGACAAGGCTACAGATAACTATCCTTGGATCAAGAATCAATCTCTGGCCCATTTTGAAAGTAGGGGATGATTGCATGACACAAAGCATGGTCAGCATTAAGAAGCTGCTGATTACCACTTGCCTCAGAAAAGGAGCTAAAGGTATGCACTTCTGATATGTATTATCATAACTCAATAGTATAATTTACATGGATGTTTCAAAATGGGAAAGGGAAGGATTTTCCTTTAAGTCTTGATCTAAATCCCTTAATTCCTTAAGAGGAATTCAATAATCTGCTCCAGAAGAGAACCAATATGACTCAGCATGGCTGTATTCTTTCTCAATCAACTAGAATGGATTTATACTTCTAGCAATCTCACTCCTGTCTCCTGATGGAATTGAAACAAGTTGCTGAAAAATAATTACTTAGAAAGCAGAACTGTCACAGAATAGTTTGTGGTCTTTCATGGACTTCGGGAAGTGATCTCAGTTTCAAAGCTTCTAGTTCTTTTCTGTGATGGAGACAACTTAATTTACAACCTCACTATTTACTTGCATTCCCATTTCAAGGACAAACCATCAGCGACTCCCAAACAATATTATTTATAAAATTTCCTATCATCTCAGACTTCATGTGTTTCAGATGGATGGAATTACCCAAAGATTTCCCCATCTAATCACAGCCCTAATGACTACTTACCTCAATTTTTTCTCTCTTTCTTTTTTAAATTATTCCCCAGGCTTAGAACCTTTTAATGATCTTTAGTATTTTTTTCTTCATCTCCAAAGTCAAATAGTGACTAACCTATAGCACATTGTCACTGGCAATACACAGTCTCCTCCTCAAGTCTAACACATATCCCTTAACCTGGATAATCTACATGAATAAACTTGCTGAATTTTGTTTCTAGTCTCTCCTACAACTAAACTATAACTTTAATCACATTATCCTCTTTTCTAAGATTCAAGGCTCATCTGTTCCAATCCAAACTCCAATGGTCTCACTAATTATTTCCAGATTTTTCTTTGGCTCCTCCAATCACACCAGCTAAGCTACCTCTCCTTATCATTTTCTACAAATCCTAAGGTCTTCCCTCATGTTCCTAAATTAAGAAATAAAAGATTAATGTCAATTCTAAAGAAAAAAGCAAATAACAACAAAAGACCGATACTTTATACTTCCGAGTTTAAATGGATATAACTTTTAGAAAGATTATTAAATGAATATATTTTAGGTCACCAGATCTATTCAAGGGGTCAAAGTCCTAGAGTGAGTGCTTTGGAAACATAAAGGGCCTAAATTCAGGTAATTTAGGCAATTTATACAAAATACACATTAATAATATCCTGCTCTATTAAATGATTAAAATTTAGATAGACCTTAATTATATGCTTTACTAAATAAAAGGAAGTTGGTCTCCAATAGAAAAAAAATTTAATTTCAAAATAAATTAATAAATAACTCCCTAAGGCAGATACTCATAGTAAATTTAACATACTGCTACTACCATTTAATTGAATTCAACTATTAAATTAAAAAAGAAGACATATGCAAAATAATAAGGCAATTGTATATTAGGTGGTATTGCCTTTTGGTATTTCAGTCAAGGGGACAGTGATTAACCTCTTCATTACTTTATAACGTTCATCAGGGAAAAAATAGCTCTTCAAAGTTCAAATTTTCTATAATTGAAACCCACAGAGCTCCTAAGAACATGGGGCAATAAAGCATAGGGTGCTTCATTAGAGGAAGTCTATAATTACAGATTACTGAGTAAATAATATGGATGCCATTGAATTACACGGGAGTCAACCAGTTAGTAGAAAATGGCATAAAATTACAAAATTAGGCACCAATACCTCAGAGATATAATTATGTCAATTTCTGAACATTATGTAGTTCTTTTAAAATAAAGTCATAGATGATAATTATGCTTAAATAACCCATTGAAAGCTGGCAAAACCAGAGAAAATACTGGCATTTAAAGACTGTCATTCCTTGGAGCTTAACTTCATGAGTGCTTTATTTTGATGTGTCTACTTGACCTCTACATTTCTTTGATTTGCACTTTTACATTAAAAAAAAAAAAAACTTCCATGGCTTATATCATATACTATTTTAGGAAGTAACTGTATTACTATCTAGCTACTGTTGTGTAACTACTGTTTGTGAATACTGTTATATTTTTATTAAAATGGATAGAGCTGGGTTCAGAGACAGACTTGCAAATGTGCACCTAATTTCTTACTTGGGATTAAGTAGAAAAGATTTACACTTCAAATTTGTTTCAACCATGTCTCTTCTTAGGATAGCAGGCTCCAAAGAGGAAAGCAGAGAGGACTTAGACAGAGTATGCTTCATTCATAGCCCCAGCACATTTCTTACTTAGCTTTTAATTCATTCTTTCAAGCTATCAACATGTGACCACTAGGCACTTACTCAGTGGACAGCACTCTACAAAACAGGGAATTATAATGCATTCTTCTAAGAAACATTGCCACAAATAGATCAATTATGTATTTCTTCCACTATGTAGTCTTATTTGGAAATTGAGAGAATTTTTGGTTAATAAAGAGCCTTGCTTATTAAACTGAATACCAATGAAACACTTTTAAAATAGCTACTTGTTTAATATATATCTGAAGAACAGAAGGAAAAATACTGCAGATTTTTGGCTCTTAGAAAGATAATTTAATACAACACTCTAATTTTTACATTATAATTTGGGCATGGCTCAAGTGTTTGCATAAGCCAAGATTCTACCATTTAGAAAAGCAAGTTATTTTTGTATAATCCGTGTACTGATCAATTACCTCAGATAAATACGTTATGAAGGGAGAAACTGCTGATTTTAATGAAGGATATTAAAAAGATTGTTTATTTTCCTTGTCCACTAAACAGTAATAATTTTTAATATTGTTAATCATTTTCTTTCTTTTGGATAAGCTAAAAAAATAATAAATTAATACCAAATATGTGTTACTTTTAAAAGTGGGGCTAAAAAGTGGTATCTTCCAAAAGGGTAGAGAGTGAGGAAGTCACTAAATACTCCTTGGCAAAGATTTAGCACCAGGTAATATTCTGTTCTTTTCATGATTTGCTCACCTAGACTCATCAGTGAAATCTTTGCATACTATCTGATTTCATTCGACAGTTTATTTCCTATTTATAGCCTATATCAAGAGGGGGGAACTGTAGTCCACAAAGAAATGATAAGGACAATTTTTCACTCAGCACTTCCATGGCAGCTGGTGATTTTTAGTATAAGGGAAATTTATCCTCACCCTTTAGAAGGAATCCACAACTTATGGTCTTACAATGTATAGAATCCTGGGTGTTAGAGAACACTTGGATTTTCCACTTCAGGAAAAAGGAAGGAAAAAAAGGTTCCATGATTTCTTTAAAGCAATTACCTGCCTTGTGAGGCTTTAAAAATGCCATTATATTTGTTTTACTAACAAAGCGTTCACATTAGCACTGTCTTGAACAAAGAAGTATACTCAAGAGAATCTATTTAGTGCTGAAATCTTACTTCTCTCCAGACTAGAGGAAGCTGTTTTAAGGTTCATCCTAAATTGAGGAGTAAAGTGAGGAAAAGGTCACTTCCACCTCAGGGTCAAATCAAGAGAAGACAACATGTGCTGGATGGACTAATCATGCTCATGTAAGAGGTGATTTGGAAATAGGTGGCTAAGGAAACCTTGTCAACATCCAGCTCCATTCAGGAAAGGACAATGTTTCTTAATCTCATTAGAATGACCAGGGCATATTCATTTAGAGCAATAATAAAGAAGATGACAAATTAACCAACCACACTGCATTTTCTCTGAAGAAATACTCTGCAAACAGAAAGACTGTATCCACTGAGACCAGAGTACTGATTAGGTAACTTCATTAAGGCCTATTTCCCAGGGGGACCTGGTTTTCCTATTTGAAATCTCTGTTTTGATGCCAAAAAATCTGCTTGAAATTTATCTTACATGTTAAACTTAACCAGTAAATGATCACAAAGACAGAGTTTGAGTTTCATATACAACAGAAAGTAGTTAAGGAATAGGAGAATATTACCTTTCTGTTTGGGGAATGACATGTTTTTTACTAGATTGAAGCCTGTGAAGTTGCCATGTTTATAGTCCCAAAAGTAGTCAAAGAACAACAGTTTCATATGATTCAAACTAATATTTAGGGATATAATAAAGTCATCTGAACTATTACCAGCTCTCTGAAAAAATATTTCAAAACTAAGAGGCAAGACTGTATTACAATGCTATGACAATGATGATATGAATCTTAAAATATTTTCTAAAATATTTTTTAGAATATAAATTGAACTTGAAAAGCACAGTCTTTCTAATAGTCCCTATTTTCCATAACTCCAACCTCCACATTCTAACTCTATGTTTTGAGTCATCAATACAAATTCAAGACAAGCCTGTTCTCCACACGTAGTTGGCATGTCCTTTGGGCTATTATTGTTCATGATGGCGAGGTCAATTATTTGTGTTTCTTTCCCTACAGCTTAGGAATGGTTTTGCAAGATCTCCCAGAACTCTGTCCCTTACCCCTACTCCAGCATAGGGATGCAAGGCAGCCTATCTCGTCATTTTAATGAAACATCTTTGAGGCATGATTTCACTGGGGAGAGAATTAGAAATAAAAGCTTAAGTAGGGCTGTGAAAGTAAGTTATACAGTACGGAGCAAAACATAATCTCGTGAACTCATTTTTTCCCTCAGCAAGCATTAATGAATGTCAAGCCTTTATAGATTAGTTAATATACTTAGATAGATAAAGCATGTTTGTTTTGCCAAAACCTTGATACAGTCAGTACCTCACTGAGAACTGAACAAATAAATCCACTTGTTATAGTAATTTTTCCAGAGAAAAATTCAGCAAAATTTGCAAAAAGGTCAAATTTATTTTTTATATTGTAATCACATGAAATGACAACTACTTCAATAGTATGTACTATATCAATATATCTGCTACATTTGTGCTTATTAATTGTAATTTTATTTTTGTGAATTAGAATTTACCAGATAGAAAAACCAACCAACCAACCCAGTTCAACCAAACACCTAATTACATTTTTCATGCTCTTTGTCATTTTAGTGAGTTTCTTGTAAGAGAACGCCAGTATGACTTTTATTAATGTCATAGAATGCATCTTTTCCTTTTGATAAAAGAAGAAAGGACCTTTCACATTCAAAATTCAATTTTTTCTCCTAACATTTCCAATATGACCCAAACATATGGTAAATAAAATTATTCTAATAAATATTAGAGCCAGTGGACCAGTGAGGGAAACTCTGAGCATGCTGTGAATATGCTGAATACTAAAGAGCATCTGAAATATAAAAATCACTGAACTTTTAAGAAAAACTAATAATTCGATATTTTTTTTCATGAAAAAAAGAGGGAAACCTACACAACAATAATGATTAACCAGGATATGGCTACATTTCAGAAAGTGAAAGTGAAAGCCACTCAGTCACGGCCAACTCTTTGCAACCCCATGAACTGCAGTTCATGGAATTCTCCAGGCCAGAATACTGGAGTGGGTAGACTTTCCCTTCTCCAGGGGATCTTCCCAACCCTGGGATAGAACCCAGGTCTCCCACATTGCAGGCGGATTCTTTACCAGCTGAGCCACAAGGGAAGAGCTGACAAATGGACAAATGTAATGACAAAGATTTTAAGAGTTTTACATGGTAGAATATACTGGTTAGAAGAATCTGCTTTCTATTTTCTCCACAAAAATATAATTAAAGTTAGGTTTCAAAATAAGGCACTTTACCCAAAGTAAAGGAATAATATCAAATAATTTCAATAAAAAAGAAAGAATAATGATTGCATTCAAGAACAATGGAACTTGTGAAGACTATACATTCCCCGGGAAATCTCACACTATATAAGGACTATTGGTGCTACTTCCTTCTTCTGGGACATTTAGAAACATGCTGTCTAACCATTTGTCTTACAGAGTTACATATGGGTATACCTTGAGACAGGGAACTTGTCTAGATAATCTAGAGAGCAGCTTCATGTTTTATGAAAACCAAATCACAGAAAACAAAGGATGCATATTTCTCTAAGTGAACTCAGCATCAAGTGCAAACAGACCTAAGGACAACGCTACAGAATGAAATCCTATAAGTCTTATTGCATTGCTTATATAGAATGTAGTACAAAGTATATGTAGATATGATACCTTAAGCCACTGGGGATTAAAAAAAAGAAATAGGAATCTCTTCAGAAAAATACATGAGAAATTTGAAGCTGTTTGCTCGGAGTATGTAAAGTATTCATCAGAGGAAAATGTTCAAACCTACTTTAAGAGAGATAACTATTTCTCGATGTATCAGAAGAAGGCCAAAGAAGATTGCTTCTTGACATAAGTTCTCCTGGGAAAAGCCCCCTTTTTTATTTGCTACAGAGATCATGCTGGAATTGATGGGAAAGAATAGACATTTTGAAATAAGTAAAAGAGGTCACTGGTAGGAAGAGATTTTTTTTTTTAGAAGTGGATTCTTGTTAAAAGATTCTCACTTTTATTCAGGTTAAAATGTTTATTTTGTTCCATGAACAAAGGTATGTGGATTTGACTTCTTTCATTCACTGTACACTTAGGCAAAACACAGGGGCTTTCTGGACATGTGAGGGCATATGACCCATGCAGTCAGCCACACAGGGCCTCGCACTTAGAAGGCCCCATACTTGCTTTGAGGCTCTGCTGTTGCCGTCTTGAAGTTCTTAATATTCTTTGTACAAGAGGCCCACATTTTTATTTTGCAGTGGGCTCCACAAATTATGCATCCATGCTGATAAAGTAAAACCCATCCATAACATAATAAACTATCTTGATTGCTCATTTTTCACAAATTCCTTATTAATATTTGAAAAAGATCACATTGTCTTCAGAATGATGTAGTACTGTCTACTGCTGATAATTTCTTCATGCTATTTTCTTTAACATTCATAAAATTGTATCAAAGAAGAATTTCCCAGTGGTTAAGTCACTTCTTTTAGAGGGTACACTAACTTTTTCAGTCCATTCAAGAGTGATTTACTAAGAAAATAGTCTCAATGCTCCATTATCAGTGAAAAAAAATGTTTGGCTGCTGAAAATAAATTTAAAAGCAGAAAAGATTGAAATAGTAGCTTTGGATGTTCTTTCCTCTAAGTTCATATCCATGAGGGTATATGGAACAAAGATGCCAAGACAAATGAAAAACTCACACATGTTTACTTGCTATCTGAATCCATACATCAGGAGCAAACAAAGGGCCCTAAATTATGTACAGATAAGGATAATGATAGCAAGAGTGTGTTAATATTCAACTAATAACTTACTCTTCAGTAGATGTGCTCCTAAACAGCTATGTAATTCATTATCTACCTCCTCCCCATGACCAAGAAATTCTATTTGAGCATATCAGGGACATTTCTCCCTAAGAAATTCTTTGGTAATTCACTTCATAAATCAAGTACACACATACACCTATGTATACACATACACACACACACATAGAATGTAAATAATTATTCCTTAGTAAATCAGTTGTTTGAGTTCACTTTGGAATGTTATAGTTGAAAAAACATGGCAACATCCATCCATCAAAGCCATACTGGACAACACAAATACTCTGCTGAATTCCCTGTAAACTTCAGTGACAAGGATATCTTCCCATCTTGTCACTGAAAACTACTTGATTATGACTGATCCTGTCATTTGGCAGAAGGTTCAAAAATGATAGGAATGTAAAGCTTGGAGGATAAGTCTCTCATTTTCACATGTAAATAATTCAAATAATTAACAATTTAAAGCATTAGCGAAGTAGAGTTGTACAGTAGAAGGAGCAGTGGATGAGGCCAGCTCTACCTAAGGTCTATGGCCTTGAGCAGTGGGCTGAGGACCACACTTTGAGAACCACTGTCCTAGAAGAATGCCAAGAACCTGAAGGATGAGAATTTGAATCCACCCACTGTGGGAGAGTCCCTGAGGCACCTGCCACAAGTGTTACAAGGTATCAACAGATGGTGGAAGTGTTCTTTTGAGGAAAGAAATTCAAGCTGAAAGATGGCACTGTCTTAGCCTGCCAATTAGCAACAGGAGCATGGTGGGAGGATTGGGGAGCCAGGAGGATATCAGGAAGTTGTGACCTGAAACTGAGGCCAAAAAGAAAAAACCTAAATCAGGAAATAAAGCCAAATAGAGCACAAAGCTGGATGAAACACTTTGGCTTGTTGTAAACTAAGGTATGGGAGAAAATGATTTAAAAAGAATCAGGACACAGGAGGAACATTTTGGTGAGACAGGAATATAGGAAGGAAAACTCATGTGAGATTAATAAGAAGGCCAAAGGCCCAAGCCTTGGGGTTAGGGTGGGACAAGGATTGGGTCTCTTTTGGCCCAGCAAGTTCCTAAAGAGGCTTGGCCCAAATAGGTTGTCATCTTCACCAAAAAGAAATTCTAAAAGATGTACTGCAGGCAGAAAGAGTAATTCCAGATGTATGATCTGAAATACAAAAAGGAATGAAGACCAATATGTGGGTAGTATAAGTGAACACTAACTTTGATAATTATAATTATCATACTGTTTTGCTCTAAGGTGGGTAATGCCAGACTCTGGCATCAAGACTGTATGCCTTTCTTTTTCTTTAAATTTTTTAAAAAAATTAAAGTAGTTGATTTACAATGATGTGTTTCAGTTTCAGGTATACAGCAAAGTGATTCAGTTATTTACCCATTCTTTTTCAGATTATTTTCCCATATAGGCTGTTATAAGATACTGAATATAGTTCCCTGTGCTATACAGTAGGACCTTGTTGTTATTTTATATATAGTAGTGTGTATCTGTTAATTTCCAACTCTAAAATCCTTTTCCCCTTCCTCTTTCCCCTTTGGTAACCATAGTTTGCTTTCTGTCTGTGAGTCTGTTTCTGTTTTGTAAATAAGTTTATTTGTATCAATTGTTTTAGATTCCACATATAAGGGATATCATATGATATTTGTATTTCTCTGTCTGACTTACTTAATTTAGTATGATGATCTCTTTTTGTTGTTGTTTAGTCCCTAAATCATGTCTTTGTAACCCCATAGAAAATAGCCCGCCAGGCTCCACTTTTCATGGGAAAATGAACATGGTATGAGAGGTATGAGGAGGGCATGGCAACCCACTCCAGTATTCTTGCTTGGAGAATCCCATGGACAGAAGAGCCTGGCGGGCTATAATCCATGGGGTCACAAAGAGTTGGACATGACTGAAGTGTGCGAGTGAGGAGAAATATAGTATAACACATGGGGTAGTAGATTTCCAAGAAGACTTGAATCAATCAAATGTTTTTTGAAAGGCAGTGAAAATTAAAAGAGGCCCTGCTATAGTGCCTAATACAAATGTGAACACGATGCAGGGGGAAACCTAAGAAAACAGAAAAAGACTGCTTACTTCCTTTCAAACATAAACTAAATTGCTGAGGCAGTTCTCACCACCTTATTTATCTATTGGATTGCTTGCAAATCATGATGTCACCCACCAGGAAGCAATGCATCAAGAAGAGTACCACAGTGTCACAATCCCGAAGAAGGGGAGGGAGGTGCAGCTGAATGAGAAAAAGGCACTAACAACACAAAAAATTCAGTTTTATGGATAAATACCATATAAAAGCATCTCATGGAAATCAGACAGTGCCTACAGGAAGGAAAAAAAAATATATGCTTATAACAAAGGACTCACATTTTGTGAACTGAAATGGTATTTCTTGCATACCAGTGATTTAGAGAGGGCCAACTACCATATTTGTGAGATAAGCAACTACCTTCTTATCCTCCTCCCTCTCAAGAAACAAAAAGAACAAAACAAAAACCTGGCCCCATTTTCCATTGAGAGAATACATTTTTTTTTTCTTGAAGACACTACTGTTGGTGGAAATGTTTGTGAGGGAATATAAACTTCTGATTTGACTTTGGAATGTAAGTTCCAATCAGTCCTTAATTACTTTTGTCTTTAAAGAACCACATCCTGTAGAAGAAGCATTGACTACTGAAGTCCAAAGCACATAGTGGCTTTTCATAAGGTTATAATTATCTATGCTTGTAAAAGGAAGAACATATACATTTCTTTTTTTAAGAAAAGATTGATATATTTTTATTGAAGTATAGCTGATTTACAATATATATTTCCTTATAAAAATGCTTACTTTGTTTTTCTGGGGTCTTAGAGAGGGGACTGGGAGGAGAGGCTGAGAACCACACTGCAAATGCCTCACCACCACCCCCGTTTTCCATCCATGAGGAGAGAGGTACCTCTGTGGGGTTTCATTTACTGTCATGGTTCCTCAAGTGAAAAGGATTAGTTTTCAACATGTCTGGGTCACAGGAGCTTATATGAGATTAGTGAAAAGTTCAGGCTTTATGTACTGTGGGGGATGGAGTGCAGGTACTTTTAAAGCTTAATGGAGCCATAGTCCACCTCTGTAGTTCCATTTCCATTTCCTCTCAAAATATGATCAGCTAGCCTTTCGAACAAAGCTTCATTCACTCTTTGAGATGCAAAGAACAGTATAACAAGGCCTAACAACATAATGGATCCTGGTTATGCCAGAAAGAGTTCTGACTCAGAACCAGTTGCCTCAAACAAGTAAACTGTCTTTTTAAAACGCTGGGGAAGACACAGGGGAGGCAGTTTCATATACCACACTGAAGTGAAGTAGAACGAGGTCGGTTAAGCACTCTATCCTGAGACACACACCTTTCATTTTCAATTGTTTTCAAATAAAAAGAGAGAAATCCCCTTTTCAAGTTAGATTGTTTAAATGCACCTACAGCTACTCCTGTCTAGCAAAGGCTAGGCAAGCTCTCCCTACTGATGCATTTCGAAAAAGGTTCAATTGGCAAAAGAAAGCAAGTGCAAAGGGTTTTTGACAAAAGAGGACTAGAGGGAACACATTTTCCTTTCACAGAAATACTGTTCTAGAAAATCAGATGAGGTAGCAGTTGAAAACCACAAAAATGTACATATGGGTGAGATAAACAGGGAAATTAGAAATTTTCAGATTCAGGCATTCAACTATACAAAATGATTCACTTAAAACGTGGGGTGGGGGGATAAATTAGGACTTTGAGATTAACAGATACACACTACTATATATAAAATAGATAAACAACAAGGACCTACTGTATAGAACAGGGAACTATAGTTGATACCTTGCAGTAACCTGTAAGGTAAAGAATCTGAAAAATCATACATACACACACACACACACACACACATAAATGAATTGCTTTGCTGTACACCTAATACAAAACAAGGTATTATGATTTTAAGATTACAGTACAGCCTAACCCAGCATATGCTGAGAATGTGATTTTTCTACCACAGAGCCATGTGTGTGTATGTGTGTTAGTCGCTCAGTCGTGTCCAACTCTTTGTGACCCCATGGACTGTGGTCTGCCAGGCTCCTCTGTCCAAGGGATTCTCCAGGCAAGAATACTGGAGTGGGTAGCCTTTCCCTTTTCTGGGGGATCTTCCCGACCCGGGGACGGAATCCGGGTCTCCTGCATTATAGGTGGATCCTTTATCTAAGCCACCAGGGAAGCCCACCACAGAACCATTCAGGTCTGTAAAGAACTCCTAGGAACCTGTCCTACCCTCAGCAGGGCTGTGCCTGCAGCTCCCTAGACCTACAGGCATACATTCTGTTTAGCGATGCTTTACATAATTCCTAGGCAGCCCTATCTAGGGCTCACCAGATAGAAAAGACTAAATCAAAATCAGGACCTCTGAAATACTTCCTCTGATAAAGAGATACTTTTTTTTTTTTTTAACATAATGTACATTTAGAGTAGATTCTAATACTGGTTAGATTGGAACAAAAGGATTATGGTATACCCACTTAATTGCACATTTAAAGGATAATTATTTTTTACTTTCCAGATGAATCATATCATTATCTTCTAAGCTATTATGAAATAGTATATCTAATATTCTGAGTTTAGGTTATAATGTTTTTCTAATACCATTATAACAAAGGTATAACTGAGTTTTTAAACTAAGATTTTTTTTTCCCGCTAAATAGTCAAGATATTTTATACATTATAGATTGCTCATGTGTGAAGGGAGTGACTGAGAAATGACTAGACATAAAGAAGAAAAACAAGTTTTCATTTGTTAAAAGTATGTGAAAATGAAATATACATGTTATATACTACACATAGTCCTGTGTGAGTGGAGACACACACATACATACATATGCAGCAAGAGCTGTTATTTCTTACAGAAGAGACACGTACAGAGTGAGAAAGGCTGACAGTTTGTAACCCCTTAAGTAGGTTAATGGTGTTGAGTTAACAGACAACAATACTATGATTAGAGTGTCTCACTCTGCTCAACACACTATGGGCATTCAATAAGCACTTGTAGAATTAAATTAAAAATCACTAAAAGGCTTTCACGCATAATAATACTTTCACACATTAACAATAGATTTTGCCCTGATTCTGAAGCAGCCTGGGGGCTCAAGGATTCAATGTGGGTGGAACTGAGTTGGGTGCAGGGCAGTCTGTTGGGTTCATGAAGCTATTAGGTGTAATTACCAATGTGAATCTAAACGCATTTGACCGAGAACAGAGTCAAATTAACTGCAATGTCAGTATATAACAGCTGTTATTCATTTGATACTTTTTTGTAATAAGAATCAGAATATTGAAATATGGAACTGAAGCATGTTTCTAATAAGTGATTAGGCCATCTACAAGGTATTTTGGTCATTTCTTATGTAGTCAGTTCGATTGTTTTCACCCACCTGCTCCAATATTTCCATGGTTTTCTGACTAGTGAAGTTACATAAGGCATACATGGCAACAAGCACATAGTGTAGAGGAGAGCCAAATTTGTAACTGCTGGCATAGCTCATATTCTACATAAGAATGATGAAATCTTATTAAATACTCAACACATTGAAGACAGTTCTTAACAGTTTTTGCAAATCGGAATTTCTGCATTTAGAATGTAAGAACTCTTAATGAGATCTAAAGTATATTACCTATCTTGTTTCACATATTTATTTTTGTCTCCTATTTAAAAAGAATATTTTTAGTTGATGTAGAAATTTGTTTTACTGCTAAGGCAGATAGAATGAGAGTTTAGCACTTATTTCTAGTGAACTGAGGCCAGAAATGTAATTATTCTAGTATGAGGTAAGAAAAAAATTACTAGTGATAAGTGGCCCAAAGAGACTACAGGAAAAAATAACTAGAACCTTTGATTAATCTAGAGTGTATACTGGAATTAGAATAGATGAAGCCCACTCTCCAACACTCATTTGCAGTGATCACTTATGCTCTGAAAAATGGCCCAGAGAAAAGAACAAAGTCCTAATGATTTATCAGGGCTTCCCTTGTGGCTCAGCTGGTAAAGAATCCACCTGCAATGCGGGAGACCTGGGTTCGATCCCTGGGTTGGGAAGATCCCCTGGAGAAGGGAAAGGCTACCCACTCCAGTATTCTTGCCCGGAGAATTCCATGGACATGTCCACGGGGTTGCAAAGAGTTGGACATGACTGAGCGACTTTGACTTTCACTTCAATGATTTATCAATGATCTATACATTGTGGGCTGACTGCATGTACAAAACTATATTTAAGCACTCTGTTGCACATTTTCACCTATGTAAAATCTGAGGCCAAAAATATAGGGGGCTGGGGGAAGACATTTGGGTGAGTCCGAGGAGGGCTGTGAACTTACAGAGTTCAGAAAGATTACGGATGATAAAGATTGGTGCCCAAATGGTTTTCTATAAAATTATAAGATCATGAGAGAATAGCATTGAAACATGTATATTATCAAGTGTGAAACAGATCGCCAGCCCAGGTTGGATGCATGAGACAAGTGCTTGGGGCTGGTGCACTAGGAAGACCCAGAGGGATGGGATGGAGAGGGAGGCGGGAGTGGGGAATCGGGATGGGGAACACATGTAAATCCATGGCTGATTCATGTCAATGTATGGCAAAAACCACTACAATATTGTAAAGTAATTAGCCTCTAACTAATAAAAATAAATGAAAAAAAAATTATAAGATCAGATTAATCAGAACACCTCTTCCTCTAGGCATGCTAGTCAACTAAGATTTTTATTGTTATGATTATTTCTATTCATAGTTTTTCATTATATGCTCACTGAAATAACTATTCTTATTAAGGGGATAACAACATTTAACACTTATTAAATGGTAACTATGTACCAAGCAGGTGCTAAGAGATTTGCTCATATTGTCTCATTTCATTCTTATGAAAATCCTAGGAGGAGGATGGCATTTTTTTCCTGTTTTATAGGCAAGGAGGCTTCCCTGGTGGCTCAGAGGGTAAAGAATCCACCCACAATGCAGGAGACCTGGGTTTCATCCCTGGTTTGGGAAGATCGTCTGGAGGAGGGCATGGCAACCCACTCCAGTATTTTTGCGTGGAGAATCCCCATGGACAGAAGAGTGTAGCGGGCTTACAGTCAGTGGGGTCGCAAAGAGTAGGGCACGACTGAGTGACTGAACACAGCACAAGCTGAGGATCAGAGGGGTTAGGGGAACTGCTCAAAGTTACACTGTTTAGAGCGGGAGTCAGGATCTGAACTCAGGTTTCTCTGGCTGTGAAGGAAAGGAGACTGGAACTCTGTAATCACAGGCTAAACAACTGAAAGGTCTAACTGAGATAACTTGTCACTGGAGAGGGGGGGGTCACAGAATCATCTGACTGAGTGTGATGTATCATTTGACGGTTGTTATTGCGGGAGCTGCTCTTGTCCCTCAAAGCCTTAACCCAGTGCTTGAATTTAGAAATTTGAGAACTGTTTATTGAATGAATAGCAGCAGTATGTCATGATGTTGTCTAAACTGGACCTAAAGATATTTCATTAAAATAATAATAAAATCCCAAATGTACACTACTAAATACCTTGGGTTGTTAAAGCTCTAAGGCCCTGGACAAATCTTTACTGGCTAATTTTATTTGGGGAATTCCCCCCACCCCCACAACACACACACACACACACACACACACACACACATACTCACATACCACATATTTCCAGTGAGAAAATAAACCTAGATAGCAAACATATATACCATGGAATATTACTCAGCCATTAAAAAGAATTCATTTGAATCAGTTCTAATGAGATGGATGAAACTGGAGCCCATTATACAGAGTGAAGTAAGCCAGAAATATAAAGAACATTACAGCATACTAACACATACATATGGAATTTAGAAAGATGGTAATGATAACCCTATACGCAAAACAGAAAAAGAGACACAGATGTACAGAAAAGACAGAAAGTTTTGATTTTGAATAAATGGATTTCTTGAAATGTTTGCTGATACAGGGAGAAAGGCAATTTAAATAAATGTAATATCAACCAGATATTCTTTTTTTCTTCATTGTGTAATCACTAGGTTGTGTCCAACACTTTGTGACCCAGTGGACTGTAGCCCATCAGGCTCCTTGGTCTACGACATTTCTCAGGCAAGAATACTGGAGTGCGTAGCCATTTCCTCCTTCAGGGGATCTTCCCAACCCAGGGATCGAACCTGTGTCTCCCACACTGGCAGGCATTGGCAGGCAGATCCTTTATTGCTGAGCCACCAGGGAAGCCTTGTTTCTTCATAAATAGGGCTTATTGTTAGGTCACTGTTTTGCTTTGCATTAGCATCTATGAGTTGCTCATTATCACTTGTAAAATATGATAGAATGTGGCACCTAGTTTGTCTCAGAAATTTATATTATCAGGGGTGCTTCAATACTGTGCTATGCTTTGTTGCTCAGTCATGTCTGACTCTGTGACTCCATAGACTGTAGTCCGCCAGGCTCCTCTGTCTGTGGAGATTCTCCAGGTAAGAATACTGGAATGGGTTTCTATGCCCTCCTCCAGGGGACCTTTCCCAACCCAGGAATCAAATCCAGGTCTCCCACATTGCAGGCAGATTCTTTACCATCTGAGTCATCAGGGAAGTCCAAGCTTTAATACTGCTTGGGATTAATTCTGTTATTTACAGATCTTTACTATTGGTTACTATAATTTAATGCCTGGGGAATGACATTTGGAAACATAATTTTGATCCATCCAGATTAAAATAATGTGAAATGAATTAATTAACTTATAAGATACAATCATTTTAAAACTCAGAAAACTAAAATTGCTATCCACCACTAATGATAGAGCTTAAATGTTTAGGTTTATTGGTTAAAATTTGCTTATTCACTATCAGAAGACTGATTTATCATCAAATCTGACTCAGGTAGCTGTTCTTATAATCATACTAGAAGTAAACAGGTAATTCTAATTTCCATAAAATCTTATATGAGAAGAAGCAAAACTGTTCCTGATTAAATAATATTTGCATAAGAATCACACTTGGAGTTTCCAATTTCAAAATACCCTTTTTGAAATGCATTTATTTTTATTGCTTGCTGTTAGTCCTTGCAATTAATTTGCTGAGTTCCAGAAACATGAAAAGAAAGAGATTTATTCACAAATATTACAAATATTTGGTAAGCTTTCTTACTCTACCTACAGAATTAATTAATTTATTTTTTGTGATCCTTAAATTATTTATCATCTATATTAATACAATCAAAGGTTGGAGAACATAGATTATGCCAAGTACTTGGCACAGTTTACATACTATTACACACATTTTAGAGTACATTTATTGATTTAGCATATGTTTGGCTGCATTTAAATTAGCTTTCTCAATTTTACATTTAAATAAATGATGTATTACTGTGTATGCTTTAATTAAAATTATTTGTGGAATGGCACAATAAATGTTGGTTGGATTAATGAAATAACCTAAGATGTCAAAACATATCAATACATAGTTACATACTGATGAAACTTTGCTGTTCTTAAAAAAAAAAAAAAAAGTCATCAGTGAATCCATTGCTTCCAACACCAAATACCATTTATCCCTCCATCTCTTTTATGAAAATTTTCCTTCGTGTACCACCTTCTTAAAGTGCCACAGGTTGCAACTCCTTTGAAAGGAACATCAGAAATGAGCTAACTCCTTTTTTTCTTCCTCTTTGACTGCTCTCTTCCAGCTATATCCACCTTGTGTTCAACTCTCCTCTCTTGTACTCTGGCTCACTACCTGAGCCAGAACAAATTCCTGAATCAAATTCCTATAATCACCTTGACTCTCCTACCTCATCACATCACAACCCCACATCTGACTTGCAAGACTCCTCACAAGTCTTTCCAACAGTCTTCCTATTTTTCCAACAGTTTCCAATTTCAAACCCTCCTCTGTCAATGATGAAAACGAGGACAATCAGAACCTGAGAAAATATTTACTGAACATTGAACTGTTCATCAGAGACCAATGACATCAACATGTAATTGACAGACTAGAGTATTAGCGACATCAGTCTCTATGGATTACCTCATTTTACGCTCACAATAACAAAGAATGTTCTATTACTCCTTTTTATAGAGGAGGATATTAAGGCACAGAGAGATGAAAGTCTTTGTCAGAGATTATCTGGGTACTCAGTTGTAGATCTAAGACCTGAACGTAGGACCTATCCTTGTCATCACTTTAATGTACTTCCCTGTGGGTCACTGAACAGTTCCTCCACATGAGGCCTTCCACCTTCCATGCTGACATGTGCCAATGCTGACGTTAGTCCCATTTACTTGAATAGTTTCACCCCTGGTTAGCCAAATATTACCCATCCTTCAGAGGCCATAGTTAGTTAACTACGTGAAAAAATAGTTCAACTATTTTTTCAACTCCTTGTGAAACCTTACATCATTTTACCAGATCTCATTGATCTCTCCTTTTAGATAGTCTGAAGTAATCTCTGTTATATATCAGTACACTGTTTGCTGGTTCAGCTTTATCACATCTGAAGAGTAGCAGAATATTTCACCCCAAAATATGCCACTATTTCAAGCTGAAGGTAATTGAGAAGAAGCGGATACCAGAAAAACTCAGCCCTGTAGCTATCTGCCTAAAAGCAGGACATAAATTTGTGAAGGTGTCCCTCTATTACTCTTTATCAGGAATAAAGAGAAGTTATTCATCAGAGACTATTCTAGATAGACTGTTATCCTTTCGGAAACAGCACCAGGGGAACCTACGTAACAGTTTGCCCACTAGCTCTTATCTTCCATTAGTTTCTTCATATATTTACGTTCCCACAATTTGCCACACTAGAAACACAAAGTGCTTTGCTTTTGTCTCATCTAAAAGCTTCTAAAAATGCATTATTCTTTTGCTAAGATGATATATAAGCCCAAGTTCTAACCACCCCTTTGAGTTACTCATCACTGAATGCTCTCAGGTATATGCATGATGCATGTATTAATACATCTGTTCATTTTTCTCCTGTTAATCTGCCTTTTGTCCATGTAATTTATAGGGCCCCAGTCAATGAACAGTTTTTTTCTCACCTACACATCTCTGACAAAACTGTAAACTAAAAAGGATGGGGACTATGTCTTGAACTTTTTTCTGAATTCTTCAGTAAGCACAAAATGACTCATCATTAGCAGCAGCAAGAATTTTCTAGGCTCTGTGTTATGTACTACACTTAATTATCTCATTTAATCTTCACTAAAACAATAGGAGGCAAATGTCATTATCCTCCATTATGAATGAGGTAACTGAGGCATGAAGAGATGAAGGAAGAGAACAAGGTCATAAAGTGAGTAGGTGGCAGAGCTAGGACTGATCTCCACTTTTGTAATGCAGAGATGTTAATAACTTTTTAATCATGTCACTTAATGTTTACAAATGATGCTTTCTTTAATATATACCCATGTCTTTTTTCTCTTTTACAATAAAAAATACTATTTCTTATTGTGGGCTTTGCCTGTGGATTTCTAATTCTTTCAAAATGGAGCCTTGAAACATGGCTTTTTTTTGGGGGGGGGGAGACATGGCATTTTATAATGGATTTAACTGTAAAGATGTAATTATCTGGCTGCTTGGTTTCCATGATATCTTTACTTAATACTGAGTTTGGTTGATCACATCCAGATTACAGAAATAATCTTTTGTGGTTGCTTTATCCCATTATTGCTCGGGATAATTAGATTCTAAAATATTTCCTCATGATGAATGTATATAATTTTGCATGCCAGATAAATACATCTTGTTGTTGTTACTCATTAGCTATATGGGATCACAGGAGATTTTTAAAAAGGGATGGTCTGCCAATTTTGCAAAGTTCATATGAAACAGAAACTTTACAGAAAAAGTATCTGTGTTTTTAAAGTCATTTGCAATTTTCAAATGACTTTCTTTACCCAAGGACTCTTTACTTGACTACCTTTGTACAGGTAAGATTTCCTCATTCCAAATGAATCTATCTCCAGTCACATGTGCATGAACTATCTCTACAGCTTATATTATATGTAGCTCACAATGGTAATCTAGTGTTCTATATCAGTTCTTTCAGTGGAAAATGGATAACACTGTTATAACTGGACACATTTACAAGTTCTTTGAATCACTTTCGGATGGCACCTCATTCTCATGTCTTCCATGGATTCACCTTTTATGTAGCTCCATCATGCCTCCTCCCAGACTCAAAAGAATGTCTGCAACTGACTTCCACCTAGTTAACAGTAGTATCTTTTACAAGATACTAAGAAACTCACTGACACTGAACGCCGTTTTGATATCCAGTTACCAAACTCTGTTTTTATTCTTTCTTTTCTGCATCTTTGATCTTCTTAAGATTATATAATTTCAATGGAAGGATCTCTTTTTAAAACATATTTGCAAGTACTAACACACATATACTCTAATTGTAAAATAATATTACAATAAACAATAACAATAATAAGATGTGAGAGTTGGACCATAAAGAAGGCTGAGCACCAAAGAATTGATGCTTTCAAACTGGAGAAGACCATTGAGAGTCCTCTGGAAAGCAAGGAGATCAAACCAGTCAATCCTAAAGGAAATCAATCCTGAATATTCATTGGAAGGACTGAAGTTGAAGCTCTAATACTTTGACTGCCTGATACAAAGAGCCGACTCATTAGAAAAGACCCTGATGCTTGGAAAGTTTGAGGGTAGAAGAAGGAGGCGACAGAGGATGAGATGGTTGGATGGCATCACCGACTCAATGGAAATGAGTTTGAGCAAACTCTGGGAGATGGTGAAGGACAGGGAAACCTGGCATGCCACAGTCCACAGGATCACAAAGAGTCGGATACCACATAGCTACTGAACAATGAACGACACTTGCTACATATGGGCCACCAATCAAGAACCTAATGGTGAGGTCAAACTGGAGTTAAGTTGGACCTCTAATCCAACATGACTGGTTTCCCTTCGCCATGCGAAGGGACAGATGTGTACACATGGAGAATGCCATGTGAAGACTTAAGTTATGCTGCCACAAGCCAAGGAACTAACAGAAACAAAGGGAGAAGCCTGGAATGGATGGATCCTTCCCTAGTGTTTTCAGAAAGAGCAGCACCCTGCCAATACCTTCATTTCAGATTTCTGCCCTCCAGAAGTGGGAGACAATAAACCTTGTTGTTCTAAGCCATCCAGTTTGTGGTATTTTCTTATAGAAGGCCTAGGAAACTAATAAGCTTGCATGCCTGCGTGTGTGCTCAGTCGTGTGCAACTCTTTGCAACTCCATGGACTTAGCCCACCAAGCTCCTCTGTCCATGGGATTTTCCAGGCAAGAACACTGGAGTGGGTTGAAATTTCCTCCTGCAGTGGCTCTTCCCAACCCAGGGATCAAACTCATGTCTCCTGTAGCCCCTGCATTGGCAGACAGATTCTTTACTACTGAGCCACCTGGGAAGACTAGGTAACTAATATATCCTAACTTTAATAATCAAAAACCAATGATTCTCAAGTGTGTCTTTCTCATCTAAACCTTTCCCGGGTTTCATATGCACACACACAATAGCTTCTTAGATATTTCCCATCTTTACAACGTTTCTTAAAATGACACGAGATTCAAAATGTCACCTATCATGTAATTCTCCTGATGAAGTCTGCTCTATTTGTGAATTGTTTTTTATTTATTAAATTGATTTATTTATTAAAGAAGGTACCACCTTCTTTAATGCCCCCTTCCCTTGATTCTCCCATCTAAAATTTTCAGGGTCAGTGAATTCTACATTTTAATAGTTCTCTGGTGATGGTTAATTTTATGTGTCAGCTTGACTGGGCCATGGTATCCACATATTAGTTCAGAGTAATGAGGGTGTTTTTGGATGAGATAAATATTTAAGTCAATGGATTTTTTAGTAAATCAGATCGCCCTTTGTAATGCAGGTGGGCCTCATCCAATCAACTGAAGTTCTGAAAAGATCAAAAAACTGATTGCCCCTGAGCAAGAGGGAATTCTACCAGCAGATTGCCTTTGGACTTGAACTGCAACATGGGTTCTTCCCTGGCTCTCCAGGGTGCCATCCTACTCTGCAGATTTTCCACATGCCAGCTTCTATAATCACATGAGCCAATTCCTTAAAATAAATCTGTCTATACATATCCACAACCTATAGAATAGAATACACTTCTTACTGGTGACTTCTGTAATGGCACTACGATTGCATTAATTCAGGCCACCATCTTCTCTTGTCAAGACTGTGATAACCTCTTAACCTCTGTTGTCTCATGCTGTTCCCTTTTCAGTCAATTCTCTATGCTTTTGTCAAAATGATCTTTCTAAGAAACCTATAAAAGCACATTAACTTTCTATGTAGAAGCATTCATAGATTTACCATAGCTCTCAGTGTAAGACCCTTAGCATAACCAAGAGAATGCACAATCTATCCTCTACCTCTTCCAGCTTCTTCTTTCAGTACTCCTCCATGCACATAAGGGAGCTAATATTCAGTGCTATTCTACTGATTCTATCACCTATTAAGTGAGAACTTCCTGCAAATACCCACTGCCATGCTGTGCTCTACTCCTTCCCCTAATTGAGTGATCATCAGTCAGGACCTCTTCTTTTGATCCTAATTATGAAACTTGCTTGCTAAATTATGTTGATACTATCTTATTTTACCTTGGCAGTTTACTTTTTTCTTTTTATTATTTTTAAAATGTCCTGGTGGCTCAGACATTAAAGAATCTGCCTGCAATGCAGGAGACATAGTTTCGATCCCTGGAATTTTGAAGATCCCTTGGAGAAGGGAATGGCTACCCAGTCTAGTATTCGTGTCTGGAGAATCCCATGGACAGAGAAGCCTGGCAGGCCACAGTCCACGCGGTGGCAAAGAGTTGGACACCACTGACCAACTAACACTTTCCCCTTTCCCCTCACAGTGATTTACAATATTGTGTTAGTTTCAGGTGTACAGTGCAGTGATTCAGTTATATGTGTGTATGTATACACACACACACACACAGGCGTACACACACACACACACACACACACACACACATATGGCAGAAGATATATCCCACCCAATCCAAACAGACAGAAAATAACTAGGCTTGGGGAAAGACCTCACCTTTAACACAGATTTTATGGAGTGGGCATGAATCAGCAAAGAAACAGAGTGAAAAACACCTCAATCTCCACACCTTGAAATGTGTGTGTCTATGAGTATATGTGTGTGCTTGTGTTTGGGAGACCCAAATGTTCCACTGAGATTCTGCCTCAATCAAAATTAGGGATGTTGGCGTATCTGTGCAATGACTTGCAAGAGCTGTCATGCTCCATTTTCCTCTGAGTAAATCAGTCATTTATTGAGAATATATATATATATATATATATATATATATATATATATGTATATTCTTTTTTACATTCATTTCCATTATGGTATTTTACAAGATACTGAATATAGTTCCCTGTGCCATAAGTGGGACCTTGCTGTTTATCCATTCTGTATACTTTTTTTCTTTGAAAATTATGCTTATTTCCTGGGCAAAAAAATAAACTGTAGTCACTTCCTAAAAATTTGTATGTATTTTAAAGGTATGAAGAAACTAGTAGCAATATCACTTTAGAAGATTTGCCAAATATCACTTTAGAAGATTTATGGCAGAATAATTGATAATGGGGCTTCCCTGGAGGCTCAGATTGTAAAGAATCTGCATGCAATGCAGGAGACCGGGGTTCGATCCCTGGGTCAGGAAGATACCCTGGAGAAGGGAGTGGCAACCCACTCCAGTATTCCTGCCTGGAGAATTCCATGAACAGAGGAGCCTGGTGGGCTACAGTCTGTGAGATTGCAGAGTTGGATGCGACTGAGCGACCAACACTTTCACTTTCAATTATAATAAATACTTGTAATTAAAAATGCATAACAATAATTAAAAATTAACTTTGGCCACAGACTGCCTAGGTTCAGATCTTGGTTCTACCTCCTACTCTATGTCAACTTGGACAACTCCCTTAACTTCTCTGTGCCTCTGTTTCCTCATCTTAAAATGAGATAGTAATACTCTTCTGTTAGGGTTTTGTGAGGATTAAATAAATTCAAATGCATAAAATCCTAGAACAGTTCCTGATACACAGTAAGTACTGTATGTTTGCTGTTGTTGCTCTTGTTATTGTTATTATTTGACAATGGCATTTATAAGTGTACAGATGCTATCACCAGACTATTTAGATTCTAATCTTGCTTCTAATACTTCCTATTTGTGTGACCTTGGCAAGTTCCTTAATTTCTATGAGCTTCAGTTTCCTCGTCTGTAAAATGAGATAATAATAGCATCTGTCTCAGAGAGATGTTATGAAGATTAATGTTCTTAAAATATGTGAAAGCCTTAGAACAGTGCTTGGCACATAGTAAACATTATACAGTGCTTGCAATTCTGAATATCATATATTTAGAAACAGGTAGTCCATATTAATCATATTATCTTGCATCCTGTTCAGATTTTGTTTTGTTTTTAAATTCTCTAACCCTCAGTGGCAAAGGCTATGCTTTTTCATTATTCAGTTGCAGGTACCTGAGGCTGATCACTTTCTTTCCTCCCTCTCTTCTTTAAAAAGAAAACAAAACCAAAGCAAAAAGATCCACCTTTTATAGGCAGTCATTCTTGCTAACCAAGAAAACAACTTACTTCATACTATGTGGATATACCAGTATTTTATTCATAGGCTCACAGCTGGACAAGGTGCTTTCTCCCTACTTTTTTTTCAACTTTTAATAGTGCTGTCAATATCCATTAAGACGTGAAATGTTCAAGATCCCAAAGGAGGGTGTTAGTCATTGCTGTACTATCAATAGGCACGTGCCAATAAAATAAAATTAAAACCATAAGGCTCATCTCCCCAGACCAGTGTTTCTCTTTTCATCTCACTCTCTTCTTCTCTTACCACTGCCTCATTCAGAACATATATAATTTGATTAAAAAAATGAAAAGAAAGAGTGTTGCAACAACATATTACCTTGCATTGGCTATCAAAAATCCTGTGTTCAGTGTAGGATGACAAGAAATAAAGATAATGAGAGACATTTGATAAAGGTAACTAATAATATGGTAAATTTTCTACCAAAACCATAATTATTCAGTTTATAATTCAAAATTAATTAAATGCAATTACTTTACACTTCATATGTCTTTTTTTTTTTTTTAAATGGAAGCACTTCATACCTTTGTTTATATCAATGAGTTGTTTCTTTTTCTTCTGGCGTTCCAACTTTTCTTGTTCAGCTTTCTCTTTTGCAAGCTTTGCCCTCCTAGTCTTCTCTTCCAGTTCTTTTCTCTTGTTGTTTTCTTTCACTGCTTCCTGTACATGTAAACAAAGTTAAAAATTCTTACATTGCCTATATATTAGAGGACTTGTGCAATTTTAAAATTTTAAATACACATGTGTAGATGTTCAGAGATGGAATAGTATTATAGCAGCTTTTAGATATGTGCATGTACTTTTGAGAGGATGAAATAAACCTAAGATATTTCTTCTTGAAAAAAAAAAAGGTATATTCAGGATTTAATTGCTATTACCTGGGGTGCTAGAAAATTAGAAACATGAATATTTACAGATTTACCAATAAACATTCTGTCTCTGTTGTTGAAATGTGAAATAGCTTTGATACACAAGAAAAAGTTTAATAGGGAAATATGGTTAGCAGGTATTCTACCACTTTTTTTTTACACTTTCCCCTTTCCTGAAAAATGTTTTTTTAAAACCAACTGATAAGATTTTGTGAGGGAAAATGAGATACATTTATAAAGTACTTAGAACACTTAGTCTATGACAATGATGGTGGTGGGTGTGGTGGTGGTCATCATTAAATCTAATGGTGCAAGACATGAAACAATCAGCCATATTGTCACAGCAAAGACAAACCTGCAAGTTTAATAGCATTTACATGTCAAGATCTTTAGGAATGCTGAAATGCACTTCCAGTTATTGTGTGTTTTATTTTGCATAGATTATGTGTGGAACTCAAGGTAATCAGTACATTTCATCAGACAGTATGGGAAAAAGTTAGAGTCAAAAGTTCAGCTGGACTAATGGTACTTTAGAGAAGAGTCATTTTAGAGAAATCACTAATACAGAGACACATCAACTCCAAGTTCCTTCCATCAAATTGTTCTGCTTTTCTTTTTCCTATTCTAATTCATTAGACCTATTTCACAGCATGTACCAACTATTTCACAGAAACTATTTTGTTCCAAAAACCCCAAAGAAGACTCAGTAACAAGAATACATCTACAAGGCTTGGCCTGGAGGTACCTATATTGAAATATTTGTTCTACATATTAAAAGATATAATAGTTTTCATTTATTTAGTTTTAAAAACCTTTATTTGTATTTATTTATTTATTTGACTATGCCACGTCTTAGTTGCAGCATGCAGGATCAATCTTCATTGTGGCATGAGGGATCATTCTTTTTAGTTGAGGCATGTTGGAATCATTAGATGGACCATGTGGGATCTTAGTTCCCCAACCAGGGGTCGAACCCAGGCCCCCTGCAATGGGAGTATGGAATCTTAGCCACTGGACTACCAGGGAAGTCCCTATAATAGATTTCAAAAGCCTTTAAAAAGCGCTTTCAAAATATTCTTCTGATTTGCAAGAATTATTGGTACCTCTCCCTTCTACTACTGCTATCATACTAGCACATCTAGAATTATGCTAAGAGCACAAAATACTCTGGCTCCTGTAGACAAACTCAAAGAATTACCACTTAAACTTGAATAATAGAATCATAATTTTGGAGCAGCATTTCTCAACTTCAGCACTGTTGTCATTTGGGGCAAGACAATTCTTGGTTGTAGGCTTCCCAGGTGGCTCAGTGGTAAAGAATCCGCCTGCCAAGCAGGAGACATGGGTTTGATCCCTGGATTAGGAAGGTCCCCTGGAGAAGTAAATGGCAACCCATTCCAGTATTCTTGCTGGGAAATTCCATGGACATAGGAGCCCAATGGGGTACAGTCCATGGGGTCACAAAGAGTTGTATACAACTTAGCAACAACAATAAATTCTTTGTTGGGGGAGTGCCATGTGTCTTGTAAGATATTTAGCAGCACTCTTGACCTCCACTGACTAGACGCCGGTAGCACCTCTTTCTGGTTGTGACAGCCAAAATGTCTCCAGAGACTGGCAGATGTTACCCAGGTTGAGAACCACTAACCTAGGGGGTTTTATAGAAATTATTCACCAAAAACTGAAAATTGCCTGTTCCACTGAAAGAATCTTCTTTTTGCAGATATGGAAACTGAGTTCTGAATGAGTTTAACTACTTGTCTAAGGTCACACATTTATGTAATTGCAAAGTTGGGAAAAGAACTCATGTCTCTCCTCAGTGTTTAATGTTTGTTTGATTCTTTGAGGAAGAAAAGATAAGTGGATATGACACCAAAAGCACAGACAACCAAAGAAAGAAACAGATAAATAAAACCTCATCAAAACTAAAAACTTTTATCTATCAAAGAACATTGTCAAGGGAATTCCCTGGCGGTCCAGTGGTTAGAACTTGGCACTCTCACTGCCAGGGCCTGGGTTCAATCCCTGGTTGGGGTACTAAGGTCCCACAAGCTGTGTGGTGCAGCCAAAAGGGAGGGGAAAACAAAAACAACAACACAGAATGGGAGAAAATATTTGTAAGTCGTATATCTGATAGGAATATATAAATCTTTTACTAATCAACCATAAAAAGACAAGTAACCCAACTAAAAATGGGGAAAAGATTTAAACTGATATTTCTGCAAAGCAGATAGAGAGCCAATAAGTATAGGAAAAGACATTTGACATCATTAGTCACTAGGGAACTACAAATCAAAATCACAATGAGGTACCACTTTATGAATACTAAGATGGCTATAATAAAAAAAAACAACAAAACAGATAATAACAAGTGAGGAATTGGAAAAATTCGAATGCCTTGCATTGCTGGTGTGAAAGTAAAATAGTGAGTCATCTTGGAAAGCTCTCTGAGTTTTTCAAAATGCTAAACATAGAGTTACAATAGGACCCAACAATTCCACTTCTGGATATGTATCCAAGAGAAAAGAAAACACATGTTCATACAAAAACATGTGCAAGACTTTTCATTAGAAGAATTATTTCCAATAGCCAGTAAGTGGAGACAACCCAAACGTCTATCAGCTGATAAATGGATAAACAAAATGTGGTACATACTGTTTATGGAATATTATTCGAACATAAGAAGAATAAAGTACTGATACATGACACGACATGAATGAACCTTAAAATATTATGCTAAGTGAAAGAAAGTCAAACACAAAAGGCCACATATGGTATGATTCCATTCATATGTAGTGTCCAGAATAGACAAATCCATGGAGAGAGAAAGTAGACTATTGGTTGACAGGAGAAGGAGGAGTGGGGAATGGAGAATGACTGTTAATGAGTATGGGGCTTCTTTTTGGTCATGATGAAAATGTTCTGGAATTACGTAGTGGTGATCATTGCAGAAACTTGTGAATATATTAAAAACCACTGATTTGGTACTTCAAAAGGGTGAATTTTATGATATGTAAATTATATCTCAATAAAAATTAATAAAATAAAAAATAAGTATTTGAAAAAGGCAGGATTGAAATAGAATTGTAACTTAGAAAAAAAGGCAACATGCAAAGGCAACATACATTCAGGCTCTGATACTAACAAGTTGCATGATCTTTGGTAAGTAACATAAGAGGAGGTGAGTAGCAGAAGAGAGAAGGGAGGTTAATGCTTGTGTATATTTTATTACCAGTCAGATTTCTGATCTGGTGAACCATCAACCAACATCTGGATGGATGCTTCCATTATCAGTCTACTGGACTATTTAGCTGTTGAGTGCTGTCATTTATTATGAAGATAGAAAAAACTGGTAACTTGCAGTTGTATTTCTTTCTTGTCCTGATAATAACAGCTATTTTTTAATGGAAATTTATTATGTGCCAGGTATTTAAAGTAAAGAACTTCAAATATTTATAGAAATCCTACAAAATAACTAGTATTTGTTCTCATTTTACAGATGGTAAAGGGAGGTTAAATGAGATGTCCAAGGCTCTGCAGGTACTTAAATACCAGAACCACAAATGTTCACTCACATTACCATGATGCCTTCCAAATAAAGTTGTCAGATAAAAAACAGGACACTCAGCTAAATGTGAATGTTAGATAGTATTTCATTCTTTTTTATGACTGAGTAATAACATGAATTTCTCTTTTTTTTTTTAGTTTAAGTATATCCCATTCAATACTTAGCATATACTTATATCAAAAAATTTCATGCAATAGTTGGGACATCTTGATACTAAAACTCATTCATTCTCCATGCAATATTTGGGATATACTCATTTTAGAAAATCAGGTAATATGTGGGACATTGATAACAAAAGATTTTAGCATAGTTTATCTGAAATTCAACTTTAACTGGGCATCTAGTATTTTTATGTGAAAAATGTGGCAACCTTATTCCCAAGACTGCTGATGTTTTTATAAGTATTCTCTTGTAGACTAAGATTACATAATGAAGATTGTAGAATAATTATAAAAATACAAAAAAGCCCAAATATAAACTATACTCTGAGAACAGAAATGATATAGATCATTGATAGGCATTATGTGGTTCATGAACTTGACTCATACTATTTCTATGGCATTCTTCACATTTTGTTCCTTTTATTTCTTAAAAACAAAACTAAAAAAAGTTTATATAAAAATCTAAACTAATACAATTTAGAAGAAAATCAGTCAATAATATCACCGAATCACTAGTAGAAAAATTCATCATATGGGAATGGGTTAAATTTCTATATGAAAGGGAGACTTGGAACTGGCACTTATAAAACACCATGAATGTAAGTCTATAAACAATGAAACAGAACAAGTAATAGGTCCATCAGTTGACATCTTCTTAAATGTTTCAGGAATAAATTTAACTACGAAACAGTCACACAGTTTGAAATGGCATAATGGCGTACTCTTAAAGAGACCAAAACAAAGAGGAAAATAATTTCTGTGGCTTGACAATAATAGAAATGAATGCAGACATCTATAAAGGCATGTATTTTTCAAGCAACACAGACTGTGGAGTAAGATTCAGTTCTGATATCACCAATTCTGTCTTCATGAAGAAGCATCATGCTAAAAAGAAGATCCTATTCCTCTTGGTGGTTTTACTCTTTGGCTCTGGCTTTAGGAAATTAGGGATGGGAAACACATGCCTATTTAATTCTCCCTACATAGGAAATAAATTTACAATGAGAAAGGGAAATCTTAACTATGGTTTCATATCAACAATCTTTAATTTTACTAGAGAGAAAGATAAGAAATTTCAAAACCTTGGTTAACTCTCCAAAAAATATGAAGACTGATGAGAGAACTCTTTTGAGGGATAAGGATGTATTTTTTTAAGTTTCATTAGGTCCCATTTGTTTAGTTTTGCTTTTATTTCCAATATTCTGGGAGGTGGGTCATAGAGGATCTTGCTGTGATTTATGTCGGAGAGTGTTTTGCCTATGTTCTCCTCTAGGAGTTTTATAGTTTCTGGTCTTACATTTAGATCTTTAATCCATTTTGAGTTTATTTTTGTGTATGGTGTTAGAAAGTGTTCTAGTTTCATTCTTTTGCAAGTGGTTGACCAGTTTTCCCAGCACCACTTGTTAAAGAGGTTGTCTTTTTTCCATTGTATATCCTTGCCTCCTTTGTCAAAGATAAGGTGTCCATAGGTTCGTGGATTTATCTCTGGGCTTTCTATTTTGTTCCATTGATCTATACTTCTGTCTTTGTGCCAGTACCATACTGTCTTGATGACTGTGGCTTTGTAGTAGAGTCTGAAGTCAGGCAGGTTGATTCCTCCAGTTCCATTCTTCTTTCTCAAGATTATTTTGGCTATTCGAGGTTCTAGATGCCCATCAGCAGATGAATGGATAAGGAAGCTGTGGTACATATACACCATGGAATATTACTCAGCCATTAAAAAGAATTCATTTGAACCAGTCCTAATGAGATGGATGAAGCTGGAGCCCATTATACAGAGTGAAGTAAGCCAGAAAGATAAAGAACATTACAGCATACTAACACATATATATGGAATTTAGAAAGGTGATAACGATAACCCTATATGCAAAACAGAAAAAGAGACACAGAAATACAGAACAGACTTTTGAACTCTGTGGGAGAATGTGAGGGTGGGATATTTCAAAAGAACAGCATGTATACTATCTATGGTGAAACAGATCACCAGCCCAGGTGGGATGCATGAGACAAGTGCTCGGGCCTGGTGCACTGGGAAGACCCAGAGGAATCGGGTGGAGAGGGAGGTGGGAGGGGGGATCGGGATTGGGAATACATGTAAATCCATGGCTGATTCATATCAATGTATGACAAAACCCACTGGAAAAAAATAAATAAATAAATAAAAATAAATAAATAAATAAATAAATTCAAAGTAAAAAAAAAAAAAAAAGGATGTATTTTTTTCAACCTAACTCTTATAAAACAAAATCCAAATAATTAAAAGAATAAAAGCAACAGGAGCAAATTTGAGATTGGAATTTTTAAAAAAACCTTTAAATAACTGACTGTGATTAACAACACTTTATATTTGTTGAGCCTCACTAAACATTTTATTTTATTTTTTTTTAATTAATTTATTTATTTTTTCAGTGGGTTTTGTCATACATTGACATGAATCAGCAATAGATTTACACATATTCCCCATCCCGATCCCCCCTCCCACCTCCCTCTCCACCCGATTCCTCTGGGTCTTCCCAGTGCACCAGGTTCGAGCACTTGTCTCATGCATCCCACCTGGGCTGGTGACCTGTTTCACCATAGATAATATACATGCTGTTCTTTTGAAACATCCCACCCTCACCTTCTCCCACAGAGTTCAAAAGTCTGTTCTGTACTTCTGTGTCTCTTTTTCTGTTTTGCATATAGGGTTGTCGTTACCATCTTTCTAAATTCCATATATATGTGTTAGTATGCTGTAATGTTCTTTATCTTTCTGGCTTACTTCGCTCTGTATAAGGGGCTCCAGTTTCATCCATCTCATTAGGACTGATTCAAATGAATTCTTTTTGACGGCTGAGTAATATTCCATGGTGTATATGTACCACAGCTTCCTTATCCATTCATCTGCTGATGGGCATCTAGGTTGCTTCCATGTCCTGGCTATTATAAACAGTGCTGCGATGAACATTGGGGTGCACGTGTCTCTTTCAGATCTGGTTTCCTCAGTGTGTATGCCCAGGAGTGGGATTGCTGGGTCATATGGCAGTTCTATTTCCAGTTTTTTAAGAAATCTCCACACTGTTCTCCATAGCGGCTGTACTAGTTTGCATTCCCACCAACAGTGTAAGAGGGTTCCCTTTTCTCCACAGCCTCTCCAGCATTTATTGCTTGTAGACTTTTGGATAGCAGCCATCCTGACTGGCGTGTAATGGTACCTTATTGTGGTTTTGATTTGCATTTCTCTGATAATGAGTGATGTTGAGCATCTTTTCATGTGTTTGTTAGCCATCTGTATGTCTTCTTTGGAGAAATGTCTGTTTAGTTCTTTGGCCCATTTTTTGATTGGGTCATTTATTTTTCTGGAATTGAGCTTCAAGAGTTGCTTGTATATTTTTGAGATTAATCCTTTGTCTGTTTCTTCATTTGCTATTATTTTCTCCCAATCTGAGGGCTGTCTTTTCACCTTACTTATAGTTTCCTTTGTAGTGCAAAAGCTTTTAAGTTTCATTAGGTCCCATTTGTTTAGTTTTGCTTTTATTTCCAATATTCTGGGAGGTGGGTCATAGAGGATCTTGCTGTGGTTTATGTCGGAGAGTGTTTTGCCTATGTTCTCCTCTAGGAGTTTTATAGTTTCTGGTCTTACATTTAGATCTTTAATCCATTTTGAGTTTATTTTTGTGTATGGTGTTAGAAAGTGTTCTAGAGCCTCACTAAACATTTTAAATGCTAACTTGTCTACTTCAACATGATTCTCGAGTAGGCATCAATCATTATTTCTTAGGGTTGGGAATGCCAACTGATTAGATTCTGTCAATGTGAAGAACTGTGTTCTGTTAAGAGGATGCTAATTGAGAAAGTGTTATGGTAGTAACCTCACCAAGATAAGAAATGCTTACAGAAAAAAAAGTATCAGTTTTACTGGCATATCTATTTTGCAAGAGTCAGGAAAAAGCACAGGAGTAGAATGCAATAAAAAATGTCTCCAAGATTGACTGTAAAATTTTTGTACTCACCAACCTCATTTTAAATCTCTAACTAATTTAAAGTCTCTATTGTCTCACTGAAAGATAAGAATAAATTACAAATCCTATTTCCTTTGTTGAGCATAATTAACAAATGAGACCTATGGACTAAAAATGTCATGTTAAAAAACAACAACAATAAAACCCACACCTCATGTAAATGATAAGACCTCTCATATATCCCAATTAAACTTCAAGAAATGGATGAAACTGGTTTAGAAAATTCCAGGGGGCTCAGATGCCAGCCTCTTTCATGTTAGGTCTACACAAACCGAGCATCTTCTAATCTCATGATATTTAAAAATGAAAACCACTGCCCACCAAAACCTATTCCTTACTTCCTTTGCATTCAAGGGCTTTTTATCCCCGTGCTGACTTCAGAGGCACTCTGCAAGCACTGGGATCTCACTGAAAGTCAAAGTATACTTGAGGGATGGAGAAGTAGAGCAATTAGCAAGAAAAATGGATCTTGGAGTCACCTTAACCTGGTTTCATATCCAAGTTCCCATCACTTATCCTAAGAGCTGTGTGACCTTGAACAAGTTAGTTACTTCATTTCTCTGAGCTTTAGTTTATACATCTGTAGAACAGAGATGCTAAGTCACTTCAGTCGTGTCCAACTCTTTGCAACCCTATGAACAGTAGACTGCCAGGTTCCTCTGTCCATGGGATTCTCCAGGCATGAATACTGGAGTGCATTGCCATGCCCTCCTCCAGGGGAACTTCCTGACCCAGGGATTCGAACCTGCGTCTCTTACATCTTTTTGCATTGGCAGCCGGGTTCTTTACCACTAGCGCCAGTTGGTACTACACTCAAATTACTTAGTTGTTCAAGAGATTAAGGGAAATAATGTTTATATAAAACTGAAGACGATGCCTGGTACAGAGAAATACTCACTACATGATGGCAGTCATAATTATATGTGAAAGAAACATCTGAAAGTTTAAATGGTAAGCACACATGACCTCATGCGTTTTCAATAGCTTCATTTGCACAATCCCCTCTCTTTTTTGGAAGACACGAGGATGTGATCCATGACTAGAAATGTAGCATCTTGATACCATCTACCCTCATAAGCATACTGAACATGATTTTCAACTACCATATCACTGGCATTGAAGGTAACATTATTTATTTATTTACTTTGGTCCCACCGCATGGCATGCAGGATCTTAGTTCCCCCACGAGGGATCAAACCCGTGTCCCCAGAAATAGGAGCACAGAGTCTTAACAACTAGATCACCAGGGAAGTCCCTTAAAGGTAATTTTAAAAATCCAAATATGTATATATATAGATAGATATCACTATCACTTGGCACTCATAAAAAAAAAAAAAAAAAACCTAGAAATTTATTTTTTTCTCTTTTGAGTTTTGAATTATCCTGGGTATCTGTGAGAATATCCTTGGCAAGATTGTGATTCATTTTCAGTATTGGAAGCTGTATTAGAAGAGAGTCACACAACCTTAAAAGAATGTGTTGAAAGTGTCCTGGTGAAAAAATTGGCAACGCTGTTGCCAGAGGCACCCTGTGATCAAGCCACTGAGTGTTTCTTCATTCATCAGGGATGTAAGAAGGATTCACAAATGATACTGAGTCAAATCATTTGGCAACAATATAAAGAAACCTGACATGCATTATATTGAAAATCGTTTTATACACTAAAGGTGAATCAGCGAGAGATAATTGTTTGATGAAAACTCAATGAAATAGGTGAATTCTCTCCACATCGTTTATCTTGAACTGTCCTAGCATCTGATCCTTTTTAAGCTTTAATTCAAACTGTGCTGTTGGAGCTTTTTTTTTCTTTTACCTTCTTTCTGTCTTATACTACCATTTCAGAATTTGAAATTGTTTCCTTTAATCTCTTTTAAAATAACACCGAACACTTAAAATTCCAAAGAACTGCTGACCTGGATACTGTAAATTTCTGTTTCTTAGACAAGTATGATGATTCTAAGGCTCCATTTTATAATGCATCTTGTTGATAAGATTTCTCAAATTTCCTGACCCAGGAATTTTATGCCCAGAGTAAAAATGATGGGAAAGAGGCGTACTTATTTTGTTTCTTTCAAGTCAAGACCCATAATCTAAACATTCTGAGTAGAGCAGCATACCCTTGTGAACATAGGATGGCCTTTAGGAGCTAAGAAATCTGACTTAAATCCTAGTTGTCTAGCGACCATCATGCTTTATCTCCTTGGCCCACTTACTTAACTGTGCTAAGCCTGCTTTGCTGAAATACGAAATACCTGTACTTCACAGTGTTGGTCTGTGAGTTTTTGAGATATTGCATCTGAAGCCATTAAGCACCGTGCTTGGCACATTAAAGAAGTATGCAGTAAATGGGGTGGTTATTATCATTATATAATTCCACAGTTGGGCAATACCAGTTCAGGATCTGTACTCCATTTCAAAACCCTAGCCCAGAGGTGTGCAAACATATGCACAGGTGCACTGGGGACAGGGAGGCTTCTTTTTGATATGGAAATCTTGCAACATCCAGTAAAGCTATGAAGAAACAAAACATATACTCTTTCTCAGACCCCAAAACTTTATACAGATGACAGGACTTGCCTTCTCGATTCATGAGTAAAAAGATACAGATAGAATAAACAATAATTTTGGGGGGAAATTCTTGTGTTAATATACATACTTAACAGATCTAAGAAACAAAAACATCACAGAATATTTTGCTATGTAGACTAATAATGAAATTCACATATCATCTTACTTAGAGTTCAACACACCTTATGAGACTGGCAAAAACAGAAAGATGAAGTTTCCCGGGGAAAGGCAGTAGATTTTTTTTTTTTCCTGTTATTGTTTTTTTAACATCTGGAGTTAGTTCTGTCATCTCCCTAAGAAAATAAAGCACATACTCCAAGGCCATTTGACCTGGAAATAAGAAGTTTTCTTTCTTTTGCATTTATCTCAGAATGTTGTATTCATTTGTTCTGCTTAAAGGAGAATTAGTGTACACTCAGTCTACTACCCCAGGATTTGTGAAACTCTCCTCAAGTGACCAATAGGAGGCTGCTAGTTGGTGGCTCAGTGGTAAAGAATCTGTCTGCCATGTAGGAGACACAAGAGACGTGGGTTCAATCCCTGGGTGGGGAAGATCCCCTGGAGAAGGAAATGGCTACCCAATCCAGTATTCTTGCCTGGAAAATCCCATGCACAGAGGAGCCTGGAGGGCTAAGTGGGTTGCAAAGAGTTGGACACGATTTAGCGACTAAACAATAACAAAGTCTTGCTGGAAAACCATCTACTGGAGGATTTCAAAGAGAAGATAGGATGATATAATCTTTTTGCTTGTTGGTGGGGTTCTCATTTAATTTCAGGCATAACTGGAGGCAAGATAGGCAGAAATGGAAAGGTCGTCCAGACCAGTGAACTAGGGTTATAGAAGCAATGTCCTTTCCCTGTCCCCAAGATGTGCTGAGCATGACAATGCAAAGGAAAGGCAATTATATGTATGATGCCTCATTATCATTTTCCAGAATAATTTTAACAAAATTCTCCTTCCTTTCCAACACTCTGCTTCATATAGATAGATATCTAACACACTCTGCTTGAACTGTTCTGGCTGCTAGACATAGCTGCAATTTGCTGCACTTGCCTGTAACCAAGGATAAGAGTTGCTGGGAAACACAGATCCAAATATATGTTACGACTACCAATGTGGAACTTGGGCTGAGGTCCATATTTGTTAGGATAAGTGGGAGAAAATCCTAAAGAATACCAAAGGTCATAGTAAATCTGGACTCATCTACTCTTCCAGATGCATATTAAAAAGCAAAGACATTGCTTTGCCAACAAAGGTCCATCTAGTCAAGGCTATGGTTTTTTCAGTGGTCATGTATGGCTGTGAGAGTTGGACTATAAAGAAAGCTGAGCGCCGAAGAACTGATGCTTTTGAACTGTGGTGTTGGAGAAGACTCTTGAGAGTCCCTTGGACTGCAAGGAGATCCAACCAGTCCATTCTAAAGGAGATCAGTCCTGGGTATTCATTGGAAGGACTGATGTTGAAGCTGAAACTCCAATACTTTGGCCACCTGATGCGAAGAGCTGACTCATTTCAAAAGACCCTGATGCTGGGCAAGATTGAGGGCAGGAGGAGAAGGGGATGATAGAGGATGAAACGTTTGGATGGCATCACTGACTCAATGGACATGGGTTTGGGTGAACCCCGGGAGTTGGTGATAGACAGGGAGGCCTGGCGTGCTGCGGTTCATGGGGTCACAAAGAGTTGGACACAACTGAGTGACTGAACTGAGCTCTTCCAGATCTTTCTCACTCCCATTTGAGAATGATGATATCAGGTTACAGAATATGAGAGATGAGCTTTTCAGCCTCTGAACAAAGAATTGAACCACCAGATGATTAGCAAAAAAACCCTATATAAGATAGTACAATGATTTGGGCACAAATTAAGGCTTTCCATTAAAGAAAAGAAGGAATCTTACTCTTTAATTAACATCAAACAACTTTAGATATTCCTTTTCTCTAGTTTCACTGTGTTTAGAGGGCATAATGGATTGAAGGAGTCATGACAAATGCTCAGGGCAAAGAATTTTCAGCTGCAGCAACCACACTCTGAGAGTCAGTACCTCTGAAGACTCTGTCAGCACTGTAATACTGCTAAAACTTTTTTTTTTCCCCTTCCCAGATATTTCCACTTATTACAGTACAAATGACCTATAAAATTCCTCTTATGCAAGATCTCATGAATACTTCATCAACCAATCAACTATGATTGTAACTGAGAAGTCTTTCTTTCTCACTGGGGTAATTGAAACCTTGATTAGCTTGCTCGAGTACTTAGGTGTCTCTGTAATAGACACGGAACAAATGTATTGATACTGCAGTTAGACAGAGATTCAAGTCATGCTTATTAACCTTTGCAAACAAGGTATGAATCACAGAGGTGTAGGCTAAATAACCAAATCAAACAAAATAGATATTTCCTACCCTCTTAGATTCTGAAGAGATGCTATGCTCCTTTCTTCCTATAGACCAGATTGTTCTCTCGCCACCTCCTTACTAGCTTAGACTGCCCTCTCCCACACTTAATTTTCACCTTCCCCTAAAGTTGTGTCTTTCTGCCTCCTTCCTTCCTCCTCCTACCTCTTGGTCTCTTTGTCAGAGAAGCCATCTACTCCTACTCAGAGCTGAAGAAAAACCAGCCCTTCCAACAGCCTACAAGGCCTGACATGATCTGGTCCTCTCCTGCTTGTCCTGAGTCATTCAATTCTATCCTCACCGCTCAATTTCCCTCCGAGAATTTACACTCGTGTTCTTTCTGCTCTCACACAGAGCTACCAAAATGGCTTCCCCGGTGGCTCAGCTGGTAAAGAACCCGCCTGCCAATGCAGGAGATACAAGAGACCCAGCTTTGATCCCTGGGTCACGAAGATCCCCTGGAGAAGGGAATGGCAAACTGCTTCAGTATTCTTGCCTGGGAAATCCCATGGACAGAGGAACCTGGTGGGCTACATCCATGGGGTTTCAAAGTTGAAATGTCTCCTAATCAGTGAGGATTTCCCTTACCATCTTACATAAAATAACCCACTAATGAACTTCCTAGCTCCATCTTCCTTACTGTAGTCTCCTAACATAAAAGGTCAAATCTACTTAAACTTTTGATATGTTTCACATTTTCTAAGAACTGGAAGCTGGAGTTCATCAGTTTACATAATAATGCTTTTCTGCCTGGAAATTCTCAAAACATGAAATTCCCAAGAACATCTCTACACATAATTCCCTACACTTCTCATATTTCTTTATTGTGGGAAATCTGAGTGGCTGGGAAATAAACATCACCCACCTTCAAATGGTTGGTTTCTCTCCGGATCATCCAAAGGTTATGGCTCACTGACTTCTATATTTATTTTCTTTAAAATGCCAGTGTGTAGTATTTCCAAGGCCTGAAAACCATGACATTTGTCACATGGACATAGCACCACGCACTGCAGTGAAAATTTACTTGTGTAGAGATGAGTGTTTACACAGAACCTCCAGGGTTACAAGAAAAAAATTTGTTTTAAATTTGGAAAGGAGATCTTTGTTTTCACTGCATGATCCACAGACATTTGTAACATACAGCTTTGCCAGTGATTTTTTGGTTTCAGACTAAACTGTCTCAGGTTCGGGTGGAAGGTTTAGATGAAAACTTCCTTGAGTTTATTTGTATAACTAACTCCCTTTTGGCAGAGAGGAAACTCATAGAAGAATCTGATCTGTTGCAGGAGAGGAAGACAGTTAAGTGAATTCCAGTACATGCTCACTAAAGGAGCCCTGTCTTGTATTCAGCACAACCAGCTTGCTGTTCAGCCTCCTTAAGAAACAAATAAAAAATTAATGCATCTTTCACATGCTGTACATATCAGGAGATTTGACAGACAAACAGATCTTTGCACACCAGTGTGGTCGTGAAGAGAATCTCAAAGGTAAATTATTCAAAAAGGGAAGAAGGAAAAAAAGAAGACTCTTATGTGCAAATCTCCTGGATATTAAACTTGCAGTTGGTTACAAAGTGGTCATGCTTTGTAATGAAGGCTGGCTATAATCCTCAAGGCCTTCTTTTAAAATTTGCCTTACAACTGCAAAAACTGTGGGATCTGAAGTTGGAGGAAAAACTGCCTCTTTCTTCACAGTCCATTAGAATGCTGAGCTCTGATTAGTTAGAAGTTAATCTGCAATCTGGAGCACGGTAGAGGTTTTCAACTGCTGCAGGTATCTGCAGACATATTTTTCTTCATAGCTATTGGAATATCCCTCTTTCCATCTGGGAAAGAAAAACAATTGAGTTTGACATGCCTCTATGGACCTTGACTTGATTAAGCTCTATGAAGTGCTCTGAGTGCCTATAGGAAGTTAATCTATAATTTTAAAAAAATTATATTTTGAACCAAAGGAACAAAGTGAAATTCTAAAGTGACTGATAAGATATTTTAATGGGAAAGCATCTCAGGGAGGGTTGGGTGGGTGGAAATGGCAAAACAAGTGGTATATTTCAGCTCTGTGAGCTGAGTTTACTGCCTTATTAGTCACCATCTTAGAAGATACAAGAAGCAGCACAATCAATAAGGTTTTTGATGAGACCAATTTGGGTGGGTTGAAAAGCACCTCGGAGACTTGGATAAGAATATTAAATTATGCTGACAAGGAGAAATATACACTCAGAACAGGAAAGACCGCCCCAAAAATGCTCGCTGCAGTCTTCTGCCTGTGAGTAGGGTTCCATGACCTCCCACAGGAACCAATGCTGATAGTTAATCACTTTGAAAATGAAATACTTCCCTATGTCTAACTAAAAGCTGTCAGGTTCTCAAGCCCATAGCTTGTCTATCATCTGCTGAGAAATAGAAACCTGGTCAATATCTTCCTTAAAAGTCTTTACATGTATAAACACATAAAACAGTATAACATGTCCCCTTAAAACAGTATAATGTTATAACAGTATATGTCCCCAGGAACCACTTTGGTGCCCGATGAGTCCCAGAAAAGTAAAGCTGATTCTCAAATGCGGAGTGAATTTCCAAGTTCATAGGGTAAATGTTAGGAGGAAGGATGGGGTCAGAGAGGCCCTTAAGAAAATTAGCCTGGACTCCAAATTAAGTCGCTCAATATCATTTTCTAAAATAACAACTCTCAGAGAGTTTTTTCTATGAATTTACTAATGTTTAGGTTTTGCCCTGGGTCTTCTCTACTTGTTGGACATTATTTTTTAAATCCTAGGTTTCTTTGCTCTCATATATATGCCCCGCACTCCCCGAAATAAACAAAGCTAGGCAAATATACCCTAAAAGATGGGTTAAGCAGTATCTACAGTAAGGATATTCCCAATTGTCCATCCTCTAATTCTCTCAACTTATCATAGCATTTGTTTTGTAACATTATAAGGTGCAACTGTAAACTTACAAGATTGGTTCCAATATATCTATTGAAACTATGAACCCCATCCTTCAAATGGCCACCTTGGGAAGCCACAAACTTATTTTGGTGAGGGCTATTACACTGTGATTGAAACTCCTCTTTCAGAATTGACCTCTGAATCAAATAAAATCAGTCTCATTATTTTAGATTCACAATATTTTTGAACAGAGACTTTGTTACCCTGTTCGATCATACATCTTATTAATAAAACTTGGCTCAATATCACTTTAGACTGTTTTTAAAAATCAAATCCACCCTCAAATTGCAAAGATTTAGTACCCCTGAAAAGATCTAAAGCACGTGCTAAATAACCCTTAGGAAAAACCTAAAACAGGCATTTCCAAAATATTTTGGGAAATGTTATTATCTTTCGATTAAGATAACAATGGGGGAAAAGTCCTTAAACTCCACACATTTCTGATTTGAGTTTAAAAAATAGTCCCTCCTCATATACCACTGATTCATGATAATCATACATGAAGAATCAAAAATCTTTCTAGTGAATGTGTATATGTTCCTGTATCTATGCTATCTGCTCAATGCCTTTAATTATTTTACATTTGACTAGTTCCTCAGGGAACCTACTTCTGAGGGAAGACACACATCAAAAAAAATATATATATATGTATATAATTTTCATGTACACATTATATGTAAATAAATTCTAATAAAGTGTTAAAAAATCCTCAGGACATATTGCCACTGACAATTCTTCTGTCCTTTGGGTGATGTGAAAGACAGGGAAAGGAAGAAAAGGCCCAGGAAGTAGAAAGGTAAGACAAAAGGAGCCATATTTGCATCCAGTGACTTACATCTTCTCTGAGAAGCAGGAAACATTCCTTGAGTAACTACCATGTAGGAGAATCAGCAAAAGTATTATACAGAAGGTTCCTGTTCTCCTGCAGATGGTGACTGCAGACATGAAATTAAAAAACATTTGCTGCTTGGAAGAAAAGCTATGACCAACCTAGACAGCATATTAGAAAGCAGAGACAATACTTTGACAACAAAGGTCCATCTAGTCAATGCTATGGTTTTTCCATTAGTCATGTATGGATATGAGAGTTGGACTATAAAGAAAGCTTAGTGCTGAAGAACTCATGCTTTTGAACTGTGGTGTTGGAGAAGACTCTGGAAGAGTCCCTTGGACTGCAAGGAGATCCAACCATCCATCCTAAAGGAAATCAGTCCTGAATATTCATTGGAAGGACGCTGATGCTGAAGCTGAAACGCCAATACTTTGGCCACCTGATGGGAAGACTGATTCTTTGGAAGAGACTCTGATGCTGAGAAACATTGAAGGCAGGGTCAGTGACTGAACTGAACTGAACTTGTGCTCCTGACACTTAGGGGTCATCTAAAGAAAGACTAGAGTGTTAGAATTCTTTAAGCCAATCTCTTAGATTGTCCATTGAAATAGCATTCTAGAGTCTAGAGAGTAGATCCTACTTTTTTTTTAAATCATTGTGAATAAAAGTCACATGTTCAGTTCAATCGCTCAGTCCTGTCTCACTCTCTGCGACCCCATGGACTGCAGCACGCCAGGTTTCCCTGTCCATCACCAGGGGAGGGAACCAAATTCTTTGTGAGCAAAAATGTACTCTCTTGGACTAACAAGGCACAAATTCTTTCACAGAAGTAAATGAATATGGCTTTGCTCAATTTACTTTTCACAAAGCCATCTTGATTGCCAGTCAGAACTCTGTGCTCTTCTAAGTAAAAAGTGATTAATGAGTTGCTGTCCTACCTTCCAAGATATTAACAGCAAGATGTCCTTCCAGTAATTATGGGGAAGCACCTTTCCCTTTATTGATGTCTGAACAATCAGGATAACTTTTATATGTAGAGAAACATACTTATATATAACACTAAACAACAAGTGGGAGCCAAGCAACACAAATAAAAAAGGAAAGCTGATAAGGCACAGAAAAGCATGGCAAGACGGCTCCTAGAGGTCATGGTGGCCCTGCAGTGAATTTAACACTTCCATGCTATATTTTTGGTAAGGGAAATGTCATTTTCATAAAGTGAAGAGAGCAGAACTCTAAATCTCTGTTCCCTTGGATAAAACTGGAGACCCCAAGGACTGCTTCCATAACCATCATGTCCAGATACGCTCATCTTTCCCGTATGTGATGTTGTGCTGTGCTTAGTCGCTCAGTCATGTCCAACTCTTTGCGACCCCATGGACTGTAGCCCACCAGGCTCCTCTGTCCATGGGATGCTCCAGGCAAGAATACTGGAGTGGGTGGCTATGCCCTTCTTCAGGGGATCTTCCCAACCCAGGGGTTGAACCCAGGTCTTCCGCATTGCAGGTGGATTCTTTACTGTCTGAGCCACCAGGGAAACTCTATATGATGTTAATATATGTTAAGTATTAACATGCATTCAGTTATCCAAATATTTCCTTTATGCATGCTGCTTTAGTCCTGGCTTAGTTCTGAAAGGGCAGGTGCTATGTTGGTTTGTCAGCTTCAGGTATGATATATTCAGATAAGCATTCAAGTATAATCTGAAAAGAGCATCTAATACAAAGGCAGCATGTAGTAAATATTTTTAATTAATGAAGACAGTGATGATTAATTTGGTGTAAATACTAGTTTAGCACATGTAATAACAATATTCTGAGTTGGGTTTATCTCTTTTGACAGTTTGGCCTTTTTTAAATAGTTGTGCTTAATTTACAGGCAGAACAACTCTAAGGGCAGGGGCAGATTTACCATGAAGCTAAATGAAGCAAGAGCATCAGGACTCCTCACTTACATGGAGCAGGGGAGGGGCACTGGCAACATGTTCATCTGCCCATGTGTTTTTGCAAAGGTTGCAAAAGAAAAATATCTTTACATATTTTTCCCTAAATGGATCCTCCCAATTAACATAAACTCAGACCTCACAAATCTGGATCCTCTGTTTAAGGGATACATAAAATGTATATATAAAAGGATGCATAAAAATCTGAGGAAAAAAAAAAAAAATCTGAGGAAAACTGTGGTGAAGAGTAAGGGAGGGACTTCCATGGTGGTCCAGTGGCTAAGACTCTGCACTCCCAATTCAGGGGGCCTGGGTTCAATCCCTGGTTGGTGAACTAGATCCTACATGCTGCAACTAAAGATCCCATGTACCCCAACTGAGACCTGGTGCAGCCAAATAAATAAAGTATTTCTTAAAAAATAAGGGAGCACTGGGATGACCCAGAGGGATGGGATGGAGAGGGAGGTGGGAGGAGGGTTCAAGATGGGGAACACATGTAAATCCATGGCTGATTCATGTCAATGTATGGCAAAAACCACTACAATATTGTAAAGTAATTAGCCTCCAACTAATAAAAATAAATGAAAAAAAAAAAAATAAGGGAAATGCCAAACCATGAACAAAAGATGGATAACTAAGCTCAGAAAAGATGGGGTTAAAGGATATAACTCAATCCATGGACATGCAGTAGATATTTGTTTAAAGGACAAAGCTTATCTGATATCTTCCAGATTTCCAGAAGCAAAATAACAGGGCCAGTGATTGAACTCTAAGAAGAGAAGCTCTGTTTGAAAATTATAAAGAATTTTACAGTAAGAATGGCAAAGCAGTGGAACCAAGTCAAGTTATGAACCTGCTTTCTCTAAAAATCTACTTGAAAGAATAGCTAGGTAGCTGCTAAAAGGGTCTAGAAAAAATGCCAGGAGCCTAGGCTACAGGATAAACCCAGAGGGAATTCCTCAGTTTCTGTGTTAGATGCTCAGCCGTGTCCGACTCTTTGCAAACCCATGGTCTGTCCATATAATTCTCCAGGCAAGAATACTGGAGTGGGTTGACATTCCCTTCTCCAGGGGATCTTCCCAACCCATGGATTGAACCTGTGTCTCCTGCATTGCAGGCAGATTCTTTACCATTTGAGCTACCCTCAGTTTCTATTCTAGGATAATTTGGCTTTAGAAGTATGTATGTCTGAGTCCTTAGTTCATAGAACAGGAAAAATAACATGAATATCTTGCTATTCAACCCCTTAAATCTGGGGTTGCTATAGCCATAAAGAGTTGATCTGTGAAAATACCTGAAAACAATATTAGAGTGTGGATCACTTCACAATTGGGTTTGAATAGGCCAGAGGGTAAAATCAGGGTTTTCTGCTTTAAGATCCTCTTTTTAAAACTAGAAATAATAAGGACATTGTTATATGGTGGTGATTGTGTTCTGGGAAGCAAGCCATTCCATCTGTATATGAGCATTGCAGCTACATTCCACAATGTAAAACCCATCTCACTTGGGATTATATCCTTGATCATGACCTAGATTTGGCCAAATATCATTGCTTCCTTACTGATGGGAATATCCTTGTCTTACTATGCTAATGTTCTACTGCCCTCTCCTTTACCTTCTTCCTCCCTGGATACTATACCATTATTTATAGAGCAGTTTTCTGGCTTCATCATGAATCTTCTGCTTAAGTTGCCTTATTTATTGGTATAGAGGGATTTTGCCATTAGGCTTGACATGCTGGACAAATAATTTACTAAGGGATTTAGGGAGTTTACAGACACACTGGATTTTATTTCTTATATAAAACTTTGTAATAATAAATGTGTTTTAGATTTGACTTCTTTGAATGTGAACTTCTGTATAATGCCTCCCTGGCTACTACAATGAAATCTCAATCTTACTTTCTGCATACTGTGAGTGTTAATGCTTCAGGACTATAAAGGTAAAATACAACACTATGATATATTTAACAAATATAATATGACTAAATTTTATCCTGTAAAACTTATGACTATTTTTCTTCTTTTAAAATGCAGCAACTCCTGCAAATAAAAGAAGCTGAAATTTTTATTCCCTTCAAAGGGTTTTTGAAGATAGCAAGACTTAGAGAAGGTAGAAAGATCAGGTGCATGTTTGAAGAATAGTCCTTCTGTAATGATTTTTACCATAAAGAGAAAAACATCCTAGAGACATAAGCAGGGGACTAGCTTGTCGTGGATAAACAATGAAGATTTAAGGGGTCATAGTCAGTCATAAGGGACTAGTAAATCACAAAGCAACACTGACAAATGAGAAGCTGGATATGAGATTGTAGAAATGAAACAGAGTACACATGAGGTACTTCCAGTGCACTTGGATAGCCCACTCAAGAGCTGTATGTTCCTGGAAAATACAGGTCACTTTGGGATTTCACAATGACAAGTGATGGGGTGAATGTAGACAAATTTAAGTAATTTAGTCAAATATTTGCTGAATCAATGTTGACAAGGGGTCAAAGGAATCATTCAAGTAATGAAAGATTTTGGAAAAACTGGCCGAGGGAGGCAAGGGGGAGGAGAGAGACAACAGCTAGAGGGCTTTGAAGCATTTAATACAGAGATCATTTATTATTAGATGTCTAGCACAGGAGGAGCACAATTACTAGCTACAAATGTGATTACCAATCAAGAAATATCTGCCGGTGACTATGTGTCACGCACTCTACGGCGTGACAAAAATTCACAGACAGGTGAGATACATATATTCCAGAGGAATTCACAGCATAAAGGAGAAGTAGGTCTGCACGCCATCAATTATAATGAGTGCAGTGTGACAAAATCACATGAGCCATGTGATGGAAGCATATGAACTAGGGAGCAATGAAATCTCCCTGGAGTTGAGGGGGGAGAGAATAGGAAAGATGTAAAGGCGAAAGTCGTCAATGAATGAGTCTTGAAGGAAAAAAAATGATGTCATCAGGTGGAAGAAAGATGGTGAGCATGAAGACATTTCAAGCAGAGGAAAAGAAGAGTGTTTGAGGAGGAGTTAAGAGTGCCAAGGTTTCCAAATGCTTGTTGAGACTTTACTGTCACCCAGGTATGGCCATTAAAGGTCTAAGAAAGTGAGTCTCACTAAGCCTGGGGTCACCCTGTGCAGTATCCAAGATGAGGGCAGCAGTTCTGTCTCAGGGGCAATATGTAAAGACATGAATGTCACCTGGAAAGGAAAGTGGAAATCAAGGGTACAGTTGATAACCATATCTCTTCCAATGAATAATTTCTATCTTCTCTGAAAGCTAACCCCTCTTAAGGAGGGACTGCATTTGAAAGTTAAAACGCAAGAGATGGTATCTGTTTTCTGCAATTTCCCTATCAGAAATTCACCTCCACACCCTTGTTTGCATGTGCTATATTAAGGGTCAGCAAGTGTTTTCTGCAAAGGGCCAGACAGTAAATATTTTCAGCCTTTGGGGTCATATGGACCCTGTCTCAAGCACTCAGCATCGCCATTACCATCACAGAATGAAAGCAGCCACAGAAATACATAAACAAAGGAGCTTGGCTGTGCGCCAATATGACTTTATTAATAAAAGCATAGGGCATGCTGGATTTGGCCCCTGGGTCATATATTGCTGATCCCTAATCTATATCACAAGGGAGGCGATTACCAAAGGATGCCAATCTGAAAAACACAGCTGGATTATGAGACCACAACAGATAGGTTAAGTTGTGGAATGTCCTTGATGGGAAGAAGTGAAATGCTAGACCTAGAAAGATTAGGCAGCTGCATACATGATGTTCTTTCAAGAGGTACAAGAAAAGTTGCCTTTCTCCCCAGTATTTCCTCTATCAGCAAGCCATGCAGCAAGAAGTTCTTGACAGCAGATTAATCTGCCTCTGCCAGATTAAGGCACTGTCTGGAATTTAAAGGGCACACATGTAGTAGAGAATGAGTGACATATTAGTACTGCATGAGTTTATCAGATCAATTAGCTGAGAGCTGGCAGGGGACAAGGACCAGGGTGAAAAGAATTCAAAATGAACTCAATGTCTTTGTAAGTCCCATAGAGTTTTTCATATTTTTGGCACTGAAAATATGCTTTTACTCTATCACATGCTTTGCTATACATCCCATCTTTTGTCTGCTTCCTGTCTGCCTCTAGGTAAAGATTTCTGCATAGCCTCCATATTCTAGAAGATAAGGTTACTCTATTTAATTGAAATGATAAAGCCCTTGGGAAGACTCTTTCTCTCAAGAGGGGCAGAATTCATTTTTTTGTCCTATATCACAGAAGGATATACAACTTATGAAATAGTTAGGATTCATATGGAAAAAACATCTAATAGTAACTAGTAAAGTCTTCTAAACAGGAATACACAGTGATTCCTATACTTATGGAAAAAAAGTTATAATGCTAAAATCTTAAGTCTTAATCTAAAACATTGATTGTACAAGGCACTTTATAACTAATGCTGAAACCTGTCAGCTGTTGCCATGTGGCTTTTCCATTTGGCAATTTTTTTCTTTCCATAGCACTTATTAGGTTCTAACAAACTATACAATTTTTCTAATAATTGTGTTTATTGTTTATTATCTCACCTTTCCCTTTACAAGTCAAATTTCATGAAGGCAGAGATTTTTAGTAAACTAAAAAGTGTCAGTAGCTAGAATGGTATCCTTAATTTAGTGAGTACTCAGTAAATATTTGCTGAATGAATGAATGAGAAAAAGCAAGCAAGCAAGCTAGAAAAGCAGACCTGTCTTGTGTAAGTATATTTCAGCTAAAGACAGAAAATAAACAAGGAAGGGTAACTTGGAAATAAACAAATAATCTTTTCTATTTAAAGTTCTATTCACCAAGACTCTTTTTTAAAACAATTTAAGTGTGAATTTCACAAAAACATCTCCTTCATTTGTATTTTGTGAATTTGGAACTGTTGAGAATTCAAACAATGCCAAGCAGCAATGTACTTTTGTGTTCTCTATTTTATAGGTACTCCTAGTTGCTGGCCCTAATCCATCGAACTTGAACCTTCTTACTTGCTGGCAGAGCTCTGGATCAGTTTGGCTGCTTAGTCTCTACACAGTCATGTTCAGGGAAGGAGCTCTGTCCCCGTCCCATGGGTAAATCATGATTAATCTAAGACTCTTTTTGATGGTGATTAGTTAAGAGGTGGGCATGTGACTGAATCCTGGACAACAGAATTTGAAGAAAAAAATCTGTCCAGGGGCTTCTGGAAAAGTTTTTCTCCTTAGCAAAACAAAACCAAAAAAACTTCATGGGCGACAATGACCTATTCTTTGTTATATATCACTATATTTGTATATGATACCTGAAACCACTGCAGCCATTTTGCAACCATGAGCCAACACGCCAAGGGTGGCAGAACAGAATTATTTGCAAAATCCCAGGTCTAGGTGGTTATATCATTAGGTTGCTAAATTAATCATACCTGTAACTGCTTTACCTCTACATTTCTTGTGATGTGTGAGATTAAAATCATATTCTTAAGCCAAATTTAGTTATATCACAGTCAAAAGTATCCTGATAGATTATGAAAAAGGACAAATACCAAAATATGCTCATCTGTTTAAAATAGAGTTAAAGCAATTATTTTCAGGCACTAACAAAAATATTTAAGAAACAACATCTACATATACAAGCAGTTATATTTACAGTAATAGTTATACATTAATTTGCTGTATTCATTAAAGCCCTTTACGTAAAAGGTGATCTAAAACATATTTGGCCGAAATAATGCTCAAATGTAATAAAATGTATTTCTATGAAAATATTATATATTTAGACTTTTAATAGAGAGAACAACACATAATAATGATTATGATAATCATAATCATAAGGCAATATACTTTATCTTAAATTGATTTTTTATTCATAAATCTTGTATTTTACCTTATTTTTATTTTTTTTAATATTTATTTATTATTTTGGTTACTCTGGATCTTAGTTGAGGCAAATGAATTCTTAGTTGAGGCATGTGGGATCTAGTTCCCTGTCCAGGGATTAAACCTGGGCTTCGTGCATTGGAAGCACAAAGTCTTAGCCACTGGACCACCAGGGAAGTCCCATAAATCTTGTATTTTAAACTAAGGAGCAAGAACTTGGGGAAATACTTTCTTAGAGATGTCATCTGATGAAGGCTTATAACACTAAAAATAATCTTCAAAATCAAGTTTCCAGGCTGTTAGGGACATCAACCCATATCTCCCATCTAGAGATTACAATAGGTCATTACAATAGTTATTATTTTATCTACATTTTACTTGATTATCTGTCTTGCTCTTCTGAATCACTGTTGCATTTGTCGTTAATGTACATGGAAATTGTTTCTTTTCCTTCTAGACCAAGGAGAAATGAGCAAAAACAAATTATACATTATTCCAAACTATTCCATCTCCAGTATAAACAAGTTTGGCTCTTACATGCACTATTAATAAAATCTGAAAAAAATAAAATGACTTCTTAGCTAAACCATCATACTGAGTAATCCACTAATTTGAACACAGAATGTTAAAGATCTTGAAGAATAATACACTTTGAACATATTACTGGCCCCTTGCCAGGGGGAAGTTTGATGAGGGCATTATGTAAAACAAAAAGAGAAGGAAGATTATACTGGTTTATTTACAGGTGACTCCCAATAGTCAATGATGATTAGCATGGCACCAATGATCAGGTATTTTGAAAAAGGCATCATGAAATGAGCTAATTAATATTTTAAATCACAACTAAAGGAATAACTAATAGCACTATACACTAAATGTTGATGATCATATACACACAGGCATAAACTGCTAGGAATTATTACAAGTAAATAAAAATTTTAGAGCTTAAATCTTCACAAGATTTTATTTTAAGAAAAATATATTCACAATCTAAATACATATCTACCTGTAAAGAAATGTCTGGAAGAATGTATGGCAAGCTATTAATATTAGTTATCTCTGGGTAGTAGGATTTCAGTTGATGTTTTTTTCTTTTTTGACTGGTTTCCAATTTTCCTAAAATTTACATGCACGATTTAAAAATTTTATGAGTCATATGAACCAGAACATCTTTCAATGATAGAGAAAACATTAGTAATTAAAACAATAGTACACATCCCTTGGCAGTGGCAGTAATGGAGAGGACCTAAAGGCCCCAGAAAAACAAAAACAAAAAACAATACTTTTCATTGATCAATAATTGAAATTACTGTTGTATACAAAATTGATGTGACAAACAGATGCATTATTAATTCATCTAGTACAAATTTTGCTTCTTAATTTGAGTCATCTTGCATTGTTTTCCACATGAAAATTTAAAAAAAAAAACCTTTAACAAATAACCCTAAGGTTAGGTTTCTCAATCTTGGCAAGGATTATTTCTTTGTTGTGGGGGACCTTAATGTACATTGTATGACGTTTAGTGGCATTCTAGGCTTCACCCACTAGACACTAGGAGCACTTCCTCCCTGTTTGTGACAACCTAAAGTGTCTCTGGAGTGAAGTGAAGTTGCTCAGTCATGTCCGACTCTTTGTGACTCAGTGGACTGTAGCCTACCAGGCTCCTCCGACCATGGGATTCTCCAGGCAAGAATACTGGAGTGGGTTGCCATTTCCTTCTCCAGGGGATCTTCCCAACCCCGGGACTGAACCCCAGTCTCCCACATTGGAGGCAGACGCTTTAACCTCTGAGCCACCAGGGAAGCAAAAGTGTCTCTAGACCTTGCCAAATGTCTCCTGGGAAGCAAGATCATCCCCGAATTAGACCCACTACTCCAAAGTAACACCAGACAAGTCAGTCTTTAAGGAATTGGTTTTGCCTTAGATAAACTGGTTCAATTGACCTATTGCTCAAGAGAGCTGTCAGTCATAAGAAGTAATTGAAGCTTGGTTACTCCTTGTCCAAGCATATGATGGAATAACCTTTAGATCATAATAACTGCCTGAAAGCTGCTTCCCTGTAAATAAAATAGCTATCTTTCCACTTTGAACTCATCATAGAAAACTAGGAAATATACATGTTTACCACTAAACATTAACACCAAATCAGTTGGGGAAGAATGAAAAAGGAAGGACTCCTTTAAATGTGAAAGGCTGCTATATATGTCACTTCTTTGAAGGCTTCCTTAAATCAGACAAAACAAATGTCTCTCTCCTCTCCTCTCACAAGCCCTTTGTATATATGTATCATTTTATTATTAGAATTTGTTGCTTCAATGCTCTTTCCCACTAGATTGTGAGATCTGGATGGCCAAATTTTTGATTTTTTTCATCATTGGTCATTTGGTTCATTCATTGTTGAAATAATTCACTGAATCAATGAATTATATATATATATATATATATATATATATGAATGTGTGTGTATACACACACACACACACACACACACTTAGTGATTAGCACTACGCTTGACCCATGGTAGGCTGATCACAGAGTAATCACAGTAGTTCTGTTCACAGAGGATTGGGAGATAAACACATTACAGGGTAAAATGTGCTAGGATGGAGGTATGAAAGAGCCCAGAAGGGATGTCTAGACCAAAGTTGGGGCAGTAGGGAGGGTTTCTTAGATGAAGTGACTTAAACACTTTGGTAAAAGAATTGGAGAGGAAGTGTGGGGAGGAGAAGAGGGAGTGGATATATAGGGAAAAAGGAGCTCCATGGGTATGGTTCCAAGGAGAGTCCTGTCTCCTACTGCCTGTACTGCTAGGGCCTCTTTTCTGATGAACAAATAAGGATGAAGCAGAATGAAAAAAAAAACAGCAAACTGAGAGGGTGGCACCAGTAGCATTTTAGCCTCTGGCATCTTCCTACTTAGGTTTTTCACAGGCAGACTTTGATAATAATTAATAGCTTTGGCCAGTCTCAGGCCCACCAGGAAGGTCAGCTCATATACCTTCTAGCTTATCTTATAACTTTCCTACTAGTGAAACCTAGTAGGATCCTGTGAGACTCCTGGGCATGGAAGCCTTTTTGCATTCACCTTTTCTTGTTTGAAGGGAATAAATTACAGCCTCCATGACCTTCTCCGAGTTCCAAAGGGCAGATTACAACAGCTGCTAATCAGGGAAGGGAGGGGACACAGAGACAAAGGAGGAACAGTCAGGAAACAATAGTTCAGCCTTGGGGCAGGGTCCTGGTTCCACCTCAAGGGATTTGTTTTTCAGTTGCTCAGTCCTGTCCTACTCTTTGTGACTCCATGGATTGCAGCACACCAGGCTTCCCTGTCCTTTACCATCTCCCATCAAAGAGGAAAAGTTAAAATTTTACATAACTTCCTTCTCCTTCTGCCTCTGTAACTCAGCTTGCCCCTTGCAAAGTCTAGATAACATAGGTCAAGTAGTCTCAGAAAGTGGGGACTTGCAATACTAGGAACTGGAGTTTATCTCACTCACCGTTGTCCTGCTCTTTGCAATCACCCAGCCCCTGCAAACCTGCTTAATCACGCCTGTCCAGGTCAGGCATCCGCCTCCCTATCTTGACCACTGTTCGCGGGCACGAAACCCTTAGTTTAAACCAGCCTATTAACACCTACTGTTGCCCACTACAGTCTGTCTATAAAAACTCTGTAATCCCTTTGTTCCTGGCTCAGACTTTGGAGTGTAAACTCCTCTGGGCCCGCTGGCGTAATAAACCTGAGTTCTCCAACTTTCCAAGTGTGGTGCTTGGTTTCTCGAGTACTGGTTTCTGCAACACCAGAGATTGCTCAAACTCATATTCATTGAGTCAGTGATGCCATCCAACCATCTCATCCTCTGTCGTTCCCTTCTCATCCTGCCTTCAACCTTTCCCAGCATTAGGGTCTTTCCTAATGAGTCAGCTCTTCGCATCAGGTGGCCAAAGTATTGGAGCTTCAGCATCAGTCCTTCAATGAATATTCAGGATTGATTACTTTAGGACTGACTGGTTTGACCTCCATGCAGTCCAAGGGACTCTCAAGTCTTGTCCAACATCACCAGTCAAAAGCATCAATTCATTAAAGCTCAGCCTTCTTAAAGGTCCAAATCTTACATCCACATATGACTAATGGAAAAACCATAGCTTTAACTAGACAGACCTTTGTTAGAAAAGTAATACCTCTGCTTTTTAATATGCTGCCTAGATTTCTCATAGCTTTTCTTCCAAGGGGTAAGCGTCTTTTAATTTCATGGCTGCAATCACCATCTGCAGTGATTTTGGAGCCCAAAAATAAGTCTCTCACTGTTTCTATTTTTTCCCCATCTATATGCCACGAAGTCATGGGACAGGATGCTACAATATTTTGAATTTTGAGTTTTAAGCCAGCTTTTGCACTCTCCTCTTTCACTTTCATCAACAGGCTTTTTAGTTTCTCTTTGCTTTTTGCCAAAAGGGTGGTGTCATCTGCATATCTGAGGTTGTTGATATTTCTCCAAGCTATCCTGATTCCAGCTTGTGCTTCATCCAGCCCAGCATTTCACATGATGCATATAAGTTAAATAAGCAGGGTGACAATATACAGGCTTGACGGACTCCTTTCCCAATTTGGAACCAGTCTGTTCTTCAATGTCTGGTTCTAACTGTTGCTTCTTGACCTCCATACAGGTTTTGCAAGAGACAGCTAAAGTGATCAGGTATTCCCATATCTTTAAGAATTTTCCACAGTTTGTTGTGACCCACACAAAGACTTTAGCATAGTCAATGAAGCAGAAGTAGATGTTTCTCTGGAATTCTCTTGCTTCTTTGATGATCCAACAGATGTTGTTAATTTGATCTCTGATTCCTCTACCTTTTCTAAAATCAGCTTGAATATGTGGAAAGATCTCAGTTCACATACTGTTGAAGCCTAGCTTGGAGAATTTTGAGCATTACTTTGCTAGTGTATGAAATGAGTGAAATTGTGCAGTAGTTTGAACATTCTTTGTCATTGCCTTTCTTTGGGATTGGAATGAAAACTGACCTTTTCCAGTCCTCTGGCCACTGCTGAGTTTTCCAAATTTGCTGGCATATTGAGTGCAGCACTTTCACAGCATCATCTTTTAGGATTTGAAATAGCTCAACTGCAATTCCATCACCTCCACTAGCTTTGTTTATAGAGATACTTCCTAAGGCCCACTTGACTTTTCAGTCCAGGATGTCTGGCTCTAGGTGAGTGATCACACCCTCTGATGGTTATCTGGGTCATGAAGATCTTCTTTGTATAGTTCTTCTGTGTATTCTTGCCACCTCTTCTTAATCAGACTGGCTCCAAATAGGAAAAGGAGTATGTCAAGACTGTATATTGTCATCATGCTTATTTAACTCATATGCAGAGTACATCATGAGAAACACTGAGCTGGAGGAAGCACAAGCTGGAATCAAGACTGCTGGGAAAAATATCAATAACCTCAGATATGAAGCCACACTTATGGAAGAAAGTGAAGAAGAACTAAACAGCCTCTTGATGAAAGTGAAAGAAGAGGTGAAAAAGTTGGTTTAAAGCTCAACATTCAGAAAACTAAGATCGTGGCATCCAGTCCCATCACTTCATGGCAAATAGATAGGGAAACAGTGGAAACAGTGGCTGACTTTATTTTTCTGGGCTCCAAAATCACTGCAGATGGTGATTGCAGCCATGAAATTAAAAGACACTTACCCCTTGGAAGGAAAGTTATGACCAACCTAAATAGCATATTAAAAAGCAGACATTACTTTGTCAACAAAGGTCTGTCTAGTCAAGGCTATGGTTTTTCCAGTGGTCATGTACGGATGTGAGAGTTGGACTATAAAAAAAAGCTGAGCTCAGAAGAATTGATGCTTTTGAACTGTGTTGTTGGAGAAGACTCTTGAGAGTCCCTTGAACTGCAAGGAGAGCCAACCAGTCCATCCTAAAGGAGATCAGTCCTGGGTGTTCATTGGAAGGACTGATGTTGAAGCTGAAATACCAATCTTTTGGCCACCTGATGCGAAGAGCTGACTCATTGGAAAAGACCCTGATGCTGGGAAAGATTGAGGGCAGGAGGAGAAGGGGACGACAGAGGATAAGATGGTTGGATGGCATCACTGACTCAATGGACATGGTTTTCGGTGGACTCTGGGAGTTGGTGATGGACAGGGAGGCCTGGTGTGCTGTAGTTCATGGGGTCGCAAAGTGTCGGACATGACTGAGCGACTGAACTGAACTGAATTTCTTAATCTTCTGCTTCTGTTAGGTCGATAATGTTTCTGTCGTTTATTGTGCCCATCTTTGCATGAAATGTTCCCTTGGTATCTCTAATTTTCTTGAGGAGATCGCTAGTCTTTCCCATTCTATTGTTCTTTATTTCTTTGCATTTATCACTTAGGAAGGCTTTCTTGTCTCTCCTTGCTATTCTTCAGAACTTGGCATTCAGATGGGTACATCTTTCTTTTCCACCTTGCCTTTTGCTTCTCTTCTTTTCTCAGCTATTTGATAGACCTCCTGAGACAATCATTTTGCCTTTTTACATTTCTTTTTCTTGGGGATGGTTTTGATTACCACCTCCTGTACAATATTATGAACCTCTGTCAATAGTTCTGCAGGCATTCTATCAGATCTAATCGCTTGAATCTATTTATCACTTCTACAATATAATTGTAAGGGATTTGATTTAAGTCATACCTTTATGGCTTTTGGTTTTCCCTACTTTCTTCAATTTAAGCCTGAATTTTGTGATAAGGGGTTCATGATTTGAGCCACAGTCAGCTCCCTGTATTGTATAGAGCTTCTCCATCTTCGGCCACAAAAAATATAATCAATCTGATTTCAGTATTGACCATTTGGTGATGTCCATGTCAAGGGATCCACCTAACAACATCTTTTAGATCTTCTGCAGACTAAAACCCCCAACAAATGGAAGATGAACTACTTGATTTAGCATTCTTCATTCCAGAGAGAAACTCATAGTTTGATAACCTGAAGAACCACAGCTCATCAGCAGACCATGTGAGGCTCGATTAAAGGAATACAGACCCCGCACACACCCTGATCCAAACTGTCAACTCTATCCTTGAACCATTGCTATAATACTCCTCACCCAATCCTCCTGGGTTGGGACACATGTTTTGCTGGGGCCTGAACCCACTGTGTCTCTCTTTGCCTGCTAAATCAATAAAGCTATCCTTTCCTACTTCACCCAAAACTCTGTTTCCAAGATTTGATCTGGCACCAGTGCACAGAAGCTGAATTTCAGCATAATTTTCTGGTGGTTGGAAATAAATTTAATAACTTATTTATGGGGAACACTTACTTGAAAAATTCCAAATGAGGTGTTATTGCTAGAACTAAAGATAATGTATTTTGTTTCCTGGTTCTAGTTATTACTAGACTTTAATGAGAAAAGTAGGTATTGAACTGATTTTGTTAGAATTTTCAGTGTTAGCTATCACACTGTCTTAGATTTCTAAAGGGTGATATCCAGCTTGCCATAAACAATTCTGAAAACTTCGAGAAATACATTTAGAAACACTTAAAGAGTAGGGAATGGCAACCCACTCCAGTATTCTTGCCTGGAAAATTCCATGGGCAGAGGGGCCTGGCAGGGTGCAGTCTACGGGGCGACAAAGAGTTGGGCATGATTGAGTGACTGAGCACACATACATGGTATATTAAAATTTTATAATATTAACCTAAAATGTGTACACATTTTAGAATCATTTATACCAGCAGGCATTTTTCTCATGTTGGGGAATGTGAGTTTTCTTTATCCATGTATGCCATTGTTACATCTTCCTTTAGTTCCTTACAATGTTTACCTTTTTCATATAAGGAACAATAATATCAGAAAAATAGGGCATCTACTTCTGGCCAAAAGTAAACAGTCGAACAGAATACAAGTTGATAGGTGACACTGTTTTCTAAAGAAGAATTCAATGATGTCTGTATAACATAGCAAAATCTGTTCTCTGGCATAGCTGGGGAATGAGGTATTCTGGTCAAATATTCTGCTTAATAATGTTACCATATATTTTACATGGATTGCATATTTTCAAAGAGTTGCAATAGCTCAAAATAAACCTAAGGCTATGTAGCCAGGGTGGTCCCAGCTGAGCTCAAAGGGAATTATCTGGGTGTGTGTGATTAAAAAGAGGGAGCTGGTGGGACCTTAGGGCTCTATTTGCATAAAAGGATTTATACTGGTGCTTTATTTATCCCTTACTTCTAGGAAAAGGAAGATTCCTTCCTAGTTGCTTAAGGGAGGAAGGATGGCAATGGAGGGGTTTATAGTCTTAGGATCCCCTTTAGGTCTCTAGAATATTAAAAAAAAAAAATAATTAATTCTCCAAGGAGAAAGGAATTAGAAGAAGAAAGAAAGAAACTTTTTAAGAAGGGTCCTTGGAAGCATGGCTTTGTCTGCACTGAGCATAACCCCATAGTCTAGTACTGCAAGGATTGATGGTAAAATTGGAACATCAGGAGACTGCAACGTTGGTCGAGATGCGAGCATTATCATTGAGGGCAACGCAAGTAGCTTTGCCAGCAAAAGGTATTCAGCAGAGGGGAGTGGGAGCTGTAGGACAGAAAGGGCATGACTTTGTCTTCGTTCAGTGCTATATTCTTATCACCCTAGAATAGTAGGCACTCAAATATTTGTGGGCAAATATCAAGTAGTGACTATAGATGACATGTTTTTGAACCCAAATGAAATGACTCTATATGTACTTGTGGGAGTGGAGACTTTGCAGAGAGCTTGAGTCCTGCCAATGGGGGTAAAGAAGAAATAATTGGGGATATTTGGACCATTGTTACTACGGTAAACATATGACTTCATAGGCGATGAGAAATTTTGCTTCAAATACAACTATACTATGCAAGAGGAACAGGCACATCTTTGCTGTTTCTCAAGGGCATCTTCATAATGTTATGAATGTGAAAGTGTTACTCTGTCAGTTGTGTCCAGCTCTTGTGACTCCATGGACTGTAGCCCTCCAGGCTCCTCCGACCATGAAATTCTCCACACAAGAATACTGGAAGAGGTTGTCATTTCCTTCTCCAGGGGATCTTCCCAACCCAGGGATTGAACCCACATCTCCTGCTTGGCAGCCAGATTCTTTACCATCTGAGCCACCAGGGAAGCTCTTATAATACTAATAATACTAATTACCATTTTATTGGCAAAGCAAAGATGCATCAATTTATGAAGCATCTAATAGATTTTGGATAACGGAACTCTACATAATAGATTTTGTATTACTGATGAAGACTTTGTTAAAGAACATTTGGTTTCTTACATAAGTCCACCATTTTTACAATATTGCACTAAATTTTCCTTTAAATGTCAAGTGCTTTGTGAATTGAAGGCTTAAAAATATGTCAAAATAACTCAGTCTTCTTAGATCAGGAATTATATGCACAATCCTTTATGTAAAAATTCATCCCCATTTCTTTAAAGGCAAATTGCCTTTAATGAATGAATAAAATGTACTATATATCGTCAATTTAGTTGTTTGAGTCTAAGTAAATGCAGATATTCACTTTGGTTTCCAGTTATAGTTCAGATTTAGATATGACTGAGGCTTTGTAAAGAGGAAAGTGGCTTGAGGAAAATGAGAGCTCCTCAAAATTAACTAATCTCCATACGCCAAAATGGCTACAAGGAGCTCTCAAATAAGGTTACACTTTAAAAGAACAATTACTTTAAGATTGTTAAAAGAACATCCCTAACTGAGAATTAAGAGTGACTTCGGTTGTCAGAACTCCTGATGCTGCACTAGCTACAGGAGCAATTAATACAGGATGACGATCATACATTTGCCTCTGAGCCTTCAGTTTTGATGCTGTGCTCCCCAAATTTCTCTCTATTCTAAAAGGTTTAGGTCCTCTTAGGCACTTCCTGTTGTTTTGTTCTGCTGCTTCCACACTGTCCATACTCTTTTCCCAGTCTGGGAGGAGAGTTCAAGTTCGGTGATAATGGCTTATTCAGCCAAACTTAGGATGGTCTGAGTTTAAGGTAATCTTCGTTCTTTTGAAAACCACTTTCATTTTCAACATTTTGATCTTATCCTGAGGACACAAGTCATTAAAGAATCTTGAGTCAGGAAAGTAACATTATCTTGTTTTTTTTTTTGTTTTTTAAGCTTTACTCTAACTACAATGTGGGGAATGGATTAGAAGTTAGAAATGGTAAGAGATGGAGACAGAGAGACCAGTCAGATCATCATTGTACTAGTCCACCTGAGAGATGGTAGGGGACCAGAACTAAAGTAGAGTCAGCGCGTTTGAAGAGAAATGTATGAAGACCAAAGATTTAGGAGGTAGAAGCAACAAGGGACTTCCCAGGTGGCAGAGTAGTAAAGAATACTTCTGCCAATGCAGGAGACGCGAGTTCAATTCCTGGGTCGGGAAGATCCCCTGGAATAGGAAATGGCAACCCACTCTAGCATTCTTGCCTGGAAAATTCCATGGACAGAGGACCCTGGCAGGTTACAGTTTATAGGGGTGCAAAGAATTGGACATGACTGAGCAACTGAGCATGAGAAGCAAAAAGACTGAACAATGGCATAAAACTCAGATTTATAGATATCACTTAACCTCCTAATACTTGGCCATTTTAATGGTCATCTAAGACGTGTTGAAAAATGGTTAAAGTCTTGATTTTTTAAAAAAATTGTTTAATTGTCAGATGAATAGTAGCAAATACTTATTTTGTTGAGGAGAAATCTGCTAGCTTTCTTAACAGTAATAGTAACATTTTCTTAAGTTAGGTCAATGAATTTAATAATCTTATAGAGCCCCATTCCTCTATTTCTAGTATATGAGGATGCTCACACAATGAATATTTACTGAGTGCCTGGGTAACAGATTGTTCTTTATAAAACAAAGCAAAACAAAAACACAGAAGCAGCAGGAAACTGACAGAATTAAAAGAGAAAAGAAATATTTTCTATAATTTATTTGGAGCTATGAAAGTTATTGAAGTATAATACTTGCCTCGAACATTTCCCAACAGCTGAGATTAATTTTTATGCCTTAGCAAGATACTGCATGGTGGTGAAACATATAAGGTTCACTGATTTTGAATATTCTATTCAAAATATCTTGAAAGAAAAAAGACTGTGCAGTCAACTTTTGAACTAGTAGAATGACTGAAGCATAAAGGAGAATAAGCAAAAGAGATGCTTTGATATTGTATAAACAAGGAATTCAATTTTCTTCCACAAAATACTCAACTTAATTTTAGGTGTTATTAATTAACCTTGCCTGTATTAATAAGCAGTTTTAAAAACTTTCCTGCTCTCAGAGAAGCTAGCTAGAAACAGTCTTAATTCTGAATTTAGAAATGTTTCCAATTACATATATCCTTATGTCAATATACAGGACATGCAACTGAACATCTAGAATATCCTTATTAGTTGAGTAATATATAATAGGAATGATATGAATAATTTATAGAGAAACATCTCATAGATATTATCCAATTGTGCTTTCGTTCATTTGAATGTGATTATTTTGAAACAAGTCTTAGTCCATAATGCCCAACCCTTTATGTTTATTTCCATTTGCACTATCCTTTAGAGGCTATCTTTTTTAGGAAGATTTTTTTTTTGGTATCTGCATTTTGTTTATGCTATACATGCCAAATAGATCTCCCAAGATGAAACTCTGAGCTCATTTGGAAGTAATTTTTGGTAGTCCATGAATCAGAACTCTTATTTTCTTCTCAGCACTACGGGTATTTTATTGTTTCCATCTATAGTCCAATATGCTTTTAAGTGCCAAGAACCCTAAGGCCAAACACACAAAGCACTAAGAAAAGGGAACTTTTGGCAATGACAACTTTGGCCTCTCTTTCAGGGCTATTCCCTCCCCTGGGAGAGTAAAATCACTTTAAGTGCACTATGAAACAGTGCCATGATGAGCACAGATGATTGACTGAAGTTGGTGATGTTGATTTAGGAGTCTTCGGCTTATAGGCCAGGTGTAAAACCCTTAAACCTGCTTGTCAAAGTTAGCTTGTCAAAGTCCTGTGGATTTTTCCAGACTGCCTAAATGTCACTTTCTCTTTGACGGTTTCTCTGGGCAGCTCTGGCAGGGTTAGGCATCTCCTCTATTGTATTATTATAGCACCCTGATATATTCCTATAGCAGCACTTATCAAACTATATTGCATTTGTCCATCTCCCTCCACTCATGGATAGAGAGAAACTATTCTCTTCCTTTTATCTCTGGACTAGAGCATTACCCAAATCAAGTTGGCTCTAAACAAGTAATAATTGAATGGATGGGCAAAGAATGACTAGTAATACTCTCCATCTGCCCAGAATAGGTTATGATGTGTTCTCACATCGTGGTGAGGAAGACATGGAAGGAACTATCACCCATATTTTATAAATGAGGAAACCCCAGAGACATTATATGACTAATCCAACTTCAAAACGGCTAAAAAGTTGCATACCTACTTTTCATGCCAGTAAGTTGACACGGATTTGTAAATAGAAGAAGTAGTACTCAGTAGGACAGATAGCAATGGCTGACAAAAGATACAGTGTAGGAGTGGTTACCTGTTATGAAAGCTCCCAAACTCTTAGCAGGTTCTCAAGAAGGTAACTTCCATGCACACAAAACCAGACTTCAGGTATTTAAGAGAAAGATTTGTGACAAATAAATCATTTCCCTGTACTCAAGCTACACCCACAGTGAGGCCAGGAGACAAAGAGACATACCCCGTTTATGTATGTAGTACAAATATCTCTCTCTAATTCCCACCATGAATCATAGACTCTAAAAAGAAAGAAGTTCTTAGAGATCAGTAGTGTAATTCTGTCATTTCCTAACTTACTAGCTAACTAGCTAGAAAGATAAATGATTTAACCTAATCACATAGCTTATTTGTGAGAGCACCAGGACATACAATTAGTTCTTCTTATTATTAATATCCTTAGCTTTTTAAAATTAAGTTATGATTGAGAGAAAATATAAGTATAGCTCTTAGGAAGTCTTCTAAGCAACTGGATAATAAGACTAAACATAAGCTGTCACAGAAGAATTGTCCTTAAATAAATGCTGCAACATGAGAAAAGTATAGCAAATTTTACTCAGTGTCCATGTATTGGGGAGATGAGGGGCACATGATATGACAAGCAGTGTCTCAGGATCCCATTCATGTTAAAACAAAATCTTTTTTCATAGAGATTGAAATATTAATTACATTTGTTTATTTCTTTGTTCACCCATAGACATTGATGCTATCCAAACAATTATTTGATTTCTCTTTTCCGTGTGTCAATTGAAGTATATTTACTAGTCCCCAATCCTTTTAACAGATTTTTTATTCTTTTCAAAAATAATTCAAGTAGTTATAACCTGAGTGTGTTCTTATGTTTATGTCGTATTTATAACTTCAAAGTTTTGAAAAACACAACTCTATCAATAGAACACCTTTTACTACTAAAAAATAAAATATGCATGCCTATTAAGGGGCAAAGAACAAAGGCCAAACTAAGCTAATATTCTCAATAAAAAATAAGACAAATGATCATATTTATGAAAGTTTTTTGTTTCGTTTCTATCACCAAAGCTGGGGTGTGCTCTGGGTCACATGTCCTAAATCAGCAGATGAAAGCAAATGTTTTCTACAAGTATGTTTGTAGCTCATAGACTGTGTAAATGACACCAAAATCAAATTATTTCATGAGGCCAACACCATCAACTAAAAGAGAGAGCCTTATTTAGCAAATAATTGCTTTGAGGATAGAAATATACCTCAAACTGCAATCAATTAGTTTGTTGACAGATCTTCCTGCTGGGCATATTTGTTAGAATTCCTTCTTTAAAAAATGGACTTGATCGATATCAACTATTATGCACATCTTTGTATTAGGATCATAAAGATCACAGAGACTGTGCTTTACTATGCCTTCACTGAATGTAAAGCAGTATTTCCACAGCATTTATACAACAAAGCTTTTGCTTTCCTCTAGCATTGTAACTGGCACCCTGATGATCTACTGCCAATTAATGCTAATATTTACCGTTACCCCTAAGAGTTACAGTTTGAAGAAGGAGAGCCCACATTCCTAAAGAAACTTTAGGTATTTCAGGCCATTTATATCATCCAATTTAGAATCAGTTTCTCATCTAGACTATGAAAGAAGCTAGTTCATCAATCACAGCATTTTAATACATTGAGTAAAAAAGGATTTTAGATGTTAATTTTTAAGCTAGGTAAAATTATAATATTATGCTGTTTAAAGAATCAGGGTCATTTGAGTACCAACTCATTCATTTTCTATAAAATTTCAGCAGGAAAATTCCCATTTGTGCCTAAAGTTGAAGATAATTCATTTAGGGTCCCATTATATGGTAAGTCAGCCAACAATTTTTATCCATGTCGCAGGTATAAAATATCTGTCAATTCCTGGTAAAGGGCTATAACATGAAATCAATGTTGTCAATAGGTAAATAAAATAAAATTCTTATGGAAGAAACCATTTAAAAATCAAAGCAACAAGCCTTGCAAGACTTTAAGACATATTACTCACCAGGAATAAAGTTCGAAAGTTGCTGAGATCACCAAAGAATTCTTCTATGCTCACAGTCTTAGAGTCAAAAATAAAGTATTCTCCAAGATTCTCATAGAGCTTTACCATGTTGTTGTGCATGGTGAATAGTTTTTCATACTGGTCTCTGGCACTCTTTGTAAAGCTGTAGCTTTCTGTTAAGGAACATGATCCACAGAGTACCTTAAAGGTAATCATTAGATGTTAAGATTGAATTATATCATCATTTCTGTAAATACTTCCACATTACTTTGCTAAGGTTACCATGACAAAATACCACAGACTGGGTAACTTAACAGAAATTCATTTTCTCATAGTTTAATAGGCTAGCAATCCAATATGAAGCTGTCAGCAAATCTGCTTTCTTCTGTAACTTCTCTCCTTGGCTTGCAGATGACTGCCTTCTTGCTGTGTCCTTACCTGGTGGTCCCTCTGTCCTTGTTGTCTGTGTCCGAATTTCTTCTTAAGAGGATGCTAGTTATATTGCATTAGGGCGCACCTTAAGGACCTCATTTAAACTTACTTACCTCTCTAAATGTCCTATCTCCAAATACAGTCACATTTGGAAGTTTTGAGGGTTAGGGCTTCAACATGTGAATTTGGAGTGGGTGGGGCACAATGCAGCCCATAACAACTTGCTGTAGTCATTACATTGTTTAGTGAGCTTTGAAAATCTATAAATGAGGCAGAACTATTTAAGGTATAACCATGAACATGTTTGCTAAGTGAAAGCACAGAAGTACAAACATCAGAAAACTGCCTCATATCATTTTATGAGCTAGATAAGGTAAAAGGAAATAGCAACAAAAACTTAGGGGGACAGTATGTATTTTCTGTGTTAAATACACATTCTATATAGGTAAAGAGGTTACAGTGAATTCTGTATATAGGTTATGTACCTGTATGTGTGTGTATATACATATACATATATCCCATATGAGGAGGGGGAAGGAAAGGGAGAGAAAGATGGGAGGAGAGGAAGAACTATGAAGAGAAAGATAGAAGAAGGGAGGAAAGAAAGGGGGAGAGAGACATTCTAATGTATTTCTAGAACCTTAATCACCCAAATGGCTTTTTAGAACCTAAAATGTTATTTGTTAAGCCTGAGCCCAGGGCCCTGAGGATACAATTCTAATGTTTCCAGCTGTTGCTGTGACTGCCAGTAGTGTATAACCCAGTAGGACCATATGAGGCCTTCCCATGACAGACCGCTTCCCCATATTCTCTGCTTTAGCTCCTCTCTGAAGTACCTAGATAATAGTATCTGTTGCACATTTTCTAAGTTGTTTTACAAATGCTAAAACCCCCACCAAATGGAAGATATTTAACTACTTGGTGATCTTGTGCACTTAGCCCCCAGGTCTACTGGAGCCTAAGGATTGGTGACATTAACCCTTGTGATACCACCCTGTTACTTCACAATCAACCAACCAACCAAGAGAATTGTACATGAGCTGATCACAAACCTTGAGACATGCCCCCACCCCCAAAATCAGGCCTTTAAAAATGCTTTCCTAAAAAACCCTTCAGGGAGTTTGGGGGTGTTAAGCACAAGCCAACCAGACCCTTTCTCCTTGTCTGGCGCCTATAAATGCTACAGTGTCCTTCACCATAACCTGGTGTCAGTAGATTGGCTTTACTGTGTGCAGGCAAGTGGACCCAAATTTGGTTCAATAATACCAGGACTACACTTAACAGTAGTATACTCCAGAAGAGTATTTGTTTTAAAATTAATTACATCACTGCTTTAAAATTTTTTATCATAAAAGTCATAACAACAACCACTACTACCAAAGCATAAAAGGAATCAGATATTTAAATGGGTCCATCATCAAAAAAGCAAGAGAGTTCCAGAAAAACATCTATTTCTGTTTTATTGACTATGCCAAAGCCTTTGACTGTGTGGATCACAATAAACTGTGAAAAATTCTGAAAGAGATGGGAATACCAGACCACCTGACCTACCTCTTGAGAAACAATGCAGGTCAGGAAGCAACAGCTAGAACTGGACATGGAACAACAGACTGGTTCCAAATAGGACAAGGAATACATCAAGGCTGTATATTGTCACCCTGCTTATTTAACTTATATGCAGAGTACATCATGAGAAACGCTGGGCTGGAAGAAGCAAAAGTGGGAATCAAGATTGCCGGGAGAAATATCAATAACCTGAGATATGCAGATGACACCACCCTTATGGCAGAAAGTGAAGAAGAACTAAAGAGCCTCTTGACGAAAGTGAAAGAGGAGAGTGAAAAAGTTGGCTTAAAGTTCAACATTCAGAAAACTAAGATCACGGCATCCGGTCCCATCACTTCATGACAAATAGATGGGGAAACAGTGGAAACAGTGGCTAACTTTATTTTTCTGGGCTCCAAAATTACTGCAGATTGTGATTGCAGCCATGAAATTAATAGACGTTTACAACTTAGAAGGAAAGTTATAACCAACCTAGACGGCATGTTAAAAAGCAGAGACATTACTTTGTCAACAAAGGTCTGTCTAGTCAAGGTTATGGTTTTTCCAGTGGTCATGTATAGACGTGAGAGATGGACTATAAAGAAAGCTGAGCTCAGAAGAATTGATGCTTTTGAACTGTGGTGTTGGAGAAGACTCTTGAGAGTCCCTTGGACTGCAAGGAGATCCAACCAGTCCATGCTAAAGGAGATCAGTCCTGGGTGTTCATTGGAAGGACTGATGTTGAAGTTGAAACTCCAATATTTTGGCCACCTGATGGGAAGAGCTGACTTACGTGAATAGACTCTGATGTTGGGGAAGACTGAAGGCAGGAGGAGAAGGGGACGACAGAGGATAAGATGGTTGGATGGCATCACTGACTCAATGGACATGAGTTTGTGTAAACTCTGGGAGTTAGTGATGGACAAGGAGGCCTGGCATGCTGCGGTTCATGGGGTCCCAATGAGTCGGACACGACTGAGCAACTGAACTGAATTGAACTGAAATGTATCTCATTATGTATATATTTATAGAAATAAATTATCAACTTTATTCTTGATTATAGAAGATATATAGAAAATCACCTATTTAGGTGACTCAGAAATATAAAAACATAAGTAAACTAAAATTTCTAACAAATCAGTGTTGTGAACATTTTAGAGCATTTCCTTCTGGTCTTTCTTCTATGGCTGAAAGCTATTGAATGTTAATTGATAAGGATGCTTCAGAGAAAGGTAAGTAGACTAACCACAAAGAATACAAAGGAAACCAAATATACCTTTCACAATTAAAGTTAAGTCTATTAAAAATCAATAATCATCACAGAAGCAAAATGTCTTAAAATGCAAAGGTATTAGACTGCATGTTATGTGTGCTAAGTCGCTTCAGTTGTGTTCGACTCTTTGCAACCCCACGACTGTAGCCCACCAGGCTCCTCTGTCCATGGGATTCTCCGGGGAAGAATACTGGAGTGGGATGCCATGCTCTCCTGCATGGAGTGTTCCTGACCAGTAATCAAACCCACATCTCTTACATCCTGTGTTGGCAGGCAGGTTCTTTACCACTAGTGCCACCTGGGAAGCCCATTACTATGATTTGTTAAAAAAGAATAACAGTACAGTTTTGGGTGTGCTATTTTAAGACCCACTACAGGGTCTGGAAAAGACCCTGATGCTGGCAAAGACAGAAGGCAAGAGGAAAAGGAGACGACAGAGGATGAGATGGTTGGATGGCATCACCAACTCAATGAGCAAGCTCTGAGAGATGGTGAAGGACAGGGAAGCCTGCTGTGCTATGGGGTTGTCCATATGCTGTCTATGGGATTGCAAAGAGTTGGACACAACTGAGCAACTGAACAACAACAGGGTCGGGAAGATCCCCTGCAGGAGGACGTGGCAACCCACTCCAGTATTTTTGCTTAGAGAATCCCATGGACAGAGGAGCCTGGAGGGCTATAGTCATGGTGACGCAAAGAGTCGGACACAACTGAAGCGACCTAGTATGCGCACACTCATGCACACATGCACAGTGCATTCACATTTTGTGATAGTATTATTTTATCAGGTACTGATAACTGTCTTCTTGAAATGCTGGATTTTATAAAATTTTCTGAATTATTCAGTGTGTTTTATTAGAACCTCGGGCCAAATTTATTTTCCATGGGAACACAGCTCTAGTTTCACAATGCAAGTCAGTAGGGAAATCAGACTATTTCTGGAAAATTACTTTGCAGCTGACATTTATGGGGTATAGCAAGATTTTAAAAGTGAGATGCCCCCCTTCCTAGGTTCCTTCTTATGCTACTTAAGTTTTAGCATTCATGTTAGCTACACTTCAACCTCTTCCTTGCTAAGGAGTCACATTAAATCTTCCAATCCTCAAGTCCATTTTGCTGTCAATAGACCTGGAAGAATTCATGTATTTCTGACTTACTCTACTTTCCTTTTTACCAACAGAAGGGTTGCACATAATGCTACCTGATTTTCCCTCTGAGAATATCATATTTGTTTGATTTTTAAGAGAGTGTTGAACATCCTGTTTGAGAGCTGCAGAAATAAGACAGTTCTCTTTATTTCTTGCCACAGAATGAAAGTGAAATTTTTGTTCTCTAGTCTCTCTTGCCTAAATAAAACAGACTCATGCCAGACTTGCTAAGAACACACGCTTTGCAAAGGTCACTTACTTACATCCTATTTGCAGCAAGGTACTAAACCATGTGTACTTCAGAAGGTTCAACATCTGTACAGCACGGAGAAAAAGCTAAAGATCAAAAACAAAGGCAAAAAACTGTACACTTCCCATTTATCATAACACAATTTTCTGCCAGCTAAAATATGCCCATGTGGTGATACACAATTTCACAAATTTGTTCTCCTAGAAGAAAAACTGATTTCAGAAATTCTGTCTGTATACCAAAGTGAGAAAATCTGAAACATTCTGGGAAAGCTGTAGCTTAGAATTAATAACTGGAGAGCATCCCAATCTCCAAGTCCTTGACTTCTCTTCACAGTGATTACTTTGTAAAAGGGATGGAGGGCGTGAATCAGCACTGAAATTTTTCACAATCACAACCCTGTCACCAAATCCTACTTGGGATTCTGCAGATGATAAAGAACTAGATACCATCATTTCTTTCCACTTCTTTATTTTCAGTCATTTTTAAAATTCAGTCATTTTTTTGAGCAGCTACTAGATACAAGATACTGGTTAGTATTCTGCTAAGCACTGTGCTCCATACAATGATCATTAAAACCTAATCCAGACCCCAAAGCAGTTTATAGTCTAACATTACAAACAATTCTACTTATTAATTTGCATTTGTACAACTCTTTGCTATTTACAATATACTATGTTTCATATCCTTCATATCACCTTATCAAAAAGGCAGAGAAATACCACTATTTCAATTTTTAGAATTGTCAAAAGTAGATAAAATGCAACGGTAAACATAATAAATTACATTTCCCCTACCCCCAAAAAAGGCACTCATCTATTCTAAGGTTAGAATGCAGTGAATGTGCCATCTCAAAACACGTCTCCTTGGCATAGATTATTTTGAGCTGATTGAGAAAGAGCAGACAGAGTAAAAGCTCTGAAAAGAGTAAAAGCTACCCTTTTGAAAGGGAAATTTCCATTTATAAAGAAAATCTCCACTGGTTAAGGATGGTTAATCTCCACTGGTTAAGGTTCCTCTCTGAACCAGGAAGAGAAAGTGAAAGTGAAAGTCACTCAGCATGCCCAATCCTTTGTGATGCCATGGACTATAGAGTCCATGGAATTATCCAGGCTAGAATACTGGAGTGGGTAGTCATTCCCTTCTCCACGGGATCTTCCCAATCCAGGGATTAAACCCAGGTCTCCCGCATTGCAGGTGGATTCTTTACCAGCTGAGTTACCAGGAAGAGAAGGATGACTCTAAATCGCCAGAAAATCAAGGATATCAAGAGTATCACTGAAGTTGCCTTTAGCTGAAGGTGGTATTTAAGCTGGTGACTTAGGCTACTTTAGGGAGTTTCTCATTTGTTTCTGCGTATCTGCTATATACACTTGAGGTATACATGTTTATCAACTTCTACCTAGTTTTCTCTTGTTATTCTGTCTTTATTACAGAGTGGCCAGGGGGTGGGTCATGTCAATTGCTCAGAAGGGTAGAGAAGAAATTATTTTTCCTCCCCTAGAGTACAAATCATGATAATCTTTTCATGATACTAGTTTAATATTCTTTTCATATGGAAATTCTTTTCATACAGAAATGTATTATTTATAATGACAATGACCATGACTAGTTCCAAACAGGAAAAGGAGTACGTCAAGGCTGTATATTGTCACCCTGCTTATTTAACTTATATGCATAGTACATCATGAGAAATGCTGGGCTGGGAGAAGCACAAGCTGGAATCAAGATTGCTGGGAGAAATATCAATAACCTCAGATATGCAGATGACACCACCCTTATGGCAGAAAGTGAAGAGGAACTAAAGAGCTTCTTGATGAAAGTGAAAGAGGAGAGTGAAAAAGTTGGCTTAAACCTTAACATTCAGAAAACTAAGATCATGGCATCTGGTCCCATCACCTCATGGGAAATAGATGGGGAGACAGTGGAAACAGTGTCAGACTTTATTTTTTTGGGCTCCAAAATCATTGCAGATGGTGACTGCAGCCATGAAATTAAAAGACACTTACTCCTTGGAAGGAAAGTTATGACCAACCTAGACAGCATATTAAAAAGCAGAGACATTACTTTGCCAACAAGGGTCCATCTAGTCAAGGCTATGGATTTTCCAGGGGTCATGTATGGATGTGAGAGTTGGACTGTGAAGAAGGCTGAGTGCCGAAAAATTGATGCTTTTGAACTGTGGTGTTGGAGAAGACTCTTGAGAATCCCTTGGACTGCAAGGAGATCCAACCAGTCCATCCTAAAGGAGATCAGTCCTGAGTGTTCATTGGAAGGACTGATGCTGAAGCTGAAACTCCAATACTTTGGCCACCTCATGCGAAGAGTTGACTCGTTGGAAAAGACCCTGATGCTGGGAGGGATTGGGGGTAGGAGGAGAAAGGGACCACAGAGGATGAGATGGCTGGATGGTATCACCATCTCGATGGGCATGGTTTGAGTAAACTCCGGGAGTTGGTGATGGACAGGGAGGCCTGGCGTGCTGCGATTCATGGGGTCGCAAAGAGTTGGACACAACTGAGCGACTGAACTGAACTGAACTGACGTTGCCAAATTCAACATTCACCTCTGTCCTTCTTTTGATGTCTCACCCACATGCAACATTTAGCCAGTTTTCTTAGTTTCTATGACACACACCCTCATGCTTATAATGTTTTTCTCTTATCTCCTCTCTTTCTCTGACAACTTCCATAAAATGTTAGAGAACCCTGAGGGCTTGGTCCTGAGTCCTCTGTCTATAGTCTACCTAACTGACCTCAGCAATTCACATGACTTGAAATACCATTTACATTGATGACTCCCGAACTATACTTGTAGCCCCAGTCTCTCCTCTGAGATACTTCTGTAAGCAACTGCCTGCTTGTCATCTCTACCTTTTATTTTTCATGGCCTCTATGGTATCTCAAATGTAAATCCTCTCATGAAAAGCCTCTGATAGTTTCCCATGATACTTGTAACAAAATCCAATTTCATTCTCAAGCTTTATGAGGTTCTATATGATCTGGTTTTTACCCACCTCTGCAATCTAATCTCATCTCATTCTCCCTCTTAAGCAATATGTCCAGATTCATTAACCTTCTTTCTCTTCCTTGTGCTTAGCAAGTTATCATACCCAACCCAGGGCCCTTGGACTTGCTCCTCTTTCTGCCCAGAAGGTTTCTTTTTCACCAGGTCATTCAACTTCAGCTCAACCATAACCTCCTCAGAGATGCTTTTACCAACTTTCCAATATGAAATGTCTACTCTCATCACTATTACTTTGGTCTATTTTATTTCATGCTGAGAACTTATCATTATGTGACATTATCATTTTTATTTATTTACCATTTCATTGCCAATTTTCCTCACTTAAAAATATAGCTGAAGAGAGTAGACCATGTCTGTCTTGTTGACCACTGCCTCTCTGAAAACAGCTCTTTCCTGTTTACCCATTTCTGTTCCCCTCTAAAAGAACCTAACTACAGGAACAAGACCACTAGGCAATTTAACTTAACTCCTAACTCATGCTCTCCTGAATGCACACTGCATCTTGCCTAACCTGTTGGTTCTTTTCCTAGATAAAAAGAAGTGAGAATGAAGAATTAAATACTTATAGAAGGACTAGCTCTCTACCCTCAACTGTTCCATTAGTTATCCTGCTGGCAGATCATGCAGGCAGGACACCATCTAAACAGAGACTCAACCAGTCTGCACACAATGGAGAATGATGAAGAATCCAGCTGCCTGCTTTGATTATTCACTGAGATTCCTCCTCCTTTTCCCCTTTTAAAACTGCCATGGGCATATATACACTACCACGTATAAAACAGATAGCTAGTGGGAACTTGCTATATAACACAGAAAGCCTGGTGCTCTTTGATATCCTAGAGGGGGGGAGAAAGAGGTTCAACAGGGAGGCTATATGTATATATATGTATATATATACACACACATACACACACACATACATACATACACACACACATACATACATACATACACACATACATACACACACACATACATACATATGGCTGAGTGCCGAGGAATTGATGATTTTGAACTGTGGTGCTAGAGAAGATTATCGAGAGTCCTTTGGACAGCCTTTGGACCAGGGACGTCCCAGTCCCTTTTCTTCTTACCTCTCTCCTCCTTACCTTCTCAATTACCCAAGAGCATACAGATAATTCCTTGGACTGCCAGGGGATCAAAGCAGTTAATCCTAAAGGAAAAAACCCTGAATATTCATTGGGAGGACAGATGCTGACGATGAAGCTTCAATATTTTGGCCACTGGTTCTGAAGTCAGATGTCAACAGCCAAATCACTGGAAAAGACCCTGATGCTGGGAAAGATTGAGGGTAAGAGGAGAAGCGGGAGAGAGAGGATGAGATGGCTGGATGGCATCACTGACTCAATCAATGGACATGATTTTGAGCAAATTCAGGGAGATAATGAAGGACAGGTGAGTCTGGAGTGCTGTAGTTTATGGGGTCACAAAGAGTCAGGCACAACTTATCAACTGAAAAACAATGACTGATTCAGGCTTCCTAGGTGGTGCAGTGGTAAAGAATCTGCCTGCCAATGTAGGAGATGCAAGAGAGACAAGCTTGATACCTGGGTCAGAAAGACTCCCTGGAGTAGGAAGTGGCAACCCACTACCATATTCTTGCCTGGAAAACTCCATGGACAGAGGAGCCTGGCAGGCTCATGTCCATGTCTCAAAGACTTAGATGTGACTGAGAACACAGCACAACATGGCTGATTCAGGTTATTGTACAGCAGAAACCAACACGACAATGTAAAGCAATTATCCTCCAATTAAAAATTAAAAAAAAAAAAAACCTGTCACTGCTAAGCTGAATCTTGGTCCATACGTTAGGTCCATAACATTTCTGTCCTTTATTGAGCCCATCTTTGCATGAAATGTTCCCTTGGTATCTCTAATTTTTTTGAAGAGATCTCTAGTCTTTCCCATTCTGTTGTTTTCCTCTATTTCTTTGCATTGATCACTGAGGAAAGCTTTCTTATCTCTCCTTGCTATTCTTTGGAACTCTGCATTCAAATGGGTATATCTTTTTCTCCTTTGCCTTTTGCTTCTCTTCTTTTCACAGTTATCTGCAAGGCCTCCCAAGACAGCCATTTTGCCTTTTTTCATTTCTTTTTCTTGGGGATGGTCTTGATCAGTGCCTCCTGTACAATGTCACGAACCTCCATCCATAGTTCTTCAGGCACTCTATCATATCTAATCCCTTGAATTTATTTGTCACTTCTACTGTAAAATCATAAGGGATTTGATTTAGGTCATACCTGAATGGTCTAGTGGTTTTCCCTACTTTCTTCAATTTAAGTCTGAATTTGGCAATAAGGAGTTCATGATCTGAGCCACAGTCAGCTCCCAGTCTTGTTTTTGCTGACTGTATAGAACTTATCCATCTTTGGCTGCAAAGAATATAATCAATCATATTTCTTCCCTGATAACTCATTTGGTAAGGAACCTGCCTGCAGTGCAGAAGACCCAGTTCAATTCCTGGGTCAGGAAGATCCTCTGGAGAAGGGATAGTCTACCCACTCCAGTGTTCTTGGGCTTCCCTGTGGCTCAGCTGATAAAGAATCTGCCTGTAATGCTGGAGAACATGGTTCAATCCCTGGGTTGAGAAGATCCCCTGGAGAAAGGAAAGGCTATCCCACTCGAGTATTCTCGCCTGGAGAATTACATGGACTGTATAGTCTATGGGGTCGCAAAGAGTCGAACACAACTCAGTGACTTTCACACTTCCCATGGATTCATGCAATTAATCCTCAGAACTGCTTTCTGAATTAAGAATTTCCTCCAGGTCATACAGCTGGTAAGTCACAGTAATGAGGACAAACTGTGAATGGATCCATAACTCATATTTTTAACTGCTATGCCATACAGTTTCTCAAGAAATATTTGGTGAAAGAGTAGTCTCATTATAACACCAAATTGGAAGAAGAGCCATGGAGTTGATTTGGGTACTTAGGAAACTAAAACCCTTCTTATAAATCTTAAGATAAAACAACAACAATCCTTATTTGTAGAGAATACCTTAATAGTAATATTTTTAAAGACTTGATAAAAACACTTAATCTCATCTATTTTCATCAATCTTGACATTTAAATTCATTTTTAAATGTAGGCTTCAACCTATTTGTCCATCTACAGATGAATGGATAAAGAAGATGTGGTACACATATACAATGGAATATTACTCAGCCATAAAACAGAAGGAATTTGAGGCAGTCCTAGTGAGGTGGATGAACCTAGAGTCTATTATACAGAGTGAAATAAGTGAGAGAAAGTGAAAAACCAATATTGTATATTAACGCATATATATGAAATCTAGAAAACTGGTATTGATGAACCTATTTGCAGTGAAGGAATGGAGACACAGATATAGACAACAGATTTGTGGACATAGTGGGGGAAGGAGAGGGAGGGACAAGTGGAGAAAGTAGCATTGACATATATACACTATAATGTGTAAAATATAGACAGCTGGTAAGAAGGTGCTGTGTAACACAGGGAGCCCAGCCTGGTGCTCTGTGATGACCTAGAGGGGTGGGATGAGGGGAAGGGAGGGAGGCTCAAGAGGGAGGGGAAATATATATATGTATATATATATTTATATATATATAATTATGGCTGATTCATGTTGTTGCATGGCAGAAACTAATACAACATTGTAAAACAATTTTCCTCCAATTAAAAAATTAAACTTATTTTAAAAAGGTAGGCTTCAATCATTTTGATTTTATTTCAAAGCTATATATAATAGGGAATATGTTATTTACCAGTAGAATGATGGCCTGCTTAAGCTCTTTGTATATTTAGACTTAGATGTAGCCCTAGTAGATACTTAAACAGACAAAATTTTAACTTGGGCATTTATTTATCTTCTATATTAGAGAACAGAAATTGAGAATATATTTTAAGGGAAATAAGCCTTAAAAGTTATCTTCTGGGATGCCTGGTAGAGAAATAATTTATTATAAGATGTATTTTATGAAAGGGTATTTGGTGGCTCATGGGTTTTCATCCTAGAAAGTGAAAGCCACCTTCTTATCAAAGATGTACAAGGCATCCTTATAGCTACCTATAGATTTCTGTTCTATTTACAATATAAAGTGGGTATAATGGGATTGTACCTACAGACAAGGGGGATAGAGTAGAGATTTGAACTGAGCTTCTGTTCCTCATTTGGAATATTTAAGCTTGACTATAAGAGAGACTTTAGAAAATATGTTTTAGACTCTTGTAATGGACATCTCTGGGCCAGGCAGCCTACCCTTAGCTGGGTTGTGACAGCATGGGATGAGAAGCCATGTTTAGGGTGAAATAGAAAGGCCAGTTGGGGCACACTGTGTAAGTAAGAGTAGAAGCTTTTCTGATGCCTTTTCTTGAGAAACTATTGAAAAGAATGGTGAGAGCAGGATGAAAAGACCATTTGCTCCTGAATGCCCAGATTTCTGGGCCTTTGGTACCATAGGAGATGGTGATGGTACCTGTATCAGTATCAAAGAAAAAGCACTCCGCAGAAGATGATTAGACTGTTCTGGGATCAACATGTAGAGTGACCTCTTCCCATTTGCTTAAGCAAATTTGGGAGTCCTTAAAATATTGAGAGAGAAGAACCCTGGGAAAACAATGGACTTTCCAAGATAGAGATAATTCATAGTACTTTAATATTTCAAAGATAGAGATAATTCATAATTCCCTGGTGGCTCAGGTGGTAAAGAATCTGCCTGCAACGTAGGAGACCTAGGTTCGATCCCTGGGTTGGAAAGATCCCGTGGAGAAGGGAAAGGCTACCCATTCCAGTATTCTTGCCTGGAGGATTCCGTGGACTGTACAGTCCATGGGGTTGCAAAGAGCTGGACACAACTAAGTGACTTTCACTTCACTTCACTTCATAGTAATTTATATACTAAAAGAAATCTTAAAGTGGTAAAGCAGCATATCAAATGCATACAAACTTATCAAATGTAAGGGGGGAAAGCAATTTAGAGAAGTTTACCTTTTACTAGCTGACTTTCAAATTCCTTGTTCTACAAAGAAAAGCATTTCTGATTTTTCCATGTTAGAAGTTATTCTAAACAACTGTGAACTAAAATTACATCATTTTCTCTCTAAGAGAAGTGTTTTTCAGGTTTACAAACTAAAATGTGGTCAGCATTTTAAAAAGCTAGGAGATAAAATATTAACTTTTTAAATATAAGATTAATTTTAAACCATTTGATCTCAATCATGAATCTGGAAAAGTAAAGTATTTTTATATTGACTTATTTTAAAATTTGACATAAGGAAGCAGTCTTCACACAGTTACTTGGGTATTTACACACTATATAGAATTGTCTAAAGCTTTTATAATCTATGCTTTTGTGTGACTACATATACAGATTTATATATTATATTCCTTACTAACATAGTATTAGTATGGACCTAAAATTCAACTTAAAATAACTATAATTCACCCACAGGCATGTATTCAAATAGGAAACGAATTATTGCTTACACTTATGTATACATTATATACGAGTGATAGTCACTCAGTCATGACCAATTCTTTGTGCCCCCATGGACTGTAGCCTGCCAGGCTCCTCTGTCCATGGAATTCTCCAGGCAAGAATACAGGAGTGAGTTGCCGTTTCCTTCTCCAAGGTATATTATATATAGTTTTTAACTGTTTTCAGTAGCTATAACTATACTGATTGAAGGTAGGTGCTGTAACCCTTATCTTCTAAATGCCAGAATAGCTGATGGGGTTCAGGACACTATCCCACAATATGGCACTGTGGCATATTGAATACTTTAAGCTGAAGGAATTTGAGAAAATAGAAGTAGAAAGGTCAGTGAGTTTCCCCTTGCTCTTCTCCTGTGAAACAGTTCAGAAAATCCCCACATGAGAGGTATCTTGCCTATATCCTAAAGAAAGGAACGATCTTATCTCCAAGATGGAGGAACGACACCAAGAAGAATCTGAATGAATAGACCTTAGTCCCCCCAGTTTCCGATGATTCATTTTCTTTGCCCTATCGTATCTTTCCATGACTTTCCAACTCTTCATCAAAGCCAGCATAAAACCTCTCAGGTTTAACCATTTCTTTGGGTCATCTTTTACTAATGAAAGTTTCCATGCATGCCATGTAAAATTTACAGTCAATAATTTATATGTTTTTTTTCCTGTTAATCTGTCTTTATCAATCTTAATTTTCAGACTCAGTTAGGGACCTTATGAGAGTCAGGGTAAATTGTTACCTGCTCTACAATAGCATTGCTTCATCAAATACTAGGCAGAGAAAACTGTCATTTTACTTAATTTTGATGTGGAGAGTAATTGTTAATACATAAGACTTGTTCCATTAGAACTGGAATAAGCACTAGTAGAACACTGGGGACGAAGGAGTTTATGTACCTCATTGTGAACTGAATCAAATTAGTTCTTACAATTTCCATCTTCATAAGCAGTACATTACTTATGATTTTAATAAAAAACTTGAAATCTGAAATATCATTACGTCTGGATTGTTGAGAACTTGGAAAAATCAATTTGAGATCCACTTAACCTTCAAAAAGCTTTAGTTAGCAACATAGCATAATTATCCGTTTAAATGCAAGGAAGTCACAAATGTAAAATCTATTAAAAAAATATAGACAGCATTTTATCTTTCCATAATATATCAGAAAAGATGTCTCTAAATGCTAAAATCCAAATATGAATTCTTTCATTTAATTTGAATACATCAGTTTTAGACAAAAATGATTACTATTTTTAAAGAAATTTATTTAAAAAATAATATTATGGCATATTAGTTGAGATTTACTTAGAGATCACACATTATATGATAAATATGCAATAATGAATATTTTAAAATGTGAAATATTAATAAGAACAATATAGTATATATACATTGCAATTGGGTTCAACATAACAGTTTAAAATGTCTCATTATTTAGACTATAAATTTTTTTTAAAAAATCAGATTACAAATCTTAGGCATAGGACCTTTAAATAGTATAACAAAGATAGCATAGTCAGTGATAGGGATTCTGAACCAAAGTCCCCAGTTTTTAACATATAGTAGGCAATTATGTTACTGGAGTGATGAACCAATTTTGTAATAAGCCCAATTTTTCCACAGGTGGCCTGAGTTGGCTGGGTATAAAGAAAATGCTTTTAAATCAGCTTGCAGTTAAAGCCACAGATCTGATGAACATTACAGAGGTAAGAGGTACACTCAGCCCTCCTACTTTTCTCTACCCGCATTCAGTATTCACTCACTGTGTCTTTGTGGATATTTCTTTTTACTTTTCCTTTTTCCTTTTCCTCTGTCTTTTCCAAAGACAGACTCTATCTTTGCATTCAGAGATACCTAAGAGAGTGATACCTAAGATACCTTCATTTATCCAAACATATCCATTAAGTGCCTACTCTGTGTCAGGTATCTTCTAGGTTCTGAGGATACAGTACTCGATATGGACACAAAGTCACTGGGTCATGGCTTACATGGAGATTACAGTTTGGTGGGAAAGCACCCATTAAACAAATACAATTTTTTAAACACCAGTTGAAAAGCATGCAATGCAAAGCACAGGTTTTCAAGAGTATTTATTTAGGAGACCTAACTTACACTGTGGGGGTATGGGTGGGTCAAGTGTTTGCCAATGCCACTTGATGGATGAAATATTAGAACTCAGACTTGAAGGGGCAGAGCCAGAGGAGCACTGGAGCAGGGTGAGTGAAGGCTCTGAGGGAGATGAAATACTGTGGCCACATAAAAGAGAAAAAAAAAAGCTTGGACTACTAGAGCCAATGGAGTAAGTGGGAAATAGGAGGCAGGCATTTCCTGACCTCTGTAGAGGCCAGATTCTATAGGTCTCTTGCTGTGTTCAGTCGCTCAATCACATCTGACTCTTTGCGTCCCCACGGACTGTAGTCTACCAGGCTCCGATGTCCATAGAATTTTCCAGGCAAGAATACTAGAGCAGGTTGCCATTTCCTATTCCAGGGGATCTTCCCAACCCAGGGATGGAATTCGCATCTGTTGTATCTCCTGCATTGGCAGGCAGGATCTTTACGACTAGTGTTACCTGGGAAGTCTCACAGGTCTCTCAAGCATTTTGAAATTTTTCTTGAGAAAGATGTAAGTCATTGAAGTTTTAAACAGGGAACTGACATCATCCAACTTTTTTTTTCTGCTCAAAGGCATAAAAAATGCTAACTAACACAAACATACACACATATAAGTACACACACATACACTAACAACAACAAGGAAAAGCCCTAGGACTAATGCAACATAGCATACTATGCAAATGACAGTAAGTCTACTTGTTAGTTCCTAACTACTGATAAGAAGAGTATATATTATGTAAATATCCAATTAAAGTTTATCTGATAAATTATTAACAATTTACATAGTATCAAAAAGTTAAAAAATAGCAGGTGTTGGACAACGCATAACTATTGAGACTGGCATATAAGTAGTTGTGTTTAGAGTAACATAAGAGTTATGATTAGAAAACTTTGAGATTGATGTGTATATTTTAGAATGTCAGTATTATTACTGAATATTCATAGTCTGCACACACAGATGTTAATTAGATCAAGTACCAGTTCCAGCCCTACCTCATATTCAGCCCTCAGCATGATTTATCATGCAGCAACAATGTATAAGAAACTGGGAGATTAAGCAGAGAAAAAGAAAGTAAATAAAGTGATAAGACATGGTTCCTAATCCTCATTGAATTTATAAACTAGTGTTGGGAGACAGATAAATAATAGCAGAGCAATAGTAGCAGGAACTAATGTTTAGTGAACTCTTACAATGAACCAGGCATTGAGCTAAATGTTTTATAAGCATTGTCTTATTTACTCCTCCCAATAGCCCTATGATGCATATATGCTATCAGTAACTCCTTTTTACACATGATGAAATTCACCTCAGGGAGGTCTATTGACTTTCTCAATGCTACCTCCACAGTAAGTGGTAGATTCAGGATTTGAACCTGGGTACCCTTACCACTCCTCCAGATTACAAAAGTATGAATTTAATCTGGTTTTCTTAATCAGAGAAGAATGACTCTTATTAAAGGAAAGGAGACTAGAAATTGAAACCACCAGACAAACATTGTCTTATACTATCATATCTTCTATCTATTCTCCTGATGTTTCATTCATCTTCCCTAAAAAATTCTTTACTCACCTCTAAGTGGCCTATGTCCTGTCTCCCCTTCCCCAATTAAGATACTGTGTAAGTTCTCAAATCTCACTGATTGGGCATTCACTTTTTTTCTTCCTATGATGTCATAAGGTATGCGCTTAGTAGCTCAATTGTGTCTGACTCTTTGCTACTCCATGGACTGAATGTAGCTCACCAGGCTCCTCTGTCCATGGAATTTTCCAGACAAGAATACTGGAGCAGATTGCCATTTCCTACTCCAGGAGATCATTAAATCTTAATAAATTCGTATACTTTATCTTCATGGGCTTCCCAAGCGGTGCTAGCCGTAAAGAAACTTCCTGCCAATGCAGGAGACGTAAGAGACAGGGGTTCAATCCCTGGGTTAGGAAGAGACCCTGGAGGAGGGCACGGCAACCCACTCCAGTATTCTTTTTTTTTTTTTTCTTTCCGCCATGTCTCCCCATTCACAATACAGACCAGGTAAAGGGCCTGCCTGGGCTGAGGTGTATATGGGGTGGATTTACTCTGCCTCCTCTTTCTATACAGTCAGTGTAAGAACACAGCCTGTGGTAAGCATCGGGAGGCCCCACTCCAGTATTCTTGCCTGAAGAATCCCCATGGACAAAGGAGCCGGGCGGGCTACAATCCATAGGGTAGCAAAGAATCTGACGTGACTGAAGTGTCTTAGCCCGCATGCATACCTTACCTTCATGGTCATCTGTCTAGTGGCACTTTCACAGACTCAGCTGTTGAATCCAGGAACGTGGAAGGCAAGTGTTTCCTTCCCTATACCTGGAAAGGTGTTGAATGCATGATACGGTTTTCAAGTTTTCTTTGGAGGTAATGGCTAATCAATGGTTTTCATACAGAGGAGCAATGTGATCTCACCTGTTTGTAGGAATCTTACTCTGGCAGCAGAGGGAAGGATGGTTTGGAGAGATGAGACATTGAACCCTGGGAGAGCATCTAGGCAGCCAGGGACATAGCATGTGAACAGAAAGTAGAAGATGGATATAAGAAATATGGAGGGGGTAGAGTCCATGGGACATGGTGACTGACTAGATGTTACTGGTTAGAGAGAGGGAAGTATTGGGTTGGCCAAAACGTTCATTCGGCTTTTCCCGTAAGATGCTATGGAAAAATCTGAATAAACATTTGGGTTAACCCCATATTCAGGATACTTGAGTTCTCCTGCCTGAGTAACTCAGAGTGTGTCTTCTGTATACTTGTTTTTTAACAGAACTTGGGAGACAAGAAAGGGAACATTATTTCGAGTGGGTAGAGCAGGCAGAGAGGGAGAATACTGAGTAGTTTTGAATAGACTGAGCTTGAGATAGCTAGGAAATACTGGGATGGTAATACACAACAGGCAGTTGGAAATAGTGGCTTCTTAGATAACCTGGAGATCAGCTTATATGGCAAGAGCGAGAACTGCAAAGCCAAGTCAAATGGAGCAAAGATCTCCCCTTATCCATTCAGATTTACATCAGGACAGTGCTTCAAAAGTGCTCTCCAACATGCTTGTGGGTTCAGTGAACATGCCCTTAGCCTGAATACAGTTGATCCTGATATGTTCCCTCCAAACAGAAACTATCCTGGGGTTATAACTTCAGCTAAAAGAGCAAAATATCAGATCCCCGAGCCTGTCCTAACAGTTTTCAATGATCTTAAAAGATCACTTTACTACAAATGTCAATGAAGCAAAATATATAGTCAGTGTGAATTTTGATAAAGGGTATGTCTCTGAGAAATTAAGTTTTATTGTTTCAGGTAGTGACAGAGTGAGGGTATAAAGGACTTTGAGATATATTACTATAGACTCAAGAATAACTGTATACAGCTATGAAATTCATGACAAATGGTGATGCTAAATATCTGAGAATCCCCATTGCTCATTATTATTGGGCACTCTTTAGTTTTTTATTTTTTAGTTTGTATGATACCAGGTAATTCTGCTACTCTGTCTGCTACTCAGAAATGAATATCTAGGTATTTGGGATTGATTGTTTACTATAAAGTGATTCTCTGAATTCTTGGGGCATTTAAGTTTTCAATTTTTCCTGCATTTGTTTTCAAGTGCTGTTTCAAATTTGGGGATTAGTGTACTGAACTGTAAATAGTTTTCAACCATGCATTCTGAATTCAAGTGGTAGTTTCAAATTCAGTGGATAATATTTTATCATTTCTCACTTATCTTTCCTTAACTAAAATCACCAATGAGGGAAAGAAGTGATAACAAAAATGAAAAAGTATTCCAAACCAAGTTTACTCATAAAGATAAAAGTCAGCTCTGTGTTTTTGAAAGACCTATGAACTGAGGCAAAGATTTAATCCTTTTTTTTTTTTTTTTTTTTTGCATGGGGAATGGGATTTATTTCCCTCAATTGCAAAACAGAGCAAAAAGAGTAGAAATTCTATAAGGTTCCTCCCAGCTATAAAATGCTAGATTCCATAAGTATTCAGCAAAAAGGGAAGCACTTGAGAAACAGTGAATACTTTGAGATTTCTATAGTGGAAATACTTGAATATATTATTTAAGCTAGTTGCTCAATTTTATATTAAATCTGCTGATTCTCGATTGAAGGCAGTTGATGGTAAAATATATTTTGCTCATCTTTTGTATGTCCTATGATCTCTAAAACAAGGTAAGAATCTAGTAAGTGCAAGGCAATCTCATCCTGAATTTAACCCACAATAAACTATTCCAGGTGTATCCCATGTGGCACAGTGGTAAAGAATTCACCTGCAATGTAGGAGACTGTGATGTGGAGACCTGGGTTCGATCCCTGGATTGGGAAGTTCCCTTGGAGAAGGGAATGGCAATCCACTCCAGTATTCTTACCTGGAGAATCCCATGGACAGAGGAGCCTGGAGGGCTACCGTCCATGGGGTTGCGAAGAGTCAGACAATGCAACAAGAAACTATCTCAAAGACAGACATGTTACTCTATAATAACATAATGGCATTTAAACACAACTTCTTATTTCTAACCCAATTGCTTATTGACAACTCTTATTTCTTTTCAAAACTCTTATTTCTTTTCAGTTTGGGCTGTTTGTCATCCCTGACATTAAACTTTCAACTCCTAGTTCTCTAAGAGTTGAAGATCTATGCTCACTTCTCAGAATCTATTCACATCATCACTTTACATAAATTGTCTTTAGATGATCATGCAACCCTAACCCTAAGTCTAATCTCTTCTTCACCTAATAAATTTTTCGCAAGGTTGAAAACAAGTTCATTTCAGGATATAAAGCACATTAATCTAACACTTCAGTCATGGCAGCCAAACATTTCAGATTGTTTCCCTGTATTTATTCAATATGGTCAGTTATTCTGGACCAACTCTAGGCTAGAAATTGTACTAGGAAAATGTTATTTTTGCTACACTAGAATTTTCTGAGGCAAAGCTGTTTTACTTGCACTGCATTTCTTATACTTTTTGGCAAGTCTTCATCTATTTTTCAAGTTTCACTAAATATGCATATATGTGCATGTATGGATCCATGTATGTATGTGTATACATACATATGTAAGAATTGATTACTTTTGCTGCATTGTTAATGGATGCTGTATTTTCTCTAGTATCAATGTATGTCTTCAATAGGAAATTGCACTATTTAATGCGGAAAGACATTTTTAGACATTTTCTATGGAAGAAGCTATTCAAATACAGTGGCATTACTTTCAAACAACACATTCCTTTTCTTTTCTCTGTTGGAAAGATAAAAGTGTGCCTTGTGAAAATTTTCTGCTTTAGGAAAACAAAAATAACAAAATAATTTCAGTAGCATTGCATTTGTGACATGGATATAAACTAGGACTATGAATCTATCTTTAATGTGTTTGCTGTGTCTGGGTGTCTATGACATCTCAAAAAAATCACATGATCTTAGGAATCATATAAATTTCAATATCAATGTGTTATTCAAAGCCAGCACTTGGACTAAGAAAAAGAAAAAAGTCAGGATTTCAAAGAGATATTTGCATTCCCATGTTCATTACAGCATCATTCACAATAGCCAAGAAGTGGAAAGAATCTAAATGTCTCATGAATGAATGAATAATAAATATGTGGTATACACATACAATGGAATACTATTCAACCATACAAAAGAGGGAAGTCTGTCATATGCTATAACATGGATGTAACCTGGAGTATACTATACTAAGTCAAATAAGCCAGACACAGAAGGACAAATACTGCATGATACCATTTATGTCAAGTATCTAATAAAGTAGTCAAACTCCTAGAAAATAAATATAATGATGGTTGCCAGGGGCTGAGAAAGGGGAAATCGGGAAGTTGCCTTACAATGCATATAGAATTTCAGTCACGCAAGATGAACAAATTTCTAGAGATTGTAAGTAGCGCTTGGGAAACTGTCCTCAGCAGGAAGTGCCTTTCCTTGTCACTTTAACAAAGCTATACTGTAACTAACTTTTAACCCACCACCCCCATGCTCTACTCCTCACCAGCCCCATCACATCTTTCGTATCTTTTAATCACACAATGGATTCTTTACTGACTGAGCCACAAGGGATGTCCAATCACACAATCCCTTGCCTAATTCAGATCTTTTCATAGATCAAAGAAGTAGGAATAAAGAATAAGTAAATAACAGATGACCAGATCACTTCACTAGCTTCCCCTTCAGTAATCTCAGGAACAAAATGACCAAACTGTGAACAAGATAATGTTTAGAGGAAGATCACGAGGAGTCAACAGCCTGCACACAGTGGGGGATGGTGATGACTCTGGATCTCTATTTCAAGGATTCACTGCGATGACTTCCCACCTTTCCTTTAAAACTTTCACGGCCAAGCATAATCTTTCAAGGTGGTTTTCTAGGCACACTGAGTCCACAATTTCCCCAGACTGCCAGCATTTTGATTAGAGACAACTTTCCTCTCTACTAATGCTTCTGATTTTGTAAGTGTCGAGCAGCAGGGCGCAATTCAATCAGTAACAAGATCTGCCATATTACGTTGTGCTTATAGTAAAGAATACTGTATTGTACACTTAAACTGTTGTTAAGAGGGTAGATCTCATTTTTCATAATTTTTACCACGATTTTTAAAAGGGTAAACTTCTATTGAGGTCATTAACTCTACACACAGACACACACACACAAACATATACTGAATCTAAAATTTTGCTTGAATGTCTGAGTTCTCTGCAAAATTCAAGATAGAATGCCCAGTGGCTTTCTCCTCCTCTCCCCTCCACCCCAACTGTTCCAGGTCAATTTAGTTAGTATACAGACTTTGCTTACAAGCCCAGAGGAACAGTGTGTGTGTGTGTGTGTGTGTGTGTGTGTGTGTGTGTGTGTGTGTGTCTAGGAATGAAGGGGAACAGAAAAAAATGCCAGTGGATACACCTAGATAAACTTTGAGACTCACAGTTTAGAGCTACTTTGTGACAATGCAAGAGAAGGATTCTAAGTGTTAGGTAGAGTTACCCAGGGAACAGCAAAGGATAACAGAAACATTCTGTGATTCTATGATTAAGCTGGCTCTAAGAAGAGAACCTGGCTGGCTCCCTGTGGTGTGCCCTTCCATGTGTAACAGCTGGGTGCCCTGGAAGACATGCTGCTGCCTGAAAATTCTGGACGTAGTCATTGGCTGGTCTAAGGAAATTGAGATGCTCCTACTAAAGCTCTACATAGGGCGAAACAAGTGACACAATAGGTTATATATACCAGTGCCCAGTTTAGTGAAAGTCTCAAAAACAAAACAAAAACACTAATTGTTAATGTATGCGTCTTTTGTACGTTACTACTTAAATCACTCTAATACATAAGATTTCGTGTTTGTTTTAAAGTGGGTACTTTACTTTTAGCATCTCAGGGTATTCATTTTAGTGGCAGGGGGAGTAGTTGGGGGTGATTTTCACTCCTTTCTATATACAAACAAAAATATATCGCTTTTATCCACAAATGCCCAGGCATTCTAAAGACATAAGAGCGAAGTGTGCCAAAATGTTAGGCTGCTAGTTATTTTGCATAAAACACACATCCAAACACGTATTCACTGAATAGCAGATGGCAGAGAAAAGAAAATCAGTTAGATTGCAGTGTGGGTGAAACCGACCCAGTAAGTTCTGTAAAGATGGAAACCTGGGCATAAGAGACACCATAAGAGACACCATATTGAGTAAGCAAATGGAATGTCTAATCTGATTCTTTCATCTTTACTGCTTATGATTTATCCTGTCTCTATAAATACATTATTGCTTTTATCATAATGCCTTAAAGTTACTTTTGGATGGAAAATGGAGATGGAAAGAACATGTTTATATAGTTATACATCTTGGGAAATATTTAGTCTAGGAACAAAGACTTTTAATGATGCACAATGTTTCCTAAAATTCATTAGTGGATGAAAATTAATTTAGATAAAACTACTCAAGTCCTGAGTTTCCCAGGTGGCTCTGCTAAAGGATCTGCCTGCCAATGTAGGAGACACAGGAGATGGGGGTTCCACCTCTGGGTCGGGAAGATCCCTGGGAGAAGGAAATGGCAACCCACTCCAGTATTCTTTCTTGGAAAATTTCATGGACAGAGGAGCCTGGCAAGCTACAGTCCAGGGGGTCGCAAATTGTTGGACATGAATGAACAACTGAGCAAGCACATGTGCCATCAAGTACAAGTGAAAAAACAATGATGAATATGGCTATATGGTCTAACATATATGAGAAGTATCTTGAACTCATTTTATGAATCAAGTTAATATTTATGTTATAATATTATTCAGCTTATGAATTATATTTTCCCAGTAAAAATAAAAGTAGAAAATAAGGACAATTATCTAAAAAGAACATGTGGAAAAGAAAATAGTTGCACATTTACTACTGATTTAAAATTTTAAGTTAATATAAGTGACAATTTATTAAAACTGGATTGAAATTAATACACATAGGCTAAATAAGAACAATGGCAGATTCTGGATCTAGAATAAACAATAAGATGAACTAATAATTAAGGAACTAATAATACACAATAACAAAAAATTATATGATGAAACTAGACCCCCCCAGTACTTTATATATATATGTTTTGATATTATTACAAAACAAAATAAGTCAGCTCTTCGCATCAGGTAAGATTGAGGGCACGAGGAGAAAGGGATGACAGAGGATGAGATGGTTGGATGGCATCACTGACTCAATGGACATGGGTTTGGGTGTACTCCAGGAGTTGGTGATGGACAGGGAGGCCTGGCATTCATTGGGTCGCAAAGAGTCGGACACGACTGAGTGACTGGACTGAACTGAACAAAACGAAAAAACATAAGCCCCAGGCTAACAACAGGGAAGAAAAGTGATTGGTTCTGGAGGGTTATTCTTTGCTTTCAGATGAATTAATAAGGAATGAATTAAATGGAATTTTGGGCAGGATATGAAAAATTCTATTTAAAAAGGTAATGTCAGTATTGGGTTGGCCAAAAAGTTCATTCAGGTTTTCCTATACGATGTTGTGGAAAAATCCAAACAAACTTTTTGGCCAACCCAGTATAAGGGAAATGTCAACTTTGAAAAAGGATTAAATAGATAACAAAGAAATTTCCAAAGCCTGCAGATACTTGTTCATAAAAGTATCTTGTGAACATTCTTATATTTCAGAATGCAGGCACAAAAATTATAGTATAACTGTTCCGTTTGTAAGTGGTGGGAATTCTTCCCAACTAGATTTTCAAATCGTCCAATGAAACAACCTCCTTCTCTCATTTAATCTGCTGGTGCTTCCCTTTTCTAGAAATGACCCAGTGAACATAGCACAGAGACCTCTTCTATGAAAACACAAAAGCACTACATACATTGCTCCCCAGGACAGGTGGGTATCAATTGCCATGGCAGTCCATGAGTGAGTCCGTTATTGTGATGCTAAGCTTAATATATGCATATTTGCCAAGCACAGCTCAGCACAACTCTGGACCCCATCTTGCTTTCCTTTGAAGCCAGTTTGCTGAAACCTTAACTCAAGCAGCAATGTTGTCCTTCTGAGACTAGGTTTCATGCCATTCTGGACAAGCTGAAAATGGTACTGTCACAGCCCATTATAATTTTCATAGCAGCCATCTCACAGCCCTAGGAAGCAAGGCTGTTTTGTATGCATGAAAGAAAGTCCCAAGTCTCGGGCAGGTGGGTAGGTGTTTATTTCTGGCTGCAGTTTTGCTAAGTTTCTCAATCAGTCTTGCTTTAATTAGGAATTTTTCTTCTAAGTTATTTTGATGTTAATAATACATGGCTGTCGCATCCCTTGTACATGTTCCCAAACAGTGATACAAACATTATTAAATCTAATCAGTGTTAATGGGGTATTCCATATGCTACTCACTGTGAATCTTTTGAAATGTCATTGTATTGGATGCCTATGTATTGGATAATGCATAAAGAAAGGTTAGTATATACAATGACATGCTTTTGTTCCTTCATTCAATGATTTTTATGAAAAATTTTGTACAGATGGTAGTTGCTTTCAATTTGTATTTGACCATCTTTAAAAAAGAATCTTCTATTAGTCTTCTATATGATGTATATTTAAATTCACAAAGATGTTCAACTCCAAAGAATAAAATCACTAACTTTCCCTTCACTAAATTAAAGAACAGAAACAATGCCCAAATGACATAGATCTAATAAAGAAGATCCTGTTAAAATGAGGCCCCGTAGAAGTGTGCATGAGGAAATATTTAGCAAGAATTGAAAACCAGGCACCAGGCCTAAAATACCTAATGTAACATTAGGAAGAAAACCTAAACAACACAAAACTTATTTTGCCTAAGACATCTAAGTGACCACACCACTGTTGTTCATTCCAATATAATGTCCTTTTCTGCTCTCTGTATTAACGATGTTGCTGCTGCTGCTGCTAAATTGCTTCAGTCGTGGCTGACTCTGTGCGACCCCATAGACGGCAGCCTACCAGGCTCCCCCGTCCCTGGGGTTCTCCAGGCAAGAACCCTGGAGTGGGTTACCATTTCCTTCTCCAATGCATGAAAGTGAAAAGTGAAAGTGAAGCTGCTCAGTTGTGTCTGACTCTTAGCAACCCCCTGGACTGCAGCCCACCTGGCTCCTCCATCCATGGGATTCTCCAGGCCAAAGGTTACTGGAGTGGGGTGCCACTGCCTTCGTATTAACAATGAACTACTAATATTCCATGTGACCACTAAAAGTAATTCTAACCAGATGATCCTATATTTCTGAAGATGTTTATATGTATTTTCTCTCCTGGAGCAATGCTATCAAGTATATTGATATCTCTAAGAAGCAGGGCTGCTGAGGCAGACCCTGTACTAAGAAGATACATTATAAACAACAGAAGAGCTAGCTCACCATTCACATGTATGAAGAGGATGCTGTGGCTTGTCCACTTACCTCTTCATCTATAGCCATGTGCGTAAATAGTGATCCATCACTGGAGTTACTCTCTTTAAACTGTAAGGTGAGCAATATGTGCTTAAGAAAAACAGTGTGCTTCTATAGTCTTGTATAGATGGTTTAAGTCATCACTGCCTGGAGAGCATAGGAAGAGCTGATCAGTGGTGTTTTACTCTGGACATCAACATGTTGCTAAGTCTTAAGTTACACAGGCCTTTTATATTGCAATTCCTCTAGATCTCTCAAACCTTTGTGTTTGACTATAGACTATCAATGGAGAAGGAAATGGCATCCCACTCCAGTATTCTTGCCTGGAGAATCCCGTGGATAGGGGAGACTGGTGGGCTGCCGTCTATGGGGTCGCACAGAGTCAGAAACGACTGAAGCTACTTAGCAGCAGCAGTATAAACTATCAAAATATGTCTGTTAGGTTACATAGAAACACACCAAGAACAAAAATGGAGATGTTATCATTAAAAAAAATTCAAGAGATGAAAAGCAAAACAAAAAATTATAAAAGATTTTAAAAAACTTTATTGACTAGTTGATTATATCTACTGTGAACGTGGGGTTGACTGTTTTGTCATTTTACTGATCTTATGATGCTTTCCTATCACTATGGCATTCTCTTCAAAGATTTTATTTAATGTTAGTAAACTATAAAGGAGTTTCTCTTTTTTTCCTGTCTCTTTTTGCAAACTTATCCTAAAAAGTACTAGAAATATGAGATTTCTCTACTGTTTACTTTTATAGTTAAAAGAAGGACATTCAAAACCTGTCAGACAGGTACTGTTTTCTATAGTTAATGAAAGGAATTTTATATGAAATGACAGTGCAGTTGCTATATGAAAATATTAAATGGTACATCTGACTTTTAGCTACACGAGGTATTTGTTCCTTTGATTATAGCTTTCGATATAGAAATAAACAATGCACCCCTATTCATAAGCCCCCATCTGGACTCTTGCCAGAACCATTAGAGGAAGTGGCTTCCCAAAAGGGAATATCATGGAAGTCTTTGAATTACCAGCAAAACACTGGTTTTCTTTAAATATGTTTTTAAAAGCAGAATCATCTCTAGTCACCAAAGTGTTATTGTTCCCCTTAAAGTTGGTTATTAGTAAAGTCAAATTATAGCATTAAGATATTGAATACACAATTGAGGAACAAATTTTAGAATTACATATAAGTTATTTGAAAAAGCCTCTCTGTAGTTGCTTTATAAGCGCTGGGGAAAAAATTAGAGTCAATGTTAAAAGATTTCTGTTTGCAAAGGTATATCATAGTTCACAGCAAAATCTAGAGTTGCAAATGACCTTTTGGTATTAACAACCTATTTTTCAGTCAGGAAGAAAATCTCAAAGCATCATCTCTAATATAACAAATTTTCAGGGGAAGGTTTTCTATTGAAAATGTTGTTTCTTCTTCTTGAAAAACTAATCAAAATCAGTAGATTTGCTGGACTCCCAGATCTCTCCAAACTGTACATATTAAACTAGTTAGTGCCTAAGAGTCAGTGATAAGTTCTGGTGTGTTTTCTTTCCATATGCCTTCAGGCACACACATGTAATTTTGTGCTTCGAAGAGTCAGCACTTCATAAAAACAGAGATGAACAGTTATAAAACATATACCAGTACCCTTTGGAAGTAATTAAAAATATGGCATTTCCCTGTGCTTACTTCCTTTCCTTTTGGCATCGCCCCTTCTATATCCTATGTGCAGCTTCCCCTGTAACTGACTAAATAAATTTTATTTCTTTTTTGCTCTCCCCAAAGAATCGCATGCTTAAACTTACAGAAATGTGCCATGAATAATATTATTAGGCTTCTAAATACAATTTAATTGCATTAAAACTAATAAGAATAAACTCAGGAGAACACTGGCTCCAATCCACAAGCGATTCAGACTATTGTCTGTTCTGAAAGTACACTTTTACTATTTTCAAAAGGGTCTCCAAAGTGACAAATATAAACAATGTAGTTTCATTAGATACAGAGGGATATATGTTTGATGTATATATTAAAATTTACTTATAGTGCTCAATTCTACTGCTGTTGGTTTTTGTATGTGACACTACCATTTGATAATCCAAATACTTTAACATAATTGTGTTTTTCCAAATTGTACTATGTGCAGATATATTTCTAAAGGTATAAATTAGCATGTCATTTATTTGAGTATGCATAAAATCAAAACAATTTCCAGTCTGATTTTCAACCAATATTTGAAGGCAACTTTAAAGATCTGGCAAGTGGCCATTTGAAGCACACAAATATGTCAGTGTATGTGAATATGCTGTTGTTGTTCAGTCACGAAGTCGTGTCTGACTGTGACTCCATGGACTGCAGCATGTATGTGAATATGCATGTGTGTTTAGTTGCTGACGTTTTTGCAATCCTATGGACTGTAGCCGGCCAGGCTCCTTTGTCCATGGGATTTCCCAGGCAAGAACATTAGGGTGGGTTACCATTTCCTTCTCCAAGGAATCTTCCCAACCCAGGGATTGAACCCGTGTCTCCAGCATTGCAGGCATATTCTTTACCACTGAGCAACCAGGGAAGCCCTGTATGTGAATATACAGATAAGCATATGTGTATGTGAATAGGATTAGAATTATATAAAGTTCTTTTAACTAATATTATTTATTCTACAATGGCAATATTCTAAAAGCACACAAAACTTAGGAGAAAACAGGGTACACTGATGATAGTTAGACACATTTTGTTGCATGCTTGGGGTTATGATAACCTCTAAATGTTATATCAGAGAAGGCAATGGTAACCCACTCCAGTACTCTTGCCTGGACAATCCCATGGATGGAGGAGCCTGGTGGGCTACAGTCCATGGGGTCGCGAAGAGTCAATGACAGAGCGACTTCACTTTGACTTTTCACTTTCATGCATTGGAGAAGGAAATGGCAACCCACTCCAGTGTTCTTGCCTGGAGAATCCCAGGGATGACGGAGCCTGGTGGGCTGCCGTCTACAGGGTCACACAGAGTTGGATACGACTGAAGCAACTTAGCAGCAGCAGCAGCAAATATTACATGCTACTTGCATTATTTCAGATTTGAACTGCATAGTAATGCAATCTTTCACATGACATACTTTGATCTCTGACATACATAAAATGAGACAGGTTATGAAGTTCTACTAGACACTTAATCCTTAAATTTGTTGCCATACCACTGCAAATGTAACCCTAGTTTCCTAGTATATAACATGATTCGGAGGTTAATTCTCCATCAAGCACTCTCTATTCCAATTTCCAGCTATTAAAGAATTGTTTAATGTTATTCTAAATACTTCAGCTTAGAAAATGTGCTTCTATTCAGTCATCTTATAAATGATGTCATAAAGGATAACTGACAATCAAAGTAGACTCATAAATATTAAATGAAGTAGTAATAAAATCTCTACTAATACCATTTGAAGTTAAAGATCTATCCTTTAATAAAAATAACCTTTATACTCTTATTTTTACTCCTTCTAGGATGAATATAATGTTATATATTTCAAGTAAAAGGAAGGACCTTTGTTGGACTCTCAGGTTTTAATGTAAGAAATTATCCAAAAGCTCAGATTGACCTACATACAGTGTAACCTCTACTTGAGAAATACTTTTGAGGGTAACCAATTTGCTTAAGTTTTCCTGGAACTTCTCAATTTTTAGCACCGAGAGTCCCGTGTCTGTGGAAACCCTGTGGTGTTTGGCAAAACCTGCAAGGTTGGTTACTCCAGAGGTAACACTCAAACACACGGTCCCTTAGGCTGTTTAAATATTTATGGTTTGAATATTCCACAAAAACAAATAAATAGGCTTTGTTGTTGTTGCTAGAAAATAATGTGTCTCTTAGCAGAAACAATAACTTTCAAAGAATATATTTAAATGTGTATCATTAGGAACATGGGTGATGTGTTGAATGCTTACTACTTCCCAAACGTTATACTAGGGACTAATACTTTTTTGAAACCGTATTATGAGACTTTTACCTTACAGAGGTTTTAAGGTTCTGATGACCTTAAAAGAGCTAAATCTTTCCAATTGGAGTAGAAAGACAATCTTTTTTCCAAACTCGATCTATTATATCTTTTGTGTGAATATACCCTAAAATCTCTACATTGCCATGGAGTGGGCATGGAAAACAGACTAAAACTTCTTACTTGAAGGATTGAGATAGGAAACATCAAGTCTAGCTGGAGAAACAAGCAAATTCCATATCAAGTTCTGTATAACTTTCTTTTCCCTCACTGTATAACCTGTTTACTCATAAATTTTAGAAAATTCTTAAGATTATGAGTGGAAAACAGTTATGCTCAACATTCTGGATTAAAAAAAATTATTTAAAAAAAGAGTGTTTTGAGGACTGTATCAAAAGATAAGATTTTTAATCTGATCTTTTCCTTAGAAGGGGAAAAATACAACTGCTGTTGTTTATTGAAGATTCTTTCATGTTTGAGTCCTTCTGAGAAAGCATTCTGTATTTCTGATTCTACTAATAATACAATTGAGCAGTTTTATCCACACTAAATGTTTCTATAGTTTTACCACTATCCTTTCTCCAATTATGGGTGATGTTTAAGACATTGGTGATGATTTGACATGCTAAAAACTGTAATCAGTAGCAGTGGAATGACTACAATCACTGACAAGGCCAGGATACACTGGTTCTGAAAGTAGAAAGGGGTACAGGTAATTACCATTCCCTTCAGTCACATTTATGCATATGAACAGTAGTACCAGTATCTCATTCTCTTGCAAATGCAAAGTGTAATATTCCCTGATTCCACTAATTTTCCTCTAGCATTATTAGTCAAATATATATGTTCACAAAAGACTCATATCTCTAAGATCAGGTTCACTGAGGTTTGGTGTTAATACTGATATTTCTCCCATCAAATCAGTGTATGAGTTTTAACATATGGCTGACTTAACGTGAATTATCATCAGCTAATAGGCAGTGCAAGAGCATCATGTTTATAAACAACTAAAAAATGAACAATTATTCCTAAGAAAGAAAAATGATATTCAAATCTGAATTTCGCCTTTCACTCACTAGGCAAGAGAAGGTAAAAGGCATTAAAAAAATGCCCTTGAACCTCTTATTTTAAAATATTTTTAATAAGTTATCTAAGTATAAGGAAGTTAATCATAAGAACTACTGACAAACAATGGACATGACTGAAGGACTTGTTTTGCAATCAGAAAAGTGGTGGCTAGGCTGTAAAACAAATGATGACATTTTAACATGTTCACCTGTTTTAGTTCATTTCTTACAGATTACACTCAGAATGGACATAGAATCTTTCTGGTTCAAGCTCAACATAAAGCCATCCTGAATTTTCAGAAAATAATAGGAACACTATGAGAGTCATTATGTAATTCATATTTGAAGCAATTTGCTTTCTCATCTTGCCTAGACACCCTGCACTGGTTTTTATTACCTTCCTCTTTCAATTCGTGCTGTTCCCATTATGAAAGCTAGAGCACATCTAACTTTTTCATTTGGTATGGACCCCAACACGTAAACACATTTGCCCCATCTACACATGAGTGTTGCAGATTTTGCTTGAGGCAAGTAAAAACCCAGAGGGAAGGAAGTCAACTTGTCAAAATATATTTTTTCTTCTTAATGTGTAAATAAAGTTTATCTAAATAGGGCTTGAGGTCCAGAAAAAAGTACTGGACTCTCTTGCCTTCATCAAATTGCCTGTGCTCCCTATCCCTAGTCTCCTAGTGTTTCTTTGGTCTTTATAAAGCAGGGGGTTTGATGACAAGAAAATGAAAAAAGAAGGAACAGAAGGGAAGGTAAAAAAAAGAGGAAAGGAAAGAGAAGGACCATTTCCTTCCACTGTTCATCTTTATACAATTTATATATTGTGATATATTTAAGAAATGATAATATTTGTTTGGCATCCCAGGGTAAATATATGAGGCTGCTCACATACTAAGGCAACAGAATCAAGGACACTGGCTACCTCAAGAGCTAAGGGGTCTGACATCTCTTCACAGAGAGCAAAATTTGGGGATCCTCTGATCTAGAGCTCCAAATTCTGTACAATTTAAAAGATAAAACACCACGGAATCAAGTGTAATTGAAATGCTTATCTGATTGTGGGGATCAGAAACAAATATAAGTAGAGAGTTTAATGGATGCCAGCTGGTTATTTAGGCAAATTCACATGAAGAAACTTAGACATGAAATCAATCATCATCATCACAAGAAATATGTGATGTGTTTTTCCCAATTTTCTTAAAGAAGACCCATGATAACAAAATAGTTGAATAGAATCCACATTCTTTTAATTAAATGTTTGGTCATCCACTGCAACAGGCGCTGTCAAAAGTCATTCATTTGATCATGACAATTGAGAAACTTCTGCAGAGGGTTTTGCTGATAGATGATGTAAGCATCATCTAAGGGCAGAATGGAAATTTCCATCCAGAATTCTCTTATATCAAACCAAATATCATGTTATTTTACTAAAGCCAGCAGCAGCATGTTTTAAAAAATTCTTTAATCCAAAGAATGCTTTCATTTCACACAGCCTTACTTACATAAAAACATAAAACAGATAAAAATGGAACTTCTCTGTGTGAGGATGTGTGTAGGGGGATGGAGTGGAGGACAGTAAGGTCTCCATATCATCAACAACCTCCAGTGTCTCTTGGGAGATATCCCTAGGACACCTTGGAACACACTTTGAGAAACAATTGCATTGAATCATGAAACCATGTAAGTTACATCTACTTACAAGCTAATTTCCAGTAAAAACAGGATTTAAAATATAAAAATATCTGTTACATCACATCATGTCACATTTCTTGTTTTATTTGTGCACTTGTTTTATCTTCCTTACTGGGTCTTTAAGGGCAGAGGAAAGAAGGATGAGAGTTTAATAAAAAGGAGAGAATGATAAATAAAATTAAGCATAGAGTCAACAGTGATATATTAAAGGTAGGTTTCTATACTAAAGGTAGAATATTGGTTCTCATCATACTTTTCTAAGGGAAAAAAATTGTTAAAGATGTGGGCCAATTTGCTGCTAAGGATTGCTTCAACTGTAACATTTCCCAGCAACAAAACCAAGTCTGCCTTCCAACAACTTGGGGCACCGCTTATGTTAATACACAACATGCTATCTTGAAGATGTAGCTCAAGCAAACAGCTTTTATGGTTTCTAAATTAGGACATACTAAATGATACATATAAGTATTCCTCTAAAGCCTCTAACACTTTTTCAGTCTAATTCTATTTTTTACCTTGTAAATTCATATGCAGAAGAAATCAACCCCCATAATAGACAAAGATATGTATCACAGAGACTGCTAGTCAAGCAAAAAGATAACGTCAGGCCACCTGATAGATCCTTATCTTTAACTTGCCCTAGACAAATACTATGGCTCCTTTAAAAAGTATATTATCAAAAAAAAAAAAAAAGTATATTATCAGCACTCTTGACAAATAGGTAGTAATGTTTGCTAATTTCTGACTTAAATGTAAGTCGGCAATACAGGTTTTCCACAAAGTTATATTCTGCTCTTGATGAACTTGCCTCATATCTTTAATGGACCTAAAGGAAATACATGGTCAAGTTTACTTTCACTTTTCTGGATGTATACCATTCTCCTAGCAAGGCCATTCAAGTAAGTCAAGATATAAAGATTGTTCAGCTCGGGCTTGTGTGTATCTACCTTCATTGTTTCCTGAGAGCAGACTTACAAAATGGTAACCTTACTTCACAGTCCTATTTTCCACACTTAATCACAGAACATAAAGACAATCTTTCCACATTGTATGGACCAATACAAGCAGTCTAGCTGAATCCTAACTGATTTAGAATGACAGAAAGACATGAAAAAATAAAATAAAACAGGAAGAAAATGAGCTAGGACAATAGAAGTTGAAAGAGGTGGTATGAGGATACCAAATATTGAAATCACATATTTTAAATGGCATTTTATAAAAGATACAAGTAACACTCTGTCCTTCTAACATGAAGATGATCATGCTGATCTAATATCAGTTTAACAGTATTTGGCTACCTTTGCCATCAACGAGCACAGATCTACAATGAATCATACATGTTACTGTCTAGTGTCTACTTGTGACCACTGGTATACAGCAACAAAATAGTTGGCAGAAATCAATTCAATGTCTGGGAACGAAAGCTAATTAACTCAAGCAGGCATTAAACTAACAGCCTTGGGGTCCCCATCATCTCAGTCAGTTGCAACTCGATTCTTACTAACTACTTAGGTCAAAAGCCTTGGGATTGTTCCTTGAATCTTTTCCTGTTTCATATATCCATTGTCTTATTTTAGTAAAATTCTATCCATACTACCTTCAAAGGATTAGAAAGAACTATATTAGAAGTCATACCTTCTATTGATCACAAATGGTCACATATTGGCAATTTCATATAGTTCAGACTGACATATACAAGTATTTAATCACTTTTCACAGTCTCTATTAATACAACCTTAGTCAAAGCCACCATTATCTCTAATATCTGCATTATTTCAATAACTTCCTATCTGGTCTCCCTTCTTCCAACATGCCACACTGGTCAGTCTGTTCTTAACACAGCAGTAAGAGTGATTTTGGCAATACCTAGCTAAGAGCCTAGGTATGTGGATGTGAGAGTTGGACCATAAAAAAGGCTGAGCACCAAAGAATTGATGCTTTTGAACTGTGGTGTTGGAGAAGACTCTTGAGAGTCCATTGGACTGCAAGGAGATCCAACCAGTCAATTCTAAAGGAAATCAGTCCTGAAATTTCATTAGAAGGACTGATGCTGAAGCTGAAGTTTCAATACTTTGGCCACCTGATGAGAAGAACTGACTCACTGGAGAAGACTCTCATGCTGGGAAAGATTGAAGGCAGGAGGAAAAGGGAACGACAGAGGATAAGATGATTGGATGGTATCACCGACTCGATGGACGTGAGTTTGAGCAAGCTTCAGGAGTTGGTGATGGACAGGGAATCCTGACGTGCTGCAGTCCATGGGGTCACACAGAGGCAGACATGACTGAGCAGCTCAACTGAACTGAGGTAACAGCATGTCTTTTTTCTTGCAAAAGCATCTCATCTTTCTTTTAATGAAAGCTCAGGTCCTTATTTGGGCTTCCCTGGTGGTTCAGCAGTAAAAGAATCTGGCTGCCAAGCAGGAGATGGAAAGGAAATGGGAACCCATTCCGTATTCTTGCCTGGGGAATCCCATGGACAGAGGAGCCTGATGTGCTACAGTGCACAGGGTCGCAAAGAGTCGGACGTGACTTAGCAACTAAACAACGACAGGTCCTTATTATGACCCATGAGGCCCTACATCATTTGGGTGTACAATTCCCTCCCTCAGGGAGGAGGCCCTTATCTTTGATTAGTCTTCCTCTCATTTAGTTTGCTCTAGGCACCCTGAACTCACTAATTTTCCTGGAACACACCAGGTATACTTTTGCCTCAGGGCCTCTGCACTTGCTCTTGTCTCTGCCTGGAATGCTCCTTCTCTATATATATATGCGTGACTTACTTCATTTAGATCCTTATTTCAAAGTCACGATGTCAAGGAAGCCTTCCTTGGCCACTCTATGTCTAATGCTGACATATCCTCAACTCCCTTCTTGCTTTCTTTTTCCCATGGCAATAATCATCAGCTGACACACTCTACAATTGAAAAAAAAAATTTTTTTCTTGTTCCTTCTTACTAGAATATAAGTTCTAGAAAGGCAGAAATTTTGATCTGTTCTGGGTGCTATGGAGTCTCTAGAGCCCATAATAGTGTCTAGCACATTAGCAGGCACTCAGTAACTTTTTCCTGAATGAATGAATGGGTCTTAAAACTTAAGATGGTGCGTGCTCAGTTGCTTAGTCGTGTCTGACTCTTTGCAACCCCTTAGACCATAGTCTGCCTGCTTCTCAGTCCGTGGGATTTTTCAGGCAGCACTAGAGTGAGTTGCCCTTTATTTCTGCAGGGGATCTTCTCGACCCAGGAATGGAACTTGTGTCTCCTGCACAGGCAGGCAGATTCTTTACCACTGAGCCATCTGGGAAGCTGGCTTAAGCTGATCAGCCAATTAATTCACCCTTTATTCTGTTCTTCAAAACCAATTCATACTGTCTTTGCAGGAAATTTTTTCATTTTGCATATTCAGAGTAAGGAAATCTCATTTAACCCATGAGTTGTTAAGTGTTACTCTAGGAGGGTACAAGACAAAGCAATATATGGAAGATTTCTTTCAATTTCTTAAAACCAGTCTAATAATTTCTTTTCCTTTCCTTTCCTTCCCTTTCATTTTTTCACTCCAGAAAGGTCATGATTGATTGTCCAGCAACTTTCTTGTAATGTCAAGATTAGAACTGACAGAGAAGAAATGGGTTTGTGAAGTCACCATGCCTTGGGTCCTAAAACTGTTTCCTGGGTTTCTTCACCCAAATGGCTCTCGCAAAGACGCAAAAGAGATCCTTCACAAGAGGAGATGAAATTTTAGCCAGATTACCCAGTTTTGTGCAACTACACTGTCATCTATGAAAGTGGTTGAAGACTGACCAGGAGTTATACATATCACCTTCTTGGGAGACATAAGAAAAGTTGCCGGGAAACATTCTGGTGGCTGTAAAGAGATTCAGAGAAATATTGTTCTTGAAATGTTATTTATAAAGTATTTTCTATAGCAACACTGGCAAAACAAACCGTTTAAAAAGTGTAATTACAATTCCTTCAGGTGCTTCTATGAAAAAGTTACCTTATTGCTAAAATTCATGTGACTTTAGAAAATATTACCTTTGGCAGGCACTTCATTATTATTTAAGCCTTGAGAATATATCAGTGAAAACTGGGTCTAAAAAAAGTAAAATTAAGCAAGCCACTGATAAAATGTTCAATCAAAATCTGCTAGCAGACGCTTTTTTACACTTAAGACCTGTAGGTGGTATGGAAGTGAGGGCAAAATGGAGAATAACAAGCAAAGCAAAGGGGGCAGGATCTGAGGATTAGAGCAGCCCCGCTACTTCAGATATGAGGGATCTTAATAAACACAGTGAGGAAAATTAAAAAAAAAAAAAAAAACAACACAGTGAGGTAAGATTTCTGATCTGGAAGTGAGGCAAGGTTTATCTGTAAGATGAGAGTCAGTTAAGCAGTAAAGAAATCCTCTTTCATTAAATTATGAAGGTATATAGCTTAGGTCTAGGTTATTCTATTTTTTAACCTTGCTTCAGTTTTTTTTTCTTTTTCATCATTGCTAATATGCATGTCTAGTTAATTAGTGTTTATACAGTAGTGACACTGTTTGAAAATCTTTCCTTTTAATGTCAAAAACTTACTGGAAAGTAGATGACAATATTATCTCTGAGAGAATCTATATGATCTGCCATTCAAGCCACCTGAGGCACAACTACTACCCTAATGCCAGCTTGCTGAATGGCAGGTGTAAAAATACTAGGTAGAAACAACCAATCTCTAAACAAGATTTAGTCATGCCAATCTAGCCCTTGGTTATACTTTCTTACAGCTAATAGCCCTATGTGCTAATGAAACTTATACAACTCATGCTTATTCTATTCTCTGTTCAGACCAAATCTGAAATCTATGAAAGCTTAGTAAATATTAAGACAAAATAAAAGAAAACCTTTACATGGCTTCATAATCTTTTCAGGCAAAATCGATTGTTTATGATTCACATTTAATTATAGTCCTTTCCCAGTCAACTGATCATGCAATTCTCATAAAAGATTATTATCATTCTTTCACAGAAGGGATTCTCTTTCTGACAAAGGGCTGGTTTGCCAAATAAGATGTAAGGACTAAACCTGAAAGGCAAGCGATAATACTAGTTTTTGCAAAAATGTTCTTTCTACTTTCTTTAATCTCTATAGTCAGCTATGACTATATTTTTTTTAATTGAAATATAGTTGATTTACAATGTTGTGTTAGTTTCAGGTGTACAGTAAAGTGACCCAATGACATCTATGTATATATACACACATATTCTTTTCCATTATAGGCTATTACAAAATATTGAGTAAGCTCTATGTGCTATACAGTAGGTCCTTGCTAGTCTTATCTATTTTATTTATGGTAGTACATATATGTTAATACCAAACTTCTAATTTATTCATCCTCCCCTTTCCCCTTTGGTAACCATGGTTTATTTTCTATGTTGTGAGCCTATTTCTGTTTTGTGTATAAGTTCCTCTGTATCACCTTTTTAAGATTCCACATATAAGTGATAGCATATCATATTTATCTATCTCTGTGTGGCTTAGATTTCTGTCTTATAGGAATAAACTTCTAGCTTCCCATGGCAAGTGATCTGTAACTGGCAAAATCATTTTGATGATTTACTATTGGCTTTTTCTTCATGTCTGCCCCCTCACAGTAAGGTTCTACTAAAAAATCTGACATATACATTTAATAAAAACTTCCTGAGGTGCTCACGTCTCTGAGGGGGCTAGCCTCAATGGACATTTCCAGCCTTATTTAGTACTATATCTCATTCATAATCCAGTATCTATCTAATCATCCAACTGAATCTAACAATCTATGCAACCCCATGGACTGTAGTCCACCAGGTTTTTCTGTCCATGGAATCTCTAGGCAAGAATACTGGAGTGGGTTGCCATTCCCTTCTCCAGGGGATCTTCCTGACCCAGGGATCAATCCCAGGTCTCCTGCATTGCAGGCAGATTCTTTACCATCTGAGCCACCAGGGAAACCCAATGCTGTGATAGCTTCAGGTGAACAGCAAAGGGACTCAGCCATACATATATACGTATCCATTCTTCCTCAAACCTCCCTCCCATGCCAGCTCCCATGTAACACTGAGCAGAGTTCCATGAGCTATACAGTAGGTCCTTCTTGGTTATCCATTTTAAATATAGCAATGTGTACAAGACCACCCCAAACTCCCTAATTATTCCTTCCCCCCAGCAACCGTAAGTTCATTTTCTAAGTCTGTGGGTCACTTCTTGGCCTTTCTAATCCATTTCTTTGGTTGGGAAAGAAAGTATTCCACTTCAGATACATAGCTTTCTTTGTAGTAGAGGATAAAGTTCCAAAGCAAAGTGTTGACATATCACAGGTGCTTCCACAAAGCTATGTTAATAAGTACAAAAGTACCCATGGGAATATAGATTTGTTACTGAGGTCCTCCAGGTGAAAGGGAATCAGAGTGTGTGTACGCATGTGGAGGAGGGTGAGATTGTTAAAATGACATCAGGGGAGTGGAGAAAGATATTCTTCCAGAATACTTGGTCTGGACTCGTTTTTTCTCCCTCCAGATTGAATCCAGCATCTTGGTAATTCTGAATTTGATTCAGGGATGAGAAAAGCCCAGTGTTTTCACACGTTCCATTAAATGAGACTGTAGAGATTCTAGAAATACTATATGAATGCTGATGATAGGTGTGTATGAAAGAGAGTAATGGAACAGCAAGAGGTAAATTTTCCCAATCTGGTGACAGCTTCCAGTAAGGGGGCAGCAAGCCTGTCACTCCTGACCACTACTTCCCCCCCGCCCCCACCAATAGTCCTATCCTCTCATTCAACTTGGAACCAAAAGAGTTATGCTGAATTCTGCTGTCTGTAGTTCTGCTCTCACTTCCTACAGCATGGTGCATCCTTGGCTAAGTCGAGTGCTTTTTCTAGTCTGAGAAAGAAAGAAACAGAGAGGAGGAGAGGAGCAGCCAGTCTGTACCTGATTAGAGATGCCTTCAATGGCACTTGACTAGCATACTGTAAACTAATTACACCAGGTTTCTTGAAGCTTCTTTTTATGTATGTTCTGTTCATCCTTGTTCAGTTTACTTTATAGACAGACCTCTTTGGGACATTTTCAACTTGAAAATGTCATTGGGCATGAGGTTGTTAAAAGCAGCTCCAGGTGAGAAAAACACTACCCGGCACAACTGGCTTATATGCCCTTGAGACAGCTCCCTGCCTCATTGCCTCCCACTCCTTGACTATTTTCTTGGCATGGGATCTCTCAGCTCTGAGTTTTGGCTACGGCATTAGACACTGCTTCAGCTCAGCCTGGATGAGATATGATTATTGACTTCGGACATTCTCTCCCTTACTGCATATTCATCTCCCCTGGTCTTTGAGTTGTTCTTCTATCAAGGTATGTTCAGCCACACAGTATTGCCTACTTTGCTATTTCTCCTTGAAAGTGCACACTGTTTAAAAACTAACACAAAATAAAAATAACACTAGGTCCTTTCTTATAATGAAACAACAATACACACTCATCGGTACATTAAAAAAATATAATCCTACTCTGTTAGCAAAATACTCACTTTACAACATCATAATGACTAGCGCAGCATACAGAATGTAATTTCTGAAAAGACAGCTTCCTTTCAATGTTTATATGCAACAGCATACTTTATTAAAAAGGAAACAGCTATAATAAACACAAATCATAGTGACAGCAGGAATCATGCTAGCAACAAACCCATCAAAATGGAATCAAACATCACGAGACGAACACCATCAGAGAGATATGTACAAGTGCTTTTCCCATATGGGAGTCTCTGCAACTTCAATTTGAAACTATGGAACTAGGGCAACTGTTGCAATATATCTAAGCAAGTTTTTCGCAGTGTTATTCTGTTCTTAGTAATGGTTCACAGAGGGTTTTAGGCTGTTAACGGGAGAGTCTTTCATGATCACAGTTTCGCTGCAGTTCCATGTTTTTCATATTGCTGTTATAGTACTCAAGTTCAGTGACAGTGATTTATTTTCTGATCAACTGGAGGATGTTTTAAATAACTTGCACTGCAAATAATATGTTTACAAACTGATAATCCTTGAACAGCGGTTATGGTATGTTGGTGTAAATGGATCACATGTTCCAAAAGCAACAGCTTTCTAATTACTGATAATTGGGCTTGCATTCATGCATAGCTTTATAATGTTCTGAAGTCCTAGGTATAATATAATCCATATTGTTTAGATAGTAGCTAAAAGTATTCTATTCTTTCTTATATCCAATGACTGCATATTGTCAATGCTTTTTAAAATAATTCTATTTGATTTTTTTCCCTCCTCCTAAACATTTCAATGGGAATTTCCTATAAGCAGGAAGCTTTGCCAATAAGGTCTATAGTCATTTAAGGTATGGTGTATTAAAAATTATAACAGTTTTGTCCTTTGTCCATTTCACCTCCGTCTTATGCATACAAGAATAAATAGCTAGACCACCTTTTCCCATACCAAGCACCATGCTTGCGATGTTAAAAGGTATTAAACACACACGCACACACAGAGCTAAATAAGTTGGGAAACATTTCATATTATAGCTCCTCTTTGAAATTTACAACAAAAGTAACATATTAAATCAGGAACAATTATGCAGTAAATAGACTTGTCAATCTTTGTTTAACCCAGCATATTCACAGCTTATTTGTCACAGACAATTCCCTTGACTACCATGGACAAAACTTTTCTTTTTTTTTTTAATTTATTTTCATATCCTATGGAACAATATTCTGTACAAAAGTTTGGGAACACTAACTCCAACAAATAAATAATTTCAATATATCAAAATAACATATCTCAAGCTTCTTTTTTAGAATGCTAGTTTATTAAGACTCATATGTACCATTTTCTGAATAGTACTGGACTAAGAAACAGAGGACAAGATGTGGAATTTGCAACCCTTTCTGTATATCTTACAATATATGCAAGCTACACTTGGGTGTCTCCTGTTGGTAACAAAAAACAAGATGATGTAACCTTCTGGTGTTCAGATGAATTTGAAAAGCAAATGCAATTGGAAAACAGACAATAACCCATTAGATGACAAAGCAAATTGTTTCTCATTACTGATCAAAGACACTAAGTAACCAGAATAAAAACCAATAAGGGCATAAACCTTCTGTATCTGTGTGTCTGTGTTAGTCGCTCAGTTGTGTTCGACTCTTTGCGACCGCATGGACTGCAGCTCACCAGGCTCCTCTGTCCATGGAATTCTCCAGCAAAGAATACTGGAATGGGTTGCCATTTCCTTTTCCAGGGGATCTTCCCGACCCAGGGATTGAGCCTAGATCTCCTGCAGTGCAGGTGGATGCTTTACCCTCTGAGCTACTAGGGAAGCCCCCTAAACCTTCTATCTAAACCAAGTAAAAACATAAATAAAAATGATATGCAAATCTGAAAAGCAAAAAGTCACATCAAATACCAAGAGTGTCATGAGCAGCAAAACCAAATGGAACAGACACCTTAATCAAGCAAGTCTTCCTTTCATCATTGGGATAGGCAATGCATAGGGGGCAGTTAGGTGTATGAGTCAACATATAACTCCCTAGAATGATTTTAATAGTGGATTTCAAGGTGAGCATATGCCTTGGAAATCAGAGCTGTATGCAGGGGATGTATAAGAAAGAGAAATTTGTTTTTTCTCACCCAGTTCCACTGACTCCATAGAAAAAGAAGAAACTGAGTTTCCTATACTTTTACAAAAGGTTGAATGGGCATTAATACTAATATACTGACTAGGAAATACAGTTCTATCTACGGTCCTTTTTTGCTCTACGGATCTCAACAAATCAAATAAGCAAATACTACTCAAAGGGCCAATTCACTTTGAGATAAAGGACTTGTGCAAGAATGTCTATCAGCTGTCCCTATATGAGGAACAGGTAACTCATGACTGGCACTGGTCAAGCTTTTACCAAAAGCTGATAATGAAAGTTTTCTCAGAAAATGAATTGCATCTCTTTTATTTCATCATTTTGTTCCTACAAATCTATGGGTTTGAAATCTGTTTAGGACTTAACAACATCTCAGAAGAAACTGTAGTGTAACTTCAATTTTCCTAACATACTTTGTGCTTATTCCCTTAAACAACCACTTAAGGCTGAATCAGAGGTGGGGAGTAAATGATAAAGAACAATTAGGTAGTCATTCGCAGGTCTCATGATCTTGCTCTAACATGTTTTGAATACTCTGCTGTTCTTGATTGTTAGAAAAATGTTTTCATTTCATGATAAAACTTAGAACATAACATATTTGAGGACACCCCAGGTAACAAATATTTTATTTAAATGTTTAAACCCTTCATAGAGGGCATGATTCGTGTCTTATGGCCATCTGAACAGCATGAGGATGAAAACTATATGTATTAAATTCATGTAAAAGCTACTAATTATTAAGCTTTCATAACCTTTACATTGTAAATAAACATGGAGTAATTCTTCTGACTTTCTTTAGAAATAAGCTAATTATCAGCTACTAGTATAGTCAGTCACTTTGGACTTGATGGGGTCCTTGTAAAGTTGGGAAGCTTCACTGAATTGTTCTTTCTCTATATATAATTTTATATATAGTTATTATAGTTATGTATTTTGCTATTGATACTATGAATTCTATTTCAAAAAAATATTATCTTTTTGGCAATAACAACAAAAGATCTGAATCTTCACAATTATCAATCACAAATCTGTTACAAAATGCAAATGGGTACATCACTATTGAATATATCTATTATTCTCTACCTTATGAGCCATTAATCACCCAATGAAACCAGATCACTGTATACACAATATAGAGAGATTCATACTCTAAGAACAATAACATATAATTTATTCCATGAATGTCTACAGGGAAATTCTGCCATTTTAAAGTCTTTTGGGTATCAGAAAACCTCCAAAATAAATTCATAATAAATTCAAAAATCAAGTTCCTAAGAATAGCAAAATATGATATCTCTGCAAACCACACAGAATTGCAAATTACCTATTCAATATTAATCTAGTGCTTGTCAGTCTTTCAGTACACAATTGGGAATAAAATTCTTCTTACATCACTTATATCTATAGTTATGCTTTCCTGTTCTACTTCCAAGTATAGTTCTCAAACTTCTATTGTTCTAAAAGAAATAGGTCCAATAAACTAATCTTCACTAGTATTTGAACAAACAAAAAATTGACATGACATTTTCAGTTGAAGTATAATTTACTCTTGATATTTGATTTTGAATATATTATAAATGTATGACATAGAGAATAAATTTACTACAAATGGTATTTATTATGCAGCTTTGATGAAAGTACCTTAATTGAAATTTTAAAAGTCTGTTTACCTTGGTCACTATGGTTATATCATCTCCAATGTATATGCATAATTCTAATTGAAATAAAAATATTTTGCTTTAGAGTGACATTTGGCACCCTGTTTATAATATCCACTCTGAACACTGTTGTCAGGTTATTTAAATAAGAAGAGTACCAGGCTACCTTCATGATGGGTATCTGAGGTGCAAGACCTTCTTTTGCCATCAACAAATGGTGTGACCTTGGGCAAATCACCCAAATCTCACAGTATTTCAAAATTGGTAGGTGGTGTACTCAGTGATGTTAAAAGTCCCTGAAATTCAAATCTTTGATATAGATCTTCTTAAAGTATTTTTCCATCAGTACATTTCTAAAAGGTAAATATCAAGCTATATAATTTGTAACTAGGATCCTCTGACTTTTCCTTCTAGTCTTTTCTACCAGCACTCTCCAAAAAGTAGCACTTTATCCAGATGGGTTGATGGTAGTCCTGACTGGAAACTTCTTCAGCATGTGTGCTAAGTTGCTTCAGTCATGTCTGACTCTTTGTGACCCTATGGATTATAGCTTGCTAGGCTTCTCTGTTTCTTGATTTCCTACTTTTGCATTCAACAAGCAAATTTGGCCTCAGAGTACGGAATGAAGCAGGGCAAAGGCTAATAGAGTTTTGCCAAGAGAACGCACTAGTCATAGCAAACACCCTCTTCCAACAACACAAGAGAAGACTCTACACATGGACATCACCAGATGTTCAACACTGAAATCAGATTGATTATATTCTTTGCAGCCAAAGATGGAGAAGCTCTATACAGTCAGCAAAAACAAGACTGGGAGCTGACTGTGGCTCACATCATGAACTCCTTATTGCCAAATTCAGACTTAAACTGAAGAAAGTAGGGAAAACCACTAGACCATTCAGGTATGACCTAAATCAAATTCCTTATGACTATACAGTGGAAGTGAGAAATAGATTTAAGGGGACTAGATCTGATAGACAGAAAGCATGATGAACTATGGACAGAGGTTGGTGACATTGTACAGGAGACAGGGATCAAGACCATCCCCATGGAAAAGAAATGCAAAAAGGCAAAATGGCTGTCTTAGGAGGCCTTACAAATAGCTGTGAAAAGAAGAGAAGTGAAAAGCAGAGGAGAAAAGGAAAGGTATTCCTATTTGAATGCAGAGTTCCAAAGAATAGCAAGGAGAGATAAGAAAGCCTTCCTCAGCGATCAATGCAAAGAAATAGAGGAAAACAATAGATTGGGAAAGACTAGAGATCTCTTCAAGAAAATCAGAGATACCAAGGGAACATTTTATGCAAAGATGGGTTCGATAAAGGACAGAAATGGTATGGACCTAACAGAAGCAGAAGATATTAGGAAGAGGTGGCAAGAATACACAGAAGAACTGTACAAAAAAGATCTTCACGACCCAGATAATCACGATGGTGTGATCACTCACCCAGAGCCAGACATCCTGGAATGTGAAGTCAAGCGGGCCTTAGAAAGCATCACTACGAACAAAGCTAGTGGAGGTGATGGAATTCCAGTTGAGCTATTTAGAAAGGCAGAGACATTACTTTGCCAACAAAGGTCTGTCTAGTCAAGGCTATGGTTTTTCCAGTGGTCATGTATGGATGTGAGAGTTGGACTGTGAAGAAAGCTGAGTGCTGAAAAATTGATGCTTTTGAACTCTGGTGTTGGAGAAGACTCTTGAGAGCCCCTTGGACAGCAAGGAGATCCAACCAGTCCATCCTAAAGGAGATCAGTCCTAAATATTCACTGGAAGGACTGATGCTGAAGCTGAAACTCCAATACTTTGGCCACCTGATGCGAAGAGTTGACTCATTTGAAAAGACCCTGATGCTGGGAGGGATTGGGGGCAGGAGGAGAAGGGGACGACAGAGGATGAGATGGCTGGATGGCATCACCGACTCGATGGACATGAATTTGAGTAGACTCCGGGAGTTGGTGATGGACAGGGAGGCCTGGCGTGCTGCGATTCATGGAGTCACAAAGATTCAGACACGACTGAGCGACTGAACTGAACTGAACTGAGGCTTCTCTGTCCTAGGATTCTCCACGGAAGAATACCGGAGTGGGTTGCCATTTCCTTCTCTAGGGAACTTCTTCATATTTAAGCCCAAATTGCTATCTTTTCATATGTTTCCCTTGTCACCTCAAAATATAATAGTATTAATAATACTAATATCAACATTATTGTTATTAATGCTAATGATAATTCAAGACCCTCAGCCTAATTCAGTTCTAGGACTTATCAATAATAATGACCATTATTACTTTTCATTATGGGACACTATATGCACATCAATGCTATCCTTTCTATCTGTCTCATTTAGTCTTCACAGCTAGCTACTACTTTCCTTTTTAAAAAAATCCTATTCTGAAAAAAAAAAAAATCCTTTTCTGTTCTACCTCAAAAATGTGGTGAACCTCTCAAGAGAAGCAGGCCAGCAAATTAACATTCTTTGTAGTTTGTGTGACACGTACAAACCCAGAAAGAGGAAAGAAAACAACTGAGAATTCCTTAATAGTAAATGTGAAAATAACATACATCAGATCTGTAACTTCATAGATTAATAACAAATTCTGTATCTGAGTCTGCCTAAAGATGAATTTCTATATTTCTGACTTAATCAAATGAGTTTTGCAAACATGATTTCTTAAATCTATCATTTCAATTTTCTCTTAAATGTAACTAAAGTTAGATAACCTATGTCACGTGTAGCATATAATAGATTTATTTCCATATTAAAAAATAAGGAAACTGTAATAAAACTGTTGACTATTTCCTGTTATCAATAATGTCAGGTATCCCATTCAATCCATGTGTCTATTTTATCAATTATATAAAATTCATTTATATCATGTTCATTATTTATTCAAACTTCAACTACTTACTAAATTCCAAATGCCTAGCTCAGGTTATGAGGGTAAAATTCATGTAGTTATGATAACCAGAAAGAGTCAAGAAATACAGCACTAGTTATAATTGAAGAAACATGCTTTAAGTCCTCAAAACCGCAAACAGAACTATACATTGTTTGTGATTTTGGATTAACACTTGCTCTTGACCCCTGAGACAACCATGACTGTGCAAATGTATTCTATTTTTGCTTGTCCAGAAGAGTCACTGATAAATCTGTTAATTCTGACATCAAACCTTGGTATCCTGATATTAAGAGGTAGAGGGGACTGTGGTGTAGAAATAAAGACTTTTTCCAAAGTCATGAAATGTACAAAAGAATCAGAAATAGGCCTTGTTTTTCACAATAAAAACTTGATCAAATTCTACCCCATATTTTGTAAGATGGGTACAAAATAGTAGTACTAGTAATAGTAATGCTTTAGTGGAAAAAGTCACTCCAATAGTAATATTTGGCACCTGTGCATTTATCAAAACCACTTACAGCCATAGCCATTTTCACTCATACTCTGCTTTAGTCCAACAACACTGGGGAAAAAAAATACAGTGCACAACGAATCAGTGAAATAAACCGGCAAACTAGTATGGGGAACTGTGTGTGTAGGATACTTTCACTCACTACCTCATGTTTGCCAATAGTGCTATTTTCATGAATAAAAATCTACGGGAAAACTGACAAAACCATGTTACTGACAGGTGGTTAGAACCCCTGTTTCTGTATAAATCTACATCACACAAGAAAGAGAGTAATCTTATAATCTCTACTGCCATTATTTTATTGTTTTGCACTCTTAAAACCAACTCTGCAGGATCAAGAATTCGATATAAGCTGCTAAATGCAGGTCTCAATTTGGATATGCTCTTTAAGAAAATTATTTCCCTAAAGGCCATCTTTTAGTTCTGTTTTTCCTTATGATTTGTTGCTTGTGTAATTTCTACATGTCAGAGTTGGTTAGCTCATGGTGCTAATGAGGCCAAGGTCATGAGTTTGACTGCTGTAGCAGTCAGTTAGCTTTCTAAAAAGAGAGAGAAAAAAAAAAAAAGATTCTGTACCTATTACCTATAACTTCAGCCAGCCAGGGTGCAAATTCACATCTTTGGTAAAAAGAGGAAACAGAGAAGGTATAGATGGGGCTATAAAGGCATCCCAGAGCACATGTGAGCACATGTCTTAATGAGACAAGTTTCTTCCTCATATTCAAATCCCATAAAGTTCACATAAACATTGGGGAATTATGCTGTAAAACCATCATCATGTCAATTACACATTTGAAACATTTTCAAAAGAAATCGACAACACATGTTTATATGTGAGAGCATTTTAAAGATCTCAGAGGGAAAACAAGTAATACAGATGATGATTATTATATGGTCTGGAGGTTTATGTACACAGAATGATGTATAAAATGGGTAACTACAAAATCTCATAATTAAGAAAATAAATTTGACAAATTCAAGCTTAGATAAGTCAATACTTAAAGATAATAGTGTTTTGGCAAGTGATTAAATTTGTTTATGGCATACGATTAGTGAAGAAGAGGAAAAATTCCTTTAAATACTAGTGAGTTTGAAGCCATTCCATTTTCGTTTGAACTGCTGTTGCTACTGTTAAGTCACTTCAGTCGTGTCCGACTCTGTGCGACCCCATAGACGGCAGCCCACCAGGCTCCCCCGTCCCTGGGATTCTCCAGGCAAGAACACTGGAGTGGGTTGCCATTTCCTTCTCCAATGCATGAAAGTGAACAGTGAAAGTGAAGTCGCTCAGTCGTGTCTGACTCTTCGCGACCCCATGGACTGCAGCCTACCAGGCTCCTCCATCCATGGGATTTGCCAGGCTAGAGTACTGGAGTGGGTTGCCATTGCCTTCTCTGTTCTTTTGAGCTATGGACAGTAAAATGTACCTCGCCTTGCTTTGGGATAATTTGTCTCAGGCTGGTATATGAAATGGACTGCAAGGAGGGAGAATCTGGGGAAAGTGGTCAGACTACTACTGCAGTAGTCTTGGCAAGAGGTAATGAAAGCTTGGAGTAAGGTATAAGAGAAAGGGACTAGATGTAATTCAGTAAGAGGTTGAAGGCAATGAATATGAATCTGGATTACAGAGCCAGATTACATGAGTTTGAATCCCAGCTCTTCAATATCTGAGGGTTTTGACTGAAAGAAGCTGTCTAATTTCTCTGTACATGGTTGGTCCAACTGTGAAACGCAGGTCATAACAACTCAATTCATAGAACACTTCTGAAGATGAAAGAATAAGTACTTGGCACTGTGCCTAGTACATGGTAAGTGCTAAACAACTGTTAATAGTAATAATAATAATAATAATAAGTTATTCTAATTAAATGGTTATGGAAGGCAAGTGAGAGAGAAGAGACAAGACCACCACTAGAGACTGAAGTTATATAACTAAGAAGGGTGTTGGTAACATTAAAAGGAAGGTTTCAGAAGGGATGAACTAGTATTCATTATACTGAGTTTCGGGTGTGGAGATATGTATCTAAGTTAAAATATGCAGTTATACTTTAAAGCTTAGGTCTGGTGTAGGGCAGAGGGTAGAGGGGGAAGGGGAGATTTAAGCCTAACACCTCTGTACAGTGAAGGATTGATAGAAGATTGGAGAAGACCGCTAAAGGATGGTGGGGAAAGAAAGGAAGAGAGGAAAATTATAAAAGAGATTAAGTTTTTCATATCCAAAGGCAAGACTCACTATGTTAATAGCATAAAATAAAATATAAATGCAATGTCATATACTTGGAACTCCATAAACATTAGGAAAAAATTTCACTTATTTAAACAAAACAAAACAAAAAAAAACCTACTCTCAAATTTATAATCCAGTGCTACAACCTACACATTTTCTACAGAAAATATAATGCTGATAGTGTATAAGAAAGAGCTTCAACGTTCAATAGAGTGTGATATATCTAAATTGTTATGTTAATTACTATTGATTTCCTGTGGTTGCTCTACATTTCTATAATTATCTACACAAAAGAAAAAAAACTAGTGTTCCATCTGTAACTACTATATTCATACACAACTTGAATAACTCAAACAAAAATATAATTTTTAAAAAACTCAGCAAAACTCTATAGAAATCATCTCTCAGATTCCAATCATCTTCAGATTCCAATAAAACAGTTGCAAAATGTTATTCAGTTTGGACATATGTCACCTCTTCTAAGTCTCAGTTTACTCACCCATAAGTTAAAACCAATAGACTAGGATATTTCTAAATTACTTTCCATTTATAATAAGTAATTTAGAAAAGGCAGAGATGAAATTGCCAACATCTGTTGGATCACAGAAAAAGCAAGAGAATTCTAGAAAAACATCTACTTTTGCTTTATTGATTATGCCAAAGCCTTTGACTGTGTGGATCAAAACAAATTGTGGAAAATTCTTTAAGAGATGGGATCACCTTACCTGACTCCTAAGAAACCTGTATGCAGGTCAAGAAGCAACAGTTAGAACCAGACATGGAACAACAGACTGGTTCCAAATTGGGAAACGAGTACGTCAAGGCTGTATGTTGTCAACCTGCTTATTTTACTTATATGCAGAGTACATCATGCGAAATGCCAGGCTGGATGAAGCACAAGCTGGAATCAAGATTGCCAACAGAAATATCAATAACCTCAGATATGCAGATGACACCACCCTCATGGCAGTAAGCAAAGAGTAACTAAAGAGCTTCTTGATGAAAGTGAAAGAGGAGAGTGAAAAAGCTGACTTAAGACTCAACATTCAAAAAAAGATCATGGCATCCAGTCCCATCACCTCATGGCAAATAGATGGGGAAACAATGGAAACAGTGAGAGACTTTATTTTCTTGGGATCCAAAATCACTGCAAATGGTGACTGCAGCCATGAAATCAAAAGACATTTGCTCCTTGGAAGAAAAGCTATGACAAAGCTAGACAGCGTATTAAAAATCAGAGACATGACTTTGCTGACAAAGGTCCATCTAGTCAATGCTATGGTTTTTCCAGTAGTCATGTATGGATGTTAGAGTTGGACTATAAAGAAAGCTGAGAGCCGAATAACTGATGCTTTTGAACTGTGGTGTTGGAGAAGACTCTTGAGAGTCCCTTGGACAGCAAGGAGATCAAACCAGTCAATCCTAAAGGAAATCAGTCCTGAAAATTCATTGGAAGGACTGATACTAAAGCTGAAGCTCCAATACTTTGGCCACCTGATGTGAAGACCTGACTCATTGGAGACATCCCTGATGCTGGGAAAGATTGAAGGCAGGAGAAGGGGATGGAAGAGGATGAGATGGTTGGATGGTATCACTGAGTCGATGGACATGAGTTTGAGCAAGCCCTGGGAGTTGGTGATGGACAGAGAAGCCTGGCGTGCTGCAGTCCATCGGGTCACAAAGAGTCTGACATGACTGAGCCACTGAACTGAATAGCAATATTATACAATCTACAGAGTAGTAGATTGGTTGGCCTAAGTCATTTGTAGGTTCAAACATGCATTTAACTCGCATGTTACCAGTCAGTCTTACCTTTTGTTTAATTAGGGAATGCTTATCTGACTTGTCAGCTACTTCCTGCTTTAAGAAACTTGAATGGGTAAGTCTCCCAAAATATCGCTCAGCCACTTTAATATTCATTTGTGCTGCATCTTCTTCTTTTGCATAAATTTCCAAATGGTTATTATTCTCTTTTGTAAGGATTTGTGTCCTGAATGCTTCCAAATGTATTTGAAGTAACAATTTAACATAAGACAATTAAATAAAATATGAAATAGCATTGTCAAGGATAGAAACAGTAAACAGCATCTAGAGGCAGTCAAGGGACTGGATGAGCTATTTTTGAAAAGTGACTGCTATGTTTTTGAATGTAAGTTTCCTGAGAGCCAGCTAAAGAATGGTGTATGGAACATTTCTTTAATGTCTGAGTAAAAGAAAAGAGACATCTTTGTGCAAACAAATCTTGCTGGCATAAAACTAAAAAATCCATCATGTAGATATTTGTATGAGGAGCTCTGAAAATATTTTGGACAGTGATTTTACCTACAGTTTAGTGCACTTCACCAAAAAAGTGCAAGTGGACAAAAAGATGCTTTATAAATTGCTTTCATTAATTAGTTCTTAATAACAAAAGTAGCATTATGAGTAGAATAGAAATATCAGTAGTGCAATGTCAAAAGGGCTGACTTGAATCCCTTATACATCATCCACTAGTCACCTAAGTTTTGGTAAATCACTTAATTGTTTCTTATCTATAAACCAAGGATAACAATATATACCTTGCCTGATAATCAGATGGTTGAATAATCAAATGACAATACTGTATATAAAAGTGTTTAAGTGCTATACTAATGGAAGCTATTACTAGTATCATCACTACTATTATCATAACAAGAGTTAAAAATCACAGAAAAAATATGGAGATTTTCACACCAGTTTTCATAAAAGCCATTGGTAGTACCTGGTATCTCAGCTCAACAATCCATTTGTATACCTAGTGATCAGAACAATTTTTATAACAAGCCTTAAGTCACTCCCCTGCCTATATCTTTTCTGTCTCCCATTACCTCCAGAATATAACTAAAGTCAGGGCCAGCTGTGTGGGAAGGGATCTGGGCAGTAACATAGGGGCCCATGTTTAGAAGATTTCTATGCTTGGTTTAATGCTCTCCTGCTGCCATCTTAAAATTTTTAATGATTTAAGAAGAGCAGTCCTACATTGTTACTTTGTACTCGCCTCACAAATTACGTATTTGGTCCTAATCAAATCCCTTGAAATGAGATCCAAAGTCCTTCAGAATACAGCTCATACCCTCTCCAGCTCTTCTGAGGGTCCTTCACACTAAACAACATTAGATCCCCCAGTGTCTCATCCTCATTCAATTTCCTTTGTCTTAGCTCAGAATCTTCTTGCCCTTCTTCCTTTGTATCACAATAACATGAAAGTGAAAAGGGAAAGTGAAGTTGCTTAGTCGTGTCCGACTCTTTGCGACCCCATGGACTGTAGCCTATCAGGCTCCTCCGTCTATGGGATTCTCCAGGCAAGAATACTGGAGTGGATTGCCATTTCCTTCTCCAGGGTATCTTCCCGACCCAGGGATCGAACCTATGTCTCTTGCATTGCAGGCAGACGCTTTAACCTCTGAGCCACCAGGGAAGCCGTGTACAATAACATGAGTACACAGCAAATGGGTCTCCTTTAAAATCTTCAAATATAGTTTTACTCCTGGAATCCTATTGCATTTTGCAATGACATTTGAAGCAAATGAAGAAATATTAAGCTCTGATAATCCATGAATGTGATGGTTTTTCATCACATTAGAAAAAAAATACTGCTAAATGAAGAAAAATAAAAGTGGAAGAGATGAGGTAAAGAATTGGACTGTTGTTTTCACTGCCTCAACCTCATGCTGAGCAGAGTGTTCTGAGTGGCACTGGTCAAAGAATAAGAATTATCACTATGGTTCTCAGAGCTACAACTCTCAGAGATTCTGATTTAATTGGTCTGTGTTGGTGCCCAGACACCTGTATTTTATAAGACTTCCCCAGATGCTTCTAATGTGTATCCAGGGCTGAGAACCACTGAGTAACAAGAACTTTAAAGAGCAATAAGTTAAATGAGATGTAGCAGCTCAAGGTGTTGAGATATAAATAAGCCAACTAATTACCGAAGCACTACTGCTGGGGAAGCCTATTAAATGGACAATGTAAATGAAGACATAACAGACCACTGTTTAAAGCAAATCTAATAAAAAGTTAGAGACATTACTACATATGTTGTGCTTTGTCTTGAATATTTCTGTGTTCCTGAACAAACTATGTCCATATATGTTGAAAGGCAAGTGGTGTTTCAACACCTGGGGAGATTACGGACAACTAGCACATCATTATGGACATGTCACATTTTAGCATCTATTTAAAAAGCAAGATTTTACATCTGTGCTAAATGCTCATATTTTCCTCTCAACAATCCTGTATTTGGCTGGTAGGGTCCACAATTAATGTGAATGAAAAATAATGTTTACCTACAAAATAACCATTAGAGCACCAGTACTCTGGACAAAAAAGAATTGGGATGCTCAGAAATTAATCTTGGAAGAATTCTTCAAAAAAAAAAAAAAAAGCAGTTAACTAAAAAGATGCAATTATAAAGCAGTTGTAAGAGAAGCAGTTCTCCTCCCAAATGACTAGAAATAAATGACAGGTCAAGTATGTGGGGGTGCTAAGTAACCAAGAAGGATAGAAGAGGAGATGAACCAGTTTCAACTGGTCAGCTTTCCAATGCTACAGGGAAGTGCTCCTAGAGTGAAAGATTTTTTTAAAAAAAGACAGAAATGGTTTACAGGGAAAAAGCATAGTATGGTGGAAAGAACATAGGCTTTGAATTCAATTTCTGGCACGGTCAATTATGAACTAGCCATAGAATCTTGGGCAAAGTGCTTAATTAAACTCTATGAATCTCAGTTTCTCTCATTTGAAAAAAGGGATTAATTGGTAAAATATTAATAATTATTGAAGCTGAATGACAGGTAGAGAGGGAGTCATCACATCATTTTCTCTACTTTTGTGCACGCTTATTTTCCATTAAAAAACAAGTTAAAAATAACACATATCTTGTTGCATTAGGATATAAATTAGCAATAAATATTATGACCCCAATTAATTGTAGACATGAAATAAAAAAATTGGCCTTTTTTTGCCTAACATATCTTTCATTGTCTTACCTTTCCATTCTCATCCTTGTTTCTTATAGGCATATTGTTCAACTATAACATGACCCACTACTGTTCCATTGATACAATCAACAGAAAATTCAACCTTCATTCAATTCAAACCTCAAGCTTATTAGGTCTTCTGTGCCTGGCTCACAGACTCATCATCCTCTAAAGTAAATCCTACCAGAACATTCTGCATCCCTTTACTAGCTCTCCTCTGTCTCACTGCCACACATTGGTACTTCGTCATTACCTAGATGCCAAATAAATACTTACTCCACCTCATCAATTTTAAACTCAAAATCCCCCTCTATGACAAGAGTCTCAAGGTCTTTCACCTTCACATACTATCACTCTCCACAACATCCATTTTTCAATTTCATGGAGAAGTTTACTTATTAGCTTCGCATATGTGATGTGACTACCCAGAACTACACTGCTCTTGAAAACTCCAGGTACAACATCCTACTTTGTGATCCATCATTATCACAGTCTTTAAGTCCTCTCGTTCCCAGTATACCTGCTCTGCATGTGCAGAAATCCTTTTATGTAAACCATCTATTAGTTGACTCCTGGCTTCCCTTCCTTTACCACCCAGCATGGCCCCATGGCCTGTCACCTAAACTGTAATCCCTCGCTGTGTCAATTTCCCTCCATTGTTTTGCTTCTTCATCTGCCAGAAAGAGCTGATTTTGGACCAATACTACAAGTACTATCTCTGCTAGTAAATCTATACATCCAACCTCAACCAAGCCCTCAGTATTATCTATGAGCCATTTTGTGTGAATGTGGTTGGCATTTCCTCCTACGCTGCACAGCTAATATCCTAGACTCACCATCTTTCTGATGTCTGATGATTAGACTCTCTCAGTCACACAGAGTTTAAATCTTTGTCTTCCTCTCCAAAGACAAGGAGCTGTTCATCTTTCTGAAGGTATAATTGGCTTTCTTAAACATCTTTTTACAGAAGTCAGATACCAACTTCAAAATAGCATAGCTTATTCTGCAATCTAAATATGGTGTCATTTACACTCTGATTGTGGTAATCTGCCTGTTTGTGGTGACAAATGAAAGCACCAGACACCACAAAGTACAGAAATACTTTACAGTCTCATATAGCCTACTGACATATGAAGAAGCCCAGGTGTGAAAATGACAACAAAAATACACTACATGTGTAACTAGATATTAAAATTGAACTTCTCATACTCGGCTGACATACCAATGTCAGATAAACATTTGATAGAAAAATATCTTTAGGCAGATTCCCATGTGTAGAATTATCAGAAGTATAAAAGGTTAGCAGAGTGGAGGAGGACAGGATTTAAAAAGAGATTCTCTGGAGGAAGCTCTTGTCATGAAATGAGACACCTGCCAGGGGGGTGTTTGTATATGGAGATGCTCCATCCTTCAACTGAAGCTTAGTGAAGGGGGCTTCTGTTAGGCTATTCAGAACATGTATGTGATCTATGAAGTTGGGGACACAGAAGAAGGGTACCTGACTCATTCTCAGGAAGCTCAAGTGACCTGGGCCAGTGGCACAGACAGATGGATTTTGATCCCTGCACTCACTGAGTTTTTCAGGACAAAGATCTGCATGAGTGTTTTAGATGGACCAGAAATGAGTCTGGTTGGGGAGAGAGATGATCTGGAGCTTTAATTTAAAGCTATACAAAACAAATAGCTGCGAGGGGGGCAGTATGCTGACAAGGAATCCTTGTTATAATGTGTGTGGGCTGGAGCTCTGAGAAAAGTGGGGCAAGGAAGAAATGGCAAGCTGCAGGAAATGCATCAGTCTACATCAAAGGAGTGGCAGGGGAGGCTCCCCAGGCAGTGGAAGCACCCTGCTCCCTGTAGTGTTGCAATAGCCTACCTTGGGAAGCAGAAATGATTTTACTTTCAACTTGAAATCTGTGAAACTCTAGTATTACTAGCACATTAGAGGCCAGCATTCTAATTTCTGGATTCAGTTCATGTTTGCAATTTAAAGAGACTTCAGGGATCTGAAAGCCATGGGGGACTGCCTACGTTTTCCCTTAGGTGCAAGGCAAGATAATCCCCATAGAATAAATAATCAAGAAGTAGCAGAAGATACCCAATTGCATTCTGACCATTTACTATGGGATCTGCTTGCTCAACAATATAGGTTACAAGTACAAGGTGTAAGATGATAACAATAACCAAGTTTATTGATCCTGACATCTTGATATAGTGCTAAAAAAAGGTGCAATGTGGTTTTAGAAGCAATCACATAGACTGCCAACCTGACTGAGTGAACATCATAAGAATCTGGAAAAGATGAATTTGAAAGTTTCAAGTCATGATGCATGAAACAGAACAAAGATGGAAGGAGAAAAATTAATTTAAATATCTGGGGCTGCTTTCAGATTTCTTTCACTGTCAATCTGAGTGATATAAACACTTGACCAGTTGACTTTCCACTTGGTGAATTCAGAACATGTACTTTTTTCTTTTGTTTTACAGACAAAGAAGTAATCTTACAGCTATGTTAATGACGCTAGCAAGATTAGGGGGCACTGATGCCTCTTGACTATCAATAGAGGGGTATTTTATTAGTGGGGTTCAATGCTTTTCTTTGTTCAATAACTCTTGAGCACCTGCTTTGTGCGAAGTACTGTGCTAGACAATAGAGACACAGATGAGTAAGATACAGCCCTTGCCCTCTATGAAGCCATAGTTTAGACAAGAGAAAGATAGAGAATTAGGATACAGCTCACTGGGCAAACTCTTTCTTTATTTTGCTATAATTCCATAGTCACAGTTTGAGAATTTCCTGGGGGCTGGTGAGAGGAAGAAAGGGGATAATGCATGTAGTTGGCCATACTACAAAGGCACAGAACATGTTTATTCACCTATCAGGAATCTTGGCACACTTACGTGTTGAATACTTCTGTCCACTATTTCACCAAAAAGAACTATTCTTAGGAATGTAACAACCGCCACTGTCAATTAGCTTGGCCTGTCAGATACTGTACTGTGCTGTGCTTAGGCGCTCAGTCCTAGTCTGACTCTTTCCGACCCCATAGACTGTAGCCCTCCAGGATCCTCTGCTCATGAGGATCCTCCAGGCAAGAATACTGGAGTGAGTTGCCATCCCCTGCTCCAGGGCATCTTCCCAACCCAGTGACTGAACCCAGATCTCCCTCACTGCAGAAGGACCTTTTACCACATGAGCTACCAGGGAAGCATGTCAGACACTGAGTTCAGTTCAGTTCAGTCGTTCAGTCATGTCCAACTCTTTGCGACCCCATGGACTGCAGCACGCCAGCCTTCCCTGTCCAATTCCTGGAGTTTACCCAAACTCATGTCCATTGAGTGAGTGATGCCATACAACCATCTCATCCTCTCTCGTCCCCTTCTCCTCTCACCTTCAATCTTTCCCATAAGGGTCTTTTCAAATGAGTCAGTTCTTTGCATCAGGTGGCCAAAGTACTGCAGTTTCAGCTTCAAGATCAGTCCTTCCAATGAACATTCAGGACTGATTTCCTTTAGGATGGACTAGTTGGATCTCCTTGCAGCCCAAGGCACTCTCAAGAGTCTTCTCAAACACAACAGTTCAAAAGCATCAATTCTTCGGCACTTAGCTTTCTTTAAGTTCATCTCTCACATCTATACATGACTACTGGAAAAACCATAGCCTTGACTAGACGGACCTTTGTTGGCAAAGCAATGAATCTGCTTTTTAATATGTTGTTTAGGTTGGTCATAACTTTTCTTCCAAGGAGTAGGTATCTTTTTATTTCATGGCTGCAGTAACCATCTGCAGTGATTTTGGATTATTGTTGCTTCCTGACCTGCATACAGATTTCTCAAGAGGTAGCTCAGGTGGTCTGATATTTCCGTCTCTTGAAGAATTCTCCACAGTGATCCACACAGTCAAAGGCTTTGGCATAGTCAGTAAAGCAGAAATAGTATTTTTCTGGGACTCTCTTACTTTTTTGATGATCCAATGGATGTTGGCAATTTGAACTCTGGTTCCTCTGCCTTTTCTAAAACCAGCTTGAACATCTGGAATTTCACAGTTCACATATTGCTGAAGCCTGGCTTGGAGAATTTTGAGCATTACTTTGCTAGAGTGTGAGATGAGTGCAATTTTGTGGTAGTTTGAACATTCTTTGGTATTGCATTTCTTTAGGATCGGAATGAAAACTGAACTTTCCCAGTCCTGTGGCTATTGCTGAGTTTTCCAAATTTGTTGGCATATTGAGTGCAGCACTTTCACAGCATCATCTTTTAGGATTTGAAATAGCTAAACTACAATTCTATCACCTCCACTAGCTTTGTTCATAGTGATGCTTCCTAAGGCCCACTTGACTTCACATTCCAGGATGTCTGGCTCTAGGTGAGTGATCACACCATCATGATTATCTGGGTCATGAAGATCTTTTTTGTACAGTTCTTCTGTGTATTCTTGCCACCTCATCTTAATATCTTCTGCTTCTCTTAGGTCCAAATTGTTTGTGTCCTTTATTGAGCCCATCCTTGCATGAAATGTTCCCTTAGTATCTCTACTTTTCTTGAAGAGATTTCTAGTCTTTCCCATTCTATTGTTTTCCTCTATTTCTTTGCACTGATCACTGAGGAAGGCTTTCTTATCTCTCCTTGCTATTCTTGGGAACTCTGCATTCAAATGGGAATATCTTTCCTTTTCTCCTTTGCTTTTGGCCTCTCTTCTTTTCACAGCTATTTGTAAGGCCTCCTCAGCCAGCCATTTTGCCTTTGTGCATTTCTTTCTTTTGGGGATGGTCTTGATCTCTGCCTCCTGTACAGTGTCACTAGTCTCCGTCCATGGTTCTTCAGGCACTATGTCTACGAAACCTAGTCCCTTAAATCTGTTACTCACTTCCACTGTATAATCACAAGGGATTTGACTTAGGTCATACCTGAATGGTCTAGTGGTTTTCCCCACTTTCTTCAATTTAAGTCTGAATTTGGCAATAAGGAGTTCATGATGTGAGCCACAGTCAAATCCTGGTCTTGTTTTTGCTGACTGTATAGAGCTTCTCCTCCTTTGGCTGCAAAGAATATAATCAATCTGATTTCGGTGTTGACCATCTAGTGATGTCCATGTGTAGAATCTTCTCTTGTAGTGTTGGAAGAGGGTGTTTGCTATGACCAGTGCATTCTCTGGGCAGAACTCTATTAGCCTTTGCCCTGCTTCAGTCTGTACTCCAAGGCCAAATTTGCCTGTTACTCCAGGTTTTTCTTGACTTCCTATTTTTGCATTCCAGTCCCCTACAATGAAAAGGACATCTTTTTTGCATGTTAATTCTAGAAGGTCTTGTAGGTCTTTACAGAACCGTTCAACTTCAGCTTCTTCAGCCTTACTGGTCGGGGCATGGACTTGGTTTACCGTGATATTAAATGGTTTGCCTTAGAAACGAATAGAGATCATTCTGTCAGTTTTGAGACTGCATCTCAAAAGGATAAGCCTCTTATCCTTCTCCATCAGAAGGCAGACAGACTGAAAACCACAGTCACAGAAAACTAACCAATCTAATCACATGGACCAGAGGTTTGTCTAACTCAATAAAAGAGACAAGACAGATGGTTCATGGTGGAGAGTTCTGACAAAATGTGGTCCACTGGAGAAGGGAATGGAAGACCACTTCAATATTCTTGCCTTGAGAACTCCATGAACAGTATGAAAAGGCAAAAAGATAGGACACTGAAACATGACGTTCCCAGGTTGGTAGGTGCCCAATATGCTACTGGAGATCAGTGGAGAAATAACTCCAGAAAGAATGAGGAGATGGAGCCAAAGCAAAAACAACACCCAGCTGTGGATGTGACTGGTGATGGAAGCAAGGTCTGATGCTATAACGAGCAATACGGCATAGGAACCTGGAATGTTAGGTCCATGAATCAAGGCAAATTGGAAGTGGTCAAACAGGAGATGGCAAGATTGACTGTTGACATTTTAGGAATTGGTGAACTAAAATGGACTGAAATGGGTGAATTTAACTCAGATGACCATTATATCAACTACTGTGAGCAAGAAAACCTTAGAAGAAATGGAGTAGCCATCAGAGTCAACAAGAGTCCGAAATGCAGTACTTGGATGTAGTCTCAGTGCATCAAGACACTGAACTGGGCCTGTATTCAGCCATTATACATTAGAATGGCTATACTGGTTATTAAAAGGTTTTAAACACTATCATATGACCTAGCAATTCTATTCCTGGGTATACATCTGAAAGAAGAAAAAATACTAATTCAAAAGATACATGCACACCAATGTTCATAGCAGAATTTATAACTGCCAAGATATGGAAGCAACCTAAGAGTCTGTCAACAGATGAATGGATAAAGAAGATAAGGTGTAATAGAATACTTCTCAGCCATCAAAAAGAATAAAATCTTGCCATTTGCAGTAACATCGGTAGACTTAGAGGGAATTATGCTACATGAATATGTCACAGAAAGAAACAGTTTGATATCACTTATATGTGGAATCTAAAAAATAAAAGTAGTGAATATAACAAAAAGGAAGCATACTCACAGATATAGAAAACAAAATATTAGTTACCATTGGGAGGGGGAGGGGCAACACAGAGTGGGACAGTGAGGGCTACAAACTATTGGGTGTAAGACAGGCTTAAGGATGTATTTATTGTATAACATGGGGAATAATGATGTTTCTGTTCTGTAATACTGAAAAGAACATTTTGGTAAGATAGAAAAAACAATACAAGAAGTATGAATTAATTCAGAGAGTCCCTACTATCATCTTAGAACTGTTTTCTCATTTTAGTTACACCATGGCACTCGTTGATATTGTCAAAAAGCAAAAATATAAAGTACATCTATCAAGAAGACAATAAAAGAAAAGGATTAAGGATCAATTCAGTAAAATAATATGCTTTTCTTAATTCAATTGGTCTGTTATTTGGATACATTCTTTTAAAAATGCACTGAAAAGTGGCTACTGGGGATTGCAATTTAGCACTTCTGGGTGTGATTCAGTTGCAACTGTGAAGGCAAAGGCACATTAAGACAAAATACAGGTGGCTTTTTCTATATAAAAGCCCACAAGACTTCAACTAGTTCATTACTGAACTCCAAGGGCATACTTTGCAAATTAGTTTTCCCACTCCCCAAATTTCATAACTGACAGAACTGAGTTCTTAATCTCCTGTAAGTAAAAATTTCATCTCCCCATCAATGTTTTTTTTTTTCCTTAAAAGCAACATAGTCATGTGGGTTTTCAATGAAAAGACTCCCCTTTTTCAGAGTTAACAATAGAAAAGGCTACCCTTTTCAATAATTGTCTATTGTGCCAAAACTGCTTAGTATATTAAATATTACTGCAATCTTTACAGCTTCTGTTTTACCTTAACCTTTCTCATAGGTCTTCTAAAATATTCCTCTACTTGTATGCAATATATTAAAGATATCAGGCAGTTTAAATTATCTCCCCATGAATTTCCGGTAACTTACAAGAAATCTCTGAAAAGGGACCAGAGAGATCTGTTCAATCATGAATAGCTACAAATATATTACATAGTAAGGGTATTAATCTATTAAAATCAAATTCTGAAGAATTTGTTCCACATGGACAATGCTATTCCAATGATGTGTTTATACATAAATATACATCACTTTTCTAAGAAATTCTTTACCTGAATGTTTTGTCCCAAATGAGTCTTAATAGCACTATTAAATATAAAACAATTGTTAAGGAGCGGAGTTTTACTCTATTTGAGTTTAAAGAAAAACTATTATGATACAGAAAGTAGAAAAAATCTTTCAATGTAAGAGCAACTTAAACACATTTTTACATTTCACTTCCTTTACTTTGGAAACTACTGAAGGTATACCTGTAAGCAGTCATTACTTGGTTTAAATTAGTGATAGCTGAAACCTATACAAAAAGAACTTGTGGTTTTAATTTTATTCATCACATCTCTACCTCAGGGACCTGCGGAAATGCAGAGAAGTGTACTGCATATTTATAATGCCTCTGGGACCCTAACAAGCTTCCAGATGCCTTATTTATTGCAATCTGCTTGTCAAACTATTAAAGAAGTAAAATCCACACTTTATCCCCTACTGTATATGCAGACCTTCTCTGTTAATTAAATCAAACTCTGTGATTCTAAGAATGAGAACTGATGTAACACCTAATGTATCACCACCATTTCTAGACAACCTGAAGACATAACACTTCCAGTAACTGGACTTTTAGAAAAGAATTTCATTGACTACCATGTTTTAAAAATATTTTAATCCTAATTACTCAGAATATTCACTGAAACTTCAGATTTCACAGATCTGTTACTAAGAAGATTTCTATTCTAACCCTTAATTACAGATTGCTGTTGTTCAGTCATACAGTAGTGTCTGACTCTCAGCAACCCCATGAACTGCAGCAGGCCAGGCTTCCCAGTCCTTCACCCTCTCCCAGAGCTTGCTCAAACTCCTGTCCATTGAGTCAGTGATGCCATCCAACCATCTTGGCCTCTGTCGACCCCTTCTCCTCCTGCCTTCAATCTTTCCAAGCATCAGAATCTTTTCTAATGAGTTGGCCCTTCACTTCAGGTGGCCAAAGCATTGGAGGTTCAGCTTCAGCATCAGTCCTTCCAGAGAATACTCAGGATTGATTTCCTTTAGGATTGACTGGTTTGATCTCCAACCTCACAGTTCAAAAGCATCAATTCTTCAGCGCTCAGCCTTCTATATGGTCCAACTCTCACATCCATACATGACTACTGGAAAAACCATAGCTTTGACTAGATGGACCTTTGTTGGCAAAGAAATGCCTCTGCTTTTTAATATGTTGTCTAGGTTTGTCATAGCTTTTCTTCCAAGGAGTAAGTGTCTTTTAATTTCATGACTGCAGTCACCATGACTGCAAAATCACCTGCAGTGATTTTGGAGCCCAAGTAGATAAAGTCTCTCACTGTTTCCATTGTTTCCCCATCTATTTGCCATGAAGTGATGGGATCAGATGCCATGATCTTCATTTTTTGAATGCTGAGTTTTAAGTCAGCTTTTTCACTCTCCTCTTTCACTTTCTTCAAGAGGCTCTTTAGTTCCTCTTCACTTTCTGCCATAAGGGTGGTGTCATTGCATATCTGAGGTTACTGATATTTCTCTCAGCAATCTTGATTACAGCTTGTGCTTCATCCAGCCCAGCATTTCGCATGATGTACTCTGCATATAAGTTAAATAAGCAGGGTGACAATATACAGCTTTGACGTACTCCTTTTAATTGTAGGTACTGTAACATAATTCTAATCTGGTATAGAGCTGTTTACCCCTGAGTTTGAAGAAATTAAACACTAAAAATGACTGAGACTTACATCAAGACAGTGTGGTACTGGCACAAAGACAGAAATATAGACCAATGGAACAGAATAGAAAGCCCAGAGATAAATCCACGGACCTATGGACACCTTATCTTTGACAAAGGAGGCAAGGATATACAATGGAAAAAAGACAACCTCTTTAACAAGTGGTGCTGGGAAAACTGGTCAACCACTTGCAAAAGAATGAAACTAGAACACTTTCTAACACCATACACAAAAATAAACTCAAAATGGATTAAAGATCTAAATGTAAGACCAGAAACTATAAAACTCCTAGAGGAGAACATAGGCAAAACTCTCTCCGACATAAATCACAGCAAGATCCTCTATGACCCACCTCCCAGAATATTGGAAATAAAAGCAAAACTAAACAAATGGGATCTAATGAAACTTAAAAGCTTTTGCACTACAAAAGAAACTATAAGTAAGGTGAAAAGACAGCCGTCAGATTGGGAGAAAATAATAGCAAATGAAGAAACAGACAAAGGATTAATCTCAAGAATATACAAGCAACTCCTGCAGCTCAATTCCAGAAAAATAAATGACCCAATCAAAAAATGGGCCAGAGAACTAAACAGACATTTCTCCAAAGAAGACATACAGATGGCTAACAAACACATGAAAAGGTGCTCAACATCACTCATTATTAGAGAAATGCAAATCAAAACCACAATGAGGTACCATTACACACCAGTCAGGATGGCTGCTATCCAAAAGTCTACAAGCAATAAATGCTGGAGAGGCTGTGGAGAAAAGGGAACCCTCTTACACTGTTGGTGGGAATGCAAACTAGTACAGCCACTATGGAAAACAGTGTGGAGATTCCTTAAAAAACTGGAAATAGAACTGCCATATGACCCAGCAATACCACTTCTGGGCATACACACTGAGGAAACCAGATCTGAAAGAGACACGTGCACCCCAATGTTCATCGCAGCACTGTTTATAATAGCCAGGACATGGAAGCAACCTAGATGCCCATCAGCAGATGAATGGATAAGGAAGCTGTGGTACATATACACCATGGAATTTTACTCAGCCGTCAAAAAGAATTCATTTGAACCAGTCCTAATGAGATGGATGAAACTGGAGCCCCTTATACAGAGTGAAGTAAGCCAGAAAGATAAAGAACATTACAGCATACTAACACATATATATGGAATTTAGAAAGATGGTAATGATAACCCTATATGCAAAACAGAAAAAGAGACACAGAAGTACAGAACAGACTTTTGAACTCTGTGGGAGAAGGTGAGGGTGGGATGTTTCAAAAGAACAGCATGTATACTATCTATGGTGAAACAGATCACCAGCCCAGGTTGGATGCATGAGACAAGTGCTCCGGCCTGGTGCACTGGGAAGACCCAGAGGAATCGGGTGGAGAGGGAGATGGGAGGGGGGATCGGGATGGGGAATAAGTGTAAATCTATGGCTGAGAATAAAATTAATTTTAAAAAAAAAAAAAAAAAAATGGAATGGAGTTGTTCAAATACTATAGTCATTTCTAAAAATTGTCCTCAATTGGGATAATAGCATGAATTTGATTAAGTCCCCAGGCATTCAAACAGAGGAATAAGGTTGGGAGTAGGGATGGGAGGGGTAGAAACAGCTCCAAAATCTATTGAGAGGGGAGTTGAGAGAGCACACTGGTAGACTTACTGGGTGCTGGTACCTCAGCTAGGGTCATTGGGGCATATTTACGGAGCTGCCTTATTCTGGCTAATGTTCCTTTATCTACTCAAACGTTTTCTGATACTCCCTTCCGAAAGTGATCTTTCTCACTTCTGATAGACTCTTCCAGCATTTCACCTAATATTGGAAAGGCACCCATTTGGTCATCCCTTTATATAAAGCACATAGCTTTTCTTTGCTATAGGCCGCTTCAGGCTTGGATTTTATAGTATGTGATATACAGTATACAGATGTTCTATAGGTATTTCTTGGTTGAATGAATATATTAAATGAACATATTAAAGGTTTTTGGTTGAATGAGAAGTATCTCAATGAAGATACTACCCCTATGTTTTACTGTATAATTTATTCATTTCTGCGAATGGATTTGTTTTACTTTTCAAGTTTTCTTTTGTTGTTGTTGTCTTAGTCACTAAGTCCTGTCTGACTCTTTGCAACCCCATGGACTGAAGCCTGCCAGGCTCCTCTGTCCACGGAATTTTCAAGGCAAGAATACTGGAGTGGGTTTCCATTTCTTTCTCCAGGGAATCTTCCAGACCCAGGGACTGAACCACGTCTTCTGCTTGGCAGGCAGGATCTTTACCACTGAGCCACCTGTGAATCCCCGGTTTCTTTAATGACCTTCAATTCATGCAAGATTCATGGGAATTTCCAAATTGAAAGAGGAAATAATATGCAGATCCCCTAGGCAACTGTGGGAGCAGACTCAACCTTCAGAGCTATAAAGAAGTATAAAGATCATATAATTCAAGTTCCTCATTTGTACAGATGAAGAAACTCATAACCAGAGGGATAAACTGATTTTTAAAGAAATACACAACTGTTTCTTCCTTTATCTTTTGCAGGATCAGGATTTGAATTCATATCTGCTAATTCAGTACTCTAATATCCCACATGTCCTTTACTTGTAGCATTTTTCCCTAGAATGTTTTAAATTAATCACATAAGTCATCCAACATTGACCAGCAGAAATAGTCAATGGTCAGTTATAGATTATGCCATTTAGACAGCTTTAACTTCAACACCTCAAACATCTAGCCCCATCTAAATTGCTCTTCTTGTATGGGATGAACAGAGTTCAACTGTATATGCTGCTGCTGCTACTAAGTCACTTCAGTCGTGTCCAACTCTGTGCGACCCCATAGACTGCAGCCCACCAGCCTCCGCCATCCCTGGGATTCTCCAGGCAAGAACACTGGAGTGGGTTGCCATTTCCTTATCCAATGCATGAAAGTGAACAGTGAAAGTGAAGTCGCTCAGTTGTGTCCGACTCTTCGAAACCCCATGGACTGCAGCCTACCAGGCTCCTCCGTCCATGGGATTTTCCAGGCAAGAGTACTGGAGAGGGATGCCATTGCCTTCTCCTCAACTGTATATATTTCAGGCACAATTCTCTTATAAATGCTATTTACCATATGCAAATTAATGCATTTATGTCCAAACTACTTAATGTCACACTGAGTCATGGCTATAGATTTTCCACATTCATGAGAAGACATTGAATGGTAAACTCTGGAGGGGATAACAGTGTATGTTTCAGCTTACATGACAACTCAAAGTGACCAGTAAAGACTGCCCATAATGCTGCACTGAGGATTCTGAGGTCATTTCTGATAGTGGAAATAATGCTGATCTAGAAAGGCTATAAATCTAGATTGTTATCCTAGCTATGCTTGGAGAAGGAAACTCATTTGGGGTATTCCATCTCTCAGAAGTAAAAAATTAGATGATGCTAGAATTTTGTGGTTAATGAACAGGTGTCTGGCTTAATTATGAAAGGCACTCACTGTAGTGGATTAGCAAGGGAGGGCCTGCCTTTGCCTCCAATTTACCGACCACATATATTTATAATTTTAGAACTAAAGATGAAGAAAAGATAAACCCCATCCTCAAAATGATAAAAAAAAATAATAATAAAAAATAAAAACTTGTATAAACTTTGGCTCAAAAGATGATGGAAGAAAAATATTGCCATTTATATAATGAAATGATCTTACTTATCATTTACCAACAAGAAACACGGCTTTCAGTTTTATTTCTTGTAGTCAAAATGGGTTCTAATTATCCAGAGTCTTCCTGGTTGTTAGAAATGTGTTTCTGATGAGCTAATGAACTCAAAGATGTGTGTTCATTTAGTTTAGACATAGAGAAATCAAAATTATTTCCAGAATCTCTCTCTAAACACACACATTCACAATGATCACTAGTTTTATTTGCTGTGAAAGTTTCAAGTCATTAGAAGGAAACTCATGATGACCACTTCTACTTCTTGCTGGTAATGATGTCAAGGCCAAGAGTAAATATGTGGAATTATTGGCATAGTGGAAAAGTTTCCTAAGGCCCAAGTATTCATTAAAATGACCAATGTCAAATTACATGTGAAACAGGGCACTAACTCAGTGGAAATCTAAAATAACTATTATCCTTGCCCCCAGGTGGCCTAATTAGTCAAACAGACTTCTGGGGCCATTTTAAGGGTAAAAATTCCCCTTTGAACATAAGCTTAATGGCAAATACCTGAGCATCACTGAATGGTATGACATTTAGCTGATGGTAAATGTTTCCAAACCTATTTTACATACATACATACACATACACACACACACACACTAATTCAATCTTTCATATCATTATTGGAAGCAGCATAGAAAGATCTGAGTTCAAACCCAGCTCTAAGATTACATGGATATGAGATCTTGGGAATGTTCATAATGTCTCTGAGCCTATCAAATGTGGCAAGCTTAGGACTTCTCTGGTGGTTCAGTGGTTAGGCCACTGCAGGGGGCATGGGTTTGATCCCTGGCCGAAGAACTAAGATCCCATATGCCACGAGGTGCAGCCAAAATGTAGCAAGCTGAAGAAAACTAATAAAGTATTTAAAGTGCCTAAACACAGGGACTGACTAATAATTTACATTCAGTAAACGTCAGCTTTTAAACAAGTTCTGCCATTCAGGTGATATAACTATTTTGCTTGCTTCTAAAATGCACAAATATTCAGGAAGGAATAAAGGAAATCAGTCCTGAATATTCATTGGAAGGACTGATGCTGAAGCTGAAACTCCAATAATCTGGCCACATGATGCGAAGAACTGACTCATTGGGAAAGACCCTGATGCTGGGAAAGATTGAAGGCAAAAGGAGAAGGGGACGACAGAGGATGAAATGACTCGATGGACATGAGTTTGAGCCAGCTCCAGGAGTTGGTGATGGACAGGGAAGCCTGGCGTCTTGCAGTCCATGGGGTCGCAATGAGTTGGACACGACTGAGCCACTGAACTGAACGGAAAATGCACAAAGCTAAATTACCTGTATGTAGAAACATATCCAGAGTCCCAATTACAAACAATAGCTGTTGCTTCCTTGTTGACAATATTTAGCTATTTTCTTCATTTACTTATTTTGTATATCCCATGAATGCAGTGAATATTGCCACTTATTTGCTGGAGTAGGGAGTGACATGTGGCCAGTGGCATTCCCATTACATTACTGTATCTTATAAATTCTCTCATCTATTTGAATTATTTTCCTGTCTTCATTAGTATTTTCTGCACTTATTAATTTATTACCCATGAACTTAATTAAAGTGTTGCTTATTGGTACTCCTTACAGATCATTAATGAAAATGTTAATTAATTACAGGCCTAGTACTATCAGAATCTCTAGCAGTAATGAAAGAACCTCTCACATCCCATTATATTTTAGGTGTGTCCTGGAGTCATTCTGCAGAGTTCCTGTACTATGAAATATTGACATATTCTTAAAATGATTTTTAAAAATTAGGCTACATTAAATTTCTCTATGGGTTAATTATCAGTAAGGTAACACTAATAAAGACATGATGTTAAGGTTATACCAAGTGAGACAGCAGAAAGGATAATATTTGTTTGCAAATAGGCACTTGAAGGTTTTATCATGGACATGCGTCATTGTATTACAGTACCCTGCCACTCACACAACTTTTCACAGACTATAGAATGGAAAAAAAAAATACATGTATATATCCATATATATGTATATATCTATATATCCGTAAAGAAGGCAGAATGCCAAAGAATTGACGCCTTCCAACTGTGGTGCTGGAGAAGACTCCTGAAAGTCCCTTGGAAAGCAAGGAGATCAAACCAGTCAATCTTAAGAGAAATCAACCCTGAATATTCATTGGAAGGACTGATGTTGAAGCTGAAGCTCCAGTATTTTGGTCATCTGATGATAACAGAAGACTCACTGGAAAAGTCCCTAATGGTGGGAAAGATTGAGGGCAGGAGGAGAAGAGGGTGTCAGAGGATTAGATGGCTGGATGGCATCACCAATGCAAACAACTTGGGCAAAATCTGGGAGATGGTGAGGGACAGGGAGGCCTGCCGTGCTGCAGTCCATGGTGTTGCAAAGAATCGGATATGACTGGGCAACTCAACAGCAACAAATATATCCATTCATAGCCCATCATCCTCAGAAAACAGAGCAAACAATGATATACTGGGGTTAAAATCTGATCTGAACTTGACGGTTTGACTCTGTGATGCACTATACAAATGCCAACTGAATGGTCAGAGTACAGATTTCAAGTTTTTATGGAATTTTCCACTATGATAACAGTATTAGCCATAACAATATGCACTAAAGGAGCACATCAAAATGGTAACCTAGAAAATGCCTCTACTGGGCTTACATGATGGCAGGGAGCATCTCAGATGATAACAGTGAATCTTTTCAAAGAACGCTGAGCACTGATCAATACTATTAAAGTTCTATACTTTTGGCTGCTGAATCACCTTGCAGTCTTTCAAACATTTCAGACAGACATTTCTCCGGGGGAAACACGTTTCCTTAGTGCTATTATTTAACTTGCCAAAATAAAAATTTTAAAGGAATCCAAATGGCAAAGTAAAACTGTCTTCCTTATTGGGATTATCCCATGTGAAATTCACAAGAACAATGATCTGAAGCACAGCATTAATAAATACGTATTTCTCTCATTCACTCACTCATTCATTCATTTGAAAATATTTATTGTTCATTTGCTGCACACAAGGCTTGGTGCTGGGAGCTGTGGGGAGTACAAAACTGGATTAGCATTCTCTGACCATAGGTCTGTAATCTAGCAGGATAATTAAGGCATGCATACAAGTGTATTTATCAAGCCATTACTTATTTAAAGCCTTACTTCAGTTACTGCAAACAACAGGTCTATTCCTCAGTTTGTATCTTATATAATAATTACAACATCTTGGGTAGGAACTGAATAGCTCAGTGCAGAGAAATTACTTTGCTATTCATTCTCTCCCTAAGTGGTAGCACCTAGTGGAATATTTTGCACACAGTAGGAACTCCATAAATAAGTGCTCAATTAAATAATGGACTCTGCTAATTACCCCCAAATACAAGTTTATTTTTCAGATCTTGTTACCCAATAAATGGAAAAGACTATGCATAATTCAAGCAGAAGGCATCGGGAATGTTTTCTTATACTTTCCTATACAGTCATCATGTGGATGGAGGTGTAGAATTAATCTGCGTGGTATCAGAATGCAGATACAAGGTCAGTGAGTGGGGGTTATAGGAAAAGCAGAGTTCGGCTCAACTTCAGAACCCTCTAGTATTCACAGCTCTTCAGAAATGTAGCTAGCTGTTTCAAGAGGTAGTTAGCACCTTATCATTTCTCTAGGTCCTCAAATAGAAATCAAAATAGCCACATGTCAGGATGTTATAAAAGGGTAGATTCTAGCACTGGATTCAAGCAAAAGTGTCAACTTCTGTGTCAAGAAGCTGATGGGGAAGCACTATAGCAAACCTAGTTAAGGGTGCCACTTCTAGAGAATTTCACTCGGGTTCAAAATTAGCTCTGCCAGTTAGACAGTAGCTATATAACCTAGGGAAACTTAGCCCCTCTGTACCAATTTTCTCATAATGTAAAATGAAGTTAATAGCATCTATTTCACTGTGGTAATTGTCAGGATTAAATGAGTTATCACTGTAAAACATTTAGGACAGTGTCTGGCATAGAGCAAATACTACATAAATGTTTGTGAAAACAAATAAATGACAATGATGGTACGATTGTGTCTTAGCATCTACCAAGAGTTTTTGAAGGAATTTTCCATACCTATCTTGTTTTATCATCATTTTTCACCTACTCCCCATCAGAGGTCACTGCTTCCACTTCTTGCCAGTTACAACACTTTTGTATATCTTACTTGTGGCACTGATTCCATCAGGAATCACACTTGTCCTGGCCTTGGTTCCTGCCCCCACGCCCCTCCCTGCCACCATAGTGTAGACGTTTTAATATAGGGGCTCTGCCTTGCCATCTCTCTCCCCAATTTGGTCTGTCTGAACAATGCCTGAGTACACGGGGGTGCCTGATCATTTCAATTCAGCTGAAGGTTACTCTACCTGATGTTAATGACGGGAGAAACATGGAACTTAAACACTTTATCTGTAATTGATATTTACTGCACTGATTACTCTAACCCTTTAAGGTTTGGGAAGATAAGCAAAAACCACTACTTTTAAATCTGAGTAAATTGAACCAAGAAATGGCAACTGACTTTCCCAAGGTCCCATAATTGGAAGAACTAGGCACATAACTCTAACCTAAGTTTAATATTCTTTTCCAATAGACCAAACCACTTCAAAAGAAGTGATATTAAGCCTTAGCCATGATATTTTGTTAATTTAGTCATTTTTAGGTGACCAGAGAAATGCTATAATAATCAACATATCACAATAACCCAGTAAATGTGAAATACTGTTGGATGACATAAGTCTTATTCAGAATAGGCCTTGAAAAAATACTTGACTGGAATTAGAAAGAGTTTTTAAAAAGCCAGTGCACATTGTTCTGGAAGTAGGTAGACTGTAAATAATAAATAAATAAAATGAAGTTCTTTGTAAATGAAATGAAATTACTCAAGCATGTATAATAGCATAATTCAAGGGTCAGTAATTTGTTTCATTTTACAAATTAATAACGAGGGGAGGACTAGAAGAGTAGGTGACTCAAAATAACCCAGGGAGATGCCATGAGCTACACTGAACAAACACAAATTGGCTAGAAATCAGAACTTGCATATCTTCTACTGGAACTCTGACTATGGTAAATTGCCACACTTAACACCGTTTTAACTTTTTCAGGCCACAGTGGTTCATTTGCTAAATGGCTCCAAACAACTTGCAAGTTGCTTTCGTTTAGTGGCCTGAGAGCAGCAAGGCAAGGGAGTACAAACAGCTCCCTTTCTCATTAGAGGGAGGAGACCCTTTTGACCAGACTCTCCTAGGTGAGTATACTATTTGCGGGGGTAGGGGGGTGGGGGTGGGGTGGTCAAAGTTGGACAGTTTGGCTGTACAGCAAGTCTTTTAAGTCACAGGGACACTCTTTCACACACTAAGGTCACAAGGAAATCAATGGGGTCCAGGTGCCCTGAAAGAGTTATTTATGTAAAGTGCCTAATTTATACCCCAGGGAATATCTTATCCACTAAGCAGGAACTGACATGAGTTTTCCATTTCACTTAGTGAAAGCAAGTCCTAAGTTCATTCAGTCACAGCTCCTGAGAACAAGCAGTTTCAGAAACAATATCTCATGGCCAAATTTAGTTCTTGTCTGAGCAGTTAAGAAGTTAATGGGACTTACTACTTGTTAGCAGTGCACCCAGGAGCCTGGCATGTTCTATTTCTAGGGATTGTCATTCTTCATCTTAATGAGGCCACCAAGACAAAGAAAAAAAAAAGTTAGGAAAGAGAAAAAAAAAAAAAACCCAAGGACACTGCAAAGGTCAGTGGTCAGAGACTACCTCTTAGGGTTTTTGCTATAACCGAAGTAGGTTAATTTTTTAAAAGAAAGAAAAAGAAACATTTTAATGGATTAAAATATTATGCAAAAAGAATAGGTGACAGATGGTAATGCTGAGTAACATTTCCTGCAATATCTCACTCAGATCCAGCTGACGCACCCCATTACATTTCATACATAGCATTCTGATTATTGATATCTCCAAACCTCTTTACAGAGCTTTAATGTGTCCAAGTCAGATGGAACAATCAATAGTTGGAGAGTTAATTTATATTACAAATCAACTCTATGCACAGTCCAAGAGGCAGCATCCTGCGTAAGAAAATAATTTCTTTTATACGTGCATGTTTCCGGCGCAACACATCATTTCTTGGTTTGATAGCAGATATTAGAAAGCTTATTCTTGAAGATTAGCTATATTTTGCAACCTCAAAATAAGCAATTTGTTCTATGCCATGGGAATCTTAACCACAGCAAAGGAGGTTTCAAAAAACAAGCTGTGCTATATTTCAGAAAAGCAACAAAAATCACATTTCATGTACACTGTTTTGAGTCAAAGAATTAGCCTGTCATTTTTGACAAATACAGCAAAGTGCAGTGATTTTTCATTAAAGGTAAAGCAAAAATAGATTTGGCAATTAAAAGTGTGTGTGGATGAAAAAAATTCCTACCAAGAGTGAAAAAGTAAAAACTATAGTTACAATATCTTTTGGTTTGATACTTTAGTGAAACAACACAGATTAAGATGTGACATACTTTATCAGGATAAAGGCTTCATGTGCTATGTTTTTTTTTTCCCCCTAAATGTTTGCATTTTCTCCTACTCAACAAATTAAATTATAGCAGAGAATTACATAAGTGGAGAAGTTACAACACAGCCAACCACCAATGAATCATTTGTATGGAGGTAGACGGCATAGCTGCTTTATATTAAATATGGTGCCAGATGTCCTGGCAGTGTTCCAGTAAGGATGATGACAGTCATTGCACTAATTATAAGGCATTGCACATAAAGATAATACTGGCTAAACTTAGAGTGGATGAAACTTGCAACTTCAAGTCCAACATCAAAATAAATGCTTATGAGATGAAATAATTTGTATAAAACAAAAAAGAAAATAGTCAATACTGGTTCTTCCAAAGTTGTGGGCATGATTCAAAAGAATCATATTTTTTTAATCAAAAGAATATATTATGTATACTGTAGA